>NW_025408673.1:0-2911210 GCF_020360975.1 Hirsutella rhossiliensis
AGGTTAATTGCGTCCTGTTACGAGAACTCATCAGCACCTCCCTAACCCTAACCCTAACCCTAACCCTAACCCTAACCCTAAAACCCTAACCCTAACCCTAAAACCCTAACCCTAACCCTAACCCTAAAACCCTAAACCCTAACCCTAACCCTAACCCTAACCCTAAAACCCTAACCCTAACCCTAACCCTAACCCTAGTTCGCGAACCTAAGGAAGCTCTATACGCCCGTTTATATAGTTAGGGCCGCTTAGTCCTAGATCGCTTAGATTTTTATAAGATCCGCTTATATACCTATACTTACGTAGATAATAAAGCCTAGGTACTTAACCCTCTTAACCCTAAATTTATACTTATTTAGGTCGAGGTAAAGCCTATAAAGTTAGAGGCGCTCTAAGACCCTTTATACTTTCTATATATAGTCCTTATAAGAGCCGCTTATATAAATAAGGATATTATCTATATATATAAAGGCGAACTTATTAAGGAAGTCTTAAAGTATATTATTAATATAACGCTAGAAAGTAGCGGGCGCTCTTAAGAGGCCGAAGGGCGTTATAAGCTACTTAAATAAGCTATAGCGTATATAGAACGCTGTCTTTTACTTATTACCCTTTAAGATCTATACCTTATAGAACGCCTATTTTATATCTAGCTTTATAAACTACTTAGCCTTTAAAAGGTTATAGAGCGTATCTAAGATTAAAGGTAAGGGGTAGCGGTCTATCCTTATAATTATATTTAGAGCCCTATAGTTATAATAGAACTATATCCCGCCCCTTAGTTTATATATAAATAGGACCGGCGCTCCTACTTTAAAGCTACTTATTTAAATAAAACCCTTATCTAAGAGGTCCCTTAGCGTCTTCTTTAGTACTAGTAGCTCTACGTATAATATACTATATAGCGGTCCGAATAGTATAGGTAGTTCTTACCCTTTTTTATTAGTATAAAGTACGATCCTATAGTCTACCCCTAGCTTATATAGGTTAAGCTTATCCGCTTCTTAGGACTTAAATAGTAGTAGGAGGTTATAAAAGCGCTTTAGTATGTACTACTATAGCTTAAAGGGCTACTTTAGCTTCTTTATTTAAAGGGCCTTATTAATATCTACTAAGCTAACTATATAAACCGCTATATTAGCCGCTGCCTAGCCTTACCCCCGCTCTACTTATTATATAGTTCCTATAAAGATAGAGGTAAGGACTTTTTATACTAAGTATAAAGCTCGTACGCTTAGTCCTATACTTATAAAACTATTATTATAGCGGACCTACTATTATATAGGCTTAAACTATAGCTTCCTTTAGTATAGAACTAAGTATAACTCTATATATAATAACTAAGGTTTCCTAAGGATTAAGGGAAATTCTAGTTAAGGGATTATATAAGCTACGATAAGCTTATAGTAACCGTTAACCTTTATAGCTAGCTATATAATACCCTTAATTACTATACCCTCTATTACGCCTAAGGCGCCCTTTACTCGCCTTAGGGCGATCTTTTCTACTAATACTTATATCTCTCGTATAAGCGCCTCGTTAACTATAGCGTAGTACTAGTAGCCCTTGTCTATAAGGGTAGTAATAGGTAAAGAGTTATTAATTATAACCTATATTAAAGTAGGCTCCTCTTTTATATAGGCGGATAATTCCTCCTTCTCCCTTACTAATACTAGTAATTAAGTCTTTAGAGCCTATCTTTACTTTAGAGCTACTCTTTTTCCTTTAGGCCTAAGGGGGCGGAGTCCTCCTTATCGTCTAAGGTAAGGAGCGGTCCTTTCTTCGCTACTTAAACCGCTATAGGCCGCTTAGCTAAAAAGAAGGGGTATTTTAATATAAAGTATATAGATACTCTATAATATAGGTAGCGGCTATTAGCCTTCCTTTTCTTAATTTCCTTGCTCGTTACCTACTTCGCCTGCTACTTAGAGTATAGGGCGGTATAAGGGGTAGTCGACGGCGTCTTCTTACCGCGTTTAGCTTAGTCCGTATAGGTAGCCGATATTAAGGTATCCCCGTCTATATTAATAGCCGGTTATTTATCTTATAGAGGGGCGGTAATCCTATCGCCGCTATATAGCGTGCGCTTATAGAGCTTCTAGAAATATAGCGTTTATTTATAGCTCTAAGCTACTTTTATTAACCGGCTTATATACTCGCCGTAGTTAATAGGTATAATTACTGGGATAAGTAGCTCCTATAAGGCTAGCGTAATTAAATTCTATAGCTATATAAGCTTCGCGCTATCTTCCTATATTATAGTCCCCGCTACTTATAAGACCGTCTCTTTAAAATCGGGAAGGAATTCGCTAAAGGTTTATCTATCTCTTTACTTAAGGGTCTATAGCCTATCTTATGCCTTCTCCCGCTCCTATATATTACCGAACGTATATATAAGGTATTAAAAGAAGTCTTATAGGTCGCGTTTGCCCCTAGGGCCGCCCTTATCCTAGAATCTAAAGATCCGCTATATCTAAGGCTCCGGTAGCGTATAAAGGAGCGAATACTACGCTATATCGCGATAGCTATTTAGGCCCTATTTCTTATTAGTTATAAACTTCGTTTATAGCCGGCTAAGGAAGAAGTAAAAGGACTCTAGCTTATTATCCTAAGTTAGCTAAGGGAGCGGCTTCTACGTTAATAGGATCGCTGCCGTAACTAGCGTTACGGAGGTCGTAGGGGTTAAAGCTAGTCTTATAGACGGCTCCCTTAGTATAGCGAGAACCTCGTCCTTCTCGCTAGCCGTCGCGCTTTTAATCGCTTCTAAGATAGCTACGATACTTCCTATCCGTCTAAGGAGGGGCGGAGTACTTCCTTAAGGGGGAGGCGCCCTTTTTAGAGAGATATCTATTAGATCTATTAGTTAATAGCTTATACTATTACGGAGTAGGTAGAGGCGTAGGCGTAGGTGCCGTCTATAGGATAATATTAATAAGCTATATAAAGCTCTCTTATATATAGCTAGCCTATATATATATATATAGGATCCGGCCCTTTATACGTAACTATATAGCTTAGGCTATAGCCTAAGCCTATAACCTATAATAGTTAAAGACTCTTATAAATATAGCTCTTTTATAACGATTTATTAATAAGATACTTTAGCTCTTAATATACTAGCGAACTACTAATAAGGAACTTTTATTAAAATAAAATAATAAAAGATATAAATAAATATATCTAGTTATACTTAGTATATTAAGGTATAGTATCTAAGAGGTATCGCCTTTATAATACTATATAATCGTTATTATATCTTATATAACTATAAGAAGAATTATTAATAGACTTTACTTTAGGTTTACCTAAAGTATAGTATAATAAATAAGACGTTAATATAATCTTAGTAATTATAGACCGATATACTAAGTATTACTTCTTCTTTCCTATCTCTAAGATAATAATAGCTTTAGAGCTAGTAAAATTATTCTATTACTAAGTTAAATTAGTATATAGACCTTTAAAAAGTATTATCTTAAATAAAGGGTCCTTATTTATAAGTAAGTTTTAGTTAGATCTCTATTTTATCTTATAAGTAAAATATAGGCTATAAATAGTATTTTACTTATAAATTAATAAGTAAATAAAATAAATAAACTAAGCTATATAGTACTACTTAAGATACTTTACTAACTTAAAATAAACTAACTAAGCGTTACTCTTATATATTACTTAATTTATATATAATAATATAAAGAATATAATAACTAAGTTATTACTTAATAAAGCGTTAATAGGTTACTAACTAAACTTCTATATTAATATTATAGACGATATTATTTAAAGGGGGGTACCTAAACTAAGAGTAAGAGTTATTAGGCTATAAGAGCTATAAAAGAGGCTTAAGGAATTATTATATACTAGTCCCTTAGTATAGGGCTAGTACTTTAACCTAGCCGTCTACCTAGATCTAGTATAAGTTTAATAGGTAACTAAATAGACTAGCTATTATATATAATTAAACGTATTATATAGACTAGCTACTATATATTATTACGCGTATTAAATATAGACTAGCTACTAGTCTTATAAGTTAAAGTAAGAGTAGTAATAACTATTTATATTTCTCTTTACTTACTTAAGATTTAATAGGTTCTCTATTTTCTATATATACTATAGCGAGTATAAGACTTTATTTAGGGCTTTAACTAAGTAATATCTTAACCTTAAAATCGTATAACGGTAGTATAGCGTATTAGCGGTATTTCTTAGTATTTTCCCTAAGTAAGTATAGGTATTTCTTTATAATTTCCTAGCTATATTCTTATAGTAACTTCTTAAGGAAATATTAATATAATCCTTAAGGAGCTATTATTACTTAGGAAATTATAGTATATTCCTTATATAATATATCCTTAAGGGAAATCTCTATAAAATATTTATATAATCCGCTTATTTATTATTTCTAGGATTTCTAAGTAATTTCCTAGAGTTTACTTAGTAGCTTCTAAGTTCCTTTTTTTATAAGGAGCCTTAAAGAGTTAAGGGTAACTTCCTTAAAGGAAGTAGGTATTATTATAGGTACCTAGACTATCGACTATAAGGTATCTTATAATAAATACCTAAGGTAAAAGAATTAACTAACGTTCCTATTTATCTCCTATAGTATTTAAGCGGAAGTCGCGCTAATAGGGAATTATAGTAAAGTTATATAGATTTCTAAGGTTAATATAGGGGATAACTTATATCTTATCTAAAATATAACCTAGTATAATTAATACTAAGGGCGCGAGGCGGCTAAGCTAGGAGTAAAATACTACTAGAACTAAGGGCGCTAGGTAGCTAAACCGGGGTAATAAATAAGTAAGGCTAAGGGCATAGTATAACTAAGCTAGAGAAAACTAATTATAACTAAGGGCGCTTTATAGCTAAGCTAGTAAAAAAATAAATAGGACTAGGGATATAATAAGGCTAAACTAGTAACTAACTATCTTACGCTATAAGGGTTAGGGTAGGGTAAGGAATCTCCTCCTTAGCTTCCTCCTTTATTAGTTTCTTAGGGCCTACTAGTATATTATCTAAGGTATCTTATATATTAAAGGCTTTATAAATAGGTATACTATAAGTATTATTTAGGGCTAGTTTTACTAGGAGTATTATAGCTAGTTTATTATAAGAGGCTAGAATTTAGTTATAGGTTACTACTATTAATACCTATATAGTTAAGCTTAGGTTTTAGAACCTACCTAAGTATATATTAGTAAACTTCTAGTTTAATAAGTTAAAATAAGCTATTATATTAGCCGTATAAAGGCGGGCCGCTATTAGTATATATAGGGGGCTAACGTAAGCGGCTCTTTAATATACCGCGGTAAGCTTAGGTAAGTTATTTAAGAAGTAAGCGGCGAAAGCAAACTAATTAATAAAGCTAGCGGGTACTTTAGCGAGGGCAGCGTACTAGCTAAGCGAGAGGTTAGTATTAGCCTCCTTATAAATAGCGGCGAATAAATTTACTTAAATTATAGCCGCGTTTAAGGCTTTATAAACTAGTACTTTTAACTTAAAGTAAACGATACCTATATAGCTATCTATATTAGCTAGGTTATTATAATATACTATAAAAGGTATAATAAGGAATAGTCTAGGTTCTCTATAGCTTAGAACTTAAAAGGGGTTAAGCTTTTATTAGACTAGTATTAAGGCCTATTCTTTAGCGAATAAGTTAGCCCGCTTAAAGGGAGTAAAGGGTAGGGCCGCGGCGGCGGTAAGTAAGCGTTTAGCGAATAGGTTCCTTAATAGCTTATTAAAAGTAAGGTCTACTATACTAGATCCTCCGGTCTTAGCTAGGGTATACTTAAGGCTCTCTCTAAACTTATAGGTTCCTAGTATATTAGTAGCCTCGCGCTCCTCCGCGGCAGCGGCCTTAAATATCTTTAGATAGGTAGGGAGGTACTTTACGCTAGTAATAGTAGCGATAATCTTAAGTATCTCGGCGTTTATAGAGGCAACCTTTCTAGATAAGAGCTTATTAATAACGTTAGCTAAGATAGTAGCGATCTACGCGGTTCTAAGAGCGCTAGTTATTATCTTAGTTTTATTAGGGAAGATAGCCCTATCTAGGTCGTATAGCGATAAAGGGAGAAGCTTATCTTTATTAAACGATAAGGTAAACTACCTATAAGCGTTATAAGGGGTACTAGGGGTTTTCCTTATAATACTTAAAACTAAAGGTAGTAAGTCGCTAAATAAATTACTAAAGCTCGATAGCGATAAGGTATAGTTATTAAAGTAAATATATAAAGGAGTACTAGGATTAAGGTAATAGGAAGCGCCGACCTACTATAGTTAAATAGTTAATATTATATCCTTATTAGTTTAGGTAGTTATAGGAGTTATAGTAGTAATATAATAAGTAGCGGCGCTATAAGGTATAGAAAAGTATAGCTAGTTACGTTTATATAAGTCGCGGGCTTTAAATAAGGAAAGAGATAAAGGGGCGTAGTATATACTATTTTTTACTAAGCCTATATTAAGATCGTATCCTTTTTTAATAAGGAGGTCGCGGTAGTTAGTATATATACTATAATTATCTTATTTTTACTTAGTAAATATAGCTATATTAAACTTAAGGTTATAAAGGAGCTTTACCTTATTCCTATATAATTAGACTACTTAGCGGAATCCTTTAAGGCTTAAGCGTAGTAGTTAGCGGTAGATTTAGTTAGAGAAATACTAGTAAAATACTAGGTCCTTACTATAATACTTATAGCCTTAGATAGTAAGAACCTTAAATATAAGTATAAGAGGGGTAAGGTTTAGTATAGAAAAGGGAGCATAAAAGGATAAGGAAATTAAGTTCTTAAAATAAAAATAAATATAAGGACTAAAATATAGAATTAAATTACTATTTACTATAAGCAGCCTATTAATACTTATTAGCTAGTTAACCTATCCCTAGACTTTTAAGAGAATAAATAGTAAAGGTATATACTATATACTATTATTTCTCTCTTAGCTATAGCGGCTTATACTATTATACGGCGCGTATATATAGCTTTTAAGTATAGGTAATATAACCTTATAACGCTTCTTACTATACGTTAAATTCTTTAATAAGGTCTTTAATAACGATATCCTTAGCGGCTACCTAGGAATTATAGCTACTTAGCTAGCCTTTCTAGTTAAGGTATTTTATATAAGCGGTCCCTTAGCTATATTTATAAGTTCTAAAGTTAAGGATTCTTTTAACTTCTTAGGAGTTAGTATTAAGTTCTAGGCTAGGTTAAGCGTTTAATTATTTAGCTAGCTATAGCTACGCGATAGAAATAATATTATAGATATTTAGGGATCTAGCTAGGTTAAGGTAGTAGGCTAAATAGCCGATCCGTTTAAGGACTTTAAACGGTCTTATATAGCGTTCCTTTAACTTCGCTACCTATCTATTAGCTACGCTATATCCTTTCCCTAGCTAGAGCTATACTTAGTCTCTAAGCTTAAACTCTAGCGCTTAGTACTTTACGTTATATTACTTTTTTATTCCCGCTTAAGCTAGAGCGATTAAGATCCTAGCCTAGTCTTAGAGTATCTCCCTATCTATCTATAAGGGGCCTTCTTTAAGGTATCGCCTACTATCGTCTATCTATATCTTAGTTAGTAGCTTACTTAAAGAGGTACTAATTACTAAGGAGTAAGAGTTATTAAGGGTAAATTAAAGTAATAGTAACGCGTTAACCTATTAATAAGATAGGAAGTTAGTTATAAAGAACTAAAGTATAGTTTTAACTACTTAGTTATATCGTTTTAATAAGCTATTAGTTTAGGGATACTAAGCTATAGATACTAATAACTTAGACTTATACGCTATCTATAGTCCTTTTTAAAACGCTAAAAGGAACTTAGGGTCTTAGTTAGAGATAATCTAAGTAAGAATCCCTTAGTTATAGTATATTAACTTAATAAATAGTGCCTTAGCTTAGTCCTCTATAGTAAACTAGTTATAGCTTAAGATAAGGAGCTTTATTTTTAAGAACTTATTAGTTACTATTAGTAGGATATTATAGTAGACCTTAATAAGTAGTATTTATAAAGTTCGGTTTATAGGGATATTTAAGAGCCTTATAATAAAATCTATAGTAATCGTATAAAAAGGTAAGGCTAAGAAAGTAATTAAAACTAACTTACTAAGGGCTTTTAACTAGTTAGTTTAGTTCTTATAGTAAGCGTTATACTTATTAATAAAGCTATTAATAAGTTTCTTAAGGCTAGTAATAGTAAATATAAAGGATAACTCCTTTTATATCCTTTACTATCTATTACGGAGTAGGTAGAGGCGTAGGCTTAGGTGCGGTCCGTTAGAAGAAGGTTAATAATCTATAAGGGAGAAAAGGAAGAGAAGTATAGGCCTAGCCTATATAGGCGCGGAGGCCGCTTATATATAGACTTAGCCTAGACCCTAGTCTAGGCCTATATAGGGCAAAAGCCCTTATATTATACCCCTACCTAGCTTTTAAAGAGGCGCGCCTCTAAATAATACCTAATGCCACGCTTAGAGGGACAGAACCCTCCCGCGGACTACGTACGCCTAGTCGCGGAAAAAACGTTAGCAAATAACGTATAATACCCTCCTAAGCGAGCTTCTCGGATAAACTATATTATTAGTAGGGGCCACGCCCTAGGAGTCGGGCTTTAGCACTTCTAGCTAAGGAGCGGAGGCACGTAGAACGGCGCGTAGCTAGCTTCGGTAAGCTTATAGCATCCCGCCCCCCTTATATCGGCGCACGGTAGTAGCTCCTAGTGCCGCAACGTAGGGAACGGTACTCTAGCATATAAGGCTCTGCTCCCTCCCGTACGGGGCTATGCGGGCACTCCCTTTCGCTATAGTTATATTGCATTAGCGGCCTTCCTATATCTTAGCCGCCCTTTCGGTCGCTGCGGGCATACGTCCTATCCGTATAGTAGCTGCTGCCGCACGCGAGGGGACGCCGACGAAGCCCGTAGAGGCGTTACTAAGATCACTTATCGCTAGAGTCGCTGTCGTCGAACCTAACCTCCTTTCCGTCCTAGCGCGTGCGCCCCTCTACTACTTAGAGTACGTTTACCCGCGCCTCCCGGCGCGGGCACTTTAAAACCTAGTAGGATTTGCTGCCGTAGCCTATATAGCGACCCTCCTATCGCTACCTCTTTCTATCCTCGGTCCTCGAGGCGGAGATAGAGATATCTATAGCATTACTAGCGTTGTCCTCTTCTTATACTATAGAAGAAGACGAAAAAAGAAACTTATTGCTACTAAGCTCGCGAAGAAGGTAGACGAGATCGGTATACGCATCTAGTAGTGCGGACCTTTCGCTTAGACGGGTACGCTAATCCGAATTTAAGCTCGTAACGAGGTAATTGCACTTTGCCGCGTCGGGCTAGCTATATACGTCTACTCGATAAAGCACCTCTTCGAACTATACGAGGTAGGCCGGAATAGCTTTACTCCGCTTCTAACGGAGCGTTATAAGCTCCTAGCCTACCGACTTAGCTACGTTAGGTTCGCTATAATTAGTATAGAGCTTTGCGAGGAGGTCGGCTAGTCCGTTTATACTAGTACGCGTAAACGGTAAGAGATGCCTTTATAGGCGTAGGGATAGGCTCGCGTAAAGATAGTCGAATTAGGCGCGGATATCCCCTATTACGGCGCTATCGGTATAGAGCTTCGCTTCTATATAAAGTAGCTACGGCTCGAGCTCTACGGAGGAGCCGTCGAACTTACTAAGGTACGGCAGTACCGCTCTTAGTCGTATAGAGCCCTACTATTATAAGAGGCTCTCGATTACCTAGGCGAACTAAGTATTACGTTCGCCTTAATTTTACGACTATAGGAGTATAGATATTTCGCGTGCGTATATACCGGCGCGGGCGGTTTAACTAGACTAGGTAATTAAACGTCGGCTTTAAAGGCAGCTAAAAATAGCTATTCTATATATAGGGATACGGAGAGGGTAAAATAAAGGGTAGATTATACTATTATAGAGTAGGTAGAGGCGTAGGCTTAGGTGCGGTCTATTAGAAGAAGGTTAATAATCTATAAGGGGGAAAAGGAAGAGAAGTATAGGCCTAGCCTATATAGGCGCGGAGGCCGCTTATATATAGACTTAGCCTAGACCCTAGTCTAGGCCTATATAGGGCAAAAGCCCTTATACTATCTAAGGTAAAATTTATATATATAGTTATTAGCGATAATCTCCTTAGTATAGGTAGTAAGGATATAGAGCTAATAATAACCTTTAGACTTAACTAAGTAGAGTAACCCGTTCTATTAAATAAATAAGAGACCGACCTAGGACTTATCGCTTTTAAGCTACTTTAGTATACTAGCCTACTTAGGTTCTTCTATATATACTTCTTAGATCTTTTAGTATAGGTTAGGTTAGATAAAGGATTCTATAACTATATATATATATTTAACTAGCGCTTTATTTTCCTAAACGTAGTTTAATTCCCTAGGTTTATATTTCCTAGGTATTATAGATAGTAGTTAAGATAGTATCTTAATAAGGATATTTATAGTTCTAGGAATATAATAGACCTTTAAGGGAAACTAGCTAAGGTATTATAAAGTAAGTATAAGCTAATTATTTATCTTTATATTAATAGTAAATAGCGATATTTACTTTACGATTACGCTTATAGTAGTATAGTTAGTTAATATAATAACCTTTAATAGTAAGGTAGAGATAATATATAACTAAAGCTTTTAATATACTTAGGAAAGATAAGTAACTTTAAGTTTAGTAGGCTAGTATTTAAGCTCTTTACTAGTTAAGCGTTTACTAAAGTAAAGGATTAGCTAGATACTTATTTAAGGTAGGGTTCTTCTTAGGTTCTAGTCTACCCTTAGTACTAGGTAGAAGGCTACTACTATAAAGCCTAGCTCGCGGCTAGCGTCGATTTATAAGAATAATAGCTATTATAGGTCGAAATAGTATAGCTATATTAGTTTTATAAGAGCGTTTATAATATCTTAAAAGGCTTATTCCTCCGCTAAGGACGCTTAATACGTTGCCTTAAAGGTATATTTATTCCTTACTAATCCTTTAATTAGCGCTTAACTATCCTACGCTTCTTTAAGTATTACTATTTTCTAAACTTAAAGCGCCTCTACCCTTTAAAAAAGTAAGTTACTAAGTACTATAGCTAGTTAACTAAGCCGAGCTACTTTTCTAGTACCTATAAAGTATTTAAAAACTCTATATCTTATAATACTTATACTTATTTCTTAGTATTTATTAAGCTAATACTATTAACTTAAAATCTTAATAGTTTTATAAATAAGTAGCCTAAGAATAATTTCGATCTAGCTAAAGCTAGGTTATAGTCTATAAAGAGTTAGAAGATAGCTTAGAGGTAGTAAATATAGTTATCTTTTATATTTAAGTATATTATAATATTATCGATATACTTAAAGGAATATTCTATGTATTTTTAAAGGATTTAGTTTATAAATTATTAAATATATATAAGTAAGTTTTTATATCTTATTAGGGCTACTATTAGTCGTTCTAAGCTTTTATAGATAATTACTATAAACCTTTCTTAATACTCTTTATAGATAAGGAACTAATAAAAGAAAGATTAAGCGTCTATAGCCGAAATAAAGCGTTTCCCTTATAGCTTTTAAATTATATCTCCTTAAAGTAATATTAAGTAAGCGTTTAAGATAGCTATACTATTAAGAGCGTATAGGTCTATTACTATTTAGCCCTTTTCGTTACTATATATAGTTTTCTAAACTATAAATATAAAGTAAGTAAACGGGGTTACCTTTATAGCTTATTTTATACGCCCCTTTTAATATAGGTTCTTATAGGTCTAGTTAATTAGCGCCTTATCCTTATAGCTAAGTAGGTAAGCCTTAAAAGCTAGTTTTTATAAGTACTAATTTTCTACTATCGGAATATATATATAGTAGTTTAAGTAGACCTTAATAGTACCTTAGTCCTTTTATAAGGTTAGGAAGGAGGCGACTATATATTAGATCTTTTCTATAAATATAAGGTCTTAATTATAGATTTTAATATCCTTTAAAGTAGTTATTTCTAAGAGGCTATAGTCTTATAAAATCCTAATCTTATAGTTTAAAGTCTATCTATATATCTATAAAAAGAGTTTCCTTTTAGCGGACTTAGGGCTCTCTTCTTCTAGGGTTTTTACTAATAGGTTAGTATCTTAGTATAGTTCGCTATATTCTATAGTTTTTTATATAGCTAGCTCTTTAGTTAGAGTTACCTTAGCTAGGGTTTCCTTAGGTAAGTCGATCTATAAAAACTATATTTTATCGCTAAGGTCTATTAGTATTCCTAAGTACTATCCTTTCTTAAATTTAATATAGTAAGCGGTAGTATTAACCGCTATAACTAAAGTTATACCTTAAATTAGGTTATAAGCTAATAATAGGTCTCTTAGAAAAAATACTAGGTTACGATCTTTTAGTACGTTCTTAATCTATACTAGTAGGCGTTTTATCCTATATATAAGGACGTTAACGTTAGCTTAGTATATAACCTAATAATAGATCGCGTAGCCTTATTAGGTCGAGCGAGCTATAACTATTAAGTTACTATATAAGCTAATAGATATTATTCTCTTAGAGTTTAAGATATTAACTTTATTTAGTACTAAGAAATCTTATCTAAGTAATAATCCTATAAATAAGGTCTAGACTACCTAGGCGCTAATAGTAAATTACCTAACCTTAAATCCTGTTTTTTATTTCCCTAAGATATTAATTATTAAGGTCGCTTAACCCTTAGTTTAGCTTTTCCCTATACTAAATAGTAAGACCTACTAGGTTATATTAAGGGTTATATCGTTAAAGTAGTTAAGCTAGTCTTCCTTAATTATAAAGCAAGCTATATTAAAGTCTATATATACGTTTAATAGTTAGTCTAGGCCTTTAGTTTTAAAGATAGATATCTAGGTATATATAAACTAAGACGGCTTTATTAGATCTAATATTTCGGTTTATAGCGCCGCTCTTATAATTAGCTAGTTCCTTAGTATTCTAAGTAAACTACTTAGTCTTATAGGTTCCGCTTCTATTATATTAAGAGTAAATAAGATCTTATTTTCTATTTCTTTAGTTTCTTCTCCTACGTTAGCGGTAGTATCTTTATCTTCTAGCCCTTTATCTTAAGTAAATAGGATCTAGTTTTATATTTCCTAGGAAAGATATATCCCGCCTTAGTTATTAGTTAGTACCGCTTAAAGCTAATAAGCGAGGTTAATAATAATTAGGTTTTCTAAAGAGTCTTTTTTTAGTTTTAAATCCTAAGGCTATAGTTTAGTTTAAGGACTAGTTAACTAGTTTAATACTAAGCCTACGTTTACCTAGTATAGATTATTCTATCTTAACGTAGTTATTATATTTCCTTTTTATTAAAATTATCCTTAATCCTAGGGTTTTTAACCGGTTAGTTTAGCTATAAATAAAGTAGAGTTTACTATAGTCTCGTTCTTAGTTTTACGTAACCCGCTTTATATACGTCCTTTTACTATATTACTTATCTTCCCTTATAACTATAAGAAGGTATAAGCAATAAGCGTAGAATCGGGTAATTAATAGCGTAAGCGAAAAGATCGGTCGAAGGAGTATAAGGTAGGATTTCGTCCGGAATTTATAACGAGTATATAAGGGGCTAAATAATATATTAAAAGAATAGCGTTATAAAGGATACTTATAAACTTACTTCTTCTATCTACTACTCCTAGGGAAATCCTTTGTCTTTTATAGACTATTGCTCGCCTACTAGTAGACTAATTAGTTAGCTTTCTAGCACATTCTATAGTGCGTAAAAAGCTCTATCTATAGTATGTCTTCCTAACTTAGTAGGTGGTCTAATTATAGCGTGATAGTTAACGTAAGACTATAGGTTCTAGTATAAGCAGTGGATTTAACTAGAATATTCTATGCCATACCTATTCTCGTATCGCGGATATCTTCGGAACTACTAGGCTAAAATAAGTAATAGGGTATCCGTTCTACTCGTAATTAACTTATATATTTTATATAAATTTTTATTTATAAGGATAGGCTTATCCTAACCTACTTTTCCTAGAGGAAGGTATAGATATTTAGTAGAGGCCTTTATCTTTAAGGGTTATTCCCTTAGACTATATTATAGAGCCTCTTTTTACTAGCTTATTCTATAAGGCTTCCTTATACCTATTATTTCTTTATAATAGTAAAATAGGAATATAAGGGTATATTCTAATAATAACCTAACCGTTAACTTAGTTTTTAACTATAAGATAAGTTACTTATAGTTATTAATCTAGGTATTAAATAATTTTAAACTAATAGGTTAGCGGAATAATTCTTATAGTAATATATTTAGTTATTAATAAACTAATATAATAAGGTACTCTTTTAAGTATAACGCTACTTTTACTTTTTAGTAGAGCTTTAATCTTTATCTATAAAAGTTAGCTTTATTTATAATATCTAAGGTAGTAAATCGTTTTATTTATAAAGATCTTAAAGCTACTTTTAGCTAGATAGCGAAGCGTTTTTATAGTTTAGTATATTAGGCGGTATATCCTTAGTCTAGGGTATAAAGTATAGCTTAGTTAGATTCTCTAAGATCGCTAAAATACTATTTAATAGCGGTTCCGCGGAGTAAGCTAGGGATTAATATCGCTAGTTCGTTAGCGTATTTTAGTCTATAAATAGCTACCCGCTTTAAGGAATCGATAAATCGATCGATACTTTTATATATAATCGTTTTCTTAGTTTCTTTAAGGATATTAAACGTTATATTAAAGGGGCTAATAAGGTTAAACTTCCTTATATCTTCTAGTTTAATATATACTAAGGGTGCTTAAGGAGGGTTTATAGTAATATTATCCTTAGGTTTTCTTACTATAGCTTTTATTAATAGTCTTATAAGAGCTTCTTTTATAATTAAGCTTACTAGCTAGTTCGCTAGGGTTATTATTATAAACGTACTACTAAGGGTAGTATTATTTAAAGGTTCTTTTTTATTTTAGTCGTTATAGTTTAGTAAACTTCTAGGGCTTTATCCTTTTAATAAAGGTAGTTAAGGTAGGGCGGGGGAAGCTATACTATATTAATTTCTATACGGCTTTATTACTTATAGCTAATATTGCCTTATTACTAAAACGTATTCTTAGTTATTAATTTATTCTTATAGGCCTTAACGATCGGCTAAGTAAGCTAGTAAGTTATATTATAGAAGTTCCGCTCTTAATTCTTCTAAGCGTTATTCTTACTACTAAGGTAAGCGATCTAGCTATCTTCCGTTTCTATAGGAACTTAATAGGAAATATCTTAGAAATAAGTATCTTTTTAACTACTAATAAAAGCTCTATATTACTTAAGCTTTAATACGTTAAAGTTCTACCTTTATCTAAAGTTTCCTAAGTATTTCTTTTATAAAAAGAGATTAAGAAGCTAGTATTTATTAATACGCGAGTAAGAGCTTTCTTCTTAAGAAGATATTAAGGTTTATAGGTCGAGGTTAACTTATCCCTTTCCTTATTCTTTATCTTTCGTTTTATTAAATATAGACTTTAGGAGAATAAATAGTTAAGGGAATTAGAATTACTACTATTTATTATATACTAGTCCCTTAGTATAGGGCTAGTACTTTAACCTAGCTATATACCTAGATCTAGTATAGGTCTAATAGGTAACTAAATAAACTAGCTACTATACGTTATTACGTATATTAAGTATAAACGAGCTACCGGTTTTATAAGTTAAAGTAAGAGTAGTAATAACTATTTATATTCTTCTCTACCTACTTAAGATTTAGTAGGTTCTCTATCTTCTATATATATTATAGCAAGCGTAAGACCTTACTTAGGGCTTTAACTAAGTAATATCTTAACCTTATAATCGTATAATAATAGTATAGCGTATTAATAGTATTTCTTAGTATTTTCCTTAAGTAAGTATAGGTATTTCTTTATAATTTCTCTACTATATTTTTATAGTAACTTCTTAGGGAAATATTAGTATAATCCTTAAGGAGCTATTATTACTTGGGAAATTATAGTATATTCCCTATATAATATATCCTTAGGGGAAATCTCTATAAAATATCTATATAATCCGCTTAATTATTATTTCTAGGATTTCTAAGTAATTTCCTAGAGTTTACCTAGTAGCTTCTAGGTTCCTTCTTCTATAATGAGCCTTAAGGAGTTAAGGGTAACTTCCTTAAGGGAAGTAGGTATCGTTATAAGTACCTAGATTATCGACTATAAGGTATCCTATAATAGGAATACTAAGGAAATACTATTAAATCGTAAGTAAAATACTATAATTTAAAGCACTAACTGCTTATATTAAAAGTAAGAGACCTTATAGTATTATTATAAGAATATACCCTTATATTCCTATTTTACTATTATAAAGAAGTAATAGGCATAGGGAGGCCTTATAGAATAAGCTAGTAAAAAGAGGCTCTATAATATAGTCTAAGGGAATAACCCTTAAAGATAAAGGCCTCTACTAGATATCTATACCTTCCTCTAGGAAAAGTAGGTTAGGATAAGCCTATCCTTATAAATAAAAATTTGCATGAAATGTATAAGTTAATTACGAGTAGAGCGGATACCCTATTGCCTATTTTAGCCTAGTGGTTCCGATGATATCCGCGATACGAGAATAGGTAGGGCATAGAACATTCTAGTTAAATCTACTACTTATACTAGAACCTATAGTCTTACGTTAACAATCACGCTATAATTAGACCACCTACTAAGTTAGGAAGACATACTATAGATAGAGCTTTTTAAGCACTATAGAATGTGCTAGAAAGCTAACTAATTAGTCTACTAGTAGGCGAGCAATAGTCTATAAAAGACAAAGGATTTCCCTAGGAGTAGTAGATAGAAGAAGTAAGTTTATAAGTATCCTTTGCAACGCTATTCTTTTAATATATTATTCAGCCCCTTATATACTCGTTATAAATTCCGGACGAAATCCTACCCTATACTCCTTCGACCGATCTTTCCGCTTACGTTATTAATTACCCGATTCTACGCTTATTGCTTATACCTTCTTACAATTATTAATAAAGAACTTACGCTTTAAGGATAAAAAAAGAAAACTCTTACCTAAGTATATTAGACCGTTTTAGGTCCTATAAGCTATTAAAAAGTAAGTATATTATCTTATACTCCTTAAGAAGTACTTATGCCTTTAGAACGTTTTCTATATTAGTCTCTTAGAGCTATAGAAGGAGCGTAAAAGTACCTATAAAGATAGCGAAACCTTATTAATACTAAACTTAAAGGATAACGAAAGTAAATAAGAAGTCTAAGAGATTAAAGACTAAAAGAGATCTAAGGGTAATACCCTTTTCCTTATTAAATAAAAAGGATAGCTACCTAAGTATAACTAATAAGTTAATACTAAAGATATAGCGAATAGCTAAGACCTTATTAAAGAATATACTACTTACTTAACTAGGAAAAAGAGGTATAAGACTAAGTAAGGTAAGGAAACTTACTAGTATAGGGAGGCGCTACTAAATTAGTAACGAATCCCTATTAAATCGCTACTAACTTATTAATATATTAGTATGCCTAAACGTCCTATAACTATATATAAAATAGTAAAATAAGAGAATAAAAGAAAAATATTTATATTACCTATTAAATATTATTAAGGAAAATAAAACTAAACTATAACTTTATTAAGACCTTAATAATAAAAGAGAGAAAGATAGTTATAACTAAATAAAAGAAAGATAAGACTTATTTATTACTTCTAACTACCCTTTTTCTTTGCTAGCGTAGTAGGAGCTAACTAAGGCGCCCCCTCCGCTATATTAAATACCTCTAGAAATACTAATACTACCTTATCCTTTACTCTTTCCTTATCTTTTATATTAAGACCTATTTTTATTAGTATAGTACTTACCTCGGCCTTAGTAAATAATAAGGCGTATTATTAAGAAGTATAGCTTATATTAATATTAATAAAGCGGAGTTTTAACTAGGATTCCTAGGCCTAGTATTCTAGGCTTATATAGGCGATATTAAATAAGGGTATAGGGTTAAAGCAAATAATAAGCTTATAGCGCTTATTAATTAGTATATAGTAGTTAGTATACTTAACTTAGTATATTATTAGGCGGTCGCTAATAAAAGGGTTAGATAAAACTTATAACTATAGACTTCTATATACCTATAGACTTAAAGGACTTATAATAGGCTATCTTAGTAGCGTTAAAAGCCTTAGCTAAATACTATACTATAATAGCGAGATAGTACTAATTACCTTCCTTAAAAATAAGTATGCCTATATTTAAGCTATTATCCTTAATATCCTCGTTATTAGTCTTTAGCTTATTAAGCTTACGTAGGTACTTTATAATAGTAACTATATTAGCTTAGTTATTAAATATAAGAGTAGCGGCCTTAAGAAAGATTAGCTTATTAATCGTAATATTTAAAGTTAAAGGGAAACTTACTTAGTTATAGGTCGTAGTATATCTATAGTACTACTTATAGCGTATTAAGGAAACCCTTAAGAAAATATAGCTAATTAAGAGTACCTTATTAAGCTTAAGCTTAGTTATATTATATTCTTTAACGACTATCTTAAAATAATATATATACTAAAGCTTATAAGGGATAACCCCTTAAGCCTTAACTAAGTAAGCTTTAGCCTTAGATTAAGTATACTTCTTTATAAGAACGCGACCGCTTTATACCGCCGCTTAAGTACCCTTATTTCTAGCGCTACTATTCTTAGGTTTATTAGTAAAAATAGTTAGATCGCGGCTATCTCCGTTATTACTATTATTATTATCTTACTATTATAGAGTAAGTAAAGGTATAGGCTAAGGTATAGTCTATTAAAAGAAGGTTAATAATCTATAAAAGGGAAAAGAAAGAGAAGTATAAGCCTAGCCTATATAAGCGCAGAGGCCGCTTATATATAGACTTAGCCTAGACCTTAGTCTAGGCCTATATAAAGTAAAAGCCCTTATATTATACCCCTACCTAGCTTTTAAAGAGGCGCGCTTTTAAATTATAAGAATATACCCTTATATTCCTATTTTACTGTTATAAAGAAATAATAGGCATAGGGAGGCTTTATAGAATAAGCTAGTAAAAAGAGGCTCTATAATATAGTCTAAGGGAATAACCCTTAAAAGACAAAAACCTCTACTAGACATCTATATCTTCCTCTAGGAAAAGCGGGTCAGGATAAGCCTATCCCTACAAACAGAAATATGCATAAAATGCATAAGTCAATTACGAGCAGAACGGATACCCTATTGCCTATTTTAGCCTAGCGGTTCCGAAGATATCCGCGATACGAGAATAGGTAGGGCATAGAACATTCTAGTTAAATCCACTACTTATGCCAGAACCCATAGTCTTACGTCAACCATCACGCCACAATCAGACCACCTACTAAGTTAGGAAGATATACTATAGATAGAGCTTTTTAAGCACTATAGAATATGCTAGAAAGCTAACTAATTGGTCTACTAGTGGGCGAGCAATGGTCTATAAAAGACGAAGGATTTCCCTAGGAGTAGTAGATAGAACAAGCAAATTCGCAAGCATCTTTTACAACGCTATTCTTTCAATATATTATTCTGTCGCGAAGCGTGGCCTGATTTCGTAGTTCTCGGAGATATCCCTTAGCACGAGGGACCTAGGAAGCTAAAAAACAGGTTTTAAGGAAGGAGCTAAAAGGAGGTGCAGAGAGGAGGGTAGGGGCAAGAGGGGAAGTAGAAGTGGCGATGGCTTCCTATAGAGGTGGCGAGAGATAAGACGGATGTGCCGGCAACGGCTAGAAAAGAGGGGAAAAACCGGCAAAAAGCTCGGTAGTCGAAAGGATATTAGTGGCTTCTTTAAGCAGGATCTTCTATGTTAATTGAGATACTAGACGGGTATAAAGAAGGGCGTTGGATAGAGGAAAGAAGAAGAATTAAGGCAATATAATAATCACTCCCCTGCCGCAATTGCTGCTCCCGTAAGAATTAAATCTCTCTGCCCTGCCTATCTGACCCCTTACTTCTAATTTTACCTTCGTGCATTTTCATGCACTTCTCGCATCTCTCTTCGCGAGAGTTATAAGCCCGGGAGGAATAGTATTCCTATACCTTCCGGCTGCTGCAAAAGGCACCTTTCTTGCATCCCTCGTGGCTTCCTTTTACCCCTCTTACTAGAAAAGCCGATTTTTAACCGACTTTTCTGCCCCCCTCTTCTTTCGCAACGATAACGAAAATCGACTCCTCTGCTATCCCGACGGTCCGTAGGACGATTCTTGCAGAGCCCTAAGATTAGGATAAGTGGGTAAAGGAGCTACGGGCTCGTGTAGACAGAACCATCTATAATTTAGTCTTTTCTGATAAGCAGGACCCTCTCGAGCCCCCTCTTCGTCCTAGGGCAACGGACTTTGCAGAGGGAGCTACCCTCTTCTCTAAGCTAACCTCTGCACAACAGAGAGCTTTTTCTGCTACCTTAGGTGACTACGAGAGTCACCGTAAGGAATACCTTTACGAGACGAAGTTGCTAACTGCTGCACGCACGGCGATAACGGAATCCGTTAGTGCCGCAAAGCTAATCACTCTTCGAGAAGAAGAGACTCCTAGGCAGTGGCTTTTAAAGCTCGAGACCTCGACAGCTCCCTCGAGGGGCTATATAACTGACCGTATTAGGAAGACCTATACGGCCCACCTAGGAGCCTTTTCTGCTAGGAACCTACTAGCTTCTTCGTAGCTAGCTAAGTGGGAAGAAATCCTTAAGGAAGCTAACTAATACTTCCTCATAGAAGCTCTTTCCGGCCAGTGGCTACGGGATATATCTCTGCTAATAAAGCCTATTAGTAACGGTTACTCGACTATCTTTCGAGAGGCTAGCCGGGAACTAGACGAAGAGGCTGCTAGAGTACAACAGCAAGCAGTCTTATTCCTTCGTGGCCAGCACTCGACCTAGACGGCTCGACCTGCTGCCCCTGCAGCTGCTGCAGCCCCTATTGCTGCGGCTCCCGCTGCTGCTGCTACGGCTGTTGCTCCTTCGGCTCCTCCTCCCTCGAGAGCATCAACACCGTCATCAACGGCTGCCCTAGGCCCGGCCCCGGCTCCGCCTCTTGCTCCGGGCCCGGCCCCGGTCCCGTTAGTCAGACCGGCCCGACTAGTCCCCCAATAGACCTTTCAGTCCGTTAGTCGAAAAATCAGGGAACTAGTCGAAATCGAACCTCTTCGTCAAAATCAGCAATAAGGGGTAAAAAGGGGGGGTTTTTAAGCAGACCTTCCGGATCGGGACGAGGATTCCTCGAAGAAACGAAAGACCAGACGAAACGGCTGCCTAGCCTGCAAATCCCTAGGCCATCGATTATCACAATGCTAGCAGGTCTTCGAGGAAAACCGACCCAAAGGATTCAACCCTTTAAAGAGGCTATAAGAAACGATATAATAGTCTCTTAAGGAGGACCCCTCGTTGTAGAAGAAGATAGACGAGATTCGGGTTGCTAAGAAATAGCAACTAACGCCGCTGCCCTTATTCGAGCCGCAAATTCGAGGAAAAATCGTTAGTATAGCAAATCCGGCATTCGTCTTCCCCACGGATCAGCAAGACCAACCGTTAGGACCCTCCGACTATCCCCTACGAAAATCAGCTATCCTTGACTCCGGTGCTTCCCTCGACATCTGCAATACACTCTCACGATTCCGGTCCTTTAAGAAGGCACGGAGGAATACCTTATTGCCGGGGAATTAACCGTACGGATAGAGGGATACGGAAGGGTAAATTTCACGATAAAATTACCTAACGGATCTATACGAGTTCTTCGAAGAAAAAGGGTAGCTTTTTGCCCTCGATTTTTAACGAGCCTGATTTCCTTCCGCCTTCTTCGAAAGGAAGGAATCTTCTAGGATACGACGTCTAAGCCTACGAGGCTAGTCTAGAAGAATCAGACTATTGGGCTTATCGAGGAGAAATTCGGTCAATTTATTCTCGAATTCCGACCTATCCTTAGGAAGGAATCTCTCGAGAAGTCAGCTTTCCCTGCTCGAAGGAGGGTAGGTTTAAAGGACCCTCTTCCGGTAGCCTAAGGAGACGGTCTTCTTTGGCACGCACGACTTGGTCACCCGGGCCCCTTAGCTTTATATAAGCTAGGACAATAATAGGGCGTACGAATAAGGGGACCAAAGACCGTCGAATGCGAACACTGCGGCCAAGGAAAGACTAGGAGACGAATTTCTAGACGAACGCCTTTACGGCCGGACCAGCCGTGTAAGGAAATTTAGGTCGATTAGACCGACGTCTCTAGGGATCAGGAAAGCTTCGTTAGGGTAATGTTTTTCATAGACGCCTTTTTAGGGATAGTTTTCCCCTATTTCTTACGGACCTACCTAAGCAAGCATAACTAGTCTGCCCTCCGGGACTTCGTTAACTAGATGAAATCCTACTTTAGCTACGAGGTAAAGAAGATACGGTCTAACGGAGAGCTATTTACGAAGGATATCTTAAATTAGCTTCGAAAAAGGGGCATTTTACCCCTCCCGTCAGCACCGAATACCCAGGCCTAGAACGGAGGGGCAGAAAGATCAGGGGGTGCTGTGATAGAAAGGGCCCGTACGATGAGACTTGCTATAAGGCTTCTACACGACCTTTAGAGGGAAGTCGTTGAGACCGCCTGTTACCTTCGGAACCGGACCCCTAGAGGGACTACCCAAGGAACAGACTGGAAATCCCCCCTCGAGCTCTTTACGAAGAAGAGGGCCTCGCTAGCCCACCTTCGTGCCTACGGCTATAAGGCATACGCAATGACTGCCGATGCACAGCTAAAAAGGAAGAAGAAAAGAAAGCTTAATCCTAGAGCCTTTATTGGTTACCTCGTTGGTTATAATTCTACGAATATCTTCCGGATCTAGATTCCTCTTCTACGGAAGGTTATTTTAACTAGGGATATGATTTTCGACGAATCTAGCTTCTTCGACGGAAAGAGGGATTAATAGCCCCTCTTACTCTCTTAACGTTAGCTAATTTAGAAGATTTAAATCCCCCCTTCCTAATAGTCTCAAGAAGAAGTCCTAGACGAGGAAACGGAAGAAGAAACCGACATCGAAGCAGTCGAGGATAACGCCGACTTCGAAGAGGAAGCTGTTAGATCAGATAATCTAGACGAAGAAGGAGACTATAGGAAAGCGGTAGAGCTGGAATACGCCTACCTCCCTACGCCTCCTCTTACGGAATAAGAAGAAGATCTAGAAGCAGCTTTTTTAGTTAGTCTTCCCGTCTCGGCCCCTAAGGGGGTAGGAAAGGCACCTCTCTCGAAGGATTACCCGGCTGCCTTTTTATCCCTACTTCGAGAAGCAAAGGAAGGTATAGGGCCCGATACGGATACTAAAGAAGACCAATCTCTCCCCTATTTCGATCGTTTTTCCGACTTCTACCCAACGCTAATAGAAGACGGTTCCCACGGAGCGTTTACAGCAGGCCGGCTTTTCAAGCCACTATCAGCAAGGAAGGTACACAAAAGAGACCTCCCGGACCTACCAGCAAACCAGAAGCAGCTAGAAAAACACCCCTTAAGAGACTAGTTTTTCTAGGCCTAGAAAGACCACCTAGCCTCACACGAAGAAATAGGGTCTTTCGAAGAGGTCCTTAAGGAAAAGGCAAGAGGAAAACAGGTCCTTGGCTATAAGTAGGTCTTTATCTATAAGACTAATAAACACGGCTTCCTTTAAAAGTGCAAAGCCCGGCTAGTTATCTACGGGAACTAGCAGGAAAAAGGGGATCTTCCTACTAGGGCAACTACCCTAGCAAGGATGTCTTTTCGGACCCTTATAGCTATAGCAGCAGAATTCGACCTCGAGCTCGATTAGATAGATGCAGTCAACGCCTTTATTAACTGCCTACTCGAGGAAGAAGAAGTTGTCTACATGCGCCTTCTACCAGGCTTCCAACAGCCAGGAAAGGTTCTACGGCTTAGGAAAGCTCTATACGGACTACGAAGATCACCCCTTCTTTAGCAACAGCATTTAATAGGTTCCCTCGAAGCCCTAGGCTTCACGAAAGTCCCTTAGGAACCGTGTATAATGCAGAAGGGTAAAATCACGGTCTTCTTCTACGTCGACGACATTATCTAGGCCTACCCGAAAGAGGAAGAAGCTGCTGCTAGGGAGGCTATACGAGGCCTGCAATAAAGGTATAAGATAACTAGGCTAAGGGAGCTAAAGTGGTTCCTAGGGATACGAATCCTTAGGAATAGGTCCTAACGGATAATCTAGCTTACCTAAGACGCCTATATCGATAAGGTCGCTTATAAATTCCTCCCTAATTCCCTCGATAAGAAGCTTCCCTCTACGCCTATATTAGACGAAGAGCTTTTGCCTAATCCGTCCTTTTAAGCCAGGGAGCAAGAGAAACACCAATATTAATAGAAGGTAGGCTCCCTGCTTTTTTCAGCTATTTCTACTAGACCGGATATCTCTTTTACGGTCTCCCGGCTAGCTAGGCACAACTAGAATCCTAGCCCTAGGCATTAAGAAGCAGCAGACAGAGCTATCCTTTATCTCTATTCAACGAGATCATATAGTCTGCGCCTAGGAGGGCAGGGAAGGAAACAAGCTAGCGAAATCTTCCTTTATTCGAGCGATTCGTCCTTTACGGACAATTCCTTAGACAGAAAGAGCTCACAGGGGTACATTATATCCCTTTTTAGAGGAACCATTGCTTAGAGAGCTTCGAAATAAGCTACCGTCACTATATCAAGCACGGAGGCAGAGCTACTAGCTCTTTTAGAAGCGTTAAAAGAAGCGATTTTCCTTAGCCGGCTACTAATATCGTTACGACTGCAAATTCCGACCCTATTAGCTATAGAATGCGATAACACGCAGACTATACGAATTCTTACGGAAAACAGCAAGTTATCGACCCGGCTACGGTATATCGATATCTACTAGCATTGGTTACGCTAAGAGGTCTAAAGGGGACTTATTTCCGTCCGTTAGGTTCTAACGGCATCGATGAAAGCCGACGGTCTTACGAAGCCCCTGCCGAAGCAGAAGCTAGCTGTCTTTTTATAGCAAATTAGGCTAGAAGACGTTCGAGAGAAGCTGTCCTTAGAAGCCCGCCTTAAGAGTCTACGAGAGGAGCTAATAGCACGCAGGAGGAAGGAGACGTCTATAGCCAAAGAGAGGAATTAGGACTTATCCTAGAGGAGGGCCCCTAGCTTAATTAGGACTTATTCTTCTTAAAGGCCCCCTTTTTAGGGACTTGTCCTTAGAGAAGCCCCCCTTTCTTGCAGGACTTGATTTCCTCCTTAAGGCCCCTTTTCCTAAAGTAGGTCTAAAAGAGCCCGGGGCTAAAACCCGGATTTCTCGAGTAGGGGATAAGTATAGACTAAGACCTCCTCTATACGCTCACCGGCCTAGGTATTTAGCTTTACCCTTTCTATAAGGGCAGGCTATAGCTAAGGGGGTATGTCGCGAAGCGTGGCCTGATTTCGCAGTTCTCGGAGATATCCCTTAGCACGAGGGACCTAGGAAGCTAAAAAAACAGTTTTTAAGGAAGGAGCTAAAAGGAGGTGCAGAGAGGAGGGTAGGGGCAAGAGGGGAAGCAGAAGTAGCGATAGCTTCCTATAGAGGTGGCGAGAGATAAGACGGATATGCCGGCAACGGCTAGAAAAGAGGGGAAAAACCGGCAAAAAGCTCGGTAGTCGAAAGGACATTAGTAGCTTCTTTAAGCAGGATCTTCTATGTTAATTGAGATGCTAGACGGGTATAAAGAAGGGCGTTGGATAGAGGAAAGAAGAAGAATCAAGGCAATACAACAATTACTCCCCTGCCGCAATTGCTGCTCCCGTAAGAATCAAATCTCTCTGCCCTGCCTATCTGACCCCTTACTTCTAATTTTACCTTCGTGCATTTTTATGCACTTCTCGCATCTCTCTTCGCGAGATATTCAGCCCCTTATATGCTCGTTATAAATTCCGGACGAAATCCTACCCTATACTCCTTCGACCGATCTTTCCGCTTACGTTATCGATTACCCGATTCTGCGCTTATTGCTCATACCTTCCTATATAAATAATACTTAATACCGCGCCTAAGGGGACGGAACCCTTACGCGGACTACGCACGCCTAGTCGCGGAAAAAAAATTAGTAAATAACGTATAGAACCCTCCTAAGTAAGCTTCTCGGATAGACTATATTATTAATAGGGGCCGCGCCCTAAGAGTCGGGCTTTAGCACTTTTAGCTAGGAAGTAAAAGTATATAGAATAGCGCGTAGCTAGCTTTAGTAAGCTTATAGTATCCCGCCCCCCCTATATCGGCGCATAGTAGTAGCTCCTAGTACTATAACGTAGAGGACGGTACTCTAGTATATAAGGCTCCGCTCCCTCCTATATAGGGCTATATAGGCACTCCCTTTTACTATAGTTATATTATATTAGCGGCCTTCCTATATCTTAGCCGCCCTTTTAGTCGCTATAGGTATATATCCCGTCTATATAGTAGCTACTACTATATATAAGGCCACGCCGACGAAGCTTATAAAAGCGTTACTAAGATTACTCGTTACTAAAGTCGCTATCGTTAAACCTAACCTCCTTTCTATCCTAGCGCGTACGCCCCTCTACTACTTAGAGTACGTTTACCCGCGCCTCCTAGCGCGGGCACTTTAAAAACTAGTAGGATTTACTACCGTAGCTTATATAGCGACCTTCCTATCGCTACCTCTTTTTATCCTTAGTCCTTAAGGTAGAGATAAAGATATCTATAATATTACTAGCGTTATCTTTTTCTTATATTATAGAAGAAGATAAAAAAAGAAACTTATTACTACTAAGCTCGCGAAAAAGGTAAATAAGATTAGTATATATATTTAGTAGTATAAACCTTTTACTTAAATAGGTATACTAATCTATATTTAAGCTTATAATAAGGTAATTATACTTTACTATATTAGGCTAGCTATATACGTTTACTTAATAAAGTACCTCTTCGAACTATATAAGGTAGGCCGGAATAGCTTTACTTTACTTTTAATAAAGCGTTATAAGCTCTTAGCCTACTAACTTAGCTACGTTAGGTTCGCTATAATTAGTATAGAGCTTTAGGAGGAGGTCGGCTAGTTTATTTATATTAGTACGTATAAACGGTAAGAGATACCTTTATAGGTATAGGGATAGGCTCGCGTAAAGATAGTCGAATTAGGCGCGGATATCCCCTATTACGGCGCTATTAGTATAGAGCTTCGCTTTTATATAAAGTAGCTATAGCTTAAGCTCCGCGGAGGAGCCATCGAACTTACTAAGGTATAGTAGTACCGCTCTTAGTCGTATGGAGCCCTACTATTATAAGAGGCTCTTAATTGCCTAGGCGAACTAAGTATTACGTTCGCCTTAATTTTATAACTATAGGAGTATAGATATTTCGCGTATATATATACTAGCGCGGGCGGTTTAACTAAACTAGGTAATTAAACGTTAGCTTTAAAGGCAGCTAAAAATAGCTATTCTATATATAGGGATATAGAGAGGGTAAAATAAAGGGTAGATTATACTATTATAGAGTAGGTAGAGGTATAGGCTTAGGTATAGTCTATTAAAAGAAGGTTAATAATCTATAAAGGGGAAAAGGAAGAGAAGTATAAGCCTAGCCTATATAGGCGCGGAGGCCGCTTATATATAGACTTAGCCTAGACCTTAGTCTAGGCCTATATAGGGCAAAAGCCCTTATACTTACCTCTTATTTAGCTAAGTATTAAGATCGTTTTAGCCTATATTCGGCTAAGCCTTATCGTTAATATTAACCTACTTATTTTAAGGAGCAACCAAAGTAATAATCTCCTATTAGCTAGAGCCACCCTATCGAGATAAAGTAGCTAGGTTATTAGTACTTACCTAGGAGCGCTTAGGTACGGTCTCCTTATTAGTATTAGTATCGCTAATAAGGGTAATAAACTTATAAGTTTCCTAGCCTATAGAGGTAGGCTTATTAGTAGTTAAAGTTAAGGTATTTAGTAGGGTAATAGGGGTATAACCCTCGCTAATATTAGGTCTTAGACTAAGAGTCTCCTAGGACTAAGATTCCCTTATACCTTTCTTAGCTTTCTTACTAAAAGGGAACTAGCGTCGCCGTAAGACTTTTAGGCCGATCGCTTATACTTTAAGGGCAAACCCGCCGCTACCTACTCCTATATATAGCGTAGGAAATCGGCGTTATAGTTCTTTATCTTCTTTAGCGTAAAAGGTATTATTATTAATAAATCGTTAATAGAAAGTAAGGTAAAAAGGTATAAGGGATTAATAAAAAAAGGTATAAAACTCTATAGTAATTATAAGCGGAAGAGTTAAAGAAGAAAAGAAAATAAAAGAAGTAAGAGATATATATATACGCTCTTTATATTATAGTTACGCGGCCGATATATAAGCGATACTATAATAGTTACTTAGCGGTAACTACTAATATAATAACTATTAATATTATAGAGTATAAACTAACGTATACTTATATAGCCGTATACGCGCGATATATAACTAAAACTACCTCTTTTCTTAACCGAATATATATAGTATAGTAAAAGTAATATATATTAAAGATATAGCTAAGACGTTTATATAGGAGGGGAGATAATTATAAAAGCGCTATTAGGAGGTATAAGCCAATAAAGCACTTAGGTATATAGTACTAATATATTACTAGGGTATTAGTAGGGAATCGTGCCTACCCCGCTTATAAGTTATAGACTACTTACTACTTTAACTAAAGAAGAGAAATCCCTCTTCTTATAAGCTATAGTCTTACGATAAAGAGAATATAGTATATAAAGCGTAGTACCTCTAGCTATCTCTACTACCTAACTAATCGTACTATAATATATATTCCTTTATATATACTTTGCGATAGAACTCGATTAATATTTATATAAATTAGGCTCTTAACCTTTCTATATAGACTTATAAGCGCTTTAGGCTATTCGATAAATTACGCCGCTAGCTTAAAAAAAGGTAGATATTTTTTTAAATATACCTTAGAGAAAAGTAATACTTAAAAAGAGCTAGTACGCTTTAAGCTCGTCGGATAAGGTAGTTTTTTATTAACCTTATTTAATTTAAAAAAAAAGCCCTATATAGTAAATAGCTCTAGCTAAGTAGTAAGTAAAAAAGCAAGGAAGTATAGCTAGTTAAGTTATAGCGCTAATACTATAAATTTATATATATATATATATTCTCTATACCTACGCTACGCCTTATTATAAAGCTAATAATATATATATATAGAAGTAAGGTTATTATAGTATATATAAGTTAATAATATAGGCGCCCTAGTAGCGTTATAATATATATCTCTTTAAAGGAGGCCCTCCTTATATAGTTCTTATTATACTTATCCTTTCTTTTAGGCTTTTATATTTACCTCGTCTTATTATATACCCTCCTCTTATAAGAGCTATTATAAGAGCATTATAACGATTATTTTATCTTATATAAAGTTAATAGGTTAGTATTATAATCCCTTATTAGCCCTATTAGCTTTATTATATAACGAGCCGGTCTAGGGGTCTCTAGTAAACTTATCGTTAGAGAGTAGCATATAGTATATAGCTCGCTAATATTCCTATAGCATGTATATACCAGGCCCATATATGTCGCCCCGTTGTTAAAGGTGGCATGATGCCTCTCTTGCTACTATATAGTGAGGACGGGACTTCAGCTTCAATAGCGTGGAGCTTAGTTTCGAGCTTGTCGGCGATGCGCTCAACCTGCTTTACTTCCCTGGTCAGGGTTTCGTAGTCTTGAGGCTCCTTCTTTTCGCATTGGAGCCCTTGAATCCGGCTTTCTATATCTCAGGACGCGGGCGCCGAGGGCGGCAGGGATGGATGTCCAGGCAAGAACCTCAAGACAAAGACCGGAAGAATGCTAATCCACTCGCCGGTAGACACGTGTCTATCGCATTGTATAACGTCGACTAGGTCTAGGGAGGCATTTACAGGTGGTATCTTATATAATGTCCGCAGCACTCGTCTGGGAAGATTTCGTTTCGCTCGTGTCCTCTTCATGCTGTTTCGTGTCTGCATGCTCGAAGTGTGATGTCAACCGCGGCGAAGGAGTTTTATGCGGATATAGAGGGAGGAACAGGGCCCGGATTGTCACAACTTATGTTACTTGGACGCAAGATTTTATTAAAAATGACCTGATGTGTGACCTGTGGCCTGTGTCACCTTGGTGCGAGTAACTCACCGGCTCTTTAAGTGCTCTGCAAGTTGTTTGACAAAGCCTGCACCAGCTACCGCACGGCTGGAACGTATGCCAGAGCTTGTCAATCGGGGTCCATCGCAGGAACCAACTTGTCGGGCAGGGCAGGAAGAAGATCCGTATGTTTTCAGATCTATTGAGAAACCTTCTCCTGCCTCAGCAATGTCGTGTGGTGCGGCCGTGCCTTTTACACAGCGGATGGACTAGACGTGCATGCCCCTGACTTTCGCGAGTAGCTCCGCGCCGACATTGGCGCCCCACGTTGTGGCCAACCCCCCTAACAAATGATCTTTCGCCAGGGAGAGAAGTGGTTGTGAAGGAAGATAGAGTCAAGAATGCCATGAATGCGATATTCTAGGGGGAAGAGTCTCGTAAACGTCAGTCAAACATTTGCTCGGTCCTACTGTTGATAGACAATGCTCACAAATTAAACGGTTCAATCACGCATGAAACAAGCTCAAAATGACCTAGTGCATGTAGAGAGAGAGCAGCTACTACAACTACAATGTTGCAGACGTCACTAAGCTCGTATTCAAAGCCCTCGCCATGCACTTAGGACCACTGTACGAAGGAGGGCACCGTCAACGCCCTCTAGAGAAAGACATGCTGGCCGTACGCCTGTCATCGTGTTCTTGGTAAACGAGTGCTATATGCTCGCGTTGCGGCAAAAGAAGAACTTGAGATCGAGAACCATGCCCGGACTTTCAGCCATATCGGCGAAGTAGACATGAGATGGTGTCTAAGCTTCCAGTAACGTCTCCTTCAGGTGAAGAAATGATACTGATGACACCCTTTTGCAGGGGTCGTGGTCGCCGATGTCTTTCAGTCCCTTGGAGTTAAATAAGCTTATTGCTGCATGATGATCGGCTAAATTGGGAAACGGGGGTTGCAACGGCAACTTACTTCTTTCAGGTCGTAATCTGGGGCGCCGCAAGTAGGTCATAAACGAGTAATCAAACATACACTCCAGATTTTCAAACATACACTCCCGACCTAAGCCCCATTTGGAAGAAGACCCCGCCACCAAAATTTGGCGCGCGCTTTCCCAACGCCGCTGCCGCGGCTGCCTGCCTAGATATATTGTCGCATATCACGCCCGTGTCAGTTCCTGAAACCTTATGCTCGATCACTGCCACTGCTGCGCCAGGCTTCGCCGCAATGATCGGGGTATATATTGTTGCACGAATGTGTGCATCCAATTCTTTTCCTTTCCTTTGTTCTTTAGATAATTCTCATCAATTGACTGATGCCACAAAGATCAACCGCTGTCACGTGCGAGGTGTGGGACACTATTGTCTGACATATATGGATTCTATCTGCAATTATTACCAACGCCGGAAGATGCATCCCTTAGAGTCATTCAATTGAAGCTATCAATAAGCCCGGCCCGATCGATCTTCCGATATATATACAATATGCATATAATGGCGGAAGGTCTTTGCCTACCTCTGTGACTGTGACTGTGACTGTGAGGAAGGATCCGTCCGACGCGGCGGAGGGCGAGGCACGTAAGGAACGAATTTGTGACCGGCCTGCCTGCTAGTTTTGTATGGTGCCGTGTCCCTCTGATCCCCTAGCTGCTGGAAATGCTCCGTAGCCGTCTCGTGAGACTGTGCCGGCGGCTGTGCCCACATGAAGCCGTCGTGATGTGCCTGTGACGAGGGAGGCGGTTCTTGCCACTGTGACGGCGCCGGCGCCTGTACGTATACAGGCACAATTGGTGTAGGCGGTGGCATCACATAGTATCCCTGTGACGGCGGCGCCGGCTGTGGAAGTGAGGGCATCGTCGTTTGGTATCCCTGTGACACCAGCGGCACCTGTGGAAGTGAGGGCACCTGTGATAACAGCACCGGCGTTGCTGCTGCTTGTGACTTGATGAAATCACCGATCTGCTGGGCAAGATCGTCAACCCGGCTGCTCACGGAAGCAAGTGTATTCGACCTCTTGTTCATGATAGTGGTGCCTGTGCCCTTCCTCTTCTTCTTTGCGTCTCTGGTGGCCGTGATACGAGCTCTGGGTTGGCTCTATGCTCCTCTTGCTCCCAAGCACTAAGGATCCGGCCCGTAGATGCCTCTAGTGGAGGATACCTCGCGTCTACTGTTTCCACGCCGGCGAGGCTGGACAACGTCAGGATCGGCTTCGTGGTCTGCATCGATATATTGCTGTTGTTCAGGCTGCTAGTAAATTAGTATAGTACTTATGGCTGGAGCAAGATACTTACAGTCACGCCGTAAACCCGCCAGTGGTTATCAATAAGATGCAATGGTATAAGGGCGGCCGCGTCAGCCTGGATCAAATCGCGGATTGTATGCCGGCAGGGCAGCCCCCATTGCATCGTGAAAGCACCCGTACAAATCGTAGGCATGCCTCGATTATCGGCAAGCTCAGCCCGGCTAGCCTAACTTGCCTGAAGATCTGTTTCATCGGCTGCCAGCCAATTTTTCGGTGCAGTGACTTCATAATCGTCTGCTTGGCCCATTCAACTCTAGCTCTTGCAAACTCGGATTGAAGCTTCTCGCGATGCTTCTTTTGCCGATGGGTAACGAGCCCTCTGATGTGCTCTTGTAGCTGATGGAGGTCAATGAAGCGGTTGCGTAATCGTGACTTCAACTCGTGATGTGCTCTCCACACGGGAAGTTACCGTAATGTTATAATTTCGGTACTGTTGGATAGCGTAGGTGGAAAACTGGGCACGCCATGGCCAGTAGGTTGTACGGAGGTAATTAACGAGAGCTATAAGAGGAGCTATTTAGTAAAAGGTTAGAGTAGGAGGGTAGTTAGGGCTAGGTTACCTGGCTGATCCGAAGACTCTATACAGAGTAGATCCCACTGATCTCTGCACTCCTCAGCCGTGCGAGCCCTAAAGACTGAAACCCAGGCATCACGGATACCGTCAGCTGTGTGCTCAAAAGTCCGCCTTGGAGCCGGGGTAGTATTGGGTTTCCATCGTCATCTTCACGATCATCTTGTTGCTCAACGCACTGATCTGCCAGTTGTGAGGCATGTTGAATCTGGTAATCAGTGGCACGGTCGATAGGTCGGTCCTCGTCAATGGCATTATCTGCCTGTATAGGGTCGTCGAGAGCGGCTGCTGCAGCGAGGCGAGTCTCCTGTTCTGGCCTATCTCCGCCAATCTCGGTGCCATCGAGGGATCCTTCCCACTTCTTCTTGATGTGAAGGATCACGTTCTTCATCATATGCCAAACGCACACTTGTTGTTGCGTTGATGGGAAGATAGAGTCAAGGGCGTTCTTCAGGGCGGTATCAAAGTCGGTAATCACAACGCCCGGGTCCGGAATATCAGCCTGCCGACCAGCCTCACGCAACTGTGAGAGGATCCATTGGAACGCGCCTTCGTCTTCCTTGGCAGTGAGGCCAAAGCCTACACTGAAGCTCTTGTGTAGCCCTGTTGTGCCAATGATCTGTAGAAGCGGCATGTTAAAGCGGTTGACCTTATACGTATTATCCATGATAAGGAGCTCGGGGTTACGCTTCCAGTCAGCAATACAGTCATCGTATGTCCAGAAAACCTCCAAACCTTCCCATTAGGGCCACGGTCAACTGCATAGTAGCTGATTTCCCTTTGCTTTAGCATCTTTGAGTACATCGAGGAAGGCTTGTGTAGATGTAGAGGCGCCGTAACGGAAGGCACGAAGTTGCAGCTGGATGAAGTGTATATCAGAATCGGTAATAAGGAGCTCAGGATATTCCTGTCGGATAGCATCCACGATATCCCTGCTCTTGTTATTGACGTTCTTGCTAAGCCCTCGACGAGGCTATGAAGACGCTCGATGCCGAATTTGCGTTGGCTTCGTTGACGGACGATGGGGTTAGCAATTGGCTCAAATAGAGGTTCGTGGTTATGAGAGCCGTGCTTGATGGTGACTTTGAATGCATTGCAACGTCGGTAGAAGCGGATGTAACAGCGAAAGTCACATCCCGACTTCTTGGATGACGTCTTGTATATACCCTCTGCCTCGTCCCAGGGTTTATACTGACCACTGTATTCACAGCGGATATTGGCTTCCTTGCGCCTAGGCTTGCCGGTATTCTTGCTATTTGCAACGACTACGACGTAGCCAAGGAGCTCTTGCGTAGCTTTGAGTGTTTCAAGCGCCTCATCATACGTATCGAAAGACATCTCCGTGATAGCCTCGGTGCTACTGTTGGTATTGCTTTCGGTCGAATTCATCGGGACGATTGACTAGACGTGACTATTGCGGTAGGCGGCGGCGGCGTTGCTGTTGTGTTGAGTCAAGTGGTGATAGCTTCAATTGTTGATGATTGCGAAAATGCAGATGGCGGCCAAAAAGGCAGGTGGCTGGGCGGGTGGGCGGCGGCGATGGTCACGGCAAGCCAGGGCGTTGGGAAAGCGCGCGCCAAATTTTGGTGGCGGGGTCTTCTTCCAAATGGGGCTTAGGTCGGGAGTGTATGTTTGAAAATCAGGAGTGTATGTTTGATTACTCGTCATAAACGGAAAGTGAAGAGACTGCCTGCCTATCCAGGCTAGCGTGACGAGACTTGGGGCCGGGCCGCAAGCAATGGGAGAATAGTCAGCTGAGCACGGTCAGCTTTGCTGCGTCTCTCGATGGCTTATATCCCGGTAGATTCGATTCAGGGCCTGCTTCTGGAGTAGATGAGCATCATGGCCTTGGCCTGTATTACGTTGATCTTGCTGCACGTCCATGTCTGACGCTTAGGAGAAAAGCCAGAGGCAAAATGAAACCGGCTTCGAGGCATTATAGAAGCAAGGCTCCCTCACTCAAGAGGCATGTTTCAAGATGTAAGCTCATGGTATTCGTTCCCCACTCCACTCATACTCAAAGGTTCTAGAATAGGCTCTGAGGGCGCTTGTCCACGTCTGTGGGATGACTTACATGTTTGTATCTAGTCCCCTATGCTAGCTGGTGCAACCCAGCATCGGGACTGGTCTTGTATTCCATGCAGTCAGCTCCCATAAAGGATGTCCATCCTGCCAACTAGGTCAATAGCGGCCTTCTCAGGCTACGTGGGCATGGCTAGGAGCTGTCCGGCGCGCGCAATCGCGGTCTGGACCCGGGCGAGAAGATCTAGGCACCAATCAACCTAATCTGTATAGACGTGGGGTTGGATCTAGATCTGCCCACGGTCAGCACGGTTCCTTCATGTCTGGGTTTGCCGTGATAACCGGACCAGGCTACCATGCATAAATTGTGTCAAGGTGCGCAGTGAGTCTCGGCCCTTCTTGCATGTTGGGACATCAGCTGCAGAGAACATCGACCTCGACTTGAGGTGTTTACGACTTGCTGTCCGCGGAGGTGTCGTTTATAAAAGCTCAATGGTTTCTCCCCGGCCTTGCTCGAATTCGGGTACAGCGTCATCCAGCTCCTCAGTAATCTTTCAAGAGTTCACGATACAGCCAACCTGTCAAGCCGCACCGACCTCCTGGCCAAAACGCTCCCACCCGACGCAAACATGCAGTTCCCAATCCTCTTAGCCCTCTTCTTTGGCTTCGTCGCAGCCGCCCCTCGAGCCAGCGACCTAGCTGCCCCAGAGAAGGTCAAGATCAGGGGAGTCAGCCTCCTGGGAACCGGATGCCCGGCTGGCACCGCCGACGTTCAGGTCGACGCCACTGGCTCTCTCTTTGAAGCCACCTTTTCGGCGTACGAAGTCGAGACTGGCCCACACACCTTTCCTTCCGACTGGCGCAAAAACTGCAAGTTGACCCTGAATATGGAGTTCAGCTCTGGGTTCCAGTATGTCGCATGTCCGGCTTTCTAGCTCAATTACACATTTATCCTAACTCGAGTTTAGATTCTCCATTGTAGAAACCGACATGATCGGCTTCGCGGAGATTCCCGCCGGCGTCAGGGGCCAGTGTATAAACACCTTCTCCTTTACTGGTAACGGCGCAGAGCACGTCGACTACGCCATCAAATTGGCTGGAAAATACAGCGGTCGTTTTGATTTACAATCGCGCCCTGGTCTCTATTCTTGGTCGCCATGCGGCGGCAGCACGGCAATTTTAAACATGAACACGGCTTGCAACATTAGCCCGACGGATCTGCCTGCCCTCATTGCTGTAAGCTCCGATGTCCCTTGCCCCATTTCCCACAATTTGACACAATGGGACAATGCTAAGGGCTTCTTAGGTTGACCACATCAGCGGCAAGCTGACCGTCAAGTTCGCCGTTGAGTGGAGACGCTGCCCCAAGGTATAAGTGGCATCATCTTGCATTGCCCCTCTTGCTACGTTCCCGCCAGGGCTGAAAGCTTCAGGGCGGCCCCAGTACGTCCTAAATCGAAATTTCGGTTTTGAGCTTTTAGTTTGGGACGAGGTCTGTTCCAGTCTCTATGTTTACCTCGGTGATTGCACATTTACATATCACGTTCTTTTATGCACTGCCATGTCGTCGTTTACTTTGCCGTCATTTTGCTCTTGTTCACCACTCCTACTAACAAAGCGCCATGCGCATTTGATCATCAAAAAGTTGCGCCTCTAGTCCCCGCCGTGCGTCATAATCATTGTTTTCAGGCCCTTCCTTCAGCCACCTAGAAATCTATGAGTAATAACATGTCTAACATTGGCCCCGCCGCCTGTCAATTATGAAAATCGAGCGTCATAACAAGATAGAGAGCCGCGGCGCCAGCCAGGCCCAGCCCCACGCCGAATAGACAATACGACACTGCCTATTACTCTTGCCCGCCCCCGTGCCTGACACGCCCGCCACCGCCCTGAGTCCGTCCCGGCTTGGGCCGGTCGGGCACAGTGTTCAAGCCCTTGGTGCCCCTGAGGCCCATTTTGCCCACCGTGCTCTTGGCAATAGGCGGAATGTCGGGAGTCCCAAGCCCGTCGCGCGCAAACACGTTGCCTTGGCTGACCAGCTCCTCTTTGTCCCATTTGAGGGCCTTGAGGTGGTTCTTGTAGTAGCCAAGCCAAGCCTTGTAAATGTTTGCCTGGTCGTCCTCATCCATGGCCTCGACGACGCTGTACACATCGGCGGCGGAAGAGAGATCGGCGTTGTGTGGAACAAGGGTGATTTTCTTCAAGGTCCACTTTGGGAACCACGCCTCGGCTTCGCAGACGATGAAAATGCCGCGACCTTCGGCGTCAGCGCGAGCCGTGCGGCCGAGGCGATGGATGTAGCTTTGCTCATCCGAGGGGATTCCGACCTGGAAGACGGTGGTGACGCCGGGAAAGTCCATGCCCCGAGCGACAACGTCGGTGGCGACAAGAATGGCAGCTTTGGCCTCGCGGTAGTCGTTAGTGACCTTTGTGCGCTTGGTCTGGGAGATGCGACTATGGAGGGTGGAGACGGGAGGCAGGCTGGGCAGCATCGACAGAATGTGGCCGTAGAGCCCGGCCTGGGCAGCTGTTGGGGCAAAGACGATGGCTTTGAAATCCTGGTGCCTGGCAGCCTCTTCACGGATGCTGCCGACCATGGCCGGGGCGAGGGAGGAGAAGGTGGGGACCGTGACGAGAAACTGTGGGACGCGTTCGTGGGTGTTGACCTCGCCGGCAGGAATGGTCGAGATGAACTTGTAGCCCAGGGACAAGACGAGGCCGGCAACTTGATTGACGTGGGGTGCGATGGTGGCGGAGAAGAGCATACTTTGCCTGTTGACGTGATTCCTGTCGGGCAAATGGCGGACGATATCTCTCAGGGCCGGCATGAAGCCCATGTCGAGCAGGCGATCAGCCTCGTCGAGGACCAGTGTCTCCAAGTGGCGGAAGGCATAGAGGATGTTTGGGTTGGACATGTGGTCGATGAGCCGGCCGGGGGTGGCGATGAGGACATCGCAGCCACCGAGAATCTGCTTCTCCTCCTTGTCCTTATTGGTGCCCCCGATTGCGATGCGGACGCGATATCTAGGCAGTCTTTGGAGCAGATTGGTAGCCTCCTGGGCGATCTGCATGGCGAGCTCGCGCGTGGGCGAGATGACGAGTAGTGAGATGCCGGCGTCGCGTCCGCGGTTCTGGGAGATGATGGTCTGCAGGGCGGGGAGCAGGAAGGCGAGCGTCTTGCCGGTTCCCGTCTTAGCCTGAACAAGACAGTCGATCCGGTTGGGCGGCAGTAGTTCCCACAGAGTGGCGGCCTGGACGGGCATCATGTGGTCAAACTTGAGATCGTCGGTGATGGTGCTGACAATCATGGGGTGGACGAGGTTCTGGCCGGCAAGCTCGGCGAACCGGGGAGTATCGAGCGGGACAGCCTCAGTGCGAGGCGGGCGCGAGTCGGCTGGCGGACGCGCGCGGGCTTCGTGCGGCGGCGTGTCGAAGCCGCGGCTCGGCGGCGACGCCTCATTCGGATTCTTGGGTCCTCGATGGCGTCGCTGGCCGCCGCCACGACGACGGTCGGACCGTCGGCCTTGGGGCTTGTCGCTCATGGGAGCGAAGGGCTGAGGAAGAGCTGCAACGTCGATTTCTCTCGGGCGTGAGGTGGCCGAGATGAGGTGGCGAGTGAGGCTTTTTGGGTGACGCGAGACGAAACTTGGGCAGGAGGTCGCGTGGTGAAATTTTCCCAATTTGGGAATGTCATCTGGCCAATCAGGTGGCCTTTGGCGCTGTGGGGCCACTGGAGCTGGAGACTGCAGGCCAGGCTCCACCAACAAAAGCGCATTAGACAACAGGAATCATCGTCGAGTCAAAGTCGGGCGGGTCCATCTACGCAAAGAACACGCAGCTTACTTTTCTCTTGCTCTTCAACTTTATGTCTGACGGCGCAGCTGTGCCGTGCTCATTCATCCACGCCTGTCTTTTGCATTACGCCGCTAGTTTACAGCTGTAGTAGAACAAGCCCCCCTCGATTGAGTGAAACGAGTATTACTATTTGTACAAAAACATATCGCTATTCGTACAAAGGCTCCATTTATAAGATACGTACCAGCACCAGCCCGCCCCGCCTATTTATACCGCCCGCATGGCAGGTAGCGGTACCGCCCAAACGCCCGCGCCACCGCCCGCCCACACTACACACATAAGACCCTACCTACATTCCACACACACGCATATATATATTAGAGTATTGCTATTTACACACTAGCATATTGCTGTTTGCACACTTTCCCCATTTTTAAGATACGTACTAACGCCAGTCCGCCCCGCCTATTTATGCCGCGCGCGCCTGGCAAGTACCCGTACCGCCCAAATGCCCGCGCCCGCGCCCGCCTATATAAACACACATACTAAATTTGAAGCTATCACCAACGCCGCAATCGATAAACTTAGCCGCAGCCCGCGGTCTCTTATAGCGTTATAATAAGGATCGTTAGCCCGAGGAAATATAAGGGGAAGTGGATTAAGAGGAGGACGCGGCAGGAGGGGCGCGCCGCCGGCTTCGTCAGGACAGCCGGCTTCTTCAGGCGTTAGAGGGATCGTTGAGTGGGATGCAATTGAGGCGCCGCCGCCGCCGCCGCCCACACAGCCGTAAGGGCAAGGAGGAGCCGGATCAATTAACGGGCCGATTATTGCAACTTCTAGCTCAAGGCCCGGAAATGCGTTATTTGAGCGAATTGAGAGGCATGCGTTATATGGCCTTTATTGCCTCTTGTGTGTGTATGTGTGTGTGGGCGGGCGGGGGCGCGGGCGTTTGGGCGGTACCGCTACCTGCCATGCGGGCGCGGTACAAATAGGCGGGGCAGGCTGCTGTTAGTACGTATCTTAAGAATGGGGCCTTTGTACGAATAGCGATGTGTCTTTGTATAAATAGTAATACTCTATTGAAACCCCCACTATGGAAGAAAAAAAATTACACAAGGCATCTTGGCACAAGGCATCTTGGCACAAGGCATCTTGGCCGGCTTGCAGCCTGTGACTTTTAGTTAGGATATCTCGCTAGCCCCGGGACTGTTTCATACGGCTTCATGATCAGGAATGCCGTGTAACTGAACGAACAGTTTTTGTTACTACTCAATGAACAGTACCCGCTACCGTGTTTTTTTTTTTCAATTGTCCTGCTTGATCCACTTACACAACGTCAAATAAACACATAATCTTGTTTCATCCCTGAACCCACGGAGAGAGCCGGCAATGCCGTCTCTAGTTGCTAAGGTCATCGGGAAACATCATCGTTTACCGGAGGATAGCCGCAGCGGAAATTTCAACCAGTAGTACGGTGGGCGATAGGGGTCACTGTTGCAAAACTCCCTGTCATTTTCTTTTGGGTTTAGGCGCCCAGCCCCCTGGTCATCCGTATACTTCAGGTCAGCATGAGAGTATGTACTGCGGACTAGCAGCGGGCCCGCACGGTCATCCTTCTGCCAGTCTAATTGCCAGTTTGCCGCACCAGTCGTAAAATGGTATCCGGCTCGCAAACCACTTACACACGTATGGATGCGCATGATGCTATACCCAAAATTCGTTCCTGAAAAGCTGATCGATATTTTTCCAAGTGAAATCGAGCGAGCGGCGCGGTGTTTTCGCCAAACAACTTTACTTTGGTATTGTCGCGGCCCGAAGACAGCGACAATACCAAAGACAAAGACGGCGAATATCGCCAAGTCCCTCCCTGGATGGCGCTGGGAACTTGTGAAAGCCGGGCCCTACAGACAAAGAATGCAAATACACACGAGAGTTTGAGGTCTTCTGCTATACGGTGCCGAGTTGAAACTTTGGACTTTAATGTTTCCACTTCCTCCTGGCCACCACAGCTGTGTTCAGTTTTCATCCTAACGTTCATAGGAGTAACTGGGACGAGGAGCGGCGCCATGAGGCAGCAGAGGATTACCGCAGTAATCCCGCTACTGGTCAGCACCGGACTAGCGTTGAAGTCTTTGCTAAGCCTGGCGATCTTCATTCGCCATGGCAAGGGATATTGTTCTGTAACTATTCTGCTTATATTAAAATCCCGTTTCCGAGTCCGATCCTATTTGTCCTCCTTTCCCTGGTTCTACCTCTTCTCCTCAACCGAAATGGGCCCTCCACAGATTCCCCCTGGGCATGTCTACTGCGTCCAAGCCGGACAGAAGCACTATGACCTCTTCACTACCATATACGTTGGCGCGAACTATTGCGGCCGTTGCGGCTTGGCCAACCCCTTTCGGCCGCAGCGTCGGGCCAGGTCTAAAACTCCGGCACTTCCTGGCCCATATGATGAGGTGGTCGAGGTCGAGGACTCTCCGCCACGGCCAGTCAGTCCAGCAAGTCAGCTGCTGCGTGACAGACTGAAACCAGTGTCATCCATCGGCGTTGGACACGCCGCCCAACTACTCCCCAATGAAGTTGCTGGTACCGGTGCGATGAATACACGGGCACGCATACCTCCCTTCGAGGCGTCAAGCAATCCCCAGTTCATGACCGTCGCATCAACGGCCAGTCGAGCCATTCAAAACTCCAAAGGCAGCACCAGGAAGCCTGCGAGGCAACGAACTGGCTACCAGTGGGTCCATGTAAGCCTGCTGCTTGTGAGTTTGGAGACCAGGTACTTCAACGGGCTTGCAGTGGAGGTTCCAGAGACGGTGCTGCCTCTGAAGGATACGGTGATCAAGTTTCTCGGCAGATCTACTGACTTGGCCTCGTTCACCGAGACTTTATTCGATCACCTCCGTCCGCTTCCGCCCACGATCGATCCTGCCAATAAAGATCTATCGCACAGGGTGTAGAGCAGCAGCAAGCATGAAGATCAGGAAGTGGAAGAACTCTTGATTTAGCTATCTAGAGGGGAAAAGGAGCAACATCTTTATAGATGACATAAAGGAGTGGCTGGGAGATGCTAGAAGCATCTGATCATATAGTGTAGGTGCCTATAACGTGTGCATAATGTTGATGGTTGGTGTGGCTGTTTGGCATAGTGTAGATGGTAGGGGTTAGCCTGTTGGAGGCTGATATCCTGTGTGTGACAAGATCTCTGGAACATTTCTTACGCTTCGACCTTCTCTGGCAAGAAAATCGTTACCGTTCCAAACACCGACAAGTACACGACACCGTCAAGCATGCTCGCATCGGGGCACTTTTCGAACAACCAAGCAGGGCAGTTGAAGGTGCTAGTCGTTCTGACATCCACGGATGTGGTTGATAAGCAGGAGCCGGTCACACCGTTGAGGCCAGATCAATGCTCGACGCCAGTCAAGGAAGACAAGAAACGGAGGGTCAAGCAAGAAGACATAAGCCCAGCCTCTAGACGCAAGAAGCGCGTCAAGCAAGAGGAGCAAGTCAAGGAAGAGATACGCGTCAAGATTAAGCACGAAGAGCCCGTTTCAACTTCATCCTGCCAGAGCCCGACACGCGACGAGCTTGGATATACTGCCAAAGAAATTGTTGGACATGGGGATGCGGTAGGCCTTGGTGAGCTGGAAGATCCACTATGCGATTTAGTGTTTGGCAGTGACCCTAGTGGAAAGGTGTATAAAGGCGTGGTGGCCGAAGGAGTCGAAGTGGACGAAGAAGATAGAGAGGAGGAGACAAGTTTTGTTCCGGAGTTCGTAAGAAACCGAACCAACTCATCAACGAGCCGAGCGCTAACTTCAACAGGTAAACCCGGAGTCAATTTCCCAAGCCTTCAGGGAAACTCAAACTCGACTGTCCGACACTAACGCTGCTAAAGCGCTTCCTCCAGCTCACTCTACACGCTTCAAGGGTGCAAAGATCCCTACAACGTTTGCTATTCGATATAGGAAAAGGAAGGATTGACTACTCAGGCTCCCCATTCGAACCATCGCTATCCTCCCGTCATCACTTACCGGTATTTTCTCCATGTCGCTTCCTGCACGTCCTCAAACCCAAGCTCAACAAGTGGCTGCTCTGCTGGTTCCCCATCTCCAAATTCACCTTCTCGGGCTTGATTTGCTTGCTCAAGTAATGCTTGCTATACGCGCTTAGATTGGTCAACTCGCAAATAAATAGTATGTCTTACATATTCAGCAACGCCTCCAGTTGGCGCTTTACGGTATGCCAGCGTAGGCTGTCGGCCACTTTCGATATGTTGAATTATCTTATCTCGAAGACCAAGGTAAAAACGCTTGAAAGGTCGCAACTTGTCCGGCTCCTGGTGAGTTCCAAGGACTACGTGATCGTAGCCCATTTCAAGGAGAACTTGGCGGCACCAGTTCTTTGTCTCCGGCTCCAAACTCGTGCTAATGTCAATATCAGCCAACGGCCGCTCCATTTCGTCTAGAATGGAGCGGTCAATCGGGATACCCCAATTGCATGCCTTGTCTGGGTCGGGGTAATGGTAGTTCATCCAGGGCTGGCCGTGGACCACATGGGGACGGTTCTTTTGGAGGCGTATCCGATGAAGATTCCACGCCTCCACGAAGTCGAAGAGTTCTCGGCGTAGTAAGTCTTCGAAGACGGCGTAGATGGAAATCTGATCTTCCAGCATATCGCCGTCGAAGTCCCCGTCCCTGGCGAGTTCTCCAAAGTAGTCTACCTACTGCCGGGACGAGACATGCAGCATGCGCTCCCACCAACTCTCGATCTTAACGTTCTTCGTACTTGGAGCCGCCTTGTACGAATCCTTTAGTCGATTTCCTTGTTGGAAAACTTGCCCATGCCATTCCACTCGCCCGTCTGTTGCCAAGACAAAGTTCCAGTGTGCTGCTGCGACCAATGGCGTTTCGCTCCCTGTCTGCTTGCAAATACCATGGCCGAAAGCCGTAGGCGCCACACGCGGCCAAGTACTGCTTCAATACGCTCAAAGCGGTTGTAGCGGAGTGGCCAATATAAAACCAGATAATGTTGCGCGAGTATGCATCGATTGCTGCATATATCTCGAATCCATACGCCTTGAGCTTGTCGTGACCGTCAATGCACCACTGGTAGTTTGGTCCTGGGACAAGAAACTGTCCCTTCTTCCTCCGAAACATCCTTTTCGGAGTTCGACCTCATTTGGGAACATGATTTTGTACATCGCAAAGAGGGGTCTCGGGACCCAGAGCTGCTTTTGCTGACGAAGATAAGGCTGAGAAGGCTTTTGCCATATCCCGAAATGGCATTGGACCGTCGCGTCATCTCGATGATAACCTGTTCTGTCTTTTCCAGCAACACAAGGCGCTCCTCGTCACTATTGAGCCTGCGTACCCAGCGGCGGTCCGGGTGAAGTCTGATGCGCTTTAGACCTCGTTTCGTGATCGGCCAGCCTTGTCTTTGTAGCACGCTCAGCGTCTGCTTCTCGGTAAGCCCAACGCGAAAGATCAGGTCACGGATGGTTTCTATCAGCTCTGGAGTTTCTTTGGTACGGGCTTGCTGGCGCGGGAGACCCCAGTTTGCGATTCGGCGAGAGAGTGTACTGAGATTGACGGCGACATGGTAATGCTTCCGAAGCTTATACTTAATCTTGCTTCGCGAGACACCGTTGAGGTATAGATGAGTGATATAGTTACGGTATTGATCGATTGGATTGGGCGGACGTGCCATTGTTGCCGGTAACGTCGAAGGGATGGTGATTTTCTTGGTCCTCATGCCAGGAAAAAGGGGGACAGCGATATAAATTGACTTACCGCGTTTTCCCGCAGCGGTGGTGCCGCTGGCCCGCAGCGGCTTAGTGCCAGGGGGCTGTTCGTGGAACGGTTACCAAACCAGGAACAGATCGACGCTGCTCACCCGCAAATATTTACAGAACCCAGATCCCTTCCAACCCTAGTTCCTACCTTTCCTTCTGTATCATCATTGCCGTGGAAAGCCAATGGTCAGCAGCGTTGTCATGTCCACAGCAGATCCCGCTATCGTAAGTGAAACTGCAGTCGCTGGCCCGATGGATGGGGACTCGCCCAGCAGGAATAAAATAGTCAAGGGTAGAGGATTGGTCCGACTCAACGCCCGCAAATCCACGGCCAAGATTACCGTACAATCCAATAAGTTCTTCTATGAAGAAGAGGCGGCTGCTAACTTGCTCGCCCGAGCAGAAGAAGAAGCAGACAAAAAGGCCCTCCCGTCGGCTCGGTGCGAGACTTCCCATGCCGTCCTTGCGTCACACGCGCCACCAAGACTCCCGGCCATGAATGTGCCTCCCAGGACAGTACGTTGATTGTCCCCTGTAGTATATGTCTGCCTCACTAATTTGCCGGGATAGATACCGGTGCTGCGTGCTGGGACTGCGCAAAGAACGCTCACACGTGCAGGCCAGTATGAGACCTTTGTTTGCTCCAAAGAAGCGAGAAATTAATCGAGTTGAATGTTCTAGGTCCCTGCTGGGGCTGTTGCTGCCGTGCGTGCCTTTGGGACGTGAATCGGCATCTCAAGCTTGCAGATGCCGAACCCGATGACACCTGGCGCATCGCTGCGCAGCGAGCAGCACAACAGCTACGTGCTTGCGGTGGTAGTGCGGCTCCTTCTACCGCTTCAGGACCAGCTCCCGCTTTGGCCCCCGAAGAGCGGAAGCTTATGGCGTTAGAAACCATCGCTGAGGCTGCTCGGCTCTGGATTGTGAGCGAACTGAAGTTGTGAGTTGCATTTTGGCTGCTAACTGGATATATAGCAGCTTAACAAGCCGGAGGATGAGGACGAGGAGAATGTATAGATAGAATAAGGGAACACATTAAAGCGTTGGAATTACCGTGCGGTATTTTCGCCATAGGCGACTGATATGTTTGTGACGAGAGACGCGCTGCTGGTCCGCAGCGGCCCCGTAGCTGTGACTACACCTGCCGTAACGCCAAATTTTCCAACGAAGTTGGGCCGAGATACATAGACCAATGTACCGTGGGGCGGGCCGTTCATGCCGCTAACCCATTTTGACTCTCGCGCGGTGACTTTTTGGGTTTTGCAACAGTGACCCCTATAGCCTGCCGTACAGTAGCGCTGATCTAAGACTCTATAGTCAATTCAGGCTCTAGATACCGCATTCCGACATGCTCTACGTCCAGATTCGTTCTGTATCCAGTTGTACTTTTGCTAGGCAGATCGTTGGCAATTTTCGAATGCTTGTCGAAGCCTCACAGGTTAAGCTTAAAGCCTTACGTAGTGTCCATGAAATGCCTTAAACGCTCAAACTCATCGCAAGACCTTCTACCTGGCATAGCAATCTGGATTTTCGCGTCATTTCCAAGTTCCACCCTACATGCTAAGTCGAGACTTGTCTTGGGGCCGGCTTAGCTGATTCGTGGGATTGCCAAATCGGAGACGCCTGCAGGGGTGTTTTCGACTCCTACTTGGGTTTTCAGCTTCCAACGATGTTGTTCTGGGCTTGAAAGCTCCTACCATGCGTTACAGTCCGAGTGAAATTTCATTAGTCAAGTCCAAGGGCTATATCCTCTTCGGGCTAGGGCAAGTGCATCTACGACACGCGTTATGCACCTCTTCCTGTTGTTGATTGCCAATCCTTCGAAACTGAGTAAGTCTGAGTAAGACAGTGCCCAAGGCCTACGGCTTGGAATAAAAGCAACCTGGATCCCTCTTTGCAATCACCTCTCGTGTTGATCCTTACACTCTTTCGTCTCTACCAATGCACGCGCAGACGTCGACTCGGAAGCAGACTTGAAAACACCTTATCCCAATGCGAGATGGCATCTCCACGGAATGAATGGGAGAAACGCATCTCGGAGCTCATCGTTGAGTCTAAGAAGCACGAGACCGCATACCTCGAGCGCATTGGGAGCTTCGCCGTATACATCCATCCCACCGTATACTCCCCAAAGTACTTCCCCGAAACTCTTTGGTACGGTGAGAGTCTCCCCTCAATCGTCCAGGGAAAATCGTTTCTTGAAGTCGGCGTTGGCTCGGGGCTCGTGTCCCTCCACCTCGCCGCATCCGGCTCCACCGTCGTAGGTGTCGACATCAACCCTTACGCCGTCGAGACGACTCGAATGAATTTTAAGGCCAACAGCCAAGCCGGCTCATTCTTCGTGAGCGACATTTTTGGAAACGTCTCTGGAACGTTTGACTTTATCTTCTGGAATCACCCATGGCAGATTGACGCGAGTATTCCGCAGGAGTTAAAGTCTGAAAAGACATTTGACGAGGACTACCGGCTCCTAAAGCGATTCATAGCTCAGGCCAAAAATTATCTCACCGAAGACGGATCAATTCTGCTAGGAACGAGTTCCTACGCTGACTTGGAGGCCATGGTGGCCATCTACGCCGCCAATGGATACGCTCACGAGATTGTTCGCCAAGGCCAGCGATCCATCGGAAAGGGCGTGATAGAAGAGTATTACATCGTTCAAGTCCGACAGTGCTAGTTCACAGAAGAGCACCTTGTCCGTTTCCGTGTAGTGTCGTTGATTTAAGTTGTTGAAAGCTACAAGTGCAGAGCGCGGCTCCTAGCAGCTGCGCAGGGACTGTGCGTGGAACCTAGCAGAGCGAACAGGCAAGGCACAATAGAAGAAACCAAACGGACACATACATTGCCCGTTTTCTCGTCCGCTGTGGGGGTATTCGTTTCATCTTAACGTAAGTTCTTACGCTTCATCGACGCTTTCTCCAGGCAACTTAACGGTGGCCCTCGTCCGACAAAACACAAGCCTGACCATACTGTCCCATTTTCCAAGGCCCCTTCAGCCGCCCTTTGGCTTGGGAGCATATTCTAGGTCTCTATACAGAATTGGGCTGGGAGATTGCTTGCAATACCTGAGGGCAGTCCCCTTGTACTTTGCGCTGCAGTTACTTGGGTCTGTACATCCCACTATATAATAAGAAATAGTTTATAGCCCTCGAGGGCCTGGACTACATGCACTCACAAGGCCATGTTATACACACAGGTGTGTAGAGGTCCCTTTTATGAAGTCGGGAGAAAAGAAAATGTGCCTAGCAGCAGATGGGTATCTGTGGGTACTTATCAAAACAGGCCACGCTCGAGATTCAATGCACAATGGCAATCATCGTCGTGTCGTGGAAATATTTCTGCATCACCTGCTGAAAAGCCGCGTCGGGCTGCGTCACACATGCCTTCACATCTCGACCCGGTGACACGACACCGCCACCGACGAATATTGCCAGTGGCCGAGCAAAGGTCAATGAAGGGTTCCCCTTCTCGTCCAAAAACCTAGAAAATCGATCTCAAATACCAACAGTGTTCACGCCACTGCAATGAGAATTTCCTGCTTAGCAAATACTCTCCCGGGACACAGCCCCTTGCCACACCCATACGAAAATGATTGGTCTGCGACACTTGAGGCAAAAGCAGGCTTCCCCGTTTCTGGATCCTCGCGCACATGTCTTGCTTCACAGAATTCGTTAGCAGGCGGGTGAAAGGTTTCGCCATCACGGTGGATCGGCCAGGCTGGGTACATGAGGATAACCTTGACCGGAACCACTTGTTCTGTCTCGCTGATGGGCGCTGTCACTTCTTCGTCTTGCTGCCTCAGAAGAATAATGTCGGTGTAAAGGCATAATACCTCGAGGTAAATACTTTGAAACAGTGACAAAGTCATCAATCTGGGAGCATTTATCTTCCCATCGTCCGATTGCACCAAAGTAAGTTCTTCATGACGCTGGGAGAGAGAGCCCCGCCGTCGTAAGGAGCCAATATGTGCATGAGCATCCATAAAAGTGCTGGTATCGCATTTGTAAAAAGTGCGAAGAGGAGACCAAACTCCATGGCCACCACTCCACGAGGCGAAAGGTCATGCTTCTGGCTCTAGAAGCGTTGTACTCGCACGATGCTGCTGCCTAGAAGTGCATCCCAACATGCTATACCAAAGATTAGTGGCTCCTTGTCAGGACGAGAAGCGAATTGAGAATACCAGCGGCCCAACCCATCTAGATCATTTTTCTGAGCTTGGTAGGCCTCAGTGATCATGATTCGCAGCACCCCGGCGTAAAGAAGAGTGAGCCCACTTTCGACGGCGGCCAATTCGTCCGATTCTGGACATGTTTCTACCAGAATTTCGCCGAAGAGCGCTGTCGTGAAAGCGTTGAAAACGCGATCGCGAGTCCACCTGCTTAAGCCGACTTCACCGGATTGGGTTCCTTGCTCCTCGAACTCATTTTGTATTCAATGCAAAATCGTCTAGCCAGTTCGTCAGCGCACTCTGGGTGGAGGATATAGCTCCGTTCCGAGCGCTTGAATTCCCGAAAAGCAGGGTTGAAGCTCGCGCTGTCTCTGGAATCAAGACCAAATATTCTTTGCGGGCATTGTATCCAGATGTCGACGATACGGCCGCCGCCATTCTCGCGCTGATCAGACATGATCCCGAAGCGACCAGGTCCACTGAAGACCCCCGGGCCGGCATATGGATCTGCGGAACGCAAAATAAGGACGGCGGATGGGGGCATATGACCGAGACAACGGCAAGCTGTGGTTGAACAAGATACCATTCAGCGACGTGAATGCGCTGTGCGATCCTTCTGTAGCCGACATGAGCGGGCGAGTCGTTGAGGCATTTGAACTCATGCTGAGGGCATCCAGAATGCTCCCATTGACGTGCTACTCTCAGAGCGCATCTCAACAGCGAGCGAGTGGAGCCGCTACGCACTACTTGGCAAACACTGATGGTTCGGTCGGTGGGGCTCCAATTACATCTATGGGACTCTCAAACGGGTGTTTTGAGAGCGCATGGGGAAGTGATCAGGGGCAATAAATTGATATGACAAATGTGCATACCCTCCTTCGAGCTATGTAAGACCCAAGGGGGTATTTATACGTATAGATACCCCTTCCAGACCCTGATATAGCTGCTAATATAGCCCTACCCCGATGATCTAGATGTCCTGATACCAGATTGCAACTTCCCTTGGCTTCAATGCGTAGTGATGGGCTATCCTTGTGTTGATGTGTGTGTGTGGCTTCTTGGGCCCTGCTTACACAGGCATCCCTTACCTAATTGACGGTTGTTGCCCAACAGGGACATTGGGACGAGTAATGTCTTGTGCGGTCTCCAGTACTTTGCAGACGGAAATGACCGAGTCCTCGAGATGATAGCATCTGCCACGAGCTGGCTGAAACAGGTTCAGAGCGCAGACGGCGGCCGGGGTGAGGACCTTGAATCTTCTCGGCATATATCCGTGGCTGGACATGGGCCATCCAAGCCTTCGCAGACTGCGTGGGGTCCCATGGGAATCTTGACCATTTGCGTTCCCGGGGACAAAGTGGTGACGTCTGCTGTGCTGCATTTGACTAGGACCCAGATGACGGACACTGGAAGCACTGGAAGCGGTGGTTGGAAGGAGACAAGGCCACCGCAGCTCGGTTTCCAAACGTCCTCTACCTCAGGTATTCACTTTACCACCATTATTTTCCCTTGATGACTCTGGGCAGATACCTCGACCATTAAGAACAACCAATTTTAGAAAGTTTTAAAATTTACGACTTCCATCTTGGGTCTGATTGCGTTTGAAGCACAAAAACTACATTGTCCATTCAACATGATTGCATGACGCATAAGATAGGAACACGCATTGAGACCCCATCACCTGCGAACCCATCCTACGTCCCGCTGTCAACGAATGCACTAAAAATTTTCAATGAAAGGCTATGCGGGCATTGCGCCACCCTTGTTTACGTGGATTGCGACAGCTAGATCCCAGTGTGAATGCCACATCACAACTTGCTTCATAATTGGTCAAGGAAACGGCTTGATATGCACCGATACTCACGCTCGACTCCCACTCAAACTGGCCACTTTTTTCAGAGGTTCTTGAGCGAGTTGAAAACAGTCTCAATTCCCGACTGGGCCGCGGCGTTGCCGTCGATTTCACTTCTCGCGCCTTGGACGAGGTTAACCACATCCCGCGTGATGAGGATGTTGAAATTAAAGTTATGTACGATCGACTTGGCTGCACCGGCGACGATGGTTCCAAAGGGCATGTCCTTGGAGGCATCAGGAACAGGAACGACGCGCACGACTTCTTTCGAGACGTATAGCGATCTCTTTGTTCTGCTCAATAGGGTTGTTGATGTTGAGAAGAAAGACATGTACGTCAATTGCCGCGCGCATCTCGGAGCACGTTCCACCTTTGCCTGCGTGATGCAGCGGTCTTCGCGACTGTTGAAGCCTCGAGGAATGGCCTTTTTGAATCGATGGTGTTACTTTATTTCTCAGGCTTTTCGTGGCCCTCCTGAACGGATGTTCAAGTCGATCTTGCACTGCACGGACAGTTAGGACGTTGGCGTAGGATATGTAGAGCCGGGGCCCTACGTGCCGATTTGACGACGTCCGGCACGCCGTTGAGGACATCGATGAGAATGCCGAGTTTAACCAACTCGTCTCTTTAGTTGAGAGTGGTCATCTCTAAGATACTGGAAGCAATGTTTCTGTATTCCACCTCACCCTACAGACTGAGTATCAGCACCGAAGAAGAGACTTGACTCATTGGAACAACTTGCCGAGCGAGCCACGTGCCGGCCATTATGGCCACTTTTGGAGGCCGTCGTATCGCGGAGACCAAGTTCCGAGTAGCAGTCGAAAACTTCATGTCGGAATCAGAAGGTGCGCAGCGTCGCCATAAGACAATGCGAAGTAGTGCCTTGAAAGGGTGTAAGAAGAGAAATGCCAGGAGCTTATTCCGGAGTGTAAGAGTTTCAATTGCATGAATCATGGCAGATGTCATGGATCGACGGGCGAGATGCTAGGATAATGAATGAGGGGCGTACCTTCGTTTCAGAATGCCAAAACTGCGTGGTGGTGTTCGCGCACTGTCTCAGAAATGGATATAGTTGGCATCTTGCCCCTACCCTGGTTTTACTACTGTTGTTGTCTTGGCTATGACAGGATCTCCCCGCCGAATCCCACGAGGCGATGATACTGCACCTTACTTGATTCGTTCAATTTATTTGGCTCTAACTTTGGGTCAAGCCATTAGCCAAATAAGCAACTTTGAAGATCAATCCCTTTACCAAGACTATCCATGCACAATCTCTCCAATGCCTCGGCCGAGAATGTCCAAGCATGTCCGAGCAAAGGATACCACGCATCCAGACGCTTTAGATGACGTCTACGAGTAAAGGACCCCTGCTGTATAAAGAGTCCAGGTCGCGCCAGAGGTGTCGTAGTGCATTTTCAGGGTCTCGCTCTGGGCCGAAGAGCTTAACGGGGGGCGGCTGTAACAGCACCGTTCTCTCCCGCTGTCGGGCCCAGCTCCGCCTGCCCCTTTGCTCGGACATGCTCAACGATTGGCTCTCACGCTTGCAAAGTCCAGTGATATTCTTCCACGCATAAAAGAACACATCCACGTGCTATAAAAATGCTGTTGGAATCACTGCAAGTGGACCGTTCTTTCGCCACCCCCTCAAGGGCCACTTTCGCCTCCACCACTTAGAACGGCATCAAGCAAGCTTTTCAACCGCTCTGGAGCTTTGAAGGGGTTTTTTCCTGGGAAGAACGAGATAAGCTAAGAAAGGTAGTGTACACTGTACCAGGCTGGTCCAGCATGCATGTCTCTGCGCCCGGGCGCCGGGCCTGTGATATAAATGACGGCATACGCGCGTCCGAATCATGCCAATTGTCCTGGAAAGAAGCAAACCCGAGCATCAAAGATCCATTTGCCTTGCCTGGGGGATTCAACTCCTTTAGCGGGATTTCTCGTAGGAAGCCTCTCTTGGGATTGAACCGTAGAGCTATTAAAACGCGGAGCGAGACACGCGGGCGGCATGTAAACACAGGCCAGAACATTAAGCAGCAGTCTGGTTTCCTCTCACTGCCCCAAGCTATCTCACTTTGCAAGCTTTCATAATCTACTACGACCCCTTAGATCACTGATCACTCACTACCTGGCGTATGGGCAACAGTCTTGCTAAGACTCATTAGACGTCAAGTCTGACACCATCCGGGGTTACAAACTAGCATAGGGCCGTAGCGGGCATGAATAGCGCAAGTCTCCTCTGTTAAGATAACAGGGCGCTTCATTGCCCATGGAGCAGGTTTTGGTACTCGTGCGCTCGTTGCCACTAACATGAGTCGCTCCCTGCCACGACGCTTGGGCTCAGCTCTCTCGCGTTTGAACGTCTTAACGAATTATTGAACTTCCCTTCCATGCGTCACTAGGGATCTGTCTATCCGGACACTGGTACAGCCACCCACTGCGACAGGGGATCTTCCAGGATTCCTGTTTTTAAGCCGTGCCTCGGTCCTTCAAGGTGTGCACAATGTCATGTTACTGGCCCGTCAATGTCCGGCATTCTCAGTCCTATACTAACAGCTCCTGTCTTTTCTTCCTCTTTTACATCAACTCAGTTCTGTTTCGTTGATGAATGTCATTTTGGTCCTTCTTTTCGCCTTGTGATTTTCTTGTTCACAGGGCTTACCCTGCGATGTGTCTCTCGCAACGAAGCTCATCCTGCCCAATAGTTAACTACCCCGCGACTTACCACTTCCGCCTCCACCGGCCCATCATGCCATAAGTCTACGCCCCATGCTACAGTACGTTTTCGGACGCATCAGGCTGATGACCCGTTTTTCTCGCCACTCAGAAGTGGCCTTGTCCAAAATTCGGAAAGACTTTGAGTGTCCGCACTCTATTAAACGCCTCATCCTGGGCATTTTGACAGCAGGAGTACGCACGATGTCTTATCCCTCGTTCCATAGATTGGAACCGCCCACTTTTTGCCGTCCACCTACAAGTTCTTTCTACCGACCCCGAATTTGGAGGTGCACTCATCGTGGTTGCTGGCGATCTAACGTTAGCATATGAACTCAGTAATCTTTAAGGCACCATCTATCAAGGGACGCCAAGCTACAGTGAAATGACCTGAAGACTTTGACCTCTCACTAACCATGCAAGATGTATTCAAACTTCATTGACAACAAGTCTCTCGCACGCTTTCTTTCCATGGAATCATTTTCCGCTTGCAGAGCTATGAGGATCTCGACCGGCACTCGTTGCCGCTGGGAGATACAATGCTGCAACCAAACATGGCTGACGAGCAATGCCAAGTGCTCGCTGCGCTTGATCATGGCAGCCTCGTATTCTATCCACACCAGGCAGCAAGTGTAGGCTCAGGCACGATTGCTTATGTGTACGCCTCGCCCAGCTTCGAGAAGATTCTCTTCGCCGCTGTTCCTGTTCCGGGCACCTCTGGGTTTTCTGCTGCATGGGCACGGAGCCCTTCATGAACTCTTCCCAGGTTCAATTTACTTAAAGACTATAGCATAGAGGAAGATCGTTGTTTTTGTAAGACTGCACGTACCATTTGGACGATATGGAAAATCACGTAACATCCAGACCATTGGCAAATTTGAAGGCATGGAGCTGCGCGGGCCAGGGTGGCAAACCACTCAATCAACTCAACCAAAGAGTCAAATTGAGTAGATTGACGGCTTACATCAGCGAACCTCTCGTTGAGTTGAGCAATCCAAGCCCTCGTTGAATTGATTGCGTTGATTGATGGAGTTGATGCCCTACCCTACCTATTAGTAAGCTACTTAAGGTCCTCAACACCATCAACTTCTCGTCCTTCGTGGGGCACCTCTTCGGGAAGACATCGTCATCGACTGAAGCATCAATAATCCCCTGGTAGTCGGGTATTAGCCCTGCCTTCAGCCAAGACCGAATTGCCTGGCCTGCATTGATCGTGTTAGCCTGAAGCCGGCTGCGTAGTCGTGTGACCATTAGCCCAGCAAATGAGAACGCCCTCTCGCACTCTGCTGACATTGGCGGTATAGATAGCATATCAAAGGCCATTCGAGCAAGTCTGGGATACGTTGACTCTTTGAGTTGCCAGTATTGGAACGGATCCGTGATGTCTCCGTCATCTGCGCCGATATCAACAGTCCAGCGATCGAATTCATCGGCAGTAGGTGGCCCACGACGGGTTGTGGCCGTCTGACCAGCTTGTAGCCGGTGCCTCAGTCGGAACTGTTGGAACTCGTTCAAGTCGTCAACCTTTCGACGTTTAACCATCGGAATAGCCTCGTCATCGCTGAGAATTAATGACTTATAGTCGCGTTCCCAGATGCCCCGAACAATCCGTCGTGCCTCAAGGACCCATTCAGGTCGATGAGCCCAAGCCTCCTCAAACCATTGCAGTCGCAAGGCGGGATGGAGAGCGACTGCAGCATAATATACCGGGCACTCAACCAACTTGATATAGTATTTCTCCAACTTCTTCCACCCCAATTCGACGTTTATCGCGAAATGCTCGGAATCAGGCACATCCTTGGCGAATTCCTTTGCCTCTTCCAATCGTTCAAGGAGATATTCGAATGCTTGGATAATATCCCATGCTGTTCCGTATGCCACGAGGTTGCCGCCCTTACGCACCCGAATCTGGGCATCTCCTCGAGGGCCTTGATGGCATTTTCGAAGTGCTTAAGAATATTCCGAAAGTGGCTGATCACTGTCCAGTCGTTACCGGTCAGCAGGTCAGAATCTCGGAGGCATGCAGGCATGTCTTTCTTCTTTGACCTGCTTCGGGTATATTCGAACTGTTCCAATGCGACGAGGTCGTCAAGAAAGTCGTGCAGTAGAAGGGCTCGATCCATCATCTTATAATGGGACAACCATCGTGTCATGTTATCCGTTAGAACGTCAACTGGTTTCTTCGTACTGTCCCTCTTGCGTTGTAGATCCCGAAGCATGTACGTTAACCTATCCGATTGATGAATCCAGTGGACAAGGTTGTGGAGCTTGCCAATAGGCCCCCTCTTCCGCCAGAGATCATGTCGAGCAAGGTCCAGGTCGAGTCGCTCTTCTGATTTGAAGACTTCATTATCTTTGCCAAAGAGCAGCGCTTTGGCCACGAGATTGATGATATGCCCAAAGCAGCGGACCCGTCTCTGCTCCCCTAAAAATTAAAAACGTGTCCCAGTGCTGCTACCGCCGTATCGTTATTCTTCGCATTGTCAAGCGTGAAATACCCGATCTTGTCTTGAATCTCGAATGATTCGATCACTTCCGCCACCTGCGACGCTATATTCTCGCCAGTATGAGACTCTCGGAGTTCAGGAGCCCAAGGATGATCTTCTGTGGCCGCTTTTCCTTAGAGATAGAACGCAGCAATCCCATTAAGCGCATAGCGATTGGGCGATCTCCAGCCGTCAAACGCAAGGTGTATCTGCCCGGGGCGCTCCCTCAGTTCCTTTATCACAATATGCTTGTACTGGTGGTATTCTTGGAAAAGCTTCGTTCGAATAGTCGAGTGTGTCATGTGGGCTTGAGTCAGGGCGATCGAGGGATTGAGGTATTCGAGAAGACGCCGGAATCGAGGGCTTCAACTGCGCGGAAGGCAACATTCGACTCGGTGATCCAAGCAAGCAAGAGAGATTGGAAGACATCTTTATCGAATTGGTTTTTTAGCTTGTTAATGAATGCTTGCTCCTTCTGGTCATTGGCATCGAGGTTGAAGAATTGGGCAATAGAACGCTTGTTGGTTGTAGAACCCTTCGGTAACCGTCTACCTGATGGGTCAATAACATTGTGAGCATCATGTAGATGGCGCTCAATGTTTAGGGTCCCTTTGCCGCGAAGCTCACGGGTCCCTTCGGCGATTTCTTCGGTAAACACCGCTCACAGACCCAGAGGCGATTATCTACGTTAGCTTGATGTTCAATGTCGAACCCAAAGCTCCAGATCCACGATTTGAGCTTGCCGGCGCGTTGAGACTTGGTATAGCCGCGGAAGTGATGCCAGGGAAGGCATCCCACTCGAGATGGGGAACGGGGCCTGAGTCGCCTGAATCGCCTGATGGCGGCAAGGGAGTAGAAGAAGGCTCAGGAGATTCGCTCATTGCATATAGGAATGTTTAGATCAGCCAAGGCGTTGTGGAAGAATCGAGAAGTGTAAGTGGAACTGAGGCGAGAGATTGAACTTTGTTGTGAAGCGCGTCGATGCGCGCAGCGCGTCGACTCTTCCAACGGAACAGGGGGCCCTGTTCCCCGAAGAGGAGAGCAGGCTTACCTACAACGGGCCTGAGTAACCTGTAAGGTTAGTGGTAGCTATATACCCAATCCGTACCTACATTTCGCCTTGGCCACCTACCCTACAGGATCCCTGACCGTCAACGGCAATCTCATCAATCCATCAATCAACGGGAGCATGAATTGAATTGACAAGCTTATTCAGCAGACACTCGATTGAGTTGATTGAGTTGACGGTTGCTCAACTATATTGAGCAACCGTTGCTGGGATTGAGTGGTTTGCCACCCTGGCGCGGGCATCACAAGGCAGAGAAAAGGGTCGAATATGCCAAGTCCTTCCAATGCGAACCGACTAAGCACGCGCCCGCGTTTGAGGTCATAGTGCCAGACGTTAAATAAACCGCGTGTAAGGGGGACTGCGCCCTCTCTAGGTCGAAACAAGATACGCTGCAAACTTGAGAATAACTTTAAACTAATCTTGCCGCAACTTGCTTTCGCGTTGTAGGAAACGCAGTCCGGTGAAGTTTTTGATATGAGATTTTTTTCAGACTCACGACAGCTACCAAGTATCTTTTGGGATTACTCGTCTAGAAGGAAAGGCTCGGTCGATAATGTCGAATTGCGAGAGCGCCTACGAAATGCAGCCTGCCGCCTATGGCCACTGTAGATGCAACTGAGTCCGAGTTGTGAACGGTAATTGCCGGTCAATTAGACCTTTTTGGCGATTTATACATCCAGGTCAGTAAAGTTATAAAAAGCACGGCTTCAGAATACCCCTGCTCCCACTCGTGTCTAGTCTCTCTCCGCCTTAATGAGGTCACAACGAAATGTAAGACGAGTCAAGTCCGAATGATGTCGGGCCGCCTAAGTTACATATATAGAATGACTAGTCAGTCGGTGACACCTAGCTGCACCTAATACACCGATGTTACCCTGCCGGCGTTCAGCCAACCTGGCTGCGAATTACAGCGTGGCGTGCCGGCAGACGCCTAAAATCGCAGGCAGCAAGACTTTGGATAGATTGAAGCTTTCTGGCCGATGTGCTTGTACCTGGTCCCCTGTGGGACTGAGCCCCATTCCTCTGTCCGATGTTTCAAAGCTGATTCCGGTTACAAGATTTTTCCAAGATGATTGCGCTGGACAGGATGGGGTCTACGAGCAATGTTAAACTCTGCATTGAGTAATTGGCGGCAGAGTCAACCTTGGAATCATCACAAAAATGCTACTGGTGGCGGTCGCGGTGATACACTGCGTATTGCTTCTTTTGAGAGATCATTTCTCGTCCAGGAACGATTGGGGCAGTGTTCAACCGTAATGCTCTGTCAAGGATGCGGGCCTGATATGGAGTAAGTCTCTGTGTATCGAGTTGGTTTCGCGTCGATCTAAGCCCCTTGCCTGCAGAAACTCCGAAAAGACACCACTCTTAACGGCTAGATAGCCCACACACTCAGCTCTGCGAGGCGGCTGGGCAGTTAAAGTTTTCAACACACGCTCTCTTACTGTGCCGTCATTACTTTGGTCTATAGAGGACGACCATCTGAGCAAATTCGCAGATGTCTTTGTCAAAGCTACTTAGGCGTGTCTGAGTTGGAGCTCTTCGATCCGCCACTCTACCTGGAGTTCTGAATAAATCAACCGCGTTTAAGAGCCTTGCCACACCAAACCTGGGGTGCCCAAAGGTTATTGAACAAAGGAGCGAATTTGAACTTCGTTGCGTCAACCAAAAGGACTGAAAATATCTCTACGATGAGAATGGAATTATTAGAGAACAATTTACCTTTTATGGTAATACAGCAACATTAAGCCACGAAGATACGATATTGGATGCGTTGAAAGAATGAGCAACACATCTGATATACCGGCAATTCTAATGCTAACCTGGCTCGGCGAATGATGCACACACTTGGAACGATGAGGATGGTTCTTACATGAAATTCGTGGAAAGCTCTACGCTAAACCACCCGTAGTACTACCAAGCCCCTTCCCGGCTGCTGGCCCCCTCGTCCTGGCGGCCTGAATCCCAAAGGGGGGCACTATTCGTACGTTCCAGTTTCCAAGCCGCCCCAGTGCAGTGCTTGCCGGTTGACGAACTTACTGGTCAAGCTGTCAGGCTGTTATCTACCCAAATATAGGCGACTCCTGCCCCGCACCCTCTCACGATCATGTTAAAGAACCCCAAGCTTATCATCAGCGTGTTCTCCGCTCGAGGGCTGCGTAAATTCACGTACTCGTTCAAAGAGGCAACCGAGTTCAAGCGAGTTACAAAGCTAGACGAGGCATTTGGAGAAGGGTTGAGGCGATGACTGAAAGGATGATGTCGCCGGACTTGTTCTGTCGCGCATTTGATTCATTCTTGCTCCCGTCTCAAGATACGAGTCGATGCATGAACTGACTTCCATCTTCCAGCCGTTGGCCCCACTCGACTACCACATATTGAACCAAGTAATGCGGGGACGTCGTTCCCTAGCCGACTTCTGGAACATGCCATCTCCGGATGACAGGCTTCTCAACGTCACATCATTGCGGCGGTTCGCCGGCGTGTCGTTGAGGATCCACCTACCGGGCTTCAGCTATAGTTCGTCGCGACTCATCGTCGTTCAATTCTCTCAAAACTGCCAGGAGAAGAAAGCACGTTACAGCTAATATCTGGATCCAGCGTAAGGGGCCTCGTGTTGAAACGAGTGAATGGCCACAAATAGGAGCCCGACTCAACAGGACTTCTTTTCATTCCACGAGCATAAGAGGAAAGCCTCAGCCATTTTTGCTGGAGTTTGTTCTCTCTTTCCGCTTACGCACGTTTTTTCCACTTTTGGTTCTCTATTAACTCCGTGGCTTGTACTTGGCAGTTGAGAGCTGCGCTCACTACGCCATTATTATTTTCTTGAATCTAAGCATTTTCAAGTCTTTTCAGCCTATTCGAACCAGTCTCAATACCACATTGGCTCGAACTTGTCAACATGAAGCTCGTCGAAGTTCTTGGATTGGTTATGGCTGCCTCGGCCCCTCTCATCTCTGCCGCCCCATTACAGGCAGTAAGCGAGGGTATTGCGAAACGATGTAAGCCACAACCATTTTAAGAGGTCATGTCATCTCGGGATAGCGAACTCAAAAGCTAATGCCGACCGCAGCTATCGGCACTGAGCCTGCGTCCTTGGCCAGCGGCGGATCGGAGCTCGCGGGAAGGGACACTCAGAGGCGTAGAGCCATTGCCGAAACAGTGAAGAACCTCAGGGAAGACAGAAAAGAGAGAAAGAAGGAAAAAAAGGCTGCCGCCAAAGAAAGAAAAGCCGAACGAAAGACAAAGGAGAAGGATGAGAAGAAGAGCAAAAAAAGTGGTAATGTACAGAAAGAGAAGGGGCAAACAGGCGAACAGAAGGGAGAGGAAGCCCAGAAGAGTGCTCAGAAGAGTGAGAAAGTGGACCAGAATGGAACACAAAAAGGCGAGCAAAAGGATGCTCAGAAGGTTGAGCAAAAGGGAGAGGGCGAGCAGCGAGAGGGAGAGGCGAAGACCAAGACAGGTACTCAACCACCGGAGGCAGATTCCGGACAGTCCGGAGCCGAGAAGCCGGCGACTAAAGCCGGCAAGCCTGCAACCGAGACCAAAAAGCCTGCAACCAAGACCGGGAAGCCAGCAGCGGAGGCGGAGAAGTCGGAGCCAGTGGCTCCTGGCAAAGGCGCTGTATAAGCCTCCGATGCTTTTCTAGACGCCTCGAGCTGCACCATGAATGTCATGTCATTGGTATTTCACAACGTATAGTAGTCCAAATATTTTTTGATATGTTGGCATTGACCTTGCGTACTTCAATTCTCATTGTCCTTGAAATTCTTTCTCGAGCGATGTGTTTATACTAGTCTTGTGACTACAAAGCCCCCTTTGGTCCGCTCGATATGACGGCAGGGTGAATTGTATGCAGCGAGGAGCATCCTGGAAAGATTCAAATAAGATCAAGAACACATGGCTCGGACCTAACTATACATTGATATACCCTTTATCACAGCCTCTATCATGTCCAATGATGCGCTAAAGTCTGGAGGCATTATGTTTATAAAAGCTGCTCTTTCTAATTTGCTGCGTCTTCTCCTAGCGTTTGATGCAGTTACGGAGTCGTCTTAGAAAAACTCTATTCGCAGGTAGTCGTGAAAGCAAGGTCGGATTCAAAATTAGTAAATCGAATGGGTCGGGGGAGGTGGAAGAGCGCTTTATAGCATCACTCGGGAGAAGGAAAGGTAAAGGCATTTATGTTGCCCCTACGTAGATGCCCGAAAAGGTCGAAACCGTTATATACAGAGGCAGGGTATAGAAAATCAATCATAGCAATATAAAGAACCAAGTCTAAACGATTTAGATTAAGTGCGGTCTAGTTAACCCTAAACCCGATCAAAATCCAACGGCGGGGCCTGAGATCCAGCACCGCAACCAACGATAAACTGTTTATCAGATAACTCTTTTTCCCGGGAGACGATTTGATACCCCTCCGGATCATTAACAATAAGGGAAAATCCGCTACAACCCTCCGCGTTTACCCAGAGCATTCTAAATGGAATATAGTCTCCAGCATTCTTTACATAATATTGAAGAGGAGCTGTCAAAGTCTGTCCCCAATTTCGGGCTATGTCCACGTTATTCTTCGTAAATCCGGACTTAGCTTTTTCACCAAGCCAAATATAAACAGCTTCATCCGTCTCGTATGGGTTAAAGGTATAGGTGCCTTTTTTGCTGGGATGGAAGTAGCCAACATGCTGGACCACAGAATACTCCCGGGAGCCGACGTTATGTCCATAGACTATAGCAGGGTTGTTACATCTCGAGTCAGATTTAATCAACCCAAATGACCTCGTCGTGCCTGTAATAGCTGGTGTCTGCCCCTGGAGGAATACATTGACGTTAAAGGTCGTATACCAGGATGTGCTTTTAGGGTTAAATGGAACCTTTCCAGGTGCAGTTGCCGGAGTAGGTGCCAGCGAGCCTTTATAGAAGGCCCACTGCAAGCCAGGTTGACAGGTGTCCCTATGGCAGGAGCCATAAGGACAGCATCTTGCTTTTTTGGGAATACATTTTTTATGGCACGGATTCTCGCCTCGGCGGCAGCATACTGCTTTCTTCGAGATACACCGCCCGTGACATAGCTTTTCCCAATCAGGACATGGCCGCGAAGTCTGAATTGTCGTATCATCAGACTGGGTGGGATAAAAATCGGGAGGCGGGTTTTGGTCATAACCCCAAGAGGATACGTCTTCGTCACGGGCGTGCCTAATACCGTCCTCGCTGATAGAGTTGGTAACGGCAACTGCAAGCCCGTTCCTGAAAAGGAAGGTCGCGGCGATAATAATGAGCTTCATCTCTCTAAGAGAAATCCAGAGACAAAGTATAGTTAAACGATGAGATCGACTATAGAAGGTATCAATTATCGTGTTGATGCTTAATAAAAGGAACTAGGTCTAGTAGTAAGCGGACCTTGGGTCTTTTAAGGTTAACGGTAGGATAGTATACTGCCGCTTTACTTAACATATATGATTGACTTTCTTCGGAATTCTTAGGAGTGATATGTTCCTGGAATGACTCTGCCAGTATTGGTATGCTGGCGTAGTCTCGATCTCTCGCCGCAGTTTCGTCTACGTATTAAGTTGGTATAGTAGATTGCAACATTAAGTCTCCAGATGTCCTTTAAAGCGGTGAAAAAATCAAGTGTAAGTACCGAGGAAGTTGTCATACTGGATATCCCCACCTAGTCTTACTATCGTGACCTAAAACATGGTGTTAGATTGGATCGAAGTCTTACTATAGTTGTGTAGCAGCCTGCGGAGAGGTACCAAAAGATCCGTCAGTCTTCGCACTTCGTGCCAGACTACCCCTCACACTTGCTTATAAGAACCCACGCGCACGGGCGACCGGTCCGGTCGCGGCGCACCTTTGACACATGACTTTAGATGGGATAGACAGTCCAGAAAGATTCCAGAGCATACAGATATTGCAACAAAAAGGCAAAGGGGAACATATATGGTCAAGGCTGTTGGAAAGACTTTCTAATACGGTATACTAGACTATATTTTTCTACTATTAACGAGTATACGGCGTGAAGCCCTTAGCTATTCACTATTTAATCTAGACTGCATGCCGACAGGGCTTTAAATCTAACAGAGCGGTTACTGGTACTGTCGATACGATATCAATGTCGATATATGCGGACTATCTACCTGAGACCCTAAGAACTTCGTGACTAAATTAAATAATTGTGTTTTTATGGTCAAACTCGATTTAGAATCTTAGCCGTAAGTTGAGAAGGTCCGTTCGTACGCATCTAACTCTGAAATTACATTCAGCGACGTACCAGGCATAACGACCCCAACGTCGCTCACTGCCACGGCACTGTAATCATTGATTGCTAGTAAGATACTCCATTAATCGAGCATGTCCCCTTCGGACTTTTGTCGCAACATCTACTTTGTCGCAACACCCTACTTTGTCGCAACACGCAATGTCGCACACATAGGGAAGACACTCCTTAGAGCACAGCTAACTAGGCAAGATGATGCAAAACACTCTATCTAATTACCTAGACGGGGGAGGCCTGATTTCTGACATACTAGTGACTGTAGGGGAGGGACTTCCTCCTTGTTTTACCTGACGGAGATTTAGAGCAACAAGCATCTCAAGCAGACACATTTTTTCACCAGTGGCAATTAGACGAGAGAGAGAGGTTCTGCGGTAGGTCTAAGAGATAGTAGAGAGTAATCATACTTCTCGACTTATGTAACGAGTTCTACGAGTCTAGTGCTTATATCTCCTTCATAACAGAATAACAAAAGTCCTCCTTCTGCCTTTGAAAGTATGTTAATAAATAGTGGGTCCCCGCGTAGGTCAGTCGCCCTTGAAGTCGATGTCGCCGTCAAAGTACATCTAATAGAAGATCTCCATGGGGTTCTAGTATTATAGCTATAATTATCGCGGACGCCGCTTCCTGCGCCCTATCGTACCAAAAGACTGGTCCCCGGACGAGACCGTTAATGCCTCGGGGAACCGACAATGCCTTCAGGGACCGACCAGAGTTGGGATATAAGTTATTAGAGTGCAGTTGGCATTAGCGCGCGCCCGCTAGCACTAAGATCCCGTACCTAGCCCCCGCTGTTGCATAAATACACATATAAGCGGTCTAGGGCGGAGATCGGGAATGCATGTGTCACACTGTCACCAGCACCTCTACACACTACAGGAGCCACCTGCAGTGCACCTGTCGGAGTGATCACCTCACTTTTGTCTGTTCTTTTCCATCAGCTTATACATGAATTTACGGGACTGGGGCTCTCACTCCAGGACTAATTTCTAGTGGCCTGGTAGCTAGAAGTGGGGCCTGTTTAAAACCCCCTTATAATTGAGTCTTAACTTTCTAAGTCCAGCTACATTTTTCACGTTAGAAACTTATGGAGAGAAGTCTCTGCCCTAGACGTATCGACAACCAAACATTCTTGGTCCGTCAAGCAACCAATACTACCAGGCCATTTCGTCTTTGGTACCACACTGTTGCCCCGCTTATGGCTAATGGTTTTGGATGCGGAATGGATAAACATATACTAAGTCCTGGCAACACTCAACTTGGAATTTAATGACTACAATATGTCGGTAGAGAAAGATCGTTTGCTTACTAAAGATCAATACGGGGCGATTCGGCAGCTAGTGCCAAAGGGTATGTTTATAATCTGAGAAAAATAAGCGCTATATTCGGAATCCCAGCACCTATCCTACGATATAATTATAAGTACTAGTTTGGCATCTACTTTAGTTTCAGTATCTATATAATTAAAGGTAGCCAGGCCTATGGAGCTTCCTTTCCTACCTAGGTTGCATAGCCCTATGTGCTACTAGTTCCTTAGGCTCTTAGACGTCCACAGCACTTCCCCCGGAGTTCCTTGACCGCTACCTACATTAGCAGGGGAAACTGACACCGCCTGTGACGCACACACGCGGCCCACGCCTATAAAAAGAGCCTCCTCCCCCTGTCGCTGGCTAGAGGCAGAGTTGGAAATCGATCTTATAGATCGATTTTCGAGCCTGATCGATCGAATTTTATCGATCGTCACCTTCAATCGATCGATATCGATCGATCGCTGTTTGATTCGAATCGATCGACGATCGAATCGATCAATACTAAAAATCATCCCTATCTAGGTGATCTTGCCCATCAGTTGAAGAACTTGCCTCCAATTGTCCCCTTCAAGCAGACCAAGAGGAAGTGTCGGCTGATAGATGCCAGCTTTACTCCAGGAACGAAGACACTGCGCCATCGCCACAATATGGCGTCGTAGGCGAGATCTCAGTGGTGTTATCATCCTCCCACAGCTGCTAAAATCTCTTTCCGTTCCTGCTGAAGACGACGCGATGGTAAGGTAGTCAACAGCCATATAAGACAGCCGAGGAAACCGCGCAACACCAACGTCCTTCCACCAAGCGATTGGGTCCGTTTTGTATGCGATATTTTCCACCGGCGGCTCTGATAGGTACTGATCAAGCTCGTCCTGTTCTTGCAAGGCGGTTGACTGCTTTGGTCCTTTAATTTGCCGCCCTCGAGGCTCAGGGCAAGCCAATGATCGACTAAACGCCAATCGACGCTCAATATAGTCCAAGCCACTATTAGTCGTATCCGCTGAAACACCATCGCAGGATTGCCGATGAGCCATGTTCTTGTACCTCTCTTTCCAGACTGTCGCTAAGCTTCTCGCATATGTTCTTTCCCACTCCGACGTCTGACGAGACGGGAGTTGGCTCCAAAGCCGTTCCAGAGCGCGCCACTTCTTGCAGGGTGGAACACCACTGCCGCTACATATGCGGTTGAGGTCAGCTTGCTATAGTAGTCGTTCAGCTTCTTCCATCCGAGCTTGATGTAAATCTTCAAAACCCTGCGAGTTCTTGCGTCCATGTCATTGAACAGGTGAACCTCTTTCATGGTCTGATCTTCGTTCTCTTCGATTATAACTCCTGAACTGCTAGTTCGAGGTGGTCAAGAGCATCTCTACCACCGGGAAGTACTCATCGAACCCTCCTGACGTGGAGCGTTTACCAGCAATACCCTCGCCCTGGAGTTGCTTCGAGGCGATCTTGAATGGCTGAAGGATCTTCTGAACCGCAACAACGACCTTCCATTCTTCAAGGAAAGTTGTTCTTTCAGTATCGCTGGTTTGTCCTGTTCTTTGCCGCCTTTGCCAAGCCATCGTTCCTCGATGATGGAAAACATCCTGTTCAAAGCCGTACGCTTCAGCAGAGCGCGTGAGGCCATCGCCTCATCGGATTGCCAGCGAGTGCAGACGTTTTGAACCCACGTAAGAATAGGTTCAGTAGGAGCGGTTTGCCGTTGAGCTTCGTAAAAGACCTCGAGAAGTTGACTGCTCGTTCGAAGAGCAATGCCAATATTGTGAAGTTTGCCAAATGGCCCAAACTTGCGGTACTTGTCCACTTCTTCGCCATTGATGATGTCGGGCAGTACGTCCTGATCCTGACTGCCTTCTGGGACTGTTTCAACCTCGAATCCTTCTTCCATGCTCGGCACACAGAAGTCGTCGTCGGTCGCCAGCTCATTGATAGCGTCGGACAACTGGCGCTGCTCTTCCTCTTCAGCCACAAAGTCCTTATCGCCCCAATGAGCAAGCAACTCGTTGAAATTATCCCTTTTGCTGCCGTACATCATAGCCCTGACGGCCAGGTTCAGAAAATGAGGGCGCAGCGGATGCGACGCTCTTCCCTGTCGAAATCGAACTCAGCGGCAAGCGCTTCCACAGCCGTATCATTATTCGTAGCGTTGTCAAGCGTGTAGTACCCGATTCTGACGCCGGATAACAGTCAAGATTGTCAGCTAACGGACCCAAGAAGTGTTGACTGTGGTTCTATACCTGTCTTCAAGACCAAACGCGCATATTGTATCTGCAACTTCATCTGCAAGCGCTGCTCCAGTATGGCGTTTCGCGAGAGCCAGCAAAGCCAAGAGGATTCCCCATTGGTTCCAATCTTGGTCGATAAAGTGGGCGTTGATACCGAGGAATGATGTGTTTTGTCGGAAGTCCAGCCATCAAAGGTAAAATGAATCATACTTCTCGCTCTTTGAAGCAGCTCGCAAAGCGGACCAAGAGCGCGATTATACTCATCTAGTAGCAGATTCACAAGCGTTTTGCCAGTTGGTATCTGGCCTTCCTGGAGAGCCGGGTTGTTGTAGAGAAGGAGTCGTCTGAAGCGCTCAGAGTTTACGACATTAAAGGGGAGGTTATGATATGTAAGCCAGTCGAGCAGGAGCAGTTGATTCATCTTCGGATCGAATAACGTATGCAGATTGCTGAGAAGAGTCTGATCTCGAGGGTTCGTCGGATCGGCGCGAAGCATATCAAGCAGGTTCCGTTCTGCACCTCCACTCCCGGTAACTGAGCCTGCACGTTGTCTAGAAGGTGGCTGACAAGTTAGCGGGCATGATCGAACGACGTGGAGATGGGGTACGGAGAGGTGGCACAAACCACGACTTTGTGCTCCTTCCTCAGATGTCGGACGACGCTTCCCCCAGTCGAAGCGATGAAGACGTAATGTGCTGTCTTCGGCCTGTCCCGGAGGAAGCATCTCTCGCAGATCCATACGATCTTGTGGGGCCGTGACCTGTTGTCCTTCATTCTGAATCCGAATTGCCACCACCACGTCCGTTCTCTAACCGCCCAAATTTATCAGTCGTCCAAGCTTCATAATCTGGAAACCCCATGGGTGCATATTTAGTTGATGCTGAACTGGTTGTCGGCTCGGAAGGCGGCGGCGTGGAGGAGGCGATCTCTATGTCCTCATCAAGCGCGTCCATGGTGGGAAACGTCCGTAAACAATGTGGGCGAGGTCAAATCGAAGGGTGCGAGGCTGATAAGGTCGAATCTGTATGAAGTCTACTCGGACAGGCTGAGGCCCGAAATAATTCCTGGTTGCGACGCGTACTGATTCCGTTGAACGGGAGGACTTGCAAACGCAAGAGACGGAGAGATCAATTTACTTTTGTCGACACGCGACGCGCGGCAACAAGATAGATATGACTGGCTGCCTGGGACCCCCGGTCGTTTGCCAGGGTGTTTGGCAGACGCGTCGGGCGGCAGCATCGTCACGCATCCAACCTACGCAGCCTACCCTGGACACCTTGTATGGACATGGCGAACGACGATCAAATCGATCGATTGGAGGTTGGATCGATACGATATCGATCGAGCAGGACTTCTAATCGATCGATCGAAATCGAAATCGATTCGATTAATCGATTCGATCAAATCGATTGTACGATCGATTTCCAAGCCTGGCTAGAGGGCGTTCCTTTCTATTGATACCGTTATCTCCTTCTATATCTCTCTCTTTTCCTTCCTACCTTATGCTTCTCTTCCTAACCTCCATAAACCCCTCTCATTACCCTACTTTATCTACCACTGCTGCCATAGGCGTATTTTTGATGGGGACGAGAGCATACACCCAAAGCACGCGCAGCACACGGCTAAGAATGGCCAGAGTAGTTGACGCCTTCACAGACCTCAGGACCATCTGATCATCAAGGAAGCAAGCGAGCTCTATGAGTCTCTTGTTGCTCTTATAAATGCTTTGGTATTCTGGTTCATGACTGTCAAGCAAGGGGTGCCTCTGTTGGCAACACACGCTTAACAGGGAAACAAATATTCAAATTAATGAAAGAATGAGAGGCCCCCAATTAGATGATCTAAGCGCCTCTGGGTCTTTAAAAACATCTAGAGTGGGTCCTGGACTGGAAAGTCATCTTATGGGACTTTGCCCGTCAAAGTATGTTTAATAGAGTACGCTGCAAGCACTATTAAAATAACTACAAATGGTGACCGTCAGCCAGTCAGGAAAAGGCCCGAGAAAATCTGTTTGCACAACGCAACTAGCTCCGCAGACGTGTTCTTCAGCTTCAATCAACGCATCCTTTTGAGCCTCTCAATAGAGCTCTCTTTTCCTCGTGAATAGCCTCATTGGGCAGGCCGCAGGACCAAAGTTTTGACAACCCCTCAGTCACTGCAGAGGCATGTGTGGCACGCAGCAAGAGAGAACGAAATTGACTAAGTGATAGCTTTGTCAATTGACCACACATAAGAAGACTTGGTCTAGCACCAAGCAAAAACAAAGGCTAGCCCTGGGACATAAAGCAATATTCTATTAATTAAATATTACTGTTAGATATCTACAGGGATTTATTAAGCTCATAGGATACAGCAGCAATGCTTTATCCTCTATTACCACTATAGCAGTCACAGTACTAGGGAGGTAAGGCTTGGCTATTGCTACAGGAGGTCCGTTGGACTCAGCTTTACAGCCGTTGACGGTAGGGCAAGTGTGCTGGCACGTAGCTAAAACAAATATTATCTAGCATATATATTTTACAAAATTCCGATTCTTGCGGCAGTATGTTTATCTTAAAGTTCTACGTCTATGTTTAGGTTAAAATGTGATTTAATATGAACCCACCTATAGTCGCCCGTGACCGTTAGGCCAGGACCGTAGCATCAGGGTAGGTTAGCCTCCCGGGGCAATGGGATAGACGGAAGCGGCAAATGCCGACTGGTTCCAGAAATTTGGCGCACGAGATTTTACGCTCGCCGCTCCATCCGACGACAAGTTCGCCTACTCAACGAGTCGACTGTCCAGTCTGGCCAAGACAACTCTAGCCATGCCCGCGGAAGACAACGCTCCGAGCCCGCAAGAGAATGCGGCAGGGCTTCAGGATCGAGAAGCCGGCTTAAAACATGAAGAGGCTGGGCCAAAACGACAGCTTACTCTGCCTGCTTGGCTCGACCACTTTAACAGCCATGACCTCAAGATCGTCTTCCGCTGCTGGGCCGCAACGTGGGTTGCAAGCATACTGATTTTCCTCGGACCTACCCTTCGCAGTATCGGCGTCGCCACCTTTTTCGGCGCAATAATTCTGTAAGCCCCGTTTGGCTGATGCCAGCTGCGTGCGACTAACCTGCGTCAAATCCCGTCATCTAGGTACATTGTGCCTCCGGCTAGCATCCTGTTTCTCTACCTCCTGGCTGCCTTCTCGGCCCTCTTTGGCATGTGCCTCGCCTGGGCCTGGGGCCTAGTGGCGATGAAGGCCGCATTGGACGCGCGTCCAGCATCAGAGACGCAGGCAAGGCTCCAGGCCCTGCAGCAGCAGGCCGCCCAGACCGCCCAGCGGTCTGGCGAAAGCGTCGCCTGGGAGGCGCAAAAGCTGGTGCACGACGGCTTTATGCTCGATGCGCGCATCACTGTCGTCTTCTACGTCTTTTGCTGCGTCTTCGTCTACGCGTTGACCCGTCTGCGGTACAACAACCCCAAGTTGACCTTGACGCAGATTTTCGGGGTCATTGTCATCGACATTTTCTTGCTTATTGGACTGACGCTGACGACTTTCAATGCGAGCTTGGCTTCACTCTTGGTAAAGCCCGGGACTATTGGCATCGGGCTCGGCGCCGTTTGTTGCCTCCTCTTCTTCCCGCAGTCGACTTCGTACGCGGTGCTGCACCAGATGGAAAAGCTCATTCGCATGACGGAGACATCGCTGGACGCGACTCGGAAGCACTTGGCAAGCCATACAATGCAGGTGAGCCAGCTAGCAGGCGCCCGTTACAGCTTGATTGCCGCCTACAAATCCATGGAGCCGGCCCTCGCTTTCCTTCCTCTTGACCTTTCACGCGGCCGGTGGAACGCAGACGACGTAAAGTCGCTGCAAGTCCGGGTCCGCGAGGTCATGCTGTCTTGTTTGTCACTTCTCGATTTCCATATCACCAAAGTCGAAGCCGCCCAGAAAAGAGAGTGTTTGGAAAGCCAGAAACTTGGGCAAGGTGCAGTTGAAAAGGGACCGACCGCCGAACAGAACGGCCAAGAGATTGGCCGTCATCAGCTGCTGGAGAGCGCAAATCTACTCGAAGCTCTCAAAAGTCCCGAGCATGGCTTGTGTGAAAGGCCTCTAGTGAGTTGATACAACTAACTAGTCCCTATGCTGTTTACTATCAAGATACAGAAGAAAGGAAGAAAGAAAGAGAATCTACTACATAAGAGCATAACGGCATTTTATAGCTTCGAGCCAATGGAAGGTTCTAGAAGCTAGGCGGCGCAGCCGCCGTTAAAGCAACTTGCCCGTTACATTACCTCCCTCCCTTCCAACGTTTCCTCTTCCGTGGGATCGTGGCAATCTGTGTGAAGAAGACTTGAGAAGGTGACACTCTTTTGATGTTTCTTCCATTGCTTCCATGCATCAGTGTGTCGAATAGTGGCGAGGGGCTCCCGTAGGCTGCGAGTAATCATGCCATTTTACGAGCACCTTCTTATGCGTACCTTCCATTCTTTCATCCAGAATTCTTTCGACAAGGTACATCTCTTGGCCGTCCACCAGCACCGGCGGGGCACTCTCTTGATTGATTTTCTGCGAAGGCAATGGGTCTCCAGGGACTGGCCGGAGTAGATCGACGTGAAAGACTGGATGGATGCGTCCAGGCACATCCAACCTGTAGGCATGTGGGCTGACTTCCGCGAGCACTTGATATTTGGCATGTAACCAATCGAGCTTCTTGCAGGGTCGCGATGTTTTGACATTTCTCAAGTTGAGGTATACCCAATCCCCAGGCTTGTATCTCGGTGCGGCTGTCCTGTGCTTGTTGGCTTGCGCTTGCTGTATTTCCTGGGCCATAGCTATCGCTGCTTGCGCAAACTCCGTGGCGTCCTGTAGTCTCTGAATGAAATCCTCCGCTGCAGCTTCTCCCTGTGTCGTGTCTTCCGTTCTTCGATGCTCAACTAACTGGATTGGCTCATTATGGTAGCCATGCATGAAGAAGAACGGACTCAGTCCGGTGGAGGTTGCTTCCCGCTCGTTAATAGTCGCCATCGCGATTGGAAGCAAGTCTAACCAGTTATCTTGCAGATAGTTTGTCCATATCCGAAGAATCCTCTCTACCTCTTGGTTCATTCGTTCTGTTGCACCGTCGGTTTGTGGATGGTACGCTGTCGACAACCGTTGCTCGATCCTAGCAGCTGACAGAAATGTTTCCACATACCACTGACGAACTGGGGACCCCGATCACTGGTTATAGCCGTTGGGATGCCATGGACAGGGTAATGTCGTTCGAATAGTCTTCTTGCAACCGCTTCTGAAGAAATATCGTACAATCCTTCGAGTTCGACGCCTTTGGTGAGTCGGTCCGTGACCACCATGCAGTTCGTCGCGCCATCCTTCCCCGACGGTGGGAGGTCAGTGATAAAGTCAATGGTAATTTCGCTCCATATGCGTTGCGGAATAGGGAGCGGCTTTAGGAGTCCTTTTTGTATCCCTCCAGATGGTGTTTCGTCCGCAAACCTCGCAGTTGCGCACAAACCGACGTACATCGCTAGCGGCACCCGGCCAGAAGAAGCGTCTCGACAGAGTCGAGTACGTGAGGTCCCTTCCAGAATGTCCGGTGATATGAGAGTCGTGAGTTTCCTGGATGATCCTCGTACGTAGCGGCTCCGAACCGGGTATCCAGACGCGTTCTCTAAAGCACAGCAGGCCTCTATTGTCTAATGAGCACTCTGAAATGCTGACAACCTTCTCCTTCTGTAATTCTGTTGGCAAACTCTTCGCTCCATCTGCTACCAGCTTCGCGAGTTCTTGATAGAGCTTGTCTTCTTGGCGTGCGGCGTGCCACAGCTGCTGTAGTTCCTCATCTTCAAATATCCTGATCTCTTTTCCGAAGTTGATTTCCTGGGCACCCTCGGTGTTGGTAGACAATGTCGATATTGGGACCCTTCTAAGGTGATCATCTTGGAATAGCCTCATAATGCGTCCCTTTAGTCGTTCATCAGAGTGGTTGGCCGGCATATCCTGGTCCCGTCGAGAGAGTGCGTCAGGCAATCCGCCCTTGCGGCCCGGCCTCCATTCGAGCTCGAATTGGAACCTGGACAGGAACTCCGACCACCGCACTTGTCTCTCTGTCAACCTCCTTTCCGAGTAGAAGTATCTCAGGTTCTTGTGGTCCGTTAGGATCTTGAAGTGCTCTACTGCCCGTAGCTCTGGTTCCCACTGCTCCAAACATCTGAGAATGGCGAGTAGCTCCTTGTCATGGATAGCGTAGTTCGCTTCGGCTGCCGAATGTTTCTTCGAGAAGTATGCGACAGGTCGTACCAGTCCATCCTTATCATCTCTCTGCAAGAGCACGCCTCCCGACGCGAATCCTGAAGCGTCTGCTTCCAAGATAGTCTCCTTTCTGGATGGAAGTGTGCAAGGATCGGGGCCGTGATCAACAGGTCCTTGAGCTTCTCGAAGGCTTCTTCGCACAATCCATCCCAACGGAATGGCACGTCCTTCTTCGTTAGCCGCGTTAGCGGCTCCGCTATCACCGAGAAGTCTGGCATAAATATCCTGTAGAAGTTCGCGAATCCGATGAAACTCCTCACGGATTTAACATTCGTCGGGTTGCCCATCCCTTCACAGCCTCAACCTTCTCTGGGTCGACTCGGATCCACACTCCGCCTCGATGATAAACCCAAGGTATTTCACAGCCTTGACTTCGAATTCGCTCTTGTTGATGTCCAGTTGCAGCCCAGCGTCCATCAGTCGTTGGAGGACCTTGCCGACTTTGTCGCGGTGGTCTTGCAGGCTTCCAGAGGAGAAGATCAGGACATCGTCGATATACGCTGACACAAAATCATCTAGGTAATCCTGGAGCACGCTGTTAATATACCGCTGAAAGGCTGCTGGTGCGCCTGTCAGGCCGAATGGAACTACCAGCCATTCGAAGGATCCATAGCGCGTTCTGAAAGCTGTCTTTTCTTCGTCGGCGGGGGCGACCCTGATCTTATGGAACGCTGCTATAACATCTACCTTGGTGAACCACCTTGCCTTGGCTATAGTTCGCAGGGTCTCGCTCAGTAAGGGCAAGGGATAGCGGTCCCTCTTCGTTATATGGTTCAAACCTCTGTAATCCACGCAGAAGCGGATGCCTCCGCCGGGCTTCTTCACCATAAGGACTGGTGCCGCGGCTGGCGAGCTGCTGACTCTAATAAATCCCTTGTCGAGTAGTTCTGTGAGAGTCTTCCGTAGTACCAATAGCTCCTCGCGGGACATGCTGTAAAGCGGTCCCCAGGGTAGGGGCTTCTCTCGGCCATGCTCGTCTTTCAGCACTTCGATCTTCAGGTCCACACCTGGCCGATGAGGGGGCAGCTGGTCGGCCAGTTGCTGAGAGAAAGCTCGAGACCACTTGTGGTACTGTGGTGGCAGCTTCTCCATTACGTCAGTCTTCGGTTTCGGTCTTAGGGCCTTGTCAATATCCGCCATTGTGACCGAGTGAACTCCAATGCCGCCTTTGCGTTTGTCACGGCGTGCTTCCGCTAAAAAGGTTGCGGCCATGACATTAGAGACGTCTAGCTGGGGAGGCTGGTAACGTCGTCGGTCTCGTACTTGAACTCCACTGGACCCGATCTCGAGATATCCTTCCTTTGCGTGGATGTGAACATCCTGGTCTTCCATCCATCGTTTACCCAGGATCATGTCCCAGTTAAGATCGTCGATGACGTACATGAAAACACGATGCTGCTGATGTCCATCGAGGTCGATCGACACATACGTGATCTTGTCGATTTTGACCTCCTTGCCGTCTCCCGCTGCATTCTCCAAGATGCGCGGCTGAACGCGTATATGTGGCAACTGGAGAGAGTGAAATGTGCGCTTGCTAACCGCGCCGTAGCAGAGGCAGCCATAATCGACGAGAGATGGCACAAAGTCTGTGCCGTTCACCCTGACGTCTGCTATGAACGGTTCCCCGTCCATTTTTGCTTTTCCGCTCACATCCCATTCTCTCACAGCCGCCGCGTGTCCCTAGTCTGAATCTTCATCGCTATGAGACGAAGCTTCGTCTTCGGCGATCTCGGCATTAGTGACCGCTGGTCGTGTCGGAGCCACGGCATTGACCTGAGTGCGACGGGTCGCGTTTGCGGGTCGGATAGGCGCAGCCAATGGGCAGCGCTCGATCCTGCAGTTGTCTCTTCCACAACGAAGGCAACGCCCTTCACGGTAACGGGCGTCCATCTCGGTCTGATCGACCCACTTTGCACGCTTGCCCAACAGCGCTTGGTCTTCTGGTCGGTTGGATTGGTGACCATATGTGTTCTTATCACCGCGGGTGCGCGCAGCGTTCACTTTCGCGGATGCTTGTAGAGTTGGCTCCCATTCCATCATGTCCTCTCGTCTAACTTCAGTTTTCTGGCCGGACTGTTTCTGGGCGGCCTGGCCTCCATGGTTCTGGTGGTTGTCATAGTTGTCCGAACTCTTTGTGTTGCCTCGGGGCCTTTTCCACTGACCCAACAGTTCCATCTGGCTGCTCAGCGAATCGCATCTCCTCGCCAGCCCAACGTAGCTGCTGATGGCAGAGGGGTCAGAGCCTATAAGGGCTGCTTTCATTTTGTCGTTTAGTGCCTCCTGGAGGTAGGAAATCTTGCTGTCGTCTGGCCAATACTCGGCGTTGGCATTGGCGATCTCCTCTCAAAGCGGGGTAAAGGACGTGAATGGTTCATTCTCCCTTGCTTAATCGAATGCAAGTTGCGTGTAGCTCTCTGCTTGCGATCCCTCTCCCCGTACAACAACTCGAGGCGGTTGAGTAGTTCAGCAACATTGAACGTTTTCTTCTCGGTTTGCATCTCCACAAATGTGGTCACGTTGTCTTTAGCCTTGCCTTCTAGGCTCATGAAGATGTACATAAAGTGGCCCTCTGCATCTCAAGGGCTTCTTTATCGACTCGTAGTTTTCCTTCGGTTTCTAGTTTCCAGCTTCGCCACTGGGCCTTGTCGCCGCCGAATTTCGGGATGTCTCGTAATTTGGGGCGCTTGGTTGGATGAGGGCTGTGAGTGGCGACTACATGGATGTCCTCGATGGGGACAGCCGGGGTGACAGATGGCGTCGGCTCTGGGAGTTCAGACGAACGGGATTGCTGGTGTTGCTGGAGTTCCAGGGCAATAAACCGTTCTTCAAACTGGGTATTTCTTCGGGAATTCTCTTCTCTCAAACTTCGTATCTCGGCAACCAGGGCGCTGAGGACGTCCGGCTGCATGTTGTTATCTTCGGCCATCGCGACTTCGCTGAACGTTAATAGTTCCGACGGGACTCAGTTACTTTGGTGTCTTCAGTGTCTTCAGTGTCTTCAGTGATCTTGATAGTATGTGAAAGGCCTCTAGTGAGTTGATACAACTAACTAGTCCCTATGCTGTTTACTATCAAGATACAGAAGAAAGGAAGAAAGAAAGAGAATCTACTACATAAGAGCATAACGGCATTTTATAGCTTCGAGCCAATGGAAGGTTCTAGAAGCTAGGCGGCGCAGCCGCCGTTAAAGCGGCTTGCCCGTTACAGCTTGACGCAGGAGCGCGCTTTGAAGGCCCTCCAAGCCACGACTGCCGACGTCTTGCAGATCTGCTCCCGATCCATCGAGCTTTCCGCCGAGTGCATCCACACCGTCAATGCTTGTCGATGGATAGGCAAGCCTTCACAACAGAGGTTCGACGAGTTGGCTCGAGAGCTCCAGGACGCGTTGACGACTCTGCGCTCTGCCAGAATGACTTGCGTCATTGACACGACCGAAGCTGTGCTGGAAATCCATGCGCATCACTTTGACGACAAGGGCCGGCTGAAGATTGACGAGGATCTCCGACCTTTTTCATTACAGGGTATTGTCTTCTCCATGGTCATTGAGGAGCGCATACTGGGCACAGCCGTGACGGTGGAGAAGCTGCTGGAGCACATCTCACATCTGAATAAAACACGGACGACCCATCGCATCTGGCTTCCCTCTCGACTGCAATATTCGCTTTCCTGGCTGTTTAATCGACATTCTTCCATCTCTCTCTCCGGTATCTCGACCCACATTGACGAGAACCCCGACTCTCCCACGGACCCTATTGCACTTGAGAGCCAGGCCAAGGAAGCTTACCGACGGCTACTCTTTAGCCGCGGGTCAAAACATTCCCCGGTGAGAAAAGGCTTTTTGAGTCGAGCCATTGTCGGGGCGTACAAATGGCTCACCAACCCCGCCGGCATATACGCACTCCGGATGGTCATTTTGACCATAGGCACTGCGATTCCGGCTGCGATCCCAAGCTCCGCGGGTTTCTACTATCGCGAAAAGGGAATCTGGACAATAATTACAGCGCAGACTTGTCTCGTGGAATATACCGCCGACTTTACGTTCTCCCTTGTCTCTCGTGGGCTGGGCACCGTGGTTGGGGGCATTCTGGCAGTCGTCGCATGGTATATAGGGGCTGCGAACGGCCCAGGCAACCCATACGGCTTATCTGCCATCACGGCTGTGATCACAGCCATTATTGTCTGGTGCCGTCTATTCCTGCCGCCTGCTTTCGTGCAGGCCGGCATCATGCTCGGATCCACCTTTATCCTCATCATAGGCTTCAGTTACGACCACGACCATATCGAGCAGTACGGGCTGCCTGGAATAGGCTATGAGGCATTTTGGAAACGACTAGTAACGGTTCTGGTGGGCTTTGCTGCGTCAATTATTGTCCAGCTGTTTCCGAGACCCCCCTCGGCCACCAGCCACGTGTGCAAATCGCTTGCTAACACGGTACGCACGCTGGCTGACCACTACTCTCTCCTACTCTCTCATTGGGGTCGTTCAGAGCAGGGCAGCCCTCTTGGAGCCGTGGCGGAGCAAATTTCCCTCGAGGTAGCGGAGACTCTACTCTCGCTCAACGGGGCTATCGCACTGCTCAGGGTCGAACTCAACCTCGGCGCCTTTGATCAAAAGGTTCTCAAAAAAACACAAGAGCAATGTCAATACATGAATCAATCTCTGGGAAGGCTCCTCGTCCTTTCAGCCTCTCTCCCCACGGAATTGCAAGCCCGACTCGTCAACACAGTCGGCCTCTTGGACGATCGTATCATTGGGGAAGTCATGAGTGTGCTGGGAATCATCGAACAATCACTAAGGACCGGGGGTCCTTTGCCTGAAAGACTGCCCACGCCGCTCATCAGCAGGTTTTGGAACGCACAGAGCCACGAGGCCATGCTGAGCAAGACCCTGGTCCGCAATGAATATTACAGGCAATACTGCGTCGCAATTTCTAGCTATGTAAAGTTTTTGTCTACTATTGATGACTTGGTGCTGCTACTCAAGGGAGCATTGGGGGAGTGTCATGTTATATACCGCTGGGAAGATGCATGAACGCGTGGGTTCGCGACAGCCTTCCTCGGGACATGGACTTCCCTGTCAAAAACCTTTGATTGAAATACATGTCTCAGGATTATAGGAGTGTCTGTATCTGTATTACTCACAAGGGGCCAATCAGCTTGGGAGCGAGAGACGTGCGCAGTCTCCCGCGTAAGTATTCATGTATGTATGTTGAATGGCTGGAGTTTCAATTGTCTTTAGGTTTTGAACTTTGAGACGACACGCCGGAGGAAGTTTCCTGCCGTAGTTGGCTTTCTGGATGGTGTTCGGAGGATGTGGGTATCTGTTAAGGAGAGTGGGCATAAGAGGCCACAGTCATGCCTAGTGGACCTAATAGTCATGCACAAGGAAGCCTGCCTAACTAATATAACTCCCCTAGCCTAAGGATATTATATAGGCCTAACTTAGGTATAGGAATATCTTAATGCCCTCTTTTAGCTAGCTATATATAGTTACTATACCTATATAAGCCCCCCCTTATCTTAATAGATAGACTAAGATATATATTACTAAATTTACCTTTTTATGCCCTTATTTCTTTTACTATACTCTTACGCCCTTACTTAAGAGTTATAAGCCTAGTCTATATAACTAGATTATCTTTTACCTACCGATATTACCTTTAAAGCTATTTACGAGCTATTAACGCTATTATAACGTATAAATCGTAGTTTTAAGGTAAGGAACCTAGCTATACTAAGGGGCACTATTAGAAATATATAAATTATATATCCCTTAAAGAAGGATATTATTTATTAAACTAAAACCCTTATTTTTCTTAAGATAACGTTAAAGAAAGTAAGAGGGGATAATTATATTATAAGACTAAGGGAAAGCCTTAATTAGACCTTATAAATTAAGGGGATTAAATTATAGGCCTAGACTTATAAGACTTAGGAATATACTAACTTAGACGGTATAAAGGAGCTTAAATAGCCCTAATAGCTAGACTAGGAGCAATTTATTATTAATCTTAGAGGGAGACCTTCTTAACGAGAAGATAAAACTAAAGCTATATTCCTTATAAAGCGAATAGGCTATAATAAATAATACTAAGATATAAAGGACTCTTTTCGTAACCTTAAGAGAAGGTTCTAGCTATAATTTAATCGCTATAAGGTCTAGTAAAGAGCCTTAATTATACTTAAAGAATTAATTAAGAAAATAATTAATAAAGGGCTTTAAGGGGTAACCTTAATATATAATAGCTTAAAAGAGAAAAATAAGGAGTAAAAGAAGTAAGCCCGACCTTTAAGGGTAAAGGAGAAAAAGCTAATTTATAAGAGATATATAACTTCTATTAATAAAAGAAGTATATAAGACTAGAAAGCTTAAGCGGAATAGCTCGACTAAATTATTATAGATTTACGAGATCTTAAGGTCGATATACTTAATAATATAAGAATTATATAGGATTTTCTTATAGCGGTAGATAAGTAGGACCTATATTAGTCTATAGTAATAAGGGCTCTCGACCTTTATAATAAAAGATATAGTTAAGATTAACTTCCTCTAAGGAACCTAATCGCTAACTTTAAATAAGAATATACTTATAAGAAGAGGTTATAACTACCTATAAAAAAGAGAAGCGCTAATTAAATCTCTAAGAAAGTAAATACCTAAGCTAAATATATTAGCTATAAGTAGCACGTTAATAGACTAATAAGCTAGTAGGAAAATTACTACTTACTATAGGTAATATATAATAAGAAGCCCTTATTAGGCTAGAAATATAGTAATCTAGCTAAATAGCATATTAAAAAAACAGCTAAAGGACTATCTAAATAAGAAAGTAAAATACCTAGCTTAGACCCTTAACTCTTACCTTAAAGGAAGAGAATTAATAGATACTATTATTAGTAATAACGGGCTAAGAAAGACTATTAATATAGTTACTCTATCTAAGGTAAGTATAGCTATTAAAGGAATACCGTTACTTACTAATAAATTAATATATAACTTAAGAGCCGATATTAACCTCTTTAATAACCTAAGATAGTTCTAGGAAGGAACTTTTAAGTAGGGTTCTATTAATAAAGTCTAGGTTAAAGGCTAAGCCTTTAAGGTATAAAGAATAAGAATAGTAGTTATCCTTATAATTTATAGTAGAAAGATAACTTTATTAAATACTTACTTTATCTTAGAAATACTAATAAGCGTCTTCTTAGCTAGCCTAAGGATAATAGTAGGGATATTCTAAAACTAGCTCCTAGGATACCTTTATTTAAAACCTATAAAGGATATTTATATTAAACAAACCGACTTTAAAAGCTAATTTATAATAGGAATACTCCTATAGTTTAAGAAGTAGGTATTTATAGTTATATAAGTGCCTAAGCCGCTAACTAAGGGGGTAGGTAACCTATAGTATCGCCGCCTTAAGTATCTTAGTCTAAGATTACTAGAGAAGCTATTAAAAGCCTACCTAAGTACTAAGCTTTAAGGCCCTATAATATATAGCTATTAAATATACGTAATAAGGAAAGCTAAGAGGGAAGTCTTAAGAGAAATACTATCCTTAAGGCCTAAAGGTCTAAGGGTATAAGTTAACTTCGACCTTTACCTTAGCCTTATAATAATATATAACGGGGAAAAGAACTTCGCCTTATTTACCTATATAGATATATTTATAAGGTTCTATTACTTAATAAAAAGAAAAATATATATTAAAGATATCTTTAATAACTTTATAGTATTACTTAAGACTTAGTATAGAGTTAAGATAACTATATTAATTATTAATAGGGAAAGGGCTCTTTTAATAATAGAATAAATAGATTATATAATTAATAAAGGGATATAAGTTATATTATCGTAAAGCATAGCTTAATTTCGTAGTTCTTAGAGATATCCCTTAGTAAGAAGGACCTAGGAAGCTAAAAACACTTAGTATAAAAGAAGAAAGAAGGAGCTAAAAAGAGGTATAGAAAGGAAGGTAGGGGTAAGAGGGGAAGTAGAAGTAGCGATAGCTTCTTATAGAGGTAGCGAGAGATAAGACGGATATACTAGCAACGGCTAGAAAGGAGGGGAAAGACCGGTAAAAAGCTTAGTAGTTAAGAGGATATTAGTAGCTTCTTTAAGTAGGATCTTCTTTATTAATCGAGATACTAAATAGGTATAAAGAGGGGCGTTAAATAAAGAAAAGAAGGAGAATTAAGGTAATATAATAATTACTCCCTTACTATAATTACTACCCTTATAAGAATTAAATATCTTTACCCTACCTATCCGACCCCTTACTTTTAATTTTACCTTTATATATTTTATATATACTTCTTATATCTCTCTTTATAAGAGTTATAAGCCTAGGAGGAATAAAATTCCTATACCTTCTAGCTACTATAAAAGGCACCTATCTTATATCCCTCGTAGCTTCCTTTTACCCCTCTTACTAAAAAAGCCGATTTTTAACTAACTTTTCTACCCCCTCTTTTATAACGATATTAAAAACCGACTCTTCTACTACCCCTATAGTCTATAGGATGATTCTTATAGAACCTTAAGATTAAGATAAGTAGGTAAAGGAGCTATAGGCTTATATAGATAGAACTATCTATAATTTAGTTTTCTTTAATAAGTAGGACCCTTTTAAGCTCCCTCTTCGTCCTAGGGCAATAGAATTTATAGAGGGAGCTTACCTCTTTTCCGGGCTAACCTTAATATAGTAAAGAGCTTTTTCTACTACCTTAGGTAACTATAAGAGTTACCGTAAGGAATACCTTTATAAGAAAAAGCTACTAACTACTATATATATAGCGATAACGGAATCTATTAATACCGTAAAGCTAATCTCTCTTTAAGAAGAAGAGACCCTTAGGTAGTAGCTTTTAAAGCTAGAGACCTTAATAGCTCCCTCGAGGGGCTATATAACTAACTATATTAAGAAGACCTATATAGTATACCTAGGAGCCTTTTCTACTAGGAACCTATAAGCTTCTTTATAGCTAGCTAAGTAAGAAGAAATCCTTAAGGAAGCTAATAAATACTTCTTAATAAAAGCTCTTTCCGGCTAGTAGCTATAGGATATATCTATACTAATAAAGCCTATTAGTAATAGTTACTTAACTATCTTTCGAGAAGCTAGCTAGGAACTAGATAAAGAAGCTACTAAAGTATAATAGTAAGCAGTCTTATTCCTTCGTAGCTAGCACTCGACCTAGACGGCTCGACCTACTACCCTTATAGCTGCTATAGCCCCTCCTACTACGGCCCCCGCTACTACTACTGCTGCTGCCCCTCTAGCTCTACCTCCCTTAAGAGCCTTAACGCTGTCTTTAACTATAGCTACTATCCCGGCCCTAGCTTTATATCTTGCTCCGGGCCCAGCCCCGGTCCCGTTAGTCTATCCGGCCTAACTAGTCCCCTAATAGACCTTTTAGTCCGTTAGTCGAAAAATCAAGGAACTAGTTAAATTAGAACCTCGTTAAAATTAGTAATAAGGGGTAAAAAGGGGGGGTTTTTAAGTAGACCTTCTAGACTAGGACAAGGATTCCTCGAAGAAATAAAAAACTAAATAAAATAGCTACTTAGCTTATAAATCCCTAGGCTATAAGTTATTATAATACTAATAGGTCTTCGAGGAAAGCCGACTTAAAGGATTTAACCTTTTAAAGAGGCTATAAGAAACGATATAATAGTCTCTTAAGGAGGACCCCTTATTATAGAAAAAGATAGATAAGAGTTAGGTTACTAAGAAATAGTAACTAATAATACCGCTACCTTTATTTAAGCTATAAATTCAAGGAAAAATCGTTAGTATAGTAAATCTATCCTTTATCTTCCTTATAAATTAGTAAGACTACCTATTAGAGCCCTCTAATTATCCCCTATAAAAATTAGCTATCCTTAACTTTAATACTTCCCTTAATATCTATAATATACTCTTATAATTTAGTCCTTTAAAAAGGTATAGAGGGAATACCTTATTACTAGGGAATTAACTATATAAATAGAGGGATATAAAAGGGTAAATTTTATAATAAAATTACTTAATAGGTCTATATAAATTCTTCGATAAAAAAGGGTAGCTTTTTACCCTTAAATTTTAATAAGCTTAATTTCCTTCCGCTTTCTTTAAAAGGAAGGAATCTTTTAGGATATAATATCTAAGCCTATAAGGCTAGTATAAAAGAATTAAACGATTAAGCTTATTAAAGAGAAATTCGGTTAATTTATTCTCGAATTCTAACCTATTCTTAGAAAGGAACCTCTTAAGAAGTTAGCTTTCCCTACTAAGAGGGTAGGTTTAAAGGACCCTCTTTAATAGCTTAAAGAGACGGCCTTCTTTAGTATATATAACTTAGTTACCTAGGCCCCCTAGCTTTATATAAGCTAAGCTAATAATAGGGCGTGCGAATAAGGGGCCTAAATACTATCGAATATAAATACTATAGCTAAGGGAAGACTAAAAAACGAATTTCTAAACGACCCCTTATACGGCCGGACTAACTATATAAAGAAATTTAGGTTAATTAGACCGACGTCTTTAAGGACTAGGAAAGTTTCGTTAAGGTAATATTCTTTATAGACGCTTTTTTAAGGATAGTTTTCCCTTACTTCTTATAGACCTACCTAAGTAAGTATAACTAGTCTACTTTCTAGGACTTCGTTAACTAGATAAAATCCTACTTTAGCTATAAGGTAAAGAAGATATAGTCTAATAGAGAGCTATTTATAAAAGATATCTTAAACTAGCTTTAAAAAAGGGGTATTTTACCCCTCCTATTAATATAATACCTAGACCTAAAACGGAGGGGTAGAAAGATTAAGGGGTGCTATAATAGAAAGGGCCTATATAATAAGACTTACTATAAAGCTTCCTTATAACCTTTAAAGGGAAGTTATTAAGACCGCCTATTACCTTTAAAACCGGACCCTAAGGGACCTAGAGAGCCTTTTTAAGACCTAAGGAATAAACTAAAAATCCCCCTTTAAGCTCTTTATAAAAAAGAGGGCCTTACTAGCTTACCTTTATACCTATAGCTATAAGGTATATACTATAACTACCGATATTATTATATACTAGTCCCTTAGTATAGGGCTAGTACGTTAACCTTACCGTTTACCTAGATCTAGTAAAGGTCTAACGGGTTATAAGAGCGCTACTAGAAGGTATAGGCTAATAAAGCACTCGGGTATATAGTACTAATATATCGGTAGGGTATCGGCAGGGAATCGTGCCTACCCCGCTCGTATATTATAGACTACTCGCTACTCTAACTAAAAAGGAGAAATCCCTCTTCTCGTAAGCTTTAGTCTTACGACGAGGAGAGTATAATATATATAGCGCAGTACCTCTAGCTATCTCTACTACCTAACTAATCGTACTATAATACGTATTCCCTTATAATTTCTAAAGCTTCCCTTTTTAGTTACCTAGTAGAGATAGCTACTTAGAGAAGACTATATAACGCTCCTATAGCGCGACATAGTAGTTAACTAGTTAAGGCCTCTTCGTTATATATATTAAGTATCTACTTAGGAGATAAAGAATAGGAAAATATATCCTTAGAATAGACCCCTATTATAGATAGCGTTATAACTATATTAAAGATATCGCTACCTATAAGCGTAAGATAACTATCTTATAAGGAAAAGCTTATAGCCCTATAAGCGCGCGTTAAGGAGCTAGAGGAGACGAAACGCCTATAAGATCGCGTTATATAAATAAAGGAGGAAATTGCTAAACGCGCTAGTGCTATCGCTATCCGTTTAGGGAAGCGTCGACGGTCTTACTCCCTTAAATCGGACGGTAGTCGTAGTAGCAAGGTTAAGATTAAAAATATCGCTTAATTATCCTAACCTACTAATATATAGAAACGTCTAGACTAGACTTACGATCTAGAGGACGCCTTTAAGGCAGCGCCTAGACGCTTTTATCGCGATAAAATAAAGATCTTTTACGCGGTAGATTATATATATAGCGACTATAAAGCGAGATAGCGCCGATACCTTAAAGAATAAACGCCGATTAACTAGACTAAATATAGTATAGATTAAGTATACTTTAAGGAATAGATACTTATCTTAATTAAGGATACTATAAATAGGGAGATACTATTAGCGACGTAATTAAAGGAGGCTCGTTAACGAGAAGGCTAGTCCCCCTTAGAGTTTAGCTTATACCTTAACTCCTTAGAGAGGTATTTTAAACGCCTATTAAAAAAGGCGCGTGCTCTTATATTTTTCGCTAAGCTAGAGCTATAACTTTAAGACTAAATTAACCTCTATTCGATACCTATCTATACCTACTAATAGGAAGAGCTTATATAAGTCGCCTAACGATATTAGGATACTACTACTAATAAGAGGCAACGTACTAATACTACTTTTACCCCTAGAGGAACCGGGAATAGAAGTAGTACTATACCCTAAGGCGGTATATATAGGGGAAGGAATTAAAGAGGCCGATAAGCTAGGCCGAATCGTTAAGGAAATACTACCGATTCGACCGATAACTAGTAAGCTAGCGATATACCTACTAAGGGCCGAACTAAGGGACGTTATCGAGGAAGAGGATCTTTTACTTAATCGGGAATTATATATTTCTAATATAATAAGCTAGGATACTTATCTATAGAATATACTAATTCTCTAAAGGTAGAAACCCTAGTAAAGACTCTTAGACTTAATACTATAAAATAAGGAAAAGGTAAGATATTAAAGTAAACGCCTCTCCCTTAGTAAACTTAATACTTATAGGATAGTTACTTAAAACTCCTATAATAATATTAAGGCGAAACCCTACTAAAGTCCCTATATACTTAGATACTTACGGTACCGTTAACCTTATAAATATATACTTTACCTAATAGTAGGGATTACTATAAATAGCGCTATTATACCCTAAGTTATTAGGGCTTAATAATAGTAGGGTAAGGGAGTATAAAGTATAGTTAGTACTACTTTAAATAATAGATATAAGGGGCACCGAAAAGATAATTACTTATTTCTATATTAGTACCGATAAGTTAACGCTAAACGATTAAGTACTAATCCTTTTATTAGTTACTACCTTAAAGGATAAATATATCTATATTATTTTATAGAAACGATAGTAGTAGTTTAAGTATTAATTAGGTAGCGAAACCTTATAAAACCCCTATAGATTCCTTTAGGAATATAGGAACGAAGTAAGGGTATATATAATAGCGCTTAATCCTAAGCTAATCCCGCTATTAAATAAAGACGAAGATAAAGGGATTTTATAAGAAGAATAGGCCGAAATCCTACTAACTCTCTACTAGTTTAAAGATACCTTCTTAGCTAATAAATCCGATTTATTACTAGCTAGAAAGGGAATAGATTACTTAATTAATTTAATCCCTAATACGGAACCTCCTTATAGACCGATTTACCCTCTATCGTAAAGGGAACTCTAAGTATTACGCGACTAGATCTAAGACGCGATAAAAAGGAAAATAATCTAGGAGTTAAAGAGCCTAGCTAGGGCGCCTATCCTTTTCGTTCTAAAAAAAGATAGTACCTTATAGCTATATATAGACTACCGAGGACTTAACTAGGTTACGTAAAAGAATCGGTACCTTTTACCCTTTATTTTAGAGATTATTAACTACTATTAAGGAGCTAAGTATTTTTCTAAGATTAATATATAAAATACGTATTAATATATTTAAATTTAAGAAGGAGATAAATAAAAGACCGCTTTTTAAACGTATTATAGATATTTCGAATACCTAGTAATGCCCTTTAGACTTACTAACGTACTAGCTATATTTTAGAGCTATATCTATTAAGCGCTTAAAGGGCTTATAGATATAATCTACGTAGTCTACCTTAACGATATCCTTATATATTCTAAAATAAGAGAAGAATATACTAAATACTTAGGATAAGTAATAGAAAGGCTAAGGGCTATAGAGCTCTATATAAAACTATCGAAGTATATCTTTTATTAATAGTTAGTTAAGTTCCTTAGGTTTATATTATCTATCGATAGGGTATTAATAGACCCTTAATAGGTAGAGGTAATAGCTTAATAGCCTAAACCTATAACCTACTATAATATTTAGGTTTTCCTTAGGTTTTATAATTTTTACCGACGATTTATATATAGGTACTTAGGAGTTATAGCGCCCTTAACTATATTACTAAAAGGGAGTAAGAATAAGAAGAAGCTAAGGAGTATAGAGCTAAACCTTACTAAAAAGGTAGCGTTTTAGGCTCTTAAGGATACTTTTTAAGGAGCCTTACTCCTTTAATATTATAATCCGGAAAGATATATTTATATCGAAATAGATATATCGTAATTCGCGATAGTAGGAATTATCTCTTAACCTAATAACGGAGGGCGTTACTATCCGATCGTATTTTAGTTAAGGAAGTTTACTAAAGCTAAACTTAATTATAGTATTCTAGACTAAGAACTCTTTACTATCGTTAAGTTATTTAAATACTAGCGATATTATATCGAAGGGGCAGTATATAAAGTAAAGGTATTATCGGACTACTATAACCTCTAGACGTTTATATACTAGACCTCCTTAAATAGGAGGTAAGTAAGATAGTATATATATTTAGTACTATTTAACTTTACGATTAAGTATTATATAGGTAAATCTAACCTAGCGGACGCGCTATCGAGAATACCTAGATATAATAGTAAGAAGCCCCTATCTATAGAACTATTACTAGAGCTATAAGCGAAGCTAGCTACTATTAATACTATATCTATATAGAGAAATAATAAGGCGTTTTTATAGGCAAAGAGATACTTAACCTTAAGTTAATATAAGTATAGTAAAGTGCTTTTATATAAGGAAAATATATAAGCTTATCTATAGCGAAACTATAATAATTTAGGTGCGAGACCTAAACGATTAGCCGATTAAGCTAAAGAGAGAGCTAGTTATAAATAGTTACTTTTAAGGAAGACCGTTAAAGAAGCGGCCTACTATATAAAGGTTTATATAGTAGAAGTTCTAGAACTATTACTAGAGTTACTAAAACGTACTTAGTTAGTTAACGTAGCGATTAATAGGCTAAAAGAGACCGAAGACTTCTTAAAAGGGAAGGGTTTTTAGTTAGTGCGCTTAGATAGACTACTACTATAGAAAGGTCATATTATAGTGCCTCTAGAAGTAGCCTTACGGTAAGAGCTAATATAGCTCTTCTATAATAATCCGTTAGTAGGATACTTTAGCTCCCGATATACTAGCGAACTACTAGCGAGGAACTTTTACTAGGATAGAATAATAAAAGACGTAAATAAATACGTTTAGTTATACTTAGTATATTAAGGTATAGTATCTAGGAGGCATCGCCCTTATAGTACTATATAATCGTTATTATATCCTATATAACTATAGGAAGAATTATTAATAGACTTTACTATAGGTTTACCTAAAGTATAATATAATAAATAAGATATTAATACGATCTTAGTAATTATAGACTAATATACTAAGTATTGCCTCTTCTTTCCTATCTCTAAGATAATAATAGCCCTAGAACTAATAGAATTATTTTATTACTAAGTTAAATTAGTATATAGACCTCCGAAAGGTATTATCTTAGATAGAGGGTCCCTATTTATAAGTAAGTTTTAGTTAGATCTCTATTTTATCTTATAAGTAAAATATAGGCTATCGATAGTATTTTACCTATAAACCGATAAGTAAATAGAATAAATAAACTAAGCTATATAGTACTACTTAAGATACTTTACTAACTTAAAATAAACTAACTAAGCGTTACTCTTATATATTACTTAATTTATATATAATAATATAAAGAACGCGATAACTAGGTTATTACTTAATAAAGCGTTAATAGGTTATTAACTAAACTTCTATATTAATACCGAGGACGATATTATTTAAAGGGGGGTACCTAAAGTAAGAGTAAGAGTTACTAGGCTATAGGAGCTATAAAAGAGGCTTAAGAAATACTAAGGAAAGGCTATTAAATCGTAAGCGAAATACTACGATTTAAGGCACTAACCGCTTATACTAAAAGTAAGAGACCTTATAGTATTATCGATAAAGAACTTACGCCTTAAGGACGAAAAAAGAAAACTCTTACCTAAGTATATTAAACCGTTTTAGGTCTTATAAGCTATTAGAAAGTAAGTATATCGTCTTATACTCCCTAAGAAGTACTTATACCTCTATAACGTTTTCTATATTAGTTTCTTAGAGCTATAAAAGGAGCGTAAAAGCACCTATAAAGATAGCGAAACCTTACTAATATTAAACTTAGAGGATAATAAAGGTAAATAAGAAGTCTAAGAGATTAAAGACTAAAAGAGATCTAAGGGCGATACCTTTTTCCTTATTAAATAAAAAGGATAGCTAGCTAAGTATAACTAATAGGTCGAGGCTAAAGATATAGCGAATAGCTAAGACCTTATTAAAGAATATACTACTCGCTTAACCGGGAAAAAAAGGTATAAGACTAAGTAAGGTAAGGAAACCTACTAGCGTAAGGAGACGCTATTAAATCGGTAACGAATCCCTATTAAATCGCTACTAACTTATTAATATATCGGTACGCTTAAATATCCTATAACTATATATAAAATAGTAAAATAAGAGAATAGGGAAAACTATTTATACTACCTATTAAATATTATTAAGGAAAATAAAACTAAACTATAACTCTACTAAGGCCCTAATAATAAAAGAGAGAAGGATAGTTATAGCTAAATAAAAGAAAGATAAGACCTATCTATTACTTCCGACTACCCCTCTTCTTCGCTAGTATAGCGGGAACTAACTAAGGCGCCCCCTCCGCTATACCGAATACCTCTAGAAATACTAGAACTACCCTATCCTCCGCTCCTTCCTTATCCTCCGCGTTAAGACCTATCTCTATTAGTATAGCACTTACCTCGGCCTTAGTAAATAGTAAGGTATACTACTAAGAAGTATAGCCTATATCGCCGTCGATAAGGTAGAGTTTTAACTAGGATTCCTAGGCCCGGTACTCCGGGCTTATATAGGCGATATCGAATAAGGGCGCGGGGTTAAGGCGAATAATAAGCTCGCGGCGCTTATTAATTAATATATAGTAGTCGGCACGCTCGACTTAGTATATCGTTAGGCGGTCGCTAATAAAAGGGTCGGATAAAACTTACGATAGTAGACTTCTATATACCTATAGTCCTAAAGGACTTATAATAGGCCGTCTCGGCGGCGTCGAAAGCCTCGGCTAAATACTATACCGTAATAGCGAGATAGCGCTAATTAGCCTCCTTAAAAATAAGCACGCCTACGTCTAAGCTATTATCCTCGGCATCCTTATTACTAGTCTTTAGCTTATTAAGCTTACGTAGGTACTTAATAATAGCGACTATATTAGCCCGGTTACTAAATATAAAAGTAGCGGCCTTAAGAAGGATTAGCTTATTAATTATAATATTTAAAGTTAAGGGGAAACTTACTTAGTTATAGGTCGCGGTACGTTTATATTACTACTTATAGCGCGTTAAAGAAACCCCTAAGAAAATATAGCTAATCGAGAGCACCTTAATAAGCTTAGGCTCGGTCGTACTATACTCCTTAATAACCGTCCTAAAATAATATATATACTAAAGCTTATAAGGGATAACCTTATAGGCCCTAACTAGGCGGGCTTTAGCCTTAGATCGGGTATACTTCTTTATAGGAGCGCGACCGCCTCGTGCCGCTGCCTAGGTGCCCTTATCTCCGGCGCTGCCGTTCTTAGGTTTATCGGTAAGAGGAGTCGGATCGCGGCCGTCTTTATTATTACCGTTATCGTTATCTTAGCCCTCGTTCGGCTAAGCATCGAGATAGTCTTAGCCCTTATTTAGCTAGGCCTTATCGTTAATATTAGCCTACTTATTTTAAGGAGCGGCCTAGGCGATAATCTCTTATTAGCTAGAGCCGCCTTATTAAGACGGAGTAGCTAGGTTATTAGTACTTACCTAGGAGCGCCTAGGCATAATCTCCTCGCTAGTATTAGTATCGCTAACGGGGGTAATAGACTTATAAGTTTCTAGGCCTATAGAGGTAGGCTTATCGGTAGTTAGAGTTAAGGTATTTAGCGGGGTAATAGGGGTATAACCCTCGCTAACGTTAGGTCTTAGACTAAACGTCTCTTAGGACTAGGATTCCCCTATACCTTTCTTAGCTTTCTTCGCTAAAGGGGAACTAGCGTCGCTATAAGACTTTTAGGCCGATCGCTTACGCTTTAAGGGCGAACCCGCCGCTACTTACTCCTATATATAGTATAGGAAATCGGCGTTATAGTTCTTTATCTTCTTCGGCGTAAAAGGTATTATCGTTAATAAATTATCGATAAAAAGTAATATAAAAAGGTATAAGGGATTAATAAAAAAAGGTATAAAACTCTATAGTAATTATAAGCGGAAGAGTTAAAGAAGAAAAGAAAATAGAAGAAGTAAGATATATATATATACGCTCTTTATATTATAGTTACGCGGCCGATATATAGGCGATACTATAATAGTTACTCGGCGGCAACCGCTAGTATAATAACTATTAACGTTATAGAGCGTAGACTAATATATACTTATATAGGCGTATACGCGCGATATATAACCGAAACTACCTCTCTTCCTAACCGAATATATATAGCGTAGCGAAAGTAATATATATTAAAGATATAGCTAAGACGTCTATATAAAAGGGGAGATAATTATAAGAGCGCTACTAGGAGGTATAGGCTAATAAAGCACTTAGGTACGTAGTACTAATATATTAGTAGGGTATCGGTAGGGAATCGTGCCTACCCCGCTTATATATTATAGACTACTTACTACTCTAACCGAAGAGGAGAAATCCCTCTTCTTATAAGCTTTAGTCTTACGATAAGGAGAATATAATATATATAGCGTAGTACTTCTAGCTATCTCTACTACCTAACTAATCGTACTATAATACGTATTCCCTTATATAGGTAATTAAATAAACTAGCTACTATATATACTTAAACGTATTATATAGACTAGCTACTATATATTATTACGCGCGTTAAATACGGACTAGCTACTAGTCTTATAAGTTAAAGTAAGAGTAGTAATAACTATCTATATTCTTCTCTACCCGCCTAAGATCTAGCGGGTTCTCTATCTTCTATATATACTATAGTAAGCGTAGGACCTTACTTAGGGCTTTAACTAAGTAATATCTTAACCTTATAATCGTGCGATAATAGTATAGCGTATTAGCGGTATTTCCTAGTATTTTCCCTAGGTAGGCATAGGTATTTCTCTATAATTTCCCTGCTATATTCTTATAGTAACTTCTTAGGAAAATATCGGTATAATCCCTAAGAAACTATTATTACTTAGGAAATCGTAGTATATTCCCTATATAATATATCCCTAGGGGAAATCTCTATAAAATATCTATATAATCCGCTCGGTTATTATTTCTAGGATTTATAGGTGATTTCCTAGAGTTTACTTAGTAGCTTCTAGGTTCCTTCTTTTATAGGGAGCCTTAAGGAGTTAAGGGTAACTTCCTTAGGGGAGGCTAATATCGTTATAGGTACTTAGATTATTAACCGTAGGGTGTCCTATAATAGATATATAGCTAAAAAGGAAGAAGAAAAGAAAGCTTAATCTTAGAGCCTTTATTAGTTACCTTATTAGTTATAATTCTATAAATATCTTTTAGATCTAGATTCTTCTTTTATAGAAGGTTATTTTAACTAAGGATATAATTTTCGATAAATATAGCTTCTTTAATAAAAAGAGGGATTAATAGCCTCTCTTACTCTTATAACGTTAGATAATTTAAAAGATCTAAATCCCCCCTTCTTAATAGTCTTAAGAAGAGGTCCTAGATAAGGAAATAGAAAAAGAAACTAATATCGAAGTAGTCGATAATAACGCTAACTTTAAAAAAGAAGAAGAGGAAGCTACTAGATTAAATAATCTAAACAAAGAAGGAGATTATAAGAAAGCAATAGAGCTAGAATACGCCTACCTCCCTATACCTCCTCTTATATAAAAAGAAGATCTAAAAGTAGCTTTTTTTATTAGTCTTCTTATCTTAACCGTTAAAGGGGTAAGAAAGTATAAAAAGGTATAAGCAATAAGTATAGGATCGGGTGATTAATAACGTAAGCGGAAAGATCGGTCGAAGGAGTATAGGGTAGGATTTCGTCCGGAATTTATAACGAGTATATAAGGGGCTAAATAATATATTAAAAGAATAGCGTTATAAAAGATACTTATAAACTTACTTATTCTATCTACTACTCCTAGGGAAATCCTTTATCTTTTATAGACTATTACTCGCCTACTAGTAGACCGATTAGTTAGCTTTCTAGTATATTCTATAGTGCTTAAAAGGCTCTATCTATAGTATATCTTCTTAGCTTAGTAGGTGGTCTAATTATAACGTAATAGTTAACGTAAGACTATAGGTTCTAGTATAAGTAGTAGATTTAACTAGAATGTTCTATGCCCTACCTATTCTCTTATCGCGGATATCTTCGGAACCGCTAAGCTAAAACAGGCAATATAGTATTCGTTCTACTCGTAATTAACTTATATATCTTATATATATTTTATTTTATTAGGATAGGCTTATCTTAACCCGCCTTTCCTAAAGGAAGGTATAGATGTTTAGTAGAGGTCTTTTATCTTTAAGGGTTATTCCCTTAGACTATATTATAGAGCCTCTTTTTACTAGCTTATTTTATAGAGCCTCCCTATACCTAGTATTTTTTTATAATAGTAAAATAGGAATATAAGGGTATATTCCTATAGAAAGGTACCTCTTTTTCTCTTAAAGGATTACCTAGCTGCTTTTTTATCCTTACTTTAGGAAGTAAAGGAAGGTATAGGGCCTAATATAGTTACTAAAGAAGACTAACCTCTTTTTTATTTAAGTCGATTTTCTAACTTTTATCTAATACTTATAAAAGACGGTTCTTATAGAGTATTTATAATAGGCTAGCCTTTTAAGCCTCTATTAGTAAGGAAGGTATATAAAAGAGACCTCCTAGACCTACTAGTAAACTAAAAGTAGCTAGAAAAACACCCTTTTAAAGACTAGTTTTTCTAGGCCTAGAAAGACTACCTAGCTTTATATAAAGAGATAAGGTCTTTTAAAGAGGTCCTTAAGAAGAAAGTAAAAGGAAAATAAGTCCTTAGCTATAAGTAGGTCTTTATCTATAAGACTAATAAATATAGCTTCCTTTAAAAGTATAAGGCCTAGCTAGTTATCTATAAGAATTAATAGGAAAAAAGGGATCTACTTACTAAGGCAACTACCTTAGTAAGGATATCTTTTTAGACCCTTATAGCTATAGTAGTAGAATTCGACCTCGAACTTAATTAAATAGATACTATTAACGCCTTTATTAACTACCCTTTTAAGGAAGAAGAAGTTATTTATATATACCCTTTACTTAGTTTCTAATAACTAAGAAAGGTTTTATAGCTTAGGAAAGCTTTATATAGACTATAAAGATTACTCCTTCTTTAGTAATAGTATTTAATAGGTTCTCTTAAAGCCCTAGGCTTTAAGAAAGTCCCTTAGGAACCGTATATAATATAAAAGGGTAAAATTATAGTCTTCTTCTACGTTAATAATATTATCTAGGCCTACTTAAAAGAGGAAGAAGTAACTACTAAGGAGGCTATATAGGGCTTATAATAAAGGTATAAGATAACTAAGCTAAGGGAGCTAAAGTAGTTCCTAAGGATTTAAATCCTTTAAAATAGGTCCTAATAGACTATTTAGCTTACTTAAGACGCCTATATTAATAAGGTCGCTTATAAATTCCTCCTTAATTCCCTTAAGAAAACGCTTCCCTTTATATCTATATTAAATAAAGAGCTTTTACTTAATCTATTATTTTAAGCTAAGGAGTAAGAGAAATACTAATATTAATAAAAGGTAGGCTCCCTATATTTTTTTTTAGCTATTTTCTATTAAACCGGATATCTCTTTTATAGTCTCTTAGCTAGCTAGGTATAACTAGAATCCTAGCCCTAGGTACTAAGAAGTAGTATACTAAGCTATCCTTTATCTCTAATTAATAAGATTATATAGTCTATACCTAGGAGAGTAAGGAAAGAAGAAATTAGCTACCGAAATCTTCTTTTATTTAAGCGATTCGTTCTTTATAGATAATTCCTTAGATAGAAAGAGCTTATAAAGGTATATTATATCCCTTTTTAAAGGAACTATTACTTAGAGAGCTTTAAAGTAAGCTACTATTATAACTTTAAGTATAAAGGTAAAGCTACTAGCTCTTTTAGAAGCGTTAAAGGAAGCGAATTTCCTTAGCTAGCTACTTATATCTTTATAACTATAAATTCCGTCCCTATTAGCTATAGAATATAATAATATATAGACTATATAAATTCTTATAAAGGAAAATAGTAAGCTATTAACCTAGCTATAGTATATCGAAATCTATTAGTATTAGTTACGCTAAGAGGTCTAAAGGGGACTAATTTCTATCTATTAAGTTTTAATAGTATTAATAAAAGCTAATAGTCTTATATAGCCCTTATTAAAGTAAAAGCTAGCTATCTTTTTTTAATAAATTAAGCTAAAAGACGTTTAAGAGAATCTATCCTTAAAAGCCTGCCTTAAGAGTTTATAAGAGGAGCTAATAGTACGTATAAGGTAAGAAACGTCTATAGCTAAAGAGATAAACTAGGACTTATCTTAAAGGAGGGCCCCTAGCTTAATTAGGACTTATTTTTCTTAAAGGTCCCCTTTTTAAGGACTTATCCTTAAAGAAGACCCCCTTTCTTATAAGACTTAATTTCCTCCTTAGGCCTCTTTTCCTAAAGTAGGTCTAAAAGAGCTTAGGGCTAAAACCCGGATTTCTTAAGTAAGGGATAAGTATAGACTAAGACCTCCTCTATACGCTTACTAGCCTAATTATTTAGCTTTACCCTTAAGGGGCAAGCTATAGCTAAGGGGGTATATCGCGAAGCGTAGCTTAATTTTATAGTTCTTAGAGATATCCCTTAGTAAGAGAGACCTAAGAAGCTAAAAACACTTAGTATAAAAAAAGAAAGAAGGAGCTAAAAGAAAGTATAAAGAGGAGGGTAGGGGTATAAGGGGAAGTAGAAGTAGTAATAGCTTCTTATAAAGGTAGCGAGAGATAAGATAGATATACTAGTAACGGCTAGAAAGGAGGGGAAAAACTAGTAAAAAGCTTAGTAGTTAAGAAGATATTAATAGCTTCTTTAAGTAGGATCTTCTTTATTAATTAAGATACTAAATAAGTATAAAGAGTAGCGTTAAATAAAAAAAAGAAGGAGAATTAAAGTAATATAGTAATTACCCTCTTACTATAATTACTACCCTTATAAGAATTAAATATCTTTACCTTACTTATTTAACCCCTTACTTTTAATTTTACCTTTATATATTTTATATATACTTCTTATATCTCTCTTTATAAGATATATAGTTAGCTTATTTATTGCCTTTATAAAATAGTTATATAAAGAAATTAAGGGAAATAGTAAAGGAAAAGGTAAGGGTTATAAAGCTTAACTTAAAGCCTTTAAAAGAGCTATAGCTAAAGATATACTATATAGCGGTATACTTACTTAATATAATACCCTTTAAATTATATAATTATAGTTAGTAGAGCTTATATAAGCGTTAATAGACCTAGATAAAAGAAAATAATCTATTATATTACTATATTAAAGATATTAAACTAAATATTATATATTTTAGGGTCTTTAGCTATATAACGCTCCTAATAATAATTATAATATTAAAATATATTAAGTTATATAAGATATACCCTCGTAGTATAGTAGTTATATACCTAGGAAGCCTACTAGCTATAATGCTAGAGTCGGTTCGAATCCGGCCGGGGGCACGATTAATTTTTAGTCGGACTAGCAGACTACGCTAACCTACTTATTAATTAGCTAATTAGCGCTTCTAGAAGCGCTTATAAATATACTAGCAGTCTAGCCCCGCTATAAGTAGGCCGGCCCGGACCTCGCCTACCCGGACCTAGCGACGAATTCGTTAGGACCTCCCCCTAACCCCGGTCTAGGCCCCCCGACCGGGAAAATAAAAAACCCGGGGCCGATACTAGCAACTCGATAAGTACGGCGCGAAGCCGGTGCGATAACCCGACTACCGGCCCGGCTAAAGGCCGGCATTAATAAAAAATAGCCCGCTAAGCCTTACGGCGGAAAAATAAGGTAGAGCCCGGGAAGATATCGTTATAGGATAAGGTCGGAGATAATTATATAATTAACTATTAACCGTTAACTAAAAAAAAACGCTCGTACTACCGATTAACGCTATATACCCCGCGTACGTAAAGGAGTTACTTTCTAAGGTTACTTTATAGCGGGCCTAATACGATTCCGACTAACTATAACGATACCTAAGATAGCCGGCGTAAGATTCCTACGTATTATAACCGCGACCCGGTATAAGGGCGGACTAGCTACGAAAGAGGGGAGGGTTTTCCTCTAGGTACTTTAGTTTTTCCCTCCTATTTAACGTCGAAGTTCTAGATACCTCTAGATAGGTTACTAGTATAATCTTAATAATAATAATAATATATAAGATATAGTTACCCTTTAAGTAAAGAGCTTATACTAGCTACTTAGTAAGTTATACGTCTACTTAATAATATATTATATAAGTACTATTAATTAAATAAAATAAACTAATAAGATTAGCTAGTATATAGTTTAATAAGTCTATAAGCTATAATATAAAAAGAGAAAAGTAAGCCTAGCTAGTTTAAATATATAGCTATAATATCCTTAGAGATATAGCTATAACTAATATTATAAATAGCTAGGAATTTAAAACTTTTAAGGTATTAAGTTTATTTAATAATAATATAAATAACGGTTAGATACTAAAAGAAGTAATTACCTTTATATAGGACCTATTACCCTTATATACTTTAAAAGACTAAGGATTAAATACGCCCTTATAGGGATTATATAGATATATATATCTTTCCCGTTTAAAAATAATAAGCTTAGGGAAAGAGATTTTAATATTACCTATTTTACTTAATACTATATATAATATAGAGTTACTAAGCTCTATACCTTTTATACTTATAATAGATACTATAACTAATAACCCCTCCTATATCTTACTAGAAAGATAGCTTAAGATATAATACTTATATTAATTAATATATCTCCTTATTTTAAGGTATATAAGTAATAGTAGAATATAAGGAAATTAAGGAATTATATAAGACTATATAATAAAGGGGAAGAAGGAGTATAAGGTAGGATTTTTAACGGGATTTATTAATAGAGTATTAATTATTATAGAGTAGGTAGAGGTATAGGCTTAGATATAGTCTATTAAAAGAAGGTTAATAATCTATAAGGGGGAAAAGGAAGAGAAGTATAGGCTTAGCCTATCTAAGCGCGGAGGCCGCTTATATATAGACTTAGCCTAAACCTTAGTTTAGGCCTATATAAAGTAAAAGCCCTTATATTATACCCTTACCTAGCTTTTAAAGAAGCGCGCTTTTAAATAATACCTAATACTACGCTTAAAGGGACGGAACCCTTATATAGACTATATAAGCCTAGTTATAGAAAAGACATTAGTAATAATATATAATACCCTCTTTATAAGGAACGGTGTTCCTACTATAAATAAAGCAGCTATAATATACTCTCCCGATTATATAAGCCGATAAGTAGTATATTAATTATAGACAAAATCTCATCTTATAGAGCAAGAATCGCTCGTCATTTTGCATGTCATTATGCATTAAACGGGTTGCCGGTTATCGTACAATCGGGAATCGAAGGAACAGAGCTAGCTTAGAATGCTAGCTAAGACCTCTCAAGAATACCGGCACGACCAACCTCCTTTAAACACGAATATCAGTGGAACCAATACACTTCCAGATTCACTCGAGGTATCACGGAATTCCTCAGTCTCAGGGCTATACGGCAGCCTAAATCTGGTCCCGAAAGGTTCTTCCGTTCAGCTACAATTGTCTATATAAGACAGCATGTCCGCTGGTAGATAGATAGAGAATTATTAACTTCAACACCTCTTCCACACACCAATACACTACCAATAAATTCCGTTGAAAATCCTACCTTATACTCCTTCTTCCCCTCTATCACGTAGTCTTACGTGATTCCTTGATTTCCCAAAATTCCGCTTTTGCTTATATACCTTAAGACTCTTAAGCGAGCTTCTTAAATAAACTATATTATTAATAAGGGCCGCGCCTTAAGAGTTAGGCTTTAATACTTATAGTTAAGGAGTAAAGGTATATAAAATAGTATATAGCTAGCTTTAGTAAGCTTATAGTATCCCGCCCCCCTTATAATAGCGTATAATAGTAGATTTTATTACTATAATATAAAAGATAGTACTTTAGTATATAAGGCTCCGCTCCCTTTTATATAAGGCTATATAGGCACTCCCTTTTACTATAGTTATCTTATATTAGCGGCCTTCCTATATCTTAGCCGCCCTTTTAGTCGCTATAGGTATATATCCCGTTTATATAGTAGCTACTATTATATATAAGGGAACGCCAATAAAGCCTATAAAGGCGTTACTAAGATTACTTATTACTAGAGTCGCTATCGTCGAACCTAACCTTCTTTCTATCTTAGCGTATATACCCCTTTACTACTTAGAGTATATTTACCTATGCTTCTTAGTATAGGTACTTTAAAAACTAATAGGATTTACTACTATAGCTTATATAGCGACCTTCCTATTACTACCTCTTTTTATCCTTAGTCCTTAAGGTAGAGGTAGAAATATCTATAGTATTATTAGCGTTATCTTCTTTTTATATTATAAAAGAAGATAAAAAAAGAGACTTATTACTACTAAGCTTATAAAGAAAGCGGATTAGATCGGTATATATATTTAAAAGTATAGACCTTTTACTTAAATAGGTATACTAATTTATATTTAAGCTTATAATAAGGTAATTATACTTTACTATATTAAGCTAGCTATATATATTTACTCGATAAAGTACCTCTTTAAACTATATAAGGTAGGCCGGAATAGCTTTACTTTACCTTTAATAGTACGTTATAAGCTCCTAGCCTACTAACTTAGCTATATTAAGTTCGCCGTAATTAATATAAAGCTTTACTAAGAGGTCGGTTAGTCTATTTATACTAGTATATATAAACGTTAAGAGATACCTTTATAAGTATAGGGATAGGCTTATATAAAGATAGTTAAATTAAGTATAGATATCCCTTATTATAGCGCTATTAATATAAAGTTTTACTTTTATATAAAATAGCTATAGCTCGAACTCTATAAAGGAGCCGTCGAACTTACTAAGGTATAGTAGTACCGCTCTTAGTTATATAGAGCCCTATTATTTTAATATGGACGAGGGTATATACCTAAAGTATATATAGTATATAGCTAAGGATTAGCAGAGTAATTAACTATATAATTATCTAATTATCGGTCTTATATATAGCTCTAAGGGCCTTAGGTTATAAATATAAGTCTTAGAGATTTCTTTACTTTATACCTCTTTATCTTTACTAAAGTTATATAACTAACGGCCTCTACTTTAAAGGGGAAAAATAAAAATTTAAATTAACTATCGTTAAGGAAGATACTTAATTAAATAATTAAGGTCTTTATAAAGCCTTTAAGTATACTTAGAAGTAAGTTAAAAGGGGAGTACTAAGGGTCTTATCCCTTTAACGGGCTAATATCTATAAGGGTACGATCTTACCTATTAAACTCCTCCCTAGTAACTTTCCGACCTAAGATACTAATAGAAAGGGCGTAATAATAACGGGTAAGGCTATCTTCCTAAGTATATAAGTAAGTAAATAAACCGTTAATAGAACTTTTCTCCTTTACTATAATCCCTTCCCTTTGCGTTATTTATTCCTCCCTTTACTTATAAGCTACTTATTTAGCTCTTTCTTATCTTTACTTATATACTTCCTTTTTTAGATAATTATCTACTACCCCTTATATACGCTCTTAAGTATTCGCGCTTATTATTCTTAGGGGCGTTAAGGAAATAAAGTAGTTAGTATCTTTACTAGTCTATAGCTTTAAGTATAGCTATATTAAATAAGCTATAAAGTCTTATAGACTAGTTATTATTACGTTAACAGTAGTCCTATATAAATATATATAATTATAGTTATTAATATCCTAGCGGTAGTTTTAATATATTTCTAGGTTTTTAACTCCTTTAACCTAGGAGGGTTAAAGCTTAGTATAAACCTTATAGGGACTATAGCTAGAGAGGCTATTACTATACTTTATTTCTAGGGAGTAATAGGGCGCGCTATAAGCGTTATTAAAGTCTTTAGCCTTAAGGTAATTAACTAAGCGCCTAGTAATTTTAGAGTCTTAAGGCCAGTTAGTAGCTACGCTATCTACCTTTCTTCCTTACTAGCTTCTTATCGGGCTATTAGTAAGGGTATAGTTATAAGTCTTTCGCTCCTCTATATATTTAAAGGGGTTATTAGTAATAGGCAAGGAGTAGGCCTAATTAGCTATATATTTAAGGGGGAAAATAAAAGCGTTGTTTCTATATAAATAAAGGGACTAGTAAGGGCGCTTAGCTCTCTCCTTTATAGATTCTAAGGTAAGGATCCTATCTTAAGGTTACTTAGGGAAAGGCTACTTAGTTTAAATAAGGAGCTTAATTTAGTTAATACTTAAGGTATTAAAGGTCTAGGCCTATTCTCGATTCCTATTAATATAATTAGATAGTTAGGGGTCTTTTTAAGGAGGAGTCTTATAAAGAAACCGCGTATAGCTTAAGCGATTAGGTTAAGTTACTTTATATATAAGGAACGGTATTCCTACTATAAATAAAGCAGCTATAATATACTCTCCCGATTATATAAGCTAATAAGTAGTATATTAATTATAGATAAAATCTTATCCTATAGAGTAAGAATCGCTCGTTATTTTGCATGTTATTATATATTAAACGGGTTGCTAGTTATCGTATAATTAGGAATCGAAGGAATAGAGCTAGCTTAGAATACTAGCTAAGACCTCTTAAGAATACTAGCACGACCAACCTCCTTTAAACACGAATATTAGTAGAACTAAGACACTTCTAGATTTACTTAAGGTATTACGGAATTCCCTAGTCTTAGGGCTATACGGCAGCCTAAATCTAGTCCCGAAAGGTTCTTCCGTTTAACTATAATTATCTATATAAGATAGTATGTCTATTAGTAGATAGATAGAGAATTATTAACTTTAACACCTCTTCTATATACTAATATACTACTAATAAATTCCGTTGAAAATCCTACCTTATACTCCTTCTTCCCCTCTATTACGTAGTCTTCTATAATTCCTTAATTTCCTAAAATTCCGCTTTTACTTATATACCTTTAGATTATAAAGGTAGCTAGCTATAACGACTAGTATTATTCCTAAGGGATAAACCTATCGAGGGGTTTATATTAGTAGATATAATAGGGCGTGGTCTAAGCAATAATAAGTATATTACGTTAGTAATAAGTCGGAGGTCATAGACTATAGACTATAACTAGGTAATTAGAATTAGAGATAAATTATAATAAAGATCTATATTAAAAGCTAGAGAGCTATCTATTTAAAGAAGTAAAAGTAGGTAGCTATATATACCTATAGAGACTATCCTTAGATTATAGGCCTAGCTATAATCCCTAACGTTAGATCGTATAGAGCGTAGTAATCTCGTTAATCCTAGATTACTTAGATCTCTACGATCCCCTGGATCCTATATCTATTAGATAGTCGTGCCGACTATTTATCCGTTAGACCGTGTTACGTGCTTAACGCGGTCGACCGTTAGCGGCTTAGTAGCTATAGTTATAATACGATGTCTCCCCTCCTTTTAGTCTTATCTATAAGACCTACTATAGCTGCCTTAGCCGCCGTATATAAATATACCCTTATCGCGTTATGCGTAAGTATATTATTCCTTATCTCTTTATCCTTTCGGGATATACTACTAATAGTATATCTAGTCGTATACTAAAAAATCGTTCCTAAAAAGCCTCTAAGCGCGCTACTCTTACCGAATATATCGACTTAAGTAGAGATCCTATTAATATACCGTATACTTAATACTTTAAGGTAAAGAAGACGAATTATTAGATAGCCGAAAATTCTTCGCGCTATAATAATTATATTGCTAGTAGTCGTCCCTATTATAATAGTATTTTAGTAGCCTCTTCTTATAAGTATCTTTTAATTCTTTCTACGCGTAGTAGCTAACGTATTTCTTTTAGTAACTAAATTATTAGCGGAGTAGCATAGGCTATATTCTAAAGAGGAGGAAGCTAGGGAAGCCTTATTAAAGCTTTAGGTATAGCTTACGAATCTTTAGTCGTAAATATCTATCGCTATTAATCGTTTAGCTTATATCTAGAAGATTTAGAATTATATAAAGGAAAAGAGTTCTAAGTTATTTCGTTATAGTATCTAAAAAGTAGATACTAAGGATAGCGTTTTACTTACGCTCGATATATATAAGTATTAAGTAGTAAATAACTTATAATCGTTAGGCGTTCTTAACGAGGCGAATTAGTCCTCGTTTAGTATTAGTAAGGAGTTTATAGATCTTAGTCCTTTAATCCCTCTTAAACCTTTTAGTAAAATTATTAAAGTAGAGAGCTATAGTAGGTTAAGTGCTTAAGTAGTTCCTAGGTATTTTCCTTTAGTCTATATCCCTTTTACTTAATAAGGTATTCTTATTACTAACCTTATTTTCTTATATCTAGTATTTATTTTACTTTATATTCTTAATTATCGTTAACTTTAATTTTTTCCTATAGTTTAGCGTTTTATAGCGCTAGTTTTAATAATAAGATATAAAATATTAGGTATATCTATATTATTATTAATAGCGAAAGTTCGTAGTTAACTTTTAAAATAGTTTCCTTAACCTTAAACGGTCTAAGTTTCTTAAAATCTAATTTATTACTTAGTCGTTTTATTTTAATATTTCGTCGTACGAGGTAAACTATATCTCCCTCTTAAAAGATTAGTCCCTATAATCTTTTCCGATTATAATAAGTAGATATTCGTTCTCTAATAAATTAAAGTTCTTATTATATTTCTTTATATAATTTTCGTAGCTAATCTACTTATAGTATCGCTCGTTTTACTTATAGTCCTTATTAAGTAACCTTAAATACTTCTAGGTTATATCTATAATTAGCGTATACTAGTAAGAGCTTAGTTATTTCTATAACTAAGCTATTATAAGCTAGTTACGCTATTAGTAGCTATTTAACTTAATCGTTTTATTTATAGCTAATATAGTATTATAAATATTATTTAAGCGTTTAGTTAAGTCGTTTTATTTATCTATCTATTTATAGGTAATAAGCTATACTAAGCTTATATTTCGTCCTTAATTATACTATAAGAGCTTACTAAAACTTAGCTATAAATATACTTCCTTTATTAGAGATAATCTCGTTTAATAGTCCGTAATTACTAATAATTATTCGTAGGAATATATATACTAGCTCTTCTATATTACTTACTTCTTTGTGTAGTAAAAAATACCTATACTTCGTTAGTCTATTAATAATAACGAATATACTATCGTACTTAATATTAGTTATAGGTTCTTTCGATAGTAGTAGCTTTATAATATAGTCGAAAGCTATTAAATCCTATAGTTTCTTTAGTACTAGTAACGGTTATAATTCTCTATATAGTTTATATTATTTAGCTTTACTTTATATATAAAGTTCGTATTCTTTAATAACTTATCGTACTACTTCCTTAAGCTATAAGAAGTTATATTATCGTTTAATCCGTTCTATTATTCTTCGGATTCCTTAATATCTATATATTAGATATTCGTATATATCTTATATAACTTTATCTCGTAATTTTAATAGTATCTAGATTTTGTTTTTATATATTAGAACTTCTAAATATTCTATATTATATCCGTTTAATACTTTATATTCTTTTATCTATTTTAGGATCTTTTAGTATATTAAGTTATTAGGTTATACTTTAAATATTATATTTAGCTATCGTTGCTAGTAGTTCCTATTTTCGTTAATTTCTAGGAGCTATCCTTTCGCTATAGGTGCCCCTATATTATAGTTACTTCGTTAACTAAGGGTATTAGCTTAACCGTTTTCTATTCCTTTTCTATAGATTATTTTATAGTTAAATTCTAATAAATATTCGGCCTATCGGATCTATCGTCCGTTTAACTATTATATCGTTATAAAATATAAGATATTCTTATAATCTATATAGACCTTAACTTTATACTTACTTCTAAGAAAGTAGTATCGAAATTCCTTAAAAGCTTAAATAATTATAAGGAATTCTTTATTATAGATAGGGTAATTAAGTTCTACGCTATATAGCTTTTTTAAGTAGAATATAATTAGTTATAGTCTTCCTTTATTATCTTTTTATTTAATTTATACTCTTAAAGTAAAGTCTAATATATTAGTTTTAAGTTTAATTTATTGTTTTAGATTAAAGGTAGTTAAGACTAGTTCTTATATAATCGTAGTTTTAATATATTTAAAAGCTTCGTTAGCTTTATTATCGTATATAAATTCTTTTTCCTTTTTCGTTAAGTTATATAGTAGTACTATAATTTTTCCGAAATCTTTAATAAATCGTTAGTAGTAATTTATAAATCCTAGGAAACTTTATATATCCTTAACGTTCTTTAGTATTAGCTATTCTTTAACTAAGTTAATCTTATCTTATTATATATATATCTCTCTTAGTAAGATCGTATATCTAAGGAAGTCTACTTCTTATATATAGAACTTACTTTTCTTTAGTTTAACTAATAACTTTATATTCTAAAGTACGCGGAGTACCTTATAAATATATTCCTTATATTCTTCTAAGGTATCTAAGAAGATTAGGATATTATCTAGATGTACTACTATAAAGATATCTAAGTATTCGCGTAGGATATTATTAATTATCTATTAGAAGGTAGCTAGTATATTTATAAGTCTAAACAGTATTACTAGATATTTAAATAGTCCGAATTTCGTTCTAAAGGCTATTATCTATTTATATCCCTTTTTTATATATATTAAGTTATAGGCGCTTTTAAGGTTAAGGGCTATAAACTATTTTTTACCGTATAGTTAATCTTATAGTTCTAATATAAGCGGTAATAGTATTCGGTCCTTTATTATAATATCGTTTAGGCGTCTATAGTCGATAACTAGTTATAGCTTACCGTTTTTCTTTAGAATAAATATAACTAGATAGCCTACTTTAGATATTAATATTCGTATATATCCTTTTTATAGATTCTCGTCGAGGTAGTCGTATAGCGTTTATAGTTACTTTTCGTTTAAGTTATAGATTTTATAAAACGTTAGCGTTATTCTATCCTTAAGATAAATTTCGTAGTCTTATTAGCTATATTTAGGTAACCTTATCTTAAGTTCTTCTTTAAAGAGTTTATTATATTTCCGGTATTCTTAGGGGATATTCTTTATTTTATTTTATAGGCTTTATTCTTTCTCTTAAGAGCTAGTTTCTCTTAACTTAAGCTCTTTATTAATTTATTTAAGGTCTTTCCTTAGAGTAGCAATAACTCTTTAAATCTTTATATTATATCCTTTATTCTATTTATATTGGATGCTAGGTTATATAGCCGTATTAGTTAGTACGTAGGTCTTATTAGTCGAATTTATTATATCCGCCGGTTTAGTTACTATTTTCGTCTATATCGCTAAAGCCTATAATAATTTACTTAAATAGTTATCCCTTTTATCCTATTTAGTAGCTAAATTATTATAAAACTTTACTTTCTCTTAAATCTACTAGTCTTAGAAACTTATATCTTTATCTTAATATAGCTAGCTAGTTTTCTAGTTAATTAGTAGGTTGCTCTCCTATAGCTATAGAAGCCTTAATATAAGGTTATATTCTTTAATATCTATAATATCGAAGTTAACTTATTTATCGTAGCCCTAGATATTAATATTAAGGTAATTAATCTCTATATTAATAATTCCGTTATTATAGTTAAAGACCTTTCCTTTAATATTTATAAGTTTATATAGATCTATCTTATATCTTTATATAAGTCGGTAACGATTAACGACTCTAAGTAAAATATAGTTGCCTATCGCGCCGTAGTCTAAAAGTATATATATATAATATCCCGCGATTTAGATATCTAATACTATTTAGTCGCTATAGCTTACTATTACTATATATAGGGTCCTTAGATCTTATTATATCGTGCTAGTCTATAGCCCTTTTATAAATAGCGTGCCTTGTTTTTTACCTAGTCCTTATTCGTTTTATTTAGGTATTCTTCTTCGATTTATTATTAATATTATTTCTTTATATTTTTATCGCATAGTATTATATTAGGGCTTAAGAGACTAATTTCTTATAACTAATCGAAGATTTCTTATTTCTTAACGCTATATCGTTTATATTATACTACTTCGTAGTTAATTGCATACTATACTTTATAATTCTATTTATTTTTATACTAAAGGTTAAGTTTTCGTTTAGCGTCTTTCTATTTTTTATATAGTATTTCTATATTGATTCTTCCTTAGTCGAATATAGCTTATAGCCTTTATATATACTACTAATAATCTTTTAGTGCACCGTTATATCGTTTATACTATACTTATACTTTTTTATATTTATAAATTCTATAGTTTAAGTATATATATTCATTATAATTTTCTATATCGTATTTAACTTATTACGTAAGTCTTTAAAAGATTAAGGGTTTAGATATCTTAGAGCGAGTAGCGTTATACTATTCCTTTATTTTAGCGTGTCTATAGATTTTATATATCTCTAAAAGATATCTTATTAATAAACCGTAATTATCGCGGTATTTAAGTAGCGTACTATAATCGGGTTCTAATAATATAACTTAATCGTTTAGGTAGCGTTAATCGATTTTCTAGTAGTCTAGTTCTATACTTAGGTAGGGTTTTAAAAGTACTTATCCTTCGAACTTAACTAAGAAGGCGTTATATCGTGCCTTTATCTAAAAGTATATTATATAATCTAGGTAAACGTATAATATCTATAAAATATACTTATAGTACTTATAAGTAAGTAGTATTTATAGATTATCTTTAAATTCTCCTTATAATTACTATTCTTATTATAGAGCTATAAAGGTATCGACTACGGCGATAGCTATAGTATAGTCTCCTCTACGTAGTACCGGTTAATATCGAATTAATATAGCTTATTAGTTTTCTATAAGAATTTAAAGTATTTATTAAGTTCTAATTTTAAGTATTTCTTTAAATTCTTTAAAGTATAGAGCGTGTTCTTTAATCGTAGTATTTTCCCTTAGTAGCGAGGGTAGTAGTATAAGTTCGTTTTTATCTTTTATTTCTCTAGGTATTTCTTATTTTTTAGAGCTTATATCGTTAATACTTCGTTATTCCTCCTTAGGTTATTATCTAAGTTTTATAAGTATAAGGGCTATATTTATATCTTTTTTATTATATTATTTATAGACTACCCGTTGTTATTATTGATTTTTATTTTATATATCTTCCTAGAATCGTTTGCCGTTCTTCCTAATCTAGTCTTAAGAGACTCCTTTAGGATAGGGGTATTCCGGTTCTATAAATTTAACTTATCTCTATATTTTAGGATCCCTTTATTATATTATTATAAGGGTCTTCTTTAATAGCTTTAGGAACTATCTAGTATCGTTTTTATCGCTTAAGTATACTATATATTCGTCGTCGTAGTATATAGTCTAACTAAGGAGTTTATACTTTAGTTCCTATCTATTAGTAGCGTTTAAGTATTTCTTACCTTCTAGGGCTAGTGCCTAGTAGGTTTTCTTCTCCTTATAAGGTTATCTATATTCTTTAAAGTAATATCTAAGTTTCCTATAGTTAAAATACTTTCCTTTGCTTTTCTATATTATATCTAGATCTATCCTACCTAGGTTAGTTATATAGGTATAGGTAATAGGAGTTTCGCGCTTCTTCTTATAGTTAGCGCGTCGGCTAAAGTTATTTCTATAGAAAGGGTTCTAGTTTCCTCTTCCTTATTTCTTTTCTTAGCGTCGCGTATACTATCTATCGTCGATTTATACTACTATAGTAATATAGTCTAAGAGGTTATTAGGTCGATTTTCCTTATAGAGCTCGTCCTTAACTTCTTCTTTAAGCCTATTATAGAATCGTAATATAAGGGGTTCGTCGTCCTAATTAAGCTTTAAGGTAACTTAATAGAACTTCGTAGTATAATCCGATACTAAGATCCTTTATTAGAGTTCTTAAAGTTTTTATTTAGCTTCTTATTCCTTATTAGTTATTCTAAATACCTTTATAATAGCTTCTTTAAATCCTTAGAAACTAGTAAAGACTTTATCTATTTCGTTATCTTATTACGCTAGTTAGTTATCGAGAAAGTCCCTTATAATAGGTCTAAACTAAGCGAGTGCCGTTCTAGATAAATAATTTCCTACGTAGAGTACCTTTTCGACTAGGTCCGAGAGTTTAGTAGGGTAAAACCGGTAGTAGGCTTTAAGTTAGGTAAGAAAGTCTTAAAGCGTACCGTAAGTACCGTCGAATAGTCCTAGCTATTTTAGTTTAACTACTTCTCTAAGGTCCCTAACTTATCTATTGCCTCCTTTATTCTTAAGTAACTATACCTTATATCGAAGGGTAATAATCTTACGTATTATATTATAAGGCGATATAGTAGCTCTAGAGTTAGTTAATCTAGCTTACTATATAGGCATATTAATAGTTACGATATTACTTAAAGTAACGCGGTATTATACTAAATAAGAGCTTTTAACGTATAACGACCGGTACTATTCCTAAGGGATAAACCTATCGAGGGGTTTATATTAGTAGATATAATAGGGCGTGGTCTAAGTAATAATAAGTATATTACGTTAGTAATAAGTTAGAGGTCGTAGACCGTAGACTATAACTAGGTAATTAAAATTAGAGATAAATCGTAATAAAGATCTATATTAAAAGCTAGAGAGCTATCTATTTAAAGAAGTAAAAGTAGGTAGCTATATATACCTATAGAGACTATCCTTAGATTATAGGCCTAGCTATAATCCCTAACGTTAGATCGTATAAAGCATAGTAATCTCGTTAATCTTAGATTACTTAGATCTCTACGATCCCCTCGATCCTATATCTATTAAATAGTCGTGCTAACTATTTATCTATTAGACCGTGTTACGTGCTTAACGCGGTCGACCGTTAGCGGCCTAGTAGCCGTAGTTATAATACTAGTATAGTTAGCTCTTTTCTCGCTCTCCTTACTATATAAGCTAGTTCTATATTTCTTTAGAGTAGTAGTTTCTATCCGCTAGGCCTATCTTAAAGGTTAACTACCTTTAGAACTTCTTAAAGGTCTTATTCTTCTTAATCTCTTAGAATAATATAGTTATATTAGTAAATCCGTTTATATCTAAGAATCCTTATAAGAAAGACTCCGCCGAAAGTTATTAAACCTTAATTAAATAGTATCCTTTATAGTTATCTAACCTTATTATTAAACTACTAAGAAACTCCGCTACCCTATAATATCGCTTATATATAATTAAGTTTATTTGCCGCGATAGCTTAGATTCTATATATTAGCTTATCGATATAGCCTTTTATATTTATCCTTTTATCTAGCTTAAAGAAATACTAGTCTTAGTATAAGATTTTATCTATTTATAGGGCTTCTTATATTACCCTATACCTTTACTCTAGAATTACTTTAACTTTTAAGTATCCTCGACCTCGATGCCACGACTGGCTGCCCGCCAGAACTTACCATTCCACGACCTCTGCTCCACCATCTGCTCGCAGCAAGAACCCACCACGGGGACTTCGCTGATTACCACGAAAGGTTGAACCACGACGATGCGCGACTGACGTGCTCATGTGGTCGACGAAAAGAACCAAAGCATCTCTTCTATTGCCGGAAGATCGCGCCGCGACATCGGATGAGGTTGGCACCCTCACCGAGCGCGGCGGTCAACCGAGCAATAGGCAGAGACTTCGACCAGTTCGTCAAGGTGGCGAAGGCAAGCTCGTTCTTTGGAACGATCTGCCCTCGCCACTAGGCGGCAGCAACCGCTTTCCTCCTTCCTTCCCTTTGTTTGCACACACACCATTTTCTCTTACCCGACTCGGCCGGGCGGAGGGTGCTCTCCGGAACCGGCCCTGTGAGGCCAAAACGAAAGACATGGCTGTCGCGCCTGAACGTCCCGCTGACGGGCAGCAGGCTGAGCAAAGAAGCGCCTTTGAGCCGATGAAATGCTGAATGGTGGATTGTTTACGTTCTGTGGAAGGGGCAGAAGACGCGGATTGGTACTCGTTTCGTTTCGCGTATTGTGGGCCTACTCCGCGATAGTAGACTTCCAGCAGCTCAGCACGTCCTGTGCCCCGTCTCGGGGACCTGAGCGACCTAAAGGTCGCTGGACGGAAAATACAATAATAATAATAATAATTAACTTTTAAGTATCGCTATTTAATTATCTTAAGGCATAGCCTAACTATACCTTTAACCTAGTATTAGATTATTATTAAGGCTAAGTAGCTATATTCCTACCCTTCCTATTAAGCGGTATAAGGGACTAGCGTATAAGTAAAGTTATAAGGAACTTAGAGGATATAAAGAAACTACCGCTATACTTATAGGAATATATAAAGTCTAGTATACCGTCCTTCTTTCTAAGTATTAAAAACGACTAAGTTTCCTTCTTTAAAGTCCTTAAGGAACGCTCCTTAGTAGAGTCCCCTTTTATCTTATCCTACTAAAAAGTTAATAACTTTAGTTATATACCTTTATTTATACGTAAAGCGACTAAGGTTAAAGGTAAGAGCGGTAAACTTAATTAAATACTCTTTATTATTTAGGCATTTATAGTACTTTATATATCTATCTTCTATATCTTTAATAGGTTCCCCTTAATAGTTAGTATAAACTAATAGTAAATAAAGTAAGGGGTATACTATATTCTTAATACCTCTTATTAAGATCTTAATTATTACGCTAAGGCTAAAGCTTATAGCTTATTATTTATTAATAGCTCTATAAAGAAAGTTATATATATTAATAATATACTCTTCTTAGCGGGCCTTATTCTTAGTAAATCTATTTATCTTTTTAACGCCCTTATATATTATCTAAGTATCTTTAAGGGTAATATCCCGCCGTTTAATAAGGCCTATTAGTATTAAGTACTAACGATCTTTATAGATATACTAAAGAAGTTACTTCTACTTATAAACGTCTTATTAGTCTTAGTTTATAAACTTTTCCTTATCTTTAGCGTAAAAGCGTCCTTTACTACCTTTTACTTTAACTTCGCTATAGTAAGTAAGTAAAATAAAGCTCTTACTCCTAAATAGTAGTACTTTAATAGGTAAGATCGTACCCCTATAGATATTAGCCCGTTAAGGGGGGAAAGGGATAAGACCCCTAGCACTCCCCTTTTAACTTACTTTTAAGTATACTTAAAAGCGTTATAAAGACCTTAATTATCTAATTAAGTATCTTCCTTAAATATAGTTAATTTAAATTTTTATTTTTTTCCCTTTTAAAGTAGATACCGCTAGTTACGCGACTTTAGTAAAGATAAAGAGGCATAGAGTAAAGAAATCTTTAAGACTTATATTTATAACCTAAGGCCCTTAAAGCTATATATAGGCTAAATAATTAGATAATTATATAGTTAATTGCTTTACTAATCCTTAGCTATATACTACGCGTGCTTTAGGTATATACCTTTATCCCTATTAAAACTAGTCTTTAGGGCGTAAACTTATTATTCCGTTCTATTTATATAGCGACGAGTAGCTTTACGAAGCTAAGAATACTTAGAGGATAATAGTACTATTTAGAAAAAATAAAATCTAGGGATTTAATAATTAAAGTAATAACTACCTTAATAGCTAGAGTTAAGGACCTAATAAGGTAATAGACTTACCGGGAAATAAATAATTAGATAATACCTTCGCTAGTAGTAAAAGAAAAGTAATAAGCTAATACTAAAAAACCCTAAGCTCCTATTATTAACCCTACGACCCCTAATACTAGCGACTTAGTTAAGAAACTACGATCCTTATATAATGCTTTAAAAGATATAAATAATAACGATAGCGTAATCTAAACTATTTTAGAACCCTACTAAGACCTCTTACTTATATATATACTAATAATACTAATATAGGTACTAACGAGGGATACCTTAATAACCTTAACCTTAGCTCTCCTTTATATAGTAGCTTATAGAGAACGCCTACCTCTTACTAATAGATAAGAAAGTAAGTAATAAGATAGTTATAATAAGATATCCTTTAACTCCGAAAACTCTAACTTTAAATTTTATAAGCTCGTAATCTATAGGCATACTATATCTAAAAACGCTAACTATTAAGAGGGATTATCTAATCTTACTATTAGCGATATAAAGAAAATTAAGGTAGATATTAATAAGATTACTAATAGACTTAAAGATATACTTACTAAAAGCTAAGATAACCTTATAAGAAGACTCCGCTAACTATAACTCCTACCTATTAGTAAATTTAACGGTAAAAATATAACTAAATTCCTTAAGAAGTTCGAATAGGAGATATACGTTAACTATATCTATAACGAGGATAAAATAGACTAGCTCGAAGTCTATATCTCCTTTATATAAGCCCTTACTATTAAAATTCTTATAGACGGACTTACCTAGGAAGAAGTAAAAAAGAGACTCCTTTAATACTACTATATATATAATATTAAATAACTAGAAACTACTAACGACCGCTTAGACTATTATAATACTAAAAAGCCTAAGACTATTATAGAAGTTATAGAATAGCTTAGTCTCTACTTATACCTATAGTATAAGGTATAACCCGACGGCTAAGAAGAATCTATAGTCTAGTTATACTTTATCTACTATATAATACTAAAGGAGCTTATTATTAACGTTATAAAGAGAAATAGGAAGATATCTAAAGTTATCTTAAAACTCTTATATAAAAGCCTTATTTATATAATTAATAACTACTTAGTACCTTACTAGGACGTTAAGTAATAAGATATAGTATCTAAAGTCTATAATTAAAAGCTTAAGAACCTAAAGAAAGACTAGCTCTTTAGGGAAATTAACGAAGTAATAGAGGAAGCCGAATCTAATAAAGGCAAAGAAAAATTTCCTAAAGAGCTAAAGAAAATAGATAAGAAACCTAGATAGCCCGTAAAGGAGATCTTAGACCTAATAAAAGCCTTTAAAGATATAAAGATTAACCTTACTTACTAGTAAGAGTAGATATTTAACTAGCTTAATAGGGAATAGAGACGCGTTAATAGTAGAGGCTACTCTTTAAGTTATAGATAAGGAGGTAGCGTAAATACTATCGGATTTTACTACCTATTTAATTAATATATATAGTTTTAAGTTAATACTTTTAACCGGCCTAGGAGATACTTTTATTATAGTAAATAAGGATACTACCCTAATAAGTATAAGGTATACTCTTAGGACTATAAGATTAGATTTATAATATATAAAGTAGTAAATAGGACTCTTTACCTTAAAAGAAAAGATAATAAAAGCGTAATTCTCTTAGTGCTTATTAATAGGTTTTCTTAAATAGGTATATATATTTAAAGGCTTATTATATACTAAGTAAATATATAGCTAGACTCCTTTATATTACTACTTATAAAATAGGTTAAAGCTATAGTTATACTATCTTACCTAAATTAAGCTACTAGTAAAAGAGAATCTAGTTTCTTAGACTAGTTCTAGAGATACAGAAGCCTATATAAGTAGAAGCTAAAGAATTTAAAAGTAAGCGATATAAGAAAAGAAGTAGGAAGGATATCGGTTATTATAATTATAGATAACTTATAATAAAGCGATATATATAATTAGATAATCTATATAACTATAATAAGGATTAATACCTATAAAGGGAAAAGATAAAGAGTTAAAGAGGATATAGAGGAAATTAAGATAACGAGAATAGTAAAAACTAGCCTAAAGATTATCCCTATATACTATAGATATAGAGTAGATCTAGATAAGAAGTTTAATAGACTTACGGATAAAATCGTTAGAGAAATTATATATAAAAGAATCCCGATCTATTTAAATTAACTAATTAACTTTATTCCTTAACTAAGCGAGAGACTTAGCATGAGATATATAGATATAGCCTAAGGTATAGAAAACACTAAATTCTAGACCCTAGAGAAAGTAGAGAGTAATATAAGACCTTATAGAGCTATAATAACGGTTATAAAAGTAGCCGAAGATAATATAGAGAGTAGTTTACTCCTCCTCGAATATCTATAAGGAAAACTCGCGGTAGCTTTAGTATAAGTTAAAGAATAGGATAAAGAATACTAGGTTAAACCGATTAAGCTACTTACTTACCTTACTTATAAAGAATTAGATTATAAGTACCTCGAAGTCTAATAAGTACTAAAGGAAGTTAGGTTTATAACTAATACGATTAGCGTAATATAACTAGCTTAAAGACTATTTAATTAATAAACTCTAGAGGTAATAAGACTAAAGAAAGACGAATTTATTATATAGGAAGTAGCACTCTTAATAAGATACTAAGAGATAACTCTAAAAGACCTTATAACGATTCCTATAATATATATAAATATAGTCCTTATACCTTTCCGCTCGCTTAAGTATATATAAGACCTACCTTATATTTAAGTATAACTTAGTAGCTAGAAAGCTAAAGTTCTAAGCGCCTTAATCGATACTAGGTTTAAAGGAAACCTTATTACTAAAAGATATATAAACGTATATAGGCTTAAAATCCTATTAATAAGAGTATTAATAACGGCGTATACTAGGTCCCCTATAGATATAGTTAAGGAGGTAGAGACTAATCTCTATCTAAGTATAGCCTAGATATTAATCCGTCTTTATATTATGCTAGATAGAGTCTTAGTCCCCTTTATCCTAGGTATACTATTTATTAGAGCCGCGCGTATATTATTTAATTATTCCCTAAGGAATAGGGATATATAGGTTAAATATTAGATCGGTACTATCTAAGTAGTTACGCTAGCGGTAGGAGCTATTAGATAAGAGCTTCTAGACGAGGTCGATATAGTAAAATCCTTTTAGGCTACGACCTTAATAGTTAATAAAGACGTATATAAAAGACTAAAGCTCGAGGAGGCTATATAGGAAATAGCTACCTAGCTCCTAAGAAAAAAATTTTAGGCTTTAGTAATAGAAGTTAAAAAAGATAACCTAGGAGCTACTTAATAATTATAGAGAGAAACCCTTATAGATACCCCGATAGCTAAGATTCTCTTACTAAGAGGTAAGATCCTTAGTTATAAAGGGGGTGCTAATTAAGTCCCTAACCTAGCCTATGCTAACGTAAACGAGCCCTTAATAGTACTAGTATAATAGTAATTAATTATAGATAAAGGAGATAAGGCGATTCTAGCTATTAGATCTAAGATAGTAGAAGAGATTATTAAAGTTATAGTTATAGAGGCTATAGGAGAATTTAAGAAAAATATTATTAAAGCTAGAAAGAAGTTCTAAAAGACCTAGAAGGTTAAAGTTAAGATAGGGAGGAAACGACCTATTAGATTATATAATCTAAGAGTTAATACTCTCTTTAAAAGAAAAGTAGATAAGATTAACCTTATTAACGATACTCTATTAGACGGCTCGATACTTATAAGAAGGTATAAGTAATAAGCGTAGAATCGGGTAATCGATAACGTAAGCGGAAAGATCGGTCGAAGGAGTATAGGGTAGGATTTCGTCCGGAATTTATAACGAGTATATAAGGGGCTAAATAATATATTAAAAGAATAGCGTTATAAAAGATACTTACGAACTTACTTATTCTATCTACTACTCTTAGGGAAATCCTTTGTCTTTTATAGACTATTGCTCGCCTACTAGTAGACTAATTAGTTAGCTTTCTAGGATATTCTATAGTGCTTAAAAAGCTCTATCTATAGTATATCTTCCTAACTTAGTAGGTGGTCTAATTATAGCGTGATGGTTAACGTAAGACTATAGGTTCTAGTATAAGTAGTGGATTTAACTAGAATGTTCTATGCCCTACCTATTCTCGTATCGCGGATACCTTCGGAACCGCTAGGCCAAAATAGGCAATAGGGTTTTCGTTCTACTCGTAATTAACTTATGTATTTTATGCATATTTTTGTTTATAAGGATAAGCTTATCCTAACCCGCCTTTCCTAGAGGAAGGTATAGATGTCTAGTAGAGGTCTTTGTCTTTTAAGGGTTATTCCCTTAGACTATATTATAGAGCCTCTATTTACTAGCTTATTCTATAAAGCCTCCCTATGCCTATTATTTCTTTATAATAGTAAAATAAGAATATAAGGGTATATTCTTATAATACTAAAAGGGGACCCTAATTAAAAGAAGACTAAATAGAATACTATTAAAGATAAGATATAGCTTAGACCCTACCTAGAGCACTTAATAGGAAAATTCTTAAGTATATAGAAAGGAAAGCGGCTAATATAAGAAAGACTTAAAGCAATCTATAAATAATTTAAGGGCTTTCTTATAGAGGTAGAAATCCGGATCTTCGATAGTATTCTATTTAATAGGGAAGCAGCGTTATCCTAGGACTTTATAAAAAGAGGTAAAGTCGACCTAGCTATAGCCCTACTATAGGTTATTAAGATAATAAAATATAAGGTATAGTAAGTAGCCTTAATCCCGATCTTAAAAGCGATAGAGTAGAAAGTTATCGATATCCTTAAAATTAAACTAGAAATAAGAGTCCTTAAAGAAGGGCATAGGCCCTATAAGAACCCTTTTTTCCTAGTAGTAAAGAAAGATAGAGGACTACGCCTAATTAATTCCGCTATATATATAAATACTATTATAATAAGAGATATAAACCTACCGCTAAATATAGACGAGTTTAGCGACTACTTCTCGATATATAAGATCCTTTCCCTCCTAAACCTTTTTTTAGGCTATAATTAGATCTCTCTTAATATTAAAAGCTATAACTTAACGATATTTGCGATACTTATTAGCCTCTTACGTATATATATACTCCCTTAAAGGGCTATAAACTTAGTCGGTTAATTTATAAAGATAATATAAAGAATCCTATAAGACCTTATATTAAATATTTATAGGAATTTCCTCGATAATATAGGTATTAAGGGGCCCGATATAACGTATAATAATAAAGAGGTAGCGCTAAAAGAAAGGAGATTTATCTTTAAATACCTTATTAACCTCGATAAAGTCCTAGTTAACGTCGAACTCTTTAGTTATATAATTATAAGGGCTAAATTAAAATTCTACTAGTAAGTAACTAAAGTTATTAGTTATATCTATAGAATAAATAAAAGGTGCCTTATAAAAGCTAAAATTATTAAAATTAAGGAATAAATAAGATACCTTAATATAACGTATATTAGAGCTTTCCTTAGTATTATAGGATACTATTAAATCTAGATTAGATAGTTCGCTATCTTAGTAAAACCCCTTATAGACCTACTAAAGAAAGAAGTCTATTAGGAATAGGGAGATAAATAAATAAAAGCGATAGCTGCCCTTAAGGAAGCTATTACTAATCTAGTCTTTTTAGTATCCCTCGATATTAGCCTAGGAAGAGGAGATATTATTCTAATATATAATACTAGTTTGCTCGGCTAGGGGGCAGTCCTAATATAAATCGTCGATAAAAAGAGGCGCCCTAAAAGGTTCGAAAGTAAAACGTAGTTACTAATAGAAACTAAATACGATACGATAAAGAGGGAGTATAAGGCTATATTAAGTACGCTTAAGAGACTAAGAATATACTTATATAGCGTATATTTTATCCTAGAAACTAATATATAGGTCCTAGTCGATTAACTAAAAGGTACCCTTAAAGACGTCCTTAGAGCTATAGTAACTCGCTAGATAAGCTATATTTTCCTCTTTAACTTTACTATATAATACGTCGAAGGTAAGAAGAATAGCGTAGCTAATAGACTCTTAAGAAAGCCTAAAGGACCTTCTAACGTATTAGATAAGGAAATAAAAGGCAATATTAAAGAATTTATAGACTTTTACTTAAACGTAGTATAAGGGACTAAGCTATAAGGGGACTACTTAAAGGAATCGAGGATAATTGCGAACTTCCTTTAAACGTTAAAACGGCCGGAGGGCCTTTCTAAATAAGACTATAGGAAGCTATATCTAAAGAGTCTAAATTTCTATGTTAAAGATTAAAAGCTTTAGCGACTCCTTAGGAAGGAAGAAAGGGGACCTATACTAGTCGTAGACGACCTAAAAGAACGGAAAAGGATTATCGTAAAGTACTACGCGTAAATAGGATATAAAGGACGATAAGTTATATATATATTTATAAAGAATAGGTATTAGTAGGCTAGCCTTTAAAACAATATTTATAGCGTAATCTCTTCTTATAAAGAATGCTAATACTTTATAACTAAGAGACCCTAAGAAGTTATAACCGCGACTACGCCTAGCTACCCTATAAGTAAGATTTACTTTAATAGCTAGTATATACTATCTAATTATAGGTATTTATACCTTATAGAAGTATAAGACGACCTTACTAAATAGGTAGAAGTAACCCTAGTTAAGGAAATTACCGCGGGAGCTATAACTAAATTTATACTCTTTATTATTTATAGGTATAGCGTAATATTATACGCTATAATCGATAGAGGGCCTAAAATAAAGAAAGACTTTAAGTATATCTTAAAGGATATAGGCGTTAAAGTTATTTAAACTTTAGTATATAATCTAAAGGTAAACGCGGTAGTAAAATAAAGGTATTAAAGGTTAATAATAGTACTTATAAAAATAGCGGAGAAAAAGGGTAAGTAGATTAGATACCTTAACTAAGTAATCCTTATAGACTAAATAGTAGTTAGAGAGTCTTAAAGAATATTAGCTTTCTACTTACTATATAGATAAGAATTAATACTACCTCTTAAGGTAGAATACCTAACTTAGCGACTAATTAACTAAGATAAAGTAAAGATAAGAGAAGAATTATTTAAAGTATAAGTATAAGTTTTAAAAAGGAAAGAAAAAGATATAGAAGAAGCTAAGAAAAGAGTAATAAGATATCGGAATCGATTAATAAAGAGGATAGATAAAGCTAATAAGTATATAATAAGGAAAGAAAGCCTATAACCTAGAGACCTTATCTTACTATTTAACGTAGGATAATTAAATAATCTAAGGAGGTAAGCTAAGTATTAAATAAGGTAGAACGGTCCCTTTTAAGTAGTATCGCGCTCGGAGTAGTTTAAGGCGTATAGGATTAAGACTCTAGATAGAATCGTGCTTAATAAGATAATCTTAAGAGAGTATTTAAAGAAGTTTAAAAAGGATAAGGAAGGTTAGTAGTGCTCTACTAAGGACGACTAGTTACTCTAGGATAAGATTACTCTCGATAAAAGGAAGAAGGAAGAAATAATAGATAAAGTAGATAATTTACTACTCTTACTAAGTAAAGAAGCCTTAGATTAAATAGTACTATAGTCGTAATAACTCCCTAATAAACCTTAGAAGGATTAAAGCTAGGAAGAGGAAGAAAAGCGACTATAGATACCTAAGAAAAGCCTAAGGTATATAATCGAGGTTTAGCTACTATAACTTAGTAAAGTAAAAAAGGATCTTTACGTAAGAGCCTTAAAGACGCTAATCTAACGAGAAAAGGAGGAGGTAAAAAGGAGCTAGGGAGGAAAAGGTAGTAAAGATAAAAATCTATAACTATTATAAGAAGTACGCTAAAACCTAACTAGTAACTAAGGCACCGTTTAACTATTTAATTAAAGGATAATAATAGTAGCTAAGATATTTATAAGCGCCCTACCTACTACCTTACTATTTTAAATTTTCTACCTAAAGCTCCTTAAGTAGATAAAGATAATATTTCCTACCCTTCCTTAATAATAACCTACCTTTTACTACCTTAAAGAAGATAAATAGAGATATAATTAAATAATAAAGTAAGAAAACGAATATTCTTACTACCTACCTCCCTTAAGAATAGGATTTTTTACTTTATAGATAGGGACGTCTATTCTTTATTATAGAGGGGAGACCTACTATAGCGAAAATAAACGCGCCTATAAGATAAATTTTAATATATTTTTAACTTAATTAAATATATATAACCTTAAGAGAAAAACTTTTACCGCTAAAGATAGTAATTAAACGAGGCTACTTACTCCTAGTAAACCTATTATAGACTACTATAAAGCGAACTTAAAGACTATTTAATTATTACTTAAGAGAGAGCTTATTAATGTCGCGAAGCGTAGCTTGATTTCGCAGTTCTCGGAGATATCCCTTAGCACGAGGGACCTAGGAAGCTAAAAAACAGGTTTTAAGGAAGGAGCTAAAAGGAGGTATAGAGAGGAGGGTGGGGGTATAAGGGGAAGCAGAAGTAGCGATAGCTTCCTATAGAGGTGGCGAGAGATAAGACGGATGTGCCGGCAACGGCTAGAAAGGAGGGGAAAAACCGGCAAAAAGCTCGGTAGTTAAAGGGACATTAGTAGCTTCTTTAAGCAGGATCTTCTTTGTTAATTAAGATGCTAGAAGGGTATAAAGAGGGGCGTTAGATAAAGGAAAGAAGGACAATTAAGGCAATATAACAATTACTCCCCTACTATAATTGCTGCCCCCGTAAGATTTAAACATCTCTACCCTGCCTATCCTACCCCTTACTCCTAATTTTACCTTCGTGTATTTTCATGCACTTCTCGTATCTCTCTACGCGAGAGTTATAAGCCCGGGAGGAATAGTATTCCTATACCTTCCGGCTACTATAAAAGGCACCTTTCTTGCACCCCTCGTGGCTTCCTTTTACCCCTCTTACTAGAAAAGCCGATTTTTAACCGACTTTTCTGCCCCCCCTCTTCCGCAACGATGTCGAAAAACGACTCTGCCACCCCTACGGTCCGTAGGACGATTCTTATAGAGCCCTAAGATTAGGATAAGTAGGTAAAGGAGCTACGGGCTCGGGTAGACAGAACCATCTACAATTTGGTCTTCTCTAACAAGCAGGACCCTCTCGAGCCCCCTCTTCGTCCTAGGGCGACGGACTTTGCAGAGGGAGCTACCCTCTTCTCCGAGCTAACCTCTATATAACAGAGAGCTTTTTCTACTACCTTAGGCGACTACGAGAGTCACCGGAAGGAATACCTCTACGAAACGAAGCTACTAACGGCTGCTCGTACGGCGATAACGGAATCCGTTAGTGCCGTAAAGCTAATCTCTCTTCGAGAAGAAGAGACTCCTAGGCAGTGGCTTTTAAAGCTCGAGACCTCGATAGCTCCCTCGAGAGGGTATATAACTAACCGTATTAGGAAGACCTATACGGCATACCTAGGAGCCTTTTCTGCTAGGAACCTGCTAGCTTCTTCGTAGCTAGCTAAGTAGGAAGAAATCCTCGAGGAAGCTAACTAATACTTCCTTATAGAAGCTCTTTCCGGCTAGTGGCTACGGGATATATCTCTGCTAATAAAGCCTATTAGTAACGGTTACTCGACTATATTTCGAGAGGCTAGCCGGGAACTAGACGAAGAAGCTGCTAGAGTACAACAGCAAGCAGTCTTATTCCTTCGAGGCTAGCACTCGACCTAGACGGTTCGACCTGCAGCCCCTGTTGCTACGGCTCCCGCTGCTGCTGCTGCGGCTGTTGCTCCTTCGGCTCCTCCTCCCTCGAGAGCCTCAACGTCGTCGTTAACTGCAGCTGCGGCCCCAGGCCCCGGCTCCGCCTCTTGCTCCGGGCCCGGCCCCGGTCCCGTCAGTCAGACCGGCCCGACTAGTCCCCTAATAGACCTTTTAGTCCGTTAGTCGAAAAATCAGGGAACTAGTCGAAATCGAACCTCGTTAATATTAGCAACAAGGGGTAAAAAGGGGGGGTTTTTAAGCAGACCTTCCGGACCGGGACAAGGATTCCTCGAAGAGACAACGTACGAGAAGGAATCGACCTACCTACTAAGCATGCAAAAAGCCCCATCGGCTGGAAGACTGCTAGCAGGTCTTCGAGGAAAACCGACCTAAAGGAATCAACCCTTTAAAGAGGCTACGAGAAACAGTACAATAGTCTCTTAAGGAGGACCCCTCGTTGCAGAAGAAGATAGACGAGATTCGGGTTGCTAAGAAATAGCAACTAACGCCGCTGCCCTTATTCGAGCCGCAAATTCGAGGAAAAATCGTTAGTATAGCAAATCCGGCCTTCGTCTTCCCTACGGATCAACAAGGCTAAGACCAACCGTTAGAACCCTCCGACTATCCCCTACGAAAATCAGCTATCCTTGACTCTAGTGCTTCCCTCGATATATATAATATACTCTCACGATTCCGGTCCTTTAAGAAGGCACGAAGGGAATATCTTATTGCCGGGGAATCAACCGTACGGATAGAGGGATATAGAAGGGTGAATTTCACGATGAAATTACCTAACGGATCTATACGAATTCTTCGAAGAAAAAGGGTAGCTTTTTGCCCTCGATTTTTAACGAGCCTGATTTCCTTCCGCCTTCTTCGAGAGGAAGGAATCTTCTAGGATACGACGTCTAAGCCTACGAGGCTAGTCTAGAAGAATTAGACTATCGGGCTTATCGAGGAAAAATTCAGTTAATTTGTTCTCGAATTCCGACCTATCCCTAGGAAGGAACCTCTCGAGAAGTCAGCTTTCCCTACTAGGAGGAATAGGTCTACTATAAAGGACCCTCTTCTAGCAGCCTAAGGAGACGGCATTCTTTAGCACGCACGACTAGGTCACCTAGGCCCCTTAGCTTTATATAAGCTAGGACAACAATAGGGCGTACGAATAAGGGGACCAAAGACCGTCGAATGCGAATACTACGGCTAAGGGAAGACTAGGAGACGAATTTCTAGACGGACCCCAATACGGCCGGACCAGCTATGTAAGGAAATTTAGGTCGACTAGACCGACGTCTCTAGGGATTAGGAAAGCTTCGTTAGGGTAATGTTTTTTATAAACGCCTTTTTAGGGATGGTTTTCCCCTATTTCTTACGGACCTACCTAAGTAAGCATAACTAGTCTGCCCTCTAGGACTTCGTTAACTAGATAAAATCCTACTTTAGCTACGAGGTAAAGAAGATACGGTCTAACGGAGAGCTATTTACGAAGGATATCTTAAATTAGCTTCGAAAAAGTGGCATTTTACCCCTCCTATTAGCACCGAATACCCAGGCCTAGAACGGAGGGGCAGAAAGATCAGGGGGTGCTATGATAGAAAGGGCCCGTACGATAAGACTTGCTGTAAGGCTTCCACACGACCTTTAGAGGGAAGTCGTTAAGACCGCCTATTACCTACGGAACCGGACCCCGAGGGACCCTAAGGACCCTAGGGGACTAAACCAAGGAACAGACTAGAAATCCCCCCTCGAGCTCTTTATAAAGAAGAGGGCCTCGCTAGCCTACCTTCGTGCCTACGGCTATAAGGCATACGCAATAACTGCCGATGTATAGCTAAAAAGGAAGAAGAAAAGAAAGCTTAATCCTAGAGCCTTTATTAGTTACCTCGTTAGTTATAATTCTACGAATATCTTCCGGATCTAGATTCCTCTTCTACGGAAGGTTATTTTGACTAGGGATATGATTTTCGACGAATCTAGCTTCTTCGATGGAAAGAGGGATTAATAGCCCCTCTTACTCTCACAACGTTAGCTAATTTAGAAGATCTAAATCCCCCCTTCCTAACAGTCTTAAGAAGAGGTCCTAGACGAGGAAACGGAAGAAGAAACCGACGTCGAAGTAGTCGAGGATAACGCCGACTTCGAAGAAGAGGAAGCTACTAGATCAGATAATCTAGACGAAGAAGGAGACTATAGGAAAGCGGTAGAGCTAGAATACGCCTACCTACCTACGCCTCCTCCTACGTAAGAAGAAGATCTAGAAGCAGCTTTTTTAGTTAGTCTTCCCGTCTCGACCCCTAAGGGGGTAGGAAAGGCACCTCTCTCGAAGGATTACCCGGCTGCCTTTTTATCCCTACTTCGAGAAGCAAAGGAAGGTATAGGGCCCGATACGGATACTAAAGAAGACAAACCTCTCCCCTATTTCGATCGTTTTTCCGACTTCTACCTAACGCTAATAGAAGACGGTTCCCACGGAGCGTTCACAGCAGGCCGGCTCTTCAAGCCACAGCTATCAGCAAGGAAGGTACATAAAAGAGACCTCCCGGACCCACCAGCAAACCAGAAGCAGCTAGAAAGACACCCCTTTAGAGACTAGTTTTTCTAGGCCCAGAAAGACCACCTAGCCTTACACGAAGAAATAGGGTCTTTCGAAGAGGTCCTTAAGGAAAAGGCAAGAGGAAAACAGGTCCTTAGCTATAAGTGGGTCTTTATCTATAAGACTAATAAACACGGCTTCCTTTAAAAGTGCAAAGCCCGGCTAGTTATCTATAGGAATTAATAGGAAAAAGGGGATCTACCTACTAGGGCAACCACCCTAGTAGGGATGTCTTTTCGGACCCTTATAGCTATAGCAGCAGAATTCGACCTCGAACTCGATTAGATAGATGCAGTTAACGCCTTTATTAACTGCCTACTCGAGGAAGAAGAAGAAGTTATCTATATGCGCCTTCTACTAGGCTTCTAACAGCCAGGAAAGGTTCTACGGCTTAGGAAAGCTCTATACGGACTACGAAGATCACCCCTTCTTTAGCAATAGCATTTAACAGGTTCCCTCGAAGCCCTAGGCTTCACGAAAGTCCCTTAGGAACCGTGTATAATGCAGAAGGGTAAAATCACGGTCTTCTTCTACGTCGACGAAATTATCTAGGCGTACCTAAAAGAGGAAGAAGCTGCTGCTAGGGAGGCTATACGAGGCCTACAACAAAGGTATAAGATGACCAGGCTAGGGGAGCTAAAGTAGTTCCTAGGGATACGAATCCTTCGGAATAGGTCCTAACGGACTATCTAGCTTACCTAGGACGCCTATATCGATAAGGTCGCTTATAAATTCCTCCCTAAATCCCTCGATAAGAAGCTTCCCTCTACGCCTATATTAGACGAAGAGCTTTTGCCTAATCCGTCCTTTTAAGCTAGGGAGCAAGAGAAACACTAATATCAACAGAAGGTGGGCTCCCTGCTGTTTTTAGCTATTTCTACTAGACCGGATATCTCTTTTACGGTCTCCCGGCTAGCTAGGCACAACCAGAATCCTAGCCCTAGGCATTAAGAAGCAGCAGATAGAGCTATCCTTTATCTCTATTCAACGAGATTATATGGTCTGCGCCTAGGAGGGCAGGGAAGGAAATAAGCTGCCGAAATCTTCCTTTATTCGAGCGATTCGTCCTTTACGGACAATTCCTTAGACAGAAAGAGCTCATAAGGGTATATTATATCCCTTTTTAGAGGAACTATTGCTTAGAGAGCTTCGAAGCAGGCTACCGTTACGACTTCTAGTACGGAGGTAGAGCTACTAGCTCTTTTAGAAGCGTTAAAAGAAGCGATTTTCCTTAGCCGGCTACTAATAGCGTTACGACTGTAAATTCCGACCCTATTAGCTATAGAATGCGATAACACGCAGACTATACGAATTCTTACGGAAAACAGCAAGTTATCGACCCGGCTACGGTATATCGATATCTACTAGCATTAGTTACGCTAAGAGGTCTAAAGGGGACTTATTTCCGTCCGTTAGGTTCTAACGGTATCGATAAAAGCCGACGGTCTTATAAAGCCCCTGCCGAAGTAGAAGCTAGCTGTCTTCTTATAGCAAATTAGGCTAGAAGACGTTCGAGAGAAGCTGTCCTTAGAGGCCCGCCTTGAGAGTCTACGAGAGGAGCTAATGGCCCGTACGAGAAGGTGACGTCTATAGCCGAAGAAAAGGAAGAGGTTTTTCTCTTTAGAGGGCCCCCTATTTTAATTGGGTTTTCCCCCCTTTCTTATAGGACTTTCCCCTCTTTAGGCCCCTTTTCCTTAAGTAGGTCTAAAAGAGCCTAGGGACCCGAAAGGGCCCCTGCTTTCCTCGAGTAAAGGGAGAAGTACAGAGCTAAGAACCTCCTCTATACGCTTACTAGCCCGAAGCCATATTAGCTATGCCCTTAAGGGGCAGGCCATAGCTAAGGGGGTGTGTCGCGAAGCGTGGCTTAATTTCGCAGTTCTCGGAGATATCCCTTGGCACGAGGGACCTAGGAAGCTGAAAAACAGGTTTTAAGGAAGGAGCTAAAAGGAGGTATAGAGAGGAGGGTGGGGGTATAAGGGGAAGCAGAAGTGGCGATGGCTTCCTATGGAGGTAGCGAGAGATAAGACGGATATGCCGGCAACGGCTAGAAAGGAGGGGAAAAACCGGCAAAAAGCTCGGTAGTTAAAGGGACATTAGTGGCTTCTTTAAGCAGGATCTTCTTTGTCAATTGAGATGCTAGAAGGGTATAAAGAGGGGCGTTGGATAGAGGAAAGAAGGACAATCAAGGCAATATAACAATCACTCCCTTACTGCAATTGCTGCCCCCGTAAGATTTAAATATCTCTGCCCTGCCTGTCCTACCCCTTACTCCTAATTTCACCTTCGTGCATTTTCATGCACTTCTCGCATCTCTCTACGCGAGAATTAAACCTATATAATCTCTTTTTAGGTAAAACGGGCGTAAGGTTAATTTCCTCCCCTTCCTTTAAATCCTTAGTAGGACTAAACGGATTAAGGATATTACGAAGAAGATAAAGGGCGGTCTCGTTATTAATATACTTATCGTAAAATTTATTAGTCTCGAGGTCGGTATAGAAATTATAACCGTATATATAGTTAGCGAATCTATTAAGGTTATAAGTAGCCCTATAGTATTTAAGGAAGTGCCGCTATTTATAAATAAGCGCCTTAGTCGAATCCTAAATATAGTTAGTATAAGAACTACTAGTAGTACTTAAAAGATAGATATACTTATAAAAAGGAAATATAACGTACTTATAAGCAAAAGTTATAGTTATTTAATAAGTTCGAATATACCCTTAATAAAGGCGAGGATTATAAGTTCTATATAAAGTAATTAAGACTACTTAAGAGTATTCTTACTACCTTAAATTAAGCTAAGAAAAGAAATATCTATATAAATAAGCGATTTCTATAAGGATATAAGTTACTAGCCGATATTTATAATAAAGGGTATAAAAGACGATTTAATTATACTAACCTAGCGTGCTCTTAAGAAAGTAAGAGAAAGGAGAGCGACCGCGCGCTTTAATCCTAATAATATTAAGAGCTTTTAATAGAACCTATAACTAAAAGGCAATTTCTATATAAATTAAAAACCCTTAGTAACCGATATTATTCCTATTATAGACCTAGGTCTTAAAGTAACTATAGATCTATAGAAAAAGACGGTTAAAATAAGCTAAGCGAGATTAAATAAGTTAGATAGTCGTTACTTAAAAGTACTTTATATAAAGAGGAAAGACCTTAGTACGATAATTCTAAGTAAGAAGAGTAGTAGTAATAAGGGAAGGTTATAAAAAAGTAGTTAAAGAGAGGTTAACGATATTTAGTAGCTCTTTAGTTTTAAGTTTAGCGGTCTTATAAGATATAATAAGGAAGAAGAGGTAGTCGTAAAAGGAGAAGATAAGAGGTAGCGGTCTAGAGAAATAAAGAAGATAAAGGAGAGAAGAGGAAGAAAAGGAATAAAAAAAGTAAAGAGGAGAAGAAAAGGGCGGAGATTAAATAGCTTACTAATTAATAACTAGTAAAAGAAGCTATTTAAGCGTAACCCTTAAATACGCCTAAGACCTTACCGCTATAAAGGCCGGCTAAAGTAACTAATAACCGCGCGCTTTAATAACTATTTATTCCTCTTACTATACCCTCCTTCTTCCTTCCTTCTTTTTCCTTCTATATATATATATATATATATACTCTATATACTTTCTTACTTATAACGATCCCCTCTACTAATATAACTCTTATATATATATATAATACTTAGCCTCTTAGCGTTATAACTTAGAACTACTTACCCTAACTATTTAATCTTATCTTCTCCTTTTCTTTCGCCTACTCTACCCTTTCCTAAGATATAGCGGCGAACCTAAATAGCATCCTAGGCCTAGCTATAGACCTCCTTAAGAATACCGCTATATTCTTTAGCGTACTACTATTTAAGAGTAGGAGCTCTATTTTACTTACTTACTACGGCGAAGTTAAAGTAGAAGGCGGCAAAGGGCGCTTCTATACTAAAGATAAGGAAAAATTTATAGACTAAGACTAACGAGACGTTTATAAGTAGAAGTAACCTCCTTAGTATATCTATAAAGATCGTTAGTACTTAATACTAATAGGCCCTATTAAGCGGCGGGATATTACCTTTAAAGACGCTCGGATAATATATAAGGGCGTTAAAAAGATAAACGGATTCGCTAAGAATAAGGCCTACTAAGAAGAGTATATTATTAATATATATAACTTTCTTTATAAAGCTATCGATAAACGATAGGCTATAAGCTTTAGCCTTAGCGTAATAATTAAAATCTTAATAAGAGGTATTAAGAACGCGGTATACCCCTTACCTTACCCGCTATTAGTTTATACTAACTACTAAGGGGAACCTATCGAAGATATAGAAGATAGATATAAAAAGTACTATAAATACCTAAATAATAAGGAGTATTTAATTAAGTTTACCGCTCCTACCTTCGACCTTAGTCGCTTTATATATAAATAAAGGTATATAACTAAAGTTATTAACTTTTCGGTAAGTATAAATAAAAGGGGACTTTACTAAGGGGCGTTCCTTTAAAACTATAGAAAAGGAAACCTAGTCGTTTTTAATACTTAGAAAGAGGGACGATATACTAAACTCTATATATTCCTATAAGTATAGCGGTAGTTTCTTTATATCCTCTAAGTTCCTTATAACTTTACCTATACGCTAGTCCCTTATACCGCTTAGTAAGAAGGGTAGGAATATAGCTACTTAGCCTTAATAATAATCTAATATTAAGTTAGAGGTATAGTTAAGCTATGCCTTAAAATAATTAAATAGCGATACTTAAAAGTTAAAGTAATTCTAAAGTAAAGGTATAGGGTAATATAAGAAGCCCTATAGATAAATAAGATCTTATACTAAGACTAGTATTTCTTTAAGCTAGATAAGAAGATAAGTATAAAAGGCTATATTAATAGGCTAATATATAGAATTTAATCTATCGTAGCGAATAAGCTTAATTATATATAAGCGATATTATAGGGCGGTAGAGTTTCCTAGTAGTTTAATAGCGGGGTTAGACGACTATAAAGGATACTATTTAATTAAGGTCTAACGACCTTTAGCGGAGTCTTTCCTATATAGATTCTTAGGAGCGAGCGGATTTACTAATATAACTATATTATCTTAGGAGACTAAGAAGAATAAGACCTCTAGGAAGTCCTAGAGGTAGTTAACCTCCTAGATAGGCCTACTAGATAAAAACTACTACTCTAAAGAGATATAGAACTAGCTTATATAGTAAGGAAAGCGAGAAAGGAGCTATCTATACTAGCTACCCTTATAGAGTAACTTAACCTAATCGCTTAAGCTATGCGCGGTTTCTTTACGAAACTCCTCCTTAAAAAGACCCCTAACTATTTAATTACGCTAACGGGAATCGAGAATAGACCTAGTCCTTCGTTACCTTAAGCGTTAACCGAATCGAGCTCCTTATCTAAACTAAGTAGCCTTTCCCTAAGTAACCTTAAGATAGGATCCCTACCCTAGAGCCTATAAAGGAGAGAGCTAAGCGCCCTTACTAGTCCCTTTATCTATATAGAAACGACGCCTTTATTCTCCCCCTTTAATATATAGCTAATTAGGCCTACTCCTCGCCCGCTACTAACGACTCCTTTAAACGTATAAAGGAGCGAAAGACTTATAGCTATACCCCCGCCGATAACCTAATAAGGAGCTAGTAGGGAAGAAAGGTAGATAGCCTAACTACTAACTCGCCCTAGGACTCTAAAATTACTAGGCGCTCGGTTAATTACCCTAAGGCTAAAGACTTTAGTAACGCTTATAGTACGCCCTATTACTCCCTAGAAATAAAGTATAGTAATAGCCTCTCTAGCTATAGTCCTTATAAGGTTTATACTAGGTTTTAAACCCTCTTAGGTTAAAGGAGTTAAAAACCTAGGAATATATTAAAACTACCGCTAGGATATTAACGACTATAATTCTATATATTTATATAGGACTATTAGTAACGCGATAACGATTAGCCTATAAGACTTTATAGCTTATTTAATCTAGCTATACTTAAAGCTATAGACTAGTAAAGACGCTAACTACTTTATTTCCTTAACGCCCTTAGGAATAATAAGCGCGAATACTTAGGAGCGTATATAGGGGGTAGTAGATAATTATCTAAAGAAGGAAGTATACGAGTAAAGATAAGAAAGAGCTAAACGAGTAGCTTATAAGTAAAGGGAGGAATAAAGGATATAAAGGGAAAGGATTATAGTAAAAGAGAAAAGTTCTATTAATAGTTTATTTACTTACTTATATACTTAGGAAGAGAACCTTACTTATTATTATCGCGCCCTTTCTATTAGTATCTTAAGTTAGAAAGTCGCTAAGGAGGAGTTTAATAGGTAAGATCGCACCCCTATAGATATTAGCCCGTTAAGGGGGGAAAGGGATAAGACCCTTAGTACTCCCCTTCTAACTTACTTCTAAGTATACTTAAAGGCGTTATAAAGACCTCGATTATCTAATTAGGTATCTTCCTTAAATATAGTTAATTTAAATCTTTATTTTTTTTCCCTTTAAAGTAGATACCGCTAGTTACGCGACTCTAGTAAAGATAAAGAGGTATAAAGTAAAGAAATCTCTAAGACTTATATTTATAACCTAAGGCCCTTAAAGCTATATATAGGCTAAATAATTAGATAATTATATAGTTAATTGCTCTACTAATCCTTAGCTATATACTACGCGTGCTTTAAGTATATACCCTCGTCCCTATTAAAGTACGCTAAAGAAGATAGCGGTATTCTTAAGGAGGTCTATAGCTAGGCCTAGGATACTATTTAAGTTCGCCGTTATATCTTAAGAAAGGGTAGAGTAAGTAAAAGAAAGGGAGAAGATAATAATTAAATAGTTAAGGTAAGTAGTTTTAAGTTATAACGCTAAGAAGCTACGAGGGTATTATATATATATATAAGAGTTATATTAGTAAAGGGAATTATTATAAGTAAGGAAGTATATAAAGTATATATATATATATATATATAAAAGGAAAAAGAAAGAAAGAAGAAGGAGGGTATAGTAAGAAAAATAAATAGTTATTAAAGCGCGCGGTTATTAGTTACTTTAGCCGGCCTTTATAGCGGTAAGGTCTTAGGTATATTTAAGGGTTACGCTTAAATAGCTTCTTTTACTAGTTATTAATTAATAAGCTATTTAATCTTTACCCTTTTCTTTTTTTCTTTACTCTTTTTATTCCTCTTCTTTTTCTTTTCTCCTTTATCTTCTTTATTTCTTTAGACTACTACCTCTTATCTTCTCCTTTTATAACTACCTTTTCTTCTTTATTATATCTTATAAGACCGCTAAACTTAAAACTAAAGAGCTATTAAATATCGTTAACCTCTCTTTAACTACTCTTTTATAACCTTCCCTTATTACTATTATTCTTCTTACTTAGAATTATCGCACTAAGGTCTTTCCTCTTTATATAAAGTACTTTTAAGTAATAACTATCTAACTTATTTAATCTCGCTTAGCTCGTTCTAACCGTCTTTTTCTATAGATCTATAGTTACTTTAAGACCTAGGTCTATAATAGGAATAATATCGGTTACTAAGGGTTTTTAATTTATATAGAAATTACCTTTTAGTTATAGGTTCTATTAAAAGCTCTTAATATTATTAGGATTAAAGGGCGCAGTCGCTCTCCTTTCTCTTACTTTCTTAAGAGCACGCTAGGTTAATATAATTAAATCGTCTTCTATACCCTTTATTATAAACATCGGCTAGTAACCTATATCCTTATAGAAATCGCTTATTTACGCGGATACTTCTTTTCTTAGCTTAGTTTAAAGTAGTAAGAATACTCTTAAGTAGTCTTAATTACTTTATATAAAACTTATAATCCTTACCTTTATTAAAGGTATATTTAAACTTATTAAATAACTATAACTTTTACTTATAAGCACGTTATATTTCCTTTTTATAAGTATATCTTTCTTCTAAGTACTATTAGCGGTTCTTATACTAACTACGTTTAAGATTTAATTAAAGCGCTTATTTATAAATAGCGGTACTTTCCTAGATATTATAGGGCTACTTACGACCTTAATAGATTCGCTAACTATATATATAGTTATAATTTCTATACCGACCTTAAAACTAATAAATTTTACGATAGGTATATTAGTAACGAGACCGCCTTTTTTTTTCTTTATAATATCCTTAATCCCTTTAGTCCTACTAAGGATTTAGAGGAAGGGGAGGAAATTAACCTTATACCTATTTTACCTAGAAAGAGATTATATAGGTTTAATAAGCTCTCTCTTAAGTAATAATTAGATAGTCTTTAAGTTCGCTTTATAATAGTTTATAATAGGTTTATTAAAAGTCGGTAGCTTTATTTAGTCGCTATCTTTAATAGTAAAAGTTTTTCTCTTAAGGTTATATACGTTTAATTTAATAAGTCGAAAATATATTAAAATTTATCTTATAAGCGCGTTTATTTTTATTATAGCGGGTCTCTCCCTTTATAATAAAGAATAGATATCCTTATTTATAAAGTAAAAAATCCTATTCTTAAGAAAGGTAGGTAGTAAGAATATTTATTTTCTTACTTTATTATTTAATTATATCTCTATTTATCTTCTTTAAGGTAGTAAAGGGTAGGTTATTATTAAGGAAAGGTAGGAAATATTATCTTTATTTACTTAGGGAGCTTTAAGTAGAAAATTTAAAATAATAAGGTAGTAAGTAAAGCGCTCGTAAATATCTTAGCTACTATAGTTATCCTTTAATTAGATAGTTAGACGGTGCCTTAGTTACTAGTTAGGTTCTAGTATACTTCTTATAATAACTATAGATTTTTATCTTTACTACCTTTTCCTCCCTAGCTCCTTTTTACCTCCTCCTTTTCTTATTAGATTAGCGTTTTTAAGGCTCCTATATAAAGATCCCTTTTTACTTTACTAAGTTATAGTAGCTAAACCTCGATCGTATACCTTAGGCCTTTCTTAGGTATCTATAGTTACTCTTCTTCCTCTTCTTACCTTTAATCCTTCTAAGGTTTATTAAGGAGTTATTATAACTATAGTTATCGCGAAGCGTGGCCTGATTTCGTAGTTCTCGAAGATATCCCTTAGTAAGAGGGACCAAGGAAGCTAAAAACACCCGGTATAGAAGAAGGAGCCGAGAAGAGGTGCAGAAAGGAGGGTAGGGGCATAAGGGAAAGCATAAAGTAGCGAGAGATAAGACGGATATGCCGGAAACGGCTATAAAAGAAGGAAAAAACCGGCAAAAAGCTCGGTAGTTAAAAGGACATCAGTAGCTTCTTTAAGCAGGATCTTCTTTGTTAATTAAGATGCTAGACGGGTATAAATAGGGGCGTTGGATAGAGGAAAGAAGGACAATTAAGGCAATACAACAATCACTCCCCTACTACAATTGCTGCCCCCGTAAGATTTAAACATCTCTGCCCTGCCTATCCGACCCCTTACTTCTAATTTCACCTTCGTGCATTTTATATATACTTCTCGCATCTCTCTTCGCGAGAGTTATAAGCCCGGGAGGAATAGTATTCCTATACCTTCCGGCTACTATAAAAGGCACCTTTCTTGCATCCCTCGTAGCTTCCTTTTACCCCTCTTACTAGAAAAGCCGATTTTTACCCGACTTTTCTACTCTTCCCCGCAATAATAACGAAATCCGACTCTGCCGTCCCTACGGTCCGTAGGACGATTCTAGCAGAGCCCTAAGATTGGGATAAGTAGGTAAAGGAGCTACGGGCTCGTATAGATAGAACTATCTATAATTTAGTCTTCTCTAATAAGTAGGACCCTCTCGAGCCCCCTCTTCGTCCTAGGGCAACGGACTTTATAGAGGGAGCTACCCTCTTCTCCGAGCTAACCTCTGCACAATAGAGAGCTTTTTCTACTGCCTTAGGCGACTACGAGAGTCACCGAAAGGAATACCTTTACGAGACGAAGTTACTAACGGCTGCTCGTACGGCGATAACGGAATCCGTTAGTACCGCAAAGCTAATCTCTCTTTAAGAGGAAGAGACTCCTAGGCAGTAGCTTTTAAAGCTCGAGACCTTAATAGCTCCCTCGAGAGGTTATATAACTAACCGTATTAGGAAGACCTATACGGCCTACCTAGGAGCCTTTTCTACTAAGAACCTACTAGCTTCTTCGTAGCTAGCTAAGTAGGAAGAGATCCTCGAGGAAGCTAACTAATACTTCCTTATAGAAGCTCTTTCCGGCTAGTGGCTATAGGATACATCTCTGCTAATAAAGCCTATTAGTAACGGTTACTCGACTATCTTTCGAGAGGCTAGCCGGGAACTAGACGAAGAGGCTGCTAGAGTATAACAGCAAGCAGTCTTATTCCTTCGTGGCGAGCACTCGACCTAGACGGCTCGACCTACAGCTGCTGCAGCCCCTGTTGCTGCGGCCCCCGCTGCTGCTGCTGCGGCTGTTGCTCCTTCGGCTCCTCCTCCCTCGAGAGCCTCAACCCCGTCTTTAACAGCTGCCCCAGTCCCGGCCCCGGCTTCGCCTTTTGCACCGGGCCCGGTCCCGTCTATCAGACCGGCCCAACTAGTCCCCTAATAGACCTTTTAGTCCGTTAGTCGAAAAATCAGGGAACTAGTCGAAATCGAACCTCTTCGTTAACATTAGCAATAAGGGGTAAAAAGGGGGGGTTTTTAAGTAGACCTTCCGGACCGGGACGAGGATTCCTCGAAGAAACGAACGAGGAGGAATCGACCTACCTACTAAGCATGCAAAAAGCCCTATCGGCTAGAGGACTGCTAGTAGGTCTTCGAGGAAAACCGACCTAAAGGAGTTAACCCTTTAAAGAGGCTATAAGAAATAGTATAACAGTCTCTTAAGGAGGACCCCTCGTTGTAGAAGAAGATAGACGAGATTCGGGTTACTAAGAAATAGTAACTAACGCCGCTACCGTAAATTCGAGGAAAAATCGTTAGTATAGTAAATCCGGCATTCGTCTTCCCTACGGATTAGTAAGACCACCCGTTAGGACCCTCCGACTATCCCCTACGAAAGTTAGCTATCCTTAACTCCGGTACTTCCCTCGATATCTATAATACACTCTTACGATTCCGGTCCTTTAAGAAGGCACGGAGGGAATACCTTATTACCGGGGAATTAACCGTATAGATAGAGGGATACAGAAGGGTAAATTTCACGATAAAATTACTTAACGGGTCTATATAAATTCTTCGACGAAAAAGGGTAGCTTTTTACCCTCGATTTTTAACGAGCTTAATTTCCTTCCGCTTTCTTCGAGAGGAAGGAATCTTCTAGGATATAACGTCTAAGCCTACGAGGCTAGTCTAGAAGAATTAGACTATCGGGCTTATCGAGGAAAAATTCGGTTAATTTATTCTCGAATTCCGACCTATCCTTAGGAAGGAACCTCCCGAGAAGTCAGCTTTCCTTGCTAGGAGGAATAGGTCTACTATAAAGGACCCTCTTCTAGCAGCCTAAGGAGACGGTCTTCTTTAGCACGCACGACTTAGTTACCCGGGCCCCCTAGCTTTATATAAGCTAGGCCTATAATAAGGCGTACGAATAAGGGGCCTAAAGACCGTCGAATGCGAACACTATAGCTAAGGAAAGACTAGGAGACGAATTTTTAGACGGACCCTAATACGGCCGGACTAGCCGTATAAGGAAATTTAGGTCGATTAGACCGACGTCTCTAGGGACTAGGAAAGCTTCGTTAGGGTAATGTTTTTTATAGACGCCTTTTTAGGGATAGTTTTCCCCTATTTCTTACGGACCTACCTAAGTAAGTATAACTAGTCTGCCCTTAGGGACTTCGTTAACTAGATAAAATCCTACTTCGGCTACGAGGTAAAGAAGATACGGTCTAACAGAGAGCTATTTACGAAGGATATCTTAAATTAGCTTCGAAAAAGGGGCATTTTACCCCTTCTATTAGCACCGAATATCTAGGCCTAGAACGGAGGGGCAGAAAGATTAGGGGGTGCTATAATAGAAAGGGCCCGTATAATAAGACTTACTATAAGGCTTCTATACGACCTTTAGAGGGAAGTCGTTAAGACCGCCTATTACCTTCGGAACCGGACCCTAAGGGACCCTAGGGGACTAAGGGACTATAGGGACCTAGAGACCCTTTTTAAGACCTAAGGAATAGACTAGAAATCCCTACTCGAGCTCTTTACGAAGAGGAGGGCCTCGCTAGCCTACCTTCGTGCCTACGGCTATAAGGCATACGCAATAACTACTGATATATAGCTAAAAAGGAAGAAGAAAAGAAAGCTTAATCCTAGAGCCTTTATTAGTTACCTCGTTAGGTATAATTCTACGAATATCTTCTAGATCTAGATTCCTCTTCTACGGAAGGTTATTTCGACTAGGGATATGATTTTCGACGAATCTAGCTTCTTCGACGGAAAGAAGGATTAATAGCCCCTCTTACTCTTACAACGTTAGCTAATTTAAAAGATCTAAATCCCCCCTTCCTAATAGTCTTAAGAAGAGGTCTTAGACGAGGAAACGGAAGAAGAAACTAACGTCGAAGTAGTCGAGGATAACGCCGACTTCGAAGAAGAAGAAGAGGAAGCTACTAGATTAGATGATCTAGACGAAGAAGGAGACTATCGGAAAGCGGTAGAGCTAGAATACGCATACCTACCTACGCCTCCTCTTACGGAAGAAGAAGATCTAGAAGCAGCTTTCTTAGTTAGTCTTCCCGTCTCGACCCCTAAGGGGGTAGGAAAGGCACCTTTCTCGAAGGATTATCCGGCTGCCTTTTTATCCCTACTTCGAGAAGCAAAGGAAGGTATAGGGCCCGATACGAAAGAAGACTAACCTTTCCCTTATTTTAGACTAGTTTTTCTAGGCCTAGAAAGACCACCTAGCCTTATACGAAGAGATAGGGTCTTTCGAAGAAGTCCTTAAGGAAAAGGCAAGAGGAAAATAGGTCCTTAGCTATAAGTAGGTCTTTATCTATAAGACTAATAAATATAGCTTCCTTTAAAAGTATAAAGCCCGGCTAGTTATCTACGGGAACTAGTAGGAAAAAGGGGATCTTCCTACTAAGGCAACTACCCTAGCAGGGATATCTTTTTAGACCCTTATAGCTATAGCAGCAGAATTCGACCTCGAACTTAATTAGATAGATATAGTTAACGCCTTTATTAACTGCCTACTCAAGGAAGAAGAAGTTATCTATATACGCCCTTTACTAGGCTTCTAATAGCTAGGAAAGGTTCTACGGCTTAGGAAAGCTCTATACGGACTATAAAGATTACCCCTTCTTTAGTAATAGCATTTAATAGGTTCCCTCGAAGCCCTAGGCTTTAAGAAAGTCCCTTAGGAACCGTGTATAATATAGAAGGGTAAAATCACGGTCTTCTTCTACGTCGATAATATTATCTAGGCCTACCCGAAAGAGGAAGAAGCTGCTGCTAGGGAGGCTATACGAGGCCTATAATAAAAGTATAAGATAACTAAGCTAGGGGAGCTAAAGTAGTTCCTAGGGATACGAATCCTTTAAAATAGGTCCTAATAGACTATCTAGCTTACCTAGGACGCTTATATCGATAAGGTCGCTTATAAATTCCTCCCTAATTCCCTCGATAAGAAGCTTCCCTCTATGCCTATATTAGATAAAGAGCTTTTACCTAATCCGTCCTTTTAAGCTAGGGAGTAAGGGAAACACTAATATTAATAGAAGGTAGGCTCCCTGCTTTTTTTTAGCTATTTCTACTAGACCGGATATCTCTTTTACGGTCTCCCGGCTAGCTAGGCATAACTAAAATCCTAGCCCTAGGCATTAAGAAGTAGTAGATAAAGCTATCCTTTATCTCTATTTAATAAGATTATATAGTCTACGCCTAGGAGGGTAGGAAAGGAAGAAATTAGCTGCCGAAATCTTCCTCTATTTAAGCGATTCGTCCTTTATAGATAATTCCTTAGATAGAAAGAGCTTATAGGGGTATATTATATCCCTTTTTAGAGGAACTATTGCTTAAAGAGCTTCGAAGCAGGCTACCGTTACGACTTCTAGTACGGAGGCAGAGCTACTAGCTCTTTTAGAAGCGTTAAAAAAAGCGATTTTCCTTAGCCGGCTATTAATATCTCTATAACTATAAATTCCGACCCTATTAGCTATAGAATACGATAATACGTAGACTATATAAATTCTTACGGAAAATAGTAAGTTATCGACCTAGCTACGGTATATCGATATCTACTAGCATTAGTTACGCTAAGAGGTCTAAAGGGGACTTATTTCCGTTTATTAGGTTTTAATAGCATTAATAAAAGCTAATAGTCTTACGAAGCCCCTACTAAAGTAGAAGCTAGCTATCTTCTTATAGTAAATTAAGCTAGAAGACGTTTAAGAGAAGCTGTCCTTAGAGGCCCGCCTTAAGAGTCTACGAGAGGAGCTAATAGCCCGTACGAGAAGGTAACGTCTATAGCCAAAGAAAAGAAAGAGGTTTTTCCCTTTAAAGGGCCCCCTATTTTAATTAGGTTTTTCCCTTCTAAGAAGGCCCCCTTTCTTATAGGACTTTCCCCTTTAGCCCCTTTTCCTTAAGTAGGTCTAAAGAGCCTAGGGACCTAAAAGGGCCCCTGCTTTCCTCGAGTAAAGGGAGAAGTATAGAGCTAAGAACCTCCTCTATACGCTTACTAGCCCGAAGCCGTATTAGCTATGCCCTTACTATAAGGGCAGGCTATAGCTAAGGGGGTGTATCGCGAAGCGTGGCCTAATTTCATAGTTCTCGAAGATATCCCTTAGTAAGAGGGACTAAGGAAGCTAAAAACACCCGGTATAGAAGAAGGAGCCGAGAAGAGGTATAGAAAGGAGGGTAGGGGCATAAGGGAAAGTATAAAGTAGCGAGAGATAAGACGGATATACCGGAAACAGTTATAAAGGAAGGAAAAAACCAGTAAAAAGCTTAGTAGTTAAAAGGATATTAGTAGCTTCTTTAAGCAGGATCTTCTTTATTAATTAAGATGCTAGACGGGTATAAATAGGGGCGTTAGATAGAGGAAAGAAGGATAATTAAGGTAATATAATAATTACTCCCCTACTATAATTGCTGCCCCCGTAAGATTTAAACATCTCTGCCCTGCCTATCCGACCCCTTACTTTTAATTTTACCTTCGTACATTTTATATATACTTCTTATATCTCTCTTTGCAAGAATAGTACTATTTAATCTAAGGCTTCTTTACTTAATAAGAGTAGTAAATTATTTACTTTATCTATTATTTCTTCCTTCCTCCTCTTATTAAGAGTAATCTTATCCTAAAGTAAATAGTTATCCTTAGTAAAGTACTACTAACCTTCCTTATCCTTTTTAAACTTCTTTAAATACTCTCCTAGGATTATCTTATTAAGTATAATTCTATTTAAAGTCTTAATCCTATATATCCTAGACTACTCTAAGCATAATATTACTTAAAAAGGACCGTTATACCTTATTTAATACTTAGCTTACCTCCTTAGATTATTTAATCGTCTTATATTTATTATAAAGTAAGTAAAGGTATAAGCATAGGTACTATTTATAGGATAATATTAATAAGCTATATAGAGCTCTCCTATATATAGCTAGCCTATATATATATATATAGGATCCGGCCCTTTATATATAACTATATAGCTTAGGCTATAGCCTAAGCCTATAACTTATAATAGGTAAAGGCTCTTATATAATGCCCTCCTTTAAGCGCGGCGCGGCGTTACTTAATTAATAGCTTTTATACTATTAGGCCTATACCGCTAGCTCTACCCTACCCTTTCCTATTAATTATACTAGCCCTACTAGCCTTATTATCCCCGCGCCTATTAGCCTAAGTAGCTAAAACTAAGCTTTATATTTATTACCTAGCTAGCTATTTAAATAAGGGCGCGACCTATTATATACGCCCCTAGGTAGCCGGCGGCCGGCCTAGACCTACGTAAGCCTTAGGTTACCTATCCCCTCGGCCTTAAGTAGCCTCCTCTACCTAGGGGTATATAAGGTAGCACCCCCCCCTTCTTTCTTTCTTTCCTTCTTCTCCTTCTTTAACTATAATAATAGTAGTAATAAGTAAGTTTTACTTTACTTAAAGCGTTAGTTTATTCCTAGCTATATAGGCCGCTTTATTAATATATACTTATAGTAGTAGCTATAGTAATAATAATAGCCTTAATAATAATAACTTTAACTAGTAAGTTCTTTACCCTATAAAGCGGGAGGCTATAATCCGTAATACTAACTTCCGCGATAAATATATCTACCTTCCCCTCCCTTACTTCCTCCTTCTTAGAGCGTATAAAGTCGTTTATCGACGCCGTACTAAGTATAGCTAATAACGGCTCCGCCGCTACCGCTACTCCTACCTACGCCCCCGCGACCGCGCCTACCGCCGCCGCTTCTACCTCTACTACGCTAGCCGCCCTTACGTCGCCTTTCTATATAATAACGCTGTCCCTACCGCTAGCTATAACGCCCGGCCCTTCTACCCCCGCCTCCGCCTTTACTACCCTTATAAGTCTATTACCTAGTAAGCGTAGTAGCTATTTTCCGCTAACCTCTTAAAGTATAAACGCTAAGTATAGGCTAGAGCCGCCTATGCGGCCCCCTATATATAGTACGCGTTATAGGAGCTCCCTTACGCTAACTAAGTTAGGCGCCGCCGTAGCGGTAGTTATTACTAGTACGCGCGTGCCGGCCGCGCTTATAAGGCGGCGCTTTTTATCCTACTCGCTACGGCGTTAGCTTAAAAGGCCAACGCGCACGGGTAAGTAGGGGGGCTACTAAGAAGCGCCTTACCGCCGCCGCCGCCGCCTACTATAATCTCTACGCCCTTAAGCGCTAGGGCCTTATCCTTAAGTAAGTTCCTCTCCTTTAGCTCTTTTACTTCCGCTACTAACTCTCTTAGTACTAGGAATACTACCTTCGTCGCCTTATTAGCGGTCCCCTTAGCCGTGCCCGCCGCTGCCCCCGCTACTACTACTAGCTAGGCCCCCCTTACTCTTAGAGCCCCTAGAGCCGCCGCTGCCGCCGACTAGCTCGCGGGCTTAAAGGGCCGCCTAAGCGCCCTAGAGAGCGCCGCCGCCGCTAATAAGGTAGAGGAAGATAACGAGGATAAGGATAAGGATAATAATAAGGATAAGGAGTAAGTTTAGGTAGTCTAAGGGCTCTACCTTAAAATAAACGCTATTTTTATCTCTACTTATATTATTACGCTTATATTATTATAACTACCTACTCTACTTTACCTACTTTATAGTCCTAGCCTAAGCTACTATTAGTAGTCTATTAGTTTATTATTCTTATCTACTATTCTAAATAAGGCTTTAATCTTATTAAGGGCTATAGTTCTTATAAACTTATATATAGGTTCTTATATAGGGTCGAGATACCTATACTACTTAACGAGGACCTCCTAGCGTTTCCTCCTACTAACCTTTTTTTAGTATATAGCTTATATCTCTTTAACCTTAAACTCGTCCTCTCTTTTTACTTTAATTATAGGCAGTTAAGCGTCTATTACTTCTTATTTAAGTAGTAGGTTAAAGGAGGCTCTATAAAGGAGGTCTATATTAATCTTATTATAAACCCCTATTAAGAGACTATTAAGCTTTATAACTTATAAGCTAATAACCCTTTATACTATAAACTTTATATATAGCTAGTTAAGCTTCTTCTTTAGCTATACCGACCTATAGTTATAAAGGTCTAGCTATACCTTATCTCTTATTATAAACCTATTTACTAGGGCCCTAGTCTTATTAGTATATTACTCTTAATCTTATACTATAGCGGCTATCGCGGATTAGTAATAATCTATAGTTTCTTATAGCTTTTATATAAATATAAAGGCGCGGCCCTTTAATAACGAATTACTATACTACTTTACTACTATATCTATAGTAAAAGGAACTAGTAAGGGTAGTTTAAAGCTATATATTATAAAGAAAGGGGCTATCTTAATAGAGGTATATAGTTTACTATTTAATATAAGTTAGGCTATAAGGAGCTAATAGTCTTAGTTTACTTAGTTATAGGCTATAATAGCTTATAGGTAAGCCTATACCTCTTAGTTAACCCTCTTAGGCCCTTTATCGGTCTATAAGTAATATACTATACTAAGTAGCTATATAATCTAAAGTAGCTAGTATAGGTACTACTAAAAGCGGCTAGTTTAATTCGATCCCTTATTACTTATAATAAAGGCTAGCTAGCTATATAAGCGGGCTTAGTATTATAGGAAGCGCTTTATATAAAACTTTATATCTATAAATAGTATCGGCTTTAATATTATAGACTTACTAAGTTAGTCCTTAATTACCTATATATAGTAGTTACCGCTCTTTATAAGTAGGAGGTCTATTATAAAGTCTATTTATATATATATATATAGAACTAGTCGGGTACTAAAAGCTACTTAAGTAGCCCCTTAAGCTATACCCTTTAAATCTTAGTATAGCTATAGATATTATATTTATAGAGGAAGCGGTAAATATAGTACTATAGGAGGGGCTAGTAGAAATCCCTTATAAGGCCTACTACTATACCCTGCTTACCTAGGTGGCCTACGATACTAAAGTTATAAACGAGCTAGACTAGCTTCCCTCGGAGCTCGTTCTATTTATTTAGCTCTAGCGGTCTATCCTTCTCCCTAGCTTCTATAGTATATAGCGCGCCCGGTACCTATAGTCTCCCCTACTAACGTAGGTGCCCCCGTAGGTCGATATAATAGTCGGCTACTTATACCTTTAGCTTTAGCTTTAGATCGAGGCGTTAAGCGCCGGACTTAATAGCGCGGCGTACGCTCTTATAGGTGCGGTCTAGAGACGATATCCTATCCTATAAGCGCTAGAGGACCTTATCTTAGAACACCCGCGCCGCACGCGCCCCTAGGCCGGTCTATCCCTCCTTACTAGGCCGAGGCAAAGGTATAAGGGAAGGCTTATCCGTTAGCGCCGCGCCTTCCTCTACTAGGGAAGCTCCTATATAAGTCTATAGCGCTTCTTATAGGATAAGCTATAGATCCTAGGCCTCGATATCCGCTCCCGTTAGCCGGTCTTAATCCCTCTAGGAAAGCGTATCTAGGACTATAGAGTCCCGCCCTAGCCGGTACTTAATCGAGAAGTTAAAGCGTAAGAGATACTCCGCTTAGCGGGCTTACCGCTCTAAGAGGTGCTAGCGAGTTATAAAGTACTCGAGGTTCCTATAGTCTATAAGAACCTTAAAGCTCTTATAGCTCCGGAGCTCCGCTTACTATTACTCGAGGTAGCTAATAATCGCTAGTATCTCCTTATCGTAAATAGCGTAATTCCGCTCCGCTAGGGTTAGCTTACGGGAGTAGAACGCTATTAGTTACTTTTACCTATTTACCTCCTAAAAGAGCGTTCCTCCGAGTGCCTAGCCGCTATAGTCCGCTTTAACTAACGTAGACCGGTCGAAGTCCTACTAGAGTAGTACTAGGGCTTAAGAGAATAGGTCCTTAAGCGTGCGGAACGCTCCTTCCTATATAGGCCCTTAGCGAAAGGCGGTCTACTTCCCGGTAATCTCGTTTAAGGGTATTATAATATAGGAGAAGCCCCTAATAAATATCCTATAATAGTTCGCGAACCTAAGGAAGCTCCGTATGCCTATTTACGTAGTTAGGGTAGCTTAGTCCCGAATCGCGTAGATCTTTACGGGATCCGCCTATATACCTACGCTAGCGTAGATAATAAAGCCTAGGTACTTAACCCTCTTAACCCTAAATTCGTACTTATCTAGGTTAAGGTAGAGCCTATAAAGTTAGAGGCGCTCTAGGACCCTCCGTACTTTCTATATATAGTCCTTATAGGAGCCGCTTATATAGATAAGGATATTATCTATATATATAGAGGCGAACTTATCGAGGAAGTCCTAAAGTATATTATTAATATAACGCTAGAAGGTAGCGGGCGCTCCTAAGAGGCCGAAGGGCGTTATAAGCTACTTAAATAAGCCGTAGTATATATAGAACGCTATCTTCTACTTATTACCCTCTAAGATCCGTACCTTATAGAACGCCTATTTTATATCTAGCTTTATAAACTACTTCGCCTTTAAAAGGTTACGGAGCGTATCTAAGATTAAGGGTAAGGGGTAGCGGTCTAGCCTCGTAATTACGTTTAGAGCCCTATAGTCGTAATAGAACTATATCCCGCCCCTTAGTTTACGTATAAATAGGACCGGCGCTCTTACTTTAGAGCTACTTACTTAAATAAAACCCTTATCTAGGAGGTCCCTTAGCGTCTTCTTTAGCACTAGTAGTTCCGCGTATAATATACTATATAGCGGTCTAAACGGTGCGGGTAGTTCCTGCCCCTTCTTATCGGTGCGGAGTATGATCTTATAGTCTACCCCTAGCTTATATAGGTTAAGCTTATCCGCTTCCTAGGACTTAAATAGCGGTAGGAGGTCGTAAAAGCGCTCCGGTATCTACTACCGTAGCTTAGAGGGCGACTTTAGCTTCTTCGCCTAGAGGGCCTTATCGATATCTACTAGGCTAACTACGTAGACCGCTACGTTAGCCGCTGCCCGGCCTTCCTCCCGCTCTAACCGTTATATAGTTCCTATAAAGATAGAGGTAAGGACTTCTTATACTAAGTATAAAGCTCGCATGCCTAGTCCTACGCCTACGAAACCGTCGTCGTAGCGGACCTACCGTTACGTAGGCCTAAACTATAGCTTCTTTTAATATAAAACCGAGTATAACTCCGTATATAATAACTAAGGTTTCCTAGGGATTAGGGGAAACTCTAGTTAGGGGATTATATAGGCTACGATAAGCTTATAGTAACCGTCGACCTCTATAGCTAGCTATATAATACCCTTAATTACCGTACCCTCTATCGCGCCTAAGGCGCCCTTTACTCGCCTTAAGGCGATCTTTTCTACTAGTACTTATATCTCTCGTATAAGCGCCTCGTTAACTATAGCGTAGCACTAGCAGCCCTTATCTATAAGGGCAGCGACGGGTAAGGAGTTATTAACTATAACCTATATTAAAGTAGGCTCCTCTTTTATATAGGCGGATAATTCCTCCTTCTCCTTTGCTAGTGCTAGTAATTAGGGCTCCGGAGCCCGTCTTTACTCTAGAGCTACTCTTTTTCCTCTAGGCCTAAGGGAGCGGAGTCCTCTTTATCGTCTAAGGCAAGGAGCGGTTCTATCTTCGCTACTCGAACTACTATAGGCCGCTTAGCTAAAAGGAAGGGGCATTTTAATATAAAGTATATAAACGCGCCGTAACGTAGGTAGCGGCTATTAGCCTTCCTTTTCCCGATTTCCTCGCTCGTTACCTACTTCGCCCGCTATTTAGAGAGCGGGATAGTATAGGGGATATTCGAAGACGACTTCCTACCGCGTTTAGCTTAGTCCGTGCGGGTAGCCGATATTAGGGTGTCTCCGTTAGTATCGATAGTCGGCTATTCCTCTTATAAAGGGGCGGTGATCCCGTTACCGCTATACGGCGTACGCTTATAAAGCTTCTAGAAACGTAGCGTCTACTCGTAGCCCTATACTACCTTTATTAACCGGCTTACGTACTCGCTATAGTTAGTAGGCATAATTACGGGGATAAGTAGCTCCTATAGGGCCGGCGTAATTAAGTTCTATAACTATATAAGCTTCGCGCTATCTTCCTATACCGTAGTTCCCGCTGCTCGTAAGAGCGTCTCTTCGAAGTTAAGGAGGAATTCGCTAAAGGTCTACCCGTCCCTCTACTTAAGGGTCTATAGCCTATCCTATGCCTTCTCCCGCTCCTATACGTTACTAAACGTATATATAAGGTATTAGAAGAAGTCCTATAGGTCGCGTCTACTTCTAGGGCCGCCCTTATCCTAGAATCTAGAGATCCGCTATATCTAGGGCTCCGGCAGCGTATAGAGGAGCGAATACCACGCTATATCACGATAGCCGTTTAGGCCTTATTTCTTATTTATTATAAACTTCGTCTATAGCCGGCTAAGGAAGAAGTAGAAGGACTTAGGCTTGCCGTCCTAAGTCGGCTAGGGAAGCGGCTTCTATATCGGTGGTGCCGCCGCCGTAACCGGTGTTGCTAAGGTCGTAAGGGTTAACGCTAGTCTTATAGACGGCTCCCTTAGTATAGCGAGAACCTCGTTCTTCTCGCTAGCCGTCGCGCTTTTAATCGCTTCTAGGATAGCTATAATACTTCCTATCCGCCTAGGGGTAGCGGGTGCTCTTAGGAAGCGGCACCCTTTCCGGGGAGATATTTATTAGATCTATTAGTTAATAGCTTATACTATCACGGAGTAGGCAGAGGCGTATGCGTAGGTGCCGTCCGTAGGATAATATTAATAAGCTATATAGAGCTCTTCTATGCGCGGCTAGCCCGCCCTTATACTTACGGGATCCGGCCCTCCGTACGTAACTATATAGCTTAGGCCGCGGCCTAAGCCTATTACCTATAATAGTTAAAGACTCTTATAAAGGGGTAGCGGTCTAGCCTTATAATTATATTTAGAGCCCTATAGTTATAATAGAACTATATCCCGCCCCTTAATTTATATATAAATAGGACCGGCGCTCTTACTTTAAAGCTACTTACTTAAATAAAACCCTTATTTAAGAGGTCCCTTAGCGTCTTCTTTAGTACTAGTAGCTCTATATATAATATACTATATAGCGGTCTAAACGATATAGGTAGTTCCTACCCCTTTTTATTAGTATAGAGTATAATCCTATAGTTTACCCTTAGCTTATATAAGTTAAGCCTATCTACTTCTTAGGACTTAAATAGTAGTAGGAGGTCGTAAAAGCGCTTTAGTATCTATTATTATATCTTAGAGGGTAACTTTAGCTTCTTTATTTAAAGGGTCTTATCGATATCTACTAGGCTAACTATATAGACCGCTATATTAGCCGCTACCTAGCCTTACCCCCGCTCTACCTATTATATAGTTCCTATAAAGATAAAGGTAAGGACTTCTTATACTAAGTATAAAGCTTATACGCTTAGTCTTATACTTATAGAACTATCGTTATAATAGACCTACTATTATATAGGCCTAAACTATAGCTTCCTTTAATATAAAACCGAGTATAACTCTATATATAATAACTAAGGTTTTCTAAGGATTAGGGAAAATTCTAGTTAAGGGATTATATAGGCTATAATAAGCTTATAGTAACCGTCGACCTCTATAGCTAGCTATATAATGCCCTTAATTACTATACCCTCTATTATACTTAAGGCGCCCTTTACTTACCTTAGGGCGATCTTTTCTACTAGTACTTATATTTCTCGCGTAAGTGCCTTATTAACTATAGCATAGTATTAGTAGCCCTCGTCTATAAAAGTAGTAATAGGTAAGGAGTTATTAATTATAACCTATATTAAAGTAAGCTCTTCTTTTATATAAGCGGATAATTCCTCCTTCTCTTTTACTAGTACTAGTAATTAGGGCTCTAGAGCCCGTCTTTATTCTAAAGCTACTCTTTTTCCTCTAGGCTTAGGGGGGCGGAGTCCTCCTTATCGTCTAAGGTAAGGAGCGGTTCTATCTTCGCTACTTAAACCGCTATAGGCCGCTTAGCTAAAAGGAAGGGGCATTTTAATATAAAGTATATAGATACTCTATAATATAAGTAGCGGCCGTTAGCCTTTTTCTTCTTAATTTCCTTGCTCGTTACTTACTTTGCCCGCTACTTAAAGTATAGGGCGGTATAGGGGGTAGTCGATAGCGTCTTCTTACCACGTTTAGCCCGGTCTATATAGGTAGCCGATATTAAGGTATCTCTATCTATATTAATAGCCGGTTATTTATCTTATAGAGGGTCGGTAATCCTATCGCCGCTATACGGCGTATACTTATAGAGCTTTTAAAAACGCGGCGTCTATTTATAGCCCTAAGCTACCTTTATTAACTAGCTTATATACTTACTATAGTTAGTAGGTATAATTATAGGGATAAGTAGCTCCTATAAAGCTAGCGTAATCGAATTCTATAGCTATATAAACTTCGCGCTATCTTCTTATACTATAGTCCCCGCTACTTATAAGAGCGTCTCCTTAAAATCGGGAAGGAATTCGCTAAAGGTTTATCTATCTCTTTACTTAAAGGTCTATAGCCTATCTTATACTTTCTCTTACTCTTATACGTTACCGAACGTATATATAAGGTATTAGAAGAAGTCTTATAGGTCGCGTCTACCCTTAAGGCCGCCCTTATCTTAGAATTTAGAGATCCGCTATATCTAGGGCTCCGGTAGTATATAGAGGAGCGAATACTATGCTATATCGCGATAGCTATTTAGGCCTTATTTCTCGTCGGTTATAAACTTTATCTATAGCTAGCTAAGGAAGAAGTAAAAGGACTATAGCTTACTATCTTAAGTCGGCTAAGGGAGTAGCTTTTACGTTAGTAGTATTGCCGCCGTAACTAGCGTTACGGAGGTCGTAGGGGTTAAAGCTAGTCTCGTAGATAGCTCCCTTAGTATAGCGAGAACCTTATCCTTCTCGCTAGCTATCGCGCTTTTAATCGCTTTTAAGATAGCTACGACACTTCCTATCTATCTAAGGAGGGGTAGAGTACTTCCTTAAAAGGGAGGCGCCCTCTCTAGAGAGATATCTATTAGATCTATTAGTTAATAGCTTATACTATTACGGAGTAAGTAAAGGTATAGGCGTAGGTACTATTTATAGGATAATATTAATAAGCTATATAGAGCTCTCTTATACGCGGCTAGCCTATATATATATATATAGGATCCGGCCCTTTATATATAACTATATAGCTTAAGCTATAGCTTAAGCCTATAACCTATAATAGTTAAAGACTCTTATAATATTAAATAGTAAAATAAGGTCTTTAAGTTATAGGCTTTCTTTCCTTATTATATACTTATTAGCTTTATCTATCTTTTCTATTAATTAATTCCGATATCTTATTACTCTTTTCTTAGCTTCTTTTATATCTTTTTCTTTCTTTTTTAAAACTTATACTTATACTTTAAATAATTCTTCTCTTATCTTTACTTTATCTTAGTTAATTAGTCGCTAAGTTAGGTATTCTACCTTAAAAGGTAGTATTAGTTCCTATCTATATAGTAAGTAGAAAGCTAATATTCTATAAGACTCTTTAACTATTATTTAGTTTATAAGGATTACTTAGTTAAGGTATCTAATCTACTTACCCTTTTTCTTTACTATTTTTATAAGTACTATTATTAACCTTTAATACCCTTATTTTACTACTACGTTTACCTTTAAATTATATACTAAAGTTTAGATAACTTTAACGCCTATATCCTCTAGGATATACCTAAAGTTTTTTTTATTTCGGGCCCTCTATTAATTATAGCGTATAGTATTACGCTATACCTATAAATAATAAAGAGTATAAATTTAGTTATAGCTCCTATAGTAATTTCTTTAACTAAGGTTACTTCTACTTATTTAGTAAGGATATCTTATACTTCTATAAGGTATAAATACCTATAATTATATAGTATATACTAGCTATTAAAGTAAATCTTACTTAAAAGGTAGCTAGGCGCGGTTATAGTTATAACTTCTTAGGGTCTCTTAATTATAAAGTATTAGTATTCTTTATAAAAAGAGATTACGCTATAAATATTATTTTAAAGGCTAGCCTACTAATACTTATTCTTTATAAATATATATATAACTTATCGTCCTTTATATCCTATTTACGCATAGTACTTTATAATAATCCTTTTTTATTCTTTTAAGTTATCTATAACTAGTATAGGTCCCCTTTCTTCCTTTTTAAGGAGTCGCTAAAGCTTCTAATCTTTAATATAGAAATTTAGACTCTTTAGATATAGCTTCCTATAGTCTTATTTAAAAAGGCCCTCTAGCCGATTTAACGTTTAAAGGAAGTCTATAATTATCCTCGATTCCTTTAAGTAGTCCCCTTATAGCTTAGTCCCTTATACTACGTTTAAGTAGAAGTCTATAAATTCTTTAATATCGCCTTTTATTTCCCTATTTAATACGTTAGAAGGTCCTTTAAGCTTTCTTAAGAGTCCGTTAGCTATACTATTCTTCTTACCTTCGATATATCGTATAATAAAGTTAAAGAGGAAAATATAGCTTATCTAGTAAGTTACTATAGCTCTAAGGATATCTTTAAGGGTACCTTTTATTTAATTAACTAAGACCTATACGTTAGTTTCTAGGATAAAATATATACTATATAAGTATATTCTTAGTCTCTTAAGTATACTTAATATAGCCTTATACTCCTTCTTTATTATATTATATTTAGTTTCTATTAGTAACTACGTTTTACTTTCGAACCTTTTAAGGCGCTTCTTTTTATCGACGATTTATATTAAGACTACTTCCTAGCTAAGTAAACTAGTATTATATATTAAAATAATATCTCCTCTTCCTAAGCTAATATTAAGGGATACTAGAAAGACTAGATTAGTAATAGCTTCCTTAACGGCAGCTATTGCTTTTACTTATTTATCTCCCTATTCTTAATAGACTTCTTTCTTTAATAGGTTTATAAGGGGTTTTACTAAGATAGTAAACTATTTAATCTAGATTTAATAGTATCCTATAATACTAAGGAAAGCTCAAATATATATTATATTAAAGCATCTTATTTATTCCTTAATTTTAATAACTTTAGCTTTTATAGGGCACCTTTTATTTATTCTATAAATATAACTAATAACTTTAGTTACTTACTAATAGAATTTCGATTTAGCCCTTATAATCGTATAACTAAAGAGTTTAATATTAACTAGGACTTTATTAAGGTTAATAAGGTATTTAAAGATAAATCTCCTTACTCTTAGCGCTACCTCTTTATTATTATATATTATATTAGGCCCCTTAATACCTATATTATTAAGGAAATTCTTATAAATATTCGGTATAAGGTCTTATAAGATTCTTTATATTATCCTTATAAATTAGCCGACTAAGTTTATAGCCCCTTAAAGGAGTATATATATATATAAGAGGCTAATAGGTATCGTAAATATTATTAAGTTATAGCTTTTAATATTAAGAGGGATCTAATTATAGCTTAAAAAAAGGTCTAGGAGGGAAAGGATCTTATATATCGAGAAGTAGTCGCTAAACTTATTTATATTTAGCGGTAGGTTTATATCTCTTATTATAATAGTATTTATATATATAGCGGAATTAATTAAGTATAGTCCTCTATCTTTTATTACTACTAAGAAAAAAGGGTTCTTATAAGGTATATACCTTTCTTTAAGGACTCTTATTTCTAGTTTAATTTTAAGGATATTAATAACTTTCTACTTTACTACTTTTAGGATTAAGATTAAGGCTACTTACTATACCTTATATTCTATTATCTTAATAACCTATAAGGGGGCTATAGCTAGGTCGACTTTACCTCTTTCTATAAAGTCTTAGGATAACGCTACTTCCCTATTAAATAGAATACTATTAAAGATCTAGATTTCTACCTCTATAAGAAAGCCCTTAAATTATTTATAAATTACTTTAAGTCTTTCTTATATTAGCCGCTTTCCTTTCTATATACTTAAGAATTTTCCTATTAAGTATTCTAGGTAAGGTCTAGGCTATATCTTATTTTTAACAGTGTTTTATTTAGTCTTCTTTTAATTAGGGTCCCCTTCTAGCGTTAAGCCGTTTAATAAAGTATCGTTAATAGGGTTAATCTTATTTACTTTTCTTTTAAAGAGAGTATTAACTCTTAGATTATATAATTTAATAGGTCGTTTCCTCCCTATCTTAACTTTAACCTTTTAGATCTTTCGAAACTTCTTTTTAGCTTTAATAATATTTTTCTTAAATTCTCCTATAGCCTCTATAACTATAACTTTAATAATCTCTTTTACTATTTTAGATCTAATAGCTAGAATCGCCTTATCTCCTTTATCTATAATTAATTACTATTATACTAGTACTATTAAGGGCTCGTTTATACTAGCGTAGGCTAGGTTAAGGACTTAGTTAGCGCCCCCTCTATAACTAAGGATCTTGCCTCCTAGTAAGAGAATCTCGGCTATTAAGGTATCTATAAGGGGTTCTCTCTATAATTATTAAGTAGCTCCTAGGTTATCTTCTTTAACTTCTATTACTAAAGCTAAAAAAGAATTTCTTAGGAGCTAGGTAGCTATTTCCTATATAGTTTCCTCGAGCTTTAGTCTTTTATATACGTCTTTATTAACTATTAAGGTCGTAGTCTAAAAGGATTTTATTATATTAACCTTATCTAAAAGCTCCTATTTAATAGCTCCTACCGCTAGTATAACTACTTAGATAGTACTAATCTAATATTTAACTTATATATCGCCGTTCCTTATAGAATAATTAAATAATATACGCGCGGCTCTAATAAATAGTATACTTAGGATAAAGGGGACTAAGACTTTATTTAGCGTAATATAAAAATAGATTAGTATCTAGGCTATACTTAGATAAAGATTAGTCTTTACCTCCCTAACTATATCTATAAGGGACCCGGTATATACTATTATTAATACTCTTATTAATAGGATTTTAAGCCTATATACGTTTATATATCTTTTAATAATAAGGTTTCTTTTAGACTTAGTATCGATTAAGGCGCTTAGAACTTTAGCCTTTTAGCTACTAAGCTATACTTAAATATAGGGTAGGTCTTATATATACTTAAGCGAGCGGAAAGGTATAAGGACTATATTTATATATATTATAGGAATCGCTATAAGGTCCTTTAAAGTTATTTCTTAGTATCTTATCGAGAGTATTACTTCCTATATAATAAATTCGTCTTTTTCTAATTATATTACTTCTAGAGTTTATTAATTAAATAGTCCTTAAGCTAGTTATATTTCGCTAATTATATTAGTTATAAACCTAACTTCTTTTAGTACTTATTAAACTTTAAGGCACTTATAATCTAATTCTTTATAAGTAAAGTAAGTAAGCTTAATTAGTTTAACTTAGTATTCTTTATCTTATTCTTTAACTTATATTAAAGCTACCGCGAGTTTTCCTTATAGATATTTAAGGAAGAGTAAACTACTCTCTATATTATCTTTAGCTACTTTTATAACTATTATTATAGCTCTATAAGGTCTTATATTACTCTTTACTTTCTCTAAGGTTTAGAATTTAGTGTTTTTTATACCTTAGGCTATATCTATATATCTCGTACTAAGTCTCTTACTTAGTTAAGGAATAAAGTTAATTAAGTAATTTAAAGGGATTAGGATTCTTTTATATATAATTTCTCTAACGATTTTATTTATAAGTCTATTAAACTTCTTATTTAGATCTACTTTATATCTATAGTATATAAGGATAATCTTTAAGCTAGTTTTTATTATTCTTATTATCTTAATTTCTTTTATATCCTCTTTAACTCTTTATCTTTTCCCTTTATAAGTATTAATCCCTATTATAGTTATATAAATTATTTAATTATATATATCGCTTTATTATATATTATCTATAATTATAATAACTAATATCCTCCTTACTTCTTTTCTTATATCGCTTACTTTTAGATTCCTTAGCTTCTATTTATATAGGCTTCTATATCTTTAAAACTAGTTTAGGAAACTAGATTCTCTTTTACTAGTAGCTTAATTTAAGTAAGATAGTATAACTATAGCTTCAACCTATTTTATAAGTAGTAATATAAAGGAGTCTAGCTATATATCTCCTTAGTATATAATAAGCCTTTAAATATATATACCTATTTAAGAAAACCTATTAGTAAGTACTAAGGGAATTATACTTTTAATTTTTTTTTCTAAGGTAAAGAGTCCTATTTACTACTTTATATACTATAAATCCGATCTTATAGTCTTAAGAGTATACCTTATACTTATTAAGGTAGTATCCTTTTTTACTATAATAAAAGTATCTCTTAAGCTAATTAAAAGTATTAACCTAAAACTATATATATTAATTAAATAGGTAGTAAAATCTAATAGTATTTACGCTACCTCCTTATCTATAACTTAAATAGTAGCCTTTACTACTAACGCGTTTTTATTCCCTAATAAGCTAGTTAAATATCTACTCTTACTAGCGAGTAAGGTTAATCTTTATATCTTTAAAGGCTTTTATTAGGTTAAAGATCTCCTTTATAGGCTATCTAGGTTTCTTATCTATTTTCTTTAACTTTTTAGGAAGTTTTCCTTTACCCTTATTAAATTCGGCTTCTTTTATTACTTCGTTAATTTCCCTAAAAAGCTAGTCTTTCTTTAGGTTCTTAAGCTTTTAATTATAGACTTTAAATACTATATCTTATCGCTTAACGTCTTAGTAAGGTACTAAGTAGTTATTAATTATATAGATAAGGCTTTTATATAAGAGTTTTAAGATAACTTTAAATATCTTCCTATTTCTCTTTATAACGTTAATAATAAGCTCCTTTAGTATTATACGGTAAATAAAGTATAACTAAACTATAGATTCTTCCTAGCTATTAAGTTATACCTTACGCTATAGGTATAAGTAGAGACTAAGTTATTCTATAACTTCTATAATAGTCTTAGGCTTTTTAGTATTATAATAGTCTAAGCGGTTATTAGTAGTTTCTAGTTATTTAATATTATATATATAGTAGTATTAAAGGAGTCTTTTCTTTGCTTCTTCTTAGGTAAGTCCGTCTATAAGAATTTTAATAGTAAGGGCTTATATAAAAGAGATATAGACTTTAAGCTAGTCTATTTTATCCTTATTATAAATATAGTTAACGTATATCTCTTATTTAAACTTCTTAAGGAATTTAGTTACGTTTTTACTATTAAATTTACTAATAAGTAGGAGTTATAGTTAATAAAGTCTTCTTATAAGGTTATCTTAGCTTCTAGTAAGTATATCTCTAAGTCTATTAGTAATCTTATTAATATTTACCTTAATTTTCTTTATATCGCTAATAGTAGGATTAGATAATCCCTCTTAACGGCTAGCGTTTCTAGATATAGTATACTTATAGATTATAAGGTTATAAATTTTAAAGTTAGAGTTTTTAAAGTTAAAGGATATCTTATTATAACTATCTTATTACTTACTTTCTTATTTATTAGTAAGAGGTAAGCGTTCTCTATAAGCTACTATATAAAAGAGAGCTAAGGTTAAGGTTATTAGGGTATCCTTTATTAGTACCTATATTAGTATTATTAGTATATATATAAGTAAGAGGTCTTAGTAGGGTTTTAGAATAGTTTAGATTACGCTATCGTTATTATTTATATCTTTTAAAGTATTATATAAGGATTATAGTTTATTAACTAAGTCGCTAGTATTAGGGGTTATAGGGCCGATAATAAGAGCTTAGGGTTTTTTAGTATTAGCTTATTACTTTTCCTTTACTACTAGCGAAGGTATTATTTAATTATTTATTTCCTAGTAAGTCTATCGCCTTATTAGGTCCTTAACTCTAGCTATTAAGGTAGTTACTACTTTAATTATTAAATCCTTAGATTTTTTTTTAATAGTACTATCGTCCTCTAAGTATTCTCGGCTTTATAAAGCTACTCGTCGCCGTATAAATAGAACGGAATAATAGGTTTATGCCCTAGAGACTAGTTTTAACGGGGATAAGGGTATATACCTAAAGCACGCGTAGTACGTAGCTAAGGATTAATAAAGTAATTAACTACGTAGTTATTTAATTATTAGTCCTATATATAGCTCTAAGGGCCTTAGGTTATAATTATAAGTCTTAGAGATTTCTTTACTCTATACCTCTTTATCTTTATTAGAGTCGCGTAACTAGCGGCCTTTACTTTAAAGGAGAAAAATAAAAATTTAAATTAACTATCGTTAAGGAAGATACTTAATTAGATAATTAAGGTCTTTATAAAGCCTTTAAGTATACTTAAAAGTAAGTTAGAAGGGGAGTGCTAAGGGTCTTATCCCTTTAACGGGCTAATATCTATAGGGGTACGATCTTACCTATTAAACTATTATAAGAAGCTCTTAATTACTTAGGTAAACTAAGTATTACGTTCGCTTTAATTTTATAACTATAAGAGTATAGATATTTTACGTGCGTATATACTAGCGTAGGCGGTTTAACTAAACTAGGTAATTAAATATTAGCTTTAAAAGCAGCTAAAAATAACTATTCTATATATAAGGATATAAAGAGGGTAAAATAAAGGGTAGATTATACTATTATAGAGTAGGTAAAGGTATAAGCTTAGATATAGTTTATTAAAAGAAGGTTAATAATCTATAAAAGGGAAAAGAAAGAAAAGTATAAGCTTAGCTTATATAAGTATAAAGGCCGCTTATATATAAACTTAGCCTAGACCTTAGTTTAAGCCTATATAGGGTAAAAGGCCTTATATTAATATATAAAAGAGGTATTAAAGTTAATAATTCTATCTTTATTTACTAATAGATATACTGCCTTATATAGATAATTATAATTAAAAAAAAGAACCTTTTAGGACTAGATTTAAACTACTATATAGCTTAGAAACTAAGAAATTTAATAATACCTTAAGTATAGCTTAAAGTATCTTAGTTCCGCTAATATTTATATTTAAAGGAGGTTAGTTATATTAGTATTCTTAAAAAGTCTTAGCTAGTATTTTAAGCTAGCTCTATTTCTATAATTCTTAATTATATAATAACTAGTAACCTATTTAATATATAATAGTATATAGAATAGCGAGCGATTCTTACTCTATAGGATAAAATTTTATCTATAATTAATATACTACTTATTAGCTTATATAATTAAGAGAGTATATTATAGCTACTTTATTTATAGTAAGAAAACACTATTCCTTATACCTTAAGATAAGTATAATAGTATACCTCTTAACCTAGGAGGTAAAGGAATAATTATAATATAGGTATAAGAAGATAACCCTTAGTCTAAACCTTATACCCTTAACTTAGCGGTTAATAAGGCTAGCTTAAGGGTATTATAAGTATAAGAATATTTTAAATAAAAGGATATATTATAAGGGATTAACGTAAGTAATATTATTAAAGGAAAACGGGCTTATAGGCTTAAGAGACCCCTTACTAATAATATTATTATAAACGTAAGTAAGTATAAGCTTTATATTATTAATATACCGCCTCCCCTTACTTCCTTTAATATAGTAATAGCTTTAGAATTTATATATAAGTAAAAGGAAGCTATAGACCGCGAAATAAAAGAAAACCTAGCTAGGGGTATATAAAAGACTATCTTAAAAGCTATTATTAAATAGAATATTTACTTTTTAATCCTCTTATATTAAGTCTTTATATAAAAGACTAATAAATAAAGGTATATTATATACTTTAAAGTATATATTATAGTTTATAAAGACTTATAACCTAAGGATAATAAGGATATATATATAGCTATACTATAAGTATAAATATTTTAACTATTAATAGCTTTCTACTACCTTAAGGACTTTAATATAGAATAATATAATATAAAAATAGTATTTTTATATATAATCTTATACTAAGAAGTCTATTACTAGCCTTTACTAAGATTCTTAATACCTAAGCTATACTTAAAGCTATTAAAAGTACTATATAAGTTCTATATCTCTTTAAAGTTATAGTTTAAAGAGATATTTAGTTTCTTTATAAAACTAAGAGCTTAATAGCTAGTAGAAAACGCTTATATATTAGTTTAAAAGGGCGTTATTATCTTTATCTTTATAGATAATATCGTTATAATATATCTTAAAAGGTAAAAATAAGATTAAGAAGAGCTATATAAGGCTATTATAAAAAAATATACTATTTTATATATAAGAGAGCTATATTAGTTCCTTAGTATTAAGATTATTAAAGATAGGGCTCTTAAAAGGTATAGATCTTATAAGTAAGCTTAACTATAACCTTATTAGTATTATATATTATAATACTAATAAGTAAGAAATACCTAACCTATCGATCTTAAAGTAAGCCCTAAAATTAAAAGCGGACCTTATCTTATTATAAGAGCCCTACTTCTATAAGATTAATAATAGCTATATCCCTATATAGTATCCGGCCTATAACGTTATAACTCTTATCTTATAAGGGAATATATATTATAGTATAATTAGTTAGGTAGTAGAAATAGCTAGAGGTATTACGCTATATATATTATATTCTCCTTATTATAAGACTAAGGCTTATAAGAAAAGTAATTTCTCCTTTTTAGTTAAAGTAATAAATAGTCTATAATATATAAGTAGGGTAGGTATAATTCCTTACTAATACCTTACTAATATATTAGTACTATATACTTATATACTTTATTAGCTTATACCTCTTAATAGTACTTTTATAATTATCTCTCTTTTTATATAAACGTCTTAGCTATATCTTTAATATATATTACTTTTACTATACTATATATATTTAATTAAAAAGAGAGGTAGTTTTAGATATATATTATATATATATACCTATATAAGTATATATTAGTCTATACTTTATAATATTAATAGTTATTATACTAGCGGTTACTACTAAGTAATTATTATAGTATCGCCTATATATTAGCCGCGTAACTATAATATAAAGAGCGTATATATATATTTCTTACTTTTTTTATTTTCTTTTCTTCTTTAACTCTTTTACTTATAATTACTATAGAGTTTTATACCTTTTTTTATTAATCCCTTATACCTTTTTATATTACTTTTTATCGACGATTTATTAATAATAATACCTTTTACGCTAAAGAAGATAAAGGACTATAACGCTAACTTCCTACGCTATATATAAGAGTAGGTAGCGGTAGGTTCGCCCTTAAAGTATAAGTAATTAGCTTAAAAGTCTTATAGTAATATTAGTTTCCTTTTAACTAAGAAAGCTAATAAAGGTATAAGGGAATCTTAGTCTTAAAAGACTTTTCGTTTAAGACCTAATATTAGCGAGGGTCGTGCCCTTATTACCCTACTAAATACCTTAACTTTAACTAGCGATAAGCTTACCTTTATAGGCTAGGAAACTTATAAGTCTATTACTTTTATTAGCGATATTAATATTAATAAGGAGATTATACCTAAGCGCTCTTAGGTAAGTACTAATAACCTAACTACTCTTTCTTAATAAAGCGGCTCTAGCTAATAAGAGATTATCGCTTAGGCCGCTCCTTAAAATAAGTAAGCTAATATTAACGATAAGGCCTAGCTAAATAAAGGCTTTTTTAAAGGCTATAAAACTAAGTACTTTTAAAGGTCTTAGGGGCCTTTAAAGGATCTCTTATTAAGGCTTTAAAAGCTAAAGCGGCCCTACTACTATTAAAGGTATAATTTAAAAGGGTATACCTCTCTTAAACCCTCTAGACCCTATACTTCTTACTTAGTTACCCTATAAAGTAGGCTTATAACCTAGCTATATAGGATAACCTCGCTAACTTAAGCTTTAACTTAAGGGCCTTAAGCTATATTAAGTTATATATATAGCTCTTCCGCCTCCTTAAAGGCTTAGTAGCCCTTATAGGACCTAATTATAACTTAAAAAGAAGGAAAGCTAGCTAGGAGCCCTTATAGGCCCTAGAGCCTAAGGCCTTTATTATAATAATAAAGGCCCCTAAGCCCTTAGCTAAGAAGTAATACTAGCGCCTCTTAGCTAGCCTAGCTAGCCTAAAAGACTTTAGGTTATAGCTCTTAGCCTTCTATATTAACGGCTCTAAGGGGTGCCTTAAAGGGTCCCTTATAAAGACTAACGCTTACTCCTTCTATAAAATAGGCCTAGAAAATAAGCTTATTAAGGCATACTATAAGAACCTAGGGCCCTTAATCGAAGTAGCTAATATAGAGCTATTTACGATATTAAGGGTCTTAAAGGACCTAGCTAAGAAGCCTTAGCCCTTAAAGCTTAGCCCTCTTAACCCCCTTATAGATACCTATATCTTTATAGATAGCTAAGCCGCTATAAAGAAGGTTATAGGTTTCTTAGACCTAGCTATATATATTAAAAGGCTCTTATCTAGCTTAAAAGCCTTTTATAACGTATAGCTATACTAGTGCCTTAGCTACCTAGGGATCTTTAGTAACGAGCTAGCTAACTAGCTAGCTAAAAGAGGCTTAGGGGCCCTTACCTAAGGGACCCCTTTAGTCTCTATTAGCTACTTATAAAGAAAGGTCCGGTAAGCTACTAAGGACTATTAAAAGGGACTCTAAGCTACTAAGGCGGCTAAAGGCCTTAGGGCTAAGGGCCTAGGTAAGCACTATATATCTATTTAAAAGACCCCTTACCTAGCCCTTAGCTTAGAAAAGGACCTTATAAAGAGGCCTAGGCTAACCCTCTTAGCCTTTTACTAGCTCTTTTTTAAGGCCGGCTTTTTATTTTCCTTCCTAAAAAGGATTAATAAGGTAGACTAAGACGACTACTACTATAGCTAAGGAAGGTATATAGCTAGGCACCTTATCCTAAGGTGCCCGAACTATAGGAGTAAAAGAGAGGTCCTTTACTAGACCTTTAAGAGATAAAAGGGGGCCCTTAGCTTACCTATTCTTTATAGCTTTAAGGAAGGAAGGGAAGCCCTTCTAACCTTCTTAGCTAAAATAGAGATACGGATAGCTACGTAGCTTAAAAAGGAATAACCTAGGGGCCCTAGGGCCCTTAGGGGAGAAATTTACTGCGTAGGAGGAACTAAACTAACCTTTCCTTTATTATTACTTTTATAGCTACCCTTTCCTTAATTAGTTATAAGCCCCTAGGCTCTATAGCTAGCTAGGACTACTAATAAGGGCCTAGGCCCTTACTAGCCTCGCTATAGCCTTAGAGGATATATATAAGTAATAATATAAAAAGATTTAAAGGCTAAAACGATCTTAATACTTAGCTAAATAAGGGCTAAGATAATAATAATAGTAATAATAAAGATAGCTATAATTTAACTCCTCTTACTAATAGACCTAGGAATAGCGGCGCTAGAAATAAAGGTACTTAAGTAGCGGTATAAAGTAGTTATACTCCTATAAAAAAGTATACTTAATCTAAGGCTAAAGCCCGCTTAGTTAAGGCTTAAGGGGTTATCCCTTATAAGCTTTAATATATATATTATTTTAGGACGGTCGTTAAGGAGTATAATATAACTAAGCTTAAGCCTATTAAAGTACTCTTAATTAGCTATATTTTCTTATAGGTTTCCTTAATACGCTATAAGTAGTACTATAAATATACCGCGACCTATAATTAAGTACGTTTCCCTTTAACTTTAGATATTATAATTAATAAGCTAATCTTTTCTTAGGCTACTACTTTTATATTTAATAACCAGGCTAATATAGTTATTATCGTAAAGTACCTACGCGAGCTTAATAAGCTAAAGACTAGTAATAAGGATACTAAGGATAATAGCTTAGATATAAGCGTACTTATTTTTAAGGAAGGTAATTAGCGCTATCTCGCTATTATAGTATAGTATTTAGCTAAGGCTTTTAACGCTATTAAGATAGCTTATTATAAGTCCTTTAAGACTATAAGTCTATAGAAGTCTATAGTTATAAGTTTTTATCTAACCTTTTTATTAGCGACCGCTTAATAATATATTAGGTTAAGCGTACTAACTACTATACGCTAATTAATAAGCGCTATAAGCTTATTATTCGCCTTAACCTTATACCCTTATTTAATATCGCTTATATAAGCCTAGAGTACTAAGCCTAGGAATCTTAGTTAAAACTTTACTTTATCGATAGCGATATAAGTTATACTTCTTAATAATACGCCTTACTATTTACTAAGGCTAAGGTAAGTACTATATTAATAAAGATAGGTCTTAATATAGAGGATAAAGAAGGAGCGGAGGATAAAGTAGTTTTAGTATTTCTAAAGGTATTTAGTATAGTAAAGGGGGCGCCTTAGTTAGTTTCCGCTATATTAGTAAAGAAGAAAGGTAGTTAGAAGTAATAAATAAGTCTTATCTTTCTTTTATTTAGTTAAAACTATCTTTCTCTATTTTATTATTAAGGTCTTAATAGAGTTATAGTTTAGTTTTATTTTCCTTAATAATATTTAATAGGTAGTATAAATAGTTTTCCTTTATTCTCTTATTTTATTATTTTATATATAATTATAAGACGTTTAAGCGTGCTAATATATTAATAAGTTAGTAGCGATTTAGTAGGGATTTATTACCGATTTAATAGCGCCTTCTTACGCTAATAGGTTTCCCTACCTTACTTAGTCTTATACCTCTTTTTCTTAGTTAAGCGAGTAGTATATTCTTTAATAAGGTCTTAGCTATTTACTATATCTTTAGTATTAACCTATTAGTTATACTTAGCTAGCTATCCTTTTTATTTAATAAGGAAAAAGGTTTTACCCTTAGATCTCTTTTAGTCTTTAATCTCTAAGACTTCCTATTTACCTTTATTATCCTCTAAGTCTAGTATTAATAGGGTTTCGCTATTTTTATAGGTGCTTTTACGCTCCTTTTATAGCTCTAAGAGACTAATATAGAAAACGTTATAAAGGTATAAGTACTTCTTAAAGAGTATAAGATAATATACTTACTTTCTAATAGCTTATAAAACCTAAAACGGTCTAATATACTTAAGTAAGAGTTTTCTATTTTTATCCTTAAGGTATAAGTTCTTTATCGATAATACTATAAGGTCTCATACTTTTAGTATAAACGGTTAGTACTTTAAATTATAGTATTTTACTTACGATTTAATAGCTTTTTCTTAGTATTCCTTAAGCCTCTTTTATAGCTTTTATAGCTTAATAGCTCTTACTCTTACTTTAGGTACCCCCTTTTAAATAATATCGTTCTTAATATTAATATAAATATTTAGCTAATAACCTATTAACGCTTCGTTAAGTAATAACCTAGTTATTATATTCTTTATATTATTATATATAAATTAAGTAATATATAAGAGTAACGCTTAGTTAGTTTATTTTAAGTTAGTAAAGTATCTTAAAAAGTATTATATATCTTAGTTTATTTATTCTATTTACTTATTAGTTTATAAGTAAAATACTATTAATAGCCTACGTTTTACTTATAAGATAAAATAGAGATTTAACTAGAACTTACTTATAAATAAGGACCCTTTATCTAAGATAATACCTTTTAAAGGTTTATATACTAATTTAACTTAATAATAGAATAATTCTACTAGCTCTAAAGCTATTATTATCTTAGAGATAAGAAAGGAGAGGTAATACTTAGTATATTAGTTTATAATTACTAAGATTATATTAACGTTTTATTTATTATATTATACTTTAGGTAAACCTATAGTAAAGTCTATTAATAATTCTTCTTATAGTTATATAAGATATAGTAATAATTATATAGTACTATAAGAGCGATACCTCTTAGATACTATACCTTAATATACTAAGTATAACTAAACGTATTTATTTATATCTTTTATTATTCTATCTTAGTAGAAGTTCCTTATTAGTAGTTCGCTAGTATATTAAGAGCTAAAGTATCTTATTAATAGATTATTATAAAAGAGCTATATTAGCTCTTACTATAAAGCTACTTTTAAAGGCACTATAATATAACCCTTTTATAGTAGTAGTTTATCTAAGCATACTAACTAGAAACCGTTCCCTTTTAAGAAGTCTTTAGTCTCCTTTAGCTTACTAATTATTATATTAACCGACTAAGTATATTTTAATAACTTTAGTAGTTATTCTAGAACTTTTACTATATAAACCTTTATATAGTAAGCTACTTCTTTAGCGGTCTTCCTTAAGAGTAACTATTTATAACTAGCTTTCTCTTTAACTTAATTAGCTAATTATTTAGGTCTCGCGCTTAAATTATTATAGTTTTACTATAGATAAGCTTATATATTTTCCTTATATAAAGGCACTTTACTACGCTTATATTAACTTAAGGTTAAGTAACCTTTTACCTATAAAAACGCCTTATTATTTCTCTATATAAATATAGTATTAATAGTAGCTAGCTTCGCTTATAGCTTTAGTAATAGTTTTATAAATAAGGGCTTCTCGCCCTTATATCTAAGTATTCTTAATAGCGGGTTTACTAAGTTTAATTTACTTATATAATACTTAATTATAAAGTTAAATAATACTAAATATATATACTATCTTACTTACCTTTTATTTAGGTAGGTTTAGTATATAAACGTTTAAAGGTTATAGTAGTTTAATAATACCTTTACTTTATACGCTACCCCTTTAATATAATATCGCTAGCATTTAAATAACTTAATAATAGTAAATAGTTCTTAGTTTAAAATACTATAATTAAGATTAGCTTTAGTAAACTTCCTTAACTAAAATATAATTAGATAGTAGCTCCCTTTATTATTAAGTTAAGAGATAATCCTTACTATTATAAATTATAATATATTTATTTTAATATAAATACGTCTTTCTAGATTATAATATTAAAAAAGTAAGGCTCCTTAAAAATTATCTTTAAGAGCTTAAACCGCTACCCTTTTAGTAAGGTTTAGCTCTATACTCCTTAGCTTCTTTTTATTCTTACTCCCTTTTAGTAATATAGTTAAAAGCGCTATAACTCTTAAGTACTTATATATAAATTATCGGTAAAAATTATAGAACCTAAAGAAAACCTAAATATTATAGTAGGTTATAGGTTTAGGCTATTAAGCTATTACCTTTACTTATTAAGAGTCTATTAATACCCTATTAATAGATAAAATAAACCTAAGGAACTTAACTAACTATTAATAAAAGATATACTTTAATAGTTTTATATAGAGCTTTATAGCCCTTAGCCTTTCTATTACTTATCTTTAGTATTTAGTATATTCTTCTTTTATCTTAGAGTATATAAGGATATTATAAAGTAAACTATATAGATTATATCTACTAGCCCTTTAACCGCTTAATAAATATAGCTCTAAAATATAGCTAGTATATTAGTAAGTTTAAAGGGTATTACTAGGTATTCGAAATATCTATAATACGTTTAAAAAGCGGTCTTTTATTTATCTCCTTTATAAATTTAAATACGTTAATATATATTCTATATATTAATCTTAGAAAAATGCTTAGCTCCTTAATAGCAGTTAATAATCTCTAAAATAAGAGGTAAAGAGTACTAATTATTTTATATAACTTAGTTAAGTCCTTAGTAGTCTATATATAGCTATAAGGTGCTATCCTTCTTTAATATAAAAATAATAAGCGCCTTAGCTAGGCTCTTTAACTCTTAGATTATTTTCCTTTTTATTATATTTTAGATTTAATCGCGTAATACTTAAAGTTCCTTTTATAATAAAAGGTAAATCGGTCTATAAAGGGGTTCTATATTAAAGATTAAATTAATTAAGTAATTTATTCCCTTTTTAGCTAGTAGTAAGTTAGGTTTATTAGCTAAGAAAGTATCTTTAAACTAGTAGAAAGTTAGTAGGATTTTAGCTTATTCTTCTTATAAAATCCCTTTATCTTTATCTTTATTTAGTAGTAGGATTAGCTTAGGATTAAGCGCTATTATATATACCCTTACTTTATTCCTATATTCTTAAAGGAATCTATAAGGGTTTTATAGGGTTTTACTACTTAGTTAATACTTAAACTACTACTATTATTTCTATAAGATAATATAAATATATTTTTCTTTTAAGGTAGTAACTAATAAAAGGATTAATACTTAATTATTTAGCGTTAACTTATTAATATTAATATAGAAATAAGTAATTATCTTTTTAATACCTCTTATATCTATTATTTAAAGTAGTACTAACTATACTTATACTCCCTTACCTTACTATTACTATGCCTTAATAACTTAGGGTATAATAGTACTACTTATAGTAATCCTTACTATTAAGTAAAGTATATATTTATAAGGTTAACGGTACTATAAGTATCTAAGTATATAGGGACTTTAGTAAGGTTTCGCCTTTATATTATTATAAGAGTTTTAAGTAACTATCTTATAAGTATTAAGTTTACTAAAGGAGAAGTATTTACCTTAATATTATACCTTTTCCTTATTTTATAGTATTAAGTTTAAGAGTCTTTACTAAGGTTTTTACTTTTAAAGAATTAGTATATTCTATAAATAGGTATCCTAGCTAATTATATTAGAAATATATAATTCTTAATTAAGTAAAAGATCCTTTTCCTTAATAACGTCCTTTAGTTTAGCCTTTAATAAGTATATTACTAGCTTATTAGTTATCGGTTAAATTAATAGTATTTTCTTAATAATTTAGCTTAGCCTATTAGCCTCTTTAATTCCTCCCCTTATATATACTACCTTAGGGTATAGTACTATTTCTATTCTTAGTTCTTTTAAAAGTAAAAGTAGTATTAGTACGTTGCTTCTTATAAATAATAGTATCTTAATATTATTAAGTAACTTATATAAGCTCTTCCTATTAATAGGTATAAATAAGTATTAAATAAAGGTTAATTTAGTCTTAAAGTTATAGCTCTAGCTTAGTAAAAAATATAAGAGTATATGCCTTTTTTAATAAGCGTTTAAAATACCTCTTTAAGGAGTTAAGGTATAAGCTAAACTCTAAGGGGGACTAGCCTTCTCGTTAGTAAGCCTCCTTTAATTATATCGCTAATAGTATCTCCTTATTTATAGTATTCTTAATTAAGATAAATATTTATTCTTTAAAATATACTTAATCTATATTATACTTAGTTTAGTTAATTAGCGTTTATTCTTTAAGGTATTAGCGCTATCTTACTTTATAGTTACTATATATATAATTTACTATATAAAGGATCTTTATTTTATTATAATAAAAACGTTTAAGCGCTACCTTAAAGGTATCCTTTAAATCGTAAGTTTAGTTTAGACGTTTCTATATATTAATAGGTTAAGATAATTAAGCGATATTTTTAATCTTAACCTTACTACTATAACTACTATCCGATTTAAGGGAGTAAGACTATTAATACTTTCTTAATTAGATAGCGATAATACTAGCGCGTTTAGTAATTTCCTCCTTTAATTATATAACGCGATTATATAGGCATTTTATCTCCTTTAGCTCTTTAATATACGCTTATAAAGCTAAGCGTTTCCTTATAAGACGGTTCTCTTTTACTTATAAGTAGCAATATCTTTAATATAGTTATAACACTATCTATAGTAAGGGTTTATTTTAAGGATATATCTTCCTATTCTTTATCTCTTAAGTAGATACTTAATATATATAATAAAGAGGCCTTAACTAGTTAACTACTATATCTCGCTATAAAAGCGTTATATAGTCTTCTTTAAGTAGCTATTTTTACTAGGTAATTAAAAAGAAAAGCTTTAGAAATTATAAGGGAATATATATTATAGTACGATTAGTTAAGTAGTAAAGATAGCTAGAGGTACTACGCTATATATATTATATTCTTCTTATTATAAGACTAAAGCTTATAAGAAGAGGGATTTCTCTTTTTTAATTAAAGTAGTAAGTAGTTTATAATATATAAGTAAGGTAAGTATAATTCCTTACTAATACCCTATTAATATATTAGTACTATATACCTAAGTACTTTATTAGCCTATACCTCTTAGTAACGCTCTTATATATCCTTTTTATTAACTTTCTTAAGCTTACTAAGAAGCTTAGGGTTATAACTTATAAGAGGAAGGAAGCTTAAATAAAAGCTAGCTTTAGCTTTAACTTCTTTTACGATCTTAATATATAGGCTATAAAAGTAAAAGGTATTAAACTATTTACTTTTATTAACTTATATAACGAAAAAGAGGTTAAAGGGGCCTTAGCTAGCTAAGGCTAGTAAGAGCCGCTTATAATAGAAAGGCTACTATTAATAGCCTAACTCTTATAGTAGCTCTTCTTTTTAATAAGGGACTTTAACTTATATTACCTTTATTAAAACCCTTTTATAAAACCCTTTAAGGCCTATAAAGTAAAAGCTCTTATTAGCTAGCTTAACCGCTATAAAGCTTCCTTACTAATAGACCTTAAAGTAGTTATAAAAGGTACTTATTAAAAGAAAGGCTTAAAAGGGGCCTTAGTTATAGACCTTACTTTTTATAGCCCTTTTAAATAGCTAACCTAAGCTAACTTTTACTTCTTAGATGCTATAGGCTTAGATTATAAGCTTATAGCCTTTAAAGCTAGCTTAAGCGGCCTTAATAAGCCCTTACTAGCTAAGCTTATATAAGAGCGCTACTAAGAAGTATAGGCTAATAAAGCACTTAGGTATATAGTACTAATATATTAGTAGGGTATTAGTAAGGTATTATACTTACCCTACTTATATATTATAGACTACTCGCTACTTTAATAAAAGAGAAGAAATTCCTCTTCTTATAAGCTTTAGTCTTATAATAAAGAGAATATAATATATATAGTATAGTACTTCTAGCTATCTCTACTACCTAACTAATCGTACCGTAATATATATTCCTTTATAGCTTACTACTTATAATTATAGTAAAGTAAACTAAAAAGTATCTTTAAAATACTTAGCTAAGAAGGAATAAAACCTCCTTATAGCTATAAAGAAGGCTATAAAAAGAGATAACTTAAAAGGGATAGCTTTTCTTTTAATAAGAACCTTTATAAAGGCCGCGAATATAGCGATACTAAAAAAGAGGCCTTATAAAAGATCTAAGCCTTAGTAGACTAACGAGCTAACCCGCTTTTAAAAAGCCCTAAGCTTAGCTTAATAGGTATATAAGCTAGCCTAGGATAAAAAGAGCTAAAAGAGCTTTATAAAGGCCTAAAATAGCTTAAGTATACTATTAAGGCTATTAAAAAGTAATACTAAGAGAGTTTCTTTATAAAAGTAATAAGAAAGAATATCTTTATAGCCTTTTCTTATACTAAGGCTAAAGCTAACCTTACCCTTCTTAGTATCTTATATATAAAAGAAAGGATAGAGGTAAAAGCTAATACCTTTATAGAAAAATATAAGGCCTTTATAATAACCCTTTTTTTAACTTTAGACCCTAGCCCTAGCCCTTCTTTTAGCCCCCCTTAGAGCTTAGAAAAAGAAGAGCCCCTAGGCTATATAAGTAGTAAAAGCATAGTTAAGTAAGACTAGCTAGAGCTAAAGAACCCTAAGATTAAAAGGGCTATTTTTAGCTTTTTTAATAAAAAAGCTCTTATCCTTAACTTCCTTAGCTTCCTCTTTATTTAATATATATATAAAGCTATCCTTATAGTTTTTAATAGGGCCTATAAAGCTTTATTTAACTAAGGATACTACCTTAAGGTAAAAAAGAAAGTTATAAGAATTATACTTCTTAAGTAAAATAAGCTAGACTATACTATCTTTAAGGCTTATAAGGTTATAAGTTTACTTAACTACTTAAAAAAGGTCCTTAAAAAGCTATATACTACCTAGCTAAGCTATTTAGCTAATATAGCTAGGCTTTTAAACCTTATATAGCTAAGTAAATAAAAATAATAGTTAGCTATAAATATAGCCTCCCTCCTTTTATACTATATCTAAAAAAAGTAGGAGTTTAATAAGAAGGCTATTACTAGTACCCTCTTATTAAATATAAAGGGTACCTTTAATTTTATATTAAAAGAATAGCTTTTTTTAATATTATTACTTATATATAGCTTTTAGGGCTATAGTAAGGCTAGTAAGGGCCTAGGCCCCTATTAGTAGTCCTATCTAGCTATAGAGCTTAGGGGCTTATAACTAATTAAGGAAAGGGTAGCTATAAAGGTAATAATAAAGGAAAGGTAAGTTTAGTTCCTTTTATATAGTAATTTTCCCTTTTAAGAGCCCTAGGGCCCTTAGGTTACTCCTTTTTAAGCTACTTAGCTATCCCTATCTTTATTTTAGCTAAGAAGGTTAAAAGGGCTTCCCTTTCTTCTTTAAAGCTATAGAGAATAAGTAAGTTAAGGGCCCTCTTCTATCTCTTAAAGGTCTAGTAAAGGACTTCTCTTTCCCTCTTATAGTTTAGGTACCTTAGGATAAGGTGCTTAGCTATATACCTTCCTTAGCTATAGCGGTAGTTATCTTAGTCTACCTTATTAGTCTTTTTTAAGAAGGAAAATAAGAAGCTAGCCTTAAAAAGGAGCTAGTAAAAGGCTAAGAGGGTCGGCTTAGGCCTCCTTATAAGGTCCTTTTTTAAGCTAAAGGCTAGGCGAGGGGTCTTTTAAATAAATATATAGTACTTACCTAAGCCCTTAGCCTTAAGGCCTTTAGCCGCCTTAGTAGCTTAAAGTCCCTTTTAATAGTCCTTAGTAGCTTACTAAACCTTTCTTTATAAATAGCTAATAAAAACTAAGAGGGTCCCTTAGGTAAGGGCCCTTAAGCCTTTTTTAGCTAGCTAGTTAGCTAGCTCGTTACTAAGGATCCTTAGGTAGTTAAGGTACTAGTATAGCTATATATTATAAAAGGCTTCTAAGCTAGATAGGAGCCTTTTAATATATATAGCTAGTTTAATAGGGGTATTTATACCCTTAGGAATATATAGCCCGCGTAGTAAAGTCTTTAGTAGGGTCCTTAGTAAGGTCCTTAGTAGGATCCTTAGTAGGATCCTTAGTAGAGTCTTTAGCTAGCCCTCTTTTTAATTAGATAATCCCTTAGCCCTTATTTATCTAGGAAAGAAGGAGGGAAAATTTAGTCTATAAAAAAGGTCTCTTTTCCTCCTTAGCTAATAGATAGTATTAGTATTATTATCTTCTTCTTTTATTATTAGCATCGATATCTTCTTCTATATCTTTTCTTTACTAATATACCTTTTTAGCCCTCTTTGCCTTTACCTTACCCTACCTAGTACTTTCTCGTTTTCCTTTATTCCCTTTAGACCCCCTCGTCCTTTAGTATCTAGCTACTACTATTACCGTTAGTATAGGTATATCTTTAGGTATATACTATAGCTACCGTTAAACTAGGTCTAAGAAACCTATAATTTTCCTTATAATAGCTTAGCTATTTATAAAGATATAGCTATTTGTAAGGGGGTTAAGGGGGCTATACTTTAAGGGCTAAGGCTTCTTAGCTAAGTACTTTAAGACCCTGAGTATTACGAATAGCTTTACGTTAGCTACTTTAATTAAGGGCCCTAGGTTCTTATAGTATACTTTAATAGGCCTATTTTATAAGCTTATTTTATAAAAGGAGTAAGCGTTAGTCTTTATAAGGGAGCCCTTAAGGCACCCTTTAAAGCTATTAGTATAAATAGCTAAGGGCTATAACCTAAAGTCTTTTAAGCTAGCTAAGCTAGCTAAGAAGCGTTAGTATTACTTCTTAGCTAAGGGCTTAAGGGCCTTTATTATTATAATAAAGGCCTTAAGCTTTAGGGCCTATAAGGGCTCTTAGCTAGCTTTTTTTCTTTTTAAGTTATAATTAGGTCTTATAAGAGCTACTAAGCCTTTAAGGAGGTAAAAGAGCTACTTATATAGCTTAATATAGCTTAAGGCCCTTAGGTTAAAGCTTAAGTTAGCGAGGTTATCTTATATAGCTAGGTTATAGGCTTACTTTATAAGGTAACTAAGTAAGAAGTATAGGGTTTAAAGGGTATAAGAAAAGCATACCCTTTTAAATTATACCTTTATTAGTAGTAGGGCTACTTTAGCTTTTAAAGCCTTAATAAAGTATCCTTTAAAGGCCCTTAAGACCTTTAAAAGAGCTTAGTTTTAAAGCCTTTAAAAAAGCTTTATAAGGCTCTTAAAGGTCTTAGGCCCTTTATACTAAAGCTAGGCCCTATAGTTTACTATAAAAGTTATATAAGCTTAGTAGAGCTATTTAAAGGCTTTAAATAATAAGCCTTTTTATATAAAGGTTAGGCGGGATAGTAGTTTAAAGGTAGCTTATATAAAAGCTACCTTCTTCTTAATATATTATTTAAATAAGAGCTTAAAATTAAAGAAGACCCTTAGCTACTATAATAAGGGCTTTACCTTAAATAATAAGCCTCCTATTATTATACCCTTTAAAATAGGCTGCTTTTACTTACTAAAGTAAATAAGTTCTATCTTTAAGGGGTTAAAGTAGACCCCTTAGTCCTTAGCTTATTTAAATAGGTTAATAGCTATTACTTTTAGCTACTAAACATTCTTCTTAGCTAAGGTTAACGTTATAAAGATACTAAAGTTATTTATATAAGATAGCTAGTATCTTTTAGCTATTAGTACCCCCCTTATATATAATAGGAATAAAATAAGGCTAATAAGGGACCTTTAAAGCACCCTTATTACTAAGTCTATAAGGGGCTAGACTTACCCCTTAAAAGCTAGCTAGATCTTTCTTTTAGTAAGGTAGTAATCTACTTAGCTTATAAGAGCCTTAGGGAGGTTTAATTCCCTTAGGACCTTTATAAGCTATTCTTTTAATATAAAATTAAAGGCGCTCTTTATATTTAATAAGAAGGTACTAGTAATAGCTTTCTTATTAAACTCCTACCTCTTTTAGATATAGTATAAAAGGAGGAAGGCTATATTTATAGCTAACTACTATTTTTATCCCCTTAGCTATATAAGGTTTAAAAGCTTAGCTATACTAGCTAAATAGCTTAGCTAGGTAGCGTATAGCTTTTTAAGGACCTTTTTTAAGTAGTTAAGTAGACTTATAACCTTATAGGCCTTAGGGCTAGTATAGTCTAGCTTATTTTACTTAGGAAGTATAATTCTTATAGCTTTTTTTATACCTTAAGGTAGTATCCTTAGTTAAATAAAGCTTTATAGGCCTTATTAAAGACTATAAAGATAGCTTTATATATATATTAGATAGGGAGGAAGCTAAGGGAGTCTAAGATAAGGGCTTTCTTATTAAAAGAGCTAAAAATAGCCCTCTTAATCTTAAGGTCCTTTAGCTTTAGCTAGTCCTACTTAACTATACTCTTACTACCTATATAGCCTAGAGGCTATTTCTTTTCTAGGCTTTAAGGGGGGGCTAAGGGGGGGCTAGGGCTAGGGTATAAGGTTAGAGAAAAGGTTATTAAGAAGGCCTATATTTTTCTATAAAGGTATTTATTAGAAGACGCGGTTATTAATTATATATATTAATTATAGCGTACCTATAGGAGCGGGTTTTACTTTTGCTTACGTAGCGAAATAGTCTTCGCGATAGTTATAAGCCTAGGAGGGGATAGTATACTACCCCTATAACTTCCGGTAACTACGCGCGGTGCGGGGTTTAATCCCTCGTAGACGACTACCTCTCTTAGATTTCCTTAGGTTATTAGCGTGGCGCTTAGTATTCGACTCCCGCGTCTTAGGCTATAAGGTCTAGGGCTCCCGGCGGAGCCGCGATCCCTAAGGGGGTATATCGGAAGACGCGGTTATTAGTTATATATATTAATTGCAGCGCACTTATAGGAGCGCGTTCTACTTTTACCTACGTAGCGAAATAGTCTTCGCGATAGTATTAGCTTTTACCTTTATCCCTTCTTTTATATATAAGATACTAAGAAGGGTAGGGTTAGCTCTAGCCTTAGTATAAAAAAAGGCTATAAAGATATCCTTTCTTATTACTTTTATTAAGAAACTCTCTTAGTATTACTTTTTAATAGCTTTAATAGTATACTTAAAGCTATTTTAGGCCTTTATAAAGCTCTTTTAGCTCTTTTTATCCTAGGCTAGCTTATAAGCCTATTAAGCTAAGCTTAAGGCTTTTTAAAAGTAGGTTAGCTTAGATCCCTTATAAGGCTTTTTTTTTAGTATTACTATATTTAAGGCCTTTATAAAGGTTCTTATTAAAAGGAAAGCTATCTCTTTTAAGTTATCTCTTTTTATAGCCCTCTTTATAGCTATAAAGAGGTCTTATTCTTTTTTAGCTAAGTATTCTAAAAATACTTTTTAGTTTACTTTCTTATAATTATAGCTAGTAAGCTTAGCTAGTAAGGGCCTATTAGCGCCCTTTAAGCTAGCTTTAAAGGCTATAAGCTTATAATCTAAGCCTATAGCTTTTATAAAGTAAAGGTTAGCTTAGGTTAGCTATTTAAAAAGGCTATAAAAAGTAAGGTCTATAACTAAAGCCCCTTTTAAGCCTTTCTTTTAATAGGTACTTTTTATAGCTACCTTAAGGTCTATTAGTAAGGAAGCCTTATAGCGGTTAAGCTAGCTAATAAAGGCTTCTACCTTATAGGCTTTAAAGGGTTTTATAAAAGGGTTTTAATAAAGATAGTATAATTTAAAGTCCCTTATTAATAAGAAGGGCTATTATAAGAATTAAGCTATTAATAGTAGCTTTTTTACTTTATAAGGCCCTTACTAGCCTTAGCTAGCTAAGGCCCCTTTAACCTCTTTTTTATTATATAAGTTAATAATAGTAAACGGTTTAATACTTTTTACCTTTATAGCTTATATATTAAGATTATAAAAGAGGTTAAAGCTAAGGCTAGCTTTTATTTAAGCTTCCTTCTTCTTATAAACTATAACCCTAGGCCTCTTAGTAAGCTTAAGAAAGTTAGTAAAAGGGATAAGGGTTATAATATTATAGGCCGGATACTATATAAGGATATAGCTATTATTAATCTTATAAAGGTAGGGCTCTTATAATAAAATAAGGTCCGCTTTTATTTTTAGGGCCTACTTTAAGATTAATAGGTTAGCTATTTCCTACCTATTAGTATTATACTATATAATATTAATAAGGTTATAGTTAAGCTTAAGGGGCCTAAAGGGCTTTAAGGGCCCTATAAGTATAAGGGGGCTAAGGCTATTAAGTATTAGTTATTCCCTTATAAACTCTATATTATACTTTATTAGTAGTAAGGTGCTCTCCCTTATAGTTATAGTATTAAACTTTAAAGTAAGAGTAGCCTTAGCTAGCTTTATAGCTAAAGTAGTTATAGTTCTTAGTTAGGTACTTTTAAAGATATAGCTTATAAGGGTCCTAAGGGACTTAAATCTCCCTAAGGCCCTTATAAGCTAGGTAAACTACTTTCTTACTAAAAGGAAGATCTAGTTAGCCTTTAAGGGGTAAGTCTAGCGCTTTATAAACCTAGTAATAGGGGTGCTTTAAGGGTCCTTTATTAGCTTTATTTTATTCCTCTTATATATAAGGGGGATACTAGCGGCTAAGGGATACTAGCTATTTTATATAAATAACTTTAGTATCTTTATAACGTTAACCTTAGTTAAGAAGAATATTTAATAGCTAGAAGTAATAGCTATTAAACTATTTAAATAAGCTAAGGACTAAGGGGTTTACTTTAACCCCTTAAAGATAGAACTTATTTACTTTAATAGGTAAAGGTAGCTTATTTTAAAGGGTATAATAGTAAGAGGCTTATTATTTAAAGTAAAGCCTTTAATATAATAGCTAAGGGTCTTCTTTAATTCTAGGCTCTTATTTAAATAATATATTAAAAAGAAGGTAGCCTTTATATAAGCTACTTTTAAAAGACTATCCCGCCTAACCTCTATATAAATAAGCTTATTATTTAAAGCCTTTAAATAGCTCTACTAAGCTTATATAATCTTTATAGTAAACTATAGGGCCTAGCTTTAATATAAAGGGCCTAAGACCCTTAAGACCCTTATAAAGCCTTTTTAAAGGCTCTAAAACTAAGCTCTTTTAAAGGTCTTAAGAGCCTTTAAAGGATCCCTTATTAAGGCTTTAAAAGCTAAAGCGGCCCTACTACTATTAAAGGTACGATTTAAAAAGGCATGCCTTTCTTATTATAAGGGCTTTTACCCTATATAGGCCTAGACTAAGGTCTAGGCTAAGTCTATATATAAGCGGCCTTAACGCTTATATAGGCTAGGCCTATACTTCTCTTTCCTTTCCCTTTTATAGATTATTAACCTTCTTTTAATAGACTATACCTAAGCTTATACCTTTACCTACTCTATAATAGTATAATCTACCCTTTATTTTACCTTCTTTATATCCCTATATATAAAATAGCTATTTTTAGCTACTTTTAAAGCTAATATTTAATTACTTAGTTTAGTTAAACCGCCCGCGCTAGTATATATATATATATAATATCTATACTTTTATAGTCGTAAAATTAAAGCGAATATAATACTTAGTTTACCTAGGTAATTAAGAGCCTCTTATAATAGTAGGGCTCTATACGACTAAGAGCGGTACTACTATACCTTAGTAAGTTTAATAGCTCCTTTATAGAGCTCGAGCTATAGCTACTTTATATAAAAGTAAAGCTCTATACTAATTATAGTAAACTTAATATAGCTAAGTTAGTAAGCTAAGAGCTTATAACGCTCTATTAAAAGTAAAGTAAAGCTATTCTAGCCTACCTTATATAGTTTAAAGAGGTACTTTATTAAGTAAATATATATAGCTAGCTTAATATAGTAAAGTATAATTACTTTATTATAAGCTTAAATATATATTAGTATACTTATTTAAGTAAAAGGTCTATACTACTAAATATATATATTAATCTAATCTACTTTCTTCGTAAGCTTAGTAGTAATAAGTTTCTTTTTTTATCTTATTTTATAATATAAGAAGAGGATAATACTAATAATACTATAAATATCTCTATCTCTACCTTAAGGACCGAGGATAGAAAGAGGTAGTAATAGGAGGGTCGCTATATAAGCTATAGTAGTAAATCCTATTAGTTTTTAAAGTGCCCGCGCTAAGAGGCGCGGGTAAACGTACTCTAAGTAATAGAAGGGCGTATACGCTAGGACGGAAAAGAGGTTAGGTTCGACGATAGCAACTCTAATAATAAGTAATCTTAGTAACGCCTCTATAGGCTTTAACGGCGTTCCCTCTTATATAGTAGTAGCTACTATATAGATAGGATATATACTTATAGCAACCGAAAGGGCGGCTAAGATATAAGAAGGCCGCTAATATAATATAACTATAGTAAAAGGTAGTACTTATATAGCCTTATATAAGAGGGAGCGGAGCCTTATATACTAAAGTACTATCCTTTATATTATAGTACTAAGAGTACTATTATACGCCGATATAAGGGGGGGGGGATACTATACGCTTACTAAAGCTAGCTATATACTATTTTATATACCTTTACTCCCTAGCTATAAGTACTAAAGCCTAAATCTTAGGGCGCGGCCCCTACTAATAATATAGTCTATCTAAGAAGCTTACTTAAGAGGGTATTATATATATATATTTTTTTTCTATAACTAAGTATATATAGTCTATATAAGGGTTCCGTCCCCTTAAGCGTAGTATTAGGTATTATTTAAAAACGCGCTTTTTTAAAAGCTAGGTAGGGGTATAATATAAGGGCTTTTACCCTATATAAGCTTAGACTAAGGTCTAGGCTAAGTCTATATATAAGCGGCCTCTACGCTTATATAGGCTAAGCTTATACTTTTCTTTTTTTTCCCTTTTATAGATTATTAACCTTCTTTTAACGGACTATACTTAAGCCTATACCTTTACCTACTTTATAATACTTATACTTTTTAGACCCTATACTTCTTACTTAGTTACTATAAGAGTCTTTAACTATTATAGGTTATAGGCTTAGGCTATAGCCTAAGCTATATAGTTATATATAGAAGGCTAGATCCTATATATATATATATAGGCTAGCCGCGTATAGGAGAGCTCTATATAGCTTATTAATATTATTCTACGGACGGTACCTACGCGTACGCCTCTACCTACTCCGTAATAGTATAAGCTATTAACTAATAGATCTAATAGATATCTCTCTAGAGAAGGCGCCTCCCCCTCGAGGAAGTACTCCGCCCCTCCCTAGATAGATAGGAAGTATCGTAGCTATCCTAGAAGCGATTAAAAGCGCGACGGCTAGCGAGAAGGACAAGGTTCTCGCTATACTAAGGGAGCCGTCTACGAGACTAGCTTTAACCCCTATAGCCTCTATAACGCCGGTTACGGCGGCGATACTACCGATAAGGAAGCCGCTCCCTTAGCCGACTTAGGATAGTAAGCTAGAGTCCTTTTACTTCTTCCTTAGCCGGCTATAGATAAAGTTTATAACCGATAAGAAATAGGGCCTAAATAGCTATCGCGATATAGCGTAGTATTCGCTCCTTTATATACTACCGGAGCCCTAGATACGGCGGATCTCTAGATTCTAGGATAAGGGCGGCCCTAGGGGCAGACGCGACCTATAAGACTTCTTCTAATACCTTATATATACGTTCGGCAACGTATAGGAGCGGGAGAAGGTATAAGATAAGCTACGGACCCTTAAGTAAAGAGACGGATAAACCTTTAGCGAATTCCTTCCCGATTTTAAAGAGACGCTCTTATAAGTAGCGGGGACTATAGTATAGGAAGATAGCGCGAAGCTTATATAGCTATAGAATTCGATTACGCCGGCCCTATAAGAGCTACTTATCCCTATAATTATACCTACTAACTATAGCGAGTATATAAGCTAGTTAATAAAGGTAGCTTAGGGCTATAAGTAGACGCTGCGTTTCTAGAAGCTCTATAAGCGCACGCCGTATAGCGGCGATAAGATTACCGCCCCTTTATAAGATAAATAACCGGCTATCGATATAGACGGGGATACCTTAATATCGGCTACCTATATAGACTAGGCTAGACGCGGTAAGAAGACGCCGTCGACTACCCCCTATACCGCCCCGTACTTTAAGTAGCGGGCGAAGTAGGTAACGAGCGAGGAAATCGGGAAGAGGAAGGCTAACGGCCGCTACCTATATTATAGAGTATCTATATACTTTATATTAAATTACCCCTTCCTTTTAGCTAAGTAGCCTATAGCGGTTTAAGTAGCGAAGATAGAACCGCTCCTCGCTTTAAACGATAAGGAGGACTCCGCCCCCCTAGGCCTAGAAGAAAAAGAGTAGCTCCGGAGTAAAAATAGGCTCTAGAGCCCTAATTACTAGTACTAGTAAAGGAGAAAGAAGAATTATCCGCCTATATAGAAAAAGAGCTTACTTTAATATAGGTTATAATTAATAACTCCTTGCCTATTACCGCCCTTATAAACGAGGGCTACTAGTACTACGCCGTAGTTAACGAGGCGCTTATATAAGAGATATAAGTACTAGTAGAAAAGATCGCCTTAAGGCGAGTAAAGGGCGCCTTAAGCGCAATAAAGGGTACGGTAATTAAGGGTATTACGTAGCTAGCTATAGAGGTCGATAGTTACTATAAGCTTATCATAGCCTATATAATCCCTTAACTAGAGTTTCCCTTAATCCTTAGGAAACCCTAGTTATTATATATAGAGTTATACTTAGTTCTATACTAAAGGAAGCTATAGTTTAAGCCTATATAACGGTAGGTCCGCTATAACGATAGTTCTATAAGCGTAGGACTAGGCGTACGAGCTTTATACTCGGTATAAGAAGTCCTTGCCTCTATCTTTATAGGAACTATATAATAAGTAGAGCGGGGGCAAGGCTAGGCAGCGGCTAACGTAGCGGTCTATATAGTTAGCTTAGCGGATATCGATAAGGCCCTCTAAATAAAAAAGCTAAAGTCGCCCTCTAAGCTATAATAATAGATACCGGAGCGTTTTTATAACCTCCTACCGCTATTTAAGGCCTAGGAAGCGGATAAGCTTAACCTATATAAGCCGGGGGTAGACTATAGGATCGTACTCTATACTAATAAGAAGGGGCAGGAACTACCTATACTATTTAGACCGCTATATAGTATATTATACGCGGAGCTACTAGTGCTAAAAAAGACGCTAAGGGACCTCTTAGATAAGGGTTTTATTTAAGTAAGTAGCTCTAAAGTAAGAGCGCCGGTCCTATTTATACGTAAACTAAGGGGCGGGATACGGTTCTATTATTACTATAGGGCTTTAAATATAATTATAAGGCTAGACCGCTACCCCTTACCCTTAATCTTAGATACGCTCTATAACCTTTTAAAGGCGAAGTAGTTTATAAAGCTAGATATAAAATAGGCGTTCTATAAGGTATAGATCTTAAAGGGTAATAAGTAGAAAACGGCGTTCTATATACGCTATAGCTTATTTAAGTAGCTTATAACGCCCTTTAGCCTTTTAAGAGCGCCCGCTACCTTTTAGCGTTATATTAATAATATACTTTAGGACTTCCTCGATAAGTTCGCCTCTATATATATAGATAATATCCTTATTTATATAAGCGGCTCTTATAAGGACTATATATAGAAAGTATAGAGGGTCCTAGAGCGCCTCTAACTTTATAGGCTCTACCTCGACCTAGATAAGTACGAATTTAAGGTTAAGAGGGTTAAGTACCTAGGCTTTATTATCTATATAGGCGTAGGTATATAGGCGGACCCTATAAAGATCTAGGCGATTTAAGACTAAGCTACCCTAACTATATAGATAGGCGTATAGAGCTTCCTTAGGTTCGCGAACTATTATAGGATATTTATTAGGGGCTTCTCCTATATTATAATGCCCCTAAATAAGATTACTAGGAAGTAGACCGCCTTTCGCTAGGGGCCCGTATAAGAAGGAGCGTTCCGTACGCTTAAGGACCTATTCTCTTAAGCCCTAGTACTACTTTAATAGGACTTCGACCGGTCTACGTTAGTTAAAGCGGACTATAGCGGCTAGGCACTTAAAAGAACGCTCTCTTAGGAGGTAAACGGGTAGAAGTAACTAGTAGCGTTCTACTCCTATAAGCTAACCCTAGTAGAGCGGAATTACGCTATTTATAATAAGGAGATACTAGTAATTATTAGCTACCTTAAGTAATAGTAAGCGGAGCTCTAGAGCTATAAGAGCTTTAAGGTCCTTATAGACTATAGGAACCTCGAGTACTTTATAACTCGCTAGCACCTCTTAGAGCGGTAAGCCCGCTAGGCGGAGTATCTTTTATACTTTAACTTCTCGATTAAGTACCGCCTTAGGCGGGACTCTATAGTCCTAGACGCGCTTTCCTAGAAGGATTAAGACCGGCTAATAAGAGCGGATATTAAGGCCTAGGATCTATAGCTTATCTTATAGGAAGTACTACGGACTTATATAAGAGCTTCCCTAGTAAAGGAAGACGCGGTGCTAGTAAATAAGCTTCCCCCCGCGCCCTTACCTCGGTCTAGTAAAGAGGGATAGACCGGCCTAGGGGCGCGCGCGGCGAGAGTATTTTAAGATAAGGCCCTTTAACGCTTATAGGATAGGATAGCAGCTCTAGACTATACCTACGAGGGCGTACGCCGCGCCGTTAAGTCCGGCGCTTAACGCTTAGATCTAAAGCTAAAGCTAAAGGTATAGGTAGCCGACTATTATATCGACCTATAAGGGCATCTACGCTAGCGGGGGAGACTATAGGTACCGGGCGCACTATATACTACGGAAGCTAAGGAGAAGGAGGGACCGCCGGAGCTAGACGAATAGAACGAGCTCTAAAGGAGGCTAGTCTAACTTATCTATAACTCTAGTATCGTAGGTTACCTAGGCAGATAGGGCATAGTAGTAGGCCTTATAAGGGACTTTTACTAGCCCCTCTTATAGTACTACGTTTATTGCTTCCTCTATAACTATAATATCTATAGCCGTATAAAGATCTAGAAAGCGTAGCTTAAGGGGCTGCTTAAGTAGCTTCCGGTACCCGACCGGTTTTATATATATATATAGATAGACTTTATAATAGACCTCCTACTTATAAAGGGCGGCAACCGCTATATATAAGTAATTAAGGACCGACTTAGTAAGTTTATAGTATTAAAGCTAATACTATTTATAGATATAAAGTCCTATATAAAGCGCTTCCTATAGTACTAGGCCTACTTATATAGCTAGCTAGCCTCTATTATAAGCGATAAGGGATCGAATTAAACTAGCTACTTTTAGTAGTACCTATACTAGCTACTTTAGATTATATAGCTACTTAGTATAGTATATTACTTATAGACTAATAGAGGGCCTAAGAGGGTTAACTAAGAGGTATAGGCTTACCTATAGGCTATTATAGCCTATAACTAAGTAGACTAAGACTAGTAGCTCCCCGCGGCCTAACTTACATTAAATAGTAAACTATATACCTTTATTAAGATAGCCCCTTTCTTTATAATATATAGCTTCGAACTACCCTTACTAGTTCCCTTTACTATAGATATAGTAGTAAAGTAGTATAGTAATTTATTACTAAAGGGCCGCGCCTCTATATTTATATAAAAGCTATAGGAGACTATAGATTATTACTAATCCGCGATAGCCGCTATAGCGTAAGATTAAGAGCGGCACGCTAATAAGACTAGGGCCCTATCTTAAGGTATATGAGCAAAAGCGGAATTTTGGGAAATCAAGGAATCACGTAAGACTACGTGATAGAGGGGAAGAAGGAGTATAAGGTAGGGTTTTCAACGGAATTTATTGGTAGTGTATTGGTGTGTGGAAGAGGTGTTGAAGTTAATGATTCTCTATCTATCTACCAGCGGACATGCTGTCTTATATAGACAATTGTAGCTGAACGGAAGAACCTTTCTGGACCAGATTTAGGCTGCCGTATAGCCCTGAGACTGAGGAATTCCGTGATACCTCGAGTGAATCTGGAAGTGTCTTGGTTCCACTGATATTCGTGTTTAAAGGAGGTTGGTCGTGCCGGTGTTCTTGAGAGGTCTTAGCTAGCATTCTAAGCTAGCTCTGTTCCTTCGATTCCCGATTGTACGATAACCGGCAACCCGTTTAATGCATAATGACATGCAAAATGACGAGCGATTCTTGCTCTATAAGATGAGATTTTGTCTATAATTAATATACTACTTATTGGCTTATATAATCGGGAGAGTATATTATAGCTGCTTTATTTATAGTAGGAACACCGTTCCTTACAGCCTCCCTTAAAGAGTAGATTTATATACTCTTTACTGATTTATTTATAGTAGTATATATATAGGTAAAACCTAATTTAGGAAAACCATTCTTATACCTTAATAGGATATATAAAACCTATTCTTTCTTAGGAAAAAATCCTTAGGTATATACTAATAGAAAACCTATAGTAGGAAAAATCTATAGTTATAATAATTATTTATAGGATAACCTTATATAAGGTAAAACCTATTATTGCTAGGAAAATCTTAATAGATAAAAACCTAGTAAATATTTCTCTAGGAAACCTAAAAGGAAAGACCTAGTAGGGAAAGATATAGAAAGCATAAGAAATATCTAAAACCCCTTTAATTGCTTAGGAACTTATATTAAGGATAGACCGTCTCTAAATTTATAGAGTAATTTAGGTCTTAATTCCTTCGTAAAAATATCAGCTATATTATCTTCTGATTTAATATAAAAAACTCTAATTTCCCCTTCTCTTATACTAGTTCTAGTATAGTAATAGGCTAATCTTATATACTTAGACCTTTTATGAAATTCCGGATTTTCTGCTAATTTAATAGCAGCAGTATTATCCGTTAAAATAGGAGGTATAGTATTAGGAATCTTAATAGATAGATCCTTAGTAATATTTTTAAAAAGCATATTTAAATAAACAGCTTCTTTATTTGCCTCCCTAAGGCCAATATACTCTGCTTCGTAGGTAGAAAGAAAGTTCCTAAACCTTCTTTATTAAATTCCCTTAATTTATTTAAGGTATAATTTTCTTGGGATATATATAGCTCTTTATTTTCTCGGTTTATTGTAATATTTAGACCTAAGAAGTCTTTTATATCTCCTAAGATAGTAAAATCTAGGAATTTAGATAATTCTTTAAATAATCTTTCTTCTATTATAGATTTAGAGGGCCCTACTATAAGAAAGTCGTCAACGTGAATTGCTAAGGCTATACTATAGTCCTTATTTATAAATACTCCTTCGTCTATTAAAAGAGGAAGAAATCCGAGATTATTTAGTATAATTTTTAAATGATTATACTAGAGCTTAGGACTTTGTTTTAGGCCATATAATGCTTTCTTTAGCTTTGCTTTAATTTGACCGGTTTTATATAGGTCTAGGAATTTAGTTAATTTAATTCCTTTAGCTCTATAAGCTGATCTATATTTTAAATAATATTCTTTAAGAGCGTATTCTTCGTAGCCTATAGGAAGATCGATATATACTTCGCTATCTATATCGGCATGTACGAATGCATTTGTTATATCTATTTGCAAAGCTTCGAATTCGTAGATAATAGCTAAAATAAGCAGAATTCTAATAGATTCGGGTCTAGCCGTAGTCGAGAAGGTATCTAGGAAATCTAAGCCATAGATCTGCTTAAATCCCTATATTACGAAACGGGCTTTATATTTTATTATATTATTTTGACTATCCTTCTTAATAGTATAGACCTAGCGGCCTCCTATAGCCTCCCTATCCCTAGGGAGGTAGGAAAATTCCCAAGTTTTATATTTAATTAGCTGGATAATCTCCTTAATCATAGCATCTTTCTAAAATGCTATTTCAGGGCTATTTATTGCCTGTTTATAGGTCTTTGGAATTTTTAGATCCTGATTTTCTATACTAACTAGAATTAACTCTATAAAATCGCAGTTTAGAAATAAATTAACGTTAGGGTATTCGATATAGTTAGAATCGAACCCTTCCGGCTTCTTAGGTAATTCTACTACTATTTTACTAGTAGTAGGAATAGGATCGTTATTTAGAGACTCTTCTTCTATAGAGGGCGAGGGACTTTTATCTCTAGGTTCTCTAGATCTTCCTCTATAGGGATATAGCTTTCTAGCTTATCTTTATTCGGAATAGAATTAAAATCAAAGGTATTATTACTACTAGAGATTTCTAGATTTTTATAAATTTATTTTCTAGTATAGTAATATCTCTAGAGATAGTAATCTTTCTCTTAGAAATTCCTAGATTTTATATGCATTTTCTAAATAGCCTACTATTATTCCCTTAAAAGCTCTATTATCTAGCTTATCTTTAGGGTCTTTATTCTTATAATATATAAGGCTTCCGAAGGTCTTAAATTTATTTAAGGTCTCGAAGGGTAGTATTATATTATCCCTCTTTTCTATAGGACTTTTAATCCTATCGCAGAATGCGGTGATCTATTATATAAATAGGTAGCTGTTAAAACAGCTTCTCCCATAGATATTTAGGAAGCCTAGCAGTAAATAAAAGAGCTCGTACTTTTCTTCTATAGTACGATTTATTCTTTCTATTCTACTGTAGATTCCATGTCCTAGGAGGACTAGAATTAAAGGTAATTCCTTCTTTTCGCAATAGAGCTTTATTTTATATATAAATTCTTTAGCATTATTAGAAAATGCTTCTCTAATCCTAGTATTTTTAGGGTTATTTTCACCCTATTTTTAAATTCTAGGAACCTATCTAGAGCTTCTCCCTTTTTTCGAAGAAGGTATATTTCTAGATATCGGGTTCCTACGTCTAGGAAAGAAATATAATAGTGATATTTATTATAAGTAGGCACTTTAATTGGCCCCTAAATATCTAATACTATTTTTTCTAAATAGGAATAAGACTTATACGAGGGTTGTTTATTAACCCTATTCGTTGCTTTAGCTCTAATATATATTTCGCACTGCCTTATTTTATTTTCCTCTTCTAGAGGCATTTTATATCCTTATTATATCTTTTAATATTTCTAAAATAGCCCTACTATTTATATGCCCTAAGCGTAAGTGCCAAGTATAAAAATCTATATCCTTTGCTTTTAAAGACGTAATAAGGATCGATTGGCTTTCTAATAAAGGTTCTATAGGAATATAATATAATTTATTTCTAAGAAATCCTTTAGTAAGGACCTTAGCCTTATTATCTAATAAAAGGACTTTATTTCCTCCTATTAAGGCATAGGTATTATTAAAATAAGATTGGGATAGTATATTTACCCCTAATTCGGGTATATAAAAGCAGTCTCGAAGGATATACCTTTTTCTACTATGCGGGAACTTAAATACTAAGTCCCCTTTTCTTTACTAATATAAAGGAAGCTTTTCCTAGCAAACTTTAGACTTAATTTCTTTATAGTTAATAAGGAAATTCTTATTAGATACTATATGCCTAGTAGCTCCGGTATTATATATAAAATCAAAGATCCTTTTATTCTTATAACTAGGAAATCCTCCTTCTCTTGCCTTTAAGACTAATTCCTTTATTCTAGGAATCGAGGCTTTTAGAGGTCCTAAAAGAGAGTCTTTATTAGCTTCTGCTATAGGGGTAATTATAGAGGTTAAAATTACCTCTAAATCCTTAGACGTATATATAGGGTCAGGGCCCTAGAGAGGTCTATAAGGTCGATATCTAGGTCTATATTTTCTTCTTGCGAAGCTATATTTAAGACCTTATTACTATCTTCCGAATCGGACTCTAGCTCGGTAATTCGAGCCTTCCTTCTTTTATTAGTAGTAGACATGCTACTAGAAGGGGATTTCTTCCTAGAAGAAGAAGAAGAAGAAGATTTTCTCTTCTTAGAAATTCGAGTCCTATCGTCCTTTTTTCCTTTATTTAATACCTAATAAGCGGGAGCCTTATTCGGGTGTAATTTATAGCAATTTGCTATAAAATGCCCTGGTTTTTTGCATTCCTTATAATAAGGAGTATCCGTAGAATTTCTATAGGATTTCCAAGGCTTCCTTCGTATTAGGAAGGCTTTCTCCGAAGATTCGTCTATATCCTCTATTCTTCTAGCTTCGTCTAAAAGACTAGCTGTAAGGGTTTCGAGGGTAAACGCCGCAGAATTATGCCTAAGGCTCTGCGTAATATTTGTAATATAGCTTCTAAATTCCTTATTAAGGCAATTAAGAATCCATGCTATTAGAACAACTTCTAGAATTTCTATATTACGGGATTTTAAATCCTCGTAGATTTCCTTTACCTTATAAAGGTATTTCTAAATTAGAGTCCGAGGGACTAAGATTAAAGAGCTGCTTAATAAGCAGATAATTCGACGAAAAGTTCGACGGATTATATAGCTTTTTAAGCTTATCCCACGCTTCTTTAGCATTTTTAGATGCCGAATTTACATTAAGGACCATCTTCGACTCGAAGGAATATTATAGATAAAGCCTCCGTAGTCTATATATGATTTGCTTGCTCTAGAGCAGCAATAAGCTTTTCTTTTATAAGGATAGCTTCCATCCTCGTAGTCTATAAGGTATAATTTGAATTTCCCTTAAGTCTAGTAAATTCGTATTCTTTCTGTCCACCTATTTTATATAAATTCGGTATTAGGCTTAAAAGGAGCAAGCCGGGCTCATAACCTCTTAAGGTATATGAGCAAAAGCGGAATTTTGGGAAATCAAGGAATCACGTAAGACTACGTGATAGAGGGGAAGAAGGAGTATAAGGTAGGGTTTTCAACGGAATTTATTGGTAGTGTATTAGTGTGTGGAAGAGGTGTTGAAGTTAATGATTCTCTATCTATCTACCAGCGGACATGCTGTCTTATATAGACAATTGTAGCTGAACGGAAGAACCTTTCGGGACCAGATTTAGGCTGCCGTATAGCCCTGAGACTAAGGAATTCCGTGATACCTCGAGTGAATCTGGAAGTGTCTTGGTTCCACTGATATTCGTGTTTAAAGGAGGTTGGTCGTGCCGGTGTTCTTGAGAGGTCTTAGCTAGCATTCCAAGCTAGCTCTGTTCCTTCGATTCCCGATTGTACGATAACCGGCAACCCGTTTAATGCATAATGACATGCAAAATGACGAGCGATTCTTGCTCTATAAGATGAGATTTTGTCTATAATTAATATACTACTTATTGGCTTATATAATCGGGAGAGTATATTATAGCTGCTTTATTTATAGTAGGAACACCGTTCCTTACACCCTAGTAAATAGATTTATAGTAAGAGATAAAGTATAGCTAGACCTCCGTAACTATAGGTCGGTATAACTAAAGAAGAAGCTTAACTAGCTATATATAAAGTTTATAGTATAAAGGGTTATTAGCCTATAGGTTATAGAGCTTAATAGTCTCTTAATAGGGGTCTATAATAAGATTAATATAGACCTCCTTTATAGAGCCTCCTTTAACCCGCTACTTAAATAAGAAGTAGCGGACGCTTAACCGCCTATAATTAAGGTAGAGGAAGAGGACGAGTTTAAGGTTAAAGAGATATAGGCCGCGCGCTAGAAAAAGGTCGGTAAGGGGAAACGCTAGAAGGTCCTTATTAAGTAGCGCGGGTATCTTAACCTTACGTAGGAACCTATACGTAAGTTTATAAGAACTATAGCCATCGATAAGTTTAAAGCTTTATTTAGAATAGTAAATAAGAACAATAGACTAATAAACTATTAATAGTAGCCCGGGCTAGGACTATAAAGTAAGTAAAGCGGAGTAGGTAGTTATAATAACGTAAGCGTAATTATATAAGTAAAGATAAAAATAGCGTTTATTTTAAGGCAGAGCCCTTAGACTACTTAGACCTACTCCTTATCCTTATTATCGTCCTTATCCTTATCCTTATCGTCCTCCTTTACCTTATTAGCGGCGGCGGCGCTCTCTAGGGCGCTTAGGCGGCCCTCTAGGCCCGCGAGCTAGTCGGCGGTAGCGGCGGCTCCGGGGGCTCCGGGGGCAAGGGGGGCCCGGCCGGTAGCAGCGGCAAGGGCGGCGGCGGGCACGGCTAAGGGGACCGCCGATAAGGCGACGGAGGTAGTATCCCTAGTGCCGGGAGAGTTAGTAGCGGAAGTAAAAGAGCTAGATAAGAGGAACTTACTTAGGGACGAGGCCCTAGCGCTCGAGGGCGCGGAGATTATAGTAGGCGGCGGCGGCGGCGGTAAGGCGCTTCTTAGTAGCCCCCTATACCTACCCGTACGCGCCGGCCTTCTAAGCCGACGCCGTAGCGAGTAGGACGGGAGGCGCCGCCTTATAAGCGCGGCCGGCACGCGCGTATTAGTAATAACTGCCGCTATAGCGGCGCCCGACTTAGTCGGCGTAGGGGAGCTCCTACGACGCGTACCGTATATAGGGGGCCACGTAGGCGGCTCCGGCCTATACTTAGCGTTTATACTTTAAGAAGTTAGCGGAAAATAGCTACTATGCTCGCTAGGTAGCGGACTTACGGGGGTAGTAGTAGCGGAGGCGGGGGTAGAGGGGCCGGGCGTTACGGCCGGCGGTAGGGACGGCGTCGTTACCCGGAAGGGCGACGTAAGGGCGGCTAGCGTAGTAGAGGTAGAGGCGGCGGCGGTAGGCGCGGTCGTAGGGGCGCGGGTAAGAGCAGCGGTAGCGGCGGAGCCGTCGTCGGCCGTGCTTAGTATAGCGTCGACGAACGACTCTATATACTCTAAGAAGGAGGAAGTAGGGGAGGGGGAGGTAGATATATCTATCGCGGAAGTTAGTATTATAGATTATAGCCTCCTACTCTATAGGGCGGAAAACTTATTAGTTAAAGTTATTATTATTAGGGCTATTATTACTACTATAGCTATTACTATAAGTATACGTTAATAAGGCGGCCTATATAGCTAGGAACGAACTAACGCCTTAGGTAGAGCGGAACTTACTTATTACTACTATTACTATAGTTAAAGAAGGAGGAGAAGGAAAGGAAGAAAGAAAAAGGGGATGCCGCCTTATATACCCTTAAGTAAAGGAGGCTGCCTAAGGCTAAGGGGATAGGCAACCTAAGGCTTACGTAGGTCTAGGCTAGCCGCCGGCTACCTAGGGGCGTATATAATAGGTTACGCCCCTATTTAAACGGCTAGCTAGCCGATAAGTATAGAGCCCGGTTCCGGCTACCTAGGCTAATAAGCGCGGGGATAATAGGGCTAGTAGGGCTAGTACGATTAACGGAAAAGGGTAGGGTAGAGCTAGCGGCACGGGCCCTATAGTATAGAAGCTATTAATAGGGCAACGCCGCGCCGCGCTTAAGGGAGGGCATTATATAAGAGTCTTTAACTATTATAGGTTATAGGCTTAGGCTATAGCCTAAGCCGTATAGTTATATATAGAGGGCTAGATCCTATATATATATATATAGGCTAGCCGCGTATAAGAGAGCTTTATATAGCTTATTAATATTATTCTATAGATAGTACCTATATATACGCCTCTACCTACTCTATAATAGTTACCTTATAAAGTAAGCCTATAACCTAGCTATATAGGATAACCTTACTAACTTAGGCTCTAACTTAAGGGCCTTAAGCTATATAAGGCTATATATATAGCTCTTCCGCTTTCTTAAAGGCTTAGTAGCTTTTATAAGACCTTATTATAACTTAGAATAAAGGAAAGCTAGCTAAGAGCCCTTATAGGCCTTAGAGCTAAAGGCCTCTATTATAATAATAAAGGTCCTTAAGCCCTTAGCTAAGAAGTAGTACTAATGCTTCTTAGCTAGCCTAGCTAGCCTAGAAGACTTTAAGTTACGGCCCTTAGCTTTTTATACTAATAGCTCTAAGGGGTGCTTTAAGGGGTCCCTTATAAAGACTAATGCTTACTCTTCTATAAAATAGGCCTAGAAAATAGGCCTATTAAGGTATACTATAAGAACCTAGGGCCCTTAATTAAAGTAGCTAATATAGAGCTATTCGCGATACTAAGGGTCCTAGAAGACCTAGCTAGGAGGCCTCGGCCCTTAAGGCTTAGCCCCCTTAACCCCTTTATAAATACCTATATCTTTATAGATAGCTAAGCCGTTATAAGGAAGGTTATAGGTTTCTTAGACCTAGCTATATATATTAAAAGGCTCTTATTTAGCTTAGAAGCCTTTTATAACGTATAGCTATACTAGTGCCCTAGCTACCTAAGGATCTTTAGTAATAAGCTAGCTAACTAGCTAGCTAAAAAAAGCTTAGGGGCCCCTACCTAAGGGACCCCCTTAGTCTTTATTAGCTACTTATAAAGAAAGGTCTAGTAAGCTACTAAGGATTATTAAAAGGGACTCTAGGCTACTAAGGCAGCTAAAGGCCCTAGGGCTAAGGGCCTAGGTAAGCACTATATATCTATTTAAAAGACCCCCCGCCTAGCCCTTAGCTTAGAAAAGGACCTTATAGGGAGGCATTAGCTAACCCTCTCGGCCTTTTACTAGCTCCTTTTTAGGGCTAGCCTCCTATTTTCCTTCTTAAAAAAGACTAATAAGGTAGACCGAGATAACTACCGCTACGGCTAAGGAAGGTATACGGCTAGGCACCTTATCCTAAGGTGCCCGAACTATAGGAGGGAAAGAGAGGTCTTTTACCGGACCTTTAAGAGATAGAAGGGGGCCCTTAGCCTACTTATTCTCTATAGCTCTAAGGAAGGAAGGGAAGCCCTTTTAACCTTCTTAGCTAAAATAGAGATATAGATAGCTACGTAGCTTAAAAAGGAATAACCTAGGGGCCCTAGGGCCCTTAAGGGAGAAATTTACCGCGTAGGAGGAACTAAACTAACCTTTCCTTTATTATTACCTTTATAGCTACCCTTTCCCTAATTAGTTATAAGCCTCTAGGCTCTATAGCTAGCTAGGACTACTAATAAGGGCCTAGGCCCTTACTAGCCTCGCTATAGCGCTAGAGGCTATATACGAGTAATAATATTAAAAAAAAGACTTAAGGGGAGAGGAAATAAAAAGCTTCTCTTTATATCTTCTCCCTTAGGCCCTAGCTTTTACCTTTTTATATACTATTCTTTTTACCTAGCCCTATAATAGCTATATCCCTAATAAGAGGGGTTAATAATAATAGCCTTTAACTACTAAGTTAAGCGGTAAGAGTAGGTTATATAACCTTAATTAACTAATATTTAAACCCTCCTAAGATAAGAGGGGGCGGCTAGTATAACGTACCTATATAATATAAAGTACTAGCCGCTAAATAAACTTCCCTTCTACTATATTTACCTTCCCTTTCTATAGGATATAATTAAGATCCTCCCTTATTTTAAGATATCCTCCTTAAATAAATAATAAAGCAGCTAAATTTAATATTAAAATAGCCTTATATTTATTAAACTAAACGCTCCTCTACCTATTACCCTACTATCTAAAAGCTAAGGTAGTAAGGGGGTATATTAAGGAGAGTAGGTATAAGAGGCTATAGTTATACTTAGTAGACCTAATAGTTATATATAAGGAAGCCTACCTAACTAATATAACTCCCTTAGCCTAAGGATATTATATAGGCTTAACTTAGGTATAGGAATATCTTAATGCCCTCTTTTAGCTAGCTATATATAGTCACTATACCTATATAAGCCCCTCCCTTATCCTAATAGATAGACTAAGATATATATTACTAAATTCACCTTTCTATGCCCCTATTTCTTCCACTATGCTCTCAAGCCCCTGCTTGAGAGTATCTGTCCTTGTTGCACCAACATGAACACTTTAGAGACCCCAGTCCATCGCGCTCGGTCCGTACGACTCCATGTCATAAAGATAGTAGATTTCATGCTTTGTTCTTAGATATAACAGTATTGAGCGTGGGCAAGCACGGCGATACAATTCACCAGAAAGGCAAATGCCGGCCAGACACAATATGAACATGCCCCACGCCGTAGAACACAAGGGCGGCGAATAACAACGCGAAGCTGATCGTACTAAAGCCCCATGCGAATGTCCTCGTCGCCCTTCTCCGGACCGTCAACTTCTTTGACCGACTCTTGGTTCAACGCGCCGTCAGGATCAGCATCATTTCCGACACTCGGCGGCAGGTCCTCCTGCGCAGTGCCCCAGATACTCTCCTTCCGGCCGAGGGTGAGCACAAGCTCCTTGCCTTCGGTGAAGAACGAGTGGTCAATCCAGTTCTTGGTATACAGCTTGCCGTTGAGTGTGGCGCTTTGAATGTAAATATTTTTGTACGTGGGATCAAAGTTCGCATTGCGTATTGTCGCCGTCTTGCCCGTCACAGGGCTGGTGATGCGGATGCTTTGAAAGAACGGCGGAGTGATAAGGTAGACATTCTGCCCGGGATTGGGGAACAATCCCAGCATAGAAAAGGCCAAAAAAGATCCCATGGCTCCGCTGTCATCGTTTCCGGGTAACCCAGGCGGCGTCGGGGCGAAGAACTTTGGGATGTAGAAATGGCTGCGCAGTGCTGAGAGTGCCGGGCGGCCAGCGTAGTGGTATTGGAAGACGGTAAGAAACGCAGGTTCGTTGCCTATATATGTAATTCCATTGTCGTGAATATAATTCAGTCGGCGGACGAATGCATCCGCTCCTCCGTAGAGACTGATCAACTCGGCTTGAGCGTGCGGTACGAAACTGTAGTCCAGCGGGGACGTGTCAGCCTGGCCAGATCGTCGGAAGGACCTCGACCCTCGTTCCCCATGCCAGCATAAATTCTGTACTCACAAGCCATACTCCCAGATGCTGCTTTCAAACGTCTCCCCCGCGGTCGCCTGTAGCGAACAAGCCTCGCCTTGCTCAATGTTGGAGCAAAGGAGGGGCCTCTGCGAGGCCCAAGTCTGATTGAGGTATTTTGGTTGGAAATATCCCGTGAAGCCAGTATCCGTACCGTTAAGGAAATAAGAAGGCTGGTCATTCTTGTACAGGTTTCTCCATTTGCCGCTGGAGGAGACGAATTTCTCATGGTCTCCCTGGTGGCCCAGGCCGGCAGCAAGCCGCGAGACGCAGAAATCGTTGTACGCGTACTCCAGTGTGCGACTGACACTTCGTGTCATGGTTCCGAAGCCCTTGTAGTCGAAGTCCTCGACGGGAATGTAGCCCAGCTCGTTCCAGGAGTCGAGTCCTCCGCGACCCTGGCAGCACCAGTCGTAGGGCTCGACCTCGGCGTCCTTCTTGACCGCCTCGTAGCCCTTTTTCCAGTCAACTTTTTCCTTGATACCCTTTTGATACACGTCTGCCAGAACGTTATCGGCATTCGACCCTCCCTGGGTGTATCCCTTGTTCAGACTCATGCGGCAGTCTGGCAGCCAGCCCTCATGCTCGTACGTCGAGATCAGCGAGCGCACCATTTGCGCCACGGCGTCGGGATCAATCACTGTCAGGAAAGGAATTGCGGACCTGAATAAGTCCCACATGCAGTAAAACGAGTCAAAGTACGGCTCGCCGTCGTGCCACAGGGGATTCTCGCCAGTGTAGTTTTGCGGGCTGATCATTGTCCGGTAAATGCCCGAGTAAAGGCTTCTCAGAAACGACTCGTCAACCCCTTTGGCGTCGACGACAACGGGCGAGAGCTTGTGGCGCCATGAATCTGTTGCAGCCTGGGTGTATCTGTCAAAATCGGCAAGGCCCGGCATCTCCGTTTCGGCGCTGGAGCAGGCCTGCTCACTGCTGATGAAGCTAACGCCGACTCTTGCATAAATGGGCTGCTCTCCGCTGGCAAACCGAACAAAGACGCCGCCGGGTAGGGGGTATCCGTTGATGGACCGCGAGATCTTGAGCTCTTTGACCTTTGAGCTTGCCCGGCTGTTGACAAAGATGCCGCTGTCGGCAACATCAGCGCCGGCAAAGTCTGTGCAAAAGTACAGCTGGTATTTTCCCTGCCCAAAGCTGGGAACAAACACAGAGTCACCTGTTATGCGACTGCCATCGACACGGATGGTGGCGTTGTCCTGGCGTGAGTCGGACAAGTCTGTCAAATCTTGGAGTATGAGCGGCTTGTCTTCGGGTGAAGTGTTCTGGAACGTGAAGCGGAACAAGGCAGCATGCGCCGACGTCGTCATCTCGACTCTCACCCCGCCGTCCAAGGTGATGTCGAAATATCCTGGTCGCGCGTGGACGCTGTCAGGGGCATACGATCCGAAGCGCGCGCGAGCCTTCTTGGGGAATACACATCGGTTGACATCATCCCCTGGGCACGAGTTGTACGCAAACAGGGGGAAGTTCCCCAGAGAAGGTGAACCTCCGGTGCCCGAATCGTGCATGACACTGAAGCCCGTCACTGGAGCGCCGTCGAGGGTAAAGCCACCCTGGTTACTGCCGCTGTTGGTGTCGGCCACGGCCTTGGCCATGCCGTAGGGTAGAGTTGCCCCAGCGAAGACATTGCCCCCATTTGCGGCGCCCACAAGAGGGTCAACATATTTCAGCGGATCAAACGCAGAGGGATCGCTTCCATTGTTATCGTCCTCCGCGGCAACGATGAACTTGACAAGGAGAAGCACTGGCAACCACCAGAAGGCCTTTGGCGATGGCGCCATGAAGGGTGAGGCAACTCCGCCAATTCCCGCGCAAAGCTGACCAGACTTGGAGAAGGCGCTCCGAAGCCAAAGGTACTGTACAAATCGCTCAAGAATGACGACTTTAGTATGGGGACGGGGCGTATCGAAGACTGTTGCTTGAATGGCCTCACGCGTTCAAGCGACTCATGCGACGAGTCGTTTTCTCATCTAGTATCATATAAATGAAGTGTCTGTCCATTATAAGGCCTACTGCACTTCTGTGGACTGGCCATATAGTAGTCCGGCCGCGGAGTCCAGCAGCTACACGCCAGCAGAAACGCTGCTTTTTTTTAATACTGCCGAGGTAGGGTGGCATACTACGGGACACCAGCTCGTTCCCGTGACGGCTGCTGTCCAATAGAGGAGGCCCATCAGTCCATCTGACATGTCTCACGAGTGGCAGTAACTGCCACCCAGCTAACCCAAAGGCGCAGGCAAGGCCTCGTGTGGCGAGCCACAAACATGGAGCGAGGACCAAAGTGTCCCCGCATGACCTCTCACTGCGGGCACCAAGGGCGAATCGCAGGGGCAACTAGACTTGAACTTCTCCTCGCGGGCAGTCGGATTTTGTCCTCGTCCATTGCAATGTCTGAGAACATTAGGCCGCGAATGAGCAGGCTTGATCACTATCTCTCTAGCCCCAAGGACTGGAGGTCGGTATCTGCAAACAAGTCATTTGTCCCGGAGATCAGCCCTTTCTTCATCCACGAACCGCTAGAGCAAGAGACAAGTGCACCAGGGCAGCTGGGCGGCAACCAGGATGGATGACCTTCGGGAAATCTCTGCCGATGGGTGCCAGCGACCTGGTCCACGCTAGGCACGAGCGGCAAGCCCAGTGCCACAAGAGCAATGTCCACGGAGTACAGCTGCCCATCGTTCATGAGACCCAGTTTTCGAGTTTGCCGTGCCAGGTGCTCTTGCGGATCTCTGGAACACGCAATCTGCGTGTCTGGGCCGGGTAGCGGAGTAATTGTCTCGGCCTGTGAAATGAGGCAGGAGAGTATCGTTCGATTCATGAAGGCATTTTGTTCACAGCTAGTCTCTTTTGAATGGATAAATATATTAATATGCGTTTCCATTCATCAGCACATTAAAATCCGGGCATGATCATAAAGTGAGCGTAACTATAAGCCTTTTTCTTCCTAAGCTTGACAGTCGGTCTCCAAGAATTCAATCTTTCATACCATGCACGTAAATATACGCACTTTTTATCTTCAGCGTTGTTCATATATTTAATATTCTCAATCTGGTGCCATTAATGGATATCCTTGCGAGTGGGTCATTTTTCTTCAGCTCATAACCATTATATCTATATAACTCCCCGTGAGCTCACGCCTTAATCTCTATTAATACCTCGATATCACACAGAAGCTTTCCAGCATTCATCTTCACTTCAATTTCTTGTCCTTCTCAACTGTATTTCGACGTTCAGAAACCTCAAGCTACACTGAGTTTCCCTCCTTCAACTACATGCGTCTGCTCTTCACCGCCGCCCTTCTATCTTCATCTCTAACACTGAAATATTATTCTTCGTCCTACAAAAACAACTAATTCATATATTTATTACATCTAACATAAACAAGAAGAAATCTAAATAACACGCACCGCCTTCCGAGGGCCAGCAGGAGGAGCTAGGCAGGCAGTACACTAATAAAATGAAAGACTGGAAGAGCCTGAAAGACTTTCCAATGCTTGGTGTCCTGCTAAAACCATTTAAATGGTAAAGGGGTGGCCCGTTGCAATAGAACAGCTTTCGGGTAAGAGAAAACTGACTGAAATGGGAAGACAGTACTATAGTAATGGTTTGGGCAAGTACTGCGCCAGAGCCTCGCGGCTCCGTGCCCACCTTCATTTGCCATAGGCCTGCGAGCAGCTTCAAGTCCCTACTTCATATTCGTTAAAGGGTGGGACAGCACTCCGACTCTCAAGCGCCTAAGCGACATTTCGTTTTAGAATATCGACAATCCGTTGAAAGCGGGAGGTAATCAATAAACTAAAGAGCATGATTCTGAGCGCTTCTTAAGTGACGCCCGTCTATAGTACCTGTATTGGTCCATTCAATTTCACGGGAAATCACGGCATCGTAACATACCCAACGATAGGAACGGCTAAGTGGCTCGAGAAGGAGTAACCTAGGGGCCCCTACCCAAGGGACCCCTTTAGTCTCTATTGGCTACTTATAAAGAAAGGTCCGGCAGGCTACTAAAGACTATTAGAAGGGCCTCTAGGCTACCGAGGCAGCTAAGGGCCCTAGGGCTAAGGGCCTAGGCAAGCACTATACGTCTATTCGAAAGACACCCCGCCTAGCCCTTAGCCCGGAAAAGGACCTTATAGGGAGGCCTAGGCCGACCCTCTCGGCCTTCTACTAGCTTCTCTTCGGGGCCGGCTTCCTATTTTCCTTCCTAAAAAGGACTAATAAGGTAGACCGAGACGACTGCCGCTGCGGCCAAGGAAGGCATACGGCTAGGCACCTTATCCTAAGGTGCCCGAACTATAGGAGGGAAAGAGAGGTCCTTTACCGGACCTCTAAGAGACGGAAGGGGGCCCTTAGCCTACCTCTTCTAAGGAAAGAAGGGGAGCCCTTCTAACCTTCTTAGCTAAGACAGAGATAGGGACAGCTAAGTAGCTCGAAAAGGAGTAACCTAAGGGCCCTAGGGCCCTTAGGCAGGGGAAACACCGCGCGGGAGGAACCAGACTAATCTTTCCTTTATCTTTGCCATTATAGCTACCCTTTCCCTAATTGGTTATAAGCCCCCGGGCTCTACAGCTAGCTAGGACTGCTAATAGGGGCCTAGGCCCCTATTAGCCTCGCCATGGCCCTAGAGGCTGCATGCGAGTAATGATATAAAAAAAAACATACCCAACAGATCATCGAGCCCTGTGACACCCAAAATGTTCACGTCGGTTCAACCAGCAACATCGCCCAACAGATATATCATCAGCCGTCTTCAATGTTTACTCGTCGAATTCGACGCATAGGTCAAGAGTGAGTGTCTTGGCTAAGGTAGAGCTAAGCTTCTGAGCTCCGCCTCTTAACGGGCATCTACGGGGTCAAGTCAGCACATCAAATTTCATGTTTCTATAGGGTGTTCGACCCTTCGGCAACAGTGACCCTCCTCAGCGACACGGGGCACGGGGGTAAAGGTTAAAACGGGCGGTTTACCTCAAGAACATCATACTTTCCATCACGGATCGATAAAACAAGCATCACATAGTTTGACAGGGCTAGGGCACAAACACAAGGCACACGCAGCACGCGGCCAGGAGCAAGAAAGTTCGTTATCCTCACGGCGGATGTTAATACCATATGATCAACGAGAAACCAAAATACCGGTATAAGTCTTGCGTCTCTCCGATGCCAGTGAAAATGGCGGTCTCGGTAGCCGCCGCTGACATGAAGTGAGTGATGCCCGGTATTCAGTGTTGCTCCGAATCGTATGACAAGACTGTTCGAGCCCGAGGCAATCCTGCTCTCGAGTTACGTACAACTTTCTGTATGCAACTACTTTTCGCGACTGCCCCCCGCGTGAGTTGGCGCCTGCAAATGCGTAAGGGAAACGCCACTCCCCGGCCTCGGCCTCGGCCCAGTCTCACCAATGAAGGGTGATGAGCCTGCAGACATTCTCCGGCGAGACACTAAATACTCACTTCGTAAGCCCTGCCATGATAAACTAGGGCTGCCCCTCCTTGCACGAGGGATGCTCGCTTCGGCACGTCGGCTCCGTCCGAGTCGCGATCCGCCGGCCCCGGAGGATGACAGCCATCTCCGCAACCACTCAAGGCCGAGTCAGGTGCCCGTATTTATAGCATCCAAAACATCCAATGGTGAGAAAGCAGCAACAGCCAAGGCCCCGGAAAACTGCGCGGGGGAGCCATAGTGGAGGGTCGGCATTTCGAGTGTGCGACATGCCGAGGGTCCTATCCCCTGCAAAGCCGGACCGCACCTCTCGCGGCTCCGACCGCCCTGCCGCCCCATCACGCTGATGGCCTCGAGACCATGTCGTCATATGCAAGCGACCCCGTCCCCCTAGCCCCGCCTTAGTGTTTCGTTGAGCCGGCCGTCATCGGTGCCGGTGCGCCGAATGCGCGGGACTTGCCCATCTAAATGCCACGGACTTAGCCCGCCTTCCTGTAAGCCAACGTCACATTGGAGTCACGGCTCACCACCATTTGCAGGTGAGATTCCGGGCATCCACGCTGTCTTTCCGCGGACTCGAACGTGCGTAGAGGGCTGTGCCGCGGACGTTTGGTGTTTATAAAGAGGTCCAAGGCTCTACGGGAGAGCCGAGGCCACCCCGTCTCATTCAAGCGTGATTCGTAAAGCCGTCTCAGCATCAGAATGAGCTTCTATCCCAGCGAGCATTCAACACACATGTACGGGTCCGTCATCGGCATCGCCCTCGGGCTGGTGTTCCTTCGGGTAAGGCATCCCCTCTGTCGGCACTCTGTAATCAAGGAGTAACCGCAGGCGGCAGACCGTGGCCAAGGTCCTCCGAGCGCCCACGTCGCGCGTCCCAGGGCCCTGGTATTCGAAATGGACAAGCCTCGTCCTCGACTTTTACTTCCTCACGGGCAAGCGAAGCTTCTACGTGCACGCGCTCCATCAGCAGTACGGTACGGTTCATCCCGGGTGCATATATCCAACATGGAGCTGTGGAATGGCAAATCTGACTCTTCGCAGGGCCCGTCGTCCGCATCGCGCCAAATGAGATAGACATCACCGACCTCGAGGCCGTCAAAACAATATACAGCACCAAGGAGACATTCCGCAAGTCCAACTTTTACCGCCGCATCGTCGCGCAGGACCAGCAGTCCATGTTCTCGACCGTCGACATCGACTTCCACCGCCGGCACCGCAGGCTCCTCGCCAGCCCCATGTCGGAATCGTCGTTGAAATCCATGACGGCGCGGGTCGACGCTCGAGCGCAGCTGGCCGTGGAGAAGATGGGCCAAGAAATGAAGTCCCGAGGCGCGACTGATGTCTTCAAATTCTGGTTGTTCATGGCCACCGATGTCATCGGCGAACTCACGTTTGGCGACTCCTTTCGCATGTTAGAGCTCGGCCACGCAAGTCTCCCTATACACACGTACTAGGAGCTCCTTTCCAGGCGTAGCGCGCTAATATCCGGCCAGAAGAATGAATACGTTGGTGAGCTGGAGCGAGTCGGCCGAATGGGCGCCCTCCGCGCCACTTTTCCCTCGCTGGTGGGTTTTAGCAGAATAATTCCGTTGCCTATTTTCAGACAAGCACAAGAGGCCAGTCAAAACCTGAGGCGCTACGCGAGCGAATCCCTAGACCGGTATCGAAGGCTTGTCGTGGCCAGCCCCGACCTAGTGCAGCAGACACTCTTCACCAAGCTCTTCAAGGCGGAAAAGGAGGACACGATGCCATTTAACGAGATACGAGACGAGGCGCTCTCATACCTGGTGGCAGGAAGCGACACGACGAGCAATACCTTGACGTTTCTGACCTGGTCTGTCTGTCGCAATCCTCGGCTTCGCGCTTCGTTGGTTGAGGAGTTGCAAAAGCTGCCCGCCGACTTCACCGAAGCGCAACTGCGAGACCTCCCACTCCTTAACCACATCATCGACGAGACGTTACGCCTATATTCGGCCGCTCCATCGGGCCTACCGCGTGTTGTGCCGCCAGGAGGAATAGAGCTGGCGGGATATTGGTTCGACGAGGGCACCGTCGTCTGCGCCCAGGCCTACAGCATGCATCGTGAGAGCACCATCTATCCCAACCCAGATGCATTTGTCCCCTCGCGATGGGCAGAGCCCACAAAGGCCATGAAGGAGGCATACATGCCATTTGGTCGTGGTCCTCGAGGTAAGGGCGTGATCTACGCGAGCGTCTTTGAAACCCCTGGCTCTCTGCCTGCACCAGAAACTCGCTGACGCCCCCTTTTTGCAGTCTGTATTGGCCAGCATCTCGCGCAAATCGAGCTCCGCCTGGCCACGGCTCGATTCTTCCTTGCTTTTCCCGAGGCTAAAATGTCGTCGCTGGAGGGTATGTCGGACCTCGACATGGAGCCCCGAATTCACTTTTTGCTGGCTCCATCTGGCAGCCGCTGCCTCGTGCAAGCCCAAGCCAGATAAAATTGGCGCGAATTGGAGGCGATGCGTTGCGACCTACAACAACGACTCAGTTATTATTACTTAATACTGTACTCTCGGAGGCGGCGCGCTCCTTCGCCGTATGACATCTCTTGTCCACCTGAAATCAAGGATGCAGACCCAACTTCACCACGCTGCTGCAACGCAGGAGCAGTCACGCGACACAAACTCAATCAGAAGCCGCCATCGCGCCCCACGTAATAGCTCTGTTCAGGTCGCGAGGGCCTCGTCGCTTTGTTCATGTAATTCTTGAATTAGTCTACCTGGTATAATGTCATGACGCTTCAATAAATCCGGATATCTATTGACAATGATGGTACAGAAAATGTGACGGGCTTGTTAGAGTAGTATGCTTCGGAACCAAAACTGAAATAGCCCAGGTAGTCTGCCTTTTTGGGGTAGTTTGGCTCGTTGGACTGGAGAATCTCCTCGATGAGGGGCGAAATATCACCGTGAAAGTCGTGGGCAGTCTCGGTTGCCTTCCAGGTCAGAACGTGCTGTTCCCGGCCGTTACGGCCATAGTACAGGTTGCTGGAAACGGAGGTCAGCTGGTGAACGGAACAGGCAGATGGGGGAAGCGTACAATTTCGTCCCGTCCAAAGTCTTTGTCGTGACGGTGCCGTTGCCCTGGCCAATGGCAAACGTGGCGGGGCCAATAGCGGCAAACCACACCATGACTTCGTACTTTGCCTTTTCGCTGTCTGCGGCCCTTGACTTGTCGCTGTCTAGGAACATGTCGATGGCGACGTTGGAGTTTACGTTGGCGGCCGTGAGCTCGTCGACGCTCGTCGACGCGCCCGTCTTGTTGTCCAGTCGCATGGTCCACGCCATGTCGATGCCAATACTACTGACACTTTGGAGCTTGGCGGGGAGCACGTCGCCGTCGACCTTGATGTTGGGGAAGGCATGGACGGGTTGGTCGGTCGCCTTTGCTTGGGGATACTCCCAGACGACATTAAACTGAGGCGCCGTGGTCCCGGTCGCATAAGTCTGGTTGTTATAGGTCGTGACCTGGACAGGAGTCAGCGCGAGCGTGACGGGGAGCCGGCAAGGGCTTGTACTCACGTTCATGCACAAGAAGCCTGGATCTCCCTTGTTCCACGCCCACTGGTTGGGATTGACTGCAGGACTGGCGGTTAGCAAGGACAAGGCGACGAAAGGCGAACCGGCTGAGAAGACTCACGGGTGTATTCTTGACCCTTTGTTTCCGGATGGATACCAGTCGACTTTTGGCAGTACGTCTTCTCAACCCACTTGTTGTCGAGGGGTGGGACGAACAAGGGCGTCTGTCCCGAAGCCTGTCGATGGGCCTGGAGGCCGAGCAGGATGCCCAGCGTGGCGGCTATGGGCAGAGCCAGGAAGGCGACATTGACAAGCCAGCGGAACATGGCTGGTGCCGGGCGGCGCGAGGGTGCGTGGCCGCGTTGGCGAAAGAGGGTGCAGCAGAATGGACGTGGCAAGCAGCAAAGACGGTCTCTGGTTGATGGACGGATCGAGGAGCAATGAGTGAGTGTTGGCGGCCGTGTGTTGCGTTACGTGTTGCGTGTCGAGCTGAAGCGCGCAGAGGAAAAGCGAGTGAGTGGGCGCGAGCATCGACGGTTGGCAATTGTTGTTCGGGGCGGTCGTGTAAAGTCGCGATGGGCTCTGCCAAGGGGGGAAGATTGGGAGGCAGGTACTGTCAGGAGGAAAGATGCTTACTTAGTACAAGGGACTGGGGTGGGAAACCTAACGCGGGAGCTGAGCAGAAGTTGAGCCGAGCCTGTAGGCGCCCGGTATCTACTTACAGGCACTACCCGGGAGTTCAGGGGGGCCGGGGGGGTAACTGAAGGCGCTAGTACCCTTGGAGTGACTGTAGTATAATTAACTGATGGATTCAACCATACCAGGTACCTATGTAAGTACGTATGGCTGAAAGCAGTCGTAGACGTAATACAGGACGTGGACGATGAAGTGTCCACCGAGAAAAACAACCATCTACGGATCTGCAAATGTCAAGAGGCCACTACCTTATCAAGCCTCTAGTCGCTCTCCTCTCGTAGTGGGTAGCGCTTGACGCGGTGTGCATTCTTCCGTCGTTGCAGCGCGATGGAGAAATCATTTCCGTGTTTGTTTTGTGCGGTTTTAGGGGACATGGGTGGTGGCGTGGAATCAGAAGCTTCTCATCCTCGGCAGCCGTCAGTTCGAAGTACGTGGTCTCCGTGTTATTGACTGTGACTTCGTACTGTGCACCCACGCCAAGATGCACCGAGGATCCCCCCCCGAAAACATTCCACCCCTCCCCCACGTGCCACTGCCAAGGGGCGGGAGTCTCTGTTCTGTAGTTCTGTAAATAGTGTACTGTATGTACTCTGTACACGTTGCCTCATCCGCACGAGTCGTGCTCCTCTGGGCCTGGGCATTACCAGCTGCCTCGATAGACCAGGGGGAAAGGTGGCGATTGCGCTGCTCGTTTTCGACGCACATCTTCAAAGTGCTGGGCAGAGACTGAAATGTACTTGTAGGCAGAGAGAACCCTCAATGGCGGCCGGCCCGAGAGAGGGGCGTAAACGCACTCCACACGTAATCCACCCTGTCAGGGCGGGGGCAGAAGCCTTGGAGCACACGTGCACGGGTCGCTCCGTGGGCTGGCATACTTTGAGTAATCGTCCAACCAATGGCGATGAAGGCTCCCCAAGGAAGTGATGGGCATCTGGCATCCGCAAACATTGACCTTGTGCATGCGATATCGACTGCGCCTCACCCGTCACCAGCACCACCAGGGACTGCTGGCTGGGCTGGTCGGCCATCTCTGCGGTACCACTCCATGCCGCAACGTTGCCAAAAAGCACCTTACCTACAGCCTCCTACAACAACCCAAGAAGCGTCCACCGCGTGCTGACTAGTAGTAGTGGTTTGTACAGTTGTGGTCGCTAAAAAGGGAGGCTGTTGGCATTTGGAGGCAATTTTGGCCCGAGCGGAGCCCCGGGGCGTAGTCGGGCGCTAAAACAGCCCGCAAGAAACAGTGGGGGACGAACGGTACAGAGTGCTTTGTACCCACGATCATTGTTGCCGAGGTCACTTACTCTAAGGTAGAGTACCGATGTACTGTACACACTGCCTCGCAAAGACCAACAACAGTCAATGATGGTTGCCTCATCGGCAATCGGAATTGCTCCAACCAACTGTAGGGCTAGTGGCTGCCGCGTTTGTAGTCGCCACTCTGCCGAGACACAATATGGTCTTTGTTGCTGTTTAAGTGCTTGGTGGCCAGATGGACGGGCAAAAACGGCTGGGCCGAGACAGGCTGCCTTATCACTCCTCTGTTAAACGAGCCGGCGACGGCATGACATGTGAATGTAGGCCATTTGTGCGTACACATGTGTGTTGTGCTTGAACCCGTAGCACAAACGCTGCACTGTCCGTTTTTGGCTCGTGCTTCGGCCTCCGGCTCCCTTTGCCGAAAAAGACTAGATTATGCAAGGCATTAACTGCAGGGATGGATAACGGGCGGCCCAAGGCAGTGGAGTTGCACGAACCAACGGGCCTCGTCCCGGGCAGGCGTGGATAACAGGTTGACGCTTCACCGAGCGCGTCTCAGACGTTAGCAGGAAAGGAACAGCTTAATTAGTACCGGCACTGTTTTCAGAGCCGGGGCTTACAGAGGTCGTCTGGTGGAGCGGTCGACAAGCAGCAGACGAGATGTGCAAAACCGCTCGCTTGCATTGCGTTGCTCCGTTGCGGGTAGTTTGAGGCAATGCTGCGACGGTTGCCCAGTCTTGACGTCTTGCAATAGTCCATGGGCAGGTGCGACTGGAGGAGAAAGGGAGGCAGCAGCATGCGCCCGGGCGCTTGCGGCGAGAGGAGCCAGGCCGATTACCCACCGTCAGCCTAGTGGCTCCTGGTTGGTGGGTCGGTCCGGCGAGCCAGCCAAGAGACAGGTTTATGGCTGGCGGGGCCCGGGGAATAAACTAAAAACAGACAGCGAGACCCACCGAATAAGGGGCCGAGTCGTCGCATCGTGGCTTTGCATTTTTCACAGTGCAAGATACAAGATGCCATCGACGTCAACACAAGCAAAAGGGGGGCAGAGCCAAGCCTCTCCGCCAAGAGCGGCAGCGGCCAACGGACCAGACCAACGTACCAGACCAACGTCTTTGCGGCGTGACGGTTTATCAGCAGTGGTTGATGGCTCTGGCTACAGCATTTTGCTTCCACGGCGTGTTTAGCGCCCGACATCAAGGGGTCCGGTTGCACAAATCTCTATTTTATGCGTCCATGACGGAAGGGGAGTACGACTCTCAGCTGCCTGGGGCACACCTTGTCTGGCGCACGGTGGCCAATCAAGACAAAATAAACAATCGCGCTCATGATAGCTCGCATGCACCCTCTGCCGAGTCACAGCACGGCCGTCTGTACAGTGCAATCTGTCTGGTCGCCGACAATCTCGAGGGTTCTTCGTATAAGCACAAGGGTCCAAGTCAGCAGCGGGTCGCTGGTCGGGCTGCGTTGTGCCTGCCAGTACCGCGGTCACAGCACTGGGCAGTTCTGCCTGTTTGACGAGATGCCACGACCACAGCGCCACGGCTCTTTACAGAAACAATCTCGCAAGCATGCCGAAAAGAAACACAATCGGCGCTGTTTGTGGGCGGTTTACTCAGGAATGCCGACTCCAGTGCTCCACCACGAGGTTTTTGGCAAGGGGGGCGTGGCTTTGGCTCGTGCGCAATGGGAGACCCTCTGATCTACACGCCTACCAGGGGGGTCCTTGTGCCTCCCGCCCCACCCTGGGGCCCGCCTAGCACAAACGCGCGCTACCGTGCGGGAGACCAGACGACCGTGGCTCTTGCCAGCGCCTAGGCTCGGCAGGCCTTGGAAGCACCTGGACGCTCAGGGGAACTCGAAGCTTGCTCCACGGGGCACTGCTCGCGTCGGATGCCTCGCCGCAAGCATGAGCCTTGCAAACCATCGCAAACACAGAGTCGTCCATGTAGGGCTGCCCGCTGATGGGCGTCGGATGCGGTCGGTAGCCGGACGCACGCAGCGAGCTGCCCGCCACCTCTGTTCGTGTTCGTCAGGTGACCTCGAGGCATGCAGGCTCGGGGGAGACTAGAGAGATACCTGCATTGGCCATGGCATGGCGCCGTAGTAATTGGTGTGCTGGGGTTCATTCTGCCATCAAAATAATGGCACGCGTGCCTGGAATTGCTCCCGACAAGGTACTCCGTACAGTACCTCCAGTATTGCATGACCGTCCCTATTGTTCCATGTATAGTACACCGCCCAATAATTACCCTTTTGCTTCTGTTGTCCCAGCTGCCTCTTTTCCTCTCCCCCCTGCCTCGGCCTGTGTGCCTCGATTTCTTTCTCTCTCCCCCAAATTCTCTCGCTTCCAACTCTACCTGCTGTGCTTCTCTCCTTGACATCCGTCCTCCCACACCGAGGCTACCCACGCCTGCACATCCAGCCCTAACCACCTTCACTCGTTTATCCGCCCTCGGCCAAACGCCTTGAATGACTGCACCTTCGGCTCGGCAGGTTCCCAGTCGTCCTTGCTCTCGACCCGTGCCGCTCGCTCACCACCCTTCGGACGACCGTCTCAACTCTCGGTGACCAAGGCTGAACAAGACGCTCGACAGTCCGCCCTTCCACCATGAAGAGCCATCCAGCAGAGGAGATGCTGGAGATCGGCACCTTCCAGCGCCGGAACCAATCCTCTCCGTCTCCAGACTATCACCAGTTCTCGCGACCGTTCCCCGCCAACCCGAGGCCCGTTTCTTTCCAGGCCTCCGACGACAACTCGTCGCCCGACTGGCCTCCCTCAGCCACGGCAAAGTCAGACTCCCAGACGCTGGTCGACAGCCCCCAAGAGTCCCGCGCCAGCTTCCGATCATGGAAAACGGGCCAGCAGACGCCCGTCGATATGAACGGCTCGACCAGGTTCCTGCCCTTTGCTGACTCGGGCCCGTCAACTCCCATGGTAAGCATGGCCAGCCCTGTGCTGCGTTGGAGCCCTACAACCGAGCTACCTCCTCCTGGATGAATTTGTCGACTGACCCGGCTCTCGCCTCAGAACCAAAGCAGCATCAGTCTCGCCGGCCTCCTTCAAAATGCCGCCTCGCAGCCTGGAAGCAAATCTTGGGCAGAGAGTGACGAGTCCATAGCCGTTCTGCATAAGCGCGATGACGCTGACATCTGGCGTGGCTGGAAGCGGCACCTATTTCGCTTCGTGCCCGTCCTCACCTTTCTCAACACCGGAATCTACCTGGCCTACCTCGCCCTGCGCATCCTGTGCGTCATCTGGGCCCAGCGAGTAAACCACACCGTCTACGCAGCCGCCTGGGTCTTCATCGGCGTCGAAATCGCCGTCGCCGTCCCCTCCCTTATGCACAACTCGTGGACCATGTGGTCTATGAAGAAGCGCACCCGCCAAAAGCTCAGGCTAAAGGGCTACGATGTCCCGACCGTCGACGTCTTTGTCACATGCTGCGGCGAGGACGACGAACTTGTCATGGACACGGTCCGCGCCGCCTGTGACCTCGACTACCCCTATGACCGATTCAGGGTCGTGGTGCTCGATGACGGGAAATCGGCCAGCCTCGAGACCGCCATCGCCCGGCTGGCCATGAGCTATCCCAACGTCTACTACATGGCTCGCGAGAAGATTCCCGGCAAGCCGCACCACTTCAAGGCCGGCAACCTTAACTACGGCCTCGAGCAGGTCAGCCTGCTACCTGGCGGAGCTGGCCAATTCATGGCCGCGCTGGATGCCGACATGGTTTGTCTCGCGCACCTTCTCGTCTGAGACCGCATCCATGCTAATCACTGGCATCACGCTAGATTCCTGAACGCGACTGGCTCCGAGCCGTCCTCCCTCATCTCTTGGCCGATCCCAAGATGGCGCTCGCTTGCCCGCCGCAACTGTTTTACAACACGCCACCTGCTGACCCACTCGCCCAAAGCCTCGACTTCTTCGTCCACGTGATTGAGCCCATCAAGGATGCGCTCGGCGTCGCCTGGTGCACCGGCTCTGGCTACGTCGTGCGTCGTGATGCGCTCGACGACATTGGCAACTTTCCCCTGGGCTCCCTGGCCGAGGATGTCGCGACGTCGACGCTCATGCTGGGCAAGGGCTGGAAGACGGCCTACGTCCACGAGCCTCTGCAGTTTGGCACTGTCCCTGAAGACTACGGCAGCCATCTCAAGCAGCGAACGCGCTGGGCCATCGGGACTGTCGACACGTCGTTCAAGCTCAACTTTTGCCTATGGGGAGACAAAGTTCGCCAGATGGGGTTTGCCCAGCGCTTCTCGGGCTGCCTCTACGCCACGCTCAGCTTGTATACCATTCTTCTCACGGTTTCGCTCTTTGCCATTCCCATCATCCTCGTCATGGGCAAGACGCTGGTTGCCTACGCCACCAACGACCAGCTCCGGTGGCTGATTCGACTCTGTTTCGCGGCCACCATTTCTAACCGTCTTTGCGAGTGGGTATTGTCCGTTCCCGCTGGCTACCACACGGGGCAGAGGAGTGCCCGGTACCAGTTGTGGATGTCGCCCTACATTGCTCTCTGCATCATCCGCTCCTTCATCCTCCCTCGCTGGCTCGGCGGCCAGGTCCAGGCCTTCAAGCCAACCGGGTCTCTGGCCTCGGCGCTGAACGAGCGCGACCCCCTGAGGAAGAAGAACATGATCCGCCGGTTGTGGGCCATTCTCATCAACTACATGGGCATTTTCCACCTTGCCTTTGTCTACCTCACCCTGGTTGGCGTGGTCATGACTTCTTTCCGCTGCTTCGTCGTCCAAAAGACGACCAAGGAAATCCTGCTCTGTTTGGTGACGCACGCCTTTTGGCCGCCGCTGACCTTTTTGTTCATCTGCAACTCTCTCTGGGTCCCCGTGGCCTACGCCATCGACCCACCGATGATGCCGGATCGAGAGCAGCTGCTGGATCGTGACCCCAAGACAGCCGTCGCCCATCCTACGGCGAAGAGCAAGAAGATTGCGTTTGGCGGCCAGGCGGCTTGGTTCGAGCTCGAGCTTACCACATCGACGCTGTACACAGCATTCATCTTCGTTCTCTCGTTCATCTTCTGAGGCGGCTCGTCTTGGGCACTCGACGCAGCACTCGCTGCTTGATTAACTTGAATACAACACAATGGAATCGACGCCAGCGAGTACGTAAAGTGGCCTCGATGCACCCTCGCACCTCGTCCTTGGTCATCTCGGATCATGCTCGCTGAGTTGGGTGACTGCACGGCCCAACGGCAACGGCTAGCTGCCATGGCGAGGGCGCGATGATGAACAGGCGCGCGTCACCACTCGTCTCGACCTGGTATCACGATGGCGATGAATGCGGGCCCCCTTAGGCGGGTCATGTTGAGGCTTCAAGAGCGGGCGTACACGGATCATCTTATTTGGACATGTGGGCAACATGCAAATGGGAGAGTCACGGGCGGTCAGAGACTCGGAGTATTGACGCATCGATAAACTAATCGGCCACGGGGGTTAGTTGCTGGTATTTCTCGGCTTGCATTTACGCCACGGAATTGGCCTGTAGCATTACTGTTAGATAATGACTGCGCTCATGTGTATAGACTTTTTCTTTATGTAAATAGTCTTATTCTTGAGTTGTGATGGATGCCTGTGTCTGGCAGGGTAATTGCGTATGCGTGCTTCATAGGGTTCGATGTCTTTGATTACAGTAACGTGAGCCAGAACGACCGTGAAGGGAGGTGACAATGGCTTGAAGAAGTTGATGCGATGCTGGATAAGGGCCGTGCGGGAATTGCTGTTCATGTCGAAACAGCACTACAACATACGGAGTACGTGTATGAGTAAGTCACGGTTGATATTTGGCGCCTGGTACTGGGCGACGAAAGGGAACGCGACTCCTTGGATATTTCTCGTAATAACTTAGCGGGGCAGTGGGATGGGCATTGAGGGCCAGCTGCCGTTGAGAAGGTATCACCTTTTCGTCTTACGTTTGTTTCGATACACTTTCCGTAAGTAGCCGTGGACAAATGCTTCCGAGGGGTTATAGACAGGTGAGTTGCTCTAAGCTCTCTCGAAAAGACCGGAAGAAATCGCAAGTATTTAAAGCTATATATGCATGGACATGCTTATTATTATTATTATTATTATTATTGTATTTTCCGTCCAGCGACCTTTAGGTCGCTCAGGTCCCCGAGACGGGGCACAGGACGTGCTGAGCTGCTGGAAGTCTACTATCGCGGAGTAGGCCCACAATACGCGAAACGAAACGAGTACCAATCCGCGTCTTCTGCCCCTTCCACAGAACGTAAACAATCCACCATTCAGCATTTCATCGGCTCAAAGGCGCTTCTTTGCTCAGCCTGCTGCCCGTCAGCGGGACGTTCAGGCGCGACAGCCATGTCTTTCGTTTTGGCCTCACAGGGCCGGTTCCGGAGCACCCTCCGCCCGGCCGAGTCGGGTAAGAGAAAATGGGTGTGTGTGCAAACAAAGGGAAGGAAGGAGGAAAGCGGTTGCTGCCGCCTAGTGGCGAGGGCAGATCGTTCCAAAGAACGAGCTTGCCTTCGCCACCTTGACGAACTGGTCGAAGTCTCTGCCTATTGCTCGGTTGACCGCCGCGCTCGGTGAGGTGCCAACCTCATCCGATGTCGCGGCGCGATCTTCCGGCAATAGAAGAGATGCTTTGGTTCTTTTCGTCGACCACATGAGCACGTCAGTCGCGCATCGTCGTGGTTCAACCTTTCGTGGTAATCAGCGAAGTCCCCGTGGTGGGTTCTTGCTGCGAGCAGATGGTGGAGCAGAGGTCGTGGAATGGTAAGTTCTGGCGGGCAGCCAGTCGTGGCATCGAGGTCGAGGACCCTGTACTGTTGGGGTGCAGAAACTTCCCACCAGGCTTTGAATGCGTCTTTTGGTCGCTGCCTAGCGACCTTGCGCAGATATGCCAGCGTCGGGAGAGCGTCTGCAGGCTCGGGTTGAGAGGTTCCTGCCTTTGCTAAGGCGTCTGCCTGCTCGTTACCTGGGATGTTGGTGTGGCCGGGGATCCAGCGGATCTCAGTGGCACCATGTTCTGCGGCCAAGGCCTGGAATTCCAGGAACTCCTTCTGGGAGAATCTGACGGCATGCCTTGAAGACACGTCGCGACCGCGAGGTTATCGAGGCATACGACAATCTGGTCTGCAGCCGGGAGGCTCAACGCAGCACGCAGACCCTCTAGGAGCCTCTCGCCTCGGCATCAAAGACCTCAGCAAGCCCAAGACGGCCGTTACCGCTGAGGACGGTGAGTCCATCCTGATGTACCGCATAGCCGTACCCGCGGCTCCTCCGGGAGAGGATCCGTCCGAGTAGACGATTGCTGTCCGTGGAGCAACTGATTGGAGCCACTCGCCGAAGTTTGCCGCCGATTCTTCTTTCGGCGCAGTTTGCAAGGTCCACGCTGGTCGCTGGCGAACCTACGTGCGAGAAGGTCTGGCCTGGCGCACCTTGGGAGCAGCTCGTCAGTGCGACGCAGTCTGGTCCGGAAGGTTGTCGTGGACGCTGGTATTTTAACTTAATGGCCCTGTTGATGACAGGGGCCCGGATCGCTTCGTTCGCACCGCAAGCGGTGCGCGCTTCGTCGAGGACTTGAGACGGGCTGCGAAGCGCGTTCGACACGCCTGGAGCAGGTGCGAAACTGGCGGTATGCCCGCCTCCCGGTGCCTGGCGCTGAGCGGCGTCGTCTTCAGACCGGGAGGATGGCTCGCATGGCCGTGTTGAGCGACTTGTCCATCCGCCGGATGAGGTGCCGTATTCTTGATGGCCCTTCCTTTGCCGGCTTATTCCATCGCGGGCAGGTCATGCCCGGGTACCACGCCTCTGCCCCAAAGAACAATTGCGGCTCGATGCAGGCGCGGACGGCTCTCCGGACCGCACCTGGTAGGGGGCTGCATGGACATGCGCCTCCAACTGGCCAGTCCTACAGGGTAGCGGCTCCAACGTCGAGCTGCTTCCGGCACCAAAAGATGATGCAGTCCGCAAACAGCGGCCGTCGCCGCACCGCGCAGTCATGCCAAACCTCCCACTATCTGTTGTCTTATTCGGATCGCGGCAAGGGCATCAGAATGTCTTGGGTTCCGTGCTCGAGGGCAGCGCGGCTGGCGGTCGCGCGTTGGCCACTCCTCCGATGGCCGAGTACTTTTTCCCATCACTCTTCGCGAGTGAGTGTCTGCTTGGGAGGAGCTGCTGCTGCTGCTGCCGCCCTGCGGTGATGCTGCTTGCCCTCTCCTGCGGCCGTCCACCGCCAAGAAGGGTTTCATTGGAATCCAAGACCTCTGGCCGTGGCTGCCGGCATTCACAACTGGTCGGGAGACGGCAGAATCACGCTTGCCATGATACACTTCGCTTCCTGGTATCAAAATCGATTTAAGGTCGAGCTCGGCGACATCAGGACGGAGCGAGGCATGAAATGGCGCTGGGGAGCTATCTCGATGGCGGATTTGGAAAACAGTCAGGATTTCGACTAGGACGCGTAAATGCAGCTTCAAGCTGGGCCTGGCCTTGCGGGCTTGTGTAAGTGTCTTTGTCTTGCAGGGTGCAGACAAGAGGGACTGTCGTCGCTAGCTCAGCATAACATGCCAGAGCCAGAGACCCAGAGCTCATGCAATCCAGAACCAGATCCTCTCGAGCACGTTTCTTGGTTTGATGACCCTCCAAGTCGGCTCGAGGCGGTCAATCTCGGCCTTGCCTGACCAAATGTCCATATTGGAGAGGCGCACAAACCTGGTTCCCTTGGCCAACTTGTAACCGAGGAAGAGGGAGAGGAAGATGAGAATGTTGACGTAGGGGGGCAGAAACGTCTTGGCGCCGAATTTGCCGGGGAAGAAGGCGTCGAAGCCGTTGAAGAGGGCAGCGGTGAGGCAGAAGACGAGAGAAAACCATGCCAAGAAGGGCTGCAGGGGCGCCGTGTAGGGAAGAGTGTCGCGCTGCACGCCGTGGTGGCGCAGGCCGCAGTAAAATTGCAGGTACGTCCAGCTAACACTCGCCCAGACGACGAGGATGCTGACGGCGCTAATTTGGCTGAACCAGAAGAAGACGTCGGCGGAGCGGTTGCTGAAACTGAGGTAGGCGAGGCAGCTGACAGCCGAGGTGGCGAGGACGCAGGCATAGGGCACCCCGAAGCGCTCCCGGCAGAGAACGGAGGGTGTCTTGCCGTCGAGGGCGGCCGAGTAGAGGATGCGCGTCGAGGCGTAGAAGAAGGAGTTGCCGGCGGACCAAGCCGAGGAGAGGATGACGGCGTTGATGACGGACGGGAGAGTGGCGATGCCGGCGGTGTTGATGGCAATGGCAAAGGGGCTCTGGGCGGCGCCGGAGGCAGAGCTGCTGATGGCATTGAGCAGATTGGGGTCGCGCGACGAGACGCACAGGCCGACGAGAAAGATGGACTGGACGTAAAAGACGGCGATGCGCCAGAAGACGCGGCGGACGGCCTTGGGGATGTTGCGGCGCGGGTTCTCGGTCTCGCCGGCAGCCACGACGACCATTTCGCTGCCGCCGTACGAGAAGGTGACCTGCGTAAAGACCTTTACAAAGGCGAGGAAGCGGCCGAGGGCGCCGGGGCGCAGATACTCGTTCATGGGGCCGGGTCTGCGCCGGGAGGCGATGCGCCGACGGCGATGAGGAGCATGAGGACGATGAGGCCGACGATGGTGGTGATTTTGACGGCGCCAAAGATGAACTCGGCCTCGCCGTAGAAGCGCACGGGCAGACAGTTGACGGCGACGACGGACGCGAGACCGATGGAGACAATGGCGGCGGGCGGCAGCCGGGCAGCCGGGTGCCAATAGTCGACGACGACGGCGCAGGCTGTCGGCTCGACCGAGACGCCCATGGCGAGCCGGTACCAGTAGTTCCAGGCGAGGGCGAATCCCAGGGCCGGGTCGACGTAGCGGGCGGCGAAGACGGGGACGGCGCCGGGCACGGGCAGCCACGCGGCCATCTCGCCGAGGCTGCCCATGACGCAGTACAGGTTGGAGCCCGTGACGGCGTAGGCGACCAAGGCCGACAGCGAGCCGGCCAGGGACAGCACCTGGTCGCTGCCGACGAACAGGCCAGTGCCTATGGCGCCCGAGAGTGCGATCAGCTGCACTTGGCGCGACTTGAGGCGCCGCTGGAGGGTGCCGAGGTGGTCCGGGGCCGGCGACTCGCCCGCTGCCTCGACCTTGTCTATGCCGTCGGCGCCCGCTCCGGGTCCGGATCCGGGTCCGGGGGGGCCCACCGACGCCTGGTCGTCATGACGGACCACGCCGTCGTTTCGGCCCCGTGCCCTTGTTGCCGAGCTGCGCCGCGCCTTGTGCCATGGCGGCGGCCGCGGGGTCGCCGATGTTGATTTGCGCGGAGAATGTCGGCGCTCTTCTCTTGGCTCCTTTTATTTGAGACGTGGTGTCGGTCTGCTGATGACGGCAGAGCATCTCGAAAAGGCCTCGACCCCGCCCCTGGAGGCATCCAAACACAACCATGGCCCAATGGAGGCTGTGGAATTATCGTCTTGGCGTCCGCCATGTCCCAGGTGCGTAACGTAGCACTCGACATGCTGCAGGCGCTCCCTCTCGCCGCTGCCCGGGACTCGGCAAGCGAACTTGGCGGATGATGCGGTGCTGGTTACACGCGACGACAACAGGTAACAGGCCTCGGTGCCATGTCAGTGTGTCCATCTCTGGGCGAGACTGCCATCAACCGACCCCCGTGTGCTCGTCTCGCCAAGACAAGGGGGCAGATCAGCCTTGGCCATGACATTTAAAGTACTTGTTGCAGGTAGAAACGAACTCCGGTACGTGCGGTGTTGACGTGGCGAAGCAGCCCAGCCTGCAAGAGACGACAGTTGTGTCTGGTCGGCCTTGGCTCTGTAATGTATTGGACAAGACATGAGATTGGTCTCGGCCATCGGTGTTGTATGCGCAAGAGGGCAAAATCTCCCCCCCTTTTCCATCGGCCCACGGAGATGCTGTAAACGCAGCGCGGTGCTTGAAACGCGAATCCAATCAATCCGTGACTTGGAATCGGGGCTTTTCTATGCGGATGATCTGGACGGTGAAGAGGCATTAAGCGGGAGATGCCGGGTGCGGAGCAAGCCGGAACGAGGGCTTGGGTGACTGCCGGATAAGCTCGAAACGGCGGGGCCGAGTGGGCTCTGAGCCTGGGGTGAGTCGGCCGGCCGCCAAGAGTCAGGGCGGTAAAAGGCAAGAGTCGGCATGAGAAATGGAGCCGATGTCGTTGCTTCTACGAAGTAGGTCTTGCAGATGATTGCTGGCTGGAGAGACTTGAGGCGGTGCAACGGGAGTAAAACCCGCATCTGATAAACCGAGAAACAAAGTCAAATTCTTGCCATCGTCTTGGCCACGTCACTTTGCGGGATGCCGCCGAGGGAGGCATCGTCAGGTCACAGGTGGTCCAAACGGGTGGGGGGGGCGGTTGGCTCCGGCCGGGACAGCCAGCAGCCTGAGGAAGATGAATGGATTTGTATTTGCACTATTCAGTGCCCAATGAGGCGCAACACTTCTGATTCAGGACACTCGGATTGGTGCGCTCCTGACGGACAATCCTTGCTTAATAGCCCAGTAGCCCAATCAGAGCGCTGGCAGATGAGCCCTTCCCTTCCCCTCGTCTGTCCTGGTGTCACGTCTTGGCGGCATGGAGAAGGAACAAGCACAAGACGGGTCACGTCCGGAAAGTTGTCCGGCTGCAGAGGCTCATGCACGCATGACGGACCCAAAAGCCTTCGGCAGGTGGGTTTATGCTTAAAGCAAACGAGGGCTGTCTGTGAGGCCAATTACTGATGACACGACCACACACGCTTACTTTGGACCTTGGATGGCAAACTCTCAGCCCTTGCCTGGCTTTGGCCCAAAGACACCAAGTCCATAACTCGAAGCTCAGCAGCCTCTGAGGGACCACTGGAGGACGTAGGGAGCGAGGAAGAGGGCCGAGGAAAAAGAAGGGGCCGTGGGCACTGCGATCCGGTTCTTCCCTTGCAAAGCCGCATGACACGAGCCCACTCGCCGCCCGCTTTTTGCCCTCGCTCGACTCTGTAAGAGCCCCGAGGAAATGCAGGTGCCAGAAATCGACTCAGCACGCCGTAATCGACAACGGAGAAGCGGCCGTTTCAAAACGCTGAGGCCTGCATCTCCGCTTCTCCGGATGGCGTCGCGTGGCACCATGAGTGGGTGCTGCACGACGCGTTTCTGTAACATGCTTTTACTCTGTCCTTGGACACAAGTATATAATACAAATACGTACGCCGGCCAAGGTCCGGTGGCTTGTCGGGTATGAATGCATGCGTCCTCGTGTAACCCTTTTGGCATCCTTCTTCGTTCACTCCTGTCGCGAGTGGCCGTGGCGATATAGTATTATTACGAGCCGTCGTCAGGCAGACCACTCCTTCACCCCCGTGTCCAGAGCCGTCACCATCGCCTTCCTGCCTTGTTGCCAATAAAAGAAAGCCGAACAAGAGTCCGGGAGGAAAAGAAAAGAAAAAGAAGAAGAAGGCGACGAGAAAACAGTCCACCAAAATGGCCCTGACCGCCGACCAAATCGCCCTTGTCAAGTCGACAGCCCCCGTCATCAAGGAGCACGGCAAGACAATCACCACCACCTTCTACCAGCGGCTGCTGAGCGCGCACCCGGAGCTCAAAAACTACTTTTCGCTGCGCAACCAGCAGTCGGGCGCGCAGCAGGCGGCCCTGGCCGACGCCGTCTTCGCCTACGCCGCCTTCATCGACGACCTGCCGCGGCTGGCCGGCGCCGTCGACCGCATCGCCCACAAGCACGCCTCGCTGTTTGTGCGGCCCGAGCACTACCCCGTGGTCGGCGAGTTCCTCGTCGCCGCCTTTGCCGAGGTGCTGGGCGACGCCCTGACGAGCGACGTGGCCGAGGCCTGGGTCGCCGCCTACGCGCAGCTGGCCGACGTCTTTGTCCGGCGCGAGAGGCAGCTCTACGACGAGACGGCCGAGTGGCAGGACTGGCGAGCCTTTGCCATTGTGCGCAAGGAGCACGAGGCCGACGACATCCTCAGCCTGTACCTGGAGCCCCGGGACGGCCGCCCGCTGCGGCGCTACCTGCCGGGCCAGTACGTGTCGGTGCGGATCCCCATCCCCGAGCTGGGCGGCCTGTTCCAGTGCCGGCAGTTTAGCCTCAGCACGGCGCCCGACGAGGGCATGCGGCAGTACCGCGTCTCGGTCAAGCGCGAGCAGACGGTCGACAACGCCTCGGTCCAGGACCTGGCCGACGGCAAGGTGCCCGGGCTCATCTCCAACAAGCTGCACCGCGAGTACGCCGAGGGCGCCGAGGTGGAGCTGAGCCCGCCCCGGGGCGAGTTCTTCTTCGACGTCGCCGCCGCCGGCCCCGCCGCCCCCGTCGTGCTGCTGTCCGTCGGCGTCGGCGCCACGCCGCTGCTGTCCATCCTCGAGTCCATCGTCGGCTCCGCCACCCAGGCCTTGCGCCCCGTCAGCTGGGTCCACGCCGCCCGCCGCCCGGGCGCCGTGTGCTTCGCCAAGCCCGTCGGCGAGATTGCGTCGCGGCACGCCAACGTCCGGTCCCTCGTCTTTGTCAAGCACGCCGACAAGCAGGCCCACCGGCCGGGGCGCGACTACGACTTGGAGGGCCGGCTGAGCATGGAAAAGGCCGAGGCCGAGGGCCTGCTGCACCTGCAAGACAGGTCGGCCGGCTACTACATCTGCGGGCCCGAGGAGTGGATGGTGCAGGCGAGGAAGTGGCTCCAGGACCGGGGGGTCGCCCGGGAGCGCGTCTTTGTCGAGCTGTTTAGCACCGGCGAGGTGCATTAGGCGGGATGATGGAAAGAAGCAAGGACGGACACATGTGTCCAGAGCAATGGGTAAAGAAGACAGGGGGCCATGGGAGGAACGGCCAAGAGACGTTGACCATGACGAGACTGGGTAGGTAGGTAGGTAGGTAGGTGGATTTTGACCCTGGCTGCTTCTTTGCGAGGTCCCTATGCGCCCTCATTATAAAATAACATGCTCTCTGCTTCGGCCTGGGGCGCTGAAAATTCAATTGCCAATCCCGCATAGAGCATGCTATCGTGCTGGACTTTGGTAGAGGGGGTCAATAGGGAGTCAGGCAGGTTTAGTCCTGCTGAGGACAGCCGAGCCCAGTGGGCCCAAGAGCCGGAAAAGGGGTCTGCCGGGCCAAGAGGACACTCCTAGCAGGGACGAGCGGGGGGCGTGACTTGTGTACGGGAACGTCTCAAATATCTTCTTTTGCCTAGTCATTTGAGGTATCTGTATCTCTGCAAGGCGCCTCCTCTTCCCGATAGATAGACCAAGACATGCACCACTAAATTATTTCCGACTCGGAGTGATGGCATCCTCAGCTAGAGGATCCTCAACTTCCATCCCCGTTGCTCCAGGCGCTTTTCCAGTTTCATCGCTTGTAGCCGTTGATTCGGAAAGCTGTGGCCCATTGAGCTCGGAGTTGAAAGTCGCATCAGCGGCAGGGCCCGGAGAATTTGTTCGCGCCGCTCCATCCGCCTTTCCAGCTTCCTCGCCTCCAGCCGATGCCTTGGCAGGCGTGGCAGCGTCCTCGTTGCTCGGAGCTGGTCTTCCTGCAAGCTGTGGCCCCCCGGGTTGGGTGTTGGTGCCGATGGTGCCTCCGACGCTGGTGCCGAGGGGTTTGCTGGTGCCGAGGGTTTTGCTGTTGCCGAAGACATCGGCGAGGACTTCTGCACTGGACATGTCTGCTCCCGTCGCTCCAGGCGCCTGTCCAGCTTCCTTGCTTGCTGCCGGTGCTTGAGCAGACTTAGCAGCGTCGCACTGTCCACCCTTCTTGACAGCACCAGCTTTGGCTGTGCCACTAGCCGTCTTCGGGTCCCCGGAGTTCAAAGGAAGAGGTCCTTGGGGGGAAGGAGAGACGCCGGCAAGGGATGCGCCGGCTTGCTCTGCCTTTCTATCCGTCGCCGTTGCAGCCATATCTTTTTTAGCTTCCTTACTTCCGTCCAATATCTTGTTAGCAATAGTAGGCTTGGCACCGCCACAGCTTCGATTCTTCTTGACAGTACCAGCCTTGGCTGTGCCATCAGCCGTCTTTTGGTCCCCGGCGGCATCAGAAAGGCCGGCGACGGCAGGAGAGCCCATTAATTCCTTGTTGCCACCCTGGCTAATAGGCATGAGATTGTGTTTGCCGTTGCCTGGAGAGGCGGCGGCAGGAGAGGCAGCGGCAGGAGAGCCCATAATACCGTCAGTGCCAACTGGGCTAAACTGAGGGTTGTGGACAGCAGAGGCGACGACAGGAGAGGCGGCGACAGGAGAGGCGGCGACAGGAGTGGAGGCGGCAGGAGAGGAGGCGGCAGGAGTTCCGGCGTCTTGCTCTGACGCTGCAGCCCCAATTACCGACATATTTTCCTCTCCCTCTGCATCCTCATTCACTCCAGAGTCGAGCTGTTCATCACTCTGCGCAGTTTCCGACACAGCTTCCACTCCCTGGACCTTGCCGCTGGCGCGCTCTGTTCCCATCGGGGGGGTCGAGGACACCTCAGCAGCCGGGTCTGCATCCTGCCGCTTATCAAAGCGCTCAAAGCCTGGGGGGGCCTGAGCCTGCTTGCTAGCTAGACCAGTTCGGGCCCGCAGGCCGAGCTCATCCCTGTGAATGGTCGGGGCGGCCTGGAGACCTTGAGCAGCCAAGGCGGCTAATAATTCTGGTTAGCGAGGGGGTAGCAACACAGATTTCAATACGACTTACCGGCCACGAGAGAGGCGAAGCGAACCATGTTGATTGAATGTATGAAAGGAGAATGCTTTGGTAGAGAGGAAAGTCGGTAGATGGACGTGGAAGTAAAATCCGAGTAGAGGAGGAATGACAGGAGTTAATAGCCTAGAAGACTGGTGTCTGGATACCGTAGAAGCTGGTGTTGGATGCTGAGCTTTCTGAGTTGATGCCAAAGACCGCTCGGGCCCCCTCTCTTATAGTTTTGGGCTAATCACATTTCATGGCCATCTTTCACGCTCTCTTGCAATATACGAGTCAATGACGAGCAGGCATCACAATGTAATCAGTCACTAATTACTACTTGCATGCGTTCCCGAACACTATAACACTCGCCTGTGTCTGAAACGCGCCGACGTTGGTAAGGCAGCCCTCTCTCCACTGCCCTGTGCCATCCGTATGTAAATCAGATGAAATAAGGACGGGATACTAGCCATGCACCGTACGCGTCATGCAATGCCAAGTGTTGAGCGATAGGGGCATCCTCCTTGTTGTTCTTGGGCCTCTCCTACCTCATGTTAATTCTGGGGCACTCTACCAATCAACAGCCACCAGGAATACGTTTGTGAAGAAGTTGGACGTAGCAAACTTTACCATCGCTGGAGAGAACATAGATTATGTCCTCGTAGCCTCTGCCTGGTTGTCCATCATCTTGTCCTGTTTTCTGAAATATAGTCGAGCTCGGGCTACGAGCTCGGAAAGGTAATAGACGAGACACGTGTGCGAATATCATCCATCGTTCGAGTAAATATCTTAGTTCTAGACTACAATAGGCAAAGCTTACAGATGGAGTAGTCGCCCTCGATGCTTGATTGTGGGGCTAGATCCGAATTGTATGCTTGAGTCTCCATAATCCGTCAAGTCAGTCGTGTATATTCATTATGTATTCCCATTTTCTATCGCACGCCTTCTACCAGGCTACAACTACTTCGCTCGATCCTAACATCCTAACATGCATATCACCTGTATCTCAGGTTGCCCAAGCAGCGCCTAAGCTGGCCAAGTCACTATAGTGCAAGGAGGTGGCTCAGTTCTATATTACAACATACCAATCCTTCTTGTACGTAACTACATTGACCACAGAAGCCTCACTCGGCATAATCTGCTCCCCTGATGCCAAGCGACGACGGTTTTATGGCCGCCTCTTTGAATAGCCACGTTTGAAATTACATGTTTTACTGGTCTCAGAATTCGCGTCACGTCCTGCTAATTTACAGACAGGTCCGCCCGATTTTGCGGGACCCTAATGGCACCTCGAACACATGTCCCCAACGGCTGGAAATGGCGAACATAAGCTCGAAAGCTCGGATAGATACGATATTGGGGAAGCCCGCGTTGATTGCGAAGCACGATTGCGGCGTATAAGCGAACCATGCCCTTTGAGTGGAATGGAATGCGCTGGACAGCTTGGAACGGTATACTCGATCTGCCAGGGGTTCGCTACTCGGCTTACTATTTCACCAGCTGCACTCGTCGTATAATCTCTCTGCTCTCTCGAGTTGTCGCGCATTGAAGCAGTTGAATTGGGCCCCCTCGGAATGGGCCAGTTCCACGCACGGGATCCATAGGAAAATCAAGGCGCATGGCGAGGATACGCTGGAGTCGTGACCACATGCTTTCGACCAATGGGAACGCAGACAAGGGATCCCGCAAGCCAGCCCGTGGGATAGATGGTGTTGCGCCCTCGACATGCCCCAAAAGGTGTGCCTGGTTCCCAGAAGAGCATAGGAAGTTCATTTCTTGCATGACAATCACGACGTTGCTTGCATGGCAATGTGCATCTCCGTAATGCTTCTCACGAATATCATTGAGACGTGTCATGTGCTGTACCAGGCGCTACTCATGACAGCTGTTGTGCTGACTGACGATCGCTAGGGTCTGCCTATCCTGACAGCCGTCCCGCCAAAGGCCTTTGTCCATCCGGTTCATCCGTGTGATCGTTGATGATCCGACCATCCTGATTCCACCCTGGGTTCTGTTTCAGCCAGAAGTTTAGAACTCCGAGAATCCGCCGCCAGAATGCGCCATCCTTGGTGCGGCATTATACGACTGCGGATGCGCAAGTTGCAGAGTGCCTATGCCCAAGGCTGTAGTTGGACCAAACTCGTGTGCGTGCAGACTCTGCCAAGTAATGACCCTGCAAGCGTCTACGCTCTCCTAGTAGTTTCGGTTAACAGGGACTTGTCCTGGTTCAACCGGCAAGCTTCAAGCATTGGATGCTTTGCTTATGGATCGTGAGGGAAGCGCAGCCCGCCAGTCGGCTGCTGCATAGTGGACTCTTACTAGTTCCCTCCTATTAGTCATGACGAATTGAAGACATAGTTTTGGACATGTCCCCATCTAGGACAGCATCATACGCGCCGCGTGCCGCGGAACCGGCCCGGGGCACCATGGTGGTCTATCGGACTTCACCCGCGGCCATTTATGGTGGAATGACAATGGGGCCGAACCCATGTCGCCAAGATGCAAATGCAAAGACATATTCCATCTGTAAGTTATTGCCCGACTCCTGGTCCATTGAGTCATGTCGTACAGCATGGCTCGAATCAGCGCCAAGGTATCTCACAGCAAGCGATAGTAGGAAAGATTGGCGCCAAGTCGTGGACAGTAAACATCACTATAATAGAAGTCCTAGCAAGTTGGGCCTATACAAATAGCTACGAGGCTGTCGCAACTGCTTATTGCAGACGTGGTCCGTACCTACGTTGTAGCAACGTACTATGGGGCCCGTGACTAGAGACCGGCGTTACGACAGCCAAAGGGCTAGAGTCCTGTGTCCATGAGGCCAGGTGGCCATTCGTCTACAAGGCACCCTGAGCAGACGCATCTCTGTAAAGAGAGGCAGGAGGATTCAGCCCCCAAAACGATTACTATGCAACTACAGCGCCCCTGAGCATGAAACCGTTGGATCCCTGTGGTAAAGGGATGGAGACGATTCGTGACAGTGGATTTCTAAAAAAAAAAAACTCCATCTAATCGGGGTCCCCTTTTCCGGGAAGGACAGCTTCGAGAATAGGGATGGATGTAGAGTAAGCTGGGCTCCCATCCTCGAGTCTGGCCTTAGCCAGCGCTCGTGATTATCCTGCTCGTAATAGGGCGTGCAACATTTTCAAGCTGGCGAAATTCATACAATTCAGTACACGTATTCTTGCTGCTCTGACTCTCTGAGACTGACCACACGGGCCAAACCATGCAGCTCATCGAAGACGCACGGCACACGTTTCATACCGAGAACTCGAAAAGCAACTTGCTCTGTGGCTGATGCTTTCTGAACGACATATACTCTGGGAATGAACGCACGCCATCCTCTGAATTGTGACGTGGATTCCTCCAACAACCGCGGCTTAATTATTTCGTCCTCCCGATTTTAACCAAAAGCTGTTCTGAGACTGATATGCGCCCGCACTACAGTTATACAGTACGTAATTATACGATTAATAATTAAACTCCCTCTCCAAGTAAGTAGCCAGCGGCAAAAACAAACTCCGTCGCCGCCAAAAAGAGGCTTGTTTGGTGCATTTCGGCCCGCCATGATGACGTCGTCGATGCATGCCAGCGCGTCTATTGTGCCGTGGCGCGGGTGCTCAGGGGACACGCCACGTCCCCCTCCCAGCCTGTGCTCCGTGCTTCTCGCCAGCCGAATAGACCGAACGGATTGCTGCCGAAAAGAGAGCGGGCAGATTGGTCGGGCTGGTTGCTGCGGGCCGTCACTGCAGGCCGTCACCAATCCAAGGGAGGGGGAAAAAGAAAATACGAACCTCGGAGTTTGCCGCCAGCCGAAAACCTCCATCAACGTCTGGTCATCCGTCATCCCGCCATTGTCACACGCTCGCCGACGCTCGAAGTATGCCGCGGCCGCCTCGGCGCGTCAACCTCTGCCGCTCCGCTCGCTGCCCGTCGTTGCTGCTGAAGTGCTGAAGGAGGACAAAGGCGCGCTCTGACGGCCGACACCGCAACTCAAACGACGACAAGAACCAGAAGCGCGAGTCACCGAGGGCACGAGGACCCAATGGCCCGGGCCAAGACGACGCCCGCCGAGGCCGAGGGCTCCGGCCGCCCGCCGCCCCGGGCCGCCGACCGCACCCTCTCCTCCGGTTCCTTCCACGCCGGCGCCCCGATCCCGACCCTCGCTTCGGCCCTGCGCCGCGCCCCGACACACCGCTACCAGACCTTCCCCACCAAGCCGCCCAAGGCGCCCGTCGACCGCCGCCGCCGCCGGTCCTCGGCCTCGACCTCGTCCGACTCCACCTCGTCGTCGTCGTCTTCGTCGGCATCTCCAGCCTCGCGTCACTCGTCCTCGGCCTCCTCGTCGACAGACTCGTCAGACTCGGCCTCGCAGCACGACCAGACGCCTCTCCCCGTGCGCCAGCTCCTCCTCCTCGCCCTCCTCTCCCTCTCGGAGCAAACCGCCCTCAACTCCATCTCCCCTTACCTCCCCGGGATGGTGTCGTCGATGCCCGGCGTGCCCCCGGGCCAGGGCGGCCTATACGTCGGCATCCTCGCCAGCGCCTTTGCCCTCGCCCAGCTCTCCACCAACCTGCTCTGGGGCTGGGCCTCGGACCTCGTCGGCCGCAAGCCCGTCCTGCTCGCCGGCACCGCCTCCCTCGCCGCCTGCTTCGCCGCCTTTGGCCTGTGCCGCCGCTACTGGCACGTCGTCGTCGTCCACGTCGCCATGGGCCTGCTCAACGGCAACGCCGCCTGCGTTCCTACGGTCCTTGGCGAGGTCACCGATCGCTCAAACCAGAGCAAGGCCTTCACCTATCTGCCCGTCATCTACTCCCTTGGCGGCATCACCGGCCCTGCTCTCGGCGGCCTCCTCGTCGGGCGCATCTTCGGACCCCAGTACCCATATCTCGCCCCCAATCTCTTCGCCGCCACCTTGCTGGCCCTCAGCGTCGTCGTCGTCGGCATCTGGTTCCGCGAGACCCTCGACCAGAGCGGCGTCGGGCCCTGGAAGCCCCTCTGGATCCGCCGACTCTCCTCCTGGCTCCGCCGCCCGGGCCGCCCCAAGCTCAACAGGAACTCGTGGAGTACGCGCTGGCCGCAGGGCCATGCGGACCACCGACGGCCCCTGCTCTCGCCTCCGTCCCCCTCCTCGTCTGCTGACAACGACGACGACGACGATCAAAACGACGTCGCCGCCGCCATCAATGTTGACGACGACGACGAGCTCGACAAATCCGGCTCCGGCGGCCACAAGCCCGTCTGGAGAGACCTCCTCAACCACACCACCATCACCTTGCTCGCCACCTACCTCGTCTTCCAGCTCTCCAACATCAGCTTCAACAGCTTGTACCCCATCTTCGCCGCCGCCCGGCCCCCCACGGGCCGCCAGCTCGGCCCCGGCAACATCGGCGTCAGCCTCAGCCTCGCCGGCCTCGCCACCATCATCTTCCAGGCCTTTCTGTACCAGCCCCTCCAGGCCAAGATGGGCAACCTTGGCACGTACCGGTTCGCGCTGCTCGGCATCGCCGTCAGCATGGTTCTGATGCCCTGGGTCGGCTATCTCGACGACGACCCGCCCCTCGGCATCGGGACTGGCCGGCTGTGGCTGTACGTGGAGCTTGGACTTGTCCTCATCCTCAAGAACATTTGCGCCGTTGGCGGCTTGTCGAGCGTGATGCTACTGGTAGGCCCCCCTCCACTCTCGCTACTAATGACACGGCCAGCTCCAACGCACTGCTGACATGCACCGGACAGATCACAAACTCAGCCCCCTCCCACGCCAGCCTCGGTACTCTCAACGGCGTGGCTCAGACCCTTTCCGCCCTGGGCCGTAGCTTTGGGCCCTTTGTCTCGGGCGGCCTCTTTACTCTGTCCATCAACGTCCGCCCCAAGGGTGAGGCCCTCGCCTGGAGCGTCTTTGGCGGCCTGGCCCTCGCCGGCTGGGTTGGCTCCATGTTCATCCGCGGCGTCGGCCTCGAGAGTGAGGACTGGGAGGGCGGCGACGAGGACTACGACCAGCCAGACCGCCGTAGTGGTTCCGTATAGGCAGCCGTTCTCCCGATCCCATGCCCGTCGTCTTTTGGGCATCGGGGAGCTTGTAATGCACGTAGACGAGGGAATGAGTCTAGATTTCAAAAAAAAAAAAGAAGGCGTGTTTAACGGGACATACATAGCAGACAGCCGGCGGTGAAAAGGGGGGGAGCTTTTTGCCTTGGTCAACTCCTCAGAGCTTGACCATTACTGGACTGGAGGTTCCAACACCAGTGGCAGCTTCGACATTCAAATAGTCAAAATGATTGCTACCAGAACCCTGACATCCCCTCGCGCAGAGCCAACTTGGCCAAGTACACGGCGAGGTGATACGACTCACTCCATTGCGGCCTGTAACCCGTCCAGTCCATCCACCATCAGTACCAAGTCGGCGCTCGCTGCCAATGCCGCAGCATCGTGTCAACGGCTGTATTCCACTCCTGCTCAAAGCAGGCCGCCAGCTTGGCCACATCGTCGACGCTCGGCCGCATAGGGCCCCACATCTCGGGCCGCGCCGCCTCTGCCGCCGCAAACGCGGTAATCAGCCCGTCGTCCTTGATCGTTCGGAGGCAGAGCCAGGCCAAATTCCAGCTGCGATTGCTGTTGGGGTCGCTTCTGACCCGACGGTAAGCCTCCCGTACGACGTCGCCGGAGAATGGGTAGCTCCTCGTGAGACCGCGCAACTCCGTCAGGAGCTGGTTGCTGTTGACGTAGTGAACCCAGGCTGCCGTCATGGGCTTCTGGAAGGCCTTTGCGTCGGCTTCATCCTCGCACGACGCGGCTATACGCTCGATGCGGCAGAGCTCTGTGAGCGTGTTCACTCGGTGTGTCGTGAGACAGTCGACCAGCTGCAGGATTGACGACTGGCGGGGAGAAGCCAGACAAAAGGATTAAACTCAGCATCGGGGTGAGAAGGGGGACGGTGGATATCAGATGACATTGCACTCACCTTGGGCCTGTTGGATTTGCTGCTGCCCTTGGAGCTGACACTGCCGCTGCGACTCGACGACATTGTAGTGGTGAGGTGTTATGGGCAGATATGGAATGAGGAGAAAGAGGGCTGCCGTGACTCGTCCTGGCAAGAAGACAAGATGGATGCGTTTGGAGTCGCTGGTTTCCAAGTGTCGAGAAGCTTTGAGTCGCCAAGTTGCAGCGGCTGGACGCTAGAGAGCTGCTGGGTTCCGAGGTTTAGAAGCCTCCTCCCTCTTATAGCGAGGAGTGTCTCGAGCACTTCTGGGCCTCTGCCAGCCCTGTGTTTTCAACTGTTATCAACCGTCCACGGGACTCGTGATGTGTCGGCTGAATGGGGAGTAACAACGAGACTCTGAGGCCGCACTGCATCAGCGGGCGAAAGGGAAGGCTGAAGGGGAGGGGTTCAGTTTGATACGCCACCATCATGAGGCTCTCCCCTTGCTCTTGCACGCAAAGCCGTGCCCGCCAGAAGTCCGCTCCCTTTTTACCGGCTAACTGCCTAGGGGGGCTGGGAGTGTGCTACATGACAGAAGGGGAACAAAGCGGCTTCGGCTTGTATTAAGTGCCGGCAGCCCCCCAGCAAGCCGGTCATGCTATGCGTTTTGGATCTGCTCGACGCTTTTCTCGGTGATCGGCTGCGTCAGCCGCGGCCCCAGAGTGACCAGCAGGACTCAAAGACCAGGCATGCCGGGCACCAGCCCCGTTGCGGGTGCGACAAGGAAGAGGGAAAGGAGGGGGTCCGGCTGAGAAGAAGATGACTGCCGCTGGTTGGGGGCGTTGACACACGTCGAGATGTCGCGCTTGCCGGGCTCGGCGCAGCAAAACGGGTCTTCAGAAACATCCTAAAAGGGGTAAGGGGACCGACGAGGTGGCGTCCCGAGCGAGGCAGGCCTGGGGTGCAGAGAGGACCAGACAGCCGTGGGGATGTCTAGTACGGTCTCCATGAGTGCCGGAGCAAGCGGCTGGTGCATCCTGACGTCCATGGGTTGGGTTCCGCAGTCCGTGCCCACGACATAGTTGAATTCCGCGGGGGAACGAGTCCCTGTCAACGGGTAGGAGGAGCAACAAGTTGACTGGTCAGCTTCAGCTAGGCTTCCCAGAAGAGGGGTGGGTGCATCGATGGCTGATTGAGCACCTTGACGCGCAAAGGATGAGGTTCCCTGCGAGCGTCCGATAGGCGCTGAGATGCGGTGCAGGTGAAGCCTTCTGTCGAGGCTTGTACCCTCATACGCCAGGCCCACGTGGGACGGGCAGATTCCGCCCAAGGCCGTCGTCAGCAGGCGCGGAAGCTTTGCTGATCACAGTCTGCGAAGCAACGGGGGGCGCGCTTCGCTTGCGCCGATGGCGCCGCCCGCGCTTGTGAGCGGTGCTGACGAGAGCGGGCCGACGCTGTGACAGCCACGCCAGGGGACCACCGGTGAGGTGAGACGAGCTGTCTTGTCCCCCTCTGGGATGCCTCCTGGACGTTGGTTGCTATTCTCAGCTCAGCCCTATGCTGCCCTGGCTGGCCTTGACGACGCTCGAGGAACAAGGACAGAGTTCGGCGGTCCGTCGTTTCAACAGGAGTGGCTTGGCGTCCAATATCCGTGCCGTCTGTCAGTTGGCAGTTGGCAAAAGCATGCCGCCATTGCCGCGTCTCTACGGAGTAGTGCGGCCCAAGCAAGAAGGGCCCGGGGGCTGTCGATCCTCGTCTGGCTTGGCGTGCTGAAACAATAGACAGGTTCCTGGGTCATTTCGGGTTTTGACGTGCTCCAGAAGAGTGTCGGCGACGAAGAGGAGGAAGAAGAAAGGAAAGACCAGGTCCTACCGTATTCCGTGGTGTGCAGCGAGCAAAGGTAGCCAGTACAGGCACTAGCCGCTCCAGCCTGGCACGGCAACTCCCGCTCGGCCGCGAATTCCGTGCTCCGCTCATGTACCGTGTACTCGACGCCCGCGGCGTGGCCGGATAAACACCGGTAATACTAGATCCTCCCCGATCCGAGGCTGCAATGCCAGCTCGTCGAATCCAACCAGGCCATTGACCACGACGTCGCCCAGCATGTCTATGTTTCGCGCCAAGAAGCTCGATCTGGGCTGCTTCATCAAGCCGCGGACGATCCGCGACCACACCAAGCGCAAGGTCTTTGAGGACTTCGAGACGCAAAGGTCCCCCCTCTCCTTGGTCCACGACAAGACACCCGTACTGACAGAGGCAAACGATCAGACAAGCGCTTCGCTACATTATCCGAAACACCACTCTTCCGCCCCGGGTGCGCGCCGAGGCTCAGCTGCAGCTTACCCAGACGCACGCCTACACGCGCCCGACGCAGATCCGGAATCGGTGCATCATGGGCGGCAAGGGTCGCGGCATCCTCAGCGACTTCAAGATGTCGAGGGTTAGTGCTGATGCCGGCTTGGGCTTGCCATGCACGACATCTAACCACGCGCAGTTCAACTTTCGACTAGAGGCTATGGCCGGCAATCTGCCCGGTGTCAAGAGGGCAAGCTGGTAAGGTGACACCGGCTCTATATTGAGAGGGGGATGGACGAGTCTGGACATGCCGTAGGATCGCAATGGCAGCGTTATACAATTGAACATGACGAAAACTACCGTGAGGACGGGATGCTTGTCAATGGCTTTCTGTGTTCCAGGCATCACAGACAGACACTTGATGTGTCGTTGTATGATTTGGCAAGGGTTCCGGATGCATGACAATTACCTTGTAAACCAAATATTTTCCATGACACGCCAGATTCACAGGCAAAAGGAAGAAAATAAAGTCTCGTCTACCGGGGGCAAGCATTGGCGACAAGTATTAATGGCTTTTTGCTGCCTAAAAGCGTGAGGTCATATGAGGCAAAAAGTGCACCAATGACTCTACTCTACGGTGCGATATTCACAGTGCGGACGCGGCAAACTCTCAACGCACTAGGTACCTCCATTCATTGTAGTCCCCCAGCCTCGCCACGCTCGCTCCGCAACTTCCTTCAACTTCGTCGCACACAAACGCACCAAGCTCCAACACTGCCATTTCCTCTTGCTCACGCAGCCTCGCCTCTATCCCTCTCCGACTTGAGACAAACTACAGACCACTTCCGCACATTGCACCACTGCCCTTTCCCCGAATAAAACCACACAACCGCCACCATGGGAGGCGGCGATCTCAATCTCAAAAAGTCGTTCCACCCGACGCTGAGACGTAACCAGGCGGCCGTCTACGATGAGGAACAAAAAGCCCTCGCCGAGCGCAAGCGAACCCAGCAGCGCATCAATGAGATCAAAGAGGAGCGAGCAAAGGAAGAGCTCCAGCGGCAACTCGAGGCTGCGGGCGGCAGGAAACGAGTCGACCGCGTCGACTGGATGTACCAGGGCCCAACCGATGGCCAGGCCGGCACCACCGAAGAGCAGGAGGCGTACCTGCTGGGGAGGCGCAGGATCGATACCCTGATCAAGGGCACAGAACACAAGAACCTGGAAAAAGCGGCCGGCCAAGAGAGCTTCATGGCCCTCCAAAACGCCAACAGTGCCCGCGACACGGCCGCCAAGATCCGAGACGACCCTCTGCTGGCCATCAAGCGTCAGGAGCAAGCAGCCTACGACGCCATGATGAACGACCCAACCAAGCGGCAACAGCTGCTCTCCTCGATGGGTATCGGAGGTCAAGAAAAGAGCCACAGGCCAAAGGAAAAAGATGGCAAGCACAGACGGAAACATGACGGGCATCGGAGTCGTGATGCGGACGAAGACGCTCATCGGTCCCGTCGCCGCCATCGCTCAATCTCACGCTCCCGCAGTCCCCGGCGCCACCGCGACGACTCTGAAAAGCACGAGCGCCACCGCAGGCACAGGCGGTCGCGGGATGGACCGGGGGGTTGCCAACTCGGAACTGGCCGTCGCAGAGATTGTGACGAGCACCCACCTGACTCTAGATCTGACCAAGAGCGCTCGCGCCTACGCAGCGCGTCTCCCAGTGGACGTTACGGACGCTGGAGTGACGACTCACGCGAACAAGCTCCAGAGCGTCAAAGACGGCGAGACCAAAGCCACCGGGGGAGCCACAGAGACGCTCCCAGGTACAGCAACGCTGGACCACGAGCCAGAAGGGAAGAAAAAGACGAACGTGACGTGGACTCTGAACGCGCGCGCAAGCTGGAAGCCATGCAATCGGCGGCATCGCAGCTGGACCAAGACCGCTCGGCCCGGCTCGCAGCACTAGAGGATCGCGAGCGTGCTGCACGAGAGGCCGACAACAAAGCACGGGAGCGTGCAGGGGAGCGGGGCTTCGTCAATGGGCTGCACAAACAGGCAGAGAAGCTCGATCTTGCGGAGAGGATGGGAAGGGGCCGGCAGGGCTACCAGAGAGACGACGACTGAGCAGCTGGCAGTGACATTTGCCTGAAGGCACTGGGTGCCTATTTCTTTCATGGATGGGACGCGGCATGGAAGCGATTTATTGCAGTTTGGGAATAGATTTTGCACTCGAACGGAAGCGATGTTGCATCCTTGTAAATAGCAATCAACATGACAGCTGCACAAACACATGTTGAAGATGATTTCCTTGTGCCAGCGCTGGAAACTGACCTCACGAGCAGCCAAAATGAACAGTAGCCAGTCGGAGGCCTCGGAGGCCACAGAGGCCACAATAGCTTAGACTTGAAAGAGTGCAAAGGTTGAGTAGCCATTTCCGGGCTTCATGTGCAGGCACAGAGAGGCAAGTATAGAAGAGAGATCGGGGGGTTAACAGATGGGCACCGAGATTTGTGAGTGCTTTGCTAGCGACAAAGATATAGTAGATCACGTGCGCAGGTCGAACAAGTGTCCCCTCTTTTGCTGTGCTTGTTGATGGCGAAGGATGTAATTTTCATGCATGCTTGGGATCGCAAATAGGCATAGGCAATCAACCTTGGCTGTCTGGTCAACAAGGCATTGATGAGGCTTGTTTTGTTGCCGCGGTCAACATCCACCTGGTCCTTGCTCCATCACTGCCGTCACCTGCTTGCAGCTTTACACTCAGGCTGCCTGTCAAACCCTCTCCACTCGCCGGTAACCTTGTTAAGTTTTTGCTTGCTTTTCTTGTCATGGGCACGACGAGGCGCCACCTTGGCTTCCAATCCCGCTGGTGGTGGACGGCCAAAGTGGTGACCTCGGCGGTACATGCGTCGAGGCTAATGGCTTGGCTTCGGCCCGCCCCTTGACGTCTCTTTTGAGGACGCAACTTCAAGTGTCAAGTAGCTGCCAAGTACCCGGTAGAGGGTACAACGGGGCCCATTCCCATATTACATGAGCTGGGTCCCTTTTCCCACTTCCTGACCTCATCATCCATCCATCCTCCATCTTCGCCTCCGTATCATCTTGTCTGCCTCTTGCGCTGCCACGCCTCCCTCTACGCCGAACCGATCCTCATCGCTTGCGCCCGCCTCGACGATTTCTGCTTGTCGCCCTCGATACTTTTGCATTCCGCGCCTCAACACGAATCCCCAACCTGGGCCAAACAATCAACGATTCTCGACGACTCTCGACGACTCCGATCCCATTCTGCCGACAAGAAAGAAGCACTTTTTGCCCCTGGCACTCGGCCAACCCAGTCTCCGTTGCCACCACATCGCCGAGTCGAGATGCCTGTTCTCTGCGGTGGATCCAAGACGGTCCAGCGCAAGCTGGTGCTGCTGTAGGTGCCGCCGGTTCCATGGGGGACTGCACGGGTGCTGATGCGATGAAAACAGGGGCGACGGTGCCTGCGGCAAGACTTCGCTGCTCAACGTCTTCACCAGAGGGTATGCTGTCCCACACCCGCGACCAGCATCAATCACCCCCCGCTGACGATCCGCCGCAGTTATTTCCCGACCGTATACGAGCCCACAGTGTTTGAAAACTACGTTCACGGTGCGAGACGATGCAAGAGACGACTGGTGACATGGACGCTAACCACAGCAACAGACATTTTCGTCGACAATGTACACATAGAGCTGTCTCTCTGGGACACGGCCGGCCAAGAAGAGTTTGATCGCCTGCGGTCTCTGTCGTACGGTATGGCACCTCCGCCCGCCCCCTCCCCGAGACTCGCCTGCTGACAGTGGTTGCCCCTCCCCAGACGATACCGACCTCATCATGCTATGCTACTCGGTCGACAGTAAAGATTCCCTCGAAAACGTCGAGTCCAAGTGGGTTGGGGAAATCGCAGACAACTGTCCGGGCGTCAAGCTGGTCCTGGTCGCGCTCAAGTGCGACCTCCGCGAACAGGGCGACGAGGAAGAGGCCGGCGGCGGTGGCGAGCAACGCGAAAAAGGTCCCCTCATCAACTACGACCACGGCCTCGAGGTGGCCCGGCGGATAGGGGCCACGCGATATCTCGAGTGCTCGGCCATGAGGAATCGAGGCGTCAACGAAGCCTTTACCGAAGCCGCCCGCGTGGCCCTGAGCGTCAAGAAGGAGCGCGACGAGAACAAGTGCACCGTCATGTGAAGGAGCGATTGCTTGATGCCCTCGCACAAACCACGCCCGTCCTCGCACGGGCTCGGCCTGTCGCATCCTGCCCGACTCACCTGATGTGCTCGCTTCTTCTTTTCTCTTGGCTTTCAGACGGGTGTATATATACGCGGCGGCGCATTTTCTGCTGGGCTTGTATGGCTTTCTAATGTTGCGGTTATTTATTCCTGGGTTTTGCTTGTTTGTCATCTTGGCGAGTGGGAGCCGAGGTCTGGCTGGGGAGCGGGTGCCATGAGGGGTTTTCATGTCTCGAGCCGGCTCGTTGGTTGTTTCCCTTTGCTTGTTTTGCTTGAAGGATTCATGGGTTTGGCTCAACCGTTGCCTGCGATTACCATTTTACTCCATAGCTGAAATGTTCAGTCACTATGACGGATCGTTGATGTCTATGAAGGTGCTTGGTGCCTGTCCGACTCGAGGCGGCTACGTGCAAGGCCAACCCACACTGGCGTAGGCGCGCCCTCTGACGGCGCATCCCAAGCCCTGACCCTGTTTCCTAGAAGAGCTCAACTGGGCTGTCGGCCTCGTGGTAATGCCGGGACGATAGACGTAGACGTGAGCTCTTCTATTCGAGTCGGTCCCCGCCCGCCGCCAGCATGTGCCTGGCCTTTCCGTCGATCTCTGGGTCTGGTTGGAGGATGCGAGGCTCCGTCCCGCGCTCAGCTCTGTTTGTACATTGGAGATATTTTCTCTTGACATGATATGCCTGCGGACAAGACCTAGAGATATGGTGACATGGCCACGTTCGGGGACGTGGTGCTGTGCCGTGGAAACAGATGCTGGTGGGCCGGAGGCTTGTTGTACGGCGGAACAGGCTTCGTACTGCAAAAAGCGAGGAGAGATGGATGGCTGCCATTATTTACTTTTCCAAGCTCATGTCGATACCCTCGACAGGTCCTGACGCTCCAAGCCAACGGTAATTTAGTAGGCAGCCATGCCTCTTGACTGTATCGAACCCAGCCTTGACTGACCGGACAGTCAACAACTCAACATACGGCTACCTGCCGTTCTCGTCATCTTCTCCACATCCACGGCAGTTTTGTTGTGGAGAAGGGTGACGAGTACAGTATCCAGCATGTGAAGACGGCGGCGCCCGTCTGTCCGCACCCGAGAGTCCGGGGCCGGGCCGGGCCAGGGCTCCACCTCCCGGTCGGCGCACGGATGCAGCGCTCTCTGCCTGCGTCGAGTTCTGTCGAGCGAGTTATGTAGTCTTTTGCGAAGCTGGCTAACCTAGGGATTGATGGGAATGCGTGGGAGACTGGTGCAAGGCGATGGATGCAAGCTGTTTGTCATGTGCTACGGAAGGGCTGGGCCGTGACCAAGTACGGCGGCGGGTTGCTGCAGGCTGCATGCAAGATGAAGTGCGGAGTTGGACGTATCAAGCCTCGTTCTCCATGACACCGTCGACCGTGGCATTTGCCTCGGGCCGTACGTGCAAGGGCTGCTGCTGCCTTGGACCATGCAGCTGATCTGCATGATACTCTGTGCTGTAGACAAATGCCTCGGAGCACGGAGACAGGGCCGGGGATAAGACCGACCAGCCGGCATCCAATACTTGCCTGCACAAATACGGCAGAGGGTCCCGCTGCTAATGCAATGCCGGCAGCAGGCGAGAGTAGAGAGCGGGCAATGTTGGTTCGCCCGTGGGGACTGAACCCAGCAGCAACAAAGCAATAATACCGCAGAACCGTTCCTACAGTGCGAGCACATCGCAGCTATCGTTCATCAGTCACCGGCAAAGGATGTACTGTCCTGTAGATGACGATGACGAGCGAGAAGGCGGGCAAACTACAAGAGTGCTGGCTCCAGCAATAGGCCGCGGGCCATCGTGCTATAACGCCTTTCCTCATCGCCACTCCTCGGACGCCCCCCCCTTTTGGCTGGCGCCGACAAGGGGCACGGCGCGGCAGCCCGTTGAGGCATTGAGCCAGTATTGCCCCGAGCGGGCCCCCTTGTTGGCCAAGCCTCATCCAGCATCTGGGTCCAATTTGCAAAGCAAATGAAAGCGACTCTGCTCGTCGTCGTCGTCCCCTTCGTCTTGGCAGCCTGGCTAATGCAGTGGCGGAGTAACGAATACGGCTTCCTTGTTTTACTTTGCCCACGGAACCAAATATAGGCACCAGCTCGTTGGAGCGTGGAGAAGAGGCGTTCGTCCTCCCATGCCCCCCCCCACCGACAGATACGTCGATCTGCTGTCCCATTATGTACGGAGCACGAGGAAGAGTTCCTTTTTTTTTTTTGGCTCCGACGCGTTGGTTGGCGAATGCCTGGATGTGGCTCCCCGGGGCCTCTTACAGTACCGTCCACGGCACACCGGATTATTATATGTTGGAGACAACCCGGTACGAAAAGGGACGCGCAAGCTTGGAGCCTTCCTTTTTACCAATGGCTCCGTTCTTGGCAGCAGGAGGCAAACATGCGCGCTCCCTCGCTCTCCTGATCACGTAGGTAGGTGGCGGGACTGGGACTCAAGGGACTCAAGGGAGGCAGGCCAGGGAGAGTAAGAGAGTGAGAGAGTGAGAGAGAGATCAGAGATCGGCTCTCTGCATGCTGCAGGTCCCGGCCCGCCGTGATTGCATCGGCATCGTGCACAAGATGCGAGCCCCTGCATACTCTGCGGCAAACCGTGCATATATGCCTGCATCTCCCTCCCCCCTGTCGACAAATCCCCGCATGCCATCATCCCATCCCCATTACAAACACACGCATTCTCCCCTGAAATTTGCCATGAAGCAACAGTGCGCACGCAGCCAACTCTCATGGCGAGGCGACGACAGCTACCCGCCGACTCATGGGGGCCTCGGACTCAGACTCCTTCGCGCCAGCTGCAGAACCCTCCCTGGCCCGGGGGCTGCAGACTCCCAAACAGACATGTCCCCCCCCCTAGACAAGGGTTCGCCGCTCAGAAGCAAAACAAAGAAGAATCCGCATGTAGGTCGTCGACCGGTACAGGGGGGGGTGGAGGGGAGGAGGAGGAGGAGACAATGTCCGGGGGTGAGCTCGCCGCGGCTTCACATCCGAGAGACACCGACTGGCCGTGGTAGTTGGTCGGTGCTGTATCCGTAGGACGTCAGGTATTAGAACGCAGTACTCGCGAGACCCTGGCGGTATGCACCAGGGGATATCTGCCATCTACTGCCTCCGTTAGTGCTTCGGACATATCTCGTCCGTCTCCCTCTCTCGTTCTCCCCCCTCCTTTCTTCCGCTCGCCCCCTTGTCGCGCAACGCGTTTGCGTCCTTTTCTATCCCGTCGCTCGCCCATTCACCCGTCGCTCTTTTGCCTGACGGCTTGGTTCCAACTTCCTTTCCGTCTTCCTCGCTTGTCCGACCAGAGTCACTCCTTGGCCTCCGAAGGGCCGAGTCCACCGCCGGGGCACGCTTTTGACCTCGCCTCGCGCGTCAGGCTTCCGTCTCGTGTGTACGCCTCTCGACCGAGGGGATCCATTCACGCACCGCATCTCTCTCGTCGACCATCGCTCGGCTGCCGCGCCCCCGACCTGAACTCGCTGCTCCAGTTCCCCACCCTGCACGACAGCTCTACCGAGTGTCATTGCTTGCAAACAGTGTCTTTGCCTTTCGCAAGGCTTGCTCGACTCGTCCTCCCCCCATCCTCGCCCCTGCTGGTAGGAGGACAGGCAGACGGGAGCTCCGTCTGTCACACAGAGGCCCCTTGTGCTCACACGCTTGATTGCTCCCCAAGGGATATCCAACGCCGCTCCCATCCCGGGCCATTGTTCTCTTCCCCGGAGCCGACAGGATCCATAACGGCCTCACTCACTCACACCAGCACCGCCCATAATGCTGCTGAGACAACTCCTGGCCTCGGCCCTGCCCCTCGGGCTGGCCGCCGCCCAGGTCCAGACCAAGTGCAACCCGCTCGAGCGCGACGGCTGCCCAGCCGACCCGGCCTTGGGCGCCGACCACCTCTGGACCTTTGACCACGCGCCGCCGAGCGAGCTGTGGGAGACGACGGCGGGCGTCGTCAAGTACGACGCCCAGGACGGCGCCGCCTTCACCATCCGCAAGCAGGGCGACTCGCCCACGCTCCGCACAAAATTCTACTTCTTCTTCGGCCGCACCGAGATCTGGCTCCGCGCCGCCTCGGGCCGCGGTATCGTCAGCTCCATGATGTGGCTCAGCGACGACCTCGACGAGGTCGACTGGGAGTTCCTCGGCTCCAACACGACGCACGCGACGACAAACTTCTTCGGCAAGGGCCGCCAGGACTTCCACAACGGCGGCGCCCACCCGATGACGGGCATCCAGGACGACTACCACAACTACACGACCGTCTGGACGCGGGAGCAGATCGACTGGTACATCGACGGCGGCCACGTCCGCACCCTCAGGGCCGTCGACGCCAACAACACGGCCAACTACCCCCAGACGCCCATGCGCATGAGCATCGGCATCTGGGCCGGCGGCGATCCGTCGCTCCCCGAGGGCACTCGCGTCTGGGCCGGCGGCGACACCGACTACGCCGGCGGGCCGTACACCATGTATCTGAAAAAGGCAAAGGTCACCGATTTCAGCACCGGAAGCGAGTACACGTACGGAGACCGGTCCGGCAGCTGGCAGAGCGTCAAGATCGAAGGGTGAGTTGAGCTCTCTTCCCCCCTCGCTCTTGTCTCCCTTTCCCCATGTCGAAGACGGCGTGGAGAGGCATGTGTGAAAGGTCGACAAGAAGAAGAAGGCAAACGAGCCCGTCACTAACAATCCTAGCGGCAACTCGACCGCCGCCACGTTCCTCAACGAGGAGCCCGAGAAATCCACCCGCGAAAGGTGGCACGGCCTGTCGCGCACCACCAAGATCGCCGTCGGCACGGCCGTCGGCACAGTCGGCGCCCTCGCCATCGCCGGCCTGCTCCTGTACTTCCTGCGCCAGCGCCGCATCGGCGCCAAGGAGTCGCGCCTCGCCGACCAGCGCGCAGAGGCCGAGCGCGTCGAGATGGAGCAGTTTGAGCACAAGGGCTTCGACCCGGATGGCTACTCTGCGCACCGCGGCGGCGGGATGCAGCAGCAGCAGCAGCAGCAGCAGCAGCAGTATAGTGACGACGATGGCGACAATGACCGTGGCTCGCATAGGGGCGGCGGCGCCGACCACAGCAACGACGCAGACTCGTACCACGTCCCCGAGACGACGACCGCCAGCCCCCTCGGAGCCGGCTCCTGGAGCGGCTCCGTCGCCGGCAGCGCCGCGTCGAGGACCTCGGGCGCTACCCTCCAGAGCCCGCGCGTCGGCAGCCCAGCCCCGTCGTCCCACTACCGCGACAGCAACAACGCGCTGGGCTTCGACTTTGGCGTCCCGCCCCTGAGCCCCGTCCAGCAGCAGCCGTCGCGCTCCGGCAGCCCCATGGCCGGCGCCGGCGGCGTCACCCGCGCCTCCACCCCGCTGTCCCGCTCCCAGAGCCCCGGCCTGCCGCCCCCGGGCCCCTTACCGTCGCCGCGGAGCCAGATGCGCATGGATCCGGTATCGCGAATGGGCTCGCCGGCGCTCGGGATGCATAGTCCCCCGGGCCCCGCCAGTCCCGGGCGGAGCATCTCGGAGGGCCGGCAAGGACCCCAGGGCGGGCACCAATGAACAAATCGTCAGAGAATGAGACAAATAAAACCAGAATGATGACAGAAGAAAAAAACAGGAAGCGTTCTGCAGAGAAGCTGTCATGCACGGTCTGGCGTGGCAAAGCGTGTGCTTTTGATACCAAAGCTGCTGGCGTCGAGAGGGAGGGAGGGAGGAGGCAAGTTTGTGCAGTACCGTGACGGCCTCGGCTTCTATTTTTTTTTTAATCTCGGCCCCCATCTCGGGCTCAGCAGGGGACGGCGCTCGTTGTCATAACGCCACGAGGTGCCGTCTTTTTTTTCTCTTAGCCGTATTAGAAAATTATAAGGATATCTGGCTAGTGGCAAACCTGGTCTTGACGTGAATGCTGTCTGGCATGGGGCACGTGGGCAGACACGGCGTCGGAGAGGAGAAGCAAGTCTATTCCCAAGCCGCTAACAAAGGTATTACATACAAGCAAGGTTGAACCACGCTTACCCTACACCGCAGAGTAAGACACAGCTTACCGGCCCTCGACCTGCTTGAGGAGGCCGGCGAGGTTGATGCTCTTGGGCCGCTCAATGGGCAGGCCTAGGGCGCGGTCCCAGACGAGCTGAGCGAGTGGCCCGAGGCCGCGCGAAACTCCAAAGGTGGCCGTGTAGTAGAGGGTCTCAGTAAAGCCGTAGTGGTGGAAGAGAACGCCCGATGAGGAGTCGACGTTGGGGTAGGGGTTCTTTGTCTTGCCGTGCTTCTTGAGCACCTCGGGCGCGATGCGGCTGTTCTTCTCGACGAGCTGGAAGACGGGGTCGTTGGCAATCTCGGGCCGGGCGGCGGCGTAGTCCATGAGGGCCTCGAAGCGCGGGTCGGGCTTGCGCAGGACGGCGTGGCCGTAGCCGGGGACGACGCGGCCCGAGTTGAGCGTCGACCACAGGTAGTCGTGGATGTCCTGCTCGGTGTACTTGTCGGGGATATTTTCCTTCATCTGGATGATCCAGCGGAGGACCTCTTGGGCGGCGAGGCTGCGAGGGGAGGGGCCGGGTCAGTCAAGGACGCCTCTTGGTCAGGGATGGTGTTCACAAGGGGATTTACCCGTGCAGCGGCCCGGCGAGACCCTGAAGGCCGGCGCTGTAGGAGAGGAAAGGGTCGCTCAGGGCGCTGCCGACGAGGTGAGTGGCGTGTGCAGAGACGTTGCCGCCCTCGTGGTCGCCATGGAGGGCGAGGTAGAGGCGGAGGAGGTCCTGGAAGTTTTCGTTTTCGCGGCCGCCTTTGCCGAGCATGGCGGCGAAGTTGTAGGACCAGTCCTGGGCGGGATCGACCTCGGCAGGCAGGGCGCCGCCGCCGCGGTAAGCGTTTTGGTAAATCTTTGCGGCAATGGTGGGCAGCTTGGCAAGGAGGGAGATGCAGTCGTCAAAGGTGGGCTCCCAGTAGTCGGCCTTGTTGAGGCCGCGCTCGTAGGCACGCGCAAACTTGGACTCGTAGCTCAGGGCCGAGACGGCCATGGCAAACTGCGTCATGGGGTGCAGGTCGCGGGGGAAGTCGTCGAGCATCTTTGCGACAAAGGGCGGAATGGCGGCCTTTTCGGCCAACTCGCGCGACAGCCCGCGGACCTGGGAGACGGAGGGGACGCGGCCGGTGAGCAGGAGCCAGAACATGGCCTCGGGCAGCATCTCCGTGCCCGAGGTGCCCTTTGGCAGCTCGCGCTGGCAGTCCTTGATGGTGCGGCCGTGGAAGCGGATGCCCTCGTTTGCGTCGAGGACAGAGCCCTCCCAGACCATGGCCTTGAGGCCGCGCATGCCGCCGAGCGTGTTTTCGACCTTGACCTCGCCGATTGTCTTGTCGGCGTGGGCCTTGACCCTTTTCAACAGCTCGCGCTTGGCCGGGATGACGTCGCGGAGCGTTGCCTTGAGATCCGGCTCGGCCGTCGAGTAGCTGCTGCGGCCGGTGCCGAGGGGGCTGTTGGCGGCGACGAGCGGCTGGCTACGTTAGAGGGGCCCGTTGTAGATGTCGAGAGAGACAGACGGCGCACCTTGATGGAGCTCAAGGCCCGGCGGCCAGAGCATCTCAGACGGAGGGCCATGGTTTTGCGGATTGGTGACGCTGGATGGGCCGGAGAGGAGGGAGGAGAATTGCGTGGGTAAATCGAGGGGGAGACGTTGGGGAAAGGAAGGGAAATCCGGGGTCAGCCTTTTTCCTTTTCCCGCCAGCCAATTCGTAACTTATGCGTACCTCGGCTTGACTCACCGGGTCAGAGCAAGGAGTTAGAATTGACTGGCTGCTCGAGACGGAAGAGGGGGGGAAGAGACAGCCGAGGGAACCCGTCGTGGGCCGGACTAGCGGATCGCCACGGCAGCTCGTGGTTGGCTGCGAGGATGCAGGGGCCTAATGCGAGACTGCCGACGCCTGCATGTTCAACCATGTCTTGGCTTGGCTTGGGCAGAGAGAAGGCTGTAACCCTTTCATTTAGAAGTCTGGCTATTTCATAAAGCAAATTATAGCTTCTGCTTCTAAATCGAAGCCGGCCTTTCGCATCTCCAGACTCGTCGCTTAGGTAGACATAGTCGACTTGATGCTGTCCAGCTCGATGAGCTTGCCACTGCTTTTCCTCGAGCTTATCCCCTGTTCCTCCTCCTCGCCCAACGCCGCCCTTGTCGTCATCGTGGGAACGTCATCCTCATCAGTGGTGCTGGCCGCAGTGCTGGCCCTCGCCGACGATGACTGCCGGTTGTGAGGCGGGTCGTTGGTGGCGGGCACATATCTAGCCACCGCCAACTCCTCGCTGTGTGACTGAGGCGACAGCTTGCAGTAGCCATTGCCGCCGCGATGCTTGCAGTCCCCGTTCTGGCACACGTGGCCACAAGTGCACGCCGCGTTTCGGCACGCGCCGCGCTTGCCACATGGCATGGACCGCGCCAGCGACTCGAGTGCCTGCTTGAAGCCCTCCTCGAGCGGACCGTGGTCGTAGCCACAGTGGTCGCCCGCCTCGCAGAAGCCGTTGAGGTGAAAGTTGTTGCATACCCGCTGCCTGCTGATGTGTGCCTTGAGTCGGCTGAGGATCTCGAGGCCAGACGGTGGTATGTAAGGATCAAGACGGAAGCCGTTCTTGTTGACTGCCACCTGGCCTTCGGGTATGTTACCTTTTTTGGGCAACGCGAGAACGTCGAGCCCGGCCAGGAGCGAAGTCGCATGCGCACTATATCCGTTCATAAAGTCAGTGGCCACATCTGAACGCATGTTGAACAGTGGCGGAGTTCTGCGTCTGGGCTCCTGTAGGGAGCCACCGGCGGCCGACTGGGGGTCATTAGTCGTTGACCTCCATGTTGCTTTTGAATTCGTCGCATCTTCGATGTGAAGATTCTTGCAGGCCTTGCCGTACTTGCACCGTCCAGACGAGTGAAATCGGCAAACGGCCTTTTGCCCGTCTGTTCTGGTAGGGGCTTGGTCTCCCAGCGACCATGTAGGGGCCCCTCCGGAGGCAGCCCTGGCGGATGAGAATACAGGTGGCGGAGCCCGATGCAGGGCAGTCCCGTCCAGTGGGGTCGACCGGAAGACGCCAGGCAGCTCCTCGATGCCTAGGTCGAGCTTGGTGAATTCGTCGTGGAACTTGACGCCAGGGGTGTTGATTAGAGTGAAGCGCCCATAATTCCCCATGTAAGGCACAAGGTCGGAAATGTATCCGACGTCATGGCAAGCGGCAAAGTAAATGTGCTTGCACTGGGTGTTTTCGGCCCACAGGTTCATCATGGCGCGCAGCTTGAAGTCGGCATTCTCCTTCAAGTCGCCCGCGTCGACAAACTCGGCGAGGCCGTAGGAGCGGTTGAAGCTGGCGACAAAGGGAGCAAGAGAGCGCCTCTCGGTCCCCGCTAAACCAACCTTGTGGAGCGTCTTGGACAGGCCAGCGAGGTTTGCGTAGATGCGCACCATGACCTGGCAATGCTCGAGGCCCTTGAGCTGAAGACTGGCCTTGATGGACTCGTGGAGCAGCTGTGCAGCATGGCTGCCGCCATCAGCGCCCTTGGACAAGAGGCTCTCGTGGAAGACGTAGCCGTCGCCGTCGACGAGGACGAGGACAAACGGGTTCCGCTCCTGGCCCCGGGCCATCTGCTTGTACTTTTCCCGCGCATCTCGCTCCTCCTCGTAGTCGCTCTTGAGGCGCCTGTAGCCCTCGAGCAGGGCCGAGTACTTGTCGAGGATGTCTGGCAGGGCATTGTTGGTGCGGTAGTCGGCGAGCTGACTCGCGGCTCGTTCGATGTCGGGGTCGCTGAGCATCGTGGCGCGAACTGTGGATCCAACGAGTGGATGCGAGCTTTCCAAGCCAGCGTCAGCTTATTAGCTGCAGCATCAAGACGGAGCCACAATGCTACCCTGCTGGCCAGGTCTTACTGTGTCTCCGGACGCCGTCCTGTAGGGACCAATGGCTCGGTCGGTGAGGTTGAGAGGCCGACGGGAATGATGCGACGACGAAGAGTGGGCAGCAAAAGGCCCAAGGCCCGAGCTTGCTACACAATCATGAAAAGATCGTACGAGTCGGGTGCCTTAGCTAAGCATCGAAGCCGTTGTGCCTGGTGCCCCTGGTGCCCCATTCTCTCCGCCACATGACTAAGACACATGGCTGAGACATGCAGAAAAGGGTGCCCACCCCGAGGGTGCCTTTATTATTAGCATGTCTCCACTCTCCAACAATGGGAATCGGCGATAAAGATGTCACCAAGAGAGGCAAGAAGTCTGCAACTCTACCGCAAGGTACCCCAGTCTATTGATGCCCAATCACAACTCGCTCCAACTCGTATTAGCTTATTGGCCTCTTTTCCTCTTCTCGGCAGCAAAGGGACGACCGCTCCTTGGTCCTCTACGCTTTGTCCTTGTCATTGCGCTCTGCTTCATAACCTGCTCCATAACTTGAACCCATGGTGGTATCAATACTGCCCTGCTACTGTAATGCCATCCGACGACATGCGCCTACGGCTAGTGACTCGCTTGCCGAGGAATACTGACTCATTCGCCGCACAATAGCAATCAATGTCTTGATGCGGGGAGTTGGTCGCTGGTTGCCACGACTCAAAGAAGCTCACTCGGCTCTTCCTGGCTGGCCAGAAGCTCGCCGACTGATTCCCCGAAGCATTGACGCTTTGACTCGCCCAAATAATGTCGACAACGCCATGGAACAAGCCAATCCTCGCTCGACAGCGCTCCTCTTCCAACTTCATCGTAACCACAGTCTCGGTCGCCGTCTTCACTGTATATCCTGACCTCACTCCCATCACCGTTGCACGCTCTGACCGCCAGCCAGGACATCTTCCTCTATGCCGTCATTATTCCCGTCCTGCCATTTGCCCTGACCGACCGAATTGGCATCCCAAAGGATGACGTGCAGCACTGGGTTTCCGTATCGCTCGCAGTCTTTGCCGCCGCCGTGCTTTGCTCGTCACGTTGGTCGTCCTCATCACCTACCAAGAACTCACAGCTGATGAAAAAGTAGCCACCTTTGGCTATGTCGCCGACTGCACCCAGAGCCGCCGAATCCCCATGCTCCTTGGCCTCGTCCTGCTGCTCGGCACCTCCCTCCTTCTCTGCTTCAGCACCAACATTGCCATGCTGCTCATTGGCAGAGTCCTCCAGGGCATGTCTGCAGCCATGGTATGGAGTGTCGGGCTGGCACTCGTCGTCGACGCTGTTGACGGCCAGAAGCTCGGCGAGGCAATGGGATGGGTCGGCTCGGCCACTAGTTTCGGAACCCTGGTTGCGCCGTTGCTGGGCGGTCTCGTCTACTCAGGCGCGGGATACTATTCCGTGTTCGCAATGTGCTTTGCCCTAATTGCCCTCGACGTCGTGTTACGGCTGTGCATCATTGAGCCCAAAGACGCAAAGCGTTGGCTCAAGGCCCAGGAACCAGAACGAGAGCCCCTCATTGCTGAAGCAGACGGCATCGGCACGCGCGAAAGACGGGATCAGCCAAATACAGGGTCATCTGCCGAGACCAATGCGACCGAACGGCCTACAAGCCCGTCACTAAAGAAGCTGGCGCATCTGTTGAGCAAGCCCCGCCTCCTCGCTGCTCTTTTCGGCACAGTCATCGAGTCTGGCGTCCAAACGTGCTTTGACAGCACGCTACCCTTGTTTGTCTCGTCCACGTTTGGCTGGGAGGCCACCGGCGCCGGACTGGTATTCCTAGCCCTCATTCTGCCGACGTTCCTTGGTCCCTTTGCGGGAGCCTTGAGCGATCGATACGGTCCGAAATGGCCGGCCACGATTGGGTTACTGGCGGCGGCACCGCTTTTGGTGTGCCTGCGGTTTGTGACCGAGAATACCATCGGCCACCAAGTCCTGCTATGTGCGCTGTTGGCGGGCATTGGACTATCTTTGACTTTTGTCTTTGGCCCTCTCATGGCAGAGATTACCTGGGCTATCCAGGAAGGCAGTGACGACCCCACCGTGGAGCCCTACGCACTGGTCTATGGCCTGCACACCATGTCTTTTTCCGTTGGCGGGATACTGGGTCCCGTGCTGGGCGGTCTGATCCGTGACAGGCTCGGATGGCCGACCATGGGGTTGGTGTTTGGCGTGGCCAACGTTGTGGCGTCCGTCGTGCAGATTATTTGGACTGGGGGCCCTTTGAGGTTAAGTGCAGGCCAATCAGCGTAGATGTGGTTTGTTGCTACTCAAATGTTGCCGCTGGACTGCTGGTGCTGTGCTTTCTACTTCTAAAAGGGCGTGGTCTCGGTGGCACGCCTGACAAGGTTGCATTTGCTACTCGAGGCTGGACCTGCTTGCCCGCCTGAGGCCCTCTATGATTGCAAGACGGAAAGGCGACAGGTGCTACGAAGAGTGTTGCATAATCTAAGGTTTAATTCAATACTTGAAAGTGGGAATGAAGCTGCACGGAGCGGCCATGATAAGGAGACGAGACTGGCAGGTAGCACGGGGCAGCCTGTACTCCTCGTCCCTCTTGCACTCCCCGGGCCTCCATCTATTTAGTGCAACTGTGCATTCCATTTACCGGTGTCTAGAGGTGCGATGTGAGACCATGGGCATATAAACCATAAAGTAGCGAATGTCCTCAACAACAAGCAAGCCCCGATAGCTCAGCGGTAGAGCGTTTCAACTGCAAAGTTGTAGAAAACGGCAAGTGCCTTGGAAAGGTCGCCAGTTCAACTCTGGCTTGGGGCAATTCCTTTTTTTTACTGTTCAATTCTCTTGCTGCTCATCTCTTCGACTGCGCAAACGGCGCAACTGGTTGCCGGGGTGATGTCCTGTTAGAGTGCCGCATAATCGTCGGTACTTGATTTACTTGCAAAAGCCCATCTTAGTACAAGTACCGGCATCATATTTTGACTGGACGGGCTTCTTTCACGCAACGAAAGCCTTCGAAGGCGTTCGACGTGGAAACACCCTGTGTCTGGACTGTCTGCTGGCCTGGGCTTATGTTTAGGATAAGACGAGGTGGGTAGCCCACGGTAAAAATGGAGGACAGAAGGCACGGCTCAGAAACAATAAAAGGGGGGGAGGAAGGAGTGCAGTTGTACGGTGAAGAGAATTTACCTAGGTTGATGGGGACTGGTAGGAGGGAATCGGGATAAACAGCAGGCGTACAAGACAGTTGGCGACACTTTGGTAAGTTTCTCACCGCTTGTTGCCCTTTCCACATGTAAGAAAATATATGAAAACCATAAAATAAATCGCCTATTTAAATACTTTCTCGACAATAAACAGCCCATATGAATCAGGGCCGCCTGCAAACGTTAAGGTTGTCGAATGTCGTCACGCACGCTTGATGGCCCCACTATGGCTTACACGCTGTCGATTCCCACCAAGCGCCGTTCCGAGGTCCGTCGGCTGCTGAGTAATATGTCCTCGCTCCGAGCCTAGCCGTCGCAGCCCCGCTCGCAGCCGACGCCGTTGCGCCGAAACCAACCCTCGACGTCAGCCTCTCCCTCGTCTCCCGCCACAGCTGACGGCCGGCTCAACCTCCTTCCTAACGGAATCGACGCAAAGCCGGCCTCACGCAATCCTCTTCTCTGCTGCCCCCTCACCATGATGCGGAGACTGGCAACACGAGCCCCCGGGCGAGTCCTCTCATCCACGGCCGCCTCACGAGCCCCGGCCTGCATCGCCTCCTCCGCATCAGCCCCCTCCCCGACCTTTGGCAGCTTGCGCAGCAATCTCACATCCGCCCGCACCGTGTCGTCGTCCGCCGCCATGGCCGCGCCTAACAACCCCTTCTACCACGCCACCCCGCCCGCCGACTCCTTCCAGCTGCTGCCCGAGTCGCAAAAGGCCGGCGAGGCAGAGGACGCCCTGTACGAGGCTCAGATCAAGGAGGTCGAGGCTTGGTGGTCGTCGCCCCGGTTCGCCGGCATCAAGCGGCCCTACAGCGCGGCCGATGTCGTCTCCAAGCGCGGCACCCAGAACATCTCGTATCCGAGCTCAGTCATGGCCACCAAGCTCTTCAACCTGATCCGCGAGCGCCAGTCCAGGGGCGAGCCCATCCACACCCGTGAGTTCATCCACCCGGCTTCCCCCTTCTTTCTGGCTCTAACCCCACCAGTCGGCGCCATCGACCCCGTCCAAATGACACAGCAGGCCCCCCATCAGGAAGTCCTCTACATCTCCGGCTGGGCATGCTCCTCGCTCCTCACCTCCACCAACGAGGTCTCGCCCGACTTTGGCGACTACCCCTATAACACGGTCCCCAACCAGGTCCAGCGCCTGGCCAAGGCACAGTCGATGCACGACCGCAAGCAGTGGGACGCGCGCCGCAAGCTCTCGGCCGACGAGCGTGCAAAGACACCCTACGTCGACTATCTGCGTCCCATCGTTGCCGACGGCGACACGGGCCACGGCGGCCTCTCGGCCGTGCTCAAGCTGGCCAAGCTGTTTGCGGAGAACGGCGCGGCGGCCGTCCACTTCGAGGACCAACTGCACGGCGGCAAAAAGTGCGGCCACCTCGCGGGCAAGGTGCTGGTGCCGACGGGCGAGCACATCAACCGCCTCAACGCCGCGCGCTTCCAGTGGGACGTCATGGGCTGCGAGAACCTCGTCATTGCCCGCACCGACTCCGAGTCGGGCAAGCTGCTATCCTCGGCCATTGACGTGCGCGACCACGAATTCATCCTCGGCGTCGCTGATCCGGCTATCGAGCCCCTTGCCGAGGCCATGCAGGCCATGGAGGCCCGCGGTGCGTCGGGCGCCGACATTGACGCCTTTGAGGCCAAGTGGGTTGCCGGCACCCGGCTCATCACCTTTGACGAGGCCGCCGAGGCGCACATGCGCAGCCAGGGCGTCGGCCAGGACAAAGTCGAAGAGTACCGCGCCGCCACGGCCGCCGACCGCGACATGGGCATCACGCGGCGCCGCGCGCTGGCCGCCCACTACGCCGGGTCGCCAGTCTACTTCAATTGGGACGTGCCGCGCACGCGCGAGGGTTACTACCACTTCCGCGCGGGCATGGCGGCCGCCACCAAGCGCGCGCTCGCCTTTGCGCCCTACGCTGACCTGCTCTGGGTCGAGACGGGCGACCCATCGGTCGATGTGGCCACACGCCTGGGCCGCGCCGTGCGCGACGCTCACCCGGCCAAGGGCCTCGTGTACAACCTGTCACCGTCGTTCAACTGGATGGCACACGGCTTCACGCCCGAGACGCTGCGCAGCTTCGTCTGGGACATTGCGCGCGAGGGCTTCGTGCTGCAGCTCGTCTCGCTCGCGGGGCTGCACTCGACGGCCGCCGCGTCGACGGAGCTGGCGCGCGCGTTCCGTGCCGACGGCATGAAGGCCTACGTCGACCTGGTGCAGCGCCGCGAGAAGGACCTCGGCTGCGAAGTGCTGACGCACCAGAAGTGGAGCGGCGCGAGCTACATTGACGGCATACTCGGGGCCATTCAGAGCGGCAGCTCGAGTAGTAAGAGCATGGGCAAGGGCAACACCGAGGGCCAGTTTGACTAGGGGCATTTTCGGTGCTCGGCGAATTTTGAATCGTAATTCCATATGCGCTATAGCATTCGGGCGGAGTTGACGGATTTTCTTGGTATTATTATGTCTCGGCTTGGTGAGTTTTTTACGTCTCCCAGCCAAGCAGCTGATGTAGTAGTATAAATCGCACGCATGGAGACAGTCCAGCGCATAGGAAACACAAGATCCTCGGCATCGTGCACTTGTTGCCAAGCACGCCGCAGCCACTCGTGTCCCTGAATCAGACGGACCCAAAGTCATGTTGCTGGTGATGGTTGTCTTCATTTCCCTCCTCTTGATCCTTGGACTGCGCCTTCTACTCGAGCGAGCTCTTGGGGGCGTTGTTCTGGGGCGCTGGCGCGGGGGGCCCCTCGGGGGTGACGTAGGCCTTGCTCAGGCCGCCGTCGACGACAAAATCGTGTCCGTTGACGAAGCTCGACTCGTCGCTGGCGAGGAAGACGACGGCGTGGGCCTGCTCGACGGCCTCTCCGAAGCGGCCGGTGGGAAAGTGCACCTCGCGGCGGTGACGCTTGGCGGCATCGTCGCCGAGCCAATCCTGGAGGAGCGGAGTGTTGAGGGGCGCAGGGCAGAGCGAGTTAAAGCGGAAACCCTCGCGGGCGTGGACCATGGCCAGCTCGCGGGTGAGGGCGAGGACGGCGCCCTTGGAGGCGGTGTAGGCGAGCTGCGGGGTGGCGGCACCCATGAGGGCGACAAACGAGGCCGTGTTGATGACGGAGCCGCGGCGCTTGGCGTGGCGGCGCAGAGCGAGGACGGCGTGCTTGCAGCCGAACCAGACGCCCTTGACGTTGATGCTCTGCGTCAGGTCCCAGATGGCCTCGGGGGTGTTGACGGCGTCGTCGTCCTTGGCATGCATGATGCCGGCGTTGTTAAACATGACGTCGAGGCCGCCCCAGGCGTCGACGCTCTCGACGAGGGCCTGGACCTCGCTTTCCTTGGAGACGTCGCACTTCTAGACGGCGGCGATGCGGCGTCAGTGACGGCCAAGAGGAAAGCGAGGACGGCTTGGGGATGGCGGCGCACCTTAATCTCAACCATGGCAGCCGAGGGGACGAGCTGCTTGACCTTTGCCTGGGCCTTCTCGAGGGCCTCGAGGGAAATGTCGGACATGAGGACGTTGGCGCCCTCCTTGGCGAAGAGGATGGACGTCTCGAGGCCGATGCCGCTGGCTGTGCGTCAGCAGGGGGATTCTCAAGGGCAGGCACGCCGCGATGGGCAGTTGGTCGGGTGCGATGGGAGAGCTTCGACTCACCCGGCGGCGCCCGTGATGACGGCGTTTTTGCCAGCGAGGCGGCCGGAGGAGGAGGGAGTCGAGGCCATTGCGGGAGAGGGAGGGTGAATCGCCGTGGAAGCCGGTGGGAGTGTCTGGGAGGTTTGCGTCTGAAGGAAGTTGGTAGAGACTTGGGACAAGGAGAGGATTGAGGCGATTGGAGCTTGGTCGAAGATGGAGGCCGATGGCAGGGAGGGGAGCTGGGAGGAGGGGCAGCAAGACGAGGAGGAGGGGTCAATGTCTTGGCGAGTCAGTCTGATGCCCAATGCATTCGGTACAGCGCGGAGACCTGTCGGTACGTACATGCGGCGCAAAGATAAGATGCTCCGATAATCTCAGCACAGGACAGGGCCAGGATGAAGAGGTACTGTGCTGTACCTGACGACGGCGGCAATTACGTGTGAGAAACACGTCCGGTACCCCAAAGTCCTTTTCTCCCTCCCATGCACCTCGGAGCAGCGATGTCTCTTACAGCTAGCCGGGGACGTTGGGCACAAGCACAAGGGAAAGGGAGGATTCCGGGAGGTTACAAACAGACCAGTCGTCGAACCAGACCCTCTGTCTCGGGATTACTTCTTGTAACGTATTCCCGGGGCCATTTCGAAACATCAACCATGGACAGGACTGTACGCCGGGTAATAGGCACGGGACTCGGGCGGCGGTTGGACGGGGCGGTCTCGGTGCGCGCCTGTCGGCCGCCAAGGCCCGCTTTCTCCACTCCGACCGCAATGCCTTGTTTCCCCGCCTTGGTTGCTTTTTGCCGAGTATTTGCACGGTACAATTGTCTACCGGTAACTAGGGCTCGTCTCTTGCCGTGTTGTGTTGGGTAGGTTGGGTAAGCCGGTGCAAGAGACATGCCGCGGCCGCCACCGTCATCGGCTCAGACTCGACGATGCCGGCCCCATGCCTCATTCGGACGGGCGGCTGCCGAGCATGTCCGCATCGGGCAATGCAACCCCATCTGTGCGATCCTTGTCGAGTCGAGGGGCCTCATTGGCAAAGCTGTTTTGCGCGCGGCCCAACTGCACTGCGGTAGCATCGGAGACGTGCATTGAGCCCAGGCTTGTTGAGGCATGCTCGAGAATGCATATCCGGAACGTGCAGACACCTTATATATACGCTTCATTGCCCTTGCAGATGGCCTTGGCTCGGGCCGGGGACTCATATGCGTAAGTCATGATTCAAGGTTATCACGGCAATATTCTGCCTACCTACCTTCAGTGTATACACAAACCCATCAGGGTCCTCGATATTCCCTCCGTGCATCAATGGTTCTGTCAGCGAGGGAATAGCCGCCGCCGCCGGCTCCGAGCCGAGCCAATTGGCTGCCCATTCCTGACAAGCATGGTCGAGCTTGTGCCTCCTGGTGCCCTTCTTGGCATTGCCGTTGAATGACGACCGTGCTTATGCCCAAAAGAGTACTCCGAAGTACCCCTGACCCCGGGGCCGCTTTGTGCGCCTAGCGTGTAGTACATTCGAGGTACCATACAGAGCAGGACAATCTCAGTTTTTCCCTTCCTTTTTGGCGTGTATATCTAGGCGTGCTGGAGACTTGAATGTACCAGCCCGTGACGCGCCCCCTCCATCCGCACCGCCATTTCGCCTCGGTGTCAACTTCACTCCAACTTCAACCTCATCCACCCCCTCCTCGACCCTCCGTCTTTGGCTTCACGTCCCCTCCCCCTCACTTCTCTCAACGGCCCCGCCAGTCTCCCACCATGGCGCCGCCCGCCGAAGACATCACCGTCGACGCCCTCCCCCGCCTCCTCGAGCACGACTCGCGCGTCAAGCTCGCCGGCATCGACGTCGACGGCATCCTGCGCGGCAAAATCGTGTCCAAGAAAAAGTTCCTCTCCGTCGCCCAGGCCGGCTTCGGCTTCTGCTCCGTCATCTTTGGCTGGGACATGCACGACCAGACCTACATGCGCGAGCTCAACGTGTCCAACGCCGCCAACGGCTACCGCGACATGCTCGCCATCCCGGACCTCGCCACCTTTCGTCGCATCCCCTGGGAGGCAAACGTGCCCTTTTTCCTCGTCAGCTTCTTCGACCCCGTCTCCCGCGAGCCCATTGCCGCCTGCCCCCGCGGCCTGCTCAAGTCCCAGACCGACCGCTTACAGGCCAGCGGCTTTCGCGCCATGGCCGGAGGTTTGTCTCTCTCTCTCTCTCTGTCCCATGCTGTCCGCTAATGCCCTGCAGCCGAGTACGAGTTCTACACCTTCCGCACCCCAGACTCCTCCTCGTCGTCCTCCTCCGACTCTCCAGCCGCCTTCCTCCAGCAGAACCCGCCCCATCTGCTCCCCTCGCTGACCGAGGGCATGTTTGGCTACTCGCTCACCCGCCCCGTCCATAACAAGGACTGGTACTACGACGTCTACGACACATGCTCCAGCTTCGCTTGCGATATCGAGGGCTGGCACACCGAGTCGGGTCCCGGCGTCTTCGAGGCCGCCCTCGAGTTCAACGAGGTAGCCGCCATGGCCGACCGCGCCAGTCTCTTCAAGTACGTCGTCAAGAGCGTCGGCGCCACCCACGGCGTCACCCCCTGTTTCATGGCAAAGCCCAAGGAAGGCCTGCCTGGCAACAGCGGCCACATGCACATCTCCATTGTCGACAAGGACGGCAACAACTTGCTGGCCCGCGACGGACTCGACGCCGACGCGCAGTACAAGGACATCGCCGGCCTGTCGGACCTCGGCCGCCATTTCCTCGCCGGCCTGCTCGAGGGCCTGCCCGACATCATGCCCATCCTCGCGCCCACAATCAACTCGTACAAGCGCCTCGTCGAAAACTTCTGGGCCCCCGTCACCGTCTCGTGGGGCTTTGAGCACCGCGCCGCCTCGATCCGCATCATCTCCCCGCCCACGTCAAAGGTGAGCGCCACGCGCCTCGAGGTCCGCGTCCCCGGCGCAGACTCCAACCCGCACTTTGTCCTCGCCGCCATCCTCGGCTGCGGCTGGCGCGGCGTCGAGAAGAAGCTCGCCATCCCCTGCCCGCCCCTCGCCATGGGCCAAGACGTCGGCGGCGACGCCGACCGCGGCGAGCGCCTCGCAAAGTCCCTCAAGGAGGCCACTGAGCGCTTCATACGCAAGGGAAGCATCGCCCGCGAGGTCTTTGGCGACGACTTTGTCGAACACTTTGGCGGGACGCGCGAGAATGAAGTGAGGCTGTTTGACGAGGCCGTGACAGACTGGTACGTTGCATATGCTCGACGAGCTTCTCCATGCTCGCTTCTCCGAACCCCACAAGACAGCTCTCCTGCCTTGTTGCTGTCAAGGTTCCCCATGCTTGCTTCCCAACCCCCGTATAATACCCCCCCGACCGGCACGGGTCAGACTCGACGCAACATGGGGCTGACGCTGCTTATCAGGGAGATGAAACGCTACATCGAGACCGTTTGAGCCGGAATGGCAGAGTATGGGGGAAGAGGAGGGAAAGGCATGCACGCATGTACAATGTACAGGCCAAGCGCACGCGCGCGCCAGCCTCAGACGTCCAAAGGATACCCACAATGTTGAACGCGTATTGATGCCATGGCGTCGCCCGCTTGAGGGGGTGTTTATAAACTGTCCATGGTCTGCGCTTGCAGTCCGCCCGCCCTCTCCCGTGTGGCCTGCATATCGACGCTCATCCCAGCCTCTGAGCCGCCTCATGAGGATCGGGGCGGCTCAGAAGGCAAACATGGTCAGAGGGACTTTGAATGCATAGACTAAGAAGTATAGATGCGCGTTGCATGTATGCGCTGGAGGTAGGGCCCTCTCTCCTTGCGCGGTCCAGCAATCTTCAACACACACCTGTGTGTGATGGCGCGCGTTCGTCACCAGATCCCGGCCGTCCCCCTGTCCCGCCGAGCTGATTGAATCAATGCCTGAGGTAGCCCTGCCACCGAGGGCCCGGGCCAGCGAGAGGAACCCGCACAGCCGTCGGAGCTGGACTCCCTTCGATATCCAACTCACACCCCTTACCTTTTTATCTATTTTCCCTCAGCATCCCCCCCCCCCTTTCTTCTGTTCCTATTTATTGTGGCAAAGGCGAATTTCACCCCTCCAGGGGACTGAGGACAGGCCTACATTGGGCTTCAGGTATGTACGCGCATACAGAGAATGTACAGTACGTGCTACCCGTAGGCCGATCTTCCTAGAGAGCAGACTAGGCGCCGCTTCTGAGGGACAAGCCTACGGGAATGTGCATCGCAAGCATGTAAGTTTGTATTCGTGCCGTGGCAGCAGCTACTTAGCCTAACCTGCGTCTTATACACATCTCCGGCCTCGACTCCAGCCCCGGATAGAACGCGCGTGCACCAACCCCCAATGCCGAGGCCCTGATCCATGTACCAGGCCCTAAGCCTTCATCGTACCAATGAGGCGGAACCCCAGGGGTCCATGCGGAGGGCTCACCTTGCCGGTGGCGGCGTCCGGAGCCGGGGCCGGGATGGGCTTCTTCCGCTCAAAGGCCGCCTCGCGAGAGCCGCCGCCCGGGACACTACCGTTGGCGCCCCCGTCAGGTGGGGAGTCCAAAAGGAACTTGCCCGTCCAGCCCACGGCCGCGCCGTTCTTGTCCATGAACTCGACGGCCCACTGCTCCAGCGTCTTTTCCTTGTACTTGGCCAGGCTGGCCTTGGTGCCGGCAAGGCGCGGCTCTCCGTGGCTGGCGCTCAAGCTGTCAAAGGTCGAGTTGTACTCGTCGTTGATGACCCACGCATGCATGTACTCGGGGAACTCTGCCTGGAACGCCTCTACATTTTTGAACCTTTGGATCTCATCGCGGTCAAACCCGCGGCCGGTTATATTTTTCAGCATGGGCATCCAAGCCTCAATCTGGTCCCAACGCACGCCTCCCAGGGCGGCGAACTCGTTCTCGGTCGCGTACTTCAAGACAACTCCAGACGCGTCGAGGTCGATCATGTTGGGCGTGGGGCGCACGCGGTAGACGTAGGCGCGCTTGCCCGAGCCTACAGCGTATCCAAGGGCGACGCTGAACCAGCTCGTGGTGGAGACGTAGGCATCGGCGAACTTTGCCTTGCCCTCGTGATGCGCCTGCAGGCTGTACGACCGGTTGCCGTGGCGCGCGCCGTGCTTCTTGGGCGCGATGCCGCCCCGGCGTCGGAACTCTTCGGGCGGCCTCGGGTCGCCGCGGTAGACGATCGTGGGGAGAGGCGGCTGCGCCCGGGCCGCCAGGCACTCCTTGGCGTCCTGGTACGGATATGTGCCCTTTGGATACCACCAGTTCACCCAGGTTGTGCAGAATAGCTTGGTGCCGCAGGCCTGCTCGGTCACGGCGATCTCGCATGTGTGCCACGACAGGCCGGGCTCGATCCAGGCGAGGAGGGTTGCCTCCGGCGAGGCGGCGGACATCGGCGCCGTCCTGTTAGGGATCGGCGCCGTCTTGTTAGGAGACGGGACTTGCACGGAATCATTTCGCCTTTCCAGGGCCGTGGCAAGCGCAAGGCCCGCGAATACGGCAAAGGCCATCGAGCCTATCATGGCTGCTTACTGGACGCGAACAAGGAGGAATGACGATGTGCTTTGGGATTTTGACCAGCACGGGACGGCATGTATTAGAGAGTAGTGACTGGCATGGATCGTTTGGCTCAAGACCGCCGGGACATCACTCGAGTCATATACCGAGCTCTGCTCGTGTTACTTTGGCACCGTGATTTGAGTCTTGACTGTCGTTGTCATGCTTGGGCACAGCGGTGGAGCGCGATGCATATTTCCATATATGGGCAGTTTACCCGCTTTTGATTTAGCTGACGTGACGGCATGTTCGTCGACGTTGGCCTGTTTCATAGTTTGGATGCCGAAAGCCAACATTTCGCTTGTGAATACAAGGCACGCACCCGCTTCATGACATGTAAAGGCGAAGCTTGGGGCTGCAATAGTTATCCTTGAATCCAAGGCTACTTTCCTCGAGGTAAGGTAATGGGTTAACTAGGCGGACAACCGCCTTAGCGGCCTTACACTCAAGCACTGCATGTCTGCCCGAATTCACATCACGGCCAAGCCATGCAGAAAACAGGCATCCAGCCCCCTAATAAAGCCGGGTCGAGAATCTCCACGCTCCGGTGGTGCCTGGGGACCTTAAAGGCGCGACTGCGGGGAATCGGAGCATACCGTGTGTCCATAGGCTGATGGACGAGGGGGTTATCGAGTAGTTGATATTGCACAGCTAATTACAGATGCCCTTAGACGGGCTATGCCGTCCAATGGTTGGACCGTCGAATGCGGTCCGCGGTGGTCGAAAGTCGAGACAGATGGTTCCGCTGGTGCTCACTCGAGTGTTTTCTCCAGCCATGGACCCACGGACATTCGGACATGGTCTTGACAAGACACTTAATCATCACCATTATGTTTCTTTGCCGGCGTCTGGAAGTATCCGCCTGTTTCGCCTGATGCCAAATACAGACGATAATGGCTGTATACGATGCCGGTCTTCGACTACCCTCTCACGCAGCCGGGTCAAGGGCATATCTGCACGAGGCCTTGTCCCATTCCAGGGACGATGCGGATCATTCGGGCTCATCTCCGTAGACGGGCGTGACTTGCCCGCCACAGCAAACCTTTGCGCGGCACTGTTACGAGACGGACTCAATGACCCAGTCATGTGGGCAGCTGCCACCTGTATCAACCAAGAAGACGTAATGAAAAGGGAAACCGGGTTCGGTACATGACCGAGATATATACATCAAGGCAAGCCGTATCATTATCGGGCCCGGAAAGGCGGAAAACGACGGCAGCCGAGCGCTCGAAGAGATACGCCTTGCCGCGGCCAGCATGTCGGCCGGATCCTTGGCACTGCCCTCAGCGATCGTGGTTTGAGCGCATCTGGGTACGGGAGCACGCACTCGACAGCACCGGTTTCGTCAGCGACGCGGCTGAACCAGGTGCTTCAAGAGGTTGCCGCTCGTCCCTACATCGCGATCAATCGCGGAGCTGCCGAGAGCGATGGCCACGCATTCCACACGGCTCTGACCTCGAACCCTCTCGGTATCCTTTACGCAGCTTGTCCAGACTTGCAGAGCCCGGGGCGGCCGGCAATCTCCCTCATCGGTGGAGCAGCATTGCGGCCGGAGACTGTTCCGAACGCGCCCGGCGGCTTATCCTTGCGCATCCGTCCCCTGGGAGAGCTGGCTGCCAGGCACTACACCCACACGGCCAGCAAGCGCCACGGCAGGGTGTCTCCCCTGGTGAGCACGAGCTCCGATGATCCGATGGCGGGCGGCATATCGCCCAACTATTAACTCCTTTAGGGAGATTCCTAGGGATCTTTGCCCGGTTTCTAGGTGTCTGTAAGGACCTGGGACAGGGTGAGGATGACGGCAATCGAAGGCCAGGGATACGTTCTTGGAAGGTCTCCTCAGTGAGAGGTGCTCATCGGAGCGACAGGCAAGAAGCCGTCGTCATTTCTAAGCATGCGTTGGGATACTCAGGACTTGAGAAGAAATGTATTCCCCCACGCTTGACAGAATGCGTCCAAGAGGTGACGCTGCTGCTTGTTACACGGGGCTTCAAAGCCTACCATTGTCAGACCGCACAAGGATTACTTTGTTCATCATTGCTGTCACCACTTCTCTGCAGCTAGAGCAGGCGGTAAACTGCTTCCCGTATGACTTGCTCCTCATCTGAAACCAAGACAGTTCCTAACAAAGCTCCAAGGCCAAACAGAGCTAGAAACGCCACGAAAGCTCAAGTAGCCGAGCTTGCGGGTGGCCAGCCAGGACGTCAGTCAGGCAAAGTGACGAGATTGTACAGCGTAGCGCAGGTATTAGAAAACGCCCAAGTCGGCGACAAGGCACGGGAAAGGCCTAGAGAAGTCCTCGAGGCCTAGTACAGTTAAGAAAGCTGCTTGAGCAGCCCGAGGGCGCCGACAATCTCGGCGGATTGCAGTTGTCCCATGTCCCCAGGCGTAACAAATGGGTGGTCGGGCTTCTATTCGATCAGCGAAGTTTGTCGCCCCTGCCATCTCACCCCTTTGTCCCCCCTTTGTCCTCACGCTCTTCTTTCAGTGCGAGCTCACACGATGGTGGGTGGAAACAGGAGCCACCCAGTTAGGCTCCGGCTTCTACGTCAACATTGCCGACGCCAAAAGTACGTTTACCCTAACGGCCAGCCGCACCCTCGAGGATCCACACGAAAGGAGAGATATTGCGGACCCTAGGAATTCTCCAACCACGCACAATGAAACGACTCCCACCGGGCTGAGCGAGCTTGAAACCGTCATCTCGGCCGCTCATGAAGAGGACCCCGAGCTACAGCAACGCGGACAATGACTATGGATCGATCCCGGTTCCCAATGAGGTCAACGCCTGCCCTCCTCGCGGGTTTAGGTTCGCTCTAAAGCTCGCGCACGATGACCTTCGTGCAAAGACTAACATGTCAGCGGCTACGGGGAGCGCTCCGGGCCAAGCAGCTGATGGCGAGCATAAGACGGTGCGTCTGTTGCGTGGAAAGCAAACTGGATATGACGTGGTCACGGGCTCGGGCCTGAGCGGGTCGCCCGTGTTTATGACATACAGAGGCCACGAAACGGTCGTTTCCATCCAGTGGGACCTCATCGTCGTATTGTGGCCTTCGAACCCGAGTCCTGACAGTGGCTCTCAGGAAAAAGTCCTCGAAATAGCTGCCACTAGCACCAAAGCGAACAGACAGAACAGTCAAGGAAGCGGGTGCGTTTCAGGTAGTCTGCAGTTCATCGACTTCCGGGGCTCATAAGGTGAGCTCGTACAGAGCTCCGGCTCCGAGGGGATGGGTCGGACCACGGGAAAATCCCGTTTTAGGCTGCTCACGGGGGTTTCATTGGCGGCTGACAAGATGGTTTAGTTTCAAGACTTTTGCTTCCAAAGAGTCAACGTCAGATGGGGAGTTGGTCCAGGAACGTCCAGCTGAAATGATGCTCATTGCGCTGGCTAACATGAACTGTGTCTCTAATGTAAACGGCCAACGCAAAGACGGCGAGCCGATCTCACCCCTGTCCTACGCAAGATCGTGTTCCGTGCTGGTGGTGTGCCAGGTGTGGAAAACACGTATGTACGAGGCAGCCCAATCGAGCGCCATCTCGTGTATGTATCACATCTGTCTCCCGTCCATCCATCCCGACGCATCTACATGGTGATGCCTTCGATTGGCTCGAGAGTGCGTGTGTGTGCTTACGCGTGCGTACGTCCCCGTATGCACAGCACGCCACGAGACGCCCACTTCCCTTCTTCGTCATCCCCGCCTCTTTTCCACAACTGAAACCCTTCCTCCACGGTGGTGAACTTGCAACTGTAGAAGAAAATATGAAGCCTGTGCTGTGCACTGCATCTCGCATCACGCGCCGAGATACGCAAGCACAGAAGGTATGTCTCGCCTCCTCCCTTTCACTCTCTTCACCTGACCTCCACCCCTCCCCCTCCCCCCGCCTCTCCCATCCTTCATCTGCCCCAGCTGACGACTCGCTTCCAGGGTGCGCGGCGTGTGCGGGTGATGGGCGATGGGTGGTTGAAAAGGGGATGGGACGGCCAAAGAGGACCATGGATGGGCCTTGTCCCACAGGCTGAGAGTCCGGGATCCGCAAACCCTGCGACGGCTGGCTGTACTTACGCGGCGCAGTCAATCAATGTGCGGCCTAGCAGCTCAAGACCAAGGTTCTGACGACGGCGCGCGGATAAGGAACATGTACTGAAGGGGGCGGCCGAGGTCGCGCAGCTGTTAACGTGGACACAAGCCCTCCCCTCCCCTTGGCCTTTCAAGGCCTGCGGGTGATCGACCGACTAGCTGCTCTAGCGCCCCGGTCTGGATCTCAACATCGCTGTGCCCGGCTCTAGTTGCTTGCCTGCCGAAGTGAAAATGCCTCGCACGAACCCCTCTCGACCGGTCTGCTGGGATGCCCGAGGCCACGCCGTTTCCCAGATATCCCAAGAGTCGCCGTGTGCTGCCCTCATTGCTTCTTGGGTAACCATGGAAGAAAAACCCTAGCTTTGTGTAGCTCCGTTAATAGTCGGCGCCTGCGTGACGCTTCCCTCCTTTTGTTCAGATTTGCTGCTCCTTGCCATGGCCTTCACTTGAAATCAGTGGTGCCCAAGAGCCAGGATGGATTGATGAGAAACAACGACGACGATCGTGGTCGCCAGCCGATGCCTAAACGCCGATGCTGTAGGGTAATCATCCTCCGTCCCTCCATACATGCGCTCATGACGTCTTGTGTTTTCTTTCCTTTTCCCGTTGACAACATTGATAACACCCCGTCCATGAATCCGACCCATCAACGCGCGCCAATGCCGCAAGAGAATAAAAATGACACGGAAAAAAGGAAGTTTTTGCCCCAATCTTCATCCGGGCCACATGCCATCGGCCCTGTGTTGAGATGCCTCCGTCTGCTGAGAAAGCATCGTCATTGGATGCAACCTGTCGCAAGCCAGGGCCGCTCAACAACTAAAAGTCTCGCTCCTTCTTTCCCCTTTTCTTCCCCGCGGCTCGCCCGTCCACGTTTTCTTCCTCGGGACTCCATTCCTCGGGGTGGAAATCTGGGTTCCCGTAGTGTGCCCTGTTCCAGACGCTATTCTTGAATGTGGTAGTCTTGACTTGAAAGGTCGATTCCCGAAAGGCGTTTTTGGATTCGTCATAATCCAGCTGCACCGGACTGAATCTGATGGGGTATCCGGCCGTCGATACCCCTCCGGCCGTCTGAACAAGAGGGGACCGCTTTGGCCCATCCATGCCTAAGCCACTGGCCGTCAAGGACGACGACATGGGGCCCAACGAGCCAGAGGGCGTCGGAGACTGGGCCGGTGCCGCGACTGACGTCTGCCGTGAGTGCGTTTGTTCTGTTGGTGTTCCCACGTCGTCGGCAAACGCAGGAGGCCACGAGCTCTGCTGCGTCGGCGAAAACGGCTCGCCCCCGATAGTGCGGGCGGCCGTCGGTGGTAGGGACAGCGACGATATGCTCGAGACGCCGGTGAGACCGGGAATCATGGGTAGGGCCTCGTAATCCATGGTCGAGTAGGCACCTAAGGTGGAGCTGGTGCCCGCAATGCGCACGTTGTGGGATAGGCTCGAGAGGCGCTGGACCAGCAGATCGGGGGATACCGGTGTGCGGTAGAGGATGTCGTAATGATCTGGACGATAGAGCAGGTAGATGGTGGGACCGGCGAGGGACGTTTCTTTGGCACCTGTTTCGTCGGTAAAGCGGTGATGGTTGACCTGGCTGCCGGGGCTGCGGTCGAGGTAGGCGATCTCGAGGACAAAGTCGACTGGGGTGAGCAGGACGTTGACGAGGGCGACGATGCCGAGATGCTCGATCTCGCGGTTGGGCAACTCGATGGTCTGGCTGCAGTAGGAGAGGATGTTCTGACCATCGGGCACAAAAGGATCGTAGGTCGAGGCGTTGGCCTTGAGGTAGGTGGCGGCCAGCAAGCGCAGGTAGTAGATGAGACCACCCTCGACCGAGGCATCGTTCCAGCGCTGCAGCAGCAAGGTGTAGGCCACGTCGGGGGTTTCGAGGTTGAGGGCCAGCTCGCGCAGAAGGCCAGTCATTTCGTCGGCCCAATCCTCAAAGTAGGTGTAACCGCCGACAGTGGAAAGCCGGTGGTTGAGGCTCATGATGCGCGCCACCTCGCCCTCGATTTTGCCCTGGTCGCCCGAGTCGATGAGCTTCTCAAAGTACGAGAAGCCAATGGCTGCGGCGACTGGTCAATATGCGTGTACTTGGAAAGGCCGGAGGCGCGGCGCCCATTGGCCGGCGCAGGAACCGCCTTGGGCAGGCATTTGGGGGAGATGGGTTAAGTTTTGCGACGCGGGCCAAAGGGAAAGAATCGACGCACCTCGCCAGCCGCAGTTGCCATCGCCCTGGATTGGCCGGTAGTGCGAGTAAGTCCGGGGAAGGGCCTGAGAGGAGCAAGGGTCAGCAGCGTCGCAATGAACGTCAGCACCTCCTCTGTGCCGGGTCCGGCATCTCATCATGGTGGCGTTCTGCAGGCCGACTTTGCCAACCAAGTCCAATGAGAGGGGTCGAGAGAGAGGCACGTACCACGGTCTTCTCGACGTAGACTTGGTCGGCTTTGGCATACTCGCGGGCGATGTTGCTGCTGGGCGTCTTGTCGCCGACCAGAGGGCCCTGGACGGGTCAGCGTGGGCAGAGATGAATGTGGCGAGGGGGAGGAGGCTTACCTCGAGGACGGGCTGGTAGTCCTTGGCGGCCTCTTGCTGGGCGGCCATGTCGTGCTGGTCGTCCATGGCGGCTGCGACTGCGGCGGCGGCGGCGGCGGCGGCGGCGGCGGAGCTGTAGGAGTGCTGCTGCTGCTGCTGCTGCTGCTGCTGCTGCTGCTGCCGCGGCCGATGCGGATGCGGATGCGGATGCGGGTGTTGGGGGTGGAAGTGGAGGTGGTGAGGCTGCTGGGGATGATGATGCGCGGTGAGGTGTTGCGGGTGCGATTGAGCCGGCGTCGACGGGATGGAGTTGCTGCTGTTGCCACTGCCATACAGGTAGCGCACGCTGCTCAGGTCGCTGGCGGCGGGCCTGGGAGCCGCTATGGCTTCGCTTCTAGTGGGACTGGCTCTGGCTGGCGGCGGTATGCCAAAGCCTAGCGCGAGACCGACGCCATTGGGAGGCACGAAGCACGGCGAGGACGCAAAAGGCGTGGGATGAGGATGAAACATGCCTCGCGCGTGCTCCTCGGTGAATTGTCGACGCCCGTCGTTTGGCTGGAACTGCGCTGCCAGAGGCGGAGAAAGAGTGTGTCTTGCGTGAGAGGGAGGGAGAGGGGGTTTTGGGTGGGAAACAGCAACCCCCGGCAGGCACCTTCTGTGTCCCGCTGCTGCCAAGGTTACTCTTGCCTGCTTGCGTTGCTGGATAGTGCAGATGGCAGCTGCGGTCGGGTAGCTCTTGCTCTTTAGCTTGGCCTGGGTGTAAAAAAGAAATGGCGGAAGGTGGTGCGACTCGGCAGCCTATAACAGAAGGAAGCAGGCTGTTTGGCTCTTCCCCAAAGTCCCCAAGGTGGATGAAAAGACCGGACAGGGTAGGTAGCGCTTGCAGTTCCTCATCAGCTATCTTTGCGGCTGCTCTCTCTCGCTCCCTCTCTCTCTCTGCAACTTCAACACAGGCCGGGCGACCTCGTCCTTTTCTGTCGCCGCTCGACCCTTTTCCCTCGTCTTCGCTGTTCCCCGCTCCCCCTTCTCGTGTTCTCTCACCTTGCAAGGTTACTTTGTACACTTTGTTGTGCCGATATAGGTGGAATCCCAGGGCCAAGCCGTCAGATTAGCGAGCTTGGGCAGAAATAATAAGGAGCATATGCAAAGCAATATCTGAAGAATGCGGGAAAAGAGCGTCCAGGGGAATGGATGGGATAAAAAGCAACATGAAAAGAGTCGCATTGGCTGGCGAGCCGAAGTCAGCGCCGGAGACGTGGCCAGCGCCGGAGCTGAGATGGAGCTGATGGAGCTGGAGGCACCCGCTCATAGTCGACAGCAACGATTGATCCACTATCGAACCTGGGGCATCATGCGAGGGCACTCGCCGGGCGGCTGCCAGGGCAGGGGGCCGTTGATGAGCCGGGGCCTGGGTTTGTAAGCCTGCAATATGTGGCAAGTCAAGATCTCTGATGCTTGCGGCTGGCTGGCTGCCCCCCCTCCCCCCTTGATGCATGTGTCGATTTGACAAGCGAGCCTTGATGACAAGCAGACCGATCGGCAGTGTACAGGAGGGGGGAGCACCAGGCCCTTGGGCAAGGAAGGGCCCTTTGCTCCCCGTTTTCTCGAATCCGAGACCCAAGACGTGGCGTTCCTCTGCGTGGCGTCATGTACATATGACTGTCCTCCCAGGACCCCGGCACGGCACGGGACAGGGCGGGACAGGCCAGAGCAACTCGGTTCAGGGACCGCAAGTGGCCTTCACTTCCCTGGCTCGCAGTGACGGGCGAGCGGGGCCCGAAGATACGCGGACATGACGGGCTCGGAAGGACACAAGGAAAGAGAAAGAGCGCGAGAGAAAGAGGGGGGGAGACAAGGGGAAAGAGAAAGATAGTCTGTGTTACGGTAAGAAACAAGCAGGGCCTGGAGCGAGGGTACGGATGGAGTCTCCCTCCCCATAAAAACGCACGACAGACACATGAGCGGCAAAGTATTGGCCCAATTTCGGATGGAGTCGAGAGGCAGAGAGCGAGAGCACGCTGCATACTATTACTCATGGGCACATGCATACATCCGGCATCCGGGCTGTCCTCTCAACTGTAACAGCGAATACTATCGAGCGCTCCTCGATCCCGGAGCGCCGCGTGCCTCGAGCGCACTGCATGTGCGGGCGCACCTGGAAAGACATGGCACCTTTTACAGACGACATGTATGTATGTGTGAGCCCGGAGAGCACACATCATCAAGCCAATATGTGCCCCGTCTTGGCCGTTGCAAGCTACACATGTAAGTCGTCCCGGTGGAGATGGGGTGGGTATGATGCGTGCAAGTACACCTGATGTGGCCTTCGTCAACGCTCCGTCTACCGCTTGCCCGGCCGGCACGTCCCGTTCATTTCCCCCTCCTCCCTCCCCCTTCCCCTGACGTGCTTGAAGTCGTCGGCTCCCGCCACGAGACCAAGACGATGCGGACGGCCGGAAAGACGGACACTCGACCGGCCAACGGCATCAAGGTGGAATTAACCATCCGCCGCGGTGCTTATTGCATGCAATACATATCATACATGTAGCAAGGGCAATGACGCACGAGCAGCTTGCTGCCATGGCCGGCTCACACCCACCCCTTGGGAACGGTATGCACGAACCCGAGCCGCCCTCAGCCGTGTGCGCCCTTGTGCTTGTGCGTGCGTGCGTGTCTTCGGCAGCGAAGAGGTTGAGGAACAACCGCCTACCCCGCCCCATCAATACATGTAGGCAGACTACTCTGTGTGTGATGGATACGTGGGAGCATGTGCCTACATGCGGGTTCCTCACTCACTGTGACTTGATCTACCATGCCCATGCCCGGTTCAAAGACGAAGAGGAGGCGGGGAGGCTAAAGAGAACTAAATCTTGGAGAAACGAGAATGAAGGGGGACAGATGAGTTGGGTATCTAGGTTGCAACTTGCCGGGATACGTGCAGTTGATGACCAGGAACATCAAGCAAGCTGGAATCCCCGGACAAGGATGGTTGGGCTTGGTAGAGCCGACTCTTGGCTCCGTCAGCCTCCGATTGATTCATTGTTTGCTGGTCCAGTCAGCAGCAGCAGTAGCGGTCCGCCGGAGCGGTGCGCAACGGCCCTCGCCCTCGCCCTCCCCCCTCCTTTCTCCCCCTCCCCCCTGGTCGAAGACTGGGCGTCCTCTCATAACACAAGACGGATGCATCGACAGCGTCGCGCCGGACCGGACTTGCCAGCTGCGGCCGTTGCTGGCTAGCTTCCCGGACAAGTCACGAGTCTCGGGTCACACACCCGCGCAAACAAGGCAAGACATGTGTATAGCAGCCGGTGGTGTTGGCCAGTTACCACCGAGCCTTCACTGCTAACCCAGCCAGGGGGCCCTTTAGGGTAGATGGCATGCAGCTGAGATACACGACACTAAACATACACGAATAGATCTTGGCCTTCTAGCCGAGACATGGCAAAAGGCATGCACTCTATTTCAGTGCCAGGGACTTTTACATGTCCGGAGCCCTTCGACACATTCATCCATTCGGGTTTGTATGAAACAGGCCTATGAAAAGCGGCCAACTGATTCACGCTGAATGTTCATCCTTGTCTTTGGAGTGTTGCCACAGAACAACAAGCAACATCGCAGCAGGCCAGATATCCTGTTCTGAACCGTTGCCATACAAGAAACACCCCAAACGTCCATCACTCCGTTTAAGTTGTTGCTATCCGTCTCGGTGCTTTGCGTTTATTGCAACGAGTCTATTGCCATGTCGCCGAGGTGCCCAAGCATCTCCCTCCTCGCTAGCATCACCACGCTGTCCTCGCGATCCAGTAAAACCTTCGCGTTGCGACCCTGGTCTCAACTCCGTCGTCCGCTGCCACCAGTTACTCGCCCCGACGCCGACAAGTTAGTCGAGCCCCTTCGAGCCCAGACTCAAGCCCAGTGCATCATCGCCAAAGCAAGCATACATGCTAAGGCCCCAGACCGCCAGCTACCTTCATCCGGACTAGGGCGGTTGATGCCGATCCGGAGAGCATCCATCAGCCGCTCCTGCACGATGGAGAGATCCTTGTCGCGCGACAGGTGATCAGGGCAGGGTGCGAGTGGTTTCGACGTCGATCACAGAGCATGGGAGATTTGGCTTGTGGCGGCACTGAGTCTTGGGTCGGGTTCTCGGCTTCATGGTTGTGCATGTCCGGCATAGACGGCCGTCGAGCTTCCCCAGCAGCTGATGAGGAAGAAGTCTAGACTATCATCCCAGGCTTCCTCCTGCAGATTCCGAGATTCTCGGATCTCGGGGCTAGCCTCCTCGTCGTATTGAAAGCACCGGCAGCATAAGCGTGTCGTCATTTGCCATCGTGTTGGCTCTACTTTGGCCAACTACATTCGTCTTCGGCCCTTATTTTTCAGCATCTTCTCCTTGAAATGAACGGATTCATGGAGAAAGCAGGTCTCGAGGGCCACGCAGCGATGGCGATGGCGCAAGCTGCACCTCTCGCCTCACGTCCGCCAGACCTGCAACGTTGCGCCCATGGCTTTAGGACTCGGGCTCCAAACAAAGTTCTGATCCGCGGACGAGTTGCCGGCAGAGCGGCGACGATCCTTCCGCCATGCTGTGCGCCATGCATGTGGCGAAATGCTTCAGCCATCTTCAGTTCTGGGCCGGCAACAGGCGGTGCTGCACATGTGCGCTGGCTTGATGTATCCCTGCCGGTGATACTCAGCCAAAGTCTCCGTCTTTCTTCAAGCGCCCTTATGTCAGCTCCAGTCGACTTTGTAGACTTTCGGTTGCGAAGAGGGTATTGGTGAATTGTTGGAATGTCACGGTTTCCTTGGGTTGAGATCGGGACGGAGTTTTTGATCATGGCAGCCCAATGTCGACGCCACGAACACAGATGGCTTGCATCGTTTCGGCAAGGAAACTCGTGTTGGGAGAACGCAAGATGCTTTGACATGTGCCCAACGCCGAGGGAGTCGATTGCCGTCAGACTGGTGACCAAGAGGCTGGCGACCCCAAGCTCACCTCATATGGGAGGAACTTGATGGGAGAAAGTTCTCATCCATGTGACAAAGTAAGCACCACAGTAATCCATTACGCCGGCTTTGGCCTTGAAGAGTCCAGCAGACGATCTTACTGGGGCTATGACCCCTGAAGCCTAGCCAGCCGGCCAAAAGCTTGACTTGCATCAACAAACTTGGCCCACGAGATTCAGAAGCCCTCATTCTCGAAGAGGCATGCTATTGAATTCTGGGGCCTATGATACAGAAACACAACGTCGCAGTCGGAACTTACCGGCTTCGCTAGTAACGCCGCCCCAGACAATCTAAGTCGGGAAAATTCATATTCCTTGACAGGCAGTTTACGTGTCCGGCTGGCAGCACGCGTCCCATGTTCGAGTGTGACTCTGCGTCGCCTTACGGGACGTGTTGGACATGCATCAACCTTAGACGCTATAACAGTGCGCCCGCATTTAGCTACAGCAGTATCTGACAAGCATCTATTTGTTGATAGAACAGTCACGAATGTGAAGCTTCCCCCGTCTTACGCCTTCCATGCTTACAAGGGACTGGACAGTTACGGCGTGCTTATATGCAGTACTTGCTCTATGAAGTTATGAACTAAGTATCGGGATTTGAATTTCGTAAGGCGATCGAGAAGCCGGCTTTGGCATCATTTCATGGGGGACATGCAGCCCTCTCACGACAGGCACATGATTCTTATCGGGCTCTCTCGGCCACTGGCGGTCGCCCATTCTTCTCCGCTCATGTTGTTGATTTTGAGCGGGGCTGTATCCATCTACATCTCTTTCTCCTCGTACCTCGTTTCGACGCTGTGGGATTCATTGCCAAGAAGCACACCATCGCTACAGCCCCAAACATTCTTGTCTGCGTATCGATACTTGCCTGGACCTACAAGCTTCCCTAGGACTGAACCGAGGGGCAGCCCAGTGACACTCACCAAGAGATTCGACATTTCCCGTCATGCCTGACACGGACGCACAAACGCCCGAGGACATGGAGATTGAGAGGATGGAGAGGGCGATTGATGAATCAATCGTCTGGATCAACGAAAAGGAGTCGGTGATGCAAGAACTCGTAGCATACATCGAATCGCTCCCGGAGGACGCGAGGGAGCGCATATCGAGCAGCGCTTCTAGCTCGAAAAAGCGAAGGGGCATACGGGAGGATTCTAGGCGAATCGGGAATTGTCATTGTACAACAGGAGATTGGTCGAGATGAGAGAGGCCATCAGATTGCAATGGCTGAAGCTGGATGACTTGAAGGAGCAGAAACGAAGGTTACAGCAACAACAAGTCGCTAGTTCGACCTAGTTAGACCTAGTTTCCGTTCCAATTCGCGTCCCTTAGCTAACCACTCTCTAAGCTTTTGGGATTCCTCATCTTCGACGAACAAGCCGTTGTCTTTCAAGTACTGAGTATAGCGTTTAGAAATATCTATGCGCCGTTGTACTTCAATGGCGAGAGCCCCGTTTTCGTCATCTTTGAAAAACTTAGCAACCACCTTGTCACGGGGTTCCAGGAATAGTCCCGGATAGATGAAAGTGTAGAAGACATGAAGAAGACTAGAGGGATGACGAAGAATCTGGGCCATGGGCAAAGTAAGTTTCTGGTCAAAGTCCCAGTCGTGCAGCAGCTGCTCGTAGTCGCGAGAGGTTCCGCCCTTTGCGTGTAGAACGTCGCGGAATTCGGAAAACATGTCGAGCGAAATTCCGTGGATTGGTTCAAGAGCGTGGCCCGTGATCCACAACGGCGGTGTGAAGAACTGTCGGGGGACTGTGCTTGCCCACTCCCAGTCGATGACACCTCGGATACGGAAGTCGTCATCAATGATGATGTTGGCGCATCTCAGATCCGTGTGAGTCAGGACAAAGGGCCCATCATCCCACCGGGCGTCGACGACATTGGGGACCTGCTTCTCTAGGCTGTCGAGTGCGAATATTTCGAGCTCGGCCGTCTGACGAGATAGCTCCTCGGTGGGCAACCGGTATGTTTCTGACAGTACATTGCAGTTCTGATGAACAAGCTGTGTTGCAGAATTGAAGGTCGCTCGGGGAGCCCCTTTCCCCTGAATCTGGAGCTCGTTGATGGTTACGGAAAGGAAGTTGCCTACGACAGGCTCCGACCCGCCTTTGAAATTTGGCATCAACGAGCCCGCCACAGGAAACTCTAGCCTCCGTAGCTGCGCGAGGACGTCGATGAGGTCTGAATAGAAGTGATTTCGACGCTCCCGGGTGGCCTTGACAAGACTCTTCATATCTAGTGACCGGCCAGAGACCCAGTCAATAATGAGGAATGCCTGCGTCGCAGAGCCGCAGTTGATCATTCGGCTCCGTCCGTACGCATGGATACGGGGGACGGGAATTTTAGTATGACTCTCTATATACCTAGAAACCGAGCCAAGTCAGTCAATACGAGGAAACCAGGATACAGGAGCCACGTACCGCATTGTGGCAACCTCGCTCTGGAGCTTCTCCCAGACATTGTAGATCGCTGGCTCAATGGGAATCCTCACGACCCATTTGGTGCCAGTGGTGTAAAAATGGACAAAGAAACAAACGTTGAAGCTGCCCCGGGCCGAGTTGATGATGCGGCAGGGCTTTTGGTGGTTATAGCGAGACGCCAGGGCACAGACGGCGTCCCGGTCTATCGAGCTGATGAATTCCTCTTCCCTGGTCTTAAGTTGCTCTGAGGTGAGAGGAGGGGGAGGGTCTGCGACAAGGCGCAGGATTGCCCTCCATGCACGAGAAGCGCGGGCGATACATGACACCCAATGCCTCCGAATAAAGTGGAATACCACGAGTAGCATTCCCGGTCCGGCCGTGCTTGGTTTAACAGGGGCGTGCTGGGGGGAAACAGGACGCACGGAGGCTGATGGCGATGCAAAGGACAGCGGAATACGGTTTCGGATAAATATTGGCTAGGCCTGATCAGCCGACTAGTCACGTGAGTAGACTGCATACAATCTCACTAGTAGAACAAAGCTATGCCGGGGATACAGTTCTAGTTTATTCGTCTTGGATAGGACTAGACTTAAAAATACCTATAGGTATTTACTTATTATCGCGAAGCGTGGCCTGATTTCGCATTCTCGGAGATATCCCTTAGTAAGAGGGACCTAGGAAGCTAAAAACACCGGTATAGAAGAAGGAAGAAGGAGCTAAGAGGAGGAGCTAAAAGGAGCTATAGAGAGGAGGGTAGGGGTAAGAGGGGAAGTAGAAGTAGCGATAGCTTCCTATAGAGGTAGCGAGAGATAAGACGGATATACTAGCAACGGCTAGAATAAAGGGGAAAAAACCGGTAAAAAGCTCGGTAGTTAAAAGGATATTAATAGCTTCTTTAAGTAAGATCTTTTTTATTAATTAAGATACTAAACGGATATAAAAAGGGGCGTTAAATAAAAGAAAGAAGGATAATTAAGGTAATATAATAATTATTCCCTTACTATAATTACTACCTTTATATTAAGGGCTAGCGTATACTTAGCGTAGTAGTATAAAGCTAAATAATTATTTATTTAAAGCTAAGGAGAAGGAAGGAAAACTCTAACTAAGTCGTGCTAGTTATCTATCTTCCTTAGTCCCTAGCTTAACTTATATTTAAGTGCTATTTAGTATAAGTTTAGGTTAAGCTCTACTTATATATAGGTTTACTTTAGCCTAACTTTAGTATAGTCGCTATAGTATAGCCTTAGCTCTTTATAAGTATAGCTTATAATGCTACCCTTACCTTCCCTTTTTTATTAGTAGTACTCTTATTCCTCCTTTACTACCTTTCTATTATTACCCTCTCTTATTTCTTAGGTATACGCGGTTGCTTCCTTTTACCTTACGCTTACTTTATCCCTTTATATACCGCCCTTTTATATACCTATTCCGCCCTATTCCTCTCTCTTCCGCGTATATACCCTTATACTTTACTAACTATATATATGCCTTACCGCGTATAAAAACCCCTCTTCTTTCCCCTTTCCCTCTTCTTTTTTTCCCCTCCTTTTAGCTTTATTTCCTTTATACGCGCGCCCTTATTTTACCTAATTTCTATCTCCGCGCCGCGCTATATTATAATTACTATAGGCCCTTATACGCCCGCTAGCTTCTTTACTTCGCGTAGTAGCACCCCGCCTCTTAGTACGCTAAGCGACTATACTCTACCGCCCTTATACTAGTTAACGCGTCTATTAATATCTCTTAGTAAGTATAGCGCGACCTATAGTACTATTATACGGCGGCTACCTTATCTCGCCTATATAAGCTAAATAATACCGCTAAATATTAAGATATAGTATAGTACTTATTAAAACTAAGTATTATTACTTACTTATAATTACTTTACTTATACTTATACTAGATTATATTACCTCCCTATTAATTACTTTCTTTTAACTTTATTAAATAAGACGCTAATATAATAATAGTATACTAAAGATATAATTATTACTATTAATACCTTTTAAGACTATATATCTTAAAGGACGTTTAATAATTATTAAAGCGACTTTTATATATATACTTTATTTCCCTTTTAACTTTATCCTACTACTTATCTTTAACTATTATTTTAGTATACTAAGCTTACTTATATTATTATATTTATATACTAGGCCTAGATATAACTTAATATCTTAAAGTAATCGGGCGGTAGTTAAGGGGCGTTTATTTTTATAAAGAGAGATATAAAAAGTATATATAAAATATAAAAAGGTAAAATTAAAAGTAAGGGGTTAGATAGGTAGGGCAAAGATATTTAACTCTTATAAGGGTAGTAATTATAGTAAGGGAGTAATTATTATATTTCCTTAATTCTCTTTCTTTCCTCTATCTTATACCCTTCTTTATACCTATTTAGTATCTTAATTAATAAAGAAGATCCTACTTAAAGAAGCTATTAATATCCTCTTAACTACTATGCTTTTTTACTAGTTTTCCCCTTTTTTTCTAGCCGTTACCGGTATATCTATCTTATCTCTTACTACTTTTATAGGAAGCTATCGCTACTTTTACTTCCCCTTATACCCCTACCCTCTTCTATATACCTTCTTTTAGCTCCTTCTTTCTTTTTCTTTACTAGGTGTTTTTAGCTTCCTTAGTCCCTCTTACTAAGGGATATCTCTAAGAACTATAAAATTAAGCTATACTTCGCGATATACCCCCTTAGCTATAGCCTGCCCTTTTAGAAAGGGTAAAGCTAAATAATTAAGCTAGTAAGCGTATAAAGGAGGTCTTAGTCTATACTTATCCCTTACTTAAGAAATCCGGGTTTTAGCCTTAGGCTCTTTTAAACCTACTTTAGGAAAAGGGGCCTAAGGAGGAAATTAAGTCTTATAAGAAAGGGGGGCTTTTCTAAGGATAAGTCCTTAAAAAAGGGGCCTTTAAGAAGAATAAGTCTTAATTAAGCTAGGGACCCTCCTTTAAGATAAGTCCTAGTTCCTTTCTTTAGCTATAAACGTCTCCTTCCTTATATATACTATTAGCTCCTCTTATAGACTCTTAAGGCAGGCCTTTAAGGATAGCTTCTTATAGATATCTTCTAGCTTAATTTACTATAAAAAGATAGCTAGCTTTTACTTTAGTAAGGGCTTTATAAAAGCGTTTACTTTTATCGATACTATTAAAACTTAGTAGACCGAAATAAGTCCCTTTTAAACCTCTTAGCGTAACTAATACTAATAGATATCGATATACTATAGCTAGGTTAATAGCTTACTATTTTCCTTTATAAGAATCTATATAGTCTATATATTATCGTATTTTATAAATAGCGGGGTCGTAATTTATAGTTATAAAAATATAAGTAGCTAGCTTAGGAAAATCGCTTCTTTTAATACTTTTAAAAGAGCTAGTAGCTTTACTTCTATACTTAAAGTTATAATAGTAGCTTACTTTAAAACTCTTTAAGTAATAGTTCCTTTAAAAAGAGATATAGTATACCCCTATAAGCTCTTTCTATCTAAGGAATTATTTATAAAGGACGAATCGCAAAAATAAAGGAAGATTTTAGTAGCTAGTTTCCTTCCTTACCCTTTTAAGCGTAGACTATATAATCTTATTAAATAAAGATAAAGGATAGCTTAGTTTACTACTTCTTAGTGCTTAAGGCTAGGATTCTAGTTATACTTAGCTAGCTAGGAGACCGTAAAAGAGATATCTAGTTTAGTAGAAATAGCTAAAAAAAGTAGGGAGCCTACCTTTTATTAATATCGGTATTTCTCTTACTCCTTAGCTTAAAAGGACGAATTAAGTAAAAGCTCTTTATCTAATATAAGTATAAAGGGAAGCTTCTTATCGAGGGAATTAAGGAAGAATTTATAAGCGACCGTATTAATATAGGCGTCTTAGGTAAGCTAGATAGTCTATTAAGACTTATTTTAAAGGATTTAAATCCCTAGGAACTACTTTCGCTCCCTTAGCTTAGTTATCTTATACCTTTATTATAGGCCCTATATAGCCTCCCTAGTAATAGCTTCTTCCTCTTTTAAGTAAGCTTAGATAATATTATTAACGTAGAAGATAACTATAATTTTACTCTTTTATATTATATATAGTTCCTAAGGGACTTTCTTATAGTTAAAGGCTTTAAAGGAACCTATTAAATACTATTACTAAAGAAGGGGTAATCTTTATAGTTTATATAAAGCTTTCCTAAGCTATAGAACCTTTTCTAGCTATTAAAAGCTTAGTAGAAAGCGTATATAAATAACTTCTTCTTCCTTAAGTAAGTAGTTAATAAAGGCGTTAACGGTATTTATTTAATTAAGTTTAAGGTTAAATTCTAGTACTATAGCTATAAGGGTCTAAAAAGATATCCTTACTAAGGTAGTTACTTTAGTAAGTAAATCCCCTTTTCTATATTAATTCCTATAGATAACTAGCTAGGCCTTATACTTTTAAAGGAAGCTATATTTATTAGTCTTATAAATAAAGACCTACTTTAACGGGGACGAGGGTATATACCTAAAGCACGTATAGTATATAGCTAAGGATTAATAAAGTAATTAACTATATAATTATCTAATTATCGGTCCTATATATAGCTCTAAGGGTCTTAGGTTATTAATATAAGTCTTAGAGATTTCTTTACTCTATACCTCTTTATCTTTACTAGAGTTTATCTTTACTAAAGTTATATAGCTAGCGGCCTCTACTTTAAAGGGGAAAATTAAAAATTTAAATAAACTATAATTAAAGAAGGTACTTAATTAAATAATTTAAGCCTTTATAAAGCCTTTAAGTATACTTAAAAGGAAGTTAGATAGGGAGCGCTAAGGGTCTTATCCCTTTAACGGGCTAATATTTATAGGGGTATAATCTTACTTATTAAACTCTTTCTTAGCGACTTTCCGACCTAAGATACTAATAGAAAAAGCGCGATAATAATAGGTAAGGCTTTCTTCTTAAGTATATAAGTAAGTTAATAAACTATTAATAGAACTTTTCTCCTTTACTATAATCCCTTCCCTTTACGTTATTTATTCCTCCCTTTACCTATAAGCTACTTATTTAGCTCTTTCTTATCTTTACTTATATACTTCCTTCTTTAAATAATTATCTACTACCCCTTATATATACTCTTAAGTATTCGCGCTTATTATTCTTAAAAGCGTTAAGGAAATAAAGTAGTTAGTATCTTTACTAGTCTATAGCTTTAAGTATAGCCAGATTAAATAAGCTATAAAGTCTTATAGACTAATTATTATTATATTACTAGTAGTCTTATATAAATATATAGAATTATAGTCGTTAATATCTTAGTAGTAGTTTTAATATATTCTTAGGTTTTTAACTCCTTTAACCTAAGAGGGTTTAAAGCCTAGTATAAACCTTATAGGGACTATAGCTAGAGAGGCTATTACTATACTTTATTTCTAGGGAGTAATAAGGCGCGCTATAGGCGTTACTAAAGTCTTTAGCCTTAGGGTAATTAACTAAGCGCTTAGTAATTTTAGAGTCCTAAGTTAATAGCCTTACTATTTACCTTTATTCCTTACTAGCTTCTTATTAGGTTATTAGTAGGGGTATAGTTATAAGTCTTTTACTCCTCTATATATTTAAAGGAGTCGTTAATAGTAAGTAAAGGGTAGGCTTAATTAGCTATATATTTAAGGGAGAGAATAAAAGCGTTATTTCTATATAAATAAAGGGACTAGTAAGGGCGCTTAGCTCTCTCCTTTATAGACTTAAAGGTAGGGATACTATCTTAAGGTTACTTAAGGAAAGGCTACTTAGTTTAAATAAAGAGCTTAATTTAATTAATACTTAAGGTAATAAAGGTCTAAGCTTATTCTTAATTTCTATTAGCCTAATTAGATAGTTAAGGGTCTTTTTAAGGAAGAGTTTTATAAAGAAACCGCGTATAGCCTAAGCGATTAGGTTAGGTTACTTTATAAGGGTAGCTAGCTTAAATAGCTCTTTTCTCGCTCTCTTTACTATATAAGCTAGTTCTATATCTCTTTAAAGCGGTAGTTTCTATTTACTAGGCCTATCTAAGAGGTTAACTACCTTTAAGACTTCTTAAAAGTCTTATTCTTCTTAATCTTCTAAGATAATATAGTTATATTAGTAAATCTATTTACTCTTAAGAATCCTTATAAGAAAGACTTTACTAAAAGTTATTAAACCTTAATTAAATAGTATCCTTTATAGTCGTTTAACCCCGCTATTAAACTACTAGGAAACTCCGCTACCTTATAATATTACTTATATATAATTAAGTTTATTTACTATAATAGCTTAGATTCTATATATTAACCTATTAATATAGCCTTTTATACTTATCCTCTTATCTAGCTTAAAGAAATACTAGTCTTAGTATAAGATTTTATTTACTTATAAGACTTTTTATATTACCCTATACCTTTACTTTAGAATTACTTTAACCTTTAAGTATCGCTACTTAATTATCTTAAGGTATAGCTTAACTATACCTTTAACTTAGTATTAGATTATTATTAAGGCTACGTAGCTATATTCTTACCTTTCCTATTAAGCGGTATAAGCGACTAATATATAGGTAAAGTTATAAGGAACTTAGAAGATATAAAGAAACTACCGCTATACTTATAAGAATATATAGAGTTTAGTATACTATCCTTCTTTCTAAGTATTAAAAACGACTAAGTTTCCTTCCTTATAGGCTTAAAAGAACGCTCCTTAATAAAGTCCCTTTTTATTTAGTCCTACTAAAAAGTTAATAACTTTAGTTATATACCTTTATTTATATATAAAGCGACTAAGGTTAAAGGTAAGAGTAGTAAACTTAATTAAATATTCCTTATTATTTAAGTATTTATAGTACTTCTTATATCTATCTTTTATATCTTTAATAAGTTCCTCTTAATAGTTAGTATAAACTAATAGTAGGTAAGGTAAAGGGTATACTATATTCTTAATACCTTTTATTATAATCTTAATTATTGCGCTAAAGCTAAAGCTTATAGCTTATTATTTATTAATAGCTTTATAGAGAAAGTTATATATATCGACGATATACTCTTCTTAATAGGCCTTATTCTTAGTAAATCCGTTTATCTTTTTAACGCCCTTATATATTATCTAAGCGTCTTTAAAGGTAATATCTTACCGTTTAATAGGGCCTATTAATATTAAGTACTAACGATCGCTATAGATATACTAAGGAGGATACTTTTACCTATAAACGCCTTATTAGTCTTAGTCTTTAAACCTTTCCTTATCTTTAATATAAAAGCGCCTTTTACTTCCTTTTACTTTAACTTTACTATAATAAGTAGGTAAAATAAAGCTCTTACTCTTAAATAGTAATACGCTAAAGAAAATAGTAGTATTCTTAGGAAGGTCTATAGCTAGGCCTAAGATACTATTTAAGTTCGCCGCTATATCTTAAGAAAGGGTAAAGTAAGTAAAAGAAAGAAAGAAGTTAAGATTAAATAGTTAGGGTAAGTAGTTTTAAGTTATAACGCTAAGAGGCTAAGAAGGTTATATATATATATATAAGAGTTATATTAGTAAAGGGGATCGTTATAAGTAAGGAAGCGTATAAAGTATATATATATATATATATAGAAGGAAGAAGAAAGAAGGAAGAAGGAGGGTATAGTAAGAGGAATAAATAGTCGTTAAAGTATATAGTTATTAGTTACTTTAGCCGGCCTTTATAGCGGTAAGGTTTTAAGCGTATTTAAGGGTTATACTTAAATAGCTTCTTTTACTAGTTATTAATTAAGGGGCTATTTAATCTTTACTTCCCTTTTTACTCTTTCTATTCCTTTTCTTCCTCTTCTCTTCTCTATCTTCTTTATTTCTCTAGACCGCTACTTTTTATCTTCTCTTTTTATAACTACCTCTTCTTCTTTATTATATCTTATAAGACCGTTAAACTTAAAACTAAAGAGCTACTAAATATCGTTAACCTCTCTTTAACTACTTTTTTATAACCTTCCCTTATTACTACTACTCTTCTTACTTAAAATTATTATACTAAGGTCTTTCTTTTTTATATAAAGTACTTTTAAGTAACGACTATTTAAATTATTTAATCTCGCTTAGCTTATTTTAATCGTCTCCCTTATAGATCTATAGTTACTTTAAGACCTAGGTTTATAATAGAAATAATATCGGTTACTAAGGGTTTTTAATTTATATAGAAATTACCTTTTAGTTATAGGCTTTATTAAAAGCTCTTAATATTATTAAGATTAAAGTACGCGGTTACTCTCCTTTTTTTTACTTTCTTAAGAGCACGTTAAGTTAGTATAATTAAATCGTCTTTTATACCCTTTATTATAAACGTTAGCTAGTAACTTATATCCTTATAGAAATTACTTATTTATATAAATACTTCTTTTCTTAGCTTAGTTTAAGGTAGTAAGAATACTCTTAAGTAGTCTTAATTACTTTATATAGAACTTATAACCCTTACCTTTATTAAGGGTATATTTAAACTTATTAAACGATTATAACTTCCGCTTATAAGTATATTATATTTCCTTTTTATAAGTATATCTCTCTTTTAAGTACTATTAGCGGCTCTTATACTAACTATATCTAGGATTTAACTAAGGTACCTATTTATAAATAGCGGTACTTTCCTAGATACTATAAGGCTACTTACGACCTTAATAGATTTACTAACTATATATATAGTTATAATTTCTATACTAACCTTAAGATTAATAAATTTTATAATAAGTATATTAGTAATAAAACCGCCCTTTATCTTCTTTATAATATCCTTAATCCCTTTAGTCCTACTAAGGATTTAAAGGAAGGGGAGGAAATTAACCTTATACTTATTTTACTTAAAAAGAGATTATATAGGTTTAATAAGCTCTTTCTTAAGTAATAATTAAATAGTCTTTAAGTTTACTTTATAGTAGTCTATAATAAGTTTACTAAGAGTAAGTAGTATTATTTAGTCGCTATCTTTAATAGTAAAAGTTTTTCTCTTAAGGTTATATATATTTAATTTAATAAGTCGAAAATATATTAAAATTTATCTTATAAGCGCGTTTATTTTTACTAGAGTAGGTCTCCCCTTTTATAATAAAAAATAGATATCCCTATCTATAAAGTAAAAAACCTTATTCTTAAAAGAGGTAGGTAGTAAGAATATTTATTTTTTTACTTTAATATTTAATTATATCTTTATTTATCTTCTTTAAGGTAGTAAAGGGTAGGTTATTATTAAGGAAAGGTAGGAAATATTATCTTTATTTACTTAGGGAACTTTAAGTAGAAAATTTAAAAAGATAAGATAGTAGGTAAAGCGCTTATAAATATCTTAGCTATTATAGTTATCCTTTAATTAAATAGTTAGATAGTACCTTAGTTACTAGTTAGGTTTTAATATACTTCTTATAATAGTTATTAATTTTTATCTTTACTACTTTTTCCTCCTTAGCTCCTTTTTACCTTCTCTTTTTTTTATTAAATTAGCGTCTTTAGGGCTCTTATATAAAGATCCTTTTTTACTTTACTAAGTTATAGTAGCTAAACCTTAATTATATACCTTAGGCCTTTCTTAGGTATTTATAGTCGCTCTTCTTTCTTTTCTTAGCTTTAATCTTTCTAAGGTTTATTAAGAAGTTATTATAACTATAGTACTATTTAATCTAAGGCTTCTTTACTTAGTAAGAGTAGTAAATTATTTACTTTATTTATTATTTCTTCCTTCCTCTTTTTATTAAGAGTAATCTTATCCTAAAGTAACTAATTATCCTTAGTAAAGTACTATTAACCTTCCTTATCCTTTTTTAACTTCTTTAGATACTCTCCTAAGATTATTTTATTAAGTATAATTTTATTTAAAGTCTTAATCTTAAACGCCTTAGACTACTCTAAGTATAATATTACTTAAAAGAGACCGTTCTACCTTATTTAATACTTAGCTTAAGTTAGCCTACTTAAAGTCTAGTATACCCTAATACCGGCACTCTCTATAATACTATTATATCGTTAAATATATTATATTATAACTGCGTTTTCTTATATATCTCTTGCCCTATAATTATAAAATAAATACTATTTATATTAATAATACCTTAGCTTTCTAAGTATACCGAAAACCAGCTCTAAGAAGTACTTAAAGCTATTAAAAATAAGATACCTTAGCTTTATACTAATTAAAAGTAAGGTATTCTAAAAGGGACCCTTTATATATATCTTAAAGGGGCTCTACTTATTAAGGAGGTAAAAGAGGTATATTAAAGGCTTAGCTAAGAGTAGGAAAAACACCTTACTAACTAGGTTCTTACCTAAGCCGCCCTTAGGCTGCCTCTAACGTATTATTAGGTTAAGGAATTTACCGGCTATATCGTTAAGGCCGGCGGCGATACCTATCCGCTTAAGAAGTAGTAGATTTTAGGCTTTTTAGCTTAGAACCTAGAGATTAGTACTATTAAAGGTAGATCTCTCGATTCTACTTACGTTAATAGCGCCTTTATAGCCTATATCGAGGAATAGTTCTAATTACTTAAGCTACTAGCTATATAAGCAATCTTACTAGAGTCCTACTTTAATATAAACGAAACGGGTATCCTTAAGGGCCTTAGCTTTAATAGTTTAGTACTAAGGAGCTTAGAGAAGCGAGAGACTCTTAAAAAGCGGCTAGGATCGCGTTATTAGACTATAATAGTCGAATACGTCTTTACTATAGGCTAGGCCTTAACTCCCCTTATAATTTTTAAGGGTTAAGACCTTTAATACTAATAGTTCCCTAATAAACTTAATTTTCTATAAGATTAGGACTTTATTACCTCCTTAAAGGGCTAGATAAGTAATACTATTACTATTTAGTAGCTAAAGTAGGTTTTTATCCCTTAAATAAAGCACTATAAGTAAGGCAATACTCTTATTATTATTAATAGCTATAGGAGTTATTAGACTAATAATTTTATATATAAATACTTCTAGAATAGTATATATCTCCTTTTCCTATTATTATACTCCTTATATATCCTTTAATTACTTAATATCTTAGTTTTCTTACCTATTAAGGCCGTATACTAACGTTAACTTACGAAAATCGTATCTTTTAATAATATAGCGCTAATTAGTAAGGCTACCTTCCTTTATATCTACTACGAAGCTTAGTAGGCTAGCTTAACTAAAAGGAATATTAAGGGAGGTTAGCGCGGGTCTAGTTTATAGCTAATTAATATAGTAAAGCCCTTATTAAGCTACTTTATCTTACTATAGCTATTAACGCCGTTAACGCTATTAAAAAGGAAGAATATTAGCTCCTTAACTAATAATAATGCCCTTAAAACGCTTAAACGATTATAAGAAGTTCGCTGCCTCGTTATAGGGCTAGAAAATCGCGGTTAAGTTAACTATATAATCTAACTACTCTTTAGTAAAGTTAGCCGCGCCCTTAATAATTAAAATTAGTAGCTTATAGCTACCTAGCTTCGAATATAATAGCTTATTTATTAATTATATTATCTATAGCCTCGAAAATAAAAAAAGGCTCTATAGGATCCTAATAGCTAGTTTATATAGATTAATTAAGTTATTAAGATAAGGTAGCGGCTTAAGCGTATCCTTAAGCTAGCTACTATTACTATAGCTAATTAAGATATAGATTTTAAAGCTCTATATAGTAGCTAATAGCTTAAATAGCTAGAAAATACTATAATTAACTATTATAATATTAAAATATAGCTTTAATTACTATTAAAATATACCTACCTTAGTATTATAAAGAGTACTAGTATTAAAGTATACTAGACTTTAGGTAGGCTAACTTACCTCCTTAGATTATTTAATTATTTTATATTAAATAGTAAGATAAGGTCTTTAGGTTATAGGCTTTCTTTCTTTCTTATATACTTATTAGCTTTATTTATCTTCTTTACTAATCGATTTTAATATCTTATTACTCTTTTCTTAGCTTCTTTTATATCTTTTTCTTTCCTTTCTAAAACTTATATATATACTTTAAATAATTCTTCTCTTATCTTTACTTTATCTTAGTTAATTAGTCGCTAAGTTAGGTATTCTACCTTAAGAGGTAGTACCGGTTCCTATTTATATAGTAGGTAGAAAGCTAATATTCTATAAGACTCTTTAACTACTATTTAATCTATAAAGATTACTTAGTTAAGGTATTTAATTTACTTACCTTTTTTCTCTACTATTTTTATAAGTACTATTATTAACCTTTAATACCCTTATTTTACTACTACGTTTACCTTTAAATTATATACTAAAGTTTAAATAACTTTAACGCTTATATCCTCTAAGATATACTTAAAGTCTTTCTTTAATTCGGGCCCTCTATTAATTATAGCGTATAGTATTATACTATACCTATATATAATAAAGAGTATAAATTTAGTTATAGCTCTTATAGTAATTTCTTTAACTAGGGTTACTTTTACCTATTTAGTAAGGTTATCTTATACTTTTATAAGGTATAAATACCTATAATTAAATAGTATATACTAGCTATTAATATCGCGAAGCGTAGCCTGATTTCGTAGTTCTCGGAGATATCCCTTAGTAAGAGGGACTAAGGAAGCTAAAAAAACACCCGGTATAGAAAAAGGAAGAAGGAGCTAAAAAGAGGTATAGAAAGGAGGGTAGGGGCATAAGTAGCGATAGCTTCCTATAGAGGTAGCGAGAGATAAGACGGATGTGCCGGAAACGGCTAGAAAGGAGGGGAAAAACCGGCAAAAAGCTCGGTAGTTAAAGGGATATTAGTAGCTTCTTTAAGCAGGATCTTCTTTATTAATTAAGATGCTAGACGGGTATAAAGAGGGGCGTTAGATAGAGGAAAGAAGGAGAATTAAGGCAATATAATAATTACTCCCTTACCGTAATTACTGCTCCCGTAAGAATTATATCTCTCTGCCCTGCCTATCCGACCCCTTACTTCTAATTTTACCTTCGTGCATTTTTATATACTTCTTATATCTCTCTTTACGAGAATTAAAGTAAATTTTACTTATAGGGTAGCTAGGTATAGTCGTAGTTATAACTTCCTAGGGTCTCTTAGTTATAAAGTATTAGTATTCTTTATAAGAAGAGATTATATTATAAATATTATTTTAAAGGCTAGCCTACTAATAACTATTCTTTATAAATATATATATAACTTATCGTCCTTTATATCCTATTTACGCGTAGTACTTTATAATAATCCTTTTTTATTCTTTTAGGTCGTCTATAATTAGTATAGGTCCCTTTCTTTCCTTTTTAAGGAGTCGCTAAAGCTTTTAATCTTTAACGTAGAAATTTAAACTCTTTAAGTATAGCTTCCTATAGTTTTATTTAAAAAGGCCCTCCGGCCGTTTTAATATCGCGTACTCTATATACGTTAATTAACGCTATCGCTTATATTTAATAGGCGGCTATATCTTTTTCGTAATAGTTATAAGCTTAGGTAGAGGGGTTACCCTTCTAGGAACTTCTTAGTAACTTTATACGTACTTCTTCTAGCTAGCCTAGCGCGTACTACCTAAAAGGCCTAAGGTTTAAGTCCTACTAAAGTAATTACGCGGTATTAGTATAGAGCCTACCTATATAAAAATTCCCTCTATAGTCTAGGATATCTAGGTATCCTAAGACGAATTAACCTAGCCTCCTTAAGAGGGTATATCGCGTACTCTATATACGTTAATTAACGCTATCGCTTATATTTAATAAGCGGCTATATCTTTTTTATAATATTTAACGTTTAAAGAAAGTTTATAATTATCCTTAATTCTATTAAGTAGTCCCTTTATAGCTTAGTCCCTTATACTATATTTAATTAAAAGTCTATAAACTTTTTAATATTGCCTTTTATTTCCTTATTTAATATATTAAAAGGTCCTTTAAGCTTTCTTAAGAGTATATTAGCTATATTATTCTTCTTACCTTCGACGTATTATATATAAATAAAGACTTACTTATAGCTAAGGACTTATTTTCCTCTTACTTTTTTCTTAAGGACCTCTTTAAAAGACCCTATCTCCTTATATAATACTAAGTAGTCTTTCTAGTCTTAGAGAAACTAGTCTCTAAAAGGGTGTTTTTCTAGCTACTTTTAGTTTACTAGTAAGTCTAAGAGGTCTCTTTTATATACCTTCCTTACTAATATTAGCTTAAAAAGCCGGCCTATTATAAACGCTCTATAAGAACCGTCTTCTATTAGTATTAGATAGAAGTTAGAAAAACGATCGAAATAAAGGAGAGGTTAGTCTTCTTTAGTAACTATATTAGGCCCTATACCTTCCTTTACTTTTTAAAGTAGGGATAAAAAGGCAGCTAGGTAATCCTTTAAAAGAGGTGCCTTTCCTACCCCCTTAAGGGTTAAGATAAAAAGACTAATAGAGAAAACTACTTTTAGATCTTCTTCTTATATAAGAGGAGGCATAGGGAGGTAGACGTATTCTAGCTCTACTACTTTCCTATAGTCTCCTTCTTTATCTAGATTATTTAATTTAATAGCTTCCTCTTTTTCGAAGTTAGCGTTATCCTTAACTACTTCGACGTTAGTTTCTTCTTTTATTTCCTTATCTAGGACCTCTTCTTAAGACTATTAAGAAGGGGGGATTTTAATCTTTTAAATTAGCTAATATTATAAGAGTAAGAGGGGCTATTAATCCCTCTTTCTATTAAAGAAGCTAGATTTATTAAAAGTTATATCCTTAGTTAAAATAGCTTTCTATAAAAGAGGAATGTAGATCTAAAAGATATTTATAGAATTATAGCTAATAAAGTAACTAATAAAGGCTCTAAGATTAAGCTTTCTTTTCTTTTTCCTTTTTAGCTATATATTTATAGTTATTATATATACCTTATAGCTATAGGTATAAAGGTAGGCTAGCGAGGCCCTCTTTTTTATAAAGAGCTTAAGGGGGGATTTTTAGTTTATTCCTTAGTTTAGTTCCCTAGGGTCCTTAAGGTCCCTAGGGGTTTAGTTCTAAAGGTAATAAGCGGTCTTAATAACTTCCCTTTAAAGTTTATAAGGAAGCTTTATAGTAAGTCTTACTATATAGGCCCTTTTAATTATAGCACCCCTTAATCTTTCTACCCCTCCGTTCTAGGCCTAGGTATTTAATGCTAATAGGAGGGGTAAAATACCCCTTTTTTAAAGCTAATTTATAATATCCTTTATAAATAGCTCTTTATTAAACTATATCTTCTTTACCTTATAGCTAAAGTAGGATTTTATCTAGTTAACGAAGTCTTAGAGGGTAGACTAATTATATTTACTTAAGTAGGTCTATAAGAAATAAGGGAAAACTATCCCCAAAAAAGCATCTATAAAAAGTATTACCCTAACGAAGCTTTCCTAATCCTTAGAGATATCGGTTTAGTCGACCTAAATTTCCTTATATAGCTAGTCCGGCTATAAAGGGGTTTATCTAGAAATTCGTTTCTTAGTCTTTCCTTAGCTATAGTATTTATATTTAACGGTCTTTAGGCCCCTTATTTATACGCCCTATTATAGGCCTAGCTTATATAAAGCTAGGGGGCCTAGGTAACTAAGTTATATATACTAAAGAAGACCGTCTCCTTAGGCTATTAAAAGAGGGTCCTTTAAACCTACCCTCCTTTAAGTAGGGAAAGCTAACGTCTTAAGAGATTCCTTCTTAAGGATAGGTCGGAATTTAAGAATAAATTAACTAAATTTTTCCTTAATAAGCTTAGTAGTTTAATTCTTCTAAACTAGCTTTATAGGCTTTAACGTTATATCTTAGAAGATTCCTTCCTCTTAAAGAAAGCGGAAAGAAATTAAGCTCGTTAAAAATTTAAGGTAAAAAGCTACCTTTTTTCGTCGAAGAATTTATATAGACTTATTACGTAATTTTATTATAAAATTCACCCTTCTATATCCCTCTATCTATATAGTAAATTCCCTAGCAATAAGGTATTCCCTCTATACCTTCTTAAAGGACTAGAATTATAAGAGTATATTATAGATATTAAGGGAAGTACTAGAGTTAAGGACAGCTGATTTTTATAGGGGATAATTAAAGGGTCTTAATAGGTAGTCTTATTAATCTATAGGAAAGATAAATACTAGATTTACTATACTAATAAATTTTCCTTAAATTTATAGCTTAAATAAGGGCAGCGGCGTTAGTTACTATTTCTTAGTAACCTAAATCTCGTCTATCGTCTTCTATAATAAGGGGTCCTCCTTAAAAGACTATTATATCGTTTCTTATAGCCTCTTTAAAGGGTTAAATCCTTTAGGTCGGTTTTCCTTAAAGACTTATTAGTATTATAATAACCGATAGCCTAGGGATTTATAGGCTAGGCAGCTGTTTTATTATCTAGTCTTTTACTTCTTTAAGGAATCCTCGTCCTAATCTAAAAGGTCTACTTAAAAACCCCCCTCTCTTTACTCCTTATTACTAATATTAACGAGGTTCGATTTTAACTAGTTCCTTAATTTTTAACTAATAGACTAAAAGGTCTATTAAGGGACTAGTCGGGCCGGTCTAACTAATAAGACCGGGCCTAGAGTAGAAGGCGGAGCTAGGGCCGGGACTAGGGCAGCCGTTAAAGATAAGGTTAAGGCTCTTAAGGGAGGAGGAGCTAAAGAAGCAATAGTAGTAGTAGCGGGGGCTATAGTAATAGGGGTAGTAGGTTAAGCTATCTAGGTCGAGTGCTAGCTATAAAGGAATAAGACTACTTACTATTATACTCTAGTAGCCTCTTTATTTAGTTCCTAGCTAGCCTCTTAAAAGATAGTCGAGTAACTATTACTAATAAGCTTTATTAATAGAGATATATCCTATAGCTACTTACCGGAAAGAGCTTTTATTAAGAAGTATTAGTTAGCTTCCTCGAGGATTTCTTCTTACTTAGCTAGCTATAAAGAAGCTAGTAAGTTCCTAGTAGAAAAGGCTCCTAGGTATACTATATAGGTCTTCTTAATATCGTTAGTTATATAGCCCCTTAAGGGAGCTATTAAGGTCTCGAGCTTTAAAAGCTACTACCTAAGAGTCTCTTTCTCTTAAAGAGAGATTAGCTTCGCGGTACTAATAGATTCTATTATTACTATATAAGTAGTAGTTAATAGCTTCGTCTTATAAAGGTATTCCTTATAGTAACTCTTATAGTTACCTAAGGTAGTAGAAAAAGCTCTTTATTATATAGAGGTTAGCTTAGAAAAGAGGGAAGCTCCTTTTATAAATTCTATTACCCTAAGATAAAGAGGTGGCTTAAGAGGGTCCTACTTATTAAAGAAGACTAAATTATAGATAGTTCTATCTATGCGAGCTTATAGCTCCTTTACCTACTTATCCTAATCTTAGGGCTTTATAAGAATCGTCCTATAGACCGTAGGGGTAGTAAAGGAGTCGTTTTTCGTTATTATTATAGGGAAGGGGGGGGGGCAGAAAAGTCGGTTAAAAATCGGCTTTTCTAGTAAGAGGGGTAAAAGGGAGCTATAAGGGATATAAGAAAAGTGCCTTTTATACTATTCCTCCTAGGCTTATAACTCTTATAAAGTAAGATATAAGAAGTATATATAAAACGTATAAAGGTAAAATTAAAAGTAAGGGGTTAGATAGGTAGGGCTAAGCTATTTAATTCTTATAAGGGCAGTAATTAAAGTAAGGGAGTAATTATTATATTGCTTTAATTATCCTTTTTTCCTTTATCTAACGCCCTTCTTTATACCTATTTAGTATTTTAATTAATAAAGAAGATCCTACTTAAAGAAGCTACTAATATCCTTTTAATTACTAAGCTTTTTACTAGTTTTCCCCTCCTTTTTAGCCGTTGCCGGTATATCTATCTTATCTCTTACTACCTCTATAGGAAGCTATCGCTACTTATACTTTCCCTTATACCCTTACCCTCTTTTCTATACTTCTTTTTAGCTCCTTCTTCCTTCGTTTATACTAGGTATTTTTAGCTTCCTTAGTCCTTCTTACTAAGGGATATCTCTAAGAACTATAAAATTAAGCTATGCTTTATAATAATAATATTAAAGGAGTCTTTTTTTTACTTCTTTTTAAGTAAGTTTATCTATAAGAATTTTAATAGTAAGGGCTTATATAAAAAAGATATAGACTATAAGCTAGTTTATTTTATCCTTATTATAGATACGGTTAATATATATCTCTTATTTAAACTTCTTAAGGAATTTAATTATATTTTTACTATTAAATTTACTAATAAGTAGGAGTTATAGTTAATAAAGTCTTTTTATAAGGTTATCTTAGCTTTTAATAAGTATATCTTTAAGTTTATTAGTAATCTTATTAATATCTACCTTAATTTCTTTAGTATTACTAGTAGTAGGATTAAATAATCTATCTTAATAGCTAGCGTTTCTAAATATAGTATACTTATAAATTATAAGGTTATAAAATTTAAAGTTAAAGCTTTTAAAGTTAAAGGATATCTTATTATAACTATCTTATTACTAACTTTCTTATCTATTAAAAGGAGGTAAGTATAAGGAATAGTATTCCTATTATAAATAAAGTAGCTATAATATACTCTCCCGATTATTCTCGCGTAGAGAGATATAAGAAGTATATATAAAATGCACGAAGGTAAAATTAAAAGTAAGGGGTCGGATAGGCAGGGCAGAGAGATTTAATTCTTACGGGGGCAGCAATAAAGGTAGGGGAGTAATTATTATATTGCCTTAATTATCCTTCTTTCCTCTATCTAACGCCCCTCTTTATACCCGTCTAGCATCTTAATTAATAAAGAAGATCCTACTTAAAGAAGCTACTAATATCCCTTTAACTACCGAGCTTTTTACCGGTTTTTCCCCTCCTTTCTAGCCGTTGCCGGCTTATCCGTCTTATCTCTCGCCACCTCTATAGGAAGCCATCGCTACTTCTACTTCCCTTTATACCCCTACCCTCCGCTCTGCACCTCTTTTTAGCTCCTTCTTTAAAACCTATTTTTTAGCTTCCTAGGTCCCTCTTACTAAGGGATATCTCCGAGAACTACGAAATCAGGCTACGCTTCGCGATACACCCCCTTAGCTATAGCCTGCCCTTATAGAAAGGGTAAAGCTAAATACCTAGGCCGGTAAGCGTATAGAGGAGGTCTTAGTCTATACTTCTCCCCTACTCGAGAAATCCGGGTTTTAGCCCCGGGCTCTTTTAGACCTACTTTAAGAAAAGGGGCCTAAGGAGGAAATTAAGTCCTATAAGAAAGGGGGTCTTCTAAGGATAAGTCCCTAAAGGGGGCCTTTAAGAAGAACAAGTCCTATTAAGCTAGGCCCTCCTTTAGGACAAGTCCTAATTCCTCTCTTCGGCTATAGACGTCTCCTTCCTCCTACGTGCTATTAGCTCCTCTCGTAGACTCTTAAGGCGGGCCTTTAAGGATAGCTTCTCTCGAACGTCTTCTAGCCTAATTTACTATAAAAAGACAGCTAGCTTCTGCTTCGGTAAGGGCTTCGTAAGACCGTCGGCTTTTATCGATGCCGTTAGAACTTAACGGACGGAAATAAGTCCCCTTTAGACCTCTTAGCGTAACTAATACTAGTAAATATCGATATACTATAGCCGGGTCGATAGTTTGCTATTTTCTATAAGAATTCGTATAGTCTATATATTATCGCATTCTATAGCTAACGGGGACGGAATTTGCAGTCGTAACGATATTAGTAGCCGGCTAAGGAAAATCGCTTCTTTTAACGCTTCTAAAAGAGCTAGTAGCTCTGCCTCCGTGCTTAATATAGTAACGGTAGCTTGCTTCGAAGCTCTCTAAGCAATAGTTCCTCTAAAAAGGGATATAATATACCCCTATAAGCTCTTTCTATTTAATAAATTGTCCGTAAAGGACGAATCGCTTAAATAAAGGAAGATTTCGGTAGCTTATTTCCTTCCCTACCCTCCTAGGCGTAGACTATATAATCTCGTTAAATAGAGATAAAGGATAGCTCTATCTACTGCTTCTTAATGCCTAGGGCTAGGATTCTAGTTATGCCTAGCTAGCCGGGAGACCGTAAAAGAGATATCCGGTCTAGTAGAAATAGCTAAAAAAAGCAGGGAGCCTACCTTCTATTAATATTAGTGTTTCTCTTACTCCCTAGCTTAAAAGGACGGATTAGGTAAAAGCTCTTTATCTAATATAGGCGTAGAGGGAAGCTTCTTATCGAGGGAATTAAGGAGGAATTTATAAGCGACCTTATCGATATAGGCGTCTTAGGTAAGCTAGATAGTCCGTTAGGACCTATTCCGAAGGATTCGTATCCCTAGGAACTACTTTAGCTCCCCTAGCCGGGTTATCTTATACCTTTATTATAGGCTACGTATAGCCTCCCTTATAGTAGCTTCTTCCTCTATCGGGTATACCTAGATAATATTATCGACGTAGAAGAAGGCCGTGATTTTACCCTTCTATATTATACACGGTTCCTAAGGGACTTTCTTAAAGCCTAGGGCTTCGAGGGAACCTATTAAATGCTATTGCTAAAGAAGGGGTAATCTTCGTAATCCGTATAGAGCTTTCCTAAGCTATAGAACCTTTCCTAGTTATTAGAAGCCTAGTAGAAGGCGTATATAGATAACTTCTTCTTCCTCGAGTAGGCAGTTAATAAAGGCATTAACTATATCTATCTAATCGAGCTCGAGGTCGAATTCTGCTACTATAGCTATAAGGGTCCGAAAGGATATCCCTACTAGGGTAGTTGCCCTAGTAGGAAGATCCCCTTTTTCCTACTAGTTTCTATAGATAACTAGCCGGGTTTTATACTTTTAAAGGAAGCCGTGTTTATTAGTCTTATAGATAAAGACCTACTTATAGCTAAGGACCTATTTTCCTCTTGCTTTTTCCTTAAGGACCTCTTCGAAAGACGCTATCTCTTCGTATAAGGCTAGGTAGTCTTTCTAGGCCTAGAAAAACTAGTCTTTAAAGGGGTGTTTTTCTAGCTGCTTCTAGTTTGCTGGTAGGTCCGGGAGGTCTCTTTTATATACCTTCCTTGCTAATAGCTATAGCTTAAAGAGCCGGCCTGCTATAAATGCTCCGTGGAAACCGTCTTCTATTAGCGTTAGATAGAAGTCGGAAAAACGATCGAAATAAGGGAGAAACTAGTCTTCTTTCGTATCGGGCCCTATACCTTCCTTTGCTTCTCGAAGTAGGGATAAAAAGGCAGCCGGGTAATCCTTTAAGAGAGGTGCCTTTCCTACCCCCTTAGGGGTCGAGACGGGAAGACTAACTAAGAAAGCTGCTTCTAGATCTTCTTCTTCCGTAAGAGGAGGCGTAGGTAGGCAGGCGTATTCTAGCTCTACCGCTTTCCTATAGTCTCCTTCTTCGTCTAGATTATCTAATCTAGCAGCTTCCTTTTCTTCTTCTTCCTTAAAGTCGGCGTTATCCTCGACTACTTCGACGTCGGTTTCTTCTTCCGTTTCCTCGTCTAGGACCTCTTCTTAAGACTATTAAGAAGGGGGGATTTAGATCTTCTAAATTAGCTAACGTTATAAGAGTAAGAGGGGCTATTAATCCCTCTTTCCGTCGAAGAAGCTAGATTCGTCGAAAATTATATCCCTAGTCGAAATAACCTTCTATAGAAGAGGAATCTAGATCCGGAAGATATTCGTAGAATTATAGCCGACGAGGTAACTAATAAAGGCTCTCGGATTAAGCTTTCTTTTCTTCTTCCTTTTTAGCTATATATCGGCAGTTATTACGTATGCCTTATAGCTATAGGTATAAAGGTAGGCTAGCGAGGCCCTCTTCTTTATAAAGAGCTCGAGGGGGGATTTCTAGTCTATTCCTTAGTTTAGTCCCCTAGGGTCCTTAGGGTCCCTTAGGGTCCGGTTCCAAAGGTAATAGGCGGTCTTAACGACTTCCCTCTAAAGGTTGTATAGAAGCCTTATAGTAAGTCTTATCGTACGGGCCCTTTCTATTATAGCACCCCTTAATCTTTCTGCCCCTCCGTTCTAGGCCTAGGTATTCGGTGCTAACGGGGGGTAAAATGCCCCTTTTTCGAAGCTACTTTAAGATATCTTTCGTAAATAGCTCTCCGTTAGACCGTATCTTCTTTACCTCGTAGCTAAAGTAGGATTTTATCTAGTTAACGAAGTCCCGGAGGGCAGACTAGTTATACTTACTTAGGTAGGTCCGTAAGAAATAGGGGAAAACCATCCCTAAAAAAGCGTCTATAAAAAACATTACCCTAACGAAGCTTTCCTAATCCCTAGAGACGTCGGTCTAATCGACCTAAATTTCCTTATATGGCTAGTCCGGCTATATTAGGGTCCGTCTAGAAATTCGTCTCCTAGTCTTCCCTTAGCCGTAGTATTCGCATTCGACGGTCTTTAGGCCCCTTATTCGTATACCTTATTATTAACCTAGTTTATATAAAGCTAGGGGACCTAGGTAACCTAGTCGTACGTGCTAAAGAAGACCGTTTCCTTAGGCTGCCGGAAGAGGGTCTTTTATAGTAGACCTATTCCTCCTAGCAGGGAAAGCTAACTTCTCGAGAGATTCCTTCCTAAGGATAGGTCGGAATTCGAGAATAAATTAACCGAATTTTTCCTCGATAAGCCTAATAGTCTAATTCTTCTAGACTAGCCTCGTAGGCTTAGACGTCGTGTCCTAGAAGATTCCTTCCTCTCGAAGAAGGCGGAAGGAAATCAGGCTCGTTAAAAATCGAGGGCAAAAAGCTACCCTTTTTCGTCGAAGAATTCATATAGATCTATTAGGTAATTTTATCGTGAAATTTACCCTTCCGTATCCCTCTATCCGTACGGTTAATTCCCCGGCAATAAGGTATTCCCTCCGTGCCTTCTTAAAGGACCGGAATCGTAAGAGTGTATTATAGATATCGAGGGAAGCACTAGAGTCAAGGATAGCTGATTTTCGTAGGGGATAATCGGAGGGCTCTAACGGTTGGTCTTAGCCTTATTAATCCGTAGGGAAGACGAAGGCCGGATTTGCTATACTAACGATTTTTCCTCGAATTTGCGGCTCGAATAAGGGCAGCGGCGTTATTAGTTGCTATTTCTTAGCAACCTAAATCTCGTCTATTTTCTTCTACAACGAGGGGTCCTCCTTAAGAGACTATTATATCGTTTCTTATAGCCTCTTTAAAGGGTTAAATCCTTTAGGTCGGTTTTCCTCGAAGACCTACTAGCATTGTGATAATCGATGACCTAGGGATTTATAGGCTAGGCAGCCGTTTCGTCGTCTGGTCTTCTATTTCTTCGAGGAATCCTCGTCCCGATCCGGAAGGTCTGCTTAAAAACCTCCCCTTTTTACCCCTTATTGCTGATTTTGACGAAGAGGTTCGATTTCGACTAGTTCCCTGATTTTTCGACTAACGGACTGAAAGGTCTATTAGGGGACTAGTCGGGCCGGTCTAACTAACGGGACCGGGGCCGGGCCTAGAGCAAGATGCTTAGCCGGGGCCGGGGCCGCAGCTGTAGTTAACGACGGCGTTGAGGCTCTCGAGGGAGGAGGAGCCGAAGGGGCAACAGCCGCAGCAGCAGGGGCTGCAGCAGCTGTAGGGGCAGCAGGTCGAGCCGTCTAGGTCGAGTGCTAGCTACGAAGGAATAAGACTGCTTGCTATTATACTCTAGCACCTTCTTCGTCTAGTTCCCGGCTAGCCTCTCGAAAGATAGTCGAGTAACCGTCACTAATAGGCTTTATTAGTAGAGATATATCCTATAGCTACTAGCCGGAAAGAGCTTCTATAAGGAAGTATTAGTTAGCTTCCTCGAGGATTTCTTCCTACTTAGCTAGCTACGAAGAAGCTAGTAGGTTCCTAGTAGAAAAGGCTCCTAGGTGGGCCGTATAGGTCTTCCTAATACGGTTAGTTATATAACCTCTTAAGGGAGCTATCGAGGTCTCGAGCTTTAAAAGCCACTGCCTTAGAGTCTCTTCCTCTTAAAGAGAGATTAGCTTTACGGCACTAACGGATTCCGTTATCGCCGTACGAGCAGCCGTTAGTAGCTTCGTCTCGTAAAGGTATTCCTTACGGTGACTCTCGTAGTCGCCTAAGGTAGTAGAAAAAGCTCTCTATTATATAGAGGTTAGCTCGGAGAAGAGGGAAGCTCCCTCTATAAAGTCCGTTGCCCTAGGATAAAGAGGGGGCTTAAGAGGGTCCTACTTATTAAAGAAGACTAAATTATAGATAGTTCTATCTATACGAGCCCGTAGCTCCTTTACCTACTTATCCTAATCTTAGGGCTCTATAAGAATCGTCCTACGGACCGTAGGGACGTTAGAGGAGTCGGTTTTCGTTATCGTTGCGGGGAAGGGTAGAAAAGTCGGTTAAAAATCGGCTTTTCTAGTAAGAGGGGTAAAAGGAAGCTACGAGGGATGCAAGAAAGATAGCTTTTGCAGCAGCCGGAAGGTATAGGAATTCTATTCCTCCCGGGCTTATAACTCTCGCGTAGAGAGATATAAGAAGTGCATATAAAATGCACGAAGGTAAAATTAGAAGTAAGGGGTCGGATAGGCAGGGCAGAGAGATTTAATTCTTACGGGGGCAGTAATAAAGGTAGGGGAGTGATTATTATATTGCCTTAATTGTCCTTCTTTCCTCTATCTAACGCCCCTCTTTATACCCGTCTAGCATCTTAATTAATAAAGAAGATCCTACTTAAAGAAGCTACTAATATCCCTTTAACTACTAAGCTTTTTGCCGGTTTTTCCCCTCCTTTCTAGCCGTTGCCGGCTTATCCGTCTTATCTCTCGCTACCTCTATAGGAAGCTATCGCTACTTCTGCTTCCCCTTATGCCCCTACCCTCCTCTCTATACCTCTTTTTAGCTCCTTCTTTAAAACCTATTTTTTAGCTTCCTAGGTCCCTCTTACTAAGGGATATCTCCGAGAACTACGAAATTAGGCCACGCTTCGCGATAATTATATAAGCTAATAAGTAGTATATTAATTATAGATAAAATCCTATATTATAGAGTAAGAATCGCTTATTATTATATATATTATTATATATTAAACGGGTTACCGGTTATTATATAATTAGGAATTAAAGAAATAGAGCTTGCTTAAAATACTAGCTAAGACCTCTTAAGAATACTAGCACGACTAACCTCCTTTAAATATAAATATTAGTAGAACTAAGATACTTCTTAATATACTCGAGGTATTATAGAATTCCTTATTCTTAGGGCTATATAGCAGCTTAAATCTAGTCCTAAAAGGTTCTTTTATTTAGCTATAATTATCTATATAAGATAGTATATCCGCTAGTAAATAAAGTAAGAATTATTAACTTTAATACCTCTTCTATATACTAATATACTACTAATAAATTCTATAAAAAATCCTACCTTATACTTCTTCCTCCCCTCTATTATATAGTCTAACGTAACTCCTTAATTTCTTAAAATTCCGCTTTTACTTATATACCTTAAGAGTAAGCGTTCTTTATAAGCTACTATATAAAAGAAAGGTAAGGTTAAGGTTATTAAGGTATCCCTTATTAATACCTATATTAGTATTATTAGTATATATATAAGTAAGAGGTCTTAGTAAGGTTTTAAAACGATTTAAATTATACTATTATTATTATTTATATCTTTTAAAGTATTATATAAGGATTATAGTTTCTTAACTAAGTCGCTAGTATTAAGGGTTATAGGGCTAATAATAAGAGCTTAGGGCTTTTTAGTATTAGCTTATTACTTTTCCTTTACTATTAATAAAGGCATTATTTAATTATTTATTTCTTACTAAGCCTATCGCCTTATTAAGTCCTTAACTTTAGCTCTTAAAGTAGTTATTACTTTAATTATTAAATCCTTAGATTTTATTTTTTCTAAATAGTACTATTATCTTCTAAGTATTCTTAGCTTTATAAAGCTACTTATCGATATATAAATAAAAGGGAATAACGAGTTTATACTTTATAGACTAATTTTAATAAAGATAAGGGTATATACTTAAAATATATATAGTATATAGCTAAGGATTAATAAAGTAATTAACTATATAATTATCTAATTATAGGTCTTATATATAGCTCTAAGGGTCTTAGGTTATTAATATAAGTCTTAAAAGTTTTTTACTTTATACCTCTTTATCTCTATTAAAGTTATATAGCTAGCGGCCTTTACTTTAAAAGGGAAAAATAAAAATTCGAATTAACTATAATTAAGGAAGGTGCTTAATTAAATAATTTAAGCTTTTATAAAGCCTTTAAGTATACTTAAAAGGAAGTTAAATAAGGAGCGCTAAGGGTCTTATATCTTTAACTAGCTAATATTTATAAGGGTGCTATCTTACTTATTAAACTACTTATAGCTAAGGACCTATTTTCCTCTTACGTTTTCTTTAAGAACTTATTTAAAAGACCCTATCTTTTTATATAAGGCTAGGTAGTCTTTCTAGGCCTAGAAAAACTAGTCTTTAAAGGGGTGTTTTTCTAGCTACTTTTAGTTTACTAGTAAGTCTAGGAGGTCTCTTTTATATACCTTCCTTATTAATTAAGGCTTAAAAGGTCAGCCTACTATAAATACTTTATAAGAGCTATCTTTTATAAGCGTTAAATAAAAGTCGGAAAAATAATTAATATAAAGGAAAAGTTAGTCTTCTTTTATATTAGGCTCTATACCTTCCTTTACTTCTTAAAGTAAGGATAAAAAGGTAGCTAGGTAATCTTTTAAGAGAGATACCTTTCTTACCCTTTTAAAGGTTAAAATAAAAAGACTAATAAAAAAGCTACTTTTAGATCTTCTTCTTATATAAAAGGAGGCATAGGGAGGTAAGCGTATTTTAGCTCTACCGCTTTCCTATAGTTTCTTCCTTTATTTAAATTATTTAATTTAGTAGCTTCTTTTTTTTCTTTAAAGTTAGCGTTATCCTTAACTACTTTAACGTTAGTTTCTTCTTTTATTTCCTTATTTAAGACCTCTTCCTAAGACTATTAAAAAGGGGGGATTAAGATCTTTTAAATTAGCTAACGTTAAGAAAGTAAGAAGGGCTATTAATCCCTCTTTCTATTAAAGAAACTAGATTTATTAAAAATTATATTCCTAGTTAAAATAACCTTTTATAAAAGAAGAATCTAGATCTAAAAGATATTTATAGAATTATAACTAATAAGGTAACTAATAAAAGCTCTAGGATTAAGCTTTCTTTTCTTCTTCCTTTTTAGCTATATATTAGTAGTTATAGTATATACCTTATAGCTATAGGTATAAAGGTAGGCTAGCGAGGCCCTTTTCTTTATAAAGAGCTTAAAAGGGGATTTTTAGTTTATTCTTTAAGTAGTCCTTCTAAGGTCCTTAGGGTTCTTAAGGGTCCGGTTCTAAAGGTAATAAGTAGTCTTAACGACTTCCCTTTAAAGGTTATAGGGAAGCCTTATAGTAAGTTTAATTATATAGGCCCTTTTTATTATAATACCCCTTAATCCTTTTACCCCTTTATTTTAGGCCTAGGTATTTAGTATTAATAGGATAGGTAAAATACCCCCTTTTTAAAGCGAATTTAAGATATCGTTTATAAATAGCTCTCTATTAAACTATATCTTCTTTACCTTATAGCTAAAGTAGGATTTTATCTAGTTAATAAAGTCTTAAAAGGTAAACTAGTTATACTTACTTAAGTAGGTCTATAAGAAATAAAGGAAAATTATCCTTAAAAAGGCGTTTATAAAAAATAATACCTTAATAAAGCTTTATTAGTCTTTAAAAATATTAGTTTAGTCGACTTAAATTTCCTTATATAGCTAGTCTAGCTATAAAAGGGTTCGTTTAGAAATTTATCTCTTTATTTTTCCTTAGCTATAGTATTTATATTTTATAGTCTTTAAGCTTTTTATTTATATACTTTATTATTAGCTTAGCTTATATAAAGCTAAGGGGCTTAGGTAACTAAGTTATATATATTAAAGAAAGCTATCTCTTTAAGCTATTAAAAGAGGGTCCTTTATAATAAACTTATTCCTTTTAATAAGAAAAGCTAACTTTTAAGAGATTCCTTCCTAAGGATAGGTTAGAATTTAAGAATAAATTAACTAAATTTCTCCTTAATAAGCTTAATTATTTAATTCTTTTAGACTAGCTTTATAAGCTTAAATATTATATCTTAAAAGATTCCTTTTTTTAAAGAAGGTAGAAAAGAATTAAGCTTATAAAAATTTAAGGGTAAAATACTACCCTTTTTTTACTATAGAATCTATATAGTTTTATTAAGTAGTTTTATTATAAGATTTACCCTTTTATACCCCTTTATCTATATAGTTAATTTACTAGTAATAAGGTATTCCCTTTATACTTTCTTAAAGGACTAAAATCGTAAAAGTATATTATAAATATTAAGGGAAGTATTAAAGTTAAGGATAGCTAATTTTCGTAAAAGATAATTTAAGGGCTTAAATAGTTAGTCTTAGCTTTATTAATTTATAAGGAAGATAAAGGCTAGATTTACTATACTAATAATTTTTCCTTAAATTTATAGCTTAAATAAGGGTAGTAGTATTAGTTATTATTTCTTAGTAACCTAAATCTTATTTATTCTCTTTTATAATATAAGGTCCTTGTAACGGTCTCAACTGAGTGTGTTGACAACTAGCTGAGCGACTGCGACGAGTATCCTAAAGCTAAGGAGAAAAGAAGAAGAAAAGAAAAGAAAGGAAAGCTCTCGAAGATGGCACGAGCTTATAAGCGGAGCTCCGGTGGGTCTTGTCGAGAGCGGAGCCGAGACCTCACGGCTCAGCCCGTTACAATAACCCCTCCTTCCTCCCCGTTTCGATCGTTTCGATTGGGGTGGTTTCGATCCAACTTTCCCATGAACTTCTTCATACCTAGCCAGTGCTATTGTGTCTGCGACGTACTTGACTGGCTCCCACGTCGGACCTATCCATCCGACCCATTTCACCAACACTTTCCACTCTCTCCCGACTTTCTTCCTGTCCAGAATCTCTTCCACTTCCCACAGCTCGCCATCGTCCGTCAAAATGGCCGGTGGGCGGTAGTCATCCGACGTCTGTGACGGTAGCGGATCGTCCGCTGCTAAGCGTAAGAGCGACACGTGGAACACGTTGTGTATTCCCGGAGGCGTGTCCAGCCTGCACGCGTGTGACCCAATGGTCTCCAGGACGGTGTACTTGGCCGACAGCCAATCGAGCTTCTTGGATGGCCGATTGGATCGGATGTTGCGAAGTCGCAGCCATACCTTGTCTCCAGGCTTGAACTGGTCTGACGGCTGTCTTCGCGAATTGGCGTTCTTCTCTTGCTGCTCTTGCGCTGACGCAATTGCCGCCTGGGCCCATTCCGTTGCCTCTCGAAATCGTTGCACAATGCTTTCAGCCCTGGCCACTGGGGACCTTCCGTCCGTCCGTAACTTCTCCTTGACTTGTATCGGGTCAACATGATACCCATGCGTGATAAAGAACGGGCTCAGGCCTGTCGACGTCGAGTTGTGATTGTTGATGGCCATCATGGCCGCTGGCAACAGCTCTTCCCAGTTATCCTGAGCATAAGCAGCAAAGATCCTCAGATATCTCTCGACTTCCTGATTCGCCCTTTCTGTTGCACCGTCAGTCTCGGGATGCCACGCCGTAGACAATCTTTGCTTCACGCGTAGCAGCTCGCAGAGCCTCTGCCATAGTCTACTGGTGAATTGCGTGCCACGGTCAGTGACGATCGCGCGCGGCACGCCATGGTGTTGCACCACGTTCCGTAGCAATGCTCTGGCCGTCGTCTCGGCCGTGATGTCCTTCAATGACTCAAGAACGACACTTTTGGACAGTCTGTCCGTCACGACCATAAGGTTGGTCGAACCGTTCGACTTGGTTGGTGGCAGGTCTGTCACAAAGTCAATTGACAGCTCCGACCAGATCCTGTCTGGAATAGGTAGCGGCTTCAATAAACCGCGACGCTTCTCTCGCCAAATGTTGCTTCGGCCACACACATCACAATTTCTCACAAATTGACGCACGTCTGAATCGAGGCCTGGCCAATAAAACTTGCGGCTCAACAAGGACTTCAGCATGTCCCGTCCGGGGTGTCCTGCAAGCGTTGAGTCATGCGTCTCCTGCATAAGCCGCGTGCGCAGGGTTCGTGGTTCGGCACCCAAATTCGCTCGCCAGCAGAGCCGCTGTCCATCGTCAATCGAGCATTCCGAGAGCATCACGGGCAGTCCCCAATGCGACGGCAGACGCCTCTCGCCTTGCTGTACGGCCTTTCGGATGAGCCAATAACGATTGTGCTTGACACCTTCGTCCCATAACTTCTGCAGTTCCGGGTCCGAGAAAGGGTTTTCGATTGAGTCGTCTTGGTCAGTTGTTGCGTCATCGGGTTGATCCGTGTCGCCCTTGGTGACATAACCGCTCTTGACTTTTGTCACCAGGCCACCCTTGTTACGTTGCAGCAGCTGAACACGTCGTCCTTGCAACCGATCATCTTCGGCGCTGTGCGGCATGTCCTGTTCTCGTCGCGACAGCGTGTCCGGTACGACGGCTTCTTTGCCCGGTCGATGCTTGATGGTGAAGCTGTACCGCGATAGCGTCTCAGCCCATCGCGCCTGACGTTCACTCAGTTGCTGCTTCTTGGTGAAGTAACGGAGGTTGAGATGATCCGTCAAAACGGTAAAGGACTTCACACTCTCAATTCGGCGTCCCAATGCTCAAGGCAGCGAATGATCGCCAGCAGCTCTTTATCGTGGATTGGGTAGTTGCACTCCGCCGGTGCGTTTTTCTTTGAGAAGAAGGCCACAGGCCGCATGATGCCGTCATCGCCCTTTTGCGAGAGCGCCCCTCCTGTGACATAACCGGATGAATCCGTCTCCACAATCGTCTCTCTATCCGGATCCCATTGCGCAAGGACCGGCGCACTGGTCAGAAGAGCCTTCAACTCCTCGAAGGCCTTGTCGCACTCCTTCGACCACGCAAACACCGCATCCTTCTTTGTTAACGCCGTTAGAGGCGCGGCGATGTTGGAGAATCTGGGAATGAATTGCCGGTAATAGTTGGCAAACCCCAGAAAACTTCTGACGCCTTTGACAGAACGGGGTCGCTGCCACTGCTGAATTGCCTGCACCTTCTCCGGGTCCACGCGGATACCTTTCCCGGCTTCGACGATGAAGCCCAGGTACTTGACACTCTTTGCCTCAAAGTCACACTTGTCGATATCAATCTGCAGGCCTGCATCTCGCAGTCGAGCAAGGACCTGCCTGACTTTGTTGCGATGATCTGCGAGCGAACCGCTCGAGTAGATCAAGATGTCGTCAATGTAAGCGGAACAGAACTCGTCGAGGAAATCTCGCAACGTGTGGTTTATGTAACGCTGAAACGTTGCGGGAGCACCCGTCAACCCGAACGGCGTGACAAGCCATTCGTAGAGTCCGTAACGTGTTCTGAATGCTGTCTTCCACTCGTCTCCCTCCTCGACGCGAATCTTGTGAAATGCTGCGATAACGTCAAGTTTGGTGAGCCACTTGGCTTGACAGCGACCGCAAAGTTTCCTCGATCAACGGCAAGGGATATCGGTCTTTCTTGGTGATCGCATTCAATCCTCGATAGTCCACGCAAAAGCGCAGACCACCACCGGGCTTCCTCACGAACAAAACTGGTGCTGACGCTGGAGAACTACTTGCTCGAATGAAACCCTTGTCGAGTAGCTCAGTGAGAGTCTTTCGCAGAACAATGAGCTCTTCTCGTGACATGCCGTACAATGGTCCCCACGGCGGTTCTTTCTCCTTGTCATCAGGACCTCTCTAACTGAATCTTGTGATCACACCCGGACGACGCGGTGGGAGTTGGTCCGCTTGGTCGCGGTCGAAGACGGATAGGTACTCGTGGTAGTGACGGGGCAGCTTCTCTCGGGTCTGACTTCTTCCTCGGAGTCAATGCCTTCTCAATGTCTTTCAGGCTTGCGGCGAAGATCCGCACTCCATCGTCTCGATGCTTGAACTTTCTTGCTCGGCGAACCATTCCGGCGAACACGAACGCCGCCTGTCCTCGTATGTTGCACCGTTCCTCCTCCTTCGGGTCTCGGCCTTTCACCCAATGGTCGTGCGTCCCGATATGCAAGAGGTTCTGCGATAATCGCAAGGTGACATCCTCCTGGTTCAACCACTTCTTGCCCAGAATCACAGGGTCGGTCTGGTCTCGCACAACGTAGAAAAAGCTCTTTCTTCTGGTACCCGTCGATATCGAAGTCGAAGTAGGTCACGGCACAGATGGCCTCGGGTGAGAATGTGTTGACCTGCTCCAACGTTCGAGGTTTAATCGGAATACGCGGCAGGTGAAGCTTGCGGGCAAGGCGCTCACTGATGGTCCCATAACACAGGCAACCACAGTCAACGAAGGCCGTGATGAAATACTCGATTGATACCGAAATTTACGTAGAGGCCTTCACAGTCCATCTCGTCCTTCTGAGTTGCCCATTCCGCCTCAGCCTTTGCGCGCTCCTGACGGCGATTTTCGTCAGGAGCTACTCGTTTTCCGAATGGTCATCGGAGGTATCCCGCTAGAACTCTCCGCGGGCTCTTGGTGCTTTGCTCGAGCTTCTTGTCTTCTCTTCGACACGGACCTTGACTCTGCTGCCGCCGATCTTCCCGGGACACTTGGCCGCAAGATGGCCAAGCTTCCCGCACTCGTAACATTTGCGCTCCTCCAACGGAACAAATTGCTTTTCCTCCGGGGCCCTCCTGCCGTTTATCAACCGATTTGCTTTCACGGGTTCCCAATCCATCTGATCATCGGACGGGGGGGACGACGTGGTTGGCGATCCGGGTGACGGGGGCTTTTGTCGGGACTCGAGCGGTTCGGATAAACGACCATACTCCTTTCTTGACCTCTGCTCGCGGCCTTGTTGTCGTTGGTGGAAATTGAGGCTATCTAGGCGCGAGCCAATCGTCAAGAGTAGCTCGGCGTAGCTGTTGAAATCCTTCGGGAGACTGACGGCACTGACGAGACTCGACTTGAGCCTATTATTAATTGCTCCTTCCAAGTAATTGATTTGCACCACGTCGGCCCACTCGCCACCGCCACTATCGGCAAGCTCTTTCTCGAACTTTGGGAAGAAACTGGCGAAACTCTCATCAGGCTTCTGCTTCAACGATCGAAGTCGATCCAGTGCTCGTGCCTTTGCGTTCGGGTCCCCGTACCGACGGTTCAAGTAGTCGAGAAACAGATCTGGGAGCGAGCACCATCGATACCGCCCTGTTCGTAATAAGCAGCGGCCATGTTCTGGGCTGTTCCCGCCAACCGGGAGTACACATAGGCGAAGAGTGCTTCTTTATTGTCGAATGCCTGTCGGTCCACAGCCAATTTCGCTTTCATCTCTAAGAACCAGGGACGGAAGTTTTTCCTGGTTCCATCGAATTTCGGCGGATCAGGCAAGGTTGGTTTTACCCTCTTTGATGGGATTCTTTCGGATGTCTCGATCGATTGAGGCGTGTTGTCGGACATCGGTTCGATAGGAGCGACTGGTTCATTTGCCGGAGTCGGAGTTGAGACGGCTGTTTGGAGGATTCGGATCTGCGATCGCATCTCTTCGCGTTCGGCCTCTTGGCTTGCACACACACTTTCTAGTTTGTCCATCACTGCAGCCAGGGCTTGCATCATCGATTGAGGCTCAAAAGAACCTTGCTGGGAATCGATTGCCTCCATGACTGAAGATTTTCTCCTCGTCTCTCAGGACTGAGGGCGACTTGATCACACAGCAAGTCTGATACGGAAGGGATATCTCGACAACGGTCGAACGCTATCAACGCCTCGAAGGCTCCTTCCTACACGGCTGGACGTTCTGCACAGGGCTTCTAGTCCAGCTGCTGCCGTCCACACTGGGAGCCAAGCAGCAATCACGTACTTCTCGCTCAACCGCACGCCGTACGGAGAGCAGATTGACGCTCCACGTCCTTTGCTCGGGAGATGAGAGCTACGCGACGCGAGCCAAGCTGGCTTTGGCGCCGTACACACACGCACTTTCGTCGCGGGCGTTCCACACAGGATTGCCCAAGCTACTGCCACTCCGCGTACCCACAAAGGGAACTGAACAGCGCTGCCAATTGATTGTGATCAAAGGCTTTAACGATGAAAGGGAGCTTTAGGATAATGTAACGGTCTCAACTGAGTGTGTTGACAACTAGCTGAGCGACTGCGACGAGTATCCTAAAGCTAAGGAGAAAAGAAGAAGAAAAGAAAAGAAAGGAAAGCTCTCGAAGATGGCACGAGCTTATAAGCGGAGCTCCGGTGGGTCTTGTCGAGAGCGGAGCCGAGACCCTCACGGGCTCAGCCCGTTACAGTCCTCCTTAAGAGACTTTTAAATAATATCTTTTAGTCCTTTAAGAAGCGTAATTTTAAAAGGACGACTTTCCTTAAAAACTTATTAGTAGTCCTTTAGCTAATAGGGCCTTTTATATACTTAGTAGGTAGGTCGATTCCTCCTTATTTATTATCTCTTTAAAATATCCTTATTCCTTTTTAAAAGGTTTACTTAATAAACCCCTTTTTTTATACCTTATTATTAATTTTAATAAGGTTCGATTTCGACTAGTTCTTTAATCTTTTAACTAATAAACTAAAAGGTTTATTAAGGGACTAGTTAGGCTAGATAGACTAATAGGGCCGGGCCTAGAGTAGTAAGCGGAGCTAGGGCTAGGACTAAGGTAGTAGTTAAAGATAAGGTTAAGGCTCTTAAAAGAGTAAGAGCTAAAAGGGTAGTAGCTATAGTAATAATAATAAGGGCTATAGTAAGAGAGGCTATAGTAGCTATAAGGGTAGTAAGTCGAGCTATCTAAGTTAAGTACTAGCTATAAAAAAATAAGACTACTTATTATTATACTTTAATAGCTTTTTTATTTAGTTCTTAGCTAGCTTCTTAAAAGATAGTTAAGTAACTATTATTAATAAGCTTTATTAATAGAGATACATCTTATAGCTACTACTTAGAAAGAGCTTTTATTAAGAAGTATTAGTTAGCTTCTTTAAGGATTTCTTTTTATTTAGCTAGCTATAGAGAAGCTAGTAGGTTCTTAGTAGAAAAAGCTCCTAAGTATACTATATAGGTCTTCTTAATATAGTTAGTTATATAGCCCCTTAAGGGAGTTATTAAGGTCTTAAGCTTTAAAAGCTATTACTTAAGAGTCTTTTTTTTAAAAAGAGATTAGCTTTATAGTATTAATAGATTTTATTATCGCTATATATATAATAGTTAGTAGCTTTATCTTATTAAGGTATTTCTTATAATAACTATTATAGTTACCTAAAGTAGTAAAAAAAGCTCTTTACTATATAAAGGTTAGCTTAGAAAAGAGGGAAGCTCCCTTTATAAATTCTATTACCTTAAGATAAAAAGGGGGCTTAAGAGAGTCTTACTTATTAAAGAAGACTAAATTATAAATAGTTCTATTTATATAAGCTTATAGCTCCTTTACCTACTTATTTTAATCTTAAGGCTTTATAAGAATCGTCTTATAAACTATAAAGGTAGTAAAGGAATTGTTTTTTAATATTCTTATAAAAGAAAGAGTAGAAAAGTTAGTTAAAAATTAGCTTTTTTAGTAAGAGGGGTAAAAGGAAGCTATAAAGGATATAAGGAAGGTGCCTTTTATAGTAGCTAAAAGGTTTAAGAATTCTATCCCTCTTAGGCTTATAACTCTTATAAAGAAAGATATAAAAAGTATATATAAAATATATAAAGGTAAAATTAAAAGTAAGGGGTTAAATAGGTAGAGTAAATATATTTAATTCTTAAAAAAGTAGTAATTATAGTAAGGGAGTAATTATTATATTACCTTAATTTTCCTTTTTTCTTTTATTTAATATTTCTCTTTATACTTATTTAAGATCTTAATTAAAAAATACTTAAAGAGGCTATTAATATCCTTTTAACTACTAAGCTTTTTACTAGTTTTTCCTTTCTTTTCTAGCTATTACTAGTATATCTATCTTATCTCTTACTACTTTTATAAGAAGCTATTATTACTTTTACTTCCTTTTATACCCTTACTTCTTTTTCTATACTTCTTTTTAGCTCCTTCTTTTTTCTTTTATACTAAGTATTTTTATAACTACCTTAGCTATAAAGCTAGCTAAGGCTACTTTTACTTTAAGGTTTAATACTATAATTATAAAGGAGAGCACTTTATAACTAATAAAGTATAATATAGAGTCTATAAAAGAATAACTAATACTTAGTAGCCTTAGCCCCCTTATACTTATAAGGCCCTTAAAGCCCCTTAGGCCCCTTAGGCTTAACTATAACCTTATTAGTATTATATAATCTAATACTAATAGGTAGGAAATAGCTAACCTATTAATCTTAAAGTAAGCTTTAAAAATAAAAGTAGACCTTATCTTATTATAAGAACCTTACTTTTATAAGATTAATAATAGCTATATCCTTATATAGTATTTAGCCTATAATATTATTCTCGCGAAGAGAGATATAAGAAGTATATAAAAATATATAAAGGTAAAATTAGAAGTAAGGGGTCGGATAGGTAAGGCAGAGAGATTTAATTCTTATAAGGGCAGCAATAAAGGTAGGGGAGTAATTATTATATTACCTTAATTATCCTTCTTTCTTTTATCTAACGCCCCTATTTATACCTATCTAGTATCTTAATTAATAAAGAAGATCCTACTTAAAGAAGCTACTAATATCCTTTTAACTACCGAGCTTTTTATCGGTTTTTTCCTTCCTTTATAGCCGTTTCCGGTATATCCGTCTTATCTCTCGCTACTTATACCTCCCCTTATGCCCCTACCCTCCTTTCTATACCTTCCTTTTAGCTCCTTCTTCTATACCGGGTGTTTTTAGCTTCCTTAGTCCCTTTTACTAAGGGATATCTCCGAGAACTATAAAATTAAGCTACGCTTCGCGACACACCCCCTTAGCTATAGCCTGCCCTTATAGTAAGGGCATAGCTAATACGGCTTTAGGCTAGTAAGCGTATAGAGGAGGTTCTTAGCTCTATACTTCTCCCTTTACTCGAGGAAAGCAAGGGCCCTTTCGGGTCCCTAGGCTCTTTAGACCTACTTAAGGAAAAGGGGCCTAAAGAGGGGAAAGTCCTATAAGAAAGGGGGCCTTCTTTAAAGGGAAAAACCTAATTAAAATAGGGGGCCCTTTAAAGGGAAAAACCTCTTCCTTCTTCTTCGGCTATAGACGTTACCTTCTTATACGTGCTATTAGCTCCTCTTATAGACTCTTAAGGCAGGCCTCTAAGGATAGCTTCTCTCGAACGTCTTCTAGCCTAATTTACTATAAGAAGATAGCTAGCTTCTACTTCGGTAGGGGCTTTATAAGACCGTCGGCTTTTATTAATACCGTTAGAACCTAACGGACGGAAATAAGTCCCCTTTAGACCTCTTAGCGTAACTAATACTAGTAGATATCGATATACTATAGCTAGGTCGATAACTTACTATTTTCTATAAGAATTTATATAGTCTACGTATTATCGTATTCTATAGCTAATAGGGTCGGAATTTATAGTCGTAGAGATATTAATAGCCGGCTAAGGAAAATCGCTTCTTTTAACGCATCTAAAAGAGCTAGTAGCTCTGCCTCTATACTAAAAGTTATAACGGTAGCTTACTTCGAAGCTCTCTAAGTAATAGTTCCTCTAAAAAGGGATATAATATACCCTTATAAGCTCTTTCTATCTAAGGAATTATCTATAAAGGACGAATCGCTCGAATAAAGGAAGATTTCGGTAGCTTATTTCCTTCCCTACCCTCCTAGGCGTAGACTATATAATCTCGTTAAATAGAGATAAAGGATAGCTCTATTTACTACTTCTTAATGCCTAGGGCTAGGATTCTAGTTATACTTAGCTAGCTAGGAGACCGTAAAAGAGATATCTAGTCTAGTAGAAATAGCTATAAAAAGTAAGGAGCCTACCTTCTATTAATATTAGTATTTCTCTTACTACCTAGCTTAAAAGGACGGATTAGGTAAAAGCTCTTTATTTAATATAGGCGTAGAGGGAAGCTTCTTATCGAGGGAATTAAGGAGGAATTTATAAGCGACTTTATCGATATAAGCGTCTTAGGTAAGCTAGATAGTCTATTAGGACCTATTCTAAAGGATTCGTATCCCTAGGAACTACTTTAGCTCCCTTAGCTAGGTTATCTTATACCTTTATTATAGGCTATATATAGCCTCCCTTATAGTAGCTTCTTCCTCTTTTAGGTATACCTAGATAATATCGTCGACGTAGAAGAAGACTATAATTTTACTCTTCTATATTATATACGGTTCTTAAGGGACTTTCTTAAAGCCTAAGGCTTTAAGGGAACCTATTAAATACTATTGCTAAAGAAGGGGTAATCTTTATAGTCTATATAGAGCTTTTCTTAGCCGTAGAACCTTTCCTAGCTATTAGAAGCCTAGTAGAAGGCGTATATTGATAACTTCTTCTTCCTTAAGTAAGTAGTTAATAAAGGCGTTAACTATATCTATCTAATCGAGCTCGAGGTCGAATTCTACTACTATAGCTATAAGGGTCCGAAAAGACATCCCTACTAAGGTAGTTGCCCTAGTAGGTAGATCCCCTTTTTCCTATTAATTCCTATAGATAACTAGCCGGGCTTTATACTTTTAAAGGAAGCTGTGTTTATTAGTCTTATAGATAAAGACCTACTTATAGCTAAGGACCTATTTTCCTCTTACTTTTTCCTTAAGGACCTCTTTAAAAGACCCTATCTCTTCGTATAAGGCTAGGTAGTCTATCTAGGCCTAGAAAAACTAGTCTCTAAAGGGGTGTCTTTCTAGCTGCTTTTAGTTTGCTAGTAGGTCTAGGAGGTCTCTTTTATATACCTTCCTTGCTAATAGCTATAGCTTAAAAAGCCGGCCTACTATAAACGCTCTATAGGAACCGTCTTTTATTAGCGTTAGGTAGAAGTTAGAAAATCGGTCGAAATAAGGAAGAAACTAGTCTTCTTTCGTATCGGGCCCTATACCTTCCTTTGCTTCTCGAAGCAGGGATAAAAAGGCAGCCGGATAATCCTTTAAGAGAGGTGCCTTTCCTACCCCCTTAGGGGTCGAGACGGGAAGACTAACTAAAAAAGCTGCTTCTAGATCTTCTTCTTCCGTAAGAGGAGGCGTAGGGAGGCAGGCGTATTCTAGCTCTACCGCTTTCCTATAGTCTCCTTCTTCGTCTAGATTATCTAATCTAGTAGCTTCCTCTTTTTCTTCGAAGTCGGCGTTATCCTTAACTACTTTAACGTCGGTTTCTTCTTCCGTTTCCTCGTCTAGGACCTCTTCTTAAGACTATTAAGAAGGGGGGATTTAGATCTTTTAAATTAGCTAACGTTATAAGAGTAAGAGGGGCTATTAATCCCTCTTTCCGTCGAAGAAGCTAGATTCGTCGAAAATTATATCCCTAGTCGAGATAACCTTCTATAAAAGAGGAATCTAGATCCGGAAGATATTCGTAGAATTATACCTAATAAGGTAACTAATAAAGGCTCTAGGATTAAGCTTTCTTTTCTTCTTCCTTTTTAGCTATATATCGGTAGTTATTGCGTATACCTTATAGCTATAGGCACAAAGGTAGGCTAGCGAGGCCCTCTTCTTTATAAAGAGCTCGAGGGGGGATTTCTAGTCTATTCCTTAGGTCTTAAAAAGGGTCTCTAGGTCCCTATAATCCCTTGGTCCCCTAGGGTCCCTTAGGGTCCGGTTCCGAAGGTAATAGGCGGTCTTAACGACTTCCCTCTAAAGGTCGTATAGAAGCCTTATAGTAAGTCTTATCGTACGGGCCCTTTCTATTATAGTACCCCCTAATCTTTCTGCCCCTCTGTTCTAGGCCTAGGTATTCGGTGCTAATAGGAGGGGTAAAATTCCCCTTTTTCGAAGCTAATTTAAGATATCCTTCGTAAATAGCTCTCCGTTAGACCGTATCTTCTTTACCTCGTAGCTAAAGTAGGATTTTATCTAGTTAACGAAGTCCCGTAAGGTAGACTAGTTATACTTACTTAGGTAGGTCCGTAAGAAATAGGGGAAAACTATCCCTAAAAAAGCGTCTATAAAAAACATTACCCTAACGAAGCTTTCCTAGTCCCTAGAGACATCGGTCTAGTCGACCTAAATTTCCTTACACGGCTGGTCCGGCCGTATAGGCGTTCGTCTAGAAATTCGTCTCCTAGTCTTTCCTTAGCCGCAGTGTTCGTATTCGACGGTCTTTAGGCCCCTTATTCGTACGCCTTATTATTAACCTAGCTTATATAAAGCTAGGGGGCCCGGGTGACCGAGTCGTACGTGCTAAAGAATGCCGTCTCCTTAGGCTGCTAGAAGAGGGTCTTTTATAGTAGACCTATTCTTCCTAGTAGGGAAAGCTAACTTCTCGAATAGTTCCTTCCTATAAATAGGTTAGAATTCGAGAACGAATTAACTAAATTTCTCCTTAATAAGCCTAATAGTTTAATTCTTCTAGACTAGCCTCTAAGGCTTAGACGTTATATCCTAGAAGATTCCTTCCTTTCGAAGAAGGCGGAAGGAAATTAGGCTTATTAAAAATCGAGGGTAAAAAGCTACCCTTTTTCTTCGAAGAATTCGTATAGATCCGTTAGGTAATTTTATCGTAAAATTCACCCTTCGATATCCTTCTATCTATACGGTTAATTCCCTAGTAATAAGATATTCCTTTCGTGCCTTCTTAAAGGACCGGAATCGTAAGAGTATATTATAGATATCGAGGGAAGTACTAGAGTTAAGGATAGCTGATTTTCGTAGGGGATAATCGGAGGGCTCTAACGGTTAGTCTTAGCCTTATTAATCCGTAGGGAAGATAAAGGCCGGATTTACTATACTAACGATTTTTCCTTAAATTTACGGCTTAAATAAGGGTAGCGGCGTTAGTTGCTATTTCTTAGTAACCCGAATCTCGTCTATTTTCTTCTATAACGAGGGGTCCTCCTTAAGAGACTATTATACTATTTCTCGTAGCCTCTTTAAAGGGTTAATTCCTTTAGGTCGGTTTTCCTCGAAGACCTACTAGCAGTCTTCTAGCCGATAGGGCTTTTTGCATACTTAGTAGGTAGGTCGATTCCTCCTTATACGTTTCTTCGAGGAATCCTTGTCCCGGTCTAGAAGGTCTACTTAAAAACCCCCTCTTTTTGCCCCTTATTGCTAATGTTAACGAGGTTCGATTTCGACTAGTTCCCTGATTTTTCGACTAACGGACTAAAAGGTCTATTAGGGGACTAGTCGGGCCGGTCTAACTAACGGGACCGGGGCCGGGCCTAGAGCAAGATACGTAGCCGGGGCCGGGGCCGCAGCTATAGTTAACGACGGCGTTAAGGCTCTCGAGGGAGGAGGAGCCGAAGGGGCAACAGCCGTAGCAGCAGCAGCGGGAGCCGCAGCAATAGGGGCTATAGGTCGAACCGTCTAGGTCGAGTGCTAGCCTCGAAGGAATAAGACTGCTTACTATTATACTCTAGCAGCCTCTTCGTCTAGTTCCCGGCTAGCTTCTTAAAAGATAGTCGAGTAACCGTTACTAATAGGCTTTATTAGTAGAGATATATCCTATAGCTACTAGCCGGAAAGAGCTTCTATAAGGAAGTATTAGTTAGCTTCCTTAAGGATTTCTTCCTACTTAGCTAGCTACGAAGAAGCTAGTAGGTTCCTAGTAGAAAAGGCTCCTAGGTAGGCTATATAGGTCTTCCTAATACGGTTAGTTATATAACCTCTCGAGGGAGCTATCGAGGTCTCGAGCTTTAAAAGCTACTGCTTAGGAGTCTCTTCCTCTCGAAGAGAGATTAGCTTTACGGCACTAATAGATTCCGTTATCGCCGTACGAGCAGCCGTTAGTAGCTTCGTCTCGTAAAGGTATTCCTTTTAGTAACTCTTATAGTCGCCTAAGGTAGTAGAAAAAGCTCTCTATTATATAGAGGTTAGCTCGGAGAAGATAGAAGCTCCCTCTATAAAGTCCGTTGCCCTAGGACAAAGAGGGGGCTTAAGAGGGTCCTACTTATTAGAGAAGACTAAATTATAGATAGTTCTATCTATACGAGCCTATAGCTCCTTTACCTACTTATCTTAATCTTAGGGCTCTATAAGAATCGTCCTATAGACCGTAGGGATAGTAGAGGAGTCGTTTTTCGATATCGTTATAGAAAGAGGGGGTAGAAAAGTTAGTTAAAAATCGGCTTTTCTAGTAAAAGGGGTAAAAGGGAGCTATAAGGGATATAAGAAGGGTGCCTTTTATAGTAGCCGGAAGGTATAGGAATACTATTCCTCCCGGGCTTATAACTCTCGCGTAGAGAGATATAAGAAGTATATATAAAATACACAAAGGTAAAATTAAAAGTAAGGGGTAGGATAGGTAAGGCAGAGGGATTTAATTCTTATAGGAGCAGTAATAAAGGTAGGGGAGTAATTATTATATTGCCTTAATCCTTCTTCTTTCCTCTATCTAACGCCCCTATTTATACCTGTCTAGTATCTTAATTAATAAAGAAGATCCTACTTAAAGAAGCTACTAATATCCTTTTAACTACCGAGCTTTTTACCGGTTTTTCCTTCCTTTATAGCCGTTTCCGGTATATCCGTCTTATCTCTTACTACTTTATACTTTTCCCGTATACCCCTACCCTCCTTTCTATACCTCTTTTTAGCTCCTTCTTCTATACCGGGTATTTTTAGCTTCCTTAGTCCCTCTTACTAAGGGATATCTTTAAGAACTACGAAATTAGGCTACGCTTCGCGATCTATATAGCTAAGTATCTTATCTTAAGGTACTTATACTATAGGAGGGAAAGAGAAGTCCTTTACTAGACCTCTAAGAGATAAGAGGGGGCCCTTAGCTTACTTATTCTTTATAAATTTAAAGAAAGAAAGGAAGCTATTATAGAGTAAGTAGAGGCGTATATATAGGTACTATCTATAGGATAATATTAATAAGCTATATAGAGCTCTTCTATATACGGCTAGCCCGCCCCTATATATATAGGATCTAGCCCTCTATATATAACTATATAGCTTAGGCTATAGCCTAAGCCTATTACTTATAATAGTTAAAGACTCTTATATAATGCCTTCCCTTAAGCGTAGTATAGCGCTGCCTTATTAATAGCTCCTATATAATTAGGCCTATACTACTAGCTCTCCCCTACCCTTTCCTATTAATTAGGCTAGCCCTACTAGCCTTATTATCCCCGCTCCTATTAGCCTAGGTAGCTAGAACCTAGCTCTATACTTATCGGCTAGCTAGCTATTTAAATAAGGGCGTAACCTATTATATACGCCCTTAGGTAGCTAGCGGCTGGTCTAGACCTACGTAAGCCTTAGGTTGCCTATCCCCTCTACCTTAGGTAGTATCCTCTACTAAGGGGTATATAAGGCGGCATCCCCCCCTTCCCCTTTCCTTCCTTTTCTCCTTTCTTTAACTATAGTAGTAGTATTAATAGGTAAGTTCCGCTTTACTTAAGGCGTTAGTCCGTTCCTAGCTATATAAGCCGCTTTATTAACGTATACTTATAGTAGTAGTAGTAGTATTAGTAATAATAGCCTTAATAATAATAATAACTCTAACTAGTAAGTTTTACGCCCCTTAGAGCGGGAGGCCGTAATCTATTATACTAACTTCTATAGTAGATATATCTACCTCTCCCTCTCCTACCTCCTCCTTCTTAAAGCGTATAGAGTCGTTCGTTAACGCTATACTAGCCGCGGCCGACGACGACTCTACCGCTACCGCCGCTCTTACCCGCGCCGCCGCTACCGCTCCTACTACCGCCGCCGCCGCCTCCGCTACGCTATTCGCTCTTATATCGCCCCTTAAGGTAACGACGCTATCCCTACCGCTACCTATAATACTAGGCCCTTTAGCCCCCGCCTCTATCTCTACTACCCCTATAAGTCTATAGTTAAGTAAGCGTAATAGATATTATCCGCTAACCTCCTATAGTATAAGCGCTAAGTATAGGCCGGCGCCGCTTACTCGGCCCCTTATATACGTTATACGTTATAGGAGCTCGACTACTCCGACTAGGCTAGGCGCTACTATAGCGGTAGCTACTACTAGTACGCGCGCGCTAGCCGCGCCTATAAGGCGGCGCCTCCCGTCCTCCTCGCTATAGCGTCGGCTTAAAAGGCCGGCTCGTATAGGTAGGCGTAAGGGGCTACTAAGAAGCGCCTTACCGCCGCCGCCGCCGCCTACCGTAACCTCCGCGCCCTTAAGCGATAGGGCCTTATACTTAAGTAGGTCCTTACTCCTCTACTCCTTTACTTCCGCCTTTAACGTACCTAGCGCTAGGGATACTACCTCCGTCGCCCTATTAGCGGTCCCCTTAGCCGTACCCGCCTTTACTACCGCCGCTACCCCTACCGCCGCCGCTAGCCGCCGCCCCTTTACCCTTAGAGACCGCCGCCGCCGCTAATAAAAAGGAGGAGGCTAATAAGGACGATAATAATAAAGATAATAATAATAATAATAATAAAGAATAAGCCTAAGTAGTCTAAGGGCTCTACCTTATAATAAACGCTATTTTTATCTCTACTTATACTATTACGCTTATATTACTTATATTACTATAACTACCCCCTTTACTTTACCTACTTTATAGTCTTAGCCTAGGCTGCTATTAGTAGTTTACTAGTCTATTATTTTTATCTATTAGTCTATATAGGGCCTTAAACTTATTAAGGGCTATAGCTCCTATAAACTTATATATAGGTTCTTATATAAGGTCGAGGTACCCGCGCTACTTAATAAGTACCTCTTAGCGTTTCCCTTAGCCTACCTTCTTTTAGCGTATAGCCTATATCTCTTTAACCTTAAATTTATTATCCCCCTCTACCTTAAATATAGACGGTTAAGCGTTTATTACTTCTTATTTAAGTAGCGGGTTAAAGGAGGCTTAGCGAAGGAGGTTAACGTTAACCTTATTATAGACCCTTATTAAAAGACTATTAAGCTTAACTACCTATAGGCTAACGACCCTTTATACTATAAACTTTATATATAGCTAGTCTAACTTCTTTTTTAGTCGCGCTAACCTATAGTTATAGAGGTCGAGCTATACTTTATCTCTTACTATAAACTTATCCGCTAGCGCTTTAGTCTTATTAATATACCGCTCTTAATCTTATACTATAGCGGCTATCGCGGATTAATAGTATTCTATAGTTTCTTATAGCTTTTATATAAATATAGAAGCGCGGCTTTTTAGTAACGTACTACTATACTACTCCGCTACTATATCTACGGTAAACGGGATTAAGGAGGGCAGCTTAAAGCTATACGTTACGAAAAAGGGGGCTATCTTAATAGAGGTTTACGGTCTACTATTTAGCGCGAGCTAGGTAGCGGGGAGCTAGCGGTCTTAGTCCGCTTAGTTATAGGCTATAATAACTTATAGGTATGCCTATACTTCTTAGTTAACCCTCTTAGGTCCTTTATTAGTCTATAGGTAATAAGCTATACTAAGTAGCTATATAATTTAAAGTAGCCGGTATAAGTACTATTAAAAGTAGCTAGTTTAGTTTAACCCTTTATCGCTTATAATAAAGGCTAGCTAGCTATATAAGCGGGCCTAGTACTAAAGGAAGCGCTCTATATAGGCTTCTATATCTATAGATAGTATTAGCTTTAATACTACTAATTTACTAAGTCGGTCCTTAATTACCTATATATAGCGGTTACCGCCCTTTATAAGCGGGAGGTCTATTATAAAGTCTATCTATATATATATATAGAACCGGTCTAGTACTAAAAGCTACTTTAATAGCCCTTTAAGCTACGCCCTTTAAATCTTTATATAGCTATAGATATTATAGTTATAGAGAAAGCGATAAACGTAGTACTATAAGAGGGGCTAGTAAAAGTCCCTTATAAGGCCTACCGCTATACCTTATCTACCTAGGTAACCTATAATACTAAAGTTATAGATAAGTTAAACTAGCCTCCCTTAAAGCTCGTTTTATTTATCTAGCTCTAGCGGTCCCTCCTTCTCCTTAGCTTCTATAGTATACGGTACGCCCGGTACCTATAGTCTCCCTCGCTAGCGTAGATACCCCTATAGGTCGATATAGTAGTCGGCTACTTATACCTTTAGCTTTAGCTTTAGATCTAAGCGTTAAGCGCTAGACTTAATAGCGCGGCGCACGCCCTTATAAGTATAGTCTAGAGCTATTATCCTATCCTATAAGCGTTAAAGGGCCTTATCTTAGAATACTCTCGCCGCGCGCGCCCTTAGGCCGGTCTATCCCTCCTTACTAGACCGAGGTAAAGGAATAAGGGAAAGCTTATCCGTTAGCGCCGCGCCTCCTTTTACTAGGGAAGCTCCTATATAAGTCTATAGCGCCTTTTATAGGATAAGCTATAGATCCCGGGCCTTAATATCCGCTCTTATCGGCCGGTCCTAATCCCTCTAAGAAAGCGTATCTAGGACTATAGAGTCCCGCCCTAGCTAGTACTTAATTAAGAAGTTAAAGTATAAGAGATACTCCGCTTAGCGGGCTTACTACTTTAAGAGGTACTAGTAAGTTATAAAGTACTTAAGGTTCCTATAGTCTATAAGAACCTTAAAGCTCTTATAGCTCTAGAGCTCCGCTTACTAATACTTAAGGTAGCTAATAATCGCTAGTATCTCCTTATTATAAATAGCGTAATTCCGCTTTACTAGGGTTAGCTTATAGGAGTAGAACGCTATTAGTTACTTCCGCCTATTTACCTCTTAAGAGAGCGTTCCTTTAAGTGCTTAGCCGCTATAGTCCGCTTTAACTAACGTAAACTAGTTAAAGTCTTACTAAAGTAGTACTAAGGCTTAAGAGAATAGGTCCTTAAGCGTATAGAACGCTCCTTCTTATATAGGCCCTTAGTAAAAGGCGGTCCGCTTCCTAGTAATCTTATTTAAGGGTATTATAATATAGGAGAAGCCCTTAATAAATATCTTATAATAGTTCGCGAACCTAAGGAAGCTCTATACCCCTATCTATATAGTTAGGGCAGCTTAGTCCTAAATCGCCTAGATCTTTATAGGATCTACCTATATACCTATACTTATATAGATAATAAAGCCTAGGTACTTAACCCTCTTAACCTTAAATTTATACTTATTTAGGTTAAGGTAGAGCCTATAAAGTTAGAGGCGCTTTAGGACCCTCTATACTTTCTATATATAGTCCTTATAAGAGCCGCTTATATAGATAAGGATATTATCTATATATATAGAGGCGAACTTATCGAGGAAGTCTTAAAGTATATTATTAATATAACGCTAAAAGGTAGCGGGCGCTCCTAAGAAGCTAAAGGGCGTTATAAGCTACTCGTATAAGCTATAGCGCGTATAGAACGCTGTCTTTTACTTATTACCTTCTTAGATCTATACCTTATAAAACGCTTATTTTATATCTAGCTTTATAAACTACTTTACCTTTAAGAGGTTATAAAACGTATTTAAGATTAAAGGTAAAGGGTAGCGGTCTAGCCTTATAATTATATTTAGAGCCCTATAGTTATAGTAGAACTATATCCCGCCCCTTAGTTTATATATAAATAGGACCGGCGCTCTTACTTTAGAGCTACTTACTTAAATAAAACCTTTATTTAAGAGGTTATTTAGCGTCTTCTTAAGTACTAGCAGCTCCGCGTATAATATACTATATAGTAGTCTAAACGGTATAGGCAGTTCCTACCCCTTCTTATTAGTATAAAGTACGATCTTATAGTCTACCCCTAGCTTATATAGGTTAAGCTTATCTACTTCTTAGAACTTAAATAGCAGTAGGAGGTCGTAAAAGCGCTCTAGTATCTACTACCGTAGCTTAAAGGGCGACTTTAGCTTCTTTATTTAGAGGGCCTTATCGATATCCGCTAAGCTAACTATATAGACCGCTATATTAGCCGCTACTTAGCCTTCCTCCCGCTTTAACTGTTATATAGTTCTTATAAAGATAGAGGTAAGGACTTCTTATACTAAGTATAAAGCTCGCACGCTTAGTCCTATGCTTATAGAACTATTATTATAGCGGACCTACTATTATATAGGCCTAAACTATAGCTTCTTTTAATATAGAACTAAGTATAACTCTATATATAATAACTAGGGTTTCCTAAAGATTAAGGGAAACTTTAATTAAGGGATTATATAGGCTATAATAAGCTTATAATAACCGTCGACCTCTATAGCTAGCTATATAATACCCTTAATTACTATACCCTTTATCGCGCTTAAAGCGCCCTTTACTTACCTTAAGGCGATCTTTTTTACTAGTACTTATATCTCTTATATAAGCGCCTCGTTTACTACGGTATAGTATTAATAGCCCTCGTTTATAAGGGCGGCGATAGGTAAGGAGTTATTAACTATAACTTATATTAAAGTAGGCTCCTCTTTTATATAGGCGGATAATTCCTCCTTCTCTTTTACTAGTACTAGTAATTAGGGCTCTAGAGCCCGTTTTTACTTTAAAGCTACTCTTTTTCCTCTAGGCTTAAGGGAGCAAAGTCCTCTTTATCGTCTAAGGTAAGGAGCGGTTCTATCTTCGCTACTCGAACTACTATAAGCCGCTTAGCTAAAAGGAAGGGGCATTTTAATATAAAGTATATAAACGCGCTATAATATAGGTAGCGGCTATTAGCTTTCTTTTTCCCGATTTCCTTACTTATTACTTACTTTACCCGCTACTTAGAGAGCGGGATAGTATAAGGGGTATTTAATAACGACTTCCTACCGCGTTTAGCTCGGTCTATATAGGTAGCTAATATTAAGGTATCTCCGTTAGTATCGATAGTCGGCTATTCCTTTTATAGAGGGGCGGTAATCCCGTTACCGCTATATAGCGTACGCTTATAAAGCTTTTAAAAACGCGGCGTTTACTTATAGCCCTATACTACCTTTATTAACTAGCTTATATACTCGCTATAGTTAGTAGGTATAATTATAGGGATAAGTAGCTCTTATAGGGCTAGCGTAATCGAGTTCTATAACTATATAAGCTTTACGCTATCTTCTTATACTATAGTTCCCGCTACCTATAAGAGCGTCTTTTTAAAGTTAGGGAGGAATTCGCTAAAGGTCTACCCGTCCCTTTACTTAAGGGTCTATAGCTTATCCTATACTTTCTCCCGCTCCTATACGTTGCCGAACGTATATATAAGGTATTAAAAGAAGTCTTATAGGTCGCGTTTGCCTCTAAGGCCGCCCTTATCCTAGAATCTAGAGATCCGCTATATCTAAGGCTCTAGTAGCGTATAGAAGAGCGAATACTACGCTATATTATAATAGCCGTTTAGGCCCTATTTCTCGTCTATTATAAACTTTATCTATAGCCGGCTAAGGAAGAAGTAAAAGGACTTAGGCTTACTATCTTAAGTCGGCTAAGGAAGCGGCTTCTATATTAATAGTACCGCCGCTATAACCGGTATTATTAAGGTTATAGGGGTTAACGCTAGTCTTATAGACGGCTCCCTTAGTATAGCGAGAACCTTATTCTTCTTACTAGCCGTCGCGCTTTTAATCGCTTCTAGGATAGCTATAATACTTCCTATCCGCTTAAGGGGTAGCAGGGTACTCCCTTAAGAGAGCGGCACCCTTTTTAGGGAGATATTTATTAGATCTATTAGTTAATAGCTTATACTATTATAGAGTAAGTAGAGGCGTATATATAAGTGCTATTTATAGGATAATATTAATAAGCTATATAGAGCTCTTTTATACGCGGCTAGCCCGCCCCTATATATATAGGATCCGGCCCTCTATATATAACTATATAGCTTAGGCCGTAGCCTAAGCTTATTACCTATAATAGTTAAAGACTTTTATAAAAGCCCTTTTAACCTTCTTAGCTAAAATAAAGATAAGGATAGCTAAGTAGCTTAAAAAGGAGTAATCTAAGGGCCTTAGGGCCCTTAAGGGGGAATATTACTATATAAAAGGAACTAAACTAATTTTTCTTTTATCTTTACCTTTATAACTACCTTTTCCTTAATTAGTTATAAGCCCTTAAGCTCTATAGCTAGCTAGGACTACTAGTAAAGGCCTAGGCCTTTATTAGCCTTATTATAGCTTTAAAGGCTATATATAAGTAATAATATAAAAAGAAAATATTAAAAAATAATTCCTTTATTACCCTTATAGTTTATAAAACGATTTTTATAAAGCCTTAAGATTAAGATAAGTAAGTAAAGGAGCTATAGGCTTATATAAATAAAAATTTCTATAATTTAGTCTTCTTTAATAAATAAGACCCTCTTAAGCCCCCTTTTTATCTTAAGGTAATAGAATTTATAAAGGGAGCTTCTTTCTTTTTTAAGCTAACCTTTATATAGTAAAGAGCTTATTCTATTACCTTAGGTAACTATAAGAGTTATTATAAGGAATACCTTTATAAAATAAAGCTACTAACTACTACTTATATAGTAATAATAAAATCTATTAGTACTATAAAGTTAATCTTTCTTTAAGAAAAAAAGACTTTTAAGTAGTAGCTTTTAAAGCTTAAAACCTTAATAGCTTCTTTAAAGGGCTATATAACTAACTATATTAAAAAGACCTATATAGTATACCTAGGAGCCTTTTTTACTAAGAACCTACTAGCTTCTTTATAGCTAGCTAAGTAAGAAGAAATCTTTAAGGAAGCTAACTAATACTTCCTTATAAAAGCTCTTTTTAGCTAGTAACTATAAGATATATCTCTACTAATAAAGCTTATTAGTAATAGTTACTTAACTATCTTTTAAGAAGCTAGCTAAGAACTAAATAAAGAGGCTACTAAAGTATAATAATAAGTAGTCTTATTTCTTTATAGCTAGTACTTAACTTAAACGGTTTAACCTACTACCCCTATAGCTATTATAGCCCTTATTACTATAGCCCCCGCTACTACTATTATAGCTATTAGCCCTTTAGCTCCTTATCCCTTAAGATCCTTAACCTTATCTTTAATAGCTACCTTAGTCCTAGCCTTAGCTCCGCCTCTTACTCTAGGCTTAGCCTTAGTCCCGTTAGTTAGACTAGCTTAACTAGTCCTTTAATAGACCTTTTAATTTATTAGTCGAAAAGTTAAGAAACTAGTTAAAATTAAACCTCTTTATTAAAATTAATAATAAAGAGTAAAAAGGGGGGGTTTTTAAGTAAACCTTTTAGAAAAGTATAAGGACTCCTTAAAGAAATAATATATAAGGAGAATTCGACCTACTTACTAAGTATATAAAAGGCCTTATTAGCTAGAAAACTACTAGTAGGTCTTTAAAGAAAACCGACCTAAAGGAGTTAACCTTTTAAAGAAGTTATAAGAAATAGTATAATAGTTATTTAAGAAGGACCCTTTATATTAAAAGAAGATAAATAAGATTTAGGTTACTAAGAAATAATAACTAATACCGCTACCTTTATTTAAGCTATAAATTTAAGGAAGAATCGTTAGTACAGTAAATTTAGTATTTATCTTTTATATAAATTAATAAGACTACTTATTAAGACCCTTTAATTATCCCCTATAAAAGTTAGCTATCCTTAACTTTAATACTCCCTTTTATATCTATAATATTCTCTTATAATTATAGTCCTTTAAAAAGGTATCAAAGGAATACCTTATTACTAAGGAATTAACTATATAGATAAAGGGATATAAAAGGGTAAATTTTATAATAGAACTAAGTACTTAATAGGTCTATATAAATTCTTTAACGAAAAAGGGTAGCCTTTTACCCTTAATTTTTAATAAGCTTAATTTCCTTTTACTTTCTTTAAAAAGAAAGAATCTTTTAAGATATAACGTTTAAGCTTATAAGGCTAGTTTAAAGGAATTAAACGATTAAGCTTATTAAGGAAAAATTCGGTTAATTTATTCTTAAATTCTAACTTATCCTTAAAAAAGAATCTCTTAAAAAGTTAGCTTTCCTTATTAAGAGGAATAGGTCTACTATAAAGGACCCTCTTTTAATAGCCTAAAGAGATAGTCTTCTTTAGCATATATAACTTAGTTACCTAGGCCCTTTAGCTTTATATAAGCTAAGCTAAAAATAAAGCGTATAAATAAGGGGCCTAAAAACTATTAAATATAAATACTATAGCTAAAGGAAGACTAAGAGATAAATTTCTAAACGAACCTTTATATAGCTAGACTAGCTATATAAGGAAATTTAAGTTAATTAAACTAATATCTCTAAAAATTAAGAAAGCTTTATTAAGGTAATACTTTTTATAAACGCTTTTTAGGGATAGTTTTCCTTTATTTCTTATAGACCTACTTAAGTAAGTATAATTAGTTTACCTTTTAATACTTTATTAACTAAATAAAATCCTACTTTAGCTATAAGTTAAAGAAGATATAGTTTAATAAAGAGCTATTTATAAGGGATATCTTAAATTAGCTTTAAAAAGGGGTATTTTACCCCTCTTATTAGTACTAAATACCTAGGCCTAAAATAAAAGGGTAAAAAGATTAAGGGGTGCTATAATAAAAAGGGCTTATATAATAAGACTTACTATAAAGCTTCCTTATAACCTTTAAAGGGAAGTTATTAAGACTGCCTATTACTTTTAAAACTAGACCTTAAGGGACCCTAGGGGCCTAAGGGACTATAAGGACCTAGAGACCCTTTTTAGGACCTAAGGAATAAACTAGAAATCTCCCTTTAAGCTCTTTATAAAAAAGAGGGCCTCGCTAGCCTACCTTTATACCTATAGCTATAAGGTATATATAATAACTACTAATATATAGCTAAAAAGGAAAAAGAAAAGAAAGCTTAATCTTAAAGCCTTTATTAGTTATTTTATTAATTATAATTCTATTAATATCTTTTAGATCTAGATTCTTCTTTTATAAAAGGTTACTTTAACTAAGGATATAAATTTTAATAAATTTAGCTTCTTTAATAAAAAGAGGGATTAATAGCCCCTCTTACTTTTATAATATTAGCTAATTTAAAAGATTTAAATCCCTTTTTTTTAGTAGTCTTAAGAAGAGGTCTTAGATAAGGAAATAAAAAAAGAAACTAATATTAAAGTAGTTAAGGATAAAGCTAACTTTAAAGAAAAAGAAAAGGAAGCTACTAAATTAAATAATCTAGATAAAAAAGGAGACTATATTATTAAGATTATACTAGTAACCTATCTAGAGGTATCTAGAACTTCGACGTTAAATAGGAGGGAAAAACCAGAGTGCCTAAAGGAAAACCCTCCCCTCTTTCATAGCTAGTCCGCCCTTATACCGGGTCGCGGTTGCAATACGTAGGAATCTTACGCCGGCTATCTTAGGTATCGTTATAGTTAGTCGGAATCGTATTAGCCCCGCTATAAAGTAACCTTAGAAAGTAACTCCTTTACGTACGCGGGGTATATAGCGTTAATTAGTAGTACGAGCGTTTTTTTTTTTTTTAGTTAACGGTTAATAGTTAATTATATAATTATCTCTGACCTTATCCTATAACGATATCTTCCCGGGCTCTGCCTTATTTTTCCGCCGTAAGGCTTAGCGGGCTATTTTTTTTTATTAATGCCGGCCTTTAGCCGGGCCGGTAGTCGGGTTATCGCACCGGCTTCGCGCCGTACTTATCGAGTTGCTGGTATCGGCCCCGGGTTTTTATTTTCCCGGTCGGGGGGCCCGGACCGGGGTTAGGGGGAGGTCCTAACGAATTCGTCGCTAGGTCCGGGTGGGCGAGGTCCGGGCCGGCCTACTTGCAGCGGGGCTAGACTGCTGGTGTATTTATAAGCGCTTCTAGAAGCGCTGATTGGCTAATTAATAAGCAGGTTGGGGCAGTCTGCTGGTCCGACTAAAAATTAATCGTGCCCCCGGCCGGATTCGAACCGACTCTAGCGTTATAGCTAGCAGGCTTCCTAGGTATATAACCACTATACCACGAGGGTAAAAGGAGACTATAAGAAAGTAGTAGAGCTAAAATACGCTTACCTTCCTACGCCTCTTCTTTTAGAATAAAAAGAAGATCTAAAAGTAGCTTTTTTTATTAGTCTTCTTATCTTAACCCTTAAGGGGGTAAGAAAGGCACTTCTCTTAAAGGATTACCTAGCTGCCTTTTTTATCCTTACTTTAAGAAGTAAAGGAAGGTATAGGGCCTAATACGGTTACTAAAGAAAACTAACCTTACCTTTATTTCGATTATTTTTCTAACTTTTATCTATTACTTATAAAAGATAGTTCTTATAAATTATTTATAGTAGGCCGGCTCTTTAAACTATAGCTATTAATAAGGAAGGTATATAAAAGAGACCTCTTAAACCTATTAGTAATTTAATATAAAGAGATATAAGAAGTATATATAAAATATATAAAGGTAAAAGTAAAAGTAAAGGGATAAATAGGTAAGGTAAAGATATTTAAATCTTATAAGGGCAGTAATTATAGTAGGGGAGTAATTATTATATTACCTTAATTCTTCTTCTTTCTTTTATCTAACGCCCTTCTTTATACTTATTTAGTATCTTAATTAATAAAGAAAATCCTACTTAAAGAAGCTACTAATATCCTTTTAACTACTAAGCTTTTTTTACTAGTTTTTCCCTTCCTTTTTAGCCGTTACCGGTATATCTATCTTATCTCTTATTACTTTTATAGGAAGCTATCGCTACTTATACTTCCCCTTATACCCCTACCCTCTTTTTAGCTCCTTCTTCCTTCTTTTATACTAAGTGTTTTTAGCTTCCTTAGTCCCTCTTACTAAGGGATATCTCTAAGAACTATAAAATTAAGCTATACTTTACGATAAGTAAACTAAAAGTAGTAAGAAAAATACCCCTTTAAAAACTAGTTTTTCTAGGCCTAGAAAGACTACCTAGCCTTATATAAAGATATAAGGTCTTTTAAAGAGGTCCTTAAGGAAAAGGTAAGAGGAAAATAGGTCCTTAGCTATAAATAAGTCTTTATTTATAAGACTAATAAATATAGCTTCCTTTAAAACTATAAAGCTTAGCTAGTTATTTAAAGGAATTAATAAGAAAAAAGGGATCTATCTACTTAAAAGTATACTATATAGGTCTTCTTAATATAGTTAGTTATATAGCCCCTTAAGAGAGCTATTAAGATCTTAAGCTTTAAAAGCTACTACCTAAGAGTCTCTTCCTTTTAAAAAGAGATTAGCTTTATAGTACTTATAGATTCTATTATTACTATATAAGTAGTATTTAGTAGCTTTATCTTATAAAGGTATTCTTTATAATAACTCTTATAGTTACTTAATATAGTTAAAAAAGGTCTTTACTATATAGAGGTTAGCTTAAAAAAGAGGGAAGCTCCTTTTATAAATTCCGTTGCCCTAAGATAAAGAGGGAGCTTAAAAAGGTCTTACTTATTAAAGAAGACTAAATTATAAATCGTTCTATTTATATAGGCCTATAGCTCCTTTACCTACTTATCTTAATCTTAGGGCTTTATAAGAATCGTTTTATAGACTATAAGGGTAGTAAAAGAGTCGTTTTTTAATATCGTTATAAAAGAAGGGGTAAAAAGGTTAGTTAAAAATTAGCTTTTTTAGTAAGAGGGGTAAAAGGGAGCTATAAAGGATATAAGAAAGATGCCTTTTATAGTAGCTAGAAGGTATAAGAATTTTATTCCTCTTAGGCTTATAACTCTTATAAAGAGAAATATAAGAAGTATATATAAAATATATAAAGGTAAAAGTAAAAGTAAGGGGTTAAATAGGTAGGGTAGAGATATTTAATTTCTATAAAGGTAGTAATTATAGTAAGGGAGTTATTATTATATTACCTTAATTATCCTTATTTCTTTTATTTAACGCCCCTTTTTATACCTTATTTAGTATCTTAATTAATAAAGAAGATCTTATTTAAAGAAGCTATTAATATCCTTTTAACTACTAAGCTTTTTATTAGTTTTCCCTTCCTTTCTAGCTATTACTAGTATATCCGTTTTATCTCTTACTACCTTTATAAGAAGCTATCGCTACTTTTACTTCCTCTCTTACCCCTACCCTTCTCTTTATACCTCTTTTTAGCTACTTCTTTAAAATCTATTTTTTTTAGCTTCCTAGGTCCCTTATACTATAGGATATCTCTAAGAACTATAAAATTAAGCTATACTTTATAATAAAGATCCCTTTATTATATTATTATAAGGGTTTTCTTTAATAGCTTTAAGAACTATTTAGTACCGTTTTTATTACTTAAGTATATTATATATATATTATTATAGTATATAGTTTAACTAAGGAGTTTATACTTTAGTTCTTATTTATTAATAGCGTTTAGTATTTCTTACCTTTTAAGGCTAGTACCTAGTATATTTTCTTCTTTTTATAAGGTTATTTATATTCTTTAAAGTACTATCTAAGTTTCTTATAATAAAAATACTTTCCTTTACTTTTCTATATTATATTTAGGTTTATTATTCTTATAAAGAAAGATATAAGAAGTATATATAAAATATATAAAGGTAAAATTAAAAGTAAGGAGATAGATAGGTAAAGTAGAGATATTTAAATCTTATAAGGGTAGTAATTATAGTAAGGGAGTAATTATTATATTACCTTAATTCTCCTTTTTTCTTTTATCTAACGCCCCTCTTTATACCTATTTAGTATCTTAATTAATAAAGAAGATCCTACTTAAAGAAGCTATTAATATCCTTTTAATTCCTAAGCTTTTTACTAGTTTTCCCCTTCTTTTTAGCTATTACTAGTATATCTATTTTATTTCTTACTACCTTTATAAGAAGCTATTACTACTTATACTTCCCCTTATACCCCTACCTTCCTTTCTATACCTCTTTTTAGCTCCTTCTTCCTTCTTTTATACTAAGTATTTTTATCTTCCTTAGTCCCTCTTACTAAGGGATATCTCTAAGAACTATAAAATTAAGCTACGCTTTACGATATACCCCCTTAGCTATAGCCTAACCCTTAAAGGTATAGCTAATATAGCTTCTAGCTAGTAAGCGTATAAAGGAGGTTCTTAGCTCTATACTTCTCTTTTTACCTAAGGAATATAAGGGCCCTTTTAGGTCCCTAGGCTCTTTTAAATCTACCTAAGGAATAGGGGCCTAAAGAGGGGAAAGTCCTATAAGAAAGGGGGCCTTCTTTAAAGGGAAAAACCTAATTAAAATAAGGGGCCCTTTAAAGGGAAAAACCTCTTCCTTTTCTTTAGCTATAGACGTTACCTTCTTATACGTGCTATTAGCTCCTCTCGTAGACTCTTAAGGCGGGCCTTTAAGGATAGCTTTTCTTAAACGTCTTCTAGCCTAATTTACTATAAAAAGATAGCTAGCTTTTACTTTAGTAAGGGCTTCGTAAGACCGTTAGCTTTTATTAATACTATTAGAACTTAACGGACGGAAATAAGTCCCCTTTAGACCTCTTAGCGTAGCTAATACTAGTAGATATTAATATACTATAGCTAGGTCGATAGCTTACTATTTTCCTCTATAAGAATCTATATAGTCTACGTATTATTATATTTTATAGCTAATAGGGACGGAATTTATAGTCGTAACGAAATAAGTAGCCGGCTAAGGAAAATTGCTTCCTTTAACGCTTCTAAAAGAGCTAGTAGCTCTGCCTCTATACTAGAAGTCGTAACGGTAGCTTACTTCGAAGCTCTCTAAGCAATAGTTCCTTTAAAAAGAGATATAATATACCCCTATAAGCTCTTTCTATCTAATAAATTATCTATAAAGGACGAATCGCTCGAATAAAGGAAGATTTCGGCAGCTTATTTCTTCCTTTCTAGCCCTCTTAGGCATAGACTATATAATCTTATTAAATAGAGATAAAGGATAGCTCTATCTACTACTTCTTAATGCCTAGGGCTAGGATTCTAGTTATACCTAGCTAGCCGGGAGACTATAAAAGAGATATCCGGTCTAGTAAAAATAGCTAAAAAAAGCAGGGAGCCTACCTTCTATTAATATTAGTATTTCTCTTGCTCCCTAGCTTAAAAGGACGGATTAGGCAAAAGCTCTTCGTCTAATATAAGCGTAGAGGGAAGCTTCTTATCGAGGGATTTAAGGAGGAATTTATAAGCGACCTTATCGATATAAGCGTCCTAGGTAAGCTAGATAGCCCGTTAGGACCTATTCTAAAGGATTTATATCCCTAGGAACTACTTTAGCTCCCCTAGCCTAGTTATCTTATACCTTTATTATAGGCCTTAGATAGCCTCCCTAGTAGTAGCTTCTTCCTCTTTTAGGTACGCTTAGATAATATCGTTGATATAAAAGAAGACTATAATTTTACCCTTTTATATTATATACGGTTCTTAAAGGACTTTCGTAAAGCCTAGGGCTTCGAGGGAACCTATTAAATACTATTACTAAAGAAGGGGTAATCTTCGTAATCTATATAGAGCTTTCCTAAACTATAGAACCTTTCCTAGTTATTAGAAACTAAGAGGAAGTCGTATATAGATAACTTCTTCTTCCTTAAGTAGGCAGTTAATAAAGGCGTTAACTATATCTATCTAATTAAGCTCGAGGTCGAATTCTACTACTATAGCTATAAGGGTCCGAAAATATATCCCTACTAAGGTAGTTGCCTTAGTAAGAAGATCCCCTTTTTCCTACTAGTTCCTATAGATAACTAGCTAGGCCTTATACTTTTAAAGGAAGCTATATTTATTAGTCTTATAGATAAAGACCTACTTATAGCTAAGGACCTATTTTCCTCTTACTTTTTCCTTAAGGACCTCTTCGAAAGACCCTATCTCTTTATATAAGGCTAGGTAGTCTTTCTAGGCCTAGAAAAACTAGTCTCTTAAGGGGTGTCTTTCTAGCTACTTTTAGTTTACTAGTAGGTCTAAGAGATCTCTTTTATATACCTTCCTTACTAATATTAGCTTAAATAGCCGGCCTGCTATAAACGCTCTATAGGAACCGTCTTTTATTAGCGTTAGGTAGAAGTTAGAAAAACGGTCGAAATAGGGGAGAAACTAGTCTTCTTTTATATCGGGCCCTATACCTTCCTTTACTTCTCGAAGTAGGGATAAAAAGGCAGCCGGGTAATCCTTTAAGAGAGGTGCCTTTCCTACCCCCTTAAGGGTTAAGATAGGAAGACTAATAGAGAAAGCTACTTCTAGATCTTCTTCTTATATAGGAGGAGGCGTAGGTAGGTAGGCGTATTCTAGCTCTACCGCTTTCCTATAGTCTCCTTCTTTATCTAGATTATCTAATCTAATAGCTTCCTCTTCTTTAAAGTTAGCGTTATCCTTAACTACTTTAACGTTAGTTTCTTCTTCCGTTTCCTTATCTAGGACCTCTTCTTAAGATTATTAGGAAGGGGGGATTTAGATCTTTTAAATTAGCTAACGTTATAAGAGTAAGAGGGGCTATTAATCCCTCTTTCTATTAAAGAAGCTAGATTTATCGAAAATTATATCCCTAGTCGAAATAACCTTTTATAAAAGAGGAATCTAGATCTAGAAGATATTTATAGAATTATAACTAACGAGGTAACTAATAAAGGCTCTAGGATTAAGCTTTCTTTTCTTCTTCCTTTTTAGCTATATATCGGTAGTTATAGTATATACCTTATAGCTATAGGCATAAAGGTAGGCTAGCGAGGCCCTCTTCTTTATAAAGAGCTCGAGGGGGGATTTCTAGTCTATTCCTTAGGTAGTCCCTCTAGGGGTCTAGTTCTATAGGTAATAGGCGGTCTTAATAACTTCCCTTTAAAGGTCGTATAAAAGCCTTATAGTAAGTCTTATTATATAGGCCCTTTCTACTATAGCACCCCTTAATCTTTCTACCACTCCGTTCTAGGCTTAGGTATTTAGTACTAATAGGAGGGGTAAAATGCCCCTTTTTTAAAGCTAATTTAAGATATCCTTTATAAATAGCTGTCTATTAGACCGTATCTTCTTTACCTTATAGCTAAAGTAGGATTTTATCTAGTTAATAAAGTCCCGGAGGGTAAACTAGTTATACTTACTTAGGTAGGTCTATAAGAAATAAGGGAAAACTATCCCTAAAAAGGCGTCTATAAAAAGCATTACCTTAACAAAGCTTTCCTAATCCCTAGAGACGTCGGTTTAATCGACCTAAATTTCCTTATATAGCTAGTCCGGCCATAAAGTCGTTCGTCTAGAAATTCGTCTCTTAGTCTTCCCTTAGCTATAGTATTCGTATTCGACGGTCTTTAGGCCCCTTATTCGTATGCCCTATTATTAGCCTAGCTTATATAAAGCTAGGGGGCCCGGGTAACTAAGTCGTGCGTACTAAAGAAGACCGTCTCCTTAGGCTGCTAGAAGAGGGTCCTTAGAACCTGCCCTCCTAGTAGGGAAAGCTAACTTCTTAAGAGATTCCTTCCTAAGGATAGGTCGGAATTCGAGAATAAATTAACTAAATTTTTCCTTAATAAGCTTAATAGTCTAATTCTTCTAGACTAGCCTCGTAGGCTTAGATATTATATCCTAGAAAATTCCTTCTTTACGAAGAAAGCGGAAGGAAATTAGGCTTATTAAAAATCGATAGTAAAAAGCTACCCTTTTTCTTCGAAGAATCTATATAGATCTATTAAGTAATTTTATTATAAAATTCACCCTTCCGTATCCCTCTATCTATATAGTTAATTCCCTAGTAATAAGGTATTCCCTTTATACCTTCTTAAAGGACCGGAATTATAAGAGTATATTATAGATATCGAGGGAAGCACTAAAGTTAAGGATAGCTAATTTTTATAGGGGATAGTCGGAGGGTCCTAACGGTTAGTCTTAGCCTTATTAATCTATAGGGAAGACGAAGGCCGGATTTACTATACCAACGATTTTTCCTCGAATTTACGGCTCAAATAAGGGCAGCGGCGTTAGTTGCTATTTCTTAGTAACCTAAATCTCGTCTATCTTCTTCTATAACGAGGGGTCCTCCTTAAGAGACTATTATACTATTTCTCGTAGTCTCTTTAAAGGGTTAACTCCTTTAGGTCGGTTTTCCTCGAAGACCTACTAGTAGTCTTCTAGCCGATAGGGCTTCTTATATACTTAGTAGGTAGGTCGATTCCTCCTTATTTATTTCTTCGAGGAATCCTCGTCCCGGTCTAGAAGGTTTACTTAAAAACCTCCCCTTTTTACCCCTTATTGCTAATATTAACGAGGTTCGATTTTAACTAGTTCCCTGATTTTTCGACTAACGGACTAAAAGGTCTATTAGGGGACTAGTCGGGCCGGTCTAACTATCGGGACCGGGCCCGGAGTAGAAGGCGGAGCCGGGGCCGGGACTAAGGCAGCCGTTAAAAACAGTGTTAATGCTCTCGAGGGAGGAGGAGCTAAAGGAGCAATAGCAGTAGCAGTAGCCGTAGCAATAAGGGCTATAGCAGCTATAGGGGCAGCAGGTCGAGCCGTCTAGGTCGAGTGCTAGCTACGAAGGAATAAGACTACTTACTATTATACTTAAGCAGCTTCTTTATTTAGTTCCTAGCTAGCCTCTCGAAAGATAGTTAAGTAACCGTTACTAATAGGCTTTATTAGCTAAGATATATCCTATAGCTACTAGCCGGAAAGAGCTTTTATTAGGAAGTATTAGTTAGCTTCCTCGAGGATTTCTTCCTACTTAGCTAGCTATAAAGAAGCTAGTAGGTTCCTAGTAGAAAAAGCTCCTAGGTAGGCCGTATAAGTCTTCCTAATACGGTTAGTTATATAACCTCTTAAGGGAGCTATTAAGGTCTCTAGCTTTAAAAGCTACTACCTAGGAGTCTCTTCCTCTTAAAGAGAGATTAGCTTTATAGCACTAACGGATTCCGTTATCGCCGTGCGTATAGTAGTTAGTAGCTTTATCTTATAGAGGTATTCCTTATAGTAACTCTCGTAATTACCTAGGGTAGTAGAAAAAGCTCTTTATTATATAGAGGTTAGCTCGGAAAAGAGGGAAGCTCCCTCTATAAAGTCCGTTACCCTTAGATAAAGAGGGGGCTTAAGAGGGTCCTACTTATTAAAGAAGACTAAATTATAGATAGTTCTATTTATACGAGCCTATAGCTCCTTTACCTATTTATCCTAATCTTAGGGCTTTATAAGAATCGTCCTATAGACTATAGGGACGGTAGAGGAGTTGTTTTTCGATATCGTTATAGAGAGAGGGGGTAGAAAAGTCGGTTAAAAATCGGCTTTTCTAATAAGAGGGGTAAAAGGAAGCTATAAGGGATATAAGAAAGGTGCCTTTTATAGTAGCTAGAAGGTATAGGAATTCTATTCCTCCTAGGCTTATAACTCTCGCGAAGAGAGATATAAGAAGTATATAAAAATACACGAAGGTAAAATTAAAAGTAAGGGGTCGGATAGGCAGGGCAGAGAGATTTAATTCTCGCGGGAGTAGTAATAAAGGTAAGGGAGTAATTATTATATTGCCTTAATTATCCTTCTCTCCTCTATCTAACGCCCCTCTTTATATCCTTCTAGTATCTTAATTAATAAAGAAGATCCTACTTAAAGAAGCTACTAATATCCCTTTAACTACCGAGCTTTTTACCGGGTTTTCCCCTCCTTTCTAGCCGTTACCGGTATATCTATCTTTTCTCTCGCTACCTTTATAGGAAGCTATCGCTACTTCTACTTCCCCTTATACCCCTACCCTCCTTTCTATACCTCTTTTTAGCTCTTTCTTCCTTCTTCTATACTAAGTGTTTTTAGCTTCCTTAGTCCCTCTTACTAAGGGATATCTCTAAGAACTATAAAATTAAGCTATACTTCGCGATAAATATAGCTACTTTATTTATAGTAGGAATACCGTTCCTTATATTAAGCGTATTTATTTAGCTAAGTCTATTAATTATCTTAGTTTCGACGTTATACTATATTTATTTTATTTATTACGCGGCTTCTACTATAAAATACTAAAGAAATCTTCTAAGTATACTAAATATATATAGTAGGGTCGTTCCTATAATACGTTAAGCGTAGTAATTAGCTCCTATAGGTAACTTTATTATCTTACTTATTATTTATAGCTAATATATTTCTTAGTATCCTAAGTAAATCTAGAGTCTAATAGATTAAATAAAGAAAAAGAAATTACTAAGGAGTAAATATTAAAAGCTTAAGCTAAATTAAATAAAGCCTTAGCTCGTTTAATATAGCTTTACTATTAAAAACGCTAGCTAAAGATAAAGGGTACTAAGATAGTCTATTAAGGCTTCTATTCCTTAGATAACCTTAATAAGGCTAAGCGCTAAGAATCTAAAGCGGTAGTCGATATTTAGTCTATAAGTAGATTTAATATAATTAATTAAAATACTATTAGTTTATTAAGCGATTTTATAATACTTAAGGTAGATTTTATTAATAGAACTATTAAAGTAAAGAACTATAATAAGTTAAGTACTTAAGTAGTTCCTAGGTATTTTCTTTTAGTTTATATCCTTTTTACTTAATAAGGTATTTTTATTATTAACCTTATTTTCTTATATTTAGTATTTATTTTACTTTATATTCTTAATTATTATTAACTTTAATTCTTTCTTATAATTTAGCGTTTTATAGCGCTAGTTTTAATAATAAGATATAAAATATTAGGTATATCTATATTATTATTAGTAGCGAAAGTTTATAGTTAACTTTTAAAATAGTTTTCTTAACTTTAAACGGTCTACGTTTCTTAAAATCTAATTTATTACTTAGTCGTTTTATTTTAATATTTCGTTATATAAGGTAGACTATATCTCCCTCTTAAAAGATTAGTCCTTATAATCTTTTCTAATTATAGTAAGTAAATATTCGTTTTCTAATAAATTAAAGTTCTTATTATATTTCTTTATATAATTTTTATAGCTAATCTACTTATAGTATCGCTCGTTCCGCTTATAGTCCTTATTAAGTAACCTTAAATACTTCTAAGTTATATCTATAATTAGTATATACTAGTAAGAGCTTAGTTATTTCTATAACTAAGCTATTATAAGCTAGTTACGCTATTAATAGCTATTTAACTTAATTTTTTTATTTATAGCTAATATAATATTATAAATATTATTTAAGCGTTTAGTTAAGTCGTTCTATTTATCTATCTTAAGTTCTTCCTTAAAGAGTTTATTATATTTCTAGTATTCTTAAGGGATATTCTTTATTTTATTTTATAGGCTTTATTCTTTCTTTTAAGAGCTAGTTTCTCTTAACTTAAGCTCTTTATTAATTTATTTAAGGTCTTTCCTTAAAGTAGTAATAACTCTTTAAATCTTTATATTATATCCTTTATTTTATTTATATTAGATACTAGGTTATATAGCTATATTAGTTAGTATATAGGTCTTATTAGTCGATTTTATTATATCTACTAGTTAAGTTACTATTTTTATTTATATTGCTAAAGCCTATAATAATTTACTTAAACTATTATCCCTTTTATCTTATTTAGTAGCTAAATTATTATAAAATTTTACTTTCTTTTAAATCTATTAGTCCTAGAAACTTATATCTTTATTTTAATATAGCTAGCTAGTTTATTAGTTAATTAGTAGGTTGCTTATCTATAGCTATAAAAGTCTTAATATAAGGTTATATTCTTTAATATCTATAATATCGAAGTTAACTTATTTATTATAGCCTTAGATATTAATATTAAGGTAATTAATCTTTATATTAATAATTCTATTATTATAGTTAAAGGTCTCTCCTTTAATATTTATAAGTTTATATAGATCTTTCTTTTATCTCTATATAAGTTAGTAATAATTAATAACTCTAGGTAAAACGTAATTACTTATTACGCTATAGTTTAAAAGTATATATATATAATATCCTATAATTTAAATATTTAATACTATTTAGTTACTATAGCTTACCGTTACTATATATAAGGTCTTTAGATCTTATTATATCGAGCTAGTCTATAGCCCTTTTATATATAATATACCTTATTTTTTACTTAGTTCTTATTTATTTTATTTAAGTATTTTTCTTTAATTTATTATTAATATCGTTTCTTTATATATTCGTTATATAGTATTATATTAAGGCTTAAGAGACTAATTTCTTATAGCTAATTAAAGATTTCTTATTTTTTAACGCTATATCGTTTATATTATACTACTTTATAGTTAATTATATACTATACTTTATAATTCTATTTATTTTTATATTAAAGGTTAAGTTTTTAATTAGCGTCTTTTTATTTTTTATATAGTATTTCTATATTAATTTTTCCTTAGTTAAATATAGCTTATAGCCTTTATATATATTACTAATAATCTTTTAATATACTATTATATTATTTATACTATACTTATACTTTTTTATATTTATAAACTCTATAATTTAAGTATATATATTTATTATAATTGTCGCGAAGCATGGCCTGATTTCGCAGTTCTCGGAGATATCCCTTGGCACGAGGGACCTAGGAAGCTAAAAAACAGGTTTTAAGGAAGGAGCTGAAAGGAGGTGCAGAGAGGAGGGTAGGGGTATAAGGGGAAGCAGAAGTAGCGATGGCTTCCTATAGAGGTGGCGAGAGATAAGACGGATATGCCGGCAACGGCTAGAAAGGAGGGGAAAAACCGGCAAAAAGCTCGGTAGTTAAAGGGATATTAGTGGCTTCTTTAAGCAGGATCTTCTTTGTCAATTGAGATGCTAGAAGGGTATAAAGAGGGGCGTTAGATAGAGGAAAGAAGGACAATTAAGGATATACAACAATCACTCCCCTACTGCAATTGCTGCCCCCGCAAGATTCAAACATCTCTGCCCTGCCTGTCCGACCCCTTACTTCTAATTTTACCTTTATGCATTTTATATGCACTTCTCGTATCTCTCTTCGCGAGAGTTATGAGCCCGGGAGGAATAGTATTCCTATACCTTCCGGCTGCTGCAAAAGGCACCCTTCTTGCATCCCTCGTGGCTCCCTTATACCCCTCTTACTAGAAAAGCCGATTTTTAACCGACTTTTCTGCCCCCTCTTTCCGCAACGATGATAAAAATCGACTCCTCTGCCGTCCCTACGGTCCGTAGGACGATTCTTACAGAGCCCCAAGATTGGGATAAGTGGGTAAAGGAGCTACGGGCTCGGGTGGACAGAACCATCCATAATTTGGTCTTCTCTGACAAGCAGGACCCTCTCGAGCCCCCTCTTCGTCCTAGGGCGACGGACTTTATAGAGGGAGCTACCCTCTTCTCCGAGCTAACCTCTATATAATAGAGAGCTTTTTCTACTGCCTTAGGTGACTACGAGAGTCACCGTAAGGAATACCTTTACGAGACGAAGTTACTAACTGCTGCACGCACGGCGATAACGGAATCCGTTAGTGCCGCAAAGCTAATTACTCTTCGAGAAGAAGAGACTCCTAGGCAGTGGCTTTTAAAGCTCGAGACCTCGACAGCTCCCTCGAGGGGCTATATAACTAACCGTATTAGGAAGACCTATACGGTCTACCTAGGAGCCTTTTCTGCTAGGAACCTGCTAGCTTCTTCGTGGCTAGCTAAGTAGGAAGAAATCCTTAAGGAAGCTAACTAATACTTCCTCATAGAAGCTCTTTCCGGCCAGTGGCTACGGGACATATCTCTGCTAATAAAGCCTATTAGTAACGGTTACTCGACTATCTTTCGAGAGGCTAGCCGGGAACTAGACGAAGAAGCTGCTAGAGTATAATAGCAAGCAGTCTTATTCCTTCGAGGCTAGCACTCGACCTAGACGGTTCGACCTGCAGCCCCTGTTGCTACGGCTCCCGCTGCTGCTGCTGCGGCTGTTGCTCCTTCGGCTCCTCCTCCCTCGAGAGCCTTAACGTCGTCGTTAACTGCAGCTGCGGCCCTAGGCCCGGCCCCGGCTCCGCCTCTTGCTCCGGGCCCGGCCCCGGTCCCGTTAGTTAGACCGGCCCGACTAGTCCCCCAATGGACCTTTCAGTCCGTTAGTCGAAAAATCAGGGAACTAGTCGAAATCGAACCTCGTTAACATCAGCAATAAGGGGTAAAAAGGGGGGGTTTTTAAGCAGACCTTCCGGACCGGGACGAGGATTCCTCGAAGAGACAACGTACGAGAAGGAATCGACCTACCTGCTAAGCATGCAAAAAGCCCTATCGGCTAGAAGACTGCTGGTAGGTCTTCGAGGAAAACCGACCCGAAGGAATTAACCCTTTAAAGAGGCTACGAGAAACAGTATAACAGTCTCTTAAGGAGGACCCCTCGTTGTAGAAGAAGATAGACGAGATTCGGGTTACTAAGAAATAGCAACTAACGCCGCTGCCCTTATTCGAGCCGTAAATTCGAGGAAAAATCGTTGGTATAGCAAATCCGGCCTTCGTCTTAACTACGGATCAATAAGGCTAAGACCAACCGTTAGAACCCTCCGACTATCCCCTACGAAAATTAGCTATCCTTAACTCTAGTGCTTCCCTCGATATATACAATACACTCTTACGATTCCGGTCCTTTAAGAAGGCACGAAGGGAATATCTTATTGCCGGGGAATCAACCGTACGGATAGAGGGATACGGAAGGGTGAATTTCACGATGAAATTACCTAACGGATCTATACGAATTCTTCGAAGAAAAAGGGTAGCTTTTTGCCCTCGATTTTCAACGAGCCTGATTTCCTTCCGCCTTCTTCGAGAGGAAGGAATCTTCTAGGATACGACGTCTAAGCCTACGAGGCTGGTCTAGAAGAATTAGACTATCGGGCTTATCGAGGAAAAATTCGGTTAATTTGTTCTCGAATTCCGACCTATCCCTAGGAAGGAACCTCTCGAGAAGTTAGCTTTCCCTGCTAGGAGGAATAGGTCTACCACAAAGGACCCTCTTCCAGCAGCCCAAGGAGACGGCATTCTTTAGCACGCACGACTAGGTTACCTAGGCCCCTTAGCTTTACATAAGCTAGGACAATAACAGGGCGTACGAATAAGGGGACCAAAGACCGTCGAATGCGAATACTGCGGCCAAGGGAAGACCAGGAGACGAATTTCCAGACGGACCCTAATACGGCCGGACCAGCCGTGTGAGGAAATTTAGGTCGACTGGACCAACGTCTCTAGGGATCAGGAAAGCTTCGTTAAGGTGATGTTTTTCACAGACGCCTTTTTAGGGATAGTTTTCCCCTATTTCTTACGGACCTACCTAAGCAAGCATAACTGGTCTGCCCTCCGGGACTTCGTTAACTAGATAAAATCCCACTTTAGCTACGAGGTAAAGAAGATACGGTCTAACGGAGAGCTATTTACGAAGGATATCTTAAATTAGCTTCGAAAAAGGGGCATTCTACCCCTCCCGTTAGCACCGAATACCTAGGCCTAGAACGGAGGGGCAGAAAGATTAGGGGGTGCTATAATAGAAAGGGCCCGTACGATGAGACTTGCTGCAAGGCTTCCACACGACCTTTAGAGGGAAGTCGTTGAGACCGCCTGTTACCTTCGGAACCGGACCCCGAGGGACCCTAAGGACCCTAGGGGACTAAACCAAGGAATAGACTAGAAATCCCCCCTCGAGCTCTTTATAAAGAAGAGGGCCTCGCTAGCCCACCTTCGTGCCTACGGCTGCAAGGCATACGCAATAACTGCCGATGCACAGCTAAAAAGGAAGAAGAAAAGAAAGCTTGATCCTAGAGCCTTTATTGGTTACCTCGTTAGTTATAATTCTACGAATATCTTCCGGATCTAGATTCCTCTTCTACGGAAGGTTATTTCGACTAGGGATATAATTTTCGACGAATCTAGCTTCTTCGACGGAAAGAGGGATCAATAGCCCCTCTTACTCTCACAACGTCAGCTAATTTAGAAGATCTAAATCCCCCCTTCCTAACAGTCTTAAGAAGAGGCCCTAGACGAGGAAACGGAAGAAGAAACCGACGTCGAAGCAGTCGAGGATAACGCCGACTTCGAAGAAGAAGAAGCTACTAGATCAGATAATCTAGACGAAGAAGGAGACTATAGGAAAGCGGTAGAGCTAGAATACGCCTACCTACCTACGCCTCCTCCTATGTAAGAAGATCTAGAAGCAGCTTTTTCAGTTAGTCTTCCCGTCTCGGCCCCTAAGGGGGTGGGAAAGGCACCTCTCTCGAAGGATTACTAGGCTGCCTTTTTATCCCTACTTCGAGAAGCAAAGGAAGGTATAGGGCCCGATACGAAAGAAGACTAGTTTCTCCCTTATTTCGATCGTTTTTCCGACTTCTATCCAACGCTAATAGAAGACGGTTCCTACGGAGCGTTTATAGCAGGCCGGCTATTTAAGCCAATATTAGCAAGGAAGGTATATAAAAGAGACCTCCCGGACCCACCAGCAAACTAGAAGCAGCTAGAAAAACACCCCTTTAGAGACCAGTTTTTCTAGGCCTAGAAAGACCACCTAGCCTTATACGAAGAAATAGGGTCTTTCGAAGAGGTCCTTAAGGAAAAGGCAAGAGGAAAATAGGTCCTTGGCTGTAAGTAGGTCTTTATCTATAAGACTAATAAACACGGCTTCCTTTAAAAGTGCAAAGCCCGGCTAGTTGTCTATAGGAATCAACAGGAAAAAGGGGATCTACCTACTAGGGCAACCACCCTAGTAGGGATGTCTTTTCGGACCCTTATAGCTATAGCAGCAGAATTCGACCTCGAACTCGATTAGATGGATGCAGTTAACGCCTTTATTAACTGCCTACTCGAGGAAGAAGAAGAAGTTATCTATATGCGCCTTCTACTAGGCTTCTAACAGCCAGGAAAGGTTCTACGGCTTAGGAAAGCTCTATACGGACTATGAAGATCACCCCTTCTTTGGCAACAGCATTTAATAGGTTCCCTCGAAGCCCTAGGCTTCACGAAAGTCCCTTAGGAACCGTATATAATGTAGAAGGGTAAAATCACGGTCTTCTTCTACGTCGACGACATTATCTAGCCGTACCCGAAAGAGGAAGAAGCTGCTGCTAGGGAGGCTATACGAGGCCTATAATAAAGGTATAAGATAACTAGGCTAGGGGAGCTAAAGTAGTTCCTAGGGATACGAATCCTTCGGAATAGGTCCTAACGGACTATCTAGCTTACCTAGGACGCCTATATCGATAAGGTCGCTTATAAATTCCTCCCTAAATCCCTCGATAAGAAGCTTCCCTCTATGCCTATATTAGACGAAGAGCTTTTGCCTAATCCGTCCTTTTAAGCTAGGGAGCAAGAGAAACACTAATATCAACAGAAGGTAGGCTCCCTGCTTTTTTCAGCTATTTCTACTAGACCGGATATCTCTTTTACGGTCTCCCGGCTAGCTAGGCACAACCAGAATCCTAGCCCTAGGCATTAAGAAGCAGCAGACAGAGCTATCCTTTATCTCTATTCAACGAGATTATATAGTCTGCGCCTAGGAGGGCAGGGAAGGAAATAAGCTGCCGAAATCTTCCTTTATTCGAGCGATTCGTCCTTTACGGACAATTCCTTAGATAGAAAGAGCTTATAAGGGTATATTATGTCCCTTTTTAGAGGAACTATTGCTTAGAGAGCTTCGAAGTAGGCTACCGTTACGACTTCTAGTACGGAGGCAGAGCTACTAGCTCTTTTAGAAGCGTTAAAAGAAGCGATTTTCCTTAGCCGGCTGCTAATAGCGTTACGACTGCAAATTCCGACCCTATTAGCTATAGAATGCGATAACACGCAGACTATACGAATTCTTACGGAAAACAGTAAGTTATCGACCCGGCTACGGCATATCGATATCCACCAGCATTGGTTACGCTAAGAGGTCTAAAGGGGACTTATTTCCGTCCGTTGGGTTCTAACGGCATCGATGAAAGCCGACGGTCTTACGAAGCCCTTGCCGAAGCAGAAGCTAGCTGTCTTCTTATAGGCCCAAGTTATCTATCCACCCACTTTCATTAACTGTACACCCAAAAAGTGGATTAACTGTGGCTGACGGCCGAAGAGGGCCGATACCGCCAATTTGTATGCACACATTCTCTACGATAAGTAGAGCCAGGTAGTAACAGTTCTCCTTCAACGATAAGGCACCCAAAATTGAAGCTATTCGTACTGCGCTTTCTATGCTGATGAGACTATTCTTTGGTGTTTACAACAGGCCTCCTTCTTCGAGTGCACTACGTGCCTGATCCGCTTCATCTAACTGTGATTCCAATTGATCCCATACATCCTCAAGGGCGGCATCGTCCGTGAGGCCAGCGACGAAGATGCAGTCTTGGGTCTCCCGCCGTACCGGCTGATCGTCATCATCAGAGACTGGCGTTTGACGCCCGGCTTGTTGATACGCCCGTTGCATCCGTGTGCCTGCCTCGTACGTATCGCCGTTTTCCTCGATGTGCCGCAGCCCTCGTTCCGTTGAAGTCATCGCGGCCGTTACCGTACCCGTCATCGCCGCTGGTGCCGTTGAGGGAGGAGGCAGTCGTATAGCCTCAGCCCGCTCATGCCGTTCAGCGATCTCGTGATGTGACGGATCCCGCCGCGTTGATCTTGACCGCCGTGACTCTTCGAGGTTGAGTGAGCCCTTGGGGCGGCCCTTAGCCCTGATAACTTGTGGCTCGTATGGTGCCCGAGTAGGGCTTGTGCCCTGAGCGCTTGTATCGATCGGAATATACCAAAATGGGTCGAAGTCGTCGAGTGTAAGGGAGGTATTGGTGTTGATAGACTCGAAGATTCGATGGCAGCACGGTAGCCCTCGACTAGTAGCCCAATTACAAGGACATTGACCTGGCGGCGGTTTGGCCCGTTGACTTCGGGGTCTAGAGGATCTTGCGATGCTCATCTATTAGTAGCTTTAACGCATATGACGATACTCGCTCGCGGATCGGCATATACGGCGCCTGTAGGAGAACGTTGATATCTTGTGGAGGTTTCGATTCTCTATCGCTGTGATCTGAGCAGCCTGATGGCCCCAGAAGCGTTCGAATCGTTGGAAAACGGTCGTCAAATCGCCCGTACAGGACCAAAGGAACTTCTTCATATGAGAGTGAAGTCCCTCGACGATCGAGGTCGTTGTACGCCCGAAGTGGCGATATTGATTAACGAAACAAGATACAAACTTCTCCTTCCAAGGCGTTAGCCACGTATTGCAACAGTATTGTATAGCTGCAAGCGGGTGGCGGCCTGGTGTCTCAAATTGGCGTAAACGTTCGTTGAAGCTATTCACATCTTGTGACTTGACGATCTCGTTCCACTCTTGTAGAAACGCTTGGAATGCCGGGGCCCGTACGACTCGATTGCCGATTTTTGATGCCTTAGGGAAAAATTGCTTGCATTTCGCAACGACATTCTGGTTAATATGCCACGTGCAGAGAAGGTTAGTACTGTTTTGAAGCTCGCGAAAGCCATCTAACGCCTTAAGCAACGCAGTATCTCGGTCCGTGACAGTGACCCTTGGAATGGGATCGACTCCTTCTCGCAAAGGACTAGCAGCAACGAGATAGCCCAATAGTAATGGGACTCGGTCTCGCCGTTCAAGAAGATAGAGGCAATAGAGAACGTTTTGTTATCTCGAGTGGCCGCGCAGATATTCAATAACGGCATATTGAATCGGTTCGTCTTGTAGGTACAGTCGAGGACGAGGACATCGTGATGCTGACGCCATCGATGGAAGGTAGCACGAGGCGCGAGAAATAGCCCAGTTAGCCGGCCCTGGGGATCACGACTATCTCGATGAAAGAAGTCGGACTTATCTAGCCGGTCGTAGAGAAACTGAAGAGGCGTACGGCCAGCTAGTTCTTCCTGACGGTGCCTAGCCAAGGCGTTACTCACGTCTTGAGCCGTGATACCGGCTAAACGAGGATCGTCGTGAACCAGGTCACGAAGCTCGCCAGCAATATCGGTCGGCCGGGTATTGTTATTAAACTTCCGGATAATGTCGTCGCGATACTTCTGGATAACAAGCGCCCGGTACTTCGGAAAGACCATCGGGTCATCAACAAGGCGATGATTGTGAACATCGTGAAGATAAGAGATAGTCCAGTAACCGCGTTTTTCCTTCAACGAGAGCGAAATTCACAGTCTGTTTTCTGGGTTGCTGTATTGAGGCGACGACGAGAGATATGAGCAGCTTTATCCTTCCGATTTTCGTAGGGGCCGGCCTTGATACAACGAACAAGTGCAGACTTGCGTTGGCCAGCGTTATCCCGCTTCGATGTTCGAATGTGTAGGGCGTAGCCTCAGCCTCAGCAACGGTATCGGCGGCTTCCATCGCGGCCTGGAAGGTCGGGAATAGTGTCTTCGTAAGCGACTCCATGATTCGGGCTCGTAAGGGCAGAAAACGCGGTGCGAATAGCTTCAGTTTTGATGGTATTGCTGATAGTTACGGTTACAGGATGTTGTTACGCAAGCATCACGAACTGGCCAGCTGGCCGGCCGGGAATGGGCGCACCAAAATTAGCGGCATCGGCACTGCGCCTGACCCAGCCACAGTTGATCCACTTTTTGGTGTACAGTTAATAAAAGGAGGTGTATAGATAATTGGGCCCTTCTTATAGCAAATTAGGCTAGAAGACGTTCGAGAGAAGCTGTCCTTAGAGGCCCGCCTTAAGAGTCTATGAGAGGAGCTAATGGCCCGTACGAGAAGGTAACGTCTGCAGCCGAAGAAAAGGAAGAGGTTTTTCCCTTTAGAGGGCCCCCTATTTTGATTGGGTTTTTCCCCCTTTCTTATAGGACTTTCCCCTCTTTAGGCCCCTTTTCCTTAAGTAGGTCTAAAAGAGCCTAGGGACCCGAAAGGGCCCCTGCTTTCCTCGAGTAAAGGGAGAAGTGCAGAGCTAAGAACCTCCTCTATACGCTTACTAGCCCGAAGCCGTATTAGCTATGCCCTTAAGGGGCAGGCCATAGCTAAGGGGGTGTGTCGCGAAGCGTGGCCTAATTTCGTAGTTCTCGGAGATATCCCTTAGCACGAGGGACCTAGGAAGCTAAAAAACAGGTTTTAAGGAAGGAGCTAAAAGGAGGTGCAGAGAGGAGGGTGGGGGTATAAGGGGAAGCAGAAGTGGCGATGGCTTCCTATAGAGGTGGCGAGAGATAAGACGGATATACCGGCAACGGCTAGAAAGGAGGGGAAAAACCGGCAAAAGGCTCGGTAGTTAAAGGGACATTAGTAGCTTCTTTAAGCAGGATCTTCTTTGTCAATTAAGATGCTAGAAGGGTATAAAGAGGGGCGTTGGATAGAGGAAAGAAGGACAATTAAGGATATATAACAATCACTCCCCTACTACAATTGCTGCCCCCGCAAGATTCAAACATCTCTGCCCTGCCTATCCGACCCCTTACTTCTAATTTCACCTTTATGCATTTTATATGCACTTCTCGTATCTCTCTTCGCGAGAATAATCTTCTTTATTATATTTAACTTATTATATAAGTCTTTAAAAGATTAAAGGTTTAGATACTTTAAAGTAAGTAGTATTATACTATTCCTTTATTTTAGTATATTTATAGATTTTATATATCTTTAAAAGATATCTTTTTAATAAACTATAATTATCGCGGTATTTAAATAGTATACTATAATTAGGTTTTAATAATATAACTAAGTTATTTAGGTAGCGTTAATCGATTTTCTAGTAGTTTAGTTCTATACTTAAGTAGGGTTTCGAAAGTACTTATCCCTTAAACTTAACTAGGAAGGCATTATATTATACCTTTATTTAAAAGTATATTATATAATCTAGGTAAACGTATAATATCTATTAAATATACTTATAGTACTTATAAGTAAGTAGTATTTATAGATTATCTTTAAATTCTTTTTATAGTTACTATTCTCGTTATAAAGCTATAAAGGTATTAATTATAGTAATAGCTATAGCGTAGTCTCCTCTATATAGTACTAGTTAATATTAAATTAATATAGCTTATTAGTTTTCTATAAGAATTCAAGGTATTTATTAGGTTTTAAATTTAAGTATTTCCTTAAATTCTTTAAAGTATAGAGTATATTCTCTAATTATAGTATTCTCTTTTAATAGTAAGGGTAGTAGTATAAGTTTATTCTTATCTTTTATTTCTTTAGGTATTTCTTATTCTTTAAAGCTTATATCGTCGATACTTTATTATTCCTCTTTAAGTTATTATCTAAGTTTTATAAGTATAAGGGCTATATTTATATCTTCTTTATTATATTATTTATAGACTACCTATTGTTATTATCGATTTTTATTTTATATATCTTCCTAGAATTATTTACCGTTCTTCTTAATCTAGTCTTAAGAGACTCTTCTAAAATAAAGGTATTTTAGTTCTATAAATTTAACTTATTTTTATATTTTAAGATCCCTTTATTATATTATTATAAGGGTTTTCCTTAGTAGCTTTAAGAACTATCTAGTACTACTCTTATCGCTTAGGTATACTATATATTCGTCGTTATAGTATATAGTTTAACTAAGGAGTTTATACTTTAGTTCCTATCTATTAATAGCGTTTAAGTATTTCTTACCTTTTAAAGCTAGTACCTAGTAGGTTATCTTCTCCTTATAAGGTTATCTATATTCTTTAAAGTAATATCTAAGTTTCCTATAGTTAAAATAGTTTCCTTTACTTTTCTATATTATATTTAGATCTATCTTACTTAAGTTAGTTATATAAGTATAGGTAATAAGAGTTTCGCGCTTTTTTTATAGTTAGCGTATTAGTTAAAGTTATTCTTATAAGAAGGGTTTTAGTTTCCTCTTCCTTATTTCTTTTCTTAGCGTTATATATACTATCTATCGTTGATTTATACTATTATAGTAATATAGCTTAAGAGGTTATTAGGTCGATTTTCCTTATAAAGCTCGTCCTTAACTTCTTTTTTAAGCCTATTATAAAATCGTAATATAAGAGGCTTATAGTCCTAATTAAGCTTTAAGGTAACTTAATAGAACTTTATAGTATAATTTAATACTAAGATCCTTTATTAAAGTTCTTAAAGTTTCTATTTAGCTTCTTATTCTTTATTAGTTATTCTAAATACCTTTATAATAGCTTCTTTAAATCCTTAGAAACTAATAAATACTTTATCTATTTTATTATCTTATCGCGCTAGTTAGTTATTAAGAAAGTCCCTTATAATAGGTCTAAACTAAGCGAGTACTATTCTAGATAAATAATTTCCTATATAAAGTACCCTTTTAACTAGGTCTAAGAGTTTAGTAGGGTAAACCTAATAGTAGGCCTTAAGTTAAGTAAGAAAGTCTTAAAGCGTACTATAAGTACTATTAAATAGTCCTAGCTATTTTAGTTTAACTACTTTTCTAAGGTCCCTAACTTATTTATTACCTCCTTTATTCCTAAGTAACTATACCTTATATTAAAAGGTAATAATCTCGCGTATTATATCTTAAGGTAATATAGTAGTACTAAAGTTAGTTAATCTAGCTTACTATATAGATATATTAATAGTTATAATATTACTTAAAGTAATACGGTATTATACTAAATAAGAGCTTTTAACGTATAATAATTAGTATTATTCTTAAAGGATAAACCTATTAAGGGATTTATATTAGTAGATATAATAAGGCGTGGTCTAAGTAATAATATATATATTATATTAGTAATAAGTTAAAGGTTATAGACTATAGACTATAACTAAGTAATTAAAATTAAAGATAGAATCGTAATAAAGATCTATATTAAAAGCTAGAGAGCTATTTATTTAAAGGAGTAAAAGTAGGTAGCTATATATACCTATAAAGACTATCCTTAGATTATAGTCCTAGCTATAATCCACTTTATAGCTTACTATAGCTTACTTATAAGCTATACTCCTAAGTAGTAATCTATCTATATAAAGCTTACTTAGCTTATATATACTTTAGGTAAGCTAAGCTTAAGTAACTTCTTATCCTAACTATTATTCCGAGCCGCCTTATTATATAAATATAGCTAGCTCTCTTATAGCCTAATAACTATAGTCGTAATAAATAGTAGCTTATTTCGAAGCTCTTTAAGTAATAGTTCCTTTAAAAAGGAATATAATATACGTTTATAAGCTCTTTCTATCTAAGGAATTATCTATAAAGGACGAATCGCTTAAATAAATAAAGATTTTAGTAGCTAATTTCCTTCCTTACCCTCCTAAGTATAAACTATATAATCTTATTAAATAAAGATAAAGGATAGCTCGGTCTACTACTTCTTAGCACCTAGGGCTAGAATTCTAGTTATACTTAGCTAGCTAGGAGACTATAAAAGAGATATCCGGTCTAGTAGAAATAGCTAAAAAAAGTAAGGAGCCTACCTTCTATTAATATTAGTATTTCTCTTACTCCCTAGCTTAAAAGGACGGATTAAGTAAAAGCTCTTTATTTAATATAAGTATAAAGGGAAGCTTCTTATTAAGGGAATTAAAGAGGAGTTTATAGGCGACCTTATTAATATAAGCGTCCTAGGTAAGCTAGATAGTCTATTAAGACTTATTTTAAAGGATTTAAATCCCTAGGAACTACTTTAGCTCCCTTAGCTTAGTTATCTTATACCTTTATTATAGGCCTTATATAGCCTCCCTTATAGTAGCTTCTTCTTCTTTTAAGTAGGCTTAGATAATATCGTCGATATAGAAAAAGACCTTAATTTTACCCTTTTATATTATATATAGTTCCTAAGAGACTTTCTTAAAGCCTAGGGCTTTAAGGGAACTAGTTAAATATTATTACTAAAGAAAGGGTAATCTTTATAGTCTATATAAAGCTTTCCTAAGCTATAGAACCTTTTTAAGTTATTAGAAACTAAGAGGAAGATATATATAAATAACTTCTTCTTCCTTAAGTAAGTAGTTAATAAAGGTATTAACTATATCTATCTAATTAAGTTTAAGGTCGAATTCTACTACTATAGCTATAAGGGTCTAAAAAGATATCCCTACTAAGGTAGTTACCTTAGTAGGTATATCCCCTTTTTCCTATTAATTCCTATAGATAACTAGCCGGGCTTTATACTTTTAAAGGAAGCTATATTTATTAGTCTTATAAATAAAGACCTATTTATAGCTAAGGACTTATTTTCCTCTTACCTTTTCCTTAAGGACCTCTTTAAAAGACCCTATCTCTTTATATAAAGCTAGGTAGTCTTTCTAGGCCTTAAAAAACTAGTCTTTAAAAGGGTAACTTTCTAGCTACTTTTAGTTTACTAGTAGGTCTAGGAGGTCTCTTTTATATACCTTCCTTACTAATAGCTATAGCTTAAAAAGCCGGCCTATTATAAACGCTTTATAGGAACCGTCTTTTAAAGGCATTAGATAGAAGTTAGAGAAACGGTTAAAATAAGGGAGAATTTAGTCTTTTTTTATATTAGGCCCTATACCTTCCTTTACTTCTCGAAGTAAGGATAAAAAGGTAGCTAGGTAATCCTTTAAAAGAGGTACCTTTCTTACCCCTTTAAGGGTTAAGATAGGAAGACTAACTAAAATAACTACTTTTAGATCTTCTTTTTATTCTATAAGAGGAAGTATAGGAAGGTAGGTATATTTTAGCTCTACCGCTTTCTTATAGTCTCCTTCTTAGTTTAGATTATTTAATCTAGTAGCTTCTTTTTCTTTAAAGTTAGCGTTATCCTTAACTACTTTAATATTAGTTTCTTTTTTTATTTCTTTATCTAAGACCTCTTTTTAAGACTATTAAGAAGGGGGGATTTAGATCTTTTAAATTAGCTAACGTTATAAGAGTAAGAGGGGCTATTAATCCCTCTTTTTATTAAAGAAGCTAGATTCATCGAAAATTATATCCTTAGTTAAAATAACCTTCTATAAAAAAGGAATCTAGATCTAAAAGATATTTATAGAATTATAGCTAATAAGGTAACTAATAAATGCTCTAAGATTTAGTTTTCTTTTCTTCTTCCTTTTTAGCTATATATCGGTAGTTATAGTATATACCTTATAGCTATAGGTATAAAGGTAGGCTAGTAAGGCCCTCCTTTTTATAAAGAGCTTAAGGGGAGATTTCTAGTCTATTCCTTAAGTCCTTAAGGTCTAGTTTTAAAAGTAATAGGCGGTCTTAACGACTTCCTTTTAAAGGTTATAGGGAAGTATTATAGTAAGTCTTATTATATAGGCCCTTTCTATTATAGTACCCCTTAATCTTTCTACCCCTCCGTTCTAAGCCTAGGTATTTAGTACTAATAAGAGTAGTAAAATACTTACTTTTTAAAGCTAATTTAAGATATCCTTTATAAATAGCTCTCTATTAAACTATATCCTTTTTACCTTATAGCTAAAGTAGGATTTTATTTAGTTAATAAAGTCTTAAAGGTAAACTAGTTATACTTACTTAGGTAGGTCTATAAGAAATAAGGGAAAACTATCCCTAAAAAAGCATCTATAAAAAACATTACCTTAATAAAGCCTTCTTAGTTTATAGAGACGTCGGTTTAGTTAACCTAAATTTCCTTATATAGCTAGTCTAGCTATAAAGGGGCTCGTTTAAAAATTCGTCTCTTAGTCTTTCCTTAGCTATAGTATTTATATTTAATAGTCTTTAAGCCCCTTATTTATACGCTCTATTATTAGCCTAGCTTATATAAAGCTAAGGGGCCTAAGTAACTAAGTTATATATACTAAAGAAGGCCGTCTCCTTAAGCTACTAAAAGAGGGTCCTTAGAACCTACCTTCCTTTAAGTAAGGAAAGCTAACTTCTTAAGAGATTCCTTCTTAAGGATAGGTTAGAATTTAAGAATAAATTAACCGAATTTCTCCTTAATAAGCCTAATAGTCTAATTCTTTTAAAATAGCCTTATAGGCTTAGATATTATATCTTAAAAGATTCCTTTCTTTTAAAAAAGATAGAAGGAAATTAAGCTCGTTAAAAATTAAGTATAAAAAGCTACCCTTTTTTATCGAGGAATTTATATAGACCTATTAGGTAATCTTATTATAAAATTAACCCTTCTATATTACTCTATTTATATAGTTAGTTCCTTAGTAATAAGATATTCCCTTTATACCTTTTTAAAGGACTAATATTATAAGAGTATATTATAGAAATTAAGGGAAGTACTAAAGTTAAAGATAGCTGATTTTCGTAGGGGATATTTAAAGGGTCCTAACGGGTAGTCTTATTAATCCGTAGGAAAGATAAATACCGGATTTACTATACTACCGGTTTTCCCTTAAATTTACGGCTTAAATAAAAGCAGCGGCGTTAGTTACTATTTCTTAGTAACTTAAATCTTATCTATCTTCTTCTATAATAAGGGGTCCTCCTTAAGAGACTATTATACTATTTCTTATAGCCTCTTTAAAGGGTTAACTTCTTTAGGTCGGTTTTCCTTAAAGACCTATTAATAGTCTTCTAGCCGATAAGTCTTCTTATATACTTAGTAGGTAGGTCGATTCCTCCTTATTTATTTCTTTAAGGAATCCTTGTCCTAGTCTAAAAGGTCTACTTAAAAACCCCCCCTTTTTACCCCTTATTATTAATTTTAACGAAAAGATTCGATTTCGACTAGTTCCTTAATTTTTCGATTAATAGACTAAAAGGTCTATTAAGGGACTAGTTAGGTCGGTCTAACTAATAGGACCGTGGCTGGGCCCGGAGTAAGAAGTAGAGCTAGGGCTAGGACTAAGGCAGCTATTAAAGATAGTATTAATACTCTTAAGGGAGGAGGAGCTAGAGGGGTAATAGCTATAGTAGTAGTAGTAGGAGCTATAGTAATAAAGGCTATAGTAGCTATATAGGCAATAGGTCGAGCTATCTAAGTCGAGTACTAGCTATAAAGGAATAAGACTACTTAATATTATACTTTAGTAGCTTCTTTATTTAGTTCCTAGCTAGCTTCTTAAAAATAGTTAAGTAACCGTTACTAATAGGCTTTATTAATAGAGATATATCCTATAGCTACTAGCTAGAAAGAGCTTTTATTAGGAAGTATTAGTTAGCTTCCTTAAGGATTTCTTCTTACTTAGCTAGCTATAAAGAAGCTAGTAGGTTCCTAGTAAAAAAGGCTCCTAGGTATACTATATAGGTCTTCTTAATATAGTTAGTTATATAGCCTCTTAAGGGAGCTATTAAGGTCTTAAGCTTTAAAAGCTACTACCTTAAAGTCTCTTCCTCTTAAAAAGAGATTAGCTTTATAGTACTAACGGATTCTATTATTACTATATAAGTAGTAGTTAATAGCTTTATCTTATAAAGGTATTCCTTATAATAACTCTTATAGTTACCTAAGGTAGTAAAAAAAGCTCTTTACTATATAGAGGTTAGCTTAAAGAAGAAGGAAGCTCCCTTTATAAATTCCGTTGCCTTAGGATAAAGAGGGGGCTAGAGAGGGTCCTATATATTAAAAAAGACTAAATTATAGATAGCTCTATCTATATAAGCCTATAGCTCCTTTACCTACTTATCTTAATCTTAGGGCTTTATAAGAATCGTCTTATAGACTATAAAGATAGTAGAAGAGTCGTTTTTTAATATTATTATAAGGAAGGGTAGAAAAGTTAGTTAAAAATCGTTTTTTTTAGTAAGAAGGGTAAAAGGAAGCTATAAAGGATATAAGAAAGGTGCCTTTTATAGTAGCTAGAAGGTATAGGAATATTATTCCTCTTAAGCTTATAACTCTTATAAAGAGAAATATAAGAAGTATATATAAAATATATAAAGGTAAAAGTAAAAGTTAAAGGTTAGATAAGTAAGGCAGAGATATTTAAATCTTATAAGGGTAGTAATTATAGTAAGGGAATAATTATTATATTACCTTAATTCTCTTTCTTTCTTATATTTAATACCCCTCTTTATACCTATTTAGTATTTTAATTAATAAAGAAGATCTGACTTAAAGAAGCTATTAATATCCTTTTAACTACTAAGCTTTTTACTAGTTTTTCCCTTTCTTTCTAGCCGTTACTAGTATATCTATCTTATCTCTCGCTACCTTTATAGGAAGCTATTACTACTTTTACTTCCCCTCTTACCCCTACCCTCCTTTTTATACCTTCTTTTAGCTCCTTTCTTAAAACTTATTTTCTAGCTTCCTAGGTCCCTTATACTAAAAGATATCTCTAAGAACTATAAAATTAAGCTATACTTCGCGATAAAAATAAGCTATTATATTAGATATATAAGGGCGGGCTGCTACTAGCGTATATATAGGGCCGATATAAGCGGCTCTTAAATATCCTATAGTAAGCTTAAGTAAGTTATCTAAGAGGTAAGCGGTAAAAGTAAACTAATTAATAAAGCTAGCGGGTACTTTAGCGAGGGCAGCGTACTAGCTATATAAGAGGTCGGCGTCGGCCTCCTTATAAATAGCGGCGAATAGATTTACCTAAATTATAGCTATATTTAAGGCTCTATAAACTAGCGCTTTTAACTTAAAGTAAATAATACCTATATAGCTATCTATATTACCTAGGTTATTATAGTATACTATAAATGGTATAATAAAGAATAGTTTAGGTTTTTTATAGTTTAGAACTTAAAAGGGGTTAAGCTTTTATTAGACTAGTATTAAGGCCTATTTCTTAGTAAATAAGTTGACCTACTTAAAGGGCATAGAGGGCATAGCCGCGGCGGCGGCGAGTAAGCGTTTAGTAAATAGGTTCCTTAATAGCTCGTTAAAGGTAAGGTTTACTATATTAGATCCTTTAGTCTTAGCTAAGGTACGCTTAAGGCTCTCTTTAAACTTATAGGTTCCTAGTATATTAATAGCCTCGCGCTCCTTTATAGTAGCGGCCTTAAATATCTTTAAATAAGTAGGGAGGCACTTTAAGCTAATAATAATAGCGATAATCTTAAGTATCTTAGCGTTTATAAAGGTAACTTATTTAAATAAAAGCTTATTAATAATAGTAGATAAGATAGTAGCGATCTATATAGTTCTAAGGGCGCTAGTTATTATCTTAGTTTTATTAAGAAAGATAGCCTTATTTAGGTTATATAGTAATAAAAAGAGAAGCTCGTCCTTATTAAATAATAAAGTAAACTACTTATAGGCGTTATAAGGGGTACTAAGGGTTTTCTCTATAATATCTAAAACTAAAGATAGCGAGTTACTAAATAAATTACTAAAGCTTAATAGTAATAGGGTATAGTTATTAAGGTAAATATATAAAATAGTACTAGGATTAAAGTAATAAAAAGCGTTAACTTATTATAGTTAGATAGTTAATATTATATTCTTTTTAGTTTAAGTAGTTATAAGAGTTATAATAGTAATATAATAAGTAGCGGCGCTATAAAGCATAGAAAAGTATAGCTAGTTATATTTATATAGGTCGCGGGCTTTAAATAAAAAAGGAGATAAAGGGGGATAGTATATACCGTTTTTACTAGGCTTATATTAAGATTATATCCTTTTTTAGTAAAGAGGTTATAGTAGTTAATATATATATTATAATTATCTTATTTTTACTTAGTAAATATAGCTATATTAAACTTAAGGTTATAAAGGAGCTTTACTTTATTCTTATATAATTAAACTACTTAGTAGAATCCTTTAAGGCTTAAGTATAGTAGTTAGCGGTAGATTTAGTTAGAGAAATACTAGTAAAATACTAAGTCCTTACTATAATACTTATAGCCTTAAATAGTTAGAACCTTAAATATAAGTATAAAAGGGGCATAGTTTAATATAAAAAAAAGAGTATAAAAGGATAAGGAAATTAGTTCCTTAAAATAAAAATAAAAATAAGTACTATTTACTATAAGCGGCCTATTAATACTTATTAGCTAGTTAACCTATCCTTAAACTTTTAAGAGAATAAATAATAATAGCGTATATTATATACTATTATTTCTCCCTAAGCTATAGCGGCTTATATTATTATATAGCGCGTATATAAAGATTTTAAGTATAAGTAATATAACCTTATAATACTCTTTACTATATATTAAATTCTTTAATAAGGTCTTTAGCGATAATATCCTTAGTAGCTACCTAAGAAGTATAGCTACTTAGCTAGCCTTTTTAGCTAAAAAGGTATTTTATATAAGTAGTCCCTTAGCTATATTTATAAGTTCTAAAGTTAAGGATTCTTTAACTTCTTAGTAGTTAGTATTAAGTTCTAAGCTAAGTTAAGCGTTTAGTCGTTTAGCTAGCTATAGCTATATAATAAAAATAATATTATAGATATTTAAGGATCTAGCTAGGTTAAGGTAGTAAGCTAGATAGCCGATTTATTTAAGGACTTTAAATAGTCTTATATAGCGTTCCTTTAACTTTACTACCTATTTATTAAGTACGTTATATCCTTTCCTTAGCTAGAGCTATACTTAGTCTCTAGGCTTAAACTTTAGCGCTTAGTACTTTACGTTATACTACTTTTTTATTCCTACTTAAGCTAGAGTAATTAAGATCCTAGCTTAGTCTTAAAGTATCTCCCTATCTATCTATAAAGGGCTTTCTTTAAGGTATCGCTTACTATTATCTATTTATATCTTAGTTAATAGTTCGCTTAAAGAGGTAATAATTATTAAGGAGTAAGAGTTATTAAGGGTAAATTAAAGTAATAATAATATATTAACTTATTAATAAGATAAGAAGTTAATTATAAAGAACTAAAGTATAGTTTTAACTACCTAATTATATTATTTTAATAAGCCGTCCGTTTAAGGATACTATTAAAAGGTATAGGTAATAAGCGTAGGATCGGGTAATTAATAATATACGTAGAAGGATCGGTTAAAGGAGTATAAAATAGGATTTTATCCGGAATTTATAACGAGTATATAAGGGGCTAAATAATATATTAAAAGAATAGCGTTATAAAGGATATTATAAACTTACTTATTCTATCTACTACTCTTAGGGAAATCCTTAGTCTTTTATAGACTATTACTCGCTTACTAGTAAACGAATTAGTTCGCTGTCTAGTATATTCTATAGTGCTTAAAAAGCTCTATCTATAGTATATCTTCCTAACTTAGTAGGTAGTTTAATTATAACGTAATAGTTAATATAAAACTATAGGTTCTAATATAAGTAGTAGATTTAACTAAAATATTCTATGCCCTACCTATTCTTATATTATAGATATCTTTAGAACCGCTAAGCTAAAATAGGTAATAGGGTATCCGTTCTACTCGTAATTAACTTATATACTTTATATATATTTTATTTTATTAGGATAGGCTTATCTTAACCTACTTTTCCTAAAGGAAGGTATAGATATTTAGTAAAGGTCTTTATCTTTAAGGGTTATTCCCTTAGACTATATTATAAATCCTCTTTTTACTAGCTTCTTTTATAAAGCCTCCCTATACCTATTATTTCTTTATAATAGTAAAATAGGAATATAAAGGTATATTCTTATAGATACTAAGCTATAGATATTAGTAACTTAAACCTATATACTATTTATAGTCCTTTTTAAAACGCTAAAAAGAACTTAGGGTCTTAGTTAAAGATAATTTAAATAGGAATCCCTTAGTTATAGTATATTAACTTAGTAAATAGTACCTTAGCTTAGTCCTTTATAATAAACTAATTATAGCTTAAGATAAAGAGCTTTATTTTTAAATACTTATTAGTTACTATTAGTAGTATATTATAGTAGACCTTAATAGGTAGTATCTATAGAGTTTAGTTTATAAGGACGTTTAAGAGCCCTATAATAAAATCTATAGTAATTATATAAAAAAGTAAGGCTAGGGAAGTAATTAGAACTAACTTATTAAGGGCCTTTAACTAGTTAGTTTAGTTCTTATAGTAAGCGTTATACTTATCGATAAAGCTATTAATAAGTTTCTTAAGGCTAGTAATAGCAAATATAAAAGATAACCCTTCTTATATCCTTTACTATCTAAGGTAAAATTTATATATATAGTTATTAGCGATAATTTCCTTAGTATAGGTAGTAGGGATATAAAGCTAATAATAACCTTTAAACTTAACTAAGTAAAGTAACTTATTTTACTAAATAAATAAGAAACTAACCTAGGACTTATTACTTTTAAGCTACTTTAATATACTAGCTTACTTAGGTTCTTTTATATATACTCCCTAGATCTTTTAGTATAGGTTAGGTTAAATAAAGGATTTTATAACTATATATATATATATTTAACTAGCGCTTTATCTTCTTAAATATAGTTTAATTCCCTAGGTTTATATTTTTTAAGTATTATAGATAGTAGTTAAGATAGTATATTAGTAAGGATATTTATAGTTCTAAGAATATAATAGATCTTTAAAAGAAACTAAATAAGGTATTATAAAGTAAGTATAAGCTTATTATTTACTTTTATATTAATAGTAAATAGCTATATTTACTTTAGGATTATACTTATAGTAGTATAGTTAGTTAATATAATAACCTTTAATAGTAAGGTAGAGATAATATATAATTAAAGCTTTTAATATACCTAGGAAAGATAAGCGACTTTAAGTTTAGTAAGCTAGTATTTAAGCTCTTTACTAGTTAAGCGTTTCCTAAAGTAAAGGATTACTTAGATACTTATTTAAAGTAGGGTTCTTCCTTAGTTTTAGTCTACCCTTAGTACTAAGTAAAAAGCTACTACTATAAAGCTTAGCTTCTAGCTAGCGTTAATTTATAAGAATAATAGCTATTATAGGTTAAAATAATATAGCTATATTAATTTTATAAAAGTATTTATAATATCTTAAAAGGCTTTTTCCTTTACTAAGGATAGTTAATATATTACCTTAAAAGTATATTTATTCCTTACTAATCCTTTAAGTAGCGCTTAACTATCTTATACTTCCTTAAGTATTACTATTTTCTAAACTTAAAGCGGTTTTACTATTTAAGAGAAGTAAGCTATTAAGTACTATAGCTAGTTAAATAAGCCGAGCTACTTTTCTAGTATTAATAAGGTATTTAGAAACTTTAATACCTATACTTATTCTTTAGTATTTATTAGGCTAATACTATTAACTTAAAATCCTAATAGTTTTATAGATAAGTAGCTTAAGAATAATTTCGATTTAGCTAAGGCTAGGTTATAGTTTATAAAGAGTTAAAAGATAGCTTAAAGGTAATAAATATAGTTATCTTTTATATCTAAGTATATTATAATATTATTAATATACTTAAAGGAATATTTTATATATTCTTAAAGGATTTAGTTTATAAATTATTAGATATATATAAGTAAGTTCTTATATCTTATTAAAGCTACTATTAATTATTTTAAGCCTTTATAGCTAATTACTATAAACCTTTCTTAATACTCTTTATAGATAAGAAATTAATAAAAGAAAGACTAAGCGTTTATAATAGAAATAAAGCGTTTCCTTTATAGCTTTTAAATTATATCTCCTTAAAGTAGTATTAAGTTAGCGTTTAAGATAGCTATACTATTAAAAGTATATAGGTTTATTACTATTTAACCCTTTTTATTACTATATATAGTTCTCTAAACTATAAATATAAGGTAAGTAAATAAGGTTACTTTTATAGCTTATTTTATATACTATTAAGGGCTAGCGTATACTTAGTATAATAGTATAGGGCCGAATAATTATTTATTTAAAGCTAAGGAGAAAAGAAGAAAACTTTATCTTAGTTATAATAGTTATTTATCTTCCTTAGTCCTTAGCTCGACCTATATTTAAGTGCTATTTAGCTTAAGTTTAGGTCGAGCTCTACCTATATATAGGTTTACTTTAGCCCGACTTTAGTACGGTCGCTATAATATAACCTTAGCCTTTTATAGGCATAGCCTATAATACTACCCCCGCTCTCCCTCTCTTATTAGTAGTACTCTTATTCCCTTCTTACTACCTTTCTATTATCGCTATCCCCTTTTTCTTAGCGCGCGCGGTCGCTTTTTTCCGCTTTACGCTTACCTTATCCTTTTATATACCGCCCTTTTATATACTTATTCCGCCCTATCCTTCCCTCCTCCGCGTATATACCCTTATACTTTACTAACTATACGCGTGCCCTACCGCGTATAAATACCCTTCTTTTATCCCCTCTCCCTCTTTCTTTCTTTTTCCTCCTTTAAGCTTTACTCCCTCTACGCGCGCGCCCTTACTCTACCTAACTTCTATCGCTACGCCGCGCTATATTATAACTACTATAAGCCCTTATAGGCCCGCCGGCTTCTCTACTCCGCGTAGCGGTACCCTGCCTCTTAGTACGCTAAGCGATTATACTCTAACGCCTTCGCGCTAGTTAACGCGTCCGCTTATATCTCTTAATAAGCATAGCGCGACCTATAGTACTATTATACGGCGGCTACCCTATCTTACTTATATAGGCCGGATAATATCGCTAAGCGTCGAGATATAATATAGTACTTACTAGAATTAAGTATCGCCGCGTACTTATAATTACTTTACCTATACCTATACTAGATTATACTACCTTTTTATTTATTATACTCCTTTAACTTTATTTAATAGGATGCTAATATAATAGTAGTATACTAAGAATATAATCGCTACTATTAATACCTTTTAAGACTATATATCTTAAAAGACGTTCGATAACTACTAAAGCGACCTTTATATATATACTTTATTTCCCCCTTAACCTTATCTTACTATTTATCTTTAACTATTATTTTAGTATACTAAGCTTACCCGCGCTACTATATCTATATACTAGGCTTAAACGTACCTTAATATCTCAAAGTAATTAAGCGGTAGTTAAAGGGCGTTTATAATTAGTTAAAATTAAGTTAGTATCCTTAGTATATCTTACTATATCTATATCTTATCTTATTATATCCTACCTTTATTCCTATCTTTATTTATCCTCTATCGCTATCTGTCCTATATCTATCCTTTATTTATCCTTTATTATTTCCCTTTAGTACTATAGTTCTTTTTTATTCTTTCCTTATTTCTTAACGAGCGTCCCTTATCTCTTACCTCCTTCTCTTTCTCCCCCTTTTATCCTTTATTTCCCTTTCTTTATCTTCCGCCCTCCTTTTTATCCCTTTCTCTTACCCCTCCTTTATTATTCTCCCTTACCTTTCCCTATTATCTCTTAAATCCCTCTAAGGCTTCTATCTCTTAAAAGTCGTTTAGTAGGTACTATAATAGGTTTATATACCCTTACTATTTTACGAGTACCTATCGCTATCTACCCCTCCTTCTCTACTTTTACCGCGCTTACTAAATCTCTTTAATAATATACTTAAGCTTATTATCCTCCTTAATTACTAATAGCGGTTAGTAGTTATTAACTACCTATTTAAGTAGTAGGTTCTCTACCGCTTAGTAGAGAAATTCTATATAGAGCCTCTTATATACCCTCCTTAGTATATTAAGCTTAACTATATATAGGCTTACTACCTTTATTATAGTATACTTTTAGTATAGCTAGTTAAGCTTTCTATATAGCTAGTTAGTTATATATTTAGCTATATCTACCTATACCTTATTACTTACTTTAAACCTCTCTACTAAGGCTCTCTTTTAGTTTACTATTTCCTCTTATCTTACCTACGCCGCGATAATAGTAGTTTATAAGAAGTTAGTTACCTCTTTTATCCTTTAGGCGAGCTCCCTCGCCCCCCTTACTTTTAGCGCTAGCGGCCCCTCCGCCCTCGCTATTTAGACCGGCTTAATATTATATTTATATATCGTAAAGAACGGGCTTATACTTATTATTAACGCTACGCGGTTATTTAATATAGCTTATACGTATAGTAGCTACGCTCCCTAGTCGACCTAGCTATAGTAAACGTATACTTAAAAGGACGCCTATACTTCTTAGTTTATATACTTAGTCGACCTATCTATCTATAGGTAGTATACTAAACTTAACTTCCTTTATACTCCTATTTATTTATAGAACTCCCTTTAAAAGCTTCCTATTTAGTTTATCCCTTTATTTAATATAATCGACCTTAGTATCCTATAAAAGTAAAAGTAAGCTTAAAGGAACCTCGTTATATATACTACTACCCCTATTATCGGTATTACTTTAAGTATTACTACCTTTATTAGCTAGTCTATAATTACCTAAAGGTACTTTATACCTTTTATCTTAGTTAGCGGTAGTTTAACTATAAAGTCTATCGATAGGTATATAAATAGTTAAGACGGTAGTAGTAAGGGCTTTAGGAGTCCCTTTTAAAGTTATCTTTATATATATTCCCTTTTATATAGTCTATAGTTAGCGACGAGCCGCTTTACTATCGCTAACTAGCTAAGCTAAAAGAATTCTTAGGCTAGTATTACTAAGGTCCCCTCTCTCCTTAGGTATCCTACTACTATTAAGTTATATATCTATTAGGCTATCTATACTTAAAGTATATCTTATTTCTTAGCCCTCTCTCTTTTATTATACTTTAGTTTCCCTAGTACCTATAGCCTCTCTTAAAAGTATAACCGTCTCTTAATATCGATTATATATTCGCTTAGCTATACCTTTAGTTATTATTTTAGTACTAGCGATCTCTCCTTTTTATATACTACTTAAAATATTACTTAGTATTCCTTATCTTTCTTTAGCGCCTCTATTTATTTCTTTTATAGCTCTTAGTTATCGAATACTAATATAGGGTTAGCCTATTCCTTAGGTATATTTTAGCCTAAGTTTAGGTTAAGTTTTAATTAGTTATCGCCCTTATTTACCTCCTTCTTAGGTCGTTTTATAGGCCCCCTTACTCCGCTAATATACGCTATCGCGCCTACCCTTCTTTTACCTACCTATAGCGCCGCTACTACCGCTCTATCTTAGGTTAAGCGTCCTAGTAAATCGGCGTATTAGCCCCTAGTAGGGACTAAGCGGCCCTATAGGTATACGGTCTTTAGAATTATCTAGACTACCCGCCCTATCTTCTTTTTATCTATTTAGCCCGCTAGCTAATCCTACTTATAATAGGATAGCGCGTTAGGTACCGCCGCTAGCCTCCTTAGCTAGAACTTTAGTATAAAGTTATAGGATATAAGCTCTATCGCTTATTAGCTTTATCTCTTATTTAACTTCTTTTTTATTATAAAGTACCTTAGGTTATTATAGTTAGTTAGTACTATAAAGGCAGGTATATTTTAAAGTTCTACTCCTTAAAAGTCTAAGTACTATATAATTATAAGTATCTCTTTATTATAGATTAAGTAGTTATACCTACTAAGTTTAGTCTCTTTAAAAAGAATCCTATTAAGTATTATATACTATCTAGCCCTACTTATATTAGCGCCCCCCCTATTGCGTATTTAGAATAGTCTACTTCTAGGTATATTTCTCTCTTTAGGTTATAAAGTTAAAGTACTAAATAGTACTAAGGTATTATAGAAGGCGTTTTAAATAAACTTAAACGCTACTTAGTGCTTATCTATTTACTTAAAGATCGCGCCCTTCTTATAAAGGCCGTTTAGGTATACTAATACCTCCGCGTAAAGTAATATAAAGGCCTAGTAGTAGTTTATAAAGCTAAGGAAGCTCTAGACTCTTTTTACGTTCTAAGGTACCTACTATATCTATATTACTTAGATCTTTTCTAGGTTATATTAAACCTTACCCCCTACCTATATAATAAAGCTTAGGTACTTAACCTCCTTTATTATAAAGTTATACTTCCTTAAGTCTAATATTAAGCCTGCCTTTTATAGCTTCTAAAGTACCCTTACTACCTTCTCTTAATAGTCTTAAAGAGACCTTAATAAGTATATTAAGATATTATCTATATATACTATAACAAACTTATATAGGTATTCCCTTAGTACCTTATTAATATATTATTAGAAGGTAGCTAGCGTCCTTATTAAGCTAAATAAGTATACCTACTACTTAAATAATCTAAACTATATTTAAAAGGCTATCTTAAACTTATAGCCCTTTACTATCTAGATTTTATAGAACGCTGCTATAACGTCGAGCTTTATAAACTACTTTACCTTTATAAGTATCTATAGTATCTCTATAATTAAGGGTAGCGCGTACTTATCCCTTTTTATAATCGCGTTTAGGGCCCGATAGTTATAGTAAAATCATAAGCGACCGTTTAACTTTTAGGTAAAAAGTACTAAGGCCGCGGCTAAGGAGCTACTTAGGCGGATTAAGTTTACCTCTATTAGCTCGCTTAGGGTCTTCCTTAGTATTAAAAGTTCCTCTCTTAATATATTATAAAGGGGTCCCTATAATAAGGGGGGCTCTACCCTATCTTTATTTAGTATTAGGTTAATCTTATAGTCTACCCCTAGCCTATATAGGGGTATCTTTAAAGCCTTCTCTAGTATAAAGCGGTCTAGGTATATATCTAGCGCCTAGTTTAGGATATAGTCCGCTAGGTCTACCGCTATCTTTAGCTAAAGTGCTCTCTCTATATCCTTTATCGTAATCGCTTAGATATCGACTATCTTCTACCTTCCTTTATTATCCCTTACCGCCCTCTCCCTTTAATATTCCGCTATAAATACTACCGCGCTAACGATCTTTACCCCTTAGATCTATTCTACCCTCCCTACTACTTCCGATCCTTATAGGCCTATTTAGATCTTAGCCTTACTAAACTAAATCCGATCCCTTACTACGTTATATATTACTTAGTTCTTCTTTATCTATAGCCTTCCTAGGAATATATTATAGCTTAGCCTAGGGACTATATATATAAAAGTCTACTTTATATAGCCGTTAATATCTATCTTAAATACTATAATTCCTTTAATTTATAGGGCTAGAGTATCTTTTAAGAACGGCCTTAGTTATCCTCTCCTTTTATTAGCGAGGGGTATTTATAGCTTCTTTACTACCCTCTCGCTTACTATAGTATAGTAATTATAGCTAGTATCTATAAGGGCGTTAAGTCCTTTCTTCTTATTAATACTTACTCTTAGTATTACTAAGCTTAGTATAAGATAGTCCCTTATTAACTTTTAAGCTTCTTACTATTTCTCTTTTACCCTTAGCGCCTAACTTTACGCTAAGGTTCCCTTTTTTCTAAGTTATTATTATCCTCGGCGTCCCTCTCTTTCTTTATTATACCCACCCTCTAAGGTTCCTATCTCCTCTTCTTATAATAGAGCGAGATATATCCTTTAACTCTATAGTTAAAGTATATCCGATTCTTTAGCTAGCTCTACCCCTCCCTTTATCTATCTAAGGCGTTAATACTAATTATTAAGGTATCCCTATTTTTATCTTTCCTTTCTTAAGGGTATATATCCGCTAGTCTCCTTCGGTTTAAGAGGGGTTATCTTATTTACTAGACCCTCTCTAGCTTAGCCGCTATTTACGCTACCTAATTAGTATAGGCGGCGAAGCTTAATATAGGGAGGTCGATTATAGCTAACGCCTCGCGGAGCTAGATTCCTAGAGCCCCTTCTAAGAAGACGATCTAAATATTATATAGCTAGGACCCGCCTTTAGCTTTAAAGAGTCTCTACTTAAGCTTTAAGGGGAATACTATAAATATCTAACTTTCCCTTTATTTTATTATCTAGATCGCCGCCGCTATATATAACTAAATATCTATATTAAGGTAGATTAAGTTAAGGTACTTTAAGAATTCCTTTTAATCGTAGCCCCTCTCTACCCTTATTCTATAGTATATAGCGACCGTTTATTATAGCCTAGTATTTAAGTAGTTATAGATAAGGTAAAAGATTTCCTTTAAGCTTAAGAAGAATTCTTTATCTATCTTATACTTCTCTTATATATATCGTGCCTATAAGGTATAGTGCCGTCTTTATCTATCGAATTTTCCTAGGCTTAGGAGAGGCTTCTTATAGCTATTCTTCCTTACTGCCTCCCCTTTAATCGTAGGCGTCGCTGCCCCCCTTATCGCCTCTAAGGGCGGTATTAAACTACCTACCCTACCCCTAGCCCCCTCCTATATACCTATTTATATCGGTTTATCTATCCTTTAGTATATCCTCTTAATCTAGCTAATTAGTTCCTATATCTATAATTAGCTCTATATTACCTAATACCTTATCTTTACCTCTCTTACTTATAGCGAGAGTATTACTTACTCTATTATTAGCTAGGCGTCTAGCCCTCCTATCGCTGCTCCCTACTATCCTTAGGCCTATTCTCCCTCCTCTAAGTTATTAGGATATTTATATTATATCTTTTCGGTCCGATCTTTCTCCGGGCTTTATAGCCTTATCTAAAAGGAGCTTTAGATATATTAAGGGGCAGCGTATACTTAGTATAGTAGTATAGGGCCGAATAATTATTTATTTAAAGCTAAGGAGAAAGGAGGAAAACTCTATCCTAGTTATAATAGTTATCTATCTTCCTTAGTCCTTAGCTCGACCTATATTTAGGTGCTATTTAGCCTAAGTTTAGGTTAAGCTCTGCCTATATATAGGTCTACTTCCGCCCGACTTTAGTACGGTCGCTATAGTATAACCTTAGCCTTCTACGGGCGTAGCCTATAATATATACCCTTTTTAGTATAAGTCCTTATAAGTTTAGTTATTTAGCGCCTTATCCTTTTAGCTAAGTAAGTTAGCCTTAAAAGCTAGTTTTTATAAGTATTAATTTTCTACTAATAGAATATATATATAATAGTCTAGGTAGACCTTAATAATACCTTAGTCCTTTTATAAGGTTTAAAAGGAAGCGACTATATATTAGATCTTTTTTATAAATATAAGGTCCTATAAGAATATACCCTTATATTCCTATTTTACTATTATAAAGAAATAATAGGTATAGGGAGGCTCTATAAAATAAGCTAGTAAAAAGAGGCTCTATAATATAGTTTAAGGGAATAACCCTTAAAGATAAAAGACCTTTACTAAATATCTATACCTTCTTTTAAGAAAAGCGGGTAAAGATAAGCCTATCTTAATAAATAAAAATATATATTTTTTATATAGGTTAATTATAAGTAGAATAGATACCCTATTACTTATTTTAGCCTAGCGGTTCTAAAGATATCCGCGATATAAGAATAGGTAGGGCATAGAATATTCTAGTTAAATCTACTACTTATACTAGAACCTATAGTCTTATATTAACTATTACATTATAATTAGATTACCTACTAAGTTAAGAAGACTTACTATAGATAGAGCTTTTTAAGTACTATATAATATACTAAAAAGATAACTAATTCGTCTACTAGTAAGTAAGTAATAGTTTATAAAAGATAAAGGATTTCCCTAGGAGTAGTAGATAAAATAAGTAAGTTTATAAGTATCTTTTATAACGCTATTCTTCTAATATATTATTTAGCCCCTTATATACTTATTATAAATTCTAAACGAATCCCTACCTTATACTCCTTTAACCGATCTTTCCGCTTATATTATTAATTACTTAATCCTACGCTTATTCCTTATACCTATCTATAGGCTATAAGCCTAGCTTTTCTATAAGTTAAGTAATAACTTCGAAAAACCTTTAAAATTCTAATACTAACTATATAACCTTAAATTCTCTAAAATAAGCTTTAAGGATAAGTTCGAATTTACTAAACTTAAGGGTAGTTCTAACTATACTTTCTAGGCTATTTAAATATAGGCTCTTTTAATTAAGGAGAAGCTTTCTACTACTATATAGTAAGAAAATTACTTAAAAATAAAAGAAGCACTTACTTTAATTTTTCTTTATATAGAGGATAGTCCCTTAACCTATATAAAGTATATAATAAATACTAAAGAGGCTTAGGATAGGTTAAAAAACCTATATAACCTTATTTCTTTAACTTTAAATTACTTAGTTATAAAGGAGCTTTTTAATACTTTAGTAAGGGATTTTAAATCCTTAGATAAATAAGGTAAAAGAAGAATTTAAGGAGCTAAAGGTATAGAATATTATAATTCTAAAAGTAGTTATTATAGCTTAGATTTTAAATAGCCTTTTAAGCTTATTTTCTAGCTATATAACTAATATAATATAAGCTCTTTAAAATAGCTTAAAGGCTTTTAATTAAGAGTCTCTCTCTAGTAGTCTTATAAACGAATTTAAGAGAACTAAGTTTCTAGAAAGTCCCTTTAAGTAAGCTTTCTTTACTAAGAAGCCTTATAAAAAGATAAAAATTATATTATAATATACTTACTATAAGATAAAAGGGCATCTAGTTTAAGATTACTACTATCCTTACTTAGAAAATGCCTTTAAAGGCTTTTCTATAAATTTAAATAATTAAAATAAAGGAATACCTTTTAAGAGGCCTAGAAAACCCTTTATAGAAGGAAATCCTATTAAATTAGACTCTTACGTTAATAAGAAGAAGAAAAAACCCTTTGCTTTATATAGATCGGGAGCAGAAAAAATTAAAATCGATAATTAAATAGACGAAAAACTAGAAATAGATTTTTCTATTCCTCCTCCTACCCCTAGAAATTATAAAAGCTTTAAAGAAAAAGTAAAGGTATATATCTCTTTAAATATACTTAAAAAGGCTATATTTAATAATATATAAATAGGACCTTTAAATTCCTCTTAGATTAAAAACCTTATATATAATATAATAGAAAAGGAAATCCTTATAAAATCTTAGAAAATAGAAATTTCTATAATTTTATATATAATACTAATACTATTATATATATAGTATTAAAATAGAAATTCCTTATTAATTTTTAAATTATCTCTACTAAGGTTAATTAGTAAAAGGCATCCTATATAGTTATTAAAAGCTATAGAGATCTTTTTTTTAGATTTCTAAATAATAAAAGACTATTTATCTTAAGAAACTACTTTTTTATACTTAAATTAAAAGTAAATATTATAAGCTAATTATATTTTTAAAATACTTATGCCTTTATTAATAGTAAGGAGATTTTCCTATTTAATAACTAAGCTAATATTATATTTAAAGGAAAATAGTAAGATAACCTTTATATCTTCTCTTTAAAAATTTCTTTCTTAAAGAAAAAGATATTCCTATATATTATTAATAATATAAGGAATAATATAAAGGACCTTAACTTTTATTTATAGTATTTAAGGTTAGGATATATAAGTCTTAAAGCCTTATTAAAAACCTTTAAAAGATATAATAAAGATATAACTATCCTTAAGAAGAATATTATAAAAATAAAAGAATATAAAGCTTATATTAAAGTAAAGGCAACTAATAATAGGAATAAATCCCTATTTAATAAGGTATATAACTACCTTAATAGAGTTACTATTAATATTTAAGGCCCTATAAAGACCTTTACTTATAATAAATATACCTCCTTTATATCCTTTTTAAATATAAGAATAAGATATTTAGAAATATCTTAAATAAAGTCTAAGGTAGAAGCCTTAAATAAACTCTTAGAATATAAAGCCTTAGTTAAAAATAACTAGGATAATATTACTATAAAAGAAGTCTTTTTCTCGTAAAGAGAGATACGAGAAGTATATAAAAATATATAAAGGTAAAATTAAAAGTAAGGGGTCGGATAGGCAGGGCAGAGAGATTTAATTCTTATAGGAGTAGTAATTATAGTAGGGGAGTAATTATTATATTGCCTTAATTCTCTTTCTTTCCTCTATCTAACGCCCCTCTTTATACCCGTTTAGTATCTTAATTAATAAAGAAGATCCTACTTAAAGAAGCTACTAATATCCTTTTAACTACCAAGCTTTTTACTAGGTTTTCCCCTCTTTTCTAGCCGTTGCCGGTATATCCGTCTTATCTCTGGCTACCTCTATAGGAAGCTATCGCTACTTCTACTTCCCCTCTTACCCCTACCCTCCTCTCTATACCTCTTTTTAGCTCCTTTCTTAAAACCTATTTTTTAGCTTCCTAGGTCCCTCTTACTAAGGGATATCTCTAAGAACTATAAAATCAAGCTACGCTTCGCGATACTTTTTAGATAACGTAAAGGAATTCCTATATAAAATAAACCCCTACTACTTAAGAAAGGGAATAAAATATTATACTAGCCCTCCTAGGACTCTTAAATTAAACGGAGTAATAAAGAGGATTAATAGGACTATTTTAAATAAAGTCTAGGCTATTTTATTTATAGTAAAACTACCTAAATATTTATAGGGAGAAGCTATTTTAATAGTAGCTTATTTATATAATAGGACCCCTTACTTATAAATAGGCTTTTAAACTCTTATAAATAAAAAGGAAAATAAATCTCTAGCCTTAAAAGACTTAAAGAAAATTAAGACCTTTAAAAGTACTATTTATTATAAAAATAAAGACCTCTTAAATAAGCTAGAAATAGAAGGTTATAAGGGTACTATTATAGGTTATACTAAAGATACTTATAAAATATATAGCTTTTTAAAAAGAAGGGTAATAATTTCTAGAAATATTATTATTTAAGAAAATAAATATATAGAAAATTAAAAAGAAGAAGACCTTAAGGACTTTAACTTTAATACCTTACCTTCTATAAATAAGGTCCTAGATAATTATTAAAGAATAAGTAGAAGTTAAAATTAAATAGTTCTTTCCCTTTTATATAATTATTTCTTATTTTAATAATTATCCTTTAATAGCTAAAAAATAAAATAATTTTATAAAGGGAACCTATATATAAAGAAAGTAATAACTCTTCCTTAAAAGAAAAGGAAAATAACCCTCTTATAAAAAAGGAAGATAACCTTATTATAGAGAAAAGAAATAACCCTTTTATAGAGAAGGAAAATAACCTTTTTATAAAGAAAGAAGATAACCTTTTTATAAAAAAGGGAAATAATCCTCTTTTTAAAAAAGGGATTAAATAAGGATCTAAAAATCTATATTAGTATACCTAAGAAGCTAAACGGATTTTATAAAGACTATATTATTTACCGTAATATAAATATTATATTAAATAGTAAAAGTAAAGAGATTATTTTATCTTTACTAGAAAATAAGGATCTTATAGTACCTAAAATACTTAAATAGGCTATAAATAGCTTAGAAGCTATAAAATAAAAAAGAACTATATTTCTAAAAATAAAAGAGCTCTTATACTAAAATACCTAAGAATTAAAGCCTCTTCCTAGTAATAGGGAGGCCCTAATCGGCCGTTAGGTCTATAAAATAAAGTAGGATAATAATAATAATATTATTATTAAATATAAAGCCTATTATATAGTATAAGGATTTAATTAGGTCTATAGCTTAGATTATTTAGAAACCTTTTCTATAATAGTAAGACCTAAATCTATTAGAATGCTACTTATAATATCTATTTTTAATAATTATACTTTACTAAAATATACTATAAAAAAAGTATTATATAGCCTTAAATAAAGCCTAAAGCTTTAGTATAACTATCTTAGCTCTATTTTAGCTAAGTTAGGATTTTTAGCCCTTCTTATAAATAAAAGGGTAATTATAAATACGTAATATAAAATTATAATAGTAATATATATAGATAGCCTCTTAATAATAAGGCTTAATAAAGGTATAATAAATAATCTACTTAAAAAAGCAGCTAATTATATAAATATTTAGCTTTTAAGCGAACTAAAAAACTTCTTAGGAATATATATAGTTATAAACTAAAGTAGAAAGGAGATATTTATATCCTAGGAAATATATATTCGTAATAAAATACGAGAATAAAATAAAGAAGCCTTAGGGACTTTTAATACGCTTATTATAGTAAGAGTAAAGCTTAAAAAGGCTATTATAACGCCTTTATAAAAAGAAATCCTTATTTACTAAAGGGAAATAAGGGCTCTATTATATCTAGCTATAATAAGTAAGCTAGATATTTTATATACTATTATTTCTAATACTAGATTTACTTTTAAACTAAATAATATATATTTTAAGGCGTTAAATACTATCTAGAAATATTCAAATTAATACCTTAACTTATAGATAATTTATTACTATAATATCCTTTATACTTATAACTTTATAAAAGGTTATTCCGATACTAGCTAAGCGTCTAACCTTATAAATAGGAAATCCGTTTTTAGATACTATTTTTATATTTATAAAGATATTATAAGTTAAGCTAGCTAGATACTAAAATCTATAGCCCTATTAATATATAATACTAAATTTATTGCCCTTAAGGAAGCTAATAAAAAAGCTTTATATCTAAATCGGCTATTTTATTCTATAAATAATAGCTTATCTATTAAGATTCTTAATACTATACCTCTTATATTAATAGATAATAAGGCAGCTATTAAATTAGCTAAAAATCCGGAATTCTATAAAAAGATAAAGTATATATATATAGCTTACTTTTATACCTAAGAGAATATTAAGGAAAAGAAGATCCGGATTTTCTATATTAAATCTAAAGATAATATTACCGATATATTTACTAAGGAACTAAAAAGAGAAAAATTCTTTAAGTTCTAAAAGCTTCTTTCCTTTAAGGTATTAAAAGAGCCTTAAAAAGAAAAAGCTTATATCCCTTTAATAAAGGGCTTTTTAGCTATCTTTTACTTTCTTAGCTTTTCCTTTATATATAACTAATAGGTTTTTTCCTTTAAAAAGGTTTCCTATTAGTAAAAAATAACCTATAAAAATAGGTATTTTTCCTTATTAAAGGTTTCCTATAATAACTCTAAAAGGCTTTTTCCTTATAAAGGTTTACCTAAAAAGAGGAGAAATAATTATAACTATAACTAAGAATTTTCCTACTAAGGTTTTTCCTAGAAAGGGTTTTAAAATTTTCCTTTATATTCCTATTATATAACTTATTTTTAATAAGGATAATTCTACTATAAAAGAAATAACTAGTAAAGAGTACTATTTACCTAGTACTCTTTAAAAGACGCTATAAGAATATACCCTTATATTCCTATCTTACTATTATAAATAGATAATAAGTATAAGGAGGCTTTATAGAATAAGCTAGTAAAAAGAAGCTCTATAATATAGTCTAAGGGAATAACCCTTATAGATAAAATACCTTTACTAGATAGTAATAGCTTCCTTTAGGAAAAGCGGGTTAAGAAAAGCCTATCCTAATAAGTATAAATATATATAAAATATATTAGTTAGTTATAAGTAGAATAGATACCTTATTATCTATTTTAGCTTAGCGGTTTTAAAGATATCTATAATATAAGAATAGGTAAAGCATAGAATATTCTAGTTAAATCTATTATTTATACTAGAACCTATAGTCTTATATTAACTATTACGCTATAATCAAATTACGTACTAAGTTTAGAGGATTTTCTATAGATAGGGCTTTTTAAGTACTATATAATATATTAAAAAGCTTACTAGTTAGTTTACTAGTAAGTAAGTAATAGTTTATAAAAGATAAAGGATTTCCCTAAGAGTAGTAAATAAAATAAGTAAGTTTATAAGTATCTTTTATAATACTATTCTTTTAATATATTATTTAGCCCTTTATATACTTATTATAAATTCTAGATAAAACCCTACCTTATACCCCTTTAACTACCCCTTTTACCTATATTAATAATTCCTTAATCCTATACTTATTACCTATACCTCCTTATAAAGATTAAAGATAATAATAATTATTATTTTTATTCTTTAACGGAAAGAATAATAAGAGTTTAAAGGTAGCTTAAGAAAGTTATATAAAACCTATAATATTTAAGTAGGAAAGGAAAGTTATAAAGCTAACTATAGGGAAATATAAGTATTTAAGCTAGATAACTATTAAATAAAGTATAAAAAAGAAGGATAGTATAAACTAAGCGCGTTTAGTATTTAATATACCTTTAATTAATATAAACTTTACTATATTTATTAGTATAAAAGAAAAAGAGGAAATATAAGTAATACTATATTATTCTACTTTTAATATTATTATATTATAAGTAAAATAGTTAATTATTATATAAAGTAAGGTTAAAAAAGATAATAAGAGAGAATTTAATTAATTAGGTAATATATTTTATAATATAAAAGGTATATAAGTAGAAAAATACTATCTTAGTCGCTCTTTACTTTTAGTTAGCTGTTTAAGAAAAGAACTAGCTAGCTAGTAAGTATCTTATATATATTAATATAATATATTATATAATATTTAGTACTTAAATAACTAAGGGAAGTTAAGGTTTTCTAGCTTTTTTAGCTCTTATTTAATAGTATTATAAACTAATACCTTTTATACTCTTATTATCTTATTTAATAAGTAAGTATTAAGCTATTATTAGCTATATTAATAAATAATAAGTAAGAACGCTAAGTAATATTATAAAATATCTTCTTTATAATCTTATATAGAATTATTATTAAGATTTTTATAGAGAATAAATAGCTATTTAAATATACCGCCCTTATAATCTCTTTATTTATAAATAGTATATTATTATTATTAAGATTATACTAAGGACCTAGCTAAAGGTATCTAGAACTTTAATATTAAATAAGAGGGAAAAACTAAAGTACTTAAGGGAAAACCCTCCCCTCTTTTAATATAGGTCCGCTTTAAATAAGGTCTTAGTAGTAGTATATAGGAAATTTATACTAGCTACCGCGGGCTTCTCCTATATATTTATATTTCGGCGTAGGCCTTCTTAGGCTATAGCTACTTTTATCTTAAGCGGCCGCGGCCTAGGCTTACTAGCCTAAGCCTAGGGTTATAGGTAGTAGTCTTACTTTAAGGGCCTAACTTATAAGCGCCTCTATTCCTTATAGCTCTTACGCTACTATTATATAGCTATAATCGCGTTAGCTTATTAGTTAGTTAGTTAGTAGGGTAGGTAATATTTAGTTACTAGGCTAGGCGCTAGTATAGGTCGGTCTTAAGTAGGGCTAGCTAATCGAAACTTAGTTAGCTAGCTCCGCTAATTAAAAATCGGTTCCTATCTAGCTATACGACTTCTTAATTAAGGGCGCGGCGGTCTATATTTACTATCTATTATATAGTTACTAATTACGCGCGCCTAGCTTATATATATATATACCTACCCTTCTCCTATGGTTTTATTCTTACCTCTTCCTTTTACCTCTCTACTTATTATCCCTTATATAAGCTTAGAATCTTACCTATCTCGTTTCCCTATCTTTAGGTCTTACTAGTACTATAGCTAGATCTCTTAACTTTATTTTATAATATTTAACTAGGAAGCTAACTTTATCGCGAAGCGTAGCCTAATTTCGTAGTTCTCGGAGATATCCCTTAGTAAGAGGGACTAAGGAAGCTAAAAAACACCCGGTATAGAAAAAGGAAGAAGAGGTATAGAAAGGAGGGTAGGGGTATAAGGGGAAGCAGAAGTAGTAATAGCTTCCTATAGAGGTAGCGAGAGATAAGACGGATATGCCGGCAACGGCTAGAAAGGAGGGGAAAAACCAGCAAAAAGCTCGGTAGTTAAAGGGATATTAGTAGCTTCTTTAAGTAGGATCTTCTTTATTAATTAAGATGCTAGACGGGTATAAAGAGGGGCGTTAGATAAAGGAAAGAAGTAGAATTAAGGCAATATAATAATTACTCCCTTACCTTTATTGCTGCTCCTATAAGAATTAAATCCCTCTGCCCTACTTATCCGACCCCTTACTTTTAATTTTACCTTTATATATTTTATATATACTTCTCGTATCTCTCTTCGCGAGATTTATAAGCCTAGGAGGAATAGAACTCCTATACCTTCCGGCTGCTATAAAAGGCATCTTTCTTATATCCCTCGTAGCTTCCTTTTACCCCTCTTACTAAAAAAGCCGATTTTTAACCGACTTTTCTACCCCCCTTCTTTTATAACGATAACGAAAACCGACTCCTCTACCGTCCCTACGGTCTATAGGACGATTCTTATAGAGCCCTAAGATTAGGATAAGTAGGTAAAGGAGCTACGGGCTCGTATAGATAGAACTATCTATAATTTAGTCTTCTTTAATAAGTAGGACCCTCTCGAGCCCCCTCTTTATCCGAGGGTAACGGACTTTATAGAGGGAGCTTCCCTCTTTTCTAAGCTAACCTCTATATAATAGAGAGCTTTTTCTACTACCTTAGGTAACTACGAGAGTTACTATAAGGAATACCTTTATAAGACGAAGCTGCTAACTACTATACGTATAGCGATAACGGAATCTATTAGTACTATAAAGCTAATTACTCTTTAAGAGGAAGAGACTCTAAGGTAGTAGCTTTTAAAGCTCGAGACCTTAATAGCTCCCTCGAGAGGATATATAACTAACCGTATTAAGAAGACCTATACGGCCTACCTGGGAGCCTTTTCTACTAGGAACCTACTAGCTTCTTCGTAGCTAGCTAAGTAGGAAGAAATCCTTAAGGAAGCTAACTAATACTTCCTTATAGAAGCTCTTTCCGGCTAGTAGCTATAGGATATATCTCTACTAATAAAGCCTATTAGTAACGGTTACTCGACTATCTTTTAAGAGGCTAGCTAGGAACTAGACGAAGAGGCTACTAGAGTATAATAGTAAGCAGTCTTATTCCTTCGTGGCTAGCACTCGACCTAGACGGCTCGACCTACTGCCCCTATAGCTGCTATAGCCCCTGCTGCTACGGCTCCCGCTGCTGCTGCTGCGGCTGTTGCTCCTTCGGCTCCTCCTCCCTTAAGAGCCTTAACGCCGTCGTTAACTATAGCTACGGCCCCGGCCCCGGCTACGCATCTTACTCCGGGCCCGGCCCCGGTCCCGTTAGTTAGACCGGCCCGACTAGTCCCCTAATAGACCTTTTAGTCCGTTAGTCGAAAAATTAGGGAACTAGTCGAAATCGAACCTCGTTAAAATTAATAATAAGGGGTAAAAAGGGGGGGTTTTTAAGCAGACCTTCCGGACCGGGACAAGGATTTCTCGAAGAAACGTATAAGGAGGAATCGACCTACCTACTAAGCATGCAAAAAGACCTATCGGCTAGAAGACTGCTAGTAGGTCTTCGAGGAAAATAGACCTAAAGGAATTAACCCTTAAAAGAGGCTATAAGAAATAGTATAATAGTCTCTTAAGGAGGACCCCTTATTATAGAAGAAGATAGACGAGATTCGGGTTACTAAGAAATAGTAACTAACGCCGCTACTATAAATTCGAGGAAATATCGTTAGTATAGTAAATCCGGTATTTATCTTCCCTACGGATTAGTAAGACTAACCGTTAGGACCCTCCGACTATCCCCTACGAAAATTAGCTATCCTTAACTCTAGTACTTCCTTTAATATCTATAATATACTCTTATAATTCCGGTCCTTTAAGAAGGTATAGAGGGAATATCTTATTACTAGGGAATTAACCGTACGTATAGAGGGATATAGAAGGGTGAATTTTAAGATAAAATTATATAACGGATCTATATAAATTCTTCGAAGAAAAAGGGTAGCTTTTTGCCCTCGATTTTTAACGAGCCTAATTTCCTTTTACTTTCTTTAAGAGGAAGGAATCTGTTAGGATACGACGTCTAAGCCTATAAGGCTAGTCTAGAAGAATTAGACTATTAGGCTTATCGAGGAGAAATTCGGTTAATTTATTCTCGAATTCCAACCTATCCTTAGGAAGGAATCTCTCGAGAAGTTAGCTTTCCCTACTAAGAGGGTAGGATCTAAGGACCCTCTTCTAGTAGCCTAAGGAGACGGTATTCTTTAGCACGCACGACTTAGATACCCGGGCCTCCTAGCTTTATATAAGCTAGGCTAATAATAGGGCGTACGAATAAGGGGCCTAAAGACCGTCGAATATAAATACTATAGCTAAGGGAAGACTAAGAGACGAATTTCTAGATAGATACCTATATGGCCGGACTAGCCGTATAAGGAAATTTAGGTCGATTAGACCGACGTCTCTAAGGATTAGGAAAGCTTCGTTAGGGTAATATTTTTTATAAACGCTTTTTTAGGGATAGTTTTCCCCTATTTCTTACGGACCTACTTAAGTAAGTATAACTAGTTTGCCTTCTAAGACTTTATTAACTAGATAAAATCCTACTTTAGCTATAAGGTAAAGAAGATACGGTCTAATAGAGAGCTATTTATAAAGGATATCTTAAATTAGCTTTAAAAAAAGGGCATTTTACCCCTCCCGTTAGCACCGAATACCTAGGCCTAAAACGGAAGGGTAGAAAGATTAAGGGGTGCTATAATAGAAAGGGCCTATACGATAAGACTTACTATAAGGCTTCTATACGACCTTTAGAGGGAAGTTATTAAGACAACCTATTACCTTTAGAACCGGACCCTAAGGGGACTAAGGGACAATAGGGACCTAGAGACCCTTTTTAAGACCTAAGGAATAAACTAGAAATCCCCCCTTAAGCTCTTTACGAAAAAGAGGGCCTCGCTAGCCTACCTTTATACCTACGGCTATAAGGCATACGTAATAACTACCGATATATAGCTAAAAAGAAAGAAGAAAAGAAAGCTTAATCCGAGAGCCTTTATTAGTTACCTCGTTAGTTATAATTCTATAAATATCTTCTAGATCTAGATTCCTCTTTTATAGAAGGTTATTTCGACTAGGGATATAATTTTTAACGAATCTAGCTTCTTCGATAGAAAGAAGGATTAATAGCCCCTCTTACTTTCTTAACGTTAGCTAATTTAGAAGATCTAAATCCCCCCTTCCTAATAGTCTTAAGAAGAGGTCCTAGATAAGGAAACGGAAGAAGAAACTAACGTTAAAGTAGTCGAGGATAACGCTAACTTTAAAGAAGAAGAGGAAGCTACTAGATTAGATAATCTAAACGAAGAAGGAGGCTATAGGAAAGCGGTAGAGCTAGAATACGCCTACCTCCCTACGCCTCCTCTTATAGAATAAGAAGAAGATCTAAAAGTAGCTTTTTTAGTTAGTCTTCCTATCTCGACCCCTAAGGGGGGAGGAAAGGCACCTCTCTTAAAGGATTATCCGGCTGCCTTTTTATCCCTACTTCGAGAAGCAAAGGAAGGTATAGGGCCCGATATAAAAGAAGACTAGTTTCTCCCTTATTTCGATTATTTTTCCGACTTCTACCTAACGCTAATAGAAGACGGTTCCTATAGAGCGTTTATAGTAGGCCGGCTCTTTAAGCTATAGCTATTAGTAAGGAAGGTATATAAAAGAGACCTCCTAGACCTACTAGTAAACTAAAAGCAGCTAGAAAAACACCCCTTTAGAGACTAGTTTTTCTAGGCCTAGAAAGACCACCTAGCCTTATATAAAGAGATAGGGTCTTTCGAAGAGGTCCTTAAGGAAAAAGTAAGAGGAAAATAGGTCCTTAGCTATAAGTAGGTCTTTATCTATAAGACTAATAAACACAGCTTCCTTTAAAAGTATAAAGCCCGGCTAGTTATCTATAGGAATTAATAGGAAAAAGGGGATCTACCTACTAGGGCAACCACCCTAGTAGGGACGTCTTTTCGGACCCTTATAGCTATAGCAGTAGAATTCGACCTTAAGCTCGAATAGATAGATATAGTTAACGCCTTTATTAACTATCTACTCGAGGAAGAAAAAGAAGTTATCTATATACGCCTTCTACTAAGCTTCTAATAGCTAGGAAAGGTTTTATAGCTTAGGAAATCTCTATATAGACTACGAAGATTACCCCTTCTTTAGTAATAGTATTTAATAGGTTCCCTTAAAGCCCTAGGCTTTAAGAAAGTCCTTTAAAAACCGTATATAATATAGAAGGGTAAAATCACGGTCTTCTTCTACGTCGACGATATTATCTAGGCCTACCTAAAAGAGGAAGAAGCTATTACTAGTATAGCTATATAAGGCCTATAATAAAGGTATAAGATAACTAGGCTAGGGGAGCTAAAGTAGTTCCTAGGGATACGAATCCTTTAGAATAGGTCCTAACGGATTATCTAGCTTACCTAGGACGCCTATATCGATAAGGTCGCTTATAAATTCCTCCCTAATTCCCTCGATAAGAAGCTTCCCTCTACGCCTATATTAGACGAAGAGCTTTTACCTAATCCGTCCTTTTAAGCTAGGGAGTAAGAGAAACACTAATATTAATAGAAGGTAGGCTCCCTGCTTTTTCTAGCTATTTCTACTAGACCGGATATCTCTTTTACGGTCTCCTAGCTAGCTAGGTATAACTAGAATCCTAGCCCTAGGCATTAAGAAGTAGTAGATAGAGCTATCCTTTATCTCTATTTAATAAGATTATATAGTCTACGCCTAAGAGGGTAGGAAAGGAAGAAATTAGCTACCGAAATCTTCCTTTATTTAAGCGATTTATCTTTTACGGATAATTCCTTAGATAGAAAGAGCTTATAAGGGTATATTATATCCCTTTTTAGAGGAACTATTGCTTAGAAAGCTTCGAAGTAAGCTACCGTTACGACTTCTAGTATAAAGGCAGAGCTACTAGCTCTTTTAGAAGCGTTAAAAGAAGCGATTTTCCTTAGCCGGCTACTAATATCTCTATAACTATAAATCCTAACCCCGTTAGCTATAGAATACGATAATATATAGACTATACGAATTCTTATAGATAATAGTAAGTTATTAACCTAGCTACGGTATATTAATATCTACTAGTATTAGTTACGCTAAGAGGTCTAAAGGGGACTTATTTCCGTCCGTTAGGTTCTAACGGTATCGATAAAAGCCAACGGTCTTACGAAGCCCCTACTAAAGTAGAAGCTAGCTATTATTTTATAGTAAATTACGCTAGAAGACGTTCGAGAAAAGCTATCCTTAGAAGCCTGCCTTAAGAGTCTACGAGAGGAGCTAATAGCCTATACGAGAAGGTAATGTCTATAGCCGAAGAAGAAGGAAGAGGTTTTTCCCTTTAAAGGGCCCCTTATTTTAATTAGGTTTTTCCCTTTAAAGAAGGCCCCCTTTCTTATAGGACTTTCCCCTCTTTAGGCCCCTTTTCCTTAAGTAGGTCTAAAAGAGCCTAGGGACCTAAAAGGGCCCTTACTTTCCTCGAGTAAAGGGAGAAGTATAGAGCTAAGAACCTCCTCTATACGCTTACTAGCCTAAAGCCGTATTAGCTATACCCTTACTATAAGGGCAGGCTATAGCTAAGGGGGTATATCGCGAAGCGTAGCCTAATTTCGTAGTTCTCGGAGATATCCCTTAGTAAGAGGGACTAAGGAAGCTAAAAAACACCCGGTATAGGAAAAGGAAGAAGAGGTATAGAAAGGAGGGTAGGGGTATAAGGGGAAGCAGAAGTAGCGATAGCTTCCTATAGAGGTAGCGGGAGATAAGACGGATATACCGGCAACGGCTAAAAAGGAGGGGAAAAACCAGCAAAAAGCTCGGTAGTTAAAGGGATATTAGTAGCTTCTTTAAGCAGGATCTTCTTTATTAATTAAGATACTAAGCAGGTATAAAGAGGGGCGTTAGATAGAGGAAAGAAGGAGAATTAAGGCAATATAATAATTACTCCCCTACCTTTATTACCGCTCCTATAAGAATTAAATCCCTCTACCCTGCCTGTCCGACCCCTTACTTCTAATTTTACCTTCGTGTATTTTATATATACTTCTCGTATCTCTCTTCGCGAGAAACTTAGGTAGTAGCGGCTCTCCCCCTCTTAAGCCCCCTCCTTATAAGAAGGTCGCTACTATAGTAGGTTTAAAGCACTCTATCCTATATTTTATATATATTAAGCGCTTTACTAGTAAGCTTACCTATAAGTCTTTTACCAGCTATTAAAACTAGTCTTATAAGTAATAATCCTAGATATATCCTAGGTTAGTCCTACCTTTAATACTTTTACTAACTTTAATATCTATAAAGGCTAAAGCTTATATTACTTACGCTAACTTTAACTAGTCCTATTACTAAGTAAGTATCCCTATCTTACTATAGTATAGTCTAAGTTCGGCGCTAATCTATATTTAGATTACCTTTAAAAGTAAAGAGGCTATACGCGCCCTCTACTAAGCTTAGTCTAAGGTTAACCGTCCCTCTCTTATTAAGGGTTTAGTATAAAAGCGCCTTTACTACGCTACTTTAAAGACTTATATTCGCGCTAAGTAAAAGGCCCTTACTACTAAAGGTAAGAGTATATTAAGCGAGTCCGCCCTTAGTCTAGCTATAGTAGCTAAGAATATTAAAACGCTTACTATAGCTTTTACTTATTTTATAGATAATACCTACTATATATATAAGTCCTTAAAGAAGTACTTAGGTAAGTTTAGTAATACTATTAATATTATAAAAAAGATATAGCCGCCTATTAAATATAAGCGATAGCGTTAATTAATATATATAGTATACGCGATATACCCCTTTAAGGATATTAGGTTAATTTATCCTAGGATACCTAGATATCCTAGACTATAGCGGGAATTTTTATATAGGTAGGCCCTATACTAATACCGCGTAATTACTTTAGCGGGACTTAAACCTTAGGCCTTTTAGGTAGTACGCGCTAGGCTAGCTAGAAGAAGTATATACGTAGTTACTAAGAAGTTCCTAGAGGGGTAACCCCTCTACCTAGGCTTATAACTATTATAAAAAAGATATAGCGGCCTATTAGATATAAGTAATAGCGTTAATTAACGTATATAAAGTATACGATATACCCCCTTAGGGATACTAGGTTAATTTATCCTAGGATACCTAGATATCCTAGACTATAGAGGGAATTTTTATATAAGTAGGCCCTATACTAATACCGCGTAATTACTTTAGCGTAACTTAAACCTTAGGCCTTTTAAGTAATACGCGCTAGGCTAGCTAGAAGAAGTACGTATATAGTTACTAGGAAGTTCCTAGAAGGGTAACCCCTCTACCTAGGCTTATAACTATTATAAAAAAGATATAGCGGCTTATTAGATATAAGTAATAGCGTTAATTAACGTATATAGAGTATACGATAATTAAGACCCTAGCTTAGGTTAAGCCTAAGTCGCTCTCGGTTACTTAAAAGACCTTTATAGCGGTTAATAATCTCGCTAACTATTTCTATCTTATTACTAGCGACGACTATAATAGTAAGGATAATAGCGATAATTATACTAAGCTTAGTCTAGCCTCTTTTAAAAAAGGGAAGGGTAAGGGTAAGGGTAAGGTACTTATTACGTTTAAAGCCTTATTTAATACTAAGGCTAAAGGGTCCGCTACTATTTTTATACTTATAGCTATCTTTTTTTTTTATATTATTACTTATATATAGCCTCTAGGGCTATAGCGAGGCTAGTAAGGGCCTAGGCCCTTATTAGTAGTCCTAGCTAGCTATAAAGCCTAGGGGCTTATAACTAATTAGGGAAAGGGTAGCTATAAAGGTAATAATAAAGGAAAGGTTAGTTTAGTTTCTCCTACGCGGTTATTTTCCCCCCTATAGGCCCTAGGGCCCCTAGGTTACTCCTTTTCGAGCTACTTAGCTATCCCTATCTTTATTTTAGCTAAGAAGGTTAGAAGGGCTTCCCTTCCTTCCTTAAAGCTATAAAGAATAGGTAGGCTAAGGGCCCCCTTCTATCTCTTAGAGGTCTAGTAAAGGACCTCTCTTTCCCTCCTATAGCTCGGGCACCTTAGGATAAGGTGCCTAGCCGTATACCTTTCTTAGCCGTAGCGGTAGTTATCTCGGTCTACCTTATTAGTCCTTTTTAAGAAGGAAAATAAGAAGCCGGCCTTAAAGAGGAGCTAATAAAAGGCCGAGAGGGTCGGCCTAGGCCTCCCTATAAGGTCCTTTTCTAGGCTAAGGGCTAGGCGGGGGGTTAGTAGCCTAGAGTCCCTTTTAATAGTCCTTAATAGCTTACCGGACCTTTCTTTATAGGTAGCTAATAGAGACTAAGGGGGTCCCTTAGGTAGGGGCCCCTAAGCCTCTTTTAGCTAGTTAGTCGGCTAGCTTATTACTAAAGATCCCTAGGTAGCTAGGGCACTAGTATAGCTATATATTATAAAAGGCTTCTAAGCTAGATAGGAGCCTTTTAATATATATAGCTAGGTCTAAGAAACTTATAACCTTCTTTATAGCGGCTTAGCTATCTATAAAGATATAGGTATCTATAAGGGGGTTAAGAGGGCTAAGCTTTAAGGGCCGAGGCCTCCTAGCTAGGTCTTCTAAGACCCTTAGTATCGCGAATAGCTCTATATTAGCTACTTCGATTAAGAGCCCTAGGTTCTTATAGTACGCCTTAATAAGCCTATTTTCTAGGCCTATTTTATAAAAGGAGTAAGCGTTAGTCTTTATAGGGGACCCTTTAAGGCACCCCTTAGAGCCGTCGGTATAAAAGGCTAGGGGCTATAACCTAAAGTCTTCTAGGCTAGCTAGGCTAGCTAAGAGGCGTTAGTATTACTTCTTAGCTAAAGGCTTAGGGGCCTTTATTATCGTAATAGAGGCCTTAGGCTCTAAGGCCTATAAGGGCTCCTAGCTAGCTTTCCTTCTTTCTAAGTTATAGTTAGGTTCTATAAGGGCTACTAGGCCTTTAAGGAAGTAAAAGAGCTATATATATAGCTTAATATAGCTTAAGGCCCTTAGGTTAGAGCTTAAGTTAGTAAGGTTATCCTATATAGCTAGGTTATAAGCTTACCTTATAAGGTAACTAAGTAAGAAGTATAGGGTCTAAAGGGCGTAAGAAAGGCATGCCCTTTTAAATCGTACCTTTAGTAGCGGTAGGGCCGCTTTAGCTTCTAAGGCCTTAATAGGGGATCCTTTAAAGTCCCTTAAGACCTTTAAAAGAGCTTAGTTTTATAGCCTTTAAAAAGGCTTTATAAGGTTCTTAGGGGTCTTAGGCCCCTTATACTAAAGTTAGGCCCCGTAGTCTACTATAGAGGTTACGTAGGCCTAGTAGAGCTATTTAGAGGCTCTAAATAATAGGCTTTTTTACGTAGAGGTTAGGCGGGATAGTCCTTTAAAGGCAGCTTATATAGATACTACCTTCTTCTTAATATATTATTTAAATAGGAGCCTAGAATTAAAAAAGACCCCTAGCTAGCGTACTAAGGGCTTTGCCTCGAAAAATAAGCCTCTTACTATTATACCCTTTAAAATAAGCTATCGTTGCTTACTAAAGTAGATAAGTTCTATCTTTAAGGGGTCGAAGTAAACCCCTTAGTCTTTAGCTTATTTAAATAGGTTAGTAGCTATTACTTCTAGCTACTAAACGTTCTTCTTAGCTAAGGTCGACGTTATAAAGATACTAAAGTTATCTATATAAGATAGCTAGTATCCCTTAGCCGCTAGTATCCCCCTTACGTATAAGAGGAATAAAATAAGGCTAATAGGGGACCCTTAGGGCACTCCTATTACTAGGTCTATAAGGGGCTAGACTTGCCCCTCGAAGGCTAGCTAGATCTTCTTTTTAGTAAGGAAGTAGTCTACTTAGCTTATAAGGGCCTTAGGGAGGTTTAATTCCTTTAAGACCCTTATAAGCTATTCCTTTAATATAAAATCGAAGGCGCCCTTTATATCTAATAAAAGGGTACTAGTAATAGCCTTCTTATTAAACTCCCGCTTCTTTTAGATATAGTATAAGAAGAGGAGGGCTATATCTATAGCTAACCGCTACTTTCGTCCCCCTAGCTATATAAGGTTTAGAAGCCTAGCCGTATTAGCTAGATAGCTTAGCTAGGTAGCGTATAGCTTTTTAAGGACTTTTCCTAAGTAGTTAAGTAGACTTATAACCCTATAGGCTTTAAGGATAATATAGTCTTACTTATTTTACTTAGGGAGTATAATTCCTATAGCTTCCTTCTATACCTTAAGGTAGTATCCTTAGTTAAATAGGGCTTTATAGGCCTTATTAAAGACCGTAGGGATAGCCTTATATGCATATTAAATAAGAAGGAAGCTAAGGGAGTCTAGGCTAGGGGCTTTCTTATTAAAAGAGCTAAAAATAGCCCTCTTAATCTTAGGGTCCTTTAGCTCTAGCTAGTCCTACTTAACTATGCCCTTACTATATATATAGCCTAGGGGCTCTTCTTTTTCTAAGCTCTTAGGGGGGCTAAGGGGAGGGCTAGGGCTAGGGTCTAGCGTTAAAAAAAGGGTTATTAGGAAGGCCTCGTATTTTTCCGTAAAGGTATTAGCTTTTACCTCTATCCCTTCTTTTATATATAAGATACTAGGAAGGGTAGGGTTAGCTCTAGCCTTAGTATAAGAAAAGGCTATAAAGATATCCTTTCTTATTACTTCTATTAAAAAGCTCTCTTAGTATTGCTTTTTAGTAGCCTTAATAGTATACTTAAAGCTATTTTAGGCCTCTATAAAGCTCTTTTAGCTCTCCTTATCCTAGGCTAGCCTATAAGCTCGTTAAGCTTAGCTTAGGGCTTTCTAAAGGTATATTAGCTATTATAAAGTAGGTAGAGGTATATATATAAGTGCTATCTATAGGATAATATTAATAAGCTATATAGAGCTCTTTTATACGCGGCTAGCCCGCCCTTATATATATAGGATCTAGACCTCTATACGTAACTATATAGCTTAGGCCGCGGCCTAAGCCTATTACTTATAATAGTTAAAGACTCTTATATAATACCCTCCCTTAAGCGCGGCGTAGCGCTGCCCTATTAATAGCTCCTATATAATTAGGCTTATACCGCGGGCTCTTCCCTACCCTTTCCTATTAATAGGGCCGGCCCTACTAGCCCTATTATCCCCGCGCCTATAAGCCTAAGTAGCTAGGACCCGGCTTTATACCTATCGGCCGGCTAGCCGTTTAAATAGGGGCGTAACTTATTATATACGCCCTTAAGTAGCTAGCGGCTAGTCTAGACCTATATAAGCCTTAGGTTACCTATCCCCTCTACCTTAGGTAGCATCCTCTACTAAGGGGTATATAAGGCGGCATCCCCCCCTTCCCCCTTCCCTTCCAACTCTCCTTTCTTTAACTATAGTAGTAGTATTAATAGGTAAGTTCCGCTCTACCTAAGGTATTAGTCCGTTCTTAGCTATATAGGCCGCTCTATTAATATATACTTATAGTAGTAGTAGTAGTAGTAATAATAGCCCTAATAATAATAATAACTCTAACTAGTAAGTTCCGCGCCCTATAAAGCGGGAGGCCGTATTCCGTTATATTAACTTCCGCGATAGATATATCTACCTCTCCCTCTCTTACCTCCTCCTTCTTAGAGCGTATAGAGTTATTCGTCGACGCCGTACTAGCCGCGGCCAACGATAACTCCGCCGCCGCCGCCGCCTCTACTACGCTATTCGCTCTTATATCGCCCTTTAAGGTAACGACGCTATCCCCGCCGCTACCTATAACGCCCGGCCCTTTAGCCCCCGCCTCTATCTCCGCTACCCCTATAAGTCTATAGTTAAGTAAGCGTAATAGATATTATCCGCTAACCTCCTATAGTATAAGCGCTAGTATGGGGCGCCTCCCGCTTAGCCCCCTATATACGTTATACGTTATAGGAGCTCGACTACTCCGACTAGGCCGGGCGCCGCCGCGGCGGCAGCTGCTATTAGTGCGCGCGCGCTAGCCGCGCCTATAAAGCGGCGCCTCCTATCCTACTCGCTACGGCGTTAGCTTAGAAGGCCGGCTCGTATAGGTAGGCGCGGGGGGCTACTAAGAAGCGCTATACCGCCGCCGCCGCCGCCTACTATAACCTCCGCGCCCTTAAGCGATAGGGCCTTATACCTAAGTAAGTCTTTACTCCTCCGCTCCCTTATTTCTGCCTCTAACGCACCCGGCGCTAGGGATACTGCCTCTATCGCCCTATTAGCGGTCCCCTTAGCTGTGCCTGCCTCCGCCGCCGCCGCCGCCGCTGCCCTTACTACCGCCGCTAGCCGCCGCCCCTCTACCCTTAGAGCCGCCGCTACCGCTAACTAGCTTATAGGCTTAGAGGGCCGCCTTAGCGCTTTAAAGACCGCCGCCGCCGCTAATAAAAAGGAGGAGGCTAACGAGGACGATAATAATAAAGATAATAATAATAATAATAATAATAAGGAATAAGCCTAGGTAGTTTAAGGGCTCCGCCCTATAATAAACGCTATTTTTATCTCTGCTTATACTATTATACTTATATTACCTATATTACTATAACTACCCCCTCCGCTTTATTTACTTTATAGTCCTAGCTTAGGCCGCTATTAGTAGTTTATTAGTCCGTTATTCTCCTACTAGTCTATATAGGGCCTTAAACTTATCGAGGGCTATAGCTCCTATAAACTTACGTATAGGTTCCTATATAGGGTTAAGGTACCCGCGCTACTTAATAAGAACCTCCTAGCGTTTCCCCTAGCTTACTTTCTTTTAGCGTACGGCCTATATCTCTTTAACCTTAAATTCGTCGTCCCCCTCTACCTTTAATATAGGCGGTTAAGCGTCCGCTGCTTCTTATCTAGGTAGCGGGTTAGAGGAGGCTTAGCGAAGGAGGTTAACGTTAACCTTATTATAGACCCCTATTAAGAGACTATCGAGCTTAACTACCTATAGGCTAACGACCCTCTATACTATAAACTTTATATATAGCTAGTCTAACTTCTTCTTTAGTCGCGCTAACCTATAGTTATAAAGGTTAAGCTATACTTTATCTCCTACTATAAACCTATCCGCTAGTACCTTAGTCTTATTAGCGTACCGCTCTTAATCCTATGCTATAGCGGCTATCGCGGATTAGTAGTATTCTATAGTTTCTTATAGCTTCTATATAAACGTAGAAGCGCGGCTCTCTAGTAACGTACTACTATACCGCTTTACTACTATATCTATAGTAAATAAGATTAAGGAGGGCGGCTTAAAGCTATACGTTATAAAGAAGGGGGCTATCTTAATAGAGGTTTACGGTCTATTATTTAGCGCGAGCTAGGCAGCGTAGAGCTAGCGGTCTTAGTCTACTTAGTTATAAGCTATAACTACCTATAGGTATACCTACGCTTCTTAGTTAACCCTCTTAGGTCCCTCGTCGGTCTATAGGTAGTAAGCTATACTAAGTAGCTATATAATTTAAAGTAGCTAGTATAAGTACTACTAAAAGCGGCTAGTTTAGTTCGACCCTCTATCGCTTATAATAAAGGCCGGCTAGCTATATAAGTAGGCCTAGTAATAAAGGAAGCGCTCCGCGTAGGCTTTTATATTTATAGATAGTATTAGCTTTAGTACTACTAATTTACTAAGTCGGTCCTTAATTACCTATATATAGCGGTTATAGCCCTCTATAAGCGGGAGGTCTATTATAAAGTCTATCTATATATATATATAGAACTAGTCTAGTACTAAAAGCTACTTTAGTAGCTCCTTAAGCTACGCCCTCTAGATCTTTATATAGCTATAGATATCGTAGTTACGGAGGAAGCGACGAATATAATACTATAGGAGGGGCTAGTAAAAGTCCCTTATAAGGCCTACCGCTATGCCTTATCTACCTAAGTAACCTATAACGCTAGAGTTATAGATAAGTTAAACTAGCCTCCCTTAAAGCTCGTTTTATTCGTTTAGCTCTAGCGGTCCCTCCTTCTCCTTAGCTTCTATAGTATATAGTGCGCCCGGTACCTATAGTCTCCCCCGCTAGCATAGATGCCCCTATAGGTCGATATAGTAGTCGGCTACCTATTCCTTTAGCTTTAGCTTTAGATCTAGGCGTCGAGCGCCGGACTTAACGGCGCGGCGCACGCCCTTATAGGTATGGTCTAGAGCTATTATCCTATCCTATAAGCGTTAAAGGGCCTTATCTTAGAATACTCTCGCCGCGCGCGCTCTTAGGCCGGTCTATCCCTCCTTACTAAGCTAAGGTAAGGGCGTAAGGGGAAGCTTATCCGCTAGCACCGCGCCTTCCTTTACTAAGGAAGCTCCTATATAAGTCCGGAGTGCTTCCTATAGGATAAGCTATAGATCCTAGGCCTCGATATCCGCCCTTATTAGCCGGTCTTAATCCCTCTAGGAAAGCGCGTCTAGGACCGCGGAGTCCCGCTTAAGGCGGTACTTAATCGAGAAGTTAAAGCGTAAAAGATACTCCGCTTAGCGGGCTTACCGCTCCGAGAGGTGCTAGCGAGTTATAAAATACTTAAGGTTCTTATAGTCTATAAGGACCTTAAAGCTCTCGTAGCTCCGGAGCTCCGCTTACTATTACTTAAGGTAGCTAATAATCGCTAGTATCTCTTTATTATAAATAGCGTAATTCCGCTCCGCTAAAGTTAGCTTATAGGAGTAAAACGCTACCGGTTACTTCTACCTATTTACCTCCTAGGAGAGCGTTCCTCTAAGTGCCTAGCCGCTATAGTCCGCTTTAACTAACGTAGACCGGTTAAAGTCCTACTAAAGTAGTACCAGGGCTCGAGAGAATAGGTCCTTAAGCGTATAGAACGCTCCTTCCTATATAGGCCCCTAGCGAAAAGCGGTCCGCTTCCTAGTAATCTTATTTAGGGGTATTATAATATAGGAGAAGCCCTTAATAAATATCCTATAATAGTTCGCGAACCTAAGGAAGCTCTATACGCCTATCTACGTAGTTAGGGTAGCTTAGTCCTAAATCGCTTAGATCTTTATAGGATCTACTTATATACCTACGCCTATATAAATAATAAAGCCTAAGTACTTAACCCTCTTAACCTTAAATTCGTACTTATTTAAGTCAAGGTAAAGCCTATAAAGTTAGAGGCGCTCTAGGACCTTCTATACTTTCTATATATAGTTCTTATAAGAGCTACTTATATAGATAAGGATATTATCTATATATATAAAGGCGAACTTATTAAGGAAGTCCTAAAGTACGTTATTAATATAATACTAAAAGGTAGCGGGCGCTCTTAAGAGGCCGAAGGGCGTTATAAGCTACTTAAATAAGCTATAGCGTATATAGAACGCTGTCTTTTACTTATTACCCTTTAAGATCTATACTTTATAAAACGCCTATTTTATATCTAGCTTTATAAATTACTTTGCCTTTAAGAGGTTATAGAGCGTATCTAAGATTAAGGGTAAAGGGTAGCGGTCTAGCCTTATAATTACGTTTAAGGCCCTATAGTCATAATAGAACTATATCCCGCCCCTTAGTTTACGTATAAATAAGACTAGCGCTCTTACTTTAGAGCTACTTACTTAAATAAAACCCTTATCTAGGAGGTCCCTTAGTATCTTCTTAAGCACTAGTAACTCTACGTATAATATACTATATAGCGGTCCGAACGGTATAGGTAGTTCCTACCCCTTTTTATTAGTATAGAGTACGATCTTATAGTCTACCCCCGGCTTATATAAGTTAAGCTTATCCGCTTCCTAGGACTTAAATAGTAGTAGGAGGTTATAAAAGCGATCCGGTATCTACTACTATAGCTCTAAGGGCGACTTTAGCTTTTTCGCTTAAAGGGCCTTATCGATATCCGCTAGGCTAACTATATAGACCGCTATATTAGCCGCTACCTAGCCTTTCTCTCGCTTTAACTATCGTATAGTTCCTATAAAGATAAAGGTAAGGACTTCTTATACTAAGTATAAAGCTCGTATACTTAGTCCTACGCTTATAGAACTATCGTTATAGCGGACCTACCGTTACGTAGGCCTAAACTATAGCTTCTTTTAGTATAGAACTAAGTATAACTTTATATATAATAACTAGGGTTTCCTAAGTATTAAGGGAAACTCTAGTTAAGGATTATAGGCTCACGATAAACATAGTAACCGTTAACCTCTATAGCTAGCTATATAATACCCTTAATTACTATACCCTTTATTACGCTTAAGGCGCCCTTTACTCGCTTTAGGGCGATCTTTTCTACTAGCACTTATATCTCTCGTATAAGCGCCTCGTTAACTATAGCGTAATACTAATAGCCCTCGTTTATAAGGGCGGCGATAGGCAAGGAGTTATTAACTATAACCTATATTAAAGTAGGCTCTTCTTCTATATAGGCGGATAATTCCTCCTTCTCCTTTACTAGTACTAGTAATTAGGGCTCCGGGGCCTATTTTTACTCTAGAGCTACTTTTTTTCCTCTAGGCTTATAGGAGCGGAGTCCTCTTCGTTGTCTAAGGTAAGGAGCGGTTCTATCTTCGCTACTTAAACTACTATAGGCCGCTTAGCTAAAAGGAAGGGGCATTTTAATATAAAGTATATAGACGCGCTATAACGTAAGTAGCGGCCGTTAGCCTTTCTTTTCCTAATTTCCTCGCTTATTACCTACTTCGCCCGCTACTTAGAGAGCGGGATAGTATAGGGGATATTCGATAACGGCTTCTTACTATATTTAGCTCGGTCTATATAAGTAGCCGATATTAGGGTATCTTTATTAGTATCGATAGTCGGCTATTCTTTTTATAGAGGGACGGTAATCCCGTTACTACTATATAGCGTGCGCTTATAAAGCTTCTAGAAACGCAGCGTCTACTTATAGCCCTATACTACCTTTATTAACCGGCTTATATACTTACTATAGTTAGTAGGTATAATTATAGGGATAAGTAGCTCCTATAGGGCTAGCGTAATTAAGTTCCGTAACTATATAAGCTTCGCGCTATCTTCCTATACTATAGTTCCCGCCGCCTATAAGAGCGTCTCTTTAAAGTTAGGGAGGAATTCGCTAAAGGTCTACCTGTCCCTTTACTTAAGGGTCTATAGCCTATCCTACGCCTTCTCCCGCTCCTATACGTTACCGAACGTATATATAAGGTATTAAAAGAAGTCCTATAGGTCGCGTCTACCTCTAGGGCCGCCCTTATCCTAGAATCTAGAGATCCGCTATATCTAAGGCTCTAGTAGTATATAAAGGAGCGAATACTACGCTATATTACGATAGCTATTTAAGCCCTATTTCTCGTTTATTATAAACTTCGTCTATAGCCGGCTAAGGAAGAAGTAAAAGGACTTAAGCTTACTATCTTAAGTCGGCTAAAGAAGCGGCTTCTATATCGGTAGTACTACCGCCGTAACTAGTATTACGGAGGTCGTAGGGGTTAACGCTAGTCTTATAGACGGCTCCCTTAGTATAGCGAGAACCTTATTCTTCTCGCTAGCTATCGCGCTTTTAATCGCTTCTAAGATAGCGGCGATACTTCCTATCCGCCTAAGGGGTAGTAGGGTGCTCCCTTAAGGAAGCGGCGCCCTTTCTAAGGAGATATCTATTAGATCTATTAGTTAATAGCTTATACTATTATAGAGTAAGTAGAGGTATATATATAGGTACCGTCTATAGGATAATATTAATAAGCTATATAGAGCTCTTCTATACGCGGCTAGCCCGCCCTTATATATACGGGATCTAGCCCTCTATATATAACTATATAGCTTAAGCCGCGGCCTAAGCCTATTACCTATAATAGTTAAAGACTCTTATATTAGCTCGTCGGTCTACTAAGGCTTAGATCCTTTATAGGGCCTCTTTTTCGGTATCGCTATATTTAAGGCCTTTATAAAGGTTCTTATTAAAAGGGAAGCTATCCCTTTTAAGTTATCTCTTTTTATAGCCCTCTCTATAGCTATAAGGAGGTCCTATTCCTTCTTAGCTAAGTATTCTAAGAATACCTTTTAGTTTACTTTCCTATAATTATAGGTAGTAGGCCTAGCTAGTAATAGCCTATTAGGGCCCCTTAAGCTAGCTTTAAAGGCTATAGGCCTATAATCTAAGCCTATAGCCTTTAAGAAGCGGAAGTTATTATAACTACGGTCTAGCGAACCGCGGGGACTAGTATATATTACGAGAATATATAACGTAGGGAGTAAGGAATATTAAACGGACTAACGGGCTAATTAAGTTTAGAGCGACGGGTTACTTTAGCGCTCTAACGCTCTACGGCTAGATCGTAGGATCGCTCTAGCGCCCTAGCGCTCCTAGGCAACGGGATTACTAAGTGCTCTTAGCGATCTAAGGAAGCTCTCGAGATATATAAGGAAGGAATAGAATACTCCTTTAGATAGATAGCTCGATAGCTTTTAATATAGATCTTTATTACGATTCTATCTCTAATTTTAATTACCTAGTTATAGTCTACGGTCTATAACCTCTAACTTATTACTAACGTAATATACTTATTATTACTTAGACTACGCCTTATTATATCTATTAATATAAACCCCTCGATAGGTTTATCCCTTAAGAATAATACTAGTCGTTATACGTTAAAAGCTCTTATTTAGTATAATACCGCGTTACTCTAAGCAATATCGTAACTATTAATATACCTATATAGTAAGCTAGATTAACTAACTTTAGAGCTACTATATCGCCTTAAGATATAATACGCGAGATTATTACCCTTTAATAAGAAGTATAGTTACTTAGGAATAAAGAAGGCAATAGATAAGTTAGGGACCTTAGAGAAGCAGTTAAACTAAAGCAGCTAGGACTATTCGACGGTACTTATAGTACTCTTTAAGACTTTCTTACTTAACTTAAGGCCTACTACCGGTTTTACCCGACGAAACTTTCGAACCTAGTTAAAAAGGTACTTTATATAGGAAATTATTTATCTAAAATAGCACTCGCTTAGTTTAGACCTATTATAAGGGACTATCTTAATAACTAACTAGTATAACGAAATAGCGAAATAGATAAAGTCTTTACTAGTTTCTAAGGATTTAAAGAAGCTATTACTAAGGTATTCGGAATAACCGACGAAGAATAAGAAGCTAAATAGAAACTTTAAGAACTCCGATAAAGGACCTTAGTATCGGACTATACTACTAAATTCTATTAAGTTACCTTAAAACTTAAATAGGACGACGAACCCCTTATATCGCGATTCTACGACGGACTTAGGGAAGAAGTTAAGGACGAACTCTATAAGGAAGATCGACCTAATAGCCTCTTAAACTATATCGCTATAGTAGTATAAATCGATAATAGATAGTATACGCGACGCTAAGAAAAGAAATAAGGAAGAGGAAACTAGAACCCTTCTTATAAGAATAACTTTAACCGACGCGCTAACTATAAAAAGAAGCGCGAAACTCCTATTACCTATGCCTATATAACTAACCTAGGTAGGATAGATCTAGATATAATATAGAAAAGTAAAGGAAAGTGTTTTAACTATAGGAAACCTAGACATTACTCTAAAGAATATAAATAACCTCGTAAGGAGAAGAAAACCTACTAAGTACTAGCCTTAGAAGGTAAGAAATACTTAAACGCTACTAATAGATAGGAACTAAAGTATAAACTCCTTAGTTAGACTATATACTACGAACGGTATACTAAAGCGATAAAAACGGTACTAGATAGTTCCTAAAGTAACTAAAGAAAACCCTTATAATAATATAATAAAGGGATCCTAAAATATAGATATAAGTTAAATTCGTAGAACCGGAACACCCTTATCCTAAAGGAGTCTTACGAGACTAGATTAAGAAAAACGGCAAATAATTCTAAGAAGATATACGAAATAAAAATCGATAATAACGATAGGTAGTCTATAAGTAATATAATAAAGAGGATATAGATATAGCCCTTATACTTACGAAACTTAGATAATAACCTAAAGAGGAATAATAAAGTATCGACGATATAAGCTCTAAAGAATAAGAAATACCTAGAGAAATAGAAGATAAGAACGAACTTATACTACTACCCTTACTACTAAGGGAAAATACTACGATTAGAGAACACGCTCTATACTTTAAAGAATTTAAAGAAATACTTAAAATTAGAACCTAATAAATACCTTAAATTCTTATAGAAAACTAATAAGCTATATTAATTTAGTATTAACCGGCACTATATAGAGGAGACTACGCTATAGCTATCGCCGTAGTCAATACCTTTATAGCTCTATAACGAGAATAGTAACTATAAGGAGAATTTAAAGACAATCTATAAATACTACTTACTTATAAGCACTATAAGTATATTTTATAGATATTATACGTCTACCTAGATTATATAATATACTTCTAGATAAAGGCACGATACGACGCCTTCTTAGTTAGGTTTAAAGGATAAGTACTTTCGAAACCCTACCTAAGTATAGAACTAAACTACTAGAAAATCGATTAACGCTACCTAAACGACTAAGTTATATTATTAGAACCCGATTACGGCACGCTACTTAAATGCCGCGACGATTATAGCTTACTAATAAGATGCCTTTCGGAGATATATAAAATCTATAAACACGCTAAAATAGAGGAATAGTATAACGCTACTTACTCTAAGGTATCCGAACTATTAATCTTTTAAAGACTTATATAATAAGTTAAATACGACGAAGAAGATTATAATAAATATATATACTTAAACTATAGAGTTTATAAATATAAAAAAGCATAAGTATAGTATAAACGATATAATAGTATACTAAAAGATTATTAGCGATATATATAAAGGCTATAAGCCGTATTCGACTAAGGAAAAATCGATATAAAAACGCTATATAAAAAATAGAAAGACGCTAAATAAAAACTTAACCTTTAGTACGAAAATAAATAGAATTGCGAAGTATAGTACGTAATTAACTATAAAGTAGTATAATATAAATAATATAGCGTTAAGAAATAAGAAATCTTCGATTAGCTATAAGAAATTAGTCTCTTAAGCCTTAATATAATACTACGCGACGAAAATATAAAGAAACGATATTAATAATAAATTAAAGAAGAATACCTAAATAAAATAAATAAGGACTAAGTAAAAAACGAGGTACGCTATCTATAAAAGGGCTATAGACTAGTATAATATAATAAGATCTAAGGACCCTATATATAGTAACGGTAAGCTATAGCGACTAAATAGTATTAGATATCTAAATCGCGGGATATTATAGACGTATACTTTTAAACTATAGCGCGATAGGCAATTACGTTTTACTTAAAGTCGTTAATCGTTACCGACTTATATAGAGATATAAGAAAGATCTATATAAACTTATAAATACTAAAGGAGAGGCCTTTAACTATAATAACGGAATTATTAATATAGAGATTAATTACCTCGATATTAATATCTAAGGCTATAACGAACGAGTTAACTTTAATATTATAGATATTAAAGAATACGACCTTATATTAGGGCTTTTATAGCTATAAGAGAGCAACCTACTAATTAACTAGAAAACTAGCTAGCTACGTTAGAACGAAGATATAAGTTTCTAAGACTAATAGATTTAGAAGAAAGTAAAATTTTACGATAATTTAGCTACTAAATAGGATAAAAGGGATAACCGTTTAAGTAAATTATTACGGGCTTTAACGATATAAACAAAAATAGTAACCGAACTAGCGGATATAATAAAATCGACTAATAAGACCTATATACTAACTAACACGGCTATATAACCTAGCATCCGATATAAATAGAATAAAGGATATAATATAAAGATCTAAAGAGTTATTACTACTCTAAGGAAAGACCTTAAATAAATTAATAAAGAGCTTAAGTTAAGAGAAACTAGCTTTTAAGAGAAAGAATAAAGCCTATAAGATAGAATAAAGAATATCCCCTAGGAATACCGGAAATATAATAAACTCTTTAAAGAAGAACTTAAGATAGGGTTACCCGAATATAGTTAATAGGACTATAAGATTTATCTTAAAGATAGAATAACGCCGACGTTCTATAAGATTTATAACCTAAACGAAAGTAACTATAAACGCTACGCGACTACCTTAACGAGAATCTACGAAAAGGATATATATAAATATTAATATTTAAAGTAGGCTATCTAGTTATATTTATTTTAAAGAAAAACAGTAAGCTATAACTAGTTATCGACTATAGACGCCTAAACGATATTATAATAAAAGACCGAATACTATTACCGCTTATATTAAAACTATAAGATCGACTATATAGTAAAAAATAGTTTATATCCCTCGACCTTAAAGGCGCCTATAACTTAATACGCATAAAAAGGGATATAAATAGATAATAGCCTTTAGAACGAAATTCGGACTATTCGAATATCTAGTAATACTATTTAGACTTATAAATATACTAGCTACCTTCTAATAGATAATTAATAATATCCTACGCGAATACTTAGATATCTTTATAGTAGTATACCTAGATAATATCCTAATCTTCTTAGATACCCTAGAAGAATATAAGGAACACGTCTATAAGGTACTCCGCGTACTTTAGAATATAAGGTTACTAGTTAAACTAAAGAAAAGTAAGTTCTATATATAAGAAGTAGACTTCCTTAGATATACGATCTTACTAAGAGAGATACGAATATAATAAGATAAAATTAACTTAGTTAAAGAATAGCTAACGCTAAAGAACGTTAAAGATATATAAAGTTTCCTAGGATTTATAAATTACTACTAACGATTTATTAAAGATTTTAGAAAGATTATAATACTACTATACGACTTAATAAAGAAGGAAAAAGAATTTATATAGGACGATAAAGCTAACGAAGCTTTCGAATATATTATAACTATAATTATATAAGAACTAGTCTTAACTACCTTCGATCTAAAACGATAAATCGAACTCGAAACCGATATATTAGACTTTACTCTAGGAGTATAAATCGGATAGAAGGATAATAAAGGAAGACTACGACTAATTATATTTTACTCGAAAAAGCTATATAGCGTAGAACTTAATTACCCTATCTATAATAAAGAATTCCTTATAATTATTTAAGCTTTTAAGGAATTTCGATACTACCTTCTTAGAAGTAAGTATAAAGTTAAGGTATATATAGATTATAAAAACATCTTATACTTTATAACTATATAATAGTTAAACGGACGATAGATCTAATAGGCCGAATATTTATTAGAATTCGACTATAAAATAATCTATAGAAAAGGAATAGAAAACGGTCGAGCTAATACCCTTAGTCGACGAAGTAACTACGATATAGGAGCACCTATAGTAAAAGGATAGCTCTTAGAAATCAACGAAAACGGGAACTACTAACAACGATAGCTAAATATAATATTTAAAGTATAACCTAACGACTCGATATACTAAAAGATCTTAAGATAGATAAAAGAATATAAAGTATTAAACGGATATAATATAGAATATTTAGAAGTTCTAATATATAAAAATAAAATCTAAATACTACTAGAATTACGAGATAAAGTTATATAAGATATATATAAATATCTAATATATAGATACTAAGGAATTTAAAGAATAATAGAACGGATTAAACGATAATATAACTTCCTATAGCTTAAGGAAGTAGTATAATAAGTTATTAAAGAATATAAACTTTACGTACGAAGTAAAGCTAAACGATATAAACTATATAGAGAATTATAACCGCTACTAGTACTAAAGAAACTATAGGATTTAATAGCTTTCGACTATATTATAAAGCTACTACCGTCGAAAGAACCTATAACTAATATTAAGTATAATAGTATATTCGTTATTACCGATAAACTAACGAAGTATAGGTATTTTTTACTATATAAAGAAGTAAGTAATATAAAAGAGCTAGTTTATATATTCTTACGAATAATTATTAGTAATTATAGACTACTAAACGAGATTATCTTTAATAAAGGAAGTATATTTATAGCTAAGTTTTAGTAAGCTCTTATAGTATAATTAAGGATAAAATATAAGCTTAGTATAGCTTATTACCTATAAATAGATAGATAAATAGAACGACTTAACTAAACGCTTAAATAATATTTACGATACTATATTAGCTACGAATAAAACGATTATATTAAATAGCTATTAATAGCGTAACTAGCTTATAATAGCTTAGTTATAGAAATAACTAAGCTCTTACTAGTATACGCTAATTATAGATATAACCTAGAAGTATTTAAGGTTACTTAATAAAGACTATAAGTAGAACGAGCGATACTATAAGTAGATTAGCTACGAAAATTATATAAAGAAATATAATAAGAACTTTAATTCGTTAAAGAATAAATATCTACTTACTATAATCGGAAAAGATTATAAGGACTAATCTTTTAAGAGGGAGATATAATCTACCTCGTACGATAAAACATTAAAATAAAATAACTAAGCAATAAATTAGATTTTAAGAAACTTAGACCGTTTAGGGTTAAGAAAACTATTTTAAAAGTTAACTATAAACTTTCGCTACTAACGATAATACGGATATACCTAATATTTTATATCTTACTATTAAAACTAGTACTATAAAACGCTAAACTATAGGAAAAAATCGAAGTTAATAACGATTAAGAATATAAAGTAAAATAAATACTAGATATAAGAAAATAAGGTTAGTAATAAGAATACCTTATTAAGTAAAAGGGATATAGACTAAAGGAAAATACTTAGGAACTACTTAAGTACTTAACCTACTATAGTTCTCTACTCCGATAGTTCTACTAAGCGAACCCTTACTCGGAAATATAGGGTTACTAAGAATAGTATCTTAGTCTAATACGTCTAAGGTATTAAACGATTAAACCTCGCTAATAGTAATAGTTTCCTTATTTAATAAACGAACCGATTTATCTTAAGAAGAACGCGTTATACTATCTTTTTTATTAATAGCTTATATACCCCGCTAAAATAACTTACTACCTCGGTCTTTTAAGAAACGCTTTTATTTCCTAATCCGAGCTAGGCGAGCTATCGCTTCCTTTAACGCTTCTTTTACTTTCCGTTCGTTTAAATTAATCTTTTACTATTAATTTATAATACGACGAACTAGAAAAAGAAGGAATATTAGCGAAAAAGAATAATAAGGAAGGAAAGGGATAAAATAAACAGGCGGACGCTATATTATACCTATTATAAGAACGGCCTATAGAGGTATATTCGGAATACCGATTAGAACGCTCGCTAACTTTATAAGTTAGGCCTAACCGAAAACAATAGGAGCAAGGTATAATTTTAATACCGTAGATCTCGGTCTAGGATACTAGCTCCGATCGTTAACGCGATTTATTAGAATTACGAGAACGGGATATTTAAATATAACTAAATATACTATTAGCAGTATATCCTAAAAGGATAAAGGAATAAGGAACGATATACTTATACACAACGCGATAAGGGTATATTTATATACGGCGGCTAAGGTAGTAGGTCTTAAGGGTAAGACTAAAAGGAGGGGAGGTATCTTATTATAACTATAGTCTAGCGAACCGCGGGGATTAGTATATATTACGAGGACACGTAATATAGGGAGCAAGGAATATTAGATAGACCGACGGGCTAATTAAGTTTAGAGCGACGGGTTACTTTAGCGCTCTAACGCTCTACGGCTAGATCGTAGGATCGCTCTAGCGCCCTAGCGCTCCTAGGCGATAGGATTACTAAGTACTCTCGGCGATCTAAGGAAGCTCTTAAGATATATAAGGAAGGAATAGAATACTCCTTTAGATAGATAGCTCGATAGCTTTTAATATAGATCTTTATTACGATTCTATTTTTAATTCTAATTACCTAGTTATAGTCTATAGTCTACGACCTCTAACTTATTACTAACGTAATATACTTATTATTGCTTAGACCACGCCTTATTATATCTACTAATATAAACCCCTCGATAGGTTTATCCCTTAGGAATAACACCGGTCGTTATAGAAGTTAGCCTAGGTTAGCTATTTAAAGGGGCTATAGAAAGTAAGGTCTATAACCGAGGCCCTTTTTAAGCCTTTCCTTTAATAGGTGCCCTTTATAGCTACCTTAAGATCTATTAATAAGGAAGCCTTATAGCGGTCGAGCTAGCTAATAAGGGCTTCTACCTTATAGGCCTTAGAGGGTTCCGTAGAAAGGTTCTAATAAGGGTAGTATAAGTTAAAGTCCCCTATTAATAAGAAGGGCTATTATAGGAGCTAGGCTATTAGTAGTAGCCTTTCTATTATAAAGGGCCCTTACTAGCCTTAGCTAGCTAGGGCCCCTTTAACTTCTTTTTCGTTATATAGGTTAATAAGGGTAAATAGCTCGGCGCCTTTTACCCTTATAGCTTATATATTAGGATCGTAAAAGAGGTCGAAGCTAGGGCTAGCTTTTATCTAAGCTTCCTTCCTCTTATAAGCTATAACCTATAAGAATATACCCTTATATTCCTATTTTATATTCCTATTTTACTATTATAAAGAGATAATAGGCATAGGGAGGCTTTATAGAATAAGCTAGTAAAAAGAGGCTCTATAATATAGTCTAAGGGAATAACCCTTAAAAGACAAAGACCTCTACTAGACATCTATACCTTCCTCTAGGAAATACGGGTTAGGATAAGCCTATCCTTATAAATAAAATTATATATAAAATATATAAGTTAATTACGAGTAGAACGGATACCCTATTGCCTATTTTAGCCTAGCGGTTCCGAAGATATCCGCGATACGAGAATAGGTAGGGCATAGAACATTCTAGTTAAATCCACTACTTATACTAGAACCTATAGTCTTACGTTAACTATCACGCTATAATTAGACTACCTACTAAGTTAGGAAGATATACTATAGATAGAGCTTTTTAAGTATTATAGAATATGCTAGAAAGCTAACTAATTAGTCTACTAGTAGGCGAGCAATGGTCTATAAAAGACGAAGGATTTCCCTAGGAGTAGTAGATAGAATAAGTAAGTTTATATATATCTTTTGCAACGCTATTCTTTTAATATATTATTCAGCCCCTTATATCCTCGTTATAAATTCCGGATAAAATCCTACCCTATACTCCTTTAACCGACCTTTCTACTTACGTTATCGATTACCCGATTCTACGCTTATTGCTTATACCTTTCTATATAACCCTAGGCCTTCTAGCGAGCTTAGGAAAGTTAGTAGAAGGGATAGGGGTTATAACGTTATAGGCTAGATACTATATAAGGATATAGCTATTATCGATCTTATAGAGGTAAGGCTCTTATAATAAGATAAGGTCTACTCTTATTTCTAGGGCTTACTCTAAGATTAATAGGTTAGCTATTTCCTACCTATTAGTATTATACTATATAATATTAATAGGGTCGTAGTTAGGCCTAGGGGGCCTAGGGGGCTTTAAGGGCCCTAAAGGTATAAGGGGGCTAAGGCTATTAAGTATTAGTTATTCCTTTATAGACTTTATATTATACTTTATTAGTTATAAAGTGCTCTCCCTTATAGTTATAGTATTAGACCTTAAAGTAAGAGCAGCCTTAGCTAGCCTTATAGCTAGGGCAGTTATAGTCTTTAGTTAGGTGCTTTTCTAAGTAAAAGGTATACCTAATAGGCTACTAGTAGGTCTAGGGGTTATAGCTAAAGGAAAGGCACCTATAGCACTATATACGTATAGTATATTCCTTATATACGTCGACTTAAATCTATAGCCCTACTATATAGAGGCCTTTTTTCGGTATTTAGCCCTTATAGCCTTTAAAGGGACTACGAAGATAACCGATCCTACCTTCTATATTAAGCCTAGGGTGCCTAGCTACCTAGGCTGCCCTAGGATATCGATCCCGCTAAAGGTTTTAGCTTTTATAGCGAAGATATCGAGGATAGGGGTTTCTAAGAGGTTAGGGACGCTCCGGGCTACTAGCTTAGTCTAGCTAGTAGGAAGGTCGGCCGATTTAATAGGTAGCTCCTTAAGGTATAAGGACTACTTCTCCCGCTACTCTAGAAGCTTTTTTACTATATATAGGGCCTTTATCGTTATAACTATATTACCTTTATTTAAGGTCGATAGAGCTAATATAGCTAGTTCCCCTATAGCCTTATTAAGCTTATTGCGAAGCGTAATAAGGTTAATAGTTAGCGTTAGCGATTCCTTCTTTAGCTTTAGGATAAGTTAAAAGTCCTCTTTTATATTCTTCTTAGCTAGGGCCTTAGCTAGGGTTTTAGCTAGGGCTTTCGCCGGAGCCTTAGCTAGGGCCTTAGCCGGGGCCTTAAGCGCTTTCTTTACGGTAACCTTAGCCTATAAGCTCGCTTCGAGGTTTCCTTAGGTAGCCCTAGGCTACTAAGCGGCCTTAGGCTAGTATAGGGGCTATTATAGGGGCTGTTAGCGGTCTAGGGTCCTTATAGCTGCCTTCTTAAGTCCTTTTATAAGGGTCTTATAAAAGGGTTCGATTTTTTAAGCTTCCTTAAGGGCCTAGAGGGCCTACTAAAGGAAGCCCTAGGCCCGGTCCCTAGGGAAGGGGTACTAGGGCCGGGGCTAGGTCTACTATAAGCATTAGAGTATAGGTCGGATAAGTATAAGGCTAATAGGGCTACTAAGTATAGCTCTCTTTTACCCCTTTACTTACTTTAGGGGCTAGTTAGGCTAAAAGTAGCTAGCCTAAGGTAGGGCTAGGCTAGGCTTAAAGAGGCTAGTCTTTAGTATAAGCTAGGTATTATCTTCTATCTTAATATCCTTTAGGTCTTAGTCTTAGGTCCTAGGCCTTTCTTCTAGGGTCCTTAGAAGGCGTTAGCCTTCTAGAGCTTCTTTTAAGCGGGCCCTAGCCTTTAAGGTACTTATTTCGACCCTTAAGTTAAGGGGTTAAGGTTAAAGGGGCCCTCCTTATATCTAGGCCGGGGTCCTAAGTCGGGTCTAGGCTTAGTCCTATTAGCGGGGGGGGGCATATACCCTTAGTTAGCGAGGGTAGGGAAGAGTTTTCTACTTATATAAGGGAGAACCTCGCTTAATTCGTAATCTTTAGTAGTATATTACGTACCCGCTAGTAGCTATATAAGGCTATACTTAGGGGGGCGTAATATACTATTCGCGATAGTTCTAGGCATATATATTTTCTATATTTTAAGCTTAGTTTCGAAAAGTTAGCCGAGAAGATATAATATTATATATCCTTTTTACCTATAGCTATCTTAAAGTTAGTTTAGGATCTTACTACGTTCCCTTTAATTAGCTTTAATATTAAGCTATAGCCTAGTAGTTTTCTTATTACTAAACCCGCCTTAAAGCATCCCCGCTTTATATTGCTTATTAACCCTACTAACGCTCTTAACTTTATTTAATAGTATCTTTTTAGTTATTGCGGTTTAGGCTTAGCTTAGATTATTATTAGTCTTAACCTTAATTAGATATATAGTTATAGCGTAAGCTATAGCGACCGCCTCCGCGCCGCCGCTAGTATAGGTCCTACCTTAATATAGTCCTTAATTATTACTTTATCTTATAAGTTAGCCGTTTAAACTAGCTTTAGTTTAAGTTTAAAGTTAAGCTTAGCCGGCCGTTATTAAGCTTCTTATAATAGTAATAGTCCTTATACTCCTTATAAGTCTTAGGTTACTCCCTCCTATACCCTATATACTACCTTAAAGGGGTCTTATTATTCTTATTATAATAGTAAGGTAAATATTACTACTAATAAGTTAAGCTAAGGTTATAGTTTAAGGGCTAGTTATTAGCTTTATCTTAGTTTAGTTTTAGGTTAAGCTTTATTTAATTAAGGTCTTTTAATAGTAGGTTTTATTTAATAGCTATTAAGACTAGCTTAGTTAGGTCTCTTTAGTTTTATTTAGTTTATAGTTTAAGTAGTAAGGTTTACGCTTAATCTAAGTCTAGTTTAGCTAATACTATAGTCTTATTATTATAAGTCCTCTCCTTTTCTTAGGTCGCCTTAATAAAGGAAGTAGTTAGCTAATATAGTCTTAGTTAAGGCTACTTTATTACTAGCGCGACCTTAGTCTTATTATCCTATATATCTATATATAGCCTCTAAGCTAGGTTAAACTAATAAAGCTTACTTAAGTAAAGGAACTATTATACTAGCGGCGCTACTATCTTTTTCCTTTAAAGGCCCGCTCTTATATTACTTATATCTTAGGCCTATATTAAAAGGGACTCCCTCGCCCTTACTATTAATAGATAGTTAATTATTAAATAGTAAATAGTATCTTATTTTTATTTATAAGTATATATTAGTAAGACTATACTAAGGACCTATTAGTTAAAGAAGAAGTTATTAAGCCCGATCTTTCCTATATATATCTAAGTAATTACTATACTAATATACTTAAGGAGTCCCTTATAATAGTTTAGTATTATTACCTTATCGAACTATAGTAGGAAGTTAGTAGGGTAAAGGGTAGTTTAGTATAATTAGATCTTATCTTCCTTAGCGTTTTATTAAGCGGCCTATTTCTTATTTAGCCTTTTAAGCGACTTAGCTCTCTTTAAGAGGTCGTCCGATCTTATTTAGGCTTAGACCCCCCTTATCTCCTTTATAAAGGGGGGCCTACCTAGAAGTAGCGCCGCTAAAGGCCTACTCTCTTTTTAGTATCGCCTCCTTTTAAGTATACCTACGACCGCGTTAAATATATATTAGATTTAGCCTAAGAGCCTTAAGTCCTTTAGCCTTTAAAAAGTATCTATTATTCTTTAATTTAAGTAAAGGTTAATTAAAGGTACCTATACTTTTACTTTAACTTAGTAGACTAAAGTAGCGCTATAGGCGCCTATTACTATTTAAAGGTAAGCTAACTAGTCTTATACTAGGTCCTATATAATCTTATATAGTTTCCCTTTTATAAGCATTGTCTTATAAAATATAACTATAGTATAAGAGATTAAAGACTAGATTACCTTATTATAGACTTCCTTAGTATATAGTAAGGTATAGCCCTATATAAATACCGCGAGCTTAGTTAAGGCTATAGTTTAGCGCTTTATCTTTACTTAAAGCTATTTTAGGTACGCCTATTAATATAATTTCTAGTATACCTAAACCTTTAGTAGGCGGGCCTTTTAAACTAAAGTTACTATATTAGCCCTAAGGTAAACTAGCGTTATTATTACTTAATTCCTTTATATAAAGTATATTAACTTACTCTTTAATAGTTTAAAAGTAACTATAAACTTAGTCGCTTACTTTATATATACCTTTTAAGCTTCCTTTAAGTATACTACTATAATAGCTTTATTAAGTTTAATACTAACTATATTTATAATATTAGTAAAGCTAATAGTATAAATACTATATATTATACTAAGCCTCTTTTATAAAGGGGCTATATAGTATAGAAATAGGATTAAAGATAAAGGAGAGCCTTAAGGGACTCTTATTAGTACTTAAGTTAGCTTTAAAGTCTTTTTATTAAAGTAAAGGGTCGATCTTTTATTACTTATAAAGCTTTATATTAAGCTTATAAGCTATCTAAGGTATACCTTAAGCTTTAGTTCCCTTATAAGCTTATTATAGTTAACTATATTAAAATAAGTATCTTTTATAACGCTATTCTTTTAATATATTATTTGGCCCCCTATATACTCGTTATAAATTCCGGACAAAATGCTACCCTATACCCCTTTAATTAATCTTTCCGCTTATATTATTAATTACCTAATCCTACGCTTATTACGTATACCTTTTTATATAAATATATAACTTATATACTACTTTTATATATATATACTTATATACTATTACTACTAGCTCTTAATCTAAATATTATAGACGCTTTATTTATATAATAATAGTCTTAAAATATAATAAGCTAAATACTATAATTCTTTATAGTTTAATAATATTTAAGAAGATAGTAGTAAATACTAATAAATAAGCTTATTTTATTATTATAATTAAACTAAAAGATTAAAGGTATAAATATATATTACTAAAGAACTTTAATAAATTATATTATAATATTTTAGCTTATACTTATAAATAAACTATTTTAAGACTATAAGATAAATTATAAATATATATTAATTATAATATATACTTTAAATCCTTATTATATAAGCTTATTATAAGTATTAATTAACTATATATAGTTAAGCTTAGGCGAATAAAACGATTTACTTAATATTAACTTCTTATTTTAATAAGTAGTAAGGTCCTTTAATATTACCTTTTATAGTATAAAGTATAGAGAATTATAACTAATAATATAACTATACTACTATATATATATATATTAAAGAGTAACTAAGGCTTTTTATTATTATATAGCTTTAAAAGTCTTTAATTAAATATATTTAAGCTTATTTATAAGCGCTTATAAGTTAGTCTCTTAAATAGTATTAAAATAAGCCCTTCTTTTTTTAAACTCTTTATAAGTTAAATAGGCTTATATATATACCCTCTTTCTTAAGTAATATAATTATATACTTATTTAAAAGATATTAGTTAAAAAATTACGTTTAAATATATTAATATAGCTTAAAAGTAATCTCTATTTAAATATATACTCTAATATTATTTTAAGAAAGAAAGAGTTATAATTCTCGCGAAGAGAGATATAAGAAGTATATAAAAATATATAAAGGTAAAATTAAAAGTAAGGGGTCGGATAGGTAGGGCAGAGAGATTTAATTCTTATAAGAGTAGAAATAAAGGTAGGGGAGTAATTATTATATTGCCTTAATTATCTTTCTTTCCTCTACCTAACGCCCCTTTTTATACCCTTTTAGCATCTTAATTAATAAAGAAGATCCTGCTTAAAGAAGCTATTAATATCCCTTTAACTACCGAGCTTTTTACCGGTTTTTTCCCCTCCTTTCTAGCCGTTGCCGGTATATCCGTCTTATCTCTCGCTACCTTTATAGGAAGCTATCGCTACTTCTACTTCCCCTTATACCCTTACCCTCCTATCTATACCTCTTTTTAGCTCTTTCTTCCTTTTTCTATACTAGGTGTTTTTAGCTTCCTTAGTCCCTCTTACTAAGGGATATCTCTAAGAACTACGAAATTAGGCCACGCTTTACGATAATAATATAGCTAGAAAAATAAATATATTATACTTATTATAAAGTAATTAAATAACTTAATTATAACTACTTTTATTATAACTATAAGCTTTAATCTTTATATAGTATAGATTAAGGTTAATTACTAAGTAACCTATAGCTATTAATATATATAAAAGAAAGTAGGAAGTTTTTTTAAACTTAATAAATATAAATATTTAAATATACTTACTTAGTAATATACTATAATATAAAGTTATATACTTAATATATTAAATATTATTATTACTATATATATTATAAGTTAAAAGATATATATATTTCTTATTACTAGTCTATATACTTAATTATATATTTAAAATATTTTAAATAACTAAATTAAATAGATTAATTAAAAGAAAATTAAAATATTCGCCCTTATTACCCTTTAATTAAACTTATTATTAAAGTTAATAGCGTTATAAAGTATATTAGCTAGTTTCCTAACTATTTCCTTAGGAACGTTTATAAATATAGCTATAATCTTTATACTATTTATAAGCTTACCTTTATCTTTATAAACTCTTTTAGTCTTAAGCGTACTTAGGCTAGTAATAATAGCCCTAGCCTTATACTTAGGTAGGGTTTCGATCCTTTTTTTTTTACTTACTAAGTATAAAGGAGTAGCTATATATATTACTGCTATAGTAATAGTTTATATAGCTATTAAATATAGCTAAAAGAATAATATAAGAAGTATATAAGCTATTAATCTTATAATACTAGTTATATATATCTATACTAATAGGTTTAGCGCTATATATCTACTTAATAATAAGATTAGTAAGCTAAAGTTAAGAAACCTTTAGTTTAACCTTAATTTAGTTTAAACCGACCTACTTAATATAGGTCTTAATAATACGCTTAGGCTAAAAGGTAAACTAGTTAGTATATATTAAATCTTAAGGAAATATTAACTTATATTAATAGGCTTGTTTATAGGGCTAATAACTACCTAAGCTTTAGCCGATATAGTACTATTAATTTTATATTAAAGTTAAACTATTATATTCTTATCTATTTTATTTTTAGCTATAGCTTCCTTAAAGTTTAAGAGCTATACTTATTTAATCTTATTAAGTAGTTTATTATTAAGTTAGGATATAATAGTTTAGTTATATATTATAATAAACTAAAGTTAATTAATTATATAAATAAGTATATATAAGTATATTAATAAGTAATAGTTACTTTATTATTATTTTAAAGTATTTAAGAAAGAATAATAAGTAAAACTTATAATATAATTATTATAAAGTATAGCTTAATTTTATAGCTCTTAGAGATATCCTATAGTATAAGGGACCTAGGAAGCTAAAAAAAATAAGTTTTAAAGAAGGAGCTAAAAAGAGGTATAAAAAAGAAGGTAGGGGTAAGAAGGGAAGTAAAAGTAGTAATAGCTTCTTATAAAAATAGCGAGAGATAAGATAGATATACTAGTAACGGCTAAAAAGGAGGGGAAAAACTAGTAAAAGGCTTAGTAGTTAAAAGGATATTAGTAGCTTCTTAATATAAGATCTTCTTTATTAATTAAGATACTAAATAGGTATAAAGATAAGCGTTAGATAAAAGAAAGAAGGATAATTAAGGTAGTATAATAATTACTCCCTTACTATAATTACTACCCTTATAAAAATTAAATATCTCTGCCCTACCTATCTAACCCCTTACTTTTAATTTTACCTTTATATATTTTTATATACTTCTTATATCTCTTTTTATAAGAGTTATAAGCCTAGGAGGAATAGAATTCCTATACCTTTTAGCTACTATAAAGGGTACCTTTATTATATCCTTTATAGCTTCCTTTTACCCCTCTTATTAAAAAGGCCGATTTTTAACTAACTTTTCTACCCTTCCCTTATAATAATATTAAGAAACGACTCTACCGCCCCTATAGGCTATAAGACGATTCTTATAGAGCCCTAAGATTAAAATAAGTAGGTAAAAGAGCTATAGGCTTATATAAATAGAACTATTTATAATTTAGTCTTCTTTAATAAGTAGGACCCTCTTAAGCCCCCTCTTTATCCTAGGGTAATAGAATTTATAGAAGGAACTTCCCTTTTTTTTAAGCTAACCTTTATATAGTAAAGAGCTTTTTTTACTACCTTTAGTAACTATAAGAGTTACTATAAGGAATACCTTTATAAGATAAAGCTACTAACTACTATATATATAGTAAAAAATAGAATCTATTAGTACTATAAAGCTAATCTCTTTTTAAGAAAAAGAGACTCTTAAGTAGTAGCTTTTAAAGCTCGAGACCTTAATAGCTACCTTAAGGGGCTATATAACTAACTATATTAAGAAGACCTATATAGTATACCTAGGAGCCTTTTCTACTAAGAACCTACTAGCTTCTTTATAGCTAGCTAAGTAAGAAGAAATCTTTAAGAAAGCTAACTAATACTTCCTAATAAAAGCTCTTTTTAGCTAGTAGCTATAAGATAAATCTCTATTAATAAAGCCTATTAGTAACGGTTACTTAACTATCTTTTAAGAAGCTAGCTAGGAATTAAATAAAGAGGCTACTAAAGTATAATAATAAGTAGTCTTATTTTATTATAGCTAGTACTCGACCTAAATAGCTTAACTTACTGCCCCTATAGTTACTATAGCTCCTCTTACTACGGCCCTTACTACTACGGCTGCTATAGCTACTACCCCTTTAGTTCCTCCTCCCTTAAGAGCCTTAACGCTATCTTTAACTATAGCTATAGCCCTAGCCCTAGCAACGTATCTTACTCTAGGCCTAGCCCCGGCCCCGTTAGTCCGTCTAGCCTAACTAGTCCCTTAATAGACCTTTTAGTCTATTAGTCGAAAAATTAAGGAACTAGTCGAAATCGAACCTCTTTATTAAGATTAGTAATAAAGGGTAAAAAGAGGGGGTTTTTAAATAGACCTTTTAAATTAAGACGAGGATTCCTTAAAGAAAAAAAGACTAAACGAAATAGCTACTTAGCCTATAAATCCCTAGGCTATTAGTTATTATAATACTAATAGGTCTATAAGGAAAACCGACCTAAAGGAGTTAACCCTTTAAAGAGGCTATAAGAAATAATATAATAGTCTCTTAAAGAGGACCTCTTATTATAAAAGAAGATAAATAAGATTTAGGTTACTAAGAAATAGTAACTAACGCCGCTACCCTTATTTAAGCTATATATTTAAGGAAAACTTATTAGTATAATAAATCTAGCTTTTATCTTCCTTATAAATTAATAAGGCTAAGACTACCTATTAAGACCTTATAACTATCCCTTATAAAAATTAGCTATCCTTAACTCTAGTACTTCCCTCGATATCTATAATATACTTTTATAATTCCGGTCCTTTAAAAAGGTTTAAAGGGAATACCTTATTACTAGGGAATTAACTATATAGATAAGGGGGTATTAAAGGGTAAATATTATAATAGAATTACTTAATAGGACTATATAAATTCTTTAGCGAAAAAGGGTAGCTTTTTACCCTTAATTTTTAGTAAGCCTAATTTCCTTCTACCTTCTTTAAGAGGAAGGAATCTTCTAGGATATAACGTCTAAGACTATAAGGTAAGTCTAGAAAAATTAAACGATTAAGCTTATCGAGGAGAAATTCGGTTAATTTATTCTTAAATTCCGACCTATCCTTAAGAAGGAACTACTTAAGAAGTTAGCTTTCCTTACTTAAAGAAGGGCAGGTTTAAAAGACCCTCTTTTAGTAGCCTAAGGAGACGGTCTTCTTTAGTACGTATAACTTAGTTATATAGGCCCCCTAGCTTTATATAAGCTAGGCTAATAATAGTGCGTATAAATAAGGAGCTTAAAGACTATTAAATATAAATACTATAGCTAAGGAAAGACTAAGAAATAAATTTCTAAACGAACCCCTTTATAGCTAGACTAGCTATATAAAGAAATTTAAGTTCACTAAACCGACGTTTTTAAAGACTAAGACAGCTTTATTAAGGTAATATTTTTTCTAAACGCTTTTTTAAGGATAGTTTTCCCTTATTTCTTATAGACCTACCTAAGTAAGTATAACTAGTCTACCCTCTAAGACTTCTTTAACTAAATAAATTCCTACTTTAGCTATAAGGTAAATAAAATACGGTTTAATAGAGAGCTATTTATAAAGGATATCTTAAATTAGCTTTAAAAAGGGGGTATTTTACCCCTCCTATTAGCACTAAATACCTAGGCCTAGAATAGAGGGGTAGAAAGATTAAGGGGTACTATAATAGAAAGGGCCTATATAATAAGACTTACTATAAAGCCTCCTTACGACGTTTAAAGGGAAGTCGTTAAGACCGCTTATTACTTTTAAAACTAGACCCTAAGGGACCCTATAGGACTAAGGGACTATAAGGACCTAGAGACCCTTTTTAAGGCCTAAGGAATAGACTAGAAATCCCCCCTTAAGCTCTTTATAAAGAAGAGGGCCTCGCTAGCCTACCTTTATACCTATAGCTATAAGGTATATACTATAACTATTAATATATAGCTAAAAAGGAAGAAGAAAAGAAAGCTTAATCCTAGAGCCTTTATTAGTTACCTCGTTAGCTATAATTCTATAAATATCTTCCGGATCTAGATTCCTCTTCTATAAAAGGTTATTTCGACTAGGGATATAATTTTCGACGAATCTAGCTTCTTCGACGAAAAGAGGGATTAATAGCCCTTCTTACTCTTATAACGTTAGCTAATTTAAAAGATCTAAATTCCCCCTTCCTAATAGTCTTAAGAAAAGGTCTTAGATAAGGAAACGGAAGAAGAAACTAATATTAAAGTAGTTAAGGATAAAGCTAACTTCGAAGAAGAAAAAAAGGAAGCTATTAGATTAAATAATCTAGATAAAGAAGGAGACTATAGGAAAGTAGTAGAGCTAGAATACGCCTACCTTCCTACGCCTCCTCTTATATAATAAGAAGATCTAAAAGTAGCTTTTTCTATTAGTCTTCCTATCTCGACCCCTAAGGGGGTAGGAAAGGCACCTCTCTAAAAGGATTATCTAGCTGCCTTTTTATCCTTACTTTAAGAACTAAAGGAAGGTATAGGACCTAATATAGTTATTAAAAAAGACTAACCTTACCCCTATTTCGATCGTTTTTCCGACCTCTATCTATTACCTATAAAAGACGGTTCCTATAGAGTATTTATAGTAGGCCGGCTCTTTAAGCTATAGCTATTAATAAGGAAGGTATATAAAAGAGACCTCCTAGACCTACTAGTAAACTAAAAGCAGCTAGAAAAACACCCCTTTAAAGACTAGTTTTTCTAGGCCTAGAAAGACTACCTAGCTTTATATAAGGAGATAGGGTCTTTTAAAGAGGTCTTAAAGGAAAAAGTAAGAGGAAAATAGGTCCTTAGCTATAAGTAGGTCTTTATCTATAAGACTAATAAATAAGGCTTCCTTTAAAAGTATAAAGCCTAGCTAGTCGTTTATAGGAACTAGTAGGAAAAAGGGGATCTTCCTACTAAAGTAACTACCTTAGCAAGGATATCTTTCTAGACCCTTATAGCTATAGTAGTAGTATTTAACCTCGAGCTTAATTAAATAGATATAGTAAACGCCTTTATTAACTACTTACTTAAGGAAGAAGAAGTTATCTATATACGCCTTTTACTAGGCTTTTAATAGCTAGGAAGGGTTCTATAGCTTAGGGAAACTCTATACAGACTATAAAGATTACCCCTTCTTTAATAATAGCATTTAATAGGTTCCCTTAAAGCCCTAGGCTTAAAGAAAGTCCCTTAGGAACCGTATATAATATAAAAGGGTAAAATTATAGTCTTCTTTTATATAGATAATACTATCTAGGCCTACCTAAAAGAGGAAGAAGTAACGGCTAGGGAGGCTATATAAGGCCTATAATAAAGGTATAAGATAACTAAGCTAGTAGAGCTAAAGTAGTTCCTAGGGATATAAATCCTTTAAAATAGGTCCTAATAGACTATCTAGCTTACCTAGGACGCCTATATAGATAAGGTCGCTTATAAATTCCTCCCTAATTCCTTTAATGAGAAGCTTCCCTCTATACGTATATTAGATAAAGACCTTTTACTTAATCCTTTCTTTTAAGCTAGGGAGTAAAAGAAACACTAATATTAATAAAAGGTAGGCTCCTTATTTTATTTAGCTATTTTTATTAAACCGGATATCTCTTTTACGGTCTCTTAGCTAGCTAGGCATAACTAGAATCCTAGCCTTAAGTATTAAGAAGTAGTAGATAGAGCTATCCTTTATCTCTATTTAATAAGATTATATAGTCTACGCCTAGGAGGGTAAGGAAGGAAACTAGCTACCGAAATCTTTCTTTATTTAAGCGATTCGTCCTTTATAGATAATTTATTAAATAGAAAGAGCTTATAGGGGTATATTATATCCCTTTTTAAAGGAACTATTACTTAGAGAGCTTTAAAGCAAGCTACCGTTATAACTTTTAGTATAGAGGTAAAGCTACTAGCTCCTTTAAAAGCGTTAAAAGAAACGATTCTCCTTAGCTAGCTATTAATTTCTTTATAACTATAAATTCTAACCCTATTATCTATAGAATATAATAATATATAGACTATATAAATTCTTATAGAAAATAGTAATCTATTAACCTAGTTATAGTATATCGATATCTATTAGTATTAGTTACGCTAAGAGGTCTAAAAGGGACTTATTTCCATCTATTAGGTTCTAATAGTATCGATAAAAGTAAACGGTATTATAAAGCCCCTACTAAAGTAGAAGCTAGCTATCTTCTTATAGTAAATTAGGCTAGAAAACGTCTATAAGAAGCTATCCTTAGAGGCCCGCCTTAAGAGTCTATAAGAGGAGCTAATAGTATATACGAGAAGGTAACGTCTATAGCTAAAGAGAGGAATAAGGACTTATCTTAAAAGAGGGCCCTTAGCTTAATTAAGACTTATTCTTCTTAAAGGCTCCTTTTTAGGGATTTATCCTTAGAAAAGCCCCCCTTTCTTATAAGACTTAATATCCTCCTTAGGCCCCTTTTCCTAAAGTAGGTCTAAAAGAGCCTAGGGCTAAAACCTAGATTTCTTAAGTAAGGGATAAGTATAGACTAAGACCTCCTCTATACGCTTACCGGCCTAAGTATTTAGCTTTACCCTTTCTATAAGGGCAGGCTATAGCTAAGGGGGTGTATCGCGAAGCGTAGCCTAATTTCGTAGTTCTTAGAGATATCCCTTTATACGAGGGACCTAGGAAGCTAAAAAGACTAGTTTTAAAGAAGGAGCTAAAAAGAGGTATAAAAAGGAGGGTAGGGGTAAGAGGGGACATAGAAGTATCGATAGCTTCTTATAGAGGTAGCGAGAGATAAGATAGATATACCGGCAATAGCTATAAAGGAGGGGAAAAACCGGTAAAAAGCTCGGTAGTTAAAAGGATATTAGTAGCTTCTTTAAGTAGGATCTTCTTTATTAATTAAGATACTAGATAGGTATAAAGATAGGCGTTAGATAGAGGAAAGAAGGAGAATTAAGGCAATATAATAATTATTCCCTTACTATAATTACTGCCCCTATAAGAATTAAATATCTCTGCCTTATCTATCTAACCCCTTACTTTTAATTTTACCTTTATATATTTTTATATACTTTTTATATCTCTCTTTACGAGAATAATAGTAATAGTAAAGAGATAAAATAAAGAGAAGTAATAGGGAATATATATAAGGTAGCTTTATTTCTCCTATTAATTAGTACGTATTTAGCTATAAATATATATAAGGCAATTCTTTAATTCTTTTATATACGCGCTTTTATATAGCTAATAAGGAATATATATAAGGTAATTATTATTTTTCTTTTTTATATACGTTGCTATATAACTATACGCTTATATATTTATCCGTTTAAATATATATCTATAATTAATATAACGAAGTATAATATAGCTATAGACTTAGGCGTATATATAGACGAAAAAAATCCAAAAATACGTTTTAACTCTAACTCACCTATAGGCCGCCGTATTCTGGTTTGTTCGTCTTGGACAGGACGAGCTTGACTCGGATTGTACGACTATGGCGGGCGACCTTGACCTCTGGCTATCTATGCCTACAGAATCAGCAGCAACTGCAACAGAGACAGCGACGATCTAGCCAGAATTCTCTAATCTCCACGCTTCCGCGAAGGCGCCGAGGTCACCGTAGAGGGATTCGGGATGTCTTGGCGCGACGGTCATGCAGTGCTTTGACGTCTTCCTTCAGCCCAAGTGCTACAAGCGACTGAACCAGATCAGAGCAAAAGGACCACGAGGTGAATGTTGGCCAACACTTCTCCGACCAAACCTCTCGCCCCCAGCCTTGTCTGACTTTTGGTAGTTTCATCCCACACGAAGATATACGCCGGTCATTAAAGAAGCCACTTGGGTCTGGGATGGCCGAAGCTCTTCGCAGTATCGGAGTCAAGAAGGGAGGAATGGACACGCACCGGGCGACTCAGCTCTAACCCGGTGGCAACCCGGGGGTTCTTGACCTGGCGTCACAGGCGCAGTCTCGGGCCCCTCCACCTGAAGGCTACTCAGAACTCCTAAGAGACCACCGAAGCTTTCATGGTTCCGCTCACTTTTCCTGACAAGGGGATAGGTATTTAACACTACTCCCCGGCAGCGGCAACCACCAAGCGGCACCGGAGACATCACAGCCCGTACACCATGCTGTCCTGGCCGGTTCAACCGGCGCGACAGTTACGACCTACTGTACCTGCATTACCGCAAAGGCGCATTGGGGGGGAGGCCCGAGAACCCCTAGTCATGCAAGCTGCTAGCATCCTTTTTTCTTCCAGGTCAGACAGACCATTCTAGACGGCCTCTAAAGTATAAATAGAAAGCTCTAGGCTGCTAGCTACCACTGCATAATATAAATAGAGAGAGCCGCCTTGACTTTTAAACGTTGTCTAATGGGACCTACCCGGCTCTCCCTCTCGACGCCGAGCCGCCTCGTGCTGGTCAAGGCAAGAATGGCCAGCCTCGGGTGTTTACATCGGAGTGGTGACAGATTTAGTAACAAGCGCCAACCACGACTAGACAGGTTTTCGACGTCGACTGTCGCCCGCACGGCCAGGTTTGGGTTGTTTGGGCTTGCCTACGGGGGCTTCCAGGACGTCGTCGGCTTAGCCCGCGGCAGACCGGGAGGGTATGTCGAGCTTGTCTGACATCGACGCGACATGGAGGAAGAAGAGGTTGGTTGGTTTGCGCACCAGGAAAGATGGCAGCTAGACGGGGCAGATAAATAAATATTAAATCATGTTTAATCCGCATTGGTCGCGTACAAGGACTCGATACTGTCCTTGCAAGTATAAGCGCGTAGCGACATATAATACCATGTCTACCTACCAATCGGCTCGCGCCCTCGCACAAGCGTCCAAGTCCGGGACACGTCGTGTCGGAAAGATGCGCTCCCACACCGCCATAAAGGCAACCAATTTCGCTTCTTGATGAGCGGGCGCGATAGCTTGCAAGCCATACGGCCTTCCGCTGCTCCTGATATACCCCAAGGGCACTGCAGCCATTGGATAGCCTGAGACATTTAAAATGTAGGCGGTTAGTCTACCAGGGGATGCAAAAGTGAACGAGCTCTCTACGGGTACCCACGAGATGCCACTGAAACCCCGGCAAAGTAGCTGTCAGAGCAGCACACCACCACATCCACTCCGTGTTCGGATATGGCTTTGTCGATGCCTTCCGTGGCCGCCCAGCGCTTGCAATGTTCGAGAGACTCAGCGGCGTCTTCATCCGGCCGTGACGCTTTCAAGATTCCAACAAGGCCATCCTGGTTGGGGCAATAGTCTGCATGGGGATAGGTTAGACTGAACCCAAAGGAAGCAGTCAGCTGTCTAGCGCGGCGTACCCTTATTAAATTCGACATCTGCATGGGCTTGGTTGAATTCGATGACCTCATCCAAGGAACGAACCTTGGAGAACTTCAACGCCTTCAAGAATCGTTCAAAGCCGGCTTTTGCTTGTTGCCCTGGCCGCAGCACACAGTTAGCCTCCAGATTCGCTTCTCATAGACGTAGTTGCCAAAGATGTACTTATGATGCTGTCCATCACATCATCTACGTTGGTGTCCCCAATCATATAGACTTCGGGAGGAGTGATGTATACGTCAACCACTTTGACCCCGTTCTTGCGCAGCTCCCCTTTCGCTGCCTGGTATTCTCTGGCCCGTGGGGGTGTAAGTGCGTCGCCTTTAGAAGGTTGCCAAGTCCTCAACTTACAGTTTGCTGCAAGTATTCGGGGTCGTCCTCTTGAGTCCCGGCCGGAAGTCTCCATTTTTCGATGTCGACGAAGCCAACCGAGACATCTCCGAAGTCGACTGAAGATGCGACAGAGGCCAAGCTCGCACCTTCTGCGGGACCTAAAAGAGCGTCGCTTGTGAGGGCAACGTCCAGAGGCGTCTTGCCCATCCCACCGACTGTGTCGAAGCAGGCAGTCACCTCCATTATCCCCGTCAAGGGAACAGAACCCGGAGTAAGCTTCAGCGCATACAACGCGGCCACGGCCGATGGTGACACTATAGACCCCGAAGTTTCCGTTCCCAGTGCAATGGGGGCAAAGCCGCACGCAACGCCAACGGCGGATCCCGTGGATGAGCCTGCGGGAGTCTAGGCCGAGGATCGGCCTCCAGTCCGTCAAGAGAAAGATGCATGGCAATTTCACTCACCGTCTCCCCCCTGGGCTTGTCCCCAATCTTGTACCCAGTAGGAATGTATGCTGGCTCACACATGCCCCCAACAGCAGACCACCCACTCGCGCCTCTGTCCATGTCAGATATGGTCTGCGACTGTCGTTGGACATGGTGGCCTACTTTAGGCCGACAAACTCCTGTGGGACAAATGAGTGTTGGACATCTGCTACGCAGCTTGGAAATAGGGCCAGGGCTGTCCCGAGACATACCGTCATATTGGATTTGCCCAGAATAATGAGGCCACAGTCGATCAGCTGGGAATGTGATCAGTGAAATTCCCTCGATGGACGGCCAATTCCCACTTTGTCGGCAACCGCACTATTGCCTGGCGGACACGAATCCCAGAGTGCGTACGAGCCTGCAGTCGTGGGCATTCCAAGGGATGCATCTGTGGCCATGTTGTCCTGCAGTAAAACCCGGAGTTAGGCTGCCAGCGCTGCACAAGCCAAGGTGAATGGTGACCTTGAGGAGGATTGGTATCCCGTGTAGAGGTCCCCGCAGCTTTCCCCGCTGCCGTTCCTCGTCGCGCATGGCGGCCTGGGAGATGAGCTGAAATCTCGGGCCTGTAGAGATGATGGCCCTGCACTTGGCACCGCTGGTGTTGTGTGCCTCGATGTGCGAGAGGTACGATTCCACAATCCGTACGCTGGTGATGCTCCCCTTGTCCAAGAGCTTCCGAAGGTCGTCGGCAGTCGTTGTAACCACGTCAAACAACGGCGGCAGGTTGATGGATGCCATGATGACTGCGCTTGATACAGTAATTCACAGCTGGCAAGTGAGAGGAAATAAGAGGAAAGAATAGGTGTTGGGCTCCGGCGGGGCGCGTCCCGAGAGCACCACTGCAGTCCCTCCGGGCATACTTTTACCCGGAGACCTATTAATAAGCTAGCAGCGCACTATAATACTAGTACCCGTGTCTCTAAAATTCTATAGGTACTTTTTCTATAGGTATATAAAGGATTTTTTTTTATAAAAACACCACCACGTCTTCTCGGCTAACTTTTCGAAACTAAGCCTAAAACACGGAAAAAGCATACGGCTAGAACCGTCGCGAATAGCGTATTACGCCCCCCTAAGTGCAGCCTCGTGCAGCTACTAGCGGGTGCGCGATATGTATGCTGCCAAAGATTGCGAATTGGGTAAGGTTCTCCCCTATACGGGTGGAAAACTCTTCCCCGCCCTCGCTGACTAAGGGTATATGCCCCCCCCCGCTAACGGGACTAAGCCCGGACCCGACTTAGGACCCCGGCCTAGATATAAGGAGGGCCCCTTTAACTTTAACCCCCCCCCCCTTAACTTAAGGGTTAAAATAAGTACCTTAGAGGCTAGGGCCCGCTTAGAAGAAGCTCTAGAAGGCTAACGCCTTCTAAGGACCCTAGAAGAAAGGCCTAGGACCTAAGACTAAGACCTAGAGGATATTAAGATAGAAGATAATACCTAGCCTATACTAAAGACTAGCCTCTTTAGGCCTAGCCTAGCCCTACCTTAGGCTAGCTACTTCTAGCCTAACTAGCCCTTAAAGTAAGTAAAGGGGCGAAAGAGAGCTACGCTTAGTAGCCCTATTAGCTATATACCTATCCGACCTACGTTCTAACGCTTATAGTAGACCTAGCCCCGGCCCTAGCACCCTTTCCCTAGGGACCGGGCCTAGGGCTTCCTTTAGTAGGCCCTCTAGGCCCTTAAGGAAGCCTAAAAAATCGAACCCTTCTATAAGACCCTTATAAAAGGGCTCGAGAAGGTAGCTATAAGGACCCCGGACCGCTAATAGCCCCTATAATAGCCCTTATACTAGCCTAAGGCCGCCTAGTAGCCTAGGGCTACCTAAGGAAACCTTAAAGCGAGCTCGTAGGCTAAGGTTGCCGTAAAGAAGGCACCTAAGGCCCTAGCTAAGGCCCTAGCTAAGGCTCTAGCGAAAGCCCTAGCTAAGACCCTAGCTAAGGCCCTAGCTAAGAGGAACGTAAAAGAGGACTTTTAACTTATCCTAAAGTTAAAGAAGGAATTACTAATACTAACTATTAACCCTATTACGCTTTATAATAAGCTTAATAAGGCTATAAGGGAACTAGCTATATTAGCTATATTAACCTTAAATAGAGGTAATATAGTTATAATAATAAAGGCCCTATATATAGTAAAGAAGCTTTTAGAGTAGCGGGAGAAGTAGTCCCTATACGTTAAGGAGCTACCTATCGAATCGGCCGACCTTCCTACTAGCTAGACTAAGCTAGTAGCCCGGAGCGTCCCTAACCTCCTAGAGACCCCTATCCTCGATATCTTTACTATAGAAGCTAAAACCTTTAGCGGGATCGATATCCTAGGGCAGCCTAGGTAGCTAGGCACCTTAGGCCTAACGTAGAAGGTAGGATCGGTTGTCTTTATAGTCCCTTTAAAGGCTATAAAGGCCGAATACCGGAAAAAAGGCCTTTATATAGTAGGTCTATAGATTTAAGTTAAGGCCTATAAGGAATATACTATATATATATAGTACTATAGGTACCTTTCCTTTAGCTATAACCCTTAGACCTACTAGCAGCCTATTAAGTATACCTTTTACTTAGAAAAGCACTTAACTAGGGACTATAACTACCTTAGCTATAAGGTTAGCTAAAGCTACTCTTACTTTAAGGTTTAATACTATAACTATAAGGGAGAGTACTTTACGACTAATAAAGTATAATACGGAGTCTATAAGGGAATAACTAATACTTAATAGCCTTAGCCCCTTTACGCTTATAGGGCCCCTAAAGCCCCTTAGGCCCCCTAGGCCTAACTACGACCCTATTAGTATTATATAGTATAATACTAATAGGTAGGAAATAGCTAACCTATCGATCTTAGAGTAGGCCCTAGAAATAAAAGCGGACCTTATCTTATTATAAGAGCCTTACCTCTATAAGATCGATAATAGCTATATCCCTATATAGTATCCGGCCTATAACGTTATAACCCTTATCCGTTTTACTAACTTTCCTAAGCTCGCTAAGAGGCCTAGGGTTATAGCTTATAAGAGGAAGGAAGCTTAAATAAAAGCTAGCCCTAGCTTCGGCCTTTTTTACGATCCTAATATATAGGCTATAAGGGTAGAAGGCGCCGAGCCGTTTACCCTTATTAACCTATATAATAAAAAAGAGGTTAAAGGGGCCCTAGCTAGCTAAGGCTAGTAAGGGCCCCTTATAATAAAAAGGCTGCTACTAATAGCCTAGCTCCTATAGTAGCCCTTCCTATTAATAGGGGACTTTAACCTATACTACCCTTATTAGAACCCTTTTATAGAACCCTTTAAGGCCTATAAGGTAGAAGCCCTTATTAGCTAGCTCGACCGCTATAAGGCTTCTTTATTAACGGACCTTAAGGTAGCTATAGAAGGTACCTATTAAAGGAAAGGCTTAAAAGGGGCCTTAGTTATAGACCTTGCTTTCTATAGCCCTTTTAAATAGCTAACCTAAGCTAACTTCCGCTTCCTAGAGGCTATAAGCTTAGATTATAAGCCTATAGCCTTTAAAGCTAGCTTAAGGAGCCCTAATAGGCTACTACTAGCTAGGCCTACTACTTATAATTATAGGAAAGTAAACTAAAAGGTATTCTTAAAATACCTAGCTAAGAAGGAATAGGACCTCCTTATAGCTATAAAGAGGGCTATAAAAAGAGACGACTTAAAATAGATAGCTTCCCTTTTAATAAGAACCCTTATAAAGGCCTTAAATATAGCGATACTAAAAAAGAGGCCTTATAAGGGATCTTAGCCCTAGTAAACTAATAAGCTAACCTACCTTTAGAAAGCCCTAAGCCTAGCCTAACGGGCTTATAGGCTAGCCTAGGATAAGGAGAGCTAAAAGAGCTTTATAGAGGCCCGAAATAGCTTTAAGTATATTATTAAGGCTATTAAAAAGTAATACTAAGAGAGCTTATTAATAAAAGTAATAAGAAAGGATATCTTTATCGCTTTTTCCTATACTAAGGCTAGAGCTAACCCTACCCTTCCTAGTATCTTATATACGAAAGAAGGGATAGAGGTAAAAGCTAATACCTTTATAGAAAATATAAGGCCTTCCTAATAACCATTTTTCCGACCCTGGACCCTAGCCCTAGCCCTCCTTTTAGCCCCCCCTAGAGCCTAGAAAAAGAAGAGCCCCTAGGCTAGATAAGTAGTAAGGGCACGGTTAAGTAGGACTAGCTAGAGCTAAAGGACCCTAAGATTAGGAGGGCTATTTTTAGCTCTTTTAATAAGAAAGCCCTTAGCCTAGACTCCCTTAGCTTCCTTCCTATCTAATACGTATATAAGGCTATCCTTATAGTTTTTAATAGGGCCTATAAAGCTTTATTTAACTAAGGATACTACCTTAAGGCGTAGAAGGAAGCTATAGGAATTATACTTCTTAAGTAAAATAAGCTAGACTATACTATCCCTAAGGCCTATAAGGTTATAAGTCTACTTAACTACTTAGGAAAGGTCCTTAAAAAGCTATACGCTACCTAGCTAAGCTATTTAGCTAATACGACCGGGCTTCTAAACCCTATATAGCTAAGGGGACGAAAATAGCGGTTAGCTATAAACACGGCCCTCCTCCTTTTATACTATATTTAAAAGAAGCGGGAGTTTAATAAGAAGGCTATTACTAGTACCCTCTTATTAGATATAAAGGGCGCCTTCGATTTTATATTAAAGGAATAGCTTATAAGGGTCCTAAGGGAATTAAACCTCCCTAAGGCCCTTATAAGCTAGGTAAACTACTTCCTTACTAAAAGGAAGATCTAGCTAGCCGTTAAGGGGTAAGTCTAGCCCCTTATAGACCTAGTAATAAGGGTGCCTTAAGGGTCCCTTATTAGCCCTATTTTATTCCTCTTATATATAAGGGGGATACTAGCGGCTAAGGGATACTAGCTATCTTATATAGATAGCTTTAGTATCTTTATAATATCGACCTTAGCTAAGAAGAACGTTTAGTAGCTAAAAGTAATAGCTATTAACCTATTTAAATAAGCTAAAGACTAAGGGGTTTACTTTAACCCTTTAAAGATAGAACTTATTTACTTTAATAGGTAACGGCAGCCTATTTTAGAGGGTATAATAGTAGGAGGCTTATTTTTCGAGGTAAAGCCCTTAGTATAGTAGCTAGGGGTCTTCTTTAATTCTAAGCTCCTATTTAAATAATATATTAAGAAGAAGGTAGTATCTATATAAGCTACCTTTAAAGGACTATCCCGCTTAACCTTTATATAAAAAGGCTTATTATTTAGAGCCTCTAAATAGCTTTACTAGGCCTATATAACCTTTATAGTAGACTATAAGGCCTAACTTTAGTATAGGGGGCCTAAGACCCCTAAGGGCCTTATAAAGCCTTTTTAAAGGCTATAAAACTAAGCTCTTTTAAAGGTTTTAAGGGTCTTTAAAGGATCCCTTATTAGGGCTTTAAAAGCTAAAGCGGCCCTACCGCTACTAAAGGTACGATTTAAAAGGGTATACTTCTCTTACGCCCTCTAGACCCTATACTTCTTACCTAGTTACCCTATAAGGTAGGCTTACGACCTAGCTATATAGGATAACCTTACCGACTTAGGCTTTAACCTAAGGGCCTTAAGCTATATTAGGCTATATATATAGCTCTTCCGCCTCCTTAAAAGCCTAGTAGCCTTTATAGGACCTAATTATAACTTAGAAAGAAGGAAAGCTAGCTAGGAGCCCTTATAGGCCTTAGAGCCTAAGGCCTCTATTATAATAATAGAGGCCCTTATACCCTTAGCTAAGAAGTAATACTAACGCCTCTTAGCTAACTTAGCTAGCTTAAAAGACTTTAGGTTACGGCCCTTAGCCTTTTATACTAACGGCTCTAAGGGGTGCCTTAAGAGGTCCCCTATAAAAACTAACGCTTACTCCTTCTACGAAATAGGCTTAGAAAATAGGCCTATTAAGGTATACTACGAGAACCTAAGGCCCTTAATCGAAGTAGCTAATATAGAGCTATTCGTAATATTAAGGGTCTTAGAGGACCTAGCTAAGAGGCCTCGGCCCTTAAAGCTTAGCCCTCTTAACCCCTTTATAAATACTTATATTTTTATAGATAGCTAAGCCGCTATAAAAAAGGTTATAGGTTTCTTAGACCTAGCTATATATATTAAAAGGCTCTTATTTAGCTTAAAAGCCTTTTATAATATATAGCTATACTAGTGCCCTAGCTACCTAAGGATCTTTAGTAACGAGCTAGCCGACTAGCTAGCTAAAAGAGGCTTAGGGGCCCTTACCTAAGGGACCCCCTTAGTCTTTATTAGCTACTTATAAAGAAAGGTCTAGTAAGCTACTAAGGACTATTAAAAGGGACTCTAGGCTACTAAGGCGGCTAAAGGCCCTAGGGCTAAGAGCCTAGGTAAGTACTATATATCTATTTAAAAGACCCCTTACCTAGCCCGTAGCCTAGAAAAGGACCTTATAAGGAGGCCTAAGCCGACCCTCTTAGCTTTTTACTAGCTCCTCTTTAAGGCTAGCTTCTTATTTTCCTTCTTAAAAAGGACTAATAAGGTAGACTAAGACGACTACCGCTATAGCTAAGGAAGGTATACGGCTAGGTACCTTATCTTAAGGTGCCCGAACTATAGGAGGGAAAGAGAGGTCCTTTACTAGACCTCTAAGAGATAGAAGGGGGCCCTTAGCCTACCTATATTCTATAGCTCTAAGGAAGGAAGGGAAGCCCTTTTAACTTTCTTAGATAAAATAAAGATAGGGATAGCTAAGTAGCTCGAAAAGGAGTAACCTAGGGGCCCTAGGGCCCTTAAGGGGGAAAATTACCGTATAAGAGGAACTAAACTAACCTTTCCTTTATTATTACCTTTATAGCTACCCTTTCCTTAATTAGTTATAAGCCCCTAGGCTCTATAGCTAGCTAGGACTACTAATAGGGGCCTAGGCCCTTACTAGCCTCGCTATAGCCCTAGAGGCTATATATAAGTAATAATATAAAAAGAAAGGATTTTTATAAGGTATTATACTTACTATTATAATAATCTAGGTAATAAATAGTCCTTTATAAATCTCTATTACTTAGTAAATATAATATACTTAAGAAATATATTATTTATATAGAATTTTAATAGGATTAGTATCTTAGTTTTAATTAGGGCTAATAATAATAGTTTTAGTATTAATATAAGGATAGGACCTATTACTACCTTAATAATTTCGGTTATAGTAGATAATATAGTTTTTACTTTTTATAATATCTTAGTAAGTTATAATTATATAAACCTTAGTATATTAAGAGCTAAGATATTACTTAAGCTTAGTTTTACTACTAGCGACTAGTATATATATTTAAGGTTAAATTAGCTATTACTACTTACTAATAGATTAAATAGTTAGTTATTTCTATTAGTATATACCTAAGGATTTCTTTTTCCTAAGAAAGAATAGGTTTTTATATATCCTATTAAGGTATAAGAATAGTTTTCCTAAGTTAGGTTTTTACCCTCTATATATACTACTATAAATAAATTAGTAAAGAGTATATAAATCTACTCTTTAAGGGAGGCTATAAAGAACGGTATTCCTACTATAAGTAAAGTAGCTATAATATACTCTCCCGATTATATAAGCTAATAAGTAGTATATTAATTATAGATAAAATCCTATCTTATAGAGTAAGAATCGCTTATTATTTTATATATTATTCTATATTAAACGGGTTGCTAGGTATTATATAATCTAGAATAGAAGGAATAAAGCTAGCTTAAAATACTAGCTAAGACCTCTTAAAAATACTAGTATAACTAACCTCCTTTAAATATAAATATTAATAGAACTAAGATAATTCTAGCTATACTTAAGGTATTACTAAACTCCTTAATCTTAGGGCTATATAGTAGCCTAAATTTAGTCCTAAAAGGTTCTTCTATTTAGCTATAATTATTTAAATAAGGCAGTATATCTACTAGTAAATAGAGATATAATTATTAACTTTAATACCTCTTCTATATACTAATATACTACTAATAAATTCCGTTGAAATTCCTACCTTATACTCCTTCTTCCCCTTTATTATATAGTCTTATATAATTCCTTAATTTCTTAAAATTCCGCTTTTACTTATATACCTTAAGAAATAAAGGGAAAGGTAAGGGTAAAGGTAAGGGTAAGGCGGCTATTACGTCTAAGGCTCTATTTAAAGCTAAGGCTAAGGAGTCCGCCGCCGTCCTTATACCCGCGGTCGTTTTAAAGCTAGTATAGGATCCTACTATATTGCCCTTTATTAGCTCCGACGCTAAGCTATAGCTTAGTAGTTTTCTTATTACTAAGCTTACCTTAAAGCGTCTTTATCCTACGTTGCTTAGCGACCCTACTAACGCTCTTAACTTTATTTAGTAGCGTCTTTATAGCTATTATAGTTTAGTCTAAGCTAAGATTATCGCTAGTCTTAACTTTAATTAGATTTATAGTTATAGTATAGGCTATAGCGAATGCCTTTATACTACCGCTAGTATAAGTCCTACCTTAATATAGACCTTAGTTATTACTTTATTTTATAAGCTAGCTATCTAAGCTAGCTTTAGTTTAGGTTTAAGGTTAGGCTTAGCTAGCTATTATTAAGCTTCTTATAGTAATAATAGTCCCTATACTTCTTATAAGTCTTAGGTTACTCCTTCTTATACCTTATATACTACCTTAAGGAGGTCTTATTATTCCTACTATAATAGTAAGGTAAATATTACTACTAATAAGTTAAGCTAAAGTTATAGTTTAAGGGCTAGTTATTAGCTTTATCTTAGTTTAGTTTTAGGTTAAGTCTTATTTAATTATAGTCTTTTAATAGTAAGTCTTATTTTATAGCTATTAAGGCTAGCTTAGTTAAGTCTTATTAGTTCTATTTAGTCTATAGTTTAAGTAGTAAGGTTTACGCTTAGTTTAGGTTTAGTTTAGTTAATACTATAGTCTTATTATTATAAGTCTTCTTCCTTTTTTAGGTCGCCTTAGTAAGAGAAGTAGTTAGCTAAGGTAGTCTTAGTTAAGGCCGCTCTATCTCTAGTACGACCTTAGTCTTATTATCTAGTATATCTATATATAGCCTCTAAGCTAGGTTAAACTAATAAAGCTTACTTAAGTAAAGGAAATATTATATTAGCGGCGCTACTATCTTTTTCCTTTAAAGGCCCACTCTTATATTACTTATATCTTAGGCCTATATTAAGAGGGACTCCCTTACCTTTACTATTAATAGATAGGTAATTATTATATACTAAATAATATCTTATTTTTATCTATAGGTATATATTAGCGAGACTATATTAAGGACCTATTAGTTAAAGAGGAAGTTATTAAGCCCGATCTTTCCTATATATATCTAAGTAATTACTATACTAATATACTTAAAGAGGCCCTTATAATAGTTTAACGTTATTACTTTATTAAACTATAGCGGGAAGTTAGCGAGGTAAAGGGTAGTTTAGTATTATTAGATTATATTTTCCTTAGCGTTTTATTAAGCGGCCTATTTCTTATTTAGCTTTTTAAGCGACTTAGCTTTATCTAAGAGGTCGTTTAATCTTATTTAGCTCTAGACCCCTTTTATCTCCTTTATAAAAGGGGGCTTACTAGGTAATAGCGCTATTAAGGGCCTACTCTCTTTCTAGCGTTGCCTCCTTTTAAGTATATCTATAACTACGTTAAACGTATATTAAATTTAGCTTAAGAGCCTTAAGTCCTTTAACTTTTAAAGGGTATTTATTATTCTTTAGTTTAAGTAAAGGTCGATTAAGGGCACTTATACCTCTACTTTTACTTAGTAAACTAAGGTCGCGAGGTAAGCGCTTATTACTACTTAAAGGTAAGCTAACTAGTCCTATACTTAGTCCCGCGTAATTTTATATAGTTTCCTTTTTATAGGCGTTATCTTATAAAATATAACTATAGTATAATAGATTAAAGACTAGATTACCTTACTATAGACTTCCTTAACGTATAGTAAGGTATAGCTTTATATAAACGCCGCGAGACCGGTTAAGGCTATAGTCTAGCTCTTTATCTTCGCTTAAAGCTATTTTAGGTATGCCTTTTAATATAACTTTTAGTATACTTAAACCCTTAATAGGCGGGCCTCTTAGACTAGTATTACTATATTAGCCTTAAGGTAAACTAGCGTTATTATCGCTTATCTCCTTATATAAAGTATATTAACTTACTTTTTAATAGTTTAAAAGTAACTATAAACTTAGTCGCTTACTTTATATATACCTTTTAAGCCTCCTTTAAGTATACTACTATAGTAGCCTTACTAAGTTTAATACTAACTATATTTATATTATTAGCTTTACTAATAATATAAATACTATATATTATACTAAGCCTCTTATATAAGGGGGTTATATAGTATAAAAATAAGATTAAGGATAAAGGGGAGCCTTAAAAGACTCTTATTAATACTTAAGTTAGCTTTAAGGTCCTTTTATTATAGTAAAGGGTTAATCTTTTATTACTTATAAAGTTTTATATTAAGCTTATAAGCTATCTAAGGTATCCCTTAAGCTTTAGTTTCCTTATAAGCTTATTATAATTAACTATATTAAATACGCCCTTAATATCTAGCTATAAGAATAATATAACGCCCCTTTAATCTTAGGTTATATATACTAACTTTATTATTAGTAGGATCGCCGCCTTTATAAAGCGTTCCTTTTTATTCTTTATTTATTTATTTAATAAGATACCGTTCGCTATTATTACTCCCGCGATCCTTTAAGCTAGTATCTACTTAAGTAATTTCCTTATTATAAGTAAAAGGGAAATTAATCTCTATCTCCTTATTATATAATAAGCTTCTTACCTCTTACCTAGCTTTTAAATTACTATTATATTCGCGCTATAAAACCGACCTAGGAAATATAAGAGTTAGGTATAGGTATTAAAGATTATAGCTAGTTACTAAACTAAAGCTAGTTTATACTTCTTAATAAACCTTAAAGGGACGCTATTTAGACCCGCTACTTTTTAGCTTACTATTTTACTTAGCGCTACTATAACGATAGCTAGCTAAATTTACTAGTTAACTATAAGGGTTACCTTAGCTATAGGCTAGGGTAGCCCTTAAGTTATACCGGCCTTTAATAAAAAGAACTTAGTAGCTAATATTTAGGCCTTCCCTTTAAAGGTTTTTATTAGTTAGTCCTTACCCTCCTTAACTAGTAGCGGGATATAGGTCGGTTTTAGTAATAGCTTACTATAAAGTCTAGCCTACCTCTTTCTATTTTAAAGCTTAGTATTATTAGCGCTAAATCCTTTTAAGAACTCGCGCTAGTAAGCCCTCCTTACCTTATAAATAGTCTACTTCTAAGCTATAAACGCTTTATATAAGTCTTCTTAGTTTACTTTACTCCTTTCCCGCTTATACTTCCTCCTTACCCTCTTAGCCTTTCTTATTACCCTTCCTACTTTTATAGTAAACTATATATTACCTTTAAGTAATACTTACCCTTAGCATAGAACTATAGCTATTATAATCTATACTAAAGTAGTAAAGATATAGTTTAGGTCTTAGTCGATATCCTTAAGCGTCTAAAGCTTTAGCTAGTATAGTCCTAGCTAGGATATAGTCTTAGCTTTAACTAGCTTTACTTCTACTTCTTTTTACCTTAGGGCCGGTTTAAGCGCCTAGGCCTAAGTATCGACTTATAGTATAATAGTCTAAGGGATATAGTTTAACCTAGTTAGGTTTAGGTTAGGCCTAGTATACTATATCTTAGTCTTTAGTATTACTTAAGCTAGGTCGATAGTACTATTCCTTTAACTATAAAAAAATCTTATATACTCTCTTCTTAAGATAGTAAGTTTAAGTTATAGTCTTATCGCCTTCTATATAAATTATATTATACTATCTAAGGTTCTATTATATTTATCTTAGAGTAGGTAATAGATATTAAAGTCTCTTACTATTACTATAAAGTGTTTTAGTTTAATTACGCTTAGGTCTTATAACGCTCTAGCCCTCGTAGCCCTTAGTAGTAAGTAAATCGTAATATACTATTATTATACCTATAGCTACTAGGCCGCTAACGGCCGACCACGTTAAGTATAAAATATAGCTTAATATATAAATAGTTAGTATAACTATATAATAAGTATAAGATTAAAGGGATTATAAAGATCTAAGTAATTTATAATTAATAAGATTACTATACTTTATATAATTTAATATTAAGGATTATAGCTAGGCTTATAATCTAAGAATAGTCTTTATAAGTATATATAGCTACTTACTTTTACTCCCTTAAATAAATAGCTTTTTAGCTTTTAATATATAAATCTTTATTATAATTCTATCTTTAATATTAATTATCTATTTATAGCTTATAAGTTATATCCTTTAACTTATTATTAATATAATATACTTATTATAACTTAGACTATACCTTATTATATTAATTAATATAAACCCCTTAATAAGGTTTCTCGTAAAGAGAGATTCGAGAAGGATATATAAAATGCACGAAGGTAAAATTAAAAGTAAGGGGTCGGATAGGCAGGGTAAAGAGATTTAATTCTTACGGGGGTAGTAATTATAGTAGGGGAGTAATTATTATATTACCTTAATTATCCTTCTTTCCTCTATCTAACGCCCTTCTTTATACCTATCTAGTATCTTAATTAATAAAGAAGATCCTACTTAAAGAAGCTATTAATATCCCTTTAACTACTAAGCTTTTTACCGGTTTTTCCCCTCCTTTCTAGCCGTTGCTAGTATATCCGTCTTATCTCTCGCTACCTCTATAAGACGCTATCGCTACTTCTGCTTCCCCTTATACCCCTACCCTCCTTTCTATACCTCTTTTTAGCTCTTTCTTCCTTTTTCTATACCGGGTGTTTTTTAGCTTCCTTAGTCCCTCTTACTAAGGGATATCTCCGAGAACTACGAAATTAGGCTACGCTTCGCGATATACCCCCTTAGCTATAGCCTGCCCTTATAGTAAGGGTATAGCTAATACGGCTTTAGGCTAGTAAGCGTATAGAGGAGGTCTTAGTCTATACTTATCCCCTACTCGAGAAATCCAGGTTTTAGCCCTAGGCTCTTTTAGACCTACTTTAGGAAAAGGGGCCTAAGGAGGAAATTAAGTCCTATAAGAAAGGGGGGCTTCTCTAAGGATAAGTCCCTAAAAAGGGGGCCTTTAAGAAGAATAAGTCCTAATTAAGCTAGGGCCCTCCTTTAGGATAAGTCCTAATTCCTCTCTTTAGCTATAGACGTCTCCTTCCTCCTACGTGCTATTAGCTCCTCTCGTAGACTCTTAAGGCGGGCTTCTAAGGATAGCTTCTCTTAAACGTCTTCTAGCCTAATTTGCTATAAAAAGATAGCTAGCTTCTACTTTAGTAGGGGCTTTATAAGACCGTCGGCTTTTATTAATACCGTTAAAACCTAACGGACGGAAATAAGTCCCCTTTAGACCTCTTAGCGTAACTAATACTAGTAGATATCGATATACTATAGCTAGGTCGATAACTTACTATTTTCTATAAGAATTCGTATAGTCTATATATTATTATATTCTATAGCTAATAGGGTCGGAATTTATAGTTATAACGATATTAGTAGCTAGCTAAGGAAAATCGCTTCTTTTAACGCTTTTAAAAGAGCTAGTAGCTCTGCCTCCGTACTAGAAGTCGTAACGGTAGCCTACTTCGAAGCTCTCTAAGTAATAGTTCCTCTAAAAAGGGATATAATATACCCTTATAAGCTCTTTCTATCTAAGGAATTATCTATAAAAGATAAATCGCTCGAATAAAAAAAGATTTCGGTAGCTTATTTCCCTCCCTACCCTCCTAGGCGTAGACTATATAATCTCGTTAAATAGAGATAAAGGATAGCTCTATCTACTACTTCTTAATACCTAGGGCTAGGATTCTAGTTATGCCTAGCTAGCTAGGAGACCGTAAAAGAGATATCCGGTCTAGTAGAAATAGCTAAAAAAAGCAAGGAGCCTACCTTCTATTAGTATTAGTATTTCTCTTACTCCCTAGCTTAAAAGGATAGATTAGGCAAAAGCTCTTCGTCTAATATAGGCGTAGAGGGAAGCTTCTTATCGAGGGAATTAAGGAGGAATTTATAAGCGACCTTATCGATATAGGCGTCCTAGGTAAGCTAGATAGTCCGTTAGGACCTATTCTAAAGGATTTATATCCCTAGGAACTACTTTAGCTCCCTTAGCCTAGTTATCTTATACCTTTATTATAGGCCTTATATAGCCTCCCTTATAGTAGCTTCTTCCTCTTTTAGGTACGCCTAGATAATATCGTCGACGTAGAAGAAGACCGTGATTTTACCCTTCTATATTATATACGGTTCCTAAGGGACTTTTATAAAGCCTAGGACTTTAAGGGAACCTATTAAATGCTATTACTAAAGAAGGGGTAATCTTTATAGTCCGTATAGAGCTTTCCTAAGCTATAGAACCTTTCCTAGCTATTAAAAGCCTAGTAAAAGGCGTATATAGATAACTTCTTCTTCTTCCTTAAGTAGGCAGTTAATAAAAGCGTTAACTATATCTATCTAATTAAGTTCGAGGTCGAATTCTACTACTATAGCTATAAGGGTCTAAAAAGATATCCTTACTAAGGTGGTTGCCTTAGTAGGTAGATCCCCTTTTTCCTATTAATTCCTATAGATAACTAGCTAGGCTTTATACTTTTAAAGGAAGCCGTATTTATTAGTCTTATAGATAAAGACCTACTTATAGCTAAGGACCTATTTTCCTCTTACCTTTTCCTTAAGGACCTCTTTAAAAGACCCTATCTCTTCGTATAAGGCTAGGTAGTCTTTCTAGGCCTAGAAAAACTAGTCTCTAAAGGGGTGTCTTTCTAGCTGCTTTTAGTTTACTAGTAGGTCCGGGAGGTCTCTTTTATATACCTTCCTTGCTAATAGCTATAGCTTAAAGAGCCGGCCTACTATAAACGCTTTATAGGAACCGTCTTCTATTAGCGTTAGGTAGAAGTCGGAAAAACAACCGAAATAAGGGAGAGGTTAGTCTTCTTTTATATCGGGCCCTATACCTTCCTTTACTTCTCGAAGCAGGGATAAAAAGGCAGCCGGGTAATCCTTTAAGAGAGGTGCCTTTCCTACCCCCTTAGGGGTCGAGATAGGAAGACTAACTAAAAAAGCTGCTTCTAGATCTTCTTCTTATTCTATAAGAGGAGGAGTAGGAAGGTAGGCGTATTCTAGCTCTACCGCTTTCCTATAGTCTCCTTCTTCGTTTAGATTATTTAATCTAGTAGCTTCTTCTTCTTTTTCTTTAAAGTTAGCGTTATCCTCGACTACTTTAACGTTAGTTTCTTCTTCCGTTTCCTTATCTAAGACCTCTTCTTAAGACTATTAGGAAGGGGGGATTTAGATCTTTTAAATTAGCTAACGTTAAGAGAGTAAGAGGGGCTATTAATCCCTCTTTCCGTCGAAGAAGCTAGATTCGTCGAAAATTATATCCCTAGTCGAAATAACCTTCTATAGAAGAGGAATCTAGATCCGGAAGATATTTATAGAATTATAACCGACGAGGTAACTAATAAAGGCTCTAGGATTAAGCTTTCTTTTCTTCTTCCTTTTTAGCTATATATCGGTAGTTATTGCGTATGCCTTATAGCCATAGGTATAAAGGTAGGCTAGCGAGGCCCTCTTCTTCGTAAAGAGCTTAAGGGGGGATTTCTAGTCTATTCCTTAGTTTAGTCCCCTAGGGTCCTTAGGGTCCCTTAGGGTCCGGTTCCGAAGGTAATAAGCGGTCTTAATAACTTCCCTCTAAAGGTCGTATAGAAGCCTTATAGTAAGTCTTATCGTACGGGCCCTTTCTATTATAGTACCCCCTAATCTTTCTACCCCTTTATTCTAGGCCTAGGTATTTAGTGCTAACGGGAGGGGTAAAATGCCCCTTTTTCGAAGCTACTTTAAGATATCTTTTATAAATAGCTCTCCGTTAGACTATATCTTCTTTACCTTATAGCTAAAGTAGGATTTTATCTAGTTAACGAAGTCCTAGAAGGCAAACTAGTTATACTTACTTAGGTAGGTCCTTAAGAAATAGGGGAAAACTATCCTTAAAAAAGCGTCTATAAAAAACATTACCTTAACGAAGCTTTCCTAATCCCTAGAGACGTCGGTCTAATCGACTTAAATTTCCTTATACGGCTGGTCCGGCCGTATTAAGGTCCGTCTAGAAATTCGTCTCTTAGTCTTTCCTTAGCTATAGTATTCGCATTCGACGGTCTTTAGGCCCCTTATTCGTACGCCTTATTATTAACCTAACTTATATAAAGCTAGGGGGCCCGGGTAACTAAGTCGTACGTGCTAAAGAATGCCGTCTCCTTAGGTTGCTAGAAGAGGGTCCTTTATAGTAGACCTATTCCTCCTAGTAGGGAAAGCTAACTTCTCGAGAGGTTCCTTCCTAAGGATAGGTTAGAATTCGAGAATAAATTAACCGAATTTCTCCTCGATAAGCCTAATAGTCTAATTCTTCTAGACTAGCCTTATAGGCTTAGATATTATATCCTAGAAAATTCCTTCCTCTTAAAGAAGGCGGAAGGAAATCAGGCTTATTAAAAATCGAGGGTAAAAAGCTACCCTTTTTCTTCGAAGAATTCGCATAGATCTATTAGGTAATTTTATCGTAAAATTCACCCTTCCGTATCCCTCTATCTATACGGTTAATTCTCCGGTAATAAGATATTCCCTCCGTGCTTTCTTAAAGGACCGGAATCGTAAGAGTATATTATAGATATCGAGGGAAGTACTAGAGTTAAGGATAGCTGATTTTCGTAGGGGATAGTCGGAGGGTCCTAACGGTTAGTCGTACTAATCCGTAGGAAAGATAAATGCCGGATTTACTATACTAACAATTTTTCCTTAAATTTATAGTAGCGGCGTTAGTTACTATTTCTTAGTAACCTAAATCTCGTCTATCTTCTTCTATAACGAGGGGTCCTCCTTAAGAGACTATTATACTATTTCTTATAGCCTCTTTAAAGGGTTAATTCCTTTAAGTCGGTTTTCCTTAAAGACCTACTAGTATTATAATAATCGATAACCTAGGGATTTATATATTAGGTAGCCGTTTTATCGTTTAGTCTTTTATTTCTTCGAGGAATCCTCGTCCCGATCTAGAAGGTCTGCTTAAAAACCTCCCCTTTTTACCCCTTATTGCTAATTTTAATAAAGAGGTTCGATTTCGACTAGTTCCCTGATTTTTCGACTAACGGACTAAAAGGTCTATTAGGGGACTAGTCGGGCCGGTCTAACTAACGGGACCGTGGCAGGGCCTAGAGTAAGAGGCGGAGCCGGGGCTGGGCCTAGGGCAGCCGTTAAAGACGGTATTAATACTCTCGAGGGAGGTAGAGCCGAAGGAGCAATAGCCGCAGCAGCAGCAGCGGGAGCCGTAGTAATAGGGGCTGCAGCAGCTATAGGGGCAGCAGGTCGAGCCGTCTAGGTCGAGTGCTAGCCACGAATAAATAAGACTGCTTGCTATTATACTCTAGTAGCCTCTTTATCTAGTTCCCGGCTAGCCTCTCGAAAGATAGTCGAGTAACCGTTACTAATAGGCTTTATTAGTAGAGATATATCCTATAGCTACTAGCCGGAAAGAGCTTCTATAAGGAAGTATTAGTTAGCTTCTTTAAGGATTTCTTCCTACTTAGCTAGCTACGAAGAAGCTAGTAGGTTCCTAGTAGAAAAGGCTCCTAGGTAGGCCGTATAGGTCTTCCTAATACGGTTAGTTATATAGCCCCTCGAGGGAGCTATTAAGGTCTCGAGCTTTAAACGCTACTGCCTAAGAGTCTCTTCCTCTTAAAGAGTAATTAGCTTTACGGTACTAACGGATTCCGTTATCGCCGTATATATAGTAGTTAGTAGCTTCGTCTTATAAAGGTATTCCTTATAGTAACTCTCGTAGTTACCTAAGGTAGCAGAAAATGCTCTTTATTATATAGAGGTTAGCTCGGAGAAGAGGGACGCTCCCTCTATAAATTCCGTTGCCCTAGGACGAAGAGGGGGCTCGAGAGGGTCTTACTTATTAGAGAAGACTAAATTATAGATAGTTCTATCTATACGAGCCCGTAGCTCCTTTACCTATTTATCTTAATCTTAGGGCTCTATAAGAATCGTCCTACGGACTATAAGGACGGTAGAGGAGTCGGTTTTCGTTATCGTTACGGGGAAGGGTAGAAAAGTCGGTTAAAAATCGGCTTTTCTAGTAAGAGAGGTAAAAGGAAGCTATAAGGGATATAAGAAAGGTGCCTTTTATAGTAGCCGGAGGGTATAGGAATTCTATTCCTCCTAGGCTTATAACTCTTATAAAGAGAGATATAAGAAGTATATATAAAATACACGAAGGTAAAATTAAAAGTAAGGGGTCGGATAGGCAAGGTAGAGAGATTTAATTCTTATAGGGGCAGTAATTATAGTAAGGGAGTAATTATTATATTGCCTTAATTATCCTTCTTTCCTTTATCTAACGCCCCTCTTTATACCCGTCTAGCATCTTAATTAATAAAGAATATCCTACTTAAAGAAGCTATTAATATCCCTTTAACTACCGAGCTTTTTACCGGTTTTTCCCCTCCTTTCTAGCCGTTGCCGGTATATCCGTCTTATCTCTCGCTACCTTTATAGGAAGCTATCGCTACTTTTGCTTCCCCTTATACCCTTACCCTCCTTTCTATACCTCTTTTTAGCCCCTTCTTCCTTTTTCTATACCGGGTGTTTTTTAGCTTCCTTAGTCCCTCTTACTAAAGGATATCTTTAAGAACTACGAAATTAAGCTACGCTTCGCGATAAGGTTATCCCTTAAGAATAATATTAATTATTATATAATAAAGCTAAGTATCTTAGTTTTAACTACTAAACTTAGCGATATTTAATGCTATCCTTAGTAGCCTCGACTAGCGCTAACTAACTATACCTTACCCCTTCTTCTTAGTTATACTTATAACCTAGCGCCCTTAATATAACCCTCTTACCGCTAGTTTACTATAATCTAAGTAAGCTATCCTTAAGGACTATAAAAAGAGCTAGTATAACTTACTATCTTTATTAGTTTATTCTCCTTATCCTCTCTTTTAATAGGCGCCTTATAGTCTATATCTTAGCCTTATATACTAGTAGCTATTTACTAACTCTTAAATTTCCTCTTATCTTATTTCTTTACTCTTTTTATTTATCTATAATAGCTATTTATTATAATATTAAGAGCGCCCTACGAGCTATTATAAGAAGCTAGTATAAAAAGACCTTACTTTATAAGGAGGTAAGTAGTTATTTTTTAAGAGCTTAAAGATATTATAGCTTATATAAAAAGTTAAATAATATATTATTCCTTTAACTATTAAACGCCGATATAATAAAGGTAGATATATACTATATTAGGAGGAGGTTTATAAGGTAAGCTATACTTCTCTTAAATAAAAAAGGTTAGTTAACTAATATCGATAAGGTTTTCCTTTAGTAAAAGATATAATTATTAAAGGAAAGTAATTAAGCGTTACTATTCTAATAAAGGACTTATTATAACCTTTCTATACTAGATCTATAAAATATATATCTAGCTTAGGTATAAACCTACTAAGAAGAAAATAGTAAACTAATACTAGCGAGACTTTAAGATACTTTTCTATTAATATAATAAGGAATAAGTAGTTAATATAAATAACTATAAGGAAATTAAAAAGGTACTTACTTAGTAGCTATTCTTACTTTTTATAAGGAATAACTAACCTATTTAGTATATAAATAGCACCTTAAAAATAAGTTTTACTTTTATAACTAGCTTAAAAATAAGCTTATTATAAGAGTAAACGACCTTTTACTAAGACTTATATACTACTAGTCTTATAATAAAAGCGTTTTTCTAACTAAAAATAACTATCTTAACCTTTTTATTATTATACTTTTCTAAGTATATACTACTTACTAGCTAGCGGAAATAATAAATAGAATAAAGAGTAAAGTAAGTAAAGACCTACTACTTAATAGCTTAGACGTTAATAATATATCTCTTATAAAGCTTAGCTTTAGTAAAGGCTTAATAACGTTAAAATAGATATATTTAATAGGTATAGGAGCTTATAAGTAAGTAAACCGGGCTAAAAATAAAAAGGCTACTAAGGCTAGGTTAGAATTTAAAGCGGAATCTAACTTAAGATCTAAATCGGAATCTAATCTAAAGTTTAATAACGCTATATTTTATCCTTTATATAATAATAGTAATAGTCTATATAAGATAAACTATATTAATAGCGAGCTTAGTAATACTAAGGGCTAGTAAGAGGGTAAAGAGCCCTTATACGCTACCTCCCTTAATCCTTATAAGTTTAGTAAAGATAAGGAGCTACTTTAAAAGTATAAAGCGTTATATTATAAGGATATTATAAGAATATACCCTTATATTCCTATTTTACTATTATAAAGGGATAATAAGTATAGGGAGGCTCTATAAAATAAGCTAGTAAAAAGAGGCTTTATAATATAGTCTAAGGGAATAACCCTTAAAGAAAAAGACCTTTACTAGATATCTATACCTTTCTTTAAGAAGGTAGGTTAAGATAAGCCTATCTTAATAAAATAAAATATATATAAAATATATAAGTTAATTATAAGTAGAATAGATACCCTATTACCTATTTTAGCCTAGCGGTTCTAAAGATATCCGCTATATAAGAATAGGTAGAGCATAGAACATTCTAGTTAAATCTACTACTTATACTAGAACCTATAGTCTTACGTTAACTATTACGTTATAATTAGACTACCTACTAAGTTAAGAAGATATACTATAGATAAAGCTTTTTAAGCACTATAGAATATACTAGAAAGCTAACTAATTAGTCTATTAGTAGGCAAGCAATAGTCTATAAAAGATAAAGGATTTCCCTAGGAGTAGTAGATAAAATAAGTAAGTTTATAAGTATCTTTTATAACGCTATTCTTTTAATATATTATTTAGCCCCTTATATACTTATTATAAATTCTAGATAAAATTATACCCTATACTCTTTTAACTAGTCTTTTTACTTACGTTATTAATTACCTAATCCTACGCTTATTGCTTATACCTTCTTATAAATATTATTCTTTAGATTATAAAAGGTCTTAATAAAAGAAAAAGAGACGTTTTAGTAATAAAAGTTTTCTTATACTATTATAAAGGGTTAGATAATAAACGTAAACTATATATTCTACTTAGACTAATTAGTAGATAGTTTAGAATTATTTTACTAACCTATTAAAAAGACTATCTTTTTAATTTATAAGAATCTACTTTTAATACTTTATCTTATAGGTTATATCTTAGCGCGAGCTATTTAAGACGATATATTTAAAGTATTTAGCTTATAGTACGCTATATTATTCTTTTCTTTTAAATTATATAAAAGGGTAATAAAAGTAAACTAAAAGTTATTAATACTAAGAATATTAGTCTTTCGCCGATTTATTTAAACGACTATTAGTAAAAAGGTTAAGATAGCGATATATTTTATAATATATTTAATATATACTTTCTATCTTAATAGAATTTATTTTAATTTAGGATCTAAAGAGAAATAAATATCTTATTACTTATAACGTATTAATATAAACGCCCTCTTAAAGGTTATACTTAATATAGTTATAGACTAGGTTATAAGATATAACTTAATAACTAGTTATCTAGTAAATATATATTTAAATCGTTAGGTAGGACTTAATATATAGGATATATACCTAAAAAGGGATCTATCTACTAATAGACTAATAGGCGCTTTTACCTATATAAGTATTTAATATAACCTAGAAGTTCTAAAGGATATTCTAAAGTCTAAAATAAATAACCTTAAACCTAACTTAGATATAATTAACCTTATAACGTAAGTTAAGCGTATAGCTATTTAGATTTAGTAAGAATATAGATTTATTAAGTATATACCTAAGGACGTTAAGGAGGCTTATTAGTAACTATAGCGCGACCTCCGAAACCTTAAAAAGGCCTTTAAAGATAATATAATTAAGGTATATTAAGAAGCTTACTATCGTTATATATACTATAAAGTACTAAAAAGGTAATTAAATAAGATAGTAATTAAGATATAAGCTAAGCCCTTAGTTTAATACTATTTAAAGGAGCGAACTTAGTATAAGAAGGTATAAGCAATAAGCGTAGGATTAGGTAATCGATAACGTAAGCGGAAAGATCGGTCGAAGGAGTATAGGGTAGGATTTCGTCCGGAATTTATAATAAGTATATAAGGGGCTAAATAATATATTAAAAGAATAGCGTTGTAAAAGATACTTATAAACTTACTTATTCTATCTACTACTCCTAGTAAAATCCTTTGTCTTTTATAGACTATTACTCGCCTACTAGTAGACTAATTAGTTAGCTTTCTAGTATATTCTATAGTACTTAAAAAGCTCTATCTATAGTATATCTTCCTATCTTAGTAGGTAGTCTAATTATAGCGTAATAGTTAACGTAAGACTATAGGTTCTAGTATAAGTAGTAGATTTAACTAGAATGTTCTATGCCCTACCTATTCTTATATCGCGGATATCTTTAGAACCGCTATACTAAAATAGGTAATAGGGTATTTATTCTGCTCGTAATTAACTTATATATATTATATATATTTTTATTTATAAGGATAGGCTTATCCTAACCTGCTTTTCCTAAAGGAAGGTATAGATATCTAGTAGAGGTCTTTGTCTTTTAAGGGTTATTCCCTTAGACTATATTATAGAGCCTCTTTTTACTAGCTTATTCTATAAAGTCTCCCTATGCCTATTATTTCTTTATAATAGTAAAATAAGAATATAAGGGTATATTCTTATACTTAGCTATAAACTCTTTTATATAACTTTAATATAAATATATACCCTAAGAATATAATAAATTAAAAAGTTAGAGCTATCGATCTTATAGTCCTTTAGCGTCCTATTATAAAGTATACTAGTAGCTATATCTATCGCTACCTTATAAAGATAATAGTTAGGAAAGTTTTCTTAATACTAAGCTATTATTAAAACTAAAGGAAATACCTTTTATATTAAGATAGATATAATATATCTATTACGTTAAAGATAAGTAACTACTATATATAGATTATTTACGCGCCTTTAGTTATATATCTTATATAATAAACTATATTAAGAAGGTTTATTTATTATATAAGCTAGATAAAGCTAAACTTATTTACTAATATCCTTAGTATAAGTAATTAAGAGACTTTTTAACTAGCTTAAACTACTTTAAAAACTATATATAAGTAGTATATAGTATTAAACTTTAGAAATAATTTATTAGAAAGAGTTACTTAACTTTTATTATAGTACTTATAGAAAGTAAGTATAAGGGAAAAGGAAGTATATATATATAATAGATAATAATACTAGCTAAGCCCCTTCCCTTAAGTATACTATTAAATAAATATAGTAGCTAACTAATTAAAAGGTTACTTAAGGTACTTTTAATAGTACCTAACCCATTAAGTAAGTAAGTATCTTAATATTACTTACTACTAAGTTAAATAAAGCCCCTTACTTAAGTTTAGCTTTATCCTTCCTTATATTTTTACTTTCTTAGTATATAAGTATTAAGAAAGTAGCTTATTCTTATATACTTTTACTTAATAAGTACTCTTAATAAAACTTTAATTAAGCTATACGTAAGCGCTAGTAGCGGCTATAATAATAGCCTTAGGTTTATATATTAACTTTAATACCTTAAGATAAGGTATATAATTACTATTAAATTTAGCGGCTTATATATTATATCTCTAACCTTACTACTTAATAGAAGCTCGCTAAAATAATATAATAACTAGTATTATTCTTAAGTAATAAACCTATTAAGGGGTTATAAGAAGGTATAAGTAATAAGCGTAGGATCAGGTAATCGATAACGTAAGCGGAAAGATCGGTCGAAGGAGTATAAGGTAGGATTTCGTCCGGAATTTATAACGAGTATATAAGGGGCTAAATAATATATTAAAAGAATAGCGTTATAAAAGATACTTATAAACTTACTTATTCTATCTACTACTCCTAGGGAAATCCTTTATCTTTTATAGACTATTACTCGCTTACTAGTAGACTAATTAGTTAGCTTTCTAGTATATTCTATAGTACTTAAAAAGCTCTATCTATAGTATATCTTCCTAACTTAGTAGGTGGTCTAATTATAGCGTAATAGTTAACGTAAGACTATAGGTTCTAGTATAAGTAGTAGATTTAACTAGAATATTCTATGCCCTACCTATTCTTATATCGTAGATATCTTCGGAACCGCTAGGCTAAAATAGGTAATAGGGTATCCGTTCTACTTATAATTAACTTATATATTTTATATATATTTTTATTTATAAGGATAGGCTTATCCTAACCTACCTTTCTTAAAGGAAGGTATAAATATCTAGTAAAGGTCTTTGTCTTTTAAGGGTTATTCCCTTAAACTATATTATAAAGCCTCTTTTTACTAGCTTATTTTATAAAGCCTCCCTATACCTATTATTTCTTTATAATAGTAAAATAGGAATATAAGGGTATATTCTTATAGCCTCCCTTAAAGAGTACTAGGTAAATAGTACTCTTTACTAGTTATTTCTTTTATAGTAGAATTATCCTTATTAAGAATAAGGTATATAAGAGGAATATAAGGGAAAATTTTAAAACCCTTTCTAAGAAAAGCCTTAGTAGGAAAAATCCTAGTTATAGTTATAATTATTTCTCCTCTTTTTAGGTAAACCTTTATAAGGAAAAAGCCTTATAGAGTTATTATAGGAAACCTTTAATAAGGAAAAACCCTATTTTTATAAGTTGTTTTTTTACTAATTAGGAAACCTTTTTTAAAGGAAAAACCTATTAGTTATATATAGAGGAAAAGCTAAGAAAGTAAAAGATAGCTAAAAAAACCTCTATTAAGGGGATATAAGCTTTTTCTTTTTAAGGCTCTTTTAATTCCTTAAGGGAAAGAAGCTCTTAGAACTTAAAGAATTTTTCTCTTCTTAGTTCCTTAGTAAATATATCGGCAATATTATCTTCGGATTTAATATAGAAAATCCGGATCTTCTTTTCCCTAATATTTTCTTAGGTATAGAAGTAAGTAATATCTATATACTTTATCTTTTTATAAAATTCCGGATTTTTAGCTAATTTAATAGCTGCCTTATTATCCGTTAAGATAGGAGGTATAGTATTAGGAATTCTAATAGATAAGCTATTATTTATAGAATAAAATAGTAGATTTAGATATAAAGCTTCTTTATTAGCCTCCCTAAGGGCATTAAATTTAGCTTCGTAGGTTAATAGGGCTATAGATTTTTACTTCTAGCTAGCCTAACTTATAATATTTTTATAAATATAAAAATAGTATCTAGAAACGGATTTTCTATCTATAAGGTTAGACGCCTAGCTAGCGTTAGAATAACCTTTTATAAAATTATAAGTATAAGAGATATTATAGTAATAAATTATCCCTAGGTTAGGGTATTTATTTAAATATTTTTAGATAGTATTTAACGCCTTAAAATACGTATTATCTAGTTTAGAAGCAAATTTAGTATAGGAAATAATAGTATATAAAATATCTAGCCTACTTATTATAGCTAGATATAATAGAGCCCCTATTTCCCTTTAGTAAATAAGGATTTCTTTTTGCGAAGGCGTTATAGTAGCCTTTTTAAGCTTTACTCTTACTATAGTAAGTATATTAAAAGTCCCTAAGTCTTCTTTATTATATTCTCGTATTTTATTATAAGTATATTTTTCCTAGGATATAAATATCTCCTTTCTACTTTAGTTTATAATTATATATATTCCTAAGAAGTCTTTTAGTTCGCTTAGAGGCTAAACCTTTATATAATCTACTACTCTTTTAAGTAAACTATTTATTATACCTCTATTAGGCCCTATTATTAGGAGGTTATCTATATAGATTACTATCGTAATTTTATATTACGTATTTATAAATACCCCTTTATCTTTAAGAAGGGCCGAAAATCCTATCTTAGCTAATATAGAGCTAAGATAGTTATACTAGAGCTTTAAGCTTTATTTAAGGCTGTATAATACTTTCTTTAATTTTATTACTAGCCTTTTCTTTTTATATAGCTCTAGAAACTAAAAATAGCTAATATTATACTTATACTAGTTTTTATTAAACTAGTCTTTAAGTATTAGCTCTTTATAGCCTATAGGGAATTTTATATAAATATCTATATCTATTTCGGTATATATAAAAGCATTTTTTATATTATATTATAGTAGAGTATAATTATTAGAAATAGCTATTATAAGTAGCATTCTAATAGATTTAGGTCTTACTATTATAGAAAAGGTTCCTAAATAATCTAGGCTATAGACCTAATTAAATCCTTATACTACGTAGCGGGCTTTATATTTAATAATATTATTATTATTATCCCGCTTTATTTTATAGACCTAACGGCCGCCTAGGGCCTCCCTATTACTAGGAAGAGGCTTTAATTCCTAGGTATTTTAGTTTAAGAGCTCTTCTATTTCTAGAAATATAGCTCTTTTCTATTCTATAGCTTCTAAGCTATTTATAGCCTATTTAAATGTTTTAGGCTCTATAAGATCCTTATTTTCTAGTAAAGATAGAATAATCTCTTTACTTTTACTATTTAATATAGTGTTTATTTCGGGGTATACGATATAGTCTTTATAAAATCCGTTTAGCTTCTTAGGTATATTAATACGGATTTTTAGATCCTTTTTTAATCCCTTTTTTAAAAGAGGATTATTTCTCTTTTTTATAAAAGGGTTATCTTCCCTCTCTATAAAAGGGTTATCTTCCTTCTCTATAAGAGGGTTATTTTCCTACTCTATAGGAGGGTTATCTTTCTCTTCTTTTAAAGAAGAGTTATTGCCGGCTTTATATATAGGTTCCCTTTATAAATAATTATCCGGGACCTTATTTATAGATAGTAAGGTATTAAAGTTAAAGTCCTTAAGGTCTTCTTCTTTTTAATTTTCTATAAATTTATTTTCTAGGATAATAATATCTCTAGAAATTATTACCTTTCTTTTCGAAAAGTTATATATTTTATAAGCATTTTTAGTATAGCCTATAATAATACCCTTATAAGCTCTTATCTCTAGCTTATTTAAGGGGTCTTTATTTTTATAATAAATAGTACTTCCGAAGGTCTTAATTTTCTCTAAGTCTTTTAAGGCTAGAGATTTATTTTCCTTTTTCTCTATAGGAGTTTAGAAGCTTATTTATAAGTAAGGGGTCCTATTATATAAATAGGCTACTATTAAAATAGCTTCTCCCTATAGATATTTAGGTAGTTTTACTATAAATAAAATAGCTCGGACTTTATTTAAAATAGTCCTATTAATCCTCTCTATTACTCCGTTTAATTTAGGAGTCCTAGGAGGGCTAGTATAATATTTAATTCCCTTTCTTAAGTAGTAGGGTTTTATTTTATATTAGAATTCTTTTACGTTATCCGAAAAGACTTCCTTTATAGTTGTCGCGAAGCGTGGCCTGATTTCGCAGTTCTCGAAGATATCCCTTAGCAAGAGGGACCAAGGAAGCTAGAAACACCCGGTGTAGAAGAAGGAGCCGAGAAGAGGTGCAGAAAGGAGGGTGGGGGCATAAGGGAAAGCATAAAGTGGCGAGAGATAAAACGGATATGCTGGAAACGGCTGCAAAGGAAGGAAAAAACCGGCAAAAAGCTCGGTAGTTAAAAGGACATTAGTGACTTCTTTAAGCAGGATCTTCTTTGTTAATTAAGATGCCAGACGGGTATAAATAGGGGCGTTGGATAGAGGAAAGAAGGACAATTAAGGCAATACAACAATCACTCCCCTACTATAATTGCTGCCCCCGTAAGATTCAAACATCTCTGCCCTGCCTGTCCGACCCCTTACTTCTACTTTCACCTTCGTGCATTTTATATGCACTGCTCGCATCTCTCTTCGCGAGAGTTATGAGCCCGGGAGGAATAGTATTCCTATACCTTCCGGCTGCTGCAAAAGGCACCCTTCTTGCATCCCTCGTGGCTCCCTTTTACCCCTCTTACTAGAAAAGCCGATTTTTAACCGACTTTTCTACCTTTCCCCGCAACAATAACGAAAATCGACTCCTCTGCCGTCCCTACGGTCCGTAGGACGATTCTTACAGAGCCCCAAGATTGGGATAAATGGGTAAAGGAGCTACGGGCTCGTGTGGACAGAACCATCCACAATTTGGTCTTCTCTGACAAGCAGGACCCTCTCGAGCCCCCTCTTCGACCTAGGGCAACGGACTTTGTAGAGGGAGCTACCCTCTTCTCTAAGCTAACCTCTGCACAACAGAGAGCTTTTTCTGCTGCCTTAGGCGACTACGAGAGTCACCGAAAGGAATACCTTTACGAGACGAAGTTACTAACGGCTGCTCGCACGGCGATAACGGAATCCGTTAGTGCCGCAAAGCTAATATCTCTTCGAGAGGAAGAGACTCCTAGGCAGTGGCTTTTAAAGCTCGAGACCTTAACAGCTCCCTCGAGAGGTTATATGACTGACCGTATTAGGAAGACCTATACGGCCCACCTAGGAGCCTTTTCTGCTAGGAACCTACTAGCTTCTTCGTGGCTAGCTAAGTAGGAAGAAATCCTCGAGGAAGCTAACTAATACTTCCTCATAGAAGCTCTTTCCGGCCAGTGGCTACGGGATATATCTCTGCTAATAAAGCCTATTAGTGACGGTTACTCGACTATCTTTCGAGAAGCTAGCCGGGAACTAGACGAAGAGGCTGCTAGAGTATAACAGCAAGCAGTCTTATTCCTTCGTGGCCAGCACTTAACCTAGACGGCTCGACCTGCAGCTGCTATAGCCCTTGCTGCTGCGGCTCCCGCTGCTGCTGTTGCGGCTGTTGCTCCTTCGGCTCCACCTCCCTCGAGAGCATCAACACTGTCTTCAACGGCTGCCGTAGGCCCGGCCCCGGCTCCGCCTCTTGCTCCGGGCCCGGCCCCGGTCCCGTTAGTCAGACCGGCCCGACTAGTCCCCCAATAGACCTTTCAGTCCGTTAGTCGAAAAATTAGGGAACTAGTCGAAATCGAACCTCTTCGTCAAAATCAGCAATAAGGGGTAAAACGGGGGGGTTTTTAAGCAGACCTTCCGGACCGGGACGAGGATTCCTCGAAGAAACGAACGAGAAGGAATCGACCTACCTGCCAAGCATATAAAAAGCCCTATCGGCTAGAGGACTGCTAGCAGGTCTTCGAGGAAAACCGACCTAAAGGAGTCAACCCTTCAAAGAGGCTATAAGAAACAGTATAACAGTCTCTTAAGGAGGACCCCTCGTTGCAGAAGAAGATAGACGAGATTCGGGTTGCTAAGAAATAGCAACTAACGCCGCTACCGCAAATTCGAGGAAAAATCGTTGGTATAGTAAATCCGGCATTCGTCTTCCCCACGGATCAGCAAGACCAACCGTTAGGACCCTCCGACTATCCCCTACGAAAATCAGCTATCCTTAACTCTAGTGCGTCCCTCGATATCTATAATACACTCTCACGATTCCGGTCCTTTAAGAAGGCACGGAGGGAATACCTTATTGCCGGGGAATTAACCGTACGGATAGAGGGATACGGAAGGGTGAATTTCACGATAAAATTACCTAACGGGTCTATACGAATTCTTCGACGAAAAAGGGTAGCTTTTTGCCCTCGATTTTCAACGAGCCTGATTTCCTTCTGCCTTCTTCGAGAGGAAGGAATCTTCTAGGACACAACGTCTAAGCCTACGAGGCTAGTCTAGAAGAATCAGACTATCGGGCTTATCGAGGAAAAATTCGGTCAATTTGTTCTCGAATTCCGACCTATCCTTAGGAAGGAACCTCCCGAGAAGTTAGCTTTCCCTGCTAGGAGGAATAGGTCTACCACAAAGGACCCTCTTCCGGCAGCCTAAGGAGACGGTCTTCTTTAGCACGCACGACTTAGTCACCCGGGCCCCCTAGCTTTATATAAGCTAGGCCTACAATAAGGCGTACGAATAAGGGGCCTAAAGACCGTCGAATGCGAATATTGCGGCTAAGGGAAAACTAGGAGACGAATTTCTAGACGAACGCCTATACGGCCGGACCAGCCGTGTAAGGAAATTTAGGTCGACTAGACCGACGTCTCTAGGGATCAGGAAAGCTTCGTTAGGGTGATGTTTTTTATAGACGCCTTTTTAGGGATGGTTTTCCCCTATTTCTTACGGACCTACCTAAGCAAGCATAACTAGTCTGCCCTCCGGGACTTCGTTAACTAGATGAAATCCTACTTTGGCTACGAGGTAAAGAAGATACGGTCTAACGGAGAGCTATTTACGAAGGATATCTTAAATTGGCTTCGAAAAAGGGGCATTTTACCCCTCCCGTTAGCACCGAATACCTAGGCCCAGAACGGAGGGGCAGAAAGATCAGGGGGTGCTGTGATGGAAAGGGCCCGTACGATAAGACTTGCTGCAAAGCTTCTACACGACCTTTAGAGGGAAGTCGTTGAGACCGCCTATTACCTTCGGAACCGGACCCTAAGGGACCCTAGGGGACCAAGGGACTATAGGGACCCAGAGACCCTTTTTAAGACCCAAGGAACAGATTAGAAATCCCCCCTCGAGCTCTTTACGAAGAAAAGGGCCTCGCTAGCCCACCTTCGTGCCTACGGCTGCAAGGCATACGCAATAACTGCCGATACACAGCTAAAAAGGAAGAAGAAAAGAAAGCTTGATCCTAGAGCCTTTGTTGGTTACCTCGTTAGGTATAATTCTACGAATATCTTCCGGATCTAGATTCCTCTTCTACGGAAGGTTATTTCGACTAGGGATATGATTTTCGACGAATCTAGCTTCTTCGACGGAAAGAGGGATCAACAGCCCCTCTTACTCTCACAACGTTAGCTAATTTAAAAGATCTAAATCCCCCCTTCCTAATAGTCTTAAGAAGAGGTCCTAGACAAGGAAACGGAAGAAGAAACCGACGTCGAAGCAGTCGAGGATAACGCCGACTTCGAAGAAGAGGAAGCTGCTAGATCAGATGATCTAGACGAAGAAGGAGACTATAGGAAAGCGGTAGAGCTAGAATACGCCTACCTACCTACGCCTCCTCCTACGCAAGAAGAAGATCTAGAAGCAGTTTTTTTAGTTAGTCTTCCCGTCTCGACCCCTAAGGGGGTGGGAAAGGCACCTCTCTCGAAGGATTACCCGGCTGCCTTTTTGTCCCTGCTTCGAGAAGCAAAGGAAGGTATAGGGCCCGATATAAAAGAAGACTAGTTTCTCCCCTATTTCGATCGTTTTTCCGACTTCTATCCCATGCCTATAGAAGACGGTTCCCACGGAGCGTTCACAGCAGGCCGGCTCTTCAAGCCACAGCTATCAGCAAGGAAGGTACACAAAAGAGACCTCCCGGACCCACCAGCAAACCAGAAGCAGCTAGAAAGACATCCTTTTAAAGACCAGTTTTTCTAGGCCTAGAAAGACCACCTAGCCTCACACGAAGAGATGGGGTCTTTCGAAGAGGTCCTAAAGGAAAAAGCAAGAGGAAAACAGGTCCTTAGCTGTAAGTGGGTCTTTATCTATAAGACTGATAAACACGGCTTCCTTTAAAAGTGCAAAGCCCGGCTAGTTGTCTGCGGGAACTAGCAAGAAAAAGGGGATCTTCCTACTAGGGCAACTACCCTAGCAGGGATGTCTTTTCGGACCCTTATAGCTATAGCAGCAGAATTCGACCTCGAGCTCGATTAGATAGATGCAGTCAACGCCTTTGTTAACTGCCCACTCGAGGAAGAAGAAGTTGTCTACATGCGCCTTCCACCAGGCTTCCAACAGCTAGGAAAGGTTCTACGACTTAGGAAAGCTCTATACGGATTACGAAGATCACCCCTTCTTTAGCAACAGCATTTAACAGGTTCCCTCGAAGCCCTAGGCTTTAAGAAAGTCCCTTAGGAACCGTGTATAATGTAGAAGGGTAAAATCACGGTCTTCTTCTACGTCGATGATATTATCTAGGCATACCTAAAAGAGGAAGAAGCTGCTATAAGGGAGGCTATACGTGGCCTGTAACAAAGGTATAAGATAACCTGGCTAGGGGAGCTAAAGTGGTTCCTAGGGATACGAATCCTTCGGAATAGGTCCTAACGGACTATCTAGCTTACCTAGGACGCCTATATTAATAAGGTCGCTTATAAATTCCTCCCTAATTCCCTCGATAAGAAGCTTCCCTCTACGCCTATATTAGACGAAGAGCTTTTACCTAATCCGTCCTTTTAAGCTAGGGAGCAAGAGAAACACTAATATTAACAGAAGGTGGGCACCCTGCTTTTTTCAGCTATTTCTACTTGACCGGATATCTCTTTTACGGTCTCCCGGCTAGCTAGGCACAACCAGAATCCTAGCCCTAGGCATTAAGAAGCAGCAAACAGAGCTATCCTTTATCTCTATTCAACGAGATCACATGGTCTGCGCCTAGGAGGGCAGGGAAGGAAATAAGCTGCCGAAATCTTCCTCTATTCGAGCGATTCGTCCTTTGCAGACAATTCCTTAGACAGAAAGAGCTCACAGGGGTATATTATGTCCCTTTTTAGAGGAACCATTGCTTAGAGAGCTTCGAAGCAGGCCACCGTTACGACTTCTAGTACGGAGGCAGAGCTACTAGCTCTTTTAGAAGCGTCAAAAGAAGCGATTTTCCTTAGCCGGCTGCTAATATCGTTACGACTGCAAATTCCGACCCCATTAGCTATAGAATGCGATAATACGCAGACTATACGAATTCTTACGGAAAACAGCAAGTTGTCGACCTAGCTACGGCATATCGATATCCACTAGCATTGGTTACGCCAAGAGGTCTAAAGGGGACTTATTTCCGTCCGTTGGGTTCCAACGGCATCGATGAAAGCCGACGGTCTTACGAAGCCCCTGCCGAAGCAGAAGCTAGCTATCTTTTTATAGCAAATTAGGCTAGAAGACGTTCGAGAGAAGCTATCCTTAGAAGCCCGCCTTAAGAGTCTACGAGAGGAGCTAATGGCCCGTATAAGAAGGTGACGTCTGTAGCCGAAGAAAAGGAAGAGGTTTTTCCCTTTAGAGGGCCCCCTATTTTGATTGGGTTTTTCCCTTCTAAGAAGGCCCCTAGCTAAGGGTGTGTCGAAGCGTGGCCTGATTTCGCAGTTCTCGAAGATATCCCTTAGCAAGAGGGACCAAGGAAGCTAGAAACACCCGGTGTGGAAGAAGGAGCCGAGAAGAGGTGCAGAAAGGAGGGTGGGGGCATAAGGGAAAGCATAAAGTAGCGAGAGATAAAACGGATATGCTGGAAACGGCTGCAAAGGAAGGAAAAAACCGGCAAAAAGCTCGGTAGTTAAAAGGACATCAGTGGCTTCTTTAAGCAGGATCTTCTTTGTTAATTGAGATGCCAGACGGGTATAAATAGGGGCGTTGGATAGAGGAAAGAAGGACAATCAAGGCAATACAACAATCACTCCCCTACTGCAATTGCTGCCCCCGCAAGATTCAAACATCTCTGCCCTGCCTGTCCGACCCCTTACTTCTACTTTCACCTTCGTGCATTTTATATGCACTGCTCGCATCTCTCTTCGCGAGAATAGTAATATTATCCTAGTTATTTTTAACTAAGGCTTTATATTCTAAGAATTTACCTAGGGCTTCTACCTTAGATTTTATTAAAGATATTTCTATCTATCTTATCCCTATATCTAAAAAGGATATAAAGGAGGTATACTTATTATAAGTAGGGGTCTTTATAGGTCCCTAAATATTAATAGTAACTCTATTAAGGTAATTATATACCTTATTAAATAGGGATTTATTCCTCTTATTAGTTACCTTTACTTTAATATAAGCCTTATATTCTTTATTTTTTATAATATCCTTCTTAGGGATAGTTATATCTTTATTATATCTTTTAAAGGTTTCTAGTAAGGCTTTAGGACTTATATATCCTAGCCTTAAATGCTATAAATAAAAGTTAAGGTCCTTTATATTATTCCTTATATTATTAATATTATATAGGAATGTCTTCTTCTTTAAGAAAGGAATTTTTAGAGAGAAGATATAAAGGTTATCTTACTATTTTCCTTTAAATATAATATTAGCCTAGTTATCTAATAGGAAAATTTCCTTACTATTAATAAAGGTATAAGTATTTTTAAAATACGATTAGCTTATAATATTTACCCTTAATTTAGGTATAAAAAGGCAGTTTCTTAAGATAAATAGCCTTTTATTATTTAGAAATCTAAAAAGAAGATCTCTATAGCCTTTAATAACTATATAGGATGCCTTTCCCTAATTAACCTTAGTAGAGATAGTTCGAAAATTAATAAGGAATTTCTTTTCCAATACTATATACCTAGTAGCACTAGTATCGTATATAAAATTATAGAAATTTCTATTCTCTAAGGTTTTATAAGGGATTTCCTTCTCTTTTACCTTATATATAAGGTCTTTAATTTAAGAGGAATTTAAAGGTCCTATTTACCTATTATTAAATACAGCTTTTTTAAGGATATTTAAAGAGATATATACCTCTTCTTCTTCTTCGGAGCTTTTATAGCCTCTAAGGGTAGGAGGAGGAATAGAAAAATCGATTTCTAGTTCTTCGTCCGTTTAATTATCGATTTCTATTTTTTCTGCTTCCGATATATATAAAGAAGAGGGTTTTCTCTTCTTCTTATCGACGTAAGAGTCTAATTTAATAGGATTTCCTTCTATAAAAGGTTTTCTAGGCCTCTTAAAAGGTATTCCTTTATTTTAATTTTTTGAATTTTTAGAAAAGCCTTTAATGGCCTTTTCTAGGTAAAGATAGTAGTAATCTTTAACTAGATGCCCTTTCTTCTTATAGTAAGTATATTATAATATAATTTTTATCTTTTTCTAGGGCTTCTTAGTAAAGAAAGCTTACTTAAGGGGATTTTCTAGAGACTTAGTCCTCTTAAATTTATCTATAAGACTACTAGAGAGAGACTTTAGATTAAAAGCCTCTAAGTTATTTTAAAGAGCTTACGTTATATTAGTTATATAGCTAGAAAACGAGCCTAAAAGGCTGTTTAAAATCTAAGCTATAATAACTACTTCCGGAATTATAATATTCCGTGCTTTTAGCTCCTTAAATACCTCTTTTACCTTATTTAGGTAGCCTTCTAGGGATTCGAAATCCCCTACTAAAGTATTAAAAAGCTCCTTTATAAGTAGGTAATTTAAGGTAAAGGAAATAGGGTTATATAGGTTTTTTAACCTATCCTATACCTCTTTAGTATTTATTATATACTTAATTTAGGTTAAAGGACTATCTTTAATATAAAGAAAAATTAAAGTAAGTGCTTCTTCTATCTTTAAGTAATTTTCTTACTATATAGTAGTAGAAAGCTTCTCCCTAACTAAAAGAGCCTATTTTTAAATAGCCTAGAAGGTATAGTTAGAACTACCCTTAAGTTTAGTAAATTCGAACTTATCCCTAAAGCCTACTTTAAAGAATTTAAGGTCGTATTAGAATTTCAAAGATTTTTTAAAGTTATTACCTAACTTATAGAGAAGCCGGGCTTATAACCTATAAGAAGGTATAAGCAATAAGCGTAGGATCGGGTAATTAATAACGTAAGCGGAAAGATCGGTCGAAGGAGTATAGGGTAGGATTTCGTCCGGAATTTATAATAAGTATATAAGGGGCTAAATAATATATTAAAAGAATAGCGTTGTAAAAGATACTTATAAACTTACTTATTCTATCTACTACTCCTAGTAAAATCCTTTATCTTTTATAGACTATTACTCGCCTACTAGTAGACTAATTAGTTAGCTTTCTAGTATATTCTATAGTACTTAAAAAGCTCTATCTATAGTATATCTTCCTATCTTAGTAGGTGGTCTAATTATAGCGTGATAGTTAACGTAAGACTATAGGTTCTAGTATAAGTAGTAGATTTAACTAGAATATTCTATGCCCTACTTATTCTCGTATCGCGGATATCTTCGGAACCGCTAGGCTAAAATAGGCAATAAGGTATCCGTTCTACTCGTAATTAACTTATGCATTTTATATATATTTTTGTTTATAAGGATAGGCTTATCCTAACCCGCCTTTCCTAGAGGAAGGTATAGATATCTAGTAGAGGTCTTTGTCTTTTAAGGGTTATTCCCTTAGACTATATTATAGAGCCTCTTTTTACTAGCTTATTCTATAAAGCCTCCCTATGCCTATTATTTCTTTATAATAGTAAAATAGGAATATAAGGGTATATTCTTATAGGGGTTTATATTAGTAGATATAATAGGGCGTAGTTTAAGTAATAATAAGTATATTATATTAGTAATAAGTTAAAGGTTATAGACTATAGACTATAACTAAGTAATTAAGTAATTAGAATTAAAGATAAGATCGAAATAGAGATTAAAATAATTATAATATTAGAAGCTAGAGAGCTATCTATTTAAAGGAGTAAAAGTAACTAGCTATATATACTTATAAAGACTATCCTTAGATTATAGGCCTAGCTATAATCCCTAATATTAGATCGTATAAATTATAGTAATCTTATTAATCTTAAATTACTTAGATCTTTATAATCCCATTAATCCTATATCTATTAAATTATTATACCGACTATTTATCTATTAAACTATATTATATACTTAACGTAGTTAACTATTAGCGGCTTAGTAGCTATAGTCGTAATATAATATCTCCCCTCCTTTTAATCTTATCTATAAGACTTACTATAGCTACCTTAGCCGCTATATATAAATATACCCTTATTACGTTATATATTCTTTATTTCTTTATCTTTTTAGGATATACTATTAATAGTATATTTAATTATATATTAAAAAATCGTTCTTAAAAGCCTTTAAGCGCGCTACTCTTACTAAATATATCGACTTAAGTAGAGATCCTATTAATATACTATATACTTAATACTTTAAGGTAAAAAAGATAAATTATTAGATAGCTTAAAATTCTTTACGCTATAATAATTATACCACTATAAGAGGGAAAGAGAGGTCCTTTACTAAACCTCTAAGAGATAGGAGGGGGCCCTTAGCCTACCTATTCTCTATAGCTTTAAGGAAGGAAGGGAAGCCCCTTTAACCTTTTTAGCTAAAATAAAGATAGGGATAGCTAAGTAGCTTAAAAAGGAGTAACCTAAGGGCCCTAGGGCTATTAAGGGGGAAAATCACCGCGTAAGAAGACTTAAACTAACCTTTTCTTTATCTTTACCTTTATAGCTACCCTTTCCTTAATTAGTTATAAGCCCCCGGGCTCTATAGCTAGCTAGGACTACTAATAAGGGCCTAGACCCTTATTAGCCTTATTATAGCCCTAGAGGCTATATATAAGTAATAATAATAAAAATATTATATTACTAGTAGTTATCCTTATTATAATAGTATTTTAATAGCTTCTTCTTATAAGTATCTTTTAATTCTTTCTATATATAGTAGCTAATATTATCGCGAAGCGTAGCCTAATTTCGTAGTTCTTAGAGATATCCCTTAGTAAGAGGGACTAAGGAAGCTAAAAACACCTAGTATAGAAAAAGGAGCTAAAAAGAAGGTATAGAAAGGAGGGTAGGGGTATAAGGGAAAGTATAAAGTAGTAAGAGATAAGACGGATATACCGGAAACGGCTAGAAAGGAAGGAAAAAACCGATAAAAAGCTCGGTAGTTAAAAGGTTATTAGTAGCTTCTTTAAGTAGGATCTTCTTTATTAATTAAGATACTAGACGGGAATAAAAAGGGGCGTTAGATAGAGGAAAGAAGGAGAATTAAGGTAATATAATAATTACTCCCTTACCTTTATTACTGCTCCTATAAGAATTAAATCCCTTTGCCCTGCCTATCCGACCCCTTACTTCTAAATTTACCTTTATACATTTTATATATACTTCTTATATCTCTCTTAGCGAGAGTTATAAGCCCGGGAGGAATAGTATTCCTATACCTTCCGGCTGCTATAAAAGGCACCTTTCTTATATCCCTCGTAGCTCCCTTTTACCCCTCTTACTAAAAAAGCCGATTTTTAACCGACTTTTCTACCCCCTCTCTCTATAACGATAACGAAAATCGACTCCTCTACTATCCCTACGGTCCGTAGGACGATTCTTATAGAGCCCTAAGATTAAGATAGGTAGGTAAAGGAGCTACGGGCTCGTATAGATAGAACTATCTATAATTTAGTCTTCTTTAATAAGTAGGACCCTCTCGAGCCCCCTCTTCGTCCTAGGGCAACGGACTTTATAAATCATAAGGTATATAAGCAAAAGCGGAATTTTAGGAAATCAAGGAATTACGTAAGACTACGTAATAGAGGGGAAGAAGGAGTATAAGGTAGGATTTTCAACGGAATTTATTAGTAATATATTAGTATATAGAAGAGGTGTTAAAGTTAATAATTCTATCTTTATCTACTAGCGGACATGCTGTCTTATATAGACAATTGTAGCTAAACGGAAGAACCTTTCGGGACCAGATTTAGGCTGCCGTATAGCCCTAAGACTAAGGAATTCCGTGATGCCTCGGGTGAATCTAGAAGTGTCTTAGTTCCACTGATATTCGTGTGTAAGGAGGTTAGTCGTGCCGGTGTTCTTAAGAGGTCTTAGCTAGCATTCTAATCTAGCTCTATTCCTTCGATTCCCGATTATACGATAACCGGCAACCCGTTTAATATATAATAACATAAAAAATAACGAGCGATTCTTACTCTATAGGATAGGATTTTATCTATAATTAATATACTACTTATTAGCTTATATAATCGGGAGAGTATATTATAGCTGCTTTATTTATAGTAGGAACACCGTTCCTTATAATAAAGGGAGCTTCCCTCTTCTCTAAGCTAACCTTTATATAATAGAGAGCTTTTTCTACTACCTTAGGCGACTACGAAAGTTACTAAAAGGAATACCTTTATAAGACGAAGTTACTAACTACTACTTATACGGTAATAACGGAATCCGTTAGTGCCGTAAAACTAATCTCTCTTTAAGAGGAAGAGACTCTTAGGGAGTAGCTTTTAAAGCTCGAGACCTTAATAGCTCCCTCGAGAGGTTATATAACTAACCGTATTAAGAAGACCTATACGGCCTACCTAGGAGCTTTTTCTACTAGGAACCTACTAGCTTCTTTATAGCTAGCTAAGTAGGAAGAAATCCTCGAGGAAGCTAACTAATACTTCCTTATAGAAGCTCTTTCCGGCTAGTAGCTATAGGATATATCTCTACTAATAAAGCCTATTAGTAATAGTTACTCGACTATCTTTTAAGAAGCTAGCCGGGAACTAGATAAAGAGGCTGCTAGAGTATAATAGTAAGCAGTCTTATTCCTTCGTAGCTAGCACTCGACCTAGACGGCTCGACCTATAGCTGCTGCAGCCCTTATTACTGCGGCCCCCGCTGCTACTATTGCGGCTATTGCTCCTTTAGCTCCTCCTCCCTCGAGAGCATTAATACTATCTTTAACGGCTGCCCTAGGCCCGGCCCCGGCTCCGCCTCTTACTCTAGGCCCGGCCCCGGTCCCGTTAGTTAGACCGGCCCGACTAGTCCCCTAATAGACCTTTTAGTCCGTTAGTCGAAAAATTAGGGAACTAGTTAAAATAGAACCTCTTTATTAAAATTAGTAATAAGGGGTAAAAAGGGGGGGTTTTTAAGCAGACCTTCTAGACCGGGACGAGGATTCCTCGAAGAGATAACGTATAAGGAGGAATCGACCTACCTACTAAGTATATAAAAAGCCCTATCGGCTAGAAGACTACTAGTAGGTCTTCGAGGAAAACCGACCTAAAGGAGTTAACCCTTTAAAGAGACTACGAGAAATAGTATAATAGTCTCTTAAGGAGGACCCCTCGTTATAGAAGAAGATAAACGAGATTTAGGTTACTAAGAAATAGCAACTAATAACGCCGCTGCCCTTATGTAAGCTATAAATTTAAGGAAAAATTATTAGTATAGTAAATCCGGCCTTTATCTTTCCTACGGATTAATAAGGCTAAAACCAACCGTTAGAGCCCTCTAATTATCCCCTACGAAAATCAGCTATCCTTAACTTTAGTGCTTCCCTCGATATTTATAATATACTCTTACGATTCCGGTCCTTTAAGAAGGCACGAAAGGAATATCTTATTACTAGGGAATTAACTATACGGATAAAGGGATATAGAAGGGTGAATTTTACGATAAAATTACCTAATAGATCTATATAAATTCTTCGACGAAAAAGGGTAGCTTTTTGCCCTTGATTTTTAACGAGCTTAATTTCCTTCCGCCTTCTTTATAAGGAAGGAATCTTCTAGGATACGACGTCTAAGCCTATAAGGCTAGTCTAGAAGAATTAGACTATTAGGCTTATCGAGGAGAAATTCAATTAATTTATTCTCGAATTCTAACCTATTTATAGGAAGGAACTACTTAAGAAGTTAGCTTTCCCTACTAGGAGGGTAGGATCTAAGGACCCTCTTCTAGCAGCCTAAGGAGACGGTCTTCTTTAGTACGCACGACTTAGTTACCCGGGCCCCCTAGCTTTATATAAGCTAGGTTAATAATAGGGCGTACGAATAAGGGGACTAAAGACTATCGAATATAAATACTATAGCTAAGGGAAGACTAAGAGACGAATTTCTAGACGGACCCTAATACGGCCGGACCAGCCGTATAAGGAAATTTAGGTCGACTAGACCGACGTCTCTAGGGACTAGGAAAGCTTCGTTAAGGTAATGTTTTTTATAGACGCTTTTTTAGGGATAGTTTTCCCTTATTTCCTATAGACCTACCTAAGTAAGTATAACTAGTTTACCCTCTAAGACTTTATTAACTAGATAAAATCCTACTTTAGCTATAAGGTAAAGAAGATACGGTCTAACGGAGAGCTATTTATAAAGGATATATTAAATTAGCTTCGAAAAATGGGTATTTTACCCCTCCCGTTAGTACTAAATACCTAGGCCTAGAACGGAGGGGCAGAAAGATTAAGGGGTGCTATAATAGAAAGGGCCTATATAATAAGACTTACTATAAAGCTTCTCTACGACCTTTAGAGGGAAGTCGTTAAGACCGCCTATTACCTTTAGAACCGGACCCTAAGGGACCCTAGGGGACTAAGGGACTATAGGGACCTAGAGACCCTTTTTAAGACCTAAGGAATAGACTAGAAATCCCCCCTTAAGCTTTTTACGAAGAAGAGGGCCTCGCTAGCCTACCTTTATGCCTATAACTATAAGGTATACGTAATAACTACCGATATATAGCTAAAAAGGAAGAAGAAAAGAAAGCTTAATCCTAGAGCCTTTATTAGTTACCTCGTTAGCTATAATTCTATAAATATCTTTTAGATCTAGATTCCTTTTTTATAGAAGGTTATTTTAACTAGGGATATATTTTTCGACGAATCTAGCTTCTTTAACGGAAAGAGGGATTAATAGCCCCTCTTACTCTTATAACGTTAGCTAATTTAAAAGATCTAAATCCCCCCTCCTTAATAGTCTTAAGAATAGGCCCTAGATAAGGAAATAGAAGAAGAAACCAACGTTAAAGTAGTTAAGGATAACGCCGACTTCGAAGAAGAGGAAGCTACTAGATTAGATAATCTAGACGAAGAAGGAGACTATAGGAAAGCGGTAGAGCTAGAATACGCCTGCCTCTCTACGCCTCCTCTTACGGAATAAGAAGAAGATCTAGAAGCAGCTTTCTCTATTAGTCTTCCCGTCTCGACCCTTAATAGGGTAGGAAAGGCACCTCTCTTAAAGGATTATCTAGCTGCCTTTTTATCCCTACTTTAAGAAGTAAAGGAAGGTATAGGGCCCGATATAGATACTAAAGAAGACTAACCTCTCCTTTATTTCGACCGATTTTCCAACTTCTACCTAACGCTAATAGAAGACGGTTCCTATAGAGCGTTTATAGTAGGCCGGCTATTTAAGCTAATATTAGTAAGGAAGGTATATAAAAGAGACCTCCTAGACCTACTAGTAAACTAGAAGCAGCTAGAAAAACACCCCTTTAGAGACTAGTTTTTCTAGGCCTAGAAAGACTACCTAGACATATACGAAAAGATAGGGTCTTTTAAAGAGGTCCTTAAAGAAAAGGCAAGAGGAAAATAAGTCCTTAGCTATAAGTAGGTCTTTATCTATAAGACTAATAAACACGGCTTCCTTTAAAAGTATAAGGCCCGGCTAGTTATCTACGGGAACTAGTAGGAAAAAGGGGATTTACCTACTAGGGCAACTACCTTAGTAGGGATGTCTTTTCGGACCCTTATAGCTATAGTAGCAGAATTCGACCTCGAGCTCGATTAAATAGATATAGTTAACGCCTTTATTAACTGCCTACTTAAGGAAGAAGAAGTTATCTATATATGCCTTCTACTAAGCTTTTAATAGCTAGGAAAGGTTCTATAGCTTAGGAAAGCTCTATACGGACTACGAAAATTACCCCTTCTTTAGTAATAGTATTTAATAGGTTCCCTCGAAGCCCTAGGCTTTGCGAAAGTCCCTTAGGAACCGTGTATAATATAAAAGGGTAAAATCACGGTCTTCTTTTACGTCGACGATATTATCTAGGCGTACTTAAAAGAGGAAGAAGCTACTACTAGGGAGGCTATATAAGGCCTATAATAAAGGTATAAGATAACTAGGCTAGGGGAGCTAAAGTAGTTCCTAGGGATATAAATCCTTTAGAATAGGTCCTAATAGACTATCTAGCTTACCTAGGACGCCTATATCGATAAGGTCGCTTATAAATTCCTCCTTAATTCCCTCGATAAGAAGCTTCCCTCTATGCCTATATTAGACGAAGAGCTTTTACTTAATCCGTCCTTTTAAGCTAGGGAGTAAGAGAAACATTAATATTAATAGAAGGTAGGCTCCTTACTTTTTTTTAGCTATTTCTACTAGACCGGATATCTCTTTTATAGTCTCCCGGCTAGCTAGGTATAACTAGAATCCTAGCCCTAGGCATTAAGAAGTAGTAGATAGAGCTATCCTTTATCTCTATTTAACGAGATTATATAGTCTACGCCTAAGAGGGTAGGAAAGGGAGAAATTAGCTACCGAAATCTTCCTTTATTTAAGCGATTCGTCCTTTATAGATAATTCCTTAGATAGAAAGAGCTTATAGGGGTATATTATATCCCTTTTTAAAGGAACTATTGCTTAGAAAGCTTCGAAGTAGGCTACCGTTATAACTTCTAGTATAGAGGCAGAGCTACTAGCTCTTTTAGAAGCGTTAAAAGAAGCGATTTTCCTTAGCCGGCTATTAATATCTCTACGACTATAAATACTAACCCTATTAGCTATAGAATACGATAATATATAAACTATACGAATTCTAATAGAAAATAGTAAGTTATCGACCTAGCTATAGTATATCGATATCTACTAGTATTAGTTACGCTAAGAGGTCTAAAGGGGACTTATTTCTGTCTATTAGGTTCTAACGGTATTAATAAAAGCTAACGGTCTTACGAAGCCCTTACTAAAGTAGAAGCTAGCTATCTTCTTATAGTAAATTAGGCTAGAAGACGTTTAAGAGAAGCTATCCTTAGAGGCCCGCCTTAAGAGTCTATAAGAGGAGCTAATAGTATATACGAGAAGGTAACGTCTATAGCCGAAGAAGAAGGAAGAGGTTTTTCCCTTTAAAGGGCCCCTTATTTTAATTAGGTTTTTCCCTTTAAAGAAGGCCCCCTTTCTTATAGGACTTTCCCTTCTTTAGGCCCCTTTTCCTTAAGTAGGTCTAAAAGAGCCTAGGGACCTAAAGGGGCCCCTACTTTCCTTAAGTAAAGGGAGAAGTATAGAGCTAAGAACCTCCTCTATACGCTTACTAGCCCGAAGCCGTATTAGCTATGCCCTTACTATAAGGGCAGGCTATAGCTAAGGGGGTATATCGCGAAGCATAGCCTAATTTCGTAGTTCTTAGAGATATCCCTTAGTAAGAGGGACTAAGGAAGCTAAAAACACCTAGTATAGAAGAAGGAGCTAAAAAGAAGGTATAGAAAGGAAGGTAGGGGTATAAGGGAAAGTATAAAGTAGCGAGAGATAAGACGGATATACCGGAAACGGCTAGAAAGGAAGGATAAAACTAGTAAAAAGCTCGGTAGTTAAAAGGATATTAGTAGCTTCTTTAAGTAGGATCTTCTTTATTAATTAAGATGCTAGATAGGTATAAAGAGGGGCGTTAAATAGAGGAAAGAAGGATAATTAAGGTAATATAATAATTACTCCCTTACCTTTATTACTACTCCTATAAGAATTAAATCCCTCTGCCCTACCTATCTAACCCCTTACTTTTAATCTTACCTTTATATATTTTATATATACTTCTTATATCTCTCTTTACGAGAAATATATTTCTTTTAGTAACTAAATTATTAGCGGAGTAGTATAAGCTATATTCTAAAGAAGAAGAAGCTAGGAAAGACTTATTAAAGCTTTAGGTATAGCTTATAAACCTTTACTTATAAATCTTTATTACCGTTAATTATTTAGCTTATATTTAAAAGATTGGAAATCGTATAAAGGAAAAGAGTTCTAAGTTATTTCGTTATAATATCTAAGAAGTAAATACTAAGGATAGCGTTTTTACCTACGCTTAATATATATAAGTATTAAGTAGTAAATAACTTATAATTATTAAGCGTTCTTAATAAGGTAAATTAATCCTTATTTAGTATTAGCGAGGAGTTTATAGATCTTAGTCCTTTAATCCCTCTTAAACCTTTTAGTAAAATTATTAAAGTAAAGAGCTATAGTACGTTAAGTACTTAAGTAGTTCCTAGGTATTTCCCTTTTATCTATATCCCTTTTACTTAATAAGGTACTCTTATTACTAACCTTATTTTCTTATATTTAGTATTTATTTTACTTTATATCCTTAATTATTATTAATAATAATTCTTTCCTATAGTTTAGCGTTTTATACCTCTAGTTCTAATAATAAGATATAAAATACTAAGTATATCTATATTATTATTAGTAGCGAAAGTTTATAGTTAACTTTTAAAATAGTTTTCTTAACGTTAAACGATATAAGTTTCTTAAAATCTAATTTATTACTTAGTTATTTTATTTTAATATTTTATTATATAAGGTAGACTATATCTCCCTCTTAAAAGATTAGTCCCTATAATTATTTTTAATTATAGTAAGTAGATATTTATTCCTTAATAAATTAAAGTTCTTATTATATTTCTTTATATAATTTTTATAGCTAATCTACTTATAATATCGCTTATTTTACTTATAGTCCTTATTAAGTAGCCTTAAATACTTTTAGGTTATATCTATAATTAGCGTATATTAGTAAAAGCTTAGTTATCTTTATAACTAAGCTATTATACGCTAGTTATATTATTAATAGCTATTTAACTTAATTATTTTATTTATAGCTAATATAGTATTATAAATATTATTTAAGCGTTAAGTTAAGTCGTTTTATTTATCTATCTATTTATAAGTAATAAGCTATACTAAGCTTATATTTCGTGCTTAATTATACTATAAGAGCTTACTAAAGTTTAGCTATAAATATACTTCCTTTATTAAAGATAATCTTATTTAATAGTCTAAAATTACTAATAATTATTTATAAGAATATATATACTAGCTTTTCTATATTACTTACTTCTTTATATAGTAAAAAGTATCTATACTTTATTAATCTATTAGTAATAGTAAATATACTATGATACTTAACGTTAGTTATAAGTTCTTTTAATAGTAGTAGCTTTATAATATAGTTAAAAGCTATTAAACCCTATAGTTTCTTTAGTACTAATAGCGGTTATAATTCTTTATATAGTTTATATTATTTAGCTTTACTTTATTATAAGGTTTATATTTTTTAATAGCTTATTATACTACTCCTTTAAGCTATAAAAAGTTATATTATTGTTTAATCTATTTTATTTAATTTATACTCTTAGAGTAAAGTTTAATATATCGGTTTTAAGTTTAATTTATTATTTTAAATTAAAGATAGTTAAGACTAGTTCTTATATAATCATAGTTTTAATATATTTAAAGGCTTTATTAGCTTTATTATCCTATATAAATCCTTTTTCCTTCTTTATTATAAGAAGGTATAGGCAATAAGCGTAGAATTAGGGGATCGATAACGTAAGCGGAAAGATCGGTCGAAGGAGTATAGGGTAGGATTTTGTCCGGAATTTATAACGAGCATATAAGGGGCTAAATAATATATTAAAAGAATAGCGTTATAAAAGATATATACGAACTTACTTATTCTATCTACTACTCCTAGGGAAATCCTTTATCTTTTATAGACTATTGCTCGCCTACTAGTAGACTAATTAGTTAGCTTTCTAGTATATTCTATAGTGCTTAAAAAGCTCTATCTATAGTATATCTTCCTTACTTAGTAGGCGGTCTAATTATAGCGTAATAGTTAACGTAAGACTATAGGTTCTAGTATAAGTAGTGGATTTATCTAGAATATTCTATGCCCTACCTATTCTCGTATCGCGGATATCTTTAAAACCGCTAGGCTAAATAGGCGATAGGGTATCCGTTCTACTCGTAATTAACTTATGCATTTTATGCATATTTTTATTTATAAGGATAGGCTTATCCTAACCCGCTTTTCCTAGAGGAAGGTATAGATATCTAGTAGAGGTCTTTATCTTTTAAGGGTTATTCCCTTAGACTATATTATAGAGCCTCCTTTTACTAGCTTATTCTATAAAGCCTCCCTATGCCTATTATTTCTTTATAATAGTAAAATAGGAATATAAGGGTATATTCTTATATTTATTAAGTTATATAGTAGTACTATAATTTTCCTTAAATCTTTAATAAATCGTTAATAGTAATTTATAAATCTTAGGAAATCTTATACGTCCTTAACGTTCTTTAGCGTTAGCTATTCTTTAACTAAGTTAATCTTATCTTATTATATTTATATCTCTCTTAATAAGATTATATATCTAAGGAAGTCTACTTTCTATATATAGAACTTATATTTTTCTAGTCTAACTAGTAACTTAATATTTTAAAGTATATAGAGTTCTCGCGAAGAGAGATATAAGAAGTATATAAAAATATATAAAGGTAAAATTAAAAGTAAGGGGTCGGATAGGTAGTATAGAGAGATTTAATTCTCGCGGGAGCAGTAATAAAGGTAAGGGAGTAATTATTATATTGCCTTAATTCTCCTTCTTTCCTCTATCTAACGCCCCTCTTTATTCCCGTTTAGTATCTTAATTAATAAAGAAGATCCTACTTAAAGAAGCTACTAATATCCTTTTAACTACCTAGCTTTTTACTAGTTTTTCCCCTCCTTTCTAGCCGTTGCTAGTATATCCGTCTTATCTCTCGCTACCTCTATAGGAAGCTATCGCTACTTCTACTTCCCCTTATACCCCTACCCTCCTTTCTATACCTCTTTTTAGCTCCTTCTTCCTTCTTCTATACCGGGTGTTTTTAGCTTCCTTAGTCCCTCTTACTAAGGGATATCTCCGAGAACTACGAAATTAGGCCACGCTTCGCGATATACCCCCTTAGCTATAGCCTGCCCCTTAAGGGAATAGCTAATACGGCTTTAGGCTAGTAAGCGTATAGAGGAGGTTCTTAGCTCTATACTTCTCCCTTTACTTAAGGAAAGCAGGGGCCCTTTTAGGTCCTTAGGCTCTTTTAGACCTACTTAAGGAATAGGGGCCTAAAGAGGGGAAAGTCCTATAAGAAAGGGGGCCTTCTTAGAAGGGAAAAACATTATTAAATAAGGGGCCCTTTAAAGGGAAAAACCTCTTCCTTTTCTTTAGCTATAGACGTTACCTTCTCGTATACTATTAGCTCCTCTTATAGACTCTTAAGGCGGGCCTCTAAGGATAGCTTTTCTTAAACGTCTTTTAGCCTAATTTACTATAAAAAGATAGCTAGCTTCTACTTTAGTAAGGGCTTTATAAGACCGTTAGCTTTTATCGATACCGTTAGAACCTAATAGACGGAAATAAGTCCCCTTTAGACCTCTTAGCGTAACTAATACTAGTAGATATCGATATACTATAGCTAGGTTAATAGCTTACTATTTTCTATAAGAATTTATATAGTCTATATATTATTATATTCTATAGCTAATAGGGATAGAATTTATAGTTATAATAAAATAAGTAGCCGGCTAAGGAAAATCGCTTCCTTTAACGCTTCTAAAAGAGCTAGTAGCTCTACCTCTATACTAAAAGTCGTAATAGTAGCTTACTTCGAAGCTCTCTAAGTAATAGTTCCTCTAAAAAGGGATATAATATACCCTTATAAGCTCTTTCTATCTAAGGAATTATTCGTAAGGGATAAATCGCTTAAATAAAGGAAGATTTTAGAAGCTTATTTCTTCCTTTCTAGCCCTCCTAAGCGTAGACTATATAATCTTATTAAGTAGAGATAAAGGATAGCTCTATCTACTACTTCTTAATGCCTAGGACTAGGATTCTAGTTATACCTAGCTAGCTAGGAGACCGTAAAAGAGATATCCGATTTAGTAGAAATAGCTAAAAAAAGTAGGGAGCCTACCTTCTATTAATATTAGTATTTCTCTTGCTCCCTAGCTTAAAAGGACGGATTAGGTAAAAGCTCTTTATCTAATATAGGCGTAGAGGGAAGCTTCTTATTAAGGGATTTAGGAAGGAATTTATAAGCGACCTTATCGATATAGGCGTCCTAGGTAAGCTAAATAGTCTATTAGGACCTATTTTAAAGGATTCGTATCCCTAGGAACTACTTTAGCTCCCTTAGCCTAGTTATCTTATACCTTTATTATAGGCCTTATATAGCCTCCCTAGTACTAGCTTCTTCCTCTTTTAGGTACGCCTAGATAATATCGTCGACGTAGAAAAAGACCGTGATTTTACCCTTCTATATTATATATAGTTCTTAAGGGACTTTCGTAAAGCCTAGGGCTTTAAGGGAACCTATTAAATACTATTACTAAAGAAGGGGTAATCTTTATAGTCTATATAGAGCTTTCCTAAGCTATAGAACCTTTCTTAGTTATTAGAAACTAAGAGGAAGTTATATATAGATAACTTCTTCTTCCTTAAGTAGGTAGTTAATAAAGGCGTTAACTATATCTATTTAATCGAGCTCGAGGTCGAATTCTACTACTATAGCTATAAGGGTCCGAAAAGATATCCCTACTAGGGTAGTTGCCTTAGTAGGTAGATCCCCTTTTTCCTATTAATTCCTATAGATAACTAGCCTAGCTTTATACTTTTAAAGGAAGCTATATTTATTAGTCTTATAGATAAAGACCTACATATAGCTAAGGACCTATTTTCCTCTTACTTTTTCCTTAAGGACCTCTTCGAAAGACCCTATCTCTTTATATAAGGCTAGGTAGTCTTTCTAGGCCTAGAAAAACTAGTCTCTTAAGGGGTGTCTTTCTAGCTACTTCTAGTTTACTAATAGGTCCGGGAGGTCTCTTTTATATACCTTTCTTACTAATATTAGCTTAAATAGCCGGCCTGCTATAAACGCTCTATAGGAACCGTCTTCTATTAGCGTTAGGTAGAAGTCGGAAAATCGGTCGAAATAAGGGAGAAACTAGTCTTCTTTCGTATTAGGCCCTATACCTTCCTTTACTTCTCGAAGTAGGAATAAAAAGGCAGCCGGGTAATCCTTTAAGAGAGGTACCTTTCCTACCCTCTTAAGGGTTAAGATAGGAAGACTAATAGAGAAAGCTACTTTTAGACCTTCTTCTTATTTTATAAGAGGAGGCATAGGGAGGTAGGCGTATTCTAGCTCTACCGCTTTCCTATAGTCTCCTTCTTTATCTAGATTATCTAATCTAGTAGCTTCCTCTTCTTCTTTAAAGTCGGCGTTATCCTCGACTACTTTAACGTTAGTTTCTTCTTTTATTTCCTCGTCTAGGGCCTCTTCTTAAGACTATTAAGAAGGGGGGATTTAGATCCTTTAAATTAGCTAACGTTATAAGAGTAAGAGGGGCTATTAATCCCTTTTTTAGTTAAAGAAGCTAGATTTATCGAAAATTATATCCCTAGTCGAAATAACCTTTTATAAAAGAGGAATCTAGATCTAGAAGATATTCGTAGAACTATAACTAACGAGGTAACTAATAAAGGCTCTTAGATTAAGCTTTCTTTTCTTCTTCCTTTTTAGCTATATATCGGTAGTTATTGCGTATGCCTTATAGCTATAGGCATAAAGGTAGGCTAGCGAGGCCCTCTTCTTCGTAAAGAGCTTAAGGGGGGATTTCTAGTCTATTCCTTAGGTCTTAAAAAGGGTCTCTAGGTCCCTATAGTCCCTTAGTCCCCTAGGGTCCCTTAGGGTCCGGTTTTAAAGGTAATAGGCGGTCTTAATAACTTCCCTCTAAAGGTCGTATAGAAGCCTTATAGTAAGTCTTATTATATAGGCCTTTTTTATTATAGTACCCCTTAATCTTTCTACCCCTTTATTCTAGGCCTAGGTATTCGGTGCTAATAGGAGGGGTAAAATGCCCCTTTTTCGAAGCTAATTTAAGATATCCTTTATAAATAGCTCTCTATTAAACTATATCTTCTTTACCTTATAGCTAAAGTAGGATTTTATCTAGTTAACGAAGTCCCTAAGGGTAAACTAGTTATACTTACTTAGGTAGGTCTATAAGAAATAGGGGAAAACTATCCCTAAAAAAGCGTCTATAAAAAACATTACCCTAACGAAGCTTTCTTAGTCCCTAGAGACGTCGGTTTAATCGACCTAAATTTCCTTATATAGCTGGTCCGGCCGTATTAGGGTCCGTCTAGAAATTCGTCTCTTAGTCTTCCCTTAGCTATAGTATTTATATTCGATAGTCTTTAGTCCCCTTATTCGTACGCCTTATTATTAGCCTAGCTTATATAGAGCTAGGGGGCCTAAATAACTAAGTCGTGCGTGCTAAAGAAGACCGTCTCCTTAGGCTGCTAAAAGAGGGTCCTTAGAACCTACCCTCTTTATAGGGAAAGCTAACTTCTCGAAAGATTCCTTCCTAAGGATAGGTCGGAATTCGAGAATAAATTAACTGAATTTCTCCTCGATAAGCCCGATAGTCTAATTCTTCTAGACTAGCCTTATAGGCTTAGACGTCGTATCCTAGAAGATTCCTTCCTCTTAAAGAAAGCGGAAGGAAATTAAGCTCGTTAAAAATCAAGGGTAAAAAGCTACCCTTTTTCTTCGAAGAATTTATATAGATCCGTTAGGTAATTTTATCGTAAAATTCACCCTTCTATATCCCTCTATCTATATAGTTAATTCCCTAGTAATAAGGTATTCCCTTTATACTTTCTTAAAGGACCGGAATCGTAAGAGTATATTATAGATATCGAGGGAAGTACTAGAGTTAAGGATAGCTAATTCTTATAAGGGATAATCGGAAGGCTCTAACAGTTAGTCTTAGCCTTATTAATTTATAGGGAAGATAAAGGCCGGATTTACTATACTAACGATTTTTCCTTAAATTTATAGTAGCGGCGTTAGTTACTATTTCTTAGTAACCCGAATCTCGTCTATCTTCTTCTATAACGAGGGGTCCTCCTTAAGAGACTATTATACTATTTCTTATAGCCTCTTTAAAAGGTTAATTCCTTTAGGTCGGTTTTCCTTAAAGACCTACTAGCAGTCTTCTAGCCGATAAGGCTTTTTATATACTTAGTAGGTAGGTCGATTCCTTCTTATTTATTTCTTCGAGGAATCCTCGTCCCGGTCTAAAAGGTCTGCTTAAAAACCCCCCCTTTTTACCCCTTATTACTAATTTTAATAAAGAGGTTCGATTTCGACTAGTTCCTTAATCTTTTAACTAATAGACTAAAAGGTCTATTAGGGGACTAGTCGGGCCGGTCTAACTAACGGGACCGGGGCCGGGCCTAGAGTAAGATACGTAGCTAGGGCTAGGGCCATAGCTATAAGGGTAGTAGGTCGAGCCGTCTAGGTCGAGTGCTAGCTATAAAGGAATAAGACTGCTTACTATTATACTCTAGTACCCTCTTTATTTAGTTCCTAGCTAGCTTCTTAAAAGATAGTTAAGTAACCGTTACTAATAGGCTTTATTAGCAGTAATATATCCCGTAGCTACTAGCTAGAAAGAGCTTTTATAAGGAAGTATTAGTTAGCTTCCTTAAGGATTTCTTCCTACTTAGCTAGCTATAAAGAAGCTAGTAGGTTCCTAGTAGAAAAGGCTCCTAGGTAGCCGTATAGGTCTTCTTAATATAGTTAGTTATATATCCTCTTAAGGGAGCTATTAAGGTCTCTAGCTTTAAAAGCTACTACCTAGGAGTCTCTTCCTCTTAAAGAGAGATTAGCTTTATAGCACTAATAGATTCCGTTATCGCCGTACGTATAGTAGTTAGCAGCTTTATCTCGTAGAGGTATTCCTTATAGTAACTCTTATAGTTACCTAAGGCAGCAGAAAAAGCTCTCTATTATATAGAGGTTAGCTTAGAGAAGAGGGAAGCTCCCTCTATAAAGTCCGTTACCTTAGGATAAAGAGGGGGCTTAAGAGGGTCCTACTTATTAGAGAAGACTAAGTTATAGATAGTTCTATTTATATAAGCCCGTAGCTCCTTTACCTATTTATTCTAATCTTACGGCTCTATAAGAATCGTCCTATAGACCGTAGGGATAGTAAAGGAGTTAATTTTCGATATTATTATAGAGAGAGGGGGCAGAAAAGTCGGTTAAAAATCGGCTTTTCTAGTAAGAGGGGTAAAAGGATATAAGAAGGTACCTTTTATAGCAGCTAGAAGGTATAGGAATTCTATTCCTCCTAGGCTTATAACTCTCGCGAAGAGAGATATAAGAAGTATATAAAAATATATAAAGGTAAAATTAAAAGTAAGGGGTTAGATAGGTAGGGCAAAGAGATTTAATTCTCGTAGGAGAAGTAATAAAGGTAGGGGAGTAATTATTATATTACCTTAATTCTCCTTCTTTCCTTAATCTAACGCCCCTCTTTATACCCGTCTAGCATCTTAATTAATAAAGAAGATCCTACTTAAAGAAGCTACTAATATCCCTTTAACTACTAAGCTTTTTACTAGTTTTTCCCCTCCTTTCTAGCCGTTGCTAGTATATCCGTCTTATCTCTCGCTACCTCTATAGGAAGCTATCGCTACTTCTACTTCCCCTTATACCCCTACCCTCCTTTCTATACCTCTTTTTAGCTCCTTCTTCCTTCTTTTATACTAGGTGTTTTTAGCTTCCTTAGTTCTTCTTACTAAGGGATATCTCTAAGAACTACGAAATTAAGCTACGCTTTACGATAAGAGTACCTTATAAACGTATTCCTTATATTCTTCTAAGGTATCTAAGAAGATTAATATATTATCTAAGTTTACTACTATAAAGATATTTAAGTATTTATATAGGATATTATTAATTATCTATTATTATTATTATTATTATTATTAAGATTATACTAGTAACCTATCTAGAGGTATCTAGAACTTCGACGTTAAATAGGAGGGAAAAACTAGAGTGCCTAGAGGAAAACCCTCCCCTCTTTAGTAGCTAGTCCGCCCTTATACCGGGTCGCGGTTATAATATATAGGAATCTTACTCCGGCTATCTTAGGTATCGTTATAGTTAGTCGGAATCGCATTAGCCCCGCTATAAAGTAACCTTAGAAAGTAACTCCTTTACGTACGCGGGGTATATAGCGTTAATCGGTAGTACGAGCGTTTTTTTAGTTAACGGTTAATAGTTAATTATATAATTATCTCTAACCTTATCCTATAACGATATCTTCCTAGGCTCTACTTTATTTTTCCGCCGTAAGGCTTAGCGGGCTATTTTTATTAATGCTGGCCTTTAGCTGGGCCGGTAGTCGGGTTATCGCACCGGCTTCGCGCTATACTTATCGAGTTGCTAGTATCGGCCCTAGGTTTTTATTTTCCCGGTCGGGGGGCCTAGACCGGGGTTAGGGGGAGGTCTTAATAAATTCGTCGCTAGGTCCGAGTAGGCGAGGTCCGGGCCGGCCTACTTATAGCGGGGCTAGACTGCTAGTGTATTTATAAGCGCTTCTAGAAGCGCTAATTAGCTAATTAATAAGTAGGTTAGCGTAGTCTACTAGTCCGACTAAAAATTAATCGTGCCCCTAGCCGGATTCGAACCGACTCTAGCGTTATAGCTAGCAGGCTTCCTAGGTATATAACTACTATACTACGAGGGTATTAATTATCTATTAAAAGGTAGCTAGTATATTTATAAGTCTAAATAGTATTACTAGATATTTAAATAGTCTAAATTTCGTTTTTAAGGCTATTATCTATTTATATCCCTTCTTTATATATATTAAGTTATAAGCGCTTTTAAGATTAAGGGCTATAAACTATTTTTTACTATATAGTTAATCTTATAGTTTTAATATAAGCGGTAATAGTATTCGATCCTTTATTATAATATTATTTAAGCGTCTATAGTTAATAAATAGTTATAGCTTATTATTTTTCTTTAAAATAAATATAACTAAGTAGCTTACTTTAGATATTAATATTTATATATATCCCTTTTATAGATTCTCGTTAAGGTAGTTATATAGCGTTTATAGTTACTTTTCGTTTAAGTTATAAATCTTATAAAACGTTAGTGTTATTTTATCCTTAAGATAAATTTTATAGTCTTATTAGCTATATTTAAGTAACCCTATCTTAAGTTCTTCTTTTAAGAGTTTATTATATTTCCGGTATTTTTAGGGGATACTCTTTATTTTATTTTATAGGCTTTATTCTTTCTCTTAAGAGCTAGTTTCTCTTAACTTAAGTTCTTTATTAATTTATTTAAGGTCTTTCCTTAAAGTAGTAATAACTCTTTAGATCTTTATATTATATCCTTTATTTTATTTATATCGGATACTAGGTTATATAGCTATATTAATTAGTATATAGGTCTTATTACTTAATTTTATATCTATTAGCTTAGTTACTATTTTCGTTTATATCGTTAAAGCTTATAATAATTTACTTAAATAGTTATCCTTTTTATCCTATTTAATAGCTAAATTATTATAAAGTTTTACTTTCTCTTAAATCTACTAGTCCTAGAAACTTATATCTTTACTTTAATATAGCTAGCTAGTTTTTTAGTTAATTAATAGGTTGCTCTCTTATAGCTATAAAAGCTTTAATATAAGGTTATATTCTTTAATATCTATAATATCGAAGTTAACTTATTTATTATAGCCCTAGATATTAATATTAAGGTAATTAATCTCTATATTAATAATTTTATTATTATAGTTAAAAGCCTCTCCTTTAATATTTATAAGTTTATATAGATATATCTTATATCTTTATATAAGTTAGTAATAATTAACGACTCTAAGTAAAACGTAATTACTTATTATACTATAGTCTAAAAGTATATATATATAATATCCTACGATTTAAATATCTAATACTATTTAGTTATTATAGCTTACTATTACTATATAAAGGGTCCTTAAATCTTATTATATTATATTAGCTTATAGCCCTTTTATAAATAGTATACCTTATTTTTTACCTAGTCCTTATTTATTTTATTTAGGTATTCTTCTTTAATTTATTATTAATATTATTTCTTTATATTTTTATTATATAGTATTATATTAAGGCTTAAGAGACTAATTTCTTATAGCTAATTAAAGATTTCTTATTTCTTAACGTTATATCGTTTATATTATACTACTTTATAGTTAATTATATACTATACTTTATAATTCTATTTATTTTTATACTAAAGGTTAAGTTTTTATTTTATATCTTTCTATTTTATATATAGTATTTCTATATCGACTTTTCCTTAGTTAAATATAGCTTATAGCCTTTATATATACTATTAATAATCTTTTAGTATACCGTTATATTATTTATACTATACTTATACTTTTTTATATTTATAAACTCTATAGTTTAAGTATATATATTCGTTCTAATCTTCTTTATTATATTTAATTTATTATATAAGTCTTTAAAAAATTAATAGTTTAAATACTTTAAAGTAAGTTACGCTATACTATCCCTTTATTTTAGCGTATTTATAGATTTTATATATCTCTAAAAAATATCTCGTTAATAAACTATAATTATTATAGTATTTAAGTAGTATACTATAAATAGGTTTTAATAATATAACTTAGTTATTTAGGTAGCGTTAATTAATTTTCTAATAGTTTAGTTTTATACTTAAGTAGGGTTTTAAAAGTACTTATCCTTTAAACTTTACTAAAAAAGTATTATATTATACCTTTATCTAAAAGTATATTATATAATCTAAGTAAACGTATAATATCTATAAAATATACTTATAGTGCTTATAAGTAAGTAGTATTTATAGATTATCTTTAAATTCTCCTTATAGTTACTATTTTTATTATAGAGCTATAAAGGTATTAATTATAGCGATAGCTATAATATAGTCTCCTTTATATAGTACTAGTTAATATTAAATTAGTATAGCTTATTAGTTTTCTATAAGAATTTAAAGTATTTATTAGGTTTTAATTTTAAGTATTTCTTTAAATTCTTTAAAGTATAAATTATATTCTTTAATCGTAGCGTTTTCCCTTAATAGTAAGGGTAGTAATATAAGTTTATTCTTATCTTTTATTTCTCTAGGTATTTCTTATTTTTTAGAGCTTATATCGTCGATACTTTATTATTCCTCCTTAGGTTATTATCTAAGTTTTATAAGTATAAAGGCTATATCTATATCTTCTTTATTATATTATTTATAGATTGCCTATTATTATTATCTACTTTTACTTTATATATCCTCCTTAAATCGTTTACCGTTCTTTTTAATTTAGTCTTAAAAGACTCCTTTAAAATAAGAGTATTTTAGTTCTATAAATTTAACTTATTTTTATATTTTAAGATCCCTTTATTATATTATTATAAGGGTTTTCCTTAGTAGCTTTAAGAACTATTTAATACCGTTCTTATTACTTAGGTATACTATATATTCGTCGTTATAGTATATAGTTTAGCTAAGGAGTTTATACTTTAGTTCCTATTTATTAATAGCGTTTAAGTATTTCTTACCTTTTAGGGCTAGTACCTAGTAGGTTTTCTTCTCCTTATAAGGTTATTTATATTTTTTAAAGTAATATCTAAGTTTCTTATAGTTAAAATACTTTCCTTTTCTTTTTTATATTATATTTAGATCTATCCTACCTAGGTTAGTTATATAGGCGTAAGTAATAAGAGTTTCGCGCTTCTTTTTATAGTTAGCGCTTTAGTTAAAGTTATTCCTATAAAAAGGGTTTTAGTTTCCTCTTCCTTATTTCTTTTCTTAGTATTATATATACTATCTATTATCGATTTATACTACTATAGTAATATATTCTAAGAGGTTATTAAGTTAATTTTCCTTATAAAGCTTATTCTTAACTTCTTTTTTAAGCTTATTATAGAATCGTAATATAAGAGGTTTATTATCTTAATTAAGCTTTAAGGTAACTTAATAAAACTTTATAGTTTAATTTAATACTAAGATCTTTTATTAAAGTTTTTAAAGTTTCTATTTAGCTTTTTATTCCTTATTTATTATTTTAAATACCTTTATAATTATCGCGAAGCGTAGCCTAATTTTATAGTTCTCGGAGATATCCCTTAGTAAGAGGGACCTAGGAAGCTAAAAACACTTAGTATAGAAGAAGAAAGAAGGAGCTAAAAAGAGGTATAGAAAGGAGGGTAGGGGTATAAGGGGAAGTAGAAGTAGTAATAGCTTCCTATAGAGGTAGCGAGAGATAAGACGGATAAGCCGGCAACGGCTAAAAAGGAGGGGAAAAACCGGCAAAAAGCTCGGTAGTTAAAGGGACATTCGTAGCTTCTTTAAGTAGGATCTTCTTTATTAATTAAGATGCTAGACGGGTATAAAGAGGGGCGTTAGATAGAGGAAAGAAGGACAATTAAGGCAATATAATAATTACTCCCCTACCGTAATTGCTGCTCCCGTAAGAATTAAATCTCTCTGCCCTGCCTATCCGACCCCTTACTTTTAATTTTACCTTCGTGCATTTTATATACTTCTTATATCTCTCTTTACGAGAGTTATAAGCCCGGGAGGAATAGAATTCCTATACCTTCCTGCTGCTATAAAAGGCACCTTTATTGCATCCCTCGTAGCTCCCTTTTACCCCTCTTACTAGAAAAGCCGATTTTTAACTAACTTTTCTGCCCCCTCTCTCTATAACGATGTTAAAAAACGACTCTACCGTCCCTACGGTCCGTAGGACGATTCTTATAGAGCCCTAAGATTAGGATAAGTAGGTAAAGGAGCTATGGGCTCGTATAGATAGAACAATCTATAATTTGGTCTTCTCTAATAAGCAGGACCCTCTCGAGCCCCCTCTTTATCCGAGGGTAACGGACTTTATAGAGGGAGCTTCCCTCTTCTCCGAGCTAACCTCTATATAATAGAGAGCTTTTTCTGCTACCTTAGGTAACTACGAGAGTTACTATAAGGAATACCTTTATAAGACGAAGCTGCTAACTACTATACGCACGGCGATAACGGAATCTATTAGTGCCGTAAAGCTAATTACTCTTCGAGAGGAAGAGACTCCTAAGCAGTAGCTTTTAAAGCTTAAGACCTCGATAGCTCCCTCGAGAGGTTATATAACTAACCGTATTAGGAAGACCTATACGGCCTACCTAGGAGCCTTTTCTACTAGGAACCTACTAGCTTCTTTGTAGCTAGCTAAGTAGGAAGAAATCCTCGAGGAAGTCTTAAGGTATATAAGCAAAAGCGGAATTTTAGGAAATCAAGGAATCACGTAAGACTACGTGATAGAGGGGAAGAAGGAGTATAAGGTAGGATTTTCAACGGAATTTATTAGTAATGTATTAGTATATAGAAGAGGTGTTAAAGTTAATAATTCTATCTCTATCTACCAGCGGACATGCTGTCTTATATAGAAAATTATAGCTGAACGGAAGAACCTTTCGGGACCAGATTTAGGCTGCCGTATAGCCCTAAGACTAAGGTATTCCATGATGCCTCGAGTGAATCTGGAAGTGTCTTGGTTCCACTGATATTCGCGTTTAAAGGAGGTTGGTCGTGCCGGTGTTCTTAAGAGGTCTTAGCTAGCATTCCAAGCTAGCTCTGTTCCTTCGATTCCCGATTGTACGATAACCGGCAACCCGTTTAATGTATAATAACATGTAAAATGACGAGCGATTCTTGCTCTATAGGATAGGATTTTATCTGTAATTAATATACTACTTATTGGCTTATATAATCGGGAGAGTATATTATAGCTGCTTTATTTATAGTAGGAACACCGTTCCTTATAGGAAGCTAACTAATACTTCCTTATAGAAGCTCTTTCCGGCTAGTGGCTATAGGATATATCTCTGCTAACAAAGCCTATTAGTAACGGTTACTTAACTATCTTTCGAGAAGCTAGCCGGGAACTAGATAAAGAGGCTACTTAAGTATAATAATAAGTAGTCTTATTCCTTTATAGCTAGCACTCGACCTAGACGGCTCGACCTGCTGCCCCTATAGCTGCTGCAGCCCCTATTACTACGGCTCCCGCTACTGCTGCTGCGGCTGTTACTCCTTCGGCTATTGCTCCTTCGGCTCCTCCTCCCTTAAGAGCATTAACACCGTCTTTAACGGCTGCCCTAGGCCCGGCCCTGGCTCCGCCTCTTGCTCCGGGCCCGGCCCCGGTCCCGTTAGTTAGACCGGCCCGACTAGTCCCCTAATAGACCTTTGAGTCTATTAGTCGAAAAATCAGGGAACTAGTCGAAATCGAACCTCTTCGTTAAAATTAGTAATAAGGGGTAAAAAGGGGGGGTTTTTAAGCAGACCTTCCGGATCGGGACGAGGATTCCTCGAAGAAATAGAAGACTAGACGACGAAATAGCTGCCTAGCATATAAATCCCTAGGTCATCGATTATTATAATGCTAGTAGGTCTTCGAGGAAAACCGACCTAAAGGATTTAACCCTTTAAAGAGGCTATAAGAAACGATATAATAGTCTCTTAAGGAGGACCCCTCGTTATAGAAGAAGATAGACGAGATTCGGGTTACTAAGAAATAGCAACTAATAACGCCGCTGCCCTTATTCGAGCCGTAAATTTAAGGAAAAATCGTTAGTATAGTAAATCCGGCATTTATCTTCCCTACGGATTAGTAAGACTAACCGTTAGGACCCTCCGACTATCCCCTACGAAAATTAGCTATCCTTAACTTTAGTGCTTCCCTCGATATCTATAATATACTCTTATAATTCCGGTCCTTTAAGAAGGCACGGAGGGAATATCTTATTACTAGGGAATTAACCGTACGGATAGAGGGATATAGAAGGGTGAATTTTACGATAAAATTACTTAACGGATCTATATAAATTCTTCGAAGAAAAAGGGTAGCTTTTTGCCCTCGATTTTTAACGAGCCTAATTTCCTTACGCCTTCTTTAAGAGGAAGGAATCTTCTAGGATATAATATCTAAGCCTACGAGGCTAGTCTAGAAGAATTAGACTATTAAGCTTATCGAGGAAAGATTCGGTTAATTTATTCTCGAATTCCGACCTATTTATAAGAAGGAACCACTTAAGAAGTTAGCTTTCCCTACTAGGAGGAATAGGTCTACTATAAAAGACCCTCTTCCGGCAGCCTAAGGAGACGGTCTTCTTTAGTACGCACGACTTAGTTACCCGGGCCCCCTAGCTTTATATAAACTAGGTTAATAATAAGGCGTACGAATACGGGGCCTAAAGACCGTCGAATGTAAATACTACGGCTAAGGGAAGACTAGGAGACGAATTTCTAGACGGACCCTAATACGGCCGGACTAGCCGTATAAGGAAATTTAGGTCGATTAGACCGACGTCTCTAGGGATTAAGAAAGCTTCGTTAGGGTAATATTCTTTATAGACGCTTTTTTAGGGATAGTTTTCCCCTATTTCTTATAGATCTACCTAAGTAAGTATAACTAGTCTGCCCTCCGGGACTTTATTAACTAGATAAAATCCTACTTTAGCTATAAGGTAAAGAAGATATAGTCTAACGGAGAGCTATTTATAAAGGATATCTTAAATTAGCTTCGAAAAAGGGGCATTTTACCCCTCCCGTTAGCACCGAATACCTAGGCCTACAACGGAGGGGTAGAAAGATTAGGGGGTGCTATAATATAAAGGGCCCGTACGATAAGACTTCCTATAAGGCTTCTATACGACCTTTAGAAGGAAGTCGTTAAGACCGCTTATTACCTTCGGAACCGGACCCTAAGGGACCCTAAGGACCCTAGGGGACTAAACTAAGGAATAGACTAGAAATCCACCCTCGAGCTCTTTACGAAGAAGAGGGCCTCGCTAGCCTACCTTTATGCCTACGGCTATAAGGCATACGCAATAACTGCCGATATATAGCTAAAAAGGAAGAAGAAAAGAAAGCTTAATCCGAGAGCCTTTATTAGTTACCTCGTTAGTTATAATTCTACGAATATCTTCCGGATCTAGATTCCTCTTCTATAGAAGGTTATTTCGACTAGGGATATAATTTTCGACGAATCTAGCTTCTTCGATAGAAAAAGGGATTAATAGCCCCTCTTACTCTCTTAACGTTAGCTAATTTAAAAGATTTAAATCCCCCCTTCCTAATAGTCTTAAGAAGAGGTCCTAGACAAGGAAATAGAAGAAGAAACCGACGTTAAAGTAGTCGAGGATAACGCTGACTTCGAAGAAGAAGAAGAGGAAGCTACTAGATTAGATAATCTAGACGAAGAAGGAGACTATAGGAAAGCGGTAGAGCTAGAATACGCCTACCTACCTATGCCTCCTCCTACGTAAGAAGATCTAAAAGCAGCTTTTTTAGTTAGTCTTCCTATCTCGACCCTTAAGAGGGTAGGAAAGGCACCTCTCTTAAAGGATTACCCGGCTGCCTTTTTATCCCTGCTTTAAAAAGCAAAGGAAGGTATAGGGCCCGATACAAAAGAAGACTAGTTTCTTTCTTATTTCGATCGTTTTTCTAACTTCTATCTAACGCTAATAGAAGACGGTTCCTACGGAGCGTTTATAGTAGGCCGGCTATTTAAGCTAATATTAGCAAGGAAGGTATATAAAAGAGACCTCCCGGACCTACTAGTAAACTAGAAGCAGCTAGAAAAACACCCCTTTAAAGACTAGTTTTACTAGGCCTAGAAAGACCACCTAGCCTTATACGAAGAAATAGGGTCTTTCGAAGAGGTCCTTAAGGAAAAGGTAAGAGGAAAATAGGTCCTTAGCTATAAGTAGGTCTTTATCTATAAGACTAATAAACATAGCTTCCTTTAAAAGTATAAAGCCCGGCTAGTTATCTATAGGAATTAATAGGAAAAAGGGGATCTACCTACTAGGGCAACTACCCTAGTAGGGATGTTTTTTCGGACCCTTATAGCTATAGTAGTAGAATTCGACCTCGAGCTCGAATAGATAGATATAGTTAACGCCTTTATTAACTGCCTACTTAATAAAGAAGAAGTTATTTATATACGACTTCCTCTTAGTTTCTAATAACTAGGAAAGGTTCTACGGCTTAGGAAAGCTCTATATAGACTACGAAGATCACCCCTTCTTTAGCAATAGCATTTAATAGGTTCCCTCGAAGCCCTAGGCTTTAAGAAAGTCCCTTAGGAACCGTATATAATATATAAGGGTAAAATCATAGTCTTCTTCTACGTCGACGATATTATCTAGGCCTACCCGAAAGAGGAAGAAGCTGCTGCTAGGGAGGCTATATAAGGCCTATAATAAAGGTATAAGATAACTAAGCTAAGGGAGCTAAAGTAGTTCCTAGGGATATAAATCCTTAGGAATAGGTCCTAACGGACTATCTAGCTTACCTAAGACGCTTATATCGATAAGGTCGCTTATAAATTCCTCCTTAATTCCCTCGGTAAGAAGCTTCCCTCTACGCCTATATTAGACGAAGAGCTTTTGCTTAATCTATCCTTTTAAGCTAGGGAGCAAGAGAAACACTAATATTAATAGAAGGTAGGCTCCCTGCTTTTTTTAGCTATTTCTACTAGACCGGATATCTCTTTTACGGTCTCCCGGCTAGCTAGGCATAACTAGAATCCTAGCCCTAGGTATTAAGAAGCAGTAGATAGAGCTATCCTTTATCTCTATTTAACGAGATTATATAGTCTACGCCTAGGAGGGCAGGAAATAAAGAAATTAGCTACCGAAATCTTCCTTTATTTAAGCGATTCGTCCTTTATAGATAAATCCTTAGATAGAAAGAGCTTATAAGGGTATATTATATCCCTTTTTAGAGGAACTATTACTTAGAGAGCTTGGAAGTAAGCTACCGTTACTATATTAAGTACGGAGGCAGAGCTACTAGCTCTTTTAGAAGCGTTAAAGGAAGCGATTTTCCTTAGCCGGCTATTAATATATCTACGACTATAAATCCCGACCCTATTAGCTATAGAATGCGATAACACGTAGACTATATAGATTCTTACGGAGGAAAATAGTAAGCTATCGACCCGGCTATAGTATATCGATATCTACTAGCATTAGTTACGCTAAGAGGTCTAAAGGGGACTTATTTCCGTCCGTTAGGTTCTAACGGTATTAATAAAAGCCGACGGTCTTACGAAGCCCCTACTAAAGTAGAAGTTAGCTGTCTTTTTATAGCAAATTAGGCTAGAAGACGTTCGAGAAAAGCTATCCTTAGAAGCCCGCCTTAAGAGTCTACGAGAGGAGCTAATAGTAAGTAGGAGGAAGGAGACGTCTATAGCCGAAGAGAGGAATTTGGACTTATCTTAAAGGAGGGCCCCTAGCTTAATTAGGACTTATTCTTCTTAAAGGCCCCCTTTTTAGGGACTTATCCTTAGAGAAGCCCCCCTTTCTTATAGGACTTAATTTCCTCCTTAGGCCCCTTTTTCCTAAAGTAGGTCTAAAAGAGCCTAGGGCTAAAACCCGGATTTCTCGGTAGCGATAGCTTCCTATAGAGGTGGCGAGAGATAAGACGGATAAGCCAGCAACGGCTAGAAAGGAGGGGAAAAACCGGTAAAAAGCTCGGTAGTTAAAAGGACATTCGTAGCTTCTTTAAGCAGGATCTTCTTTATTAATTAAGATGCTAGACGGGTATAAAGAGGGGCGTTAGATAGAGGAAAGAAGGATAATTAAGGCAATATAATAAACACTCCCCTACCGCAATTGCTGCTCCCGTAAGAATCAAATCTCTCTGCCCTGCCTATCCGACCCCTTACTTCTAATTTTACCTTCGTGTATTTTATATACTTCTCGTATCTCTCTTTACGAGAATAATAGCTTCTTTAAATCCTTAGAAACTAGTAAAGACTTTATCTATCTCGTTATCTCGTCGCGCTAGTTAGTTATTAAGAAAATCCCTTATAATAAGTCTAAACTAAGTAAGTACTATTCTAAATAAATAATTTCCTATATAGAGTACCTTTTTAACTAGGTCTAAGAGTTTAATAGGGTAAAACTAGTAGTAGGCCTTAAGTTAGGTAAGAAAGTCTTATAGTATACTATAAGTACTATTAAATAGTCCTTACTATTTTAGTTTAATTACTTCTTTAAGGTCCCTAACTTATTTATTGCCTTCTTTATTCCTAAGTAACTATACCTTATATTAAAGAGTAATAATCTCGCGTATTATATCCTAAGGTAATATAGTAGCTTTAAAGTTAGTTAATCTAGCTTACTATATAGGTATATTAATAGTTACGATATTACTTAAAGTAACGTAGTATTATACTAAATAAGAGCTTTTAACGTATAATAACTAGTATTATTCCTAAGGGATAAACCTATTAAGGGGTTTATATTAATAGATATACTAAAGCGTAGTCTAAGTAATAATAAGTATATTATATTAGTAATAAGTTAGAGGTTATAAACTATAGACTATAACTAAGTAATTAAGTAATTAAAATTAAAAATAAGATTATAATAGAGATCGTAATAATTATAATATTAAAAGCTAGAGAGCTATCTATTTAAAGAAGTAAAAGTAAGTAGCTATATATACCTATAGAGACTATCCTTAGATTATAGGCCTAGCTATAATCCTTAACGTTAGATTATATAGAGCATAGTAATCCCGTTAATCCTAGATTTCTTAGATCTATATAATCCCCTTAATCTTATATCTATTAAATAGTTATGCTAACTATTTATTTATTAGACCGTATTACTTACTTAACGCGGTCGACCGTTAGCGGCCTAGTAGCTATAGTCGTAATACTTAGGGGTAAACTATCTTCCTCCGCTACCTTTTATAGTACCGCCTATTTAATAGCCTACTTAACGTTATTAAGGGAGAAGTAGTAGCTAATTATAACCGGCTCGCGGGCGGAGCCCCTAGTAGCGTTAAAAGGGCGGCTAAGGGTATTAAGAAGAATCTTTCGGCTAATACTTTAGTTTTATCTAAGCGCGTATAAGCTAGGGTCGGGTTGCCTTTTAGTCGTAAGAGGTTAAGGAAACGTAATAATATAGGCGGTTAAGAGCTTCTAAGTCTAGCCTATAGCTCTAAGACCTAGATATATCCTAGGACTATATATATCCTAGGACTATATATATCCTAAGACTATATATATCCTAAGACTATATATATCCTAGGACTATATATATCCTAGGATTATATATATCCTAGGACTATATATATCCTAGGATAGAATATATCCTAGGACTATTTATATCCTAAGATTAAATATATCCTAGGGCTATATATATCCTAGGATCTAATTATATCTTAGGACTATATATATCCTAGGACTATATATATCTTAGTACTATATATATCCTAAGATCTAATTATATCTTAGGATTATATATCCTAGGACTATATATATCTTAGTATTATATATATCCTAGGACCCTAAATACTATAATACTTACTATTAGTTATATAGATTATATAACTAAGCTAGGTCTAAGTTATAGGATTTAAGTAGTAGGCTATTATTATATAATATCGCTTAGAGAGCTTTAAAAAGTAAAGCTTTCTTATAACTTATAACTAAACTATACTAGTAGTAGATAGTAGTATTTATTAAGGCCCTAATTAGTTAGGATTAAAGTTATAAATATTACCCTTACCTTACTTTTCCTATACTATATTCTTAGTAAATATATTATATTAGCTAAGCGAACCGCTTCCTACTAAATATAAGTAGGGCTAGGCTACCTCTCTTTATATTATAAAGCTTTCCTCCTCTTAAGTTTCTCTATATATTATATCTACTAACCCTTATAATTAGTAAAAGAAAAGATATAGAAGTAGTAAAAACTTAAAAAAAAGGTAGCGTACTTTTATAAAAAGCGGATTTAAGGTCTATAAATAGTATTATACTAATATTTATATTTTACTTCGCTATAAAGGATAAATATATAGCCTTAGATCTATTAATAAGGCTTAGCTATTATCGCTTAAAGATATTATTAAAATCTTAATACTAAGTAATATTCTATTATAAACTAATAAATAGATCTAAGAAAAAAGCTTTTTATTACTACTCTAAGTAATACCTAAGGATATAGCTTATTATTTTAGGTAGGAAGAACTAGATATAAGTAGTAATCCTTAGTAAGCACGGAATATATATACTAGGTAAGGCAGCCGTCTATACCCCTTTTATATCGTTTTCGAAGCTCCTTAGCTTTTTAAGAGGCAATGCCTATACTAAAGTCTACTACTATAAGAATAATCCTTAGACCTCTAGTTTATATATATTAAACTAGGCTAAGGGAAAGGCAGCGCTAGTAAACTCTTTATATAAGTAATAAAGTATAAGTAAAGGAGGACGTTTTAAGACCCCCTCTTCCCCCTCTCCCTAGGCATATAATAATAAGCCCTTAAAAGAGAAGGTTCTAGGGTAAGTATATCTTAGAGTTATTAGTAGTCTTATAGATTAGGTCGCCTTAAATAAATACTTAATAATACCCGTTTTCCTCTCTATATTAAGTCTTCGATTTCTTATTCTACTAAGCGCGACGCTTAACCCGATTTAGGCCCTTATATCTATATAGCGTTTAGGGATATAAGGTACTCTACCTATAACCTATTAGTTAGCTAGCTTCCTATAAAATATATAAGACCCCTCTAAATCTTATTGCTTACCCTCTAAGGAAAATTAGTATAAGGCTTAGGCTTATACTTAGTTAATATATACCCTTCTACCTATTAATATCCTCTCGCCTATCTCTCTAGCTAATATTTAATAAAAGCTAGGGCCCTAGCTTATACTATCGTCGTTAGTTAAACGTAGGGGCATACTATAAATAGTAAAAGCAATTATACTTACGTCCTACGCGATTAATAGCTCGTCCTTTACCTAGAGCTTGCTAAACTAATAGTATAAGGGTATATTCTCTATAAGAGCCCTATATAGGCAGGCACCGCTGCTCGCCGCCCGCCTATACCCTTTATTAGTCCCCCGCGAGAGATAGGCGAGCTTTTCTACCTCGCTCCCTCCTTTTCTTCGACTACTAAGTATCGATTATATCCGTTTACTTAATATAGTTATCTACTTAATTATCGTAGTTATTAAACTACGAACTATATAACTCCGTAGATATTACTAAGGTTTAGTTATATCTATATAAGCCGCGTCCGATATATACGAATAATCTAACTACCGTATAGCTTATCGATTACCTCTAGAAAATATTAAAGAAGGATAGCCGTTATCGCAGCGAGTTAGTCTAAAGAATTATATCTACTCTAGAAGCTATAGCCCTATTAACGCTAGCTTTAATATCCTCTCTAGCTAACGTATCTAGCCTAAGACCTAGACTCCTTAACCTAACCGACCGTCTACCGCGTCGTTACTAAACTAGGTATCTTTTATTAAAGCCTATATTATATAAAAGCTTTTATTTACCCTTTTCCTATTAAGTTATTAATAAGCAAACACCCCTAAGACGATCGAAACGCCGATACTTAAGTATAGTAAATACCGATACCGTAATTACCCTAGTAGAAGGTACACTAATATCTCCTTTAAGTATACCTGCCCTTAGTCTAACCCCTACTAAAAAGAAGTATTATAGTCCTAGTAAAAAGCCTAAGTATAGACTATTAGAATACGAGCCTCGGTTTCGCGTAATATATAAATAAATTCGATAGTAAGTATCTTAACCTTTAACCCTCGCGAGTATCTAGAATATATAGAAATTATACTATGCTTTCTAGCTCTAGATAATTAAGTAAGTTCCCTATATAAAAGGAGACTTAAAGCTAAGGAAAATATAGTAGCGTATTAAGTTTTGCGACGACTTAAAGAAAAAGGGCAGTAGTATAGTAATTTAAGCAAAAGTCTAACTAAACTTTAAGCTCGTGCTATTAGCTTACGAATACCGAAAGGCTAAAGAAGAGAAGAAAGATAGTAAGAGGTCGGATAATATAAAAGAGATATTTATTATAGAGCTTTTCCCCGATTAAGATCCGAAAGTTAGACGCTCGACCTAGGATTACTACTAGTAAATAGGAGAACCACTCCTTTATCTTATTAAGCGCTATAGCTAAGGAGCTTTAGTATTTCCTATATTAAACGTAACTAAAAAGAGGTATTTTTATATATCTCTATTACTCCTAAGTATATCAGCTTATTTATTTCTAGCTTATAACTACTTACCTATAGTAAAATCGGCGACTTCGTTAACTATATCGGAGTTTACTATCCTAATTTAATAGGAATAATATAAAATTTATTATATATTCTACTAAGGCTAATTAGATAGGGTTTACTACTAGGCGGCCTAAGAACTAATAATATTCCTTTCGAGAAACTAACCGAAGTTAATAAGCATACTTTTAATTAGCTTTTTCCGCTACCTACGAGTCTAAAGCAAGCAATAATAAGGTTATATAGTCCCTATATAGAAATTCTGCCGTGGCCTAAACTAGAGGCCGAGATTTTCGTGCGGAGCTAATCCGATGACTGCCTTATAAGTCAGGAACCTAACTAGGTAACAGCGTTAGCTCACGGGAGTAAACTATATAAGGACATGCCTTTGCCTTTTCTAGTTAATGACTAGAACTATGACGAGTTTAACACTCAGCAACCGTGGCAACAATTTGGCGAGCCTCTAGGATCCACGGGTGTTACCCCTGCGGATCTCGTGCTTAATGACGAAGACTCTGTCGTAGGGAATTTCGTTAGCTGCTTCCCACCAACGACTGTTGATGATCGATTGGAAGATCTAATGGCTAATAGCGCCGGAATTTTGTAAGGCTATTTCGAGCGAGATAGCTAGCATATTCCTAAGGAGAGGCGGGGGGGGGATGGGCAGGGGGGTCATATTGCATTTCTGCTAATTACCGCCGGACTTTGCTCCGAAGTATACCGTAAGACTCGATAAAACGCAATAGAGTGCGATAAGTTTCTGTATAAATATTGCTTGAATGGAGCAGGCCGGCTTTAGGGATCACCAAGTAACGGGCTGAGCCTGTGGGGGTCTCGGCTCCGCTCTCGACAAGACCTACCGGAGGAGCTCCGCTTATAAGTTCGCGCCGTCTTCGAGAGCTTTCCTTTCCTTTCCTTTCTTCTTCTTTTCTCCTTAGCTTAGGATACTTATCGCAGTCGCTCAGCTAGTTGTCAACACACTCAGTTGAGACCGTTACACACCTTGGATTGGCTGCACGGTCAGATCACGATGAAAATATCAACGACAGGTCTATCGAATACAGTCAACTCGCAACCGACGACTTGGCCGAGCGGCTGAAGTACATCAAGAGCCACCAGAGTAGTTGCCGAAATAATAAGCACCGTTGAGATGGCTGCCACCCGATACAGTAAGGCGGTCATTATGTGTTAGAGGAGTACAGTCCGTATTTCAAGCCTTGTTGCACAGTCGTGTCTGGTGCCGTCTCCGCGATGCAACTCCCTCGGCGGGAGGGATTAGCCATGCAGTGATCGGAATGGTCTGGTCTGCCTTGGGGTCTGGTCTAGACCGCCAAGACTTGGTCTGGTTTGATGATTTCTCGAGACCATGGTCCGACCGGTCGGACTAGTCGGACCAATAACTGCTATTAATAGATCAAGCTAAGAGTAGGAAGATGAATTAAATCGACGTTTTTCTTTTTCTTCCTAGCTTCTTTATAGGAAAAGGGGTAATCAATTGGCAGTCTCTCTTGTGGGCGGTAGTAAGGTAAAACTGACGATAGCTGCCTGGCATTGTGTGCAATAGTAAATTTATATGTTTTTACTCCGCAGACGTAAGGTCGGTTAACTAGTCGGCGGTGATGTCCGCGTCTTTTATAGCGTCTCCTGTCGCTACCCCCTCACCAACTCCTACATCGCCCGCCTCGACGCTATCAAGCAACTCTACCCCGTATACTTTCTCTGCTTAATATCCTAAAGTTCCGGACGAGTTTATATAGGACCGCGTTATATACGTAAAGCGCGAAATAGTCGCAAATAAAGGATATCGTCTTAGTTCCTCGCATATCTAGAAGTACGGTCTCTAGTATATTCGATATAGTGATAAGAAGGAAGTATACTACTGCTATAAATATATAGCCGGAAAATACTAGCGAAAATATCAGATCGATCCTTGTTAAGATACTTTAAGAATATAATATCGGCGGAGATTTAATTAGATATTTTATGCTAGATAACGCCTCGATAAATGACACCGCTATTAAGTTTATACTTAAGCAGCTCTGCCCGTGGATAAGCTCGAAATAGCGCCGCTATCGCCGACTACGCTACCTAGGATATATTATTAATCTCTATTATTAGGCGTTCCTAATAGGTCGGAACTATAATAAATATCTTACGAAGCTTAAGAAGCATTACTTACGAGGAGATTACGTAAAGGTAGAGGAGCTATAGAGGAAGTTTAGATGTTTAGGTCGACTTTATAACCTAGTACGGTATATTAGGCTCACCCTATAGCGTCGGGAGGAGTTTGCTATAATCGTGGTTGGCGGTGACCTCTCCGCATTTAATAGACTCGAATTAATATAGAATAACTCGACGCGCTGGAACTCCTGGTTTCATTCTATTACACGCGCATTGAACGTTCGAGAACGTCTGGAGCTCTTCTCAGCCAGGGCTCTTAATAATGCAAACGGTTTAAAAAAAAGCCTCGAACCGCCTTAACGGTTCGTCTAATATTATAAACCGAACCGGCGGATTTTTATTAATCCTCGAACCGCACTAATAGTCTAGTCGCTATCTCCGAACCGGACCGAACCGCAAACCGCGGTTTACACTAATAGTCTAGTATACTCTAGATATCTTATAGACATTCTATATATACTTTGCAGGCTATATAACACCGAGATCTGCTTAATAATTCGTTGCTATTTTATTTAAGAAGCTAGATATCTTTATTGCTTCCCGACTCCTAATTATTAAGCCTATTATTTATGCCTCTAGGGCTAATATAATAGCACTCCGAAAGGACCACGAGGGCGCTATTATCCTAGGATCTTAGATACTCCGAGAGATTTATAGTTTCGATACCGATTAATCCTCTTTAATTGGTCACCGTAGCTTTTGCTTTAGAGAAAAGGCGCTTCGTTTTAGTCGATACCGGCGCGATCGAGAGAATATTAATAGCTATTAGGGATAGATTAGGGAATCTACGTCTTTATATAGACTCTAACTACTACTTTAGAGGGTCCGATATTATTATCACGGGTTCCCGATAGTATACTTCGTATTCGTTATCGTCTATATTAAAAATTATAGCCTTCTATTCCTTTATCTAGGTTTTGTATCTATTTAGTCGTCGAGTATCGGACTCTTATATATAGCCTTATCGAACGGCAGGATATAAAGTGGTCGATTTAAATGTCTCCCTCTATAGCTATGCCACTCTACTTTTTACCTACTTAATCTATTCGGTCTTTTCCTTCTAAGTCTGTTCTATATAAGCCTACTTAAGGGAGGGATTCTATACTATCGCTACTAAGTAGACTAGGGAATCCTCCGTTAGCTTATAATAATCAGCGAGTTTAGCCTAGGCGGTCTCTATTATTATAGCTAGGTAGGGAACAGTGGTACTCTCTCTAGCAGCCTCGATATAGTATAGAAGATAGTTTATAGTAGGTAAGATATTAGAAATAGAAGATATCGCGGTGCCTTCGTTAGCTAATATAGTATTATAAAATAGCTCGAGAAATTTATAAATCTTAGCTAAGGTTACCTAATTAAAGGCATTTAGGGCATCTTCCTATAAAGCTAGCTCCTATATATAGAAGATTGTTATAGCTTGCCGGACCCTCGGCCTAAGAGCCTATTCGACTATCTTATACTAGGAATTTTACCGCGTATCGTTATCGCGCCGTAGTCTAAGACTTTTAGTAAGAGATATAAATATCTAAAGTCGCTACGGAGTCTATATAGTATAAACTATAATGTTATAGAGCTTGCCTATTACCCCGCGCTTCCTCTATTACTCGACTTACTCGTCTAATAGTCTATAGTAAGGGCCTATCGTTAATAGCCTCTTCCCGATAAGAAACTCTATTACGGTAAGGTTAATAATATAGCTAAGATAGCGAAGCTTATAAGGGAGCGGATCGTAAAAAACGTTAAACTCCCGTTCTAGGTTATTAAAAATTTTATTAATTATAGTGTTTATATTACTAGCGTTATCTATTATAAAATAACCGACCTTAGATACGATTCTATACTCTTATATAAACTCTATAATAGCCTCGGCTATATTCTCGCCGCTATACTAGCCTTCTAGCTCTTTTATTCTTACTATAAGCGACTATAAACTATAGTCTTTAGTAATAAACTATACTAAAGCTTATTACGCCTAGATAACTTAGCGATATCTAATTATCGGGGACGATATAGATTAAAGATAGAGCATTTTATAAGGCTCGCCTAATAAATTCTTTTTTACTATTATAGCCCTATTATAGATCGTTCCGGATTATACCGGTAGATCTTAAAAAGAGATTATTAGCCGCTAGGCGAATATAGCGGATTAAGTTATAAAACAATACTTATTTAACTTAGGTAAAGGGAAGGCTGTACGCTACTATATAACGGCAATATAGCTCTCGTAAGGTAATCGTATCTAGCGTATCGTTTTCTATAGTTACCTTACGTTTCTTAGTAGGATATAGATTTTCTTTAGTTAGAAAGGCTATAATATTTCCGAGCTAGCTTTTCGACTCTTCTTAGCTCGCTTCCTACTTACTAGATATAATAATATTATACTCTTTACGTAGATAATTAATAATTATAGACGATCCGCTAGAGTACTTATATCGCTTAGTCCTTTTCTTCTCGAAGTATAGCTAATAGTACTACTATCTTATGCTATTAGCGTTAATCTAGGCGTTCGAGATTGCCTTGCCTTCTTTTAATCGATAATATAGCTAGATCGGCGATATCCTTTATCGGATTACGCTAAGCGAAGCTTCGGTTAATAGCGCTATAGAAGGTATACCCACTTAAGTACTATGATTATCTAAGCAGCTAGTATTACTGCCGGTACTAATAGTCTCGGTATATCTTAGTATTAAAACTATTAAATAAAGAATAAGGAAAGGTAGTTTAACGTTAGAGTAATAAAGGAAAGGGTAGAAATTATAGGTTTAAATATATAAGCGGAATTACTTTAGAGGAAGTTATAGTCTTAAAGGCCGATAGTCCCTACTTAGATTATTTAAACCGAAGAGAAACGATAAGAATACGAAGTATTTTAACGGTTATAATAGATTATAATTTACGTTTTTCTACTTAGCTATATCCCTAGTTCTCGGCTAATAACTATAGTTACTATTATATAATACTTACGCCGTCTTAAATATATAAACGAATTATATCGCGGATCTAGTTACGATAGAGACTTCGTTTCTAAGATTTAAAGTTCTAAGACCTAGATTATAGATACGCGTTTATTTCGCGTATATATCGTGATATATTAGTCGCGACCGCTTAAAAGTAAAAGCGATTCTTTTAAGAAAATTTCCTATAATAAGTAGCTTAAGATACTAGTTAATTAAGGCTTAAACTAAACTACCCTATATACTTTATTCTACGTTTAATAGTAGATTTTTTTCTTTTTAAACGCCTCTATAGTTAGCACTAGCTTTTAGAAACTTATAAGTCTCGCGCTTAAGGTATCTAATATCTAAAAGCATCTCTCTAGTATACGTATCGTCGTAGGTTATTAAGAAACTAATAGCCTAAAAGTTAGGTAGATAGAGATTACCTTTACTATGCTTACCGGTTATAGTATACCTGCTCTACTTTATAGCTTAGACTAATAGTATAACCGTTAGTTTAGGATCTTTAAACCGAGCCGCCGGTCCGGTCTGCCTATCACGAACCGGACCGCCGGTTCGACCCGAAAAACCTAAACCGCACTATTAGTCCGCGGACTAATAGTGCAAACCGCGGTTCGGACTAATAGTCTCCGAAACCGGTTATACTATTAAGAGTCTATACCTTAGATTGCCTCCTTTGAGAAATAAGCGAGACGAAGGATCACTACTTTAATATCTACTTAGACGATAATAATAATTTTATATAGGAGTACCTATAAGGCTATACGGACGCCGCTTAGTTAAAATACGCCGAATACTATAATAATTAGCAATTAAACTAAAGAAATCGATTTCCTAAAGATACCGACCTTCCGCTAGTATACTTTACGGCTTAAGTTCTTAACCTATATAGGAAATAGGCATAGTTTAGATAAGAATAGGTTCTTCTTAGCGATAAGGAGAAGAGGAGGTAGTTTAATAGTGCGTAGCTAGCTATAAAAGAGCTCTAGAAAACGGAGTATAAGGGAAAATATCCTATTAAGATAGTTCTCCCTTTAAAACCTATAGAGAGAGACCTAGATCCTACGTTTAATCGTTAGCGGGAGTATAAGCATATCTAAATTAACGGTCTAGTTTCTATAACTAATTTATACGAGTAATATATTACTACTAACCGACTCTATAACGATAAGGCAGGATGCGACGATGCTATTGCGTACTAGCTTTCCCGCTATAACTCCTAAAGAGACCTCGCCCGCTTTGCACTAGACCTTTTTACTATCTCACCTATATCGGATAAGTATAAACGCCTATTTAGTAGCGCTAAGCTTACCGTGGTTGATCGTAGGGGCAGGCTAAAGGCCGATATTATCGAGGCATGCGAGTGTCTCCGGGCCTAGTTTAGAGAGCCGAGTGTAGAAGATGACAGCGACGGCGAAGGTTAGGTATAGATAATAGAGGCAGCTTCTAAGTGCGATCGGTGCCTAGCTATATAAGTTGTTGCATTTCCTCTTGCCTCATAATATAAGAATTTACTTCTAGAAAGCTTAATATCTAAGAACGCTTATTAATCCTAGGGTATCCCTAACTTTATAAGTCCTCTTACGTTAAGCCCTAGATCCTTTACTACTCTAGAAAAGAAGCTTAGAATCTATTTTAAACGTAGACCGCCTCCTATAACGGGCTATACGCTTTAAATAACGGCCGGACCTACTTCTATTAAGGGTTATAGCCCTAAAAAAGAAGGCAGCCTATATATTTATAGGGAGCCCTATATAGCGTAAGGTCCTAAAATAATAGCTTAGAGGCTTATTATTATCCCCCCCCCTTTCTTTTTAGTCTCTAACTTTATTTCTTCTTCTTTATTTAGGGTTCTAATATTAGGATTTAGGCTTCTTAGGCGCTAGATATAACTTAAGCTATATTAAGTAGGAGCCGCGCGTAGCCTTACTTATCGCGAAGCGTAGCTTAATTTCGTAGTTCTTAGAGATATCCCTTAGTAAGAGGGACCTAGGAAGCTAAAAAATAGGTTTTAAAGAAGGAGCTAAAAAGAGGTATAGAGAGAAGGGTAGGGGTATAAGGGGAAGTAGAAGTAGCGATAGCTTCCTATAAAGGTAGCGAGAGATAAGACGGATATACCGGCAATAGCTAGAAAGGAGGAGAAAAACTAGTAAAAAGCTTAGTAGTTAAAAGGATATTAGTAGCTTCTTTAAGTAGGATCTTCTTTATTAATTAAGATATTAGACGGGTATAAAGAGGGGCGTTAAATAGAGGAAAGAAGGATAATAAAGGCAATATAATAATTACTCCCCTACCTTTATTACTACTCCCGCGAGAATTAAATCTCTCTGCCCTACCTATCCGATACCTTACTTCTAATTTTACCTTTATATATTTTTATATACTTCTTATATCTCTCTTCGCGAGAGTTATAAGCCTAGGAGGAATAGTATTCCTATACCTTCCGGCTGCTATAAAAGGCACCTTTCTTATATCCCTCGTAGCTCCCTTTTACCCCTCTTACTAGAAAAGCCGATTTTTAACTAACTTTTCTACCCCCTCTCTCCGCAACGATATCGAAAAACGACTCTACCGCCCCTATAGTCCGTAGGACGATTCTAATAGAGCCCTAAGATTAGGGTAAGTAAGTAAAGGAGCTACGGGCTCGTATAGATAGAACTATCTATAATTCAGTCTTCTTTAATAAGTAGGACCCTCTTAAGCCCCCTCTTCGTCCGAGGGTAACGGACTTTATAGAGGGAGCTTCCCTCTTCTCTAAGCTAACCTCTATATAATAAAGAGCTTTTTCTACTACCTTAGGTAACTACGAAAGTTACCGTAAGGAATACCTCTACGAGATAAAGCTACTAACTACTATACGTACGGCGATAACGGAATCTATTAGTGCCGTAAAACTAATCTCTCTTTAAGAGAAAGAGACTCCTAGGCAGTAGCTTTTAAAGCTCGAGACCTTAATAGCTCCCTCGAGGGGCTATATAACTAACTATATTAGGAAGACCTATACGGCCTACCTAAGAGCCTTTTCTACTAGGAACCTACTAGCTTCTTCGTAGCTAGCTAAGTAGGAAGAAATCCTTAAGGAAGCTAACTAATACTTCTTTATAAAAGCTCTTTCCGGCTAGTAGCTATAGGATATATCTCTACTAATAAAGCCTATTAGTAACGGTTACTCGACTATCTTTCGAGAGGCTAGCCGGGAACTAGACAAAGAGGCTACTAGAGTATAATAGTAAGTAGTCTTATTCCTTCGTAGCTAGCACTCGACCTAGACGGCTCGACCTACTGCCCCTATAGCTGCTGCAGCCCTTATTACTATAGCTCCCGCTGCTGCTACTACGGCTATTGCTCCTTCGGCTCCTCCTCCCTCGAGAGTATTAACACCGTCTTTAACGGCTGCCCTAGGCCCGGCCCCAGCTCCGCCTTCTACTCCGGCCCCGGTCCCGTTAGTTAGACCGGCCCGACTAGTCCCCTAATAGACCTTTTAGTCCGTTAGTCGAAAAATCAGGGAACTAGTCGAAATCGAACCTCTTCGTTAAAATCAGCAATAAGGGGTAAAAAGGGGAGGTTTTTAAGCAGACCTTCTAGATCGGGATAAGGATTCCTCGAAGAAATAAAAGACTAGATAAAACGGCTGCCTAGTATATAAATTACTAGGCTATCGGTTATTATAATACTAGTAGGTCTTTAAGGAAAACCGACCTAAAGGATTTAACCCTTTAAAGAGGCTATAAGAAATAGTATAATAGTCTCTTAAGGAGGACCCCTTATTATAGAAGAAGATAGACGAGATTCGGGTTACTAAGAAATAGTAACGAACGCCGCCGCCCTTATTCGAGCCGTAAATTTAAGGAAAAATCGTTAGTATAGTAAATCCGGCCTTCGTCTTCCCTACTAATTAATAAGGCTAAAACCAACCGTTAGAGCCCTCTAATTATCCCCTACGAAAATTAGCTATCCTTAACTCCGGTGCTTCCCTTAATATCTATAATATACTCTTATAATTTCGGTCCTTTAAGAAAGTATAAAGGGAATATCTTATTACCGGGGAATTAACTATACGGATAAAGGGATATAGAAGGGTGAATTTTACGATAAAACTACTTAATAGGTCTATACGAATTCTTCGACGAAAAAGGGTAGCTTTTTGCCCTCGATTTTTAACGAGCTTAATTTCCTTCTGCCTTCTTCGAGAGGAAGGAATCTTCTAGGATACGACGTCTAAGCCTATAAGGCTAGTCTAGAAGAATTAGACTATTAGGCTTATCGAGGAAAAATTCGGTTAATTTATTCTCGAATTCCGACCTATCCTTAGGAAGGAACCTCTTAAGAAGTTAGCTTTCCCTACTAAGAGGAATAGGTTTACTATAAAGGACCCTCTTCCGGCAGCCTAAGGAGACGGTCTTCTTTAGCACGCACGACTTAGTTACCCGGGCCCCCTAGCTTTATATAAGCTAGGCTAATAATAAGGCGTATAAATAAGGGGCCTAAAGACCGTCGAATTTAAATACTATAGCTAAGGAAAGACTAGGAGACGAATTTATAGAAGAACGCCTTTATAGCCGGACCAGCCGTATAAGGAAATTTAGGTCGACTAGACCGACGTCTCTAAGGACTAGGAAAGCTTTATTAGGGTAATGTTTTTTATAGACGCTTTTTTAGGGATGGTTTTCCCCTATTTCTTATAGACCTACCTAAGTAAGTATAATTAGTCTACCCTCCGGGACTTCGTTAACTAAATAAAATCCTACTTTAGCTACGAGGTAAAGAAGATATAGTCTAATAAAGAGCTATTTATAAAGGATATCTTAAATTAGCTTCGAAAAAGGGGCATTTTACCCCTCCCGTTAGCACTAAATACCTAGGCCTAGAACGGAGGGGCAGAAAGATTAAGGGGTGCTATAGTAAAAAGGGCCCGTATAATAAGACTTACTATAAGGCTTCTATACGACCTTTAGAGGGAAGTCGTTAAGACCGCCTATTACCTATAGAACCGGACCCCTAGGGACCCTAAGGACCCTAGGGAACTAAACTAAGGAATAGACTAGAAATCCCCCCTCGAGCTCTTTATAAAGAAGAGGGCCTCGCTAGCTTACTTTTATGCCTATAGCTATAAGGTATACGTAATAACTACCGATATATAGCTAAAAAGAAAGAAGAAAAGAAAGCTTAATCCTAGAGCCTTTATTAGTTACCTTGTTAGTTATAATTCTATAAATATCTTCCGGATCTAGATTCCTCTTCTATAAAAGGTTATTTCGACTAAGGATATAATTTTCGACGAATATAGCTTCTTTAATAGAAAGAGGGATTAATAGCCCCTCTTACTCTTATAACGTTAGCTAATTTAGAAGATCTAAATCCCCCTTTCCTAATAGTCTTAAGAAGAGGTCCTAGACGAGGAAATAGAAGAAGAAACCGACGTCGAAGTAGTCGAGGATAACGCCGACTTTAAGGAAGAAGAAGAAGAGGAAGCTACTAGATTAGATAATCTAGACAAAGAAGGAGACTATAGGAAAGTAGTAGAGCTAGAATACGCCTACCTACCTACGCCTCTTCTTACGGAATAAGAAGAAGATCTAGAAGCAGCTTTTTTAGTTAGTGTTCCTATCTCGACCCCTAAGGGGGTAGGAAAGGCACCTCTCTTAAAGGATTACCCGGCTGCCTTTTTATCCCTACTTCGAAAAGCAAAGGAAGGTATAGGGCCCGATACGGTTACTAAAGAAGACTAACCTTTCCCCTATTTCGATCGTTTTTCCGACTTTAATCTAACGCTAATAGAAGACGGTTCCTACGGAGCGTTTATAGTAGGCCGGCTATTTAAGCTAATATTAGTAAGGAAGGTATATAAAAGAGACCTCCCGGACCTACTAGTAAACTAAAAGCAGCTAGAAAGATACCCTCTTAGAGACTAGTTTTTCTAGGCCTAGAAAGACTACCTAGCCTTATATAAAGAGATAGGGTCTTTCGAAGAGGTCCTTAAGGAAAAGGGAAGAGGAAAATAGGTCCTTAGCTATAAGTAGGTCTTTATCTATAAGACTAATAAACACGGCTTCCTTTAAAAGAGCAAGGCACGGCTAGTTATCTATAGGAACTAGTAGGAAAAGGGGGATCTTCCTACTAAGGCAACTACCTTAGTAGGGATGTCTTTTCGGACCCTTATAGCTATAGCAGCAGAATTCGACCTCGAGCTCGAATAGATAGATATAGTTAACGCCTTTATTAACTGCCTATACTAAGGAAGAAGAAGAAGTTATCTATATACGCCTTCTACTAGGCTTCTAATAGCTAGGAAAGGTTCTACGGCTTAGGAAAGCTTTATACGGACTACGAAGATTACCCCTTCTATAGTAATAGCATTTAATAGGTTCCCTTAAAGCCCTAGGCTTTAAGAAAGTCCCTTAGGAACCGTATATAATATAGAAGGGTAAAATCACGGTCTTCTTCTACGTTAACGATATTATTTAAGCGTACCTAAAAGAAGAAGAAGCTACTACTAGGGAGGCTATATAAGGCCTATAATAAAGGTATAAGATAACTAGGCTAGGGGAGCTAAAGTAGTTCCTAGGGATACGAATCCTTTAGAATAGGTCCTAACGGACTATCTAGCTTACCTAGGACGCCTATATTAATAAGGTCGCTTATAAATTCCTCCCTAAATCCCTCGATAAAAAGCTTCCCTCTACGCTTATATTAAATAAAGAGCTTTTACCTAATCTATCCTTTTAAGCTAGGGAGTAAGAGAAATACTAATATTAATAGAAGGTAGGCTCCCTGCTTTTTTTAGCTATTTCTACTAGACCGGATATCTCTTTTACGGTCTCCCGGCTAGCTAAGTATAACTAGAATCCTAGCCCTAGATATTAAGAAGTAGTAGATAGAGCTATCCTTTATCTCTATTTAACGAGATTATATAGTCTACGCCTAGGAGGGCAGGGAAGGAAACAAGCTACCGAAATCTTTCTTTATTTAAGCGATTCGTCCTTTATAGATAATTCCTTAGATAGAAAGAGCTTATAAGGGTATATTATATCCCTTTTTAGAGGAACTATTACTTAGAGAGCTTCGAAGTAAGCTACTATTACGACTTCGAGTATAGAGGTAGAGCTACTAGCTCTTTTAGAAGCGTTAAAGGAAGCGATTTTCCTTAGCCGGCTACTAATATCGTTACGACTATAAATTCCGTCCCCGTTAGCTATAAAATATAATAATACGCAGACTATATAGATTCTTACGGAGGAAAATAGTAAGCTATCGACCCGGCTACGGTATATCGATATCTACTAGCATTAGCTACGCTAAGAGGTCTAAAGGGGACTTATTTCCGTCCGTTAGGTTCTAACGGCATCGATAAAAGCCGACGGTCTTACGAAGCCCCTACTAAAGTAGAAGCTAGCTATCTTTTTATAGCAAATTAGGCTAGAAGACGTTTAAGAGAAGCTATCCTAGAGGCCCGCAGAGTCTATAAGAGGAGCTAATAGCACGTAGGAGGAAGGAGACGTCTATAGCCGAAGAGAGGAATTAGGACTTATCTTAAAGGAGGGCCCCTAGCTTAATTAAGACTTATTCTTCTTAAAGGCCCCCTTTTTAGGGACTTATCCTTAGAGAAGCCCCCTTTCTTATAGGACTTAATTTCCTCCTTAAGGCCCCTTTTTCTAAAAGTAGGTCTAAAAGAGCCTAGGGCTAAAACCCGGATTTCTCGAGTAAGGGATAAGTATAGACTAAGACCTCCTCTATACGCTCACCGGCCTAGGTATTTAGCTTTACCCTTTCTATAAGGGCAGGCTATAGCTAAGGGGGTGTATCGCGAAGCGTGGCCTAATTTCGTAGTTCTCGGAGATATCCCTTAATAAGAGGGACCTAGGAAGCTAAAAAATAGGTTTTAAAGAAGGAGCTAAAAAGAGTTATAGAGAGGAGGGTAGGGGTATAAGGGGAAGCAGAAGTAGCGATAGCTTCCTATAGAGGTAGCGAGAGATAAGACGGATATGCCGGTAATAGCTAGAAAGGAGGAGAAAAACCGGTAAAAAGCTCGGTAGTTAAAAGGACATTAGTAGCTTCTTTAAGTAGGATCTTCTTTGTTAATTAAGATGCTAGACGGGTATAAAGAGGGGCGTTAGATAGAGGAAAGAAGGACAATAAAGGCAATACAACAATCACTCCCCTACCTTTATTGCTGCTCCCGCGAGAATTAAATCTCTCCGCCCTACCTACCCGACCCCTTACTTCCAATTTCACCTTCGTGCATTTTCATGCACTTCTCGTATCTCTCTTCGCGAGATTACTATCTCTTATAAAATAATTGCTTATAGAATCTATAACTTTTCTAGCGAGACTTAGGTACTTTTACGAGTCAGCCGCCCTAAAACTTTATATACTATCCTTATAATAAAATTCCACTTAAGATGATTGATCTTTCGGATCTTTTGCGGGTTGGTGATCGTATCGGCAAGAGTACTACGCCTTGACTTAGTCGTGGCGGCCAACGAAACTCGCACTCAGTTCTCGCCGACAGGATCTTGCCTCGCTCTGAAAGCATAATTGGTCATCCGGCGAGTGTAAGCTACTGTCGGCGGCATCCATGACAATATCTATTGTACAACAGATATCTCTTTCGATGCCTTTAACTTCTGGCTATTCATCTCCGTGTCGCGTCAGGGTAATACACTGCGCAGTCGATGATGTATTGTCGATGGAAGGACATCGTAAAGCGTGCAATCGCGTCCTGTCGGATAACTTCGAATTGGGTCTGTTGATAGGCCCTGACGGCTCGCAGGAGCCGTTCTTTGCGCGAAACTGAAGGTTGTTGTAACGCAAACATGGTGTTGTTGCAGTACGGTGCGGGTTGCGTTGGTCGGTGGAGAATTTCTGTCCCGAGTAGGGGGTCTGTACGAGTAGGGGGTAGATTACGTTAACTAGGTACGAGTCCGTACAGGCCACGGGTCCCTGCTGAGTTAGTACCGTCTACAGTAAATTTTCCATCCTCTCGCTAACGTCAGCCACCTAGCTTACAGCATACCCCCCTTCCAGCACCCTTTTCCTACTAAAAGTCGGGTTTTTTATAAATCTATAACTAATTTATTAAAATATATAGAAAGAGTAAAACTTTATAGCTAAAGAGCTAAGCTATAATAGATTTATAAAGTACTATACGTTTTCCTATTTTTCTAATAATAAATAAGTTATATTACTTTTTAGTTTTCCTATAGTAAGAATAAAAGACTAAATAAATAGTTTAAAAAAAATTATATAGTATAATTTATCTTTATATAGCTTTTAGTACTTAAAAGTACTTTTTTTTACTATTTTATCTATTAAATAAAAAGATAATAGGATTATCTTAAAATACCTCTTTTTTTAATAAGGAGAAAAGTTTATTACTTAATAACTTAAAAGAAAAAGCTACTTATAAGTCTTTAACTACTTTATTAGTAGTATATACTATAAAAGAGCTTATTTACTACTTAGCCTACTTTATTAGATTTTTTTTTAATATTAATTTAATACTTTTTAAAGTATTAAGGCTTACGAAGTAAGGTAGTAGAAAGTACTAATAAAATACTTAAGTTAGCTTTAAGCTTTTATATAAGTATAATTAGATATAATATATATAAACAGTAAATTTTAATACTAACTTAAGCTATTTTACTAATAGTATTCTAGGAGCTACTAGGCATAACTATTTTTCTTATATTTATTATTTAGTGTTTTAAAGCTTGCGTTTTAGTGAGAAAGGGTGCTGGAAGGGGGGTATGCTGTAAGCTAGGTGGCTGACGTTACAGGCTACTGCTACACTTTAATGGGCAACATTTTGCACCTCTCCTATGACCTTCTGTGTGGCACTTGCTACATGTCGGTAGTCTTGCTCTAAGGGGCTCGTCCTGCTGCTTAGCTAGCTGCTCTTCTGGCTGTTCCTCTGGCTGCTCTTCTGGCTGTTCGTCTTTCCGCTCGTCTTGCTCTTGCTCTTTTAGCTCGTGATTATGCTGACAGATGAATTAGTAACATACGAAGCGGTAATCTGTTGGCTGTCGTGCGTTCCAGACGCGCTCACCTACAAGATGATGCCCGCCTGCACTTCAGTCTCTCCTTCCCCGCCGCAATCAGGGCATATGATTCCCTTGACCACGCCATGACCGGCGTATGTGGAACATTTGGACATTTTCGCTTTCGGTATAGGCAGTTATAAGCAGATGCGATTTAAGGCGAGTCAAATAGTTCTTAGTAAGGATATATAAAAGGGTAGATGCTTCCTCTTTGCGTTTGCAGATTCGTCGCCGACAGAGAGGTGGAGAAACCTAAAGGCGGGGAAATCTATTAGCTCGCTACGTCAGTACATCGCTTATTGACCACAAGGCCAACATGTGATGCCCCGTATCCTCTACTTAATTTCTGCCCAGCTGACTGTCCCATGGTCTTGCCACTCGTCCTTCAAAAATTGACGAGAACATGTCGGATGAGATCTATCAGCAGCGACAATGTCAGATTTGCTTAGGCTGCTTTCCAACAAACAAGGAGCTACGCACCCATATTGATGGATATCGAGTAAGTTATCTCTAGCCGTTTCACTGGCCGTGCTGATCTTTCTCTAGTCTAAAGAAAACTTTCTATCAGCCGAGATCGCCAAATATCGAGCCCACTTAAGTCAGCCCATCGATAGCTACGATACGCCATGCGATGGAAATGATAGCAACGATAATGGGAATGGCGATAACTGAGACGGAGAGGACGATAACGGTGAAGTAGCATATACAGCGACAAACATCGAATGGTCGCGATCACACTACTGCCCCTACAAAGACTGCAGGCGATACGAACCTTTCGATAAAAAGAAAAGACTTCGGCGGCACTTTGCAACACGTAACACTCGTTCTATTTTCTAGATAGGCGGATTGCTAATACTCTAAGCGCAGACGTTCGGTGCGAAGAACCATGCGTGTATTGCTTCCGAGTTTTCACCAGGGCGAGTCAGTACATTGGGCATGCAGGCAGCCATAGAGATAGGCATGAGGCAAAAGATTCGTATATAGCCCAGATTTGCGATGGGCTCCGTAAACGGGTCGATAATGAGCTGCGTCCTTTACTTGCAGGATCTCGGCATCCATCAAAAAGAGGGGGAAATAGGACCAGGAAACGATCTTTGGATGTCGCAAACAAATTGAGCTCAACGACTTCGAGGGCTTAAAGGACTAGGCCAAAAGCAGAAACTAATAGCGTCGATGAGAAAACTAGGAACTCATTGCCACCAGCTCCTTTCCATGACCTTATAGGTATAGAACTCTTTCTCGAATTTTCCTCGCCGGCGTTCTAACGTCCAACAAGGCACGGGCCCCCGTGGCCACGTCCTCAACTCCATGCAATCAGTCACCACTCTTAAGCCATCGGCTAGCTGTGATGAGGCCATGGCTATCGGTGGCGACTTTGTAAATATTCCAGTACCGACCTTGTACCGGACTTCGCAACTTCTGGACGAACCGTATGAAGACTACAGCGCTCCCGTCTTCTGGAACATGACCTTTCCGCCCAACCATACGGCGCAACAATATCAGGGGGGGTTGGATCGAGTTTATACAGACATCATGACTTTACCTTTGCTTCTAATAGTTAATCGGTCTCGAAGTTTGCAAAACAATAGTGTTGAATTCTAGGATAAAGCTATAGGGTACTAAGAGCAATAATCTTTTTGCTGTTAAGCTATGTCTTAAGGGTTCAATCCTGTTAAGGAGAGAGAGTGGGCATAAGAGGCCACAGTCATGCCTAGTAGACCCAATAGGCATGCACAAGGAAGCCTGCCTGACTAACATGACTCCCCTAGCCCAAGGACATTATGCAGGCCTGACTTAGGTATAGGAATATCTCAATACCCTCTTTTAGCTAGCTATATGTGGTCACTGTACCTATATAAGCCCCTCCCTTATCCTAATAGATAGACGAGGACATATATCACTAAATTCACCTTTCTATGCCCCTACCTCTTCCACTGTGCTCTTAAGCCCCTGCTTGAGAGTTATAAGCCCGGCCTGCACGGCTAGATCATCTTTTACCCGCCGATATTACCTTTAAAGCTATTTACGAGCTATTAACGCCGTTATAACGCATAAATCGTGGTATTAAGGCAAGGAACCTAGCTATACTAAGGGGCACTACTAGAAATATACGAATTATACGAATTACGTATCCCTTAAAGAAGGATATTACTTATTAAGCTAGAACCCCTTATTTTCCTAAGATAACGTTAAAGGAAGTAAGAGGGGATAATTATATTGTAAGACTAAATAAAAGCCTCGACTAGACCCTATAGATTAAGGGGATTAAATTATAGGCCTAGACTTACGAGATTTAGGAATATACTAACCTAGATAGTATAAAAGAGCTTAAATAGCCCTAATAGCCGGACTAGGAGCAATTTATTATTAACCTTAGAGGGAAACCTTCTTAACGAGAAGATAAAACCGAGGCTACGTTCCTTATAAGGCGAATAGGCTATAACGAACGATACTAGGATATAAAGGACTCCTTTCGTAACCTCGAGAAAAGGTTCTAGCTATAATTCGATCGCTATAAGGTCTAGCCGAAGGCCCTAATCGCACTTAAAGAATTAATTAAGAAAACGATTAGTAAAGGGCTTTAGGGGGCAACCCTAATATATAATAGCCTAAGAGAGAAAATTAGGGAACTAAAGAAGTAAGCCTTACCCTTAGGGGCAAAGGAGAAAAAGCTAATTTACGAGAGATATACGACCTCTATTAATAAAAAAGGCACGCGAGACTAGAAAGCGTAGGTAGAATAGCTCGACTAAATTATTATAGATTTATAAGACCTTAAGGTCGATATACTTAACGATATAAGAATTAGATAGGATTTTCTTATAGCGGTAGACAAGTAGGACCTATATTAGTCTATAATAATAAGGGCTCTTGACCTTTATAATAAAAGACACGGCAAAGATTAACTTCCCTTAAGGAACCTAATCGCTAACTTTAAATAAGAATATACTTATAGGAAGAAGTTATAACTACCCGTAAAAAGGGGAAGCGCGAATTAAATCTCTAGGAAATTAGACACCTAAGCTAAATGCGCTAGCTATAAGCAGCACGTTAATAGCTTAATAAGCTAGTAGGAAAATTACTACTTACTATAGGTAATATATAATAAGAAGCCCCTATTAGGCTAGAAATATAGTAATCTAGCTAAATAGAATATTAAAAAACGGCTAAAGGACTATCTAGACGAGAAAGTAAAATATATAGCTTAGACCCTTAATTCCTACCCTAATAGAAGAGAACTAGCAGATACTATTATTAGTAATAATAGGCTAAGAAAGACTATTAATACGGTTACTCTATCTAAGGTAAATATAGCTATTAAGGGAACGCTATTACTTACCGATAAATTAATATACGACTTAGGGGCCGATATTAACCTCTTTAATATCCTAGGTTAGTTCTAGGAAGGAACCTTTAAGTAGGGTTCTAACAATAAAGTCTAGGTTAAAGACTAAGCCTTTAGGGTATAAGGAATAGGAATAGTAGTTATCCCTATAATTAACGGTAGAAAGATAACTCTACTAGATACGTACTTTATCCTAGAAATACCGATAAGTGTCTTCTTAGCTAGGCTAGGGATAATAGTAGGGATATTCTAGAACTAGCTCCTAGGATACCTCTATTTAAAACCTATAAAGGAGGTTCGTATTAAACTAACCGACTTTAAAGGTTAATTTATAATAGGAATACTACTATAGTATAAGCGGGTATTTATAGTTATATAAGCGCCTAAGCCGCTAACTAAGGGGGTAGGTAACCTATAGTATCGCCGCCTTAGGTATCTTAGTCTAAGATTACTAGAGAAGATATTAAAAGCCTGCCTAGGCACTAAGCTTTAAGGCCCTATAATATATAGCTATTAAATATATATAAGAGGGAAAGCTAAGAGGGAAGTCTCGAGAAAAATACTATCTTTAAGGCCTAAAGGTCTAGGGGTATAAGTTAGCTTTAACCTTTACCCTAGCCCTATAATAGTATATAATAAGGAAAAGAACTTCGCCCTATTTACTTATATAGATATATCTATAAGGTTCTATTACCTAATAAAAAGAAAAACGGGTATTAAGGATATCTTTAATAACTTTATAGCGTTACTTAAGACTTAGTACGGAGTTAAAATAACTATATTAGTTACTAACGAGGAAAGGGCTCTTTTAATAATAAAATAAATAGATTATATAACTAGTAGAGGGATATAAGTTATATAGTTAGCCCCTTTAACGCCTATATAAAATAGTTATATAGAGAGATTAAGGGTAATAGTAAAGGAAAAAGTAAGGGTTATAAGGCTTAACTTAAAGCTTTTAAAAGAGCTATAGCTAGAGATATACTATATAGCGGTATGCCTACTTAATATAATACCCTTCGAATTATATAATTATAGCTAGTAAAGCCTATATAAGCGTTAGTAGACCTAGATAAAAGAAAATAATCTACTATATTACTATATTAAAGATATTAAACTAGATATTATATATTTAAGGGTCTTTAGCTATATAGCGTTCTTAATAATAATTATAGTATTAGAATATATTAAGTTATATAAGACGAAGTTAACCCTTAAGTAGAGAGCCTATATCGGCTACCTAGTAGGCTATAAGTCTACTTAATAATACGTTATATAGATACTATTAATTAGATAGAATAAACTAATAGTATAAGCTAATATATAGTTTAATAAGTCTATAAGCTATAATACGAAAAGAGAAGAGTAAGCTTAGCTAGTTTAAATATATAGCTATAATATCCTTAGAGATATAGCTATAACCGACGTTATAGATAGCGGGGAACCTAAAACCTTTAAGGTACTAAGTTTATCTAACGATAATACGGATAATAGTTCGATGCTAGAAGAAGCAATTACCCTCCTATAGGACCTATTACCCCTATATACTCTAGAAGATTAAGGATTAAAGACACCCTTATAGGGGTTATATAGATATATATATCTTTCCCCTCTAGAAATAGTAGGCCTAGGGATAGAGATTTTAATATTACCCCTTCTACTTAATACTATATTTAATATAGAGTTACTAAGCCCTATACCTCTTACGCTTACAATAGATACTATACCTAGCAACCCCTCCTATATCTTATTAAGGAGATAGCTTAAAGACGCGATACCTATATTAAACGACTTATCTCCTTAAGATAAACGCAATAATATACCTCTTAACCTAGGGGGTAAAGGAACGATTATAGTATAGGTTTAAGAAGATAACCCCTAGTCCGAACCCCGCACCCTTAACCTAGCGGTTAGTAGGGCTAGCTTAAGAATATTATAAAAATAAAAATAATATAGATAAAAGGATACGTTATAAGGGATTAACCTAAGTAACGTTTCTTAAGGTATATGAGCAAAAGCGGAATTTTGGGAAATCAAGGAATCACGTAAGACTACGTGATAGAGGGGAAGAAGGAGTATAAGGTAGGATTTTCAACGGAATTTATTGGTAGTGTATTGGTGTGTGGAAGAGGTGTTGAAGTTGATGATTCTCTATCTATCTACCAGCGGACATGCTGTCTTATATAGACAATTGTAGCTGAACGGAAGAACCTTTCGGGACCAGATTTAGGCTGCCGTATAGCCCTGAGACTGAGGAATTCCGTGATACCTCGAGTGAATCTGGAAGTGTCTTGGTTCCACTGATATTCGTGTTTAAAGGAGGTTGGTCGTGCCGGTGTTCTTGAGAGGTCTTAGCTAGCATTCCAAGCTAGCTCTGTTCCTTCGATTCCCGATTGTACGATAACCGGCAACCCGTTTAATGCATAATGACATGCAAAATGACGAGCGATTCTTGCTCTATAAGATGAGATTTTGTCTATAATTAATATACTACTTATTGGCTTATATAATCGGGAGAGTATATTATAGCTGCTTTATTTAGAGTAGGAACACCGTTCCTTACAACGTTATTAAAGGAAAACGGGCTCGTAGGCCTAAGAGATCTCTTATTAATAATATTATCGTAAAAGCAAGTAAGTATAAGCTTTATATTAAAGATATACCGCCTCCCCTTACTTCCTTTAACGCGGTAATAGCTTTAGAATTCGTATACGAATAAAAGGAAGCTATAGACCGCGAAATAAAAGAAAACCTAGTAAGGGGCACGTAAAAGACTATCCTAAAAGCTATTATTAAATAGAAAGGTTACTTCCTAATCCCCTTACGTTAGGTCTTTATATATAAGACCGATAAATAGGGGTATATTATACGCTTTAAAGTACGTATTATAGTTCGTAAAGACCTATAACTTAAAGGTAACGAGGATATATATATAGCCACGCTATAATTATAAATATTTCGACTACTAATCGCCTTTTACTACCTTAAGGACTTTAAGACGGAATAATATAACGTGAAAATAGTATTTCTATATATAATCCTATGCTAAGAAGTCTATTACTAGCCTCTACTAGGATTCTTAATACCTAGGCTATGCCTAGGCTATACCTAAAGCTATTAAAAGCACTATACGGGCTTTATATCTCCTTAAAGCTATATTTTAAAGAGATATCTAGTTTCTTTACTAAACTAAAAGCCTAGCAGCTAGTAGAAGACGCCTATATACTAGTCTATAAGGGCGTTATTATCTTTATCTTTATAGGTAATATCGTTATAATATATCCTAAAGGGTAAAAATAAGATTAGGAAGAGCTATATAAGGCTATTATAAAGAAATACACCGTTACGTATATAGGAGAGCTATGCTAGTTCCTTAGTATCGAGATTATTAAGGATAAGGATCTTAAGAAGATATAGCTCTTATAAGCTTCTTATATCTCTAAGACTACGAAGAAATATTATATCCTTAATAATAATATCCTTTATAAGCCTAAGATCCCGCTAATAATAAAAGAGCTCGTCCTTTATAAAAAGTAAGCTTTAACGGAAGAGATATATAAATATATCTCCTTAATTAGGCCGCTTATTTATCTAGCAATTTATACTTAGCTATATATTATATTTATAGCCAGAAAGCTAGCTTAATATAATTATAACCCCGGGCCGCGCTATAGGCATAAAGTACGTAAGTGCCTAGCTTACCTCTATTATATAAGAGACCTTTATATTTACTTTACGGCGATAAACCTAATAAGGCGGCTAATATATATATCTAACTCCTTATATACTAATAACCTAAAGACTAAGAAGTCCTTATAAGGATATATATTCCTATTCCTTAGTAGGCTAATTAACTAGAAATCTACTAAGTAAGCTACTATAATAACGTCCTTTATAGAAGCTAAATTATTAGCACTCTTATAGATAGCTAAAGAATAGGTAGTATTTAGCCGGCTAATTAAGGAGCTTAGTATTAGTATTAAAGGGACTATAAAGCTCTAGTATAATAACCTTTAGACTATTAAGCTTCTAACTAAATTAAGCGCGAAGCTTAAGATAAACCTTAAGCACGTTAATATTTATAGATACTAGCTTCGTTAAGAGGTATAGTAAGATTAGATATAAGTTAACTAGATCGTATTAATAGATAACCTAGCTAATAGTATAACGAAGGCACTTATATACTAGAAGTATTAGAGCTTTATTAAGTAACTAGGACTAGTAATACGGCCGGAAGATATATTAAGAGATAATATACCTAACTACTATATTAAGGCGTAATATCTCCCTACTATAGTAAACTCGATAATCGCCGGATCCTAATAATAAGAGCACTACTATTCTCGCGAAGAGAGATACGAGAAGTATATATAAAATGCACGAAGGTAAAATTAGAAGTAAGGGGTCGGATAGGCAGGGCAGAGGGATTTAATTCTTATAGGAGCAGTAATAAAGGTAAGGGAGTAATTATTATATTGCCTTAATTGTCCTTCTTTCCTCTATCTAACGCCCCTATTTACACCTGTCTAGCATCTTAATTAATAAAGAAGATCCTACTTAAAGAAGCTACTAATATCCTTTTAACTACCGAGCTTTTTACCGGTTTTTTCCTTCCTTTATAGCCGTTTCCGGCATATCCGTCTTATCTCTCGCTACTTTATACTTTCCCTTATACCCCTACCCTCCTTTCTATACCTCTTTTTAGCTCCTTCTTCTATACCGGGTGTTTTTAGCTTCCTTAGTCCCTCTTACTAAGGGATATCTCCGAGAACTACGAAATCAGGCCACGCTTCGCGACACACCCCCTTAGCTATGGCCTGCCCTTATAGTAAGGGCATAGCTAATACGGCTTCGGGCTAGTAAGCGTATAGAGGAGGTTCTTAGCTCTATACTTCTCCCTTTACTCGAGGAAAGCAGGGGCCCTTTCGGGTCCCTAGGCTCTTTTAGACCTACTTAAGGAAAAAGGGGCCTAAAGAGGGGAAAGTCCTATAAGAAAGGGTAAAAAACCTAATTAAAATAAGGGGCCCTCTAAAGGGAAAAGCCTCTTCCTTTTCTTCGGCTATAGACGTTACCTTCTCGTACGTGCTATTAGCTCCTCTCGTAGACTCTTAAGGCGGGCCTCTAAGGATAGCTTCTCTTAAACGTCTTCTAGCCTAATTTACTATAAGAAGATAGCTAGCTTCTACTTTAGTAGGGGCTTCGTAAGACCGTCGGCTTTTATTAATGCTGTTAGAACCTAACGGACGGAAATAAGTCCCCTTTAGACCTCTTAGCGTAACTAATGCTAGTAGATATCGATATACCGTAGCCGGGTCGATAACTTACTATTTTCCGTAAGAATTCGTATAGTTTACGTGTTATCGCATTCTATAGCTAATAGGGTCGGAATTTATAGTTATAGAGATATTAATAGCCGGCTAAGGAAAATCGCTTCTTTTAACGCTTCTAAAAGAGCTAGTAGTTCTACCTCTATACTAGAAGTTATAACGGTGGCCTACTTCGAAGCTCTCTAAGCAATGGTTCCTCTAAAAAGGGATATAATATACCCCTATAAGCTCTTTCTATCTAAGGAATTGTCTATAAAGGACGAATCGCTCGAATAAAGGAAGATTTCGGCAGCTAATTTCTTCCTTTCCTGCCCTCCTAGGCGTAGACTATATTATCTCGTTAAATAGAGATAAAGGATAGCTCTATCTACTACTTCTTAATGCCTAGGGCTAGGATTCTAGTTATGCCTAGCTAGCCGGGAGACCGTAAAAGAGATATCCGGTCTAGTAGAAATAGGTAAAAAAAGCAGGGAGCCTACCTTCTATTAATATTAGTGTTTCTCTTGCTCCCTAGCTTAAAAGGACGGATTAGGTAAAAGCTCTTTATTTAATATAAGCGTAGAGGGAAGCTTTTTATCGAGGGAATTAAGGAGGAATTTATAAGCGACCTTATCGATATAAGCGTCCTAGGTAAGCTAGATAGTCCGTTAGGACCTATTCCGAAGGATTCGTATCCCTAGGAACTACTTTAGCTCCCCTAGCCTAGTTATCTTATACCTTTATTATAGGCCTTATATAGCCTCCCTAGCAGCAGCTTCTTCCTCTTTTAGGTACGCCTAAATAATATCGTCGACGTAGAAGAAGACCGTAATTTTACCCTTCTATATTATACACGGTTCCTAAGGGACTTTCTTAAAGCCTAGGGCTTTAAGGGAACCTATTAAATGCTATTGCTAAAGAAGGGGTAATCTTCGTAATCCGTATAGAGCTTTCCTAAGCCGTAGAACCTTTCCTAGCTATTAGAAGCTTAGTAGAAGGCGTATATAGATAACTTCTTCTTCCTTAAGTAAGCAGTTAATAAAGGCGTCAACTATATCTATCTAATCGAGTTTAAGGTCGAATTCTACTACTATAGCTATAAGGGTCCGAAAAGACATCCTTACTAGGGTAGTTGCCCTAGTAGGAAGATCCCCTTTTTCCTACTAGTTCCTATAGATAACTAGCCGGGCTTTATACTTTTAAAGGAAGCCGTGTTTATTAGTCTTATAGATAAAGACCTACTTATAGCTAAGGACCTATTTTCCTCTTACCTTTTCTTAAGGACCTCTTTAAAAGACCCTATCTCTTTATATAAGGCTAGGTAGTCTTTCTAGGCCTAGAAAAACTAGTCTCTAAAGGGGTGTTTTTCTAGCTGCTTTTAGTTTGCTAGTAGGTCCGGGAGGTCTCTTTTATATACCTTCCTTGCTAATATTAGCTTAAATAGCCGGCTTAATATAAACGCTCCGTAGGAACCGTCTTCTATTAGCGTTAGATAGAAGTCGGAAAAACGATCGAAATAGGGGAGAGGTTAGTCTTCTTTAGTATCCGTATTAGTCCCTATACCTTCCTTTGCTTCTCGAAGCAGGGATAAAAAGGCAGCCAGATAATCCTTTAAGAGGGCAGCCGGATAATCCTTTAAGAGAGGTGCCTTTCCTACCCCCTTAGGGGTCGAGACGGGAAGACTAACTAAGAAAGCTGCTTCTAGATCTTCTTCTTCTATAAGAGGAGGCGTAGGTAGATAGGCGTATTCTAGCTCTACCGCTTTCTTATAGTCTCCTTCTTCGTCTAGATTATCTAATCTAGCAGCTTCCTCTTCTTCTTCGAAGTCGGCGTTATCCTTAACTACTTCGACGTCGGTTTCTTCTTCCGTTTCCTTATCTAGGACCTCTTCTTAAGACTATTAAGAAGGGGGGATTTAGATCTTCTAAATTAGCTAACGTTATAAGAGTAAGAGGGGCTATTAATCCCTCTTTCCGTCGAAGAAGCTAGATTCGTCGAAAATCATATCCCTAGTCGAAATAACCTTCCGTAGAAGAGGAATCTAGATCCAGAAGATATTCGTAGAATTATAGCCGACGAGGTAACTAATAAAGGCTCTAGGATTAAGCTTTCTTTTCTTCTTCCTTTTTAGCTATATATCGGCAGTTATTGCGTATGCCTTATAGCCGTAGGCACGAAGGTAGGCTAGCGAGGTCCTCTTCTTCGTAAAAGGCTTAAGGGGGGATTTCTAGTCTATTCCTTAAGTAGTCCCTCTAGGGTCCTTATAGTCCCTTAGGCTCCTAGGGTCCCTTAGGGTCCGGTTCCGAAGGTAATAGGCGGTCTTAACGACTTCCCTCTAAAGGTCGTATAGAAGCTTTATAGTAAGTCTTATCGTACGGGCCCTTTCTATTATAGCACCCCTTAATCTTTCTACCCCTCCGTTCTAGGCCTAGGTATTCGGTGCTAATGGGAGGGGTAAAATGCCCCTTTTTCGAAGCTAATTTAAGATATCCTTTATAAATAGCTCTCCGTTAGACCGTATCTTCTTTACCTTATAGCTAAAGTAGGATTTTATCTCGTTAACGAAGTCCTAGAGGGTAGACTAGTTATACTTACTTAGGTAGGTCCGTAAGAAATAAGGGAAAACCATCCCTAAAAAGGCGTCTATAAAAAACATTACCCTAACAAAGCTTTCTTAATCCCTAGAGACGTCGGTCTAGTCAACCTAAATTTCCTTATACGGCTGGTCCGGCCGTATTAGCGTTCGTCTAGAAATTCGTCTCCTTGTCTTCCCTTAGCCGTAGTATTCGCATTCGACGGTCTTTAGTCCCCTTATTCGTACGCCCTATTATTGACCTAGCTTATATAAAGCTAAGGGGCCCGGGTAACTAAGTCGTGCGTGCTAAAGAATGCCGTCTCCTTAGGCTGCTAGAAGAGGGTCCTTTAAACCTACCCTCCTTTAAGTAGGGAAAGCTAACTTCTTAAGTAGTTCCTTTCTAAGGATAGGTCGGAATTCGAGTATAAATTAACCGAATTTTTCCTCGATAAGCCTAATAGTCTAATTCTTCTAGACTAGCCTTATAGGCTTAGACGTTATATCCTAGAAGATTCCTTCCTCTCGAAGAAAGCGGAAGGAAATTAGGCTCGTTAAAAATCGAGGGCAAAAAGCTACCCTTTTTCTTCGAAGAATTCGTCTAGATCCGTTAGGTAATTTTATCGTAAAATTTACCCTTCTATATCCCTCTATCTATATAGTTAATTCCCCGGCAATAAGATATTCCTTTCGTGCCTTCTTAAAGGACCGGAATCTTAAGAGTATATTATAGATATTAAGGGAAGTACTAGAGTTAAGGATAGCTGATTTTCGTAGGGGATAATTAGAGGGCTCTAACGGTTAGTTTTAGCCTTATTAATCTATAGGGAAGACGAAGGCTAGATTTACTATACTAACGATTTTTCCTTGAATTTACGGTAGCGGCGTTAGTTACTATTTCTTAGTAACCCGAATCTCGTCTATCTTCTTCTATAACGAGGGGTCCTCCTTAAGAGACTATTATACTGTTTCTCGTAGTCTCTTTAAAGGGTTAACTCCTTCTAGTCGGTTTTCCTCGAAGACCTACTAGCAGTCTTCTAGCCGATAGGGCTTTTTATATGCTTAGTAGGTAGGTCGATTCCTCCTCGTACGTTGTTTCTTCGAGGAATCCTCGTCCCGGTCCGGAAGGTCTACTTAAAAACCCCCTCTTTTTGCCCCTTATTACTAATGTTAACGAGGTTCGATTTCGACTAGTTCCCTGATTTTTCGACTAACGGACTAAAAGGTCTATTAGGGGACTAGTCGGGCCGGTCTAACTAACGGGACCGGGGCCGGGCCCGGAGTAAGAGGCGGAGCCGGGGCCGGGCCTTCGGGAGCCGTTAAAGATAGTGTTAATGCTCTCGAGGGAGGAGGAGCCGAAGGAGCAACAGCCGCAACAGCAGCAGCGGGGGCCGCAGCAATAGGGGCTTTAGCAGCTGTAGGTCGAGCCGTCTAGGTCGAGTGCTGGCTACGAAGTAATAAGACTGCTTGCTGTTATACTCTAGTAGCCTCTTCGTCTAGTTCCCGGCTAGCTTCTCGAAAGATAGTCGAGTAACCGTTACTAATAGGCTTTATTAGCAGAGATATATCCTATAGCTACTAGCCGGAAAGAGCTTCTATAAGGAAGTATTAGTTAGCTTCCTCGAGGATTTCTTCCTACTTAGCTAGCTACGAAGAAGCTAGTAGGTTCCTAGCAGAAAAGGCTCCTAGGTAGGCCGTATAGGTCTTCCTAATACGGTTAGTTATATAACCTCTCGAGGGAGCTGTCGAGGTCTCGAGCTTTAAAAGCTACTGCCTAGGAGTCTCTTCCTCTCGAAGAGAGATTAGCTTTACGGCACTAATAGATTCCGTTATCGCCGTACGAGTAGCCGTTAGTAGCTTCGTTTCGTAAAGGTATTCCTTTCGGTGACTCTCGTAGTCGCCTAAGGTAGTAGAAAAAGCTCTCTATTATATAGAGGTTAGCTTAGAGAAGAGGGTAGCTCCCTCTATAAAGTCCGTTGCCCTAGGACGAAGAGGGGGCTCGAGAGGGTCCTACTTATTAGAGAAGACTAAATTATAGATAGTTCTATCTATACGAGCCCGTAGCTCCTTTACCTACTTATCCTAATCTTAGGGCTCTATAAGAATCGTCCTACGGACCGTAGGGACGGCAGAGGAGTCGATTTTCGTTATCGTTATAGAAGAAGAGGGGGGGGCAGAAAAGTCGGTTAAAAATCGGCTTTTCTAGTAAGAGGGGTAAAAGGGAGCTATGAGGGATATAAGAAGGGTGCCTTTTATAGCAGCCGGAAGGTATAAGAATACTATTCCTCCCGGGCTTATAACTCTCGCGAAGAGAGATACGAGAAGTATATATAAAATGCACGAAGGTAAAATTAGAAGTAAGGGGTCGGATAGGCAGGGTAGAGGGATTTAATTCTTATAGAAGCAGCAATAAAGGTAGGGGAGTAATTATTATATTGCCTTAATTTTCCTTCTTTCCTCTATCTAACGCCCCTATTTATACCTATCTAGCATCTTAATTAATAAAGAAGATCCTACTTAAAGAAGCTACGAATATCCTTTTAACTACCGAGCTTTTTGCCGGTTTTTTCCTTCCTTTGCAGCCGTTTCCGGCATATCCGTCTTATCTCTCGCTACTTTATGCTTTCCCTTATGCCCCCACCCTCCTTTCTGCACCTCTTTTTAGCTCCTTCTTCTACACCGGGTGTTTTTAGCTTCCTTGGTCCCTCTTGCTAAGGGATATCTCCGAGAACTACGAAATCAGGCCACGCTTCGCGATAACTATATATACTAAGATTAAGGGATTCTAATAGCGTAGTTAGATCTTAATTTAATTAAGAAACTATAAAGATCTAAGGGGTAGAAGTTAGCCCTATTTACTACTAAGAAGTAAAGCTATTACTAGACTACCCCTTAAATAGTATAATACTATAGCGCTTAAACTTACGATAATCGCGATGGCTTTACTAAATTAAGACTAATTAATATAAGGAATATATTATTAAAAAGCTTACCTTTAGGATTACTATTATCTTAAAGGACTACGTCGCCGGCAAAGGTACTACGGTACCTAGGCTACCTAAAGGGATGCCCCGCTATGCCCCTCCTTATAAGGAAGGTTATAAATATAACTTATAACTACTAGTTAAACGGTAAGAGTAGGTTATATAACCCTATTAACCGTAAGTTCGACTCCCCTTAGGGCGGAAGAGTAGGTTATATAACCACGCCCTAGGGGGGGCGCGGGCAATAAACTTAGGGACCTAAGGGGAGAGGAAATAAAGGGCTTCTCCCTATATCCTCTCCCTTAGGTCCCGGCTTTTATTTTTTATATATATGCTATTCGAGTACTAGCCGCCGAATAAACTTCCCTTTTACTATATTTACCTTCCCTTTTTATAGGATATAATTAGGAGCCTCCCCTTTTTTTAGATAACCTCCTTAAATAAATAATAAAGCAGCCGAATTTAATATCGGAATAGCCTTATATTTATTAAACTAAACGCTCCTCTATATATTGCCCTACTATCTAGAAGCTAGGGTAGTAAGGGGGTGTGTTAAGGAGAGAGAGTAGGTATAAGAGGCAATAGTTATGCCTAGTAGACCTAATAGTTATATATAAGGAAGCCTGCCTAACTAATATAACTCCCCTAGCCTAAGGATATTATTTAGGCCTAACTTAGGTATAGGAACATCTTAATACCCTCTTTTAGCTAGCTATATATAGTTACTATACCTATATAAGCCCCTCCCTTATCCTAATAGATAGACGAGGATATGCATCACTAAATTCACCTTTCTATGCCCCTACCTCTTCCACTGTGCTCTTAAGCCCCTGCTTGAGAAATCCTTATTCCTTAAATGCAAAATTTACGCCGATAGTTATGCTCTCCATTTAGGCGACCTTTTGCGCCAGCCCTGGTGACTTCGGCAGGATCATTTTAGCCTATGTCGCTAGTTCGTCCTTGGTTGTAAATGCAAACGTGGTTGCGGAGCCTTGCTTGATCTCGAAAGACAGTCGAGCGTCGAGAATGACTCTAAACGAACGTTAGAACGTAAATGCTAGGACGGCGGCGGCGGAGGCGGATAAACTCACAAGCCGCCATTCGAAAATTCAGTCTCTTTGCCTTAACAGCCCACTCTCCTCAAGGCAGCAGATGGTATTTCGAATAAGTCGTTTACTGCTCGAACGGTAGGTAACGAATGCAAATGTGAACCGCTATAGAATGCCCCTCGAGATCCCTTGCTCCACACCTGAACAAGCAGGACGCGCAAACCAGCCTTTGCACCACCCCTCCTGAAGGAGAATATGTGACCTGGATCTCTTCCGTATCGTAGATAGAGTCCTAGGCCAGACCATTCAAAGAAGGCCTCAAGGATTGATCGAATGCGCTTAACCGAGTTAGGTAAATATCACGAGCATGTCTCGCCATTTACTGACCACATCGTCAAGGACTTTAAGATAGCAAAAGTCTAGGCCGTATTCCGACGTCAGGGCAAAGTCTTTCTGCGCCATGGCCATTTTATGTTCCTGCTATTCCGGGTCAAACAAGAGGTAGAAGCTATCTTTAAGAAGGAATCTCCTTGCGTCCTCAATGGAGAATGTCGTTGACGCCATAAGCAGAACTATGCAGCAGAGGTTAATGGACAAAAAGGTCCTTCGGTGCCTGAATGTGACGGTTATGCAACAATCGGGCTGGCGCCTAATGCCGGGAAATATATTTTCCGGCTATCATCTCTCCCCTAATGAATATTGAAAGGCCGGCGGATCCCGTCATCATTGGGGCAGGGTGCCCTTCACTCCCACGAAAAGGTCGAGTTAAGTTTAGGAGCAAGGTCCGGAACACCGCGCGATAGCTTAAAGACCCGGCGAATAGGAAAATTAAAAGCGCTAGAAGCACGACGCGAATGATACTAGACGAGGCTGCGGCTAATAGCACGACTGAGCCGCGAAGATTTAGCAGTAGCGGCACTATAGATAGCTATAAATCGTCTAAGAACTAAACCGATAAGTAAAGGAGATAGGCAATAAACTAAAGTATATACGCGATAAGCTTAACGCGATCGCGAGTAGCTAATCCTCGCGAGCTACTAGACCGGTCTACGAATATCGTATATAGATATAGCTATATATTACCCCGAGCTAGGCGATAAACGTCCGCCCTTTTATCGATGCGTATAGTATAAAGCGCCTTTACTAAGACCTTATACTATACTTTTAATACGTCTAGAGTCGAAGATAAGGATAGAAGTAAGGCGGAAGTTAGAGAAATCTAATAGGCTATTAAAAAGAAGATACGCTTAAGGAGGGATAGTATAGCTAGCGATATATAGCCTTTCTAGGTAATAATATACCTACGACGATACCTTATATAGTCCTAACTATTAACTCTACTAAGTTAACCTTAATCTTAGTATAGCGAGGATTAGTCTTCCTTAGCTAAATAAGTATACCCTTAATAACTCGCCGCCTTATAGATAAGAGACCTAATAAATTACTTAAATTTAACTTTTCTACCCCCTACTATAATATATATAAGAGTAGGTGCTATAGCACTTTTCGTTATAAGCTACTATATATTATTTAGGGATACTATAATATAGCCTTAATATAGTTTAGCTACCTTATAGCCTGCCGCTACTTACCTAGGATTATACGCCGTATAGTAAATCCGTAGTATAAGTTTACCGCGATTAACTTCTCTACTAGCGCGACGCCTTTAAGCTCGTCCGGGATTAAGTGCTCTTAGCTAAGGTAGCTATAAAGTTAAGGCTGCTAATAATAAGCTACCTCGGTTTAAGTATTGCGTATACTCTATATAAACCTTTACTTACCTATCCTTATAGAAGCAATTCTAGCACCCTTAGGATTATAAATTAATAGCTACTAAGCTAATACTATCTCCCTCTACTTTACTCTTATCTAGCTAGTATATACCTTATCTGCCCCCCCGCTAAGCAGGCTCTTCCTCGAGGAAATATAAGACGCTAGCTAGGTCTTTAACTTATAGCCCCGTCGTCCTCTGCCTCTAAGTCCTAGCTTAGATACGTTTCCTCGGAGTCTGCTCTCGGCCGAAGCGGCGTGCCCTCCTCCTCCGTCTTATAAGATTTCGTTCGCCCCTAGTAATAACTTTCTCTATATTAAGAGGTATAAGTAATAAGCGTAGGATCGGGTAATTAATAACGTAAGCGGAAGGATCGGTTAAAGGAGTATAGGGTAGGATTTCGTCCGGAATTTATAACGAGCATATAAGGGGCTAAATAATATATTAAAAGAATAGCGTTGCAAAAGATGCTTGCGAACTTGCTTTATCTATCTACTACTCCTAGGGAAATCCTTCGTCTTTTATAGACTATTGCTCGCTTACTAGTAGACCAATTAGTTAGCTTTCTAGTACATTCTATAGTGCTTAAAAAGCTCTATCTATAGTATATCTTTCTAACTTAGTAGGTGGTCTGATTATAACGTGATGGTTAACGTAAGACTATAGGTTCTAGTATAAGTAGTAGATTTAACTAGAATGTTCTATGCCCTACCTATTCTCGTATCGCGGATATCTTCGGAACCGCTAGGCCAAAACAGGCAATAGGGTATTCGTTCTGCTCGTAATTGACTTATGCATTTTATGTATATTTTTCTTTATTAGGATAGGCTTATCATGACCCGCTTTTCCTAAAGGAAGGTATAAATGTCTAGTAGAGGTCTTTGTCTTTAAGGGTTATTCCCTTAGACTATATTATAGAGCCTCTTTTTACTAGCTTATTTTATAGAGCCTCCCTATACCTATTATTTCTTTATAATAGTAAAATAGGAATATAAGGGTATATTCTTATATCTATATACTAATAGAAATAGCGATATAACTATAGCCGCTATATCTTAGTTATTATAATCCCTATCTTGCCTCTCTTTAGGCAATATAGGCCGAGCTTACGGAGTCCGCTTTATACGACCGCGGTTAAGGGAGTATTTTCTTTTCTAATATAAGAAATAGATAGCGGAACGTAAGATTATACTATAATACGCGAGAATAAAAATCGGAAACCTATTATACTTTTATAAAGGATAAGTAGTAGCCGACCTAAATAATTAGGCGCTAGATAAGAGCAGCGAGAGTAGCGATTAAATTCCTAATCGCGATAAGAAGGCTTAATAAAGAGTAAAGGCAATAGTTAAGGTAAGTAACCTTATATAGACTAAGCAATATTAATATTAAGTAGATATTATAGGTCTAGCTTTAGTAGCGGTTAGCGGATTACCCTATAGATTACCGCTAATTACCTACTTACCCTTAATATTACCTTTACTAGGTTAATATTATTTTTAGAGCGCTATAAAGCGCGAAAAGCGGGGCTAACGACGAGAAAAATAGTTTAAACTAAATAGCCTATATCCGTGCTATTAGAATGCACCTTATCTAAGGTCCTATACCTTATCGGTTACGAGGTTACGGCGATTTAAAGTATTTTCTAGCCTTAATATACTAGAGCTATAGCGACGCTTAGCGGATATATACCCTATTTATAGGCTACTACCGCTAACTATAGCGACGTAGCCCCTAACGGCCTAGGGGCACTTTCGCCGCTAAGGTCCTCGTTATTTTATTAGATAGGTATTTAAAATTACTACGCTATTAACTTTTCGCTACTACTAACATTAACTTACCTCGACGTATATTTATATCCCCTTTTCGCCTTACGTATCCTTTTAGATAGCCTTAAATAACTTATTTAAAGAGCTAGGTCTATATTCTTTGTCTATTTACCTTACTACGATATCTTCTATTAAGCCGTCCGACTAAACCCGCCTCTAAACCTTATCGACGATAATCTTATATATAGAAAAGTAATTCTTCCCTATAGATAGCCACTATTAAGCACCCTAGTCGCGCTTAAGAGAATCTATAGAAGGCATTTCGCCCTAGCCCTACCGCTAGAGACGTAGTAGCGCTTATATAGATTTAATAGAACGGGGGAGCTTAAAGCTTAGAGGTTCGCGCGGCCTAGGCGGCTCGCTATACGCTCTCCCTAAGGCCTACCCCTAGCCCGCTTATACTATTCCCTGCTACTGCTCTAAGTAGAGCGGAGCGTATATCGGACCGCCCGCTTATAAAGGGCCTATTCTAGACCTAAGGACCGTCTCTCGTATAGCGTAGCGCCTCTATTAATAAGCTCCTATAATCTCTATATATTAACCTATAGCACCTTAGCTAGGGCTAAAAGTAACGGTATAGGTCGCCTATATAAACTTATCTAACTTTATATATAGTTAGTAAGAAGCCCTTAAAAGGTCTAGATATCTTCGCTTAGCTAACTACTTAGCTACGACCTATTAAGTTAGTACTATATATAGCTTCTCTATAACTACCGGCATCGCTTTTTAAATAACTATAGTATAGCTATCTTCGTAGTCCTATATATATATATCTTAAACTTTACTAGCGAACGCTTTAACTTAGGGTAAGAGAAGACCGGATCTTAGAAGATAGGATAGTTAGGGTAGGACTCGCGAAGGAAAATAGCGTCTTATAGGAGCACCTCTTAAAGCTACTCTAGGAGTTCTAAGAAAGCGCCGGCGGCTATATTCTATTCTACCCTAAGATCTAAGAAAGGGTTACTATAGGCCTCTTTCTATTTATTAAGTTAAGGCTAGACCTATATAAGTAGTACTATAAGCGGCCTTATAATAGCCTAGGGCATAAAATAAGACCCTAACTATTTAAGGTTAAAGTAGGCTATAGCCCTTATTAATTTAAAAGGTAGGGAAGTTAGATAGTAGCTAGTTATTTTATCTTTATTATTCTAACGACCGGCTCGGCGGATCTATATAGTTTAGTTTAGCCTAGGTAAGGGGGTTAGCGGCTTATATAGGGCAAATAATATACCTAGCCTTTATCTACTCTAGCTATATTAGCGTTTTACGTTATAGCTACTTTAAGCGTATAGCTAACCTTAGAGACCTTAATATTAGCTTCCTTATAAAACCTAGACGTCTATTTTTAAGTAGTATAACCTAATAATAAAGCTATATATTTAGTAAGTAAAAGGGTTAATATACCCTTTAATTTATAAGATCTTAGTAAATACTACTACGCTTACCTTAAGGCTCCTTCGCCGATAGGCAGAGCACCTTTATTTTATATTAGTCTTCGCTTTTTTAGAAGATAGGAAACCTTTCCGCCTTTTCTACCTACTAGCGCTAGAAAAGCTAGAACGCGAGGGCGCCGATAAAATAAGACCGCGGATCTCGATACTATTAAGTAGATCTATACTCTATATAGCCGTGCTAGTTAGTCTTCTTATAGTATATTATAATAACTAGCGCCTTTATAGTATACCCCTAGGCCTTAAAGCCCTTATTAGGTAAGTTTAAGGGAAAGTAGTCTACTAACTCTATTAGTAAGCGGTTGCTAAACTATAGTAGTATATAGTTCCTAAGTAGAAAGTCTACCTATATCCTTAGGGCGTAGGCGATCTCTTTTCTCTTAGACTATACTACGTTAATATAGTCGGGTATCTACGCCGGCGTATATATATCTCTTAGAGTTCTAACTCCCTTATTTATATACTTCTTCCTCTTCTAGCTCTAAGTCGTTATAAGAATACTACGCTTAAGCGCTTTTAGCGCTACTCCTTATAGCCGGGCTATAGGATTAACCCCCCGGCTCTTTTACTTATTATAAAGCTTCTATATAGCCGAGATATAGCCCTATATAGTATTATACTATAGTTTAAGCGTAGACTTATATAACTCTAAGTTAGAGTCTAACTTATATTCGCTACCTCCGCTACCTATAACGATAGTATCTACTAAGTAAAGCTCGGTATTAGTATAATTAGCTAGCTTACTCCGACGATTATATCCTATAGTTAATACTTATTACTTAATAGTTACTATATCTTTTTATAGCCCTCTTAGCTTCCTAGGCCTCGAGGTATCGTCTTCTTTTATCGGCGACCCTCTTTCCTTTCTTTAAAGGACGTAATATTACTACCTCCTTTATAAAGAGTAGGAGCTTTCCTTTATCGACTAGGTCTCCTAGTAGCTATTAGCCCTATAGTACTAAGGCTAGCTAAACGTCTAGGATTATAGGCTAGTTAGCTTAACACTACTCCTATAAAGTAGTTAATATATAGATCTATATAAAGATTATAGGGCGCGTATTCGGGCTTACCTTCTATTCTTCCTACTTAGGACGATAATTTCGCTTTATATTCTTCGGCTAGGTATTCTCTAGATCTAATAGGTAGTGCTTAATAGCCGCCCTAACCCGGGGATCCTCTATTGCGTTTGATATAGTATAGGCGGTCGGCGTCGCGACGGTAGCAATAGAGGGGGTGGAGGAGGGAGGTCGGAGGACGGGATGTGGAGCGCAACGCGCGTGAGCGAGACCGAAATCGAAGGTCTCGCTCGATTTTATCGTCCGATAGCGGTAATCCGAGTACAAAAACGCCAGCCCCGCAGGGCCGGGCCTTCGGAAACGACATGGTTTTGTATAGGGCGGGGCGGTAATCCGATTACCGGATGACCGGTCAGCCGGCCCCGGGACCTATGACACCAGCCGATCAATCCTGCGTACGCCTCGCTCCTGCCCTCGGAGACGCGTTTCCAAGTCGCTGCGGATGCCCTCAATAATATCCGGCAACGGTATAGCCCCCTTAAGAGTTCGCTATTACGAGAAAAATTCTATGTCTGCATCCCGGCACGCACCCTATCTAGAAGCGCGCCGAGCTAAGGATCGTCTCGTATACGGACTTGCTCTTCTAGAAGGACAACGGTCTTAAACATATGCTATAGGCTATAGCCGCGGTGGTAAGAGATGGTGGATTATCGCAAGGGGGCGTGGGCCTCGTCTAGCATTCTATCGACTAAAAGGCTAGTCTCTCTTACGGGGGCGAACTAGTGGAAATCCCCTATTAGCAGAATAATAGGTATCCCGCTAAATAGTTTATCTAAGCAGTCGCGGAGCGACTAGACGTGGCGGCTAACGTCGTAGAAGGTAGTTCCTCCGAGCATATTGACCTCGTCGATCACGACTACCAACTTCTGCTTAAGCTAAGCCTTTAATATATATTAAATAAAACGAAGCTATCTTCTACTAAGGCGGATAAAGAACGCTAGGCTTAGTTTAGCAGGAGGTAACTCTGCTAGTCCGCTGCTAATCCGCTGCGGAATAACTGCGGTAAGCCGCCGCTAGCTAGGGGCGTTGCGCATTGCTAACACGGCAGGGACAATGCAATAGAGGCTGTATATAGAAGGTCGAGATTTCGACTCGGCCCCGACTAGCGGCTATTAGGCTATAAAAATATCTCGGCAATTCCGGCGGCGTTGCTATTAATTCGGCTTGCATTTTTCATCTATATAGCGTAGGCATTTATATATATATATATATTTTCCGTTTAGCGGCCGTAAGGCCGCTAAGGTCCCGGTAGGGCATAGGGTATACTAAGCTAGGCTATCGAGAAATCCTACTATAGTAGGCCTTACCTAGCGCGTCTTATAAGCCCTTATAAGGGCGAGCTATCGGGCTTAATCCCTAGAGATAGCTTTCCTACCCCCTCTATAAATAGGTTATCGCTAAGCCCGTTAATATAAGTATCTATAGCTATCCTCTATAGCTAGCCTTCCTAAAGTCTATTTAGTATTTTATCGGCTCTAAGGCGCTTAGTATCGGAGCCTAGTGCCCGTTAGCGGGTTATCTAGGCGCGCAGCGATTACTATAATAGTTAACCCTTAGTTTTATCTAGTTAGAATTCTCTCGCTCTCTTACTAACGCTACTATCGTAGTCTATGCCTTAGTAACTAGACGATAAAAATAGCATAGGAGCGGCGGTAGGGAAAAACCCTCGAAGGAATTAGAGGCTGTCGTGCAGCTTGCCTTTAGGGAGAAAAACCTACGTAACTAGCCACTATTATTTAGAAGGGCGGGTCTTCTAATACCTATAGCTCCTTAGTTCCGAAGGAAGCTATAAGGTCCGAGTAAACGTGTTATTAAGACCAGCTTTATAGAGGAGTATAAACTCTCCTAAGGTCTTCCTCTATACTATTAGGGCCACGATGGACCCGGGCAGTAAAAGCGCGGTCGGGTGGCCTGCAAATTCGGCCCCCTGCTAGCGAGCCGCTAATAGCTCTTCCGGGGGAAGAATTTTTATAGGGGAGAGTTAAGCGTGGGCATTTGCAAGTTTTCTAGCACTGCATCTAGGGTAGGAAGCTGGGCGACTTCGCTGTTCTTTCTCCCGGTCGCTGTCCGATTCTATGACTAGTAAATGAGAACTGTTTAGTAAAAAACGTGTCGCTCACTCAGATCCACCCGAAAACAATCAGTTACTTAGTTAAGTCTAGGCTCCGATAATTGCATTGTAAGCTCTATGTGCTAGCCGGTGATAGGTTAGTGACTACTGACCTCTTTACAGTATTACTGCTTTAAATGGCAGTTAGACAGTACATTTTAAATGCCGACTCGAAGTACTTAAATGACTAGGGGGGAAAACGCGTAGACCGAAAAGAGATGGACAGGGGGTTTTGCAACAGTCCCCCTATCGCCCACCGTACGCGTCTGGCCTCCATGGCGTAGTGGTGACACGTCTAGAGTCTCTGCTCTGCAGAGAGGTCGGTTCGAACCCGGCTGGAGGCATCCCTGAGTAAACAGGATACACCCGGGTTCCCGCTCGTTATCAGGGCCAACGTCATAAGAGAACACCAGTTCACAACGTTAAGTTTATCGGAAGAACCGAAAACAAAAAGTTAATTGCAATAGAAGAATACGTTAAGTATAATCGGCGTACTACCACTATTAATTACTAATATAACCAGCTTTAACTTCGATAAATCGCCGCTTTAGTTGCTAAGGATAGGATGCTAAACACTTAGAGAAATTGACCTTCAAGCAGGTCTGTCATGGAGCGAACAGTGGAACGGTTGGCGCAGCGTAAGATGATCTATGGGGCTTGGGTGTCATGCATTAGTGTATCGAACCGTCAATAGCCAGAGCGTCTAGGCCCTATAGGAAGTTTCCTCCGGGCGAAATAAATCCATACCACACCGTACGCGTCTCGCAGACCCAATCGGAGACGCTCGCGGCGGTTGGCCTTAAAAGTTTCCTTTGCGTCCTTACCCCGCCCTCCACCCACGCACACATGTTGTAGCGGGGTAAAATGGCGCCCAAGCAGCCACACTATTGGGAGCAAGCTTCATCTCCACAGGCCCGTCAGTGTGAAAACCAAACTGACTGCTCCAACTCAGCTAATGCCCGACTTCTCGTCCCGTTCCTCAAGGCATTGGCGACCCCGCAGGGGCCGGTCTCCTGTGCTTTTTGCTGTATCGGCGCTGCGCCTTGTCCAACCACACTTTCTCCGCTTTTTATTTACCGATTAGGCAGACGTATCTACTGGTTGGTCAAGGCCTTGTTTGAGGTTATGTGGCCGGAAGCTGTGGACGCAGAGACCTCCGTTGACTTCGTGGGTACCCAGGGCTGCGCATGCAAAATTGGTGGCGGGGCCTGGCGCGGCGCGAAGTAGGACATGAGCCCAAGACGTTATGCGAATAGAGATTTGTGGTTATGCGAATAGCATTACTCGTTTATTAATGCATAATAGGCAGGCATTAGAGTGCATGAAGACGACTCTGGGCAATATCCTTACCCACTAAAAACAGTTGGGCCAACGGAGTATACATTTGCTAGTTGGTGCAATGGTATTTAACACCTCGCGCCGTAACGGGACTCGGCAGGACTTCGTGTTAAGACCCTTGGAGTACGTAACTGCTTCGTAAATCATTGTGGATACCAGTTTCTGGCCAGCGGTGGAGGACTGATCCATAGAACTAGTACGCATACGGATATCTACCCCTGACCTGGCTCTATATCGGCCTCTGGGACAAATTACTTGTGTGCTAGATAAGTTAAGAGGTGACGAGTATTTAAAGAAGCTGGATTCTCTCTCTACGAGTTTGACTTTCTTAATATTATTCCTATCTTCCGATCGTGCTGCGACTACTACCTAAGCGCCTGGCTTATCCCTTTTTTTTTTTTATAAAAAATGGAACTAATAATGCTTCTCGCCGCTGTTGCCGCACTAGCGATGGCTGCTCCGGTGGCCGACAAACCGTCATCGATAGAAAAAGAGAAGATTCCTAATAGGAATTGTGTAAGTATTATGCTTATCCGCTTCATATTCACCATGATAATTAACGTTACCTGGCAATCATAGTTTTTTTCGGTATGACTTTATTAAAAGCGATATACTCTAATATAGCTGCTAATCTTAGCTATAGCCCGTTCAATGTCACTTCCCAGACCCAAATAGGGTTCGCGATGCGTTGGCAGGGATCGCAGTCGGGAGATATAAGAAATGAGAACCTCCCTTGCGAGTTCTAGGAAAGTCGAATTATAGGTATATATACGATGTTCACCCTTCGGGCATTCTTCGCAGTCTAAAGTCCGTTATATTAAAAGGAAATAAGAGATACTATGTATATAACGGTTATAGAGAGTCTATTAGCCTTGACCACTGCCTAAGTTAAGGGGACGAAGGTCCTAGTTATATATATAAGAACGGTGCCTATATAGGTCGGGACACCTCCTCGACTAGGGCGGAATGTCGTTTAATACGTTAGAGGATACACGTCGCAGACGTTTAGAACCTACTATGATTAAAAATCGGACGGCGATAAATATAGCCTTACTAGGAGGAAACACCTAAGGTCTAGTTAAATAGATATTAAAACTTTACTAGCGAGGCGGCGTATCTATTATACTACCTTACTCGTATAAGCCGTAATCTCGCTTAATACCTAAATCGGTGCGAGGCTATTATTAACGAGACTTCTAAACCTAGTTCGCCTTAAGACGTTATAGCGCTATTTACTAAACGACCTCTTTATTTCGCTAATCTCTACTAAATCCTACTAACGCTAGCAATTATCGCGTTGCGAGTATATACTCGTTCCTCGTAATCTAGTTATAGCGGTCGATAGCTTCTTACTAAGTCAATCTAAGCTTAGACGGAAGGCCCGCGATCGGGTATATATAACTAGTTATCCTAAAAGCTAGTAACGAATGTTTATATACCTAATTACTGCTTTAAGAAATAGGCTTTAGTCTATAATAGAGGAGTAGGGTATTCTCGATTTTAAGCGTATATATTAAGCTAGTAAAATACCGCTATACTATATAAAATAAGGGCACCCCTAATAGAGGTATAGTAAAAGAAATAAGGGTATAGAAAGGTAAATTTAGTAATATATATCTTAGTCTATCTATTAGGATAAGGGAGGGGCTTATATAGGTATAGTAACTATATATAGCTAGCTAAAGGAGGGTATTAGGATATTCCTATACCTAAGTTAAGCCTATATAATATCCTTAGGCTAAGGGAGTTATATTAGTTAGGTAGACTTCCTTATATATAACTATTAAGTCTACTAAGTATAACTATAGCCTCTTATACTTACTCTCCTTAATATACCCCCTTACTACCCTAGCTTCTAGGTAGTAGGGTAATAGGTAGAGGAGCGTTCGGTCTAATAAATATAAGGCTATTTTAATATTAAATTTAGCTACTTTTTTATCTATTTAAGGAGGTTATCTAAAATAAGGGAGGCTCTTAATTATATCCTATAAAAAGGGAAGGTAAATATAGTAAAAGGCAAAAGCTAGGACCTAAGAGGATAGGATATAAAGAGAACCCCCCTCCTTATATCCTATCTCCTCGGGCCCTTAAGTTCGTTTAACCGCGCCCCCCCTAGGGCGTAGTTATATTATCGTAAAGCGTGGCCTTATTTCGTAGTTCTCGGAGATATTCTATAGCACGAGGGACCTAGGAAGCTAAAAAATAGGTTTTACTAAAGAAGGAGCTAAAAGGAGGTATAGAAAGGAGGGTAGGGGTAAGAGGGGAAGTAGAAGTAGTAATAGCTTCCTATAAAAGTAGCGAGAAATAAAACGGATATACTAGTAACGGCTAGAAAGGAAGGGAAAACCCGGTAAAAAGCTTAGTAGTTAAAAGGATATTAGTAGCTTCTTTAAGTAGGATCTTCTTTATTAATTAAGATACTAGATAGGTATAAAGAAGGGCGTTAAATAAAGAAAAGAAGGATAATTAAGGCAATATAATAATTACTCCCCTACTATAATTACTACCCTTATAAGAATTAAATATCTTTGCCCTACCTATCCGACCCCTTACTTTTAATTTTATCTTTATATATTTTATATATACTTCTTATATCTCTCTTTATAAGAGTTATAAGCCTAGTAAGAATAGTATTCTTATACTTTCCGGCTATTATAAAAGGCACCTTTCTTATATCCCTTATAGCTCTCTTTTACCCGTCCTATTAAAAAAGCTAATTTTTAACTAACTTTTCTAACCCTTCTTCTATAACGATATCGAAAAACGACTTTACCGCCCTTATAGTCTATAGGACGATTCTTTTAAAGCCCTAAGATTAAGATAAGTAGGTAAAGGAGCTATAGGCTTATATAGATAGAAATATCTATAATTTAGTCTTCTTTAATAAGTAGGACCCTCTTAAGCCCCCTCTTTAACCTAGAGCAACGGAATTTATAGAGGGAGCCTCCCTCTTCCCTAAGCTAACCTCTATATAGTAGAGAGCTTTTTCTACTACCTTAGGTAACTACGAGAGTTACTATAAGGAATACCTTTATAAGACGAAGCTAATAACTACTATACTTACGGCGATAACGGAATCCGTTAATACTATAAAGCTAATCTCTCTTTAAGAGGAAGAGACCCTTAAGTAGTAGCTTTTAAAGCTCGAGATATTAATAGCTCCCTTAAGGGGCTATATAACTAACCGTATTAGGAAGATATATATAGTATACCTAGGAGCCTTTTTTACTAGGAACTTACTAGCTTCCTTATAGCTAGCTAAGTAAGAAGAAATCCTTAAGGAAGCTAACTAATACTTCCTTATAGAAGCTCTTTCTAGCTAGTAACTATAGGATATATCTTTACTAATAAAGCCTATTAGTAACGGTTATTTAATTATCTTTTAAGAAGCTAGCTAGGAACTAAATAAAGAGGCTACTAAAGTATAATAATAAGTAGTCTTATTCCTTCGTAGCTAGCACTCGACCTAGATAGTTCGACCTACTACCCTTATAGCTACTATAGCCCTTATTACTACGGCTACCGCTGCTACTACTACGGCTATTGCCCCTCCGGCTCCTCCTCCCTTAAGAGCCTTAACCCTATCTTTAACGGCTGCCCTAGTCCTAGCCCTAGCTCCGTCTTTAGCTCTAGGCTAGGCCCCGGTCCTATTAGTCCGTTTAGCCTAACTAGTCCCTTAATAGACCTTTTAGTTTATTAGTCGAAAAATTAAGGAACTAGTCGAAATCGAACTTCTTTATTAAAATTAGTAATAAGGGGTAAAAAGGAGGGGTTTTTAAGTAGACCTTCTAGATTAAGATAAGGATTCCTTAAAGAAATAAAAGACTAAAAGATAAAATAGCTACCTAGCTTATAAATCCCTAGGCTATTAGTTATTATAATACTAGTAGGTCTTTAAGGAAAACCGACCTAAAGGAACTATCCTTTTAAAAAGGCTATAAGAAATAGTATAATAGTCTCTTAAGGAGGACCCCTTATTATAGAAGAAGATAGATAAGATTTAGGTTACTAAGTAATAGTAACTAATAACGCCGCTGCCCTTTTTTAAGCTATAAATTTAAGGAAAAGTTATTAGTATAGTAAATCCGGTATTTACCCTCCCTATAGATTAGTAAGACTACTTATTAAGACCCTCCGATTATCCCCTACGAAAATTAGCTATCCTTAACTTTAGTACTTCCTTAGATATCTATAATATACTCTTATAATTCTAGTCCTTTAAGAAGGTATAAAGGGAATACTTTATTACTAGGGAATTAATTATATAGATAGAAGGATATAGAAGTGTAAATTTTACGAGAAAATTACTTAATAGGGCTATATAAATTCTACGATAAAAAAAGGTAGCTTTTTACCCTTAATTTTTAATAAGCTTAATTTCCTTCCGCTTTCTTTAAGAGGAAGGAATCTTTTAGGATATAACTTCTAAGCCTATAAGGCTAGTTTAAAAGAATTAGACGATTAGGCTAATTAAGGAAAGATTCGGTTAATTTATTCTTAAATTCCGACCTATCCTTAGGAAGGAATCTTTTAAAAAGTTAGCTTTCCTTACTTAAAGGAGGAATAGGTCTACTACTAAGGACCCTCTTTTAGTAGCCTAAGGAGACGGTCTTCTTTAGTATATATAACTTAGTTACCTAGGCCCCTTAGCTTTATATAAGCTAAGCTAATAATAAAGCGTACGAATAAGGGGACTAAAGACTATTAAATATAAATACTATAGCTAAGGAAAGACTAAGAGACGAATTTCTAAACGAACCCCTTTATAGTCGGACTAGCTATATAAGGAAATTTAAGTCGACTAGACCGATATCTCTAAGGACTAAGAAAGCTTTATTAAGGTAATGTTTTTTATAAATACTTTTTAGGGATAGTTTTCCCTTATTTCTTATAGACCTACTTAAGTAAGTATAACTAGTTTACCCTCTAAGACTTTATTAACTAGATAAAATCCTACTTTAGCTATAAGGTAGAGAAGATAAAGTATAATAGAGAGCTATTTATAAAGGATATCTTAAATTAGCTTTAAAAAAGGGGTATTTTACCCCTTCTATTAGCACTAAATACCTAGGCCTTAAACGGAGGGGTAGAAAGATTAAGGGGTGCTATAATAAAAAGGGCCTATACGATAAGTCTTATTAAAGGCTTCCCTATAACCTTTAAAGAGAAGTCTTTAAGACCGCCTATTACTTTTAAAACCGGACCCTAAGGGACCTTAAGGGCCTAAGGGACTATAAGGACCTAGAGACCCTATTTAAGACCTAAGGAATAGACTAAAAATCCCCCCTTAAGCTCTTTATAAAGAAAAGGGCCTCGCTAGCCTACCTTTATACTTATAGCTATAAGATATATACTATAACTACTAATATATAGCTAAAAAGGAAGAAGAAAAGAAAGCTTAATCTTAGAGCCTTTATTAGTTACCTTATTAGTTATAATTTTATAAATATCTTTTAGATTTAGATTCCTCTTTTAAGAAAGGTTATTTTAACTAAGGGTATAATTTTTAACGAATCTAGCTTCTTCGATAAAAAGAGGGATTAATAGCCCCTCTTACTCTTATATTATTAGCTAATTTAGAAGATTTAAATCCCCCTTTCTTATTAGTCTTAAGAAGAGGTTCTTAAGGTATTTAAAAAAAAGCAGAATTTTAGGAAATTAAGGAATTATATAAGGCTACGTAGTAAAAAGGAAGACGGAGTATAAGGCAGGATTTTTAAGGGAATTTATTAGTAGTATATTAGTATATAAAAGAGGTATTAAAGTTAATAATTCTATTTTTATCTACTAGCGGATATACTGCCTTATATAGATAATTATAGCTAAACGGAATAACCTTTAAGGACCGGATTTAGGCTACTATATAGCCCTAGGATTAGGGAATTTAGTAATACTTTAAGTATAGCTAGAAGTATCTTAGTTCCGCTAATATTTATATTTAAAGGAGGTTAGTCGTGCTAGTATTCTTAAGAGGTCTTGGCTAGTATTCTAAGCTAGCTCTATTCCTTTAATTCCTAATTATATAATAACCGGCAACTAGTTTAATATATAATAATATATAAAGTAACGAGCAATTCTTACTCTATAGGATAGGATTTTATCTATAATTAATATACTACTTATTAGCTTATATAATTAAGAGAGTATATTATAGCTACTTTATTTATAATAGGAAAATATTATCCTTTATAGCTTCCCTTAAAGAGTAGATTTAGATACTCTTTAATAATTTATTTACAGTAGTTTATATATAAGGTAAAAACCTAATTTAAGAAAACTACTTTTATACCTTAATAGGATATATAAAAATCTATTCTTTCTTAGGAAAAAGAAATCTATAAGTATATACTAATAGAAAAAACCTATAGTAGGAAAAATCTATAGTTATAATAATTACTTATAAGATAACCTTATATAAGGTAAAACCTATTATTACTAGGAAAATCCTTATAGATAAAAACCTAGTAAATATTTCTCTAAGAAACCTAGTAAAAGGAAAAACCTAGTAAGGGAAAGATATAGAAAGTATAAGAAATATCTAAAAACCCCTTTTAATTACTTAGGAACTTATATTAAGGATAGACCGTCTTTAAATTTATAGAGTAATCTAGGTCTTAATTCCTTCGTAAAAATAATAGCTATATTATCTTTTAATTTAATATAAAAAACTTTAATTTCCCTTTTTATTATACTAGTTTTATTATAGTAAAAAGCTAATCTTATAAACTTAGACCTTTTATAAAATTCCGGATTTTCTATTAATTTAATAGTAGTAGTATTATCCGTTAAAATAAGAAGTATAGTATTAAGAATCTTAATAAGTAGATCCTTAGTAATATACTTAAAAAGTATATTTAAATAAATAGCTTTTTTATTTACCTCTTTAAGGCTAATATACTTTACTTTATAAGTAGAAAGGGTAATAGCTTTCTACTTAAAGTAAGCCTAGCTTATTATATTATTATATAAATAGAAATAGTAACCGGAAAAGGATTTTCCGTCTATTAAATCTAAGGCCTAGCTAGAGTTAGTAAAACCCTTTATATATATATAGGTAAAAGGAATATTATAATTATATTTAATCCTTAGGCTAGGGTATTTATTTAAATATTTCTAAATTATATTTAAAACCTTAAAATATATATAATTAGGCTTTACCGTAAATCTAGTATAGGAAATTATAGAATATAAGATATCTAGCTTAATAAATAAGGCTAAGTATAAAAAAGATCTTATTTCTTTCTAAAATTATAATATATCTTCCTTATAAGGTAATTCCCTTACTTTTATAAGCTTAAAGCTTACTAAAGCGGGTAAATTTAAAGTCCCTAAGCTTTCTTTATTAAATTCCTTTAATTTATTTAAGGTATAATATTCTTAGGATATATATAGCTCTTTATTTTCTCGGTGTATTATAATATTTAAACCTAAGAAGTCTTTTATATCTCTTAAAATAGTATAATCTAAGAATTTAGATAATTCTTTAAATAATCTTTCTTTTATTATAGATTTAAAGGGCCTTACTATAAGAAAGTTATCGATATAAATTACTAAGGCTATACTATAGTTCTTACTTATAAATACTCCTTTATCTATTAAAAGAAGAAGAAATCTAAGTTTATTAAGTATAATTTTTAAATAATTATACTAGAGCTTAGGACTTTATTTTAGTCTATATAATACGTTATTTAGCTTTACTATAATTTTATTAGTTTTATATAGGTCTTAGAATTTAGTTAATTTAATTTCTTTTACTTTATAAGCTAATTTATATTTTAAATAATATTCTTTAAGAGTATATTCTTCCTAGGCTATAAGAAGAGCGATATATACTTCGCTATCTATATCGGTATATATAAAGGTATTTATTATTATCGCGAAGCGTGGCCTGATTTCGTAGTTCTCGGAGATATCCCTTAGTAAGAGGGACTAAGGAAGCTAAAAAACACCCGGTGTAGAAAAAGGAAGAAGGAGCTAAAAAGAAGTGCAGAAAGGAGGGTAGGGGCATAAGTGGCGATAGCTTCCTATAGAGGTGGCGAGAGATAAGACGGATATGCCGGCAACGGCTAGAAAGGAGGAGAAAAACCGGCAAAAAGCTCGGTAGTTAAAGGGACATTAGTAGCTTCTTTAAGCAGGATCTTCTTTATTAATTAGGATGCTAGACGGGTATAAAGAGGGGCGTTAGATAGAGGAAAGAAGGAGAATTAAGGAAAAACAATAATTACTCCCCTACCTTTATTGCTGCCCCCGTAAGAATTAAATCCCTCTGCCCTGCCTGTCCGACCCCTTACTTCTAATTTCACCTTCGTGTATTTTTATATACTTCTCGCATCTCTCTTCGCGAGAATTATATCTATTTATAAAGCTTTAAATTTATAGATACTATCTAAAATAAGTAGAATTCTAATAGATTTAAGTCTAGCGATAGTTAAGAAAGTATCTAAGAAATCTAAGCTATAGATCTACTTTAATCCTTATATTATAAAACGGGCTTAATATTTTATTATATTATTTTAACTATCCTTTTTAATAGTATAGACCTTATAGTATCTTATAGTCTCCTTATCTTTAAGGAGGTAGGAAAACTCCTAAGAATTATAATTAATTAGCTAGATAATTTTATAAATTATAGCTTCTTTCTAAAATACTACTTTAGGGCTATTTATTACCTATTTTTAGGTCTTTAGAAATTTTAAATGCTTATTTTCTATACTAACTAAAATTAACTTTATAAAATTATAGTTTAAAAATAAATTAACGTTAGGGTATTTAATATAGTTAAAATCGAACCCTTCTAGCTTCTTAGGTAATTCTATTACTATTTTACTAGTAATAGGAATAAGATTATTATTTAGAGACTCTTCTCTTATAAAAAGTAAGGGACTTTTATCTCTAGGTTCTTTAATAGCTTCTTTTATAAGGATATAGCTTTCTAGCTTATCTTTATTTATAATAAAATTAAAATTAAAGGTATTATTACTACTAGAAATTTTATGATTTTTTATAAACTTATTTTCTAGTATAGTAATATCTCTAAAAATAATAACCTTTCTCTTAGAAAAATCCTAGATTTTATATATATTTTCTAAATAGCTTACTATTCTTATAAAGAGAGATATAAAAAGTATATATAAAATATATAAAGGTAAAAGTAAAAGTAAAGGGTTAGATAGGTAGGGTAGAGATATTTAATTCTTATAGGGGCAGTAATTATAATAAGGGAGTAATTATTATATTGCCTTAATACTCCTTCTTTCCTTTATCTAACGCCCCTCTTTATACCTATCTAGTATCTTAATTAATAAAAAAGATCTAACTTAAAGAAGCTACTAATATCCTTTTAACTACTAAGCTTTTTACTAGTTTTTCCCTTCCTTTCTAGCTATTACTAGTATATCCGTTTTATCTCTTACTACCTCTATAAGAAGCTATTGCTACTTTTACTTCCCCTCTTACCCCTACCCTTTTCTTTATACCTCTTTTTAGCTCCTTTTTTAAAACCTATTTTTTTTAGCTTCCTAGGTCCCTTATACTATAAGATATCTCTAAGAACTATAAAATTAAGCTATACTTTACGATATACCCTCTTAGCTATAGCCTGCTCTTATAGAAAGGGTAAAGCTAAATACTTAGGCTAGTAAGCGTATAAAGTAGGTCTTAGTCTATACTTATCCCTTACTTAAGAAATCTAGGTTTTAGCCCTAGGCTCTTTTAGACCTACTTTAGGAAAAAGGGGCCTAAGGAGGAAATTAAGTCCTATAAGAAATAAGGGCTTCTCTAAGGATAAGTCCTTAAAAAGGGGGCCTTTAAGAAGAATAAGTCTTAATTAAGCTAGGGGCCCTCCTTTAAGATAAGTCTTAATTCCTCTCTTTAGCTATAGACGTCTTCTTTCTCTTACGTACTATTAGCTCCTTTTATAGACTCTTAAGGTAAGCTTCTAAGGATAGCTTCTTTTAAACGTCTTCTAGCTTAATTTACTATAAAAAGATAGCTAGCTTTTACTTTAGTAAGGGCTTTATAAGACCGTTAGCCTTTATTAATATTATTAAAACCTAACGGATAGAAATAAGTCCCTTTTAGACCTCTTAGCGTAATTAATACTAATAGATATTAATACACTATAGCTAGGTTAATAGCTTTACGTTTTCTATTAGAATTTATATAGTCTATATATTATTATATTTTATAGGTAATAGGGTTAGTATAACGACCGGTGTTATTCCTAAGGGATAAACCTATCGAGGGGTTTATATTAGCAGATATAATAGGGCGTAGTCTAAGCAATAATAAGTATATTACGTTAGTAATAAGTCGGAGGTCGTAGACCGTAGACTATAACTAGGTAATTAGAATTAGAGATAGAATCGTAATAAAGATCTATATTAAAAGCTATCGAGCTATCTATCTAAAGGAGTAAAAGTAGGTAGCTATATATACCCGTAGAGACTATCCTTAGATCACGGTCCTAGCCGTAATCCCCTTCGTAGCTTACTATAGCTCACGAGTGAGCCATGCTCCTAAGTAGTGATCTATCTATATAAGGCTTACTTAGCTTACGTACGCTCTAGGTGAGCTAAGCCTAAGTGACTTCTCGTCCCGACTATTGTTCCGAGCCGCCTTATCACGTGAACGTGGCCGGCTCTCCTACGGCCCGCTAACCGTGGTCGTAATACGATGTCCCCCCTCCTTTTAGTCTTGTCCGTAAGACCTGCTGCTGCCTTAGCCGCCGTGTATAAATATACCCTTATCGCGCGTATATATATTCCCCGTTCGTTCTTTCTATCCCTTAGGATATACTGCTAATAGTATGTCTAGTCGCGTATCGAAGGATCGTTCTCGTAAGACCCTCGAGCGTATTCGTTTAGCTAAGTCTATTAATCGTCTTAGTTTCGACGTTATACCGTGTTCTTTCTATTCGTCGCGCGGTTTCCGCTATAAAATGCTAGAGAAATCTTCTAAGTATGCCGAATATATACGGCGGGGTCGTTCCTACGATGCGTCGGGCGTAGCGATTAGCTCCCGTAGGTAACTTCGTTGTCCTGCCTATTATTTATAGCTAACGTGTGTCTTAGTGTCCCGAATAAATCTAGAGTCCGATCGATTAGATAAAGAAGAAGAAATTGCTAAGGAGCGAATATTAAAAGCTTAAGCCGACCTAAACGAAGCCTTAGCTCGTTTAGCGCGGCTTCGCCGTTAAAAGCGCTAGCTAAAGACAAAGGGTACCGAGATAGTCCGTCGGGGCCTTCGTTCCTTAGATAACCTTAACGAGGCTAAGCGCTAAGAATCTAAAGCGGTAGTCGATGTTTAGTTTATAGGTAGATTTAATATAATTAATTAGAATGCTATTAGTTCGTTAAGCGATTTTACGATGCCTAGGGTAGATTTTGCTAGTAGAACTATCGAAGTAGAGAACTATAGTAGGTTAAGTGCTTAAGTAGTTCCTAGGTATTTTCTTCTAGTCTATATTCCTTTTACTTAATAAGGTATTCTTATTACTAACCTTATTTTCTTATATCTAGTATTTATTTAGCTTTATATTCCTAAGTATCGTCGACTTCGATTTTTTCTTATAGTTTAGCGTTTCGTAGTACTAGTTTTAATAATAAGATATAAAATATCGGGTATATCCGTATTATTGTTAGTAGCGAAAGTTCGTAGTTAACTTTTAAAATAATTTTCTTAACCTTAAACGGTCTAAGTTTCTTAAAATCTAATTTATTGCTTAGTCGTTTTATTTTAATATTTCGTCGTACGAGGTAGACTATATCTCCCTCTTAAAAGATTGGTCCCTATAATCTTTTCTAATTATAGTAAGTAGATATTCGTTTTCTAATAAATTAAAGTTCTTATTATATTTCTTTATATAATTTTCGTAGCTAATCTACTTATAGTATCGCTCGTTCCGCTTATAGTCCTTATTAAGTAACCTTAAATACTTCTAGGTTATATCTATAATTAGCGTATGCTAGTAAGAGCTTAGTTATTTCCGTAACTAAGCTATTATAAGCTAGTTGCGCTATTAGTAGCTATTTAACCTAATCGTTTTATTCGTAGCTAATATAGTATCGTAAATATTATTTAAGCGTTTAGTTAAGTCGTTCTATTTATCTATCTATTTATAGGTAATAAGCTATACTAAGCTTATATTTCGTCCCTAATTATACTATAAGAGCTTGCTAGAACTTAGCTATAAATATACTTCCTTTATTAGAGATAATCTCGTTCGGTAGTCCGTAATTACTAATAATTATTTATAGGAATATATATACTAGCTCTTCTATATTGCTTGCTTCTTTATATAGTAAGAAGTATCCGTACTTCGTTAGTTTATTAGTAATAACGAATATACTATCGTACTTAACGTTAGTTATAGGTTCTTTTAATAGTAGTAGCTTTATAATATAGTCGAAAGCTATTAAATCCTATAGCTTCTCTAGTACTAGTAGCGGTTATAATTCTCTATATAGCTTATATCGTTTAGCTTTACTTTATACGTAAAGTTTATATTTTTTAATAACTTATTATACTACTTCTTTAAGCTATAGGAAGTTATATTATCGTTTAATCCGTTCTAGTATTCTTTAGATTCCTTAGTATCTATATATTAGATATTCGTATATATCTTATATAACTTTATCTCGTAATTCTAGTAGTATCTAGATTTTATTTTTATATATTAGAACTTTTAAATATTTTATATTATATCCGTTTAGTGCTTTATATTCTTTTATCTATTTTAGGATCTTTTAGTATATTAAGTCGTCGGGTTATACTTTAAATATTATATTTAGCTATCGTTGCTAGTAGTTCCCGTTTTCGTTGATTTCTAGGAGCTATCCTTTCGCTATAGGTGCCCCTATATCGTAGTTACTTCGTCGACTAAGGGTATTAGCTCGACCGTTTTTTATTCCTTTTCTAAAGATTATTTCGTAGTTAAATTCTAATAAGTATTCGGCCTATTAGATCTATCGTCCGTTTAACTATTACGTCGTTGTAAAATATAAGATATTCTTATAGTCTATATAGACCTTAACTTTATATTTACTTCCGAGAAGGTAGTATCGAAATTCCTTAAAAGCTTAAATAATTACAAGGAATTCTTTATCGTAGATAGGGTAATTAAGTTCTACGCTATATAGCTTCTTCGAGTAGAATATAATTAGTTATAGTCTTCCTTTATTATCTTTTTATCCGATTTATACTCCTAGAGTAAAGTCTAATATATCGGTTTTAAGTTTAATTTATTATTTTAGATCAAAGGTAGTTAAGACTAGTTCTTACGTAATCGTAGTTTTAATATATTCGAAAGCTTCGTTAGCTTTATCGTCTTATATAAATTCTTTTTCCTTCTTCGTTAAGTTATATAGTAGTACTATAATCTTTCCGAAATCTTTAATAAATCGTTAATAGTAATTTATAAATCCTAGGAAACTTTATACGTCCTTAACGTTCTTTAGCGTTAGCTATTCTTTAACTAAGTTAATCTTATCTTATTATATTTATATCTCTCTTAGTAAGATCGTATATCCGAGGAAGTCTACTTCCTATATATAGAACTTACTTTTTTCTAGTTTAACTAGTAGTTTCGCATTCTAAAGTACGCGGAGTACCTTATAGATATATTCCTTATATTCTTCTAGGGTGTCCGAGAAGATTAAGATATTATCTAGGTATACTACTATAAAGATATCTAAGTATTCGCGTAGGATATTATTAATTATCCATTAGAAGGTAGCTAGTATATTTATAAGTCTAAATAGTATTATTAGATATTCGAATAGTCCGAATTTCGTTTTAAAGGCTATTATCTATTTATATCCCTTTTTTATACGTATTAAGTTATAGGCGCCTTTAAGGTCGAGGGCTATAAACTATTTTTTACTATATAGTCGATCTTATAGTTCTAATATAAGCGGTAATAGTATTTAGTCCTTTATTATAATATCGTTTAAGCGTCTATAGTCGATAACTAGTTATAGCTTACCGTTTTTCTTTAAAATAAATATAACTAGGTAGCTTACTTTAGATATTAACGTTTATATATATCCCTTTCGTAGATTCTCGTTAAGGTAGTCGCATAGCGTTTATAGTTACTTTTCGTTTAGGTTATAGATCTTATAGAACGTCGGCGTTATTCTATCCTTAAGATAAATTTCGTGGTCCTATTAGCTATATTCGGGTAACCCTATCTTAAGTTCTTCCTTAAAGAGTTTATTATATTTCCGGTATTCTTAGGGGATATTCTTTATTCTATCTTATAGGCTTTATTCTTTCTTTTAAGAGCTAGTTTCTCTTAACTCGAGCTCTTTATTAATTTATTTAAGGTCTTTCCTTAGAATAGCAATAACTTTTTAGATCTTTATATTATATCCTTTATTCTATTTATATCGGATACTAGGTTATATAGCTATATTAGTCCGTACGTAGGTCTTATTAGTCGATTTTATTATATCCGCCGGTTCGGTTACTATCTTCGTTCGTATCGCTAAAGCCTATAATAATTTACTTAAACGGTTATCCCTTTTATCCTATTTAGTAGCTAAATTATCGCAAAATTTTACTTTCTTTTAAATCTACTAGTCCTAGAAACTTACGTCTTCGTCTTAACGTAGCTAGCTAGTTTTCTAGTTAATTAATAGGTTGCTCTCCTATAGCTATAGAAGCCCTAATATAAGGTCGTGTTCTCTAATATCTATAATATCGAAGTTAACTCGTTCGTTATAGCCCTAGATATTAATATCGAGGTAATTAATCTCTATATTAATAATTCCGTTATTATAGTTAAAGGCCTCTCCTTCGATATTTATAAGTTTATATAGATCTTTCTTATATCTCTATATAAGTCGGTAACGATTAATAACTCTAGGTAAAACGTAATTACCTATCGCGCTATAGTCTAAAAGTATACGTACGTAATATCCCGCGATTTAAATATCTAATACTATTTAGTCGCTATAGCTTACCGTTGCTATATATAGGGTCCTTAGATCTTATTATATCGTGCTAGTCTATAGCCCTTTTATAGATAGCGTACCTCGTTTTTTACCTAGTCCTTATTCGTTTTATTTAGGTATTCTTCTTCGATTTATTATTAATATTGTTTCTTTATATTTTTATCGCGTAGTATTATATCGGGGCTTAAGAGACTAATTTCTTATAGCTAATTAAAGATTTCTTATTTCTTAACGCTATATCGTTTATATTATACTACTTTATAGTTAATTATATACTATGCTTTGTAATTCTATTCGTTTTCGTACTAAAGGTTAAGTTTTCGTTTAGCGTCTTTCTATTTTTTACGTAGTATTTCTATATCGATTCTTCCTTAGTCGAATACGGCTTATAGCCTTTATATATATTGCTAATAATATTTTAGTATACCGTTATATCGTTTATACTATGCTCGTGCTTTTTTATATTTATAAACTCTATAGTTTAGGTATACGTATTTATTATAATCTTCTTTATCGTATTTAACTTATTGCGTAAGTCTTTAGAATATTAAGGGTTCGGATGCCTTAGAGCGAGTAGCGTTATACTATTCCTCTATTTTAGCGTGTTTATAGATTTTATATATCTCCGAAAGATATCTCGTTAATAAACTATAATTATCGCGGTATTTAAGTAGCGTGCTATAATCGGGTTCTAATAATATAACTTAGTCGTTTAGGTAGCGTTAATCGATTTTCTAGTAGTCTAGTTCTATACTTAGGTAGGGTTTCGAAAGTACTTATCCTTTAAACTTAACTAGGAAGGTATTATATCGTGCCTTTATCTAGAAGTATATTATATAATCTAGGTAAACGTATAATATCTATAAAATATACTTATAGTGCTCGTAAGTAAGTAGTGTTTATAGATCGTCTCTAAATTCTCCTCGTAGTTGCTATTCTCGTTATAGAGCTATAAAGGTATTAACTATAGCGATAGCTATAGTATAGTCTCCTCCGCGTAGTGCTAGTTAATATCGAATTAGTATAGCTTATTAGTTTTCTATAAGAATTTAAGGTATTTATTAGGTTTTAATTTTAAGTATTTCTTCGAATTCTTTAAAGTATAGAGCGTGTTCTCTAATCGTAGCATTTTCCTTTAGTAGTAAGGGTAGTAGTATAAGTTCGTTCTCGTCTTCCGTTTCTCTAGGTATTTCTTATTCTTTAGAGCTTATATCGTCGATACTTCGTTATTCCTTTTTAGGTTACTATCCGAGTTTCGTAAGTATAAGGGCTATATCTATATCTTTTTTATTATATTATTTATAGACTGCCCGTCGCTATTATCGATTTTTATTTTATATATCTTCCTAGAATCGTTTACTATACTTCCTAATCTAGTCTTAGGAGACTCCTTTAGGATAGGGGTATTCGGGTTCTACGAATTTAACTTATTTCTATATTTTAGGATCCCTTTATTATATTATTATAAGGGTTTTCTTTAGTAGCTTTAGGAACTATCCGGTACCGTTTTTATCGTTTAAGTATACTATATATTCGTCGTTATAGTATATAGTCTAACTAAGGAGTTTATACTTTAGTTCCTATCTATTAGTAGCGTTTAAGTATTTCTTACCTTCTAGGGCTAGTGCCTAGTAGGTTTTCTTCTCCTTATAAGGTTATCTATATTCTTTAGAGTAATATCTAAGTTTCCTATAGTTAAAATACTTTCCTTTGCTTTTTTATATTACGTTTAGGTCTATCCTACCTAGGTTAGTTATATAGGCGTAGGCAATAGGAGTTTCGCGCTTCTTTTTATAGTTAGCGCGTCGGTTAAAGTTATTCCTATAGGAAGGGTTCTAGTTTCCTCTTCCTTATTTCTTTTCTTAGCGTCGCGTATACTATCTATCGTCGATTCGTACTACTATAGCAATATAGTCCGAGAGGTTATTAAGTTAATTTTCCTTATAGAGCTCGTCCTTAACTTCTTCTTTAAGCCCGTCGTAGAATCGTAATATAAGAGGTTCGTCGTCCTAATTAAGCTTTAAGGTGACTTAATAGAACTTCGTAGTATAATCCGATACTAAGATCCTTTATCGGAGTTCTCGAAGTTTCTATTTAGCTTCTCGTTCCTCGTTAGTTATTCCAAATACCTTTATAATAGCTTCTTCGAATCCTTAGAAACTAGCAAAGACTTTATCTATCTCGTTATCTCGTCGCGCTAGTTAGTTATTAAGAAAGTCCCTTATAATAGGTCTAAACTAAGCGAGTACCGTTCTAGATAAATAATTTCCTACGTAGAGTACCTTTTCGACTAAGTCCGAAAGTTTAGTAGGGTAAAACCGGTAGTAGGCCTTAAGTTAGGTAAGAAAGTCTCGAAGCGTGCTATAAGTACCGTTAAATAGTCCTAGCTATTTTAGTTTAACTACTTCTCCGAGGTCCCTAACTTATCCGTTGCCTCCTCCGTTCCTAAGTAACTATACCTTATATTAAAGGGTAATAATCTCGCGTATTATATCCTAAGGCGATATAGTAGCTCTAGAGTTAGTTAATCTAGCTTACTATATAGGTATATTAATAGTTACGATATTGCTTAGAGTAATATAGTATTATACTAAATAAGAGCTTTTAATATATAACGACCGGTATTATTCCTAAGGGATAAACCTATCGAGGGGTTTATATTAGTAGATATAATAGGGCGTGGTCTAAGCAATAATAAGTATATTACGTTAGTAATAAGTCGGAGGTCGTAGACCGTAGACTATAACTAGGTAATTAGAATTAGAGATAGAATCGTAATAAAGATCTATATTAAAAGCTATTAAGCTATCTATCTAAAGGCGTAAAAGTAGGTAGCTATATATACCTATAGAGACTATCCTTAGATCACGGTCCTAGCCGTGATCCCCTTCGTAGCTTACTATAGCTTACGAGTAAGCTATGCTCCTAAGTAGTAATCTATCTATATAAGGCTTACTTAGCTTACGTACGCTCTAGGTAAGCTAAGCCTAAGTGACTTCTCGTCCCGACTATTATTCCGAGCCGCCTTATTACGTAAACGTGGCCGGCTCTCCTACGGCCCGCTAACTATAGTCGTAATAGTTAGAATTTATAGTTATAAAGATATTAATAGCTAGCTAAGGAAAGTTACTTCTTTTAACGCTTTTAAAAGAACTAGTAGCTCTGCCTTTATACTTAAAGTAGTAACGGTAGCTTACTTTAAAGCTCTCTAAGTAATAGTTCCTCTATAAAGGGATATAATATAACTAAAAAAGCTCTTTCTATCTAATAAATTATCTATAAAAGATAAATCGCTTAAATAAAGGAAGAATTTAATAGCTAGTTTCCTTTATTACCTTCCTAAGTATAGACTATATAATCTTATTAAATAAAGATAAAGGATTACTTAGTCTATTACTTCTTAGTACCTAGGGCTAGGATTTTAGTTATACTTAGCTAGCTAAGAGACTAAAAAAGAGATATCCGGTCTAGTAAAAATAGCTAAAAAAAGTAAGGAGCCTACCTTCTATTAATATTAGTATTTCTCTTACTCCTTAGCTTAAAAGGATAGATTAAGTAAAAGTTCTTTATTTAATATTAACGTAAAGGGAAGCTTCTTATTAAGGGAATTAAGGCGGTATTTATAAGCTACCTTATTAATATAGGCGTCCTAGGTAAGCTAGATAGTCTATTAAGACCTATTTTAAAGGATTTATATCCCTAAAAACTACTTTACCTCCCTTAGCTTAGTTATCTTATACCTTTATTATAGGCCTTTTATAGCCTCCCTAGCTATTACTTCTTCCTCTTCTAAGTAGGCCTAGATAATATTATTAACGTAAAAGAAGACTATAATTTTACCCTTTTATATTATATACGGTTCCTAAGGGACCTTCCTAAAGCCTAAGGCTTTAAGGGAACCTATAAAATGCTATTACTAAAGAAGGGGTAATCTTTATAGTCTATATAGAGCTTTCCTAAGCTATAAAACCTTTCCTAGTTATTAGAAACTAAGAGGAAGTTATATATAGATAACTTCTTCTTCCTTAAGTAAGTAGTTAATAAAGGCGTTAACTATATCTATTTAATTAAGTTTAAGGTCGAATTCTACTACTATAGCTATAAGGGTCCGAAAAGACATCCTTACTAAGGTAGTTGCCCTAGTAGGTAGATCCCCTTTTTCCTATTAATTCTTATAGATAACTAGCTAGGCTTTATACTTTTAAAGGAAGCTATATTTATTAGTCTTATAGATAAAGACCTACTTATAGCTAAGGACTTATTTTCCTTTTACCTTTTCCTTAAGGACCTCTTTAAAAGACCCTATCTCTTTATATAAGGCTAGGTAGTCTTTCTAGGCCTAGAAAAACTAGTTTTTAAAGGGTGATTTTCTAGCTACTTTTAATTTATTAGTAGGTCTAAGAGGTCTCTTTTATATACCTTCCTTACTAATAATAGCTTAAAAAGCTAGCTTACTTTAAACGCTTTAAAAGAACTATCTTCTATAAGCGTTAGATAAAAGTTAGAAAAATAATCGAAATAAAAGAGAAATTAATCTTCTTTTATATTAGGCCCTATACCTTCCTTTGCTTTTTAAAGTAAAGATAAAAAGGCAGCTAGGTAATCCTTTAAGATAGGTGCCTTTCCTACCCCCTTAAGGGTTAAGATAAGAAGAGTAACTAAAAAAGCTACTTTTAGATCTTCTTTTTATATAAGAGGAGGCGTAGTAAGGTAAGCGTATTCTAGCTCTACCGCTTTACTATAGTCTCCTTTTTTATTTAGATTATTTAATCTAGTAGCTTCCTTTTTTTTAAAGTTAGCGTTATCCTTAACTACTTTAACGTTAGTTTCTTCTTTTATTTCCTTATCTAAGATCTCTTCTTAAGATTATTAAAAAGGGGGGATTTAGATCTTTTAAATTAGCTAACGTTATAAGAGTAAGAGGGGCTATTAATCCCTCTTTCTATTAAAAAAGCTAGATTTATTATAAATTATATCCTTAGTTAAAATACCCTTTTATAAAAAAGGAATCTAGATCTAAAAGATATTTATAGAATTATAGCTAATAAGGTAACTAATAAAGGCTCTAGGATTAAGCTTTCTTTTCTTCTTCCTTTTTAGCTATATATCGGTAGTTATAGCGTATACCTTATAGTAATAGGTATAAAGGTAAGCTAGTAAGGCCCTCTTTTTTATAAATAGCTCGAAGGGTAATTTTTAGTTTATTCTTTAGTTTAGTTCCCTAGGGTCCTTAGGGTCCCTAGGGGTCCGGTTTTAAAGGTAATAAGCGGTCTTAATAACTTCCCTTTAAAATTTATAGGGAAGCTTTATAGTAAGTCTTATTATATAAGCCCTTTCTATTATAGTACCCCTTAATCTTTCTACCCCTTTATTTTAGGCCAAGGTATTTAGTACTAATAGGAGGGGTAAAATACCTTTTTTTAAAGCTAATTTAAGATATCCTTTATAAATAGCTTTCTATTAAACTATATCTTCTTTACCTTATAGCTAAAGTAGGATTTTATTTAGTTAATAAAGTCTTAGAGGGTAAACTAGTTATACTTACTTAGGTAGGTCTATAAGAAATAAGGGAAAACTATCCTTAAAAAGGTATCTATAAAAAATATTACCTTAACAAAGCTTTCTTAGTCCTTAGAGACGTCGGTCTAGTTAACCTAAATTTCCTTATATAGCTAGTCTAGCCTTAAAGGGGTTCGTTTAAAAATTCGTCTCTTAGTCTTTCCTTAGCTATAATATTTATATTTAATAGTCTTTAGTCCCTTTATTTATACGCTTTATTATTAGCTTAGCTTATATAAAGCTAGGGGGCCTAGGTAACTAAGTTATATATACTAAAGAAGACCGTCTCTATAAGCTACTAAAAGAGGATCCTTTATAGTAAAACTATTCCTCTTTATAAGGAAAGCTAACTTCTTAATAGATTCCTTCTTATAAATAGGTTAGAATTTAAAAATAAATTAACCGAAGTTTTCCTTACTAAGCTTAATCGTTTAATTCTTCTAAACTAGCCTTATAGGCTTAGTCGTTATATCCTAAAAGATTCCTTCCTCTTAAAGAAAATAAAAGGAAATTAAGCTTATTAAAAATTAAGGGTAAAAAGCTACCCTTTTTTATTAAAGAACTTTTATAGCCCTATTAAGTAATTATATCGTAAAATTTACCGTTTTATATCCCTTTATTTATATAGTTAATTCCTTAGTAATAAGGTATTCCCTTTATACCTTTTTAAAGGAATAGAATTATAAGAGTATATTCTAGATATTAAGGGAAGTACTAGAGTTAAGGAGAGCTAATCTTTATAGGGGATAGTTAGCGGGTCCTAATAGGTAGTCTTACTAATTTATAGGGAAGAGGAATACTAGATTTACTATACTAACGATTTTTTCTTAAATTTATAGCTTAAATAAGGGTAGCGGCGTTAGTTATTATTTCTTAGTAACCTAAATCTTATCTATCTTCTTTTATAATAAGGGTCCTCCTTAAGAGACTATTATATTATTTCTTATAGCCTTTTTAAAGGGTTAAATCCTTTAAGTCGGTTTTCCTTTAAGACCTACTAGTATTATAATAATTAATAGCCTAGGGATTTATAGGCTAAGTAGCCGTTTTATTATTTAGTCTTTTATTTCTTTAAGGAATCCTTATCTTAATTTAAAAGGTCTACTTAAAAACCCCCCCTTTTTACCCCTTATTATTAATTTTAACGAGGTTCGATTTCGCCTAGTTCCTTAGTTTTTTAACTAATAGACTAAAAGGTCTATTAATAGACTAGTCGACCCTTATAGTATAGTAGTTATATACCTAGGAAGCCTACTAGCTATAACGCTAGAGTTAGTTCGAATCTAGCTAGGGGCACGATTAATTTTTAGTCGGACTAGTAAACTACGCTAACCTACTTATTAATTAGCTAATTAGCGCTTCTAGAAGCGCTTATAAATATACTAGTAGTCTAGCCCCGCTATAAGTAGGCCGGCCTAGACCTCGCCTACCTTAACCTAGCGATAAATTTATTAGGACCTCCCCTTAACCCCGGTCTAGGCCCCCCGACCGGGAAAATAAAAACCTAGGGCCGATACTAGTAACTTAATAAGTATAGCGCGAAGCCGGTATAATAACCCGACTACCGGCCCGGCTAAAGGCTAGTATTAAATAAAAGAATAGCCCGCTAAGCCTTATAGTAGAAAAATAAAGTAGAGCCTAGGAAGATATCGTTATAGGATAAGGTTAAAGATAATTATATAATTAACTATTAACTATTAACTAAAAAAAACGCTTATACTACCGATTAACGCTATATACCCTACGTATATAAAGGAGTTACTTTCTAAGGTTACTTTATAGCGGGGCTAATATAATTCTAACTAACTATAATAATACCTAAGATAGCTAGCGTAAGATTCTTATATATTATAACCGCGACTTAGTATAAGGGCGGACTAGCTATAAAAGAGGGGAGGGTTTTCCTTTAGGCACTTTAGTTTTTCCCTCCTATTTAACGTCGAAGTTCTAGATACCTTTAAATAGGTTACTAGTATAATCTTAATAATAATAATAATAATAATAGACTAGTTAGGCCGGTCTAACTAACGTAACCGGGGCTAGGCCTAGAGTAAGAGGCGGAGCTAGGGCTAGGACTAGGGTAGCTATTAAAGATAAGGTTAAGGCTCTTAAGGGAAAAGGAGCTAGAGGGGTAACTACTATAGTAGTAATAGCGGTAGCCGTAGTAATAAGGGGTATAGTAGCTATAAGGGTAGTAGGTCGAACTATTTAAGTTAAGTACTAACTATAAAGGAATAAGACTACTTATTATTATACTTTAGTAGCCTCTTTATTTAGTTCTTAGCTAGTTTCTTAAAAGATAGTTAAGTAACTATTATTAATAGGATTTATTAGTAGAGATATATCCTATAGCTATTAAATAAAAAGAGCTTTTATTAAGAAGTATTAGTTAGCTTCCTTAAGGATTTCTTCTTACTTAGCTAGCTATAAAGAAGCTAGTAGGCTCTTAGTAAAAAAGTCTCTTAGGTATATCGTATAAGTCTTCTTAATATAGTTAGTTATATAGCCCCTTAAGGGAGCTATTAAGGTTTTAAGCTTTAAAAGCTACTACCTAAGAGTTTCTTCCTTTTAAAGAGAGATTAGTTTTATAGTACTAATAGATTTTATTATTACTATATAAGTAGTAGTTAGTAGCTTTATCTTATAAAGGTATTCTTTACGATAACTCTTATAGTTACCTAAGGTAATAAAAAAAGCTCTTTACTATATAGAGGTTAGCTTAGATAAGAGAGAAGCTCCCTCTATAAATTCTATTACTTTAGGTTAAAGAGGGGGCTTAAGAGGGTCCTACTTATTAAAGAAGACTAAATTATAAATAGTTCTATCTATATAAGCCTATAGCTCCTTTACCTACTTATCTTAATCTTAGGGCTCTATAAGAATCGTCCTATAGACTATAGGGGTAGTAGAGTCGTTTTTTAATATTATTATAGAAGAGGGGGTAGAAAAGTTAGTTAAAAATCAGCTTTTTTAGTAAGAGGAGTAAAAGAGAGCTATAAGGGATATAAGAAAGGTGCTTTTTATAGTAGCTAGAAGGTATAGGAATACTATTCCTCTTAGGCTTATAACTCTTATAAAGAGAGATATAAGAAGTATATATAAAATATATAAAGGTAAAAGTAAAATTAAGGGGTCGGATAGGTAAGGTAAAGATATTTAATTCTTATAAGGGCAGTAATTATAGTAAGGGAGTAATTATTATATTGCCTTAATCCTCTTTCTTTCCTTTATTTAATACTCTTCTTTATACCTATCTAGTATTTTAATTAATAAAGAAAATCCTACTTAAAGAAGCTACTAATATCCTTTTAACTACTAAGCTTTTTACTAGTTTTTCCCCTCCTTTCTAGCCGTTACTACTATATCTATCTTATCTCTCGCTACCTTTATAGGAAGCTATCGCTACTTTTACTTCCCTTCTTACCTTTACCTTTCTATCTATACCTCCTTTTAGCTCCTTCTTTAAAACCTATTTCTTTTAGCTTCCTAGGTCCTTTATACTATAAGATATCTCTAAGAACTATAAAATTAAGCTATACTTTATAATAACTATTATTCCTTTAAAAGCCTTATTATCTAGCTTATCTTTAAGGTCTTTATTCCAATAATATATAAGGCTTTTAAAGGTCTTAAATTTATTTAAGGTCTTAAAGGGCAGTATTATATTATCCTTCTTTTCTATAAGACTTTTAAATCCTATTATAGAATATAGTAATTTATTATATAAATAGGTAGCTATTAAAATAGCTTCTCCTTATAAGTATTTAAGAAGCTTAGTATTAAATAAAAGAGCTTATACTTTTTCTAATATTCTACGATTTATTCTTTTTATTCTACTATTAGATTTTAATATCTTAAAAGGACTAGAATTAAAGGTAATTCCTTCTTTTTTATAGTAAAGCTTTATTTTATATATAAATTCTTTAGTATTATTAGAAAATATTTCTTTAATCTTAGTATTTTAAGGTTATTTTATACCTTATTTTAAAACTCTAAGAACCTATTTAAAGCTTCCCTTTTTCTTAAAAGAAGGTATATTTCTAGATATTAGGTTCTTATATCTAGGAAAGAAATGTAATAGTAATATTTATTATAAGTAAGTACTTTAATTAGCCCTTAAATATTTAATACTATTTTTTTTAAATAGGAATAAAACCTATATAAGGGTTATTTATTAACCTTATTTATTACTATAGCTTTAATATATATTTCATACTACCTTATTTTATTTTCCTCTCTTAAAGCTATTTTTATATCCTTATTATATCTTTTTAATATTTTTAAAATAGCCCTACTATTTATATACCTTAAGCTTAAGTACTAAGTATAAAAAGCTATATCCTTTACTTTTAAAGATATAATAAGGATTAGTTAGCTTTTTAATAAAGGTTTTATAGGAATATAATATAATTTAAATTTTAAGAAATCCTTTAGTAAGGACCTTAGCTTTATTATTTAATAAAAGGACTTTATTTCCTCTTATTAAAGTTTAGGTATTATTAAAATAAGATTAGGATAGTATATTTACCCTTAATTTAAGTATATAAAAGTAGTCTTAAAGGATATACCTTTTTCTATTATATAGGAACTTAAATACTAAGTCCCCTTTTCCTTTTATTAATTTAAAGAAAGCTTTTCCTTAGTAAAATTTAAACTTAATCTTTTTATAGTTAATAAGGAAATTCTTATTAGATACTATATACTTAGTAGCTCCGGTATTATATATAAAATTAAAGATCTTTTTATTCTTATAACTAAGAAATCCTCCTTCTCTTACCTTTAAGACTAATTCCTTTATTTTAAGAATTAAGGCTTTTAAAGGTCTTAAAAAAGAGTCTTTATTAGCTTTTATTATAAGGGTAATTATAAAGGTTAAAATTACCTTTAAATCCTTAAACGTATATATAAGGGTTAGAGCTTTAAAAAGGTTTATAAGGTTAATATCTAGGTCTATATTATCTTCTTATAAAGCTATATTTAAGACCTTATTACTATCTTTTAAATTAGACTTTAGCTTAGTAATTCGAGCCTTCCTTTTTTTATTATTAGTAGAAATACTATTAAAAGGGGATTTCTTCTTAAAAAAAAGAAGATTTTCTCTTCTTAGAAATTTAAGTCTTATTATTATTTTTTCCTTAATTTAAAACCTAGTAAGCGGGAGCTTTATTTAGGTATAATTTATAGTAATTTACTATAAAATGCCTTAGTTTATTATATTCCTTATAATAAGGAGTATCTATAGAATTTCTATAGGATTTCTAAGGCTTCCTTTATATTAATAAGGCTTTCTCTTAAGATTCGTTTATATCCTTTATTCTTCTAGCTTCGTTTTAAAGACTAGCTATAAGGGTTTCGAGGGTAAACGCTATAGAATTATACCTAAGGCTCTATATAATATTTATAATATAGCTTTTAAATTCCTTATTAAAGTAATTAAGAATCTATACTATAAGAATAAATTCTAGAATTTCTATATTATAGGATTTTTAATCCTTATAGATTTCCTTTACCTTATAAAGTTATTTCTCTAAATTAAAGTCTAAGGGACTAAGATTAAAGAGCTGCTTAATAAGTAAATAATTTAATGAAAAGTTTAACGGATTATATAGCTTTTTAAGCTTATCTTATACTTCTTTAATATTTTTAGATACCGAATTTATATTAAGGGACTATCTTTAACTTAAAGGAATATTATAAATAAAGCCTTTATAGTTTTTATATAATTTACTTACTTTAGAGTAGTAATAAGCTTTCCTTTTATAAGGATAGCTTTTATCCTTATAGCCTATAATTTATCCTTATAGTCTATAAGGTATAATTTAAATTTCTCTTAAGTTTAGTAAATTTATATTCTTTCTATCTACTTATTTTATATAAATTCGGTATTATTTTATTTATAGGAATCGAGAAGTCTAGACTAGAGTTTAAGAGCGTAGGGAGGTAAAAGAAGTATAGGGGAATTTCGAAAGGAATTTTAATTAGGTATTTCGATAAGGAATTTTAAAGGTATAAGTTAATTTCCTAGCTTAAAAGAAGTAAGCTAAGCTTATAACCTCTTAATTATATAAGTAAGAGCAGAGTTTTAGGGATTTAAGGAATTATATAAGACTATATAATAAAAGGAAAGAAGGAGTATAAGGTAGGATTTATAACGGAATTTATTAGTAGTATATTAGTATATAGAAAAGGTATTAAAGTTAATAATTCTATCTCTATTTACTAGCGGATATACTACCTTATATAGATAATTATAACTAAACGGAAGAACCTTTTAGGACTAGATTTAGGCTATTATATAGCCCTAAGACTAAGAAAATTTATAATATCTTAAGTATAGCTAGAAGTATCTTAGTTCTACTAATATTTATATTTAAATAAGGTTAGTCGTGCTAGTATACTTAAGAGGTCTTAGCTAGTATTCTAAGCTAGCTCTATTCCTTCGATTCTTAATTATATAGTAACTAGTAACCTATTTAATAAATAATAATTTATAAAATAATAAACGATTCTTACTCTATAAGATAAGATTTATCTATAATTAATATACTACTTATTTACTTATATAATTAAGAGAGTATATTATAGCTACTTTATTTATAGTAGGAATACTATTTCTTATAGTTTAAAAGAAGGAGCTAAAAGGAGGTATAAAGAGGAGGGTATAGGAAAGAGGGGAAGTAAAAGTAGCGATAGCTTTATATAGAGGTAGTAAGAGATAAGATAGATATACTAGTAACGGCTAGAATATAGGTAAAAAACTAGTAAAAAGCTTAGTAGTTAAAAGGATATTAGTAGCTTCTTTAAGTAAGATCTTCTTTATTAACTAAGATACTAAATAAGTATAAAGAAGGGCGTTAAATAAAAGAAAGAAGGATAATTAAGGTAATATAATAATTACTCCCTTACTATAATTACTACCCCTATAAGAATTAAATATCCCTGCCTTACCTATCTAACCCCTTACTTTTACTTTTACCTTTATATATTTTATATATACTTTTTATATCTCTTATTATAAGAACCTTAGCTACTATATATAAATATACTTATATTATATTATTTATAAGTATATCGTTCCTTATTTCTATATCTTTTTAAGATATACTATTAATAGTATATTTAGTTATCTATTAAGAAATAGGTCTTAAAAAGCTTTTAAGTATATTACTCTTATTAAATATATTAACTTAAGTAAAGATATTATTAATATACTTTATATTTAGTATTTTAAGGTAAAAAGAAGTTATAAAATAGCTAAAGACTCTTTATACTATAATAATTATACTATTAGTAGTTATTCTTATTATAATAGTATTTTTAGTAACTTCTTTTTATAAGTGTCTTTTAATATTATATTTATGTATAGTAGCTAATATATTTCTTTTAATAATTAAAGTACTAATAAAGTAATATAACTTATATTTTAAAAAAAAGGAAGCTAAGGAAGTATTAATAAAGCTTTAGGTATAGCTTATAAACTTTTAGTCGTAAATACCTACTACTATTATTTATTTATCTTTTATTTAAAAGATTTAAAAATTAAAAAAGAAAAGACTTTTAAATTATTTTATTATAATATTAAGAAGTAAGTACTAAGTATACCGTCCTACCTACGCTTAATATATATAAGCATTAAGTAGTAGATAACTTATAATTATTAAGCGCTCTTAATAAAGTAAATTAGCTTTTATTTAATATTAGTAAAGAGTTTATAGATCTTAGTCTTTTAATTCCTTTTAAACCTTTTAGTAAAATAATTAAAGTAAAGAACTATAGTAAGTTAAGTACTTAAGTAATTCCTAGGTATTTCCTTTAAGCTATACCCTTTTTTCTTAATAAGTTACTTTTATTACTAACCTTATTTTCTTATATTTAGTATTTATTTAGCTTTATATTCTTATTTAATATTAACTTTAATTCTATTATATAGTTTAGTATTTTATAGTATTACTTTTAATAATAAGATATAAAATATTTTATATATTTAAATTCTCTTTAATAAGGAAAGTTTATAGTTAACTTTAAAAATACCTTTATTAACCTTAAATAATTACCCTCGTAGTATAGTAGTTATATACCTAGGAAGCCTACTAGCTATAACGCTAGAGTCGGTTCGAATCCGGCTAAGGGCACGATTAATTTTTAGTTAGACTAGCAGACTACGCTAACCTACTTATTAATTAGCTAATTAGCGCTTCTAGAAGCGCTTATAAATATACTAGCAGTCTAGCCCCGCTATAAGTAGGCCGGCCCGGACCTCGCCTACCTAGACCTAGCGACGAATTCGTTAGGACCTCCCCCTAACCCCGGTCTAGGCCCCCCGACCGGGAAAATAAAAACCTAGGGCCGATACTAGCAACTTAATAAGTACGGCGCGAAGCCGGTGCGATAACCTAACTACCGGCCCGGCTAAAGGCTAGCATTAATAAAAAATAGCCCGCTAAGCCTTATAGCGGAAAAATAAGGCAGAGCCTAGGAAGATATCGTTATAGGATAAGGTCGGAGATAATTATATAATTAACTATTAACCGTTAACTAAAAAACGCTCGTATTACCGATTAACGCTATATACCCCGCGTATATAAAGGAGTTACTTTCTAAGGTTACTTTATAGCGGGGCTAATACGATTCCGACTAACTATAACGATACCTAAGATAGCCGGCGTAAGATTCCTATATATTATAACCGCGACCCGGTATAAGGGCGGACTAGCTACGAAAGAAGGAAGGGTTTTCCTCTAGGCACTTTAGTTTTTCCCTCATATTTAACGTCGAAGTTCTAGATACCTTTAGATAGGTTACTAGTATAATCTTAATAATAATAATAACCTTAAATAATTTAAGTTTCTTAAAATCTAATTTATTATTTAATCCTTTTATTTTAATATTTCGTTATATAAGGTAAACTATATCCTTCTTTTAAAAGATTAGTCCTTATAATCTTTTCTAACTATAGTAAGTAAATATATATTCTTTAATTAATTAAAGTTCCTATTATATTTCTTTATATAATCTTTATAGCTAGTTTACCTATAATATTACTTATTTTACTTTAAGTCCTTATTAAGTAACTTTAAATACTTCTAGGTTATATTTATAATTAGTATATACTAATAAAAGCTTAGTTATTTTTATAACTAAGTTATTATAAGCTAGTTATTATTATAAAGTATAGCTTAATATTATAGTTCTTAGAAGTATCCTTTAATAAGAGGGACTTAAAAAGCTAAAAATACTAGTATAAAAGAAGGGAAAAGGAGCTAAAAGGAAGTATAAAGAAAAAGGTAAGGGTATAAAGGAAAGTAAAAGTAGTAATATCTTTTTATAAAGGTAGTAAGAAATAAGATAGATATACTAATAATAGCTAGAATAAAAAGGAGAAACTATTAAAAAGCTTAGTAGTTAAAAGGATATTAATAGCTTTTTTAAGTAAGATCTTCTTTATTAATTAAGATATTAAAGAGATATAAAAAAGAGCGTTAAATAAAAGAAAGAAAGAAAATTAAGGTAATATAATAATTACTTTATTACTATAATTATTACCCTTAAAAGAATTAAATAACTTTATCTTACTTATTTAACCCCTTACTTTTAATTATACCTTTATATATTTTATATATACTTTTTATATCTCTTTTTATAAGAGTTATACTATTAATAGCTATTTAACTTAATTGTTTTATTTATAGCTAATATAGTATTATAAATAACCTTTAAGCGTTTTATTAAGTTATTTTATTTATCTATATATTTATAAGTAATAAGCTATACTAAGCTTATATTTTATCCTTAATTATATTAAAAGAGCTTACTAAAACTTAGTTATAAATATACTTTCTTTATTAAAGATAATCCTATTTATAGTTTATAATTACTAATAATAGTTTATAAAAATATATATACTAGCTCCTTATATTACCTACTTCTTTATATAGTAAGAAGTATTTATACCTTTTTAATCTATTAGTAATAATAAGTATATTATTATACTTAACGTTAGTTAAAAGTAATTTTAATAATAATAGCTTTATAATATAGTTAAAAGCTATTAAATCCTATAGTTTCTTTAGTACTAGTAGTAGTTATAATTCTGTATTTAGCTTATATCTTTTAGCTTTACTTTACATATAAAGCTTATATTTTTAATAACTTATTATATTACTTTCTTAAGCTATAAAAAGTAATATTATTATTTAATTTAATTTATTATTTTTTAGATTCCTTAATATCTATATATTAAATACTTATATATATCGTATCTAACCTTATCTTATAATACTAATAGTATTTAAATTTTACTCTTTTATATTAAAACTTCTAAGTATTTTATACTATATCTATTTAAAACCTTATATTCTTTTATTTATTTTAGGATCTTTTAGTATATTAAGTTATTAGGTTATACTTTAAATATTATATATAGCTATTACTACTAGTAGTTTCTATTTATATTAGTTTTTTAAAGCTATCTCTTTATTATTAGTACTTTTATATTATAGTTACTTTATTAACTAAAGGTATTAAATTAACTATTTTTTATTCCTTTTTTATAGATTATTTTATAGGTAAACTATAATAAATATTTAGCGTATAAGATCTATTATTTACTTAACTATTATATTATTATTATTATTAAGATTATACTAGTAACTTATTTAAAGGTATCTAGAACTTCGGAGTTAAATAACAGGGAAAAACTAAAGTACTTAAAGGAAAACCCTCCCTTCTTTTTATAGCTAGTCCGCCCTTATACTTAGTCGTGGTTATAATATATAAGAATCTTACGCCGGCTATCTTAAGTATTATTATAGTTAGTTAAAATTATATTAGCCTTACTATAAAGTAACCTTAAAAAGTAACTCCTTTATATATATAGGGTCTTTAGCGATAATCGGTAGTACGAGCGTTTTTAGTTAATAGTTAATTATATAATTATCTTTCTTATAATAATATCTTCTTAGGCTCTACCTTATTTTTCTGCTATAAGGCTTAGCGGGCTAATTTTATTAATGCTAGCCTTTAGCCGGGCCGGTACTTAGGTTATCGCACCGGCTTTACGCTATACTTATTAAGTTACTAGTATCGGCCCTAGGTTTTTATTTTCCCGGTTAGTATCGCGAAGCGTAGCTTAATTTCGTAGTTCTTAGATATATCCCTTAGTAGGAGGGACTAAGGAAGCTAAAAACACCTAGTATAGAAAAAGGAAGAAGGAGCTAAAAAGCGGTATAGAAAGGAGGGTAAGGGCATAAGGGGAAGTATAAGTAGCAATAGCTTCTTATAAAGGTAGCGAAAGATAAAACGGATATACCGGCAATAGCTAAAAAGTATTATAGAGTAGACCTAAGAGGGCATAGGCTATAGTCGCGCTACTACCCCCCTCTACTATATACGGCGTATTATACGCACGCGATAAAAGGTAACGAATTAACTAAGCTACTTAGCTTATTAATTAACTATACTTATTAACTATCTAGGCAACGCCTAGACTCTTATAAAAAGGAAGGGAAAAACTAGTAAAAAGCTTAGTAGTTAAAAAGATATTAATAGCTTCTTTAAGTAGGATCTTCTTTATTAATTAAGATACTAGATAGGTATAAAGAGGGGCGTTAGATAGAGGAAAGAAGGATAATTAAGGAAATATAATAATTACTCCCCTACTATAATTACTACCCTTATAAGATTTAAATATCTCTACCTTACCTATCTATCCCCTTACTTTTACTTTTACCTTTATATATTTTATATATACTTCTTATATCTCTCTTTATAAGAGTTAGGGGGCCCGGACTAAGGTTAAGGGGAGGTCCTAATAAATTCGTCGCTAGGTTTAGGTAGGTAAGGTCTAAGCCGGCCTACTTATAGCGGGGCTAGACTACTAGTATATTTATAAGCGCTTTTAAAAGCGCTAATTAGCTAATTAATAAGTAGGTTAGTATAGTCTATTAGTCTAACTAAAAATTAATTATACCCTTAGCTAGATTTAAACTAACTTTAGTATTATAGCTAGTAGGCCTCCTAGGTATATAACTACTATACTATAAGGGTTTAACTATTATATTACTATAAAATATAAGATATTCTTATAATTTATATAGACCTTAATATTATATTTACTTTTAAGAAAGTAGTATTAAAACTTATTAAAAGCTTAAATAATTATTAGGAACTCTTTATTATAGATAAGGTAATTAAGCTTTATACTATATTACTTCTTAAAATAAAATATACTTAGTTTTAATCTTTCTTTATTATCTTTTTATTTAATTTATACTTTTAAAGTAAAGTTTAATATATTATTATTATTATTAAGATTATACTAAGGACTTAGTTAAAGGTATTTAGAACTTTAATATTAAATAAAAAGGAAAAACTAAAGTACTTAAGGGAAAACCCTCCCTTTTTTAATTATAAGTCTACCTTAAATAAGGTCTTAGTAGTAGTATATAAGAAATTTATACTAGCTACTATAGGCTTCTCTTATATACTTATATTTTAGTATAGGCCTTCTTAAGCTATAGCCGCTTTTATCTTAATTAGCCGCGGCCTAAGCTTACTAGCTTAGGCCTAAGGTTATAAGTAGTAGTCTTTTTTTAAGCGACTAACTTATAAGCGCCTTTATTCTTTATAGCTCCTACGCCGCTATTATAAAGCTATAGTTATATTAGCTTATTAATTAGTTAGTTAATATAATAGGTAGTATCTAGTTACTAGGCTAGGCGCTAATATAGGTCGCTCTTAGGTAGGGCTAGCTAATTAAAATTTAGTTAGCTAGCTCCGCTAATTAAAAATCGGTTCCTATTTAGCTACGCGACTTTTTAATTAAGGGCGCGGCGGCCTATATTTACTATTTATTATATAGTTACTAATTATACGCGCCTAGCCTATATATATATATACCTACCCTCTCCCTATAGTTTTATTCTTACCTCTTCTTACCTTTTTATTTATTATCCCTTATATAAGCTTAAAATCCTACTTATTTTATTTCCCTATCCTTAGGTCTTACTAGTAATATACTTAGATCTCTTAACTTTATTTCGTAATATCTAACTAAGAAGCTAGCTTAGGTAGTAGCAGCTTACCTTTTCTTAAGCCCCCTCCCTATAAAAAGGTCGCTATTATAATAGGTTTAAAGCGCTCTATCCTATATTTTATATATATTAAGCGTCTTACTAGTAAGCTTACATATAAGTCCTTTACTAGCTATTAAAACTAGTCTTATAAGTAATAGTCCTAGATATATCTTAGGTTAGTCTTACCTTTAATACTTTTACTAACTATACTAGCTATAAAGGCTAAAGTATATATTACTTACGCTAACTTTAACTAGTTTTATTACTAAGTAAGTATCCTTATCTTACTATAATATAGTTTAAGTTTAGCGCTAATTTATATTTAGATTACTTTTAAGGGTAAAAAGGCTATACGTGCCCTTTACTAAGCTTAGTTTAAAGTTAACTATCCCTTTCTTATTAAGGGTTTAGTATAAGAGCGCTTTTACCGCGTTACTTTAAAGACTTATATTTATACTAAGTAAAATACCCTTACTATTAAGGGTAAGAGCGTATTAAGTAAGTCCGCCCTTAGTCTAGCTATAGTAGCTAAGAATATTAAAACGCTCGCTATAGCTTTTACTTATTTTATAGATAATACCTACTATATATATAAATCCTTAAAAAAGTACCTAGGTAAGTTTAGTAATACTATTAAGACCTTAGCTTAAGTTAGGCCTAAGTTACTCTTAGTTACTTAAAAGACCTTTATAATAGTTAATAACCTTACTAACTATTTTTATCTTATTATTAGTAATAACTATAATAGTAAGAATAAAAGTAATAATTATACTAAGCTTAGTCTAGCTTCCTTTTAAAAAAGGGAAGGGTAAGGGTAAGGGTAAAGCGCCTATTAAGTTTAAGGCCCTATTTAATACTAAGGCTAAGGGTTCCGCTATTATTTTTATACCTATAGCTATCTTAAAGTTAGTTTAAGATCTTACTATATTCCTTTTAATTGGCTTTAATATCGAGCTATAGCTTAGTAGTTCTTATATTACTAAACTTACCTTAAAGCGTCCTTACTTTATATTACTTATTAACTTTACTAACGCTCTTAACTTTATTTAATAGTATCTTTATAATTATTATAGTTTAGTCTTAGCTAAGATTATCGCTAGTCTTAACCTTAATTAGATTTATAGTTATAGTATAAGCTATAGTAACTACCTCCGCGCGGCCGCTAATATAAGTCTTACTTTAATATAGTTTTTAATTATTACTTTATCTTATAAGCTAGCTATTTAAACTAGCTTTAGTTTAGGTTTAAGGTTAGGCCTAGCTAGCTATTATTAAGCTTCTTATAGTAGTAGTAGTCCCTATACTCCTTATAAATCTTAGGTTACTCCCTCTTATACCCTATATACTACCTTAAGGAGGTCTTATTATTCTTACTATAATAATAAGGTAAACGTTACTACTAATAAGTTAAGCTAAGGTTATAATTTAAAGGCTAGTTATTAGCTCTATCTTAGTTTAGTTTTAAGTTAGGTCTTATTTAGTTATAGTCTTTTAGTAGTAGGTCTTATTCTATAGCTATTAAAGCTAGCTTAGTTAGGTTTCCTTAGTTTTATTTAGTCTATAATTTAAGTAATAAGGTTTATACTTAGTTTAGGTTTAGTTTAAATAATACTATAGTCTTATTATTATAAGTCTTTTCTTTTTCTTAGGTTACTATAATAAGGGAAGTAGTTAGCTAAGGTAGTCTTAGTTAAGGCCGCTTTATCTTTAGCGAGACCTTAGTCCTATTATCTTATATATTTATATATAGCCTTTAAGCTAGGTTAAACTAACGAAGCTTACTTAAGTAAAGGAACTATTATACTAGCGGCGCTACTATCTTTTTCCTTTAAAAGCCTACTCTTATATTACTTATATCCTAGGCCTATATTAAAAAGAACTCCCTTAGCCTTACTATTAATAAATAGTAGATTATTATATAGTAAATAGTATCTTATTTTTATTTATAGGTATATATTAATAAGACTATACTAAGGACCTATTAATTAAAAAGGAAGTTATTAAGCTAAAACCTTTCTTTATATATCTAAGTAATTATTATATTAATATACTTAAGGAGGCCCTTATAATAGTTTAGTATTATTACTTTATTAAACTATAGTAAGAAGTTAGCGGGGTAATAAGTAGTTTAGTATTATTAGATTATATCTTTCTTAGCGTTTTATTAAGCGGCTTATTCTTTATTTAGCTTTTTAAGCGACTTAGCTTTATTTAAGAGGTCGTTTAATCCTATCTAGCTTTAGACCCCTTTTATCTCCTTTATAAAGGGGGGCTTACTTAAAAGTAATACTACTAAGGGCTTACTCTTTCTTTAGTATCGCTTCCTTTTAAGTATACCTATAACTACGTTAAACGCGCGTTAGATTTAGCCTAAGAGCCTTAAGTCCCTTAGCCTTTAAAAGGTATTTATTATTCTTTAGTTTAAGTAAAGGTTAATTAAAGGTACTTATACTTTTACTTTAACTTAGTAAACTAAGGTTATATAGTAAGCGCCTATTATTATTTAAAAGTAAGCTAACTAGTTTTATATTAAGTCCTATATAATCTTATATAGTTTCCTTTTTATAAGTATAATCTTATAAAATATAACTATAGCGTAAGAGATTAAGGACTAGATTACCTTACTATAGACTTCCTTAATATATAGTAAGGTATAGTATTATATAAACGCTATAAGCTTAGTTAGGGCTATAGTTTAGCGCTTTATCTTTACTTAAAGCTATTTTAAGTATACTTTTTAATATAATTTCTAGTATACTTAAACCCTTAGTAAGCGGGCCTCTTAAACTAGTATTACTATATATAAAAATATACCCTTATATTCCTATTTTACTATTATAAAGAAATAATAGGCATAAGGAGGCTTTATAAAATAAGCTAGTAAAAAGAGGCTCTATAATATAGTCTAAGGGAATAACCCTTAAAGATAAAGACCTTTACTAGATATCTATACCTTCCTTTAGGAAAAGCGGGTTAAGATAAGCCTATCCTTATAAATAAAAATATATATAAAATATATAAGTTAATTATAAGTAGAACGGATACCCTATTACCTATTTTAGCCTAGCGGTTCTAAAGATATCCGCGATATAAGAATAGGTAGGGCATAGAACATTCTAGTTAAATCTACTACTTATACTAAAACCTATAGTCTTACGTTAACTATTATACTATAATTAGACTACCTATTAAGTTAGGAAGATATATTATAGATAGAGCTTTCTAAGTACTATAGAATATACTAGAAAGCTAACTAATTAGGCTACTAGTAGGCGAGCAATAGTCTATAAAAGATAAAGGATTTCCCTAGGAGTAGTAGAAAAAATAAGTAAGTTCGTAAGTATCTTTTATAACGCTATTCTTTTAATATATTATTTAGCCCCTTATATACTCGTTATAAATTCCGGACGAAATCCTACCCTATACTCCTTTAACCGGTCTTTCCGCTTACGTTATTAATTACCCGATCCTACGCTTATTACTTATACCTTCTTATAGGTTATAAGCCCGGCTTCTCTATAAGTCGGGTAATAACTTTAAAAAATCTTCGAAATTCTAATATAAACTATACGACCTCGAATTCTCTAAAATAGGCTCTAAGGATAAGTTCGAATTTACTAAACTTAAGGGTAGTTCTAACTATACCTTCTAGGCTATTTAAATATAGGCTCTTTTAGTTAAGGAGAAGCTTTCTACTACTATATAGTAAGAAAATTACTTAAAGATAGAAGAAGCACTTACTTTAATTTTTCTTTATATTAAAGATAGTCCTTTAACCTAAATTAAGTATATAATAAATACTAAAGAAGCGTAGGATAGGTTAAAAAAACTATATAACCTTATTTCCTTTACCTTAAATTACCTACTTATAAAGTAGCTTTTTAATACTTTAGTAGGGGATTTTAAATCCCTAGAAGGCTACCTAAATAAGGTAAAAGAGGTATTTAATAAGCTAAAAGCATAGAATATTATAATTCTAAAAGTAGTTATTATAGCTTAGATTTTAAATAGCCCTTTAGGCTTATTTTCTAGCTATATAACTAATATAACGTAAGCTCTTTAAAATAACTTAGAGGCTTTTAATCTAGAGTCTTTCTTTAGTAGTCTTATAGACGAATTTAAGAGGACTAAGTCTCTAGAAAATCCCCCTAAGTAGGCTTTCTTTACTAAGAAGCCCTAAAAAAAGATAAAAATTATATTATAATATACTTACTATAAGAAGAAAGGGCATTTAGTTAAAGATTACTAATATCTTTACCTAGAAAAGGCCCTTAAAGGCTTTTCTAAAATTTTAAAAATTAAAATAAAGGAATACCTTTTAAGAGGCCTAGAAAACCTTTTATTAAAGGAAATCCTATTAAATTAGACTCTTATATGGATAAGAAGAAGAAAAACCCCTCTTCTTTATATATATTAGAAGTAGAAAAAATAGAAATCGATAATTAAATAAATAAAGAACCGGAAATCGATTTTTTTATTCCTCCTCCTACCCCTAGAGGTTATAAAAGCTCCGAAGAAAAAGCAAAGGTATATATCTCTTTAAATATCCTTAAAAAAGCCGTATTTAATAATAGGTAAATAGGACCTTTAAATTCCTCTTAAATTAAAGACCTTATATATAAGATAAAAGAGAAGGAAATCCCTTATAAAACCTTAAAGAATAGAAATTTCTATAATTTTATATATAATACCGGTGCTATTAGGTATATAGTATTAGAAAAGAAATTCCTTATTAATTTTCGAACTATCTCTACTAAAGTTAATTAGGGAAAGGCATCCTATATAGTTATTAAAGGCTATAGAGATCTTCTTTTAGATTTCTAAATAATAAAAGGCTATTTATCTTAAGAAACTACCTTTTTATACCTAAATTAAGAGTAAATATAATAAGCTAATTATATTTTATAAATACTTATACCTTTATTAATAGTAAGGAAATTTTCCTACTAGCTAACTAGGCTAATATTATATTTAAAGGAAAATAGTAAGATAACCTTTATATCTTCTTATTAGAAATTTCTTTCTTAAAGAAGAAGACATTCCTATATAATATTAATAATATAAGGAATAATATAAAGGACCTTAACTTTCTTTATAGCATTTAAGGCTAGGATATATAAGTCTTAAAGACTTACTAGAAACCTTTAAAAGATATAATAAAGATATAACTATCCCTAAGAAGGATATTATAAAAATTAAAGAATATAAGGCTTATATTAAAGTAAAGGCAATTAATAAGAGGAATAAATCCCTATCTAATAAGGTATATAATTACCTTAATAGAGTTTCTATTAATATTTAAGGACCTATAAAGACCCTTACTTATAATAAATATACCTCCTTTATATCCTTTTTAGATATAGGGATAAGATATTTAGAAATATCTTTAATAAAATCTAAGGTAGAAGCCCTAGATAAATTCTTAGAATATAAAGCCTTAGTTAAAAATAACTAGGATAATATTACTATAAAGGAAGTCTTTTCGGATAACGTAAAAGAATTCCTATATAAAATAAAACCCTACTAATTAAGAAAGGGAATTAAATATTATACTAGCCCTCTTAGGACTCTTAAATTAAACGGAGTAATAGAGAGGATTAATAGGACTATTTCAAATAAAGTCTAAGCTATTTTACTTACGGTAAAACTACCTAAATATCTATAGGGAGAAGCTATTCTAATAGTAGCCTATTTATATAATAGGACCCCTTACTTATAAATAGGCTTCTAAACTCATATAGAGAAGAAGGAAAATAAATCTCTAGCCTTAAAAGACTTAAAGAAAATTAAGACCTTTAGAAGTACTATTTATTATAAGAATAAAGACCCCTTAGATAAGCTAGAGATAATAGCTTATAAGGGTATTATTATAAGCTATACTAAAAATACTTATAAAATATATAACTTTTTAAAAAGAAAGGTAATAATTTCTAGAGATATTATTATCCTAGAAAATAAATTTATAGAAAATTAAAAAGAAGAAGACCTTAAGGACTTTAACTTTAATACCTTACCTTCTATAAATAAGGTCCCGGATAATTATTTATAAAGGGAACCTATATATAAAGAAGGCAATAACTCTTCTTTAAAAGAAGAGAAAGATAACCCTCCTATAGAGTAGGAAAATAACCCTCTTATAAAGAAGGAAGATAACCCTTTTATAGAGAGGGAAGATAACCCTTTTATAAAAAAGAGAAATAATCCTCTTTTAAAAAAGGGATTAAAAAAGGATCTAAAAATCCGTATTAATATACCTAAGAAGCTAAACGGATTTTATAAAGACTATATTATATACCCCGAAATAAATACTATATTAAATAGTAAAAGTAAAGAGATTATTCTATCTTTACTAGAAAATAAGGATCCTATAGAGCCTAAAATATTTAAATAGGCTATAAATAGCTTAGAAGCTATAAAATAAAAATAAGCTATATTTCTAGAAATAAAAGAGCTCTTAAACTAAAATACCTAGGAATTAAAGCCTCTTCCTAGTAATAAGGAGGCCCTAGGCGGCTATTAGGTCTATAAAATAAAGCGGGATAATAATAATAATATTATTAAATATAAAGCCCGCTATATAGTATAAGGATTTAATTAGGTCTACGGCCTAGATTATTTAGAAACCTTTTCTATAATAGTAAGACCCGAATCTATTAAAATACTACTTATAATAGCTATTTCTAATAATTATACTTTACTATAATACGATATAAAAATGCTTTTATATATACCGAAATAAATATAGATATTTATATAAAATTCCTTATAGGCTATAAAGAGCTAATACTTAAAGACTGGTTTAATAAAAATTAATATAAGTATAATATTAGCTATTTATAGTTTTTAGAGCTATATAAAAAGAAAAGGCTAGTAGTAAAATTAAAGAAAGCATTATACGGCCTTAAATAAAGCCTAAAGCTTTAGTATAACTATCTTAGCTCTATATTAGCTAAGATAGGATTTTCGGCCCTTCTTATAAATAAAGGGGTATTTATAAATACGTAATATAAAATTATAATAGTAATCTACGTAGATAACCTCTTAATAATAAGGCTTAATAGAGGTATAATAAATGGTCTACTTAAAAAAGTAATAGATTATATAAAGGTTTAGCCTTTAAGCGAACTAAAAGACTTCTTAGGAATATATATAATTATAAACTAAAGTAGAAAGGAGATAATTATATCCTAGGAAAAATATACTTATAATAAAATACGAGAATATAATAAAGAAGACTTAGGGACTTTTAATATACCTATTATAATAGGATTAAAGCTTAAAAAGGCTACTATAACGCCTTCGTAAAAAGGAATCCTTATTTACTAAAACGGAATAAGGGCTCTATTATATCTAGCTATAATAAGTAGGCTAGACATTTTATATACTATTCTTTCCTATACTAGATTTACTTTTAAACTAGATAATATATATTTTAAGGCGTTAAATACTATCTAGAAATATTTAAATAAATATCCTAACCTAGGGATAATTTACTACTATAATATCCTTTATATTTATAATTCTATAAAAGGTTATTCCGACGCTAGCTAGGCATTTAACCTTATAAATAGAAAATCCGTTTCTAGATACTATTTCTATATTTATAAAAATATTATAAGTTAGGCTAGCTAGAAGTAAAAATCTATAGCCGTATTAACCTATAAAGCTAAATTTATTGCCCTTAAGGAGGCTAATAAAGAAGCTTTATATCTAGATCGGCTATTTTATTTTATAAATAATAGCTTATCTATTAAAATTCCTAATACTATACCTTTTATCTTAACGAATAATAAGGCAGCTATTAAATTAGCTAAAAATCCGGAATTTTATAAAAAGATAAAGTATATAGATATTACTTACTTTTATACTTAAGAAAATATTAAGGAAAAGAAGATCCGGATTTTCTATATTAAATCTAAAGATAATATTACCGATATATTTACTAAGGAACTAAGAAGAGAAAATTCTTTAAGTTCTAAGAGCTTCTTTCCCTAAGGAATTAAAAGAGCCTTAAAAGAAAAGCATATCCCCTTAATAGAGGTTTTTTAGCTATCTTTTACTTTCTTAGCTTTTCCTTTATATATAACTAATAGGTTTTTTCCTTTAAAAAGGTTTCCTATTAATAAAAAAAATAACTTATAAAAATAGGGTTTTTTCCTTATTAAAGGTTTCCTATAATAACTCTATAAGGCTTTTTACTTATAAAGGTTTACCTAAAAAAAGGAAAAGAAATTATAATTATAACTAGGATTTTTCCTACTAAGGCTTTTCCTAGAAAGGGTTTTAAAATTTTCCCTTATATTCCTATTATATACCTTATTCTTAATAAGGATAATTCTACTATAAAAGAAATAACTAGTAAAGAGTATTATTTACCTAGTACTCTTTAAGGGAGGCTATAAGAATATACCCTTATATTCCTATTTTACTATTATAAAGAAATAATAAGTATAGGGAAGCTTTATAGAATAAGCTAGTAAAAAGAGGCTCTATAATATAGTCTAAGGGAATAACCCTTAAAGATAAAGACCTCTACTAGATATCTATACCTTCCTCTAGGAAAAGCGGGTTAAGATAAGCCTATCCTTATAAATAAAAATATATATAAAATGCATAAGTTAATTATAAGTAGAACGGATACCCTATTATCTATTTTAGCTTAGCGGTTCCGAAGATATCCGCGATACGAGAATAGGTAGGGCATAGAACATTCTAGTTAAATCTACTACTTATACTAGAACCTATAGATTTACGTTAACTATTACGCTATAATTAAACTACCTACTAAGTTAAGAAGATATATTATAAATAGAGCTTTTTAAGTACTATAGAATATACTAGAAAGCTAACTAATTAGTCTACTAGTAAGTAAGTAATAGTCTATAAAAGATAAAGGATTTCCCTAGGAGTAGTAGAAAAAATAAGTAAGTTTATAAGTATCTTTTATAACGCTATTCTTTTAATATATTATTTAGCCCCTTATATACTTATTATAAATTCCGGATAAAATAATACCCTATACTCCTTTAACCTATCTTTCTACTTATATTATTAAATTCCTAATCCTATGCTTATTACTTATACCTTCTTATACTATATTAGTCTTAAGGTAAACTAGCGTTATTATTACTTATCTTCTTTATATAAAGTATATTAACTTACTCTTTAATAGCTCGAAAGTAACTATAAACTTAAGCGCTTACTTTATATATACCTTTTAAGCCTCTTTTAAGTATACTATTATAATAGCCTTATTAAGTTTACTACTAACTATATTTATATTATTAGTAAAGCTAATAGTATAAATACTATATATTATACTAAGCCTTTTATATAAAGGGGTTATATAGTATAATAATAAGATTAAGGATAGGAGGGAGCCTTAAAGGACTCTTATTAGTACTTAAGTTAGCTTTAAAGACTTTTTATTAAAGTAAAAGGTTAATCCTTTATTACTTATAAAGCTTTATATTAAGCTTATAAGCTATTTAAGGTATCCTTAAAGTTTTAGTTCCCTTATAAGCTTATTATATTTAACTACATTAAATATACCTTTAATATCTAGCTATAAGAATAATATAATACCTTTTTATACCTAGGTTTTATATATTAGTTTTATTATTAATAGGATCGCTACTTTTTTATAAAGCGGTCTTTTTTATTCTTTATTTATTTATTTAATAAGATACTATTTACTTTTATTACTCCTATAATCCTTTAAGCTAGTATCTACTTAAGTACGTTCCTTACTATAAGTTAAAGGGAAATTAGTCTTTTCCCCCTTACTATATAGTAAGCTTTTAGCCTCTTACTTAGCTTTTAAATTACTATTATATTTATATTATAAAACCGCCTTAAAAATAAAAGAGTTAAGTATAAGTATTAAAGATTATAGCTAGTCGCTAAGCTAAGGCTAGTTTATACTTCTTAATAAACCTTAAAAGGACGCTATTTAAACTTATTACTTTTTAGCTTATTATTTTACTTATCGCCGCTATAATATTAGCTAGCTAGATCTATTAATCGACTATAAAGATCGCTTTAACTATAGGCTAAGGTAGCCCTTAAGTTATACTAGCTTTTAGTAAGAAGAATATAGCGGCTAATATCTAAGCCTTCCCTTTAAAGGTTTTTATTAGTTTATTATTACCCTCCTTAATTAATAATAGGATATAGGTCGGTTTTAGTAATAGCTTATTAAAGAGTTTAGTTTACCTCTTTATATTCTAAACCTTAGTATTATTAACGCTAAATTCCTTTAAGAACTTATATTAATAAGCTTTCTTTACTTTATAAATAGTTTACTATTAAGCTACTATTACCTTATATAGGTCCTCTTAGTTTACCTTACTCCTTTCTTACTTATAATTTCTCCTTACCTTCTTAGTCTCCTTTATTACCCTTCCTACCTTTAAGGTAAACTATATATTACCCTTAAGTAATACTTACCCTTAGTATAAAACTATAGCTATTATAATTTACGCTAAAGTAATAAAGATATAGTCTAGGTCTTAGTTAATATCTTTTAGTATTTAAAGCGCTAGCTAGTATAGTCTTAGTTAGGATATAGTCTTAGCTTTAACTAGCTTAGCTTTTACTTCTTTTTACTTTAAAGCTAGTTTAAGCGCTTAAGCTTAAGTATTAAACTATAGTATAATAGTCTAAGAGATATAGTCTAACTTAATTAAGTTTAAGTTAAGCTTAGTATAATATATCTTAGTCTTTAGTATTACTTAAGCTAGGTTAATAGTACTATCCTTTTAGTTATAGAAAAATCTTATATACTTTTTTTTAAGGTAGCGAGTTTAAGTTATATTCTTATTACCTCTTATATAAGTTATATTATACTATCTAAGGTTTTATTATATTTATCTTAAAGTAGGTAATAGATATTAAAGTCCCTTACTATTACTATAAGGTACTTTAGTTTAATTACGCTTAGGTCTTATAATACTTTAGCCCTTATAGCCTTTAATAGTAAGTAAATCGTTTATAGTTTAATACTATCCTTAAAAATTACCTTACTTTAGTTTAGTTTAATCTAAGGTAACTAAGTCCCTAGCTTAAGCCTTTTATATATATATAACGTATACCTCCCCTTTTTATAAATTAAGCTATAAGGCGCTATATTAAAGGGTAAGGCCCTACCTCTTAATATAGCTTTTACTATTTATAGTACTATTAAGTTAAAGCTAGCTTAGTAGTAAAGCGCTAGCTAAGCTAGTATATATATTTTTTATATATTTTAAAATAGTACTTTTAGTTATATATAAATAAGGTTAAGGTAAAAGGGGTTATTTATTAAGGAGGGAAGCGCTTTATTTCTTAGCGCTTCTTTATCTACTATACCTATAAATATTATTTATACTTAGTTTAGTCTCCTTAGCTTTACTAGCTAGTAGGTATCTTAAGCTTAACCTCTTATCTTAGCGTAGTTTACTTAGTCCTTACTTTTAAACTATAGTTAAATTAAAAACGCCTTAAGTTTTAATAATAAGTAGTACTTATTACTTAGTATAAGTCTAAGTATTTATAAACTATTAAGGTTATTATAAGTAGCTTTTCCTTACCTTTTCCTAAGCTTTATTTACTATAAAGTAAGTTTAGGTTTATAATAAGTAGTCCCTTTAAGATAAAATATAGTTATAAAGGATTTCGCTTTTTATAGCTTTATATTTATCCTTACTTTTATTATATACTATACTTTTATATTAGCTATAAAGTTATATTAATATATACTACTTAGCGATATATCTATACTTATAGTAATTATAGTACTTTTATAGTTAGACTAACTTATTATAAGGTTTATATTAAAAGATTTATACTTTAAGGACTAAGCTTAAGTTATAAAGCCTATTTACCTCCTTTAAGCTACTAACCTTAATAAGTATAGTTATTACTATTAATATCTTAAATTAAGGGTATAACGCTTAGGCTTAAAGGACCTTAACTTTATTTACTTTTATAATCTTATAAAGTAATTACTCTTTATTTACTATTACTAACTTTAAAAGGATATTCTTATCGACTACTATATACCATGCCCCACCCCCCTTTCGGTAACACCCACCTTTCGGTAGCGCAATTGAAAAATTCTCCACCAAAAGTCTACCATTTGAACTACATGAAATATGATCAGAACTTAACATTATAAACACAAAAATTATATCATTCCGTAGAGAAATGGACGCTCTTATATGTACCGGCGCTTTTTTACCATTCGCCCGGATCTGGTGGTGACTGGAAGGGCTTCATGTGCCACCTTGACTTCGATCACTGAAGCTGTCTCCACCTCTGAGACCGCCTCCTCCTCTGTGTCAGAATTCAGCACAACGGCTATCTCTTGGCTTTTAATTTGGGGAATGGCTTCCTCAGCCACCAAAGCTTCACTGAGAGTCATGAACCGTCTGTTCGGGTTCGGAATTGCTCTCCTCTTCTTGCCTCTCTGCAGCCGGGCCACTTCTTCCTCTAGCTTCGCGATTCTGTTGCTGTGCTCGGCAAGCGTCTGTTCTTGGGCTTCAAAGCCTCTAGCTATCACGGCGTATCGTCTCCGGGTGCCAGGAGTCTTGTTCTTTCCGAAATCGCGAATCTGGCGGCTGTTTCTTGGCGTATCATCAGAACCCAAAATGGCGCGGACTTTGGAGACGTCTCTACAATGTCCGCGTGAATTTCTGGATGCCGCAATGCCTTGGATCGTGAGATCGGCCAATTCCCAGTGACCCTCCAGCCGGACAATATATTCTTTGCCGTCATTCCAACCTCGCGCGCTTTAGCATATGCCCGTATAAAATTGACCTTATGAACAGGCGCAGAATCGGTCAAACAGGTCAATTTCTGAAGTTCTTTCCGGTAAGCTGCCTTGGAGGCATTGAATACACCGTTATCTAACGGCTGGAGGCCATGAGAGCAGTGGGCAGGAAGGTAACAGCAATAAACGTTGTTCAAAAAGCATGTGGCCATCCATGCATCCTGGTCCCGGTTAACGGTAATTCCTACAGAGGTGGATAAAGAAACGCACCGTTGCATGACTTCCATGTCCATCTAATATGATCAGTCTAGCATCTGAGGCATCGGCTGGTCGCGTCTGGGGCAAATAGACCCTCTCAAGCCACTCAATAGCGATATGGTTGTCCGTCCATCCGTTGGGCGACGTTATGTAATGCCAGTCGGCTATTTTGCCGAATTCCGTCAAGAACCACTGTTTCTGAAGTTCTTTGCCCTTAAAGATAATGCCAGGGTAAGGACACGGCCGTCCGCGGTGATAGCTTCAATAAATGAGGTCCAGTTGCGGGACTGTGGCCCTTTCAGAAGGGCCTTCCGTTTTGGGTCTGCACTCCCAACCACAAGACTATCCAAACCTGGCAAAAAGAGTCTGGTTAGTAAAAGTAATGAAAGACAAGCCAAATACTCACCAAAGCCAGACATAATACCGCCTTCGTCAACATTCACGGTATTTTCTGGTTTAATCCATCCATACTCCTTTTCCTGATATCGAAGAACCAGTGAACCGCACGAGGCGTAAAAGCATTAAATCGGTTAGCTTCCTGACGTCTCCCACGCTTGTTCTTGATGTCCGGATGGCGATTGATGAATTTAGAGACCCAGTTGCGCCCACTGTCCGCTCGTTGTTCAGTTGTTTCATAAGAGCCTCCACACATGCGCGGATCTGACTGTGGGAGGAGCATAGCCGAGAGACTCTTGGCGGAGGATCCAAGAAACCAAGCGAGCTTCCTGAGACTTACTCAAGAGTTGACGAGGCTGGATCTGATCAGCCAGGGCTACCTGGCCTTTGAGTCTGTCGGAAATAGACTGCTGAGGTATGTCATACTTTTGGGCGGCGCGGTACTGCGACAAGCCGTTTTTGTGACATCAATTATCGCATTAGCTATAATATCCTCCGTATAAATACCTGAGGCCGCTTTAAGGTCATTTTGGTCATGTGGTGGAGGAATAACGAGAAGAATCATCGTCAGGAGGCGGAAGGAGATTAGGGGGTTGGATGGTAATTTCGCGTGCAAGGCACGCACAGGCCACAGACCCCTGTACAAACATTCAACCATCGAAAAGTAGAATTCAATCAATCCTCTATCTACTCAAGTGACGGCTTGTGAATATCTTCAAAGCTGGCTGGAATCGGTGTAAGTGAAATTGATGGGTTTTGGTGGGGATATTTCCTAATGCGCTACCGAAAGGTGGGTGTTACCGAAAGGGGGGTGGGGCATGGTATATATAGTAAGCGATTATAGCTTTTAGTTTAAATATAGCCTTAACCTAGCCTTAGTCCCTTTAATAGGCTCTTACTAAGGTATTAAATATAACCGCTATATCTTTACTTTAAAGGCGCTTTACCGTTATAGTACTTATAGCTTTTAAAGCTATATTTACTACCTTTACTATATTTATTAGTTTATAGCTTAGGATATTAAGCGGTGCCTTTATAAGGACTATAATAATCTTATATTTATAGCGCGGTAAGACTTATTTTACTATAGCTTTATATTAAGTTAGTCTTTTAATCTTAGCTATAACCGCGGCTTAGGTTCGCTTTAAGCCCCCTAAGCTTAAAGCGATACCTAGGTATAGTTCTTCCTTAACTACTTTCTTAATTACTTCTTAGATTATTATCTTAAAGCTCTTATTTATATAAAGTACCGCTAATAATATACTACTAGTATAGCTCTTTACCTTAAAGAGCTATTTAATTACTACTTATACCTTACTAAACTATATACTTAAGATAAAGCCCGCGAGTATATTATATATTACTTTTTTTATAAGGTCGCTTAGCGCTTAAATAGGTATTATATTACTGCTTTAAGCTTATTAACTTACTTTATTAAGGTATATAAACTTAGGTAGCGTCTTATTATACTATACTCTTTAGTTAAGCTTAGTATATTAAGGGCTACTACTATATCTATATACCCCTTAGCTTTAGTATAGTATTATTATTAAGGGTAATTAATACTACTAAATTAATTCCTAGTATTAGTTAGTATTTTAGTTATAATATATATTAATTATAAGTATATATTAGTTTTATAGGAAGTTTTAAGTTTAATATATTAGTTTTAATTTTAATTTATTATTTTAAACTAAAGGTAGTTAAGGTTAGCTCTTATATAATTATTATCTTAAGATATTTAAAAGCTTTATTAGCTTTTTCTTTTTATATAAATCTTATTTTCCTTTTTATTAAGTTATATAATAGTACTATAGTTTTTCTAAAATCTTTACTTAATTATTAATAGTAATTTATAAATCCTAGGAAACATTATATATTTTTAATACTCTTTAGTATTAGCTGTTTTTTAACTTTAGTAATCTTATTTTATTATATTTATATCTTCTTTAAAAAGATTATATATTTAAAGAAGTTTATATTTTATATATAAAACTTACTTTTCTTTAGTTAAACTAGTAATTTTATATTTTAAAGTATATAAAGTACCTTAAAGATATACTTTTTATAAAGAGAGATATAAGAAGTATATATAAAATATATAAATATAAAATTAAAAGTAAGGGGTCGGATAGGTAGGGTGGAGGGATTTAATTCTTATAGGAGTAGTAATAAAGGTAGGGCAGTAATTATTATATTGCCTTAATTATCCTTCTTTCCTCTATCTAACGCCCCTCTTTATACCCTTCTAGTATCTTAATTAATAAAGAAGATCCTACTTAAAGAAGCTACTAATATCCCTTTAACTACTAAGCTTTTTACCGGTTTTTCCCCTCCTTTCTAGCCGTTGCCGGTATATCCGTCTTATCTCTCGCTACCTCTATAGGAAGCTATCGCTACTTCTACTTCCCCTTATGCCCCTACCCTCCTATCTATACCTCTTTTTAGCTCCTTCTTCCGTCTTCTATACCGGGTGTTTTTAGCTTCCTTAGTCCCTCTTACTAAGGGATATCTCCGAGAACTATAAAATTAGGCCACGCTTCGCGATATACCCCCTTAGCTATAGCCTGCCCCTTAAGGGCATAGCTAATACGGCTTTAGGCTAGTAAGCGTATAGAGGAGGTTCTTAGCTCTATACTTCTCCCTTTACTCGAGGAAAGCAGGGGCCCTTTTAGGTCCCTAGGCTCTTCTAGACCTACTTAAGGAAAAGGGGCCTAAAGAGGGGAAAGTCCTATAAGAAAGGGGGCCTTCTTAGAAGGGAAAAACCTAATTAAATAAGGGGCCCTTTAAAGGGAAAAACCTCTTCCTTTTCTTCGGCTATAGACGTTACCTTCTCGTATATACTATTAGCTCCTCTTATAGACTCTTAAGGCGGGCTTCTAAGGATAGCTTTTCTCGAACGTCTTTTAGCTTAATTTACTATAAAAAGACAGCTAGCTTCTACTTTAGTAGGGGCTTTATAAGACCGTCGGCTTTTATTAATGCCGTTAGAACCTAACGGACGGAAATAAGTCCCCTTTAAACCTCTTAGCGTAACTAATACTAGTAGATATCGATATACTATAGCTAGGTCGATAGCTTACTATTTTCCTCCGTAAGAATCCGTATAGTCTATATATTATCGTATTCTATAGCTAACGGGGACGGAATTTATAGTCGTAATAATATAAGTAACTAGCTAAGGAAAATCGCCTCTTTTAACGCTTTTAAAAGAGCTAGTAGCTCTGCCTTTATACTAAAAGTCGTAACGGTAGCTTACTTCGAAGCTCTCTAAGCAATAGTTCCTTTAAAAAGGGATATAATATACCCCTATAAGCTCTTTCTATCTAAGGAATTATCTATAAAGGACGAATCGCTTAAATAGAGGAAGATTTTAGCAGCTAATTTCTTTCTTTCCTACCCTCCTAGGCGTAGACTATATAATCTCGTTAAATAAAGATAAAGGATAGCTCTATCTACTACTTCTTAATGCCTAGGGCTAGGATTCTAGTTATACCTAGCTAGCCGGGAGACCGTAAAAGAGATATCCGGTCTAGTAGAAATAGCTAAAAAAAGTAAGGAGCCTACCTTCTATTAATATTAGTATTTCTCTTGCTCCCTAGCTTAAAAGGACGGATTAGGTAAAAGCTCTTCGTCTAATATAGGCGTCGAGGGAAGCTTCTTATCGAGGGAATTAAGGAGGAATTTATAAGCGACCTTATCGATATAAGCGCCCTAGGTAAGCTAGATAGTGCGTTAGGACCTATTCCGAAGGATTCGTATCCCTAGGAACTACTTTAGCTCCCTTAGCCTAGTTATCTTATACCTTTATTATAGGCCTTATATAGCCTCCCTAGCTATAGCTTCTTCCTCTTTTAGGTAGGCCTAGATAATATTATCGACGTAAAAGAAGACTATGATTTTACCCTTTTATATTATATATAGTTCCTAAGGGACTTTCTTAAAGCCTAGGGCTTTAAGGGAACCTATTAAATACTATTGCTAAAGAAGGGGTAATCTTTATAGTCCGTATAGAGCTTTCCTAAGCTATAGAACCTTTTCTAGCTATTAGAAGCCTAGTAAAAGGCATATATAGATAACTTCTACTTCCTTAAGTAGGTAGTTAATAAAGGCGTTAACTATATCTATCTAATTAAGTTCGAGGTCGAATTCTACTACTATACCTATAAGGGTCCGAAAAGACATCCCTACTAAGGTGGTTGCCCTAGTAGGTAGATCCCCTTTTTCCTATTAATTCCTATAGATAACTAGCTAGGCTTTATACTTTTAAAGGAACCTATATTTATTAGTCTTATAGATAAAGACCTACTTATAGCTAAGGACTTATTTTCCTCTTACCTTTTCCTTAAGGACCTCTTCGAAAGACCCTATCTCTTTATATAAGGCTAGGTAGTCTTTCTAGGCCTAGAAAAACTAGTCTCTAAAGGGGTGTTTTTCTAGCTGCTTCTAGTTTACTAGTAGGGCTAGGAGGTCTCTTTTATATACCTTCCTTGCTAATAGCTATAGCTTAAAGAGCCGGCCTACTATAAACGCTCTATAGGAACCGTCTTCTATTAGCGTTAAGTAGAAGTCGGAAAAACGATCGAAATAAGGGAGAAACTAATCTTCTTTTATATCGGGCCCTATACCTTCCTTTGCTTCTCGAAGTAGGGATAAAAAGGCAGCCGGGTAATCCTTCGAGAGAGGTGCCTTTCCTACCCCCTTAGGGGCCGAGACGGGAAGACTAACTAAAAAAGCTGCTTCTAGATCTTCTTCTTACGTAGGAGGAGCGTAGGTAGGTAGGCGTATTCTAGCTCTACCGCTTTTCTATAGTCTCCTTCTTCGTCTAGATTATCTAATCTAGTAGCTTCCTCTTCTTCGAAGTCGGCGTTATCCTCGACTACTTCGACGTCGGTTTCTTCTTCTATTTCCTTATCTAGGACCTCTTCTTAAGACTATTAGGAAGGGGGGATTTAGATCTTCTAAATTAGCTAACGTTATAAGAGTAAGAGGGGCTATTAATCCCTCTTTCTATTAAAGAAGCTAGATTCGTTAAAAATTATATCCCTAGTCGAAATAACCTTCTATAAAAGAGGAATCTAGATCCGGAAGATATTTATAGAATTATAGCTAACGAGGTAACTAATAAAGGCTCTAAGATTAAGCTTTCTTTTCTTCTTCCTTTTTAGCTATATATCGGTAGTTATTACGTATGCCTTATAGCTATAGGCACGAAGGTAAGCTAGCGAGGCCCTCTTCTTTATAAAGAGCTCGAGGGGGGATTTCTAGTCTATTCCTTACGTTTTAAAAAGGGTCTTTAAGTCCCTATAGTCCCTTAGTCCCCTAGGGTCCCTTAGGGTCCGATTCTAAAGGTAATAGGCGGTCTTAATAACTTCCCTCTAAAGGTTATATAAAAGCCTTATAGTAAGTCTTATCGTATAGGCCCTTTCTATTATAGCACCCCTTAATCTTTCTACCCCTCCGTTCTAGGCCTAGGTATTCGGTGCTAATAGGAGGGGTAAAACGCCCCTCTTTTAAAGCTAATTTAAGATATCCTTCGTAAATAGCTCTTTATTAGACCGTATCTTCTTTACCTCGTAGCTAAAGTAGGATTTTATCTAGTTAACGAAGTCCTAGAGGGCAGACTAGTTATACTTACTTAGGTAGGTCCGTAAGAAATAGGGGAAAACTATCCCTAAAAAAGCGTCTATAAAAATATTACCTTAACGAAGCTTTCTTAATCCCTAGAAACGTCGGTCTAATCGACCTAAATTTCCTTATACGGCTGGTCCGGCTATAAAGGCGTTCTTCTAGAAATTCGTCTCTTAGTCTTTCCTTAGCCGTCGTATTTGCATTCGACGGTCTTTAGTCCCCTTATTCGTACGCCCTATTATTAGCCTAGCTTATTTAAAGCTAGGGGGCCTAGGTAACTAAGTCGTGCGTGCTAAAGAAGACCGTCTCCTTAAGCTGCTAGAAGAGGGTCCTTAGAACCTGCCCTCCTAGCAAGGAAAGCTAATTTCTCGAGAGATTCCTTCCTAAGGATAGGTCGGAATTCGAGAATAAATTAACTGAATTTCTCCTCGATAAGCCTAATAGTTTAATTCTTCTAGACTAGCCTCGTAGGCTTAGACGTCGTATCCTAAAAGATTCCTTCCTCTTAAAGAAGGCGGAAGGAAATTAGGCTCGTTAAAAATCGAGGGTAAAAAGCTACTCTTTTTCGTCGAAGAATTCGTATAGATCTATTAGGTAATTTTATCGTAAAATTCACCCTTCTATATCCCTCTATCCGTACGGTTAATTCCCCGGTAATAAGATATTCCCTCCGTGCCTTCTTAAAGAACCGGAATCGTAAGAGTATATTATAGATATTAAGGGAAGTACTAGAGTTAAGGATAGCTGATTTTTATAGGGGATAGTCGGAGGGTCCTAACGGTTGGTTTTGCTAATCTATAGGGAAGATAAATACCGGATTTACTATACTAACGATTTTTCCTCGAATTTATAGCTCGAATAAGGGCAGCGTCGTTATTAGTTACTATTTCTTAGCAACCTAAATCTCGTCTATCTTCTTCTATAACGAGGGGTCCTCCTTAAGAGACTATTATACTATTTCTTATAGCCTCTTTAAAAGGTTAATTCCTTTAGGTCGGTTTTCCTCGAAGACTTACTAGTAGTCTTCTAGCCGATAGGGCTTTTTGCATACTTAGTAGGTAGGTCGATTCCTTCTTATATATTATCTCTTCGAGGAATCCTTATCCCGGTCTAGAAGGTCTACTTAAAAACCCCCCCCTTTTACCCCTTATTGCTAATATTAACGAGGTTCGATTTCGACTAGTTCCTTGATTTTTCGACTAACGGACTAAAAGGTCTATTAAGGGACTAGTCGGGCCGGTCTAACTATCGGGACCGGGGCTGGGCCCGGAGTAAGATACGGAGTCGGGGCTAGGGCCGTAGCTATAGTTAACGACGGCGTTAAGGCTCTCGAGGGAGGAGGAGCCGAAGGAGCAACAGCCGCAGCAGCAGCAGCGGGAGCCGCAGCAGCAAGGGCTGCAGTAGCTATAGGGGCAGCAGGTCGAGTCGTCTAGGTCGAGTGCTAGCTATAAAGGAATAAGACTACTTACTATTATACTCTAGTAGCCTCTTTATCTAGTTCCTAGCTAGCCTCTCGAAAGATAGTTAAGTAACCGTTACTAATAGGCTTTATTAGTAGAGATATATCCTATAGCTACTAGCCGGAAAGAGCTTCTATAAGGAAGTATTAGTTAGCTTCCTTAAGGATTTCTTCCTACTTAGCTAGCTATAAAGAAGCTAGTAGGTTCCTAGTAGAAAAGGCTCCTAGGTATACCGTATAGGTCTTCCTAATACGGTTAGTTATATAACCTCTTAAGGGAGCTATCGAGGTCTTAAGCTTTAAAAGCTACTACTTAGGAGTCTCTTCCTCTTAAAGAGAGATTAGCTTTATAGCACTAACGGATTCCGTTATCGCTATACGAGCAGCCGTTAGTAGCTTCGTTTTATAGAGATATTCCTTTTAGTAACTCTTATAGTCGCCTAAGGTAGTAGAAAAAGCTCTCTATTATATAGAGCTTAGCTTAGAAAAGAGGGAAGCTCCCTCTATAAAGTCCGTTACCCTAGGATAAAGAGGGGGCTCGAGAGGGTCCTACTTATTAAAGAAGACTAAATTATAGATAGTTCTATCTATACGAACCCATAGCTCCTTTACCTACTTATCCTAATCTTAGGGCTCTATAAGAAGCGTCCTATAGACCGTAGGGGCGGTAGAGTCGTTTTTCGATATCGTTATAAAAGAGGGTAGAAAAGTCGGTTAAAAATCGGCTTTTTTAGTAAGAGGGGTAAAAGGATATAAGAAGGTACCTTTTATAGTAGCCGGAAGGTATAGGAATTCTATTCCTCCTAGGCTTATAACTCTCGTAAAGAGAGATATAAGAAGTATATATAAAATATAAACAGGTAAAATTAAAAGTAAGGGGTCGGATAGGTAGGGTAGAGGGATTTAATTCTTATAGGAGTAGTAATAAAGGTAGGGGAGTAATTATTATATTACGTTAATTGTCCTTCTTTCCTCTATCTAACGCCCCTCTTTATACCCTTTTAGTATCTTAATTAATAAAGAAGATCCTACTTAAAGAAGCTATTAATATCCCTTTAACTACCGAGCTTTTTACCGGTTTTTCCCTTCCTTTCTAGCCGTTACTAGTATATCCGTCTTATCTCTCGCTACCTTTATAGGAAGCTATCGCTACTTCTACCTCCCCTTATACCCCTACCCTCCTATCTATACCTCTTTTTAGCTCCTTCTTCCTTCTTCTATACTAGGTGTTTTTAGCTTTCTTAGTCCCTCTTACTAAGGGATATCTCTAAGAACTATAAAATTAAGCTACGCTTTACGATAATACTCCTTATATTCTTTTAAGCTATCTAAAAAGATTAAGATATTATTTAAGTTTACTACTATAAAGGTATCTAAGTAATTATATTAGATATTATTAATTATCTATTAAAATATATCTAGTACTCTTATTAGTTTAATTAGTATTAATAAGTATTAAAAAAGTTTAAATTATATTCTTAAAGCTATTATTTATTTATATCCTTTCTTTATATATATTAAGTTATAAGCGCTTTTATAATTATAGGCTATAAACTAATATTTAATAAATAATTAATCTTATAGTTTTAATATTATTAGAAAGAAAGATATAAATATTAATTTTAGTATACCTTTTTAGAGTATATATTTTACTTTTACTTATATAATATAATAGTTTTTTTAATACTTATAAGCTTAAAAGGATTAGAATTTCTATACCTTCTAGTTATTATAATAAGTACCTTTCTTATATCCTTCTTAGCCCCCTTTTACCCCTTATACTAAAAAAGCTAATTTTAACTAACCTTTTTAACCTCTTTTATAAAGATATTAAAAAATATTTCTATTACTTTTATAGTCTATAAGACGATTTTAATAAAGCCTTAAAATTAAGATATATAAGTAAAAGAGTAATAAGCTTAAGTAAATAAGACTATCTATAATTTAATCTTCTTTAATAAGTAGGACCCTTTTAAGCTCCCTCTTTATCTTAAGTTAATAGAATTTATAAAGGGAGCTACCTTCTTTTTAAAGCGAACTACTATATAGTAAAGGGCTTCTTTTACTACCTTAAGTAACTATAAGAGTTACTATAAAGAATACCTTTATAAGATAAAGCTATTAACTATTATATATATAGCTATAATAGAATTTATTAATACTATAAAGCTAATCTCTTTTTAAGAAAAAGAGATTATTAAGTAATAGCTTTTAAAACTTTAGACCTTAATAGCTCTCTTAAAAGGCTATATAACTAGCTATATTATTAAGACCTATATAGCCTACTTAAGGGCTATTTCTATCGCAAAGCGTAGCTTAATTTCGTAGTTCTTAGAGATATCCCTTAGTAAGAGGGACTAAGGAAGCTAAAAACACTTAGTATAGAAAAAGGAAGAAGGATCTAAAAAGAGGTATAGAAAGGAGGGTAAGGGTATAAAGGGAAGTAGAAGTAGCGATAGCTTCTTATAAAGGTAGTAAGAGATAAGATAGATATACTAGTAACAGCTAAAAAGGAAGGGAAAAACTAGTAAAAAGCTTAGTAGTTAAAAGGATATTAGTAGCTTCTTTAAGTAAGATCTTCTTTATTAATTAAGATACTAGATAGGTATAAAAAAGGGTATTAAATAGAAGAAAAAAGGATAATTAAGAAAATATAATAATTACTCCCTTATTATAATTACTACCGTTATAAGAATTAAATAGCTCTACCCTACCTATCTAACCCCTTACTCTTAATTTTACCTTTATATATTTTATATATACTTCTTATATCTCTCTTTATAAGAATTTCTACTAACAACCTTTTAGCCTCTTTATAGCTAGCTAAGTAAGAAGAAATCCTTAAGAAAGCTAACTAATATCTCTTAATAAAAGCACTTTTTAAATAGTAGCTAAAGAGTAATTACTTTATAAGATTATAAAGGTAAATAAAGTTAAGGTCCTCTAAGCTTAATCGCTATACCCTTAATCTAAGATATTAATAGTAATAACTATACTTATTAAGGTAGGTAGCTTAAAGGAAGCTAATAAGCTCTATAATTTAAGCTTAGTCCTTAAAGTATAAATCTTTTAATATAAATCTTATAATAAGTCGGTCTAACTATAAAGGTACTATAACTACTATAAGTATAGCTATATTACTAAGTAGTATATATTAATATAACTCTATAGTAAATATAAAAGTATAGTATATAATAAAAGTAAGTATAAATATAGGGCTAAGAAAGGTAAAATCCCTTATAACTATATTTTATATTAAGGGAACTACTTATTATAGACCTAAACTTACTTTATAGTAAGTAAAGCCTAGGAAATAATAAGGGAAAACTACTTATAATAGCCTTAATAATTTATAAATACTTAGACTTATACTAAGTAATAAGTATTACTTACTATCGAAACCTAAGGCGTTTTAAAATCTATTATAGTCTAAAAGTAAGGACTAAGTAAACCACGCTAAAATAAAAGGTTAAGCTTAAGATACTTATTAGCTAGTAAGGCTAAGAAGGCTAAACTAAGTATAAATAATATTTATAAGTATAGTAAATAAAAAAGCGCTAAGAGATAAAGCGCCTTACTTTTTATATAGACGACCCCTTTTACCTTAACCCTACCTATATATAACTAAAAGTATTATTCTAGAATATATAAAAGAGATATAGGCTAGCTTAGCTAGCGCTTTACTATTAAGCTAGCTTTAATTTAATAGTACTATAGGAAGTAAAAGCTATATTAAGAGGTAAGGCCCTGCCTTTTAAAGTAGCGCCCTATAGCTTAGTTTATAGGAAGGGGAGGTATACGCTATATATATATAAAAGGCTTAGGCTAGGGACTTAGTCGCCTTAGTTTAAATTAAACTAAAGTAAGGTAGTTTTTAAGGATAGTATTAAACTATAAATAATTTACTTACTATTAAGGGCTATAAAGGCTAGAGTATTATAAGACCTAAGTATAATTAAACTAAAGTACCTTATAATAATAGTAAGGGACTTTAATATTTATTACTTACTTTAAGATAAATATAATAGAACCTTAAATAGTATAATATAACTTATATAAAAAGCGATAAGACTATAACTTAAACTTATTACTTTAAGAAAGGAGTATATAAGACTTTTTAATAGCTAAAAGGATAGTACTATTAACTTAGCTTAAGTAATACTAAAGACTAAGATATAGTATACTAGGCTTAATATAGACCTAACTAAGTTTAACTATATCCCTTAAACTATTATACTATAGGTTAATACTTAGGCTTAAGCGCTTAAACTAGCCTTAAGGTAAAAAGAAGTAAAAGTAAAGCTAGTTAAAGCTAAGACTATATCTTAGCTAGGACTATACTAGCTAATACTTTAAACGCTTAAGGATATTAACTAAGACCTAAACTATATCTTTACTACTTTAATATAGATCGCGATAGCTATAGTTCCGCGCTAAGGGTAAGTATTACTTAAGGGTAATATATAGTTTACCTTAAAGGTAGGAAGGGTAATAAAGGAAGATAAAAAGGTAAGAAGGAAGTATAAGTAAAAAGGGAGTAAGGTAAACTAAGAGGACTTATATAAAGCGTTTATAGCTTAAAAGTAAACCGTTTATAAAGTAAGGAGGGCTTATTAGTATAAGTTCTTAAAGGAATTTAGCGCTAATAATACTAAGCTTTAAAATAAGGAAAGGTAAGCTAGACTTTATAATAAGCTATTACTAAAACCGTCTTATATCCCGCCGTTAATTAAGGAAGGTAAGGACTAACTAATAGAAACCTTTAAAAGGAAGGCTTAAATATTAGCCGCTAAGTTTTTCTTACTAAAAGCTAGTATAACCTAAAGGCTACCCTAGCTTATAGCTAAGGCGACTCTTATAGTCGACTAATAGATCTAGGTAGCTAACGTTATAATAGCACTAAGTAAAATAGTAAGCTAGAAAGTAGTAAGCTTAAATAGTATCCTTTTAAGGTTTATTAAAAAGTATAGACTAGCCTTAGTTTAGTAACTAGCTATAATCTTTTATACTTATACTTAACTTTTATATTTCTTAGGTTAGTTTTATAGTGCGAATATAATAGTAATTTAAAAGCTAGTTTAACGGTAACTATAGTATATACTTAAAGATATACCTACGCTAATAGTAATAGTAGTAGCTAGATACTAAAGGATAAACGGGTCTAAGGGGGATAAAGGAAAAGAAAAAGTACTAAGTAAGGTAAGGTAAAGGTAAAGAGGGCTAAAAAAGGGTATATTAATAAAAGAGGATATAGAAGAAGATAATAATATAAGATACTATTTACTAGCTAAGGAGGAAAAAAGACCTCTTTTATAAACCGAATTTTCCCTCTTTCTTTCTTAGATAAATAAGAGCTAAGGGATTATTTAATTAAGAAGAGGGCTAGCTAAAGACTTTACTAAGGATCTTACTAAGGACCCTACTAAAGACTTTACTATATAGGCTATATATATTCCTTAGGGTATAGATGCCCTTATTAAACTAAGTAAAAGGCTAGAAGCTTACTATATAATAAGGGGATAAAAACTAATTTCTTTCTTACTTATAGTAAGGAAAGTACTTAAGTAAATACTAGCTTAAAAGATTATAAGAGTAAGAAAAGTAAATAGTATTATATTAAATAAATAAATAAGGAATTAAAAGGAACGCTTTATAAAGGTAGTAATCCTATTAATAATAAAACTAATATATATAACCTAAGCTTAAGGGGTATTATATTATTTTTATAGCTAGATATTAAAGGTATATTCTATATAGTTAACTATAATAAGCTTATAAGGGAACTAAAGCTTAAGGGATACTTTAAATAGCTTATAAGCTTAATATAAAGCTTTATAAGTAATAAAAGATTAACCTTTTACTTTAATAAAAAGACCTTAAAACTAACTTAAGTATTAATAGGAGTCCTTTAAAGCTCCCTTTTATCTTTAATCTTATTTCTATACTATATAACCCCTTTATATAAAAGGCTTATTAGCTTTACTAATAATATAAATATAGTTAATATTAAACTTAATAAGGCTATTATAATAATATACTAAAAAAAGGCTTAAAAGGTATATATAAAGTAAGCGACTAAGTTTATAGTTACTTTTAAACTATTAAAAAGAAAGTTAATATACTTTATATAAAGGAGATAAGTAATAATAATACTAGTTTACCTTAAAGCTAATATAATAATACTAGTTTAAGAGGCCCGCTTACTAAGAGTTTAAATATACTAAAAATTATATTAAAAGGTATACTTAAAATAGCTATAAGTAAAGATAAAGCGCTAGACTATAGTCCTAACTAAGCTTATAGTATCTATATAAGGCTATACCTTACTATTATAAGGTAAGTAAAGGGTTATACTATAAGTGCCTTTTATTATATTATAATAATAAGCTATATAGGATCTAACTATACGCCGCGCTTACTATTACTAAATACGCGTTTATATATATAGCTTACCTTACCTTATAACGCTATCGGCTAAGGTCTAGGCTAATACCTAGACTTATACTAAGGGTAAATACCCTTATATAAGGTCCCTACCCCTCTCTTTATAGGCGGTCCCTTATAACGTTAATCTTATACCTCGGCGTATAGCTAAGAGGTAAATAACCTACTAGCGCGCTCTTATTACTTTTTCCTCTTAACTATATTATTATTATTATTATTAATAGTAGTAGCTATAACTATAACTATAAGTCTCCTAGCGCCTAGCTATATACTACCGCCTATATACGAGCTAGCCTATACCTATATTAGTTATTTAAATAATTTAATATATCCTCCCTTACCTTATCTTACTTCTCTACTAAGATCGATGACTTTATCGATCGCGCCCTTACCTCGCCCGCTACCCCGCTTACTACCCCCGCCGCCTTAGTCGCGCCTACCGCCGCTCCGCGCTACCCGCTACCCGGCTTCTTAGCCGTTAACTTTACTACCTACGCCGCCGCCGCCCCCGCTACGCTCCCCGCTATTAGCCGCCGCGATAACGCCGACGATAACGATAATAATAATAAGCATAGGTCCTCGCTACCCTCCTCTATAAGCCCCTCCGCCCTTATTCTCATAAGTATTACTAACTCCTTATATTAGTATAAGCGCGCTATAGCCTAGGGCGCTACCCGCGATTCCCTTTATATATAGTATACCTTATAGTCCCTCCCCTACGCCGACTAGGCCGGCCGCCCTTACAATAGCTACTTTTTATACGCTTAGGCTAGCCGCGCCTATAAGGTTACGCCGCCTATCCTTGCCTATACTACCGCGGCTTAGAGCGCTATAGAGCTAGGTAAGGACTAAAATAAGGCTAAGCGCGCCTTAACCGCCGCCGCCGCTACCTATTATAACTTATAGTTCCTTAAGCGCGCTGCCCTTATACCTAAGTACGTAAGCTCCTTTTCCTATACTCTCTATAGCGCTAACTCTCTCTCTCTTAGGGGCACTATCGCCGCCGCCTTAGCCGCCCCCGCTACCTCTACCGCCGCCGCCTTTACTACTACTAGCACCGCCGCCGCCGCCGCCGCCGTCCCTAACGCCGCCGCTGTCGCCGCTTAGCTAGGTAGCCTAGAGGGCTAGATCCGCGCCCTCGAGGCCGGGGCCGCGCCTTATACTAAGGAGGAGGACGAGGAGGAGAATAAGGAGAAGGATAAAGATAACCGTTTAATAGTCGAGACCCCGCTAAAGAAAAAGGCCCGCTAGGCCTAGTCTATACGCCCTTAAGCGCGCCCGTAAGGGCTAATATAATTTATTTATACTACCGCTAACCTAAGTACGCCCTGCCTATTATCTATAGTCGCGGTATCTATAATATATACCTATAGCTTATATTAGTATAGCGACCGCCGCGGGCTTAGTGCCCCGCTACTTTCTTAGGGAAGGGGTATAGTCTCTCTTATATCTTAAGGTACTAACTACTTTACCGCTAAGGGGGTAGCTTCTCTCGCTAAGCTATTATTTTCCTTTACTAGCTTATAAAGGGCCTTAAACTTATTTAAAGCTACCGCGCCCTTAAACTTAGAAGCTAGCTCCTATATTAAGTCTTAATAGCCGCGCTACTTAATAAGGACTTCGCGCCTCCTACCGCGGCCTATATTCTTTTAATAAGCTACCTATAACTCCTTTACTAAGAACTCTTCCTCCCCTTTAATAAAGATAGTAGCTAGTTAAGGGTCTATTATTTCTTAGCCTAGTAAGGGGCCTATAATAGCGCGATAAAGGAGGTCGACGTTAATCGTACTATAGATATTAAAGGGTAGCCCCTCTAGCTCTACGGTCTATAGACTTAGCACCCCGCGATAACGCCGACGATAATAATAATAATAATAAGTATAGGTCCTCGCTACCCTCCTCTATAAGCCCCTCTACCCTTATTCTCGCGAGTATTACTAACTCCTTATACTAGTATAAGCGCGCTATAGCTTAGGGCGCTACCCGCGATTCCCTTTATATATAGTATGCCTTATAGTCCCTCCCCTATACCGACTAGGCCGGCCGCCCTTATAATAGCTACTTTCTATACGCTTAAGCTAGCCGCGCTTATAAGGTTACGCTGCTTATCCTTACCTATACTACCGCGGCTTAGAGCGCTATAGAGCTAGGTAAGGACTAAAATAAGGCTAAGCGCGCTTTAACCGCCGCCGCCGCTACCTACTATAACTTATAGTTCCTTAAGCGCGCCGCCCTTATACCTAAGTACGTAAGCTCCTTTTCCTATACTCTCTATAGCGCTAACTCTCTCTCTCTTAGGGGTACTATCGCCGCTGCCTTAGCCGCCCCCGCTACTTCTACCGCCGCCGCCTCTACTACTACCGGCACCGCCGCCGCCGCCGCCGCTGTCCTTAACGCCGCCGCCGTCGCTGCTTAGCTAGGTAGCCTAGAGGGCTAGATACGCGCCCTTAAGGCCGGGGCCGCGCCTTATACTAAGGAGGAGGACGAGGAGGAGAATAAGGAGTAGGATAAAGATAACCGTTTAATAGTTAAGACCCCGCTAAAGAAAAAGGCCTACTAAGCCTAGTCTATACGCCCTTAAGCGCGCCTATAAGGGCTAATATAATTTATTTATACTACCGCTAACACCCTCGTAGTATAGTAGTTATATACCTAGGAAGCCTACTAGCTATAACGCTAGAGTTAGTTCGAATCCGGCCGGGGGCATAATTAATTTTTAGTCGGAGTAGTAGACTACGCTAACCTACTTATTAATTAGCTAATTAGCGCTTCTAGAAGCGCTTATAAATATACTAGCAGTCTAGCCCCGCTATAAGTAGGCCGGCCCGGACCTCGCCTACCCGGACCTAGCGACGAATTCGTTAGGACCTCCCCCTGACCTTAGTCCGGGCCCCCCGACCGGGAAAACAAAAAACCTAGGGCCGATACTAGCAACTCGATAAGTACGGCGCGAAGCCGGTGCGATAACCCGACTACCGGCCCGGCTAAAGGCCGGCATTAATAAAAAAATAGCCCGCTAAGCCTTACGGCGGAAAAATAAGGCAGAGCCCGGGAAGATATCGTTATAGGATAAGGTCGGAGATAATTATATAATTAACTATTAACCGTTAACTAAAAAAAAAAAAAACGCTCGTATTACCGATTAACGCTATATACCCCGCGTACGTAAAGGAGTTACTTTCTAAGGTCACTTTATAGCGGGGCTAATACGATTCCGACTAACTATAACGATACCTAAGATAGCCGGCGTAAGATTCCTACGTATTGTAACCGCGACCCGGTATAAGGGCGGACTAGCTACGAAAGAGGGGAGGGTTTTCCTCTAGGCACTCTAGTTTTTCCCTCCTATTTAACGTCGAAGTTCTAGATACCTTTAGATAGGTTACTAGTATAATCTTAATAATAATAATAATATACTACCGCTAACCTAAGTACGCCCTGCCTATTATCTATAGTCGCGGTATCCGTAATATATACCTATAGCTTATATTAGTATAGCGACCGCCGCGGGCTTAGTGCCCCGCTACTTTCTTAGGAAAGGGGTATAGTCTCTCCTATATCTTAGGGTACTAACTACTTTACTACTAGGGGGGTAGCTTCTCTCGCCGGGCTATTATTTTCCTTTACTAGCTTATAAAGGGCCTTAAACTTATTTAAAGCTACCGCGCCCTTAAACTTAGAAGCTAGCTCCTATATTAGGTCTTAATAGCCGCGCTACTTAATAAGGACTTCGCGCTTCCTACCGCGGCCCACGTTCTTTTAATAGGCTGCCTATAACTCCTTTACTAAGAACTCCTCCTCCCCCTTAATAAAGATAGCGGCTAGTTAAGGGTCTATTATTTCTTAGCCTAGTAAGGGGTCTATAATAGCGCGATAAAGGAGGTCGACGTTAATCGTACTATAGATACTAAAGGGTAGCCCCTTTAGCTCTATAGTCTATAGACTTAGTACCCTCTTTACTATATACTTAGCGTATAGCTAGTTAAGCTTCTTTTTTAGCCTTATCGACCTATAGTTATAGAGGTCTAGCTAGACCTTATCCCCTACCGCGAACCTATCTATAAGATCCCGCGACTTATTAGCCTAGTACTCTTAGTCTTAGGCGGTAGACGCTATCGAAGATTAGTAGAACTCCGAAACTTATTATAGCTTTTATATAAAGGTAGACGCCTTACCCTTTAGGGAGCTAGCTAAGTAGCGCTCTACGCCTATATCTATAGTAATAGGCTATGCTAACGGCGGTTTAAACCTATATAGCGTAAGGAAGGGGGATATATTAATAGATAAGTTTAACCTACCGTTAAGCGCTATCTAAGCTATAGGAAGCTACTTATCTTAGTCTACTTAGTTATAAGCTATTACCCTTTAAAGGTAAGCTTAAACTTCTTAGTTAAGGCATTTAGGCCCCTTATTAGTCTATAAGTAATAAGCCGTACTTAGTAACTAAGTAACTTAGAGTAGCTTATAGAGGTACTACTAAAAGCGGCCGGTTTAATTAGTGCCTCTATTACTAGTAATCGAGGCTAGCTACTAATAAAAGCAGGCGTAGTACTAAAGGAAGCGCTCGGCGTAGGCCTTTACTTTTATAAATAATATTAGCTTTAGTATTACTTCCTTACTTAGACGGTCCTTAATTACCTAGAGATTATAGTTACCGCCTACTATAAGGGGGAGGTCCGTAATAAAGTCTATCTATATATATATATAGAACCGGTCGGGGACTAGTAGTAACTTTAATAGCCCCCTCTTAAGCGCTCGCTAGATCTTTAAGTAGCTATAGATATTATAGTTATAAAGGAAACGGTAGACGTATAATACTATAAGTAGCTAGTAAAAGTCCTAGCTAATCGCTACTAGCGTGCCCTTATAGCTAGGATAGCCGATTACACTTAAGTTATAGATTATCTATATAATCTGCCCTCTTAACCTATCCCGCTCCTTAACTTCTAAGGGGGCCGCCCTAGCTACGGCCTTTATTATCGCCGGCGCGCCTAGGACCTATAGCCTACCTTTATAGTAAAGGTAGCTATAGGGGTCGATATAGTAGTCGCCTACTTAGACTTTTAAACTAAGGCCGCGGTTAAGTAAGCGCGCCCCCGCCTCTATAGCGCGGCGTACGCTCGTATATATACTATCTTATACCGCTAGCTAGTCCTATAAGCGTTAGAGCTCCTTATCTTAAAAGATACGCCGAGGGACGTCGGGCGCACCCTTAGGGGGGGCCGGGACCCCGGCCGCTCTTAGGGGGTTACCCTCCGCCCTTAATAGAGTAGCGCTAAGGTAAGTTTAGAGCGCCTTATTTAGGATTATCTATATATCTCGCGTATCGAGGTCTATAAAGGTAGGCCGGTCTTACTCTCTCCGTAAGAGGGCGTCTAAGACTATAGCCTCCTTACTTAGTCTATACTTAATATAGAACTAAAAGTATAAGAGATACTTCGCCTAGCGCGCTTACCGCTCTAAAAGATACTATTAGGTTATAAAGTATTTAAGGTTCTTATAGTCTATAAGGATCTTAAAGCTCTTATAGCTATAGAGCTCCGCTTACTACTACTTAAGGTAGCTAATAATCGCTAATATCTCCTTATTATAGATTAGGTAGTTCCTCTTTACTATAGTAAGCTTACGCGAGTAGAACGCTACTAGCCTCCTTTACCCTTTTACTTCTTAAGATAGGGTTCCCTTAAGTATATAGCCGCTATAGTCTACTTCTATAGTTAAGGGATTACCGAAGTCTTACTATAGTAGTACTAAGGCCTACGAGAATAAGTCCTTAAGGGTTTAGAACGCCTCTACCTATATAGGTCCCTAGGAGAAGGGGGCCCTATCCCCTATTAGCTTATTAAGCGGTAGTATAATCCGCGAGAACTCCTTAATAAAGACCTAGTAGTAGTTAGCGAAGCTAAGGAAGCTCTATATACCTTATTATAATATCAGGGTTACTTAGTCGCGGATAGCTTAGATCTTAGCTAGGTCTACTTATACGCTTACGCCCGCGATAATAATAAAGCTAAGGTATTTAACGCGCTTAATACTAAATTTATATTTATCTAGGTCTAGGTATAAGCTATGCTTTGCTAAGCGGTTTAGTACCTTTTATACCTTCTATATATAGTCTTTATAGCTCCCGCTTAAATAGATAAGAATATTATCTATATATATAGACGCGAACTTATTAAGGAAACCCTTAAGTACTTAGTTAATATAACGTTAAAACGTAGCTAGGGCACCTATTAAGCTAAAGGGGGTAACTATCTACTTAAATAAGCTATATCTTATATAGAACGCTATCTTCTACTCCTCCCTATACGCTATTTATACCTTATAGAACGCTTAGATAACGTTAAGCTTTATAAACTACTTTACCTTTACTAGGTTATAGAGGGTCTCTCCTATAAGCGGAAAGGGGTACCGGTCTAGGCGTATAATCGCGTTTAATACTTAGTAGTCTATATAGAAGCGAAGTCCCCCCCCTAGCTTCTATATAAATAAGACTAGAGCCGCCGCCTTAGAGGAGCTAGCCCTAATAAATCCTTTATCGAGGAGGTCTATAAAGGTCTTTTTTAATACTAGTAGTTCCTCTTATAATATACTATATAGCGGCCTAAATAGCGGGGGAAGCTCCTTACCGTTATCCTTTATATAGAGCGGTATTAAGTAGTCTATACCTAGCTTATAGGGGTTTAACTTATCGGCCTCGCTCTTTTAAAAGAGCGGTAGTAGGTCGTAGAACCGTAGCGGGATAGCCTACTATAGCTCCTCTTCTAATAAAGGGCGCTTCGGTTATAGCGCTTTCTTAATATCCGCTAGGCTAACCGCGTAGATCGACGCTATAGCTACGGCTAGCCCCTTCCGCCTATAGATTTACCGTATTATACTTACGAATACTAAGGCTAAGACTTCTTAGGCGTCTTATAAGTTAGGTAGGGCGTCCGGCGCTCCCTCCTTACTACTATACTAGACCTAGGACTATATAAGGCTAAACTATAGCCTCCCTTTATACGGCACCGAATATAACTTTATATACGTTAACTATAGCTTCCTAAGAATTAAGGGAAACTTAAGCTAGGGGACTATATATACTACTAGTAGCCGCGGGAGGCTATTAACCTCTATAGCTACCTAGGCGATACCTTTAATAACCGCGCCCTTTATTATAGCTAAGGCGCCCTTTATACGCCTAAGGCGAATCTTCTTTATTAGTAAGTATAGCTTAAGGGCTTTCGCTTTATTAATTATAGCGTAATACTAGTAACCTTTATCTATAAGGGTAAAGAGGAGGTAAGTTTAGTTAATAATAACTAGTATTAAAGTAGGTTCTTCTTTAATACGTCTTACTAGGTCCTCCTTAGCTAGTATTAGCTTACTAGGCTCCGGGGCCCGCCTTTATACCGGAGCTAAGCTTTTCCCTCCGCTTTATATATAGCGGAGGTTCCCCTATCTTCCTCGTCGTTAGATTCTAATAGGGCGCGGGTAACCTATATCTCTACTAGCCTCCTTACTAAGAGGTAAGGGTAAGACTTAACTATATATATACTTACGCCGTAACGTATATAGCAGCCCTTTTTACGTTATTTACTAATTTCCTTATAGGGCACCTACTTAGCCGTCTTACTAGACTACGCTACTACGGCCGGGGTCTTACTAATACCGCGCCCCCTAGGGCGTATAGCCGCTATATCGACCGCCGACTTAGGAGCGGGCCTAGGCGTAGACGGGTTAAGTAGGGAGGAGCTATCCGGCCCGTTAGTCCCGCTTAAGGCTAAGCGCTTACATAGCTTTTAAAAGCGCGGCGTCTACTTATATCCCTAGGCTACCTTTATAAGGCGGCCTATATAGCCCTTATAAGTAGAGGGTATTATAATAGGGATAAGTAGCTCCTAGAGCGCTAGGGAGATTAAGTTCCGTAGCTAGGTAAGCTTAGCGCCGTTATCCTAGGCGGTATTACCCGCCGCCTAGGTTAAGGTCTCTTTAAATTCCGGTAAGAACTCCTTAAAGGACTGCCCCTCCTACTAAGTAAGGGTCTATAGCCTATCCTACGCCTTCTCCTATTCCTATACGTTACCGAAGGCGTAGACTAGGTAGTTAAAGAATACTTAGGGGTCTTTTATCCCCCTAAGACCGCCCCGCTCCTAGAAGCCCGCTACTTACTATATCTAAGGCTCCGATAGTATATAAAGGAGTAAGAACTAAGCCGTCTCTTTATAGCCGTTAAGGCCCTATTTCTCGTTAATATAGTATTTCGCTATTAAGCGGTTAAGAAAGAAGTAAAAGGTCTCTAGCTTACTATCCTAGGTAGGCTAAGGTAGTAGCTTCTATCTACTAAGGGCCGCCTCGCGCTCCGACCTCTTAGTAGTAAGGGGCGTATCTATCGGAGCTAGCGTTAAGAGGGTATTAAGGATCTAGCGTAGGGTTACTTATTAGTCTAGGTCTTATAATATCTAGTAAAATAGCTTTATAAACTAGGCTTATTCGTCCTATTATTACTAGGCCTCTTCCTATAAGTATTACTAGTATAGCTCTTTTACTTATTACTATAGCTATTAGTACTAAGCTTCTTCCTATAGTAGCTACTACTACTATTACTACCCTAGCTAATACTACTAAGGTTCTAATATTAAGTCTAATATAATAATAGCTTATACTATTATAGGGTAGGTAAAGGGTTATACTATAAGTGCCTTTCGTTATATTATAATAATAAGCTATATAGGATCTAACTATACGCTACGCTTACTACTACTAAATACGCGTTTATATATATAGCCTACCCTACCCTATAACGCTATCGGCTAAGGTCTAAGCTAATACCTAAACCTATACTAAAGGTAAATACCCTTATACTTACTATATACTAAGGAAGTTTATAGTAAGGTAATTTAGTCCTTAATCTCTTATACTATAGTTATATTTAATAAGATAATACCTATAAAAGGGAAACTATATAAGATTATATAGGACTTAGTATAAGACTAGTTAGCTTACCTTTAAGTAGTAATAAACGCTTACTATACGATCTTAGTTTATTAAATAAAAGTAAATATATAGGTACCCTTAATTAACCTCTACTTAAAATAAAGAATAATAGATACCTTTTAAAGGCTAAAGGACTTAAGGCTCTTAAGCTAAATTTAACGCGCGTTTAACGCGGTCGCGGATATACTTAAAAGAAGGTAACGTTAAAGAGAGAATAGGCCCTTAGCGGCGCTACTACTTAGTAAGCCCCCCCTTATAAAGGAGATAAGGAGGGTCTAAAGCTAGATAGGATTAAACGACCTCTTAAATAAAGCTAAGTTACTTAAAAGGCTAAATAAAAAATAGGCCGCTTAATAAAACGCTAAGAAAGATATAATTTAATAATATTAAACTACTCTTTACCTTATTAACTTCCCGCTATAGTTTAATAAAGCGATAATACTAAACTATTATAAGGGCCTTCTTAAGTATATTAATATAGTAATTACTTAGATATATATAAAAAAGATTAAGCTTAATAACTTCTTCTTTAACTAATAAGTCCTTAGTATAGTCTTACTAATATATACCTATAAATAAAAATAAGATACTATTTACTATATAATAATTAACTATTTATTAATAGTAATAGTAAGGGGGTCCTTTTTAATATAAGCCTAGGATATAAGTAATATAAAAGTAAGCCTTTAAAGGAAAAAGATAGCGGCGCCGCTAGTATAATAGTTCCTTTACTTAAGTAGGCTCTACTTATTTAACTTAGCTTAAAGGTTATATATAAATATACTAAATAATAAGACTAGGGCCGCGCTAGAGCTAAAGTAGCTTTAACTAAGACTACCTCAAATAACTACTTCCTTTATTAAGCCCACCTAAGAAAAGGAAAGGACTTATAATAATAAGACTATAGTTTTAACTAAACTAGACCTAAACTAAGTATAAACCTTACTACTTAAACTATAGACTAAATAAAACTAATAAGACTTAACTAAGCTAGCTTTAATAGCTATAAAATAAGACTTACTACTAAAAGACTATAATTAAATAAGACTTAACTTAAAACTAAACTAAGATAAAGCTAATAACTAGCTCTTAAACTATAACCTTAGCCTAACTTATTAGTAGTAACGTTTACCTTACTATTATAATAGGAATAATAAGACCCCCTTAAGGTAATATATAGGGTATAAAAAAGAGTAACCTAAGACTTATAAGGTATATAAGGACTACTACTATTATAAGAAGCTTAATAATAGCTAGCTAGGCCTAACCTTAAACCTAAACTAAAGCTAGCCTAAATAGCTAACTTATAAGATAAAGTAATAACTAAGGTTTATACTAAGGTAAGACTTATATTAGCGGCAGCGTAGAGGCGTTTACTATAGCTTATACTATAACTATAGATTTAATCGAGGTTAAAACTAGTAATAATCTTAGCTAAGACTAATTTATAACGGCTATAAAGATACTATTAAATAAAGTTAAAAGTAATAATAAGGTCGCTAAGTAATATAAGATAAGGATACTTTAAAGTAAGCTTAGTAATAAGAGAACTACTAAGCTATAGCTTAGCGTTAAAGGTAATAAAAGGTAATATATTAGGATCCTATATAATCTTTAAAATAATTAAAGGTATAAAGATAGTAATAGACTCCTTAGCCTTAGCCTTAAATAGAGCTTTAAATATAATAGCCGCCTTACCTTTACTTTTACCCTTACCTTTCTCTTTATTAAAAGGGGCTAGGGCTAAACTAAGCTTAGTAAGATTAAAACTATTATCCTTACTATTATAGTTATTACTAGTAATAAGATAGAAATAGTTAGCGAGATTATTAACTACTATAAGAGTCTTTAAAGTAACTAAAAGTAACTTAGGCTTAACTTAAGCTAAGGTCTTAATAGTATTACTAAACTTACTTAGGTATTTTTCTAAGAACTTAAATATATAGTAGGTATTATCTATAAAATAAGTAAAAGCTAAAGTAAGCGTTTTAATATTCTTAGCGATTATAGCTAAACTAAGGGTAGACTTACTTAATACGCCCTTAACCATAGTAGTAAGGGCCTTTTAATTAGTATAAATATAAGTTTTTAAAGTAGCGCGGTAAAGGCGCTTTTATACTAAGCCCTTAATAAGGGAGGGGCTATTAACCTTAAACTAAGCTTAGTAAAAAGTATAAGTAGCTTCCTTACCTTTAAAGGTAATCTAGAATATAAATTAGTACCGAACTTAGACTATATTATAATAAGGTAAGGTTACTTACTTAGTAATAAGACTAGTTAAAGTTAGTATAAGTAATATATAATTTAGCCTTTATAGCTAGTAAAGTTAATAAAAAGTACTAAAGGTAAGACTAACCTAAGATAAGACTAAGACTAATACTTATAAGACTAGTTTTAATAGTTAGTAAAGGATATATAGGTATACTTATTAATAAAGCGCTTAATATATATAAAATATAGGATAGAGCGCTTTAATCTTATTATAATAGTAACTTTCTTAAGAGGGAGGGGTTTTAAAGGAAGCGAGCTACTATTGCTTAAGTTAGCTTCTTAATTATATATTATAATATAATAGTAAATAAACTAAATATAGTACTAAGGAGACCTAAGAATATAGAAATAATATAAGTAATAAATTAAGGCGTATAAAAAAGATAATAGATAGTAAGATAAAAGGAGGTAAGAATAAAACTAAGGGGGAAGGGTAGGTATATATATATATAAGCTAGGCGCGCGTAATTAATAACTATATAATAGATAGTAAGGATAGGCCGCCGCGCCCTTAATTAAGAAGTTATATAGCTAGATAGGAACCGATTTTTAATTAATAAAGCTAGCTAACTAAATTTTAATTAGCCGGCCTTATATAGAAGCGACTTATACTAATACCTAGCCTAGTAACTAGATATTACCTACCTTATTAACTAATAAACTAATAAGCTAACGCGGCCGCGGCTATATAGTAGTAATATAAGAGCTATAGAAAATAAAAGCGCTTATAAGTTAAGCCTTTAAAGAGAGACTACTACCTATAACCTTATACCTAAGCTAGTAAGCTTAAGCCGCGGCCGCTTAAGCTAGTAGCGGCTATAGCCTAAGAAGACCTATATAAAAATATAAATATATATATATATTTTTTTAATATTATTACTTATATATAGCCTCTAAGGCTATAGTAAGGCTAGTAAGGGCCTAGGCCCTTATTAATAGTCCTAGCTAGCTATAGAGCTTAGGGGCTTATAACTAATTAAGGAAAGGGTAGCTATAAAGGTAATAATAAAGGAAAGGTTAGTTTAGTTCCTCTTACGCGGTAATTTTCCCCCTTAAGGGCTATAGGGCCCCTAGGTTACTCCTTTTTAAGCTACTTAGCTATCCCTATCTTTATTTTAGCTAAGAAGGTTAAAAGGGCTTCCCTTCCTTCCTTAGAGCTATAGAAAATAAGTAAGCTAAGGGCCCTCTTTTATCTCTTAAAAGTCTAGTAAAGGACCTTTCTTTCCCTCCTATAGTTCGGGCACCTTAGGATAAGGTGCCTAGCTATATACCTTCCTTAGCTATAGCGGTAGTCGTCTTAGTCTACCTTATTAGTCCTTTTTAAGAAGGAAAATAAGAAGCTAGCTTTAAAGAGGAGCTAATAAAAAGCTAAGAGGGTCGGCCTAAGCCTCCTTATAAGGTCCTTTTCTAAGCTAAGGGCTAGGCGGGGGGTCTTTTAAATAGATATATAGTACTTACCTAGGCCCTTAGCCCTAGGGCCTTTAGCCGCCTTAGTAGCCTAAAGTCCCTTTTAATAGTCCTTAGTAGCTTACTAAACCTTTCTTTATAAGTAGCTAATAAAGACTAAGGGGGTCCCTTAGGTAAAAGCCCTTAAGCTTCTTTTAGCTAGCTAGTTAGCTAGCTTATTACTAAAGATCCTTAGGTAGCTAAGGTATTAATATAGCTATATATTATAAAAGGCTTCTAAGCTAAATAGGAGCTTTTTAATATATATAGCTAGGTCTAAGAAACCTATAACCTTTTTTATAATAGCTTAGCTATCTATAAAGATATAGGTATCTATAAGGGGGTTAAGAGGGCTAAGCTTTAAGTGCTAAGGCCTCTTAGCTAGGTCTTTTAAGACCCTTAGTATCGCGAATAGCTCTAGGTTAGCTACTTCGATTAAGGGCCCTAGGTTCTTATAGTATGCCTTAATAGGCTTATTTTCTAAGCTTATTTTATAGAAGGAGTAAGCGTTAGTCTTTATAAGGGACCCTTTAAGGCACCCCTTAAGGCTATCGGTATAGAAGGCTAAGGGCTATAACCTAAAGTCTTTTAAGCTAGCTAAGCTAGCTAAGAGGCATTAGTATTACTTCTTAGCTAAGGGCTTAGGGGCCTTTATTATTATAATAAAAGCCTTAGGCTCTAAGGCTTATAAGGGCTCCTAGCTAGCTTTCCTTCTTTTAAAGTTATAATTAGGTCCTATAAAGGCTACTAGGCCTTTAAGGAGGTAGAAGAGCTATATATATAGCCTAATATAGCTTAAGGCCCTTAAGTTAAAGCCTAAGTTAGCGAGGTTATCTTATATAGCTAGGTTATAAGCTTGCTTTATAAGGTAACTAGGTAAGAAGTATAGGGTCTAAAGGGTATAAGAGAGGCATGCCCTTTTAAATTATACCTCTAGTAATAGTAGGGCCGCTTTAGCTTTTAAAGCCTTAATAAGGGATCCTTTAAAGGCCCTTAAGACCTTTAAAAGAGCTTAGTTTTATAGCTTTTAAAAAGGCTTTATAAGGCTCTTAGGGGTCTTAGGCCCCCTATACTAAGGTTAGGCCCTATAGTTTACTATAGAGGTTATATAGGCCTAGTAAAGCTATTTAAAGGCTTTAAATAATAAGCCTTTTTATATAAAGGTTAAGCGGGATAGTCCTTTAAAGGTAGCTTATATAGATACTACCTTCTTCTTAATATATTATTTAAATAAGAGCTTAGAATTAAAGAAGACCCCTAGCTACTATATTAAAGGCTTTACCTTAAAAAATAAGCCTCCTACTATTATACCTTCTAAAACCAGCTACTATTACTTACTAAAGTAAAGAAGTTCTATCTTTAAAGGGTTAAAGTAAACCCCTTAGTCTTTAGCTTATTTAAATAGGTTAGTAGCTATTACTTCTAGCTACTAAACGTTCTTCTTAGCTAAGGTTAATATTATAGAGATATTAAAGTTATCTATATAAGATAGCTAGTATCCTTTAGCCGCTAGTATCCCCCTTATATATAAGAGAAATAAAATAAGGCTAATAAGGGACCCTTAGGGCACCCCTATTACTAGGTCTATAAGGGGCTAGACTTACCCCTTAAAGGCTAGCTAGATCTTCCTTTTAGTAAGGAAGTAGTCTACCTAGCTTATAAGGGCCTTAAGGAGGTTTAATTCCCTTAGGACCCTTATAAGCTATTCCTTTAATATAAAATTAAAGGCGCCTTTTATATTTAATAAGAGGGTATTAGTAATAGCTTTCTTATTAAACTCCTACTTCTTTTAAATATAATATAAAAGAAGGAGGGCTATATTTATAGCTAACCGCTATTTTCGTCCCCTTAACTATATAGGGTTTAGAAGCCTAGTTATATTAGCTAAATAGCTTAGCTAGGTAGTATATAGCTTTTTAAGGTCCTTTCTTAAGTAGTTAAATAGACTTATAACCCTATAGGCCTTAAGGATAGTATAGTCTAGCTTATTTTACTTAGGAAGTATAATTCTTATAGCTTCCTTTTATACCTTAAGGTAGTATCCTTAGTTAAATAGAGCTTTATAGGCCCTATTAAAGACTATAAGGATAGCCTTATATATATATTAAATAGGGAGGAAGCTAAGGGAGTTTAAGCTAAGGGCTTTTTTATTAAAAGAGCTAAAAATAGCCCTCTTAATATTAGGGTCTTTTAGCTTTAGCTAGTCCTACTTAACTATACCCTTACTACCTATATAGCCTAGGGGCTCTTCTTTTTCTAGGCTTTAAGGGGGGCTAAAGGGAGGGCTAGGGCTAGGGTCTAAGGTTAAAAGAAAGGTTATTAAGAAGGCCTTATATTTTTCTATAAAGGTATTAGCTTTTACTTCTATCCCTTTTTTATATATAAAATACTAGGAAGGGTAGGGTTAGCTCTAGCTTTAGTATAAGAAAAAGCTATAAAAATATCCTTTCTTATTACTTTTATTAAGAAGCTCTCTTAGTATTATATTTTAATAGCCTTAATAATATACTTAAAGCTATTTCGGGCCTTTATAAAGCTCTTTTAGCTCTCCTTATCCTAGGCTAGCCTATAAGCCTATTAAGCTAAGCTTAGGGCTTTTTAAAAGTAAGTTAGCTTATCGGTTTACTAAGGCTTAGATCCCTTATAAGGCCTCTTTTTCGGTATCGTTATATTTAAGGCCTTTATAAGGGTTCTTATTAAAAGGGAAGCTATCCCTTTTAAGTCGTCTCTTTTTATAGCCCTCTCTATAGCTATAAGGAGGTCCTATTCCTTCTTAGCTAGGTATTCTAAGAATACCTTTTAGTTTACTTTCCTATAATTATAAGTAGTAGGCCTAGCTAGTAGTAGCTTATTAGGGCCCTTTAAGCTAGCTTTAAAAGCTATAGGCTTATAATCTAAGCCTATAGCCTCTAAGAAGTAGAAGTTAGCTTAAGTTAGCTATTTAAAAGGGCTATAAAAAGTAAGGTCTATAACCGAGGCCCCTTTTAAGCCTTTCTTTTAATAGGTGCCTTTTATAGCTACCTTAAGGTCTTTTAGTAAGGAAGCCTTATAGCGGTCTAGCTAGCTAATAGGGGCTTCTGCCTTATAGGCCTTAAAGGGTTCTATAAAAGGGTTTTAATAAAAGTAGTATAAGTTAAAGTCCCTTATTAATAGGAAGGGCTACTATAAGAGCTAGGCTATTAATAGTAGCCTTTTTATTATAAGGGGCCCTTACTAGCCTTAGCTAGCTAAGGCCCCTTTAACCTCTTTTTTATTATATAGGTTAATAAGGGTAAATAGCTCGGCGCCTTCTACCCTTATAGCCTATATATTAAGATCGTAAAAGTAGTTAAAGCTAGGGCTAGCTTTTATCTAAGCTTCCTTCCTCTTATAAGCTATAACCCTAGGCCTCTTAGTAAGCTTAGGAAAGTTAATAAAAGGGATAAGGGTTATAATATTATAGGCCGGATACTATATAAGGATATAGCTATTATCGATCTTATAAAGGTAAGGCTCTTATAATAAGATAAGGTCCGCTCTTATTTCTAAGGCCTACTTTAAGATCGATAGGTTAGCTATTTCCTACCTATTAGTATTATACTATATAATACTAATAGGGTTATAGTTAGGCTTAAGGGGCCTAAGGGGCTTTAAGGGCCTTATAGGTATAAAGGGGCTAATACTATTAAGTATTAGTTATTCCCTTATAGACTTTATATTATACTTTATTAGTCGTAAGGTACTCTCCTTTATAATTATAGTATTAGACCTTAAAGTAAGAGTAGCTTTAGCTATCCTTATAGCTAAGGTAGTTATAATCCTTAGTTAAGTACTTTTCTAGGTAAAAGGTATACTTAATAAGCTTCTAATAGGTCTAAGGGTTATAGCTAAAGGAAAGGCACTTATAGTACTATATATATATAGTATATTCCTTATAGGCCTTAACTTAAATCTATAGACTTATTATATAAAGGCCTTTTTTTTTAGTATTTAGCCCTTATAGCCTTTAAAGGGACTATAAAGATAACCGATCCTACCTTTTATATTAGGCGTAGGGTGCCTAGCTACTTAGGCTGCCCTAGGATATCGATCCCGCTAAAGGTTTTAACTTCTATAGCGAAGATATTAAGGATAAGGGTCTCTAAGAGGTTAGGGATACTCTAGGCTACTAGCTTAGTCTAGCTAGTAAGAAGGTCGGCCGATTTAATAGGTAGCTCCTTAAGGTATAAGGACTACTTCTCCTACTACTTTAAAAGCTTCTTTACTATATATAAGGCCTTTATTATTATAACTATATTACCTTTATTTAACTTTAATTAAGCTAATATAGCTAGTTCCCTTATAGCTTTATTAAGCTTATTATAAAGCGTAATAAGGTTAATAGTTAGCGTTAGCGATTCCCTTTTTAGCTTTAAGATAAGTTAAAAGTCCTCTTTTATATTCCTCTTAGCTAGGGCCTTAGCTAGGGTCTTAGCTAGGGCTTTCGCTTAAGCCTTAGCTAGGGCCTTAGCTAGGGCCTTAGGCGCCTTCTTTATAATAACGTTAGCCTATAAGCTCGCTTCGAGGTTTCCTTAGGTAGCCCTAGGCTATTAAGCGGCCTTAGGCTAGTATAAGGGCTATTATAGGGGCTATTAACGGTCTAGGGTCCTTATAGCTACCTTCTTAAGCCCTTTTATAAGGGTCTTATAAAAGGGTTCGATTTTTTAGGCTTCCTTAAAGGCCTAAAGGGCCTATTAAAGAAAGCCCTAGGCCTAGTCCCTAGGGAAGGGGTACTAAGGCTAGGGCTAGGTTTACTATAAGCGATAGAACGTAGGTTAGATAGGTATAAAGCTAATAGGGCTATTAAGTATAGCTCTCTTTTACCCTTTTACTTACTTTAAGGGCTAGTTAAGCTAAAAGTAGCTAGCTTAAAGTAGGGCTAAGCTAGGCCTAAAGAGGCTAGTTTTTAATATAGGCTAGGTATTATCTTCTATCTTAATATCCTTTAGGTCCTAGTCTTAGGTCCTAGGCTTTTATTTTAGGGTCCTTAGAAAGCGTTAGCTTTTTAAAGCTTCTTTTAAGCGGGCCCTAGCCTTTAAGGTACCTATTTCGACCCTTAAGTTAAGGGGTTAAAGTTAAAGGGGCCCTCCTTATATCTAGGCTAGGGTCCTAAGTTAGGTCTAGGCTTAGTCCTATTAGCGGGGGGGGGGTATATACCCTTAGTTAGTAAGGGCAGGGAAGAGTTTTCTACTTATATAAGAAAGAACCTTACTTAATTTATAATCTTTAGTAGTATATTACGTACCCGTTAATAGCTATACGAAGCTCTACTTAGGGGGGCGTAATACGCTATTTATAACGGTTTTAAGTATATACTTTTTTATATTTTAAGCTTAGTTTTAAAAGGTTAGCTAAGAAAATATAGTAATATAATATAATATCCTTATTATTACTTAGACTACGCCCTATTATATCTATTAATATAAACCCCTTAATAGGTTTATCTCTTAAGAATAATACTAGTTATTATAATACCTTATATATATAAAGGAATTACTTTCTAAGGTTACTTTATAATAAGGCTAATATAATTCTAACTAACTATAATAATACTTAAGATAGCTAGCGTAGGATTCTTATATATTATAACTATAACTTAGTATAAAAGTAAACTAGTTATAAAAGAAAGTAAGGTTTTTCTTTAAGTACTTTAGTCTTTTTATTTTATTTAACGCTAAAGTTCTAAATACCTTTAAATAAGTTACTAGTATAATCTTAATAATATATTAATAAAGCTTATTAATAATAGTTACTTAGCTATCTTTTAAGAAGCTAGCTAGGAACTTAATAAAGAAGCTATTAAAGTATAATAATAAGTAGTCTTATTTTTTTATAGCTAGTATTAAACTTAGATAGCTCGACCTATTACCCTTACTACTATTATACCCCTTATTATTATAGTTTTTATTACTACTATTACTACTACCTTTTTAGCTCCTTTCCCTTTAAGAGCCTTAATATTATCTTTAATAGCTACCTTTATCTTAGCCCTAGCCTTATATACTACTTTAGGCCTAGCCTTATATAAGAGCGCTATTAAGAGGTATAGGCTAATAAAGTACTTAGGTATATAGTATTAATATATAGGTAGGGTATTAATAGGGAATTATACTTACCTTACTTATATATTATAAACTACTTATTACTTTAAAAAAAAAAGAGAAATCCTTCTTCTTATAAGCTTTAGTTTTATAATAAAAAGAATATAATATATATAGTATAGTACCTTTAGCTATCTTTACTATCTAACTAATTATACTATAATATATATTCCCTTATACCTTAATAGTTTATTTAGTTTAGCTAGTTTATTAATAGACCTCTTAGTTTATTAGTTAAAAAATAAGGGAACTAGTTAAGTTAAAACCTTATTAAAATTAGTAATAAAGTATAAAAAGAAAGGGTTTTAAGTAAACCTTTTAAATTTAAATAAGGATTCCTTAAAGAACCTAAGAAATAATAGAAATTGCCCTACTTATATAATTTATAAAAAGCTTTACTAACTAAAAGACTATTAATAGGTCTTTAAGAAACTTTAACCTTTTTAATTAACGCCCTCTTTCTTTCTTTTTATATTATTACTTATATATATCCTTTAAAGCTATAGTAAAGCTAATAAAGGCTTAAACTTTTATTAATAGTTATAGATTACTATAAAGCCTAGGGACTTATATCTAATTATATAAAGGGTAGCTATAAAAGTAAAGATAAAGAAAAGGTTAGTTTAGTTCTTTTTATATAGTATTTTATATTCTTAAGGGCCTTAAGGCCCTTAAGCTACTCCTTTTTAAGCTACTTAGCTATTCCTATCTTTATTTTAGCTAAGAAGGTTAAAAGAGCTTTTTTTTCTTCCTTAAAGCTATAAAGAAAAAGTAAACTAAGAGCTTTTTTTTATCTTATAAAGGTTTAATAAAGGACTTTTATTTCCCTCCTATAGTTTAAGTACCTTAAGACAAAGTGCCTAGCTATATACCTTCCTTAGCTATATTAATAGTTATCTTAGTTTACCTTATTAGTCCTTTTTAAAAAGGAAAGTAAGAAGCTAGCTTTAAAAAAGAGCTAGGAAAAAGCTAAAAGGGTCGGCCTAGGCCTTTTTATACGGTCCTTATTTCAGCTAAAACTAAGTAAAAGGTCTTTTAAATAAATATATAGTACTTACTTAAGCCCTTAGCCCTAAGGCCTTTAACTACCTTAGTAGCTTAAAAGCCCTTTTAATAGTCCTTAGTAGCTTACTAAACCTTTCTTTAAAGGTAGCTAATAAAAACTAAAGGGATCCCTTAAGTAAGGGCCTATAAACCCTTCTTAGCTAGCTAGTTAGCTAGCTTATTATTAAAGATCCTTAGGTAGCTAAGGTACTAATATAGCTATATATTATAAAAGGCTTTTAAGCTAAAAAGAAGCCTTTTAATATATATAGCTAGGTCTTAGAAACCTAAAACCTTCCTTATAATAGCTTAGCTATCTATAAAAATATAGGCCTTTATAAAGAGGTTAAAGGGGCTAAGCCTTAAGAGCTAAGGTCTCTTAGCTAGGTTTTTTAAGACCCTTAGTATCGCGAATAGCTCTATATTAGCTACTTTAATTAAGGGCCCTAGGTTTTTTTATTATACTTTAATCGGCTTATTTTCTAAGCTTAAGTTAAAAATAAATAAGCGTTAGTTTTTATAAGGGACCTCTTAAAGTACCCTTTAAAGCTATTAGTATAAAGGGCTAAGGGCTATAGCTTAAAGTCTTTTACGCTAGCTAAGCTAGCTAAAAAGTATTAGTACTACTTTTTAACTTAAGGCTTAAGGGCCTTTATTATTATAATAAAAGACTTAGGCTCTAAGGCCTATAAGGGCTCTAAGCTAGCTTTCCTTTTTTTTATATTATAATTAAGTCTTATAATAGCTACTAAGCTTTTAAGAAATAAAAAGAGCTATATATAAAGTTTAATATAGCTTAAGGCCTTTAAAGTAAAGCTTAAATTAATAAGGTTATCTTATATAGCTAGGTTATAAGCTTACTTTATAAAGTAACTAAGTAAGAAGTATAAGGTTTAAATAGTATAAAAGAGGTATACCTTTTTAAACTATACCTTTAATAGTAGTAAGGCCGCTTTAGCTTTTAAAGTCTTAATAAGGGATCTTTTAAAGGCCCTTAAGATATTTAAAAGAACTTAGTTTTAATACTTTTAAAAAAGCTTTTTAAGGCCCTTAAGTATCTTAAGCCCCTTATATTAATAGTTAGCTTTATAATCTACTATAAAGGTTATATAAGCTTAGTAAAGCTACTTAAAGCCTTTAAATAATAAGTTTCTTTATATAAAGGTTAAGTAAGATAGCCCTTTAAAGGTTACTTATATAAAAGTTACCTTCTTTTTAATATATTATTTAAATAAGAGCTTAGAATTAAAAAAGACCCTTAGCTATTATACTAAGGGTATTACTTTAAAAAATAAGCCTCTTACTATTATATACTTTAAAATAAGCTACCTTTACCTATTAAAGTAAATAAGCTTTATTTTATAAGGGTTAAAGTAAACCACTTAGTCCTTAGCTTATTTAAATAAGTTAGTAGCTATAGCTTCTAGCTATTAAACGTTCTTTTTAATAAAGATTAATATTCTAAAGATATTAAAGTTATTTATATAAAATAGCTAGTACTTATTAACTATTAGTATTCCCTTAATATATAAGTAGAATAATATAAAGCTAATAAGGGACCCTTAAGGCACCCTTATTACTAGGTCTATAAAGGGCTAAACCTACCTTTTAAAGGCTAGCTAAATCTTCTTTTAAGTAAGAAAGTAGTCTACTTAGTTTATAAGGGGCTTAAAAGGGTTTAAGTCCCTTAGGACCCTTATAAGCTATTCCTTTAATATAAAATTAAAGATATCCTTTATATTTACTAAGAGGGTATTAATAATACTCTTTTTATTTAGGTCTTACCTCTTTTAAATATAATATAAATGGAGAAAGGCTATACTTATAGCTAACTATTATTTTTATACCCTTAGCTAATTAGGGTTTTAAATCCTAGCTATATTTATTAAGTAGCTTAGCGAAGTAATATATAGCTTTTTAAGTACTTCTCTTAAATAGTTAAGTAAACTTATAACCTTATAAGCCTTAAAGATAATATAATCTTACTTATTTTACTTAAGTATAATTCTTATAACTTCCTTTTATATTTTAAGGTAGTATCCTTAGTTAAATAAGGTTTTATAGGCCTTATTAAAAACTATAGGGCTTTTAAACCTTATATAACTAAAGGAATAAAAATAGTAGTTAGCTATAAATATAGTCTTCCTCTTTCTATATTATATTTAAAAGAAGTAAAATTTTAATAATAAAGCTATTACTAGTACCTTTTTATTAAATAAAGGGCGCCTTTAACTTTATATTAAAGGAATAGCTTATAAGGGTCTTAAGGGACTTAAACTTTTCTAAGGCCCTTATAAGCTAAAAAGACTATTTCCTTACTAAAAGAAAGATCTTATTAGCTTTTAAAAGGTAGGTTTAGCCCCTTATAAACCTAGTAATAAGGGTACCTTAAAAGTACTTTATTAGCCCTATTTTATTCCTTTTATAAATAAAAGGGATACTAGTAACTAAGAGGTATTAAATATCCTATATAAATAACTTTAATATCTTTATAACGTTAACTTTAAGGGGCCTTAGCTAGCTAAGGCTAGTAAGGCCCCTTAATAATAAAAAAGCTACTATTAATAGCTTAGCTTTTAAAGTAGCCTTTTTTATTAGTAAGGGACTTTAACTTATACTACCCTTAATAGAACTTATTTATAAAACCCTTTAAGGCCTAAAAGGTAAAAGCCCTTATTAGCTAGCTTAACTATTATAAAGCTTCCTTATTAATAGATATTAAGGTAGCTATAGAAAGTACTTATTAAAGGAAAGGCTTAAAAAGGGCCTTAGTTATAGACCTTACTTTCTATAGCTCCTTTAAATAGCTAACCTATACTAACTTCCGCTTTTTAAATACTATAAGCTTAGATTATAAGCTTATAGCTATTATCGCTAGCTTAAGGGGCCTTAATAAACCTTTACTAGCTAGGCCTACTACTTATAATTATAAGAAAGTAAACTAAAAGGTATTCTTATAATACTTAGCTAAGAAGGAATAGGACCTCCTTAAAGCTATAAAGAGGGCTATAAAAAAAGACGACTTAAAAGGGATAGCTTCCCTTTTAATAAAAACTACTATAAAGGCCTTAAATATAGCGATACTAAAAAAAAGGCCTTATAAAGGATCTAAGCCTTAGTAAACTAATAAGCTAACCTACTTTTAAAAAGCCTTAACCTTAGCTTAATAAGCTTATAAGCTAGCCTAGGATAAGGAGAGCTAAAAAAGCTTTATAAAGGCCTAAAATAGCTTTAAGTATATTATTAAAGCTACTAAAAAGTAATACTAAGAGAGTTTCTTAATAAAGGTAATAAGAAAGGATATCTTTATAGCTTTTTCTTATACTAAGGCTAGAGCTAACCTTACCCTTCTTAGTATCTTATATATAAAAGAAGGGATAGAGGTAAAAGCTAATACTTTTATAGAAAAATATAAGGCTTTCTTAATAACCTTTTTCTTAACCTTAGACCCTAGCTTTACTCCCCCCCTTAAGCCCTCTTAGAGCCTAGAAAAAGAAAAGCCTTTAAGCTATATAGGTAGTAAAGATATAAGTAAGTAAGGCTAGCTAAAGCTAAAGGACCTTAAGATTAAGAGGGCTATTTTTAGCTTATTTAATAAGAAAGCCCTTAGCTTAGACTCCCTTAGCTTCTTCCTTATTTAATATATATATAAAGCTATCTTTATAGTCTTTAATAGGGCTTATAACGCTCTATTTAACTAAGGATACTACCTTAAGGTATAAAAGAAAGCTATAAGAAATATACTTTCTAAGTAAAATAAGCTAAACTATACTATCCTTAAGGCCTATAAGGTTATAAGTTTACTTAACTACTTAGGAAAGGTCCTTAAAAAGCTATATATTACCTAGCTAAGCTATTTAACTAATATAGCTAGGCTTTTAAACCCTATATAACTAAGGGAACGAAAATAATAGTTAGCTATAAATATAGCCTTCTTCTTTTTATATAATATTTAAAAGAAGTAATAGTTTAATAAGAAAGCTACTACTAGTACCTTCTTATTAAATATAAAGGGCGCCTTTAACTTTATATTTAAGGAATAGCTTATAAGGGTCTTAAAGGACTTAAACCTCTTTAAGGCCCTTATAAGCTAAGTAGACTACTTCCTTACTAAAAGGAAGATATAGCTAGCCTTTAAAGAGTAAGTTTAGCTCCTTATAAACCTAGTAATAAAGGTACCTTAAAAGTCTCTTATTAGCTTTATTTTATTCCTCTTATATATAAAAGGGATACTAGCGGCTAAAGGATATAAGCTATCTTATATAAATAACTTTAATATTTATATATTATTAACCTTAGCTAGGAAGAACGTTAAGTAGCTAAAGACTAAAGGGTTTACTTTAACCCTTTAAAGATAAAACTTATTTACTTTAGTAAGTAATAGTAGATTATTTTAAAGGGTATAATAGTAGGTAGCTTATTTTTTAAAGTAAAGCCCTTAGTATAATAAATAAGGTTCTTTTTTAATTCTAAGCTCTTATTTAAATAATATATTAAGAAGAAGGTAGCTTTTATATAAGCTACCTTTAAAGGACTATCTTACTTAACTTCTATATAAAAACGCTTATTATTTAAAGCTTTTAAATAGCCTTACTAAGCTTATATAACCTTTATAGTAAACTATAGGGCCTAGCTTAAATATAAAGGGCCTAAGACCTTTAAAGTATTAATAAAGCCTTTTTAAAGGCTTTAAAACTAAGCTCTTTTAAAGGTCTTAAAGGCCTTAAAAATATCCCTTATTAATACTTTAAAAGCTAAAGTAGCCTTACTACTATTAAAGGTATAATTTAAAAGGGTATACTTCTCTTATACTTCTTAACTATATACTTCTTACTTAGTTACCTTATAAAGTAAGCTTATAACCTAGCTATATAAGACGACCTTACTAACTTAGGCTTTAACTTAAGGGCCTTAAGCTATATTAAGCTATATATATAGCTTTACCGCCTCTTTAAAAGCCTAGTAGCTCTTATAAGACTTAATTATAACTTAAAAAGAAAGAAACTTAGCTAGGAGCCTTTATAAGCCTTAGAGCCTAAGGCCTTTATTATAATAATAAAGGCCCTTAAGCCCTTAGCTAAGAAGTAGTATTAATACCTCTTAGCTAGCCTAGCTAGCTTAAAAGACTTTAAGTTATAGCTCTTAGCTTTTTATATTAATAGCTTTAATAAGTACTTTAAGAGATCCCTTATAAAGACTAATACTTACTTTTATTATAAAATAAGCTTAGAAAATATGCTTATTAAAGTATATAATAAGAACCTAGGGCCCTTAATTAAAGTAGCTAATATAGAGCTATTTATAATACTAAGAGTCTTAAAAGACCTAGCTAAGAGGCCTTAGCCTTTAAAGCTTAGCCCCCTTAACCCCTTTATAAATACCTATATCTTTATAAATAGCTAAGCCGCTATAAGTAAGGTTATAAGTTTCTTAGACCTAGCTATATTTATTAAAAGGCTTTTATTTAGCTTAGAAGCTTTTTATAATATATAGCTATACTAGTACCTTAGCTACCTAAGGATCTTTAGTAATAAGCTTACTAACTAGCTAGCTAAAAAAAGCTTAAGTTCCTTTACGTAAGGGACCCCTTAGTTATTATTAGCTACTTATAAAGAAAGGTCTAGTAAGCTACTAAGGACTATTAAAAGGGACTCTAAGCTATTAAGGCGGCTTAAGGCCTTCGGGCTAAGGGCCTAGGTAAATACTATATATTTATTTAAAAACCCCTTACCTAGCCCTTAGCTTAGAAAATAAACTTATAAGGAGGCCTAAGCTAACTTTCTTAGCTTTTTACTAGCTCCTCTTTAAGGCTAGCTTTTTATTTTCCTTTTTAAAAAGAACTAATAAGGTAAACTAAAACGACTACTATTATAGCTAAGAAAGGTATATAGCTAGGTACCTTATCTTAAGGTACTTAAACTATAGTAAGGAAAGAGAGGTCCTTTACTAAACCTTTAAAAGATAGGAAGGGGCCCTTAGCTTACTTATTCTTTATAGCTTTAAAGAAGGAAGGGAAGCCCTTTTAACCTTTTTAGCTAAGATAAAGATAAGGATAGCTAAGTAGCTTAAAAAGGAGTAACCTAGAGGCCCTAGGGCCTTTAAGGGGGAATATTACTATATAAAAATAACTAAATTATCCTTTCCTTTATCTTTACTTTTATAACTACCCTTTCCTTAATTAGTTATAAGCCCTTAAGCCTTATAGCTAGCTAAGACTACTAATAAGGGCCTAGGCCCTTATTAGCCTTACTATAGCCTTAGAGGCTATATATAAGTAATAATATAAAAAAGAATTTTAACCTTAGCTAAAAAGAATATTTAAAAGCTAGAGGCTATAGCTATTAACTTATTTAAATAAGCTAAGAAATAATAGATTTATTTTAACCTTTTTAAGATAAGACTTATTTACTTTAGTAAGTAAAAGCAACTTATTTTAAAGGGTATAATAGTAAGAGGCTTATTATTTAAAGTAAAGCCCTTAGTATAATAGCTAGGAGTCTTTTTTAACTTTAAGCTATTATTTTAATAATATATTAAGAAGAAGGTAGCTTTTATATAAGCTACCTTTAAAGGACTATTATACTTAGTTATTATATAAAGCGGCTTATCTTTTAAAGCTTTTAAGTAGATCTACTAAGCTTATATATCCTTTATAGTAAACTATATAGCTTAGCTTTAGTATAAAGGCCTTAAGACCCTTAAGAGCCCTATAAAGCCCTTTTAAAGGGTTTATAACTAAGCTTTTTTTAAGGTCTTAAGGGCCTTTAAAGGGTTTCTTATTAAAGCCTTAAAAGCTAAAGTAGTACTATAACTACTAAATATATAATTTTAAAGGGTATACCTTTCTTATACCCTTTAACCCTTATACCCTTTACTTAGTTACTTTATAAAAGAAGTATATATCTTACTTATATAAGATAACCTTATTAACTTAAGCTTTAACTTAAGAGCTTTAAGCTATATTAAGCTTTATATATAGCTCTTTTATATTCTTAAAAGCTTAATAGCTATTTTTAAACTTAATTGTAACTTAGAAAGAAAGAAAGCTAGCTAAGAACCCTTATAGGCCTTAAAGCCTAAGGCTTTTATTATAATAAAAAAGGCTTTTAAGCTCTTAGCTAAAAAGCAGTATTAATACTTCTTAGCTAGCTTAGCTAGCCTTAAAGACTTTAAACTATAGCCCTTAGCCTTTTATATTAATAGCTTTAAAGGGTGCTTTAAAGGGTCCCTTATAAAGACTAATACTTACTCTTTCTATAAAGTAAGCTTAGAAAATAAGCCTATTAAAGTATATTATAAGAACCTAAGACCTTTAATTAAAGTAGCTAATATAAAGCTATTTATAATACTAAGGGTCTTAATAGACCTAGCTAAGAAGCTTTAACCCTTAAGGCTTAGCCCTCTTAACCCTTTTATAAAGGCTTATATTTTTATAGATAGCTAAGCTATTATAAAGAAAGTTATAGGCTTCTTAAACTTAGCTATATATATTAAAAAGCTCTTAACTAGCTTAAAAGCCTTTTATAATATATAGCTATATAAATACCTTAGCTACTAGCTAAGAAAAGCTTAAAAGCTTTTACTTAAGGGACCTTTTTAGTTTTTATTAGCTACTTTTAAAGAAAGGTTTAATAAGCTACTAAAGACTATTAAAAGGGCTTTTTTATTAAAAGAGTTAAAAATAACCCTTTTAATCTAAAGGTCCTTTAGCTTTAACTAGTCTTACTTAGCTATACTCTTATTACTTATATAGCTTAAAGGCTCTTTTCTTTCTAAGCTTTAAGGGGGGGTTAAGAAGGGGGGGGCTAGGGCTAAGGTCTAAGAATAGAAAAATAGTTATTAAGAAAGCCTTATATCTTTCTATAAAAGTATTAGCTTTTACCTTTATCCCTTCTTTTATATAAAAGATACTATAAAAATATACCCTTATATTCCTATTTTACTATTATAAAGAAATAATAGGTATAAGGAGGCTCTATAAAATATACTAGTAAAAAGAGGCTCTATAATATAGTTTAAGGGAATAACCTTTAAAGATAAAGACCTTTACTAAATATCTATACCTTCCTTTAAGAAAAGCGGGTTAAGATAAGCCTATCCTAAAAAAATAAAATATATATAAAATATATAAGTTAATTATAAGTAGAACGGATACCTTATTACTTATTTTAGCTTAGTAGTTCTAAAGATATCTACGATATAAGAATAGGTAGGGCATAGAATATTTTAGTTAAATCTACTACTTATACTAAAACCTATAGTTATCGCAAAGCATAGCCTAATTTCGTAGTTCTCGAAGATATCCCTTAGTAAGAGGGACTAAGGAAGCTAAAAATACCCGGTATAGAAGAAGGAGCTAAAAAGAGGTATAGAAAGGAGGGTAGGGGCATAAGGGAAAAGCATAAAGTAGCGAGAGATAAGACGGATATGCCGGAAACGGCTATAAAGGAAGGAAAAAGCTAGCAAAAAGCTCGGTAGTTAAAAGGATATTAGTAGCTTCTTTAAGTAGGATCTTCTTTATTAATTAAGATGCTAGATAGGTATAAATAAGGGCGTTAGATAGAGGAAAGAAGAAGAATTAAGGCAATATAATAATTACTCCCCTACCTTTATTGCTGCTCCTATAAGAATTAAATCCCTCTACCTTACCTATCTAACCCCTTACTTTTAATTTTACCTTTGTGTATTTTTATATACTTCTTATATCTCTCTATACGAGAGTTATAAGCCCGGGAGGAATAGAATTCCTATACCTTCCGGCTGCTATAAAAGGCACCCTTCTTATATCCCTCGTAGCTACTTTTTACCCCTCTTACTAGAAAAGCCGATTTTTAACCGACTTTTCTCCCCCCCTCTTCTTCCTTAACGATAACGAAAATCGACTCCTCTACCGTCCCTATAGTCTATAGGACGATTCTTATAAAGCCCTAAGATTAGGATAAGTAGGTAAAGGAGCTACGGGCTCGTATAGATAGAACTATTTATAATTTAGTCTTCTCTAATAAGTAGGACCCTCTCGAGCCCCCTCTTCGTCCTAGGGCAACGGACTTTATAGAGGGAGCTACCCTCTTCTCCGAGCTAACCTCTATATAATAGAGAGCTTTTTCTACTGCCTTAGGCGACTACGAGAGTCACCGAAAGGAATACCTTTACGAGACGAAGTTACTAACGGCTGCTCGTACGGCGATAATAGAATCCGTTAGTGCCGTAAAGCTAATCTCTCTTTAAGAGGAAGAGACTCCTAGGCAGTAGCTTTTAAAGCTCGAGACCTTAATAGCTCCCTCGAGAGGTTATATAACTAACCGTATTAGGAAGACCTATACGGCCTACCTAGGAGCCTTTTCTACTAGGAACCTGCTAGCTTCTTCGTGGCTAGCTAAGTAGGAAGAAATCCTCGAGGAAGCTAACTAATACTTCCTAATAGAAGCTCTTTCCGGCTAGTAGCTATAGGATATATCTCTACTAATAAAGCCTATTAGTAACGGTTACTCGACTATCTTTCGAGAAGCTAGCCGAGAACTAGACGAAGAGGCTGCTAGAGTATAATAGCAAGTAGTCTTATTCCTTCGTGGCTAGCACTCGACCTAGACGGCTCGACCTATAGCTGCTGCAGCCCCTAGTGCTGCGGCCCCCGCTGCTGCTATTGCGGCTGTTACTCCTTCGGCTCCTCCTCCCTCGAGAGTATTAACACTGTCTTTAACGGCTGCCCTAGGCCCGGCCCCGGCTCCGCCTTCTGCTCCGGGCCCGGTCCCGATAGTTAGACCGGCCCGACTAGTCCCCTAATAGACCTTTTAATCCGTTAGTCGAAAAATTAGGGAACTAGTCGAAATCGAACCTCGTTAATATTAGTAATAAGGGGCAAAAAGAGGGGGTTTTTAAGTAGACCTTCCGGACCGGGACGAGGATTCCTCGAAGAGACAACGTACGAGGAGGAATCGACCTACCTACTAAGCATATAAAAAGCCCTATCGGCTAGAAGACTGCTAGTAGGTCTTCGAGGAAAACCGACCTAAAGGAATTAACCCTTTAAAGAGGCTATAAGAAATAGTATAATAGTCTCTTAAGGAGGACCCCTCGTTATAGAAGAAGATAGACGAGATTCGGGTTACTAAGAAATAGCAACTAATAACGCCGCTGCCCTTATTCGAGCTATAAATTCGAGGAAAAATCGTTAGTATAGTAAATCCGGCCTTCGTCTTCCCTACGGATTAATAAGGCTAAGACTAACCGTTAGAGCCCTCTAATTATCCCCTACGAAAATCAGCTATCCTTATCTCTAGTACTTCCCTCGATATCTATAATATACTCTTATAATTCCGGTCCTTTAAGAAGGCACGAAAGGAATATCTTATTGCCGGGGAATTAACCGTATAGATAGAGGGATACGGAAGGGTAAATTTTACGATAAAATTACCTAATAGATCTATACGAATTCTTCGAAGAAAAAGGGTAGCTTTTTACCCTCGATTTTTAACAAGCTTAATTTCCTTCCGCCTTCTTCGAGAGAAGGAATCTTCTAGGATACGACGTCTAAGCCTACGAGGCTAGTCTAGAAGAATTAGACTATCGGGCTTATCGAGGAAAAATTCGGTTAATTTATTCTCGAATTCCGACCTATCCTTAGGAAGGAACCTCTCGAGAAGATAGCTTTCCCTACTAAGAGGAATAGGTCTACTATAAAGGACCCTCTACCGGCAGCCTAAAGAGACGGCATTCTTTAGTACGCACGACTTAGTTACCTAGGCCCCCTAGCTTTATATAAGCTAGGCCAATAATAGGGCGTACGAATAAGGGGCCTAAAGACCGTCGAATACGAATACTATAGCTAAGGGAAGACTAAGAGACGAATTTCTAGACGGACCCTAATACGGCCGGACTAGCCGTATAAGGAAATTTAGGTTAACTAGACCAACGTCTCTAGGGACTAGGAAAGCTTCGTTAGGGTAATGTTTTTTATAGACGCTTTTTTAGGGATGGTTTTCCCCTATTTCTTACGGACCTACCTAAGTAAGTATAACTAGTCTACCTTCTAGGACTTCGTTAACTAAATAAAATCCTACTTTAGCTACGAGGTAAAGAGGATACGGTCTAACGGAGAGCTATTTACGAAGGATATCTTAAATTAGCTTCGAAAAAGGGGCATTTTACCCCTCCCGTTAGCACTAAATATCTAGGCCTAGAACGGAGGGGCAGAAGGATTAGGGGGTGCTATAATAGAAAGGGCCCGTACGATAAGACTTACTATAAAGCTTTTATACGACCTTTAAAGGGAAGTCGTTAAGACCGCTTATTACCTTCGGAACCGGACCCTAAGGGACCCTAGGAGCCTAAGAGACTATAAGGACCTTAGAGGGACTACCTAAGGAATAGACTAGAAATCCCTACTCGAGCTCTTTACGAAGAAGAGGGCCTCGCTAGCCTACCTTTATGCCTACGGCTATAAGGCATACGCAATAACTACCGATATATAGCTAAAAAGGAAGAAGAAAAGAAAGCTTAATCTAAGAGCCTTTATTAGTTACCTCGTTAGTTATAATTCTACGAATATCTTCCGGATCTAGATTCCTCTTCTATAGAAGGTTATTTCGACTAGGGATATAATTTTCGACGAATCTAGCTTCTTCGACGGAAAGAGGGATTAATAGCCGCTCTTACTCTTATAACGTTAGCTAATTTAAAAGATCTAAATGCCCCCTTCCTAATAGTCTTAAGAAGAGGTCCTAGACGAGGAAATAAAAGAAGAAACCGACGTTAAAGTAGTAGAGGATAACGCCGACTTCGACGAAGAAGAAGAAGCTATTAGATTAGATAATCTAAACGAAGAAGGAGACTATAGGAAAGCGGTAGAGCTAGAATACGCTTGCCTCCCTACGCCTCCTCTTATAGAATAAGAAGAAGATCTAGAAGTAGCTTTCTCTATTAGTCTTCCTATCTCAACCCCTAAGGGGGTAGGAAAGGCACCTCTCTCGAAGGAAAAGGCACCTCTCTTAAAGGATTATCCGGCTGCCTTTTTATCCCTGCTTTAAGAAGTAAAGGAAGGTATAGGGCCCGATATAAAAGAAGACTAGCTTCTCCCCTATTTTGACCGATTTTCCGACTTCTACCTAACGCTAATAGAAGACGATTCCTATAGAGCGTTTATAGTAGGCCGGCTTTTTAAGCTAGTATTAGCAAGGAAGGTATATAAAAGAGACCTCCCGGACCTACTAGTAAACTAAAAGCAGCTAAAAAGATACCCCTTTAGAGACTAGTTTTTCTAGGCCTAGAAAGACTACCTAGCCTTATATAAAGAGATAGGGTCTTTTAAAGAGGTCCTTAAGGAAAAGGTAAGAGGAAAATAGGTCCTTAGCTATAAGAAGGTCTTTATCTATAAGACTAATAAATATAGCTTCCTTTAAAAGTATAAAGCCCGGCTAGTTATCTATAGGAACTAGTAGGAAAAAGGGGATCTTCCTACTAGGGCAACTACCTTAGTAGGGATGTCTTTTTAGACCCTTATAGCTATAGTAGTAGAATTCGGCCTCGAGCTCGATTAGATAGATATAGTTAATGCCTTTATTAACTACTTACTCGAGGAAGAAGAAGTTATCTATATATGCCTTCTACTAGGCTTCTAATAGCTAGGAAAGGTTCTACGGCTTAGAAAAGCTTTATATAGACTATAAAGATTACCCCTTCTTTAGTAATAGCATTTAATAGGTTCCCTCGAAGCCCTAGGCTTTAAGAAAGTCCCTTAGGAACCGTGTATAATATAGAAGGGAAAAATCATAGTCTTCTTCTACGTCGATAATATTATCTAGGCCTACCCGAAAGAGGAAGAAGTTACGGCTAGGAAGGCTATATAAGGCCTATAATAAAAGTATAAGATAACTAGGCTAGGGGAGCTAAAGTGGTTCCTAGGGATATAAATCCTTTAGAATAGGTCCTAACGGACTATCTAGCTTACCTAGGACGCCTATATCGATAAGGTCGCTTATAAATTCCTCCCTAATTCCCTCGATAAGAAGCTTCCCTCTATGCCTATATTAAACGAAGAGCTTTTACCTAATCCGTCCTTTTAAGCTAGGGAGTAAGAGAAACACTAATATTAATAGAAGGTAGGCTCCCTGCTTTTTTTAGCTATTTCTACTAGACCGGATATCTCTTTTACGGTCTCCCGGCTAGCTAAGCATAACTAGAATCCTAGCCCTAGGTATTAAGAAGTAGTAGATAGAGCTATCCTTTATCTCTATTTAACGAGATTATATAGTCTACGCCTAGGAGGGTAGGGAAGGAAATAAGCTACCGAAATCTTTCTTTATTTAAGCGATTTATCCTTTACGGACAATTCCTTAGATAGAAAGAGCTTATAAGGGTATATTATATCCCTTTTTAGAGGAACTATTACTTAGAGAGCTTCGAAGTAGGCTACCGTTATAACTTCTAGTACGGAGGCAGAGCTACTAGCTCTTTTAGAAGCGTTAAAAGAAGCGATTTTCCTTAGCTAGCTATTAATATCTCTATAACTATAAATTCCGACCCTATTAGCTATAGAATACGATAATACGTAAACTATACGAATTCTTACGGAAAATAGTAAGTTATCGACCTAGCTATAGTATATCGATATCTACTAGTATTAGTTACGCTAAGAGGTCTAAAGGGGACTTATTTCCGTCTATTAGGTTCTAACGGTATTAATAAAAGCCGACGGTCTTATAAAGCCCCTACTAAAGTAAAAGCTAGCTATCTTCTTATAGTAAATTAGGCTAGAAGACGTTTAAGAAAAGCTATCCTTAGAAGCCCGCCTTAAGAGTCTATAAGAGGAGCTAATAGCCCGTATAAGAAGGTAACGTCTATAGCCGAAGAAAAAGAAGAGGTTTTTCCCTTTAAAGGGCCCCCTATTTTAATTAGGTTTTTCCCTTCTAAGAAGGCCCCCTTTCTTATAGGACTTTCTCTTCTTTAGGCCCCTTTTCCTTAAGTAGGTCTAAAAGAGCCTAGGGACCTAAAAGGGCCCCTGCTTTCCTTAAGTAAAGGGAGAAATATAGAGCTAAGAACCTCCTCTATACGCTTACTAGCCCGCAGCCGTATTAGCTATGCCCTTACTATAAGGGCAGGCTATAGCTAAGGGGGTATATCGCGAAGCGTGGCCTAATTTCGTAGTTCTTAAAGATATCCTTTAGTAAGAGGGACTAAGGAAGCTAAAAATACCCGGTATAGAAGAAGGAGCTAAAAAGAGGTATAGAAAGGAGGGTAGGGGCATAAGGGAAAAGTATAAAGTAGCGAGAGATAAGACGGATATGCCGGAAACGGCTGCAAAGGAAGGAAAAAGCCGGTAAAAAGCTCGGTAGTTAAAAGGATATTAGTAGCTTCTTTAAGCAGGATCTTCTTTATTAATTAAGATGCTAGACGGGTATAAATAGGGGCGTTAGATAGAGGAAAGAAGAAGAATTAAGGCAATATAATAATTACTCCCCTACCTTTATTGCTACTCCTATAAGAATTAAATCCCTCTACCTTACCTATCCGACCCCTTACTTTTAATTTTACCTTTATATATTTTTATATACTTCTTATATCTCTCTATATAAGAATAGTCTTACGTTAACTATTATATTATAATTAAACTACCTACTAAGTTAGGAAGATATACTATAGATCGAGCTTTTTAAGTACTATAGAATATACTAAAAAGCTAACTAATTAGTTTACTAGTAAGCGAGTAATAGTTTATAAAAGATAAAGGATTTCCCTAAGAGTAGTAAATAAAATAAGTAAGTTTATAAGTATCTTTTATAACGCTATTCTTTTAATATATTATTTAGCCCCTTATATACTTATTATAAATTCCGGACGAAATCCTACCCTATAGTCCTTTAACTTATCTTTCTACTTATATTATTAATTACCTAATCCTATGCTTATTACTTATACCTTTTTATAGATACTATAAAGAGTAAGGTTAGCTTTAGCCTTAGTATAAGAAAGGCTTATAAATATATTCTTTCTTATTAATTTTATTAAAAAGCTCTTTTAGTATTACTTTTTAATAGCTTTAATAGTATACTTAAAGCTATTTTAGGTATTTATAAAACTCTTTAAGCTGTCTTTATCCTAAGCTAGCTTATAAGGTAATAAAGCTAAGCTTAAGGCTTTATAAAAAGAGCTTAGCTTAATAGTTTACTAAGGCTTAAATCCTTTATAAGGCCTTTTTTTAAGTATCTTTATATTTAAGGCCTTTATAAAAGTTCTTATTAAAAGGAAAGCTATCCCTTTTAAGTTATCTCTTTTTATAGCCCTTTTTATAGCTATAAGGAGCTTCTTTTCTTTCTTAGCTAAGTATTTTAAAAATTCTTTTTAGTTTACTTTCCTATAGTTATAAATAGTAGTCCTTACTAATAAGGGCCTATTAAGGCCCCTTAAGCTAACTTTAAAGGCTATATACTTATTATCTAAGTTTATAACCTTTAAGAAGTAATAGTTAGCTTAGGTTAACTACTTAAAAAAGCTATAAAAAGTAAGGTATATAACAAAGGCTTCTTTTAAGCTTTTTCTTTAATAAGTACCTTTTATAGCTACCTTAAGGTTTATTAATAAGGAAGCCTTATAGTAGTTAAGCTAGCTAGTAAAGGCTTCTACCTTATATACCTTAAAGGGTTTTATAAAAGGGTTTTAATAATAGTAGTATAATTTAAAGTCCCTTACTAATAAAAAGGGCTATTATAAGAGCTAAGCTATTAATAGTAGCTTTTTTATTATAAGGGACCCTTATTAGCCTTAGCTAGCTATAGCCCTTTTAATTTTTATTTTATTATATAAGTTAATAAAAGTAAATAGCTTAGTACCTTTTACCTTTATAGCTTATATATTAACTTTATAAAATAAGTTAAAGCTAAGGCTAGCTTTTCTTTAAGCTTCCTTTCTCTTATAAGCTATAACCTTAAGCCTTTTAATAAGCTTAAAAAAGTTAATAAAAAGGATAAGAGTTATAATATTATAAGCTAAATACTATATAAGGATATTCTTATAAAGAGAGATATAAGAAGTATATATAAAATATATAAAGGTAAAATTAAAAGTAAGAGGTTAGATAAGTAAGGTAATAATATTTAATTCTTATAAGGGTAGTAATTATAGTAAGGGAGTAATTATTATATTACCTTAATTCTCTTTATTTCCTTTATTTAACGCCCTTCTTTATACTTATTTAATATCTTAATTAATAAAGAAGATCTTACTTAAAAAGGCTATTAATATCCTCTTAACTACTAAGCTTTTTACTAGTTTTTCCCTTTTATTTTAGCTATTACTAGCTTATTTATCTTATCTCTTACTACTTTTATAAGAAGCTATCGCTACTTTTACTTTCCCTCTTACCCTTACCCTTCTTTCTATACCTCCTTTTAGCTCTTTCTTTAAAACTTATTTTTCGCCTTCCTAGGTCCCTTATACTAAGGGATATTTTTAAGAACTACGAAATTAAGCTACGCTTCGCGATATACCCCCTTAGCTATAGCCTACCCTTATAAAAAGGGTAAAGCTAAATACTTAGGCTAGTAAGCGTATAGAGGAGGTCTTAGTTTATACTTATCCCTTACTTAAGAAATCCGGGTTTTAGCCCTAGGCTTTTTTAAACTTACCTTTTAAGAAAAAGGGGCTTAAGGAGGATATTAAGTCCTATAAAAAAGAGGGACTTCTTTAAGAATAAGTCCTTAAAAAGGGGCCTTTAAAAAGAATACGTTTTAATTAATTTAAGGGCCCTCTTTTAAAATAAGTCCTAATTCTTCTTTTTAGCTATAAATATCGTAAAGCGTAGCCTAATTTCGTAGTTCTCGGAGATATCCCTTAGCACGAGGGACCTAGGAAGCTAAAAAACAGGTATTAAGGAAGGAGCTAAAAAGAGGTATAGAGAGGAGGGTAGGGGTAAGAGGGGAAGTAGAAGTAGCGATAGCTTCTTATAGAGGTAGCGAGAGATAAGACGGATATACCGGTAACGGCTAGAAAGGAAGGGAAAAATCGCTAAAAAGCTCGGTAGTTAAAGGGATATTAGTAGCTTCTTTAAGTAGGATCTTCTTTATTAATTAAGATACTAGACGGGTATAAAGAGGGGCGTTAGATAAAGGAAAGAAGGATAATTAAGGCAATATAATAATTACTCCCCTACCTTTATTGCTGCTCCCGCGAGAATTAAATCTCTCTGCCCTGCCTATCCGACCCCTTACTTCTAATTTTACCTTCGTGTATTTTTATATACTTCTCGTATCTCTCTTCGCGAGAGTTATAAGCCCGGGAGGAATAGTATTCCTATACCTTCCGGCTACTATAAAAGGCACCTTTCTTATATCCCTCGTAGCTCCCTTTTACCCCTCTTACTAGAAAAGCCGATTTTTAACCGACTTTTCTACCCCCTCTCTCCGTAATAATATCGAAAAACGACTCCTCTACCGCCCCTACGGTCTATAAGACGATTCTTATAGAGCCCTAAGATTAGGATAAGTAGGTAAAGGAGCTACGGGCTCGTATAGATAGAACTATCTATAATTTAGTCTTCTCTAATAAGTAGGACCCTCTCGAGCCCCCTCTTCGTCCTAGGGCAACGGACTTTATAGAGGGAGCTACCCTCTTCTCTTAGCTAACCTCTATATAGTAGAGAGCTTTTTCTACTACCTTAGGTAACTACGAGAGTTACCGTAAGGAATACCTTTACGAGACGAAGCTATTAACTGCTATACGTATAGCGATAACGGAATCCGTTAGTACCGTAAAGCTAATTACTCTTTAAGAGGAAGAGACTCCTAGGTAGTAGCTTTTAAAGCTCGAGACCTCGATAGCTCCTTCGAGAGGTTATATAACTAACTATATTAGGAAGACCTATACGGCCTACCTAGGAGCCTTTTCTGCTAGGAACCTACTAGCTTCTTCGTAGCTAGCTAAGTAGGAAGAAATCCTCGAGGAAGCTAACTAATACTTCCTTATAGAAGCTCTTTCCGGCTAATAGCTATAGGATATATCTCTACTAATAAAGCCTATTAGTAACGGTTACTCGACTATCTTTCGAGAAGCTAGCTAGGAACTAAACGAAGAGGCTGCTCGAGTATAATAATAAGTAGTCTTATTTCTTCGTGGCTAGCACTCGACCTAGACGGCTCGACCTGCTGCCCCTATAGCTGCTGCAGCCCCTATTACTGCGGCTCCCGCTGCTGCTGCTACGGCTGTTGCTACTTCGGCTATTGCTCCTTTAGCTCCTCCTCCCTCGAGAGCATTAACACCGTCTTTAACGGCTGCCCTAGGCCCGGCCCCGGCTCCGCCTCTTGCTCTAGGCCCGGCCCCGGTCCCGTTAGTTAGACCGGCCCGACTAGTCCCCTAATAGACCTTTTAGTCCGTTAGTCGAAAAATTAGGGAACTAGTCGAAATCGAACCTCTTTATTAAAATTAGCAATAAGGGGTAAAAAGGGGAGGTTTTTAAGCAGACCTTCTAAATCGGGACGAGGATTCCTCGAAGAAATAAAAGACTAAGCGAAACGGCTGCCTAGCCTATTAATCCCTACCCTATCGATTATTATAATACTAGTAGGTCTTCGAGGAAAACCGACCTAAAGGATTTAACCCTTTAAAGAGGCTATAAGAAACGATATAATAGTCTCTTAAGGAGGACCCCTCGTTATATAAGAAAATAGATAAGATTTAGGTTACTAAGAAATAGTAACTAATAACGCCGCTACCCTTATTCGAGCTGTAAATTCGAGGAAAAATCGTTAGTATAGTAATTCCGGCATTCGTCTTCCCTATAGATTAGTAAGACTAACCTTTAGGACCCTCTAACTATCCCCTATAAAAATTAGCTATCCTTAACTTTAATGCTTCCCTCGATATCTATAATATACTCTTACGATTCCGGTCCTTTAAGAAGGTATAAAGGGAATATCTTATTGCTAGGGAATTAACTATACGGATAGAGGGATACGGAATGGTAAATTTTACGATAAAATTACCTAATAGATCTATATGAATTCTTCGACGAAAAAGGGTAGCTTTTTGCCCTCGATTTTTAACGAGCCTAATTTCCTTTCGCCTTCTTTAAGAGGAAGGAATCTTCTAGGATACGACGTCTAAGCCTACGAGGCTAGTCTAAAAGAATTAGACTATTAGGCTTATCGAGGAGAAATTCTATTAATTCGTTCTCGAATTCTAACCTATTTATAGGAAGGAACTACTTAAGAAGTTAGCTTTCCCTACTAGGAGGAATAGGTCTACTATAAAAGACCGTCTTCTAGCAGCCTAAGGAGACGGTCTTCTTTAGTACGCACGACTTAGTTACCCGGGCCCGCTAGCTTTGTATAAGCTAGGTTAATAATAAAGCGTATAAATAAGGGGCCTAAAGACCGTTAAATACGAACACTATAGCTAAGGAAAGACTAGGAGATAAATTTCTAGACGAACGCCTTTACGGCCGGACCAGCCGTATAAGGAAATTTAGGTCGACTAGACTAACGTCTCTAAGGACTAGGAAAGCTTCGTTAGGGTAATGTTTTTTATAGACGCTTTTTTAGGGATAGTTTTCCCCTATTTCTTACGGACCTACCTAAGTAAGTATAACTAGTCTGCCCTCCGGGACTTCGTTAACTAGATAAAATCCTACTTTAGCTATAAGGTAAAGAAGATACGGTTTAACGGAGAGCTATTTATAAAGGATATCTTAAATTAGCTTCGAAAAAGGGGTATTTTACCCCTCCCGTTAGCACCGAATACCAAGGCCTAGAACGGAGGGGCAGAAAGATTAAGGGGTGCTATAATAGAAAGGGCCCGTACGATAAGACTTACTATAAGGCTTCTATACGACTTTTAAAGGGAAGTTATTAAGACCGCCTATTACCTTCGGAACTAGACCCCGAGGGACCCTAAGGACCCTAGGGGACTAAACTAAGGAATAGACTAGAAATCCCCCCTCGAGCTCTTTATAAAGAAGAGGGCCTCGCTAGCCTACCTTCGTGCCTATAGCTATAAGGTATATATAATAACTACCGATATATAGCTAAAAAGGAAGAAGAAAAGAAAGCTTAATCCGAGAGCCTTTATTAGTTACCTTATTAGTTATAATTCTACGAATATCTTCCGGATCTAAATTCCTCTTCTATAGAAGGTTATTTCGACTAAGGATATAATTTTCGTCGAATCTAGCTTCTTCGACGGAAAGAGGGATTAATAGCCCCCCTTACTCTCTTAACGTTAGCTAATTTAGAAGATTTAAATCCCCCCTTCCTAATAGCCTTAAGAAGAGGTCCTAGACGAGGAAACGGAAGAAGAAACCGACGTCGAAGCAGTTAAGGATAACGCCGACTTTAAAGAAGAAGAGGAAGCTGCTAGATTAGATAATCTAGACGAAGAAGGAGACTATAGGAAAGCGGTAGAGCTAGAATACGCTTACCTCCCTACGCCTCCTCTTATAGAATAAGAAGAAGATCTAGAAGCAGCTTTTTTAGTTAGTCTTCCTATCTCGACCCCTAAGGGGGTAGGAAAGGCACCTCTCTCGAAGGATTACCCGGCTGCCTTTTTATCCCTACTTCGAGAAGCAAAGGAAGGTATAGGGCCCGATATAGATATAAAAGAAGACTAACCTCTCCCTTATTTCGATCGTTTTTCCGACTTATACCTAACGCTAATAGAAGACGGTTCCTACGGAGCGTTTATAGTAGGCCGGCTCTTTAAGCTAATATTAGCAAGGAAGGTATATAAAAGAGACCTCCCGGACCTACTAGTAAACTAAGAGAAGCTAGAAAAACACCCCTTTAAAGACTAGTTTTTCTAGGCCTAGAAAGACTACCTAGCCTTATATAAAGAGATAGGGTCTTTTAAAGAGGTCCTTAAGGAAATTAAGGAAAAAGTAAGAGGAAAATAGGTCCTTAGCTTTAAGTAGGTCTTTATCTATAAGACTAATAAATATAGCTTCCTTTAAAAGTATAAAGCCCGGCTAGTTATTTACGGGAATTAATAGGAAAAAGGGGATCTACCTACTAGGGCAACTACCCTAGCAGGGATATCTTTTCGGACCCTTATAGCTATAGCAGTAGAATTCGACCTCGAGCTCGAATAGATAGATATAGTTAACGCCTTTATTAACTGCCTACTTAAGGAAGAAGAAGAAGTTATCTATATACGCCTTCTACTAGGCTTCTAATAGCTAGGAAAGGTTCTATAGCTTAGGAAAGCTTTATATAGATTACGAAGATCACCCCTTCTTTAGTAATAGCATTTAATAGGTTCCCTCGAAGCCCTAGGCTTTAAGAAAGTCCCTTAGGAACCGTATATAATATAGAAGGGTAAAATCACGGTCTTCTTCTACGTCGACGATATTATCTAGGCCTACTTAAAAGAGGAAGAAGCTAATACTAAGGAGGCTATATAAGGCCTATAATAAAGGTATAAAATAACTAGGCTAGGGGAGCTAAAGTGGTTCCTAGGGATACGAATCCTTAGGAATAGGTCCTAATAGACTATCTAGCTTACCTAAGACGCCTATATCGATAAGGTCGCTTATAAATTCCTCCCTAATTCCCTCGATAAGAAGCTTCCCTCTATGCCTATAATAGACGAAGAGCTTTTACTTAATCCGTCCTTTTAAGCTAGGGAGTAAGAGAAACACTAATATTAATAGAAGGTAGGCTCCTTGCTTTTTTTAGCAATTTTTACTATACCGGATATCTCTTTTACGGTCTCCCGGCTAGCTAGGCATAACTAGAATCCTAGCCCTAGGCATTAAGAAGTAGTAGATAGAGCTATTCTTTATCTCTATTTAATAAGATTATATAGTCTACGCTTAAGAGGGTAGGGAAGGAAATAAGCTACCGAAATCTTCCTTTATTCGAGCGATTCGTCCTTTATAGACAATTCCTTAGATAGAAAAAGCTTATAAGGGTATATTATATCCCTTTTTAAAGGAACTATTGCTTAGAGAGCTTCGAAGTAAGCTACCGTTACGACTTTTAGTATAGAGGCAGAGCTACTAGCTCTTTTAGAAGAGTTAAAAGAAGCGATTTTCCTTAGCCGGCTATTAATATCGTTACGACTATAAATTCCGTCCCCGTTAGCTATAGAATACGATAATATATAGACTATATAAATTCTTACGGAGGAAAATAGCAAGCTATTAACCCGGCTATAGTATATCGATATCTACTAGTATTAGTTACGCTAAGAGGTCTAAAAGGGACTTATTTCTATCCGTTAGGTTCTAACGGCATTAATAAAAGCCGACGGTCTTATAAAGCCCTTACCGAAGTAGAAGCTAGCTATCTTTTTATAGTAAATTAGGCTAGAAGACGTTTAAGAAAAGCTATCCTTAGAAGCCCGCCTTAAGAGTCTACGAGAGGAGCTAATAGTACGTAGGAGGAAGGAGACGTCTATAGCTAAAGAGAGGAATTAGGACTTATCCTAAAGGAGGGCCCCTAGCTTAATTAGGACTTATTCTTCTTAAAGGCCCCCTTTTTAGGGACTTGTCCTTAGAGAACCCCCCCTTTCTTATAGGACTTAATTTCCTCCTTAAGGCCCCTTTTCCTAAAGTAGGTCTAAAAGAGCCTAGGGCTAAAACCCGGATTTCTTAAAGTAAGGGATAAGTATAGACTAAGACCTCCTCTATACGCTTACCGGCCTAGGTATTTAGCTTTACCCTTTCTATAAGGGCAGGCTATAGCTAAGGGGGTATATCGCAAAGCGTGGCCTAATTTCGTAGTTCTTAGAGATATCCCTTAGCACGAGGGACCTAGGAAGCTAAAAAATAGGTATTAAGGAAGGAGCTAAAAAGAGGTATAGAGAGGAGGGTAGGGGTAAGAGGGGAAGTATAAGTAGCGATAGCTTCCTATAAAGGTAGCGAGAGATAAGATAGATATACCGGTAATAGCTAGAAAGGAGGGGGAAAATCGGGAAAAAGCTCGGTAGTTAAAGGGATATTAGTAGCTTCTTTAATAGGATCTTCTTTATTAATTAAGATGCTAGACGGGTATAAAGAGGGGCGTTAGATAGAGGAAAGAAGGATAATTAAGGCAATATAATAATTACTCCCCTACCTTTATTACTGCTCCCGCGAGAATTAAATCTCTCTACCCTGCCTATCCGACTCCTTACTTCTAATTTTACCTTTATATATTTTTATATACTTCTCGTATCTCTCTTCGCGAGAATAAACGTCTCTTTCCTTTTATATACTATTAGCGCTTCTTATAGACTCTTAAGGCGGGCTTTTAAAGATAGCCTTTCTAAAACGTTTTCTAGCTTAACTTACTATAAAAGGATAGCTAGCCTTTACTTTAATAAGGGCTTTATAAGACTATTAGCTTTTATTAATACTATTAAAACCTAATTAATAAAATAAGTCCCCTTTAAACCTCTTAGTATAACTAATACTAATAGATATCGATATATTATAGCTAGGTTAATAGCTTACTATTTTCCTTTATAAGAATTTATATAGTTTATATATTATTATATTTTATAGCTAATAGGGTTAAGATCTATAGTTATAGAGATATAAGTAGCTAGCTAAGGAAAATTACTTCTTTTAACGCTTTTAAAAGAGCTAGTAGCTCTACCTTTATACTTAAAGTAGTAATAGTAGCTTACTTTAAAGCTCTAAAAGTAATAGTTCCTTTAAAAAGAGATATAATATACCCTTAAAAGCTCTTTCTATCTAAGGAATTATCTATAAAGGATAGATCGCTAAAGTAAAAGAAGATTTTAATAGCTATTCCCTTTCTTCCCTACCCTCTTAAGTATAGACTATATAATCTTATTAAATAAAGATAAGGTATAGCTCTATTTACTACTTCTTAATACCTAGGGCTAGGATTTTAGTTATACCTAGCTAGCTAAGAGATTATAAAAGCGATATTTAGTTTAATAGAAATAGCTAAAAAAAAGTAAGGAGCTTACCTTCTATTAATATTAGTATTTCTCTTACTCCTTAGCTTAAAAGGACGGATTATATAAAAGCTCTTCGTTTAATATAAGTATAAAGGGAAGCTTTTTATTATAGGAATTAAAGAGGAATTTATAAGCGACCTTATTAATATAAGCGTCCTAAGTAAGCTAGATAGTCTATTAAGACTTATTTTAAAGGATTTATATCTTTAAGAACTACTTTAGCTCCCTTAGGTTAGTTATCTTATACTTTTATTATAGGCCTTATATAGCCTCCCTTATAGTAGCTTCTTTCTCTTTTAAGTAAGCCTAGATAATATTATTAATATAAAAGAAGACTATAATTTTACCCTTTTATATTATATATAGTTCCTAAAGATTTTCTTAAAGCCTAGGGCTTTAAGGGAACCTATTAAATACTATTACTAAAAAAGAAGGTAATCTTTATAGTTTATATAAAGCTTTCCTAAGCTATAAAACCTTTCCTAGCTATTAAAAGCTTAGTAAAAGGTATATATAAATAACTTTTTCTTACTTAAGTAAGTAGCTAATAAAAGCATTAACTATATTTATTTAATTATATTCGAGGTTAAATTCTACTATTATAGATATAAGGGTCTAAAAAGTTATCTTTACTAAGGTAGTTAATTTAGTAAGTAAATCCCCTTTTTCCTATTAATTCCTATAAATAACTAGCTAGGCCTTATACTTTTAAAAGAAGCTATATTTATTAGTCTTATAAATAAAGACCTACCTATAGCTAATGACCTATTTTCCTCTTACTATTTCCTTAAGGACTTCTTTAAAAGACCCTATCTCTTTATATAAGGCTAGGTAGTTTTTCTAGGCCTAGAAAAACTAGTTTTTAAAGGGTGTTTTTCTAGCTGCTTTTAGTTTACTAGTAGGTCTAAGAGGTCTATTTTATATACCTTCCTTACTAATAACTATAGCTTAAAGAGCTAGCTTATTATAAATACTCTATAGGTACTATCTTTTATTAGCGTTAGATAAAAGTTAGAAAAATAATTAAAATAAGAGAGAGGTTAGTCTTTTTTAGTAACTATATTAAGCCCTATACCTTCCTTTACTTTTTAAAGTAGGGATAAAAAAGCAGCTAGGTAATTCTTTAAGAATAGTACCTTTCTTACCCTCTTAAGGGTTAAGATAGGAAGACTAATAAAGAAAGCTACTTTTTAATCTTTTTATTATATAAGAGGAGGTATAGGAAGGTAAGCGTATTTTAGCTCTACCGCTTTCTTATAGTCTTCTTCTTTATCTAGATTATTTAATTTAGTATCTTCCTTTTCTTTAAAGTTAACGTTATCCTTAACTACTTTAATATTAGTTTCTTCTTTTATTTCCTTATCTAAGACCTCTTCTTAAGACTATTAGGAAGGGGGGATTTAAATCTTCTAAATTAGCTAACGTTATAAGAGTAAGAGGGGCTATTAATCCCTCTTTCTATTAAAGAAGCTAGATTCTTCGAAAATTATATCCCTAGTTAAAATAACCTTCTATAAAAAAGGAATCTAGATCTAAAAGATATTTATAGAATTATAGCTAACGAGTTAACTAATAAAGGCTCTAAGATTAAGCTTTCTTTTCTTCTCCCTTTTTAGCTATATATTAATAGTTATAGTATAAACCTTATAGCTATAAGTATAAAAGTAAGCTAGTAAGGCGCTCTTTTTTATAAAGAGCTAAAAAGGGGATTTTTAGTTTATTCCTTAGTTTAGTTCCCTAAGGTCCTTAGGGTCCTTAAGGGTCCGGTTTTAAAGGTAATAAGCGGTCTTAATAACTTCCCTTTAAAGGTTATAGGGAAGCCTTATAATAAAGCTTATTATATAGGCTCTTTTTATTATAGTACCCCTTAATCTTTCTACCCCTCCGTTCTAGGCCTAGGTATTATTACTAATAAGAAGGGTAAAATACCCTTTTTTTAAAGCTTATTTAGGATATCCTTTATATATAACTTACTATTAAACTATATCTTCTTTACCTTATAGCTAACGTAGGATTTTATTTAGTTAACGAAGTTTTAAAAAGCAAACTAATTATACTTACTTAGGTAGGTCTATAAGAAATAAGGGAAAACTAACCCTAAAAAGGCGTTTATAAAAATTATTACCTTAATAAAGCTTTCTTAGTCCTTAGAAATATCGGTTTAGTCGACCTAAATTTCCTTATATAGCTAGTCTAGCTATAAAAGGGTTCGTTTAGAAATTCGTCTCTTAGTCTTCCCTTAGCTATAATATTTATATTTAATAGTCTTTAAGCCCCTTATTTATACGCCCTATTATTAGCCTAGCTTATATAAAGCTAAGGGGCCTAGGTAACTATATTATATATATTAAAGAAGACCGTCTCTTTAGGTTATTAAAAGAGGGTCCTTTATAGTAGACCTATTTTTTTTAGTAGGGAAAGCTAACTTCTTTAGAGATTCCTTTCTAAGGATAGGTCGCAATTTAGGAATAAATTAACCCGAAATTCTCCTTAATAAGCTTAATCGTTTAATTCTTTTAGACTAGCCTTATAGGCTTAGTCGTTATATCTTAGAAGATTCCTTTCTCTTAAAGAAGGTAAAAGGAAATTAAGCTTATTAAAAATTAAGGGTAAAAAGCTACCCTTTTTCGTCGAAGTATTTATATAGACCTATTAAGTAATTTTATTATAAAATTTACCTTTTTATATCCCTCTATCTATATAGTTAATTCCTTAGTAATAAGGTATTCCCTTTATACTTTTTTAAAGGACTAGAGTTATAAAAATATATTATAAATATTAAGGGAAGTACTAAAGTTAAGGATAGTTAATTTTTATAGGGGATAGTTAAAGGGTCCTAATAGTTAGTCTTAGCCTTATTAATCTATAAGGAAGATAAAGGCTAGATTTACTATACTAATACCTTTTCCTTAAATTTATAGCTTAAATAATAGTAGTAGCGTTAGTTACTATTTCTTAGTAACTTAAATCTCGTTTATCTTTTTCTATAATAAAGGGCTCTCCTTAAGAGGCTATTATACTATTTCTTATAGCCTCTTTAAAGGGTTAACTCCTTTAGGTTAGTTTTCCTTAAAGACCTATTAGTATTCCTTAAAGACCTATTAGTATTATAATAACTAATAGCCTAGGGATTTATAAGCTAAGTAGCTGTTTTATTTAGTCTTTTATTTCTTTAAGGAATCCTTATCCCGATCTAAAAGATCTACTTAAAAACCCCTCCTTTTTACCCCTTATTACTAATTATAAATAAAAAGGTTCGATTTTAACTAGTTCCTTAATTTTTCGACTAATAGACTAAAAGGTCTATTAAGGGACTAGTTAGGCCGGTTTAACTAATAGGGCCGGGCCTAGAGTAAAAGGCGGGGCTAAGGCCGGGACTAAGGCAGCCGTTAAAAACGGTATTAAAGCTCTTAAGGGAGGAGGGGCTAAAAGGGCACTAGCTATAGTAGTAGTAGGGGCCGTAGTAATAAGGGCTAAAGCGGCTATAAGGGTAGTAAGTTAAGCTATCTAGGTCGAGTACTAGCTATAAAGGAATAAGACTACTTATTATTATACTTTAGTAGCTTTTTTATTTAGTTCTTAGCTAGCTTCTTAAAAGATAGTTAAGTAACTATTATAAATAGACTTTATTAGTAGAGATATATCCTATAGCTACTAACTAGAAAAAGCTTTTATTAAGAAGTATTATTTAGCTTCCTTAAGGATTTCTTTTTACTTAGCTAGCTATAAAGAAGCTAGTAGGTTATTAGTAGAAAAAGCTCTTAAGTATACTATATAAGTCTTCTTAATATAGTTAGTTATATAGCCCCTTAAGAGAGCTATTAAGGTCTTAAGCTTTAAAAGCTATTACTTAAAAGTCTTTTCTTTTTAAAGAGAGATTAGCTTTATAATACTAACGGATTTTATTATCGCTATATATATAATAGTTAGTAGCTTTATCTTATAAAGGTATTCTTTATAGTAACTCTTATAATTACTTAAGGTAGTAGAAAAAGCTCTTTATTATATAGAGGTTAGCTTAGATAAGAGGGATACTCCCTTTATAAATTCTATTACCTTAGGATAAAGAGGGGGCTTAAAAGGGTCTTACTTATTAAAGAAAACTAAATTATAAATAGTTCTATTTATACGAGCCTATAGCTCCTTTACCTACTTATCTTAATCTTATAGCTTTACTAGAATCGTCTTATAAACTATAAGGATAGTAAAGGAGTCGTTTTTTAATATTATTATAAAAGAGAGGGTAGAAAAGTTAGTTAAAAGTTAGCTTTTTTAGTAAGAGGGGTAAAAGGAAGCTATAAAGAATATAAGAAATATACCTTTTATAGTAGCTAAAAGGTATAGGAATACTACTCCTCCTAGGCTTATACCTCTTATAAAGAGATATATAAGAAGTATATAAAAATATATAAAGGTAAAATTAAAAGTAAGGGGTTAGATAAGTAGGGCAGAGATATTAAAATCTTATAAGGGTAGTAATTATAGTAAAGGAGTAATTATTATATAACCTTAATTATCCTTCTTTCCTTTATTTAACGCCCTTCTTTATACTTATTTAGTATTTAAATTAATAAAGAAGATCTTACTTAAAGAAGCTATTAATATCCTTTTAACTACTAAGCTTTTTATTAGTTTTTCCCTTCCTTTCTAGCCGTTACTAGTATATCTATCTTATCTCTTACTACCCTTATAGGAAGCTATCGCTACTTTTACTTACATTCTTACCCTTACCTTCTTTTTTATACCTCCTTTTAACTCCTTCTTTTAAACTTATTTTTTAGCTTCCTAGGTCCTTTATATTTAAAGAGATCTCTAAGAACTATAAAATTAGCTTATACTTCGCGATAACCTTAATATAGATATTTAGTTATATATAATAGTAGTAATTTAAATAATAAAATAAAAAGAGAGTAAATATTTATAGCGTTCCTTTTAAAGTTTAATTAAAGTCTCTTTAAGGCTAAAAGGTAGTCTTAGCTATATAATATTTAGATCCTCTTCTTAAAAAGGTCTCTAAGAATCTAGCTTTATAAAGTATTAGCTATAGTTAACCTCTTTATATTAAGCTTTACCGCTTATATTAATTAGGTAGTATAAATAGTAGCTAAGCTAGAAAGGGTTTAGTAAATAAGATAACCCCCTTTTAACTAAAGAAGATTAGTAGATATATACTCTTAAGAAAGGAAGGATAAAGATAAGGATACCTTAATAATTAGTATTAACGCCTTAAATAAATAAAAAGAAGGGTAGAGCTAGCTAAAGAGTTAAATATACTTTAACTATAAAGTTAAAGGAAATATTACGCTTTACTATAAGAAAAGGAGGTAAGAACCTTAGAGCGCGGGTATAATAAAGGAAGAGAGGGGCGCTAAGGATAATAATAACTTAGAAAAAATAAAACCTTAGCGTAAAGTTAAGTATTAAAAGTAAAAGAGAAATAGTAAGAAGCTTAAAAGTTAATAAAGGACTACCTTATACTAAGCTTAGTAACGCTAAAGATAAGTATTAATAAAAAGAAAGGGCTTAATATACTTATAAATACTAGCTATAAATACTATACTATAGTAAGCGGAAGGATAATAATAAAGTTATAAATACCTTTTACTAATAAAGGAAAGGATAACTAAGCCTATTCTTAAATAATACTTTAGCTTTATAAATAAAAAGAATTATAGTATTTAAAATAGATATTAATAGCTATATAAAGTAGACTTTTATATATATAGTCCTTAAGCTAAGCTATAATATATTCTTAAAGTAGCTATAAATAAAGAAGAACTAAGTTATATATAATATAGTAAGAGATTAAATTTAGTATAATAAAGCTAAGATCTAAATAGGCTTATAAAGATTAAAAGTAATAAAGAAGGTAGAATAAATTTAAAGGGTAAGGATTATTAGCGTAGCGGTATTTATAGCGGAATATTAAAGGGAGAAGATAGTAAAGAATAATAAAGAGAGATAAAAGATAGTTAATATCTAAGCGATTATAATAAAGGATATAAAAAGAGCGCTCTAGCTAAAGATAGTAGTAGACTTAGTAAACTATATCCTAAAGTAAGCGCTAGATATATACCTAGACCTCTTTATACCTAAGAAAGCTTTAAAGATACCCTTATATAAGCTAAAGGTAAACTATAAGATTAACTTAATACTACCTAAGAATATAGTAAAGCCCTTACTACTATAGAGACCCCTTAATAATATATTAAGGGAGGAACTCTTAGTATTAATATCGCGAAGCATAGCTTAATTTTATAGTTCTTAGAGATATCCTTTAATATAAGGGACCTAGGAAAGGAAGCTAAAAAATAGGTTTTAAAAAAGAAGCTAAAAGGAAGTATAGAGAGGAGGGTAAGGGTAAGAGGGGAAGTAAAAGTAGCGATAGCTTCCTATAAAGGTAGCGAGAGATAAGATAGATATACTAGTAACTGCTAGAAAGGAAGGGAAAAACTAATAAAAAGCTCGGTAGTTAAAAGGATATTTATCGCTTCTTTAAGTAGGATCTTCTTTATTAATTAAGATACTAAATAGGTATAAAGAGGGGCGTTAAATAAAGGAAAGAAAGAGAATTAAGGCAATATAATAATTACTCCTTTACTTTAATTATTACCCCTATAAGAATTAAATATCTCTGCCCTACCTATTTAACCCCTTACTTTTACCTTTACTTTTATATATTTTATATATACTTCTTATATCTTTCTTTATAAGAGATATAAGCTAAGGAGAAATAGTATTCTTATACCTTCTAGCTACTATAAAAAGGCACCTTTCTTATATCTTTTATAGCTCCCTTTTACCCCTCTTACTAAAAAAGCTAATTTTTAACTAACTTTTCTACCCCCTCTTTTATAATAATATTAAAAAAACGACTCCTTTACCGCCCTTATAGTTTATAAGACGATTCTTATAAAGCCCTAAGATTAAGATAAGTAGGTAAAGGAGCAATAGGCTTATATAGATAAAACTATCTATAATTTAGTTTTCTTTAATAAGTAGGACCCTCTTAAGCCCCCTTTTTATCTTAGGGCAACGGAATTTATAGAGGGAGCTTCCCTCTTCTCTAAGCTAACCTCTATATAATAGAGAGCTTTTTCTACTACCTTAAGTAACTATAAGAGTTATTATAAGGAATACCTTTATAAGATAAAGCTACTAACTACTATATATATAGCGATAATAGAATCTATTAATACTATAAAGCTAATCTCTCTTTAAAAGGAAGAGACCCTTAGGTAGTAGCTTTTAAAGCTTAAGATATCGATAGCTCCCTAAAGGGGCTATATAACTAACTATATTAAGAAGACCTATATAGCCTACCTAGGAGCTTTTTTTACTAGGAACCTACTAGCTTCTTTATAGCTAGCTAAGTAGAAAGAAATCCTTAAGGAAGCTAACTAATACTTCCTATTAAAAGCTCTTTCTAGCTAATAGCTATAGGATATATCTCTATTAATAAAGGTTATTAGTAACGGTTACTTAACTATCTTTTAAGAAGCTAGCTAGGAACTAAATAAAGAGGCTATTAAAGTATAATAGTTATCGCGAAGACTATTGCGCTACGTAGGTAAAAGTAGAACGCGCTCTAATAGGTGCGCTGCAATTAATATATATAACTAATAACCGCGTTTTTCCGATATACCCCCTTAGGGATCGCGGCTCCGCCGGGATTCCTAGACCTAAGCCTACGACGCGGGAGTCGAATACTAAGCACCGCGCCTATTACCTAGGGAAATCTAAGAGAGAGAGGGGTACACGGCTATCTATAGGTATTACCCCGCAACGCGTAGTTACCGGAAGTTATAGGGGTAGTATGCTATCCCCTCCTAGGCTTATAACTATTACGAAAAAGATATAGCCGCCTATTAGATATAAGCGACAGCGTTAATTAACGTATATAGTATACGCAATAATAGTAAGTAGTCTTATTCCTTTATAGCTAGCACTTAACCTAGACGGTTCGACCTACTACCCCTATAGCTACTATAGCCCTTATTACTATAGCCCCCGCTACTATTATTATAGCTGCTGCCCCTCTAGCTCCTCCTCCCTCGAGAGCCTTAACGCTATCGTTAATTATAGCTATAGCCCTAGCCCTAGGTCCGCCTCTTACTCCGGGCCCGGCCCTAGTCCCGGTTCTTAGACCGGACCGACTAGTCCCTTAATAGACCTTTTAGTCCGTTAATCGAAAATTAAGGAACTAGTCGAAATTAAACCTCTTTATTAAAATTAATAATAAGGGGTAAAAAAGGGTAGGTTTTAAGCAGACCTTTTAAATCGGGATACGGATACCTTAAAGAAATAGAAGACTAAACGTCGAAATAGCTACCTAGCCTATAAATCCCTAGGCTATCGATTATTATAATACTAGTAGGTCTTTAAGGAAAACTAACCTAAAGGATTTAACCCTTTAAAGAGGCTATAAGAAATAATATAATAGTCTTTTAAGGAGGACCCCTTATTATAAAAGAAGATAAATAAGATTTAGGTTACTAAGAAATAGTAACTAATACCGCTGCCCTTATTTAAGCTATAAATTTAAGGAAAATTTATTAGTATAGTAAATCCAGCCTTTATCTTCCCTATAGATTAATAAGGCTAAGACTAACTATTAAAGCCCTTTAATTATCTTCTACGAAAATCAGCTATCCTTAACTCTAGTACTTCCCTTAATATCTATAATATACTATTACGATTCTAGTCCTTTAAAAAGGTATAAAGGGAATACCTTATTACTAGGGAATTAACTATATAGATAAAGGGATATAGAAGGGTAAATTTTACGATAAAATTACCTAATAGGTCTATATAAATTCTTCGATAAAAAAGGATAGCTTTTTACCTTTAATTTTTAATAAACTTAATTTCCTTTTACTTTCTTTAAGAGGAAGGAATCTTCTAGGATATAACGACTAAGCCTATAGGTTTAGTCTAAAAGAATTAAACTATTAGACTTATTAAGGAGAAATTCGGTTAATTTATTCTTAAATTCTAACCTATCCTTAGGAAGGAATCTCTTAAAAAGTTAGCTTTCCTTACTAAGAGGGTAGGTTCTAAGGACCCTCTTTTAGTAGCTTAAGGAGACGGTCTTCTTTAATACGTATAACTTAGTTACCTAAGCCCCTTAGCTTTATTTAAGCTAGGCTAATAATAGGGCGTATAAATAAAGGGACTAAAAAACCGTTAAATATAAATACTATAGCTAAGGAAAGACTAAGAGACGAATTTCTAAATAAACCCCTTTATAGCTAGACTAGCTATATAAGGAAATTTAGGTCGACTAAACTAATATCTCTAAGGACTAAGAAAGCTTTATTAAGGTAATGTTTTTTATAGACGCTTTTTTAGGGATAGTTTTCCCTTATTTCTTACGGACTTACTTAAGTAAGTATAACTAGTTTACCTTCTAAGACTTTATTAACTAAATAAAATCCTACTTTAGCTATAAGGTAAAAAAGATACGGTTTAATAAAGAGCTATTTATAAAGGATATCTTAAATTAGCTTTAAAAAAGGGGTATTTTACCCTTCCTATTAATACTAAGTACCTAGGCCTAAAATAGAGCAGTAGAAAGATTAAGGGGTGCTATAATAAAAAGGGCCTATATAATAAGACTTACTATAAAGCTTCCTTATAACCTTTAAAGGGAGGTTATTAAGACTGCCTATTACCTTTAAAACCGGACCCTTACTTTAAGGACCCTAGGGAACTAAACTAAGGAATAAACTAGAAATTACCCCTTAAGCTCTTTATAAAAAAAAGGGCCTCGCTAGCTTACCTTTATACCTAGAGCTATAAGGTATATACTATAACTACTAATATATAGCTAGAAAGGAGGAAGAAAAGAAAGCTTAATCTTAAAGCCTTTATTAGTTACCTTATTAGCTATAATTCTATAAATATCTTTTAGATTTAGATTCCTCTTTTATAGAAGGTTATTTTAACTAGGGATATAATTTTTAATAAATCTAGCTTCTTCGATAGAAAGAGGGATTAATAGCCCCTCTTACTCTTATAACGTTAGTTAATTTAAAAGATCTAAATCCCCCCTTCCTAATAGTCTTAAAAAGAGGTCCTATATAAGGAAATAAAAAAAGAAACTAACGTTAAAGTAGTTAAGGATAACGTTAACTTTAAAGAAAAAGAAGAGTAAGCTATTAAATTAGATAATCTAGATAAAGAAGGAAACTATAAGAAGGTAATAGAGCTAGAATACGCTTACCTCCCTACGCTTCCTCTTATATAAGAAGATCTAAAAGTAGCTTTTTTAGTTAGTCTTCCTATCTTAACCTTTAAGGGGGTAGGAAAGGCACTATTCTTAAAGGATTACCTAGCTGCCTTTTTATCCTTACTTTAAGAAGTAAAGGAAGGTATAGGGCCTAATATAGTTACTAAGGAAGACTAACCTCTTTTTTATTTTAATCGATTTTCCGACTTCTATCTAACGCTTATAGAAGACGGTTCCTATAAAGTATTTATAGTAGGCCGGCTCTTTAAGCTATAGCTATTAGTAAGGAAGGTATATAAAAGAGACCTCCTAGACCTACTAGTAAACTAAAAGCAGCTAAAAAGACACCCTTTTAGAAACTAGTTTTTCTAGGCCTAGAAAGACTACCTAGCTACTAATATCTCTATAACTATAAATTCTAACCTTATTAGCTATAAAATATAATAATATATAGACTATATAAACTCTTATAAAGGAAAATAGTAAGCTATTAACCTAGCTATAGTATATTAATATCTATTAATATTAGTTACGCTAAGAGGTTTAAAGGGGACTTATTTCCGTTTATTAGGTTTTAATAGTTTTAATAAACGCTAACGGTTTTATAAAGCCCTTATTAAAGTAGAAGCTAGCTATCTTTTTATAGTAAATTAGGCTAAAAGACGTTTAAGAGAAGCTATCCTTAGAAGCCCGCCTTAAGAGTCTATAAGAGGGGCTAATAGTATATAAGAGGAAGGAGATATTTATAGCTAAAGAGAGGAATTAGGGCTTATCTTAAAGGAGGGCCCCTAGCTTAGTTAGGACTTATTCTTCTTAAAGGCCCCCTTTTTAAGGACTTATCCTTAAAGAAGCCCCCCTTTCTTATAGGACTTAATTTCCTCCTTAAGCCCCTTTTTCCTAAAAGTAAGTCTAAAAGAGCCTAGGGCTAAAACCTAGATTTCTTAAGTAAGGGATAAGAAAAGACTAAGACCTCCTTTATACGCTTACCGGCCTAAGTATTTAGCTTTACCCTTTTTAAAAGGGCAAGCTATAGCTAAGGGGGTATATCGCGAAGTATAGCTTAATTTTATAGTTCTTAGAGATATCCCTTAGTATAAGGGATATAGGAAGCTAAAAACACCTAGTATAAAAGAAGGAAGAAGGAGCTAAAAAGAGGTATAAAAAGGAGGGTAGGGGTATAAGGGGAAGTAAAAGTAGTAATAGCTTCTTATAAAGGTAGCAAGAGATAAGATATATATACTAGTAATAGCTAGAAAAGAGGGGGAAAACTAGTAAAAAGCTCGGTAGTTAAAAGGATATTAATAGCTTCTTTAAGTAAGATCTTCTTTATTAATTAAGATACTAGATAAGTATAAAGAGGGGCGTTAAATAAAAGAAAGAAGGAGAATTAAAGTAATATAATAATTACTCCCCTACCTTAATTACTACCCTTATAAGAATTAAATATCTCTGCCCTACCTATCTAACCCCTTACTTTTACTTTTACCTTTATATATTTTATATATATTCTTATATCTCTCTTCGTAAGAGTTATAAGCCTAGGAAGGGATAGTATACTACCCTTATAACTTCCGGTAACTACGCTCGGTGCGGGGTTTAATCCCCCGTAGACGACTACCTCTCTTAGATTTCCTTAGGTTATTAGTATAGCGCTTAGTATTCGACTCCCGCGTTTTAGGCTATAAGGTCTAGGGCTCCCGGCGGAGCCGCGATCCCTAAGGGGGTATATCTAAAGACGCGGTTATTAGATATATATTATTTATAGCGCACTTATTATAGCGCGCGTTCTACTTTTACCTACGTAGTATAATAGTCTTTATAATATCTTTTAAGCTTACTTTTACTTTTATAAGATACTAAGGTTAATTATATTAAATAAAGGAATAAACTAAATAAGAAACCTTTATAAGAAGTTTTATAAATAAATAAAAGTAAAAAGGAAGTTAAGTTTAATATACTACTTATAAATAGATAGGTCGACTAAGTAAGTAAACTAAGAGGTATAAGTATACCTTTAAGTATATATTTACTATAGCTAAGATAACTAAGGAGTATAGCTACTATATATATAAGCTATATTAAATAACTATATAGCGTTAATAATAAGAATAAGCTTATTTTTTACAATATATAAATATAATACTAAGCTAGTTTAAATAGTAAGGGTAAAAGGGTCGCTAGCGCTAAAATTAAAAGGGGTAAGAAAGCTTACTTTAAAAATAAGAGAGGTAACTAACTTCTTATAAACCGCTATTATTATATTATAAGTAAAATAAAAGGAAATCGTAAACTAAAGGAAAGACTTTATAAAAAGGCTTAAAATAAGTAATAAAGTATAAGTAGATATAGCTAAATATATAACTAACTAGCTATATAAAAAGCTTAACTAACTATATTAAAAGTATATTATAATAAAGGTAGTAAGCTTATATATAGTTAAGCTTAATATATTAAAAAGGGTATATAAAAGGCTTTATATAGAATTTCTTTGCTAAGTAGTAAATAACTTACTACTTAGATTAGTAGGTAATAACTACTAACTATTATTAGTAATTAAGGAGGATAATAAGTTTAAGTTTATTACTAAAGAGATTTAATAAGTATAGTAAAAGTAAAAGAGGAAAGGTAAATAATAATAGGTACTTATAAAGTAGTAAAGGTATATAAACTTATTATAGTACTTACTAAACGACTTTTAAGATATAGAAGCTTTAAAGATATTTAAGAAATAGTAAGGAAATATAAAGGAGAATAATAAAAGAAGGGTAAGAGAAAAGAAATAAAAAGAAGGTAAAAGATAAGGAAGGGGAAGTAAAAGATAAAAGGGGGAGAAAGAGAAAGAAGTAAGAGTTAAAGAACGCTTACTAAGAAATAAGGAAATAATAAAGAAATACTATAGTACTAAAAGGAAATAATAGAAAATAAATAAAGGATAAATATAAAATAAATAGTAATAAAAGATAGATAAAGATATAGATAAAGGAAAGATATAATAAGATAAGATATAGATATAATAAGATATACTAAAGATACTAACTTAATTTTAATTAATTATAAACGCCCTTTAATTACCGCTTAATTACTTTAAGATATTAAGATATATTTAAGCTTAGTATATAGATATAGTAGTATAAGTAAGCTTAGTATACTAAAATAATAGTTAAAGATAAGTAGTAGGATAATATTAAAAGGGAAATAAAGTATATATATAAAGGTTACTTTAATAGTTATTAAATATCCTTTAAGATATATAGTCTTAAAAGGTAGTAATAGTAGCGATTATATTTCTAGTATACTACTATTATATTAGTATCTTATTAAATAAAGTAAGGGAGAGTAATAAATAAAGCGGTAGTATAATTTAATATAAGTATAAGTAAAGTAGTTATAAGTATATAGTAACGCTTAGTTTTAGTAAGTACTATACTATATCTTAATATTTAGTAATGTTATTAAGCTTATATAAGTAAGATAAGATAGCTATTATATAATAGTACTATAGGTTACGCTATACTTATTAAGAGATATAAATAGATATATTAACTAGTATAAGGTTAGTAAGGTATAATTACTTAATATACTAAGAAATAAGGTACCGCTATATAAAGTAAAGAGGCTAGCTAGTATATAAGGGCCTATAATAGTTATAATATAAAGCGGCGTAGAGATAGAAATTAAGTAAAGTAAGAGCGTATATATAAAGGAAGTAAAGCTTAAAAAAGGAAAAAAGATAAGAAAAGGGAGAAGGGAAAAAAGAAAGGTATTTATACGCGGTAAGGTATATATATAGTTAGTAAGATATAAGGGTATATATATAAAAGAGGAAGGAATAAAGCGGAATAAGTATATAAATCTCGCGAAGAGAGATGCTAGAAGTGCATATAAAATGCACGAAGGTGAAATTAGAAGTAAGGGGTCGGACAGGCAGGGCAGAGATGTTTGAATCTTGCGGGGGCAGCAATTGCAGTAGGGGAGTGATTGTTGTATTGCCTTGATTGTCCTTCTTTCCTCTATCCAACGCCCCTATTTATACCCGTCTAGCATCTCAATTAACAAAGAAGATCCTGCTTAAAGAAGCCACTAATGTCCTTTTAACTACCGAGCTTTTTGCCGGTTTTTTCCTTCCTTTGCAGCCGTTCCCGGCATATCCGTCTTATCTCTCGCCACTTTATGCTTTCCCTTATGCCCCCACCCTCCTTTCTGCACCTCTTCTCGGCTCCTTCTTCCACACCGGGTGTTTCTAGTTTCCTTGGTCCCTCTTGCCAAGGGATATCTTCGAGAACTGCGAAATCAGGCCACGCTTCGCGACAATAAAAGGGCGGTATATAAAGAGATAAAGTAAGTATAAAGTAAAAGGAAGTAACTATATATACTAAAGAAATAAAGGAGGGTAATAATAAAAAGGTAGTAAGGAAGGAATAAAAGTACTATTAATAAAAAGGAAAGGTAAAGGTAGTATTATAGGCTATACTTATAAAGTACTAAGGTTATATTATAGTAACTATATAAAAGTTAAGCTAAAGTAAACTTATATATAAGTAAAGCTTAACTTAAATATAAGCTAAATAATACTTAAATATTAGTCGAGCTAAGGACTAAGGAAGATAAATAGCTAGTATAACTAAGATAAAGTTTTTCTCCTTTTTCCTTAGCTTTAAATAAAGAATTATTTAGCTTTATACTACTATACTAAGTATATACCGGCCCTTAATATTAAGTATTAGTTATTCCTTTATAAACTTTATATTATACTTTATTAATAGTAAAGCACTCTTTTTTATAGTTATAATATTAAACCTTAAAATAAAAGTAGCCTTAGTTAGCTTTATAGTTAAGGTAGTTATAATCCTTAGCTAAGTACTTTTTTAAGTAAAAGGTATACTTAATAAGCTACTAATAGGTTTAAGGGTTATAGTTAAAGGAAGGGTACTTATAGTACTATATATATATAGTATATTCCTTATAAGCATTAACTAGAATTTATAGGCTTATTATATAAAGGCCTTTCTTTTAGTATTTAGCTTTTATAGCCTTTAAAAGAACTATAAAGATAATAGATCTTACCTTTTATATTAAGCTTAAAGTACCTAGCTACCTAAGCTACCCTAGGATATTAATTCTATTATAAGTCTTAGCCTTTATAGTAAAGATACTTAAGATAAGGGTTTTTAAAAGGTTAAAGACGCCCTAGGCTATTAGCTTAGTTTAGCTAGTAAGAAGGTTAGCTAATTTAATAAGTAGCCCTTTAAAGTATAAAGACTACTTTTCCTATTACTTTAAAAGCTTCATTACTATATAAAGGGCCTTTATTATTATAACTATATTAATTTTATTTAAATTTTATAATACTAGTATAGCTAGTTTCTTTATAGCTTTATTAAGCTTATTATAAAAAGTAATAAAGCTAATAATTAATATTAGTAATCCCTTTTAAGCATAAAAATAAGTTAAAAGTCTTTTTTTATATTCTTCTTAGCTAAGGCCTTAGTTAAGGCCTTAGCTAGGGCCTTAGCTAGAGCTTTAGCTAGGGCCTTAAGCGCTTTCTTTATAATAGCCTTAGCTTATAAGCTAGTTTCCTAAGGTAGCCTTAAGCTATAAGGTAGTCTTAGGCTAGTATAAGGGCTATTATAAGGGCTATTAGTAGTCTAGGGTCTTAGGGTCTTTATAGCTACCTTCTTAAGCCCTTTTATAAGGGTCTTATAAAAGGGTTTTATTTTTTAAAGCTTCCTTAAGAGCTTAAAAGGCTTACTAAAAGAAGCCCTAAGCTTAGTCCTTAAGAGAAAGGTACTAAGGCTAAGGCTAGATTTACTATATATATTTAAATATAAGTTAGATAGGTATAAAGCTAATAGGGCTATTAAGGGTAGCTCTTTTTTATCCTTTTACTTACTTTAAAGGCTAATTAAGCTAAAAGTAGCTAGCTTAAAGTAAGGCTAGTTTAGCTTTAAAGAAGCTAGTCTTTAAGTTAGCTTACCTACTTAAAGGTATACCTACTTCAAGGTATATCTTATATAACTAAGATAGTATATTTTAATAGTAATTAAAGCTATATTTTTATATTACGATACTTAATTATAGTATTTTCCTATTATTTTAGTTACTAGCTTTTATATAAAGCTTTAAAATCCGCCTTTTAATTAGCTATTATAATAGTAAATTCTCGCGAAGAGAGATACGAGAAGTATATATAAAATGCACGAAGGTAAAATTAAAAGTAAGGGGTTAAATAGGTAGGGTAGAGAGATTTAATTCTTATAGGGGCAGTAATAAAGGCAAGGGAGTAATTATTATATTACCTTAATTATCCTTCTTTCCTCTATCTAACGCCCCTCTTTATATATTTCTAGCATCTTAATTAATAAAGAAGATCCTACTTAAAGAAGCTACTAATATCCCTTTAACTACCAAGCTTTTTACTAGTTTTTCCCCTCCTTTCTAGCCGTTGCCGGTATATCCGTCTTATCTCTCGCTACCTCTATAGGAAGCTATCGCTACTTCTACTTCCCCTTTTACCCCTACCCTCCTTTTTATACCTCTTTTTAGCTCCTTCCTTAAAACCTGTTTTTTAGCTTCCTAGGTCCCTCTTACTAAAGGATATCTCCGAGAACTACGAAATTAAGCTACGCTTCGCGATATAAATAGCTTAAGGGCGCGTTAAAGCTATTTCCTTATCTTAATAACTTATTTAATCTATATAAACTAGCTATTTAAATCTTAAGCGATTTTTTATTACTTTTAAGGCTATAAATAATATAATTAATACTTAAGCTATTATATATATAGTTATACTATTATAAGCTATATATTCTAATAGTTAAAGCTATAGCTAACTTTATTAAAAAGTATATAAATTATATAGTTAACTTAACTATAATTTTTAAGCCCTTTTAATAAGCCTATAGACTTACTACGATCGTCTTAGTATTTTAAGGGTATTACTATTATCTATTAAGCTTAAATTCTTTTTTTTTAATAGTAATAGCGTTAATAGTATAGGTAAGATAAAGCAGCTTATTAATAGCTTTACTATATTAACTAGCTAAAGTACTATCCCTTACTACCCCCCTTTAGTATTTTTCTTAGTTAGGCTAGCTTACTAAGCTTAATAATATAAGCGAAAGAAAAGTACCTTACTAATTAATACTATATTATTAAGAGAAGCGATTTTTTAAAGTTAACGTTAGTAGGTAGCTTTAATTAGTAAAATAATTAAGATATTAAAAAGTTAAAGAATATATAAAGTATATTAAGGTAGGAAAAGGAGATATATATTATATAGGAAGTATTTATATATAAAATCGTTAGTCTAATAGCTTTTATAGCTATCTATTATTAAGAGGATATTTCCTTATAGCTAGCTTTTTATTTATAAGATAAAGGCCTATTTAAGCTATTAAATTATAATAGAGTCGCTTATCTAGCCCTTTAAAGAGGCTATAAAGTCCTAATCCTTTAAAAAGTTAAGTTCTTTAAGGAACTATTAGTATTAAAGGTCCTAACCTTTAAAGATTATAAGAGGAGTTAAGGCCTAGCTAGTAATAGAGATATATTCTACTATTATAGTTTAATAACGCGACCTAAGCTACTTCTTAAGCGTCTCCTTTTTCTTTAAGCTCCTTAGTATAAGGCTATTATAGCTAAGGCCTTTAAAGATACTTATCTTATCTATATTAAAGTATAATTTTAGGGGAATAGCCTATAAAGCTAAGAGCTTAAGTAACTAAAACTACTCCTTAATCTAGGCTATAAAAGCGCTATTAATATAAGTAAAATTAAGAGCTTTACCTTTAATTATACTAACCTTTAGATTTTAAGCTAAAAAGCTTACTACTTAGTACTTTCTAAGTAGGCGGGTATTACTTATAGCTATAATAATATAGCTAGCGAATTCCCTTAGCTAAAGATATATTAAAGGGATCTTAAGAGCGGCTTAGGTAAGAACCTAATCTTAGAGGTATTTCTCTTACTCTTAGCTAAGCCTTTAATAGTATTTATATACCTCTTTCTTTAGTTAGGTACCTTTAAGGCGTTTTTAAAGTATTAACTTTAAAATACCTTACTTTTAACTAGCTTATACCTAACCTATACTAAGTTTAATATTAGCTAGAGCGTTCTAAAGGTAATCCTTAGTATATTTAGAAAGCTAAGATACTACTAATTTAAATAATATATTTTTAATAATAATTAAGTATAAGATATATAAGAATTTATAGTTATAATATATAAGTTAGTTAGTATATTAGTATTATAAAAACATGCCCTTAAGTAGGTATACCTTTAAGTAAGTAAGCTAACTTAGTATAAGCTAAGTATTATCTTTTATCTTAATATCTTTTAGGTCTTAGTTTTAGGTCTTAGGCTTTTCTTTTAATGTCTTTAATAGTAGTTAGCCTCTTAAAGCTTCTTTTAAGTAGGCCTTAGCTTCTAAGGTACTTATTTTAGCCCTTAGGTTAAAAGAGAGAGGGGGGTTAAAGGAGCTCTCTTTAAGCCTAAGCTAAGGTCCTAGGTTAGGTTTAAGCTAGGTCCTATTAGTAAGGGGTATATACCCTTAGTTAGTAAAGGCAAAAAAGAGTTTTTTACTTATATAAAGGAAAACCTTATTTAATTTATAAACTTTAGTAGTATATTATATACCTATTAATAGCTATATAAGTTAGCACCCCTAGCTTCCGGTACCCCTTACTTTTAGCACCTCCTTATATTACTATCGCGTTAACTACCTACTCTATCGTAACCGCGTTTTCTTATATATCTCTTATTTAATAATTATAAAATAAATATTATTCGAATTAGCAATACCTTATCTTTCTAAATATACTAAAAACCAGCTCTAAGAAGCGCTCGAAGCTATTAATAATAGTATACCTTAGCTCTAAGCTAGTCGTAAGTAAGGTATTTTAAGAATAACCCTTTAAACGCATCTTAAAGGAGCCCTACTTATAAAGGAGGTAAAAGAGGTATCTTAAAGGCTTAGTTAAGAGTAGGAAAAACACCTCTATAAATAGGTTCTTACCTAAGCAGCCCTTAGGCTGCCTCTAACGTATTATTAACTTAGGAAATTCGCTGGCCGTATTATCGTAGCTAGTAAAGACCCCCGCCCGCTTAAAAAACACTAGGTTTCGAGCTTTTTAGCCTAAAACCTAGAGATTAGCACGATTAAAGGTAAATCTCTTAATTCTGCCTATATTAATAGCGCCTCTATTAGTAGGATTAAGGAATAGTTTTAATTACTTAAGCTACCGGCTATATAGGCAATCCTACTAAATCACGCTTTAATATAGACGAAATAGGTATCCTTAAGGGCCTTAGCTATAACGGGCTAGTACTAGGGAGCTTAGAGAAGAAGGAGGCTATTAAGAAGCGGCTTAGATCGCGTTATTAGACTATAATCGTCGAATATGTCTTTATAACGGGCTAGGCCTTAACCCCCCTTATAATCTTTAAGGGCTAGGACCTTTAATAGTAATAGTTCTTTAACGAACTCGATTTTCTAAAGGATTAGGACTTTATTACTTCCTTAAAGGGCTAGATAAGCGATTCTATCGCTATTTAATAGCTTAAGTAAGTATTTATCTCTTAAATAAGGCGCTACCTATAGGAGAACGTTCTCCTTATCGTTAATAGCTATAGGAGCTATTAAACCAACGATTTTATATATAAATACTTTAAGCATCGTATTTATCTTCTTTTTCTATTAGTATACTCCTCCTATATCTTCTAACCTCTTAATATCTCGGTTTTCTCGCCGATTAAGGCTGCCTACTAACGTTAACTTAAAAAAATTATATCTTTTAACGATATAGCGCTAATTAGTAAGGCTACCTTCCTCTAAGTATATTATTAGGCTTAGTAGACCGGTCTAACCGAAAAGAATATTAAGGGCGGGTAGCATAGGTTAGGACTATAGCTAGTTAATATAGTAAAGCCCTTACTAAGCTAGTTCGTCTTACTATAGCTATTAACGCCGTTAACGCTATTAAAACGAAAGAATTCTAGTACCCTAGCTATTTACGATGCCCTTAAAACGCTTAAACGATTATAAGAAGTCCGTCGCCTTATTATAAGGCTAGAAAACCGCGGTTAAGTTAACTATACGATCTAACTACTCTTTAGTAAGGTTAGCTATAGCCTTAATAAGTAAAATTAGTAGCTTATAGCCTCCTAGCTTCGAATATAGTAGCTAGAGTATTAATTATATCGTTTATAGCTTTAAAAATAAAAAAAGGTCCCTTAGGACCCTAATAAGCGGTTTATATAGATTAAATAAGTTATAAAGATAAAGAAATAGCCCGAGCGCACGCTTAAGCTAGCTGCCGCCGCTATAGCTAATTAGAACGTAGGATTTAAAGCTCTTTATAATAGCTAGTAGCTAGAGTAGCTAGAAACACTAAATTTAAGTATCGTAATATTAAAATACGGCTTTAATTACGTATAGAATATACCTGCCTTAATACTACGAAGGGTGCCGGAAGTAAGGGGTACTAGAAGCTAGGGGTACTAACTTAAGGCTATCCTTAAAGGGGTATAGTATATTATTTATAAGGGTTTTAAGCGTATACTCTTTTATATTTTAAGCTTAGTTTTAAAAGGTTAGCTAAAAAGATATAAATATTTATACTAACGCTACTTAAGAGGCTAAAAAGGACTATTAAAAAGTCTTTTAAGGAAGACCCCTTATTATAAATAAAGATAAATAAGATTTATATTACTAAAAAATAATAACTAACGCCGCTACCTTTATTTAAGCTATAAATATAAGGAAAGATTATTAGTATAGTAAGTCTAGCCTTTATTTTCCTTATAAACTAGCTAGGCTAAAACTAACTATTAAAACCTTTTAACTATTCTTTATAAAAATTAGCTATCCTTAATTTAAATAGTTCCCTTAATATTTATAATACTCTTTTATAATTCTAATCCTTTAAAAAGAAAAGAAGGAATATCTTATTACTAAGAATAATAATTACTCCTTTACCTTAATTACTAGCCGTATAAGAGTTAAATATTTTTACCCTACTTATTTAACCCTTTACTTTTAATTTTACCTTTATATATTTTTATATATTTCTTATATTTTTCTTAGCGATAGTTATAAGCTTAGGAGGAATAAAATTCCTATACTTTCTAGCTATTATAAAAGGTACCTTTCTTATATTCTTTATAGCTTCCTTTTACCCCTTTTACTAAAATAGCTAACTTTTAATTAACTTTTTACCTTCTTTTTTAATAATATTAAAAAATAACTTTCCTACCCTTATAATTTAAATATATAGAAATATATAAAGGTAAATTTAAAGTAAGGGGTTAGATAGGTAGGGCAAAGATATTTAATTCTTATAAGGGTAGTAATTAAAGTAAAGGAGTAATTATTGTATTACCTTAATTATATTTCTTTCCTTTATTTATCGCCCTTATTTATACCTATATAGTATCTTAATTAATAATAACGATCTTACTTAAAGAAGCTATTAATAATCTTTTAATTACTAAGCTTTTTACTAAGTTTTCCCCTTTTTTCTAGCCGTTACTAGTATATCTATATTATCTCTCGCTACCTTTATAAGAAGCTATAGCTACTTATACTTTCCCTTATACCCCTACCCTCCTTTCTATACCTCTTTTTAGCTCCTTTTTCTTTCTTTTATACTAGGTGTTTTTAACTTCCGAGGCCCCTCTTACTAAGGGATATCTCTAAGAACTATAAAATTAAGCTATGCTTTATAATAACTTCCCTTAAGAAAGTTACTACTAACTCCTTAAAGCTCCCTATAAAAGAAGGAACCTAGAAACTACTAGGTAAACTCTAGGAAGTTACCTAGAAACAATAACCTAGTAGATTATATAGATATTTTATAGAGATTTCCCTTATAGATATAATATATAGGGAATATACTATAATTTCCTAAGTAATAATAGCTTTTTAAGGATTATACTAATATTTCCTTAAGAGGTTACTATAAGATTATAGCAGGGAAATTATAGGGAAATACCTATACCTACTTAAGGAAGATACTAGGAAATACCGCTAAATATACTATACTAATATCGTATAATTATAAGGTTTAGATATTACTTAATTAAAGCCCTAAGTAAGGTATTACGCTCGCTATAGTATATATAGAAAATAAAGAACCTATTATATCTTAGGTAAGAAAAAAGGAATATAAATAGTTATTACTACTCTTACTTTAACTTATTAGACTAATAGCTAGTTTATACTTTATATATATAATAGTATATAGTAGCTAGTCTATATAATACGTTTAAGTATATATAGTAGCTAGTCTATATAATATATTTAAGTATATATAGTAGCTAGTCTATTTAATTACCTATTAAACTTATACTTAATCTAAGTAAATAGTAAGGTTAAGTACTAGCCTTATACTAAGGGACTAATATATAATACTTAGCGTCTTATAATAGTACTTTTTTAGTTTTAGACTATTAAAGTAGCTCGTTTAAGCTCTTTATACTAAGGTTAAGGGCATAGATATAAGTCCTTTAATAGTTAACTAGTATAAAGTACTTATTTATTATAAGGGGAGCTTTTAATAAGGTCTTATAAAAGAGTAATATATCCTTTTAATTATATATCGTCTTATTAATTAAGCGTATAATTATTATAACTATAGTCTAGTAAACCGCGGGGGACTAGTATATATTATAAGGATATATAATATAAAGAGTAAGGAATATTAAACGGACTAATAAGCTAATTAAGTTTAAAGTAATAGGTTACTTTTATACTTTAGTACTCTTAGGCAATAGGATTACCTAGTACTCCTAGCGATCTAAGGAAGCTCTTAAGATATATTAAAGAGGAACGGAATACTCCTTTAAATAAATAGCTTAATAGCTTTTAATATAATTATTATAATCTTTATTATAATCTTATCTTTAATTTTAATTACTTTATTACTTAGTTATAGTCTATAGTCTATAACCTTTAACTTATTACTAATATAATATAATTATTATTACTTAGACTACGCCCTATTATATCTATTAATATAAACCCTTAGATAGGTTTATCCCTTAAAAATAATATTAATTATTATATATTAAAAGCTCTTATTTAATATAATATTATATTACTTTAAGTAATATTACTATTATTAATATACTTATATAGTAAGCTAGATTAACTAACTCTAAAGCTACTATATTACCTTAGGATATAATATATAAGATTATTACCCTTTAATATAAGGTATAGTTACTTAAGAATAAAAAAGGTAATAAATAAGTTAAGGACCTTAGAAAAGTAGTTAAATTAAAATAGCTAGGACTATTTAATAGTACTTATACTATACTTTAAGACTTTCCTACCTAACTTAAGGCCTACTATTAGTTTTACCTTACTTAACCCTTAGACCTAGTTAAAAAGGTACTTTATATAGGAAATTATTTATTTAAAATAGTACTTACTTAGTTTAGACCTATTATAAAGGGCTTTCTTAATAACTAACTAGCGCGATAAGATAATAAGATAGATAAAGTCTTTACTAGTTTTTAAGGATTTAAAGAAGCTATTATAGAGGTATTTAGAATAACTAATAAGGAATAAGAAGCTAAATAGAAACTTTAAGAACTTTAATAAAGGATCTTAGTATTAAATTATATTATAAAGTTCTATTAAGTTACCTTAAAATTTATTTAAGATAATAAACCTCTTATATTACGATTCTATAATAAGCTTAAAAAAGAAGTTAAGGATAAGCTTTATAAAGAAAATTAATATAATAACTTCTTAGACTATATTATTATAGTAGTATAAATCAACGATAAATAGTATACGCGATACTAAGAAAAAGAAATAAGGAAGAGGAAACTAGAACCCTTTTTATAAGAATAACTTTAACTAATACGCTAATTATAAAAAGAAGCGCGAAACTCTTATTACTTATACCTTTATAATTAACCTAGGTAAGATAAACCTAAATATAATATAGAAAAGTAAAGGAAAGTATTTTAACTATAAGAAACTTAGGTATTCTTTTAAGGAATATAAATAACCCTATAAGGAGAAGATAATATACTAAGTACTAGCCTTAAAAGGTAAGAAATACTTAAACGCTATTAATAGATAGGAACTAAAGTATAAACTCCTTAGTTAGACTATATATTATAACGATAAATTTATAGTATACTTAAGCGATAAGAATAGTATTAAATAGTTCTTAAAGCTATTAAAGAAATCTTTTATAATAATATAATAAAGGGATCTTAAAATAGAGAAATAATTTAAATTTATAGAACTAAAATACCTTTATTTTAAAGGAGTCTTTAAAGACTAAATTAAGAAGAATAGTAAACGATTTTAGGAAGATATATAAAATAAAAATTAATAATAATAATAAGTAGTCTATAAATAATATAATAAAGAAGATATAAATATAGCTTTTATACTTATAAAACTTAAATAATAACTTAAAGAAGAATAATTATCGCGAAGTATAGCTTAATTTTATAGCTCTCGGAAATATCCCTTAGTATAAGGGACCTAGGAAGCTAAAAGTACCTAGTATAAAAAAAGGAAGAAGGAGCTAAAAAGAGGTATAAAAAGAAGGGTAGGGGTATAAAGGGAAGTAAAAGTAGCGATAGCTTCCTATAAAGGTAATAAGAGATAAGATAGATATACTAGTAACGGCTAGAAAAGAAGGGAAAAACTAGTAAAAAGCTTAGTAGTTAAAAGGATATTAATAGCTTCTTTAAGTAAGATCTTATTTATTAATTAAAATATTAAATAAGTATAAAGAAAGGCGTTAAATAAAAGAAAGAAGGAGAACTAAGGTAATATAATAATTACTCCCTTACTATAATTACTACCCTTATAAGAATTAAATATCTCTACCCTACCTATCTAACCCCTTACTTTTAATTTTACCTTTATATATTTTATATATACTTCTTATATCTCTCTTTATAAGAGTTATAAGCCTAGGAGGAATAGAATTCCTATACCTTCTAGCTACTATAAAAGGTACCTTTCTTATATCCCTTATAGCTCCCTTTTACCCTTCTTACTAAAAAAGCTAATTTTAACTAACTTTTCTACCCTTCCTTATAATAATAACGAAAAACAACTTTACTATCCCTATAGTCTATAGGACGATTCTTATAAAGCCCTAAGATTAAGATAAGTAGGTAAAGGAGCTATAGGCTCGTATAAATAGAACTATCTATAATTTAGTCTTTTTTAATAAGTAGGACCCTTTTAAGCCCCCTCTTTATCCTAGGGCAATAGAATTTATAAAAGGAGCTTCCTTTTTCTCTAAGCTAACCTCTATATAGTAAAGAGCTTTTTCTACTACCTTAGGTAACTATAAGAGTTATTATAAGGAATACCTTTATAAGATAAAGCTATTAACTACTACTTATATAGTAATAATAGAATCTATTAGTACTATAAAGCTAATCTCTTTTTAAGAGAAAGAGACTCTAAGGTAGTAGCTTTTAAAGCTCGAGACCTTAATAGCTCCCTTAAGGGGCTATATAACTAACTATATTAAGAAGACCTATATAGTATACCTAGGAGCCTTTTTTACTAGGAACCTACTAGCTTCTTTATAGCTAGCTATATAAGAAGAGATCCTTAAGGAAGCTAACTAATACTTCTTAATAGAAGCTCTTTCTAGCTAGTAGGAGATATATCTCTATTAATAAAGCCTATTAATAATAGTTACTTAACTATCTTTTAAGAAGCTAGCTAAGAACTAAATAAAAAGGCTACTAAAGTATAATAGTAAGTAGTTTTATTCCTTTATAGCTAGCACTTAACCTAAATAGCTTAACCTACTACCCTTATAGCTACTATAGCCCTTATTACTATAGCTCCTACTACTACTATTATAGCTATTACCCCTTTAGCTCCTCCTCCCTTAAGAGCCTTAACGCCGTTATTAACTATAGCTACGGCCCTGGCTCCGCCTCTTACTCCGGGCCCGGCCCTAGTCCTATTAGTTAGACCGGCCCGACTTATCCCTTAATAAACCTTTTAGTCTATTAGTCGAAAAATTAAGGAACTAGTTAAAATCGAACCTCTTTATTAAAATTAGTAATAAGGAGTAAAAAGGGGAGGTTTTTAAGTAGACCTTTTAGATTAAGATAAGGATTCCTTAAAGAGATAAAAACTAAAACGAAATAGCTACTTAGCTTATAAATCCTTAGGCTATTAATTATTATAATACTAGTAGGTCTTTAAGGAAAACCGACTTAAAGGATTTAACCCTTTAAAGAGGCTATAAGAAATAATATAAAAGTCTCTTAAGGAGGACCCCTTATTATAAAAGAGGTTAAATAAGATTTAGGTTACTAAGAAATAGTAACTAACGCCGCTGCCCTTATTCGAGCTATTAATTTAAGGAAAAATTATTAGTATAGTAAATCCGGTATTTATCTTCCCTATAAATTAGTAAGACTACCTACTAGGACCCTCTTACTATCCCCTATAGAGAATTAGCTATCCTTAACTTTAGTACTCCCTTTAATATCTATAATATACTCTTATGATTTTAGTCCTTTAAGAAAGTATAAAGGGAATACCTTATTATAAGGGAATTAATTATATAGATAGAGGGATATAAAAGAGTGAATTTTACGATAAAATTACCTAATAGGTTTATATAAATTCTTTAACGAAAAAGAGTAGCTTTTTACCCTCGATTTTTAATAAGCTTAATTTCCTTCCGCCTTTTTTAAAAGAAAGGAATCTTTTAAGATATAACGTCTAAGCTTATAAGGCTAGTCTATATAAGAATATACCCTTATATTCCTATTTTACTATTATAAAGAAATAATAGGCATAGGGAGGCTTTATAGAATAAGCTAGTAAAAAGAGGCTCTATAATATAGTCTAAGGGAATAACCCTTAAAAGATAAAGACCTCTACTAGATATCTATACCTTCCTCTAGGAAAAGCGGGTTAGGATAAGCCTATCCTTATAAATAAAAATATTTATAAAATACATAAGTTAATTATAGGCAGAACGGATACTATATTGCCTATTTTAACCTAGCGGTTCTAAAGATATCCGCGATACGAGAATAGGTAGGGCATAGAACATTCTAGTTAAATCCACTACTTATACTAGAACCTATAGTCTTACGTTAACTATCACGCTATAATTAGACCACCTACTAAGTTAGGAAGATATACTATAGATAGGGCTTTTTAAGCACTATAGAATATACTAGAAAGCTAACTAATTAGTCTACTAGTAAGCGAGCAATAGTCTATAAAAGACGAAGGATCTCCCTAGGAGTAGTAGATAAAATAAGTAAGTTCGTATATATCTTTTGCAACGCTATTCTTTTAATATATTATTCAGCCCCTTATATCCTCGTTATAAATTCCAGACAAAATCCTACCCTATACTCCTTCGATCGATCTTTCCGCTTACGTTATCGATTACCCGATTCTACGCTTATTGCTTATACCTTCTTATAGTCTAAAAGAATTAAACTATTAGACTTATCGAGGAGAAATTTAATTAATTTATTCTTAAATTCTAACCTATCTTTAAAAAGGAATATCTTAAAAGGTTAGCTTTCCTTACTAAGAGGAATAAGTTTACTATAAAGGACCCTCTTTTAATAGCCTAAGTAAATAGCTTTCTTTAGTACGTACAACTTAGTTACCTAAGCCCCTTAGCTTTATATAAGCTAGGCTAATAATAGGGCGTATAAATAAGGGGACTAAAAACCATCGAATATAAATACTATAGCTAAGAAAAGACTAAGAGACGAATTTCTAAACGAACCCCTTTATAGCTAAACTAGCCGTATAAGGAAATTTAGGTTAATTAAAGTAATATCTTTAAGGACTAAGAAAGCTTTATTAAGGTAATGTTTTTTATAGATGCTTTTTTAAGGATAGTTTTCCCTTATTTCTTATAGACCTACCTAAGTAAGTATAACTAGTTTACCCTCTAAGACTTTATTAACTAAATAAAATCCTACTTTAGCTATAAGGTAAAGAAGATACGGTTTAATAAAGAGCTATTTATAAAGGATATCTTAAATTAGCTTTAAAAAGGGGGTATTTTACCCCTCTTATTAGTACTAAATACCTAGGCCTAAAATAAAGGGGTAAAAAGATTAAGGGGTACTATAATAAAAAGGGCCTATATAATAAGACTTACTATAAAACTTCCCTATAACCTTTAAAGGGAAGTCGTTAAGACCGCTTATTACCTTTAGAACTAGACCCTAAGGGACCCTAGGGGCCTAAGGGATTATAGGGACCTAGAGACCCTTTTTAAGACTTAAGGAATAGACTAGAGATCCCCCTTTAAGCTCTTTATAAAAAGGAGGGCCTCGCTAGCTTACCTTTATACCTATAGCTATAAGGTATATACTATAACTACTAATATATAGCTAAAAAGGAAAAAGAAAAGAAAGCTTAATCCTAGAGCCTTTATTAGTTACCTTATTAGCTATAATTCTATAAATATCCTTTAGATCTAGATTCCTCTTTTATAAAAGGTTATTTTAACTAGGGATATAATTTTTAACGAATCTAGGTTCTTTAATAAAAAGAGGGATTAATAGTCCCTTATACTCTTATAACGTTAGCTAATTTAAAAGATTTAAATCCCTCCTTCTTAATAATCTTAAGAAGAGGTCTTAGATAAGGAAATAAAAGAAGAAACTAATATTAAAGTAGTTAAGGATAACGCTAACTTTAAAGAAAAAGAGTAAGCTATTAAATTAAATAATCTAGATAAAGAAAGAGACTATAAGAAAGCGGTAAAGCTAGAAAAAGCCTACCTTCCTACGCCTCCTTATATAGAATAAGAAGATCTAAAAGTAGCTTTCTTTATTAGTCTTCCTATCTTAACCCTTAAGGGGGTAGGAAAGGCACCTATCTTAAAAGATTACTTAGCTGCCTTTTTATCCCTGCTTTAAGAAATAAAGGAAGGTATAGGGCCTAATATAAAGGAAGACTAACCTCTCCCTTATTTCGATCGTTTTTCTAACTTTTATTTAACGCCTATAAAAGACGGTTTCTATAAAGTATTTATAGTAGGCCGGCTCTTTAAGCTATAGCTATTAGTAAAGAAGGTATATAAAAGAGACCTCCTAGACCTACTAGTAAACTAAAAGCAGCTAGAAAAACACCCCTTTAAAGACTAGTTTTTCTAGGCCTAGAAAGACTACCTAGCCTTATATAAAGAGATAGGGTCTTTTAAAGAGGTCCTTAAAGAAAGGGTAATAGGAAAATAGGTCCTTAGCTATAAGTAGGTCTTTATCTATAAGACTAATAAATATAACTTCCTTTAGAAGTATAAGGCCTAGCTAGTTATCTATAGGAATTAATAGGAAAAAGGGGATCTACCTATTAAGGTAACTACCTTAGTAAGGATATCCTTTTAGACCCTTATAGCTATAGTAGTAGAATTCGACTTTAAACTTAATTAAATAGATATAGTTAACGCTTTTATTAACTACTTACTTAAGGAAGAAGAAGTTATTTATATACGCCTTCTACTAAGCTTTTAATAGCTAGGAAAGGGTCTATAGCTTAGGAAAGCTTTATATAAACTATAAAGATTACCCCTTTTTTAGTAATAGTATTTAATAGGTTCCTTTAAAGCCCTAAGCTTTAAGAAAGTCTCTTAGGAACTATATATAATATAAAAGGGTAAAATTATAGTCTACTTTTATATCGATAATATTATCTAGGCCTACCTAAAAGAGGAAGAAGTAATAGCTAAGGAGGCTATATAAGGCCTATAATAAAAGTATAAGATAACTAAGCTAAGGGAGCTAAAGTAGTTCCTAGGGATATAAATCCTTTAAAATAGGTCCTAATAGACTATCTAGCTTACCTAAGACGCCTATATTAATAAGGTCGCTTATAAATTCCTCCTTAATTCCCTTAATAAGAAGCTTCCTTTTATACTAATATTAAATAAAGAGCTTTTACTTAATCTATCCTTTTAAGCTAGGGAGTAAGAGAAATACTAATATTAATAGAAGGTAGGCTCCTTACTTTTTTAGCTATTTCTATTAAACCGGATATCTCTTTTATAGTCTCTTAGCTAGCTAAATATAATTAGAATCCTAGCCCTAGGTACTAAGAAGTAGTAAACCGAGCTATCCTTTATCTCTATTTAATAAGATTATATAGTCTATACCTAGGAAGGTAAGGAAGGAAGAAATTAGCTATTAAAATCTTCCTCTATTTAAGCGATTTATTATTTATAAATAATTCCTTAGATAAAAAGAGCTTATAAGGGTATATTATATCCCTTTTTAAAGGAACTATTACTTAAAGAGTTTTAAAGTAAGCTACCGTTATAACTTTTAATATAAAGGTAAAGCTACTAGCTCTTTTAAAAGTATTAAAAGAAGCGATTTTCCTTAGCTAGCTATTTATATCTCTATAACTATATATTCCGACCCTATTAGCTATAAAATATAATAATATATAGACTATATAAATTCTTATAAAAAATAGTAAGCTATCGACCTAGCTATAGTATATTAATATTTATTAGTATTAGTTATAATAAGAGGTCTAAAGGGGACTTATTTACGGCCGTTAGGTTTTTAATAGTATTAATAAAAGTAAACGGTCTTATAAAGCCCCTATTAAAGTAGAAGCTAGCTATCTTTTTATAGTAAATTAAGCTAAAAGACGTCCGTAAGAAGCTATCCTTAAAGGCCTACCTTAAGAGTATATAAGAGGAGCTAATAGCCTATACGAGAAGGTAACGTCTATAGCTAAAGAAAAGGAAGAGGTCTTCCTTTTAAAAGGCCCCTTATTTAATTAGGTTTCTCCCTTTTAAGAAGGCCCCCTTTCTTATAGGACTTTTCCTTCTTTAGTCCCCTATTCCTTAAGTAGGTCTTAAAGAGCCTAGGGACCTAAAAAGGGCCCTTACTTTCCTTAAGTAAAAGGATAAGTATAGAGCTAAGAACCTCCTTTATATACTTACTAGCTTAAAGCTATATTAGCTATGCCCTTAAGGGGTAGGCTATAGCTAAGGGGGTATATTATAAAGTATAGCTTAATTTTATAGTTCTTAGAGATATCCCTTAGTAAGAGGGACTAAGGAAGCTAAAAATACTTAGTATAAAAGAAGGAAGAAGGAGCTAAAAAGAAGTATAGAAAGGAGGGTAAGGGTATAAAGGGAAGTAGAAGTAGTAATAGCTTCCTATAAAGGTAGCGAGAGATAAGATAAATATATTAGTAACGACTAGAAAAGAGGGTAAAAACTAATAAAAAGCTTAGTAGTTAAAAGGATATTAGTAGCTTCTTTAAGTAGGATCTTCTTTATTAATTAAGATACTAAATAGGTATAAAGAGGGGCGTTAAATAGAGGAAAGAAAGAGAATTAAAGCAATATAATAATTACTCCCTTACTATAATTACTGCCTTTATAAGAGTTAAATATCTCTGCTTTACCTATCTAACCCCTTAATTTTAATTTTACCTTCATGCATTTTATATATACTTCTTATATCTCTCTTCGCGAGAATTATATCTATTAATATAAACCCTTAAATAAGTTTAACTCTTAGGAATAATACTAGTTATTATAATAATATTAAAGAGCTTATAAGTAAAAGTACTAAGTACTTCTTTTAATAAGTACTATTTAAGGAGCTTAAAAATAAATAGTCTATTATATTATATTAGCTCCTTTCTTATCCTTAGTTACTCTTAAGATATATAAGTAAAAGCGGAATTTTAGGAAATAAAGGAATTACGTAAGACTATATAATAGTAAGGAAGAAGGAGTATAAGGTAGGATTTTCAACGGAATTTATTAGTAGTATATTAGTATATAGAAGAGGTATTAAGGTTAATTATTTTATCTTTATCTACTAGTAGATATACTATCTTATATAGATAATTATAGCTAAATAGAAGAACCTTTTAGGACTAGATTTAGGCTGCTATATAACCCTAAGACTAAGGAATTCTATAATACTTTAAGTATATCTAGAAGTATCTTAGTTCTATTAATATTTATGTTTAAAGGAGGTTAGTCGTACTAGTATTCTTAAGAGGTCTTAGCTAGTATTCTAAGCTAGCTCTATTCCTTCGATTCCCGATTATACGATAACTAGCAACCCGCTTAATATATAATAATATATAAAATAACGAGCGATTCTAGCTCTATAGGATAGGATTTTCACTATAATTAATATACTACTTATTAGCTTATATAATTAGGAGAGTATATTATAGCTACTTTATTTATAGTAGGAACACCGTTCCTTATAGCCTCCCTTAAAGAGTAGATTTATATACTCTTCACTAATTTATTTATAGTAGTATATATATAGGGTAAAAACCTAATTTAGGAAAGCTATTCTTATACCTTAATAGGATATATAAAACCCTATTCTTTCTTAGGAAAAATAATCCTTAGGTATATACTAATAGAAAAACCTATAGTAGGAAAAATCTATAGTTATACTAATTATTTATAGGATAGCCTTATAAAAGGTAAAACCTATTATTACTAGGAAAATCTTAATAGATAGAAAACCTAGTAAATAATTTTCTAGGAAACCTAAAAAGGAAAAACCTAGTAGGAAAAAGATATAGAAAGTATAAGAAATATCTAAAAACCCCTTTTAATTACTTAGGAACTTATATTAAGGATAGACCGTCTTTAAATTTATAGAGTAATCTAGGTCTTAATTCCTTTATAAAAATATTAGCTATATTATCTTTTAATTTAATATAAAAGACTTTAATTTCCCTTTCTTTTATACTAGTTTTAGTAAAGTAATAGGCTAATCTTATATACTTAGACCTTTTATAAAATTCCGGATTTTCTACTAATTTAATAGTAGTAGTATTATCCGTTAAAATAAGAGGTATAGTATTAAGAATCTTAATAAATAGATCCTTAGTAATATATTTAAAAAGTATTTTTAAATAAATAGCTTCTTTATTTACCTCCCTAAGGCTAATATACTCTACTTTATAAGTAGAAAGGGCAATAGCTTTCTACTTAGAGTAAGCCTAGCTTATTATATTATTATATATATAAAAATAGTAACTAGAAAAGGATTTTCCGTCCGTTAAATCTAACGCCTAGCTAGAGTTAGTAAAACCCTTTATATATAGATAGGTAAAAGGGATATTATAATTATATTTATTCTTTAGGCTAGGGAATTTATTAAAATATCTCTAAATTATATTTAAAGCTTTAAAATATATTTAGTTAAGCTTAGCCGCGAATTTAGCGTAGGAAACTATAGATTATAAGATATCTAGCCTAGTAAATAGGGCTAAGTATAATAGAGATCCTATTTCTTTCTAAAATTATAATATATCTTTCTTAGAAGGTAATTCCTTTGCTTTTATAAGCTTAAAGCTAACTATAGTTATCGCGAAGCGTAGCTTAATTTCGTAGTTCTTAGAGATATCCCTTAGTATAAGGGACCTAGGAAGCTAAAAACACCCGGTATAGAAGAAGGAAGAAGGAGCTAAAAAGAGGTATAGAGAGGAGGGTAGGGGTAAGAGGGGAAGTAGAAGTAGCGATAGCTTCCTATAAAGGTAGCGAAAGATAAGACGGATATACTAGCAACGGCTAGAAAAGAGGAAAAAAAACCGGTAAAAAGCTTAGTAGTTAAAAGGATATTAGTAGCTTCTTTAAATAGGATCTTCTTTATTAATTAAGATGCTAGATAGGTATAAAGAAGGGCGTTAGATAGAGGAAAGAAGGAGAATTAAGGAAATATAATAATTACTCCCCTACCTTTATTACTGCTCCCGTAAGAATTAAATCTCTCTGCCTTACCTATCTAACCCCTTACTTTTAAATTTACCTTTAAGCATTTTATATATACTTCTCGTATCTCTCTTCGCGAGAGTTATAAGCTAGGGAGGAATAGTATTCCTATACCTTCCGGCTGCTATAAAAGGCACCTTTCTTACTTCCTTTTACCCCTCTTACTAGAAAAGCTAATTTTTACTTAACTTTTCTACCCTTTCCCTATAATAATATCGAAAAACGACTCTACCGCCCCTATAGTCTATAGGACGATTCTTATAGAACCCTAAGATTAGGATAAGTAGGTAAAGGAGCTATAGGCTCGTATAAATAAAACTATCTATAATTTAGTCTTCTTTAATAAGAAGGACCCTCTCGAGCCCCCTCTTTATCCTAAGGCAACGGAATTTATAGAGGGAGCTTCTCTCTTCTCTAAGCTAACCTCTATATAGCAAAGAGCTTTTTCTACTACCTTAGGTAACTACGAGAGTTATTATAAGGAATACCTTTATAAGACGAAGCTATTAACTGCTGCTTATACGGTAATAATAGAATCTATTAATACTATAAAGCTAATCTCTCTTTAAGAGGAAGAGACTTTTAGGCAGTAGCTTTTAAAGCTCGAGACCTTAATAGCTCCCTCGAGGGGCTATATAACTAACTATATTAGGAAGACCTATATAGCCTACCTAGGAGCCTTTTTTACTAGGAACCTACTAGCTTCTTTATAGCTAGCTAAGTAGGAAGAAATCCTTAAGGAAGCTAACTAATACTTCCTTATAGAAGCTCTTTCCGGCTAGTAGCTACGGGATATATCTCTACTAATAAAGCCTATTAGTAATAGTTACTTAACTATCTTTCGAGAGGCTAGCCGGGAACTAAACGAAGAGGCTGCTAGAGTATAATAGTAAGCAGTCTTATTCCTTTATAGCTAGCACTCGACCTAGACGGCTCGACCTGCTGCCCTTATAGCTGCTATAGCCCCTATTACTACGGCTCCCGCTACTACTGCTACGGCTATTACTCCTTCGGTTCCTCCTCCCTCGGGAGCCTTAACCCTGTCTTTAACGGCTGCCCTAGTCCCGGCCCCGGCTCCGCCTTCTGCTCTAGGCCCGGTCCTATTAGTTAGACCGGCCCGACTAGTCCCCTAATAGACCTTTTAGTCCGTTAGTCGAAAAATTAAGGAACTAGTCGAAATCGAACCTTATTAAAATTAGTAATAAGGGGTAAAAAGGGGGGGTTTTTAAGCAGACCTTCTAGATCGGGACAAGGATTCCTCGAAGAAATAAAAGACTAGATAATAAAACGGCTGCTTAGTATATAAATCCCTAGGTTATCGGTTATTATAATACTAGTAGGTCTTCGAGGAAAACCGACCTAAAGGATTTAATCCTTTAAAGAGGCTATAAGAAACGATATAATAGTCTCTTAAAGAGGACCCCTTATTATAAAAGAAGAAAGATAAGATTTAGGTTACTAGGAAATAGCAACTAACGCCGCTACTATAATTCGAGGAAAAATTATTAGTATAGTAAATCTAGTATTCGTCTTCCTTATAGATTAATAAGACTACCTATTAAGACCCTCCGACTATCCCCTATAAAAATTAGCTATCCTTAACTTTAGTACTTCCTTTAATATCTATAATATACTCTTACGATTCTAGTCCTTTAAGAAGGTATAAAGGGAATATCTTATTACTAGGGAATTAACCGTATAGATAGAGGGATATAGAAGGGTGAATTTTACGATAAAATTACTTAATAGGTCTATATAAATTCTTCGACGAAAAAGGGTAGCTTTTTGCCCTCGAATTTTAATAAGCTTAATTTCCTTTTACTTTCTTTAAAAGGAAGGAATCTTCTAGGATATAACGTCTAAGCCTATAAGGCTAGTTTAGAAGAATTAGACTATTAGGCTTATCGAGGAGAAATTCGGTTAATTTATTCTCGAATTCCGACCTATCCTTAGGAAGGAACTACTTAAGAAGTTAGCTTTCCCTATAAGGAGGAATAGGTTTACTATAAAGGACCCTCTTTTAGCAGCCTAAAGAAACGGTCTTCTTTAGTACGCACGACCTAGTTACCCGGGCCCCCTAGCTTTATATAAGCTAGGCCTATAATAGGGCGTATAAATAAGGGGCCTAAAGACCGTTAAATACGAATACTATAGCTAAGGAAAGACTAAGAGACGAATTTCTAGACGAACGCCTTTACGGCCGGACTAGCTATATAAGGAAATTTAGGTCGATTAGACCGATATCTCTAAGGACTAGGAAAGCTTTATTAAGGTAATGTTTTTTATAGACGCTTTTTTAAGGATAGTTTTCCTTTATTTCTTATAGACCTACCTAAGTAAGTATAACTAGTCTACCCTCTAGGACTTCGTTAACTAAATAAAATCCTACTTTAGCTATAAGGTAAAGAAGATACGGTCTAATAAAGAGCTATTTATAAAGGATATCTTAAATTAGCTTTAAAAAAGGGGCATTTTACCCCTCCTATTAGTACTAAATACCTAAGCCTAGAACGGAGGGGTAGAAAGATTAAGGGGTGCTATAGTAAAAAGGGCCTATATAATAAGACTTACTATAAGGCTTTTATATAACCTTTAAAGGGAAGTTATTAAGACCGCCTATTACCTATAGAACTAGACCCCTAGAGGGACTACCTAAGGAATAGACTAGAAATCCCCCCTCGAGCTCTTTATAAAGAAGAGGGCCTCGCTAGCCTACCTTTATGCCTATAGCTATAAGGTATATACTATAACTACCGATATATAGCTAAAAAGGAAGAAGAAAAGAAAGCTTAATCCTAGAGCCTTTATTAGTTACCTCGTTAGTTATAATTCTATAAATATCTTCTAGATCTAGATTCCTCTTCTATAAAAGGTTATTTCGACTAGGGATATAATTTTCGATAAATCTAGCTTCTTTAATAGAAAGAGGGATTAATAGCCCCTCTTACTCTTATAACGTTAGCTAATTTAAAAGATCTAAATCCCCCCTTCCTAATAATCTTAAGAAGAGGTCCTAGATAAGGAAACGGAAGAAGAAACTAACGTTAAAGTAGTTAAGGATAACGCCGACTTTAAAGAAGAGGAAGCTATTAGATTAGATAATCTAGATAAAGAAGGAGACTATAGGAAAGCGGTAGAGCTAGAATACGCCTACCTACCTACGCCTCCTCCTATATAAGAAGAGGATCTAGAAGCAGTTTTTTTAGTTAGTCTTCCTATCTCGACCCCTAAGGGGGTAGGAAAGGCACCTCTCTTAAAGGATTATCCGGCTGCCTTTTTATCCCTGCTTCGAGAAGCAAAGGAAGGTATAGGGCCCGATACTAAAGAAGATTAACCTCTCCCTTATTTCGATCGTTTTTCCGACTTCTATTTAATACTAATAAAAGACGGTTCCTACGGAGCGTTTATAGTAGGCCGGCTTTTTAAGCTACTATTAGTAAGGAAGGTATATAAAAGAGACCTCCTAGACCTACTAGCAAACTAGAAGCAGCTAGAAAAACACCCTTTAAGAGACTAGTTTTTCTAGGCTTAGAAAGACTACCTAGCCTTATATAAAGAGATAGGGTCTTTCGAAGAGATCCTTAAGGAAAAAGTAAGAGGAAAATAGGTCCTTAGCTTTAAGTAGGTCTTTATCTATAAGACTAATAAACACGGCTTCCTTTAAAAGTATAAGGCCTAGCTAGTTATCTATAGGAACTAGTAGGAAAAGGGGGATCTTCTTACTAGGGCAACTACCCTAGTAGGGATGTCTTTTTAGACCCTTATAGCTATAGTAGTAGAATTTAACCTCGAACTTAATTAGATAGATATAGTTAATGCCTTTATTAACTGCTTACTTAAGGAAGAAGAAGTTATCTATATACGACTTCCTCTTAGTTTCTAATAACTAAGAAAGGTTCTATAGCTTAAGAAAGCTTTATATAGACTATAAAGATTACCCCTTCTTTAGTAATAGTATTTAATAGGTTCTCTTAAAGCCCTAGGCTTTAAGAAAGTCCCTTAAGAACTGTATATAATATAGAAGGGTAAAATTATAGTCTTCTTTTACGTCGATAATATTATCTAGGCCTACTTAAAAGAGGAAGAAGCTACTACTAAGGAGGCTATATAAGGCCTATAATAAAGGTATAAGATAACTAAGCTAAGGGAGCTAAAGTGGTTCCTAGGGATATAAATCCTTTAGAATAGGTCTTAATAGACTATCTAGCTTACCTAGGACGCCTATATCGATAAGGTCGCTTATAAATTCCTCCTTAATTCCCTCGATAAGAAGCTTCCCTCTACGCTTATATTAAACGAAGAGCTTTTACCTAATCCGTCCTTTTAAGCTAGGGAGTAAGAGAAATACTAATATTAATAGAAGGTAGGATCCCTGCTTTTTTTAGCTATTTCTACTAGACTAGATATCTCTTTTACGGTCTCCCGGCTAGCTAGGTATAACTAGAATCCTAGCCCTAGGCACTAAGAAGTAGTAGACCGAGCTATCCTTTATCTTTATTTAACGAGATTATATAGTCTATGCCTAGGAGGGTAGGAAAGGAAGAAATTAGCTGCCGAAATCTTCCTTTATTTAAGCGATTCGTCCTTTACGGATAATTCCTTAGATAGAAAGAGCTTATAAGGGTATATTATATCCCTTTTTAAAGGAACTATTACTTAGAGAGCTTCGAAGTAAGCTACTACTACGACTTTAAGTATAGAGGCAGAGCTACTAGCTCTTTTAAAAGCGTTAAAGGAAGCGATTTTCCTTAGCTAGCTATTAATATCGTTACGACTATAAATTCCGTCCCTATTAGCTATAGAATATAATAATATATAGACTATATAGATTCTAATAAAGGAAAATAGTAAGCTATTAACCTAGCTACGGTATATCGATATCTACTAGTATTAGTTACGCTAAGAGGTCTAAAGGGGACTTATTTCTATCCGTTAGGTTTTAACGGTATCGATAAAAGCTAACGGTCTTATAAAGCCCTTACTAAAGTAGAAGCTAGCTATCTTTTTATAGTAAATTAGGCTAGAAAACGTTCGAGAGAAGCTATCCTTAAAGGCCCGCCTTAAGAGTCTACGAGAGGAGCTAATAGTACGTAGGAGGAAGGAGACGTCTATAGCTAAAGAGAGGAATTAGGACTTATCTTAAAGGAGGGCCCCTAGCTTAATTAGGACTTATTCTTCTTAAAGGCCCCCTTTTTAGGGACTTATGCTTAGAGAAGCCCCCTTTTCTTATAGGACTTAATTTCCTCCTTAAGGCCCCTTTTCCTAAAGTAGGTCTAAAAGAGCCTAGGGCTAAAACCCGGATTTCTTAAGTAAGGGATAAGTATAGACTAAGACCTCCTCTATACGCTTACCGGCCTAGGTATTTAGCTTTACCCTTTCTATAAGGGCAGGCTATAGCTAAGGGGGTATATCGCGAACCGTAGCCTAATTTTATAGTTCTTAGAGATATCCCTTAGTACGAGGGACCTAGGAAGCTAAAAACACCTAGTATAGAAAAAGGAAGAAGGAGCTAAAAAGAGGTATAGAGAGGAGGGTAGGGGTAAGAGGGGAAGTAAAAGTAGCGATAGCTTCCTATAGAGGTAGCGAAAGATAAGATAGATATACCGGCAACGGCTAGAAAAGAGGAAAAAAACTAGTAAAAAGCTTAGTAGTTAAAAGGATATTAGTAGCTTCTTTAAGTAGGATCTTCTTTATTAATTAAGATACTAGACGGGTATAAAGAGGGGCGTTAGATAGAGGAAAGAAGGAGAATTAAGGAAATATAATAATTACTCCCTTGCCTTTATTACTGCTCCCGTAAGAATTAAATCTCTCTGCCCTACTTATCCGACTTTACTTTTAATTTTACCTTTAAGTATTTTATATATACTTCTCGTATCTCTCTTCGCGAGAATAGTAAGTAAATTTAAAGTTCCTAAACCTTCTTTATTAAATTCCTTTAATTTATTTAAGGTATAATTTTCTTAAGATATATATAGCTCTTTATTTTCTCGGTTTATTATAATATTTAGACCTAAGAAGTCTTTTATATCTCTTAAGATAGTAAAATCTAGGAATTTAGATAATTCTTTAAATAATCTTTCTTTTATTATAGACTTAGAGGGCCCTACTATAAGAAAGTCGTCGACGTAAATTACTAAGGCTATACTATAGTCCTTATTTATAAATACTCTTTTATTTATTAAAAGAGGAAGAAATCTAAGTTTATTTAGTATAATTTTTAAATAATTATACTAGAGCTTAGGACTTTATTTTAGGCTATATAATACTTTCTTTAGCTTTGCTTTAACTTAACTAGTTTTATATAGGTCTAGGAATTTAGTTAGTTTAATTCCTTTAGCTCTATAAGCTAATTAATATTTTAAATAATATTCTTTAAGAGTATATTCTTCGTAGCTTATAGGAAGATCGATATATACTTCTCTATCTATATCGGTATATATAAAGGCATTTATTATATCTATTTATAAAGCTTCGAATTTATAGATAATAGCTAAAATAAGTAGAATTCTAATAGATTTAGATCTAGCTATAGTTAAGAAGGTATCTAGGAAATCTAAGCTATAGATCTACTTAAATCCCTATATTACGAAACGGGCTTTATATTTTATTATATTATTTTAATTATCCTTCTTAATAGTATAGTCCTAGCGGCCTCCTATAGCCTCCTTATCCTTAGGGAGGTAGGAAAATTCCTAAGTTTTATATTTAATTAGCTAGATTATTTCCCTAATTATAGCTTCTTTCTAAAATACTACTTTAGGGCTATTTATTGCCTATTTATAGGTCTTTAGAATTTTTAGATCTTAATTTTCTATACTTACTAGAATTAACTCTTTATAATTATAGTTTAGAAATAAATTAATAGTAGGGTATTTAATATAGTTAAAATCGAACCCTTTTAGCTTCTTAGGTAATTCTACTACTATTTTATTAGTAGTAAGAATAGGATTATTATTTAAAGACTCTTCTTTTATAGAGGGCGAGGGACTTTTATCTCTAGGTTCTTTAGTAGCTTCCTCTATAGGGATATAGCTTTCTAGCTTATCTTTATTTAGAATAAAATTAAAATTAAAGGCATTATTATTATTAGAATTTCTAGATTTTCTATAAATTTATTTTCTAGTATAGTAATATCTCTAAAGATAGTAATCTCTCTCTTAGAAAAATCCTAGATTTTATATATATTTCCTAAATAGCTTACTATTATTCCCTTAAAAGCTCTATTATCTAGCTTATCTTTAAGGTCTTTATTCTTATAATATATAAGGCTTCTAAAGGTCTTAATTTTATTTAAGGTCTTAAAGGGTAGTATTATATTATCCCTCTTTTCTATAGGACTTTTAAATCCTATCGTAGAATACGGTAATCTATTATATAAATAAGTAGCTATTAAAATAGCTTCTCCCTATAGGTATTTAGGAAGCCTAGTAGTAAATAAAAGAGCTAGTACTTTTTCTAATATAATAAGATTTATTCTTACTATTCTACTATTAGATTCCGGCGTCCTAGGAGGACTAAAATTAAAGGTAATTCCTTCTTTTTCGTAGTAGAGCTTTATTTATATATAAATTCTTTAGTATTATTAAGATTATACTAGTAACCTATCTAGAGGTATCTAGAACTTCGGCGTTAAATAAGAGGGAAAAACTAGAGTGCTTAAAGGAAAACCCTCCTCTCTTTTCGTAGCTAGTCCGCCCTTATACCGGGTCGCGGTTATAATACGTAGGAATCTTACGCCGGCTATCTTAGGTATTATTATAGTTAGTCGGAATTATATTAGCCCCGCTATAAAGTAACCTTAGAAAGTAACTCCTTTATATACGCGGGGTATATAGCGTTAATCGGTAGTATAAGCGTTTTTAGTTAATAGTTAATTATATAATTATCTCTAACCTTATCCTATAACGATATCTTCCTAGGCTCTACTTTATTTTTCCGCCGTAAGGCTTAGCGGGCTAATTTTATTAATGCCGGCCTTTAGCCGGGCCGGTAGTTAGGTTATCGCACTAGCTTCGCGCCGTACTTATCGAGTTACTAGTATCGGCCCTAGGTTTTTTTATTTTCCCGGTCGGGGGGCCTAGACTAGGGTTAGGGGGAGGTCCTAACGAATTCGTCGCTAGGTCTAGGTAGGCGAGGTCCGGGCCGGCCTACTTATAGCGGGGCTAGACTACTAGTATACTTATAAGCGCTTCTAGAAGCGCTAATTAGCTAATTAATAAGTAGGTTAGCGTAGTCTATTAGTCCGACTAAAAATTAATCGTGCCCTTAGCTAGATTTAAACCGACTCTAGCGTTATAGCTAGTAGGCCTCCTAGAATTCTTTAGTATTATTAGAAAATACTTCTTTAATCCTAGTATTTTTAGGGTTATTTTCTACCCTATTTTTAAAGTCTAGGAACCTATTTAGAGCTTCCCTTTTTTTTTAAAGAAGGTATATTTCTAGATATTAGGTTCCTACGTCTAGGAAAGAAATATAATAGTAATATTTATTATAAGTAGGCACTTTAATTAGCCCTTAAATATCTAATACTATTTTTTCTAAATAGGAATAAGACTTATATAAAGGTTATTTATTAACCTTATTCGTTGCTTTAGCTTTAATATATATTTCGTACTATCTTATTTTATTTTCCTCTTTTAAAGGTATTTTTATATCCTTATTATATCTTTTTAATATTTCTAAAATAGCCCTACTATTTCTATACCCTAAGCGTAAGTACTAAGTATAAAAATCTATATCCTTTGCCTTTAAAGACGTAATAAGGATTAATTAGCTTTCTAATAAAGGTTCTATAAGAATATAATATAATTTATTTCTAAGAAATCCTTTAGTAAGGACCTTAGCCTTATTATCTAATAAAAGGACTTTATTTCCTCCTATTAAGGCATAGGTATTATTAAAATAAGATTAAGATAGTATATTTACCCTTAATTTAGGTATATAAAAGCAGTCTCGAAGGATATACCTTTTACTATTATACGGGAACTTAAATACTAAGTCCCCCTTTTCTTTTACTAATATAAAAGAAGCTTTTCCCTAGTAAACTTTAGACTTAATTTCTTTATAGTTAATAAGGAAATTCTTATTCGATACTATATACTTAGTAGCTCCGGTATCCTAAATAAAATTAAAGATCCTTTTATTCTTATAACTAAGAAATCCTCCTTCTCTTACCTTTAAGACTAATTCTTTTATTCTAGGAATTAAGGCTTCTAGAGGTCCTAAAAGAGAGTTTTTATTAGCTTCTATTATAGGGGTATTTATAGAGGTTAAAAATACCTCTAAATCCTTAGACGTTTATATAGGGGTCGGAGCCCTAAAAAGGTCTATAAGGTCGATATCTAGGTCTATATATTCTTATAAAGCTATATTTAAGACCTTATTACTATCGTCTAAATCGGACTCTAGGTCTATAATTCGACCCTTCCTTCTTTTATTAGTAGTAGAAACACTACTAAAAGGGGATTTCTTTTTAGAAGAAGAAGAAAAAGAAGATTTTCTCTTCTTAGAAATTTAAGTCTTATTATCCTTTTTCCCTTTATTTAAAACCTAATAAGTAGGAGCCTTATTTAGGTATAATTTATAGTAATTTACTATAAAATGCCCTAGTTTTTTATATTCCTTATAATAAGGAGTATCTATAGAATTTCTATAGGCTTTCTAAGGCTTCCTTTATATTAAGAAGGCTTTCTTAGAAGATTTATCTATATCCTCTATTCTTCTAGCTTCGTCTAAAAGACTAGCTATAAGGGATTCGAGGGTAAACGCTATAGAATTATACCTAAGGCTCTATATAATATTTATAATATAGCTTCTAAATTCCTTATTAAGGCAATTAAGAATCTATACTATAAGGATAACTTCTAGAATTTCTATATTACGGGATTTTAAATCCTCGTAGATTTCCTTTACCTTATAAAGGTATTTCTCTAAATTAAAGCCTAAGGGACTAAGATTAAAGAGCTGCTTTATAAGCAAATAATTTAACGAGAAATTCGACGGATTATATAGCTTTATAAGCTTATCCTAAGCAGCTTTAGTATTTATTAAATGCTTAATTTATATTAAAGGGCTATCTTTAACTTAAAGAAAAATCTAGGATAAAGCTTCTATAGTCTTTATATAATTTTCTTGCTCTAAGGTAGCGATAAGCTTTTCCTTAGTAATAATAGCTCTTATCCTCGTAGTCTAAAGAGTATAATTTAAATTTCCCTTAAGTCTAGAGAATTTATATTCTTTTTATCTACCTATTTTATATAAATTCGGTATTATTTCGTTTATAGGGATCGAGAAGTCTAGACGGGAGTTTAAGAGCGTAGGAAGGTAAAAGAAGTTATTAGGGGGATTTTCGAAAGGAATTTTAATCGGGTATTTCAACGAGGAATTTCAAAGGTATAAGTTAATTTCCTAGCTTAAAAGGAGTAAGCCGGGCTTATAACCTCTTAAGGTATATAAGCAAAAGCGGAATTTTAGGAAATCAAGGAATCACGTAAGACTACGTAATAGAGGGAAGGGTATAAGGTAGGATTTTCAACGGAATTTATTAGTAGTATATTAGTATATAGAAGAGGTATTAAAGTTAATTATTCTATCTCTATCTACTAGCGGACATACTGTCTTATATAGACAATTATAGCTAAACGGAAGAACCTTTCGGGACTAGATTTAGGCTGCCGTATAGCCCTAAAACTAAGGAATTCCGTGATACCTCGAGTATATCTAGAAGTGTCTTAGTTCTACTAATATTCGTGTTTAAAGGAGGTTAGTCGTGCCGGTATTCTTAAGAGGTCTTAGCTAGCATTCTAAGCTAGATTCTTGCTATATAGGATAGGATTTCGTCTATAATCAATATACTACTTATCGGCTTATATAATTAAGAGAGTATATTATAGCTGCTTTATTTATAGTAGGAACACCGTTCCTTATAGTTACTAAGTTATAGACTACTAAGTAAGTATAGTTATTAGATAAGAGTTAAAGAGAAAAGTTAGTATACTAGCGGTAAGTTCGCTTAGCTATATATATTACTTTTAGCGTATCTTTATAAAGGAAGGATATTAGTTAAGAAGCTATACTATATATAAGATTAAAGGGCTTTAAAGGTAATAGAGATCGTCTTTAAATTATTATCCTTATAAAGGATATCTTAGATAAGGAGGGTTTTAATATTTAAGGTATTAAAGGAGTCTTCTTACTAATAGGACTAGCTAAGAGAGATACTATTAATAATCTAGTATTTATAAAAGAAGAGTTTTTCTAGGCTTACTTTCTTTTAAAAGGGAACTTTTAAATAGGTATTACTCTAGCTTAAATATATATTATTGTCGCGAAGCGTGGCCTGATTTCGCAGTTCTCGGAGATATCCCTTGGCAAGAGGGACTAAGGAAGCTGAAAAACACCCGGTGTGGAAGAAGGAAGAAGGAGCTAAAAAGAGGTGCAGAAAGGAGGGTGGGGGCATAAGGGGAAGCAGAAGTGGCGATGGCTTCCTATAGAGGTGGCGAGAGATAAGACGGATATGCCGGCAACGGCTGGAAAAGGGTATAAAGAAGGGCGTTGGATAGAGGAAAGAAGGAGAATCAAGGCAATACAACAATCACTCCCCTACCGCAATTGCTGCTCCCGCAAGAATCAAATCCCTCTGCCCTGCCTGTCTAACCCCTTACTTCCAATTTCACCTTCGTGCATTTTCATGCACTTCTCGCATCTCTCTTCGCGAGAGTTATGAGCCCGGGAGGAATAGTATTCCTATACCTTCCGGCTGCTGCAAAAGGCACCTTCTTGCATCCTTTTACCCCTCTTACTAGAAAAGCCGATTTTTAACCGACTTTTCTGCCCCCCCTCTTCCGCAACGATGACAAAAATCGACTCCTCTGCCGTCCCTACGGTCCGTAGGACGATTCTTGCAGAGCCCCAAGATTGGGATAAGTGGGTAAAGGAGCTACGGGCTCGTGTAGACAGAACCATCCACAATTTAGTCTTTTCTAACAAGCAGGACCCTCTCGAGCCCCCTCTTCGTCCTAGGGCAACGGACTTTGTAGAGGGAGCTACCCTCTTCTCTAAGCTAACCTCCGCACAATAGAGAGCTTTTTCTGCTGCCTTAGGCGACTACGAGAGTCACCGTAAGGAATACCTTTACGAGACGAAGTTGCTAACTGCTGCACGCACGGCGATAACGGAATCCGTTAGTGCCGCAAAACTAATCACTCTTCGAGAGGAAGAGACTCCTAGGCAGTGGCTTTTAAAGCTCGAGACCTCGACAGCTCCCTCAAGAGGTTATATGACTGACCGTATTAGGAAGACCTATACGGCCCACCTAGGAGCCTTTTCAGCTAGGAACCTGCTAGCTTCTTCGTGGCTAGCTAAGTGGGAAGAAATCCTTGAGGAAGCTACCATGCCCCACCCCCCTTTCGGTAACACCCACCTTTCGGTAGCGCATTAGAAAATATCCCCACCAAAAACCATCAATTTCACTTACACCGATTCCAGCCAGCTTTGAAGATATTCACAAGCCGTCACTTGGAGTAGATAGAGGATTGATTGAATTCTACTTTTCGATGGTTGAATGTTTGTACAGGGGTCTGTGGCCTGTGCGTGCCTTGCACGCGAAATTACCATCCAACCCCCTAATCTCCTTCCGCCTCCTGACGATGATTCTTCTCGTTATTCCTCCACCACATGACCAAAATGACCTTAAAGCGGCCTCGGAGTATTTATACGGAGGATATTATGGCTAATGCGATAATTGATGTCACAAAAAACGGCTTGTCGCAGTACCGCGCCGCCCAAAAGTATGACATACCTCAGCAGTCTATTTCCGACAGACTCAAAGGCCAGGTAGCCCTGGCTGATCAGATCCAGCCTCGTCAACTCTTGAGTAAGTCTCAGGAAGCTCGCTTGGTTTCTTGGATCCTCCGCCAAGAGTCTCTCGGCTATGCTCCCTCCCACAGTCAGATCCGCGCATGTGTGGAGGCTCTTATGAAGCAACTGAACAACGAGCGGACAGTGGGGCGCAACTGGGTCTCTAAATTCATCAATCGCCATCCGGACATCAAGAACAAGCGTGGGAGACGTCAGGAAGCAAACCGATTTAATGCTTTTACGCCTCGGGCGGTTCACTGGTTCTTCGATATCAGGGAAAGGAGTATGGATGGATTAAACCAGAAAATACCGTGAATGTTGACGAAGGCGGTATTATGTCTGGCTTTGGTGAGTATTTGGCTTGTCTTTCATTACTTTTACTAACCAGACTCTTTTGCCAGGTTTGGATAGTCTTGTGGTTGGGAGTGCAGACCCAAAACGGAAGGCCCTTCTGAAAGGGCCACAGTCCCGCAACTGGACCTCATTTATTGAAGCTATCACCGCGAACGGCCATGTCCTTACCCTGGCATTATCTTTAAGGGCAAAGAGCTTCAGAAACAGTGGTTCTTGACGGAATTCGGCAAAATAGCCGACTGGCATTACATAACGTCGCCCAACGGATGGACGGACAACCATGTCGCTATTGAGTGGCTTGAGAGGGTCTATTTGCCCCAGACGCGACCAGCCGATGCCTCAGATGCTAGACTGATCATATTAGATGGACATGGAAGTCATGCAACGGTGCGTTTCTTTATCCACCTCTGTAGGAATTACTGTTAACCGGGACCAGGATGCATGGATGGCCACATGCTTTTGAACAACGTTTATTGCTGTTACCTTCCTGCCCACTGCTCTCATGGCCTCCAGCCGTTAGATAACGGTGTATTCAATGCCCCCAAGGCAGCTTACCGGAAAGAACTTCAGAAATTGACCTGTTTGACCGATTCTGCGCCTGTTCATAAGGTCAATTTTATACGGGCATATGCTAAAGCGCGCGAGGTTGGAATGACGGCAAAGAATATATTGTCCGGCTGGAGGGTCACTGGGAATTGGCCGATCTCACGATCCAAGGCATTGCGGCATCCAGAAATTCACGCAGACATTGTAGAGACGTCTCCAAAGTCCGCGCCATTTTTGGTTCTGATGATACACCAAGAAACAGCCGCCAGATTCGCGATTTCGGAAAGAACAAGACTCCTGGGACCCGGAGACGATACGCCGTGATAGCTAGAGGCTTTGAAGCCCAAGAACAGACGCTTGTCGAGCACAGCAACAGAATCGCGAAGCTAGAGGAAGAAGTGGCCCGGCTGCAGAGAGGCAAGAAGAGGAGAGCAATTCCGAACCCGAACAGACGGTTCATGACTCTCAGTGAAGCTTTGGTGGCTGAGAAGCCATTCCCCAAATTAAAAGCCAAGAGATAGCCGTTGTGCTGAATTCTGACACAGAGGAGGAGGCGGTCTCAGAGGTGGAGACAGCTTCAGTGATCGAAGTCAAGGTGGCACCGAAGCCCTTCCAGTCACCACCAGATCCGGGCGAATGGTAAAAAGCGCCGGTACATATAAGAGCGTCCATTTCTCTACGGAATGATATAATTTTTGTGTTTATAATGTTAAGTTCTGATCATATTTCATGTAGTTCAAATGGTAGACTTTTGGTGGAGAATTTCTCAATTGCGCTACCGAAAGGTGGGTGTTACCGAAAGGGGGGTGGGGCATGGTAACCAATACTTCCTCACAGAAGCTCTTTCCGGCCAGTGGCTACGGGACATATCTCTGCTAATAAAGCCTATTAGTGACGGTTACTCGACTATCTTTCGAGAAGCTAGCCGGGAACTAGACGAAGAGGCTGCCAGAGTACAGCAGCAAGCAGTCTTGTTCCTTCGTGGCCAGCACTCGACCCAGACGGCTCGACCTGCTGCCCCTGCAGCTGCTGCAGCCCCTGTTGCTGCGGCTCCCGCTGCTGCTGCTGCGGCTGTTGCTCCTTCGGCTCCTCCTCCCTCGAGAGCCTCAACGTCGTCGTCAACTGCAGCTGCGGCCCTAGCCCCGGCCCCGGCTACGCATCTTGCTCCGGGCCCGGCCCCGGTCCCGTCAGTCAGACCGGCCCGACTAGTCCCCCAATGGACCTTTCAGTCCGTTAGTCGAAAAATCAGGGAACTAGTCGAAATCGAACCTCTTCGTCAAAATCATCAATAAGGGGTAAAAAGGGGGGGTTTTCAAGCAGACCTTCCGGATCGGGACGAGGATTCCTCGAAGAAACAGAAGACCAGACGACGAAACGGCTGCCTAGCATGCAAATCCCTAGGCCATCGATTATCACAATGCTGGCAGGTCTTCGAGGAAAACCGACCCGAAGGATTCAACCCTTCAAAGAGGCTACAAGAAACGATACAACAGTCTCTTAAGGAGGACCCCTCGTTGCAGAAAAAGATAGACGAGATTCGGGTTGCTAAGAAATAGCAACTAACGCCGCTGCCCCTATTCGAGCCGCAAATTCGAGGAAAAATCGTTGGTATAGCAAATCCGGCCTTTGTCTTCCCCACGGATTAGCAAGACCAACCATTAGGACCCTCCGACTATCCCCTACGAAAATCAGCTATCCTTGACTCTAGTGCTTCCCTCGATATCTGCAATATACTCTTACGATTCCGGTCCTTTAAGAAGGCACGAAGGGAATACCTTATTGCCGGGGAATCAACCGTATAGATAGAGGGATACGGAAGGGTAAATTTCACGATGAAATTACCTAACGGATCTATACGAGTTCTTCGAAGAAAAAGGGTAGCTTTTTGCCCTCGATTTTCAACGAGCCTGATTTCCTTCCGCCTTCTTCGAAAGGAAGGAATCTTCTAGGATACGACGTCTAAGCCTACGAGGCTAGTCTAGAAGAATCAGACCATTGGGCTTATCGAGGAGAAATTCGGTCAATTTGTTCTCGAATTCCGACCTATACTTAGGAAGGAATCTCTCGAGAAGTCAGCTTTCCCTGCTAGGAGGGTAGGATCCAAGGACCCTCTTCTAGCAGCCCAAGGAGACGGTCTTCTTTGGCACGCACGACTTGGTCACCCGGGCCCCCTAGCTTTGCATAAGCTAGGCCAACAACAGGGCGTACGAATAAGGGGCCCAAAGACCGTCGAATGCGAATACTGCGGCCAAGGGAAGACCAGGAGACGAATTTCCAGACGAACGCCTTTACGGCCGGACCAGCCGTGTGAGGAAATTTGGGTCGATTGGACCGACGTCTCTAGGGATTAGGAAAGCTTCGTTAGGGTGATGTTTTTCATAGACGCTTTTTCAGGGATGGTTTTCCCCTATTTCTTACGGACCTACCTAAGCAAGCATAACTAGTCTACCCTCCGGGACTTCGTTAACTGGATAAAATCCCACTTTGGCTACGAGGTAAAGAAGATACGGTCTGACGGAGAGCTATTTACGAAGGATATCTCAAATTGGCTTCGAAAAAGGGGCATTTTACCCCTCCCGTCAGCACCGAATACCCAGGCCCAGAACGGAGGGGCAGAAAGATCAGGGGGTGCTGTGATGGAAAGGGCCCGTACGATGAGACTTGCTGCGAGGCTTCCCTACGACCTTTGGAGGGAAGTCGTTGAGACCGCCTGTTACCTTCGGAACCGGACCCCGAGGGACCCCAAGGACCCTAGGGAACTAAACCAAGGAACAGACTGGAAATCCCCCCTCGAGCTCTTCACGAAGAAGAGGGCCTCGCTAGCCCACCTTCGTGCCTACGGCTGCAAGGCATACGCTATGACTGCCGATGCACAGCTAAAAAGGAAGAAGAAAAGAAAGCTTGATCCTAGAGCCTTTGTTGGTTACCTCGTCGGGTATAATTCTACGAATATCTTCCGGATCTGGATTCCTCTTCTACGGAAGGTTATTTCGACTAGGGATGTGATTTTCGACGAATTTAGCTTCTTCGACGGAAAGAGGGATCAATAGCCCCTCTTACACTTACAACGTTAGCTAATTCAGAAGATCCAAATCCCCCCTTCCCAACAGTCTCAAGAAGAGGTCCTAGACGAGGAAACGGAAGAAGAAACCGACGTCGAAGCAGTCAAGGATAACGCCGACTTCGAAGAAGAAGAAGAAGAGAAAGCTGCTAGATCAGATAATCTAGACGAAGAAGGAGACTATAGGAAAGCGGTAGAGCTAGAATACGCCTACCTCCCTACGCCTCCTCTTACGGAACAAGAAGAAGATCTAGAAGCAGCTTTTTCAGTTAGTCTTCCCGTCTCGACCCCTAAGGGGGTAGGAAAGGCACCTCTCTCGAAGGATTACCCGGCTGCCTTTTTATCCCTACTTCGAGAAGCAAAGGAAGGTATAGGGCCCGATACGGATACTAATAAAGACCAACCTCTCCCCTATTTCGATCGTTTTTCCGACTTCTACCCAACGCCGATAGAAGACGGTTCCCACGGAGCGTTTATAGCAGGCCGGCTTTTCAAGCCACTATTAGCAAGGAAGGTACACAAAAGAGACCTCCCGGACCCACCAGCAAACCAGAAGCAGCTAGAAAAACACCCCTTAAGAGACCAGTTTTTCTAGGCCTAGAAAGACTACCTAGCCTCACACGAAGAAATGGGGTCTTTCGAAGAGGTCCTTAAGGAAAAAGCAAGAGGAAAATAGGTCCTTGGCTGCAAGTGGGTCTTTATCTATAAGACTGATAAACACGGCTTCCTTCAAAAGTGCAAGGCCCGGCTAGTTGTCTGTGGGAATTAATAGGAAAAAGGGGATTTACCTACTAGGGCAACCACCCTAGCTGGGATGTCTTTTCGGACCCTTATGGCTATAGCAGCAGAATTCGACCTCGAGCTTAATTAGATAGATGCAGTCAACGCCTTTGTTAACTGCCCACTCGAGGAAGAAGAAGTTGTCTACATGCGCCTTCCACCAGGCTTCCAACAGCCAGGAAAGGTTCTACGGCTTAGGAAAGCTCTATACGGACTACGAAGATCACCCCTTCTTTGGCAACAGCATTTAACAGGTTCCCTCGAAGCCCTAGGCTTCAAGAAAGTCCCTTAGGAACCGTGTATAATGCAGAAGGGTAAAATCACGGTCTTCTTCTACGTCGACGACATCATCTGGGCCTACCCGAAAGAGGAAGAGGCTGCTGCTAGGGAGGCTATACGAGGCCTGCAACAAAGGTATAAGATGACTAGGCTAGGGGAGCCAAAGTGGTTCCTAGGGATACGAATCCTTAGGAATAGGTCCCAACGGACTATCTGGCTTACCTAAGACGCCTATATCGACAAGGTCGCTTATAAATTCCTCCCTAATTCCCTCGATAAGAAGCTTCCCTCTACGCCTATGTTAGACGAAGAGCTTTTGCCTGATCCGTCCTTTTAAGCTAGGGAGCAAGAGAAACACCAATATCAACAGAAGGTGGGCTCCCTGCTTTTTTCAGCTATTTCTACTAGACCGGATATCTCTTTTACGGTCTCCCGACTAGCTAGGCACAACCAGAATCCTAGCCCTAGGCATCAAGAAGCAGCAGACAGAGCTATCCTTTATCTCTATTCAACGAGATCACATGGTCTGCGCCTAGGAGGGCAGGGAAGGAAACAAGCTGCCGAAATCTTCCTTTGTTCGAGCGATTCGTCCTTTGCGGACAATTCCTTAGACAGAAAGAGCTCACAAGGGTACATCATGTCCCTTTTTGGAGGAACCATTGCTTAGAGAGCTTCGAAACAAGCTACCGTCACTACATCAAGCACGGAGGCAGAGCTACTAGCTCTTTCAGAAGCGTCAAAAGAAGCGATTTTCCTTAGCCGGCTACTAATATCGTTACGACTGCAAATTCCGACCCCATTAGCTATAGAATGCGATAACACGTAGACTATACGAATTCTTACGGAGGAAAACAGCAAGTTGTCGACCCGGCTACGGCATATCGATATCCACCAGCATTGGTTACGCTAAGAGGTCTAAAGGGGACTTATTTCCGTCCGTTGGGTTCCAACGGCATCGATGAAAGCCGACGGTCTTACGAAGCCCCTGCCGAAGTAGAAGCTAGCTGTCTTTTTACAGCAAATTGGGCTAGAAGACGTTCGAGAGAAGCTGTCCTTAGAAGCCCGCCTTAAGAGTCTACGAGAGGAGCTAATGGCACGTAGGAGGAAGGAGACGTCTGCAGCCGAAGAGAGGAATTAGGACTTGTCCTAAAGGAGGGCCCCTAGCTTAATTGGGACTTGTTCTTCTTAAAGGCCCCCTTTTTAGGGACTTGTCCTTAGAGAAGACCCCCTTTCTTGCAGGACTTGATTTCCTCCTTAGGCCCCTTTTCCTAAAGTAGGTCTAAAAGAGCCCGGGGCCAAAACCCGGATTTCTCGAGTAGGGGAGAAGTGCAGACTGAGACCTCCTCTATACGCTCACCAGCCCGAAGCCGTATTAGCTATGCCCTTAAGGGGCAGGCAAGGGGTGTGTCATGAAGCGTGGCCTGATTTCGCAGTTCTCGGAGATATCCCTTGGCAAGAGGGACCAAGGAAGCTGAAAAACACCCGGTGTGGAAGAAGGAAGAAGGAGCTAAAAAGAGGTGCAGAAAGGAGGGTGGGGGCATGAGGGGAAGCAGAAGTGGCGATGGCTTCCTATAGAGGTGGCGAGAGATAAGACGGATATGCCGGCAACGGCTGGAAAAGAGGGGAAAAACCGGCAAAAAGCTCGGTAGTCGAAAGGACATTAGTGGCTTCTTTAAGCAGGATCTTCTATGTTAATTGAGATGCTAGACGGGTATAAAGAAGGGCGTTGGATAGAGGAAAGAAGGAGAATCAAGGCAATACAACAATCACTCCCCTACCGCAATTGCTGCTCCCGCAAGAATCAAATCCCTCTGCCCTGCCTGTCTAACCCCTTACTTCTAATTTCACCTTCGTGCATTTTCATGCACTTCTCGCATCTCTCTTCGCGAGAATTATATAAGCTAGGAGATAAAGGTAAAGAGTTAAAGGAGTAAGTAAAGGGACTAATAAAACTAAACTCTAACTTATAGGCGCTATAAGTTACTAGTTATTCTACTAGTTAATACTAGGTAGCTATATACGCGCGCTATATATAGACTAAGGGGTACTTTAAGCGCTAAGAATTTACTTAGGTTAGGTTAAAAGTAAATTACTTAATAATATAGGCTTATTCTTTTATATTTTATTAGGTTCGCTAGTATATAAAGTTTTTTAGGTCTAGGTTTTATAAAGTATCCTTATAATAGCTTTAGGTTATTAGTATAAGGGGTATTACTTACTAAGGAAGCGGTTCTTATTAATTTCTAAATTAAGTTTTAAAGACTACTTTATAAGAAAAATAATTAGTTAATTATTAAGTAGTTCCTATTAATAAATATTAAGTAAGAGCATTTATACTATATAGGGTAGATAGTATAGTAAATTAACTAAATAATTACTTACTAGTATATATAAATATAAGGGTCGCTACTAATATATATAACTATAGAGGTCGCTACTAGTACTATAGCTATACCGCTATTAATTAAGAAGAGGATCTTCTTAATAGTTTTATAAAAATAAAGAACGTCTATAAAAGTAAGAATTACTATTAATTTAGTATACTAGGGGTTAGATATAAAGGTTATAGAAGGGATAATTCGTATTAAGGAGGACTACTATAGGCGCTGCTCTTATATATAGCGCCTCGGAGGTCCGGGCTATCTATTATCTAGTATCCTCGGCGGGGGCCATAGCGTTTTCCCTGCTATGGCTAATGCGGGTGGCGCAGGGCTAGTCCCTATAGCGCCTTTCTCGCATTAATACCTATAGGTATTTTTAAGTCTAGTCCTACTAATCCTACTCTACCCTAGTCCATAACACTAGTAAGTATCTACCCTATCTTATATATAGCGGCACATAAGACCACCTATACGGAAATCTCCGTCCTGGTCTTCGGCCTTTGTCCGACATAGCTGCTCTTTTCGACGTATTGCCCGTGATTACGCCCCTGAAGCTTGGCTGCGCGTTGCATAAGTCTTTAATTGAGCACCCATCTGGTCATTTTATCGGCAAAGTAGCAAGCACGCTATCTAATCGAGGAGGGCAGTAAAAGACAAAGAAAAAGGGGGCAACACAGGGAAAGACGTATATGAGGGCTCGCAAAAGCCTGTCTGAAGCTCGGGACCAGAATTCCTTGCGCAGTGAAAAGTCCGGGGCCCCTTGTTTCTTGTTGCAATACTACCGGTTCTTAGCACTGCAAGCTCTTCGCACAGCCGACAATCGTGGACTTGCTTGGAGCGAATCTATCACCACTTGGGAAGTTTAGTGAGCCGAAAGTCTGATTATCTACACCTGGTCCTGACTGGATCCCTGTCTAGCCGCCTTTTTCACTCAGGCCTGCGCCTGGAGCCAACACCATGAGCCGCAATGCAATATATTTCGTGCACGCATTCCGTATTTCGCTCATATCTGCATCATTACTTGCTCCTTCGTCTTCTCGTTAGTCGTCGTGGCAGCAAAATCACGGATCGCGTGGCCAGGCTTGCCATGTCCCTCCACATATGCAGGTATTTGCTGTCGTGCGACGCTCCTACAAGCGACCTTCGGAATCCAGGGCCGACAGGCCACCCCAGAAAAAGGGCAACCCCAAATTCCGTGAGGAAAATAAAAATGCCATTAGCATCAGAATTGTTTTGATTGCTGCCAATACTCCGTGCTCATCGTCAGCTCATTTACGTACCAGGGACGCTGCCCCGCGCCCATAGGCGGGCTCCCCGAGAACCTTCCACGCCCCGGCTCGATGAAGACATATCACCTGGTCCAGCAGCAGACTGTCTTGTCGACGGTCCAACCCTTTCGTCATCACGGACCCATTATCGCCCGTCCGAAGCCGCTATCCGATGACAGTACCCCACCAATGCCTTGACAAGCTCAGCTCGTTCCACCGAAACGACGGCGTCTTCGTGTGCCACCAAGATATCTGGTTCCAACGCCGGAATCATGCAGAGTAGAGGGATATACCGCCCTTGCGGTCCAGGCTCCTTGAAGCCTCGGCCAAAGCACACGCCGACCATTGCTGGCCGCGCTGGCAAATTAAAACCGCCACAAAACGCTAGTCGGAGAGGCAGCATTTGCTTACGCAGCTTGCAGTCGCCTGCTAGACCCACGCGAGACCCGTGCCCTTGTCCTTTCTCGCTCGTTGTTGCTGCTGGGACTCGCGAAGTCGCGACGCCTTCCTCAGAGCGACGCCTTGCACGCTCTCCAGCGAGTTGTCGTCCATCGTGGTGTTTTCGATAGTCCGAAATCCCTCGCCGTCTTTGAATATGGCACCGAAGAGGTTCGATATTGACTTGGTGAGACTTCCCATGGCGGCAATGCGCTCCATGTCAGCGTTCGAGGCAATCTCCAGCAGCCCTTCTTTTTGGTTCAACGTCCCGTTGATTTTGCGGTCGACAATCAAGAAGCCCAGGATGTCCTGGACCTCAGGCTCGGAAATCCTGAGCTGCTTCGCGATCCACGACAGTTTCATCCGCGTGTAGGGCGCAATCAGCTTAACAACGCCCTTGGTCCGCATGTTTCGGGTGACTTCATCAATGTTCTCGGCTATGAAGGGGTCGTCGAGAATGTCTTGGTTCCCCTGCAGGACCTTTTCGTACGTGTGCACGTCGTCACGTTGATAGGCATCGACCAGCTCCGTCATTGCCGAGATACGCGGATCCGTCTTATACGGCTTCGTCTCCTGCGAGTCAAAGGGATTGATGTTGGATTTCATGAGCATGGTGCTGAGAAGCAGATACTTGAGGACCTGGATGCGCTGCAGCGAGCCGGCCTCATCGTAGTTGCGAAATGACTCGAAGAAGTCGCTCTGAGCCTCGTTCCAGTTCTCCTCGCTCATGTGCATCTTGCCACCACACTCGCGGATGATGCCCATGATGCGGGGATGCGGGACCGCCGACTTGACCTTGAGCGCCCGCTGGTACAGGGCCTTGAGCTGCTTGTTGTTCTTTGTCTCGGCGAGCATCTGGATCTCGAGGGCGTAGATTTCTAGCGAGTACGTGCCCTTGCTGGGGTCGTCGGAGCCATCTGGTCGCTGGCAGGCCTTGTGCAGCTCGCGAAGCTTCTTGGCGACAGCGCCGTACTCTTTGCGGTCGAGTAGCAGCTTGACGAGCTTGATGTTTGTCTTGAGCCACAACCGCTCGTTGTTTGTGCTCTGGAAGCTCTGCAGGGTGAGAGAGTAGAACTTCTCCATGCTCTTGACAGCCTCGGGCCGGTCGGCACCCTTTTCGATGTAGTCGAGCATATTGTTGAGGGACTTTTCCGAGTAGTTGCGCGTGACGGCCGACTTGACGTAGGTGAGGAGCTCGGCAAAGTGATCGGCAGCCTGTGCAAGTCAGCGACAGGTGAGCGAGGGAACTCGAGGCGTGCCGACCTTTTCGTACTGACCAAGCTTGAACTCGAGCTTGATTGCCTGCTTCAGGCCCTTGAACCCCCATTCGCCCTTGTCCTGCTCGAGCGGAGGAATGCCCAGGAACTCGGCAATGGCATCGTTGGGGTCGGTCAGCTTTAGCTGCTTGGCGTTGTAGTATTTGTTCTCGATGTCTACGTCTCCGGAATCTTCGTCGTCGTCTTCTTCGTACTCAAAATCGTACCTACACGGCCGCTTAGCATGCGCCCTGTCATTTCAGAGGTGGAAAGGCAATCCACTTACTGCTCCTCGTCGGACTCCTGCATGAAATTCTCGTCGTCCGACATGATGCTCTCCGTCAAGTTTGTGCGGGCAGCGAGACTTCCAGGCGACGGTAGTGATTTGTCGGATCTATGCGCGGTGGGAGAGGGTTGAAAGGTGGTAGATGATGCCGCAAAACGCTGTCGTGAAGTTGCTTGGAGTTGGAGCTTAGTTGAAGATACGGATACGCGGGGTGACAGCTTTCCGGTCGTAATCGATAAGGAATGGGCGCCAAGGCACGCCACGCACGTGGTTTGCGGGGCACGGATGAATAGCGGATAAACTGCTCCACGTTCGTCACTGCCGAGTCGCATCTCGCCCCGGCCTTGGACAGTACGCAGGACCAAACACATGCTCTGGGGCGGTCATGGTCGGGGCAAACCCATTATCTGCTCACGAATGGCGCGGAAAAGTACATGTCCGAAATGGTAGCGAGATCGTGCCTTCGTCCGGCATCGACTGTCGGCATGCGTGGACACCGTTCCGCCCTTGTTTTCTCAGTCGTACGCAGATCCGCCAACCTCTTTGGTGCGTACACCGTATAGCAAGATCGTTTTGGCCAAACTGCTGGCAGGCGACAAGAACCCGTCGGCGATGCATGAGATGCAGATGTGCGCCATGAAGCACACAAGATTGATCTCAGGCGATAGAATAGCGATGAGCGAGCCAGCCGCGGGGATGCCGACGACCAAACAGTGCGGCAAGGAGAGAAAAGGGAACGTTGAAATTTAACCGGGTCAGACAGTCGACTATGACGCTTTCACTGCAGCGAGGACAAGAATGTCCCGCAGAGAGCAACCTTCGTCCAACACGTACGTATATACTAATGCTCCATACCATTCTCATCAAAGTTGTTCCGCCTGTCCATCCAACTCGGGCATTAAGCCGGAGTGAGACACACCTTCGTTCCGTTCCGGGAGCATAGGGTCAAGGTCAGCGATTCCTCCCACGGTCCGGGGTCTCGACTCTCCAGGATCTTGAACTCCTGAGCCATTCGGACGACAACATAGCCAACTTCGGTCAGAGCATATCGCTGACCTATGCAGATACGTGGGCCGCCATTAAAAGGCAGATATTCCCAGCGTGGCTGCAGTTGTCCATTCTCCCAGCGCTCTGGGCGGAATTCTTCTGCGTAAGGTCCGTAGAAGTCTCGCCGTCGATGCATTGCATATACATTATAGCAGACTAGGGTCCCTTTAGGCACGAAGACTGGTGAGAGGCCATCTTTGCCTCCTCCAACTGGTAGTACAGTATCTCGTACTGCCATGCGATCATTGCGTGGCACAACGGGATGTAAACGTAGCGCTAACCAAATCAGTGAAAACAGCCAGACAAAGGGAGCAAGATAGTCGAGGGCTTTTCTCACATTCATTCATACAGCACTGGACATATTTGAGGTCCCGGAGCTCGCTGTAAGTTGGTACTCGACCCTGTAGGCCTGCTACTTCTCTGCGCAACTTGTCCCACATCGCTGGATTCTTAGCCAACATAAAGAACAGATTGCTGAGTAGACTAGCAGTAGTATCACGGCCCGCTAAAAGAACATTCATAAGCTCATCCAGAATGCGATGCCTGTCAGATGTACGCCATGCTAATTCATGCGAAAAGATATATTTCTCGCGCTTCGTCTCAAGATGTCCTTTCTCACTGTCGCTCTTTTCGGATTCGATTGCGTGGACCGCCTCCTCGACGAACTGCTGGGCGAAATCCCGGCAGATACGATTGCACTTGTCGGCCTTCTGGTCGCGGTAAAACATGTTCAATGGACCCAGTGTGGCTCGCGTTATGATGGCCTCCTGGGCGTAATTAAACGCCTGGGCAAAGCTGAGCTCCGACTGGCTCTTCTTCAGACTACCGACCGACTGTCCGAACAGGAACTCGGTCGCTGAATCGATAGCGTAGCGGAAAAAGAGATCCTGCAAGTCCACGACTGTCTCTCCATCACGCGGCAGTATTGAGAAGAGGTCCTGAATCAAGTGCTCAAACGACGTCAAGTCGGCTACCTGGTCACGGGTAAAGTTGGGCCGGATAAGGGCGCGCGACGAAGCCCAGTGGTCGCCATCGCTGTCGAAGATGCCTGCCCCCAACAGCGGTTTGAACGTTTCAAGGCGATGGCCAATGCCGTAATCTTTAAAGTTAATTGATAGGATTGCTTTGACGTTCTCCGGCTCCACGGTCAAAATCGCACGTTTTAGCAGCTCCTTTACTGTAAACGTGTTTCCATGGATACGAAAGCGCTCGCAACTTTGTTCAAGAACATTGTGCTGCCGGAGAGCGCGGACGATCGAGAGGATTTCATCGAGCCCCAAGAAAGGATCCTTGTTGGAAGATCTTGCCACTGGTTGGCAGCCATGGCGGCGGGCGAACTGGCGGCGGACAAAGTAACGCCTGATGCGGACAAACGCGATGCTCACCAGCACAGCTGCCAGCACGAACACAAGCTTCGGATGGAGGTTCGAATACATCTTCATGACCCATTCATAAATAGCACCACCGAAAGGCGAGATGAGGGGATGGAATGATCAGAAGGGCGGCACCAGAGCTTGATCAGAGCCGAGTTTGGTCAGAGAGGGGGCCAAAGATGGTGGTACGGCATCATGCTGCGCCACAGGCCACGCAAGTAAACCCCTCAATCACGTTTGCAAAGTGCAATGGATGGTTGTCATCTGCAGCCGAGTTCGGGGCGCTCGTCACCACAAAACCGCGGTCCGGAGTTCTCAAGTCACGGGATGGCAGTGGGGGTGTGCACAACAAACTGATTGCGCAGCGCTTTTGATCGAGAACCCCAGTACTCTGCTATCCAATTCGCATCCAAAAGTTGCGTAAAAGGGTGAGAGGTGGGCTTGTCGGCAGCCGTCACAAGCTCGACACGAAACGAGGCGTATATCGTGCTCAAAGATTCTTCAAGGCCGCTCAAGCCCTCGGTTTATCGACAATTTTTTATGGGCTGGGACATTTGCTCGGGGGCGAAAAGTATACTTATCTCCGTGATGACTTGATTTCCATCGATATGTCTAACATGGCGAAGCTGCCACAGAAAACATTCAAGGCCGTTAGAGGCAGAGGCAGATACATACTTAGCTGTCAGCAGGATAAAGACTTATAAACTATACCGATAACACCTCCACTGGGGATGCCCCTATTTTGCTGGTGGTCAAGCCATGCTTTATAGGCCTTAAATATCCGACCGATCTGCCGGTCGTCCGACCAAATCCAGGGAAATCGTGGCTAGTTAAGACGCAGATTTATATTATACTCCCTGTGCCGACATTGCAGCCTAGAACACGCGCAAATAAATGAAATTGTCGCAATATATAGGTGATAGTATATTGGGATCCCTAGCGGCGTTATAATAAAGTATGAGAGTACCGTATTATGTAAATCTTGCTATGCCTCTTTCTTGCTCTAGGCTTCTGCCTCTATTGCATCCAATTGTGGAGCTATAACCTCCTATTTAGCTGCCTAATAAATAGCTTATGCTTTGCATCTTGCGAGAGCTCTTACAAGAACTCTTATATGAGCTATTATAAGTGTATTGCGATTGTCGATGCCTTAAACCAGTATATACTTAACGTCCTTATGCTCAGTAGTGTTCTTCCTTCACAACTTTCCCGTCAACCAACTCAGACGTTGTCTTCTCCCCCGTGACATTCTCATTCTCATCTGACTCCAGTAGCTTTCGGAGCTGGTGTATACGCAAGCGCTGAAGCCGCCTTGACTCGAGAATACCAGAGGACCCCGTTGGGCCGTTGGTATGAACTTTTGAAACGAAATTGAGCATGTGAAGATGTTTGCTTCGAATCATGGTATAGTGGTTTCGCTCGTCTGGACAAGTCGTACGAATAGCCATGCTTTCACACACTATTTAAGGGGGCCTCCCCCCTGCTTTCCAAAAGCGCGACGCCAACACACGCTCGTTCTTTCTTACTTATCCCTCTTTATGATACTTCAACTACGTTTCTACGTCACGGACTCCTCAAGATGCGCTACGCTGCCTTTGCTCTCGCTATTCAGCTGCCTGGGGCCTTATCCCAAAGCTTGGCCCAGCAGTTTGATAGAAGGGCATTTTGTGGTTATTACCGTGACATGTGCGTGAGCAGCATCGGTGCGGCCTCGAACAGTCCAGGAGTGGCGGCATCAAACGACGCCAGGAACAAGGAAAGTTTCGCGATGCAACACCGATGACATCGACGTACTTCCCGGCCATGTTTATAAAAAGTTCGCGGCCGCTACTTCTGGTACACCGAAGTCGGCGGAGAGCCTCTGTCCAGGTTGCGACAGGCAGCACTCAGTCATCAGGCCACCATGTCCCCTTATAGCACTCCTTTCCTTTTGCATTCTTGGGTTTTCGTTTATCAATACGAAGCGGTATACAGCTATTTTAGCCGAGCTGAAACTGCTGCTTCATGTCTGGAGATACAGACTTGGCCGTCCCATGCTTGCGTCACTCTTCCAAACGACAGCCGCTGACAATGAGGAATGTGTACCGTAAAGTTTGGACAGTCTTTAACAGGTATATCAGCCTAAAAACCCATCAAGTCCTAGAGACTTCCAACTCTAGCCGCCGAAGCGAAACGGCTCTGATAGTGCTAGACAGATGACAAATTCCTCCGCTCCGGAGCAAGTGGAAGAGCCATGGGCCTGTGCTGCTGTATAACTCGGGCAACTACAGCGAAAGCTTTGCACCATGGCACCTTTGGACGGCCTGACTCGATGGCTGCCCACCGACCAGGATCCTAGGCGCGACATGTTGTCAGCTCTGCCGAGTGGCCGGGTTAAAACTAGGGGTAGCACTGATGGGACATCGCCAGGCAACTGAAGCCGAATACCCAGGAAGAGAGATTAAGTGTCGTTTCCCATCGAGGGTCTCCATCCTTACAGTCTAGGGTAGGGCTAATTGTCATCCGCCCACGCCGGGTCAATGCGGATGTCCTCGGGACCAACGCATTCTTTCATATCTCGGGCCACGACCTCCTTGTCCAGCGCCTCAAACAGCCTCTCCAAGTACTTCTTCTCCCCCGGTATCTCCAGTCCCATGGCACTGCCGGTGCTGACCATGACCTCGAAGCACTTCCTCGCCGGCTCGGCAACCTGTTCGATGCCGCCAAGGTACAGCTCCCCGAGCCGCCGCCTCCAGAACAGCCACCTTTCGACGCTGAATTCCAGCTGGGGTACACCGGCTCTGGCTGCCAGGGGACCAGGCGAGGTCGAGACGCGTTGTCCGCTGTGCGTTGCGGACGTGGAAAGGTTTTGGCCGCTTGCGCATAGCTTGGCGAGCTTGAAGTTGCCGTGGTTCAGCCACGCAAGACATGCGGGAAGAAGATGGGCGAGAGATAGAGACGTAGAGACTTTGGTCGCGTCGCCTCCTGGAGACTCGCCGGTCAGAGGCAGATGCGTCTCGAGGGCTTCTCGAAAGAGCCACAGCGCACAGCGGGCCATGTCGGCGGAACAAACGCCGACGGCGCAAAGCTTGGCTGTCAGGGCGGCGAGATTCTGGCGCTCGTCGACGGCGAAGCCGCGGGACTCTTGGGTCCAGGAGTCCTGAATCTCCTCGGCCAAGTAGGGAACATCGGTCCACAGGCGCTGGCCGTTGGAGACGACGGCATCGCCTTCGGCCCGGGCAAGCAGGCCGAACTCGCGCATCTCGAGGACGAGGTTGACGAGGCGGTCGTGCTCGGGGCTCTCGGCCGGGATGATGCGGGCGGCGTGGATCAGCTCATCCCAGGCATCGTGGAGGCTCTCCTCCATGTCGGCGACGGGCGACGCGTGGTCGAAGAAGTGTTGGCCGATGCGAAGCAGGTCATCGCGGAGGCCCTTGTGGATTTCGGGGGCGTTTGCGGGATCGCGGTCAAACTCGTTGCGCTTGTCTTGGCGGGAGAGAGGCTGCACGGCGCAGGAGCCGTCGGCGCAGGCGGCAGCCATTTGAGGTCGAGTCGATGGGATGGAGTAGGGGGCGGTGATGGCGGACGAGGGAGAGTGAGACGGAGAGGGAGAGGGAGATAGAGGGAGATGAGAGAGAGTTTGGTGTTGAGAGCGGGCGGGGTACGTGATGATGTCAGAGTCTCAGAGAGAGGCTGACGCTGATGAAGGGTGACAACGTAGACACTGGAAGAAATATAACCAGGAACAGTCTTACAGTCGGTTGCGAATGCGAAGGGCGACAGTCTTGAGTCCCGGGTCTGGATGGTGGTTGGCGTGAACAGAACAAAGCCGTTCGCTTCGTCGTCAATGTTCGCGCCTCAACCAGCAGAGTATATATAAATATATATATTATATATATATCAGGCTAGGCGGGATAAATGATCAAGGACACGTCATCCCGGGCTGTGCCCCGACTGTCGGGACAACCAACTGATGCACGGCGTATTCGAGTTGATATGTGGTGGTGGCCAGATTGCGTTGATGGCAGACGATGGCCGCGATGCGCAGCCACCAAGGCAACAATGCCCCGTACTGTAGGAACTAGGAATCACTCTTGTCCACTGAGATCTAGTTTAGCGTCTTGGTCCGCCCGCACTTGGAAGCGTCTCTCTGCTCCCAAGTCTCGACTTGCACCATGATTCGATCCATGGAGCCCAATCATCTCCAGGCCTCTTCATCATAGCCCCAAGGCCTGTTCCCAAGCCCAAAGCCAGGCGGTCAAGACGGCACCGCTATGATCAGCCACCGCTCCCCTATCCCGTGATTGGCTCAGGGGCAGACCCTGCTGTCATCCGGCATTAGTGATGATGCATCGTCAATTCTCCGCCCACCCAGGCTGCACATCCCGCAACTCTAAGTGTTTTGCTAAGAATGTCGAGCACGGTCACGCTAGTGTAATATGGCTTGAATCGACCAGTTGTAGCATCTCATGGCTATAAAGTCTTTCTGCGTGGACACTGGCAACTGCCGACAGCAAAGCTTTGCCCTGTGAGACTCAGCCAACTGCTGAGCGAACGAGCCTTCTCTCCTGGAGACGATATTCAACGCCCATGACTCTGAGCAATATCCAGCCGCAACTTCAACCGCGCATGACAGGTGATGACTACAAGCGAGTCAATTCATCAGCACCTGTCGTGCAGCCAAGCAATAGTCAAGTCGCCAAAGCCTTGAACCATCTGTTAACAGACATGCTCATTTTTGCGGATACAGGGCAGCTTCATCTTCCACAAAGGTAAATGCCATGCACCGAGTACAGAGTCGTCGGCCGCCTTCATCTTTTCAAGTCCAAAGTGACTGTGCTTGCGGTTGGCCCGTCACCCAGTCGGGGTGCTTAGAGTCCAGGTGTTTGTTTACCTGCCATAGAGGCCTCAGGCACGAAGTGCAGTGCTGTCGAAAATTCACTGCACGTTTCGAGGAGCTCCTGTTTCAACCAAACCCATTTCCTCTTCTCGTTTTCCTTCTCCCACACCTACAGCGGCCAGAACCATCCGGCAAACGCCCTCCGGCCAACGAGTCGACTACATGTCTCGCGAGTACATGCGTATCCCTTCGAGCAAGGCTTTGAAACAACTTTCGCGTCGCTTCCGCAGACAGATAATGCGAATCTCAAGGTCTCTCTTCATCTACTCCCCAAGTGCAATAATCGACCTCCATCGCGTCTTCATCTCCAAGCAATGGAGGACAACGCCTCGGCGGATGGGCTTCAGACTCCACGTGTCTCGGAGCCCGAGTACCTCCTGTTCTGCCCGACCGAATATGGCGACCAGTGGCTTCGACACACGATGAACAACATACCTCGCTATCTGTTCCGCGTGTCCACTCCGAATCCTGGCAGCGAGACAAGCAAGTCTTGGGCTCGATCCCGGGACGCGAGACACGGAGAGCCGAATGCAAAGATCGACATCTTCGCTCGAGATATTGGGACGACGTGCGAGTCGAGACAGAAAGCCAAACGACGACGAGGAAGCACATTAGTTTTGACGGGCATTGCAGTGCGCCGTCGCTGCCGAACGAGCTTCCTGAGCCTGCTGGGTCAGGCGCGGAGTGGGAGCAAGACCTTGCGCATGGTACGTTGGAAGGCTAAGGAAGCAACACGGGGATCCGACATGGAGCAAAGCACAGGAATCCATGTTTGGAAGCGGGGTTTCGCCATCTTGTCAAGATTCAGCTCAGTCAATGGAAAGATTTGCATCGCCACGCCGCCTCGTGTCCCAGTAACGTAGCCAAGTCTCATCGACCACAAGCGTAGCCAGCTGCCACGCAGCTTGGGGGGACACTCACTGTCCAAGGGTACAGGACATTGCTTCGCGATTTCAGTACCGCGGCTGCATAGTCCGAAAGAGGGAGAGAATAGAGGAGGAGAAGCAACAGAGTCATCTTTCCAGCGTGGTCTGCAACACGTACTACGCCTTTCACCACCAGGATATCTGACAAACCCTGAAAATAGCCGCTTCAGCTCATGTCGACGCCGATTTAGTCTCGTCGCTTCATCTCGAAGCTGATTCTACTCAGACACGTGTAGATCAGAGTCCTCATCAGACCGCTCTCCATTTTCACTCAGCAGGTCGCCCTCGCACCACATGTCTTCGTCTTCGTCCACTCCCGATAATCTCTGAGCAGCGACTCGACAACCAAGTTTTCTCCTATTTTCGCAAAAGCAATCGACCGGATATGCTGATGCCGCCATGCACCAGTTGTTTCCGCGCCTCTACACAGCAGTAGCTGGACCATCTCGAGCCTCCCATGTTCCGCCGCGCTTTCTAGCGCCGTGCGGCCGTGGATCTCTGCTCCTCTGGCGTTGATGTCGGCGCCGAGGTCTGTTAAGTGCCTTGCGATCCCCAGATACCCCTTGATGGCGGCAAGTTGTAGGGCAGTAGCGCCATATATGTGGTAAGGAGGCTCGTCAACCTTGGCGCCGGCCTCGAGTAGAAGATTCATAACATCTGAGTTTCCCGTCTCCACCGCGAGTTGAGGAGGGCTTAAAAATGCGTCGTGTCGGCGCCGTCCACACCCGAAGACAGGGGTGGTAAAAGTAATCCTCCGGTCGTATATCGGCGGACAGGAGAAGTCGAATCATATCAAGATTGCCGCGGCCAACGGCCTCGTGCAGCGGGTTGTATGAACGCTGCCCAAAGAGCTTGTCTGGGGAGGGCTAACTTTCGAGAACCTTCCGCGCTGGCGGAAGGTCATCCTTGCGTGCTGCTACTACCAGCGTGTGCCAATCGAAACTGTAACCGTGGTCCAGCAGTTTGTCAACAGCTCGTTGCTTGTCGGAACTGGACGCAAATGCAAGTGGCGGGCTGTACATTAGACTGTTTTCTGCGGACAGCTGCAAACCAAACGAGGTCGTTGGGGTGACACACGCCCCCCAAGAGTAAGACCCATACAGGGTCGACTCTTGGCCCTCGGGAACCACTGGAAGAAACGACAGTAAGAGAGTCAGATAGCCCGGTTCATCCAGGTTCACTGCCAGAGACACTGCTGTTGCCTCTAAGATAGACGGCTCAGTATCAACGGATCGATTCCTTAGAAGCTGTTCAACCCAAAACATTGGCGCTTCGACAGCCAAGGACCCACATAGCCACCAGACATTGTAGATTTCGGGCATCGATGGTCCAAAGTCTGCTGGGATCGATTGCGGCCTTAAGGGCAATTTCACCGCGGCCGTCGATCCTGATAAGCTCAAGCCAGACTCCTGTAGGAGATCCAATGAGGCCCAATTTTCCGCGCAAAAGACCAATATAGCCTCATCACCCTGGATGCTTGCCCCAGTATCAAGGAGAGCTTTCGCCAAGCCTGCCGAGACTCTCGACCGGACTGGCAAACTGGCCGCCCATTTCAGCGCACTTCTCTTTCTCCACGTCTCGTTCGGGTCGCCGCCCGCGGCCAGCACAGCTGAGGCGACTTGCTCTAAACCATGTCTAATCGAAGCGATAAGCGTCCCTTGGGGCAAGCTTGCGCCCGCCCAAACCAGGCTGGCTAGGCAGGACGACAACCCCTCGCTATACAGGTACTCGAAGCCGAAGTCTGCATGGATCAAAGACTCCATAGGCGATATGTTATGTTTCCGGTCACAATTTTATAAGACCTCCTTGACCCGATTGTCAAATTTCACACTCCGGCCTGGTATGACGGTCAAGTCGATATCGAGGTTTCCCGCAGCATCCAGGTCGGTGCCGTTTTGGATCGGCAAGTCGACGATCTTGTCATGGCCCCATAGAGCAGCAATGTGAAGCGCGGAGAGGGTTGATGACGGCGTATTTACCGGCACCTTTTGACCGAGGACAAAGTCGCAGGCATCGACATCGTCCCGAGAAGCCGCGGCGTGCAAGGCATTAAAGCCATGATGGTTTATGGCCCCAATGCTTGGTGAGGTTGTGCAGAGGTACTGGAGGACATCCATGTTACCTGCTTCTGCAGCAGAGATAAAGACGTTAGGGGTGACAAAACTTGAAATGGACCTCGACGGGTACTGAGCCACAAGGGCGTGGAGGATAAATCGCATGAGAGCAGTCTTTGGAGCTGCTGCTTCCCCGTATTTTCCAGGCCAAGAATCGTGAACCCATATCACCGAAGCCGCCAGGCCGAGCGCCGTGGTTTTTCCCTTTCGGAGGAGCGGGGGAACGACTCGAAGAAGATTGGCGCCTCTGCGCACAAAACTATGGACGATATCCACAGACCCTGTTTCTATGGCCTCTCCAAGGACCCTGTCGCAATGAGATCGGGGGCTATGTCGTAGCATAAGTTGGATGAGCTCTTTGTCCTCGGACCATTCGACACCGACGTCTTCTGCCGCTCTTGAAGCTTCTTCAAGTGACGTCATGAAACCGTTCGCATGATCCATAGCACCTGCCATGAGTAGCATTCGTGTGCATCCTAGCAATCTCTTGTTTATGCTGGCCTCGAGTGGGGGTTTTCCGTTGTATCGAGTGTTGCTATCAACTCGGTACGAGAGCAGCCATCCAAGATGCTGTCGCCCGAATCGGTCGATGGGTCATGGCACGCTACGTATCCGACCCAAAGTTGCAATAGACTCTCCATAAAGGGCCATGATGGTTCGGTCCCCGCACGCGGCGACGTCAGGGCGATGATACAGTAGCCCGGACTGACGAAGAATAGCCACGGTACTATCCCAGCGCTGGCGCATAGCAGGGTCATAATACCCGCCCCAGTCCTTGTTTGATAGGTCATAGACCAGCTGCTTTAAGAGTTCCTAAGAAGATCCCCGGCCCTGGTAACTAACAAGAGTTGAGGCGCGGCTCAAATGCTCCCCAGGGTGTGATTCGGGCATGGATTTCCCAATCTCGGATGCTGCCTTTGAGACGCCGGGTTGGCCGCCACTGGTGTTTCTAACCAAATAGGAGGTGACTAAGACATGGAAGCTGAAACTGCAGTTTGGAGACCTCGTTGCGCTTCCCGGTACCCCTGCTCTGGTTTAGCAAACCTTGAAATACTGGATAGAGAAGTATCAGTCGCAATTGCCATTCCGACATAGATCTTTGCTAACCGTGAGAGTATTTGGACTGAAATTGCAACCATGGGAGGTTTTAGGCCATATGACCTCCATCGATAGAGGCTGGGGCGTGCAAACAGCAACCTGGGTCTCTAGCGACACGGAAGACGGAGGGCTTGGGGCTAGGACGCTCAACCAGTATTACAATGTGAGCCGGATACGACCACCGGGCCTAGACTCACCGTGTTCGCGCTGGGCGAATATAGACCAGTTACGATGGCGGTCCGTCTCCTTCTTAACGGTAGATAGCTTGAGACGCCTGCCATTATAAATGACCTAGCTGTCTTTGCCCTCTCGCTTGCGCTTTTCAATTCGATGTCTTATATAGAGCCACATAGAATTGTTCATATCCTTGTTGAACTTCTACTTCTTCAATTGGTACTCGAGCTGCGCCTTTCTATCCGTAATGGCTTTGAGCAATGATTCGGGTATGACAAGGACCAAGGGAACTCATATCACAGTCAGGTCAAGGTTGCCCACCTTGCCGATAAATCCCCTCAAAGGAACATCGTCCACGAGGTACAGGCGACGGATGGCAGACTTGTAGCAGAGCCAGTCGTCCTCGGTCGGCTTCGGGTGGGGATGAGGCATGGTTAGTCCCCTCGTGTGAGGAGCAGTGATCAGAATCAGTCGTAAGGACTAAGGAGAAGGGGTACCAAGTGGACGAGTGTCGAGTGTTTGGGCTGGGGGCAATTTCAAGAGGGGAAAGACGTTGTCTGACGACGCCCATTGTACCTGAGCATAACGAGGCTGTGTCGCCGCCACGCACGCCGTGATTAGGTCCTGGAGAAATCGGAAGGCCAGTCACACGACTCGACGTTAATTATTGGCTGAATCTGAAAGTGGCTGCCGACTAAACTGGTCCAGGCTTTCCCGTGAGCATAAGGCGTAGACTTATGCTAGTTGCTGTAATTACCGCGGCTTGCACTCACCTTACGCTAGCTGCTGCACAAACCGTGGCTTGCACGCGCCCATCCCTTGGGCTGTCGTACAATGATGCGAGTGGGAAAAAAACGGGCCCCTTTTACACCGAATCCCTCACCCACCCGCTACGGCGTATAGAGCCTGGCTTCCAGCAAAATATATCGCCCCTTTGCTCTAAGAAATAGGAAAAAGAAAAAAATTGGTAGAGCATTCACAGCCAGTATATCATGTCACGTAATGCCTTTAACTGGCTTTTGCGACCGTTATTGCTGAGAAAGTGGCATTTACTTTCGTATTTGCGGGCGAGGATGAAGGGCGTGTTTTGAATCACCCGCCTGGCACCCTACCCTAGCTGCACAATCGCTAGCTTGCTGCACCTTGCACGACCAACCCTTGACACACCCTACGCTGGCTGGCACACCCATCGTTAGCTTGCAGAACCGTGAGTGGTATCTCACTGGGCAACGTCATCACCATCCAGCGCTCAAGGTCAGGGCAGAAAAAGTGGCAAGGGGACGCACCAAACCAAGACACGTTTTGTGGACGTGGTCCTGCTCGGGATCCGAAGCTTATAAGCCATGCTTCCTTCCAGCGCAAACTGCCGATGTTGCGTCGGGCTCAGGGGATAATTTCTTTGGAGCACCCGAGGCTTATCTTGGGCCCTTGGCCATCAACAACCTTCTTGGCGGTTTTAAGCTCATTCACCTCGAGCCTCATTCATCAACCATCTCTACACGCCTAGCTGATTGCTCCAGCCTGCCTTTAGAGTCGTTTCAAGATGCTCCTCGCAGCAATCGCCAACTCCACAGCACACGCCTCATCAATCGAGTACGAGGCTCGATCGAGCCCCGGCATTGACACATCCTCAATCGTGGGCATCATCTTTGGCATCCTAGGAACTGTTGCTACGCTGCTGGGGCTCGTCATTGCATGGCGGCAGTTGCGGCTTGCTGCCTTCATGTCCCACACGTCCTTGAGGTTCTCGCAACGTGTAAGCCAGTTCCCATACATGATGCGTTCTTGGCATAGCCTGCTAATAGTCATGCGCACCAGGGACCAGTCAGCGTTTGCTAGGTCGACGTTAACAGAATCCGAATCATTCATGGAAAGAATGGCGAAGTTTCAAGGTGTATTCGAAGAAAAGATATCGATGGTGTGGGGTACGGAGCTCGAAACCAAGAGGGGCTGGATACTTATCAGTGGATCCGACATTTCGCTACTCGGATGCTCCTCTCTGGGAATCAAAGTGTCTGCATTTTCATGACCAGGGGCATTGCCGTCTATCCCTTTGACTGCAGTAAGACCGGTTCGGTCTCCGTTCACGGGCGCCACAGGATATACTCCGTAGATACAAAGCAGATGCGACACGCAGGCGATAGCACTAGTCAATTTTCGACTACAACGCTTTACGCAATTCTATAGAGCCGCAATATGACCTCCCCGCATCTAAGCCGCTGTAAATATAGCTTCGACGAAGCCCTCTTCGTACGAGACAGCGGCAATAAGCAATCGCGGCGGCCGAGAAATGTATTTATTTATACAGGCGCGAATTGCTGGTACTTTTATCATAGTGCTGTTTACTAGTAAATCAATGTACCTTTGATCACCGGGCGTCCTTATTGGCTAATATCCTTGTTTGTGACTAGGGCACGGGGGGTACGGGATACAAGCGCGACCATTGCTTGCCCTTTCGGGCCAAGACCCCTTACCTAGCAAGCAAACGAAAGGTGGGGGCCAGAGAGTCGGAAGTAGAGAGTATCTAGGAGTCTTACTTATTTATTTATCTGATAAATTTAATAAAATAATACTGTATATAATTCTGAGCCCTAGGCTAACCCTAGTACTGACCTATACGCGAAAAAAGCTAACTAACCCTAAATCTGGCTTTAAAGGTTATATAGCATATTAGAACTAGATAAGTCAAAGTACTAGATACAAGCCTCCTTTTATACACCTTCCCTCTTTAAGCATACTCGCAACTGGCGCCCCACCTTTGGTTTGCTTTCCAGGCAGAGCGGTTTACTGCACAAAACCGCCCCGCAAATCCCGAGATCCTGGGCCCCAACTTTGGGGTATCGGCGCTACGCTTTCCCCACTTTTGGTCGGCCGGTTCGGCAGGGTGGTCTGCCGGCTATTTAGTCAAGACTTTAAAGGCGGCAAACAGAACGAAGAGAACAAGAGATAGCACTATGCCCTATTTGCTCAATTCCTCCTCGAGATGCCTGTCAAACTTCGCGCATCTGTTCGTGTAGTGCTGTGCTGATTCTGAATATGATAGTATCAAGTATGGCTAGAGGACTGACAATGCCCTCTGAGAACGCATGTACCATCACAATAAACGTCGGCGAGGGTACATCAAACATGTTTGTCCCGTGTCTCTGAGCAGTGCATGGACATTCCATGTGGGCTATGGTCATTTTACCGGAGCAGATAGATTAGCCATGGAGGCTAAAAGGCCGGCGAAATTACCACTGTGGCACTTCATGCACCTTCATAAGCCCATGTTGACTTTGCAAGAGATTCATATGCCAGAAATATAAAGGATAAAAGAAAGCTATGTAACATCCATCCGATCCAAGCCTCCTGGTCTCCAAACGCCGTTGTGAGTCCCTCCAGTCACGTACACACCAGTGTTTCGCAGCCATGGCAACAGCACCAACCCCAGATCCCGTCTCTCCAGACGCCCTGGCCTGGGAGGCCTCAGCCCTCGCAGCCTTTGACGAGCTGGCGACGGCGCAGACAAATCTCCAACTCCTAGACACGGCCCATCGGATGTGGTGCGGTCCTCGCTGCCCGCAAGACACCTCGTGCGCCTTTGTCCACTACCCGCGGTCCAAACAGCCCGCCGCGCCGGCCCGCGCCGCTCCATCACGCTACAACAGAGACACGGCCCATCTGTACTCCCTCATGGGCGGCGACGGATATGTACCCGGCACGTCGCAGGCCCACCAGGTCAATGTCTGGCCGCTGCTCGAGGCTGCGCTGGGCAGGGTCGACGGCGTCCGGGAGCGCAGCGGCGGCCTGCTGCTGTACTGCGACTACGCTGACTGGTCCAAGAAGCACGACCAGACGGCGGCGCAGTCGGTGCGGAGAGTTTGTCGCGACGCTCTCCAGTGGAATGCGAGCTGGCTTGGGGCCGACTACGATGCTAGCTTGCCTGCGCTGCATTACATTGCCTGTGCCACCATCGTCGACGATCTCTGTATCCCTCCGCTGGACCTTTTGAACCAGCGCTTTCGTATATACGGACGCTCGGCCCGCGATGTCGTCAAGGAGCTAGTCGACCAAGGCTGGGCGAGGGACGCCACGCACATGTTGCTGGCCCTGGTCCGCCAGTACCTCTATCAATACACAGAAAAGGTCGACGTCGACTTCGGTGACGCCCATGACACCGTCCACGCGGCGCTGAGTCGATCCGGCGTGGTGTGGGATAGCATTTTATACCGGACTCATACTGCCAACACATACGGCGCGGCCATCGTCGTCGCACGTGTATCAGGATCCGGCCCACTGACCAACGGCTGGCTTCTCGACAGCTCCATTTGCGACGTCATGTCCATGGACCTGTGCAAATCGGTTTTGCGTATCTATCAGCAGGATGATTTCATGCCCACGGCCGTCATGGCACGGCAACATCTAGACGCGCAAGAACTGATCCGCCAGCGACAAGCCGGCTATCACTCCGTCTACCTCGACCTCATCGACGACCTCGTCATCGGCGGCGCCCCAGAGCCCGTTGTTCATTTTGGGCGAGCTGGGTTTCTGTTTGTCCAGATCCTGGACCGGTATCAGGAGCGCGCCGCTCGGCGTCGGTTTTCCATTTCGCCGGCCATGGAGGCCCAGTTGCACCGCATTTTTGGGCACGACCCGACCGATGCGTTGCTGGACGGACTGTTCCGTCTGCGCTGGTTGGCGAGTCCAGACTGCCCGTCTCGCCCCAACGTCTCTCCGGTCCTGCTGTCTGCGTGCCAGGCACGACGGCAGCAGCACAAGCTGCTTTACATGAATGCGTGGCCCCGCACTCCCACTTGCTCGCTGGCAGCACCAGACTCGGATTTATGCCGAAAGGCCCACGACTGGGTGACGGCGGTCCACTCCCTGGCGCGGCAAGCAGGCGGCCCAGACAACCTCACGGCGTTGCTCACCGCGGGGGAGCACATGGCTGCTTCGCCTCTGACCAGGAGTCAGATCGAGTCCCTCGGCCCTCCAGACGACATATGGGCACTGTGCGTGGCCTGCCAAATCAACTGTGGTTATGGCTGCGAGTGGCTAGCTTTTGCCCACTTGGCCTGGGGACGCTTCTGGTCTGCGCCCCATATCGCGCAGGGTTTCTGCACCGGCCCTGCTTTGAAAACAGAACGTCCCACAGGCGTCGAGGTAGCCTTGTAATGTCATTATTATGAGGCTCCGGCCTAGACGAGGGCATGTCAGAACCACGGGAGCGAGGGTCATCTCCATTATGCCATGCCTATTCCTCAACCCTTCCACCCTGTCGCTACCCCTGTCAAGGCGGCGGGACCACGATCTCGACACCAGCATCATAGAACAATGCCCCCCAGCCATTTACCACATCGCAGGCCCAAAGGTCCCCCCTTCAGGCACCGTTTTCAGCGTCGCCGCCGACGTGGCGTCCAACGTCTCAAACACAGTCACGTTCCCCCACCACCGCGGAACCGTCACGCCGGGAAACGTAATGGCCAGGAACACGATGACGGTGGCAAGGATAAGGCCCGAGTCGAGCGCCGCGGCCGTCGTGTAGTTGTACGTCATCCACCACCCCCTCCACCGCCGCCGTATCCAGCCGTTGAAGACGAGCCCGACGAGCGCCCACGTCGAGTAGCTCAGCGGCGTGCCCGGCGGCAGCCACGCCATGGCGCCCAGCATGACGGGCGCCTGGAAGTGGCTGAAAAAGCGCACCTTGATCACCCGCACCAGTAAGTAGAGCAGCACCGGCAGGCCCGCGCCCACGAGCCAGAACCAGTTGAGCTGCGAGTACATACCACCGGCGCCAAACATACGGCGCGGGCCAATAACGCCCCACACGATGGTCGAGGAGAAAAGGGCGCGGCCGTTGGGGCAGCTGAAGTGGTCGGGCTGAGCATTGTCGCATACGTTGTCAATGTTGCCGAGCGTCCAGTTCATGACGGCAATCTGCACGAAGACGGCCCACACGGTGGCGACGACCTGGCACCAAAAAGTGATTTTGGGCGGCACCTTCATGTAATGCGCCAGCTTGAGATCGCCGCTGTACGTCTGCGCCTGCAGAAGGACGACGGTGCTGTAGACGTTGAACATCATGACCCCAATCGGCCGGCCAGGGATCAAGAACCCGGCCAGAAAGGGCGAGAGGATGTTGAGACCCAGGAGAATGTTGGAGACAGCGAGCACCATGGTCACGGGGATGATGAAGATGAGCGCAAGCAGAATGGACGCGAGAAAGGCCCACCAGGGAAGCTGGGAGTCGTAGCCCTGGGCAGTCCCGAGCCCGAGGGCCATGGAGAAGAGGAGCAGGGCGACGTACCACCTGTCTGGGGCATCTGGATACTTCTTCATCATCTTCATGTGCACGTCGGGCTCCTGATCGCGTGCGGCACGGAAACGGTACCAAACCTCCTTGCCGTGAAAGAGCCATATGTGGACCATGGCCGACGTCAGGGCAGCAAAGGACAGGCCGTAGTTGAGGGCGAGGGCGGGCGGCAGAAACAGGGGCGAGTACTGCTTGTACTTTTGCTCGTCGAAGGTCATGCCGGCACCGAGGATCCTGCTAGTGTTGTAGTAATGCTGCGTGTTGTCGTACGTCTGTGCCGTGACCATGGGCAGGTAGTCGGCGTAAAGGGCTCCGCTGTAGACAATGCCAATGGTGGTGACGCTGATGAAGAGGAAAACGCCGACAAGGGTGTTGATGTGCGAGTGGGTTGGAGCGAGGAGAGGGTCGCTGAGGTAGGCCGTCACGTAGGTCCAGTCAAAGGTAATTGGCAGAAGGGCAAGCCCCGTGTAGCCGCCAAAGAGCTGATTGAGGACGCGGCTCTTGGGTCGGATCCACGTAACAAAGGCAAATACGGAGAGACCGCGCCAGAGGACGGCCGGGATCCAGGAATAACAGAACATGGCAACGGCCACGACGACGAACCAGCGGTAGCGGCTGATGCGCCAGCCGTCGGAGTGGACGCCGTCGCTACGGTTGAGGTCGTGCAGGGCATAGAAGAGCGAGGTGCTGGCAAACTGGCGGGGCCAGACCATGGCCGCGGGCCAGACGAGGAAGCGACGGAACAGGCCGGTGAGGGCGATGCCGATGAGCTGGGAGCTGAGGGTGAAGAGGACGGCGAAGCCCCAGCCGAGGTTGACGTTGTAAAAGGGCTTGCCCTGCAGGGCGACGAGAGCGTCGGTGCTGTAGGCGCCACCGATAGAGACGTTTGACATGAGGGTGATGACGACGTGCTCCTTGATGGTGAAGGGGCCCGTGTTGAAGGACCAGGGGACGCCAAAGGTGGTGAAGACTCTGGTTGGGACCAGCCTGGCCCAGAGGCAGCCGATGGGATAGGCGAGCAGCTGGACGACGATGGCGGGCAGGCTGATGACGGGGCTCCTGGAGTGAAGAATGAGCGATTTTGCCCACTGCTTTGTAGAGAGGAAGACGCTACCTCATGCCCAAGAACATGTGCAGGCCGGTGCCGAGGGTGACGAAGAACAGGCCGATGATCCAAGCCCGCAGTGTGTTTGCGACCTCGCCGCCGTCGGTGTTGCGAACCGCAGCCCGCACCTCTTCGTATGGCGAGTCGTCATGGTGCTCGACGGCCCAGCCGACGGCGTCGGTCTTGCTCTGGGGAGTGTTGGCTTCGCTGCCCGTATCCAGGTCTGCCGGAGCATCGGCCACCCTCATCGCATCGTCGTCGAGGATCTCGTGGTGTCAAGAAGCGCGATGCTGTGTCACCGCTGTGCAAGCAGACATTTCAATTCGGCAGTTTGAGGACCTGGGTTGCTGATGGCGGGTCGCTTGCGAGAAAACCCCGCCTGCCAATGGGGAAAATGCAGCCGAGGAATGGAGGGAACAGAGACATGGGCCTTGGTAGCGGCTCCATGATGCCGGCTGGGTGCAGGCCAATGACATGGAGGTTCAGACGATGCAGTGTAGCGGTAGCTTCCTTGTCGTCGAGACTCGGCATGTGGCTAGATGCAGCGGTAGTTCTGCGGCTAACTATTACTGCGAGCGACCCGGCATGGTTTTTGGCCAATCAAAAGCCTTGCGTGTCTTGTGTAAGGAGCGCCCGCGTGGTAGCTTCCTCCTGCATGCAACGCGGCCGGAGCGGTGCATTCTTCCTTCAGCGAGGCGCTGCAGTCCACGGCAGGGGCCGATGGGGGTTTGTTTAGGCTGCAAAGTGATTATTGATTGGTTGATAGGTGCCCGCAGGCCTGCGTGTTAATATATGCGCCAACTTCTGCCTGAATTCTGCCTGAATTCTGCCTTGGCACATGACATTCGCGCTTTCGCCCCACCTATATATACAGTACAGTGGCTGCGGGTGATATGGAACATCCATCGGAGGCCGACACCAGACTAGCACTGTGAGTACACCTTGGCGGTATACTGCAAGGAGTCGTCGTGGTCGACGTGCAAGAGAGAGGGCCTGGAGAAGTGACGGCTGCCGTCGGTGCACGTTTCCGTAGCAGCCAGCGGGAAGCCCATGGCGGTGGGTGCCGGGCACGGCTTGCTGCGTGATTCGAGCCGAGGCCCGTCGAGCATGGATCGACGAGCAGCAGCAGTGGTGCTGTAGTCGCCAGAATGGACAAACGAAACCTGGTCGGTCTGGTGATTGTTGATTGGCTATCTCCCTCGGCCCGACGGTTCTTCCGCTACCCATGACCTCTTCACCATTTTCCGGGGGGGCCGGTCCTCTCTGCGGCAGCGTAGCTTTGCCCTGTTCAGATACGTACCGGTATCCGCCTGATGGGCGTGCTTGTGGATAGTGCAGCTAATAATTACCGCCCTGCTGCGTCTCTCGTTCCCTGCTCGCCGCCCCAGGCTCCAAAACTAGCTCGCATGCTTTCACCAACAAGCCTGCTCAGCCCGGGCTTTATCCGACATGTCGCCAGCCCGTAACCCACCCCAGCCATTCAATGTCGACTTTGAATCGCCACAACTTCATCAATCTGCCCGTGGCAGCCGAGTACGAGGATGCGCATCTATGTCACTACGCTTCCTTCAGGAACAATGGACTCACTGTCCGCGCGTCTGACAAGGCTGTGCCGTAGTCTTCCAGCTCGTGACCCAGTTGGAGTTGACTCCCCGGACAACCTGCCATCGACACCAGCACGGCAGGACAAGGAACATCACCCCACTGCCCCATATCAGGTCCCCAGCGCTCAGATCGAACGAGAAGCTCCAATCTTCTTCCCACTCACGGAACGGCAAATTAAAGCCAAGATTCGTACATTCATCGACTCGATCGACAAGGCTGCTGTCTGCCATGTGGCTTCTAAGCATGGTGAAGGAAGGGCTTATAGTGTCGTTGATCAGAAAAACGGCAGCTTTAACATCTGCTTCTTTGTTTCAAGGGCTGCGCTGGTGCCACTTTACTATCCTGGCCGACTCCAGAGCGATCATCTATTGAGTCGCTCCTGCGGACACAAGTCATTCCTTCTTGAACTACCATCGTGGCGGATTTACAGGACAAAAGGGTCATCTGTACTATTGCAAGACAGGAAACTGCTAGATGCTTCTATAATACTTGGAGCTCGCCAAGCCCTTTCCCATCATATCACCGACTTCCCCTCCCCGCGTGCGTGTCTCGCTCAGCCCAACGGCGGGATGAATGACGCATCACGACGTCGACCGCTACTCCAAAGCACTCGCTCGTCTTTCCACATCTCTCTTGAAGCACCTCACCGCCGACGAGTGGACCTGGTCCAGGCGTCGGTAAATCATGAACACGCCAGGCAGACTCGGACCGATGCTGAGACACCAGCCGCTCGAGGCTCCTGTAGAGCAAGGCGTAAGCAATGCATTAGAGTGCCTCGCTGTCCATTCAGGCCCCCTCGTGCTCCAGCCTGTTCATTGTTCGTGCAGTCGTGCATGATGCTACTTCAGCTTCATTTTGCTTGCTAGTCGGTCGAAGATGCTTATATCCGGTTCAGCATCTTGGCCTAGTTAGTAATGAATCTCTATTCCGTTTACTGCGATGGCTGGAAGGCGTGGTGAGTATGCCAAATCCGGCATATGCTTCTTGCCCAACTGACGCGATCGCTTCGCCGCATCATGAACCAAGTAAATGTACATGTTACTTGGGGTAAGTAAAGAAATTGCTTGTTGGACAACTTATCTATCCTGCACGTCTGCGTACATGGAGTGGCATATAAGTTACAGGCGCACATGCTCGTATTAAGGAGAGAGGGTGCCATGAACCAGTCTGTACGCACCAATAAAGGCATGTCGATCTCTGCATTCTTTGTCATGTTATGATTCTCTCGCAGGGGGAGGGAGGGGGTGGGGGGCCGAACAATGCGGCCAAGTCAAGTTGCTGCCTATTTGAAGCCACCACAAGAGGCCGGCCGCTTTCCATTCACGCAGGCTCACTATACTAGGGGTTATGACCGTGATTGATGACCTGAAGCAACAACTAAAGATTACTGGTCCAAGTGCGGCCCGTCAACATCGCGACAGGGCCGGCATGTGCAAGTCAGGCGCTTAGAAGCGGGCCTCCAGTGCTATCAGTAAAGGCTGCTTGACCTAACAGTCTATAAAGAGCAGCTCAAGCTTATCCGCCTAGTTCTCGTCCGACATTTCAGTACCATCAAAGTGCTAGTTTTCACACTGTCCTGTCGTCTCACGGGTTCTTTGATTTTCGCAAGTCTCCTATTTCTACCAGAAACTTCCACATTACGCTCAAACCATCATTATGGCCTACTACGATACCATCAGGAGCTCAGCTGTCTTCTGCAAGCAGGCAATGGCCGAGGAGATGGAGAACTTCGAGTCTCTCTACAAATCCGAGGATTTTGACAGCGGCGTTAACCAATGGCGCCGCAAACACCTCTTTGCGAGCCGCGTTCTCTGCAGCAAGCCTCAAAGGCGCCTCTCTCTATTGGCTGACGGTGGTTTTTTCCCAGCAAGTCCAAGAGGGGTACATCCTTGCATCGACCGTCTGATTACGGGTCCACAGACATCCTTTACCACCCTATCGGAGCCCTAGATCGTTCAGCAGTCTGAACTGGATAGTCTCGGCTATGTTTGGGCCGCGTTAGCCGAGCTCTTGCGCGAAGAACATGCGGGCGCTGCGACATTTCAGGAAGACAGAGTCACAAGACAGAGAGTGCCCGTGAGTCGTTACGGAAACTTGGTACCAACTGCAAGCGTTCAGATTGGCAGCAGCTCGCCGACTAGACCTGACTCAGCGTCTACTTCTTCTGAATCAAGCACTGGATTCATACCAAAACAATCGATTCCCCTTGTCGAGGATATCACTGTGCGTCTAGTGAGCTGTCTAATTCGCTGTGTCGTTAACTACGCTCAGCCGAGCAGCAAGCGGTCTCCCTTTATTCACTTTCGCGACTGGCGCCTTATAAGCATCTACGAAACAGTATATGAAGAAAAGAAAGTTCGAGCAACCGACGATGGCGGCTTGCAGCTATATGCTGGTGAGCAAATGCTCCAGGTGGCAAGTTTGGAAGGGAAAAGGTCATTCCATGCCATCAACAAGAACGGCAAACCAACAGTCTCAGACCAGACTCTTAGCCAAGTAGTTGGGGAGGCACTAGCCCTTCGACGGAGTGAAGGGTATAAACCGATTTCTCAAGAGTAGGCCTAGAAATCCGGACTACAGTATTTACTTCAACTAACAACATTATAGTCTTATAACTATTCTTGCCGTTCGACGTTGGATAAAGTTCTTGCACTTCAAGATACCACATGAGTTTATCGTCAAATACGAGAAGCTTCCCACTGCGAAGCTCGCTCTTGACACGGATTACCTAGTACTCGGTTCTACGGAATGGCTCGACATTAATATGCTGGACCATCGAAAGGAGATCGTGTCACATATTCTAGCCCTAGTGGCCTGGGCGGACGAGCTAGGAGGCAGAGACATGATTGATGGCGCTATGGACATCTAAAGTGGGATTGTTGACGTTCTCTTGTGCGTTCCTGGTATCAGTATATGTGGCAGTAAGCGAAACCTGCGAATATATTCCGCTTCCGTATACTCAAGTGACCTATTCGCCCGCTCCAACAGCATTGGATCAGAAGATCGCGACTGCGCGCTCAAGGGCAGCTAAGGAGCTATATTGTGTCAATATTACTTGCTGCTCTGTAACAGAAAAGAAAGAACCCCTCTTGTTACCGAGGAAAAGCGCCTGCTTAGCCGGTATTGCACAGCTCACTCGATGTCTGTCCGTACTAAGAAAAATAAACCACCTTCAAGAGACCTGATTACAGTGGCAGTAGGCGATATAGACTTGTGAAACTTCCCTAATGGAAGTGAGGCACATGTTGATTGCCTAGTACCACGTTGCGTGGGCTGGCATTGGGAGACCCATCCTCCATTTCCCTTATCTTGCCTAGTTCTTGTTCCGAAAGCAAAAGTGCGATAATGCGATCACGAAGGGATTGGTACGGCTTGTAGGAGATGGTAGATATCTGAATTAGTATGCATGCTGGCTCCGAGGGCGCAAAGGTAGGGTCATCGAGCGCGCGAAGGAAAGAAGTCGAAATGCTCGCCTTATAGAGATAGATATTTTCCTGATCGTTCGACGAGACTAGGACCTGAGGCTTGGACGAGAAAACAAGTCAGCGGAAGGCTGTTTCAAGGCAGTATCTAACGTAGTTGGGTATCATACTGTCCAGGAGGATACATCGGACTCTTTGCCGACACTTGCGCGTAGCCTATTTTCCTGTGCTGTGGCGATGAGGAGGGCTGCAATATATGGATCCTGCAGGCGATCCGTAGGTATCATCTTCTTCAACTTGAGCTTGGACAGCCCCATAATGGATATATGTCGCCGTAACTCTATGGGAAACCCGCATAGGTCCTTTCGCAACATATCGATTCGCCTAAGATCAACATATGCCGCAACGATTGGTGGCCACGCGTCAGGATTCTCCTTGAGTCTCCACGAGAGTCTCCTGAGCTTCAAAGAAAACATCGCATCGAAGGGTTTGGACATGGCGGCGGTTGAAGAGGAAGCGAATATCGGCTCTTTCAAACCTGCATAGTCAGTCCAATGGACAGAGAGGGAGAGGCATGGGAGAACGAACCGGTGGATGAAAGGACTGTCAACCGCAAGAAGACCGCGTATAGCATCGGCTCGGTAGGGCAGTTCCCATTCCCGGTACTCAAATGCGCGACGCATGCGGCCGCCGCCTCGCTTGCCTGCGAGCACCGTCGCCGAGGAGGGCGCCGGGGACGGTTCGCTGAAGGAGCATCGTAGCAGGTCGAGGTAGCGGCCGGTCCAATGGACGGGGGAGACAAGGAGCTGCTCTCGGCAATGAAGGCGGGCAAGCTGGAGAATAGATAAAGGGGTACTAGAGAAAGAAGATGAATCAAGACGCGACCTAGAGCGAGGCAGCGAAGGCGACGCTTCCATAGCCGCCGGGCCCGCAGCGTTTTGTTCGTTGATGGCGGTACGTACGGTAAGAAGATGCGAAGCCGTGACTGCAGGTGACGCGACTGCCTGTCGAGACTCGAAATGGACCTGACGTAGGAGGCGCTAGTGATTACCTAATCACATTGACCTCATGCCGTCCGTGGCTAAGAATCAGCGCGGACAATAACGTCGAATGTGCATAGTATTCATTCGGACGCTGTCGCGAATGGTCGGTGGGTTCCCTGTATTCGAACCTGACTCGTAGTGGCAAGTTCCTGCTCTATATTTGCAGGGCAGTCAAAGCGTCGGCCAAGCCAGCGACTTATTTTTACCCGTTGATCTTGGTGTGGGGCCACAGCAGCCCAACTAAGTGTCTTCGCCACTTAGTTGGCCCAAAAAATCCGGCACAGCCCAAAAAATCCGGCACAGCAGGGTCCTCAATTTGGGGTGCAAAATCAAGGGAAATTCTACGCTTCGCTTCATGGTGCCGTCAATGCGACTTCAAATAGCTAAAATATACATGTGATCAATAGCTGCGGATCACCTAAAGACGCAAGTAACAACGAAAAGTGAAAAAATCACGTCTTTGGGCCTATTTAGGAGCTGCCGCCTTCCAGTCGAAGAGATAGGAAGACCGCGTTTGTGAGTCCAAATAGACGTATTATGTAGTAATTTCGCCTGTTGTGCGTCTCTGAGAGCTATTTTATCCATACCTGTGTTCCTGGAGCGTCTGCTGTATCTTGTTGGACGATCAGGTGCGCGGTCGAGGCATGGTGTATCGACTACCGCTTCAACCGCTGCTAACGGCGGCGATGAGGTATATTCTCTTGCGTGTCGAGTAAATTGTCCTCGTCTTCATCGTCGGCGCCATCCTCACTATGTTTGTCAAGATCGAGGCCTGTGAAATAGACGGTATCGTCACTGCCGGGCAACGACGACATATCTGTAAGTGGGCGAGGTCGGGTCGCTGCGCGCGACATCTCTGGCGGAGTTATTTCTCTTCGTGGTATCATAGAAAAGGATTCCTTGGATGGCTCTTTGAGCTCCCGCATGAGGTATCGCAACTTTGCTCCAGAGTGTAGAACTCAACGTCTCGTCCCGTAAACTCTAGCCAGGGCTTAAAGTTCAATGTCTTGACTCTGCCATTGACTAACTGCTTCTTCCCGACTTTATAGTCTTCTCGGATCTTCTGCATCTCTCCACGAACTCGTTTAAGATGCATCCTTATCTCCTGGCGCGTTTGAAGCCGGGTTTGCTTTGCCTGGAGCTCCTCATACTCCCGGGTGATGTCGGCCATGCTGGAGCTCGTGATAAACTCTCCGCGCGGCCTGACAATCTTGCCTCTCTTCATTCGATTCGCATACGCCTGGGTTCGGCTATTCTTATCGCTGACTATGCCCTGGGAATGTGACGCCATCGCGATAGACTCGGTGTTCACTTTCGCAAGAACCCGCAAGTTTTCTCGTGATGGCGAGCTCATGAGGGCCCATACCGTTGCCGGATATCATTGAGGGCATCCGCGGCGACTTGGAAACGCGTCTCCGAGGGTAGGAGCGAGGCGTATGCAGGATTGATCGGCTGCTGTTGTCGTAGCTGCTCGTGGAGGATCTTGGTGATCACCGGCGCTGGGTCGACAGGAAAGAGGCCTGTTTTTCAAATGCCGCCATAATGTTATGCCGCGTGAAGCCAGCCTCATATACGTCCTGAAAAGCTGTGAGAAGTTGACCCGCGAAAATGATATGTTGCCTTCTGCGAGCGACTTCGAAGCGCTTTCTGATGTGCTTACTTTAGTGGCTGGAATGCCCCAACATCAAGCGGCTGCATGAGGTGGGTGGAATGCGGCGGAAAATAGCAATGATGATATCAAACTTGATACAATACTCAGCAAAGTCAAGGGTGGTATGCCCTGTAAAGCCATCCACAACAAGCAATCGGTAGATCTTCTCGTCGTCAGGCCGTTGGTTTGGCGGCGCCTCCACGCGACTCATCCCCATGTTGGGGCGCCGAAGATGCTCGTCACAGCCGAACCACTCTTCCAGCGAATTTCCTGACTGTTTTGCTTGCGCTGACGATGCCCAAGACCAGCGGTTGAAATGCCTTGCCCACTCAAGGTGTATCTCTGCGTTGGAAAAGCCAGTTGGCGACTGGGCAAACCGTACGCCTGTCATGATGTCGATGCCGGCCCAGTTGGTGGTAGGGTAATGTTGGAAAACAAGCCAGGGTGGAAGAGAGTCCCCCACTGCGTTAACTGAGGCAATTACCGTGCAGGATTCTCGGTTTGCTGGGTCTAAAACTCAGGGCCGGGTGCTCTTGACTCTAGTGGTGCGCGTGATGAGAACTTGGATGCGTTCTCGCAGGCACCCAATGCGTATTCCGGCCTCGTCTTCATTCCAGATCTCTGAACTGCCAATACGGTAGCTGGTGATGATTTCTCGAAGCTTTGAGTAGAAAAATTCGACTTCTTCTACCCCGTGGGCTTCAAAGGACTTCCGGGCTCGTTCAACTGCTTTGAGATACGTCTTCGCGATCGCAGGATGACTTCCACGCCAATTGTCAAGCCAACTTGACGAGACCGGGCGGGCATTGGGATCTCGACGCATTCTTATTGCATTTGCAACAGCTTCAAGTTGCTCTCTCGTGGCGGGCATGCCGGTGCGTTCCATCCACTGTACATACGCAACCAGGGCGTCGTCTTCGTCCTCCGTCAGCGCCAATGGACGCCCTGGAGCACGGAAAGGGTTTCTTATGAAATTAATGGCTCTCTGTACGGATGAGCTCTTCACATTGTAACGGATGGCCGCATCTCGCACGGAAAGAGGCGTTCTTTTTGGTGTTGTTGAGCGACGAACATCGGCTCTGGGGTCGCGACGAGACGCCAGAACGGCTTTGCTGCTGCCTCCAGGGTAGCCATGTTATCTGTCATAATGTATTCCGGCAAAAAGATACGTAAATAAAGTCAAGTTGCGCGAGAAAACGCGGTTGAGATGCATAGGGTTGACGTTTTGGAGGTGGGCTGCTGTGCCGGATTTTTTGGGCTGTGCCGGATTTTTTGGGCCAACTAAGTGGCGAAGACACTTAGTTGGGCTGCTGTGGCCCCACACCAAGATCAACGGGTAGAAGTTAAGAACGGATCAAGTTGATCCACCAGTGGACTTAGCTCACCAAAACAGCGGGGGAAAGCCCCTGCCGGATTGGTGCAATCTCCCGCCTTGGCCGGGCCTTTGAACCTACACCCCGGACTGCTGCATTCCGGGTCTCTGAGCCCAAACGATCGACTGTAGAAGCCGACTCTAAGCACAAGCTTTCCGGGCGGCACCTTGTTCCGCCAGAGCAGGTCGGCCGCCAATTTGATCTCGGTGAAGTTGGTGTGGCTCTGGACAATGGAGCCGATGGGGTTATGCTCATCCCAAACCCCCTATCGAGCTGTTCAGGCCGTGGCTACTTTGAGACTACACCAAGGGCTGGCTGACATGAAGGTCTTAGGACATGACGTCGCCCAGTCGGCATACTTGAGCAAGCTCGCAACATAGAACCTGTGGTCCAGAGCATGTACATGTATTAGAAGGTTTCGGTAGTTGAAACTGTGAGGAAACCACTAGGCTGTACAGGCAAAAGTGAAGTGACACTACAACAGATGACCTGGTAGTGGACCCTCCATGGAGGTGCTGGTGGCAGCTGACAGAGACAGTAACACTCACTACTTGAGATACCAATAGAGGCTGATATGGTGAATATCAAGCCGTAGCTCCCGCGGGCTGAGGATTCAAACGTGGTGCGAAGCGTCTGGAGAAGCAAGGGATAGTTGGCCACGTCCTTCTGCTCTAAACCACCACGGCTCGGGGCCCCGGGGTATTTCCAGTCAAGATCGACCCCGTCAAACCCGTATCGGGCCATGAAAGACACGAGGTTATCCGTAAACTTCTGACTTTTTGCCGATATCGCCCACAATTGCGGGAAATAACGGCTGCGTCGCTGTGTCGTTGTCTGAGAATGTCCAGCCGCCTATGGAGACGAAGACCTGCAGTTCCGAGTTGCTGGACTTTACATTCTTAATATCGGTAGTCTCGGCCAATGAACCCTCCAGTGTGGCAGAGTCCATAGTGGTGACCTGGAGCGTACTCGGATCGATACGTTCATCAGAGTTGCGGTGAGCAGTCTCAACTCTTACTCTTCTCGAGGGCTTCTCACCATGCAAAGGTGAAATTGACATGCTTCAAACCATCTACAGGGATGGCACTGGGAGGGAAGGTTCTGCACGATCTCGCTGACCAGGCTTCGTAATAGCCGATGACTTTGTTCCGAAAGCTTACGCCGCTTCCTCCAGGCGGAATCGGGGGGTGGAGAACGCAGTTGGACTGGCAGCCCTTTTCGCAGAACTCAGCAGTGCAACCGCAGAAGCCATCCTCGCTGCAGCACACATTAAGGGGGCAAAGCTTGCTTGAGAGTGAGTTAGGGTTACGTTACACCATTGCAATTGATATTTGTGCCGATGCCACCACACTCACTGGGAGGATCAGCAAATTGCCCGCACTCGGGTTTGGCGTCACACTGCGCGCAGTCACCACCGCAAAAGGTTGCTCCAAAGCCGCAAGTTCCTCTGTCTGTGCCCCGAAAGAAGCCGCAGCATGCTTGAGTCTTGCATAATACTCCTTTCTTGCACGGATAGTCGCCACCAGCTCTTTGGACAAGTTGGCTCGCATTTCTTGACTCATGAACAAGATGGTTGTCCACGTCGACGGTTCCCTAGGCGAGGCGTCTCGTTGGGAGAAGGCTGCCTGATCCCTACCGGACTTATACGCAACTGCAAGCTAGGCAGAAATCTATAATAAACTTAGAAGGTAATAAAGACGTAACTGTACGATATACTTTATTCTAATTTATATGCCCTTTAACCATTATGCCTATTGCATGCTCTCCTTGCGAGTTACATAATTGGTAATATTTATTATAACTATAATCAAATTATATTGCTATTCGAAAAGTTAGTTACCGGCTAAAACTCGTCAAGGCTAATATCTCCTTCCGGATTTCCTCATTCCTCTTAATCAACTTCTTAATCCGATCTATAATCATCCTGTTCCTCAAGGCGGTAATAGGCGCTGAAAAGCTAAAACTCCACCCCTTTAACCTAGATTTTAAATAATCAATCCCCTCGAAATTTCTTCTATGCTCATCGCCTAATTTCGCTATATTATTCTAATTTCGTTGGGTGACAACCGTTCGTTTCCATAGCGGACTGGCCGTTGCAAGTCTAATAAGGACAGCAAGAAGAATTTTTGAGATCCTCATTTAGCGAGTAAAGCGCCAAGACTGAGTGATAGTTGAAGGTGGGGAAGGTAGATGTAAGGGCGGCTGGTCGTAGGTGGTTAAAATAGGGATTAATCAAGCTTATATATAAGTAGCCGTTAGTTAAGTTCTCAGCGGAACATCTAATAAGTGGAACGGCCGGCTAGAACGCAACGGTAGTAATGCCGATATTGTCACGAAAAAGCATAGCCACCTATATATTGCAGGCGACAACGTTAATTAATATATATAAGCTTCGTAATAGATATTACGATAAAAGTATAGGTTCACCGTAAATATGCTTCTATTTTTAGAGGAAGTGCTTCTACTTCTAGAGGATAGGCTGCCCTTTTTAGAGGATATTTTATAAAGCGCCGGTAGCGGGGCGTGAGCTATTCGTCTCTACCCCTCCGCTATAGCTTTCGAGGTGCCTTACTATCCCCAGCCCCTACTAACCCCTTAATTAAACTATAGTATATTAATTTTAATAGCGTTAGAATATATTAATTAATAGGCAATATACTATTCGGCTATAAACCTTTACTTTATTCTTTAAAAGCTCTAAGATATATAAGAGCAAAGTATAGCGGTATTAAAAAGCTTACCGCGAGCTTAGCACTTGCTAGCCTACTACCGGTCGAAGCGCGAGCGACTTTAAAAACATAGGGCTATTAAAAAGCGGCACTCTAAGATAATAAAGGTTAATATATATAGAGTAAAATAGAAATAGATAAGGTAAGCGATATTTCTATTATATTTAAGTAATAGGCTAATAAGACTAAATACTATATATACCTATTAGTCGATTTACTTAGTTATTTTATAGAATTAATAAAGGAAGATATTATAATATTTTTAAAGTAAATACTTAATATATATTAAAGGATTTATAAGAGAAGTACTATATATACCTATAAAAGAATTCTTTTTTAAGTATACTAGAAGTCTATAAGAGTTAGTTTTAGTAAGTAGGTAAATAAAGAGATTAATAATATAAGTTTTATTTTAATTATAAAAGTTTATATCTTATATAATTATTTAGTCTTTCTTAATAAGCGCTAGCGTATATAGTTAGCCTTCTTAATATTACTTTAAGTATATATAGCTATATATACTAAAGTACTTATATATACGCGACTTAATATAAACGCCGTTAATAACTACTACTTTAGCTATAAAGATAAAGCGACTTAGGTAGACTATATAGATAAATTTAACTTAAAAGAGGATAGTTTTAAGATAATTTACTATAAGGACGTTTAGCTACTCCTCCTTAAAAACCTAGACGAAGGAAGAGATCTTCTAGCTATAGAGGTAACGCTAAGGTTTATAAAAGGCTAAGAGCGAAGAGAAAACCTATAAGTAACTCCTTTATACTTATACTAGCCTTAGCTTATACTAGGTTCCTAGTAAAACCTTTATTTTTTTATAAGGTTAATAACTTATTATTTAATACTATGCTTTATCTTTTAGCCCTTATACTTCTTAACTAAGTATTTAAAGCGAATATTAAGAAAGTAAACGACTTTTATTAAATTAAAGTCCTATCCCTATAGTATTCTTTAGAGTTTTATTAGCGGAAGAGTATAAGAGATATGCTAATATTCCGCTAAGTTATATTAACGAACGATAAAGTAGTATATATATTTAATACTAAGGCGCTTTATTACTATACCTACCTTTACTATTTATAAAGATAAGTCTTATAATAGGCTTTATATAGAACCTAAATCTATACTATATATACTAAGGCTTAGGAAAAGCAGTTAAAAGTATATAATTAGGTTAGTATATAGCTTTACTTACTAACCTTTCTAGGCACCGTAACTTAAGTATAGCTATAGTAAGTTATATACTATATTAATATAGTAACTTACTAAGCCTATATTAATTAAAGAGTTTAGTACGATATAATAATAATATTCTTAGGACGCCCCTTAAATAAAGGTATTATTAAAAGCGGCCGGCTATATAAGCTAGTATACTAATCTTAAGGCACTAACTAATACTAGTACTATTAAGCTAAGGAAGATTAAGATAAATCCTATACTTATTAGTCTTAATAGTCTTTATAATTCTCTTAGTAAGGAGGGTTATCGCGAGTTACGAACGATTAAGGAGGCTAAGGAAGCTAGTATATAGCTATTTAGGATATATCGTATTAAAGAGAATAAAGTACGATCGATAAGGTCGTACCTATAGAAACTAGCTAAAGTTAATATTAAAGATAAGTTCTGTAATACGATCTATATTATAGAGATTAATTCCTAACTTAAGAACGAGAGCTAGTCTTTCTTAGATTTAACGCTAGGATCTTAGTAACCTTAATAATCTTATAGCTTAGAAGAAAAAAGACTTTTAGCTAAACTTATTTACGCTAATATAAAGGAACTTAATAATAAGACGAGATTAAAATACTAGCTCTATATAATATATATAGTAGTTACGCTAAGAAGGGAGATTAAGTCTTATTCGCTAAAGATAGTAGTTAAAAATATTATAATTAGCTTCCTAGAAATATATAGAAAGGACTAGTACTTTATATATTTTTAGGATAAGATAGCGTCTTAGACTAAATAGTCTTATAAGTATTTCTCTACCTATAAAGTAAGAGATTATCTTATCTCTTAGTATTTCTAAGGACTTAGCGTATAGCTAGTTATATATCTAGAACCTAATTATAAATTAAAGAATATTTCCTTTAAGGATATAAATAGCTTTTAAAGTTATTTAGCTAAGGCTTATAAGTATAATATCTTTAACTATTATAAAATTTCCTTTAAGTCTTAGCTAGTAACTTTACGTAGTTTATATATAGTATTAAAGAAGTATATAGTATCTTACTTAATAAAAGGTATATATCGTAAATCAAATTCTTATATAATATATCTATAAAATAAGGTTTATAAAAATAATAGCTTAACTTTCTCTTCTTTAATTTAAAATATAACTACGTTTAGTTATAGGTATTAATTATATAAGGCTCTAAAATTTTCCTTTACCTTAATCCTCTATAATACCTCTATCTTAAATAGCTTTTTTTTTGTAAATAGTATACTTAAGCTCTCGCGAAGAGAGATACGAGAAGTATATAAAAAATATATAAAGGTAAAATTAAAAGTAAGGGGTCGGATAAGTAAGGCAGAGAGATTTAATTCTTATAGGGGCAGTAATAAAGGTAGGGGAGTAATTATTATATTGCCTTAATTATCCTTCTTTCCTCTATCTAACGCCTTTCTTTATACCTATCTAGCATCTTAATTAATAAAGAAGATCCTACTTAAAGAAGCTACTAATATCCTTTTAACTACTAAGCTTTTTACCGGTTTTCCCCTCCTTTCTAGCCGTTACTAGTATATTCGTCTTATCTCTCGCTACCTCTATAGGAAGCTATCGCTACTTCTACTTCCCCTCTTACCCCTACCCTCCTCTCTATACCTCTTTTTAGCTCCTTCCTTAAAACATATTTTTTAGCTTCCTAGGTCCCTTATACTAAGGGATATCTCTAAGAACTATAAAATTAGGCTACGCTTCGCGATACACCCCCTTAGCTATAGCCTGCCCTTATAGTAAGGGTATAGCTAATACGGCTTCGGGCTAGTAAGCGTATAGAGGAGGTCTTAGTTTATACTTATCCCTTACTTAAGAAATCCGGGTTTTAGCCCTAGGCTCTTTTAGACCTACTTTAGGAAAAAGGGGCTTAAGGAGGAAATTAAGTCTTATAAGAAAGGGGGGCTTCTCTAAGGATAAGTCCCTAAAAGGGGGCCTTTAAGAAGAATAATTCCTAATTAAGCTAGGGGCCCTCCTTTAGGATAAGTCCTAATTCCTCTCTTTAGCTATAGACGTCTCCTTCCTCTTATATACTATTAGCTCCTCTCGTAGACTCTTAAGGCGGGCTTCTAAGGATAGCTTCTCTTAAACGTCTTCTAGCCTAATATACTATAAAAAGACAGCTAGCTTCTACTTCGGTAAGGGCTTTATAAGACCGTTAGCTTTTATTAATACCGTTAAAGCCTAATAAACGGAAATAAGTCCCTTTTAGACCTCTTAGCGTAACTAATACTAGTAGATATAGATATACTATAGCTAGGTCGATAGCTTACTATTTTCCTCTATAAGAATTTATATAGTTTACGTATTATTATATTCTATAATTAATAGGGTCGGAATTTATAGTTATAGAGATATTAATAGCCGGCTAAGGAAAATCGCTTCTTTTAACGCTTCTAAAAGAGCTAGTAGCTCTACCTCCGTGCTTAATATAGTAACGATAGCTTACTTTAAAGCTCTCTAAGTAATAGTTCCTTTAAATAGGGATATAATATACCCTTATAAGCTCTTTCTACCTAATAAATTATCTATAAAGGATAAATCGCTTAAATAGAAGAAGATTTCGGCAGCTAATTTCCTTCCTTGCCCTCCTAAGCGTAGACTATATAATCTCGTTAAATAGAGATAAAGGATAGCTCGGTCTATTACTTTTTAATACCTAGGGCTAGGATTCTAGTTATACCTAGCTAGCCGGGAGACTATAAAAGAGATATCCGGTCTAGTAGAAATAGCTAAAAAAAAGCAAGGAGCCTACCTTCTATTAATATTAGTATTTCTCTTACTCCCTAGCTTAAAAGGATAGATTAGGTAAAAGCTCTTCGTTTAATATAGGTATAGAGGGAAGCTTCTTATTAAGGGAATTAAGGAGGAATTTATAAGCGACCTTATCGATATAAGCGTCCTAGGTAAGCTAGATAGTCTATTAGGACTTATTCTAAAGGATTTATATCCCTAGGAACTACTTTAGCTCCCTTAGCTTAGTTATCTTATATCTTTATTATAGGCCTTATATAGCCTCCCTAGTAGTAGCTTCTTCCTCTTTTAGGTAGGCCTAGATAATATTATCGACGTAGAAGAAGACCGTAATTTTACCCTTTTATATTATATATAGTTCCTAAGGGACTTTCTTAAAGCCTAGGGCTTCGAAGGAACCTATTAAATGCTATTACTAAAAAAGGGGTAATCTTTATAGTTTATATAGAGCTTTCCTAAGCTATAGAACCTTTCCTAGCTATTAGAAGCTTAGTAGAAGGCGTATATAGATAACTTCTTCTTCTTTAAGTAAGCAGTTAATAAAGGCGTTAACTATATCTATTTATTTAAGCTTAAGGTGGAATTTAGCTGCTATAGCTATAAGGGTCCGAAAAGACATCCTTACTAAGGTAGTTGCCCTAGTAGGAAGATCCCCTTTTTCTTATTAGTTCCTATAGATAACTAACCGGGCCTTATACTTTTAAAGGAAGCTATATTTATTAGTCTTATAGATAAAGACCTACTTATAGCTAAGGACCTATTTTCCTCTTACCTTTTCCTTAAGGACCTCTTTAAAAGACCCTATCTCTTTATATAAGGCTAGGTAGTCTTTCTAGGCCTAGAAAAACTAGTCTCTTCCTTACTAATAATAGCTTAAAAAGCCGGCCTACTATAAACGCTCTATAGGAACCGTCTTCTATTAGCGTTAGATAGAAGTTAGAAAAACGATTAAAATAAAGGAGAGGTTAGTCTTTTTTAGTATTAGGCCCTATACCTTCCTTTACTTCTTAAAGTAAGGATAAAAAGGTAGCTAGGTAATCCTTTAAGAGAGGTGCCTTTCCTACCCCCTTAAGGGTTAAGATAGGAAGACTAACTAAAAAAGCTGCTTCTAGATCTTCTTTTTATTCTATAAGAGGAGGCATAGGGATATAGGCGTATTCTAGCTCTACTACTTTCCTATAGTCTACTTCTTTATCTAGATTATTTAATTTAGTAGCTTCCTCTTTTTCTTCGAAGTCGGCGTTATCCTTAACTACTTTAATATCGGTTTCTTCTTTTATTTCCTTATCTAGGACCTCTTCTTATAACTATAGGGAAGGGGGGATTTAGATCTTTTAAATTAGCTAACGTTATAAAAGTAAGAGGGGCTATTAATCCCTCTTTCCGTTAAAGAAGCTAGATTTATCGAAAATTATATCCCTAGTCGAAATAACCTTCTATAAAAGAGGAATTTAGATCTAGAAGATATTTATAAAATTATAACTAATAAGGTAACTAATAAAGGCTTTAAGATTAAGCTTTCTTTTCTTCTTCCTTTTTAGCTATATATCGGTAGTTATAGCGTATACCTTATAGCTATAGGTATAAAGGTAGGCTAGCGAGGCCCTTTTCTTTATAAAGAGCTTAAAGGGTAATTTCTAGTCTATTCCTTAGGTCCTTAAGGTCTAGTTCTAAAGGTAATAAGCGGTCTTAATAACTTCCCTCTAAAGGTTATAGGGAAGCCTTATAGTAAGTCTTATTATACGGGCCCTTTTTATTATAGCACCCTTTAATTATTATATACTAGTCCCTTAGTATAGGGCTAGTATATTAACCTTACTATTTACTTAGATCTAGTATAGGTTTAATAGGTAATTAAATAAACTAGCTACTATATATAATTAAACGTATTATATAGACTAGCTACTATATATTATTATACGCGTTAAATACGGACTAGCTACTAGTCTTATAAGTTTAAAGTAAGAGTAGTAATAACTATTTATATTCTTCTCTACCTACCTAAGATCTAGCGGGTTCTCTATCTTTTATATATACTATAGTAAGCGTAAGACCTTACTTAAGGCTTTAACCGAGTAATATCTTAACCTTATAATTATATAATAGTAGTATAGCGTATTAGCGATATTTCCTAGTATTTTCCTTAAGTAAGCATAGATATTTCTCTATAATTTCCCTACTATATTCTTATAGTAACTTCTTAGGGAAATATCGGTATAATCCTTAAGGAGCTATTATTACTTAGGAAATTATAGTATATTCCCTATATAATATATCCGTAGGGGAAATCTCTATAAAATATCTATATAATCCGCTTAGTTATCGTTTCTAGGATTTCTAAGTAATTTCCTAGAGTTTACTTAGTAGCTTCTAAGTTCCTTCTTTTATAAGGAGCCTTAAGGAGTTAAGGGTAACTTCCTTAAGAGAGGCCGATATTATTATAGGTACTTAGATTATCGACTATACGGTATCCTATAATAAATACCTAAGGCGAAAGAATTAACCGATATCCTTATTAGTCTCCTATAGTATTTAAGCGAGAGTCGCGCTAATAAGGAATTATAATAGAGTTATATAGATTTCTAAGGTTAGTATAGGGAATAACTTATATCTTATTTAGGACGTAACTTAGTATAACTAATACTAAGGGCGCGAGGCGGCTAAGCTAGGAGTAAAATACTATTAGAACTAAGGGCGCTAAGTAGCTAAGCTAGGGTAATAAATAAGTAAGGCTAGGGGCGTAATATAGCTAAGCTAGGGAAAACTAATTATAACTAAGGGCGCTCTATAGCTAAGCTAATAGAAAAAAAAATAAGACTAAGGATATAATAAGGCTAAACTAATAACTAACCGTCTTACGCTATAGGGGTAAGGGTAAGGTAAGGAATCTCCTCCTTAGCTTCCTCCTTTATTAGATCCTTAGGGCCTACTAGTATATCGTCTAGGGTATTTTATATATTAAAGGCTTTATAAATAGGCACGCTATAAGCGTTATTTAGGGCCGGTTCTACTAGGAGTATTATAGCTAGTCTATTATAAGAGGCTAGAACCTAGTTATAGATTACTACTATTAGTACCTATATAGTTAGGCCTAGGTTTTAGAACCTACCTAAGTACGTGTTAATAAACTTCTAGTTTAATAAGTTAAAATAAGCTATTATATTAGCTATATAAAGGCAGGCTACTACTAGCGTATAAAGGGGGCTAACGCGGGCCGCTTTTTAGTATACCGCGGCGAGCTTAGGCGAGTTATCTAGGAGGTAGGCAGCGAAAGCAAACTAATAGATAAAGCCGGCGGGTACTCTAGTAAGGGCGGCGTACTAGCCGAGCGAGAGGTCGGCGTCGGCCTCCTTATAGATAGCGGCGAATAAATTTACCTAAATTATAGCCGCGTTTAAAGCTCTATAGACTAGCGCTTTTAACCTAAAGTAAACGATACCTATATAGCCGTTTATATTAGCTAGGTTATTATAGTATACTATAAAAAGTATAATAGGGAATAGTCTAGGTTTTTTATAGCTTAGAACCTAAAAGGGGTTAAGCTTTTATTAGACTAATATTAGGGCTTATTCCTTAGTAAATAAGTTAGCCCGTTTAAAGGGAGTAAAAGGTAGGGCCGCGGCGGCGGCGAGTAAGCGTTTAGCGAATAGGTTCCTTAATAGCTCGTTAAAGGTAAGGTCTACTATACTAGATCCTCTAGGTTTAGCCGGGGTATACTTAAGGCTCTCCTTAAACTTATAGGTTCCCGGTATACCGGTAGCCTCGCGCTCCTCCGCGGTAGTAGCCTTAAATATCTTTAGATAAGTAAGGAGGCACTTTACGCTAGTAACGGTAGCGATAATCTTAAGTATCTTAGCGTTTATAGAGGCGACCTATTTAAATAGGAGCTTATTAACGACGTCGGCTAAGATAGTAGCGATCTATATAGTTCCGAGGGCGCTAGTTATTATCTTAGTTTTATTAGGGAAGATAGCCCTATCTAAGTTATATAGCAATAAAGGGAGAAGCTTATCTTTATTAAATAATAAGGTAAACTACTTATAGGCGTTATAAGGGGTACTAAGGGTTTTTCCTATAATACTTAAAACCGATAATAGTAAGTTACTAAATAAATTACTAAAGCTTAATAGTAATAAGGTATAGTTATTAAAGCGAACGTATAAAGGAGTACTAAGATTATAGTAATAAAAAGCGCTAACCTACTATAGTTAGATAGTTAACATTATATTCTTATTAGTTTAAGTAGTTATAGGAGTTATAGTAGTATTATAATAAGCGGCGGCGCTATAAGGTATAGAGAAGTATAGCTAGTTATAGTTATATAGGTTACGGGCTTTAAATAAGGGAAGAGATAAAAGGGCGTAGTATATACTATTTTCTATTAAGCCCGCGTTAAGATCGTATCTTTCTTTAGTAAAGAGGTCGCGGTAGTTAGTATATATACTATAATTATCTTATTTCTACTTAGTAAAAGCGGCTATATTAAACTTAAGGTTATAGAGGAGTTCTACTTTATTCCTATATAATTAAACTACTTAATAGAATCCCTTAAGGCTTAAGTATAGTAGTTAGCGGTAGATTTAGTTAGAGAAATACTAGCGAAATACTAGGTCCTTACTATACTTATAGCCTTAGATAGTAAGAACCTTATATATAGGTATAAGAAGGGCGCGGTTTAGTATAAAAAAGGGAGTATAAAAGGATAGGGAAATTAAGTTCTTAAAATAAAAATAAATATAGGTACTAAAATATAGTATTAGATTACTATTTATAGCGGGCGGCCTATTAATACTTATTAGCTAGTTAACTTATCCTTAGACTTTTAAGAGAATAAATAGTAACGGCGCGTATTATATACCGTTATTTCTCCCTTAGCTATAGCGGCTCGTACTATTATATAGCGCGCGTATAGAGCTTCTAGGTATAAGTAATACGACCTTATAACGCTCCTTACTATATATTAAATTCTTTAATAAGGTCTTTAGCGACGATATCCTTAGCGGCTACCTAGGAATTATAGCTACTTAGCTAGCCTTTCTAGCTAATAAGGTATTTTATATAAGCGGTCCCTTAGCTATATTTATAAGTTTTAAAGTTAAGGATTCTTTTAACTTCTTAGTAGTTAGTATTAGGTTCTAGGCTAAGTTAGGGGTTTAGTCGTTTAGCCGGCTATAGCTAAATAATAGAAACGATATTATAGATATTTAGGGATCTAGCTAGGTTAAGGCGGTAGGCTAGATAGCTAATCCGTTTAAGGACTTTAAACGGTCTTATATAGCGTTCCTTTAACTTTACTACCTATCTATTAACTACGCTATATCCTTTCCCTAGCTAGAGCTATACTTAATCCCTAGGCTTAAACTCTAGCGCTTAGTACTTTACGTTATACTACTTTTTTATTCCCGCTTAGGCTAAAGTAATCGAGATCCTAGCTTAGTCTTAGAGTATCTCCCTATCTATTTATAGGGGGCCTTCCTTAAGGTATCGCTTACTATTATCTATCTATATCTTAGTTAATAGCTTACTTAGAAAGGTACTAATTATTAAAGAGTAAGAGTTATTAAGGGTAAATTAAAGTAATAGTAATACGTTAACCTATTAATAGGATAAAAAGTTAGTTATAAAGAACTAAAGCGTAGTTTTAACTACCTAGTTATATTATTTTAATAAGCTATCGGTCTAAGGATACTAAGCTATAAATACTAGTAACTTAGACCTATATACTATCTATAGTCCTTTTTAGAACGCTAAAAGGAACTTAGGGTCTTAGTTAGAAATAATCTAAGTAGGAATCCCTTAGTTATAATATATTAACTTAGTAAATAGTACCTTAGCTTAGTCCTCTATAGTAAACTAATTATAGCTTAAGATAAGGAGCCTTATTTTTAAGAACTTATTAGTTACTATTAGTAGTATATTATAGTAGACCTTAATAGGTAGTATTTATAGAGTTCGGTCTATAAGGACGTTTAAGAGCTTTATTATAAAATCTATAGCGATTATATAAAAAGGTAAGGCTAGGGAAGTAATTAAAACTAACTTATTAAGGGCCTTTAACTAGTTAGTTTAGTTCCTATAGTAAGCGTTATACTTATTAATAAAACTATTAATAAGTTTCTTAAGGCTAGTAATAGTAAATATAAAGGATAATTCCTCCTATATCCTTCGCTATCTAAGGTAGAATTTATACGTATAGTCGTCGGCGATAATTTCCTTAGTATAAGTAGTAGGGATATAAAGCTAGTAACGACTTTTAGACTTAACTAAGTAAAGTAACCTATTCTACTAAATAAATAAAAGACCGACTTAAGACTTATTACTTTTAAGCTACTTTAGTATACTAGCCTACCTAGGTTCTTTTATATATACTTCTTAGATCCTTTAGTATAGGTTAAGTTAGATAAAGGATTCTATAACTATATATATATATTTAACTAGCGCTTTATCTTCCTAAACACGGTTTAATTCCCTAGGTTTATATTTCCTAGGTATTATAAATAGTAGTTAAGATAGTATATTAGTAAGGATATTTATAGTTCTAGGAATATAGTAGACCTTTAAAGGAAACTAGCTAAGGTATTATAAAGCGAGCACGAGCTAATTATTTATCTTTATATTAATAGTAAATAGTAATATATACTTTAGGATTACGCTTATAGCGGCGTAGTTAGTTAGTATAACGACCTTTAGTAGTAAGGTAAAGATAATATATAACTAAAGCTTTTAATAAGCTTAAGAAAGATAGGTAACTTTAAGTTTAGTAAGCTAGTATCTAAGCTCTTTACTAGTTAGGCGTTTATTAAAGTAAAGGATTAGCTAGATACTTATTTAAGGCGGGGTTCTTCCTAGGTTCTAGTTTACCCTTAGTACTAAGTAAAAGGCTACTACTATAAAGCCTAGCTTATAGCTAGCGTTAATTTATAAGAATAATAGCTATTATAGGTCGAAATAATATAGCTATATTAGTTTTATAAAAGCATTTATAATATCTTAGAAAGCTTATTTCTTTACTAAGGATAGTTTATACGTTACCTTAAAGGTATATTTATTCCTTACTAATCTTTTAAGTAGCGCTTAACTATCTCGCGCTTTTTTAAGTATCGCTATTTTCCGAACTTAAAGCGCCTCTACCTTTTAAGAGAAGTAAGCTACTAAGTACTATAGCTAGTTAACTAAGCCGAGCTACTTTTCTAGTACCTATAGGGTATTTAGAAACTCTATATCTTATAATACCTATACTTATTCTTTAGTATTTATTAGGCTAATACTATTAACTTAAAATCTTAATAGTTTTATAGATAGGTAGCTTAGGAATAATTTTAATTTAGCTAAGGCTAGGTTATAGTCTATAAAGAGTTAGAAGATAGCCTAAAGGTAATAAATATAGTTATCTTTTATATCTAAGTATATTACGATATCGTCGATATACCTAGAAGAATACTCTATATATTCTTAGAGGATTTAGTCTATAAATTATTAGATATATATAAGTAAGTTCTTATATCTTATTAAGGCTACTATTAGTTATTTTAAGCTTCTATAGCTAATTACTATAAACCTTTCCTAATACTCTTTATAGATAAGGAACTAATAAAAGAAGGACTAAGTATCTATAGCGGAAATAAAGCGTTTCCTTTATAGCTTTTAGATTATATCTCCTTAAAGCGGTATTAAGTAAACGTCTAAGATAGTTATACTATTAAGAGTATAGAGGTCTATTACTATTCGGCCCTTTTTATTACTATATATAGTTCTCTAGACTATAAATATAAGGTAAGTAAATAGGGTTGCCTTTATAGCTTATTTTATACGCCCCTTTTAATATAGGTCCTTATAGGTTTAGTTAATTAGCGCCTTATCCTTCTAGCTAAGTAGGTAAGCCCTAAAAGCTAGTTTTTATAAGTACTAATTTTCTACTAGCGGAATACGTATATAGTAGTTTAGATAGACCTTAATAATACCCTAGTCCTTTTATAAGGTTAGGAAGAAGGCGACCGTATATTAGATCTTTTCTATAAATATAAGGTCTTAATTATAGATTTTAATATCCTTTAAAATAGTTATCTTTAAGAGGCTATAGTCTTATAAAATCCTAATCTTATAGTTTAGAATCTATCTATATATTTATAGAGGGAGTTCCCTTTTAGCGGACTTAGGGCTCCCTTCCTCTAAGGTTTCTTTTAATAGGTTAGTATCTTAGTATAGTTCGCGATATTCTATAGTCTTTTATATAGCTAGCTCTTTAGTTAGAGTTACCCTAGCTAGGGTTTCCCTAGGTAGGTCGATCTATAAAAACTATATTTTATCGCTAAGGTCTATTAGTATACCTAAGTACTATCCTTTCTTAAATTAAACGTAGTAAGCGGTAGTATTAACTGCTATAACTAAAGTTATACCTTAGATTAAGTTACTAGCTAATAATAAGTCTCTTAAAACCCTCGTAGTATAATAGTTATATACCTAGGAAGCTTACTAGCTATAATACTAAAGTTGGTTTAAATCTAGCTATTAAATTTTAGTCGGACTAATAAACTATACTAAGCTACTTATTAATTAGCTAATTAGCGCTTCTAAAAGCGCTTATAAATATACTAGTAGTCTAGCCCTACTATAAGTAGACCGGCCTAAACCTCGCTTACTTAAACCTAGCGACGAATTTATTAAGACCTCCCCCCTAACCTTAGTCCGGGCCCCCTAACTAGGAAAATAAAAAACCTAGGGCCGATACTAGTAACTTAATAAGTATAGCGCGAAGCCGGTATAATAACCTAACTACCGGCGTAGCTAAAGGCTAGTATTAATAAAAATAGCCCGCTAAGCCTTATAGTAAAAAAATAAGGTAGAGACTAAGAAGATATCGTTATAAGATAAGGTTAGAGATAATTATATAATTAACTATTAACCGTTAACTAGAAAACGCTTATACTACCGATTAACGCTATATACCCTATATATATAAAGGAGTTACTTTCTAAGGTTACTTTATAGTAGGGCTAATATAATTCTAACTAACTATAATAATACCTAAGATAGCTAGCGTAAGATTCTTATATATTATAACCGCGACCTAGTATAAAGGTAGACTAGCTATAAAAGAAGGGAGGGTTTTCCTTTAAGTACTTTAGTTTTTCCCTCCTATTTAACGACGAAGTTCTAGATACCTTTAGATAGGTTACTAGTATAATCTTAATAATAATAGGTTTCTCGGAAAAAATACTAGGTTATAATCTCTTAGTACGTTCTTAATTTATACTAGTAGGCGTTTTATCCTATATATAGGGACGTTGATATCGGCTTAGTATATAACCTAATAATAGATCGCGTAGCCTTATTAAGTTAAGCGAGCTATAACTATTAAGCTACTATATAAGCTAATAACTATATAAGCTAATAAATATTATTCTCTTAGAGTTTAAGATATTAACTTCGTTTAGTACTAAGAAATCTTATCTAAGCAATAATCCTATAGATAGGGTCTAGACTACCTAAGCGCCGATAGTAAATTGCCTAACCTTAAATCCCGTTCCCTATTTCCCTAGGATATTAATTATTAAGGTCGCTTAACCCTTAGTTTAGCTTTTCCCTATACTAGATAGTAGGACCTACTAAGTTATATTAAGGGTTACGTCGTTAAAGTAGTTAAGCTAGTCTTCCTTAACTATAAAGTAGGCTATACCGGAGTCTATATATATATTTAATATTTACTCTAGGCCTTTAGTTTTAAAGATAGATATCTAAGCGTATATAAACTAAGACGGCTTTATTAGATCTAATATTTTAGTTTATAACGCCGCTCTTATAGTTAGCTAGTTTCTTAGTATTCTAAGTAAACTACTTAGTCTTATAAGTTCCGCTTCTATTATATCGGGAATAAATAGGATCTTATTTTTTATTTCTTTAGTATCTTCTCCTATATTAATAGTAGTATCCTTCTCTTCTAGCCTATTATCCTAGGTAAATAGGATCTAGTTTTATATTTCCTAGGAAAGATATATCCCGCCCTAGTTATTAGTTAGTACCGCTTAAAGCTAATAGGTAAGGTTAATAACGATTAGGTTTTCCTAAGAGCCCTCCTTTAGTTTTAAATCCTAAGGCTATAGTCTAGCTTAAGGGCTATAAGAAGGTATAAGTAATAAGCGTAGAATTAGGTAATCAATAACCTAAGCGGAAAGACCGGTCGAAGGAGTATAGGGTAGGATTTCGTCCGGAATTTATAACGAGTATATAAGGGGCCGAATAATATATTAAAAGAATAGCGTTATAAAAGATACTTGCGAACTTACTTATTCTATCTACTACTCCTAGGGAAATCCTTTGTCTTTTATAGACTATTGCTCGCCTACTAGTAGACTAATTAGTTAGTTTTTTAGTATATTCTATAGTACTTAAAAAGGTCTATCTATTATATATCTTCCTAACTTAGTAAGTGGTCTAATTGTAGCGTGATAGTTAACGTAAGACTATAGGTTCTAGTATAAGTAGTAGATTTAACTAGAATGTTCTATGCCCTACCTATTCTCGTATCGCGGATATCTTCGGAACCGCTAGGCTAAAATAGGTAATAGGGTATCCGTTCTGCTCGTAATTAACTTATGTATTTTATACATATTTCTGTTTATAAGGATAGGCTTATCCTAACCCGCTTTTCTAAGAGGAAGGTATAGATATCTAGTAGAGGTCTTTGTCTTTTAAGGGTTATTCCCTTAGACTATATTATAGAGCTTCTTTTTACTAGCTTATTCTATAAAGCCTCCCTATACCTATTATTTCTTTATAATAGTAAAATAGGAATATAAGGGTATATTCTTATACCCTTTAAGCTAGCTTCTTTACTTTCTAAGATTAGTCTACTTAGCGGACTATAAAGTCTATCGCTAACCTCTTACCCTTAAAAACCCTTATCCTTTATAGCGGATAGCTATATAAGCTATTTACTACTAAGATCGTTAGCGGCGATATTATATACCTTAGTATTAAGATAAGGTCCCTACCGATCTCTATCTCCTTAGCTACTTAAGTTATAGTTACTTTAACCGCGCTATTTTAATAGGTAAAGCTAATAAAATTAAGGGTACTATCGATATAATAAACTAAAACTTTATAGAGAGCTATAATATTACCTTTATAGGAGCCCTTATTATTAATAATAGTAGTATTATTATTATAATAGGCCCTTAACCTATTATAGGCCGTATAGTTAAAGCTACTACTATTATAAAAGACCGCTTAACTTTAATCTAGCGCGTAATTTAGTGATTTATATATATTATTATCTACTTAATAGTTATCCTTACCTTACTTATCCTCTTAACCTAGGTCGGCTAGCTACGCTAAGACTACTATACCTATATAAATATTATCGCTATACTTAATAGTATTATAGGCTATATCTTTACCTTTATTCTTAAGGGTATACCTATTAGCGTTATACTAATACTTATAATAGTAGCTTACTATATAAAGGCTATTAATATCCTACTTAAGGGTTTCTTAACTATAGAGATACTTAACTACGATAATATTATCTACTTTAATAAGATAGGTACCTTAACGTAGAACTAAATATTAGTTAAGTCTACCTCCTTTATTAACTAGACCGTCCCTTTAGCTAAGCTTAAGTAAGGCATAGGTACTAAGCGCACTAAGGCCTATATCTTAAAGTTATATATAGCTATATTACTCTATAATAATACTACCTTTAACCCTATAATAATTTATCTACCTATTACTAGTTAGGAGGTTTAAGTAAAACTACTAACGTTACCTTCCTTAGCTTTACCTCTATAATATAAAGAAGCGGTAAGGAAGTAGCGAAACTATCTTATATAGTATAAGAATATACCCTTATATTCCTATTTTACTATTATAAAGAAATAATAGGTATAGGGAGGCTTTATAGAATAAGCTAGTAAAAAGAGGCTTTATAATATAGTCTAAGAGAATAACCCTTAAAAGACAAAGACCTCTACTAGACATCTATACCTTCCTCTAGGAAAAGCGGGTTAGGATAAGCCTATCCTTATAAACAAAAATATATATAAAATGCATAAGTTAATTACGAGCAGAACGGATACCCTATTATCTATTTTAGCCTAGCGGTTCCGAAGATATCCGCGATACGAGAATAGGTAGGGCATAGAACATTCTAGTTAAATCTACTACTTATACTAGAACCTATAGTCTTACGTTAACTATCACGCTATAATTAGACCACGTACTAAGTTAGGAAGATATATAATAGATAGAGCTTTTTAAGCACTATAGAATATACTAGAAAGCTAACTAATTAGTCTACTAGTAGGCGAGCAATAGTCTATAAAAGACAATGGATTTCCCTAGGAGTAGTAGATAGAATAAGTAAGTTCGTATATATCTTTTATAACGCTATTCTTTTAATATATTATTTAGCCCCTTATATACTCGTTATAAACTCCGGACGAAATTCTACCCTATACTCCTTCGACCGATCTTTCCGCTTACGTTATCGATTACCCAATTCTACGCTTATTGCTTATACCTTCTTATATATAGTATAAATCCCCTTTAACTCTAAGAATATATAAATATATATAGCCTACTAAGAGCCCGATATAGCTAATACGCTAAATAAGTTATATATCTTTATTAAGGGCGTACTTAATATCTTCTTACTAGCCTATATAACGTATTAGTTATATAAGACGGGTTTAGTTAAAATACTTAATATAGGTATAAGGTAGGTATACTTTTAAGCTATACTAAGATTCTCTTTTTAGAAACGCTAAGCGTATTATTATCCTTTATAAAAAGATAATAAATCCTACTTACCCCTTAAATACTAATAGCTTTAGTAATAAGGTTATATATAAGGCTAATAAAAACTTTTAATATAGTAGCTAAAGATTTCGCTATAGCTAATAAATAAGATTAAAAAGCGCTAACTCGCGCGCCTACTATTAGTCCGCGGTATATATTCTATAATAACCTAAAGTACTTATATAAGATATAGCTCTATACTTAAAGAACGTATTTTAACTAATATACTATATAAGTTATATACTATATAAACTACTAACTATTATAAAGTAAGTAGAGGTATAAGCTTAAGTATAGTCTATTAAAAGAAGGTTAATAATTTATAAAGGGGAAAAGAAAGAAAAGTATAGGCCTAGCCTATATAAGCGCGGAGGCCACTTATATATAAACTTAGCTTAGACCTTAGTCTAGGCCTATATAAGGTAAAAGCCTTTATATTATACCCCTACCTAGCTTATAAAGAAGCGCGACTTTAAATAATACTTAATACCGCGCTTAAAGGGATAGAACCCTCTTATAGACTATATACGCTTAGTCGCGGAAAAAACATTAGTAAATAATATATAATACCCTTTTAAGCGAGCTTCTTAAATAAACTATATTATTAGTAAGGGCTATACCTTAAGAGCTAAGCTTTAATACTTATAGTTAAAAAGTAAAGGTATATAAAATAGCGTATAGCTAGCTTTAATAAGCTTATAGTATCCCGCCCCCCTTATATTAGTATATAGTAGTAGCTCCTAGTACTATAATATAAGAGATAGTACTTTAGTATATAAGGCCCTACTTCTTTTTATATAGGGCTATATAAGCACTCCCTTTTACTATAGTTATATTATTTTAGCGGCCTTCTTATATCTTAGCCGCCCTTTTAGTCGCTATAAGTATATATCCCGTTTATATAGTAGCTACTACTATATATAAGGGAACGCTAATAAAGCCTATAAAGGCGTTACTAAGATTACTTATTACTAAAGTTACTATTATTAAACCTAACCTCCTTTTTATCTTAGCGTATACGCCCCTTTACTACTTAAAGTATATTAACCTATGCCTCTTAGTATAGGTAATTTAAAAACTAATAGGATTTACTACTATAGCTTATATAGCGACCCTTTTATCGCTACCTCTTCTTATTCTTAGCCCTTAAAGTAGAGATAGAGATATTTATAATATTACTAGTATTATCTATTTCTTATACTATAAAGAAAATAAAAAAAGAAACTTATTACTACTAAGCTTATAAAAAAAGTAAATAAGATTAGTATATATATTTAATAGTATAGATCTTTTACTTAAATAAGTATACTAATTTATATTTAAGCTTATAATAAAGTAATTATACTTTACTATATTAAGCTAGCTATATATATTTACTTAATAAAGTACCTCTTTAAATAATATAAAGTAAGCTAGAATAGCTTTACTTTACTTTTAATAAAGTATTATAAGCTCTTAGCCTACTAACGTAGCTATATTAAGTTTACTATAATTAATATAAAGTATTATAAAGTAAGTAAAAGCGTATATATAGGTACTATTTATAAGATAATATTAATAAGCTATATAACGCTCTTTTATATATAGCTAGCCTATATATATATATATAAGATCTAGCCCTTTATATATAACTATATAGCTTAGGCTATAGCTTAAGCCTATAACTTATAATAGTTAAAGACTCTTATATAATACTCTCCTTTAAGCGCGGCGCGGCGCTGCCCTATTAATAGCTTTTATATAATTAAGCCTACGCCGCTAGCTCTACCTTACCCTTTCTTATTAATTATACTAGCCCTACTAGCCCTATTATCCCTACGCTTATTAGCCTAAGTAGCTAGAACCTAGCTTTATACTTATTAGCTAGCTAGCTATTTAAATAAGGGCATAACCTATTATATACGCCCTTAAGTAGCTAGCGGCTAGCTTAGACCTACGTAAGCTTTAGGTTGCCCGTCCCCTTAGCCTTAGGTAGCCTCCTTTACTAAGGGGTATATAAAGTAGTATCCTTTCTTTCTTCCTTTCCTTCCTTCTCTTTCTTTTTTAACTATAATAGTAATAGTAATAAGTAAGTTCCGCTTTACCTAAAATATTAAGTTATTCCTAGCTATATAAGCCGCTCTATTAACTTATACTTATAGTAATAGCTATAGTAGTAATAATAGCCTTAATAATAATAATAACTTTAACTAATAAGTTCCTTGCCTTATAAAGTAAGAGGCTATAATCTATTATACTAACTTCCGCGATAGATATATCTACCTCCCTCTCTCTTACCTCCTTCTTCTTAGAGCGTATAAAGTTATTCGTCGACGCTATACTAAGCACGGCCGACGATAGCTCCGCCGCTACCGCTACTCTTATCCGCGCCCCTACTACCGCGCCTACCGCTACCGCTACTACCTCCGCTATATAAGCTACCCTTACGTCGCCCTTTAAGGTAATAACGCCGTTCCCGCTACTACCTATAACGCCTAGCCCCTTAGCCCTACCCTCTATCTCCGCTACCCCTATAAGTCTATAGTTAAGTAAGCATAATAAATATCTTTTATTAACCTCTTAAAGTATAAGCGCTAGGTCTAGGCTAGAGCCGCTCGCGCGGCCCCTTATATATAGTATATATCGTAGGAGCTCCCTTACGCCGACTAAGTTAAGCGCCGCCGCGGCGATAGTTATTACTAGTATAAGCGTACTAGCTATGCCTATAAGGCGGTGCCTCCTATCCTACTCGCTATAGCGTTAGCTTAAAAGGCTAGCGCGTATAAGTAGGTATAAGGGGCTACTAAGAAGCGCTTTACCGCCGCTATAGCCGCTTACTATAACCTCCGCGCCTTAAAGCGCTAAGGGCTTATCCTTAAGTAGGTTCTTCCCCTTTACTCTCTTACCTTTACTATTAACTCTCTTAGTACTAGGGATACCGCCTTTATCGCCTTATTAGCGGTCCCCTTAGCTATGCCCGCCGCCGCCGCTACTACTACCCTTACCGCCGCCGCTAGCGCTAGCCGCCGCCCCTTTACCCTTAGAGCCGCCGCCGCTACTAACTAGCTTACGAGCTTAGAAGGCCGACTTAGTATACTAAAGAGCGCCGCTACCGCTACTAAGGAGAAGGAGGAGGAGGCTAATAAGGATAATAATAATAATAATAGTAAGGGCGAGGGTAATAATAAGAAATAAGCTTAAGAGGTCTAAGGGCTTTACCTTAAAATAAACGCTATTTTTATCTCTACTTATATTATTATACTTATATCGCTATAACTACTTACTTTACTTTACTTACTTTATAGTTTTAGCTTAAGCTACTACTAATAGTTTATTAGTTTATTATTTTTATTTACTAGCTTATATAGGGCCTTAAACTTATTAAGGGCTATAGCTCTTATAAACTTATATATAGGTTCCTATATAGGGTTAAGGTACCTATACTACTTAATAAGAACCTCTTAGCGTTTCCCTTAGCCCCCCTTCTATTAGTATATAGCCTATACCTCCTTAACCTTAAATTTATTATCCCCCTTTACTTTAATTATAGGCGGTTAAGCGTTTACTATTTTTTATTTAAGTAGTAAGTTAAAGGAGGCTTAGTAAAGGAAGTTAACGTTAATCTTATTATAGACCCTTATTAAAAGACTATTAAGCTTAACTACTTATAAGCTAATAACCCTCTATACTATAAACTTTATATATAGTTAGTCTAGCTTCTTTTTTAGTTATACTAACCTATAGTTATAAAGGTTAAGCTATACCTTATCTCTTACTATAAACCTATCTACTAGCGCCTTAGTCTTATTAATATACTACTCTTAATCTTATACTATAGTAGCTCTTATAGATTAATAGTATTCTATAGTTTCTTATAGCTTCTAAATAAATATAAAGCGCGGCTTTCTAGTAATATATAACTATATTACTTTATTACTATATTAATAGTAAACGGGATTAAGGAGGGTAGCTTAAAGCTATATATTATAAAGAAGGGGGCTATCTTAATAGAGGTTTACGGTCTATTATTTAGCGCGAGCTAAGTAGCGGGGAGCTATTAATCTTAGTCTACTTAGTTATAGGCTATAACTACTTATAGGTATACCTATGCTTCTTAGTTAACCCTCTTAGGACCCTTATTAGTCTATAATTAATAGGCTATACTAAGTAGCTATATAATTTAAAGTAGCTAGTATAAGTATTACTAAAAGCGGCTAGTTTAGTTTAACCCTTTATTACTTATAATAAAAGCTAGCTAGCTATATAAGTAAGCTTAATATTAAAGGAAGCGCTTTATATAAGCTTTTATATCTATAAATAGTATTAGCTTTAGTACTATTAATTTACTAAGTCGGTCTTTAATTACTTATATATAGCGGTTACCGCCCTTTATAAGTAGGAGGTCTATTATAAAGTCTATTTATATATTTTAATAAGGATAAGGGTATATACTTAAAGTATATATAGTATATAGCTAAGGATTAATAGAGTAATTAACCGCGTAATTATCTAATTATCGGTCTTATATATAGCTTTAAGGGTCTTAGGTTATTAATATAAGTCTTAGAGATTTCTTTACTTTATACCTCTTTATCTTTACTAAAGTTATATAACTAGCGGCCTTTACTTTAAAAGGGAAAAAATAAATATTTAAATTAACTATAATTAAAAAAGATATTTAATTAGATAATCTAGGCTTTTATAACGCTTTTAAGTATACTTAAAGGGAAGGTAAATAAGAAGCACTAAGGGTCTTATCCCTTTAATAGGCTAATATCTATAGGGGTATAATCTTACTTATTAAAATATATATATAGAACTAGTTTAGTACTAGAAGCTACTTAAGTAGCCCTTTAAGCTATGCCCTTTAAATCTTTATATAGCTATAAATATTATAGTTATAAAAGAAGTAATAAATATAGTACTATAAAAAGGACTAGTAAAAGTCCCTTATAAGGCCTACTACTATACCTTACTTACCTAAGTAACCTATAATACTAAAGTTATAAATAAGCTAGACTAGCCTCCCTTAAAGCTTATTTTATTTATCTAGCTTTAGTAGTCTATCCTTCTCCTTAGCTTCTATAATATATAGTACGCCTATTACTTATAGTCTCCCCCGCTAGTATAGATACCTTTATAGGTTAATATAGTAATCGGCTACCTATACCTTTAGCTTAAGCTTTAGATCTAAGTATTAAGCGCTAGACTTTATAGTATAGCGTATACTTTTATAAGTATAGTCTAAAGCCGCTATCCTATCTTATAAGCGTTAAAGGGCCTTATCTTAGAATACTCTTACTACGCGCGCCCTTAAGCTAGTCTATCCCTTCTTACTAGACTAAGGTAAAAGCGTAAGGGGAAGCTTATCTAGTAGTAAAAGTATAAGGGAAAGCTTATCTACTAGTACTACGCCTTCCTCTACTAAGGAAGCTCCTATATAAGTTTATAGCGCTTTTTATAAGATAAGCTATAGGCCCTAGGCCTTAATATCTGCTCCTATTAACCGGTCTTAATCCCTTTAAGAAAGCGCGTTTAAAACTATAGAGTCCTACTTAGGACGGTACTTAATTAAGAAGTTAAAATATAAGAGATACTTTACTTAGCGGGCTTACTACTTTAAGAGGTACTAGCGGGTTATAAAGTACTTAAGGTTCCTAGAGTCTATAAGAACCTTAAAGCTCTTATAGCTTTAAAGCTCCGCTTACTATTACTTAAGGTAGGTAATAATTATTAATATCTCTTTATTATAAATAGCGTAATTTCGCTCCGCTAAGGTTAGCTTATAAGAGTAGAACGCTACTAGTTACTTTTACTTATTTACCTCCTAAGAGAGCGTTCCTTTAAGTACCTAGCCGCTATAATTTACTTCGACTAATATAAACTAGTTAAAGTCCTACTAAAGTAATACTAAGGCTTATAAGAATAAGTCCTTAAGCGTATAAAACGCTCCTTTTTATATAGGCCCTTAATAAAAGGCAGTATACTTCCTAGTAATCTTATTTAAGGGTATTATAATATAAGAGAAGCCCTTAATAAATATCTTATAATAGTTTATAAACCTAAGAAAGCTTTATATACCTATCTATATAGTTAGGGCCGCTTAGTCTTAGATCGCCTAGATCTTTATAGGATCTACTTATATACCTATACCTATATAGATAATAAAGCCTAGGTACTTAACCCTCTTAACCTTAAATTTATACTTATCTAACTTAAGGTAGAGCCTATAAAGTTAAAAGCGCTTTAAGACCTTATATACCCTCTAAGATCTATACCTTATAAAACGCTTATTTTATATCTAGCTTTATAAACTACTTTACCTTTAAGAGGTTATAAAGTATATCTAAGATTAAGGGTAAGGGGTAGCGGTTTAGCCTTATAATTACGTTTAAAGCCCTATAGTTATAATAGAACTATATCCCGCCCCTTAGTTTATATATAAATAAGACTACTACTCTTAATTTAAAGCTACTTACTTAAATAAAACCCTTATTTAAGAGGTCCCTTAGCGTCTTCTTTAGTACTAATAGCTCTATATATAATATACTATATAGCGGTCTAAATAGTATAGGTAGTTCCTACCCCTTTTTATTAATATAAAGTACGATCTTATAGTTTACCCTTAGCTTATATAAGTTAAGCTTATTTACTTCCTAGGACTTAAATAGTAGTAGGAGGTTATAAAAGCGCTTTAGTATCTACTACTATAGCTTAGAAGGCGACTTTAGCTTTTTTATTTAAAGGGCCTTATTAATATCTACTAAGCTAACTATATAGACCGCTATATTAGCCGCTACCTAGCCTTCCTCTTACTTTACTTATTATATAGTTCCTATAAAGATAAAGGTAAGAACTTCTTAGGCTAAGTATAAAGCTTATATACTTAGTCTTATACCTATAAAACTATTATTATAGTAGACCTACTATTATATAGGCCTAAACTATAGCTTCTTTTAGTATAAAACTAAGTATAACTCTATATATATTAACTAAGGTTTCCTAAGGATTAAGGTAAACTCTAGTTAAGGGATTATATAAGCTATAATAAGCTTATAGTAATTATCGACCTTTATAGCTAGCTATATAATACCCTTAATTACTATACCTTTTATTATACTTAAGGCGCCCTTAACTTACCTTAAGGCGATCTTTTCTACTAGTACTTATATCTCTTATATAAGCGCCTCGTTAACTATAGCGTAGTACTAATAGCCCTTATCTATAAAGGTAGCGATAGGTAAAGAGTTATTAATTATAACCTATATTAAAGTAGGCTCCTCTTTTATATAAGCGGATAATTCTTTTTTCTCCTTTACTAGTACTAGTAATTAAGGCTCTAGAGCTTATCTTTACTTTAGAGATACTCTTTTTTCTTTAAGCTTAGGGGTATAGAGTCCTCTTTATTATCTATAGTAAGGAGCGGTTCTATCTTTACTACTTAAACTACTATAAGCCGCTTAGCTAAAAGGAAGGGGCATTTTAATATAAAGTATATAAACGCGTTATAATATAAGTAGCGGCCGTTAGCCTTTCCTTTCTTAATTTCCTTACTTATTACTTACTTTACTTACTACTTAAAGTATAAGATATTATAAGGGATATTTAATAATAACTTCTTACTATATTTAGCTCGGTTTATATAAGTAGCTAATATTAAAGTATCTTTATTAGTATTAATAGTTAGCTATTCCTTTTATAAAAGGGCGGTAATCTTATTACCGCTATATAGTATATACTTATAAAGCTTTTAAAAACATAGCGTTTACTTATAGCCTTATACTACCTTTATTAACTAGCTTATATACTTACCGTAGTTAGTAAGTATAATTATAAGGATAAGTAGCTCTTATAAAGCTAGCGTAATTAAGTTCTATAACTATATAAGCTTCGCGCTATCTTTTTATATTATAGTTCCTACTACTTATAAGAGCGTCTCTTTAAAGTTAAGGAGGAATTTACTAAAGGTCTACCTATCCCTTTACCTAAGGGTCTATAGCCTATCCTATGCTTTCTCTTACTCCTATACGTTACTAAATATATATATAAGGTATTAAAAGAAGTCCTATAGGTCGCGTCTACCCTTAGGGCTGCCCTTATCTTAGAATCTAAAGATCTACTATATTTAGGGCTTTAATAGTATATAAAGGAGCGAATACTATACTATATTATAATAGCTATTTAGGCCCTATTTCTTATTTATTATAAACTTTATCTATAGCTAGCTAAGGAAGAAGTAAAAGGACTTAGGCTTACTATCCTAAGTTAGCTAAAGAAGTAGCTTTTATATCGGTAATACTACTATTATAACCAGCGTTATAAAAGTTATAGGGGTTAATACTAGTCTTATAAACGGCTCCCTTAATATAGCGAGAACCTTATTCTTTTTACTAGCTATTACGCCTTTAATCGCTTCTAGGATAGCTATAATACTTCCTATTTACTTAAGGGGTAGTAAGGTACTCCCTTTAAAAAGTAGTACCCTTTTTAAGGAGATATTTATTAAATCTATTAGTTAATAGCTTATACTATTATAAAGTAAGTAGAAGTATATATATAAGTACCGTTTATAAAATAATATTAATAAGTTATATAAAGCGCTTTTATACGCGGCTAGCTTATATATATATATATATAGGATCTAGCCCTTTATATATAACTATATAACTTAGGCTATAGCCTAAGCCTATAACCTATAATAGTTAAAGACTCTTATATACCCTACCCTTTAAAGAGCTAGCTAGGTAGCGCTTTATACTTATATCTATAGTAATAAGCTATACTAACGGCGGTTTAAACCTATATAGCGCGAGGAAAAGGGATATACTAATAAAGGAGTTCGACTTACTATTAAGCGCTATCTAAGCTATAAAAAGCTACTTATCTTAGTTTACTTAATTAAAAGCTATTACCCTTTAAAGGTAAGCTTATACTTCTTAGTTAAAGCGTTTAGGCCCCTTATTAGTTTATAAGTAGTAGGCTATACTTAGTAACTAAGTAACCTAAAGTAGCTTATAAAGGTACTATTAAAAGCAGCTAGTTTAATTAGTACCCTTATTACTAGTAATTAAAGCTAGCTATTAATAAAAGTAGGTATAGTATTAAAGGAAGCGCTTAGCGTAAGCCTTTACTTTTATAAATAGTATTAGTTTTAATACTACCTTCTTACTTAAACGGTCCTTAATAACCTAGAGATTATAGTTACCGCTTACTATAAAAGGGAGGTTTATAATAAAGTCTATCTATATATATATATAGAACTAGTTAAGGACTAGTAGTAATTTTAATAGCCCTTTCTTAAGCGCTTACTAGATCTTTAAGTAGCTATAGATATTATAGTTATAAAGGAAATAGTAGATATATAATACTATAAGTAGCTAGTAAAAGTCCTAGCTATTTACTACTAGTATGCCCTTATAGCTAAGGTAGCCGATTATACTTAAGTTATAAATTATCTATATAATCCGCCCTCTTAACTTATCTTACTCCTTAACTTTTAAGGGGGCCGCCTTAGCTATAACCTTTATTATTACTAGCGCGCCTAAGACCTATAGCTTACCCTTATAGTAAAGGTAGCTATAGGGGTTAATATAGTAATCGCTTACTTAGACTTTTAACCTAAGGCCGCGGTTAAGAGAGCGCGCTCTTACCTCTATAGCGTAGCGTACGCTTATATATATACTATCCTATACCGCTAGCTAGTCTTATAAGTATTAAAGCTCCTTATCTTAAAAGATACGCCGAGGGACGTTAAGCGTACCCTTAAGAAGGGCTAGGACCCTAGCCGCTCTTAAAGGGTTACCCTTTACCCTTAATAAAGTAGCGCTAAGGTAAGTCTAAAGCGCCTTATTTAGGATTATTTATATATCTTATATATTAAGGTCTATAAAGGTAAGCTAGTTTTACTCTTTCTATAAGAGGGCTTTTAATACTATAGCCTCCTTACTTAGTCTATACTTAATATAAAACTAAAAGTATAAGAGATACTTTACTTAGCGCGCTTACTACTTTAAGAGATACTATTAAGTTATAAAGTATTTAAGGTTCCTATAGTTTATAAGGATCTTAAAGCTCTTATAGCTATAGAGCTCCGCCTACTACTACTTAAGGTAGCTAATAATCGCTAATATCTCCTTATTATAGATTAAGTAGTTCCTCTTTACTATAATAAGCTTATATAAGTAGAACGCTACTAGCCTTCTTTACCCTTTTACTTCTTAAGATAGGGTTCCCTTAAGTATATAACCGCTATAGTTTACTTTTATAGTTAAGAGATTATTAAAGTCCTACTATAGTAGTACTAAGACCTATAAAAATAAGTCCTTAAGGGCTTAGAACGCTTCTATTATATACTAGTCCCTTAGTATAGGGCTAGTACTTTAACCTAGCCGCCTACCCGGATTTAGTATAGGTCTAATAGGTAGTTAAACGGACTAGCTACTATACGCAATAATATATATAAATAGACTAGCTACTATATATTATTACGCGTATTAAATATAGACTAGCTACTAGTCTTATAAGTTAAAGTAAGAGTAGTAATAACTATCTATATTCTTCTTTACCTACCTAAGATCTAGCGGGTTCTCTATCTTCTATATATTCTATAGTAAGCGTAAGACCTTACTTAGGGCTTTAACTAAGTAATATCTTAACCTTATAATTATATAATAGTAGTACGGCGTATTAGTAGTATTTCTTAGTATTTTCCTTAGGTAAGTATAGGTATTTCTCTATAATTTCCCTGCTATATTCTTATAGTAACTTCTTAAGGAAATATTAGTATAATCCTTTAAGGAGCTATTATTACTTAGGAAATCGTAGTATATTCCCCGTATAATATATCCTAAGGGGAAATCTCTATAAAATATCTATATAATCCGCTCGGTTATCGTTTCTAGGATTTCTAGGTAATTTCCTAGAGTTTACCCGGTAGCTTCTAGGTTCCTTTTTCTACGGGGAGCCTTAGGGAGTTAGGGTTAACTTCCCTAAGGGAAGCTAATATCGTTATAAGTACCTAGACTATCGACTATAAGATATCCTATAATAGCTTCTACTTATATAGGTCCCTAAGAGAAAGGGGCCCTATCTCTTATTAGCTTATTAAGTAGTAGCACGATCTACGAGAACTCCTTAATAAAGACCTAGTAGTAGTTAGCGAAGCTAAGGAGGCTCTATATACCTTATTACGATATTAAGGTCGCTTAATTATAGATAGCTTAAATCTTAGCTAGGTTTACTTATATACTTATACTTATAATAATAATAAAGCTAAGGTATTTAATATACTTAACGCTAAATTCGTATTTATTTAAGTCTAGGTATAAGCTATACTCTACTAAGCGGTTTAGTACCTTTTATGCCTTCTATATATAGTCTTTATAGCTCCCTCTTAAATAGATAAGAATATTATTTATATATATAAACGTAAACTTATTAAAGAAACCCTTAAGTACTTAGTTAATATAATACTAGAATATAGCTAGGGTACTTACTAAGCTAAAGGGGGTAACTATCTACTTAAATAAGCTATATCTTATATAGAACGCTATCTTTTACTCCTCCTTATATACTATTTATATATTATAGAAACGCTTAAATAATATTAAGCTTTATAAACTACTTTACCTTTACTAAGTTATAAAGGGTCTCTCTTATAAGTAAAGGGGGGTACTAGTCTAAGTATATAATTGCGTTTAACGCTTAGTAGTCTATATAAAATTAAAGTCTACCCTTAGCTTCTATACGAATAAGACTAGAGCTACTACCTTAAAGGAGCTAGCCTTAATAAATCCCTTATTAAGGAGGCCTATAAGGGTCTTCTTTAATACTAGTAGTTCCTCTTATAATATACTATATAGCGGCCCGAATAGTAAGGGAAGCTCCTTACTATTATCCCTTATATAAAGCGGTATTAAGTAGTCTACGCCTAGCTTTTAAGGGTTTAACTTATTAGCCTTACTCTTTTAAAAGAGCGGTAGTAGGTTATAAAACTATAGTAGGATAGCTTACTATAGCTCCTCTTTTAATATAGGGCGCTTTAGTTATAGCGCTTTCTTAATATCCGCTAAGCTAACCGCGTAGATTAACGCTATAGCTATAGCCGGCCCCTTCCGCTTATAAATTTACCGTAATATACTTATAAATACTAAGGCTAAGACTTCCTAGGCGTCTTATAAGTTAAGTAAGGCATCTAGCGCTTCCTCCTTACCGCTATACTAGACCTAGGACTATATAGGGCTAAACTATAGCCTCCCCTTATATAGTACTAAATATAACTTAATATATATTAACTATAGCTTCTTAAGAATTAAGGGAAACTTAAGCTAGGGGACTATATATACTATTAATAGCTATAAGAGGCCGTTAGCCTTTATAACTATTTAAGCGACGCCTTTAATAACCGCGCTTTTTATTACGGCTAAGGCGCCCTTTATATACTTAAGGCGAATCTTCTCTACTAGTAAGCGTAGCTTAAGGGCTTTTACTTTATTAATTATAGCGTAATACTAGTAACTTTTATCTATAAGGGTAGAGAGAAGGTAAGTCTAGTTAATAATAACTAATATTAAAGTAGGTTCTTCTTTAATATACTTTACTAGGTCCTCCTTAGCTAGTATTAGCTTACTAAGCTCTAGGGCCCGCCTTTATACTAAAGCTAAGCTTTTCCCTTTACTTTATATATAGTAAAGGTTCCCTTATCTCCCTTATTATCGGATTCTAATAAGGCGCGGGTAACTTATATCTTTACTATCCTCCTTATTAAAAGGTAAGGGTAAGACCTAACTATATATATACTTACGCTATAACGTATATAGCGGCCCTCTTTATATCGTTTACTAATTTCCTTATAGGGCACTTACTTAGCCGTCTTATTAAACTACGCCGCTAGCGGAGTAGCTAGGGTCTTACTATTACTACGCCCCTTAGGGCGTATAGCCGCTATTTAAACGTCGCCGTTTATATCGACCGCCGCCTTAAGAGCGGGCCTAGGTATAAATAGGTTAAGTAGGAAGGAACTATTTAGCCCGTTAGTCCCGCTTAAGGCTAAGCACTTATATAGCTTTTAAAAGTATAGCGTTTACTTATATCCTTAAGCTACTTTTATAAGGCGGGCTATATAGCCCTTATAGGTAAAGGGTATTATAACAAGGATAAGTAGCTCTTAAAGTGCTAGGGAGATTAAGTTTTATAGCTAGGTAAGCTTAGCGCCGTCCTCCTAAGTAGTATTACCCGCCGCTTAGGTTAGGGTCTCTTTAAATTCTAATAAGAACTCCCTAAAAGACTACCCCTTATACTAAGTAAGGGTCTATAGCTTATCCTATGCTTTCTCCTACTCTTATATATTGCTAAAGGTATAGACTAAGTAGTTAAAGAATACTTAGGGGTGTTTTATCCCTTTAGGACCGCCCTACTCTTAAAAGCCCGCTACTCGCTATATCTAGGGCTCTAGTAGTATATAAAGGAGCGAGAACTAAACTATCTCCTTATAGCTATTAAGTCCTTATTTCTTATTAATATAGTATTTTACTATTAAGCGGTTAAGGAAGAAGTAAAAGGTTTTTAGCTTATTATCTTAGGTAGGCTATAGTAATAGCTTCTATCTACTAAGGGCCGCCTTATATTTTAACCTCTTAGTAGTAGGGGGCGTATTTATTAGAGCTAGTATTAAGAGGGTATTAAGGATCTAGTATAAGGTTGCTCGTTAGTCTAAGTCTTATAATATTTAGTAGAATAGCTTTATAAATTAAGCTTATTTATCCCGTTACTACTAAGCCTCTTTTTATAGGTATTACTAGTATAGCTCTTCTACTTATTACTCTAGCTATTAGTACTAAGCTTCTTCTTATAGTAGCTACTACTACTACTACTACCTTAGCTAGTACTACTAAGGTTTTAATATTAAGTCTAATATAAGGATAGCTTATACTATTATAGGGTAGGTAAAGGGTTATACTATAGGTGCCTTTTATTATATTATAATAATAAGCTATATAGGATCTAACTATATGCTGCGCTTACTACTATTAAATACGCGTTTATATATATAGCTTACCTTACCTTATAACGCTTTCGGCTAAGGTCTAGGCTAATGCCTAGACCTATATAAATACCCTTATACTAGCACCCTCTTTTTAGATATAAAGGGCGCCTTTAATTTCGTATTAAAGGAATAGCTTATAAGGGTCTTAAGGGACTTAAACCTCCTTAAGGCCCTTATAAGCTAGGTAGACTACTTCCTTACTAAAAAGAAGATCTAGCTAGCCTTTAAGGGGTAAGTCTAGCCCCTTATAGACCTAGTAATAAGGGTGCCTTAAGGGTCCTTTATTAGCCTTATTTTATTCCTCTTATATATTAGGGGATACTAGTAGCTAAGGGATACTAGCTATCTTATATAGATAACTTTAATATCTTTATAACGTCGACCTCGGCTAAGAAGAACGTTCGGTAGCTAGAAGTAATAGCTACTAACCTATTCGAATAAGCTAAGGACTAAGGGGTCTACTTTAACCTCTTAAAGATAGAACTTATCTACTTTAGTAGGTAAAGGCAGCTTATTTTAAAGGGTATAATAGTAAGAGGCTTATTTTTTAAGGTAAAGCTCTTAGTATAGTAGCTAGGGGTCTTCTTTAATTCTAAGCTCCTATTTAAATAATATATTAAGAAGAAGGTAGCCTTTATATAAGCTGCTTTTAAAGGACTATCCTACCTAACCTCTATATAAAAAGGCCTATTATTTAGAGCCTTTAAATAGCTCTACTAAGCCTACGTAACCTCTATAATAAACTATAGGGCCTAGCTTTAGTATAAGGGGCCTAAGACCCTTAAGAGCCTTATAAAGCCTTTAAGCTCTTTTAAAGGTCTTAGGGGCCTTTAAAGGATCCCTTATTAAGGCTATAAAAGCTAAAGCGGCCCTACCGCTACTAAAGGTATAATTTAAAAGGGTATACTTCTCCTATACCCTCCGAACCCTATACTTCTTACCTAGTTACCTTATAAGGAAGGCTTACGACCTAGCTATATAAGATTACCTTACTAACTTAGGCTCCGACCTAAGGGCCTTAAGCTATATTAAGGTATATATATAGCTCTTCCGCCTCCTTAAAGGCCTAATAGCTCTTATAGAACCTAATTATAACTTTAAAAAAAGGAAAGCTAGCTAGGAGCCCTTATAAGCCTTAGAGCCTAAGGCCTTTATTACGATAATAAAGGCCCCTAAGCCCTTAGCTAAGAAGTAGTACTAATGCCTCTTAGCTAGCCTAGCTAGCTTAAAAGACTTTAGGTTACGGCCCCTAGCCTTTTATACTAACGGCTCTAAGGGGTGCCCTAAGGGGTCCCTTATAAAGACTAACGCTTACTTCTTTTACGAAATAGGCCTAGAAAATAAGCTTATTAAGGCGGACTATAAGAACCTAGGGCCCTCGATTAAAGTAGCTAACGTAGAGCTATTCGCGATACTAAAGGTCCTAAAGGACCTAGCTAAGAGGCCTTAGCCCTTAAGGCTTAGCCCCCTTAACCCCCTAATAAATACCTATATCTTTATAGATAGCTAAGCTACTATAAGGAAGGTTATAGGTTTCTTAGACCTAGCTATATATATTAAAAGGCTCCTATTTAGCTTAGAAACCTATTATAACGTATAGCTATACTAGTACCCTAGCTACCTAAGGCTCTTTAGTAACGAGCTAGCTAACTAGTTAGCTAAATAAGGCTTAAGGGCCCCTACCTAAGGGACCCCCTTAGTCTCTATTAGCTACTTATAAAGAAAGGTCTAGTAAGCTACTAAGGACTATTAAAAGGGACTCTAGGCTACCGAGGCGGCTAAAGTCCTTAGGGCTAAGGGCCTAGGTAAGTACTATATATTTATTCGAAGGATCCCCCGCCTAGCCCTTAGCCTAGAAAAGGACCTTATAGGGAGGCTAGGCCGACCCTCTTAGCCTTTTACTAGCTCCTCTTTAGGGACGGCTTCTTATTTTCCTTCTTAAAAAAGACTAATAAGGTAGACCGAGACGACTACCGCTTCGGCTAAGGAAGGCATACGGCTAGGCACCTTATCCTAAGGTGCCCGAACTATAGGAGGGAAAGAGAGGTCCTTTACCGGACCTCTAAGAGATAGAAGGGGGCCCTTAGCCTACTTATTCTCTATAACTCTAAGGAAGGAAGGGAAGCCCTTCTAACCTTCTTAGCTAAAACAGAGATAGGGACAGCTAAGTAGCTCGAAAAGGAGTAACCTAGGGGCCCTAAGGCCCTTAGGGGGGGAAATCACCGCGCAGGAGGAACTAGACTAACCTTTCCTTTATTATTGCCTTTATAGCTACCCTTTCCCTAATTAGTTATAAGCCCCCGGGCTCTATAGCTAGCTGGGACTGCTAATAGGGGCCTAGGCCCCTACTAGCCTCGCCAAGGCCCTAGAGGCTGCATGCGAGTAATGAAATAAAACGAAATTACTGCTAACTTGATTTCAATACTAGGGCTTTCGCCCCACCAACCCCTGGTGCCGAAAGGCAAGTTGTTCCGACTCGGGTTGCATCAGTAGTCACCGTCGGATTCAAAGTCGCTCGACAAAAAGAGCTGCATTTGTATTCTCGATGCCCGTGGCTTCGAGGGGGGGCGGGTTTCCAACCCATGATGTCCGGATTGATCGAGGCCCGGAACAGGTGACAACCAGACCCCAGGCCAATGCAATTCAGATAATAAACAGGATATGACCATGACGTGCCATTTTCTCTTTGTGCCACCTTGATTCACCACTTGCCAGTCTATTTCCAACCCAGACAACAACTTGGGAATTTTTGCAGACATCATGCCAGCCCCAAATCCCCTCAGCCATGTTCTCTGTCTGCTTGTTCTCGTCGCAATCGGAGCAACATCCGTTCTGGAACATGGGTGAGGATTTGGTCTCCAAGCTTGATAGCATTGTGTCCGAGACCAGAAACTCAAATAACGTGGTCCAATAGCTCTGCAGCTGCCCCTAGACTGCTGCACGCTCGCAAAGACGAGGCTCTTGACGACTCGGCCTGTTTTGCACAATGCGAGCTGGAGACCTGCGGAGGCTCGTCGTGCCCAATAGAGCGAAGCATTCTTCGGCGTAGCCTAAACTCGTTTGAACTTGATCATTTCGCTCAGCTTAATGAATCTGGTGCAGCGACGGGACATGACCTCTGGAAGCGAGTTTTTCGATACGACACCTCGTCGCTAAGGTATACCGGTGGCAAACCTCCTACTGTCGGGCAGCTTTCCAACTACCTCCCGGCTGTGTTCAACGGCGGAGAGATCCAACAATATGGTGCCCCGTTAACTTGCATCAATGGTAAAGGCCCAGTTAGCCAGCATTTTCCATAGTGTTTACGACCGTGCTAACAAGTCATGGTGAGTAGACGGGACAGAGCAGGCTGTCATGCACCAAAGAGAGTTTGGAGACGAGCCCTTCCAGATCATGACGGGGGGGGCTCCATGGTTGCACAATGGTGCGTGGTTTAACACGCTGTCAGCCCATATCGACTCGGGCCGCTGACTGGACCTCAAAATCAAGGTGACGCTTGTGTCTAGAAGAGCTGTATGGCAAGTGCGTCTCTCATCTAGCCCCGGTTACCCAAGACTAAACCCGAGTCTAATTGCGACGTCGTATAATCAAGGCACACTTTTGGGAGGTGTACTCGATGGGCGCCAACAACCCAGACGGGAAGAGGAACACTGCCTTCCAGCACAGGGTTCTCGACGCCATGGCAGGGTCGCGCACGAGCAGTCTGGTGGACGTTAGGAATGAAAACAACGTGATCAAGCCATATGTTCGGCCCGACGGGCCGGGCATCGACCCCGACCTTTTCAACCGCGACGACGACGAGACAACTCTGTATATCATGACCCCCTCGTCCCTGGGAAAGTCAAAGGACAAAGGCGCGAGAAACCCAACACGCGTTAAAGAGATGTCTAACAAAGTAAAAGAAATCCTCGGCCGTGAACCCCGGAAGGCTGAAATCATATATGAGGCTTTCAACTGGATAATTCCAGCCGAGGCAGCACAGGTAAATCTTTCGCACCGGGGCATGTGCTTATTTCAATACGATCCGAATAGCAATGGCAAGGGACAGAAGGCATGGCGTTTGTTTAACGAGGACAATTGGGCAACGGGGGTGGTTTCATAGGGGACCCTATCAACGTGTTTGATTTATTATAGCTTGGATAGAGAGGCGCGAGTTCCAAGCACCATCGTCTGCTTCTCGAAATTTCCAGGCCGATAGCAAGGGCTAGCAAAGGTAGTCAACCATGCTGCTTGAGTGTGGCTTTGAACAGGCTCGTCCGTATGCTCGTTACGATAAAAACCACAAAAGGCTCTATGCGACAAGTTTAACTCAAGCCACATGCAGTATCAGTTGGTTCCTATTATTGCAAGCTCCGCTTTGCCCCATCTTCAATAATGACAATGGCGAGTCTTGCCTGTGTACGAATCCACCTTTCGTTCATATATGCCCCTAGTTCAACATATGATACTTGGGTATATAAAATCTACTACGCTGTTATTCGTTATTCCGATAACGGGAAGCTTGTCCAAGATTCTTTCCAATCGCCTGCCCGATCTGGCCAGAGATCTCTCCAAACTTGGTCGGAACGTTCAGCCAACTCGGCCATCTTGATCAAGTCTTCATCATAATACCTGCGCTTCCATATCAAGACTTCTCTCGCAGACACTTTCTCGCCAGCATTGTCGCAGTCACCCCTTTCACATATCCAAGAGCGTGCGATCCACGTAAGTATATATGATGTTGTTACGTCGGAGTGACCACAGAAATTCGGTATGCGGGATATGCCACGAGGCTGCACTCTCAGGTACTGCAAAGTCTCCTTGGGACCCTGAGCGGCGGAAATAATGCGGAAAATGCAGCGTGCTAGGGCGGCATCTATGGCCGCGTTAGTAAAGACGAGTCGAAGCTGCTCCATGCATCCCTGGGTGTCTTCATTTATGTCATATGATGAGCTCGAAAAGAGGCACTCAGTAGCTGGAAGCATGCGCATCCACAGAGTCAACCTCTCGAGACGCGAGAATCTGCCCAAAGAGCGATATAGTTGGACTTCATGTCGATTGCCTTTGGTGCGAAGTATCGGGACTTGCAGTTCTCTTAGGCCTGGACAGCGTTGCTGAATTTTGTCTAGGTGCAGCAAGGAGACGTGTTCCGCTGTGTCTAGTCGAAGATGGCGCAACGTGCGGCCGTGATGGGTCAGTATTGCCTCTAGGGGCCTTTCCCTGATATGATAGTATAATGTCAGGCTGTCGAGCGGGTCGAGCACGGCTAGCATTGCACCTATAGCTTCGTCTTCAACACTAAGGGCAGTGTCGCCTTGGTTATTACCGGTATATACGGTACTCAATGGTAGCCCGAGGGAGCGAAGGGACTTGAATGTTCCATGTTCTGCTATCTGGAGTAAATCTTGAAGGGTTGAAGCTGGCAGCTGGCACAGAATATCCAGGTTTGTCAAGCAGGTAAAGTCTATGCGCCAGGTGCCAGAAAACAGATGCACGATATTAAAAGAAAGTCCGTCTAGTACAAGCGTATAAGGACGACCGATGCGATTGCATGTCCCGCTTGTCGGAAATCCTGGCCATAAAGGCCGGGGACTGCCATAGGCCGCGCGTTGGTAGGCAAGAGACGAGCCGTGCCCTTTTTCCTTTAGCCAGACGTGTTTCAGATTCGGCGCAGTATGAGCTATCATTTCTAAGACTGCCTCATAATTATAGTCGACTTGATCCTCACAATAGCCCGAGTGCTGCGCGACCAGGCTGTACAGGCACGGCGATGTTGCGAGAGCCCAGTCATCGTCGTCGATTTGGCGCGGGCTCTCCTTGACGTACCGGAGGCTTCTCAGGTCAAAGACGGGCATATGAAGACGACTTTGAGGATGGCGATGGTGGAGCGCGGCGAGGATGCCCCTCGGCAACTGCTCTGCCGACGCAAAGATGAAGTCAACAAGACCGTGCAGGCTCTTGAGCAATTGAACGAATGTGTGCCACAGGTCGTCTTGCTGATCTCTATTGTCTCTTGCTTGTGTGCCATACGGTCTAACCCAATGAAAAGGTTCAGCGGGCGGATAGAAGAATCGGTCGGGCGGGTGGCCCCATCCGCTTTCGTCATCTACTTGCTGGTCGCCGTCTAACTCGCACCGTTCTTCTTCTTGACCTCTAGCATAGTCGTATGCTTCATCGGGGAACAGAGGGTTGTAACCAATGACGGTAACTCGTCGCACATAGCCCATGCTCTGCCTAAGGCTCAAGATGGCGCTCCATCGTGCCACGTCCGACTGAAACTGCTCTCTGGTCCGAGTTGTGATTGTCATGCGCGCAAAGCGCTGCCTTGTTGTTGAAGCGCAGCAACGTTTGCTGACGAGCGAGAAGGAAAACAGGCTTTGGCGCCTGCCATCGCAGTACGGGAGATAGTCGCAGATGCGCTCCAGCACATCGAACGGAAGGCCGTCGAGCAAGGGGCTAGGCGTATAGCACCCCATTGCGCAAATCTATAGAAGGGGGCTTCAAGGTTGGGAAGACGCGCAAGCGAAGCTGGGAATCAAGAATGCAAAGAGGCGATGAAAGCGCAGGCCAAGGTGGTGGTCATGGCAGAGTAATTCGCTCAAACGCTCGTGGTCAGTTGGGGGAGAGCCTTGACTATAGAGGAACCTATTATAGTTATATCATTATTATTGGTCCGTCCCATTATAATAATGGGCTCCGCCATGTTCTCCGCCTTGGATACGACTTGACGGCCAAGTCCAAGTGTCAAGCAGGCGATGGCATAGCTTCAATGTCCGTCGAGAGTAGTGCCCAAGGCGGGGATGATCCTTTTGAAAAGCGTCTAATCCACCATGGCTGAATGGGGGATAAGGCAGACTTAACCCTCGGGCCTCGGCTCAGAAAGCATCCGCACTAACTTACGGAGCCGGCTTTTAGAAGTGCTTGCCTACGCTAAGATAGCCTATGTAAGGAACAAGAAAAGGGTAAAGCAAGGATATTTACCGCGCATATAAATCTGTATTTTCTTTTATTTTCCATAAATCAACTATGCTGAATAAAAAACTAAATATCACGACCTAAGCGCTAATTATACTCGTGCCCGCCCCCACCTTAAGGGGATTCGCTTTGGCTCACTTTAGTATAAAGACGCCGTACAGAGTTCCTCTGCAAGAAAAAAATTCTGCTGAGGTAGATGTTCTTGTCACTGTCGCGAACCAGATTTGACGTTCAATTGAACATACCACCTGAACAACAGGTGGCTTGATTTTTCGTGACAGTCACACTAAATGCCACTTGGCTATCGGCTTTCTAACCCGTTGCTAGCTGTCCCTGTCTTATCCGTTGTTTCTATAGAACGCTCTTTCCGGCCCTCCTAGTCTTTACAGCCCTTCTCTGCACCTCTGTAAAGCTCTCTAGACTGCTCTTTCCTTTTCCTTGTTTCTCTGTCTTGCCCCTTTGTGCTAAGAGGATATCTCAAGAACTGCAAATCCAGCTACGCTTCGCGACAAGTTCCGCACCTTTGTAAGCGGGGTGGAATGACTGCGCTGACGCCGTCTATTAATTAGTCCTACCCCTTACGAAGGCTGCGCCCAAGAGCAAGTAGACTCCTCGAGGTCCCAGGGGCCCCCGGCCACCGTGTAATTCGGGCTTCTATTAACTTTTACACTATCCCCCTCTACCCCGCTTAAAGAGCGCCGGCCTTATATGTGATATTTCTCTTCTTTATAGATAACGGCGAATTTAACAAGAAATCTATAGAATGCCCTAAAAACGGAATAAAGCGAAAAAGGCTGCCTCAACTAGCATAGCTTCTAACGCCTCCCTATCCGAGCCGGCACGGCTCTCAACGCCTCTACAGACCACACAGAGGGTGCCGAGCTGGCCCAGCTTCCAACGCTGCCCAAGCCGGCAGAGGAATTAGTTGAATAGCTTCACTTCCCCAACTACCTAGGCAACCTGCTTACACGGTGGTTTAAAAGCCCGACTTCACACGGTAGCCGGGGGCCCCTGGAATCTCGAGGAGTCTACTTTCTTTAGGCGCAGCCTTCGTGCATGTCGCCACATCGTAACATGAAGAACTTTTGAAAGATGCCTTGGTACGGAGTATAGTTAAACGTATTGGCCGGGGTAAATAAAATAATTAATGAGCACTGCTATTCGCACAACCAAATATATCTATTCGCATAACCTTTCTCCTTAGCGTCGGTCCAACGCCCGTAGTAAAGGTCTCGCGCCGCGCTAGGCCCCGCCACCTAATTAATATATATATCCCTAGGTACTAAGAGGACCTCCTTAAGTTACTGCAGCCTACCTACGTAATAGCGTTTCTACGTGTTATTAAGTGAGGCCAACGAGCTTAGATATAGCCTCGCTTATTATTATTATAATTAGATTAGCTTTAGTATCTATACTTTTTATTATTATCTATAACGTCGATTTTTTAGATAATATAGTTAACGTTAAGTTTAAACAACGTATAGATATTAAGAAAGAACCCCTTATTATAGTACTTAATATATTTTTAACTTATATATTAAGTATTATTAATAGTATTATTTCGAGATATACTTTATAACTAATCGCGCTCCTTATTATAATTACTCTTATATTTTATATTACTAGCGGTAAAAGTAAAGAAATATATAGAATTATAACTATTTACCTTAAAATAATTAAGATTAGTCTATTCCTATAATTAAGCTTTAATATATCTTCTATAGCGATACTAAGGTATTATATTATATTAATTATATTTTAATCCTTTTAGACTATCTATAATCCCTTACGCTTAGGTTTATACGCACTTACTATAGCGGCGTAGGTAAAAAGTAAAAACAGAAAAATTTTATAGAGCAGCTATAATATAAAGGCAAAGAGATTTATAAGCTTATTATACTTTTATAAATATATATTACTAGTAAAGAAGTCTATATTTAGATTAATATAGAGGCTATTTACGGAGGCGATAACTTTATAGTCCTTAGTAGTTTATAGCTTCCTAAGTACGCGAGTATAATAGCGTTATTTATAATTATTATAATAATTAAACTAGCTAATTTAAGGACTAAATTCTATATTATAGATAGCGCTTTTTAGCTTAAGATAATAGCTGTTTTCTATCTTTAAACAACTTAATAATATAAATATAATAGAGCTATCTTTTAGGCTTACTTAAGCCTTTAATAAGGAATTAGTTTAAAGTAGCGGTATATTTAAGCGTAAAGGCCTTAAGTCTATTAAGCTAAAAGCGGCGAATATAATAAAAATAAACCTTTAAAAGATAGTTAAGATATTTAGTAATATAATTTAAAAGATTAAAGAGGTATTATTAGACTATAGTTTACCTAGTAGCCTTAAAATAAGTATATATTTTACGAATTATTCCTTTGTTTTATTTTAGACTTCTTATTTTCTTAACCTTAGTCCTATTAAAGCTTAATATATATATAATCCTATAGAGAGTAATAGCCTTTTATAGCGTTATTATATAACTTATCGTAGCGCTTAAGCTACTATACTATATAATATAAAGTTATAAGGTATACTTTTAAAACTAAACTCGCTTAATATTAATAAAGAGGTATATTATTTTAGGCGTAGTTATTATATTAGTGTTCTAAAACTTAGTAATATTACCTAGGACGGCGGAAAGCGCTTAATAGGCATTATAAAGGTTAAAAGATAGTTATTTATATTTATTATAGGAATAGGAGCTAGATAAAACCGCAATAAAAAGTTTTAAATATAAAGTAGGTTATAATACTTATAAGAGTATTAAATAATTAAGTATATAAGATATCTATTTTTATCCTTTATATTACTTCCTATCCTTTTTATTTCCTTATACTATATCTACTTAAAATCGACCTATATAATTCTTTTAATTCCTTAGTTAAGTAAAACCACGTAACTAATCTTAATTATAATATATTCCCTTACTATAATAGCTATCGTTATTAGCCCTATCTTACTTTAAAGGAAAGATATTAAGGGTCGAAATAGAAATTTATAGTAAAAACTCTAATATATTTACTTAGTAGCCGTCGGTATTAATTAATTAATAACTAATAGTACTAGCTAACGTTAAAGACCCTTAAAAGATAAATAATAACGTAATTAATAGCGTGCTTACGGCCTATTAAGTACTCTTTCTAGTTAACCTACTTAAAATAAGGGTAGGAGTTTAGCGCTTCTTAAAAGATAATAAGATATACCTCGCTATAAGTTTATTAGCCCTTTATTAAACTAATAAGATTTAGGTAAGGCGATAGCTTCGCCTACTAAAATAGCTATAAATATAATACTATATAACTTCTATATTATATAGCTCGTTAGCCGTCCTATAAAGATCTTATAATACCTCTTTTAAAGTATTTAGCCGATATTAATATAAAAGTAAAAGTAAGAGAAACCCCTAAGAATTAGAGAATATTAAGTTACCGGCTTCTTCTTAAGTATATTACTAAATCGGGTTATCTATTAATTAGTATTAAGTTTCCTTAACTAAAGGGTAGGCCTAAGAAGGAAATAAAGCCTTTAACTAATAGGTATAGGAATAGTATAAGGCATATATATATAATAAAATAGAGAGTAAAGAATAAGGGCTAGTAATATAATAGATTAATCTTTAGCAAGCTCCCTTAAAGACTATATAACCTTACTTTATAATTATAAGATACCTTCTAGCCCTATACTTTTATTTAGAAAAGTTACTTTAGCTAGTAGTTAAAATTAACTAGCTCTCTACTATAGTTAAGTACTTTAAGCGTATAATAAATAAGGAGTATATACTATTATTAGTATAAGGGAAGGGGGGTTTAAGGGTTATTTTAAATAATATTCGCTATTCTACTTAGACTTAGTATCTATAACGAGATAGCTATATCTACTTACCTCTTTCCCTTACGTAAGTTAGCTAATATTGCTTATAGTAATATCCTTAGCTTCTTTTAACGCCCGTTCTTTTTAAAGGTCGTTAATAAATATCTATACTAGCTTCTAAATAGTATTATATTTAATTAATCCGTTCGATGCCTTTAGTACGTCCCTTAAAAATTTAAAATATACCTCTTTTAAATATAATATAAAGTAGTATTAGTAGCGCGTAGTATAGATTCCTTCCTCTACTATATTCGGCGCGTTTTAGTTACCTTAGACTTTTTAAGGGCTATAGTCGCTTTAGGAAGAGCCTATATTAAGTCGCTCGCTACTAACGATATATAAAAGAAAGCGTTATAAGTAAAAGCTTTTATTTAAGGTAAATAAAGCTATATATATTTTATAGTTAAAAAGCTAGTAATAGTAGCTATATAGCTACTACTAATAATAGTAATAGCCTAGATATTTTCTAACTATAATAAAAGGAAAACTTTAGTATTAATATACTTTATATAGAATTAGTAGCTAAATATAAGTAAGTTTAAGCGTATAACTTTAAGGCTCCTAAACTACTTATATAGGTTAAGTAGATTAGCGGGGTAGGTATTAAGTAATATCTACCTTTATTAGCTATCCTTATCGCGCTATATTAGTATAGCTAAGAGAAGATAAGAATAAGTAGTAGCGTAAGTATAAGCGGTGCTTTTTATACGTATTATACTATATAAGCCTCTAATAATAAAATTAAGATTAAGGTCGCGAATAGCTTTATTTATAAAGTTATTATTAGCGCTAATATATTTATTATTAATTAAGCTATTATTAGGTTTACGCTAAGGTATTAATTTAAATAAGGTTTTAAGTTAATAAGAAATATAGTCTAAGTAACGCTTATATTAAAGGAGGGTAATAAAAATAAAGGGCAAGCCGCTATTAATACTTAGTAAAGACTATATATTATTAGAATTAGCGCTAGTATACGAAGTTTAATTTAGTTAATAGTAACCTATTATAAACCTTATATTAGTAGGCCTTTATAATTATAATTAAAGTTAACCGGTATATATATATATCTCTTACTATTTTAGCTAGCTAGGTAAGGCTATTATAGCCTTAAATAGCTATATACCTATATATAATCCTATTAGTTACGTGCTAGTAACTACCCTTTATAGCTATAAATAAATCCTATATTCTTATACCTTAGTATATTAAATAATAGGATATTAAACCTTACTACGCTAAACCTTACTATACTAAACTTTACTACGCTAAACTATACTATACTAAACCTTACTACGCTAAACCTTATTATACTAAACTTAGCTGTTTTAAACCTTATTAATTAAGACTTAATAACTTCTAAGCTCGCCGATTTATACCTCTTACTCTCTATTAAGTATAAATTACCTATATAGTATAGATAGTATAATATATATATAGACTTTAGTAACTTATTATTCTTATAAAAAGAGATATAAGAAGTATATATAAAATATATAAAGGTAAAAGTAAAAGTAAAAGGTCGGATAGGTAGGGTAGAGATATTAAATTCTTATAGGGGTAGTAATTATAATAAGGGAGTAATTATTATATTGCCTTAATTATCGTTCTTTCCTTTATTCAACGCCCTTCTTTATACCTATCTAGTATCTTAATTAATAAAGAAGATCTTACTTAAAAAAGCTATTAATATCCTTTTAACTACTAAGCTTTTTACTAGTTTTTCCCCTCTTTTCTAGCTATTACTAGTATATCCGTCTTATCTCTCGCTACTTTTATAAGAAGCTATTACTACTTCTACTTCCCCTTATACCTTTACCCTCCTTTTTATACCTCTTTTTAGCTCCTTCTTCCTTTTTCTATACTAGGTATTTTTAGCTTCCTTAGTCCCTCTTACTAAGGGATATCTCTAAGAACTATAAAATTAGGCTATACTTTATAATATACCTTCTTAGCTATAGCCTGCCCTTTAAGGGCATAGCTAATATAGCTTTAGGCTAGTAAGCGTATAAAGGAGGTTCTTAGCTCTATACTTATCCCTTTACTTAAGGAAAGTAAGCGCCCTTTTAGGTCCCTAGGCTCTTTTAGACCTACTTAAGAAATAGGAGCCTAAAGAGGGGAAAGTCCTATAAGAAAGGGGGCCTTCTTAAAAGGGAGAAACCTAATTAAATAAGGGGCCCTTTAAAGGGAATACCTCTTCCTTTTCTTTAGCTATAGACGTTACCTTCTTATACGGGCTATTAGCTCTTCTTATAGACTCTTAAAGCGGGCCTCTAAAGATAGCTTCTTATAAACGTCTTTTAGCTTAATTTACTATAAAAAGATAGCTAGCTTCTACTTTAGTAAGGGCTTTATAAGACCATTTACTTTTATTAATACTATTAAAACTTAATAAATAGAAATAAGTCCCCTTTAAACCTCTTAGTATAACTAATACTAATAAATATTATTATTATTATTAAGATTATACTAGTAACCTATCTAAAGGTATCTAGAACTTCGACGTTAAATAGGAGGGAAAAACTAAAGTGCTTAAAGGAAAACCCTCCCCTCTTTCGTAGCTAGTCCGCCCTTATACTAAGTCGCGGTTATAATATATAGGAATCTTACGCCGGCTATCTTAGGTATCGTTATAGTTAGTCGGAATTATATTAGCCCCGCTATAAAGTAACCTTAGAAAGTAACTCCTTTACGTACGCGGGGTATATAGCGTTAATTAGTAGTACGAGCGTTTTCTAGTTAACGGTTAATAGTTAATTATATAATTATCTTTAACCTTATCCTATAACGATATCTTCCTAGGCTCTGCCTTATTTTTCCGCCGTAAGGCTTAGCGGGCTATTTTATTTATTAATGCCGGCCTTTAGCTAGGCCGGTAGTTAGGTTATCGCACCGGCTTTACGCCGTACTTCTCGAGTTACTAGTATTAGCCCTAGGTTTTTATTTTCCCGGTCGGGGGGCCCGGATCGGGGTTAAGGGGGGAGGTCCTAATAAATTCGTCGCTAGGTCTAGGTAGGCGAGGTCCGGGCCGGCCTACTTATAGCGGGGCGAGACTACTAGTATATTTATAAGCGCTTTTAGAAGCGCTAATTAGCTAATTAATAAGTAGGTTAACGTAGTTTACTAGTCCGACTAAAAATTAATCGTGCCCTTAGCTAGATTCGAACCGACTCTAGTATTATAGCTAGTAAGCTTCCTAGGTATATAACTACTATACTATAAGGGTACTAATAGATATTAATATATTATAGCTAGGTCGATAGCTTACTATTTTCCTTTATAAGAATTTATATAGTCTATATATTATTATATTCTATAGCTAATAAGGACGGAATTTATAGTTATAAAGATATTAGTAGCTAGCTAAGGAAAATCGCTTTTTTTAACGCTTTTAAAAGAGCTAGTAGCTTTACTTCTATACTAAAAGTCTTAATAGTAGCTTGCTTTAAAGCTCTTTAAGTAATAGTTCCTTTAAAAAGGGATATAATATACCCCTATAAGCTCTTTCTATCTAAGGAATTATCTATAAATAATAAATTACTTAAATAAAGGAAGATTCTAATAGCTAATTTCTTCCTTCCTTACCTTCCTAGGCGTAAACTATATAATCTCGTTAAATAAAGATAAAGGATTACTTAGTTTACTACTTCTTAGTACTTAGGGCTAGGATTCTAGTTATACCTATATAACGACCGGTATTATTCCTAAGGGATAAACCTATCGAGGGGTTTATATTAGTAGATATAATAGGGCGTGGTCTAAGTAATAATAAGTATATTACGTTAGTAATAAGTTAAAGGTTATAGACTATAGACTATAACTAGGTAATTAGAATTAAAGATAAATCGTAATAAAGATCTATATTATATTAAAAGCTATTAAGCTATCTATTTAAAGGAGTATTCTATTCCTTCCTTATATATCTCGAGAGCTTCCCTAGATCGCCGAGAGCACTAGGTAATCCCGTCGCCTAGGAGCGCTAGGGCGCTAGAGCGATCCTACGATCCTAGCTATAGAGCGTTAGAGCGCTAGAGTAATCCGTCGCTCTAAACTTAATTAGCCCGTCGGTCCGTTTAATATTCCTTACTCCCTACGTTACGTGTCCTCGTAATATATACTAGTTACCGCGGTTCGCTAGACTATGGTCGTAATAACCTAGCTAGCTAGGAGACTATAAAAGAGATATCTAGTTTAGTAGAAATAGCTAAAAAAGGTAAGGAGCTTACTTTCTATTAATATTAGTGTTTTTCTTACTCCTTAGCTTAAAAGGACGGATTAAGTAAAAGCTCTTTATTTAATATAGGTATATAGTAAAGCTTTTTATTAAGAGAATTAAAGAGGAATTTATAAGCGACCTTATCGATATAGGCGTCCTAGGTAAGCTAGATAGTCTATTAAGACCTATTTTAAAGGATTTATATCCCTATAAACTACTTTAGCTCCCTTAGCTTAGTTATCTTATACCTTTATTATAAGCCTTATATAGCCTCCCTAGCTATTACTTCTTCCTCTTTTAAGTAAGCTTAAATAATATTATCGACGTAAAAGAAGACTATAATTTTACCTTTCTATATTATATACGGTTCCTAAGGGACTTTCTTAAAGCCTAAGGCTTTAAGGGAACCTATTAAATACTATTACTAAAGAAAGGGTAATCTTTATAGTCTATATAGAGCTTTCCTAAGCTATAGAACCTTTCCTAGCTATTAAAAGCTTAGTAGAAAGCGTATATAGATAACTTCTTTTTCCTTAAGTAGGCAGTTAATAAAGGCGTTAACTATATCTATTTAATTAAGTTCGAGGTTAAATTCTACTACTATAGCTATAAGGGTCTAAAAGATATCCCTACTAAGGTAATTGCCTTAGTAGGTAGATCCCCTTTTTCCTATTAATTCTTATAGATAACTAGCTAGGCCTTATACTTTTAAAGGAAGCTATATTTATTAGTCTTATAGATAAAAACCTACTTATAGCTAAGGACCTATTTTCCTCTTACCGTTTCCTTAAGGACCTCTTTAAAAGACCCTATCTCTTTATATAAAGCTAGGTAGTCTTTCTAGGCCTAGAAAAACTAGTCTTTAAAGGGGTGTTTTTCTAGCTACTTTTAGTTTACTAGTAGGTCTAGGAGGTCTCTTTTATATACCTTCCTTACTAATAGCTATAGCTTAAAGAGCCGGCCTACTATAAATACTTTATAGGAACCGTCTTTTATAAGCGTTAAATAGAAGTTAAAAAAATAATCGAAATAAGGAAGAAGTTAGTCTTCCTTTATATTAGGCCTTATACCTTCCTTTACTTCTTAAAGTAAGGATAAAAAGGTAGCTAGGTAATCCTTTAAGATAGGTGCCTTTCCTACCCCCTTAGGGGTCGAGATAAGAAGACTAATAGAGAAAGCTACTTCTAGATCTTCTTCTTATTTTATATAAGGAGGCGTAAGAAGGTAAGCGTATTCTAGCTCTACTACTTTCCTATAGTCTCCTTCTTTATATAGATTATTTATTTTAGTAGCTTCCTCTTCTTCTTTAAAGTTAGCGTTATCCTTAACTACTTTAACGTCGGTTTCTTTCTTTATTTCCTTATCTAAGACCTCTTCTTAAGATTATTAAGAAGGGGGGAATTAAATCTTTTAAATTAGCTAACGTTATAAGAGTATAAGGGGCTATTAATCCCTCTTTCTATTAAAGAAGCTAGATTTATTAAAAATTATATCCTTAGTTAAAATAACCTTTTATAAAAAAGGAATCTAAACCTAGAAGATATTTATAAAATTATAGCCGATAAGGTAATTAATAAAGGCCCTAGGATTAAGCTTTCTTTTCTTCTTCCTTTTTAGCTATATATTAGTAGTTATAGCGTATACCTTATAGCTATAGGTATAAAGGTAGGCTAGCGAGGCCCTCTTCTTTATAAGGAGCTTAAGGGGGGATTTCTAGTCTATTCCTTAGGTCTTAAAAAGGATCTCTAGGTCCTTATAGTCCCTTTGGCCCTTAAGGTCCCTTAGGGTCCGGTTCTAAAGGTAATAGGCAGTCTTAACGACTTCCCTTTAAAGGTTATAGGGAAGTCTTATAGTAAGTCTTATCGTATAGGCCCGTTCTATTATAGTACCCCTTAATCTTTCTACCCCTCCGTTCTAGGCTTAGGTATTTAATGCTAATAGGAAGGGTAAAATACCCCCTTTTTAAAGCTAATTTAAGATATCCTTTATAAATAGCTCTCTATTAGACTATATCTCTTTTACCTTATAGCTAAAGTAGGATTTTATTTAGTTAACGAAGTCTTAAAGGGTAAACTAGTTATACTTACTTAGGTAGGTCTATAAGAAATAAGGGAAAACTATCCTTAAAAAAGCATCTATAAAAAGTATTACCCTAATAAAGCTTTCTTAGTTCTTAGAAACGTTAGTTTAGTCGACTTAAATTTCCTTATATAGCTAGTCCGGCTATAAAGGGGTTCGTTTAGAAATTCGTATCTTAGTCTTTCCTTAGCTATAGTATTTATATTCGACGGTCTTTAGGCCCCTTATTCGTACGCCCTATTATTAGCTTAGCTTATATAAAGCTAGGGGGCCTAGGTAACTAAGTTATACGTACTAAAGAAGATAGTCTCCTTAGGCTACTAAAAGAGGGTCCTTTATAGTAGACCTATTCCTCTTAGTAGGGAAAGCTAACTTCTTAAGTAGTTCCTTCCTATAAATAGGTTAGAATTTAAGAATAAATTAACCGAAATTTTCTTTAATAAGCCTAATCGTTTAATTCTTTTAGACTAGCCTTATAAGCTTAGTAGTTATATCCTAGAAGATTCCTTCCTCTTAAAGAAAGTAAAAGAAAATTAAGCTCGTTAAAAATTAAGGGCAAAAAGCTACCCTTTTTCGTCGAAGAATTTATATAGACCTATTAAGTAATTTTATCGTAAAATTCACCCTTCTATATCCCTTTATCTATATAGTTAATTCCCCGGTAATAAGATATTCCCTCTATACCTTCTTAAAGGACTAGAATCGTAAGAGTATATTATAGATATTAAGGGAAGTACCGGAGTTAAGGATAGCTGATTTTAGTAGGGGATAATCGGAGGGCTCTAACGGTTAGTCTTAGCCTTATTAATCTATAGGGAAGATAAAGGCCGGATTTACTATACTAATAATTCTTCCTTAAATTTACGGCTTAAATAAAGGTAGCGGCGTTAGTTACTATTTCTTAGTAACCCGAATCTCGTTTATCTTCTTCTATAACGAGGGGTCCTCCTTAAGAGACTATTATACTATTTCTTATAGCCTCTTTAAAGGGTTAACTCCTTTAGGTCGGTTTTCCTTAAAGACCTACTAGTATTATAATAACTAATAGCCTAGGGATTTATAGGCTAGGCAGCTGTTTTATTTAGTCTTTTATTCTTTAAGGAATCCTTATCTTAGTCTAAAAGGTCTTTTTAAAAACCCCCCCTTTTTACCCCTTATTACTAATTTTAATAAGGTTCGATTTCGACGAGTTCCTTAATTTTTCGACTAACGGACTAATAGGTCTATTAGGGGACTAGTCGGGCCGGTCTAACTAACGGGACCGGGCCTAGAGTAGAAGGCGGAGCTAGGGCCGGGACTAGGGCAGCCGTTAACGGAGGGGTTAAGGCTCTTAAGGGAGGAGGAGCCGGAGGGGCAGTAGCTATAGTAGTAGTAGCGGGGGCCGTAGTAATAGGGGCTATAGCAGCTATAGGGGCAGCCGGTTAAACTATTTAGGTCGAGTACTAGCTATAAAGGAATAAGACTACTTACTATTATACTTTAGTAGCCTCTTTATTTAGTTCCTAGCTAGCTTCTTAAAAGATAGTTAAGTAACTATTACTAATAGGCTTTATTAATAGAGGTATACCCTATAGCTACTAGTTAAAAAGAGCTTCCTTAAGAAAGTATTAGTTAGCTTCCTTAAGGATTTCTTCTTACTTAGCTAGCTATAAAGAAGCTAGTAAGTTCTTAGTAAAAAAGGCTCCTAGGTATACTATATAGGTCTTCCTAATACGGTTAGTTATATAGCCCCTTAAGGGAGCTATTAATATCTTAAGCTTTAAAAGCTACTACCTAAGGGTCTCTTTCTCTTAAAGAGAGATTAGCTTTATAGTATTAATAGATTTTATTATTACTATATAAGTAGTAGTTAATAACTTTATCTTATAAAGGTATTCCTTATAGTAACTTTCGTAGTTACCTAAGGTAGTAGAAAAAGCTCTTTACTATATAAAGGTTAGCTTAGAGAAGAGGAAAGCTCCTTCTATAAATTCCGTTAACCTAGGATAAAGAGGGGGCTTAAGAGGGTCCTACTTATTAAAGAAAACTAAATTATAGATAGTTCTATTTATATAAGCCTATAGCTCCTTTACCTACTTATCTTAATATTAAGGCTCTATAAGAATCGTCCTATAGACTATAGGGGCGGTAGAGGAGTCGTTTTTCGATATTATTATAAAAGAAGGGGTAGAAAAGTTAGTTAAAAATCGGCTTTTCTAGTAAGAGGGGTAAAAGGAAGCTACGAAGAATATAAGAAAGGTGCCTTTTATAGTAGCTAGAAGGTATAGGAATTCTATTCCTCCTAGGCTTATAACTCTTATAAAGAAAGATATAAAAAGTATATAAAAATATATAAAGGTAAAATTAAAAGTAAGGGGTCGGATAAGTAAGGTAGAGATAATTAATTCTTATAAGGGTAGTAATTAAAGTAAGGGAGTAATTATTATATTACTTTAATTATCCTTCTTTCCTTTATTTAACGCCCCTTTTTATACCTATTTAATATCTTAATTAATAAAGAAGATCTTACTTAAAAAAGGTACTAATATCCTTTTAACTACTAAGCTTTTTACTAGTTTTTCCCCTCTTTTCTAGCCGTTGCCGGTATATCTATCTTATCTCTCGCTACCTTTATAGGAAGCTATCGCTACTTTTACTTCCCCTTTTACCTCTACCCTTCTTTCTATACCTCTTTTTAGCTCCTTCTTTAAACCCTATTTTTTAGCTTCCTTAGTTCCCCTTATACTATAAGATATCTTTAAGAACTATAAAATTAAGCTATACTTCGCGATAATTATATTACTTTATAGTTAATTATATACTATACTTTATTATTTTATTTATTTTTATATTAAAGGTTAAGTTTTTATTTTATATCTTTTTATTTCTTATATAGTATTCTATATTACTTTTTCCTTAGTTAAATATAGCTTATAGCCTTTATATATATTACTAATAATATTTTAGTATATTATTATATCGTTTATACTATACTTATACTTTTTTATATTTATAAACTCTTTAGTTTAAGTATATATATTTATTATAATTTTCTTTATTATATTTAATTTATTATATAAGTCTTTAAAAGATATCTTATTAATAATCTATAATTATTACGGTATTTAAGTAGTATACTATAATTAGGTTCTAATAATATAACTTAGTCGTTTTATCGCGAAGCATAGCCTAATTTCGTAGTTCTTAGAGATATCCCTTAGTAAGAGGGACTAAGGAAGCTAAAAACACCCGGTATAGAAGAAGGAAGAAGGAGCTAAAAAGAGGTATAGAAAGGAGGGTAGGGGTATAAAGGGAAGCAAAAGTAGCGATAGCTTCCTATAAAGGTAGCGAGAGATAAGACGGATATACCGGTAACGGCTAGAAAGGAGGGGAAAAACCGGTAAAAAGCTTAGTATTTAAAAGGATATTAGTAGCTTTTTTAAGTAGGATCTTCTTTATTAATTAAGATACTAGACGGGTATAAGGAGGGGCGTTAGATAAAGGAAAGAAGGATAATTAAGGCAATATAATAATTACTCCCTTACCGTAATTGCTACTCCTATAAGAATTAAATCTCTCTGCCCTGCCTATCCGACCCCTTACTTTTAATTTTACCTTTATGCATTTTTATATACTTCTCGTATCTCTCTACGCGAGAGTTATAAGCCCGGGAGGAATAGAATTCCTATACCTTCTAGCTGCTATAAAAGGCACCTTTCTTATATCCCTCGTAGCTTCCTTTTACCCCTCTTACTAGAAAAGCTAATTTTTAACTAACTTTTCTACCCTTCCCTATAATAGTATCGAAAAACAACTCCTCTACTACCCCTATAGTTTATAGGACGATTCTTATAGAGCCCTAAGATTAAGATAAGTAGGTAAAGGAGATATAGGTTCGTATAGATAGAACTATCTATAATTTAGTCTTCTCTAATAAGCAGGACCCTCTTAAGCCCCCTCTTCGTCCTAGGGCAACGGACTTTATAAAGGGAGCTACCCTCTTCTCCGAGCTAACCTCTATATAGTAGAGAGCTTTTTCTACTACCCTAGGCGACTACGAGAGTTACCGAAAGGAATACCTTTACGAGACGAAGCTACTAACTACTGCTCGTACGGCAATAATAGAATCTGTTAGTACCGTAAAGCTAATCTCTCTATAAGAGGAAGAGACTCTTAGGTAGTAGCTTTTAAAGCTCGAGACCTTAATAGCTCCCTTAAGGGGCTATATAACTAACCGTATTAAGAAGACCTATACGGCCTACCTAGGAGCTTTTTCTACTAAGAACCTACTAGCTTCCTCGTAGCTAGCTAAGTAAGAAGAAATCCTCGAGGAAGCTAATTAATACTTCCTTATAGAAGCTCTTTCCGGCTAGTAGCTATAGGATATATCTCTGCTAATAAAGCCTATTAGTAACGGTTACTTAACTATCTTTTAAGAAGCTAGCTAGGAATTAAATAAAGAGGCTACTAGAGTATAATAGTAAGTAGTCTTATTCCTTCGTAGCTAGCACTCGACCTAGACGGCTCGACCTACTGCCCCTGCAGCTGCTGCAGCCCCTATTGCTGCGGCTCCCGCTGCTGCTGCTACGGCTGTTACTCCTTCGGCTCCCCCTCCCTCGAGAGCCTTAACCCCGTCTTTAACGGCTGCCCTAGTCCCGGCCCTGGCTCTGCCTTTTGCTCCGGGCCCGGTCCCGTTAGTTAGACCGGCCCGACTAGTCCCCTAATAGACCTTTTAGTCCGTTAGTCGAAAAATCAGGGAACTAATTAAAATCGAACCTCTTCGTTAAAATTAGCAATAAGGGGTAAAAAGGGGAGGTTTTTAAGCAGACCTTTTAGATCGGGATAAGGATTCCTCGAAGAAATAAAAGACCTAGCGAAACAGCTGCCTAGCCTATAAATCCCTAGGCCATCGATTATTATAATACTAGTAGGTCTTCGAGGAAAACCGACCTAAAGGATTTAACCCTTTAAAGAGGCTATAAGAAATAATATAATAGTCCCTTAAGGAGGACCCCTCGTTATAGAAGAATATAGACGAGATTTAGGTTGCTAAGAAATAGTAACTAACGCCGCTGCCCTTATTCGAGCCGTAAATTCGAGGAAAAATCGTTAGTATAGTAAATCCGGTTTTTATCTTCCTTACGGATTAATAAGGCTAAGACTAACTATTAGAGCCCTCCGATTATCCCCTACGAAAATCAGCTATCCTTAACTCTAGTACTTCCCTCGATATCTATAATATACTCTTATAATTCCGGTCCTTTAAGAAGGCACGGAGGGAATATCTTATTGCCGGGGAATTAACCGTACGGATAGAGGGATATAGAAGGGTAAATTTCACGATATAATTACCTAACGGGTCTATACGAATTCTTTAACGAAAAAGGGTAGCTTTTTACCCTCGATTTTTAACGAGCTTAATTTCCTTTCGCCTTCTTTAAGAGGAAGGAATCTTCTAGGATACGACGTTTAAGCCTATAAGGCTAGTCTAGAAGAATTAGACTATTAGGCTTATCGAGGAGAAATTCGGTTAATTTATTCTCGAATTCCGACCTATTATTAGGAAGGAATCTCTTAAGAAGTTAGCTTTCCTTACTAAGAGGGTAGGATCTAAGGACCCTCTTTTAGTAGCCTAAGGAGACGGTATTCTTTAGCACGCACGACTTAGTTACCTAGGCCCCCTAGCTTTATATAAGCTAGGCTAATAATAGGGCGTATAAATAAGGGGCCTAAAGACTATCGAATATAAATACTATAGCTAAGGAAAGACTAAGAGACGAAATTCTAGACGGACCTTAATACGGCCGGACTAGCTATATAAGGAAATTTAAGTTAATTAGACCGACGTCTCTAAGGATTAGGAAAGCTTTGTTAAGGTAATATTTTTTATAGACGCTTTTTTAGGGATAGTTTTCCCTTATTTCTTACGGACCTACCTAAGTAAGTATAACTAGTCTACCTTCTAGGACTTCGTTAACTAAATAAAATCCTACTTTAGCTACGAGGTAAAGAAGATATAGTTTAATAGAGAGCTATTTACGAAGGATATCTTAAATTAGCTTCGAAAAAGGGGCATTTTACCCCTCCCGTTAGCACCGAATACCTAGGCCTAGAACGGAGGGGTAGAAAGATTAAGGGGTACTATAATAGAAAGGGCCTATACGATAAGACTTACTATAAAGCTTCTATACGACCTTTAAAGGGAAGTCGTTAAGACCGCCTATTACCTATAGAACCGGACCCTTAGGGATCCTAAGGACCCTAAGGAACTAAACTAAGAAATAGACTAGAAATCCCCCCTTAAGCTCTTTATAAAGAAAAAGGCCTTGCTAGCCTACCTTTATACCTATAGCTATAAGGCATACGCAATAACTACTAATATATAGCTAAAAAGGAAGAAGAAAAGAAAGCTTAATCCTAGAGCCTTTATTAGTTACCTTATTAGTTATAATTCTATAAATATCTTCCGGATCTAGATTCCTTTTCTATAGAAGGTTATTTCGACTAGGGATATAATTTTCGACGAATCTAGCTTCTTCGACGGAAAGAGGGATTAATAGCCCCTCTTACTCTCTTAACGTTAGCTAATTTAGAAGATTTAAATCCCCTCTTCCTAATAGTCTTAAAAAGAGGTCTTAGATAAGGAAACGGAAGAAGAAACCGACGTCGAAGTAGTCGAGGATAACGCCGACTTCGAAGAAGAAGAAGCTACTAGATTAGATAATCTAGATAAAGAAGGAGACTATAAGAAAGCGGTAGAGCTAGAATACGCCTACCTCCCTACGCCTCCTCTTATAGAATAAGAAGAAGATCTAGAAGCAGCTTTTTTAGTTAGTCTTCCTATCTCGACCCCTAAGGGGGTAGGAAAGGCACCTCTCTTAAAGGATTACCCGGCTGCCTTTTTATCCCTACTTCGAGAAGTAAAGGAAGGTATAGGGCCCGATATAGATACTAAAGAAGACTAACCTTTCCCTTATTTCGTTCGTTTTTCCGACTTCTACCTAATGCTAATAGAAGACGGTTCCTACGGAGCATTTATAGTAAGCCGGCTCTTTAAGCTATAGCTATTAGCAAGGAAGGTATATAAAAGAGACCTCCTAGACCTACTAGTAAACTAAAAGCAGCTAGAAAAACACCCCTTTAAAGACTAGTTTTTCTAGGCCTAGAAAGACTACCTAGCCTTATATAAAGAGATAGGGTCTTTTAAAGAGGTCCTTAAGGAAAAAGTAAGAGGAAAATAAGTCCTTAGCTATAAGTAGGTCTTTATCTATAAGACTAATAAATATAGCTTCTTTTAAATATATAAAGCTAGGCTAGTTATCTATAGGAATTAATAGGAAAAGGGGGATCTACCTACTAGGGCAACCACCCTAATAGGGATATCTTTTCGGACCCTTATAGCTATAGTAGTAGAATTCGACCTTAAGCTCGAATAGATAGATATAGTTAACGCCTTTATTAACTGCCTACTTAAAGAAGAAGAAGTTATCTATATATAACTTCCTCCTAGTTTCTAAAAACTAGGAAAGGTTCTATAGCTTAGGAAAGCTCTATATAGACTATAAAGATTACCCCTTCTTTAGTAATAGCATTTAATAGGTTCCCTCGAAGCCCTAGGCTTTAAGAAAGTCCCTTAGGAACCGTATATAATATAGAAGGGTAAAATCACGGTCTTCTTTTACGTCGACGATATTATCTAGGCCTACTTAAAAGAGGAAGAAGCTATTACTAGGGAGTATATATAAGGCCTATAATAAAGGTATAAGATAACTAAGCTAGGGGAGCTAAAGTAGTTCCTAGGGATATAAATCCTTTAAAATAGGTCCTAACGGACTATCTAGCTTACCTAGGACGCCTATATCGATAAGGTCGCTTATAAATTCCTCCCTAATTCCCTTAATAAGAAGCTTCCCTCTACGCCTATATTAGACGAAGAGTTTTTACCTAATCTATCCTTTTAAGCTAGGGAGCAAGAGAAACACTATTATTAATAGAAGGTAGGCTCCTTGCTTTTTTTAGCTATTTCTACTAGACCGGATATCTCTTTTACGGTCTCCTAGCTAGCTAAGTATAACTAAAATCCTAGCCCTAGGCATTAAAAAGTAGTAGATAGAGCTATCCTTTATCTTTATTTAACGAGATTATATAGTCTATGCTTAGGAAGGTAGAAAAGAAAGAAATTAGCTACCGAAATCTTCCTCTATTTAAGCGATTCGTCCTTTATAAATAATTTATTAGATAGAAAGAGCTTATAGGGGTATATTATATCCCTTTTTAAAGGAACTATTACTTAGATAGCTTCGAAGTAAGCTACCGTTACGACTTTAAGTACGGAGGCAGAGCTACTAGCTCTTTTAGAAGCGTTAAAAGAAGCGATTTTCCTTAGCCGGCTACTAATATCTTTACGACTATAAATTCCGTCCCCGTTAGCTATAAAATACGATAATACGTAGACTATACGAATTCTTATAGAGGAAAATAGTACGCTATTAACCTAGCTACGGTATATCGATATCTACTAGTATTAGTTACGCTAAGAGGTTTAAAGGGGACTTATTTACGTCCGTTAGGTACTAACGGTATTAATAAAAGCTAACGGTCTTATAAAGCCCTTACCGAAGTAGAAGCTAGCTATCTTTTTATAGTAAATTAGGCTAGAAGACGTTTAAGAGAAGCTATCCTTAGAAGCCTACCTTAAGAGTCTACGAGAGGAGCTAATAGTACGTTAGAGGAAGGAGACGTTTATAGCTAAAGAGAGGAATTAAGACTTATCTTAAAGGAGGGCCCCTAGCTTAATTAGGACTTATTCTTCTTAAAGGCCCCCTTTTTAGGGACTTATCCTTAAAGAAGCCCCCCTTTCTTATAAGACTTAATTTCCTCCTTAAGGCCCCTTTTTATAAAGTAGGACTAAAAGAGCCCGGGGCTAAAACCCGGATTTCTCGAGTAAGGGATAAGTATAAAATAAGACCTCCTCTATACGCTTACCGGCCTAGGTATTTAGCTTTACCCTTTCTATAAGGGCAGGCTATAGCTAAGGGGGTATATCGCAAAGCGTAGCTTAATTTTATAGTTCTCGGAGATATCCCTTAGTACGAGGGACCTAGGAAGCTAAAAAATAGGTTTTAAGGAAGGAGCTAAAAGGAGGTATAGAGATAAGGGTAGGGGTAAGAGGGGAAGTAGAAGTAGCGATAGCTTCTTATAGAGGTAGCGAGAGATAAGATAGATATCCCGGTAACGGCTAGAAAGGAGGGGAAAAACTAGTAAAAAGCTCGGTAGTTAAAAGGATATTAGTAGCTTCTTTAAGTAGGATCTTCTTTATTAATTAAGATACTAAATAGATATAAAGAGGGGCGTTAGATAGGGGAAAGAAGGATAATTAAGGTAATATAATAATTACTCCCCTACCGTAATTACTGCTCCTATAAGAATTAAATCTCTCTGCCCTACCTATCTAACCCCTTACTTCTAACTTTACCTTTATGTATTTTTATATACTTCTTATATCTCTCTTTACGAGAATTAGTTATTTTAAATACCTTTATAATAGCTTCTTTAAATCCTTAGAAATTAATAAAAACTTTATTTATCTTATTATCTTATCGCGCTAGCTAGTTATTAAGAAAGCCTTTTATAATAGGTCTAAACTAAGTAAGTACCGTTTTAAATAAATAATTTCCTATATAAAGTACCTTTTCGACTAGGTCTAAGAGTTTAGTAAGGTAAAACTAATAATAGGCCTTAAGTTAAGTAAGAAAGTCTTAAAGCGTACTATAAGTACCGTTAAATAGTCCTAGCTATTTTAGTTTAATTACCTTTCTAAGGTCCCTAACTTATTTATTGCTTCCTATATTCTTAAGTAACTATACCTTATATTAAAGGGTAATAATCTCGCGTATTATATCTTAAGGCGATATAGTAGCTTTAGAGTTAGTTAATCTAGCTTACTATATATCTATATTAATAGTTATAATATTACTCAGAGTAATACGGTATTATACTAAATAAGAGCTTTTAATATATAATAACTAGTATTATTCCTAAGGGATAAACCTATTAAGGGGTTTATATTAATAGATATAATAGGGTATAGTCTAAGTAATAATAAGTATATTACGGTAGTAATAGGTTAAAGGTTATAGACTATAGATTATAACTAGGTAATTAAGTAATTAGAATTAAAAATAAGATCGTAATAAAGATCGTAATAATTATATTAAAAGCTAGAGAGCTATTTATTTAAAAGAGTAAAAGTAAGTAGCTATATATACTTATAGAGACTATCCTTAGATTATAGGCCTAGCTATAATCCCTAATATTAAATCGTATAAATTATAGTAATCTCGTTAATCTTAAATTACTTAGATCTTTATAATCCCTTTAATCCTATATCTATTAAATAGTTATACTAACTATTTATCCGTTTAGACTATATTATATACTTAACGTAGTTAACTATTAGCGGCCTAGTAGCTATAGTTATAATACTTCTTTCCCTTAAGAATTTAAAAGTGCCTTAAAGGAAAAGTATATATCCCTTTAATAGAGGTTTTTTAGCTATCTTCTACTTTCTTAGCTTTTCCTCTATATATAACTAATAGGTTTTTCCTTTAAAAAGGTTTCTTATTAGTAAAAAATAACTTATAAAAATAAGGTTTTTTTCCCTTATTAAAGGTTTCTTATAATAACTTTATAAGGCTTTTTCCTTATAAAGGTTTACCTAAAAAGAAGAGAAATATTATAACTATAACTAGGATTTTTCCTACTAAGGTTTTTCCTAGAAAGGGTTTTAAAATTTTCCCTTATATTCCTATTATATACCTTATTCTTAATTAGGATAATACTATTATAAAAGAAATAACTAGTAAAGAGTATTATTTACTTAGTACTCTTTAAAGGAAGCTATAAAAATATACCCTTATATCCTTATTTTACTATTATAAAGAAATAATAAGTATAAGGAGGCTCTATAAAATAAGGTAGTAAAAAGAAGCTTTATAGTATAGTCTAAGGGAATAACCCTTAAAGATAAACGACCTTTACTAAATATCTATACCTTCCTTTAAGAAATATAAGTTAAGATAAGCTTATCTTAATAAATAAAAATATATATTTTATATATAAGTTAATTATAAGTAGAACGGATACCTTATTGCCTATTTCGGCCTAGTAGTTTTAAAGATATCCGCGATATAAGAATAGGTAGGGCATAGAGTATTCTAGTTAAATCTACTACTTATATTAGAACCTATAGTCTTACGTTAACTATTACGCTATAATTAAACTACCTACTAAGTCCTAAAGATATACTATAGATAGAGCTTTTTAAGCATTATAGAATATACTAGAAAGCTAACTATTTAGTCTACTAATAGGTAAGTAATAGTTAATAAAAAACAAAGGATTTCCCTAGGAGTTATAGATAAAATAAGTAAGTTTATAAGTATCTTTTATAACGCTATTCTTTTAATATTATTATTATTAAGATTATACTAGTAACCTATTTAAAGGTATCTAGAACTTTAGCGTTAAATAAGAGGGAAAAACTAAAGTACTTAAAGGAAAACCCTCCCCTCTTTTATAGCTAGTCTGCCTTTATACTAGGTCGCGGTTATAATATATAGGAATCTTATTATAAGGAACGGTGTTCCTACTATAAATAAAGCAGCTATAATATACTCTCCCGATTATATAATCTAATAAGTAGTATATTAATTATAGATAAAATCTTATCCTATAGAGCAAGAATCGCTCGTTATTTTGCATGTTATTATACATTAAACGGGTTGCCGGTTATCGTATAATCGGGAATCGAAGGAATAGAGCTAGCTTAGAATGCTAGCTAAGACCTCTTAAGAATACCGGCACGACCAACCTCCTTTAAACACGAATATTAGTGGAACCAAGACACTTCTAGACTTACTCGAGGTATCACGGAATTCCCTAGTCTTAGGGCTATACGGCAGCCTAAATCTAGTCCCGAAAGGTTCTTCCGTTTAGCTACAATTATCTATATAAGACAGCATGTCCGCTAGTAGATAGATAGAGTATTATTAACTTTAACACCTCTTCTATACACTAATATACTACTAATAAATTCTATTGAAATTCCTACCTTATACTCCTTCTTCCCCTCTATTACGTAGTCTTACGTAATTCCTTAATTTCCTAAAATTCCGCTTTTACTTATATACCTTAAGAGGTTATAAGCCCGGCTTGCTCCTTTTAAGCCGGGAAATTAACTACTTATACCTTTGAAATTCCTCGTCGAAATATTCAATTAAAATTCCTTTCGAAATTCCCCCTAACTTCCTTTACCTTCCTACGCTCTTAAACTCCCGTCTAGACTTCTCGATCCCTACGAACGAAATAATACCGAATTTATATAAAATAGGTAGATAGAAAGAATATAAATTCTCTAGACTTAAGGGAAATTTAAATTATACTCTTTAGACTACGAGGATAAGAGCTATCCTTACTAAGGAAAAGCTTATTGCTACCTTAGAGCAAGAAAATTATATAAAGACTATAGAAGCTTTATCCTAGATTTTTCTTTAAGTCGAAGATAGCCCTTTAATGTAAATTAAGCATTTAATAAATGCTAAAGCTACTTAGGATAAGCTTATAAAGCTATATAATCCGTCGAATTTCTCGTCGAATTATTTGCTTATAAAGTAGCTCTTTAATCTTAGTCCCTTAGGCTTTAATTTAGAGAAATACCTTTATAAGGTAAAAGAAATCTACGAGGATTTAAAATCCTATAATATAGAAATTCTAGAAGTTATCCTTATAGTATAGATTCTTAATTGCCTTAATAAGGAATTTAGAAGCTATATTATAAATATTACGTAGAGCCTTAGGTATAATTCTATAGCGTTTACCCTCGAATCCCTAATAGCTAGTCTTTTAGACGAAGCTAGAAGAATAGAGGATATAGATAAATCTTCGGAGAAAGCCTTCCTAATACAAAGGAAGCCTTAGAAATCCCATAGAAATTCTACGGATACTCCTTATTATAAGGAATGTAAAAAACCAGGGCATTTTATAGCAAATTGCTATAAATTATACCTAAATAAGGCTCCTGCTTATTAGGTTTTAAATAAAGGAAAGAAGGATAATAAGACTCGAATTTCTAAGAAGAGAAAATCTTCTTCTTTATCTTCTTCTTCTAGGAAGAAATCCCCTTCTAGTAGTATTTCTACTACTAATAAAAGAAGGAAGGCTCGAATTATAGAGCTAGAGCCCGATTCGGACGATAGTAATAAGGTCTTAAATATAGCTTTATAAGAAAATATAGACCTAGATATTAACCTTATAGACCTTTCTAGGGCTCCGACCCCTATATAAACGTCTAAGGATTTAGAGGTAATTTTAACCTCTATAAATACCCCTATAGTAGAAGCTAATAAAGACTCTCTTTTAGGACCTTTAGAAGCCTCGATTCCTAGAATAAAGGAATTAGTCTTAAAGGTAAGAGAAGGAGGATTTCCTAGTTATAAGAATAAAAGGATCTTTAATTTTATCTATAATACCGGAGCTACTAAGTATATAGTATCTAATAAGAATTTCCTTATTAACTATAAAGAAATTAAGTCTAAAGTTTACTAGGGAAAAGCTTCCTTTATATTAGTAAAAGGAAAGGGGGACTTAGTATTTAAGTTCCCGTATAGTAGAAAAGGTATATCCTTGAGACTGCTTTTATATACCGAATTAGGGTAAATATACTATCTAATCTTATTTTAATAATACCTATGCTTTAATAGGAGGAAATAAAGTCCTTTTATTAGATAATAAGGCTAAGGTCCTTACTAAAGGATTTCTTAGAAATAAATTATATTATATTCCTATAGAACCTTTATTAGAAAGCTAATTAATCCTTATTATGTCTTTAAAAGGAAAGGATATATATTTTTATACTTAGCACTTACGCTTAGGGCATATAAATAGTAGGGCTATTTTAGAAAGATTAAAAAGATATAATAAGGATATAAAAATACCTCTAGAAGAGGAAAATAAAATAAGGCAATGCGAAATATATATTAGAGCTAAAGCAACGAATAAGGTTAATAAACAATCTTCGTATAAGTCTTATTCTTATTTAGAAAAAATAGTATTAGATATTTAGGGGCTAATTAAAGTGCCTACTTATAATAAATATTACTATTATATTTCTTTCCTAGCATGTAGGAACCCGATATCTAGAAATATACCTTCTTGAAAAAGGAGAAGCTCTAGATAGGTTCCTAGAATTTAAAAATAGGTAGAAAATAACCCTAAAAATACTAGGATTAGAGAAGCATTTTCTAATAATGCTAAAGAATTTATATATAAAATAAAGCTCTATTACGAAAAAGAAGGAATTACCTTTAATTCTAGTCCTCCTAGGACGCCGGAATCTAACGGTAGAATAGAAAGAATAAATCGTACTATATTAGAAAAAGTACGAGCTCTTTTATTTACTACTAGGCTTCTTAAATATCTATAAGGAGAAGCTGTTTTAATAGCTACCTATTTATATAATAGATTACCGTATTCTACGATAGGATTTAAAAGTCCTATAAAAAAGAGGGATAATATAATACTACCCTTTAAGACCTTAAATAAAATTAAGACCTTTAGAAGCCTTATATATTATAAGAATAAAGACCCTAAATATAAGCTAGATAATAGAGCCTTTAAGGGAATAATAGTAGGCTATTTAGAAAATGCATATAAAATCTAGGAATTTTCTAAGAGAAAGATTACTATCTCTAGAGATATTACTATACTAGAAAATAAATTTATAAAAAATCTAGAAATCTCTAGTAGTAATAATACCTTTGATTTTAATTCTATTCCGAATAAAGATAAGCTAGAAAGCAATATCCCTATAGAGGAAGCTACTAGAGAACCTAGAGATAAAAGTCCCTCGCCCTCTATAAAAGAAGAGTCTCTAAATAACGATCCTATTCCTACTACTAGTAAAATAGTAGTAGAATTTCCTAAGAAGCTTGAAGGGTTCGATTCTAACTATATGTTACGACCCGACCAACGGTTGGTCACAAGCAGCCCTCAACAAGGCCGACACGTGACGGAGGGGTACAGGATCCCGCGAAGTCACGTGATGGATCATTTGGATCACTTGGTGATCCCAACGATCCGGCTCATTGGATCATCTCGATGATCCAACGACGATGTACAGGATCATTGGATCGTCTCAATGATCCAACGATCCGTGAACAGGATCATCACGTTCGCTGAATGATCCACGAAGGACCACTGGGTATATAAGGACACCCAATTCCACTCCTTTAGACTAGATAGCTCTTTAGCTTTCAACACAATCATTACGATCCCTATCACGATCTCATCTCTGATTCCGATCACTTGATTACCTGGTTACAGTCTACGGTCTACGACCTCCGACTCATCACCAACGTGACATACTTATCATTGCTCAGACCACGCCCTGTTGTATCTGCCAACATAAACCCCACGACAGGTTTATCCTTGGGAATATCACCGGTCGTCACACGTTGAAAGCTCTTGTTCAGAACGATACCGCGTCTCTCTGAGCAATATCGCATAACTGTCAACATGCCTGCACAGCAAACTGGATCAACCAACTCGGGACACACCGTGTCGCCGCAGGACATGATGCGCGAAATCATCAGCCTTCGACAGGAGGTCCAAGTGCTCAGGAACGGAGGAGGCAACGGACAAGTCAGGGACATCGGAGAAGCAGTCAAACCAAAACAGCCAGGACCATTCGACGGTACTCATGGCACGCTTCGAGACTTTCTCACCCAACTCAAAGCCTACCACCGATTCTATCCGACCAAGCTCTCGGACCCAGTCGAAAAGGTACTCCACGCAGGAAATTGTTTATCTGGAACGGCACTCGCCTGGTTTGGACCCATCATGAGGACTTTCTCGACAACCAACCAGCGCGACGAGACAACGAGACAGACGAAGTCTTTGCCAGTTTCCAAGGATTCGAAGAAGCCATTACGAAGGTATTCGGAACAACCGACGAGGAACGAGAGGCCGAACAGAAACTTCGAGAACTCCGACAAAGGATCTCAGCATCGGATTATGCTGCGAAGTTCCGTCAAGTCACCTCAAAGCTTGATTGGGACGACGAACCTCTTATGTCACGATTCTACGACGGGCTGAAAGAAGAAGTCAAGGACGAGCTCTACAAGGAAAATCGACCTGACAACCTCTCGGACTACATTGCTATGGCAGTACGAATCGACGACAGACAGTATGCGCGACGCCAAGAAAAGAAACAAGGAAGAGGAAACTGGAACCCTTCCTATGGGAACAACTTTAACCGACGCGCCAACTACAAAAAGAAGCGCGAAACTCCCATTGCCTACGCCCACACAACTAACCCAGGCAGGATGGATCTGGATGCAACACAGAAAAGCAAAGGAAAGTGTTTCAACTGCGGGAAACCTGGACATTACTCCAAAGAATGCAGACAACCTCGCAAGGAGAAGAAAACCCACTGGGCACCAGCCCCAGAAGGTAAGAAACACCTAAACGCTACTAACAGACAGGAACCAAAGCATGAACTCCTTAGTTGGACTGCATGCTACGACGACGAATGCACGGTACACCTAAGCGACAAAAACGGTACCGGATGGTTCCCAAAGCCACCAAAGAAAACCCTTGCAATGATGCAACGAAGGGATCCCAAAACACAGAAACAAGTCAAATTCGCAGAACCGGAACACCCCTATCCTGAAGGAGTCTCCCAAGACTGGATCAGGAAGAACGGCAAACGATTCCAGGAAGACATGCGAAACAAAAATCGACAACAACGACGGGCAGTCTATAAACAACATAACAAAGAAGATACGGACGCAGCCCTTATGCTCACGAAACTCGGACAACAACCCGAAGAGGAACAACGAAGTTTCGACGACACAAGCTCTGAAGAACAAGACACGCTACAAGAAACAGAAGACGAGGATGAACTCGCACCACCACCCTCACTACTAAGGAAAACGCCACGATTGGAGAACACGCTCCATACTTCGAAGAATTCGAAGAAATGCTCAAAATTGGAACTCAACAAATACCTCAAATTCTCACGGAAAACCAACAAGCTGCATTGATTCGATACCAACCGGCACCACGCGGAGGAGACTACGCTGTGGCTATCGCCGCAGTCGACACCTTTACAGCCCTACAACGAGAATGGCAACCACGAGGAGAATTTTCAGATGACCCAAGAACAGTGCTCAGTCACGAAGAGCACAAACATATTTCATGGATCTCATGCGTCTATTTGGACTGCATGATACACTTCAGATGAAGGCACGACACGACGCCTTCCCAGTCAGATTCGACGGACAAATACTTTCGAAACCCTACCTAAGCACGGAACTGGACTACTGGAAAATCGATCAACGTTACCCGAACGACCAAGTCATGTTATTGGAACCCGATTACGGCACGCCACTTGAATGCCGCGATGATTACGGTTCTTTAACGAGATGTCTTTCGGAAACATGCAAAATCCACAAACACGCCAAAATTGGGGAATGGCACAACGCCACTCGCTCTAAGGCATCCGAACCATCTATCTTCACAAGACTCGCGCAACGAATCAGATGCGACGAAGAAGATTACAACGAATGTGCACACCCGAACTGCAAAGTTCACGAACACGAAAAGGCACGAGCATGGCACAAACGACACAACGGTGCACCAAAGGACTACTGGCGACACCTACGAAGGCTACAAGCTACATTCGACCAAGGAAAAATTAACGCAGAAGAACTACGCGCAAAACAGAAAGACGCAGAACGAAAACTCGATTCCTGGTACGAAAACGAACAGAATTGCGAAGCACGGTACGCAATCAACTGCGAAGCAGCACAATGCAAACAACACAGCGTTGAGAAACAAGAAATCTTCGATTGGCTACAAGAAATCAGTCTCTTGAGCCCCGACACGACACCACGCGACGAAAACATAAAGAAACGATATCAACAACAAATCGAAGAAGAATACCCAAATGAAACGAATAAGGACCAGGCAAAAACGAGGTACGCCATCTGTAAAGGGCTACAGACTGGCACGACACGACAAGATCCAAGGACCCTATGCATGGCAACGGCAAGCCATGGCAACCAAATGGTATTGGACATCCAAATCGCGGGACATCACGTACACGCACTATTGGATTGCGGCGCGATGGGCAATTACGTTTCACCTAGAGTCATCAATCGTTACCGACTCCCATGGAGACACAAGAAAGATCCATATGAACTCACGAATATCGAAGGAGAGGCCTTCAACTATAACAACGGAATCATTGATATGGAGATTGATCACCTCGACATCAATATCCAGGGCCACGACGAACGAGTCGACTTCGACATCATGGACATTGGAGAACACGACCTTGTGTTAGGGCTTCCATGGTTACAGGAGAGCAACCCACTGATCAACTGGAAAACTGGCCAGCTGCGTTGGAACGAAGACGCAAGTTTCCAAGACCAGCAGATTTGGGAGAAAGCAAAATTTTGCGATGATTTAGCCACTGAACAGGACGAAAGGGATGACCGTTCAAGCAAATCATTACGGGCTTCAGCGATACAAACGAAAACAGCAACCGAACCGGCGGACACAACAAAATCGACTGACAAGACCCACGTACTGACCAACACGGCTGTACAACCTGGCATCCGACATAAACAGAACAAAGGACACAACAAGAAGATCCGAAGAGTTATTGCCACTCTAAGGAAAGACCTCGAACAAATCAACAAAGAGCTCGAGTCAGGGAAACCAGCTCTCAAAAGAAAGAACAAAGCCCACAAGACAGAATGAAGAACATCCCACAGGAATACCGGAAATACGACAAACTCTTCAAGGAAGAACTCGAGACAGGGTTACCCGAACACAGTCAATGGGACCACGAAATTTGTCTCAAAGATGGAAGAACGCCGACGTTCCATAAGATTTACAACCTAAACGAAAAGCAACTGCAAACGCTACGCGACTACCTCGACGAGAATCTACGAAAGGGATACATACGAACATCAACATCCGAAGCAGGCTACCCAGTCATGTTTGTTCCAAAGAAAACGGCAAGCTACGACTAGTTGTCGACTACAGACGCCTAAACGATATTACAATGAAGGACCGAACACCATTACCGCTTATATCGGAACTACGAGATCGACTGCACGGCAAAAAATGGTTTACGGCCCTCGATCTCAAAGGCGCCTACAACTTAATACGCATGAAAAGGGGACACGAATGGATGACAGCTTTCAGAACGAAATTCGGACTATTCGAATATCTGGTAATGCCATTTGGACTCACAAATGCACCAGCTACCTTCAACGGATGATCAACAATGTCCTACGCGAACACTTGGACATCTTTGTGGTAGTATACCTGGATGATATCCTAATCTTCTCGGACACCCTAGAAGAACACAAGGAACACGTCCACAAGGTACTCCGCGCACTTCAGAATGCGAAGTTACTGGTTGAACCAGAAAAAAGCAAGTTCCACACACAGGAAGTAGATTTCCTCGGACACACGATCTCACCAGGAGAGATACGAATGCAACAAGACAAGATCAACTCAGTCAAAGAATGGCCAACGCCAAAGAACGTCAAGGACGTACAAAGTTTCCTAGGATTTGCGAATTACTACCGACGATTCATCAAAGATTTCGGAAAGATTGCAACACCACTACACGACTTAACGAAGAAGGAAAAAGAGTTTACATGGGACGACAAAGCCAACGAAGCTTTCGAATGCATCAAAACGACGATTACGCAAGAACCGGTCTTAACCACCTTCGATCCAGAACGACAAATCGAACTCGAAACCGATGCATCAGACTTTGCTCTAGGAGCACAAATCGGACAGAAGGACGATGAAGGAAGACTACGACCAATTGCATTCTACTCGAAAAAGCTACATGGCGCAGAACTCAATTACCCCATCTACGACAAAGAATTCCTCGCAATCATTCAAGCTTTTAAGGAATTTCGACACTACCTTCTCGGAAGCAAACACAAAATCAAGGTCTACACAGATCACAAAACATCTCACATTTCGCGACGACGCAACAATTGAACGGACGACAGATCCGATGGGCCGAATGTCTATCAGAATTCGACTACGAAATAATCCACAGAAAAGGAACAGAAAACGGTCGAGCTGATGCCCTCAGCCGACGATCCGACTACGACACAGGAGCACCTATTGTGAAAGGACAACTCCTTGAGCTCAACAATGAAGGAATATGCAACAACGACAGCTTAACGCAATCTTCAAGGTCAATCCAGACGAAGGCCTTACGAAGAAGATCCAACAAGCCTACGATAAGGTTGATTGGGAACCACTTCCAGTTGTTTGGGAAGATGGCCTGGCAAAGCATCAAGGAAAGATCTTTGTACCAGAAGAACTTCAGGACGAAGTTATACGCGAAATTCACGAACACCCGACACACGGACACCAAGGAATCCGGAGGACGATGGAAAGAATTCGACGAATCTACGACTTTCCACGGATGAAGAAACGAATCAGCGAAACTATCAGAAAATGCGAACTTTGCGCACGAAGCAAAGCTGAACGACACAAGCCATACGGAGAATTACAACCACTACCAGTACCAGAAAAACCATGGGATTCAATAGCTTTCGACCATGTCACGAAGCTACCACTGTCAAAAGAACCCATGACCAACGTCAAGTACGACAGCATATTCGTCATTACCGACAGATTGACGAAGTACGGATACTTCTTGCCGTACAAAGAAGCAAGCAATGCAGAAGAGCTAGCATATGTGTTCCTACGAACTATTGTCAGCAATCACGGACTACCGAACGAGATTGTCTCTGACAGAGGAAGCACATTTGTGGCCAAGTTTTGCAAGCTCTCATGGCACAATTGGGGACGAAACATAAGCTCAGCACAGCTTATCACCCACAAACAGATGGACAAACAGAACGACTCAACCAAACGCTTGAACAATATTTACGATGCTACATCAGCTACGAACAAAACGATTGGGTTAAATGGCTACCGACGGCACAACTAGCTTACAACAGCTCAGTCACAGAGACAACCAAGCTCTCACCAGCATACGCCAATTACGGATACAACCCAGAAGCATTCAAGGTCACTCGACAAGGACCACAAGCGGAACGAGCGATACTGCAAGCAGATCAGCTACGAAAATTGCATGAAGAAATGCAACAAGAACTTCAATTCGTCAGAGAACGAATGTCCACTCACTACAATCGGAAAAGATTGCAGGGACCAATCTTTCGAGAGGGAGACATGGTCTACCTCGTACGACGAAACATCAAAACAAAACGACCAAGCAACAAATTGGATTTCAAGAAACTTGGACCGTTCAAGGTCAAGAAAACCATTTCAAAAGTCAACTACGAACTTTCGCTACCAACAACAATGCGGATACACCCGATATTTCATATCTCATTATTGGAACCAGCACCACGAGACGCCAAACTACAGGACAAAATCGAAGTCGACGATGATCAAGAATACGAAGCCGAACAAATACTGGATACAAGAAGACAAGGTCAGCAACAAGAATACCTTGTTAAATGGAAAGAATACGGACCAGAGGAAAATACCTGGGAACCACTCAAGCACCTGACGCACTGCGGCTCCCTACTTCGGCAGTTCCACCAACGAACCCAAGGTCAGCCAGAAAAGACGGAGAGAGCGCTACCTCGGGGTGGACAGCGTCCCAGTCTCCGACAAACTCCGAAGGCAACCGATCAGAATGAGGGGAACACGGCTGCACCTCACTAACTCGACGCTGCTCCCTCTCCGCTTCCTCGCGCTCGACGCGCTCCAACTCCTCGACACTATCAAGACCACGAGAAACCGCCTGCATCATTCTCTCGAACCACATCTTCTTTTGCTTCCGCAACCGCTCCACTTTGGCATCCAACTTGCGACGCTCCTCCTCCGCAGCCTCGAGCTCAGACTCTATTTTTGGTGCTGTGCGCCAATCTTGCGGAGCTGCTGGACCGAAAGCCCTTGGCATCGCAGTAGGATAGGTTCAGGCGAACGCAGTCATAACAACGTGACGAGTCGGACACCGATATTTGGCAATCCGTGAAACCACGAGAACGGCAAGACGAGCATGCTTCAGGCATGATGGCGGAACTTCCCAGTATAACGCCGAGAAGGGCGTTGCGCTGCTCTGTCTTGGAAGAACGAGGTTTGAAGCGATTCTTAAGAACACGGTCAGACGGCATGACGGGCCATGATGATGAAGGAAGGAAAGAAAAAACACACACACTCACGCAGAAAGACAGCCAGGATACGCGACACGGCGGCTAAAGCAGGTCTTGAGGGCAAGACCAAAAGAGGGGGAGACCTGATGTTACGACCCGACCAACGGTTGGTCACAAGCAGCCCTCAACAAGGCCGACACGTGACGGAGGTACAGGATCCCGCGAAGTCACGTGATGGATCATTTGATCACTTGGTGATCCCAACGATCCGGCTCATTGGATCATCTCGATGATCCAACGACGATGTACAGGATCATTGGATCGTCTCAATGATCCAACGATCCGTGAACAGGATCATCACGTTCGCTGAATGATCCACGAAGGACCACTGGGTATATAAGGACACCCAATTCCACTCCTTTAGACTAGATAGCTCTTTAGCTTTCAACACAATCATTACGATCCCTATCACGATCTCATCTCTGATTCCGATCACTTGATTACCTGGTTACAGTCTACGGTCTACGACCTCCGACTCATCACCAACGTGACATACTTATCATTGCTCAGACCACGCCCTGTTGTATCTGCCAACATAAACCCCACGACAGGTTTATCCCTTGGGAATATCACCGGTCGTCACACTATATTAAATACCCTAATATTAATTTATTTCTAAACTGCGATTTTATAGAGTTAATTCTAGCTAGTATAGAAAATCAGGATCTAAAAATTCTAAAGACTTATAAACAGGCAATAAATAGCCCTAAAGTAGTATTTTAGAAAGAAGCTATAATTAAGGAAATTAGCTAGCTAATTAAATATAAAACTTAGGAATTTTCCTACCTCCTTAAAGATAGGGAGGCTATAGGAGGCCGCTAGGTCTATACTATTAAGAAGGATATTTAAAATAATATAATAAAATATAAAGCCCGTTTCGTAATATAGGGATTTAAGTAGATCTATAGCTTAGATTTCCTAGATACCTTCTCGACTACGGCTAGACCTAAATCTATTAGAATTCTACTTATTTTAGCTATTATTAACGAATTCGAAGCTTTATAGATAGATATAATAAATGCCTTTATATATACCGATATAGATAGCGAAGTATATATCGATCTTCCTATAGGCGAAGAATACGCTCTTAAAGAATATTATTTAAAATATAGATTAGCTTATAGAGCTAAAGGAATTAAATTAACTAAATTCCTAGACCTATATTAAACCGGCTAAATTAAAGCAAAGCTAAAGAAAGCATTATATAGCCTAAAATAAAGTCCTAAGCTCTAGTATAATCATTTAAAAATTATACTAAATAATCTCGGATTTCTTCCTCTTTTAATAAATAAAGGAGTATTTATAAATAAGGACTATAGTATAGCCTTATTAATTTACGTCGACGACTTTCTTATAGTAGGGCCCTCTAAATCTATAATAAAAGAAAGATTATTTAAAGAATTATTTAAATTCCTAGATTTTACTATCTTAGGAGATATAAAAGACTTCTTAGGTCTAAATATTATAATAAACCGAGAGAATAAAGAGCTATATATATCCTAAGAAAATTATACCTAAATAAATTAAAGGAATTTAATAAAGAAGGTTTAGAACTTCGAATTTACCTACTATAGTAGGCTTTAAGCTTATAAAAGCAAAGGAATTACCTTCTAAGGAAGATATATTATAATTTTAGAAAGAAATAGGATCTCTATTATACTTAGCCTTATTTACTAGGCTAGATATCTTATATTCTATAGTTTCCTATGCTAGATTCATGCTAAGCCCGACTAAACGTATTTAAGGCTTTAAATATAATTTAGAAATATTTAAATAAATTCCCTAGCTTAAAGATTAAATATAATTGCAATATCCCTTTTACCTATCTATATATAAAGGGTTTTACCGACTCTAGCTAGGCGTCGGATTTAACGGACGGAAAATCCTTTTCCGGTTACTATTTTTATATATATAATAATATAATAAGCTAGGCTTACAATAAGTAGAAAGCCGTTGCCCTTTCTACCTACGAAGTAGAGTATATTAGCCTTAGGGAGGCAAATAAAGAAGCTATTTATTTAAATATACTTTTTAAAAATATTACTAAGGATATATCTATTAAGATTCTTAATACTATACCTCCTATTTTAACGGATAATACTACTGCTATTAAATTAGTAGAAAATCCGGAATTTTATAAAAGGTCTAAGTATATAAGATTAGCCTACTACTATACTAGAACTATAAGAGAAGGGGAAATTAAAGTTTTTTATATTAAATTAAAAGATAATATAGCTAATATTTTTATAAAGGAATTAAGACCTAGATTACTCTATAAATTTAGAGACGGTCTATCCTTAATATAAGTTCCTAAGTAATTAAAAGGGGGTTTTAGATATTTCTTATACTTTCTATATCTTTCCCCTACTAGGTTTTTCCTTTTTAGGTTTCTTAGAGAAATATTTACTAGGTTTTTATCTATTAAGATTTTCCTAGTAATAATAGGTTTTACCTTATATAAGGTTATCCTATAAATAATTATTATAACTATAGATTTTTCCTACTATAGGTTTTTCTATTAGTATATACCTAAGGATTTTCTTTCCCTAAGAAAGAATAGGGTTTTATATATCCTATTAAGGTATAAGAATAGTTTTCCTAAATTAGGTTTTTACCCTATATATATACTACTATAAATAAATTAGTAAAGAGTATATAAATCTACTCTTTAAGGGAGGCTATAAGGAACGGTGTTCCTACTATAAATAAAGCAGCTATAATATACTCTCCCGATTATATAAGCTAATAAGTAGTATATTAATTATAGACAAAATCTTATCCTATAGAGCAAGAATCGCTCGTTATTTTGCATATTATTATGCATTAAACGGGGTGCCGGTTATCGTATAATCGGGAATCGAAGGAACAGAGCTAGCTTAGAATACTAGCTAAGACCTCTTAAGAACACCGGCACGATAAACCTCCTTTAAACACGAATATTAGTGGAACTAAGACCCTTCTAGACTTACTCGAGGTATCACGGAATTCCCTAGTCTTAGGGCTATACGGCAGCCTAAATCTAGTCCCGAAAGGTTCTTCCGTTTAGCTATAATTGTCTATATAAGACAGTATGTCCGCTAGTAGATAGATAGAGTATTATTAACTTTAACACCTCTTCTATACACTAATATACTACTAATAAATTCTATTAAAAATCCTACCTTATACTCCTTCTTCCCTTCTATTACGTAGGCTTACGTAATTCCTTAATCTCCTAAAATTCCGCTTTTACTTATATACCTTAAGACTTATACTAGCTATCTTAGGTATTATTATAGTTAGTTAGAATTATATTAGCCTTACTATAAAGTTACCTTAGAAAGTAACTTTTTTATATACGTAGGGTATATAGTATTAATTAATAGTATAGGCGTTTTTAGTTAATAGTTAATAGTTAATTATATAATTATCTTTAACCTTATCCTATAATAATATCTTCCTAAGCTCTACCTTACCTTTCCGCTATAAGGCTTAGTAGGCTATTTTTATTAATACCGGCCTTTAGCTAAGCTAGTAGTTAGGTTATCGTACTAGCCTTACGTTATACTTATTAAGTTACTAGTATTAGCCCTAGGTTTTTATTTTCCTAGTTAAGGGGCCTAGACTAGGGTTAAAGGGAGGTCTTAATAAATTCGTCTCTAGGTCTAAATAAGTAAGGTCTAGGCTAGCTTACTTATAGCGGGGCTAAACTACTAGTATATTTATAAGCGCTTCTAAAAGCGCTAATTAGCTAATTAATAAGTAGGTTAGTATAGTTTATTAGTCTAACTAAAAATTAATCGTGCCTTTAGCTAGATTTAAACCGACTTTAGTATTATAGCTAGTAAGCTTCTTAGGTATATAACTACTATACTATAAGGGTTATTCTTTTAATATATTATTTAGCCCCTTATATACTTATTATAAATTCTTAATAAAGACCTACTTTATACTCCTTCGACCGCTCTTTTTACTTAGGTTATTAATTACCTAATCCTATACTTATTACTTATACCTTTTAATAGGTTTTAGCTAAGGCTTTTACTAGGGCCTTAGCTAGGGCCTTAAGCGCTTTTTTTATAGTAACCTTAGCTTATAAGCTTACTTTAAAGTTACCTTAAATAGCTTTAAGCTACTAAGTAGCCTTAAGCTAGTATAGGAGCTATTATAAGGGCTATTAGCGGTCTAAGTATAAGAGTCTTTAACTATTATAAGTTATAAGCTTAAGCTATAGCCTAAGCTATATAGTTATATATAGAGGGCTAGATCCTATACGTATATATATAGGCTAGCCGCGTATAAGAGAGCTTTATATAGCTTATTAATATTATCTTATAGACGGTACCTATATATACGCCTCTACTTACTCTATAATATTATAAGTAATTAACTAATAGATTTAATAGATATCTCTTTAAAGAAAGCGCCTTCCCCTTAAAGAAGTACTCCGCCCCTCCTTAGATAGATAGGAAGTATTATAGCTATCCTAGAAGCGATTAAAAGCGCGATAGCTAGCGAGAAGGACGAGGTTCTCGCTATACTAAGGGAGCCGTCTACGAGACTAGCTTTAACCCCTACGACCTCTATAACGCTAGTTATAGCGGTAATACTACCGACGCGGAAGCCGCTCCCTTAGCTAACTTAGGACGGTAAGCTAGAGTCCTTTTACTTCTTCCTTAGCTAGCTATAGACGAAGTTTATAACTAATAAGAAATAGGGCCTAAATAGCTATCGAGATATAGCGTAGTATTTACTCCTTTATACGCTACTAGAGCCCTAGATATAGCGGATCTCTAGATTCTAAGATAAGGGCGGCCTTAAAGGTAGACGCGACCTATAAGACTTCTTTTAATACCTTATATATATATTCGGCAACGTATAAGAGTAAGAGAAGGCGTAAGATAAGCTATAGACCCTTAAGTAAAGAGATAGATAAACCTTTAGTAAATTCCTTCTTAATTTTAAAGAGACGCTCTTATAAGTAGTAGGGACTATAGTATAGGAAGATAGCGCGAAGCTTATATAGCTATAGAATTCGATTATACTAGCCTTATAAGAGCTACTTATCCCTATAATTATACCTACTAACTATAGTAAGTATATAAGCCGGTTAATAAAAGTAGCTTAGGGCTATAAGTAAACGCTATATTTCTAAAAGCTCTATAAGTATACGCTATATAGTAGCGATAAGATTACCGCCCCTTTATAAGACGAATAACTAGCTATTAATATAGATAGGGATACCTTAATATTAGCTACTTATATAGACTAGGCTAAACGCGGTAAAAAGACGCCGTTAACTACCCTTTATACCGCCTTATACTTTAAGTAGCGGGCGAAGTAAGTAATAAGCGAGGAAATTAAAAAGAGGAAGGCTAACGGCCGCTACCTATATTATAGAGTATCTATATACTTTATATTAAAATGCCCCTTCTTTTTAGCTAAGCGGCCTATAGCGGTTTAAGTAGTAAAGATAGAACCGCTCCTTACCTTAAACGATAATAAGGACTCCGCCCCCCTAGGCCTAAAGGGAAAAGAGTAGCTCTAAAGTAAAGATAGGCTCTAAAGCCTTAATTACTAGTACTAGTAAAAGAGAAAGAGGAATTATCCGCTTATATAAAAAAGGAGCCTACTTTAATATAGGTTATAATTAATAACTCCTTACTTATTACTACCCTTATAAATAAGGGCTACTAGTACTATACTATAGTTAACGAGGCGCTTATATAAGAGATATAAGTATTAGTAGAAAAGATTACCTTAAGGTAAGTAAAGAGCGCCTTAAGCGCGATAGAAAGTATAGTAATTAAGGGTATTATATAGCTAGCTATAGAGGTCGACGGTTATTATAAGCTTATCGTAGCCTATATAATCCTTTAACTAGAGTTTCCCTTAATCCTTAGGAAATCTTAGTTATTATATATAGAGTTATACTTAGTTTTATATTAAAAGAAGCTATAGTTTAGGCCTATATAATAGTAGGTCCGCTATAACGATAGTTCTATAGGCGTAGGACTAAGCGTATAAGCTTTATACTTAGTATAAGAAGTCCTTACCTCTATTTTTATAAGAACTATATAATAAGTAAAGCGGGAGTAAGGCTAGGTAGCGGCTAATATAGCGGTCTATATATTTAGCTTAGCGGATATTAATAAGGCCCTTTAGATAAAGAAGCTAAAGTCGCCTTCTAAGCTATAGTAGTAAATATTAAAGCGCTTTTATAACCTCCTACTACTATTTAAGTCCTAGGAAGCGGATAAGCTTAACCTATATAAGCTAAAGGTAAACTATAGGATCGTACTCTATACTAATAAGAAGGGGTAGGAACTACCTATACCGTTTAAACCGCTATATAGTATATTATACGTAGAGCTATTAGTACTAAAGAAAACGCTAAAAGACCTCTTAAATAAGGGGTTTATTTAAGTAAGTAGCTTTAAAGTAAGAGCGCTAGTCTTATTCGTATATAAACTAAAGGGCGGGATATAGTTCTATTATAACTATAGGGCTTTAAACGTAATTATAAAGCTAGACCGCTACCCCTTACCCTTAATCTTAGATATACTCTATAACCTTTTAAAGGTAAAGTAGTTTACGAAGCTAGATATAAAATAAGCGTTTTATAAAGTATAGATCTTAAAGGGTAATAAGTAAAAGATAGTATTCTATATACGCTATAGCTTATTTAAGTAGCTTATAATACCCTTTAGCCTCTTAAGAGCGCCCGCTTTCTTCTAGTATTATATTAATAATATACTTCAGGACTTCTTTAATAAGTTCGCCTTTATATATATAGATAATATCCTTATCTATATAAGCGGCTCTTATAAGGACTATATATAGAAAGTATAGAGGGTCCTAGAGCGCCTTTAACTTTATAGGCTCTACCTTAACCTAGATAAGTATAAATTTAAAGTTAAGAGGGTTAAGTACCTAGGCTTTATTATTTATATAGGCGTAGGTATATAAGCGGATCTTATAAAGATCTAAGCGATCTAAGACTAAGCGGCCCTAACTATATAAATAAGCGTATAAAGCTTCCTTAGGTTTATAAACTATTATAGGATATTTATTAAGGGCTTCTCTTATATTATAATACCCTTAAATAAGATTACTAGGAAATAGACTGCCTTTTATTAAGGGCCTATATAGGAAGGAGCGTTCTATACGCTTAAGGACCTATTCTTATAAGCCCTAGTATTACTTTAGTAGGACTTTAACCGGTCTACGTTAGTCGAAGCGGACTATAGCGGCTAGGCACTTAAAGGAACGCTCTCTTAGGAGGTAGATAGGTAAACGTAACTAGTAGCGTTCTACTCTTATAAGCTAACCTTAGTAGAGCGGAATTACGCTATTTATAATAAAGAGATACTAGCGATTATTAGCTACCTTAAGTAATAGTAAGTAGAGCTTTAGAGCTATAAGAGCTTTAAGGTTCTTATAGACTATATTAACCTTAAGTACTCTATAACCTACTAGTACCTCTTAAAGCGGTAAGCCCGCTAAGCGGAGTATCTCTTATACTTTAACTTCTCGATTAAGTACTAGCTAAGGTAGGACTCTATAGTCTTAGATACGCTTTCTTAAAGGGATTTAGACCAGCTAATAGGAGCGGATATTAAGGCCTAGGATCTATAGCTTATCTTATAAGAAGCGCTATAGACTTATATAAGAGCTTCCTTAGTAAAGGAAGGCGCGGCGCTAATAGATAAGCCTTTCCTTATACCTTTACCTTAGCTTAGTAAGGAGGGATAGACCGGCCTAAGGGCGCGTATAGCGTAGGTATTCTAAGATAAGGTTCTTTAATACTTATAGGATAGGATATTATCTTTAGACCGTACCTATAAGAGCGTACGCCGCGCTATTAAGTCCGGCGCTTAACGCTTTAATTTAAAGCTAAAGCTAAAGGTATAAGTAGCCGACTATTATATTAACCTATAAGGGCATCTATATTAATAGGGGAGACTATAGGTGCTAGGCGCGCTATATACTATAGAAGCTAGGGAGAAGGATAGACCGCTAGAGCTAGATAAATAGAATAAGCTTTAAAGGAAGCTAGTTTAGCTAGTCTATAACTTTAGTATTATAGTATAACTCTAGTATTATAAGCTACCTAGGTTAGTAAGGTATAGTAGTAGGCCTTATAAGGGATTTCTACTAGCCCCTCCTATAGTACTATATTCGCCGCTTCCTTTATAACTACGATATTTATAGCTATACTAAGATTTAAAGGGCATAGCTTAAAGGGCTACTTAAGTAGCATTTAGTACCTAACCGGTTCTATATATATATATATATAGACTTTATAACAGACCTCCTACTTATAGAAAGTAGTAACCGCTATATATAAGTAATTAAGGACCGACTTAATAAGTCTATAGTATTAAAGCTAATACCGTTTATAGATATAGAGTCTTATATAGAGCGCTTCTTATAATACTAAGCCCGCTTATATAGCTAACTAGCCTTTATTATAAGCGATAAGGGATTAAATTAAACTAGCTACTTTTAGTATTACTTATACTAGCTACTTTAGATTATATAGCTACTTAGTATAGTATATTACTTATAGACTAATAAAAGGCCTAAAAGGGTTAACTAAAAGGTATAAGCTTACTTATAAGCTATTATAGCCTATAACTAAGTAGACTAAGACTAGTAGCTCCTTATAGCCTAACTTATATTAAATAGTAAACTATATACCTTTATTAAGATAGCCCCTTTCTTTATAATATATAGCTTTAAACTACCCTTACTAGTTCCCTTTACTATAGATATAGTAGTAAAGTAGTATAGTAATTTATTATTAAAGGGCCGCGCCTTTATATTTATATAAATACTATAAAAGACTGTAGATTATTACTAATCTATAATAGCCGCCGCGGTATAAGATTAAGAGTAGTATACTAATAAGACTAGGGCCCTAGTAAATAGGTTTATAGTAAAGGATAAGGTATAGCTAGACCTCTATAACTATAAGTTAGTATAGCTAAAAAAAAAGAAGCTTAACTAGCTATATATAAAGTTTATAGTATAAAGGGTTATTAGCCTATAGGTTATAGAGCTTAATAGTCTTTTAATAGGGGTTTATAATAAGATTAATATAGACCTCCTTTATAGAGCTTCCTTTAACTTACTACTTAAATAAGAAGTAGTAGATACTTAGCCGCTTATAATTAAAGTAAAAGAAGAGGATAAGTTTAAGGTTAAAGAGATATAAGCTATGCGCTAAAAAAGGGTTAGTAAGGGAAAACGCTAGAAGGTCCTCGTTAAGTAGTATAGGTATCTTAACCTTATATAAGAACTTATATATGAGTTTATAGGAACTATAGCCCTTAATAAGTTTAAAGCTTTATTTAAAATAATAAACGAGAATAATAAACTAATAGACTACTAATAATAGCCTAGGCTAAGACTATAAAGTAGGTAAAGTAGAGTAGGTAGTTATAATAACGCGAGTATAATAATATAAGTAGAGATAAAAATAGCGTTTATTTTAAGGTAGAGCCCTTAGACTACCTAGACCTACTTCTTATTCTTATTATTATCTTTATCCTTATCCTTATTATTATCCTTTACTTTATTAGCGGCGGCGGCGCTCTTTAAGGCGCTTAAGCGGCCCTTTAAGCCCGCGAGCTAGTTAGCGGTAGCGGCGGCTCTAAGGGCTCTAGGAGCGGGGGGGGGCCAGCTAGTAATAGCGGCGGGGGCGGTAGCGGGCACGGCTAAGGAGACCGCCGATAAAGTAATAAAGGTAGTATCCTTAGTACTAAGAGAGTTAATAGCGGAAGTAAAAGAGCTAAAGAAGAGGAACTTACTTAGGGATAAGGCCCTAGCGCTTAAGGGCGCGGAGATTATAATAGGCGGCGGCGGCGGCGGTAAGGCGCTTCTTAGTAGCCCCCTATACCTACTTATACGCGCTAGCCTTTTAAGCTAACGCTATAGTAAGTAAGATAAGAGGCGCTGCCTTATAAGCGCGGCCGGTATACGTATATTAATAATAACTACCGCTATAGCGGCGCCCGACTTAGTTAGCGTAAGGGAGCTCCTATAACGCGTACTATATATAAGGGGCCGCGCGGGCGGCTCCGGCCTATACTTAGCGTTTATACTTTAAGAAGTTAGCGGAAAATAGCTATTATACTCGCTAGGTAGCGGACTTATAAAGGTAGTAGAGGTAGAGGTAGGGGTAAAGGGGCCGGGCGTTATAGCCGGCGGTAGGGACGGCGTTATTACTTAGAAGGGCGATATAAAGGCGGCTAGCGTAGTAAAGGTAGAGGCGGCGGCGGTAAGCGCGGTCGCGGGGGCGCGGGTAGGAGTAGCGGTAGCGGTAGAGCCGTCGTCGGCCGTACTTAGTATAGCGTCGACGAATAACTTTATACGCTCTAAGAAGGAGGAAGTAAGGGAAGGGGAGGTAAATATATTTATTATAGAAGATAGTATTATAGATTATAGCCTCTTACTTTATAAGGTAGAGAACTTACTAGTTAAAGTTATTATTATTAAGGCTATTATTACTATTATAGCTATTATTATAAGTATATATTAATAAAGTAGCCTATATAGCTAGGAATAAACTAATACCTTAAGTAAAGCGGAACTTACTTATTATTATTACTATTATAGTTAAAGAAAAAGGAAAGGGAAAGAAAGGAAGAAAGAAGGGATACCGCTTTATATACCCCTAGGTAAAAGAGGCTACCTAAGGCTAAAGGGATAGGTAACCTAAGGCTTACGTAGGTCTAGGCTAGCTACTAGCTACCTAGGGGCGTATATAATAGGTTACGCTTTTATTTAAATAGCTAGCTAGCTAATAAGTATAAAGCCTAGTTCTAGCTACCTAGGCTAATAAGTATAGGGATAATAGGGCTAGTAGGGCTAGCACGATTAATAGAAAAAGGTAAGGTAGAGCTAGCGGTATAGGCTTAATAGTATAAAAGCTATTAATTAAGTAACGCCGCGCTACGCTTAAGGGAGGGTATTATATAAGAGTCTTTAATTATTATAAGTTATAAGCTTAAGCTATAGCCTAAGCTATATAGTTATATATAAAGGGCTAGATCCTATATATATATATATAGGCTAGCCGCGTATAAGAGAGCTCTATATAGCTTATTAATATTATCCTATAGATAGTACCTATATATATACTTTTACTTACTTTATAATACTAAGGTCCTTATAGCTACCTTTTTAAGCCCTTTTATAAGGGTCTTATAAAAGGGTTTAACTTTTTAAGCTTCCTTAAGGGCCCAGAAGGCCTACTAAAGAAAGCCTTAGGCCTAGTCCTTAAGAAAAAAGTACTAAGGCTAGGGCTAGGTCTACTATAAGTATTAAAATATAGGTCGGATAAGTATAAGGCTAATAGGGCTACTAAGTATTATAAAGTAAGTAAAGGTATATATATAAGTACTATTTATAAGATAATATTAATAAGCTATACTAAGCTTTTTTATATATAGCTAGCTTATATATATATATATAAGATCTAGCCTTTTATATATAACTATATAGCTTAGGCTATAGCTTAAGCTTATAACTTATAATAGTTAAAGACTTTTATATAATACTTTTCTTTTAGCGCGGCGCGGCGCTACCCTATTAATAGCTTTTATATAATTAAGCCTTAAGCTCCTTATACCGCTAGCTCTACCTTACCTTTTTTCGTTAATTATACTAGCCCTACTAGCCCTATTATCCTTATACTTATTAACTTAAGTAGCTAGTAGCTAGCTTTATACTTATTAGCCGGCCGGCTATATAAATAAGGGCGCGGCTTATTATATACGCCCTTAAGCGGCTAGCGGCTAGCCTAGACCTATATAAGCCTTAGTTTACCTATCCCCTTAGCTTTAGGTAGCCTTTCTTTATTAAAGGGTATATAAAAAGGTATCTTTTTTTCTTCCTTCCCTTTCTTCTCTTCCTTCTTTAACTATAGTAATAGTAATAATAAGTAAGTTCTACTTTACTTAAGGTATTAGTTTATTCCTAGCTATATAAGCTACCTTATTAATAAGTACTTATAAGAATAGCTATAGTAATAATAATAGTAATAGTAATAATAATAACTTTAACTAATAAGTCCCTTATCTTATAAAGTAAAAGGCTATAGTTTACTATACTAACTTTTATAGTAAATATATCTACTTCTCTCTCTCTTTCTTTATTTTTCTTAAAGTATATAAAGTTATTTATTAATACTATACTAAGCGCGGCTAACGATAACTCTATTACTACCGCCGCTCTTACTTATACCCTTACGACTACGCTTACCGCCGCTACTTCTACTTCTACTATACTAGCTACCTTTATATCGCCCTTTTAAGTAATAACGCTATCCCCGCTAACGCTTATAACGCCTAGCCCCTTTACCCTTACCTTTACCTTTACTACCCTTATAAGTCCGCTACCTAGTAAGTATAATAGCTATTTTCTACTAACTTCTTAAAGTATAAGCGCTAAGTATAAGCTAGAGCTACTTACGCGGCCCCCTATATATAGTATACGTTATAAGAGCTCCCTTACGCTAACTAAGTTAGGCGCTACTATAGTAGTAATTATTATTAGTATATATATATTAGCCGCGCTTATAAAGTAGCGCCTCTTATCTTACTCGCTATAGCGTTAGCTTAAAAGGTTAGCGCGTATAAGTAGGTATAAGGAGCTATTAAGAAGCGCCTTACTACCGCCGCTGCCGCTTATTATAATCTCCGCGCTCTTAAGCGCTAAGGCCTTATCCTTAAGTAAGTTCCTCTCTTTTAGCTCTTTTACTTTTACTATTAACTCCCTTAATACTAGGGATACTACCTCTATTACCTTATTAGTAGTCCCCTTAGCTATACTTACTACTACCCTTATAGCTATTATTAGCCGCCTCCCCCCTACCCTTTCTACCCTTAAAGCTACTACTACTACCGACTAGCTCGCGGGCCTAGAAGGCTACTTAAGTAATTTAAAGAGCGCTACCGCTATTAATAAGGTAGAGGAAGATAATAAGGATAATAATAATAATAATAATAATAAAGGTAAAGATAAGGAGTAAGTTTAATTAGTTTAAGGGCTTTACCTTAAAATAAACGCTATTTTTATCTCTACTTATATTATTATACTTATATTATTATAATTATTTACTTTACTTTACCTACTTTATAGTTTTAGCTTAAGCTACTATTAGTAGTTTATTAATCTATTATTCTTATTTATTAGCCTAAATAAAGCCTTAAACTTATTAAGGGCTATAGCTCCTATAAACTTATATATAGGTTCTTATATAGGGTTAAGATACCTATACTACTTAATAAGGACCTCTTAGCGTTTCCCTTTACTAACCTTTTTCTAGTACGCGGCTTATATCTCTTTAACCTTAAACTTATCCTTTCCTTTTACCTTAATTATAAGCAGTTAAGTATTTACTACTTCTTATTTAAGTAATAAGTTAAAGGAGGCTCTATAAAAGAAGTCTATATTAATTTTATTATAGACCCTTATTAAAAGACTATTAATCTTTATAACCTATAGGCTAATAACTTTCTATATTATAAACTTTATATATAGCTAGTTAAGCTTCCTTTTTAGCTATACTAACTTATAGTTATAAAGGTCTAGCTATACTTTATCTCTTACTATAAACCTATCTACTAGAGCCCTAGTCTTATTAATATACTACTCTTAATCTTATACTATAGCGGCTATTATAGATTAGTAATAATCTATAGTCTCTTATAGCTTTTATATAAATATAGAGGTATAGCCCTTTAATAATAAATTACTATATTACTTTACTATTATATTTATAGTAAAGGGAACTAATAAAGGTAGTTTAAAGCTATATATTATATAGAAAAGGGCTATCTTAATAAAGGTATATAGTTTACTATTTAACGTAAGTTAGGCTATAGGGAGCTACTAGTCTTAGTTTACTTAGTTTTAGGCTATAATAGCCTATAAGTAAGCTTATACCTCTTAGTTAACCCTCTTAAGCCCTTTATTAGTTTATAAGTAATATACTATACTAAGTAGCTATATAATCTAAAGTAGCTAGTATAGGTACTATTAAAAGTAGCTAGTTTAATTTAATCTCTTATTACTTATAATAGAGGCTAGCTAGCTATATAAGCGGGCTTAGTATTATAGGAAGCGCTTTATATAAGACTTTATTCTTATAAATAGTATTAGCTTTAATATTATAAACTTACTAAGTCGGTCTTTAATTACCTATATATAGCGGTTACCGCCTTTTATAAATAAGAGGTCTATTATAAAGTCTATCTATATATATATATAAAACTAGTTAAGTACTAAAAGCTACTTAAGTAGCCTTTTAAGCTATGCTCTTTAGATCTTAGTATAGCTATAGATATTATAGTTATAAAAAAACAGCGAATATAGTACTATAAGAGGGGCTAGTAAAAGTCCCTTATAAGGCCTACTATTATACCTTACTAGCCTAGGTAACCTATAATACTAAAGTTATATATAAGCTAAACTAGCTTCCCTTAAAGCTTATTTTACTTATTTAGCTTTAGTAGTTTATCCTTCTCCTTAGCTTCTATAATATATAGTATACCCGGTACTTATAGTCTCCCCTATTAATATAAGTGCCTTTATAAGTTAATATAATAGTTAGCTACCTATACTTTTAGCTTTAGCTTTAGATTTAAGTATTATACGCTAAACTTAATAGCGCGGCGTATACTCTTATAAGTATAGTTAAAAGATAATATCCTATCTTATAAGCGTTAAAAGGCTTTATCTTAAAATACCCTTACTATACGCGCCCTAAGGCTAGTCTATCCCTCCTTCCTAGACTAAGGTAGGGGTATAAGGAGGCGCTTATTTATTAGCCTTATACCTTCCTTTATTAAGGAAGCTCTTATATAGGTTTATAGCGCTTCTTATAGGATAAGCTATAAGTCTTACGCTTCGATATCTACTCTTATTAGCCGGTCTTAATCTTATTAAGAAAGCGCGTTTAGTACTATAAAGTCTTACCTTAGCTAGTACTTAATTATAAAGTTAAAGTATAAGAGGTACTTTACTTAGCGGGCCTATTACTTTAAAAGGTATTAGTAAGTTATAAAGTACTTAAGGTTCTTATAATCTATAAGAACTTTAAAGCTCTTATAGCTTTAGAGCTCCGCTTACTACTACTTAAGGTAGCTAATAATCGCTAGTATCTCCTTATTATAAATAGTATAATTCTACTTTACTAAGGTTAGCTTATAGGAGTAGAACGCTATTAGTTACTTCCGCTTATTTACCTCTTAAGAGAGCGTCCCTTTAAGTGCCTAGCTACTATAGTCTACTTTAACTAATATAAACTAATCGAAGTCTTACTAAAGTAGTACTAAGGCTTATAAGAATAGGTCCTTAAGCGTATAGAACGCTCCTTCCTATATAGGCCCTTAATAAAAGGCAGTCTATTTCCTAGTAATCTTATTTAAGGGTATTATAATATAAGAGAAGCCTTTAATAAATATCCTATAATAGTTTATAAACCTAAGGAAGCTTTATATACTTATTTATATAGTTAGGGCTACTTAGCCTTAGATCGCTTAGATCTTTATAAGATCTACTTATATACCTATACTTATATAAATAATAAAGCTTAGGCACTTAACTTTTTTAACCTTAAATTTATACTTATTTAGGTTAAGGTAGAGCCTATAAAGTTAGAGGCGTTTTAAGACCTTTTATACTTTCTATATATAGTCCTTATAAGAGCCGCTTATATAAATAAGTATATTATCTATATATATAAAAGCGAACCTATTAAGGAAGTCTTAAAGTATATTATTAATATAACGCTAAAAGGTAGCGGGCGCTCTTAAGAGGCTAAAAAGTATTACTAGCTACTTAAATAAGCTATAGTATATATAAAACGCTATCTTTTACTTATTACTCTTTAAGATCTATACTTTATAAAACGCTTAATTTATATCTAGCTTTATAAACTACTTTACCTTTAAGAGGTTATAAAGTATATCTAAGATTAAGGGTAAGGGGTAGCGGTCTAGCCTTATAATTACGTTTTAGGCGTTATAGTTATAATAGAACTATATCCCGCCCCTTAGTTTATATATAAATAAGACTAGCGCTCTTACTTTAAAGCTACTTACTTAAATAAAACCCTTATTAAGAGGTCCCTTAGTATCTTCTTTAGTACTAGTAGCTCTATATATAATATACTATATAGCGGTCTAAATAGTATAAGTAGTTCTTACCCTTTCTTATTAATATAAAGTATAATCCTATAGTCTACCCCTAGCTTATATAAGTTAAGCTTATTTACTTCCTAGGACTTAAATAGTAGTAGAAGGTTATAAAAGCGCTTTAGTATCTACTATTATAGCTTAGCGGCCGACTTTAGCTTCTTTATCTAAAAGGCTTTATTAATATCCGCTAAGCTAACTATATAGACCGCTATATTAGCCGCTACTCGGCCTTCCTCCTACTTTACTTATTATATAGTTCTTATAAAGATAGAGGTAAGGACTTCTTAAGCTAAGTATAAAGCTTATATACTTAGTCCTACGCTTATAAAACTATTATTATAGTAGACCTAGTATTATATAGGCCTAAACTTCTATATATAATAACTAAGGTTTCTTAAGGATTAAGGGAACTTTAGTTAAGGGATTATATAGGCTATAATAAGCTTATAATAACTATTAACCTTTATAGCTAGCTATATAATACCTTTAATTACTATACCTTTCTTAAGGTATATAAGTAAAAGCGGAATTTTAGGAAATTAAGGAGTTACGTAGAACTATATAATAGAGGGGAAGAAGGAGTATAAGGTAGGATTTTCAACGGAATTTATTAGTAGTATATTAGTATATAGAAGAGGTGTTAAAGTTAATAATTCTCTATCTATCTACTAGCGGACATGCTGTCTTATATAGACAATTATAGCTAAGCGGAAGAACCTTTTAGGACTAGATTTAGGCTGCCGTATAGCCCTAAGACTAAGGAATTCCGTGATACCTCGAGTAAATCTAGAAGTATCTTAGTTCTACTAATATTCGTGTTTAAAGGAGGTTAGTCGTGCCGGTGTTCTTAAGAGGTCTTAGCTAGTATTCTAAGCTAGCTCTATTCCTTCGATTCCCGATTATACGATGACCGGCAACCCGTTTAATGCATAATAATATGCAAAATAACGAGCGATTCTTACTCTATAGGATAAGATTTTGTCTATAATTAATATACTACTTATTAGCTTATATAATCGGGAGAGTATATTATAGCTACTTTATTTATAGTAGGAACACCGTTCCTTATAGCCTCCTTAAAGTAGATTTATATACTCTTTACTAATTTATTATAGTAGTATATATATAGGGTAAAAACTAATTTAGGAAAACTATTCTTATACCTTAATAGGATATATAAAAACCTATTCTTTCTTAGGAAAGAAATCCTTGGTATATACTAATAGAAAAACCTATAGTAGGAAAAATCTATAGTTATAATAATTATTTATAGGATAACCTTATATAAGGTAAAACCTATTATTACTAGGAAAATCTTAATAGATAAAAACCTAGTAAATATTTCTTTAGGAAACCTAAAAGGAAAAACCTAGTAAGGAAAGATATAGAAAGTATAAGAAATATCTAAAACCCCCTTTTAATTGCTTAGGAACTTATATTAAGGATAGACCGTCTTTAAATTTATAGAGTAATCTAGGTCTTAATTCCTTTATAAAAATATTAGCTATATTATCTTTTAATTAAATATAAAAAACTCTAATTTCCCCTTCTCTTATACTAGTTCTAGTATAGTAATAGGCTAATCTTATATACTTAGACCTTTTATAAAATTCCGGATTTTCTACTAATTTAATAGCAGCAGTATTATCCGTTAAAATAAGAGGTATATTATTAAGAATCTTAATAGATAGATCCTTAGTAATATTTTTAAAAAGTATATTTAAATAAATAGCTTCTTTATTTACCTCCCTAAGGCTAATATACTTTACTTTATAGGTAGAAAGGGCAACGGCTTTCTACTTAGAGTAAGCCTAGCTTATTATATTATCATATATATAAAAATAGTAACCGGAAAAGGATTTTCCGTCTATTAAATCCGACGCCTAGCTAGAGTCGGTAAAACCCTTTATATATAGATAGGTAAAAGGGATATTATAAATATATTTAATCTTTAGGCTAGGGAATTTATTTAAATATTTCTAAATTATATTTAAAGCCTTAAAATATATCTAGTCGAGCTTAGCCGCGAATCTAGCATAGGAAATTATAGAATATAAGATATCTAGCTTAGTAAATAAGGCTAAGTATAATAGAGATCCTATTTCTTTCTAAAATTATAATATATCTTTCTTAGAAAGTAATTCCTTTGCTTTTATAAGCTTAAAGCCTACTATAGCGGGTAAGTTTAAAGTTTCCAAACCTTCTTTATTAAATTCCTTTAATTTATTTAAGGTATAATTTTCTTAGGATATATATAGCTCTTTATTCTCTCGGTTTATTATAATATTTAGACCTAAGAAGTCTTTTATATCTCCTAAGATAGTAAAATCTAGGAATTTAGATAATTCTTTAAATAATCTTTCTTTTATTATAGATTTAGAGGGCCTACTATAAGAAAGTCGTCGATATAAATTACTAAGGCTATACTATAGTCCTTATTTATAAATACTCCTTTATCTATTAAAGAGGAAGAAATCTGAGGTTATTTAGTATAATTTTTAAATAATTATACTAGAGCTTAGGACTTTGTTTTAGGCTATATAATGCTTTCTTTAGCTTTGCTTTAATTTAGCCGGTTTTATATAGGTCTAGGAATTTAGTTAATTTAATTCCTTTAGCTCTATAAGCTAATCTATATTTTAAATAATATTCTTTAAGAGCGTATTCTTCGTAGCCTATAGGAAGATCGATATATACTTCGCTATCTATATCGGTATATATAAAGGCATTTATTATATCTATCTATAAAGCTTCGAATTCGTTAATAATAGCTAAAATAAGTAGAATTCTAATAGATTTAGGTCTAGCCGTAGTCGAGAAGGTATCTAGGAAATCTAAGCTATAGATCTGCTTAAATCCCTATATTACGAAACGGGCTTTATATTTTATTATATTATTTTAACTATCCTTCTTAATAGTATAGACCTAGCGGCCTCCTATAGCCTCCTATCTTAAGGAGTTAGGAAAATTCTAAGTTTTATATTTAATTAGCTAGCTAATTTCCTTAATTATAGCTTCTTTCTAAAATACTACTTTAGGGCTATTTATTGCCTATTTATAGGTCTTTAGAATTTTTAGATCCTAATTTTCTATACTAGCTAGAATTAACTCTATAAAATCGTAGTTTAAAAATAAATTAACGTTAGGGTATTCGATATAGTTAGAATCGAACCCTTCTAGCTTCTTAGGTAATTCTACTACTATTTTACTAGTAGTAGGAATAGGATCTTTATTTAAAGACTCTTCTTCTATAGAAGGTAAGGGACTTTTATCTCTAGGTTCTCTAGTAGCTTCCTCTATAGGGATATAGCTTTCTAGCTTATCTTTATTCGGAATAGAATTAAAATTAAAGGTATTATTACTACTAGAAATTTCTAGATTTTTTATAAATTTATTTTCTAGTATAGTAATATTTCTAAAGATAGTAATCTTTCTCTTAGAAAAATCCTAGATTTTATATATATTTTCTAAATAGCCTACTATTATTCCCTTAAAAGCTCTATTATCTAGCTTATCTTTAGGGTCTTTATTCTTATAATATATAAGGCTTCTAAAGGTCTTAATTTTATTTAAGGTCTCGAAGGGTAGTATTATATTATCCCTCTTTTCTATAGGACTTTTAAATCCTATCGTAGAATACGGTAATCTATTATATAAATAGGTAGCTATTAAAACAGCTTCTCCCTATAGATATTTAAGAAGCCTAGTAGTAAATAAAAGAGCTTATACTTTTTTTAATATAGTACGATTTATTCTTTCTATTCTACCGTTAGATTCCGGCGTCCTAGGAGGACTATAATTAAAGGTAATTCCTTCTTTTTTGCAATAGAGCTTTATTTTATATATAAATTCTTTAGTATTATTAGAAAATGCTTCTCTAATCCTAGTATTTTTAGGGTTATTTTCTACCCTATTTTAAGTTATAGGAACCTATCTAAAGCTTCTCCCTTTTTTTAAAAAAGGTATATTTCTAGATATTAGGTTCCTACGTCTAGGAAAGAAATATAATAGTAATATTTATTATAAGTAGGCACTTTAATTAGCCCCTAAATATCTAATACTATTTTTTCTAAATAAGAATAAGACTTATATAAAGGTTATTTATTAACCTTATTCGTTGCTTTAGCTTTAATATATATTTCGTATTACCTTATTTTATTTTCCTCTTTTAGAGGCATTTTTATATCCTTATTATATCTTTTTAATATTTCTAAAATAGCCCTACTATTTATATACCCTAAGCGTAAGTGCTAAGTATAAAAATCTATATCCTTTACTTTTAAAGATATAATAAGGATCGATTAGCTTTCTAATAAAGGTTCTATAAGAATATAATATAATTTATTTCTAAGAAATCCTTTAGTAAGGACCTTAGCCTTATTATCTAATAAAAGGACTTTATTTCCTCCTATTAAGGCATAGGTATTATTAAAATAAGATTAGGATAGTATATTTACCCTTGATTCGGGTATATAAAAGCAGTCTCGAAGGATATACCTTTTTCTACTATACGGGAACTTAAATACTAAGTCCCCCTTTCCTTTTACTAATATAAAGGAAGCTTTTCCCTAGCAAACTTTAGACTTAATTTCTTTATAGTTAATAAGGAAATTCTTATTAGATACTATATACCTAGTAGCTCTAGTATTATAGATAAAATTAAAGATCCTTTTATTCTTATAACTAGGAAATCCTCCTTCTCTTACCTTTAAAACTAATTCCTTTATTTTAGGAATTAAGGCTTCTAAAGGTCCTAAAAGAAAGTCTTTATTAGCTTTTACTATAGGGGTATTTATAAAGGTTAAAATTACCTCTAAATCCTTAGACGTTTATATAGGGGTCGGAGCCCTAAAAAGGTCTATAAGGTCGATATTTAGGTCTATATTTTCTTACAAAGCTATATTTAAGACCTTATTACTATCGTCCGAATCGGACTCTAGCTCTATAATTCGAGCCTTCCTTCTTTTATTAGTAGTAGAAACACTACTAAAAAGGGATTTCTTCCTAGAAGAAGAAGATAAAGAAGAATATTTTCTCTTCTTAGAAATTCGAGTCCTATTATCCTTCTTTCCTTTATTTAAAACCTAATAAGTAGGAGCCTTATTTAGGTATAATTTATAGCAATTTACTATAAAATGCCCTGGTTTTTTGCATTCCTTATAATAAGGAGTATCTATAGAATTTCTATAGGATTTCTAAGGCTTCCTTTATATTAAGAAGGCTTTCTCTAAAGATTTATCTATATCCTCTATTTTTCTAGCTTCGTCTAAAAGACTAGCTATTAGGGATTCGAGGGTAAACGCCGTAGAATTATACCTAAGGCTCTGCGTAATATTTATAATATAGCTTCTAAATTCCTTATTAAGGCAATTAAGAATCTATACTATAAGGATAACTTCTAGAATTTCTATATTATAGGATTTTAAATCCTCGTAGATTTCTTTTACCTTATAAAGGTATTTCTCTAAATTAAAGCCTAAGGGACTAAGATTAAAGAGCTACTTTATAAGTAAATAATTTAACGAGAAACTCGACGGATTATATAGCTTTATCAGCTTATCTTAAGTAGCTTTAGTATTTATTAAATGCTTAATTTATATTAAAGGGCTATCTTCGACTCGAAGAAAAATCTAGGATAAAGCTTCTATAGTCTTTATATAATTTTCTTACTCTAAGGTAGCGATAAGCTTTTCCTTAGTAAGGATAGCTCTTATCCTCGTAGTCTAAAGAGTATAATTTAAATTTCCCTTAAGTCTAGAGAATTTATATTCTTTTTATCTACCTATTTTATATAAATTCGGTATTATTTCGTTTATAGGGATCGAGAAGTCTAGGCGGGAGTTTAAGAGCGTAGGAAGGTAGAAAAAGTCGTTAGGGGGATTTTCGAAAGGAATTTTAATCGGGTATTTCGATAAGGAATTTCAAAGGTATAAGTTAATTTCCTAGCTTAAAAGGAGTAAGCTAGGCTTATAACCTCTTAAGGTATATAAGTAAAAGCGGAATTTTAGGAAATTAAGGAATTACATAAGACTACGTAATAGAGTGGAAGAAGGAGTATAAGGTAGGAATTTTAATAGAATTTATTAGTAGTATATTAGTATATAGAAGAGGTGTTAAAGTTAATAATACTCTATCTATCTACTAGCGGACATGCTGTCTTATATAGATAATTATAGCTAAACGAAAGAACCTTTCGGGACTAGATTTAGGCTGCTGTATAGCCCTAAGACTAGGGAATTCCGTGATACCTTAAGTAAATCTAGAAGTGTCTTGGTTCTACTAATATTCGTGTTTAAAGGAGGTTGGTCGTGCTAGTGTTCTTAAGAGGTCTTAGCTAGTATTCTAAGCTAGCTTTGTTCCTTCGATTCCCGATTATACGATAACCGGCAACCCGTTTAATGCATAATAACATGCAAAATAATAAGCGATTCTTACTCTATAGGATAAGATTTTGTCTATAATTAATATACTACTTATTAGCTTATATAATTAGGAGAGTATATTATAGCTGCTTTATTTATAGTAGGAACACCGTTCCTTATAACCTTCTATCGCGCTTAAGGCGCCCTTTACTTACCTTAAGGCGATCTTTTTTACTAGTACTTATATATCTTATATAAGCGCCTCGTTAACTATAGCGTAGTACTAGTAGCCCTTATCTATAAAAGCGGTAATAGGTAAGGAGTTATTAATTATAACTTATATTAAAGTAAGCTCTTCTTTTATATAAGTAGATAATTCCTCTTTCTCTTTTACTAGTACTAGTAATTAAGGCTTTAGAGCCTATCTTTACTCTAGAGCTACCTTTTTTCTTCTAGGCCTAAGGGCGCGGAGTCCTCTTTATCGTTTAAGGTAAGGAGCGGTTCTATTTTACTACTTAAATAGCTATAGGCCGCTTAGCTAAAAGGAAGGGGCACTTTAATATAAAGTATATAAACGCGGTATAATATAGGTAGCGGCCGTTAGCCTTCCTTTTCTTAATTTCCTCGCTTATTACTTACTTCGCCTACTACTTAGAGTATAAGATAGTATAAGGGATATTTAAAAATAGCTTCCTACTATATTTAGTTCGGTCTATATAGGTAGCCGATATTAAGGTATCCTTATTAATATCGATAGTTAGCTATTCCTTTTATAAAGGAGCAGTAATCCTATTACTACTATATAGCGTACGCTTATATAGCTTTTAGAAACGCGGCGTTTACTTATAGCCTTATACTACCTTTATTAACTAGCTTATATACTTACTATAGTTAGTAGGTATAATTATAAGGATAAGTAGCTCTTATAGGGCTAGCGTAATTAAATTCTATAACTATATAAGCTTTATGCTATCTTCTTATACTATAGTTCCCGCTGCCTATAAGAGCGTCTCCTTATAGTTAAGGAGAAATTTATTAAAGGTTTACCTATCCCTTTACTTAAGGGTCTATAGCCTATCCTATACTTTCTCCCGCTCTTATACGTTGCTAAACGTATATATAAGGCATTAGAAGAAGTCCTATAGGTCGCGTTTACCCTTAAGGCCGCTCTTATCTTAAAATCTAATAATCCGCTTTATTTAGGGCTCTAGTAGTATATAAAGAAGTAAATACCACGCTATATTATAATAGCTATTTAGGCCTTATTTCTTAGTTATTATAAACTTTATTTATAGCTAGCTAAGGAAGAAGTAAAAGGACTTAGGCTTACTATCCTAAGTTAGCTAAGAAAGCGGCTTCCGCGTTAGTAGTACTACCGCTATAACCGGCGTTATAGAGGTCGTAGGGGTTAACGCTAGTCTTATAGATAGCTCCCTTAGTATAGCGAGAACCTCGTTCTTCTTACTAGCCGTCGCGCTTTTAATCGCTTCTAGGATAGCTACGATACTTCCTATCTACCTAAGGGGTAGTAGGGTGCTCCCTTAAGAAAGTAGTACCCTTTTTAAAGAGATATCTATTAAATCTATTAGTTAATAGCTTATACTATTATAAAGTAAGTAAAGGTATATATATAAGTACTATTTATAAGATAATATTAATAAGCTATACTAAGCTTTTTTATATATAGCTAGCCTATATATATATATAGGATCTAGCCCTTTATATATAACTATATAGCTTAGGCTATAGCCTAAGCTTATAACTTATAATAGTTAAAGACTCTTATATTAAGGGTAGCTCTCTTTTACCCCTTTACTTACTTTAAGGGCTAGTTAGGCTAAAAGTAGCTAGCCTAAGGTAGGGCTAGGCTAGGCCTAAAAAGGCTAGTCTTTAATATAGGCTAGGTATTATCTTCTATCTTAATATCCTTTAGGTCTTAGTCTTAGGTCCTAGGCCTTTCTTCTAAGGTCCTTAAAAGGCGCTAGCCTTTTAAAGCTTCTTTTAAGCGGGCCCTAGCCTTTAGGGTACTTATTTCGACCCTTAGGTTAAGAGGGGGTTAAAGTTAAAAGGGCCCTCCTTAGGTCTAAGCCGGGGTCCTAAGTTAGGTCTAGGCTAGGTCCTATTAGTAGGGGGTATATACCCTTAGTTAGTAAGGGCGGGGAAGAGTTTTCTACCTATATAAGGGAGAACCTTATATAATTCGTAATCTTTATTAGTATATTATATACCCGCTAGTAGCTATATAAGGCTATACTTAGGGGGGCGTAATACGCTATTCGCGGCGGCTCTAAGCGTATGCTTTTTTTATATTTTAAGCTTAGTTTCGAAAAGTTAGCCGAGAAGATATAATAATGTTTTTACTATAAGAGTAGGTTATATAACCTTATTAATCGTAAGTTTAACTCCCCTTAAAATGGAAGAGTAGGTTATATAACTATACCTTAAGGGGGGCGCGGTTAATAAACTTAAGGGCCTAAGGAGATAAGATATAAAGAGGGGGGTTCTCCTTATATCCTATCTTCTTAGGTCCTAGCTTTTATCTTTTATATACTATCCTTTTTACCTAGCCTTATAGTAGCTATATCCCTTATAAGAGGGGTTAATAATAATAGCCTTTAACTACTAAGTTAAGAGGTAAGATTAAGTTATATAACCCTAATTAACTAATATTCGAACCCTCCTTAAGTAAGAGGGGGTAGCTAGTGCGACGTACTTATATAGTATAAAGTACTAGCCGCCGAATAATCTTCCCTTTTACTATATTTACCTTCCTTTTCTATAGGATATAATTAAGAGCCTCCTTTATTTTAAGATAACCTCCTTAAATAAATAATAAAATAGCTGAATTTAATATTAAAATAGCCTTAAATTTATTAGACCGAACGCTTCTCTACCTTTTACCCTACTAACTAAAAGCTAAGGTAGTAAGGGGGTATATTAAGGAGAGTAAGTATAAGAGTCTATAGTTATACTTAATAGACCTAATAGTTATATATAAGGAAGCTTGCCTAGCTAATATAACTCCCTTAGCCTAAGGATATTATATAGGGTTAACTTAGGTATAGGAATATCTTAATACCCTCTTTAGCTAGCTATATATAGTTACTATACCTATATAAGCCCCTTTCTTATCTTAATAGATAGACTAAGAAATATATTACTTAATTTACCTTTCTAAGCCCTTATTTCTTCTACTATACTCTTAAGCTACTACTTAAGAAAATAGTTATAAATATAACTTATAACTATTAGTTAAATAGTAAGAGTAAGTTATATAACCCTTTTAATCGTAAGTTTAACTCCCCTTAAGGTAAAAGAGTAGGTTATATAACTATACCTTAGAGGGGCGCGGTTAACGAACTTAAGGACTTAAGGAGATAGGATATAAAGAGGGGGGTTCTCTTTATATCCTATCTTCTTAGGTCCTAGTTTTTATCTTTTATATACTATTCCTTTTACCTAGCCCTATAATAGCTATATCCCTTATAAGAGGGGTTAATAGTAATAGCCTTTAACTATTAGTTAAGTAGTAAAAGTAAGTTATATAACCTTAATTAACTAATATTTAAACCCTTCTTTAATAAGAGGAGTAACTAGTACTATATACTTAAAGGATATATAGTACTAGTTACTAAACTATATTACCCTTTACTTTATTTACCTTATTTTTATAAGATACTATTTAGAGCCTCCTTTATTTTAGGATAACCTCCTTAGATAAATAGTAAGGTAGCCGAATTTAATATTAAAATAGCCTTATAGTTATTAGACCGAACGCCCTTTTACCTATTACCTTACTATTTAAAAAGCTAGGGTAGTAAGGGGGTATATTAAGGAGAGTAGGTATAAGAGGCTATAGTTATACCTAGTAGACCTAATAGTTATATATAAGGAAGCCTACTTAATTAATATAACTCCCCTAGCCTAAGGATATTATATAGGCCTAACTTAGGTATAGGAATATCTTAATGCCCTCTTTTAGCTAGCTATATATAGTTACTTTACCTATATAAGCCCCTCTCTTATCTTAATAGATAGACTAAGATATATATTACTTAGTTTACCTTTCTAAGCCCCTATTTCTTCTACTATGCTCTTAAGCCTCTACTTAAGAAATCCCGTATACAGCGACGGGCTCAAAGGGGAAGGGGCTTGCCTAAAGCGGAAGGCGGTGGGGGGCGGCGGGGAATTTACAACGACCGACTTTACTATTAATTTAGCTAACTACTCCGTTTCTTAATTAGGACAGGAACTTACAGAATATCGGCCGCAGCGTTGCCAATAATATGCCTAAGCGATACGTATATTAGCAATATTAGCTCTTCGCAATAATCCTATATCGCTAAGTGGTTTGCATTATATTAGGTACTAAATGTGCCCTCGGTTGATATTTCATTATATTGCCGAAAGCCCAATATACTGGCAGTGTACATGTCGGAGCAGAGAGGACTCATACTCGTGCTACGCCCTACCTTTCCGATTTCCGGTTCGCCTTTACCAGCCAAGCTGGCGCTGACGGGCCATTTAGCCGGACTGGCTACCCAGCCACTTCTTTACACCTCTACTTTCCAGTCCTTCTTATGGCCCTATAGCCACTAGTTCCGCTATATAGAAGCATTTGGCCTAGTTAACCAGTCATTTGCATATATATGGCCTTTTTTGCGGCCTCTAAACACTATCTTTTGCGTGCGTTATCATATCAAGTCCGGGTGGCATTGACTTTGCATTAGGCCTTCTATAACCCTACCTCCGCCTTCCATTTGATTGCCCTAGGCTATAGTAAGCACTCCCACCGATTGTAGTAGTGTATTTTTATGGACCCCCGTAGTCGTCTAGTTTTCTCGGCCAGTTGAATGCGGCTAAGGTCCCTCTTGGTTAAAGGAGCTTGGTACTATTCAGGGTAGCGATTAACGCAACCAACTTAATCTTAGCTCATGATTGAGTGAGTTGGCTCCTTAATAAGCCTTTCCTCCGTTGAGTTAATCAACCGGTGTTACGCGCCTAAGGATCTAAATCGCGACATCCTATACCAAAGTAGGATTGCAATGCGTTGGCAGGAGCCGTCTCCATAGTTGTTAGGTATAAAAGTGAGGGGATTTCTAACCCCAGCTTACTAGAGGGGTCCTTTAGAGATCAACAATTAAATCAATTGCCCCCCCTGTTCTTTACTCTCTGTTTAGTCGTGCTTGTGTTTCTTACACGCGGCCCTATGTTGAACTGGTCGGCGTTGCGTTGATGGTTGACTGGCTCCTTATGCTCCATAGCAATACTTTAATCGAGGCAGGCTTTGACAGCAATCAAGGAGCGTTTACCCGTAAGTGGCCAATTGATTGATGAGAGTTATCTAAAGAGCATAAGAAAAGAAAAGGATTGGATGTTTGCATTCGTGCAATATATACCCTAATCATTGCGGCGAAGCCGAGCAGCAGCAGTGGAAGTGATCCAGCATAAAGTTCCTAAAGCTGTGATAACTAGCCGTCTAAGCTCCTAGAATAAAGCTATATGCTGGAACGCGGGGGGGTTTCCCCGTGATCTTACGAGGGCCAGGGGTTCTTATTGGTTTCCAAGTTGGAATGTTACAGAGGAAAGCAGCGGGATCAAGGCAGATGCAGCTGAGGAGGCTGTTCATAATATGTCTGTAGCCCCATGCGGCGCCCCTCGTTTGGGCGGCGCCGGCTGAGGCCAGCTGGATTCCACTCACGTCATCCTGCATCCCTTGCATCTGACACAAACCAAGGCTGCAGCAATGTCTGATTGGGCCCTGACGCTGGTGACGGCTGACGGCGTGAAAACGACAATGAAAAATTCGATGCTGACTGACAATTATCCCGTAAATCAAGCTGATTCCTCAATACTCCCAAAATTCGATACACAAATCACGGTCGGTACAACTTCGAATACTTCGGCCCCAGATGGAGGCGGCAGGACTTGCTATCGGCGCCGTAGGCCTTATAAGCCTCTTCAACTCATGTCTCGATGCCCTCGATAGAATCGACTCTTTCCGGGAGTTCGGAAGGGAGACACAATACCTCCAGAATCAACTTGACAGCGCGAGGCTTCGCTTGCGTCAATGGGGTGACGCAGTTGGGTTGGAACGAGGAAAATTGTCCAAATGTCACCATGACCTTCTTGACGACTCGGAAACATTTGCACTGATCCAGGAAACTCTGATCATCATTGAGCAAGAGTGCTTCGAGACTGAGGAACCCCAAGGTAAAGATCATGATTTGAAATTTTGCAAGCACGAGGATGACTATAAAGGCCGATACCGTCAAGCCCATAATCCATCATTTAGGCGAAAACTGGGCTGGTCACTCCGGCGCAAGGAGAAGCGAACTGGCCAGATTCAGCGCGTCAGGTCCCTTGTGCAGAACTTGTACGATTTGATACCCCCCGAACATTCGAGCCCTGCGCGCTCGCGTGTCGAGCAGTGTGATCAAGGTGAGCATCACGCTCGAAAGTCTGTGCTCCCTTTGACGAGATTCACACATCCAGACAACACTACTAGCAGGGCGATTTCCCTTGCCCAAGTGCGAGAGAATATTATCAAGATCGAAGCAGACTTGAAAGGCATGTACAGTCACGCTATAAAGGGCTGCCTAGAAAAGCATAGGGGTGTATGCTGGAACATGCTAACAGCTGTGCGTACGAAGTTGAGAATGCGAGAGAGGCCAACAAGTGGTTGCTGGGAAAATACATTCCCAATGAACTCTACGAGAGCTGTAGCAGAGTGAGGCTGAACGGCACATGCGATTGGATACTGGAGCAACCTGCGTTTGTTAATTGGACTTCTCCCCATTTCCAATGGGCTGCCTGCAAGTGGCTGTGGATCAACGGGCCTCCGGGATTTGGGAAGACTATTCTTTGCAGCAGGGTAACAGAGCATCTCTCGTCTCGCCTCGACACGCCTGTCGCCCACTTCTTCTTTTCGTCCGACTTTGAGAGCTGCGAGGACCCCTTCGTCGCGATACGATCATGGATATCCCAGGCCATTTTCCACCCAGCCGCGGCGGCGCTGGCTCAACGCAGCCAGGCTTCCCAGTTTCACCAGCCCGTGGCAACCCAAAGGGCGATTGTCGAACTTCTGAGACAGATCGTCCAGGCCATTCCGCACTACACATTCGTGTTGGACGGGTTGGATGAGTGCACTTTTTGGAGCCGTGATCAAGGTCTTTTACCTAGGAACTCTGCAGCAGACTTGCTCACTGCCATTGATGAAGCATTAAGGGGAACAGAAACTCGCGTTATAGTGTGCAGTCGGGACGTGCCGGAGCTTCGACGATGTTTGGCCGGCTTAAACGCCTCCGAGTACAGACTAACGCCCGACGACGTTCGCTCAGATACCGCGGCCTACGCTCGGAGCCTCGTCGACGAGAGGCTGCCCAACAAAGAGCCAGAGCTCAGGAGAGCAATTTCGGATAGGATGTCTAAACGCTGCGAAGGGCAATTCCTCTGGCTCAAGCTACAGGGAAAAGACTTGCGAGGGGGCAAGAGTAAGCGCAAGCTCATCGAAGCTATTGACCAAGCCCCAACGGGACTTGAGCGACTATACGATAAACAATGGAGCAAGGTGGAAGCATACCAGGCCGAGGACCGCGACAGAGTCATTTCTCTGTTACGTTGGGCCGCATTTGCTCTACGCCCTCTGACAGTGTGCGAAATTACCGAAGCCGTGCTCATCCGACTTGACCGGCAAGATCCATGGATAGATAACCTGCCGGACAGTATTGATGAGGAGTACATACGGACTGAGATTGTCGAACTCTGCGCGTCGCTGCTCGAGATTCGAGACACGCCTTTTCGGACAGATCACATCGGGCGACGAACTGTGCATCTGACCCATTTCTCGGTCAAGGAATACCTCGTCAATCGCATGCAGGCGCGCGGAATCGCCCTGGAAGGAAACCAGCGCTTGAATTCGACCTTTGAGGCGAAGCAAGTGGCAGAGCTCGCCAAAATGTGCCTCTACTATCTCCAGAACCCAGCGGTGTGGGGGGAAGACGACGCCGAGCGAGAAGGAAGCCCAAGCATTGGAGCGTTCCGCAGCTACGCGGCCGGCTCCTGGTACCAGCATGCCTTAGCATGCGGAACAGGAGACTCCGAGCTGACAGAGGCTATCATCAGACTGTTTGATGCAAATAGCACGGTGTGGGATTCATGGCGGAGATGGTACGACTTCTATCACGGGGAGAGCCAGGAGAACGAAGAAAGCGACGAAGACGCTGCTGTCGATTTCAGCCCTGTGTATTATGCCTCGCACCTGGGCTTGGAAGGAATAGTCGAGTTGCTAGTACGAAACCAAAACCGCAGTCCAGACGGACAGTGTCCCTCAGGACAGACGGCGCTGGCGGCGGCTGCGTATAACAGGCATCTCGGGGTGGTTCGATTCCTTCTCGACAATGGTGCCGAAATTAACGCCCTGGACGCACAAGGCAGGTCAGCCCTGTTTGCGGCCTGTCGAGGCGGAAGCGCGCAGATCTTGAGACTGCTCCTGGAAAGGGGGGCAGATGTGACGGTGGCAGCCAATGACGGGTGGTCGCCGCTCATGACTGCTTGTAATCATGGAAAGGCCAACCTGGTCGAGATGCTCCTCGAGAAGGGAGCCGACGCATCGGCCACCGATGATTGCGGGTGCACGCCAATCACGATTGCCCTTGAGAAGCAAAAAGTCGACATTCATATTGTCGAGATGATCTTAGATCAGGGAGTCGATGTGACAGCGGCAGGTGATGACGGCTGGACGCCATTGTCATTCGCCTTACAAAGAGGAAACGCTGAAGTTGTTAAAATGATGCTTGATCGAGGGGCTGACTTGAGGAGCGTGGAGCTCGGGGTGTCAACGCCTCTCTTCATGCCCTCGGTATGGGGGAACAGTGAGCTTGCTGGATTACTTGTCGAAAGAGGGGGGGATGTTATGGCCAGGGACAGCGCGGGACGCACGCCGTTACATCTTGTTTCGTGCCTGGGCGCCATGGAAGTTACCGAGATGCTGCTCAACAACGGGGCGGATGTTGTGGCCAGTGACGACAATGGATGGACACCACTACACTACGCGTCTTACCATGGCAACTTAGGATCCGCTAACACGTTGGTTCAACTTGGGGCGGACCTGATGGCACGGAGCAAACGCGGAGTGACGCCGCTTCATTTCGCCTCTTCTTCTGGAAACCTGGATCTTGCCCAGATGCTTGTTGAAAAGGGAGCGAGCATCGCAGCCGGCGACCGTTCTGGATCCACGCCACTACATGAAGCATCCAGACACGGGCGAACAAAGCTCGTCGAGTGGCTCCTGGAGAGCCCGCAAGCCCAGATCAACGGCCGCGACAACCACGGCCGTACAGCTCTGTTCCATGCCGCTCGATCAGGATGGGTTGGAATGGTGCGATTGTTGGCTGAAAGAGATGCCACAGGGCTGAACATTGCGGACCAGCACGGGACGACCCCGCTTTCTGCTGCAGCGAGGAACGGACGGGTCGAAGTCGTGAGGCTCTTGCTCGTTTCGTGGAAGCTTGACACGCACCTCTTGGACGGCTTTGGCTACTCCCTGGCCTGGTGGGCGTCCAGAAGCGGCAACGAGCGCATAGTTCGGCTCGTCAATCAGGAGGCATTGGACGACCACGATGATCCCGCACTGGGTGGAAACCAAAGCCCGAATGTTGGCATCATGGACTGGTGCAGGATCTGCACGATGGACATGCCGGAACCCAGGGCGCTGTGCTACGAGTGCGCAGTATGCGACGGGGGTGGCTTTCGGGTTTGCTTGGGTTGCTTTGAGAGCGGTAGGACATGCCAAGATTCATCGCACCAGCTGATGAAGGCGTTGTCTTATTAGATCTACATGTAAGCATGGTCCTTGGGATTTAGTAGCAACAGCTGTGTAAGGTGTTAAAGAGAGACCTTAGGAAAGCTCTTTCGGAGCTACATACGAAGTAAATATACAGGTAGTTACATGACATCATTTTCTACCTCTGTTACTCCCGGAGTTTTTATTATTACGCTGCCTAGAGTCGCTGCTGGGACAGTCGAAGCCCCGAAGCAGAGTCCACATCGACGCCCGGGCGTGCTTGACCTGACCACCGGTTGCAAAATATAGCAACGACTGGTTCTCCAGCAATAGGGGTCCAACGACCCTTACTAATGCGTGCTAGTAGACATTTACTGGAGAAACGCCCTATAGTGCTGTTGAGTCTGGATATGTTAGTAGAGAAGAATGCAAGTGTATTGCCGGCAAGCCATCCTTCTGCTAGAACAACTCAACAAAGCACAGGAAAGAAGTATAGTGCTAAGCAAAGCCGCACCTGCTTATGATCCTAGGTGGGTTTGTGGCGTACAGGCTTTTCTCTTGCTTGTCCTCCTGCCAGTCCGGAATGGCATGGTTCGGGAATCAAAGTGCAGTCTCCTGAGCGAGCCGTGTATTGGCTCGAAAGGCTTTGGCGCCTTGGCAGCGCCCGAGCAAGCGCTGTGTTTGGCCAAAGGAGATGGATGCAATTAGCGCTGGGGCGGGTGTGGAGTTTCATAGACGTTGACGAGCACCGAGTATACCTTCTTGACTGCCCTATTGGTGGTACTGAGTCTTCTACCATGCACAGCTAGCTTCGATTGGCGGGTATTAGGCTAGGCTAGGCTCCTGTATCGGAGAGCGGTGACGCCTAAAACCCGTTGCACGGTTGCTTGCACCCAACCCCGCCATGCCCTATTAAGCCGCTGCCGTAATTATTAATTACAGTAGTCTGTAGGGGTGGACCCCCCCCCCCGTTCCGGCACATCGTCAACCCCGCCTGTCACCCTCTGGCGCCCACCACCCTCCAAAGTTGCATCGGAGAGTGCCTTGACGGATTGACGAAGCTCCCTCCACCTCTCCCTCCACAACCGCCTGTCCGCCCTCGCGACAGCTCGTCCATCTCCGGCCATGACCTCCTCGGACGCAAAAGTCCTCTCCCACGGCCCGCTGGTACGCCCGCGCCCCCCCGCCCACCTTTGCCTTTCCCCTCCGCTCACCGGTTGTCCAACGCGCAGTCCGACGACGAGGCCCGATGGATCAAACTGACCAAGTGAGCATCGCCTTGCTCTCTTTCCAAAGCCGCCTTGCCATGTCTCCGCGTCATGGAGCCCGGGCGCGGCCACACCGACGCGACACCACGCATGGCCGACGTCTGCTGATACACGGCCAAGAATCACGTATCGAGACCCCGCCGGCACGACGCGGACCTGGGAGTCTGCCGAGCGCCGGACCCGGCCCGCCACCACCGACATTGACGGCGTCGGCATCGTTGCCATCCTCGACAAGCCCTCGGGCAAGGAGATTGTCCTGCAGAAGCAGTACCGCCCGCCCATCGACATGGTCACCATCGAGGTGCCCGCCGGCCTCATGGACCCCGGCGAGTCCCCCGAGCAGGCCGCCGTCCGCGAGCTGCGCGAGGAGACGGGCTACGTCGGCGTCCCCAGCCAGACGTCGCCCGTCATGTTCAACGACCCGGGCTTCTGCAACACAAACCTGCGCATGGTCCACGTCACCATCGACATGTCCCTGCCTGAGAACCAGGAGCTCAAGCCCCAACTCGAGGACGGCGAGTTCATCGACGTCTTTACCGTGCCCCTGGCCGACCTGTGGGACGAGTGCAAGAACTTTGAGGCACAGGGCTACGCCATCGACGCGAGGATCGGCACCCTGGCCGAGGGCATCCTCATAGCCAGTCAGCTCAGCTGAGGGGCAGCAGCTCAGACGGCGGAGGGTACAAGGCGGCGAAACGTCGAGGGCAGCAAGGCCCGCACATAGACCATAGACATCAATCGCGACACTACAGCTTCTTCTCTCTCCTCAGTCCCTCCCAGAGCGCGAGTGCACCCAGCGCCTTGGCGTCCCGCGCACCCTCTCTCCAGAGATGCCTCATGGGCACGACCTTGAGGGTAATCTTCTCGCCCTCGGACCGCAGCCCCGTCAGCCGCCCGCTCCACTCGCGCAGCTGGTCCCTGGGGATGCGCCGCTCGTGGCTGTAGAGGGTGACGTGCTCGTCGCAGCCGCCCGCGCTGGGAAACATGGCCGCAGCAAGGCCCTCGTCGACGTCTTGAGGGGCGGGGCCGGCCATGTCGCTCAGACACGTCAAGTCGTCCTCGTGGATGGTGATGCCCAGCTCCTCCTCCATCTCCTTGGCGGCGGCGCCCTTGAAGCTGCCCGCGTCGTCCACCATGCCGGCCGGCAGCTCGGCGAAGCTCAGGCTGGCGGCGGGTATGCGCGGCTGGACCGTCAGGACGGCGTAGCGCTCGTCGGAGCCGGGTGGCGCGTCGTCGGGGATGAGCATGACGAGCATGGCCACCGTCGGACCGCGCAGGAGGGCCGCGGCGGGCAGGCTCTCGCCGGCAGCGTTGGACACGGAGGCGGTCAGCTTGACGAAGCCGATGCGGCCGCCGCCGAAGCGGTCGTAGGACTGGATGTCGATGGAGCGTAAGGCGTAGGGGTCGGCGTGGAAGGGGTGCGAGGCGTTGGCCTGGAGGCCGAGGGATTTATGCAGGGTCGAAGACCAGTCCTGCCAAAGGCATCTTAGCTGTGTCTCGTCTCCTAAGAATGCTGGCAGAGGGGAACATGGTATCCACGCACATTAAACGGCCTAAACGACTGTAGCTGGTCCCGGGACATTCCATCGGGCAGGCTGATGGGGATCTGGTCCAGCCACGCGGCCTTGCTGGTGGCTGCCATGACGCTGCGCTGCGATGACTGCGCGAGGGACACGGGAGGACGGCTATGGCGGAGGGTGACGAGCAGGCGATGCGGGAGACTGCTCATGACATGGAGCGGTGGTGTTTTCAGAGCTGCAGCCGGTGGTCCAGCCAGAGAGGGGGCAAAGGCAAGCCAGTAACAAGTCAACGTTGGCAAATGCATGGTTTACTGCTGCATGACGTCATGCGCTTTCATGGCGACTCTGAATACGGAAATAATAAACTCTCGACAGAATCTATGCCACTAACGTAAGCCACCACGTTTCTGCGCAGCTCCAAAGATAGAAAATATACAATAAAGTCTACCAAAATCTCTTACTATAAGCATTTTGATACTGGCAGTAGTGGTAACAATATAGAGAACTTATAATGCTTTAGCTTTACAAGTTAGTATTTATAACAGGTAGAAACGTATTGATATACATCTTCGTACAATCTAGGCTAGTAGTACTAAGCCTAGATCTACTTGCAAGTCTTGGTCCTGCCTCAGTAGCCAGCAGAGTCCAGACCTTGTTGTAAAACAGCTTCAAGATATTTTCGGGCTTACAGGCATAAAGATCCTCTCATAGTAATATTATAGAAGCTCCTCGTTATTAGTATTTTCTAGCAGGTGCTTCCCAGCAGTAGCAATATTAGGGACACTTACAAGCTGTATCTACTAGGCAACAAAGGCGTGCCCTTGCGATACTGCCAGTAACGCCTCTTATTATAGCGACTCTTATAATACTAATGCTATTATGGTAGTGTGCTCCTCCTGAGACGTCGTCCTCGACGTCGTCAAGACTCAAGCAAGTTCACGTCTGATATCGTCAAGTTTAACTCTCCCATTAGCAATAGGGACAACCAGTCGCAAACCAGTCTGATCGCAGAAGCCGACAGCCTGTCCAGAACGCACGTGGTTTCTTTCTGCAGATTCACAAGGAAACAGCCTGTCAATCTGTCCAAGGGCAATAGGGACAGCCCGTCGCAAACCGGTCTAGTCGCCAGAACCAGCAGCCCGTCTCGAGCTCATACGATCCCCTTCTGTGGATTGTATTCCTGCAGGCGCCGTGTCATAGTTACTGGTGATACCCTGCATAGATTGGGCAGCGCTGCTAATCATAGGCACCCCCATTCTAGTTACTAATGACAAACCAGAGCCGCTGTTTTAACCCACACCTACTCTGTAGATATACCGTTCCTCCTTAGGCTAGAGGTACAGACGTATAGTCTGACGCCAATAAAGCTCACCCTGGAGATCGCATTCGTCTTCATGGCCGGTGGCTCACCCTGGCCAGCTTCGGCGCCTTGGTCATGGGTGTGGCGGGAACGGCGGGCGGCGGACGTCTCGGATAGCGACCCCTTTGCGCGGGGCTCATGGCAGGATTCGGACTGTTGGCTGGCGCCGGGTTGGGCTCCGTCTTCCCGCCCGCGGCCTTTCCCTCGGTCACCTGGAACGTCTGCAGGGACTCGACGGTGCGCATTATGACGCCGGCCGTGAGCGTTTTTGTGGTTGGAGAGATGGGCTCGGCTGGGCTGCCATTGGTGACTTCTTCGACCTCGACTGCGGTTGTGACGGCCTAGCACCGTCACACCCCCTTTGCATACATGACCCACATGTTGCTGAGCCAACGGCCCACACGTACGGAAGGCATATTTAGGGAGAGGACACCCAGTTGTATTGTTCTGTTCTCCTTTCTCTTCTTCAGAGCAGAATCTTCGTAATAGAGTCCACAGCCTTCTGGCTCAGTCCGTGACCGTCACACTATTCTGCTCTCTACCACGCCATCGCTGCCGAGCGATTCATAAGAACGCCACGACTTTACCCCATGCCAAGACTGCGCTCGGCCGGCCCACTTGAACAGGACACGGCCCTCCATAGATCGCAGCTCCCACGACCCGTCTTACCAAGCATCGAAGATCAAGACCAAGACCAAGACCAAGACCAAGACCAAGACCAAGACCAAGACCAAGACCAAGACCAAGATCAAGATCAATACCAAGACCAAGACCAAGACCAAGACCAAGACCAAGATCAAGACCGAGATCAAGACCAAAGAAACAGTTCAGGGACCATCGAATCGCACATAACCATCCAGGAAGGACAGGGACCTAAAATGGCTGACAGAACCAATCAGGAGGGCAGCAGCGGCTTGTTCACCGAATTGTCTCCCGAGCAGAGACAGCAATTAACCGACCACATCAGCCGAGAAGTGGCCCGTTTGGTCGCCCAAGTACGAGTGACCGAGCCAAGAGACAGCCAATATGGTGAAGATGAAGTCAGCACACCAGGCCAACGGGAAGGAACAGCCTTTGACGACCGCGAAGAATTCCGGCCGTCAGGATATGCGGCCCTTTTAGCCTTCCGGAGATATGAGTCGATGGATGGCACCAACCCAAACTATAGAGAGGACGGAAACGTCGGGAGAGAAACCCACCATGTTCTCCGGCGAAGGACTCCTCGTTTGAAAGCTGGATTAAGCAAGTAGAGGGCAAGTTCGAGGAGGACAACGATACTTTCGCCTCTGAGAAGACGCGGATCAACTTCGTGATTACGCGTCTCGAGGGCACCGCGTATAAGACCGTAGAAGGACGCCACCACTCGCTGACTCGGCCTTTCACAACATTGGCCGAACTAATCCAGGTCCTCCAGACAGCGCACACAAACCCAAACAAAGGCGCCGACGCCCGCGCCCAGCTGCGTGTCTGCAAATACGATTGGAAGAAGGACTTCAATATTTTCTTGGGAATTCAACTCCATGTACGAGGCGGCGGGGTACCAACCTTCAATGCAGAAACAGACCCTGTGGGACTCTCTTCCTGCTCCGGTCAACCAAGCGGTGGTCGAGAGGGTCTACGATACGAAAGTGCGCTACGAGGACTTCTGTGAGTCAGCACAGCACCAGGTGTTCGTGGCCCGCCACAACTTTTCCGAAGCGCAAAAGAAGCGCAACCACTCTAGTAGTAGTGGTGCCCGAGGGGTTCGGAACAATGGCGGCAACCGTAACAATGCCCGTGGTCGCCACCGGGAACAAACTGGCAACGAAGGGGCTAGCCGGGAAGCTGGAGGAACCGTATCTCCGAGGAAGAGAGGAACGTCGCCGCATCAATAACCTGTGCTACCGGTGCGGAGAATCTGGGCATATCGCCCCATTCTGTCGCACCCGCAACAACAACACCCGGAAAGGCAACCACGAAGACCGTGGAGAGCAGGCGGCCCCAGTCAGCGCAGCGACAACCAACACCGCCACGGGCAAGGGCAAGGTTTGCGACCCAGACTCGAGCAGTTCGGAGTCGGAAACGAGTAGGCCAGGACAAAGTCTCGTTCCTGGCCGACTTGGTGTCTGTGATTGGAGCGGCGGATTTGGACAGACTCATAGGGGGCAAACAGCTGACAATCTCATCTCGCCTTAAATTGAACAACATGTCTATTCTCATTCGTGCCCTTGCAGACACCGGAGCGAGTATGTATCTCGCCATTAACCATAGGTTAGCGAGAAGAGCGGCCTCACAACTTGGGGCCCAGAGGAAGAGGCTTGATCAGCCAATTCACCTAAAGGATTACGCGGGAGTCAAGCACAAACACCCGATCAAGGAGGTTTTTATGGACTTCGAGATTGATGGACGACTCTAAAGAACTTACCATTCTTGGTCGTCCGGATGGACTACGACATCATCATTGGCAGGAAATGGTTTGAACAACACAGGGTCGCCGTTGCGCCTGGACTCAGGAAACTTCTCTGGTCATCAGGACGGGAAGGCGCGACGAGATTATCGGGCCGAAGACGAGACAGTCTGGGGAAGCCGTCCTGGCGAAACCCGACGATTCCAACCACGCGAGTCGACGCCGATAATCCGCAGCAAATCCGCGCTGTTTCCGGTACGGAGCCTATCCAAGGAAGGGGAAAACGGACGACCAAGAGGACGTCATCCGTGACTGTGGTCGCCTTGCTACCGACCAGCGTCTGGCCGGCCAGAGAGCAATGCCGGCGGGCCGCCAACGTGTTCGGCACAAGCGCAAGCCCCAAGAATTCATGAACTAGCGTCTCCGGGAGCAAAGGGGACCCAAGTCGACCAGAGTCAATTGCCACAGGATGGACCACCCCACGACCACGACTCTGCAGGCCGACGGGGTGGTTGCCAGCTTTCTAAACCCGCAACAGGACCGGGAACTTCAGGGCTGCTGACAGCCCGCCTTAAGAAATTCAGAGTGCATCGCGCCTCGGAGAATTGGCTCGAAGAAGTGTTACGGTGGCTCACGTGAACCCGCAAACGCCAGAGATGCCTAAGGTACCACCGAAGGACACCCGCCCAGTTATCCCACTTCCACGGGGTGAGGATGACGAGACGGTCCGCCTGATCAAAGAGAAACTCCCGACCCCGCTGGGCCATCTGGCTGGATTTTTCTCGAAGAAGGAGTCTAACCAGTTGCCTCCTCTCCGCGGCCCAGGGAGGGACATGAAGATCTACCTGACCAAGCCATTGCCAGAGCGTTCGAGAGGTGTCTACCGCAACCCACATCATCTAGACGAACTACTCCGAAAGACGATTCAAGATTACCTGGACAAGGGTTTCATCGAGAGCTGCTGGCCTGGATTTGCCTCACCAGCCTTCTTTGTGCCCAAGGGTGACATGGGCATGGATTGGAGATTCGTGATCGACTACCGGGACCTCAACGACGCCAGTGCAAAGATGAAGTACCCCATGCCTCTGTTAGAAGATACCCTGGTAAAACTAGCAAGCGCCAAGTTTTTTACAAAAATCGACATCCGTCAAGCCTTCCATAGGTTGCGAATGGCCCTCGAAAGTATGGATCTGACGGCATTTCGGTGCCGGCTGGGAACTTTCCGTTGGAAGGTGATGCCCTTTGGGCTGACGAACGGCCCAGCAATCTTTCAATGCTTTATCAACGACTGCCTGAGGATATCCTGGACATCTACTGCAGTTCGTACGCCGACGACATCCTGATCTATTCAGAGTCGGCCGAGGAAAACGTGCGCCAGACCGAGGAAGTCATTCGACGACTGGCAGCGGCAGGCCTACAGGGCGACATCAAGAAGAGCTCCTTTTGCGTCACCGAGGTGGATTACCTCGGGCTGGTGATTAAGGCGGGAAGGTATCGCCCTTGACCTAAGAAGAAACAGGCCATCCTTGAGTGGAGGCTGTCGGACCTAAAATCTACGAAAGCCATCCGATCTTTCCTCGGATTGGTTAACTTTGTCCGACGCTTCTCGAAAGAAGTAAGCGAGCTGGCGCACCCGCTCAACGAGCTCCTAAAAAGGGCAATCTTCAAGATCGGCAAGCAAGAGGAAGCGGCTTTGAAGCACTCAAGGAAGCCCTGGTCCGAGCTCCCGGAATGGGCTTCTGGAAGATAGGCGCCCTGACTCGGATAGAGACTGATGCGTCAAAGCATTCGGTAGGCGCCACCGCTTTACAACAACAGAACGACAACTCATGGAAGCCGGTGGCCTACTTCTCCAAGACCTTGTCGTCAACAGAGACGGTATGGCCTATCCAAGACCGAGAATTCCTCGCCATCATCCGCGCCCTAGAAGAGTGGAGGCCAGAGCTGGTTGGGGCCCTTTTGAAGTAGTAACGGACCATGAAGCTCTCAAGTACTTTGCGACAAAGCGGGTTTTATCATCTCGACAAGCCCGTTGGGCACAGATTCTGTCGGAATTTGACTACAAGATGACATACCGACCCGGGAAGGAGAACATAATTGCAGATGCCCTGTCCCGGAAAAGCGAGAACTTCGAGACCGTCAGAGCCAGAGACCTGGATTCCCGCACCATGGAACTGGTCCCGAACGATCGGGTACCCGCAGAAGTTCTCGAGGAGACACATGTCGAAGCTGCTCCCCTAGACATCGCGGCAAATTCTGAGGACCGCGGCCCAGCAGTACCTGGGGAGGCACCAGCCGGAGTGTTCCTTGTGGAGCTGATTGTCCGGGAAAATGAGAAACAGATTCCCAAGGAGGACCGGCGGAAGGGAGATCGTATCTGGGTGCCGGAGTACTCGTCAGAAGGGCTCGCACTGCGAACTGCCTTAATCCGGGAAGTCCACGAACCCAAATCAAGGGGTCATCCGGGAAGAACAAGATGAAGGCGATGCTGCGGCCGTTCTATTACTGGCCACGTATGGATGAGGATCTCGCGCGCTACGCACGCAATTGCCAGGCATGCCGTAGGAACAAGGTGTGGAAAGATAAGTCACCTGGATTGCTCCATTCGTTGCCCGTCCCAGAGGAACCTTGGCATACCGTGCTGGTGGACGGAAAGGACATGCCGAATGATCGAAATGGATTCGACTACGTTTGGACGTTCATCTGCAAGCTGAGCAAGCTGATTCTCACGATTCCGGGGAAAAAGACAGACACCGCCGAAAGACTGGCCAAGCGATATTACCGCCGCGTGTTTGGTCACCTCGGTCTACCGAAGATTTGGCTCTCGGACAACGGACCACAGTTCATTTCGAAATTCATGGCCAAGGTCAACGAGATGACGGGAACAGAGCACAAATTCGGCAGTGCCTACCATGCGCAGACTCAAGGAGGCGTGGAGATTACCAACCAGTATCTTGACCAACGCTTGACGTTTTACGTGTCGTATTTTCAAGACGATTGGAGTGAGCATCTGGCGGCGTTAGACTTCGCGCATAACTCCACGCCGCACGACTCAACAGGCATGACTCGATCGAGGCCTCCCAAGGGCGAGCACCCCACGCGGCTTTCGTTCATATAGCGACCGACAAGCAGGTCGGGGATTGGACCGACGCCCAAAAGGCAGCCAAGGACTTTGTGAATCGAGCCAAGAAAGTTTGTTCGCTGGCAAAAAGGAACGTGGAAGCGGCTCAAAGGCGCCAGGAACGATCAGCCAATTTGAAGAGAAGAGTGCCCGATTTTGATGTCGGTGACTGGGTGTTTGTTTCGAAAAGGGGCTGGTCAACTGACAGGCCAACAACGCGGCTAGATTCTAAGAACGCGGGTCCGTTCAGAATCGTGGCAAAAAGGGGTCACTCATTCGAGCTGGACCTACCCAAAGGCATGAGGGTGGCAAAGGTGCTGCATGCCGACCGGTTGAGAAGGGCTGCGCGAGACCCGCTGCCGGGACAGCAGGTGGAAGCTCCGCCGGCCGAGATGATTAACGGCGAGCCAGAGTACGAGGTGGCGAAAATATTGTCGTCAAGGATCTCAAAAATTACAGTACCGAGCCGAGTGGGCAGGACAGGACCCTGACGAGCTATACTACGACGCTGAAGGGTTCAAGAATGGTGCCGCAGCTCTCAGGCGGTTCCACGACGAATATCCCGAGGCACCTGGACCGCCTGTACGATTGGCAGAATGGCTGCTAGCCGCTGCGGAAGACAGGTGGGCAGAGAGTCACAACGATGACAACAAGGCTGTCGGCCGTGGGCATGAGCGACGGCGACTGCGACGACACTCGTGAGGCCATCTCCACCGTTGGTGTTCGACGGCTTTAGGGGTAGTGTGACGGCCTAGCACCGTCACACCCCTTTGCATACATGACCCACATGTTGCTGAGCCAACGGCCCACACGTACGGAAGGCATATTTAGGGAGAGGACACCCAGTTGTATTGTTCTGTTCTCCTTTCTCTTCTTCAGAGCAGAATCTTCGTAATAGAGTCCACAGCCTTCTGGCTCAGTCCGTGACCGTCACAGCGGTGAGCTTGATGGCGATGCTCATAGCATTTTTGATCTGCTAGGTCAGCAAAAAGTAACTCTGTACCGTTCTGGGGGAGAGGGACCGTGGTAGGCTACAGCCCCCAGACAGGAATCAAGATTGAAGCTGACCTGGCGTCCATTTAGCGGCATATTTGCAAGCCGCTCGATGCTTTCGGAATCGATCTTGACCGTCATGTTTTTTCTTTCTCGGGCGTCTTGTATGAAATTTAGCCAGATGGCCCTACGAGCTTCGGCATCGAGGTTTAGATATTTGTGGCAGAAGTGGGTTCGGCCTGCAGAGACAGAAGAATATCAGCGCCACGGATAACTCGGTAAAGGGAACAAAACGGGCACCGGGGCAAAAGCTCACTCAGAAAGGCTTCGTCAATCCTATCGATCTGGTTCGTCGTCAACAGCAGGATGCCTTCGTAGTACTCGAGCTCCCGCAAAAAGACGGAGACGATGGCATTCTGCTTCAGATTCGTCATGGTTCGCTTGGCCAAGAAGACGTCGGCCTCGTCCAGTAGGAGAACGGCCCCCCAGTGCGTCGCTAGCCGCAGGATTTGCATGAGCTCCGAGTGAATATTGTCGGGTTCGTGGCCGAGGGCACCGGTAGATACAGCGTAGAGTGGCATGTGGCCCGTTTCGGCAATGGCCTCGGCCGTCAAAGTCTTGCCTGAGCCGGGGGGGCCATGGAGCAAGCCGATGATACCCTTGCCCTTTCCTTTGACGAAATCGTCAAAGTTGGAGGTGCCAGCGCTATGGGTCTTGATGAGTCCGTACATGATGCTTCGAAGCGATTGCTCCATGACGAGCGAATTCAACAAATTCCTTTTCGCTTTAGCAAATCATGATCCGATGGGGCTGTTCCTATCAAGCATACCCATTCCATTCGACGTTTGATAGATTATCCACAGGGAAAGCGCCTAGACCAAGAATTGTCAGAGTGCAACCAAGACAAGATGTAGAGCCTAGACACAGACGAACCCCATTTAGAAGTGCCAAACGAGTATCCGTACACGAGTGGCGACAAAATCAGCTTTTCCTCTTGCGTCATGGTTTCGGGGGAGAGAAGTCGATGCGTCGGGCGCGGGCCGTCTTCCAGTTTGGTTCTGCTCAACTCATCATCAATACCATCTTCATCGGGAGTGGAATTTCTCGATTCGACCGCCCGAGGTACATACTTTTCTGATTCCATGTCTTCGAGGATTGCGTCGTATGCGCTCTAACCTTGGATTCTTCTGATGAGCAAACCGAGCCGGAGGTACTCTTTATAGTTCGAGAAAATGAGGTCTTGCCTTGTAGTTTCCTTCGCCGTTGGCTAGGTCAGACACCCACACACGCGACGAGTTCCGGGCTCTTTTAGGGTCGGGGACCATTTTGTTTCGACCGTCGAATTTGATCCCCCATGCCGGGTGGTACTGTTTCAAAAAGTTTCTGGTCGGCTTTCGACCGTTGACCTGGACCATCATTGCAGGGTCGACCATGGCACGACCGTAGAGCTGTTTTGTTGTGTTGCTCGTCAGCTTCGCAGTCCATAGGTTGCTTGTCTTCTGTAACTTGGATTTCTCACACCAAAAGACGCTTGCTCCAAGTCGTCGCCCGATGTGCATAAGCCTAGGCCTTCACACTCTTGGAACCGAAAGCCTTTCCTGCAGAACCCGAGCTTCTTTTCACTGCGTTTCATAGTCCGCTCCAGCAGGGTGTCCCGTCTGGAGTGATACTTGAGCGGGAAGGCAGTGAGGTCCTCGATCGCCATAGCGCCATCAAATTCTTCGATGATCAAATTCGTCTCCACGACGCCCAAGCTCTTGCCATCCCAGTCCACGCACTCAGCAACAATATTAAAGTAGATGGAATCATCAACCTTCCGTCTCAGAGTGTCGTGGCTGCGCGCCCGCCAGATATTGTCGGCGCCCAGCTTGTCTCTGCTGACGACAAGGCAGTCCGGCGGGAAGATGGTCCAGAGCAGGCCGAACTCAATGGATGCGGGGAGCAAGTATTCCAGTTTGGTGTGCGTGTGCCCCCATTCCTGACGGATGAAGCTTAGGGCTGCATTGATCTCGAAGAGCGAGTTGCTGTCCCCGATGCTCTTATAGTGACGTTCCAGGAGACACAGCTCCGGACGAGCCCAGTAGAAGAAGTGAATATCTTTCACCTTATTGCGTGCAAGAATTCGGTCAGTCCAACCGGAAACAAAAGGTTGGGCCACGGAAGACCGGTCAAGTTCTCCCTCACCTCAGCGTCCGCGTTGTAGGGCGGGGAGAAGCCCTCGGCACTGCGAAAGATGACGCGCAATGCTCTTCGGATCACTTCACCCTTGACGACGACGATAGTATGACTGTATAGCATCTTCTCGTTGTACACTCTTCGCACAAAAAGTACGAAGCGGTCGAAAGATTCTGAAGAGCTCTGGGATTTTGACGGCATCTTGAGTCTCCATCGCAGTTTTTTTCTGTCGATGCCACGCCGCGCAACGGCACTGGTCAGTCTTTATTTCATTGTCGGGTCCTGTAGGCACGAGTCGGAGCCGACACGTCAGCGGGCTTGATACTCACTTATCCCAACTAAAGCGTGAAGGGTTAGCTAGAGATTGCAAGGTTGACGTGCGGGCAAAGAAAAGGGGGCAACAACAATTGGTCTCTTTGACAGAAGTACTCCCGGCCAGCCGATCCTGGCTCGAGGTGAAGTTGAGCCGAGTCTGCCAAACCGGTGTTGGTCTGAACATCCAACTCAGAGCCAGTCTTTACATCCTGGGGCTCTGACGCCTCCTTGTCGCGCTCGAGATACTTATCAAGTGCTGTACGTTTTTGACGCGAGGTTTGTCAGATCAATCCATACCTAGACTCACAAGAAAGAGCATATGGAGGTGACCTACCGAGAGCGATATCATCTTTGTAGACGTCTTGTAGCTTCTTGATCTCGCGATCGGACACGGATGTCTGGGCCAACCGTCGGAACTGAGCGGCGTCGAACACGTCGCGTCTCTTGGCCACCTCCGCTTGTGGTCGAGGCATTGCTACCGTGGAATGGGAGTTATGCTATTTGACGAACGAAAAGTGACGCGGCGCTGGTTTCATTTGTCGACGATGGGGCATTCCCTCGCTCAAATTAGTTGATGATCTAGATAGCCCGGCAAAGCCCAGGCAACATTGCAGCGACCAACAGCCACACTGTCGGCGTGAGGCAACTCGCCCGGCATATTCAGCTTCTGCGGCAGAATTGATGACTGCGTGCGGCTGAAGCCACTCCGGGCACCTTCTGGACCATCAGAGACGGACTGTGTGTGCATGCTCGTTGATGAAACCCTCTTGACCATGCTTTGCGCGCCCGTCAGATTCTGCAGCAAAATGATGACTGCATGTCCGCTACGTCTCAACCATGCAGTGATTGGTCGCCCTGTACGTACTTAAGACGGGTTGTTTCCTTGTGCCGATCACCATGATTGACAGGCAATCTTTTCCGGCCACCTCAGATCCAGACTTATACTGACAGACGTTGACGATGACTACGACCCGCAACCAGGGCGACGACATCAGGCACGAGGAAGAGGAGTGGCTGAAGCCGCCGGTAGGTGCCTTACCCGTGTGTTATACTGTGCTACTCTGTTGCAGCCTTGTCTGGCTGTAGCACTCGGCCGATTGGAAAGGGTTCCGTTGACTTTGGGAATAAAGGCCAGTTCGCTGGGGCTACATCAGGTTTACCCCAATCCAAACACACGAAGCAACCCAGACATTGAGTAAGGCGTTCTGCGTTTCTAATTATGTCCAACCCCCGGCCATCACCCTTCCCCCTACATGTACAGCACTAGAATGTCGCGCCTGGACCCTTCCAGCCCGCCTCATCCATACATCTCTAGTTCTCTACAGCGCTACGATAGTGACGCGAGCGCCCGCAGTGTTGTCTTTGTGCACGGGTTAGGCGGCGACTCCATCTCGACTTGGACCAAGGACAAGTCGCTCTGGATCCGCGCGCTGCTCCCCAAGTCACCCCTGTACCAGAATGCCCGCATTCTGAGCTACGGCTACGACGCCCGCGCCTTCGTCCGACCCTTTGCTCACTCGGTCAATGGCCGCGTCTTCACCTTCGCCGAGGCCCTGCTAGGCGACCTCCGGGACAAGCGCGTGACGGCAGCGGCGCGTGCCCGTCCCCTGATCCTCATGGGTCACTCGCTTGGGGGCATCGTCATCAAGTCGGCTCTTTTGCAGGCGTCTGCGCGCGAGGCATTGTACGGAGACCTCCTCCGGGCCACCAAGGCCATTGTGTTCTTCGGCACGCCCCATCAAGGCGCGGGCACGGCCGAGTGGGCGTCATTCCTCGGTGGTCTAGGCCAGGCCGTAGGGCTGCGTTCGACTGAGGTCGTTGGCGAGCTGAAGCGTTGGTCCCACACGCTCGTGGAGCAGACTACGCTCTTCGCCGACCTCTGGGAACGGTTCGACATCACGACCTTTTACGAGACCATGAAGACCAACGGCGTCATGGTAGGACATATCCACCAGTGGGGACCGGCTGAGTTGGAAAAAGAAACAGGGGCTAACTTGACCCTTCGCCCAGATCGTCCCGGATGGCGCGGCTAGGGTCGGGCAACGGAACGAGCAGGCTCGCAGACTTGTGGCGGACCACATCCAGGTTTGCAAGTTTTCTGAGAACGACGCCAACTGGACGACGGTGCGTGGCCGGCTTGACGCCATTGTCGAGGGGATCATGGAGGCGGAGGCGATACAAATGCATGTTGTCCTACCTGACGCCCCTCTCCAGGAGCCGGCCCGTGCCCAGCTCCGCGGCAGCGAGGCCGACGAGTGGGAGGCGCGGGTGACGAAGCTCAAGCAGACGAATGAGTCGCGAGGCAGCCAATCAGGCAACGGTAGGAGCGGCTGACCAACTCGACTATCGCCAGAACTCAAGACTCGTGGCTCGAGACTCGAGGCGGTGGAGTCCTACATGGGCCCGGGCGCTAGTAAAACCAGACCGCGGGCTATCGAGGGCCTCTCCAGCTGATTCGTGTCTTGGATCGTTGGTTACTCATTGGAGGTTTCACAATGTCGTGTTACTTTGGCCGCCGTAAGGCGTACAGCCCCCAGGCTGTAAGGCGTACAGTCCCCAGGCCGTGAGGCCCACACTACGTATGTATGTGTTTACAGGGAAATGCAGTGGCCCGTGGGGTTTCTCAGTTCAATGTAACGGTTTGCATAGGGGGAGGGGGCGGGTGGCCTGACGGGACCTCTATCATGGCGAGATTTGCAAGTAAACCAACGTACCGCATGTGACTAGAGGGCTGCCTTACGGCACCTAAAGGGATGCCATGCGAGCCTGCTGCCTTGAGGCTGAAAGCGGCTGCCTTATGTTTCTCGTCCCGAGGTGGGTGGACTCTCACTCGAGAAGCCATGGCGCTTCTTCGCTCGCGAGACCACGATACGCATTGCCATAGTCATGGAAGGCCAACTTGGACTTCAGATTCTCTGGCCAGCAGGCCCAGAGCCAATGGACGAGCACAGGCACGAGTATGTCAGCCCAAGTCCCATCTGCTTCTACTCTGCTGACCCGCATTTTCACAGCATTGTGCTCGTCCACGACCTCGGCAGCGGCCCTGTTTGCGACTGGCGACACGAAAACGGGACGCTCTGGCCGCTTCTTCTGGGCAAAGACTTGGGCAATGCTCGCGTCTTTTCGTTTGGCTACAACCACGAGGAAGCGCGTATCCGGCCGCAGGAATATGGAAGCGGTGGCACCGTCTTCAACTTTGGGGAGACCCTCTGCAGTGATTTGAAGGACAAGAGGACGTCAAACAAGGTCAATATCCCTCGCTCTGCTCTCGGGCCCTAGCGGTTAGACGCTCTCATCTAACCAGGACCAGGCACAACCGCCCATCACCTTCATCGGACACGGTACAGGGGGCATCATAATCAAGAGCGTAAGTCGCCTGCCTGCTGACCCGCGCCCAGGTAGAAGCCGGGGGACATGATGCCTTTGAATTCTGACCCTTATTTCCCCATCCCTAGGCGCTTCGCTACTCCCAGGCCAGAAAGTACCTGTACGGATCCATCCTGCGCAAGACGGTGCATGTGGTTTTCCTAGACACGCCGCATATGGGCCTTGAAGACACCAGTAAACACGGCCCGACAGAAAGCGTGAGCGGGTTGGGCATCGGGCAGCTGAGACTCTGGTCGACGGTGCTCAACGATCTCCAAATACCATTTTCCGATATGGCCGCCCGTTTCAACATAACGACGGCACAGGCGTATATCAGAGACGGCGATAACCCTGTATGTGTCCGCAAAAGACTACAAACAGAGAAGAGAGAAGACGAGATGGATCATTGGCTAACTAGCTGCTGGCAGCCTGGAGAATCCGGCCGGCTTTACCTTGCGAACGAGCAGCCCCTAATGCTCCATGGCAAAACGCATCAGACCATCTGCAAATTCGCAGGGGAAGACGACCATAACTACCGCCGACTGCTGGAGCGCATTCGCCACGGTTTTTCGAATCTAACCACAGACCCGGACGATATTCAGAAAATCCGGGCGTGGATCGGAGCCGACGTTGGCTCCCAGTCGGAGGCCCGGTCCGGGTCAATGGACTGGAACAGTTGGGATTTCGAAGACTGCAGGACCAAACATCTCAAGGGGACATGCAAGTGGCTGATCAGCGACCCATCACCCTTCGCTAACTGGGCAAGCAATGACGCCTCCAACCCCATTCTGTGGGTGACGGCACCCGTGGGACGAGGCAAGTCGGTTCTCAGCTGCTTTGCCAATGATTGGCTATCCAAGATGGCGCAAAGACCTGCAACACCTTACCTGATGATCAGCTATAATACGCAACGCACACGCCACCAGATGGCCTCAAGTCTTGCCTCGCAGCTCCTCGAGCATATTGTGAAATCCTCGGTCGGCCAGGGCTTCCCAGGTGGCGTCAACGCCGAGGCTCTTACCCTTGTCTGCCTGGATTCCAAGAATGTTGAAAACATGCACGATCTCATCCGGCTGCTCGTCTCACAGTGCACGGCCGTCTATTTCTTCGTTGATGGGCTCAATGAGCTACCGTTTGACCGGGAGCACGAGTACATTTGTAAAGATCTCTTTTCCACGATTGGTTTCCTCGCCGACCTGGCCAAAAAGAGTGAGACAACCCGCGTCCGGCTCTGGTGCAGCAGCCAACGATCTAAAGTCGTCGTTCGGGGGATGGAAGCACTGGCCCCCAGAGAACTGGCCATGGACAAACGCTTGGTATCCAAGGATGTCCAGCGGTTCCTCCGCGGCGCCGAGGAACTTGTGAAATCTGTCTCGGACGACCCCGGAGAGATGCGATTCGCCGAGTTGAATGGTAAAGCCGGATCCAACTTTCGTTGGGCGGCTCTGATGAAGAACAGCCTCCAGGGCGCCCACACGCCAAAGCAGCGGGAGAAGATCCTCGAGAAAGGCCTGCCAAAGTCGCTAACCGATATGTACTCGGAGCGACTAAAGGAGCTAAAGGCAATGGACATCGAGGATCAGGCCAACGAGGGGTCTCCCTTGTCCATGTTGGTCCTCATTTGCTTCACTTCTAGAAGATCGCTGAGACTTGACCGCAGGCATATCCTATCTCTCATGACGTTTGCGAAACGGCCACTACGAGTAGCCGAAGTCGAGGAAGCTGTCTCCATTATTGACAGCTCCGTGAGCCACGCAGGTTGCGACGATCTAAGTGACAGGAACCGCAAGCTCAGGGAGGATATCGTGCACCGATGCGTGCCTCTGGTCGATTTCGTGCCCGACGCCAGGGGCGGCCACCTCCTGCCATCACACGGCTCCGTCGTCGAGTTCCTACGAAAGTTATTGGTGGCGAGCTCGGATGGAGCGGATGACGATGGACAGAGCCTAGCATCCTTACCGGCGTCGACAAAGGCCCTCGTAGACGCTGCCGTTATGGCCGACGCTTGTCTCAAGTATCTCTTCCAGAAGCGCTACGCCCGGATGCTGCATAGACGGTCTAATGACGAGTTCATGCCGAGTCTGATCTCCGACATCGAGGACCACCATTTCCTGCGATATGCCGCCAAGAACTGGTATCGTCACGCCGACCAAGCGGGCGAGCGGAAGTGCGACGACGTCATGAAGTTCCTCGCCTCGCCCCAGTTTCTCACGACGATCCAGGTGCAGAGTCTCTTCATTGTTGGCCATTTCATCAACCGCATCAACTACTTGGGGCAGCAGGTTATGAAGCAGAACTTGCCCGAGTGGTTCCGCACATGCGACGACGGGCGTTCCATGGCGCGAAGCTACGAGACTTTCTCCGCCGAGTGGAGTCGGTTCCTTCAGTTGGGCATCACGACCTATAAGCAAGCCGAGATTAGACGGTGCTTCTGGGGTGCCTTGGGGCCCGGAAACTTTCTCCAAAAGCACGGCGTCGGTATTGAAAGCCACCGCAGCTTCCTGCTCACTGACGACGACGGCGAGCAGAGCCAAGACGCCGACTGCTCTTATTACGAGATGCTCAGTGACGACGGCAAGCGACTATCCGTCTGGAAAGTCCCTTTTTGCAGGTACGTGGACGAAGATCATATGCAGACATACATGCACACACACATATGTCGATATCTTGATCCCTTATATAAACACATATACCTTGTTCCTGTCTTGATCTCATACACACACAATATCTTGATCCCATATATACACGCACGTATACATATTGACATCCTGATTCCATACACACACGTATATTCACATTTGATCCGCACAACCCTGCAACCAACTGAACTTGTCCTCCAGCACAACAGATGAAGCCCAGGGCGAAGCTACGGCGACCCTGGTACACCAACACTGGTTTGTCGACGGCATCAACCCTCCCTTCCGCTACGGTGCCCCGGAAACCCTCCGGCTTGACATAAATGCCGTCAAGTGGCCACTCTACGACTCGCAGGCCTTCCCCCTTGTTCCTTCGGCAAATTGTCCGATGCGTGTGACCCCCGTTGCCGACAGCAAGTACGGCACTGCAGTTCGCGTCGGGTCGGTCAGGTTTCGTCGCCAGCCCGGTCGCGTATGGAAAAGCGACGGGCCGACTTCATACTGGGAGGACATCGTGGTCGAGCGCGAGTACACGGTCCATTCACGTCGTAAGCTCGTCAAGACACGAGGGAAGGAGAAGGAAGGGGGGGCGGCAGGGCGGCTGGCGCAACGAGGGAGATTGTCCCATGAGGGCCGGCGTACAAGTGCGAAGCAGATGGACTCGACCCACGATGACGAGCTGGAGCATGAAGCCTCAGAACTGGACGACGATGAGCTCGAGAGACTGGGTTGGGGCGCCGTTTCTTCGGCAGACGAACAATGTGATTCCGAATCCTCGGACGGTGCTGAATCGGACGATGGCGACAAGGAAAGTGATGGTTTGTCGGCTTCATCAGAGCAGGAAGACACTGACGAAATGGTGGATTCTGAAGCTGAAGGCTACATGGCCTTCTCGAGCTGGAAAGCCAGATTGATGCCCGACAATGTCGATTTCGACGTGCAAGACGGTGACTTGTCATCGAGCTCGGCAGTCTTGTCGGTTGGCGATTCTCGACATGACGACGCCGACGCAGACGACGAGGGCGGCGGGGACGAAACAGCGTCCGGAACATCAGATAGTGAGGTCGACAAGGAGCGCCTCAGGCGCTTCCAGCCTCGCATTTATTCGCCGTCGAGGCCGCAAAGATGGAGCTGTGGTCACTGCGGGAAATCCGGCGGTTCCTCCGACAACAATCCAAAGCTCGAGGTTTTTTACCAATGCCGCCGACAAGAATGCTACAAGATGGCATCCTCTGATGTCTGCCTGGCCTGCTTCGCCCTCGGCGCCTGGTGCCGGGACGAGAAGCACCAGTTACGCAAGATGACGGTCCTCCACGGCCGTGTGCGCCGCCGGGAGCTCGTGTCCCGCCACGACTCGAGGCCCGGGCTTGACGTCGTGGTCCGGCAGCGCAGCGGCAATGGCCATGAGCAGGCCGTCTTTCGCTTCACGAGTAGGACACGGGCGATGCTGTACGGCTCGCCGCCCGTGGTCCATGCCACCTCGCCGCTGCTCGTCTACGCCATCGACGGCGTGCGCTTCCTCTTTGCCAGCCTCGACGACAACTCGTACTTTGAACACCGTGTACCGCTGGGCTCGGCTGAGACGGGTGACGGAGGCGTCGACGCGTGTATCCCCGTGGCGGCTCAGATGGCCTTCTCGCGCTGCGGCGGCTTTCTGCACGTCGCGAGGGTGACGGCCCGCCGGGAGCCAGGCTCACGCACCGCCGTCAACCTCTTCGTCCAGGTCTTGACGGTGCAACTCGCCGCCAAGAGGCCGTGCTCGCGACTCCCGCGCACCCTGGCTCGTCGCCGCGGCGTCGCGCTGGGCAGGTGGGCGTCGGTGGCCGCCATCACCTGTCTCCCCTTTGCCATGACGTGGATCGACGGCGATGTGTACGTGTCCCTGAGCATGGATGAGCTGCGCGTTTTCAAGATTCCTCTGGATAGGGGCGAGGAGCGGTCGAGCAGCGGCGGCGGCGACGGTAAGAAGGGAGCCGGCGACGGCGAAGCTGCCGGGGGTGGCGAGACGGTAGACTGCCGAGCTGCTGTTTCTGAAGGTGGTGAAGCCGGCAAAAGGAACGAGACGGCAGACTGCCTGGCTGCTGTTCCCGACGATGGTGAAGCTGCCGGGGGGGGCGAGACGGCAGACTGCCGAGCTTCCGTTCCCGACGACGACGGCATCCAGGCGCTCGCCAGCCGCGTCTTTCTTCCCTGCTCGGCACGGCGGCGGCCCGTCTACTTCTTCCCCGAGACGGGAGCGGCCGCGGCCAAGATCGTCTTGGGCGCGCGGCGCACCGAGCAGCAGGCCGAGCCGCCGGCCGTGATATACCTGCGGGCCGACGACGCCAGAGCGTGGGTGGCGGCCGCCGACGCCGTCGTGTCCTTCGAAGACGCGCCGCTGCGGAAGTGGGACCAGCTCGAGGAATTTGACGCCGAGGACGATTGCGAGCTGATCCTGTCGTTGCACGACTTTCAAAGATAATCCCGTACGGAGGGCATCAGCCCGTCTGGTGAGCCGGTGACCGGGCAGACTCCGTGTCGTCTCCGCCTTTTATCGTGTAGTGATTATCAATCCAAATTGATTTGATTCTAGCGGGACGAGCATAGAGTGTAAAACCCATTTGACACCCATCTTCGCGGTACTCCTGTCGTCAATGCATGTGTGGTGGAGTGTATTTTGATCTTGATGCTTTGACAGATTCGTCTTATACGTCTTTCCTGGCCACCCAATCGTGGCATATCGTTGTATCCGAAGCATGTAAATGCATCACATGACAGCCAATCTAGACTTGTCCAACGCTGCTCCAACTTCGTCGTCCTTCAACTGATTCCTACCTACATGTATGTGCTGTAGTCACATCGTTATCATGGCGACCCCTTCACCCGCAGCCGTCAACCACCCTGGCGCTAGACCCGGCCTGCGCTTGAATAAGGACCTAGACCAGTTGCTTCAGATTGACGAGGTCGAGACTCCCTCGTTGCCCATGAGAAAATTCCTCAAGGCAACCCTGGAAAGCCCCCATCTGCCCGGCCAGCCTCGTATCCGTCTGAATCCAGCCGTCGACGCCGACCCGGACGAATTGCTCCAATACTTGCGGAACTGTCACCTCACCGACGAGCTTGATGGACTGCTGCCCTTTACCAAGTACATCTTCGTGAGTTCATGTTGTCTACACTGTTCTGGTCTGCAGCAGCAGCAGCTAACCTCCCTCAGGTCCAAACGCCTTCGTACAGGCACATTATGCCGCTGCATCACAATAAAGCCCATGATCGAAAGGTTGTCGTCGATGAGCATCCTGGCCTGCATCTGCTGTGGTACTATGATAGGATCTTCATCAAACCCATCCCGGCCTACTTCTACTCAAAGGTCTTCTGGGACTACCTCGAGACTGCCGATCCACAAGTCCACAAAGCTGCTCTAGGCTTCATGCGAAGTTACTACTTTCTCATCCAGTATCAGATCGATTTCAACCAAGCCTGCGAAATGAGTCTCGTTCCCAAAAAGCCCCGCCAAGGCAATCACCCCACATATGAAGAATTCTACGCCTTCATAGCCCAGTTCAAGGATGTCGATGACGTCCACACATGCAGACGTTATCACTTTGGCGAACTCCGCTTAACGCGCATCGACAAAGCCGTCATGCTCTTCAGCGGCCACCTAGCCTATTTTCACATCTATCCTCAGTGGGGCTCATTCCTGAAGCATATATTTGCGCCTCTTTTCACCATCTTCGCCGTTGTTTCCGTCGTGCAGGTCGCTCTGGCCGCGCAACAGATCACCAGCGGTAGCACTTCATCTGACTGGAAGGCTTTTATCAGCGTCACTCTGTTCTTTCCCATTGGCATCATGTGCCTGGTTGTCGTTGTTGTCGCCGCTGGCTTCATAGGAATCCTCATCATGTGTGTCAAGGACTTGGTTTGGGCAAACAGGGTCAGGCGACAGAAGAATGATGGCGACCAGGGAGCCGGAGAAAAGAGCTATGGAATGATTTGGTAGTCATTACCAGCTCGTGTATGCTGCGACGCTGGAAATTCCTTGCCAGAGTTGAGTGACGCATCAGCCATGGTTGCTCGTGTTTGGCATGTCGTGTAGACTTCTCGATATCAAGCTGCTCGACTTTGCCCATGTTTCAACTTTCTGCCATCTCCGCCACAGGTAAGTTTCTCAAAATATCATCTCTACCAGCAGCCACTCCCGCCGCTCTCTGAACTAAAGCGTGACGACCTCTAAGCTCGAGACGGCCACTGGCTTGGCGAACTGCGAGAGTAAAGAATACGGAATAACCTCTTCGGCATTTCCCAGGAGCCAATATCCCGCCATGTCGCCGGTCTGTCTGAATGGGCAGGCGTATTGCTACTCAGGGATACCCCTTACGCATCCCTTCTTGTGAGCTTTCCAGTTCGCCTTTTGGTGTGCTTTGCCACAGTATGCCACTGCATGGCATCTGCTGCAACTCTTCACCCCCACCGTCTTCAGGCATATTTTGCATAGCTAGACCTCCATGCAGCTACTGCTTCATCCTTAAACCTCGGCAACCATCTCGTCCTCCTGCCTCATTTCTTGCATCACCAGCCGCATTCACAGCCTAATCTTGATCTCGCACTCCCTCTTTCCACGTCAAGGGGTCACCCAGACGACGATGCGTGGTTGCCCTCCATACAACTTGGATATTGGGCTCTGTAGGATGTCCGTAGCGAACCGGCTGCAGCATTCACTGAAAGCCCTCGACGCGCTCCGACAAGATGACGCATGCTCCCTCATGAGAACTATCATGGACTGAACAAATCGTTCATCGTATTCACCATCCCGCCCGGCACAATGGGCCTCTGTGACGAGGCCGCGGGAAATGATGTGGTTGTGTACAAATCGCGTGGCGCCGAAGTGGCATATAATCTCGACGCGGACTGTTGAGGTTTCCGTAGTTCAGTTTCCGGGCTGTATGTGTGAAATAATGCGTAGGCTGAATGAGAAGAAGGGGCAAGAGACCATGGTTCAAGACCGAATTTCACGCGTCTGACTTTATCTGCTCTTCCTCTCGCCCCTTCTCACCTTCCCAATGCTTTTTATCGGCACGTTGTGTTGCATGGCATGACTGCGTGTGATCCCGGACCTTCGGCAACGAAGAAATAATAAAGATGAAATAGCGGCGTTTTACGGGCCTAAATCTGGCAATAAGACGGGGACCAGGGGCGCTAGGAAAAATCACGATGCATCGGATCTGGCCTATTAGTAGAGCCTTATTTAATATAGCTTTAACTCTATTAGTCAGACCAAGAAATAAAGATGATAATATGGCGGCGTTTTATAGGCTTAAAATCGGCAATACGACGGGGACTAGGGGCGCTAGGACGAGAGCTTGTCAGTGTGGCAGCTTAAAAATCACGACGCATCAGATCTGGCCTATGTAGCAGAGCTTTGTTTGCAGCTTCGGCTCTGTTTTTTTTAGTGATACAAAGAAACGATCAAGGTTAACGCGGCGGAGTTTCATAGTCTTGAATGTGATCACATGCCAGAGGGAGCCAAGCGCCACCAATTCTCAATGCGGGACCTGATGGATGTCTGTAGCGGTTTCCCAAAGTCCTCGGCAGTGCTTTGATATATAACAAGGCTGCTGCCTATTGCTATTCGGGCAATAGATCGGGCCGTTCCCAGCGTTGGTAAAAGTGAACGCCACCTATCTGAATTTTGCCCATAATTCTGGCTTGTTGCCTTTCGAACCTAACTTCACCCTCCCTGACCCTGTGTTGCCGGAGATCTTCGAACTAGCGAGTACAACCGGTGCTGGCACGACAGTTGATATGTCCTTCCAAGAACAGTTTCGAATCGAAGACACGAATGCCGCCAGGGATTCCCACACGATTCAGAGCACGGTCAAGGATCTGCTCAGTGATTTCGACGGGCACATCTACGTTGATATTGAAGGACTCGCTGCGACTTTCCTCGAGGCTCGGCCTTGGTCAGGCCCTGCAATTGCAGTAGCTAGGGAAATTACCGGGCCACACGGACCGGCAATCGGATCATGCGAGGCTTTTGCTGCCTGGCTCGAGCATTTACAGACTGTCACTCGACCTTACAATGTGCCAGAAGAAACAGCCACTCACTTCACGTGGCTCGAAACGACGTCACCGAACTCATCCCTCATCCTCTCAAATTGTGTTCATGGGAAGGATGGCTCCAGATGGTCGAATGTCCTTGCACTTGGCGAGATGAGCATCGACGGGCCCTATAGGACGAGGTTTCACAATCTGTGTATTCACGCCAACGAAGTGTTCACCCATCAAACTGCCCGCGAGCTCCTTCATGGTTTCTATCTTTGTGGAGGCGTGTTGGAAATATGGGTGTTCGACCGGGCGGGGATATACGGAAGTAAGGCCGTGGACGTCAGAAAGACACCTGGCCTACTGACTCAAACTCTTGCCAGCTATCTACTCATGGACAGCGCCTCGCTTGGTGTGGGCGATTTGATAAAACATGACCATGTGGGGAACTATATTGAGTGCGAGCTTGACGGTCCGACTGGGGCGAGCCGGCTGTATCTTGGCGAGCCGACGATTTTCGAACGAATCAGCAAGACCATTGTCGGCGACGGGCTTACTTGCTATCGCGCCAAGGCACAAGGTTCTGATTACTGGAAGTACGCAGTCAAGGTCAAATGGTCTGAGTCTGACGACAAGTCTGAGGCTGGATTGCTTAAGCTGGCCATGGAGAAGCGTGTCTGGGGGGTTATCCGACTTATTCAACACCGGATTGTATGCGGTACGAGCGACTGGCGTTGTGGTTTGATCCTTGGTGAGCCTCGGAAATTCTCATCCTGGGCAGGCGCGGCCAGACAGGACAGTCCTGGATCGGCCATTGACCATACGGTTGAACTTTCGAGGAACGAGGAGGCCCACGCCGGCGATGCGCCACACGCAACTATCGATGACAGGATCCTTAACTGTGTCGTCATAACGCCGCTTGGCGAGTCGCTCCATCACTGCAAGTCAGTTCCCGGGCTTCTTTATGCGTTACGAGATGCAATAAAGGGCCATCGTTCGCTGTATCAAGACGGGGGGATTCTTCACCGGGACATATGCCCCGGGAATATTATCATTCCATCGCGTGGCGCGGGCTCTCGTGACAGCCATGAAGCCAAAGGTGTGTTAATTGACTTGGATGTTGCAAAGCTGGTAACGGCGCCATCGAGACAATTCGAAAGCGTCGGGACACCACATTTCCAGGCGATCGGTGTCCTGCAGGCCTACCTACCCGACAACCCTCATACCTATTGGCATGACCTAGAGGCTTTCTTTTACACATTCCTCTTCCTTGCGATATGCAAACGACCAGTTCCTGCGGGTGAGAACCAACTGCAGCTGCCAGCAACAAGCGCACTACAGATGTGGATTCAAGGTCGGCCCGTGGACAAGGCAAACCGCAAGACAAAGGACATGCATGCCGAAAACTTCCGCGTCATAATGGCTGAGTTTACACCCGATTTCAAGGGACTCTTTGAATTGGCGGAGAAACTCAGGTGTCCATTGTTCCCCATGAGAGACGGGAAGTTGTGGACAGGGACCGATCATACGACCCAAGGCACGGCAGCCCTATACGACGGGATGATCGAGGCTTTTGACATGGCGGCCAAATTCGCATGCTCGTTGTGAGCAAAGTTGTGTAGGGTGCGGGTGGGGATGTTGGTCAAATCATGGCATACACGGCCGTCAGTTTATATTTTGAAGAACGCACAGCTGGAAGCTAGGATACGTCAAAGGCTTTTACATTCCCAAAGTAATCATTGCGCTGTAGAGACTGATGCACCGCACTGCTGTATATAGTCTAACATTTAGGGACTTTGGCCACTGACAGGGTTGCCAGCCCGAACACCAGCGGCTGCGTGCCGCTAGACACGAAACAAAGCTCATCAGGGCAGAACTTGGGCGGGTAGGGCAAGAAGTGACACGTTTATCTGAAGACTTGACCACCTTTCACAACCTCAGATACAGGGTAGCAGTCCCGGAGCTGGCGCAGCGAGACAAACTTGGAAGGCTGGAAAGAGTCTGTAAAGCCTCTCTCGACAAGAAAACGACTGTTGTTCGAGGATTAAGGGGGGAGTGCAACGAGTTGCAGCAGCGGGTGCTCAAACTGAAAGGATATGCCGAGTACAGTATGAACCAGACATCTGCCGGGCTCGGCTGCAGGAGCACTCGATGTCTCGGGGAGTCAGGCAGCGAGCTGTCACATTCCGGCTTCTGCGAAACTGGCCCGGGCCTACGTATTAAGGACTCGAACTTGCAATCGAAGACCATATAGTAAATCAATTCGTCCGTTGTCATCGCACGATGTATACGGAAAGCGGCCTCGCCGTCTTGCTACCGTGGCGTAAGCCGTCCTCTGTTCCATTGCTGTGGACAGACGGAAGAAAACACTCTGGCGCCGTCGCCCGGGGGCATTGTCGACATATGCCACCGGCTCATTCAAGATTGGTGCCCCCAGGAAGCAGGGGGCGAACCTGACAGTAACCATTAGTCCACCGGGCTTGTGACAGGCATTCATGCAGCCAGGGGGGAAATCTATGGGGTGGACAAGTTTGGGTCATCCTACAGGAGCAGTGCTGACAATTGCTACGTTATGGCGAACTGACAAATAATGAATTGCAACAGCAGTCACTTGCTTGTTTGCAGGGACCTGGAGGAGCGCCTGTTACGAGGATGCTCTTGCGATGCTTGGTGGCACAGTAAGAAAACAGCCATACTTCCTTCGTACGACGACGCTGAACAGATTGCGCAGACAAAGTGTCCCCCCAACCTCACCATGCTCAAACAACACTTTGCTGGTCCCTTGCTCGGTCCCCAGGGCCGTCTCATTGTTCTGCACATGGAACTCGCTTGCCTCGGAGAGCGCTTAACCCTGCGATGCCCTGTCCCAGTTTAAGGATGGAAGCTTGAATCACTACTCCCCGGTGTGTCAGCAGCAATATCTATCTACAACTATCGATCTGCATAAAGTCGCGAACGACCCTTTGACGGGCGATGTTCTTGAGGCGAGGAGTCGACGCTGAGGGTTGTTAGCCTATGACGCCTCGTACGAACCGTGCCCTCGCTGCAGGTCGACGTAAAACTCGACACAAAACCCATTACGGGCCATCAAGGTCTAGCACTGGTTGGCTCGGGATCTATGAATCGTGCTCCGAACCGACATCCCCAGACACGCATTGCGCTGCGTCGTCCTCAGAATGGCGCTGTCAGTCGTCACCAGCTATTTGTTTCCAAAGTGCATCGTGGGCGTCTTTCCATTCTGTTGACCGTGCGCTTTGAATGCAGTCGACGTGTTCCGATTGCTCACCGTGGGACTCTAGAACAGCCCCCCTCAGCAGCAACTGCGCCCTCCAACGCAATTTTAGCATTCGCAGCCCGAATCAAATTGTCTCGGTGCCGCTTCGCCAAGTCCCTCGTATTCCTGAATGCAGTTTCTCCCGCAACGAATGTGTTACGATTGTCCGTCATGTCAAATCCACGTATCTTGGTCATGTGATACTCTGGCCGTCCTCCGGAGCTGGCCGGAGCCTGGGCTTGGTGAGCGTACAATTTGAGCGTGCCGTCGTGGTAGGTCGAGCTGTAAGTATATGCAAGCCCGTAGCATGCTGGCTCTGACTTTCCATAGCTTCGAGCGTCCACAGCGCGGGCTCCATATGCTCCGTCAAGGCATGCCTGCCTCAGTGCCACGTCAGCATCCCCTTTGGATGCCTTCGCTTCTAGGAAAAAGTTCGGCGCTGCCGGAACACCTGATAGCTTTGTGGGTATGATCATCTGGCTTAGGGCTCTGCTAACTTCTCTATTGACGGTCTCTGGGTGAGCTCCATCGAAGAAGTCTGGCACAGCCTTAACTGTTGCTTCTTTCGTCAAAGATTCGAGATTGGTAAATGGAAGGTGTCCTTCGTTCGGAATATCGGCGGTGCCTGCAATGATAGGGACTAAGCTACGCATGACAGTGCCCTCTGAGTTCGTTTTGTTCTTACGTTTGAAGTCCCGATATGCCGACTCGGAGAAGCGGGATGGCGAAAGTGAAGCCCTGGCAAGTAGCAGGGCCTGATGGACGGAGTCCAAGTTGGCGGGTTCTGGTGTTGCTCGACCGTCTGGGTGTGCATATCCTTCAGGGAATACGCCGTTGCCAAGCAAATGCTGCTCAAAGTCGTCATCGTATGCCGAGGACCTTCTGGCTCTGGATGACACGGTAGTGGCCCTCGTGGATTGTGTACGCCGGCTTTGAGAAGAAGCAGAGACAGAGTCGGAAGCCGTTGTTGAAGCTACTTTCGGTTCGGGATACTGGCCATGATTAGCTGACATGTGACTTACAAAACGAATAGATACAACCGTACCCCTCGAAGATGACAAAGATCGGGCCCTCTGCCCATCGAAAATCGACGGAGATGTGCCGTTACAACCCCAGCAGAAGTCGCGCAACTGGGGGGATGTTGTGCGTCGTTTCGGCGGTCGAGTTCTCGTAGGGCACGAGGCGAGAGCCAAACCTTGGACAGGTCGTCCCAAAAAGACGGTGAGAAGTTGGAGACGTGACAAGCTCTCGTTGACAGCTTGCGTCTCTTCGTCGGAAGATTGTCGTCCAGAAGGTTGTGTCGTTCTCGCCTCTTTCGACAGTGCAAACTCGCCATGAGTTACCGTATGCTCCATCAAAGAAGAAAGCCGCAAGGCTCCCAGGTCATGACCAGTGGCCGGCTCTTTATCATGCGACCCGACTGTGATGCGCCGCGTGCAGGATGATTGGACAGAAATGCACAGTGATAACCGCTTGCTGTGCCTTGGAGCCGCTGGCGCCGACCGTTGGCTGCTGTGAGCCAACAATTAGCCGCCGGGCGAGCCATTCAGAGCATTTACACGTCGCACCATGGTCAGCCTGAGTGGCCATTGTAGCAGTTATCGGTCGCAGGACTGGGCTGTGCATGACGAGTTTCATGGGTGCGGTGCGGCTCACGCGAGAAGGCCACGGTGCGGCCTGTCTACTTGCCGAACCCAACGATTGCTGAAAACATGAAGCTGGCAGCCTGCACCGACCTTTTGCCGAGCCCCGATGCGTGCATTTATGCATTTCCCTCGCCAACTGGTGCTGCGGGTGCTGCGGGTGCTGCGTTGGCATTGCCAACTCGCGTGCTCTGGCGACTGAAGATGAAGGTTAATGCTGTTCGGCCAAAAAAAAGGTGCGATATTACTCATCGATTTACTGAGGTTGCTAACAGGACATTATCATTCAGAGCCGATAGTTTGGGACGAGTAGGGAGTATGACACCCACTCGACGCCCGTCTGGGTGGTGCCCCTATCTCCAATGCCTGTAGATCCGAATTCTACGACAGTGACTCCCCCTAGGCATTATGCCGGAGGGGAGCCAAGAGGCGGGCTCGCAAGGGATGTGCCACTGCCGATTCCATACTGAACGAGCTGCGCGCAGAGACAAAGGATATCGTGGGCAAGGAGGCATGGAGCGCGATGATGAGGGTCGTCTGGAGGTTCGTCTTGAGGGCCGTCAACGCCATAGACGACGCGCCTGTCCGCCTCGAGGTCCGCGCAGCAGTCGGCGAGGCTATCAGCGAAGAGGCTCCAAGCTCGCAAGCTCGCACGCGAGGGCCGAAAGTAAGCCGGATCAGCGGCGACTACCTGGGCATCCGTGGCCGAGGTGGGGGCTGTGCGGGCCGGGTTCAGCCTGCCCCTCGCCCGTGGGAATAGAGACACCCTAATCAAGGAGATGGATGGAAGCAGCCAACGGGGTTACGGTAGTCCGGCTTACTGCGGCTCGTCACCGAGTCGCCGGGCATCCACGAACGGCCCTCTGCCTAGGCGTCGACTAGGCGTCGGCCCCTACCAGGCGTCGGTCCCTACTAGGCGTCGGCCCCCTACTGCTAGTATCAGTATCTGCTACGTATAGGATGCCTTTGATGGGACCTCCCCAGGGGCTGGCGCCCTCCCCAACCTGGCAGAGAAGCCGAACCCGGAGCTCCTTTATAACACGAGGGGAGTGCACGCGGTGCCGCCGGGACGACAGGGATGGCACTTGCCTGGGCCCATCCAGCCATCAACATCTGCAGCAGCGGCCTCCTGCGCAGTCCTTTTAGGGAAGAGCAAAAGCCCCAGCAAAGAGGTTCTTTTGTCACGCCATTTTGCCAGGCAGAAGTACAGTGGACACTCCAGCAGATGCAGAATTGACTGCTGTTACACGTGACGAACTCGGTGAAACAGTGGCCTACAACCCCACCGGCACGCATCTCCCCTTGAGAACGGGGGAAACAACTTCCAACATCTCCCAATCCATGTCGTGAACTTGGCTTTATCCTCCATCTCCTTGCATCGATACTTGAACATCCATTTTCCTGATCCGTTCTCCTGCCGCAACCTCTTCATCATCATCGCATGCTCCTCGTTCGTCTCGCTGCTCTTGCTCAGCGTCGTCATGGCCCACGTCATCCCCGCCATGCTCATCCGCCGTTTGCGCGACATGGAACTGCAGCAGCCCGAGAAGCGCGACCCGTCGCCAGCCGCGGGCGACGACAACAGCCAAGGCGGATACAGGCCGACGCCCATTGACATTGTCGTTACGCGCATCATGCTCACGCGTAGCAAGCGGCTGCCGCCGGACCTGGTCGACTCCATCTTTGACTTTGCCGAGTACTGGGCGCACTCTACCAGTGTCGTCAACTACCCGTCGGAACATCAGGATCACCTGCGCATCAGGGGGACCGGCGCCGATGAAAACAAATTTCTGGTGAGCTGCCTTGGGCCGCGCTGTCGGTGCCGCCCTGACTGACCCGCCTTGCCCAGCTTCGCTCATTGCCTCTGGGCCTGACGACCATCCACGGAGACCAGAACCTGGCCGAGGAGCTGACCTACGACAGCAACGAGGCGAAGCCGCTGCCCCTGGAAACAGAACACGATGGCGTCTTCTTTGCGCGGCTGGCCAACTACCCGACCCCACGGCTGGTTAACCCCTGCCGCAAGATTGTCTTTTCCATCAGGAGCCACGACCAGGGATGGGGCGGCCAGCCCGAGAACAGGGACACGTACAAGTCGTCGTGGACCTGGTTCGAGGCTGGGCTGGAGCGGTTTGATGCCACGCAAAACTGTGAGCTGGCTTTGTCGCGTTGGCCGGATGGCGCTGACTCTGGCAGGCGACGACAAGTGCACATACGACGTCCGTGGCGATTCGCCGAGCTCGACGCCGCCCGACCTGCCCGTATGCGGCCTGCGACCGGTCCATCCCTCGATCGAGCAGGGCGAGTCGGAAGACTACCGATACGTGCACCCGACGCTGCACCAAGACCAATGGGTGATCCGACGAAACAAGACGGCGTCGAGGGTATGGCAAGATCACGTCGTCACGTGGTCGTACGGCGACGACATCAAGGCCGAGTCGGACGCGGGCATGGAGCTGGACGAGCAAGGCCGGGGACGGGGGACGGGAGACGGGACGTTTGTGAGGAGCTTGAGAATGGGGGACGTGGTGACTGTGTGGGGCAAGGCGAGGTTTCCGGCGTGGGTGAACAATATCGAGTCTGTCAAGATTGAGGTGTACTGGGCCGTCTAGACTCAAGAGGCGGGAGAAGAAACAAAGACGTCGTGGCATCCATGTGCAGAGTCACAATGGCGATGGCGAGGAGCCAAGAGGACGACTGGCATCGGGCTTGAAGACCATGATGACTGCAGGCGGTTTCCACCCTGGCGGACTAGACTTGGCACGAAAATACACATTTCGTGCTGCGTGGGCGGTGGTTGGCTGAGGTCTGACTGCTTGTGGCGACACGTGTGGCCGGATGCGCGATGGGGACGCCGGCAGATGGGCGTCCGGGAGCCATGAGCAAGGACGAGGCGGGCGATGGCGCTCGCGGTCGAGAACATTGAGCAGTGGCCACGCGGGTAAATGGGAGAGGGAGCGGGTGAATGGACAGGCAACAGTCGCTGCTGTCATGTCAAACCGCACAGGCCGCCCAGTGGACGTGTGTGCATCCACGTGAGGCGGCACGGCAGAGGATGAATGCACTGTCGTCCAATGTCTCTATCGCGACGTGGTCTCATGGCCCAGTGGCGGCGGATGAGTGGCGCGCTGAGAGGCGGCGGCAGCGTCGAGGGGCCACGGTAGGGCCGCGTGGCGTGTTGGGTGGGGGGGAGGAGTTGGTGTGGAAATGATGGTGATGTGCTGCAGCACTCCTTGTTGATTATGGCGGAGTTGTAAAAGGGAAGAAAGGGAGAGGGAGGAGGTGAGAAAGAAAGAGGAGATGCTTCGGCGCAGGTCTGGGCGCGTTTCCGCAGACGCCGTCACCACGCCCGGGTAGCATTGGATGCTGAGACGGAGGAGCGAGAGGGGGGGCAGAGGGAATGCTTGCATGCGCCATTTAGTATTCCGCCGCATTTCTCCGAACCAGCTGCTGCTATTCGTGTTGCTACAGCACAGAACTGTACCTGCGTGCAAGTGTGTGTGCGTGAGTGGGTGAGAGAGTGAGGCCAAGATGGGGTTAGGCCAAGGCGAGTTGAGTCAGAGTCTGTGCGCACAGCAGCAACTGTAAATCGAGTTCCCGGCCCCCCCTTCTCCCCGCTCCCGCTCCCGTTCCTGCAGAGTGGGTTGCTTTTGCGCAATCAGCCTCATGGCCGGGTGTCCGGCTGGCTAGTGCCGAAGGCGAGGATCTTCTTCTCTTGTTTCTTCCAAGCAACACCTCGCGGCCCTCATTGCTCCACCCCGGCCGGATACATGCCGCTTTGGGCCGCCATTGTGGGGGGCCTTGACTCCGGAGCTGTACGGGCTCCGGGGCTACCTACTCGCGATGCGATAAAAGAGAAGCTTTGCTCAGGAAAGCGAGGATGGGGTAGGTAGACAAGAGTGGGAGAAGGGCGGCTTACTCCCTGTGCCGGATGCAGCACGTGCACGGTATTTACGCGAGGCGCTGCGAGTGGCATCGATGGCTGGCAAGCCCGAGAATCTAACACATGAAGCAATAAGTCAATAACCATGTTTTTACCCACCCATGTCATCGCACCAATCTGTGAAGACGGCAAAACGCCTCAACTCTCTTCTTGCGTGCAATCAAAACCCGCCAGCTACGGATAAAAAGCTGGAAAATTTTCTCTGCGGCCCCTCCCACGCCCAGCGCCGATCCGGCCTCGGCACCAGAAGGCCCTGCTGTTGGGCCCTTTATCTCGAGTTGGGGCGCAGCTCTCTGCCAACGGCGAGGTCGAGGGCGGATCTCCGGCCCGGGCCAAGCCACCGAGCACTGCCCCGGGCCCCTACAAGATAAGAAAGTGGAATATCTCATCAGGGAGTCTCATCGGGGAGAGAAAGAGACGGGGAGAGATGAGACGGTTGCAAAAGACGCGACGGCTCCTTCGGCGCAGGAACTGCCCCCTCCGCTCAGGGGAAGCCGAGGCGGCAGAAAAGCAGCGCTGAGACCAACCGGGATGCCCAAGAGGCGCACTCCAGGCCAAGCCTCCAGCGTCCGCGTAGAAGCATATCCTCATTTTTTTTTAGCCTTGCATCATGTCCCGGCAGCAACAAACACGCGTGGACCCTGAGCTTATTACCCCCATTTTCCCCATTTCTCAGCCGCACCACCACCGATTAGGTAGTGTCGACAACCTCGCTCCCCACACTCCCCTCCTCCACCACTTGCGCTTTGTTGCAGTCATTAATCTATCAACGAGGCTGTGTCGACGCGAGCAAATCTCTCTTCGTCCCTGTTTGGCCAACGCCGCGTGCATCGCTTGGCTTTTCGTAGCGCCTCGCCTCGTAGTTGCCCTTCGGCCTACCGAGTAAAGAAGGTGGTTATGATATGACCCACGTGGGCAGAGGCGGTTCCCAGCCGAGCAGCCGGCCGAGCAGCCGGCCGAGCAACCAGCCAAGCAGCCAGCCAAGCAATCGGTTAAGCAGTCGTTTATTAAGCAGGCAGCCTTGAATTAAATGCCTCGTAACTATTCCCATGGACGAGGTCTCCGCATTTCCCAGCAGCAAGGTTGCGAGGCAGCGAGGCGGGCAAATAGACGACAAAATAACTTTTTTTCTTCTCCCCTCGCCTTGAGTCACCACCGCCAGTCGACTAATCAGCAACACCAGGTAATCAATACGTACGTACCTGCCTGCATATAACCTCCCACCCGCCGACATCAACCCTCCTTTTATATTCCTTTTCCCGTCCTCACCCGCCGCACTCTCGAGACGCAGCAAAGTCCGTCCGCTGGCTGCACCTCTGGAACGCCTCGCTCGCACAACATACACGTCCTCCTTCTTGTTTCTCGCTCCCCCGCCTACCCCCCCGGCTCACGCACTCGTGAGCTGCATCCCGCAAATCTGGAGGATCTCGCCCTCGACGCCTTCGCAGCCGTGGCGGCGGCATCGACCCTGCAGCCAATTCGTCTCAAGCCGCCATAGCGTCCGTCTTTCTGCATCAGCCTCATCGCTCCCAGCATAGGTCCGCAGCAGCCCATAATACCAGCCAGCCGCCGCAGCACCAACACCAGCGTGCCTATACTGGCATGAGCTCCAAGACCCCATCTCCGTCGTCGGCACCATGTCCTCGCTCGCCAACTCCGTAATGGCCCGTCTGCCCGCCCGCCTCCGACCCGCCCGCTCCGCCGCCTGGCCGCCGAGCATGTCGTGGATTTCCCTGCCTCCCTCGGCCCGCGACGCCTCCCCCGAGGCCGTCCTCGCCGCCTTTGCCTCGTTTCACGGCGAGCAGGCGCTGCAATTCCTGCAGTCGCACGTCCATGGCCTGTCCGACTCCGAGGCCGACGTCCGCCGCGTCGTCAAGGGCGCCAACATACTGCCCACCCAGCGGCCGCCGTCGTGGATCCTGACGCTGCTCGGTGCCATCCCGAACCCGTTCAACGTCCTGCTCATCTTCCTGGCCATCATCAATGCCTCTGTTCCTGATCGCAACTGGGTAAGTCATGACTCCACCATGCCCAAGTCGGATCTCGACACTGACTGCTGAAAAGGCGGGGATAACGGTCCTCCTCATCATGGTCTGCGTCTCCGTCCTTGTGCGCTTCTGGCAAGAGTACCGCAGCAGCGTCGCCGTCTTCCGCCTCCAGTCGTCCATCACAAACACCCTCATGGTCCGTCGCCAATCCCCGCCAAAAGCCGCGGGCCTCGAAGGCGCCCTCGGGCCGACCCCGGTGTCCGTCATGGAAAAGGACCTCGTTCCCGGCGACGTCGTCGTGCTCTCTCCGGGCTGCATCGTTCCCGCCGACTGTCTCATCCTCGACGCCTCCTTTTTGCGCATCAGCCAGTCGACCTGGACCGGCGAGAACGAGCCCGCGGCCAAGATGGCAAACCCCCTTGCAGACAAGGAGGCCACCCTGTTCGACTTGCCCAATCTTGCCTTTATGGGCACCAGCGTCATCTCCGGCAACGGGCTCGCCCTCGTGCTTCGAACGGGAGGAGGTGAGTGGCCGGCGCCAAGACCACATGTCACCGGCTGTACCTTGGTTAACCCTTTTTAGATGTCCTCATCGCGAGCATGGCCAATGAGCTCAGGAAGAGGCGCGAGCGGAATGCCTTTGAAAAGGGCATCCGCAACGTCAGTTGGATGCTCATCGGCTTCATGTGTTTCATGGTTCCCATCGTGAGTTGACCCCGAGACCCTCCCCTTTACCTCGTCCATAACCAAGACTGCTGACTCGTTCGTCTGCTAGGTCCTCGTCATCTCCGGCAAGAAGACCGGTGACTGGAACGCGGCCGCCCTCTTCAGCATCAGCGTTGCTGTCGGTCTTGTCCCCGAAATGCTCCCCGCAATAGTCAACGCCAACCTCGCCCGCGGCGCCTACACCCTCTCCAAGAAGAAGGCCATTGTCAAACGCCTCGACTCGGTGCAAAATCTTGGCGCCATGTCCTTTCTCTGCAGCGACAAGGTCAGCGTGATCCTCGACCACGACCCCAACCCCGTTTAATACGTCAGGCCCGAAAGAGAGTTCGTACTGACCTGTCTCCTCGCAGACGGGCACCCTCACCAAGGATGAGATTACCCTTAGCCAGTACCTCGACTATGCCGGCGTCGAAAACATGGCCGTGCTCAAGCTGGCGACCGTCGACGCCCACGTCCAGGGCGCCAATGGCAACAACATCGACCTGGCCATTCTCAACCACCGTCTCGCGGAGGGCAAGACTGTGAGCGTCGCGCAATACGAAAAGGTCGCCGCCATCCCCTTTACTTTTGAGCGGCGCCGCTCCTCGTGCATCGTCCGCGGCGCGACCGGTCAGAACCTGCTCATTTGCAAGGGCGCCTTTGACGAGGTGCTCGAGCTGTGCACGTCGGTCCGCCAGGGAGGCGTCGCGGTGCCGCTGGACGCGGAAAAGAAGAGAGTGCTGATGGAGCTGTCGGGCGCGCTCAACAAGGACGGGTACCGTGTGCTGCTGATTGCCGAGAAGAAGCTGTCCAATGTGAACCTGGACGACGAGGATGGCCTGGGCGCGCTCGAGACACGCATGACGCTCGAGGGCGTGCTCAGCTTCATCGACCCGCCCAAGGAGGACGCGGCCGTGTCGATTGTGCAGCTCAAGGCGCTGGGCGTGCAGGTCAAGGTGCTGACGGGCGACAGCCTGCCGGTGGCGCTCAACGTGTGTCAGTCGCTGGGGCTGGTGGGCGCCGACGACGAGACCGACGATGACGTGCAGGCCGTGACGGGCCCACAGCTGGCGCAGGTCGAGGACACGCCCGAGTTTGACGCTACGGTCAAGGCGTGCACCGTGTTTGCCAAGCTGACGCCGCAGCAAAAGGCCCTCGTCGTCGGCAGCCTGCGCAGCGCCGGGCACTGCGTGGGCATGCTGGGCGACGGCATCAACGACTGCATGGCCCTGAGAAAGGCCGACGTGGGCATCTCGGTGGACTCGGGCGCCAGCGTCGCCAAGGACTGCGCGGACCTCATTCTGACGGAAAAGGGGCTCGGCATCATCGTGGCCAGCGTCAAGACGGGGCGCATCACGCACGGCAACACGATCAAGTACATCAAGGTAGGCCTGGTGCCATAGACGAGCAGCGCGAGCTGTTGACTGACGTGCGTGGCAGATGGTGGCGTCGTCCAACTTTGGTAACGTATTCAGCGTCTTGGCCGCAAGTGCCTGGGTGCCCTTTCAACCGGTAGGTCGAGCTTGTTGGGCGAGGCATGAAAGGATGGGCCAGCTAACAGGTTCACAGATGCTGGGCCTGCAACTGCTCGCGCAGAACCTGCTCTACGACATTAGCCAGATTGCCATTCCGTGGGATCGCGTCGACCCCGAGTACATGCAGACACCCAAGTCGTGGAACACGCTGGACCTGCTGCGCTTCGTCATTGTCCTGGGCCCGACGAGCTCTGTCATCGACATCCTGACGTTTGCGCTGGGCTGGTTCTACTACGGCGTGCAGTCGGAGGCCAACACCGAGGGCGTCGAGATGTTCCGGGCGCACTGGTTCCTGCAGGGGTGAGTTTGGTTCTCGTCGGTGGGTGATATATCGTCGGCTGACGGTGATGCTGTAGGCTCCTCACGCAGACGCTCATTGTCCATTTGCTGCGGACGGCCAAGATACCCTTCATCCAGAGCCGGTGCACGGTGCCGCTGGCGCTATCGACGGCGACGATTATGCTGGTCGGCTTCTCCATCCCGTGGATCCCGCCGTTCCGGGCGGCACTTGGGTTCGCGCAGCCTGCGCCGTCGTACGTGGGCCTGCTGGCAGCGGAGCTGATGCTGTACTGCCTCGAGGTGCAGCTTGTCAAGATGGTTTACATACGCGTCTTCAAGACGTGGCTGTAGAGGCCCGCTGGCGATTCCAAGGTGCGCGCTGCGTGCGCGAGGCTAATAGATGGGGGGTGAAGTGGTGGTGGCCGTAGATTCGGGGGGGTCACTTGTCTTGTGTATCGCTGACCCCGGGCCATTTAGTGGGTTTAAGAGGAGATGAGGATTCAACAGCTGCCATTGGTCAACGCTAGCTACTTCAACAGCGGTTAGAAAAGTTATAAGCGTGCAACGTTGATGCCGTCTGTCCATGATGTAGAGTCGTCATGTCGCGGAAGGGCGAGAGAATGCGATGGACGGGTATGTTCGGGTGGCTTGTAGAAATGTATCCTGCTGCCAAATCAGGACATGCTCGGTAATCCTGCCGGTTGTGCATGGAAAAGAGGACGGAGTTGTGATGCGGAAAGTTCGGCCACTTGTGAGGCGGGAGGTTGGAAAAGCGGGGGTGGGGGTAAGTGGGGAAGGGAAATGATCTCATAAGCACGTGAAATGGTGTGCGTGGATGAGTAATCCATTTGCGGTGCTGTAAAAGCCAGTCCGCCCGTCGCATCGATTGTTGGCGCACCATGCATGGGGCTTTGGATGGATAAAAAGATCCGACAGGGCCAGGAGTCCCTTTCCTTCATCGAATGAGTCCAATCAGCGCATTCTTTTGCCATGGCGTCGTCGCCATCTTCAACAGTCCTGAGGGCTGCGCTGAGACCCATTACGTCATCGCCGAGACCGCCGACTTCACTTGGACGGACCGCAGCAGCAGCAGCAGCAGCAGCAGCAGTAGCGCCTCGCAGGAACCATGAGATCGGCGTCGCCCTGCGGCACGGGCCTGGATCCCGGGCCCTGCTTCACTCACCCGCCGCCCGCCGCTCCGGGGCCACGGCCGCCGCTCCGTCGTCGAACCCGGCCATGGCCTTTCCCTGCCTCGACAAGCTCGAGACTCGCTCCGAGACGCTCAAAGAAGCCGCCGCCGCCGCCCTGTCGTCGCCGAGGTCGAGGTTAAGGAACAGCAGCCACCCCGAGGAGCCGTCGTACACGTCGGGCGCTACCCTCGTCCACCACTGCCGCGAGCCCCTCGCCCTCGACTGGGGCGGCGTGCTGCCCGACTTCACCATCGCCTACGAGACCTGGGGCCGCCTCAACGCCGACCGCTCCAACGCCATCCTGCTGCACACGGGCCTGTCTGCTTCCTCCCACGCCCGCTCCACCGACGCAAACCCGCAGCCCGGCTGGTGGGAGCGCTTCATCGGGCCCGGCCGGCCCCTCGACACGGACCGCTTCCACATCATCTGCACAAACGTCGTCGGCGGCTGCTACGGCTCCACCGGGCCCGGCAGCATCGACCCGGCAAACGGCGAGCGCTATGCCACCCGCTTCCCCATCCTCACTGTCGAGGACATGGTCCGCGCCCAGTTCCGCCTGCTTGACGGCCTCGGCATCCGTCGCCTGTACGCCAGCGTCGGCGCCTCCATGGGCGGCATGCAGTCCCTCGCCGCCGGCGTCCTCTTCCCCGACCGCGTTGCTCGCGTCGCCTCCATCAGCGGCTGCGCCCGGAGCCACCCCTACAGCATCGCCATGCGCCACACCCAGCGCCAGGTGCTCATGATGGACCCCAACTGGAACCGCGGCTTCTACTACGACGACGTCCCTCCCCACGCCGGCATGAAGCTCGCCCGCGAGATTGCAACCGTCACCTACCGCTCCGGCCCGGAATGGGAGCAGCGCTTCGCCCGCCGCCGCGCGGACCCCCGCCAACCCCCGGCCCTGTGCCCGGACTTTCTCGTCGAGACGTACCTCGATCACGCCGGCGAGAAGTGGTGTCTCGAGTACGACCCCAACAGCCTGCTCTACGTCAGCAAGGCCATGGACCTCTTTGACCTCGGCCGCGAGAACCAGCTCGCCGCCGCACACCGCCGCGCCCACCGCGACACGGACCTGCGTTCCGGCGCATGCCTCCCCGGCGACGCCCGGTGCGGCCTCACCCTGCCCGACTTTCCCTACGAGGAGCAACCCGAGACCCAGCCCGACGCCTCTGCCGCCTTGGGAGGGCAGCAGCCGCAGCAGGAACAATCCCTCGACAACGGCGCCTCCCGCCCGCCCACTGACCTGGTCCTCGGCCTCGCGCCCCTGCGCGACACACCGACGCTCGTCATGGGCGTCGCCAGCGACATTCTCTTCCCCGCGTGGCAGCAGCGCGAAGTTGCGGAGTCGCTGCGTCTTGCCGGCAGCAGCAGTGTCACCTACACGGAGCTGAGCGAGGAGCAGAGTCTCTTTGGCCACGACACCTTTCTGCTCGACCTGGAGAATGTGGGGGGGAACCTGCGCAAGTTCCTGGGCTGAATGAGGTGTGCAGAGCCTGAACACACTCGACGAATCATTCGACGATGGAAGAGGAAGCCGAGTTGTCTTTTGATGCAGAGACGCTGTTTAAAGTGCGGGCTCGGTAGGTCTGCTTCAGCCGCCCAGTGACTATGCAGACTCGGGGACTGAGAGCGCTTGACCGGCCCAAAATGCACAGACAGCATGGTGAGTCTCGGGTGCGTGGTACACTGGCGTCGACAATGCAGATGACGTTCGAAGCGTCTCTAGCAAGTCCACGCCTGGGCCAAGCCTGGAGGCGCGCTGAGGCTGTTGATGGAGACTGGAGGCCAAGGAGGATGAATGGGCACGGAGAAAGGAGGGGATTCGTGCATGTCTTCGCGCGGAGATGCCCACTATCGCCAGGGCCAAAGGCAACGAGCGAGCAGGTCTTGTCACGGGTCGAGGACCATAGGTGCACGCAAGGAGTCGTGCAGCAAGTTGCGATGGTTGCACTGGCGAATAGATTTGCGAGGAGAAGATGTACCAGTTGAGCGTGCAAATGCTTGAATGTTCGAGTTGAAATTGCCGGACGACTTGCCGTGGAGGGAACCATGCATAATATGCCACCATGGTGTCCACATGATACGGTTCATCACGCCTACAAACGTCGGCTGAGGGGGAATCGAAACGGCTTAGCAACGGCCGCTGAGGGGGGGACGAAAGCAATGGACAATTCCCATGATAAGCCTCGGCTTATTTCGTGTCAGTCGTCTACTGAGTGGTCTGCGTGTATCGAACAATCATACACCGGGCAACTCTCTTTCCTTGCGGGGCGCCTGAAGTCTTGACTCTGTTCTTGGCCATTGCTGGCTGACCTGCAAAGCTACGCAGCTGCTCTTCCTCGAGCGCATAGGGAATTAAAGCCACTTGGTTTGTACACGCGTTATCCCGCTCATTTACATGTATGAAGAAGCAGGCTTGCATTCTAAGCTTCCTCTCAACCGGGATGGTCGACGAGCCGGTTCCTCGAGGCAGATGGCCGTGCCCGATCTTGCATCGTCTTGCTCCGCATGTGCTGTGTCGTCCTGTCCCTCTGGTACCTGGGCTGCCTGCTTACCCTCGAGGGGAGAAGCAGCTACGTGACTGAATTTTCTGGCTCAGTATGGCCCGCATGTTATGGTACTACTGATGGGATGCCGGGCGCCTCGCCGCTGTGCACCGCAGTCGAGGCGGCTCGACTCGGGGTAGGGCATCATTGCTCATTGCAGGGTCTATGTTTCCTGTCCAGGCACTGGCCACAACTTTGCCAAGCATGCGGCTCTTGTCCATGCCATCGCAGGTCATCGCACCACGAGGGTAAAGCCCTGCGTCCGCGCGGTTGCGCCGCTTCCAGCGAGGGGAACGTGCGGTCGAAAAGAGACTCCATGGCCGGGAGCGCGCGCGGCGGAAACAGCGGCGTGAATGGCTTCGGAGTGGGCAGAGTCGTTGACGGCGGAGGATTCTGCTGGCGCCACGAGTGCCTCGGCCAGCCACGCTGCTCCACCTTCGTGCCCGGTCGCCAGTCAGCAATAGCAGTCACATCATTCATCAGGCATAAACCTTGCAAGTCGACATCATCATTATTTGCCCTTCAACTCACATCGCCAGCTCGGCTCGCATCCGCTCATCCCCCATCTCTCGTCCAGTTCAAGATGGCGCGCGTGCAAAGTCCTCCGAGGGTTCTCGACCGCCTACTCACCCAAACTGTCCAAAAACAAGAGGGTATAAGATTCCAAAGTCCCATCAAGGCCGCCCCCGGGGCAGCCCAGGTCACCTTTTCCAACGTGCGTGCAGCAGACGTAGCTGCACAAACTGTAAGACCAAAGAAAAAGACAAACAGAGGCATCAACGCGCATCGGCGGGACATATGAGGGCCGGCGCCGTCTTCTCAGGTATCGTAAGAGAAACAGGGCATAACAGGACAGGGACAGGGAGCAAACACATGGCCTCGCCATTCGATGCCTCAGATAAAGCCCGCCGCAGCCGCCCCCTCAGTCCGCGACCGCAGGGGAAGCGCCCCCACGCGGTCCGACAACGATGGCGGCAGCGTGACGGGCACCTCCGGCCGCGGAGGCGCCTTCTTGGCCTCGACGCGCGTGGGACTGCCGCCGCAAGAGCCGAGGCCGGAGCTGGCGCTCGGGATGCGATCCAGCGGCGACCCTAAGCCGCTGCCCAGCGACTCCGCCAGGGCCAGCTCAAACGACCTGGCCAGGTCCAGGCTCGAGCCTGAGATGGACGTGGTCAGCGACGGGAACGTCGGGCTGGGGAGGCGTGGCGCGGCAGTCGAAGGAGTCGACGAGGCAGTCGACCGGGCCGGGGACCGCGTCAGGGTGGACAGGGGAGGCGGCACAGCCGAGTGGCGGTGAGAGGCGTTATCGAAAGATGGCCATGCAGGAAGAATGGGGCCAGTGTCTTCGTCGTCGGTCTCGTGGCCCTCTTCGTTGTCACTTTCCTCCTCGCCGTCGCTAGAGCCAGAGAGCGGCATCACGGGCGGTTCGAGCAGACGACCGCGGGGAAGGCCGCCTTTGGACTTGGGAAAGTCGCCCGCCATTGGCCGTCGTCCAAGAGGGCTCACAGGCGGGAGGTCTGAAGGCCGACGCGGGAGCTCCAGGTCCGCGTTCCGGACGTAGTTGCCCTCTCCTTCGGCAGAGGGTCCATAGGGACTCGGCAGACTCGGCTTGACCTGGTCCATCGACAGCAGTGGCGGCATGGGACCGAGTGCTTGCGGGGGAGGCGCTCTCGGCAAGCGGTGCTTGGAGTCGATCCGTGCCGGGAAACTCTGGCCCGGGACGGCTGCACCGCCAGACCCAAGTTTGGGATCGCTCTCTACCGACGACGCCAGAGAAGCGCCGCCAAACTCGGATTCTTCGCATATGGTGCTCGGCGGCTGAGGAAAGGGAGCCGTCGCCGTCGTCGGCCGCATCCCCGACAGAGACGGCGCCGAGGCGTGGCATGGCAGCCGTGCCTTGGGATTTTCGGGCTGCCGAAGCCACTGGTCCACCTTGGACTGGGCGCCGTTGTGAGTCTCGCATCGGGCGCTGTCGGGCGACTCGCCGGGCCTCGACACGGTAGCGCCAAAGTCAAAGTCGGCAAAGTTGCCGCTGAAGCCCTCGACGTGCTGCTTCTTCTTGATCGTCGGCTGGTCGTCATAGTCAAGCTTAAAGGTCCGCCGGCGCTGCAGGCCCAGGGCGAGCGGGTCGGGGCCGTCCCTGGTGCAGGGAGGGGACGGGGCCGGGCTCGGGGGACAGGCACCGATGGCGGCCGTGTCGACGTTGCGGAGGGCGCTCGGCGCGTTGCATCGGCTGCTGGGGCGGCTGTCGGGGCTGACGCGGCCAATCGACGGGTGATATGGAAAGTAGGATCTCTCCGAGACGCCGTCCGACTGTGGAGGCGACGGGTATCCACTCGCGCCGACGCCGTCGTCTGCCTTTGACTTGGAGGCGCCAAGGGGCTCGTCCATGAGCGCCTCCATGTTCAAGTCAAGCTTGCCAAAGGGCGGGAGTCGGCAAGGGAGAGCAGCCTTGGTCGCCGGTGCGGCGCCAGGACGAACGCTGGAGGCGTCTCGGCAGAGATTGGCATCAACAGGATTCACCCAGTCCGACTTTGACGCGTCGGGTGCCGTCGAAGATCCGGGGCGCACGCCGCTCCCCCCCGGGGTGGTCAGGCCGGCGGTGCAGTCTTGGGCGGCGCGGTGGGAGCGCAGGCTCACCTCGGAAGCGTTGTGGCGCAGGTTGCTCATGACGGGGGGCTTCAGATCCGTCATGGACGTGGCGGCCCCAGGGTTGCCGAAGACGGCACGCCAGGTGCGAGCTGCCGGGGCCGTGGTGCCAGCGCAAGCGGTGCCGGGTCGGAGAGAAGCGGGGACGGCGAGCGAGGGGCGGGAGAAGTTGTGGCCAAAGTACTGGTCTTTGCCGAGTGTGTTCTGGTCGATGCGATCCCATTTTTTCTGCTGCTGCTGCTGCTGCTGCTGCTTGTCCTGAGCCTTTCTGTCGTACACGTCAGTCGAGTTCAGTGGGTGGGAGTCGAGGGGCGCCGTACTGAGACTTTTTCCTATCGCCACGAAATTTGAGGCCAAAGAAGGAGACCATGGCGGGCAACAGAGGGAAGAGGATTAGATATTACGATTGCCGATTAGGCGAGCCCAAGATAACAATGCCGGCCGAAGAGGCAACGGCGAGCCTCGATGTGATACAGAGGCGTCGGGAGGAGTGGTTGAACAGCCGGCAGCGAGTGTGAGGATGGATGACGCCGAGAGCGAGCGTCGAAAGCGAACGACGAGGAGATGGATAGCGAAAGAAAGTGTTTGCGAGAGAAGGAGAGCGTATTATCGCCATACGCCGTCGAAGCGACCCAGCCAGCCGAGGGTGACCATTCCAGGCGTCGACGGAGCAGCAGCTGGTGCGGTTGCCACAGCAGAAGCTTTGGCGGATAGGATTGGGGGCAAGGCGAGACAGTTCCTTTATCGGTTGATGGCCACGATGGCGCTGTTCGTCAGTCGTCGGTCGTCGAGGAAACGGGCGTGCGACGGTGAGACGTCGAGAGGAATGGGGATTTGTGCCCGGCGCTACGTCACGGTCGGCGAGATCAGGAGCGGGAAAAAAGGAGCGTCGTGTGGCTCGTTGGGCCCCGGGCAAGAGAGGATCGAGGACGGAGGGCTGAGGTTGTTTGGGAGATTGTTTGGTGAGGCGATTTGGAGCAGCAAGCAACAGGGATCGTCGTGGACGGACCAGGCGGCCCTGGCAGATATAACACACTGACAGGCGCCGCGGTACGGAGTACGGATGGTAGCTTGGGGTTGGAGGGAGGAGTTGGAGGGCGGCAGCAGCACGTGTGTCTTGCTGGAGGTCTCATTTCGCTCTCTCGCATCCTCGCACCCCATCGTCCACTTGCTGCCTACCGACACGGTGCTCCAAGCCTGTACCCGGTGCAAAGGGAGGACAAGCACCGAGAGGGAGGCAGCGGCTTTGGAATAATAAAATGGAAATAGAAAAGGGGGTGTACCGGCGGTGCAGTTGGTTGGCCGATGCGGATCATCTTCCTTTCCCCAGATTAATCTCCCCAATGCACTAATGGAGAAAGGAGATGACCAGAAAAGCACTGGCTGCAGCAGACATGCAGTAGCTTGTGCGTCTTGTCGTCGAAAAGAGGCCTTGCTTCTGCCACCGGCGTTTCCCAGAGCAAGGCGGCGAGAGTAGAGGAGACGAAGAAAGAAGAAAAGAAAAACCCACACACACACACACACACACACACACACATGGCCAAGAAAGGGCAGAGACAGAAGGGCAATCAAACAAGGGTCTCGCTGCACCCCGTCCATTCCCAAAGAAAGACGCTCCTTTTTCTCTCGGCCGCCGGCTCGTGTTTGCCCCTGCATGTGCCTTTTTTTTCTTGGCGGCCGAGGACGAGCAAACGGCGCTGGCCATGCATTCCGGCACTTGCGCCCTCTGTAATACCCCCCCTAGACGCCGCTCAGTCAATGCTTCCTACAGCACCTGGCCCCTGCTGGAATGCCGCCGAGAGCAACAAACGTCCCTGCATGCATCGCCATCCCGCCCCCTGTGCTTCGCCAGCCGTCATTCTGCGCAACACGGCAAGGCGCATACAAGACGCACGTTGAAGCCGAGAAGCAGCAAACTGCTCCCAGCGACTCCATGAAGCGCAGGCTCCCGCTCAACGCCACACCCAAGAAAGCAACCCAAGAAAGCAGCCCCAGACCACGCCCTGCCGAGCGGCAAAGAGGGCCTCCCTCGAGCAGCGCCCCAGGCGACCCAGAATCCATTTCGACTCCATCGAATACGTGGCACTGGGCACTATTTCCCGTCAAGCCCCTCCCCTCCATCAGCTGCCAGTCCGACTCTAGCCGAAGCTCTCGCCATGCTGCCGGCGCTGCCCTCGGCACGTTCTTGTCGCTGCCACTTTTCACGCGGCGCAGCCAGTTGGCCACCCACGCACTTGTTTGTCCAGCTTCACTGTCCAGCTGGCCCGCACCGACGTAGCCTCTCGGCATTGGGGGTATATAGAAATCGTACAAGCCAAGAGATGACCCCAAAACACCCAGCCTTCCAGTGCCAACTGCCCAGCTCCTGTAGACGCATGCCTCGGCTCTGCTGCCCCTCGTATCCAGTGCGCCCGTTGCAGCCTAGCCTGTGACGAGACAGCCTCTCGCAGGTAATACCCTACAGCTGCTGGAGCAGCTTCTGCCTCCGCCTCTCCAGCAACTCCTCCTGCACCTCCTCCATCGTGGGCAGCACCCACACCTCGCCATCCCCACCCTCGCCCGGCAGTGCCTCCCAGCCCTCGGGCGGCGCCTGGTCGCCCGTCTTGAGCAAGTTCTCAGCCGCCTGCCGCTCCTTTTCCGCCTCGTACCGCAGCAGCTCCTCCGTCTCCTCGTCGGGCCCCCAGCCGTAGTAGGCCGCGTCCACGGCCCTCCGCAGCGCCCTGTCCTCGCCCGCCGCCGACGCCTTGTCGTCCTTGCCCGGGCCCTTGGACGCCGCCTCAAACAGCTCCTTGACGCCCGGCAGCTCCTTGGCCCGGCCAAAGTAGCGGTAGCCCTTGCCGCCGCCGGGCACCTCCCTGCCCTGCTCATCGTAGACCCTGGCGCCGCCGCGCATGTAGTTTGGCCCGCCGAGGTTGCGCACCTGCACCTCCCACATGTGCTTCTCGCGCATGAGCTTGTTGATCTCGTCGTTGAGGTCGCGGATCTGGTAGTCGCTCAGGATGGGCTCCTGGATGCGCGACACCTTGCGCGAGATTTCCCGCAGCACCTGGCCGCGCCATTTCTCGCACGCGGGGATCGAGTCCACCTCGGTGATAAGCTTGGGGCGGCGCGTGCGGCCGGCGTCGATGATGCCCAAGTCTGCAGCCTGTGCCTCGCGGAAGCGAAACAGCATCGACTGGGCCTTCTCCGAGTTACGAGCCTATTTACATGCGGACCAGGGTGAGCATGGGAAGGGTCTACGGGGATGTAGAGGCATGTGCAGGGCGGGGAGAGTACGCACCATCTTGGAGGCCGCGGCGGGACAGGTTGCCTTGGGCACTGCACAGAGTCTGTGTCCTGGCGCTGCAGGTGCGTAGAGTCTTTCCCTGGTGGCTGCTGGTGTGTAAAGTCGCGTGCCGCTGAACAGCTGCTCGGCCAGCCAGCCGGCAAGCAGATTGGCGGGCGTGGGGGGTTGGTGCAGCGTGTGTCGAGACGGCCTCGTGCCCGCTGTTGCAGTCGATGAAGTCTGCCAGCCAGCCAGCCAGCCAGCCTCGTGACAGGCGGCTGAATAAAGCTTCGCTACCTACGTACCTAGGTACCGTACTGTAGCTAGGTACGTAGGTACCTACCTAGCCAGGCACCGAGAAATAACTGGGCCGCCCATCTCCCGCAAAACTTGGCAGCCGTCAGCCTTACATGTGCCCCACTTTACTGATCTGATCTGTACAGCTGCAGACTTGGCTTCGTGATTCAGTCAACCTCTCCTCAACACCACGGCCGTTCGCACCTCAATAGCTATTCAGCCCCCCACCCGGTGACGCGCTTCATCTCAATTCTGCCGCCGCTGCCCGCCCAGGCGACCCAATCACGGTCCATTGCCTCTGTCAATCACGCCTGCGCCCGCACATGATTGGCGGCAGCCGGCGGCCGAATTGCTCTGCGCTCACCTCGCTCGAGTGAGTGACGCAATTGAAGCCTCGATGCCTGAGGCGATGCGGGTGATTGCGAGGCTGCCTGAGGCATTGCGAGCTCTGGTTCACGCCTATAAATACCACTTCTGGCCCCCAACTTCTTCCTTTCTTCTCTTCTTCATCGACATCATCACCAACATCCAAAGGTAACAGTCACAACAACCTTTCATCCTTCCCTTCCTGCCCTGCCCCACTCTTCTCTCTTCACTTGTTTACACAGCTGACACTTGCAGGTCACCGCCACCTTTTGGTCCGACAACCTCGACGACCCTCCTCCACCGACGCCGCTCGACGACCACTCCCCTCCACCGACGCCGCTCGACGACCACTTCCCTCCACCGACGCCGCTCGACGACCACCCTCCTCCACCGATCCCTCTCGACGACCATCGACAATTCGGACCGGGACCTAAGGGGTGACGACCGGATGTCCTCACATGCCCACTACCATTAACCCGAAGTGATGATAAAACTCTGAAAGAGGGAGACAGATCCCAGGTTCACCCGGGGGCCTGCTCTGTCAGGCTTCGGCCATGACCAAGAGAACAGATATCTGATCGGACAATTTTCCCCCTTTCCTTTTGTCTCTCCCACCCCTTCCTCCACCACCCCAAGTCCTGATTTCCTTCAGTCCTGGTTTTGCTTTTCAGTGTCTTTGCATCTCTGCCGCTTTCCTTTCTCCATGCTCACGCAGCCGCAATGAATGACAAAATTTTGTACACATGCCTGATGAGGGTGACTATGGCCTTTGCATGACGGAACTCCATGTAGTTTTCAATCTGAGCAGGCTGAGCTTGGCGGTTGGGGGGCAGCGGCTGTGGCGGGGAGACTCGTCTGATTTGGAGAAGTGGAAGCCGATGACACGGGGAGGATAACTTGGGGGGAGGTGGAGTGTGAGGGGGGAAGAGAGAATTGGGACGGGGGATACAGCTGATGGACCCGGTGATGACCAAGGTCCAAAAAGCCAAATTTGCAGGCAGCAGCAGACCTTTGTCGTCCGCGAGTTGTCAGTGAGAACACAAGAGAGCTAATCTGAGGGTCCATCATTCTTTCTCAATTCATTCTTGTGCCTGTGCTTGTGCCTGTCTTTTCCTGTCTGGCCTGTCTCGTCTATAGTCTCTTCATTCTGCTGTCTACAAGAAAACTGTTTCTGCAGTCCCATGGCGAGAGGAAGCGGGACGGAGACAGTCACGACCGGGCGTAGAATCCTGTGCTTTGTGTTTCTCATGCTCCGCGCACGGGTGCTTCTTCGGTACTGTTGCTCTAGTTTCCAACGCACCCCCAACGCTTCGGCGCAAGGTCTGTAGTGGCCCCCTTGCTGTACCGGAAGGGGAGAGGGAGAAAGAGAAGCGAAAAGGGATCCCTCTGATCCAGCAGCAGCATCATGCCCTCCTGCATCTCGAGTGCTCCACGCAACACCCATTTCTGGCCGCGGTGTCTCGGTGTTTTCAAAGATACGCGCCACCAGCTCTCAAGCTGCAACGGCTAGTAATCTATATGGAAGACGAGAGAGAGACAAGGGGAGAGGGGGAGAGAAGAATCACCAGCGCAAGCAACGGCATCGTGCCCTCCATTCCCATGTTTCTGGCGCCATGCCCTTCTCTGATCGTGGGGTCGGTGTTTTCAAACAAGCACTTAAGCTCTCCAGAAACATGTACGGGAAGCCAATATCAACGGCGAGAGGTAGATAAAGAGAGCTGCCGGCCAGAGAGCAGCGTTGTGCCCTTGGCTTCCCGCGTGTCCCACGCAACGCTCTTTTCTGTGTTTGGTGTTGGTGTTTTCAAGCAAGCACCCCGATTCTGTAACCCAAGGTCAAGAAAAAAACCCATTCAAGCCACTACGAGGGGGAGGGAGACATTGCGAAGAGAGAGAGGAAGGGCCAGGGAAGGGCGAGGAAAGAGAAATAGAAAAGATGTCGTTGCGAAAGCGTCTCTATTTCATCCGTTCATCGCCATGTTCCTGCTGCCTCTAGTCTTTTTTTACACGTAGCAACGGATTCCCATGCCTTGCCCGTGCTACCGCCAGCCATCATACACACAAGCACGCACAAAAAAACGCACACGTCCTCAGGCCTTCTTGCCTCCCTTGGCGGCCGGCTTGCTGTACATCCAGATGGCGCAAAATCCCACAAACCCCGACACCGTGGCCGCAATGCCCGAAAGCCAGGGCCAGGCGCCCGAGATGACGAAGCTGCGCGGCCACTCGTCGTGCGCCATGTGCCGCACGCTCACAGTGCGCTTCTCCTCGACGTGCGTGACCAGGGGCCTCTTGTAGTCGACCATGAAGTTGAAGATGCCGTGCTGGTCGGGCAGCGTAAAGTCCTGGCCAAAGACGGTCGCCGTCTCCGTCACCAGCGTCGGCACCAGGTCGAGTCGGTGGAAGGGGGACAGCATGGAGAACTCGAGCTGGATCCTGTCGCCCCCAGGCAGGGCGAAGGGGATCCACTTGTCCCACGAGTACTCAGAGATGGAGATGCTGTAGGACTGCGGGCAGGGTCAGCGGCAGTGAGGGTGAAAAGGGGAAATCTAAAGTGCCAACTCACCACATCATTCTTGACGCGGTAGATGGTGGGGTTGGTCTCGTTGTGCCCCCGCAGGCGGTGCTCAATCGAGTTGACGCGCAAGACGCCCGTCTCTTGAAAGGCCCAGCCTGTCAGGCGCTTGGCAAACTCGCGGTTCGCGGCCTTGCTCTTTGTGGCGCCGACGCGCGCAACCTTGGCATCCATCCACGCGTCCTGCAGCATCTCGGCCGAGCCCAGGATGGCAACGCGGGCCGAGTTTTGCGACTGCACGGCCGAGGCGAGATGGAGCTGCTGGCCGGCGGCGAAGAGCTCGTCCGGGTCGACGGCCGCAAAGTGCTCCTTGGGGTTGTAGGAGTAGGCGGTCGAGGGGGCGCGCAGCAGGGGCGTCAGCAGTTTGCTCTGGCCCAGGATGTGGCCGGATGCGCGGGGCAGGGCCAAGACAGCGCCGGGCATGGCGAAGAAGCCTTTGACAGCCGGGCGCAGGGTGGTCGGGGCGTCGAGGACGAGCACGTCATGGGCCTCGGCAGCGGACTCGGTGTCGTAGTTGAAGTGGTCAACGACGGTACCGGTGCGCTCGGCGGGCAGGAACACGTCGAGCTCGGAGAGCAGCTGAGTGATGGAGGTGGAGGCGGGCGTCGTCGACGACATGGCCACGAGGATGTTGCCGCCGGCCTTGACAAAGTTGAGGAGATGGCCGGGCGTCAGGTTGGGTCCGAGACCTAGGAGGAAGTCAGCGCTGGGGCCTCGTTCAAGGGGGAGAGAGGGCTTCTTACCCTTGACCTTTGTGGGAAAGAAGATGAGGTGGTCGTAGTTGCGTTCTCCCACATGGAACAGCTGCAGCCCCTCGCTGCGAGGCGTCTCATATGAGAGGGCGAAGCCTCGCGCTGCGGATGGGATGCCAATTAGCGACAATCCAGATCATCATGCCAAGGCCATCAAGCAGGCCAAGCGCTCACTCTTGAGGTCGCCGAGGAACTGCGAGTAGGCATCCCGGTCGGCGACGTTGTCCAGCACAGCCAGCAAGCGATTGCCCGCGGTGCTCAGCGCCGCCGCCGCTGCCGCAAAGAGCAGTACAACCAGGCTGATGAACGACCGCATCGTGGAGCTCCGTACGCGGTTATCTCGGAGAGAGGCGCGGTTGTCGATGGGAGATGGCGTGGGACGTTGACGCCAGCTTCAGCAGAGAGAGGGAGGGAGAGAGTGGGAGAGCTTGAGGTCACCGATTCGGGCTACGTAGCCTCGCGCGAGGTGGTGGGCACGTACTCGTACTGTATCCGTACTGTAGGCAGGTACGCCGCTGAAGCTGAGTCAGCAAGAGCGGAGAGCCGGGTGTACGGGTATTGGGCATAGGGTAAGTTGGCTGCAACTGGGCAGCTCGATTGAGCACCCATAGAGCTGTCAATGACGCTAGCTATAACTAGGTAGTTTAGTGTTTCGTCTACTTTGTGAGTATTGACGAAAATCTAAACTCCATATCTTCGCCCGCCACCCCAACTTCATCCCCTCTTGTAGGCTCCTGAAAAGCCCTTTCAAGCTCATCGAAAATCGATATTCTGCCTGATCAACGTCTCAATCGGGAAAATCTGGTTGACAATCCACCCAAACGGCGTATAAGACCAGAAGCTATTCGCCGTCGCCGCAACGCCCTGCACCACGGGCGCCTGGTTGGCCGCCTCCTTCATCAGGCTCTCGTTGATCAGCCCCATTGGCGTAAAAGACCAGGCCTTGACCACCGGGTGAATGTCCCGGTTGGCAATCTCCATCTTCTCCTCGGCCGTCTGGGCCTTGCTGATCTCTCGAGCCACCGCCGGCAGGTTCTTGATGGCCTCTTCCCAGAACCCGGGCGGCGTCGCCAGCCGCGCCGACTGGAAAACGTCCGTGACAATGTTCAAGAGCGTCTCGGCCGCCGATCCCCATGAGCTGAAGTCTGTGTACCGCGTCTCCACCGCCTGCGAGAGGGCGCGCTTAAAGGCCAGCTCGTAGTCTTGCACCGAGATGCCGCCCTCCTTGATGGCCTCGATGAGCGGCTTGAACGCCTCAGGGCTGCTCTCCGAGATCCATAGCAAGAACCGGTTCTGGCTGATTTTGTTGCTAATCGTCTTGCCCTTGCCCGTCTTTTTCTTCCCGCCGTGCTCGTCTTCCTTTGCGCCTGGCTCGCCTTCTTTCTTCTTCCCCCGTTCCTCGTCCTCGACTCCGGCATCGGCCCCGGCATCGGGATTCCGAGTCAGTTCGCATAGTTCCCTCTTCTTACCCGAGCACGGAAGCTTCTTAAACCCATAGCTTCCGTTCGCCTTCCATTGGGGCTTTGCTTTGGGGTCCTTGCTGTCGAGCTCGTAGGCCCCGGAGATGGCCGAGGGAGGGATGGCACCAGCCACTGCAAACTCCCGGTTCCCCCGAACCGCCCCGTCTTTGGAGAAAACTTCCGGGAGATAGTACCCGTTCGGCACGTTATTCGGGGCAACGAGGTAGAGATAGCCCTTTTCCTTCTTTTCCCCGGTTCGACCAAATGCATAGGGCCTGGCCGAGGCGCTGGATCGCGACAGTGAGACGTAGCCCGAGCCCCCGCTCAAGCTCAGATGGCGCTGCAGGTCCATGTCTCTGCCCTGTGGCTGGAAGCCCGACTTGAATACCTCGTCAGGGGCCCGGGAGTCGCCGCGGAAGAAGACTCCAGACTCGGTAGTGCCCTTGTCTTTCTTGGTGGCGGCCTTTGAGGCGGGTATATCTTCGCGCTGACCATCTGGTTTGCCACGACGTCGGAGACGGTTCTCAGGCGCAGAAGAGCCAACGGCGCCCCGTGCCTCGAGAGCGGGTGAGTTGATGACACTTGAGGTCTCAGGAGCGGATGAGCTGACGGCAGTTGGAGTCTCCAGGGCCGATGAGTTGGGTGCATCCGGGTCGCCAACGAGCTCAAGAACGTTCAGGCCAATGGTATCTGGGACTATATCAAGAGTGCCGTCCCTGTCTCTCTCAAGGGCAATTTCCCCGCTCGCCCTCAAGACCAGAGGTGGCACAGCTGTCTTGTTGTCCGGAATGGGAGGCAGTTCAATGGGTACCACCGATTTTTCTTCTGGGACTTCGGTTGCAGTTTTTTCGATGGGTGCACCGGATGTTTCTTTTCCAGCGCCTGGTGGTACAGAAGCTTCATTCTGCGCGATAGGGGGCTGCTCAGACGGAGCAGGTGGTTGCTCGACGGTTGCGCTTTGAATGTCTTGTTGAATATTCAGAGTTGCCGCAAAGGAAAAGCCCGTGAATAAGGCTAATACCTTGGGAAGCTTCATGGGGCCGGGCTTTGTGATAAAAGAGAGTTGTAAAAGACCTTTTGGTCGTAGCAGGTTCAAAACGAGCGTGCAGCCAAGGACGTGCCGAAGATATCACGACAACTAAGGGAGACCAGATGGCATATTATATCACATGTACATGATAGAATTGTACCCGGCCTCGCAACAAAGCCCTTGACTCGACCTCATGGCGGCAATTGCATCATTTAATACCAGGTTACATCGTGGCCGCGTAATCGAGCAAGCTTCAAACGACTCATATCGTCGAGACTGTTCCTTCTCTGCTTCCCAAAGAAGGCACACTGATGACCACATCATTCATGCGAGAAGACTGGCTTCTGCCGGGCTGCACAAGACGTGCTTGTCTAATACCAGAAAGGGAATGGAGGCCTTCGACACAAGTTGGACTAGATCCCGGCGAGCTCCACCATTCTGTCTCAGACAGCCCTGTAATAGCTATCAATTTTTCAGCTGGGCGGTGCATGATTGTGTTGCTAAGATTTTTCTCTAGTGTAAAGCGTTTAGTATGGCGAAACGAGGCCCCAGGTTCTGGCCAAGGCCAGGAGGCAGAATCAAGCCGCCAATGGTCGGCCCCTCCGAAACATCCCGTCTCTGCGCGCGGTTGCTGCTCTACTCGGGGGCATTGATTCTTATATTATGATTTGTTCCGTTCGTAATGAATGTGCTGTAAGATATCACACGCTCTTGCAAGACCCATCTTCCTATTTCAATCAAACAGCACAAGGGTTCATTTGCCACAAGAGCGGCAGAGGTTCTGATAGAAGGTCATGCATTCCATCATCATCACCTGCGTTTCAAGCGGCAACTGGCATAGGTTTCTGTGTGGTCACTGTACCTATATAAGCCCCTCTCTTGTCCCAATAGATAGACCAAGAGATGCATTACTAAATTCACCTTTCTATGCCCCTATTTCTTCCACTGTGCTCTCAAGCCTCTATTTGAGAGTTTCCATTTGCCGATAACAGAACCTTGATACTCTATATGACGGCCCATTTCTTCTCGCATAATTTGGGATACCGATCCGTTTCCTCTAGGACATGGGCGGGGGTCGTCGTTGACGACGGGCGGCCCTAGACCCTGGGGCTGAGCACATCACCGGATGTCGGGGCCACATAAAATCACGTAATGGCCTGAGAGGTCCTGATTATCGAGTCGCAACTTGGGGAAACGGCCTTGGACGTGGATAGAGTGTGTTTGAGAAGTCACGGGCCATGGAAGTGGCGCTGTACGCCGTCGACAGAGCGAGCGTCGCCGCCCGAAGGCTTTTCGCTCTTTGAGAAAGAGTCCGTGGAGCCTGGGCCGTGCAACAGCCTTCTAATATCGGGCATTATGGGTAGCTGATGAGAGTGTATGGGCGACTATTCGAATGCACGAAGCGGGTTCCAAGTATCCCCAGGTCAAGAACATTAACTCCCCATGTCAAGAACATTGACCATCTTCACCCTCAACATTGGTGACTCGGTGCCTCGCAAGGTCAGCCCATTGAGCCACTGCAATGATTCAAATCACGGGAGTTCCCCATTCACTATGTAGCTTAAGTCCGAAACGTGCCGTTTAGTAACCGGATCGGGTAGAAGGTGCTGCAGCTTTCTACAATGAGGGGCAGCGGTAGGAGCAGTTGCCTCGACATAAGACGAGAAATAGAGTTTTAAACCCGACCTGTTATGTATATCTTAAAAATGTCCTATCTTATGTTCACTTATTATTTCCAAGGTAAAGCGAGATCTCAGTAGTCCCATTCTCTACTTCCCGGCGTTATCTTATGTCCCTGGATATGACCCACATCCCCAAGGGCAAGAATCCGTGTTTAATGCCCCTTGTGGCTAGTTGCTGCTAGTTCCGAAACAAAACCTCTTCGCCTCCCTAGACGGAGCAAATTCACAGGCCGTGCCACAGATTACAAACTTAAGGACGTCGTATTGGCCTGCCCGCTGGAGGTGGATACGATGCGTTCTGGCGATGCCGTGACACCGGCCATCTCAGCTGTCCAGCACAACGACATAGCCAACTAGCCACCACTCGACCATCCAGTGGCCACCACCTTGCCAGAGTCTAATGAAAACCCCTACAGAGCGGAAGGACGGTGCGGGCCCCTTCCGTCAGGTTGATTTTGAGGCAGAGCATGTAGGCAATGCTCACGAGCAAGAGACCGTGGGCGGCTAGCTGCTGCGTCCGGTGCGGGCGAATGGCTCTGCGCGAAAGCGTTTTGTGATCTCCATCATGGATCATAAGAGCTCCACATAGAGTCTCGTCATAAGTAAGCGGCACACTGGGATGACTTATTGAAGAGTTGACCAAGGAAGCGGCGTACCGATGGGTCTTGGCGATTTTGGGTCTCACCCTAGAAAGAAGACTTAGGCGTGGAACTGAATGCCGCACGCCTCTTCATAAACCACGGGCCCGGAGCGAAAAGCACAGTATTCCGGTCCATCCTTGCCGGGCACGGCGTTCATGTACAAAAGGTGGAGCGGGTCCGAAGGCTTCAGTCTCTTGGTAAAAATAGTGAACTTCCGATTATGATACTTGTAACTCACTGACGACGGACCTAACTCTCTTGGTGCGCCTAACTGATGAGGACGATGTCTGCTTCAGGTAGAGAAGCACCCGACCTGGCGCACCTTGCGGAGTCAGCGCTTCCATGTACGTTCGTGAATGACCTCGGGCTAGACAATGTTACTCCCACCGCTAACTTCGGAGACTGGCAGGAATCATTCAAGTCCTTTACACGTTCCAAAGCCTCCACAGTCTGGATTAAGCTACATTGAGTTGAATTGAATTGGCTGACATCAACTCGGTTGATAACCTGATGTTATCGGGATTCTTGCGTCAGTAACAGGCCAACTGGTTTAGAATGTACTCTATGTCTTGCATTGCAAGGCGGTGTCCTTCCACTATTTCCCCTGGCTTCAATTTTACCGGCAGCTTGCTTAGGCAGAAGAGGTGCTCAGGTAACGGCCTAAAAAAGGATTAGCATAAGGCTGTCTCCTCGGATAAGGCACATTTTAGCTACGGTGACGAGGTCAAGGCTCGGGTACTAAGAAGCCGAGCACGTGTAGCTGCTCGGATCATCTCTGAGAGCAGAAGACGCCGGAAGAGAAAGACATTAAGAGGCTCCACAAGAGCTCGTTAAATTTGTGTGAAGCTCCGGGCAATACCAATGGCAAGAAAAGTCAGTAAATCTATCTCGAGAAGATCGTAGAGGGATATATCGGGCCGGAGCTCCTCAAGGAAGGCTTCCCAACTCGTATCAGAAGAAGACGGAGACGGTAGCTACAGGCCGGGTAAGAGTATTATTCCCAATGTAAAATCGCAGATAGTGGCCATACTGGCCAGATGGCTACCAGGCGTCTTCAACTTGAGCGTGTGTTTGACCGTGTGCGTGTGACCGTGTGCGTGTGTGTACTGTTCCTCTCTTTTGACACCCAAATTCGTTATACCGTGGTGGCCAGTCAGCACGCGGCATCTACCGCCGGCGACAAAAAGCTCCTGCAGGCGACTCTTATTCTGGCAGTCATATTGTGCCTCGATTTGCAGATTAGCCGCGCGCTCATTCCTCACATGATGGCCCTGATAATTGCTGCCTAAATGTTCTCTCTTGCAATGCCTGATCATCTCGTTGTTATTGTAGCTGAGAACTGCTCATCCCTGGCAACAAGAGTTCGATCAAAAGATCACTGCGTTGAATGCTGCCAACAGGTCATCGAATATCGTAGCCATGCTCGGGCTGGATAACGTCGAGCTCGTTCTCGATGCCGACAAAGTCTAATAATGGAAAAGAGTCTTTGGCTTATTCGCCACCCAATCGCTTGTTCATGTGTTCACGTAGCCTCGCTGTAGAAACTGACCTGCCCAAGAGATCTATGCAAAAAGAGCACGTACATGTAGTATACAGTGTAGCCCAAGTCGTCCTCAATTAAAGCCGGCATCTCTGTCGGTTGGTGTTTCATGGGCTCCGACGAAATCTCCTGCGGAATAAAATGTGGGAAGCCCTGGCTGGGATAACCAAGATTTTGCTTGGGGGACTGCGATAGGTCTCGCCCATTCTGAAAGTTGGGCTCTGATTGCGTCGTCTTGCCCTTGCGCTTCCGCCCCAAGAGCCACCAGATGAGAGCGGCGGCAGCCAGAAGGGCAGCTGCTGCACCAACAGCAATTCCAGCGACGGCTCCAGGAGTTATGGAGGCCCCTGAACCGCCACCATTGGAACTGGAGCCTCGCTCCGGCTGGAGCGACGCAGTTGGCTGCCTGGCACAAACCTCTTTGGCTGTGGCTGGAAACACCTCGTTCTTGTCATTGACGGCGACCAGGTTCTCTTCGGACGTTGGGTTGGCCTCCCAGAGTGTGAACTGATTAGCGCCGCGGTTGGCCATGAGGTAGGCGCTGGTGAGGAAGTATCGGCCCAGAACCGGTATGTAGTTAGCTGTTGTGACTTGCAGCGAGTTGATGCGTATAGCAGGCCGCGAGTCGTTGACGGAGATCTCCCCTCCGGCCTCGATGCAGCGTTCAGGCACGATAAGCTGATGATTGAGTATCTTAATCTGCAGGCCGCTGTCAAGTACAAAGGACAAGTCGCCGGTGAAGTTATATAGTCATATTGTTAGCCAAAGCAACATACGTATCGGTAACATAAACATGAAAGCCGTGCCCCCCTGGCGATACCCACATTGGCAATCTAGGATCGAGAATCACGCTCCACCAATCTATGCTCGCGGAGCGACTGTACTCCAAATTTCCTATCCCGGCTAGTAGGTTCTTGAAGTAAGGAGTTCGAGGCATGTCCATAATTACGGGGCGTTCGGGCAGGAGACAGGCTCGTAGTACGGTGCCACCGTTTTCTCGCGGGAAGATGGAAGCATTGGTGCCATTGGCAAAGTTGAGCACAATGTCGCGGAGAGGCACCGTCATGCCACTCTCGCAATCCCTTGTGTCAGTTAAGAAGGCCGTATAGCCATCGCCGTACGTCTTTGCCTTGTCATATCCGCCTAAGACGAGGGCCCCCGGTCTTTGGTCCCGGTCATTGACACCGTCCAGACCCCAGTAGAACCCAACGGCGCTCGACATAATGTGACCTGCCTTGCGTAGAGCGTTGATGAGCGAGGAAGCAGAACCCAGGCCGATGATGTTCTGTGGATCGTAGCCTTGGAGGTTCCAGTCGGTGGGGGCTTGCTATGGAGAAATTGGGCAGGCTGACGTTGTTGCCAAGGTTCAAGGTGTCTGTAAACATGGAGTACGTCTTGGAGTCCCATAGCTCGGCGAGAGGCTTGCCAGAAGGGGCAGGGCCGCCTTTGGCCGGATCATAGATTCCTCCTCGAAACGTGATACACGCGTCGTTGGTGTCGACAAGGCCCAGTGAGTCGCATTTGGGACCATACAAGAAAGCGTTGTTATTGTCCCTGCCGACTGTCAGCCAAAGAAGCAGTGAAAACGTGGAATGATCAGCGATGACACTCACCATTTGGGTAAGAAGGCAAATTGCTGCTCGGTTGGCCAACATTGACGGCGATGCCACGTCGCGTCTTGCCAGTAGCCAAAGTGACGTTGACAATGGGCAGTGACACTGGGCCGGGCACGCAGTCTTGTGCCATGATCATGGTGACAAGATGGAGCAAGAGGAAAACGATAGGTGCAACAAGGGGCGGCGGGCTGGCGGTTGACATGCCAGCCCTGCCAGCCGTGATGCGGTTCATCCAGAACAGAGAGTGCTACTGCTGGAGGCTCTTTTTCTCGCCACGTATGTGGTCCCCGGCGTCAATCTTTATCCATCATCTTGGGCCAGAAGGCATCAAATGACGGCGAGCCGAGGGAACGTGTAAACGTGAGTAGTATTCGCACTTTATGTTGGTTACCCCCTGCGTGGTTTCCTGCGCCTGCCTGCACGGCCGACTCGGATTTAAGCTGAAAGAAGCGGCTTGCAGACAGAGCGCCGGCAAGGCGTACTGGCTCACGCCGGGCTGAGGCCAAGAGGAAGTGGGATTGTGTTGGTTTATCCGGCCATGAGAGTAGCATCGCAGCGCCCATCTTGGACTCGAGCCAATGGGAGACGCATGTGAAGATATGTCCGTGCAAAATGCACACCTAACTAACAAACCTGTATGTAGGTAAATATATATATCGTGTGTCTATGCGGAGTATATCGTGGGCGGCAAGACAGACACAGCCAAGATACGGCAACATACGGAAACTGCATGTGTACTCGGCGCTTGGCTTCATTATTGTTATACCGTTATAATTCGGCAATGTTACCCGAGCCGTATTGAGGTTCATGTCCAATCCTAGCCATCATTATTTGTCGCGATTGAGGCCGTAGGAACTCTACATGGCTCTTCATTAAAAAACGATATTGAAATCAAGCAGAACGGCTCGGGCCCCAGAACGGTTTCGGGCAAGGCCCCAGCTGCCATGCAGAGCCTCGCCTTGATTCCATCACCAACCAACAAGCCGACCGGACGACAAAAGCCCGTTGCAGGGCAAACCGTGGGCCAATCAGATCTCGAGCACAACCGCCCTCGCGGGCGCTTACTTTGAGGCTGGGCCAGTTTTCCGTGCCTTCACTCGCTGTCTTGCATATGCACATCAAGGCGGGCACACGGTGCCTACAGTACTGTATCGTCTTGTTGATGCCAGAAGCATGGGCAGGCCAAACGGGGGTAGGAGACTTGGTTTACACACCTACATACACCACAAAACATGCACATCCGTTGATTTTTGTCCCAAGTTATGGCCCCACGCACATATATACAGGCTCCGCTGGAGCTCCTCGGTCTTTGCCAACTTGGCATCGGCAAGGCCACGAGCTAGATCCGACAGCAATGTTATTTGCTTGCTCCGAAATATCCAAGGGCAAAATGGCCAGGGGGACTTCCTTTGGCTTGGTCCATATATTCAGGTTCTGGGACAGCTTGGAGGCTTTGGGGGGCTTGATCCGGGCAAAAGAGTGAGGATGCCTGCACCACTAATAGCAAAGGCTCTCCGGTGGGTATATTATAGGGTACCTCTTAAGCAGTGGCTTGAGAGCACAGTGGAAGAAATAGGGGCATAGAAAGGTGAATTTAGTGATATATATCTTGGTCTATCTATTAGGATAAGAGACGGGCTTATATAGGTATAGTAACTATATATAGCTAGCTAAAAGAGGGTATTAAGATATTCCTATACCTAAGTTAGGCCTATATAATATCCTTAGGCTAAGGGAGTTATATTAGTTAGGCAAGGTCTACTAGGTATAACTATAGCCTATTATACCCCCTTTCCTTAATATACCCCCTTACTATCCTAGCTTTCTAGATAGTAGGGTAATAGAAAGAGGGGCGTTTAGTTTAATAAATATAAGGCTATTCCGATATTAAATTTTAGCTACTTTACTATTTATTTAAGGAGGTTATTTTATAATAAGGGAGGCTCTTAATAGTATTCTATAAAAAAGAAGGTAAATATAGTAAAAGATAATCTAGTTTAGTAACTAGCGCTATATACCTTTTAAGTATATAGTATTAATTACCCCTTTTACTAAAATTCTTATAAGGAGAGATATAAGAAGTATATATAAAATATATAAAGTTAAAAGTAAAAGTAAGGGGTCGGATAGGTAAGGTAGAGATGTTTAATTCTTATAAGGGCAGTAATTATAGTAGGGGAGTAATTATTAGATTACCTTAATTTTCCTTCTTTCTTCTATCTAACGCCCCTCTTTATACTTATCTAGTATCTCGATTAATAAAGAAGATCCTACTTAAAGAAGCTATTAATATCCTTTTAACTACTAAGCTTATTATTAGTTTTTCCCCTTTATTCTAGCTATTACTAGTATATCCGTCTTATCTCTCGCTACCTTTATAGGAAGCTATCGCTACTTCTACTTCCCCTTATACCCCTACCCTCTTCTCTATACCTCTTTTTAGCTCCTTCTTTAAAACCTGTTTTTTAGCTTCCTAGGTCCCTCGTACTAAGAGATATCTCTAAGAACTACGAAATTAGGCCACGCTTCGCGATATACCCCCTTAGCTATAGCCTGCCCTTATAGAAAGGGTAAAGCTAAATACCTAGGCCGGTAAGTATATAGAGGAGGTCTTAGTTTATACTTATCCCTTACTCGAGAAATCCGGGTTTTAGCCCTAGGCTCTTTTAGACCTACTTTAGGAAAAAGGGCCTTAAGGAGGATATTAAGTCCTATAAGAAAGGGGGGCTTCTCTAAGGATAAGTCCCTAAAAAGGGGGCCTTTAAGAAGAATAAGTCCTAATTAAGCTAGGGGCCCTCCTTTAGGATAAGTCCTAATTCCTCTCTTTAGCTATAGACGTCTCCTTCCTCCTATATACTATTAGCTCCTCTTATAGACTCTTAAAGCGGGCTTCTAAGGATAGCTTTTCTCGAACGTCTTTTAGCCTAATTTACTATAAAAAGATAGCTAGCTTCTACTTTAGTAGGGGCTTTATAAGACCGTCGGCTTTTATCGATACTATTAGAACCTAACGGACGGAAATTAGTCCCCTTTAGACCTCTTAGCGTAACTAATACTAGTAGATATCGATATACCGTAGCTAGGTTAATAGCTTACTATTTTCCTCCGTAAGAATTTATATAGTCTATATATTATCGTATTCTATAGCTAACGGGGACGGAATTTATAGTTAGAACGATATTAGTAGCCGGCTAAGGAAAATCGCTTCTTTTAACGCTTCTAAAAGAGCTAGTAGCTCTGCCTCTATACTAGAAGTCGTAACGGTAGCTTGCTTCGAAGCTCTCTAAGCAATAGTTCCTCTAAAAAGGGATATAATATACCCTTATAAGCTCTTTCTATCTAAGGAATTATCCGTAAAGGACGAATCGCTCGAATAAAGGAAGATTTCGGCAGCTAATTTCCTTCCCTGCCCTCCTAAGCGTAGACTATATAACCTCGTTAAATAGAGATAAAGGATTGCTTAGTCTACTACTTCTTAGTGCCTAGGGCTAGGATTGTAGTTATACCTAGCTAGCCGGGAGACCGTAAAAGAGATATCCGGTCTAATAGAAATAGCTAAAAAAAGCAGGGAGCCTACCTTCTATTAATATTAGTGTTTCTCTTACTCCCTAGCTTAAAAGGACGGATTAAGTAAAAGCTCTTTATCTAATATAGGCGTAGTAGGAAGCTTCTTATTAAGGGAAGTAGGGAGGAATTTATAAGCGACCTTATCGATATAGGCGTCTTAGGTAAGCTAGATAGTCTATTAGGACCTATTCTAAAGGATTTATATCCCTAAGAACTACTTTAGCTCCTATAGCTTAGTTATCTTATACCTTTATTATAGGCCTCGTATAGCCTCCCTAGTAATAGCTTCTTCCTCTTTTAGGTAGGCCTAGACAATATCGTCGATATAGAAGAAGACCGTGATTTTACCCTTCTATATTATATATAGTTCCTAAGGGACTTTCGTAAAGCTTAGGGCTTTAAGGGAACCTATTAAATGCTATTGCTAAAGAAGGGGTAATCTTTATAGTCTATATAGAGCTTTCCTAAGCCGTAGAACCTTTCCTAGTTATTAGAAACTAAGAGGAAGTCGTATATAGATAACTTCTTCTTCCTCGAGAGGGTAGTTAACGAAGGCGTTAACTATATCTATTTAATCGAGCTCGAGGTCGAATTCTGCTGCTATAGCTATAAGGGTCCGAAAAGATATCCCTGCTAGGGTGGTTGCCTTAGTAGGTAGATCCCCCTTTTCCTATTAATTCCTATAGATAACTAGCCGGGCTTTATACTTTTAAAGGAAGCTATGTTTATTAGTCTTATAGATAAAGACCTACTTATAGCTAAGGACCTATTTTCCTCTTACCTTTTCCTTTAGGACCTCTTTAAAAGACCCTATCTCCTCGTATAAGGCTAGGTAGTCTTTCTAAGCCTAGAAAAACTAGTCTCTAAAAGGGTGTTTTTCTAGCTGCTTCTAGTTTACTAGTAGGTCCGGGAGGTCTCTTTTATATACCTTCCTTACTAATAGAGGCTTAAAAAGCCAGCCTACTATAAATGCTCCGTAGGAACCGTCTTCTATAGGCGTTAAATAGAAGTCGGAAAAACGATCGAAATAAGGGAGTAATTAGTCTTCTTTCGTATCGGGCCCTATACCTTCCTTTGCTTCTCGAAGTAGGGATAAAAAGGCAGCCGGGTAATCCTTTAAGAGAGGTGCCTTTCCTACCCCCTTAAGGGTCGAGATAGGAAGACTAACCGAAAAAGCTGCTTTTAGATCTTCTTCTTATTCCGTAAGAGGAGGCGTAGGGAGGTAGGCGTATTCTAGCTCTACTACTTTCCTATAGTCTCCTTCTTTATCTAGATTATCTAATCTAGCAGCTTCCTCTTTTTCCTCTTCTTCGAAGTTAGCGTTATCCTTAACTACTTCGACGTCGGTTTCTTCTTTTATTTCCTCGTCTAGGACCTCTTCTTAAAACTATTAGGAAGGGGGGATTTAAATCTTCTAAATTAGCTAACGTTAAGAGAGTAAGAGGGGCTATTAATCCCTCTTCCCGTTAAAGAAGCTAGATTCGTTGAAAATTATATCCCTAGTTAAAATAACCTTCTATAGAAGAGGAATCTAGATCTAGAAGATATTTATAGAATTATAACTAATAAGGTAACTAATAAAGGCTCTAGGATTAAGCTTTCTTTTCTTCTTCCTTTTTAGCTGCGTATCGGTAGTTATAGCGTATGCCTTATAGCCGTAGACATAAAGGTAGGCTAGCGAGGCCCTCTTCTTCGTAAAGAGCTCGAGGGGGGATTTTTAGTCTATTCCTTAGTTTAGTTCCCTAGGGTCCTTAGGGTCCCTAGGGGTCCGGTTCTATAGGTAATAGGCGGTCTTAACGACTTCCCTCTAAAGGTCGTATAGAAGCTTTATAGTAAGTCTTATTATATAGGCCCTTTCTATTATAGCACCCCTTAATCTTTCTGCCCCTCCGTTCTAGGCCTAGGTATTTAGTGCTAATAAGAGGGGTAAAATACCTATTTTTCGAAGCTAATTTAAGATATCCTTTATAAATAGCTCTCCGTTAAACCGTATCTTCTTTACCTCGTAGCTAAAGTAGGAATTTATCTAGTTAACGAAGTCCTAGAAGGCAAACTAGTTATACTTACTTAGGTAGGTCCGTAAGAAATAGGGGAAAACCATCCCTAAAAAAGCGTCTATAAAAAACATTACCCTAACGAAACCTTCCTAGTCCCTAGAGACGTCGGTCTAGTCGACTTAAATTTCCTTATATAGCTAGTCTAGCCGTAAAGGCGTTCGTCTAGAAATTCGTCTCCTAGTCTTCCCTTAGCCATAGTATTCGTATTTAACGGTCTTTAGGCCCCTTATTCGTACGCCCTATTATTAGCCTAGCTTATATAAAGCTAGGGGGCCCGGGTAACTAAGACGTGCGTGCTAAAGAAGACCGTCTCCTTAGGCTGCCGGAAGAGGGTCCTTTAAACCTACCCTCCTAGTAGGGAAAGCTAACTTCTCGAGAGATTCCTTCCTAAGGATAGGTCGGAATTCGAGAATAAATTAACCGAATTTTTCCTCGATAAGCCCGATAGTCTAATTCTTCTAGACTAGCCTTATAGGCTTAGACGTTATATCCTAGAAGATCCCTTCCTTTTAAAGAAGGTAGAAGGAAATTAGGCTTATTAAAAATCGAGGGCAAAAAGCTACCCTTTTTTATTAAAGAATTCGTATAGACCTATTAGGTAATTTTATCGTGAAATTTACCCTTTTATATCCCTCTATCTATACGGTTAATTCCCCGGCAATAAGATATTCCCTTTATGCCTTCTTAAAGGACCGGAATCGTAAGAGTATATTATAGATATCGAGGGAAGCACTAGAGTTAAGGATAGCTAATTTTCGTAGGGGATAATCGGAGGGCTCTAATAGTTAGTCTTAGCCTTATTAATCTATAGGGAAGACGAAGGCCGGATTTACTATACTAACGATTTTTCCTCGAATTTACGGCTCGAATAAGGGTAGTAGCGTTAGTTACTATTTCTTAGTAACCCGAATCTCGTCTATCTTCTTCTATAACGAGGGGTCCTCTTTAAGAGACTATTATATTATTTCTTATAGCCTCTTTAAAGGGTTAAATCCTTTAGGTCGGTTTTCCTCGAAGACCTACTAGTATTATAATAATCGATAGCCTAGGGATTTATAGGCTAGGCAGCCGTTTCGCTTAGTCTTTTATTTCTTTAAGGAATCCTTATCCCGATCTAGAAGGTCTGCTTAAAAACCCCCCCTTTTTACCCCTTATTACTAATTTTAACGAAGAGGTTCGATTTCGACTAGTTCCCTAATTTTTCGACTAACGGACTAAAAGGTCTATTAAGGGACTAGTCGGGCCGGTCTAACTAATAGGACCGGGGCCGGGCCCGGAGTAAGAGGCGGAGCTAGGACCAGGGCAGCCGTTAAAGACAGGGTTAAGGCTCTTAAAGGAGGAGGAGCTAAAGGAGTAACAGCCGCAGCAGTAGAGGGAGCCGTAGCAATAAGGGCTATAGCAGCTATAAGGGCAGTAGGTCGAACCGTCTAGGTCGAGTACTAGCTATAAAGGAATAAGACTACTTACTATTATACTCTAGTAGCCTTTTTATCTAATTCCTAGCTAGCTTCTCGAAAGATAGTTAAGTAACCGTTACTAATAGGCTTTATTAGTAGAGATATATCCCGTAGCTACTAGCCGGAAAGAGCTTCTATAAGGAAGTATTAGTTAGCTTTCTCTAGGATTTCTTCCTACGTAGCTAGCTACGATAAAGCTAGTAGGTTTCTAGTAAAGAAGGCTCCTAGATATACCGTATAGGTCTTCTTAATATAGTTAGTTATATAGCCCCTCGAGGGAGCTATCGAGGTCTCGAGCTTTAAAAGCTACTACCTAGGAGTCTCCTCCTCTTAAAGAGTAATTAGCTTTACGGCACTAACGGATTCCGTTATTACCGTGCGTATAGTAGTTAGTAGCTTCGTCTTATAAAGGTATTCCTTACGGTAACTCTCGTAGTTACCTAAGGTAGTAGAAAAAGCTCTCTATTATATAGAGGTTAGCTTAGAGAAGAGGGAAGCTCCTTCTATAAATTCCGTTACCCTAAGATAAAGAGGGGGCTCGAGAGGGTCCTACTTATTAAAGAAGACTAAATTATAAATAGTTCTATTTATACGAGCCCGTAGCTCCTTTACCTACTTATCCTAATCTTAGGGCTTTATAAGAATCGTCCTATAGACTATAAGGACGGTAGAGGAGTCGGTTTTCGTTATTATTGCGGGGAAGGGTAGAAAAGTTAGGTAAAAATCGGCTTTTCTAGTAAGAGGGGTAAAAGGAAGCTACAAGGGATATAAGAAAGGTGCCTTTTATAGCAGCCGGAAAGTATAGGAATTCTATTCCTCCTAGGCTTATAACTCTCGTAAAGAGAGATATAAAAAGTATATATAAAATGCACGAAGGTAAAAGTAAAAGTAAGGGGTCGGATAGGTAGGGCAGAGATATTTAATTCTTATAGTATAAGAAGGTATAAGTAATAAGCGTAGAATCGGGTAATCGATAACGTAAGCGGAAAGATCGGTCGAAGGAGTATAGGGTAGGATTTCGTCCGGAATTTATAACGAGCATATAAGGGGCTGAATAATATATTAAAAGAATAGCGTTGCAAAAGATACTTACGAACTTACTTATTCTATCTACTACTCCTAGGGAAATCCTTCGTCTTTTATAGACCATTGCTCGCCTACTAGTAGACCAATTAGTCAGCTTTCTAGCACATTCTATAGTGCTTAAAAAGCTCTATCTATAGTATATCTTCCTGACTTAGTAGGTGGTCTGATTGTAGCGTGATGGTTAACGTAAGACTATGGGTTCTAGTATAAGTAGTGGATTTAACTAGAATGTTCTATGCCCTACCTATTCTCGTATCGCGGATATCTTTGGAACCGCTAGGCCAAAATAGGCAATAGGGTATCCGTTCTGCTCGTAATTAACTTCTGCATTTTATGCATATTTTTGTTTGTAAGGATAGGCTTATCCTAACCCGCTTTTCCTAGAGGAAGGTATAGATATCTAGTAGAGGTCTTTGTCTTTTAAGGGTTATTCCCTTAGACTGTATTATAGAGCCTCTTTTTACTAGCTTATTCTATAAAGCCTCCCTATGCCTATTATTTCTTTATAATAGTAAAATAGGAATATAAGGGTATATTCTTATATATAGGAGCAGCAATTACGGTAGGGGAGTAATTATTATATTACCTTAATTCTCTATCTTTCCTCTATCTAACGCCCCTCTTTATATCTATCTAGCATCTTAATTAATAAAGAAGATCCTACTTAAAGAAGCTACTAATGTCTTTTTAACTACTAAGCTTTTTGCTGGTTTTTCCCCTCCTTTCTAGCCGTTGCCGGCATATCCGTCTTATCTCTCGCTACCTCTATAGGAAGCTATCGCTACTTCTACTTCCCCTTATGCCCCTACCCTCTTCTCTATACCTCTTTTTAGCTCCTTCTTTAAAACCTATTTTTTAGCTTCCTAGGTCCCTCGTACTAAGAGATATCTCTAAGAACTACGAAATCAGGCCACGCTTCGCGATAACTATAAAGCGTAGAGAAGTATAGCTAGTCCTATTTACGTAGATTATAGGCTTTAGCTAAGGAAAGTAATAAAAGGGTATAGTATATACCGTTTTCTACTAAGCCTACGTTAAGATCGTACCCTTCTCTTATAAGGAGGTCGCGGTAGTTAATATATATACTATAATTATCTTATTTCTACTTAGTAAATATAGCTATATTAGACTTAAGGTTATAAAGGAGCTTAGCTTTATTCCTATATAATTAAACTACTTAGTAGAATCCCTTAAGGCTTAAGCGCGGCGGTCGGCGGTAGATTTAGTTAGAGAAATACTAGCGAAATACTAAGTCCTTACTATAATACTTATAGCCTTAAATAGCGGGAACCTTAAATATAAGTATAAGAAGGGCGTAGTTTAATATAGAAAAGGGAATATAAAAGGATAGGGAAATTAGGTTCCTAAAATAAAAATAAATATAGGTACTAAAATATAGAATTAAGTTACCGTTCGCTATAGGCGGCTTATTAATACTTATTAGCTAATTAACCTATCCTTAGACTTTTAAGAGAATAAATAGTAATAGTATATACTATATACTATTATTTCTCCTTTAGCTATAGCGGCTTATACTATTATACGGCGCGCGCGTAGAGCTTCTAGGTATAGGTAATATAACCTTATAATACTTCTTACTATATAGTAAATTCTTTAATAAGGTCTTTAGCGATAATATCCTTAGCGGCTACCTAGGAATTATAGCTACTTAGCTAGCCTTTTTAGCTAACGAGGTATTTCGTATAAGCGGTCCCTCGGCTATATCTATAAGTTCTAGAGTTAAGGATTCTTTCGACTTCCTAGTAGTTAGTATTAGGTTCCGGGCTAGGTTAGGCGTCTAGTTATTCGGCCGGCTATAGCTATATAACGGAAATAATATTATAGATATTTAAGGATCCGGCTAGGTCGAGGCGGTAGGCTAGATAGCCGATCCGCTTAAGGACTTTAAACGGTCTTATATAGCGTTCCTTTAACTTTACTACCTATCTATCGGCTATATTATATCCTTTCCCTAGCTAGAGCTATACCTAGTCTCTAGGTTTAAACTCTAGTACTTAGTGCTTTACGTTATACTACTTTTTTATTCTTACCTAAGCTAGAGCGATCGAGATCCTAGCTTAGTCTTAGAGTATCTCCTTATCTATTTATAGGGGGCCTTCTTTAAGGTATTGCCTACTATAGTCTATCTATATCCTAGTTAGTAGCTTACTTAAAGAGGTGCCGATTACCGCGGAGTAAGAGTTATTAAAGGTAAATTAAAGTAGTAGTAACGCGTCGACCTATCGATAAGATAGGAAGTTAGTTATAAAGAACTAAAGCGCGGTTTTAACTACTTAGTTACGTTATTTTAATAAGCCGTCGGTCTAAGGATACTAAGCTATAGATACTAATAACTTAGACCTATATACTATCTATAGTCCTTTCTAGAACGCCGAAAGGAACTTAAGGTCTTAGTTAAAGATAATCTAAGTAGGAATCCCTTAGTTATAGCGTATTAACTTAGTAAATAGTGCCTTAGCTTAGTCTTTTATAGTAAACTAATTATAGCTTAAGATAAGGAGCTTTATTTTTAAGAACTTATCGGTTACCGTTAGTAGTATATTATAGTAGACTATAATAAGTAGTATCTATAAAGTTCGGTCTATAGGAACGTTTAGGAGTCTTATAACGAAATCTATAGTAATTATATAGAAAGATAAGGCTAGGGATATAATTAAAACTAACTCGCTAAGGGCCTTTAACCGGTTAGTTTAGTTCCTATAGTAAGCGTCGTACTTATCGATAAAGCTATTAATAAGTTTCTTAAGGCTAGTAATAGTAAACGTAAAGGATAACTCTTTTTATATCCTTTACCGTTTAAAGTAAAATTTATATATATAGTTATTAGCGATAATTTCCTTAGCGTAAATAGTAGGGATATAAAGCTAATAATAACCTTTAAACTTAACTAAGTAAAGTAACCTATTCTACTAAATAAATAAGAGACTAACCTAGGACTTATTATTTCTAAGCTACTTTAATATACCGGCCTACCTAGGTTCTTCTATATATACTCCTTAGATCTTTTAGCATAGGTTAGGTTAGATAAAGGATTTTATAACTATATATATATATTCGACTAGTACTTTATCTTTCTAAACGCGGTTTAATTTCCTAGGTTTATATTTCCTAGGTATTATAAATAGTAGTTAAGATAGTATATCGGTAAGGATATTAGCGGTTCTAGGAATATAATAGACCTTTAAAGGAAACTAGCTAAGGTACTATAAAGTAAATATAAGCCGATTATTAGTTTTTATACTAGTAGTAAATAGCGATATTTACTTTAGGATTACGCTAGTAGTAGCGTAGTTAGTTAGTATAATAACCTTTAGTAGTAAGGTAGAGATAATATATAACTAGAGCTTCTAATATACCTAGGAAAGATAAGCGACTTTAAGTTTAGTAGGCTAATATCTAGGTTCTTTACTAGTTAGGCGTTTACTAAGGTAAAGGATTAGCTAGATACTCGTTTAAGGCAGGGTCCTTCCTAGGTTCTAGTCTACCCTTAGTATAAGGTAGAAAGCTACTACTATAAAGCCTAGCTCGCGGTTAGCGTCGATTTATAAGAATAATAGCTATCGTAGGTTAAAATAGTATAGCTATATTAGTTTTATAAAAGTATTTATAATATCTTAAAAGGCCTATTCCTCCGCTAAGGAAGGTTAGTATATTGCCTTAAAGGTATATTTATTTTTTACCGATCCTTTAAGTAGCGCTTAACTATCTTATACTTCCTTAAGTATTACCGTTTTCTAAACCTAGAGCGCCTCTACCCTTTAAGAGAAGTAAGCTACTAAGTACTATAGCTAGTTAACTAAGCTAAGCTACTTTTCTAGTACTTATAGGGTATTTAGAAACTCTATATCTTATAATGCCTATACTTATTCTTTAGTATTTATTAAGCCGATACTATTAACTCGAAATCCTAATAGTTTTATATATAGGTAGCTTAGGAATAATTTCGATCTAGCTAAGGCTAGGTTATAGTCTATAAAGAGTTAAAAGATAGCTTAAAGGTAACGAACGTAGTTATCTTTTATATCTAAGTATATTACGATATTATTAATATACCTAGAAGAATATTCTATATATTCCTAGAGGATTTAGTCTATAAATCTTTAAACGTATATAGGTAAGTTCTTATATCCTATTAAGGCTACCGTTAGTCGTTCTAAGCTTCTATAGCTAATTACTATAAACCTTTCTTAATACTCTTTATAGATAAGGAACTAATAAAAGAAAGACTAAGCGTCTATAGTGGAAATAAAGCGTTTCCCTTATAGCTTTTAAATTATATCTCCCTAAAGCGGTATTAGGTAGGCGTCTAAGATAGCTATACTATTAAGAGCGCGTAGGTTTATTACTATTTAGCCCTTTTTATTACTATATATAGTTCTTTAAACTATAAATATAAGGTAAGTAAACGGGGTTACTTTTATAGCTTATTCTATACGCCCCTTTTAGTATAGGTCCTTATAGGTCTAGTTAATTAATACCTTATCCTTCTAGCTAAGCGGGTAAGCCCTAGATACTAGTTTACGTAGGTGCTAATTTTCTATTAACGGAATACGTATATAGTAGTCTAAGTAAACCTTAATAATACCTTAGTCCTTTTATAGAGTTAGGAAGGAGGCGACTATATATTAGATCTTTTCTATAAATATAAGGTCCTAATTATAGATTTTAACGTCTTTTAAAGTAGTTATTTCTAGGAGGCTATAGTCTTATATAATCCTAATCTTATAGTTTAAAGTCTATTTATACGTCTATAAAAGGAGTTCCCCTTTAATAGACTTAGGGCTCCCTTCTTTTAAGGTTTCTACTAATAGGTTAGTAACTTAGTATAGGTCGCTATATTCTATAGTTTTTTATATAGCTAGCTCTTTAGTTAGAGTTACCTTAGCTAGGGTTTCCTTAAATAGGTCGATTTATAAAAACTATATTTCGTCGCTAAGGTTTACTAGTATTCCTAAGTACTATCCTTTCTTAAATTTAACGCGGCGAGTAGTAGTATTAACCGCTATAACTAAAGTTATACCTTAGATTAGGTTATAGGCTAATAATAGGTCTCTTAGAAAGAATACTAAGTTACGATCCCTTAGTATATCCTTAATCTACGCTAGTAAGCGTTTTATCTTATATATAAGGACGTTAACGTCGGCTTAGTATATAACCTAATAATAGATTATATAGCCCTATTAGGTTAAGTAAGCTATAACTATTAGGTTACTATATAAGCTAATAGATATTATTCCTTTAGAATTTAAGATATTAACTTTATTTAGTACTAAGAAATCTTATCTAAGTAATAATCTTATAGATAGGGTTTAAACTACCTAGGCGCCGATAGTAAATTATCTAACCTTAAATCCTATTCCTTATTTCCCTAGGATATTTATTATTAAGGTCGCTTAACCCTTAGTTTAGCTTTTCCCTATACTAGATAGTAGGACCTACTAGGTTATATCGAGGGTTATATTATTAAAGTAGTTAAGCTAGTCTTCCTTAATTACTAAGTAGGCTATACTAAAGTCTATATATATATTTAATAGCTAGTCTAGGCCTTTAGTTTTAAAGATAGATATCTAAGCGTATATAAATTAAGATAGCTTTAATAGGTTTAATATTTCGGTTTATAGCGCCGCTCTTATAGTTAGCTAGTTCCTTAGTATTCTAGGTAAATAGCTCGGTCCTATAGGTTCTACTTCTATTATATTAGGAATAAATAAGATCTTATCTTCTATTTCTTTAGTTTCTTCTCTTACGTTAGCGGTAGTATTACTATCTTCTAGCCCTTTATCCTAGGTAAATAGGATCTAGTTTTATATTTCCTAGGAAAGATAGATCCCGCCTTAGTCGTTAGTTAGTGCTACTTAAAGCTAATAGGCGAGGTTAATAATAATTAGGTTTTCCTAAGAGCCCTCCTTTAGTTTTAAATCCTAAGGCCGTAGTTTAGTTTAAGGACTAGTTAACTAGTTTAGTATTAAGCCTACGTCTACCTAGCGTAGATTATTCTATCTTAATATAGTTATTATATTTCCTTTTTATTAGAATTATCCTTATTCTTAGGGTTTCTAGCTAGTTAGTTTAGCTATAGATAAGGTAGAGTTTACTATAGTCTTATTCTTAGTTTTACGTAACCCGCCTTATACGCGTCCTTTTACTATATTACTTATCTTCCCTTATAACCTAACTATTAGCTTAGTTTCTAACTATAGGATAAGTTACTTATAGTTATTAATCTAAGTATTAAATAATTCTAAACTAATAGGTTAGCGGAATAATTCTTATAGTAATACGTTTAGTTATTAATAGACTAATATAGTAAGGTACTCTTTTAAGTATAGTACTACTTTTACTTTTTAGTAGAGCTTTAATATCTATTTATAGAAGTTAGCTCTATTTATAATATCTAAGGTAGTAAATCGTTTTATTTATAATAATCTTAAAGCTACTTTTAGCTAGATAGTAAAGCGTTTTTATAGTTTAGTATATTAGGCGGTATATCCTTAGTCCGGGGTATAAAGTATTACTTAGTTAGATTCGCTAAGATTGCTAGAATACTATTTAATAGCGGTTCCGCGGAGTAAGCTAGGGATAAGTATTACTAGTTTATTAGCGTATTCCGGTCTATAGATAGCTACCTATTTTAGGGAATCAATAAATCAATCGACGCTTCTATATATAATTATTTTCTTAGTTTCTTTAAGGACGTTAAACATTATATTAAAAGGGCTAGTAAGGTTAAACTTCCTTATATCTTTTAGTTTAATATATACTAAGGGTGCTTAAGGAGGGTTTATAGTAGTATTATCCTTAGTTTCTCTTATTATAGCTTTTACTAATAGTCTTATAAGAGCTTCTTTTATAATTAGACTTACTAGCTAGTTCGCTAAGGTTATTATCGCGAATATACTATTAAAGGTAGTATTATTTAGAGGTTCTTCCTTATTTTATTTATTATAGTTTAGCGAACTTCTTAGCGAACTTCTAAGGCTTTATCCTTTTAATAGAGGTAGTTAAGGTAAGGTAAGGGAAGCTATACTATACTAATTTTTATACGGCTCTATTAATTATAGCTAATATTACCTTATTACTAAAACGTATTCTAGGTTATTAATTCGTTCTTATAGGCTTTAACGATTAGCTAGGTAGGCTAGTAAGTTATATCGTAGAAGTTCCGGTCTTAATTCCTTTAAGCGTTATTCCTACCGCTAAGGTAGGCGATCTAGCTATCTTTTATTTCTATAGGCACTTAACGGGAAATATCCTAGAAATAAGTATCTTTCTAACCGCTAATAAAAGCTCTATAATACTTAAGCTTTAATACGTTAAAGTTCTACCTCTATCTAGAGTTCCCTAAGTATTTCTTTTATAAAAAAGATTAAAAAGCTAGTATTTATTAGTACGCGAGTAAGAGCTTTCTTCCTAAGAAGATATCGGGGTTTATAGGTTAAGGTTAACTCGTTTTTTCCCTTATTTTTTATCTTTTATTCTATTAAATATAGACTTTAAGAGAATAGATAGTTAAGGGAATTAAAATTACTACTATTTATTATATACTAGTCCCTTAATATAAGGCTAGTACGTTAACCTTACTATCTACCTAGATCTAGTATAGGTTTAATAGGTAATTAAATAGACTAGCTACTATATATAATTAAATATATTATATAAACTAGCTATTATATATTATTATACGTATTAAATATAAACTAGCTACCGGTCTTATAAGTTAAAGTAAAAGTAGTAATAACTATCTATATTCTTTTTTACCTACCTAAGATTTAGCGGGTTCTCTATCTTTTATATATACTATAGCGAGTATAGGACCTTACTTAGGGCTTTAACTAAGTAATATCTTAACCTTATAATTATACGATAGTAGTATAGCGTATTAGCGGTATTTCTTAGTATTTTCCCTAGGTAGGTATAGGTATTTCTTTATAATTTCCCTACTATATCCTTATAGTAACTTCTTAGGGAAATATTAGTATAATCCCTAAGGAACTATTATTACTTAGGAAATTATAGTATATTTCCTATATAATATATCCCTAGGGGAAATCTCTATAAAATATCTATATAATCCGCTTAGTTATTATTTCTAGGATTTCTAGGTAATTTCCTAGAGTTTACCTAGTAGCTTTTAAGTTTCTTTTTTTATAAGGAGCCTTAAAGAGTTAAGGGTAACTTCCTTAAGGTAGGCCGATATCGTTATAAGTACCTAGATTATTAACTATAAGGTGTCTTATAATAGCTACTAAGAGGTATAGGCTAATAAAGTACTTAGGTATATAGTACTAATATATTAATAGGGTATTAGTAGGGAATCGTGCTTACCCTACTTATATATTATAGACTACTTACTATTTTAATAAAAAAGGAGAAATCCCTTTTCTTATAAGCTTTAGTCTTATAATAAGGAGAATATAATATATATAGCATAGTACCTCTAGCTATCTCTATTACCTAACTAATTATACTATAATATATATTCCCTTATAATTTCTAAAGCTTCCCTTTTTAGTTACCTAGTAGAGATAGCTACTTAAAGAAGACTATATAATAGTCTTATAGCGCGATATAGTAGTTAACTAATTAAGGCCTCTTTATTATATATATTAAGTATCTACTTAAAAGATAAAGAATAGGAAGATATATCCTTAGAATAAACCCTTACTATAAATAGTATTATAACTATATTAAAGATATCGCTACTTATAGGTATAAGATAACTATCTTATAAGGAAAAGCTTATAATAAGGAGATAAAACGCTTATAATATCGCGTTATATAATTAAAGGAGGAAATTACTAAACGTATTAATACTATTACTATCTATTTAAGGAAGCGTCGATAGTCTTACTCCCTTAAATTAAATAGTAGTCGCGTAGATAAGGTTAAGATTAAAAATATTACTTAATTATCTTAACCTATTAATATATAGAAACATTTAAACTAGACTTACGATTTAAAAGACGCTTTTAGGGTAGCGCTTAAACGTTTTTATCGCGATAAAATAAAGATCCTCTATATAGTAGATTATATATAAAGCGACTATAAAGCGAGATAGCGCTAATATATAAGAGCGCTACTAAGAGGTATAGGCTAATAAAGTACTTAGTATTAATATATTAGTAGGGTATTAGTAAGGAATCGTACTTACCCCGCTTATATATTATAAACCTCTTACTACTTTAACTAAAGAGAAAAAATCCCTCTTTTTATAAGCTTTAGTCTTATAATAAGGAAAATATAATATATATAGTATAGTACCTCTAGCTATCTCTACTACCTAACTAATCGTACTATAATACGTATTCCCTTATAATTTCTAAAGCTTCTTTATTTAGTTACCTAGTAGAGATAGCTACTTAGAGAAGACTATATAACGCTCCTATAGCGTAATATAGTAGTTAACTAGTTAAGGCCTCTTCGTTATATATATTAAGTATCTACTTAAGAGATAAAGAACCGGAAGATATATCCTTAGAATAGACCCTTATTATAGACGATATTCTAACTATATCGAAGATATTGCTACTTATAAGCGTAAGACCGTTAACTTATAAAGAAAAGCTTATAGCCCTATAAGCGCGTATTAAGGAGCTAAAGGAAATAAAACGCCTATAAGACCGCGTTATATAATTAGAGGAGGAAATTACTAAACGTGCTAGCGCTATTACTATCTATTTAAGAAAGTATTAACGGTCTTACTCCCTTAAATTAAACGGTAGTCGCGGTAGTAAGGTTAAGATTAAAAATATCGCTTAATTATCTTAACCTATTAATATATAGAAACGTTTATACTAGACTTACGATTTAGAGGACGCCTTTAAGGCAGCGCCTAGACGCTTTCGTCGTAATAAAATAAAGATCCTTTATATAGTAGATTATATATATAGCGACTATAAAGTAAGATAGCGCTAATACCTTAAAGAATAAACGCCGATTAACCGAACTAAATATAGTATAGATTAGGTATACTTTAAGGAATAAATACTTATCTTAATTAAGGATACTATAAATAGGGAGATACTATTAGCGATATAATTAAAGGAGGCTCGCTAATAAAAAGGCTAGTCCCCTTTAAAGTTTAGCTTATACCTTAACTCCTTAGAGAGGTATTTTAAACGCCTATTAGAAAAGGCGCGTACTCTTACGTTTTTCGCTAAGCTAGAGCTATAACTTTAAGACTAAATTAACCTTTATTCGATACTTATTTATACCTACTAATAAGAAGAGCTTATATAAGTCGCTTAACGATATTAAGATACTATTACTAATAAGAGGCGATATACTAATACTACTTTTACCTTTAAAGGAACTAGGAATAAAAGTAATACTATACCTTAAGGCGGTATATATAAGGGAAGGAATTAGAGAGGCCGATAAGCTAGGCTAAATCGTTAAGGAAATACTACCGATTCGACTAATAACTAGTAAGCTAGCGATATACCTACTAAGGGCTAAACTAAGGGACGTTATTAAGGAAGAGGATCTTTTACTTAATCGGGAATTATATATTTCTAATATAATAAGCTAGGATACCTATATATAGAATATACTAATTCTTTAAAGGTAGAAACCCTAGTAAAGACTCTTAGACTTAATACTATAAAATAAGGAAAAAGTAAGATATTAAGGTAAACGCCTCTTCTTTAATAAACTTAATACTTATAAGATAGTTACTTAAAACTCCTATAACGATATTAAGGCGAAACCTTATTAAAGTTACTATATACCTAGATACTTATAGTACTATTAACCTTATAGATATATACTTTACCTAATAGTAGGGATTACTATAAGTAACGCTATTATACCTTAAGTTATTAAGGCTTAGTAATAGTAGGGTAAGGGAGTATAAAGTATAATTAGTACCGCTCTAAATAATAAATATAAGAGGCACTAAAAAGATAATTACTTATTTTTATATTAGTACCGATAAGTTAACGCTAAATAATTAAGTACTAATCCTTTTATTAGTTACTACCTTAAAAGATAAACGTATTTATATTATCCTATAGAAATAATAGTAGTAGTTTAAGTATTAATTAAGTAGCGAAACCCTATAAAATCCCTATAGATTCCTTTAAGAATATAGGAATAAGGTAAGGGTATATATAATAGCGCTTAACCCTAAGCTAATCCTACTACTAAATAAAGATAAGGATAAAGGGATTTTATAGGAAAAATAGGCCGAAATCCTATTAACTCTTTACCGGTTTAAAGATACCTTCTTAGCTAATAAATCTAATTTATTACTAGCTAAAAAGGGAACGGATTACTTAATTAATTTAATCTTTAATATAGAACCTATTTATAAACCGATTTACCCTTTATTATAAAGGGAACTCTAAGTATTACGCGACTAGATCTAAGATATAATAAAAAGGAAAATAATCTAAGAGTTAAAGAGCTTAGCTAGGGCGCTTATCCTTTTTATTTTAAAAAAGGATAGTACCTTATAGCTATATATAGACTACTAAGGACTTAACTAAGTTATATAAAAGAATCGGTACCCTTTACCCTTTATTTTAGAGATTATTAACCGCTATTAAGGAGCTAAGTATTTTTCTAAGATTAATATATAAAATATATATTAACGTATTTAAATTTAAGAAGGAGATAAATAAAAGACTACTTTCTAAACGCGTTATAGATATTTTAAATACTTAGTAATACCCTTTAGACTTACTAATATACTAGATATATTTTAGAGCTATATCTATTAAGCGCTTAAAGGGCTTATAGATATAATCTATATAGTCTACCTTAATAATATCCTTATATACTTTAAGATAAGAGAAGAATATACTAAATACTTAGGATAAGTAATAGAAAGGCTAAGGGCTATAGAGCTCTATATAAAACTATCGAAGTATATCTTTTATTAATAGTTAGTTAAGTTCCTTAGGTTTATATTATCTATTAATAGGGTATTAATAGACTATTAATAAGTAAAGGTAATAGCGTAATAGCCTAAACCTATAACCTACTATAATATTTAGGTTTTCCTTAGGTTCTATAATTTTTACTAACGATTTATATATAAGTACTTAAGAGTTATAGCGCCCTTAACTATATTATTAAAGGGGAGTAAGAATAAGAAGAAGCTAAGGAGTATAAAGCTAAACCTTACTAAAAGGGTAGCGTTTTAGGCTCTTAAAGATACTTTTTAAGGAGCCCTACTCCTTTAATATTATAATCTAGAAAGACGTATTTATATCGAAATAAATATATTATAATTCGCGATAGTAGGGATTATCTCTTAACCTAATAACGAAGGGCGTTACTATCCGATCGTATTTTAATTAAGGAAGTTTACTAAAGCTAAACTTAATTATAGTATTTTAGACTAAGAACTCTTTACTATTATTAAGTTATTTAAATACTAGCAATATTATATTAAAGGGGCAGCGTATAAAGTAAAGGTATTATTAGACTATTATAACCTTTAGACGTTTATATACTAGACCTCCTTAAATAAGAGGTAAGTAAGATAGTATATATATTTAGTACTATTTAACTTTATAATTAAGTATTATATAGGTAAATCTAACTAAGCGGACGCGCTATTAAGAATACCTAGATATAAGGGCGAGAAGACCTTATCTATAGAACTATTACTAGAGCTATAAGCAAAACTAGCTACTATTAATACCGTATTTATATAAAGAAATAATAAGGTATTTTTATAAGTAAAGAGATACTTAACCTTAAGTTAATATAAGCGTAGTAAAGTGCCTTTATATAAAGAAAATATATAAGCTTATTTATAGCGAAACTATAATAATTTAAGCGCGAGACCTAAATAATTAGCCGATTAAGCTAAAGAGAGAGCTAGTTATAAATAGTTACTCTTAAGGAAAACCGCTAAAGAAGCGGCCTACTATATAAAGGTTTATATAGTAAAAGTTCTAGAACCGTTACTAGAGTTACTAAAATATACTTAGTCGGTTAACGTAGCGATTAGTAGGCTAAAAGAGACTAAAGACTTCTTAAAAAGGAAGGGTTTCTAGTTAATACGCTTAGATAAACTACTACTATAAAAGGGTTATATTATAGTACCTTTAAAGGTAGCCTTATAGTAAGAGCTAATATAGCTCTTTTATAATAATCCGTTAGTAAGATACTTTAGCTCTTAATATACTAGCGAACTACTAGTAAGGAACTTCTACTAAGATAGAATAATAAAAGATATAAATAAATATATTTAGTTATACTTAGTATATTAAGGTATAGTATTTAAGAGGCATCGCCCTTATAGTACTATATAATCGTTACTATATCTTATATAACTATAAGAAGAATTATTAATAGACTTTACTATAGGTCTACCTAAAGTATAGTATAATAAATAAAACGTTAATATAATCTTAGTAATTATAAACTAATATACTAAGTATTGCTTTTTCTTTCCTATTTCTAAGATAATAATAGCCTTAAAGCTAGTAGAATTATTCTATTACTAAGTTAAATTAGTATATAAACCTCTAAAAGGTATTATCTTAGATAGAGGGTCCCTATTTATAAGTAAGTTTTAGTTAGATCTCTATTTTATCTTATAAGTAAAATATAGGCTATCGATAGTATTTTACTTATAAACTAATAGGTAAATAAAATAAATAAACTAAGCTATATAGTATTATTTAAGATACTTTATTAACTTAGAATAAACTAACTAAGCGTTACTCCTATATATTACTTAATTTATATATAATAATATAAAGAACGCGATAACTAGGTTATTACTTAACGAAGTATTAATAGGTTACTAACTAAACTTCTATATTAATACCGAGGATAATATTATTTAAAAGGGGGTACCTAAAGTAAAAGTAAGAGTTACTAGGCTATAGGAGCTATAAAAGAGGCTTAAGGAATACTAAGGAAAGGCTATTAAATTATAAGTAAAATACTACGATTTAAGGCACTAACCGCTTATACTAAAAGTAAGAGACCTTATAGTATTATCGATAAAGAACTTACGCTTTAAGGACGAAAAAAGAAAACTCTTACCTAAGTATATTAGACCGTTTTAGGTCCTATAAGCTATTAGAAAGTAAGTAAATTATATTATACTCCCTAAGAAGTACTTACGCCTCTATAACGTTTTCTATATTAATCTCTTAGAGCTATAAAAAGAGCGTAAAGGCACCTATAAAGATAGCGAAACCCTATTAATACTAAACTTAAAGGACGATAAAAGTAAATAGGAAGTCTAAGAGATTAAAGACTAAAAGAGATTTAAGGGCGATACCTTTTTCCTTATTAAATAAAAAGGATAGCTAGCTAAGTATAACTAATAAGTCGATACTAAAGATATAGCGAATAGCTAAGACCTTATTAAAGAATATACTACTTACTTAACTAGGAAAAAGAGGCATAAAACTAAGTAAGGTAGGGAAACCTATTAGCGTAGGGAGGCGCTATTAAATTAGTAATAAATCCCTACTAAATCGCTACTAACTTATTAATATATTAGTACGCTTAAACGTCTTATAACTATATATAAAATAGTAAAATAAGAGAATAAGGGAAAACTATCTATACTACCTATTAAATATTATTAAGGAAAATAAAACTAAACTATAACTCTATTAAGGCCCTAATAATAAAAAAGAGAAGGATAGTTATAGCTAAATAAAAGAAAGATAAGACCTATTTATTACTTTTAACTACCCCTTTTCTTTACTAGCGTAGCGGGAACTAACCGAGGCGCCCATTTTACTATACTAAATACCTCTAGAAATACTAGAACTACCTTATCCTTTACTCCTTCCTTATCCTCCGCGTTAAGACCTATCTCTATTAGTATAGTACTTACCTTAGCCTTAGTAAATAGTAAGGCGTATTACTATAAAGTATAGCCTATATCGCTATCGATAAAGTAGAGTTTTAACTAGGATTCCTAAGCCTAGTACTCTAGGCTTATATAGGCGATATCGAATAAGGGCATAGGGTTAAGGTAAATAATAAGCTCGCGGCGCTTATTAATTAGCGTATAGTAGTTAGTATACTTAACTTAATATATCGTTAGGCGGTCGCTAATAAAAGGGTTAGATAAAACTTATAATAGTAGACTTTTATATACCTATAGTCTTAAAGGACTTATAATAGGCTATCTTAGCGGTGTTAAAAGCCTTAGCTAAATACTATACTATAATAGTAAGACGGCGCTAATTAGCCTCCTTAAAAATAAGTACGCCTATATCCGAGCTATCGTCCTTAGTATCCTTATTACCGGTCTTTAGCTTATTAAGCTTATATAAGTACTTAATAATAGCGACTATATTAGCTTAGTTATTAGATATAAGAGTAGCGGCCTTAAGAAGGATTAGCTTATTAATTATAATATTTAAAGTTAAGGGGAAACTTACTTAGTTATAAGTCGCGGTACGTTTATAGTATTACTTATAGCGCGTCGAGGAAACCCCTAAGAAAATATAGCTAATTAAGAGTACCTTAATAAGCTTAGGCTCGGTTATATTATACTCCTTAACGACCGTCCTAAAATAGTATATATACTAGAGCTTACGAGGGATAACCCTATAGGCCCTAACTAAGCGGGCTTTAGCCTTAGATCGGGTACGCTTTTTTATAAGAGCGCGACCGCCTTATACCGCTGCCTAGGTACCCTTATCTTTAGCGCTACCGTTCTTAGGTTTATTAATAGGAGGAGTTAGATCGCGGCCGTTTTTATTATTACTATTATCGTTATCTTAGCCCTTATTTAGCTAAGTATCGGGATAGTCTTAGCCCTTATTTAGCTAGGCCTCGTCGTTAATATTAGCCTACTTATTTTAAGGAGCAGCCTAGGCGATAATCTCCTATTAGCTAGAGCCGCCCTATTAAGATAGAGTAGCTAGGTTATCGGCACTTACTTAAGAGCGCTTAAGCACGATCTCCTCGCTAGTATTAATATCGCTAATAAGGGTAATAAACTTATAAGTTTCCTAGCCTATAGAGGTAGGCTTATCGATAGCTAGAGTTAAGGTATTTAGCGGGGTAATAGGAGCACGACCCTCGCTAATATTAGGTCCTAGACTAAAAGTCTCCTAGGACTAGGATTCCCTTATACTTTTCTTAGCTTTTTTTATAAAGAGGGAACTAGCGTTACTATAAGACTTCTAAGCTATTCGCTTACGCTTTAAAGGTAAACCCGCTACTACCTACTCCTATATATAGTATAAGAAATCGGCGTTATAGTTCTTTATCTTCTTTAGTATAAAAGGTATTATTATTAATAAATCGTTAATAAAAAGTAATATAAAAAGGTATAAGGGATTAATAAAAAAAGGTATAAAACTCTATAATAATCGTAAGCGGAAGAGTTAAAGAAAAAAAGAAAATAAAAGAAGTAGGAGATATATATATACGCTCTTTATATTATAATTACGCGGCCGATATATAAGCGATACTATAACGGTTACTTAGTAGTAACCGTTAATATAATAACTATTAATATTATAGAGTATAGACTAACGTATACTTATATAGGCATATATATAAGATATATAACCGAAACTACCTCTCTTTCTAACTAAATATATATAGTATAGTAAAAGTAATATATATTAAAGATATAGCCGAGACGTCTATATAAGAAGGGAGATAATTATAAGAGCGCTACTAAGAGGTATAGGCTAATAAAGTACTTAGTACTAATATATTAGTAGGGTATTAGTAGGGAATCGTGCCTACCCCGCTTATATATTATAGACCTCTTTCTACTTTAACTAAAGAGAAAAAGTCCCTTTTCTTATAAGCTTTAGTCTTATAATAAGAAGAATATAATATATATAGCATAGTACCTCTAGCTATCTTTACTACCTAACTAATTATACCGTAATATATATTCCCTTATATAATACTTTAAAGAATAAACGCCGATCGACTAAACTAAATATAGTATAGATTAAGTATACTTTAAAGAATAGATACTTATCTTAATTAAGGATACTATAAATAGGGAGATACTATTAGCGATATAATTAAAAGAGGCTTACTAATAAGAAGGCTAGTCCCCCTTAAAGTTTAGCTTATACCTTAACTCCTTAAAGAGGTATTTTAAACGCTTATTAAAAAAGGTATATACTCTTATATTTTTCGCTAAGTTAGAGCTATAACTTTAAGACTAAATTAACCTTTACTTAATACTTATTTATACCTACTAATAGGAAGAGCTTTTATAAGTCGCCTAATAATATTAAGATACTACTATTAATAAGAAGCAACGTACTAATACTACTTTTACCTTTAAAGGAACTAAGAATAGAAATAGTATTATACCCTAAGGTAGTATATATAAGGGAAGGAATTAAAGAGGCTAATAAGCTAGGCCGAATTATTAAGGAAATACTACCGATTTAACTAATAACTAGTAAGCTAGCAATATACTTACTAAGGGCTAAACTAAGGGATATTATTAAGGAAGAGGATCGTTTACTTAATTAGGAATTATATATTTCTAATATAATAAGCTAAGATACCTATTTATAGAATATATTAATTCTTTAAAAGTAAAAACCCTAGTAAAGACTCTTAGACTTAATACTATAAAATAGGGAAAAAGTAAGATATTAAAGTAAACGCCTCTCCCTTAGTAAACTTAATACTTATAAGATAGTTACTTAAAACTCCTATAATAATATTAAGGCAAAACCCTATTAAAGTCCCTATATACTTAAATACTTATAGTACTATTAACCTTATAGATATATACTTTACCTAATAGTAAGGATTATTATAAGTAGCGCTATTATACCTTAAGTTATTAAGGCTTAATAATAGTAAGGTAAGGGAGTATAAAGTATAGTTAGTACTACTTTAAATAATAAATATAAAAGGTATTAAAAAGATAATTACTTATTTTTATATTAGTACTAATAAGTTAATACTAAATAATTAGGTATTAATCCTTTTATTAGTTACTACCTTAAAGGATAAATATATCTATATTATCCTATAGAAATAATAGTAGTAGTTTAAGTATTAACTAAGTAGCGAAAACTTATAAAACCCTTATAGATTCCTTTAAGAATATAAGAACGAATTAAGGGTATATATAATAGCGCTTAATCCTAAGCTAATCCTACTACTAGATAAAGATAAAGATAAAGGGATTTTATAAGAAGAATAGGCCGAAATCCTACTAACTCTTTACTAGTTTAAAGATACTTTCTTAGCTAATAAATCCGACTTACTACTAGCTAAAAAGGGAATAGATTACTTAATTAATTTAGTCCTTAATATAGAACCCCCTTATAAACTAATTTACCCTTTATTATAAAAGGAACTTTAAGTATTACGCGATTAAATCTAAGACGCAATAAAAAGGAAAATAATCTAGGAGTTAAAAAGCCTAGCTAGGGCGCCTATCCTTTTTATTTTAAAAGGGGATAGTACCTTATAGTTATATATAGACTACTAAGGACTTAACTAAGTTATATAAAAGAATTAGTACCCTTTACCTTTTATTTTAAAGATTATTAACCGCTACTAAAGAGCTAAGTATTTTTCTAAGATTAATATATAGAATACGTATTAATATATTTAGATTTAAGAAGGAGATAAATAAAAGACCGCTTTCTAAATATATTATAAATATTTCGAATACCTAGTAATACCCTTTAAACTTACTAATATACTAGCTATATTTTAAAGCTATATTTATTAAGCGCTTAAGGGCTTATAAATATAATTTATATAGTCTACCTTAATAATATCCTTATATACTCTAAGATAAGAGAAGAATATATTAAATACTTAAGATAAGTAATAAAAAGGCTAAGGGCTATAGAGCTCTATATAAAACTATTAAAGTATATCTTTTATTAATAGTTAGTTAAGTTCCTTAGGTTTATTTTATCTATTAATAAGGTATTAATAAACCCTTAATAGGTAGAAGTAATAGCTTAATAGCCTAAACCTATAACCTACTATAATATTTAGGTTTTCCTTAGGTTCTATTATTTTTACTAATAATTTATATATAGGTATTTTAAAGTTATAGCGCCCTTAACTATATTATTAAAGGGGAGTAAGAATAAAAAGAAGCTAGGAAGTATAGAGCTAAACCTTATTAAATAAGTAGCTTTTTAAGCTCTTAAAGGTACTTTTTAAGGAGCCTTACTCCTTTAATATTATAATCTAAAAAGACGTATTTATATTAAAATAGATATATTATAATTCGCGATAGTAAGAATTATCTCTTAACTTAATAATAAAGGGCGTTACTATCTAATTATATTTTAATTAAGGACGTTTACTAGAGCTAAACTTAATTATAGTATTTTAAACTAAGAACTATTCGCTATCGTTAAGTTATTTAAATACTAGCGATATTATATCGAAGGGGTAGCGTATAAAGTAAAGGTATTATCGGACTATTATAACCTTTAGACGTTTATATACTAGACCTCCTTAAATAGGAAGTAAGTAAGATAGTATATATATTTAGTATTATTTAACTTTATAATTAAGTATTATATAAGTAAATTAAATCTAGCGGACGCGCTATTAAGAATACTTAAATATAAAGGCGAGAAGCCCTTATTTATAAAACTATTACTAAAGCTATAAGTAAAGGTAGCTACTATTAATACTATATTTATATAGAGAAATAATAAGGCGTTTTTATAAGTAAAGAAATACTTAACCTTAAGTTAATATAAGTATAGTAAAGTACCTTTATATAAGGAAAATATATAAGCTTATTTATAGCGAAACTATAATAATTTAAGCGCGAGACCTAAACGATTAGCCGATTAAGCTAAAGAGAAAGCTAGTTATAAATAGTTACTTTTAAGGAAGACCGCTAAAGAAGCGGCCTACTATATAAAGGTTTATATAGTAAAGTTCTAAAACTATTACTAAAGTTACTAAAACGTACTTAGTTAGTTAATATAGCGATTAGTAAGCTAAAGGAGACTAAAGACTTCTTAAAAGAAAAGGGTTTTTAGTTAGTACGCTTAAATAGACTATTATTATAGAAGGGTTATATTATAGTACCTTTAAAGGTAGCTTTATAGTAAGAGCTAATATAGCTCTTTTATAATAATTTATTAGTAAGATAATTTAGCTCTTAATATACTAGTAAACTACTAGTAAGGAACTTTTATTAAGATAGAATAATAAAAGATATAAATAAATATATCTAGTTATACTTAGTATATTAAGGTATAGTATCTAGGAGGCATCGCCCTTATAGTACTATATAATCGTTACTATATCTTATACGACTATAGGAAGAATTATTAATAGACTTTACTATAGGTCTACTTAAAGTATAGTATAATAAATAAGACGTTAATATAATCTTAGTAATTATAGACCGATATACTAAGTATTACCTTTTCTTTCTTATCTTTAAGATAATAATAGCTCTAAAGCTAGTAGAATTATTCTATTACTAAGTTAAATTAGTATATAAACCTTTAAAAGGTATTATCTTAGATAGAGGGTCTTTATTTATAAGTAAGTTTTAGTTAAATCTTTATTTTATCTTATAAGTAAAACGTAAGCTATTAATAGTATTTTACCTATAAACTAATAGGTAAATAGAATAAATAAACTAAGCTATATAGTACTACTTAAGATACTTTACTAACTTAAAATAAACTAACTAAGCGTTACTTTTATATATTACTTAATTTATATATAATAATATAAAGAATATAATAACTAAGTTATTACTTAATAAAGCGTTAATAGGTTATTAACTAAACTTCTATATTAATACTAAGAACGATATTATTTAAAGGGGGGTACCTAAAGTAAGAGTAAGAGTTACTAAGCTATAAAAGCTATAAAAGAGGCTTAAAGAATACTAAGGAAAGGCTATTAAATCGTAAGCGAAATACTATAATTTAAGGTACTAACCGCTTATACTCAAAGTAAGAGACCTTATAGTACTATCGATAAAGAACTTACGCTTTAAAGATAAAAAAAAAAACTCTTACCTAAGTATATTAGACTATTTTAAGTCTTATAAGCTATTAGAAAGTAAGTATATTATTTTATACTCTTTAAGAAGTACTTATACTTTTATAACGTTTTCTATATTAGTCTTTTAAAGCTATAAAAGGAGTAAAAAGGTACTTATAAAGATAGCGAAACCTTATTAATACTAGACTTAGAGAATAATAAAGGTAAATAAAAAGTCTAAGAGATTAAAAACTAAAGAAAATATAAGGGCGATACCTTTTTCCTTATTAAATAGAAAGGATAGCTAGCTAAGTATAACTAATAAGTCGATACTAAAAATATAGTAAATAGCTAAGACCTTATTAAAGAATATACTACTTACTTAACTAAGAAAAAGAAGTATATAACTAAGTAAAGTAAGGAAACCTATTAATATAAAGAGACGCTACTAAATTAATAATAAATCCCTACTAAATCGCTATTAACTTATTAACGTATTAGTACGCTTAAATATCTTATAACTATATATAAAATAGTAAAATAAGAAAATAAGGGAAAACTATTTATACTACCTATTAAATATTATTAAGGAAAATAAAACTAAACTATAACTCTATTAAGACCTTAACGATAAAGGAAAGAAGGATAGTTATAACTAAATAAAAGAAAGATAAGACTTATTTATTACTTTTAACTACCCCTCTTTTTTACTAGCGTAGTAGGAACTAACTAAAGCACCCCCTCTAGTATATTATATACTTCTAGAAATACTAAAACTACCCTATCCTCCGCTCCTTCCTTATCCTTTATATTAAGACCTATATTTATTAGTATAGTATTTACCTTAGCTTTAGTAAATAGTAAGGCGTATTATTATAAAGTATAGCTTATATTACTATTAATAAGGTAGAGTTTTAACTAAGATTCCTAGGCCTAGTACTCTAGGCTTATATAAGCGATATTAAATAAGGGCATAGGGTTAAGGTAAATAATAAGCTCGTAGCGCTTATTAATTAGTATATAATAGTTAGTATACTTAACCTAATATATTATTAAGCGGTCGCTAATAAAAGGGTTAGATAAAACTTATAATAATAGACTTCTATATACTTATAGTCTTTAAGGACTTATAATAAGCTATCTTAGTAGCGTTAAAAGCCTTAGTTAAATACTATACCGTAATAGTAAGATAGCGCCGATTAGCCTCCTTAAAAATAAGCACGCTTATATTTAAGCTATTATCCTTGGTATCCTTATTACTAGTCTTTAGCTTATTAAGCTCGCGTAGGTACTTAACGATAATAACTATATTAGCCCGGTTACTAAATATAAGAGTAGCGGCCTTAAAAAGGATTAGCTTATTAATTATAATATTTAAAGTTAAAGGGAAACTTACTTAGTTATAGGTCGCGGTATATCTATAGTACTACTTATAGCGCGTTAAGAAAACCGCTAAGAAAAAATAGCTAATTAAGAGTACCTTAATAAGCTTAGGCTTAGTTATACTATACTCCTTAATAACCGTCCTAAAATAATATATATACTAAAGCTTATAAGGGATAACCCCTTAGGCCTTAACTAAGCGGGCTTTAGCCTTAGATTAGGTATACTTTTTATAAGAGCGCGACCGCTTTATACCGCCGCTTAAGTACCTTTATCTCTAGCGCCGCTATTCTTAGGTTTATTAGTAAGAGGAGTTAGATCGCGGCCGTTTTTATTATTACTATTATTATTATCTTAGCCCTCGTTTAGCTAGGTATTAAGATAGTCTTAGCCCTTATTTAGCTAAGCCTTATTATTAATATTAGCCTATTTATTTTAAGGAGCGGCCTAGGTAATAATCTCCTATTAACTAGAGCCGCCTTATTAAGATAAAGTAGCTAAGTTATTAGTACTTACTTAAGAGCGCTTAAGTATAACCTCCTTACTAATATTAATATCGCTAATAAAGGTAATAAACTTATAAGTTTCCTAGCTTATAAAAGTAAGCTTATTAATAGTTAAAGTTAGGGTATTTAGCGGGGTAATAAAGGCACGACCTTTACTAATATTAGGTCTTAGACTAAAAGTCTCTTAAGGCTAAGATTCCCCTATACCTTTCTTAGCTTTCTTTACTAAAAGGGAACTAATATTACTATAAGACTTCTAGGCTAATCGCTTATACTTTAAGGGTAAACCTACTATTACTTACTCTTATATATAGCGTAGGAAATTAGCGTTATAGTTCTTTATTTTCTTTAGTATAAAAGGTATTATTATTAATAAATCGTTAATAAAAAGTAATATAAAAAAGTATAAAAGATTAATAAAAAAAGGTATAAAACTTTATAATAATTATAAGCGGAAGAGTTAAAGAAGAAAATAAAATAAAAAAAGTAAGAGATATATACGCACGCTTTTTATTTTATAGTTATATAGCCGATATATAAGTAATACTATAATAGTTACTTAGTAGTAACCGCTAATATAATAACTATTAATAGTATAAAGTATAGACTAATATATACTTATATAAGCGTATATATATAATATATAACTAAAACTACCTCTTTTCTTAACCGAATATATATAGTATAGTAAAAGTAATATATATTAAAGATATAGCTAAAACGTCTATATAAGAGGGGAGATAATTATAAGAGCGCTACTAAGAGGTATAAGCTAATAAAGTACTTAGGTATATAATACTAATATATTAGTAGGGTATTAGTAGGGAATTATACTTACCTTACTTATATATTATAGACTACTTATTATTTTAATAAAAGATAAGAAATCCCTCTTCTTATAAGCTTTAGTCTTATAATAAAGAGAATATAATATATATAGTATAGTACCTCTAGCTATCTTTACTACCTAACTAATCGTACTATAATATATATTCCCTTATACCTTTCCTATAGTCTTAAAGGAACGCTCCTTAGTAAAGTCCCTCTTTATTTAATCTTACTAAAAAGTTAATAACTCTAGTTATATACCTTTATTTATATATAAAGTAACTAAGGTTAAAGGTAGGAGCGGTAAACTTAATTAAATACTCCCTATCGTTTAGGTATTTATAGTACTTTATATATCTATCTTTTATATCTTTAATAGGTTCCCCTTAATAGTTAGTATAAACTAATAATAGGTAAGGTAAGAGGTATACCGCGTTCTTAATACCTCTTATTAAGATTTTAATTATCGCGCTAAGGCTAAAGCTTATAGCTTATTATTTATCGATAGCTTTATAGAGAAAGTTATATATATTAACGATATACTCTTCCTAGTAAGCCTTATTCTTAGTAAATCTATTTATCTTTTTAACGCCCTTATATATTATCTAAGCGTCTTTAAGGGTAATATCTTACTATCTAATAAGGCCCGTTAGTATTAAGTGCTAACGATCTCTATAAATATACTGAGGTTACTTTTACTTATAAACGTTTTATTAGTCTTAGTCTATAAACTTTTCTTTATCTTTAGCGTAAAAGCGCTTTTCGCTGCCTTTTACTTTAACTTTACTATAATAAGTAAGTAAAATAAAGCTCTTACTCTTAAATAGTAATACGCTAAAAAAGATAGTAGTACTTTTAAGGAGGTCTATAGCTAGGCCTAGGATACTATTTAGGTTCGCCGCTATATCTTAGGAAAGGGTAAAGTAAGCGAAAGAAAGGGAGAAAATAAGATTAAATAGTTAAGGTAAGTAGTTTTAAGTTATAACGCTAAGAAGCTAAGAGGGTTATATATATATATATAAGAGTTATATTAGTAAAGGGGATCGTTATAAGTAAGGAAGCGTATAAAGTATATATATATATATATATAGAAGGAAGAAGAAGGAAGGAAGAAGGAGGGTATAGTAAGAAAAATAAATAGTTATTAAAGCGCGCGGTTATTAGTTACTTTAGCTAGCCTTTATAGTAGTAAGGTCTTAGGTATATTTAGGGGTTACGCTTAAATAGCTTCTTTTATAAGTTATTATTTAAGGAGCTATTTAATCTCTACCTTTTTCTTTCCCTTTTTACTCTTTTTATTCCTTTTCTTTCTCTTTTCTTTTCTATCTTTTTTATTTTTCTAGACCGCTACCTTTTATCTTCTTCTTTTATAACTACCTTTTCTTTCTTATTATATCTTATAAGACCGCTAAACTTAAAACTAAAGAGCTATTAAATATCGTTAACTTCTTTTTAACTACTCTTTTATAACCTTCCCTTATTACTATTACTCTTTTTACTTAAAATTATTATACTAAGGTCTTTCCTTTTTATATAGAGTACTTTTAAGTAATAACTATCTAACTTATTTAATCTCGCTTAGCTCGTTTTAACTATCTTCTTTTATAGATCTATAATTACTTTAAGACCTAGGTTTATAGTAAAAATAATATTAGTTACTAAGGGTTTCTAATTTATATAGAAATTACTTTTCGGTTATAGGTTCCGTTAAAAGCTCTTAATATTATTAAGACTAAAGCGCGAGGTCGCTCTCCTCTCTCTTACTTTCTCGAGAGCACGCTAGGTCGGTATAATTAAATCGTCTTTTATACTCTTTATTATAAACGTTAGCTAGTAACTTATATCCTTATAGAAATCGCTTAATTATATAGATACTTCTTTTCTTAGCTTAGTTTAAGGTAGTAAGAATACTCTTAAGTAGTCTTAATTATTTTATATAGAACTTATAACCCTTGCTTTTATTAAGGATATATTTAAACTTATAAAATAACTATAACTTCCGCTTATAAGTATATTATATTTCCTTTTTATAAGTATATCTCTCTTTTAAGTACTATTAGCGGCTCTTACGCTAACTATATCTAGGATTTAACTAAGGGCCTATTTACGAATAATAGTACTTCCTTAGAAACTATAGGGCTACTTATAACCTTAATAGATTCGCTAACTATATATATAGTTATAATTTCTATATTAACCTTAAGACTAATAAATTTTATAATAAGTATATTAGTAATAAGACTTCCTTTTATCTTCTTTATAATATCCTTAATCCCTTTAGTCCTACTAAGGATTTAGAGGAAAGAGAGGAAATTAACCTTATACTTATTTTACTTAAAAAGAGATTATATAGGTTTAATAAGCTCTCTCTTAAATAATAATTAAATAGTCTTTAAGTTCGCTTTATAATAGTCTATAATAAGTTTACTAAGAGTAGGTAGCCTTATTTAGTCGCTATATTTAATAGTAAAAGTTTTTCTCTTAAGGTTATATATATTTAATTTAGTAAGTTAAAAATATATTAAACTTATCTTATAAGCGCGTTTATTTTTACTATAGTAACTTTACCCCTTTATAATAAAGAATAAATATCCTTATCTATAAAGTAAAAAATCCTATTCTTAAAATAGGTAGGTAGTAAGAATATTTATTTTCTTACTTTATTATTTAATTATATCTTTATTCGTTTTCTTTAAGGTAGTAAAAGGTAAGTTATTATTAAGGAAGGGTAGGAAATATTATCTTTATTTACTTTAGGGAGCTTATAATAACCGGTATTATTCCTAAGGGATAAACCTATTAAGGGGTTTATATTAATAGATATAATAAGGCGTAGTTTAAGTAATAATAAGTATATTACGTTAGTAATAAGTTAGAAGTTATAGACTATAGACTATAACTAAGTAATTAAGTAATTAGAATTAAAGATAAGATTATAATAAAGATCGTAATAATTATAATATTAAAAGCTATTAAGCTATCTATTTAAAAGAGTAAAAGTAGGTAGCTATATATACTTATAGAGACTATCTTTAGATTATAGGCCTAGCTATAATCCCTAATATTAGATTATATAGAGCGTAGTAATCTCGTTAATCCTAGATTACTTAGATCTCTACGATCCCCTTAATCCTATATTTATTAGATAGTTATACTAACTATTTATCTATTAAACTATATTATATACTTAACGCGGTCGACCGTTAGTGGCTTAGTAGCTATAGTTATAATACGATATCTCCCCTCCTTTTAGTCTTATCTATAAGACTTACTATAGCTACCTTAGCCGCTATATATAAATATACTTTTATCGCGTTATATATAAGTATATTATTCCTTATTTCTTTATCCTTTTAGGATATACTACTAATAGTATATCTAGTTATATATTAAAAAATCGTTCCCGAAAAGCCTTTAAGCGCGCTACTCTTACCGAATATATCGACTTAAGTAAAGATCCTACTAATATACTATATACTTAATACTTTAAGGTAAAGAAGATAAATTATTAGATAGCTAAAAATTCTTCGAGCTATAATAATTATATTTCTAGTAGTCGTCCTTATTATAATAGTATTTTAATAGCCTCTTCTTATAAGTATCTTTTAATTCTTTCTATATATAGTAGCTAATATATTTCTTTTAGTAACTAAATTATTAGCGGAATAGTATAGGCTATATTTTAAAAAGGAGGAAGCTAAGGAAGCCTTATTAAAGCTTTAGGTATAACGTATAAACCTTTAGTCGTAAATATCTATCGCTATTAATTATTTAGCTTATATCTAAAAGATTTAAAATCGTATAAAGGAAAAGAGTTCTAAGTTATTTTATCGTAGTATCTAAAAAGTAAATACTAAGGATAGCGTTTTACCTACGCTTAATATATATAAGTATTAGGTAGTAAATAACTTATAATTATTAGGTATTCCTAATAAAGCGAATTAGTCTTTATTTAGTATTAGTAAGGAGTTTATAGATTTTAGTCCTTTAATCCCTTTTAAACCTTTTAGTAAAATTATTAAAATAAAGAGCTATAATAAGTTAAGTACTTAAGTAGTTCCTAGGTATTTTCCTTTAGTTTATATCCTATTTACTTAATAAGGTATTCTTATTACTAACCTTATTTTCTTATATCTAGTCTTTATTTTACTTTATATTCTTAATTATTATTAACTTTAATTTTTTCCTATAATTTAGCGTTTTATAGCGCTAGTTTTAATAATAAGATATAAAATACTAGGTATATTTATATTATTATTAGTAGCGAAAGTTTATAGTTAACTTTTAAAATAGTTTTCTTAACTTTAAACGGTCTAAGTTTCTTAAAATCTAATTTATTACTTAGTTATTTTATTTTAATATTTCGTTATATAAGGTAGACTATATCTCCCTCTTAAAAGATTAGTCCTTATAATCTTTTCCGATTATAGTAAGTAGATATTCGTTCTTTAATAAATTAAAGTTCTTATTATATTTCTTTATATAATTTTTATAGCTAATCTACTTATAATATCGCTCGTTTTACTTATAGTCCTTATCGAATAACCTTAAATACTTCTAGGTTATATCTATAATTAGTATATACTAGTTAGAGCTTAGTTATTTCTATAACTAAGCTATTATAAGCTAGTTACGTTATTAATAGCTATTTAACTTAATCGTTTTATTTATAGCTAATATAGTATCGTAAATATTATTTAAGCGTTTAGTTAAGTCGTTTTATTTATCTATCTAGTTATAAGTAATAAGCTATACTAAGCTTATATTTCGTCCTTAATTATATTATAAGAGTTTACTAAAGTTTAACTATAAATATACTTCCTTTATTAAAGATAATCTCGTTTAATAGTCTATAATTACTAATAATTATTTATAGGAATATATATACTAGCTCTTTTATATTACTTATTTCTTTATATAGTAAAAAGTACCTATACTTTATTAATCTATTAGTAATAATAAATATACTATTATACTTAACGTTAGTTATAAGTTCTTTTAATAGTAATAGCTTTATAATATAGTTAAAAGCTATTAAATCCTATAGTTTCTCTAGTACTAATAGCGGTTATAATTCTCTATATAGTTTATATCGTTTAGCTTTACTTTATATATAAAGTTTATATTCTTTAATAACTTATTATACTACTTCTTTAAGCTATAAGAAGTTATATTATCGTTTAATCTATTTTATTATTCTTTAGATTCCTTAGTATTTATATATTAGATATTTATATATATCTTATATAACTTTATCTTATAATTTTAATAGTATCTAGATTTTATTTTTATATATTAAAACTTCTAAATATTCTATATTATATTTATTTAATACTTTATATTCTTTTATCTATTTTAAGATCTTTTAGTATATTAAGTTATTAGGTTATACTTTAAATATTATATTTAGCTATTATTATTAATAGTTCCTAATTTTATTAATTTCTAAGAGCTATCTTTTTACTATAAGTGCCCTTATATTATAGTTACTTTATTAACTAAGGGTATTAGCTTAACTATTTTCTATTCCTTTTTTATAGATTATTTTATAGTTAAATTCTAATAAATATTTAGCTTATTAGATCTATTATCCGTTTAACTATTATATTATTATAAAGTATAAGATGTTTTTATAATTTATATAAACCTTAACTTTATACTTACTTTTAAGAAAGTAGTATTAAAATTCCTTAAAAGCTTAAATAGTTATAAGGAATTCTTTATTATAGATAAGGTAATTAAGTTCTATACTATATAGCTTCTTTAAATAAAATATAATCGGTTATATTCTTCCTTTATTATCTTTTTATCCGATTTATACTCTTAAAGTAAAGTCTAATATATTAGTTTTAAGTTCGATTTATCGTTTTAGATTAAAGGTAGTTAGAACTAGTTCTTATATAATTATAGTTTTAATATATTCGAAAACTTTATTAGCTTTATCGTCCTATATAAAATCTTTTTCCTTCTTTATTAAGTTATATAGTAGTATTATAATCTTTCTAAAATCTTTAATAAATTATTAATAGTAATTTATAAATCCTAGGAAACTTTATATATCCTTAACGTTCTTTAGTATTAGCTATTCTTTAACTAAGTTAATCTTATCTTATTATATTTATATCTCTCTTAGTAAGATCGTATATCTAAGGAAGTTTACTTCTTATATATAGAACTTACTTTTCTTTAGTTTAACTAGTAACTTTATATTCTAAAGTATATAAAGTACCTTATAGACGTATTCCTTATATTCTTTTAAGGTATCTAAGAAGATTAAGATATTATCTAAGTATACTACTATAAAGATATCTAAGTATTTATATAAGATATTATTAATTATTTATTAAAAGGTAGCTAGTATATTTATAAGTTTAAATAGTATTACTAAATATTTAAATAATTTAAATTTCGTTTTAAAAGCTATTATCTATTTATATCCCTTTTTTATATATATTAAGTTATAAGCGCTTTTAAGATTAAGGGCTATAAACTATTTTTTACTATATAGTTAATCTTATAGTTTTAATATAAGTAATAATAGTATTTAGTCCTTTATTATAATATCGTTTAAGCGTTTATAGTTAATAACTAGTTATAGCTTACTATTTTTCTTTAAAATAAATATAACTAGGTAGCTTACTTTAAATATTAACGTTTATATATATCCCTTTTATAGATTCTCGTTAAGGTAGTCGTATAGTATTTATAGTTACTTTTCGTTTAAGTTATAAATCTTATAGAACGTCGGCGTTATTCTATCCTTAAGATAAATTTTATAGTCTTATTAGCTATATTTAAGTAACCCTATCTTAAGTTCTTCCTTAAAGAGTTTATTATATTTCTAGTATTCCTAAGGGATATTCTTTATTTTATCTTATAAGCTTTATTCTTTCTTTTAAAAGCTAGTTTCTCTTAAATCGAGCTCTTTATTAATTTATGTAAGGTCTTTCCTTAGAGTAGTAATAACTCTTTAGATCTTTATATTATATCCTTTATTTTATTTATATTAAATACTAAGTTATATAGCTATATTAGTTAGTATATAGGTCTTATTAGTTAATTTTATTATATTTATTAGTTTAGTTACTATTTTCTTTATATTACTAAAGCCTATAATAATTTACTTAAATAGTTATCCTTTTATCCTATTTAATAGCTAAATTATTATAAAGTTTTACTTTCTATTAAATCTATTAGTCTTAGAAACTTATATCTTCGTTTTAATATAGCTAGCTAGTTTTTTAGTTAAGTAGTAGGTTGCTCTCCTATAGCTATAGAAGTCTTAATATAAGGTTATATTCTTTAATATCTATAATATTAAAGTTAACTTATTTATTATAGCCCTAAATATTAATATTAAGGTAATTAATCTCTATATTAATAATTCTATTATTATAGTTAAAGGCCTCTCCTTTAATATTTATAAGTTTATATAGATCCTTCTTATATCTTTATATAAGTCGGTAACGATTAATAACTCTAGGTAAAACGTAATTACCTATTACGCTATAGTCTAAAGGTATATATATATAATATCCTACGATTTAAATATCTAATACTATTTAGTTACTATAGCTTACTATTACTATATATAAGGTCCTTAGACCTTATTATATCGTACTAGTCTATAGCCTTTTTATAAATAGTATACCTTATTTTTTATTTAGTCCTTATTTATTTTATTTAGGTATTCTTCTTTAATTTATTATTAATATTATTTCTTTATATTTTCGTTATATAGTATTATATTAAGGCTTAAGAGACTAATTTCTTATAGCTAATTAAAGATTTCTTATTTCTCGACGCTATATTAGTTATATTATTATCACGAAAAAGATATAGCCGCCTATTAGATATAAGCGACAGCGTTAATTAACGCATATAGTATACGCGATATACCCCCTTAGGGATATCGGGTTAATTCGTCCCGGGATACCTAGATATCCTAGACCATAGCGGGAATTTTTATATAGGCAGGCCCTATGCTAAAACCGCGCTTAATTGCGCTAGCGGGACTCGAACCACGGGCCTTCGGGTAATACGCGCCAGGCTAGCTAGAAGTACGTGCGCAGTTACCGGGAAGTTCCCGGAGGGGTAACCCCTCCGCCCGGGCTTATAACTATTACGAAAAAGATATAGCCGCCTATTAGATATAAGCGACAGCGTTAATTAACGTATATAGTATACGCGATAATTATACTACTTTATAATTAATTATATACTATACTTTATAATTTTATTTATTTTTATACTAAAGGTTAAGTTTTTATTTAGCGTCTTTTTACTTTTTATATAGTATTTCTATATTAACTTTTTCTTAGTTAAATATAGCTTATAGCTTTTATATATATTACTAATAATATTTTAGTATACTATTATATCGTTTATACTATACTTATACTTTTTTATATTTATAAACTTTATAGTTTAAGAATATATATTTACTATAATCTTTATTATTATATTTAACTTCTTATATAAGCCTTTAAAAGATTAATAGTTTAGATACCTTAAAGTAAGTAGCGCTATACTATTCTTTTATTTTAGTATATTTATAGATTTTATATATCTTTAAAAGATATCTTATTAATAAACCGTAATTACCGCGGTATTTAAATAGCGTGCTATAATTAAGTTCTAATAATATAACTTAGTCGTTTAGGTAGCGTTAATCGATTTTCTAGTAATTTAGTTCTATACTTAGGTAGGGTTTTAAAAGTACTTATCCCTTAAACCTAACTAAGAAGGTATTATATTATACCTTTATCTAAAAGTATATTATATAATCTAGGTAAACGTATAATATCTATAAAATATACTTATAGTGCTTATAAGTAAGTAGTATTTATAAATTATCTTTAAATTCTCCTTATAGTTACTATTCTTATTATAGAGCTATAAAGGTATCGATTATAGCGATAGCTATAATATAATCTCCTTTATATAGTACCGGTTAATACTAAATTAATATAGCTTATTAGTTTTCTATAAGAATTTAAGGTATTTATTAAGTTTTAATTTTAAGTATTTCTTTAAATTCTTTAAAGTATAGAGCGTATTCTTTAACTATAGTATTTTCCCTTAATAGTAAGGATAGTAATATAAGTTCGTTCTTATCTTTTATTTCTCTAAGTATTTCTTATTCTTTAAAGCTTATATCGTCGATACTTTATTATTCCTCCTTAGGTTATTATCTAAGTTTTATAAGTATAAAGGCTATATCTATATCTTCTTTATTATATTATTTATAGACTACCTATTATTATTATTGATTTTTATTTTATATATCTTCTTAGAATCGTTTACTATTCTTCTTAATTTAGTCTTAAAAGACTCTTTTAAGATAAGGGTATTTTAGTTTTATAAATTTAACTTATTTTTATATTTTAGGATCCCTTTACTATATTATTATAAGGGTTTTCCTTAGTAGCTTTAAGAACTATTTAGTACCGTTCTTATTACTTAAGTATACTATATATTCGTCGTTATAGTATATAGTCTAACTAAGGAGTTTATACTTTAGTTCCTATTTATTAGTAGCGTTTAGGTATTTCTTATATTTTAAGGCTAGTACTTAGTAGGTTTTCTTTTCCTTATAAGGTTATCTATATTCTTTAGAGTAATATCTAAGTTTCCTATAGTTAAAATACTTTCCTTTACTTTTTTATATTATATCTAGATCTATCTTACTTAGGTTAGTTATATAGGTAAGGTAATAAGAGTTTTACGCTTCTTTTTATAGTTAGCGCGTCGGTTAAAGTTATTCTTATAAGAAGGGTTTTAGTTTCCTCTTTCTTATTTCTTTTCTTAATATTATATATACTATTTATCGTCGATTTATACTACTATAGTAATATAGTCTAAGAGGTTATTAAGTCGATTTTCCTTATAGAGTTCGTCCTTAACTTCTTTTTTAAGCCTATCGTAGAATCGTAATATAAAAGGTTTATTATCTTAATTAAGTTTTAAGGTAATTTAATAGAACTTTATAGTATAATCTAATACTAAGATCCTTTATTAAAGTTCTTAAAGTTTTTATTTAGCTTCTTATTCCTTATTAGTTATTTTAAATACCTTTATAATAGCTTCTTTAAATCATTAGAAACTAGTAAAGACTTTATCTATCTTATTATCTCGTCGCCTTAGTTAGTTATCGAGAAAACCCCTTATAATAGGTCTAAACTAAGCGAGTACCGTTTTAAATAAATAATTTCCTATATAGAGTACCTTTTTAACTAGGTCTAAGAGTTTAGTAAGGTAAAACTAATAGTAAGCCTTAAGTTAAGTAAGAAAGTCTTAAAGTATACTATAAGTACTATCGAATAGGCCTAGCTATTTTAGTTTAACTACTTCTTTAAAGTCCTTAACTTATCTATTACCTCCTTTATTCCTAAGTAACTATACCTTATATCGAAGGGTAATAGTCTTATATATTATATCCTAAGGTAATATAATAGCTCTAGAGTTAGTTAATCTAGTTTACTATATAGGTATATTAATAGTTACGATATTACTTAGAGTAACGCGGTATTATACTAAATAAGAGCTTTTAATATATAATAACTAGTATTATTCCTAAGGGATAAACCTATTAAGGGGTTTATATTAGTAGATATAATAGGGTATAGTCTAAGTAGTAATAAGTATATTATATTAGTAATAAGTCGGAGGTTATAGACTATAGACTATAACTAGGTAATTAAGTAATTAGAATTAAAAATAAGATTATAATAGAGATCGTAATAATTATAATATTAAAAGCTATTAAGCTATCTATTTAAAAGAGTAAAAGTAGGTAGCTATATATACTTATAGAGACTATCCTTAGATTATAGGTCTAGCTATAATCCTTAATATTAGATTATATAAAGCGTAGTAATTTAGTTAATCCTAGATTACTTAGATCTCTACGATCCCCTTAATCTTATATTTATTAAATAGTTATAATAACTATTTATCTATTAGACCGTATTACGTACTTAACGCGGTCGACCGTTAGCGGCTTAGTAGCTATAGTCGTAATAAAGCTTTAAGTAGAAAATTTAAAATAATAAGGTAGTAAGTAAAGCGATTATAAATATCTTAGCTACTATAGTTATCCTTTAATTAGATAGTTAGATAGTACCTTAGTTACTAGTTAGGTTCTAATATACTTCTTATAATAGTTATTAATTTTTATCTTTACTGCCTTTTCCTTCCTAGCTCCTTTTTACCTCCTCCTTTTTTTATTAGATTAGCGTCTTTAAGGCTCTTATATAGAGATCCCTTTTTACTTTACTAAGTTATAGTAGCTAAACCTCGATTATATACCTTAGGCCTTTCTTAAGTATCTATAATTACTCTTTTTTCTCTTCTTAGCTTTAATCCTTCTAAGGTTTATTAAAGAGTTATTATAATTATAGTACTATTTAATCTAAGGCTTCTTTACTTAGTAAGAGTAGTAAATTATTTACTTTATTTATTATTTCTTTCTTCCTCCTCTTATTAAGAGTAATCTTATCTTAGAGTAACTAGTTATCCTTAGTAAAGTACTATTAACCTTCTTTATCTTTTTTAAACTTCTTTAAATACTCTCTTAAGATTATCTTATTAAGTATAATTCTATTTAAAGTTTTAATCTTATATACCTTAGACTACTCTAAGCGTAATACTACTTAAAAGGGACCGTTCTACTTTATTTAATACTTAGCTTACCTCCTTAAATTATTTAATCGTTTTATATTAAATAGTAAGATAAGGTCTTTAGGTTATAAGCTTTCTTTCCTTATTATATACTTATTAGCTTTATCTATTCTCTTTATTAATTAATTTCGATATCTTATTACTCTTTTCTTAGCTTCTTTTATATCTTTTTCTTTCCTTTTTAAAACTTATACTTATACTTTAAATAATTCTTCTCTTATCTTTACTTTATCTTAGTCGATTAGTTACTAAGTTAAGTATTCTACCTTAAGAGGTAGTACCGGTTCCTATCTATATAGTAAGTAGAAAGCTAATCTTTTATAAGACTCTTTAACTACTATTTAGTCTATAAGGATTACTTAGTTAAGGTATTTAATCTACTTACCTTTTTTCTCTACTATTTTTATAAGTACTATTATTAACCTTTAGTACCCTTATTTTACTACTATATTTACTTTTAGATTATATACTAAAGTTTAAATAACTTTAACGCTTATATCCTTTAAGATATACTTAAAGTCTTTCTTTATTTTAGGCCCTCTATTAATTATAGCGTATAGTATTATACTATACTTATAAATAATAAAGAGTATAAATTTAATTATAGCTCCTATAGTAATTTCTTTAACTAAGGTTACTTTTACTTATTTAATAAGGTTATCTTATACTTTTATAAGGTATAAATACTTATAATTAAATAGTATATACTAGCTATTAAAGTAAATCTTACTTATAGGGTAGCTAGGCGCGGTCGTAGTTATAACTTCCTAGGGTCTCTTAGTCGTAAAGTATTAGTATTCTTTATAAGAAGTAATTATACTATAAATATTATTCTAAAAGCTAGCTTACTAATACCTATTCTTTATAAATATATATATAACTTATCGTCCTTTATATCCTATTTACGCGTAGTACTTTACGATAATCCTTTTTTATTCTTTTAGGTTATCTACGACTAGTATAGGTCCCCTTTCTTCCTTCTTAGGGAGTCGCTAAAGCTTTTAATCTTTAACATAGAAATTTAGACTCTTTAAATATAGCTTCCTATAGTCTTATTTAAAAGGCCTACTAGCTATTTTAACGCTTAAAGGAAGTCTATAATTATCCTCGATTCCTTTAAGTAGTCCCCTTATAGCTTAGTCTATTATACTATATTTAAATAAAAGTCTATAAATTCTTTAATATTACTTTTTATTTCCCTATTTAATATATTAAAAGGTCCTTTAAGCTTTCTTAAGAGTTTATTAGCTATACTATTCTTCTTACCTTTAATATATTATATAGTAAAGTTAAAGAAGAAAATTTAGCTTATTTAATAAGTTACTATAGCTCTAAGGACGTTTTTAAGGGCACCTTTTAGTTAATTAACTAATACTTATATATTAGTTTCTAAGATAAAATATACGCTATATAGGTATATTCTTAGTCTCTTAAGCGTACTTAATATAGCCTTATACTCCCTCTTTATTATATTATATTTAGTTTTTACTAGTAACTATATTTTATTTTTAAACCTTATAAAGCGCTTCTTTCTATCGACGATTTATATTAAGACTGCCCCCTAGCTAAGTAAACTAGTATTATATATTAGAATAATATTTCCTCTTTTTAGGCTAACGTTAAGAGATACTAAAAAGACTAGATTAATAATAGCTTTCTTAAGGGCAGCTATTACTTTTACTTATTTATCTCCTTATTCCTAATAGACTTCTTTCTTTAATAGGTTTATAAAGGGTTTTACTAAAATAGCGAACTATTTAATTTAGATTCGATAGTATCCTATAATACTAAGGAAAGCTTTAATATATATTATATTAAGGTATCTTATCTATTCTTTAATTTTAATAACTTTAGCTTTTATAAGGCACCTTTTATTTATTCTATAAATATAACTAATAACTTTAGTTACTTACTAGTAGAATTTTAATTTAGCCCTTATAATCGTATAACTAAAGAGTTTAACGTTAACTAAGACTTTATTAAGGTTAATAAGGTATTCGAAGATAAATCTCCTTACTTTTAGCGCTACCTCTTTATTATTATATATTATATTAGGCCCTTTAATACCTATATTATTAAGTAAACTCCTATAGATATTTAGTATAAGGTCTTATAAGATTCTTTATATTATCCTTATAAATTAGCTAACTAAGTTTATAGCCCCTTAAGGGAGTATATATATACGTAAGAGGCTAATAAGTATCGTAAATATCGTTAAGTTATAGCTTTTAATATTAAGAGGAATCTAATTATAGCTTAAAAAAAGTCTAAGAGGGAAAGGATCTTATATATTAAGAAGTAGTCGCTAAACTTATCTATATTTAGTAGTAGGTTTATATCTCTTATTATAACGGTATTTATATATATAGCGGAATTAATTAAGCGTAGTCCTTTATCTTTCTTTACTACTAAGAAAAAGGGGTTCTTATAAGGCCTATACCCTTTTTTAAGGACTCCTATTTCTAGTTTAATTTTAAGGATATTAATAACTTTCTACTTTATCGCTTTTAAGATTAAGATTAAGGCTACTTACTACGCCTTATATTCTATTATCCTATTAACCTATAGGAGGGATATAGCTAGGTCGACTTTACCCTTTTCTATAAAGCCCTAGGATAACGCTACTTTTCTATTAAATAGAATACTATTAAAGATCCGGATTTTTACCTTTATAAGAAAGCCCTTAAATTATTTATAAATTACTTTAAGTCTCTTTTATATTAGCCGCTTTCCTTTTTATATACTTAAGGATTTTCCTATTAAGTATTCTTAGTAAGGTTTAGGCTATATCTTATCTTTAATAGTATTTTATTTAGTTTTCTTTTAGTTAAGGTCCCCTTTTAATATTAAGCCGTTTAATATAGTATCGTTAATAAGGTTAATCTTATTTACTTTTCTTTTAAAGAGAGTATTAACTCTTAGATTATATAATCTAATAGGTCGTTTCCTTCTTATCTTAACTTTAACCTTTTAGATCTTTTTAAACTTCTTTCTAGCTTTAATAATATTTTTCTTAAATTCTCCTATAGCTTCTATAACTATAACTTTAATAATCTCTTTTACTATTTTAGATTTAATAGCTAGAATCGCTTTATCTCCTTTATCTATAATTAATTACTATTATACTAGTACTATTAAGGGCTCGTTTATACTAATATAGGCTAGGTTAAGGACTTAGTTAGCGCCCCCTTTATAACTAAGGATCTTACTTTCTAGTAAGAAAATCTCGGCTATTAAGGTATTTATAAGAGGTTCTCTTTATAATTATTAAGTAGCTCCTAGGTTATTTTCTTTAACTTTTAATACTAAAGCCTAAAATACTTCTTAGGAGCTAGGTAGCTATTTCCTATATAGTTTCCTCGAGCTTTAGTCTTTTATATATATCTTTATTAACTATTAAGGTCGTAGTTTAAAAGGATTTTACTATATTAACCTTATTTAAAAGCTCTTATTTAATAGCTCTTACTACTAGCGTAACTACCTAAATAGTACTAATTTAATATTTAACCTATATATCGCCGTTCTTTAAGGAATAATTAAATAATATATACGCGGCTCTAATAAATAGTATATATAAGATAAAAGGGACTAAGACTCTATCTAGCGTAATATAAAGATAGATTAATATCTAAGCTATACTTAGATAGAGATTAGTCTTTACCTCCTTAACTATATCTATAAGGGACCTAGTATATACCGTTATTAATACTCTTATTAATAGGATTTTAGGCCTATATACGTTTATATATCTTTTAGTAATAAGGTTTCCGCGGCGCTGCCTTATTAACGGCTTCTATACTATTAGGCCTATACCGCTAGCTCTACCCTACCCTTTCCTATTAATCGTGCTAGCCTTACTAGCCCTATTATCTCTATACCTATTAGCCTAGGTAGCTAGAACCTAGCTCTATACTTATTAGCTAGCTAGCCGTTTAAATAGGGGCGCAACCTATTATATACGCCCTTAGGTAGCCGGCGGCTAGCCCGGACCTATGTAAGCCTTAGGTTACCCGTCCCCTCGGCCTTAAGTATCCTCCTTTACTAAGGGGTATATAAGGCGGTATCCCTCCCTTCCTCCTTCCCTTCCTTCTCTTCCTTCTTTAACTATAGTAATAGTAGTAATAAGTAAGTTCCGCTCTACTTAAGGTATTAGTTTATTCCTAGCTATATAAGCCGCTCTATTAACGTATACTTAATAGTAATAGCTATAGTAGTAATAATAGCCCTAATAATAGTAATAATAATAATAACGTTAACTAATAAGTTCCCCGCTTTATAGAGCGGGAGGCTATAATCTATAATACTAACTTCCGCGATAGATATATCTACCTCCCCCTCCCCCGCCTCCTCCTTCTTAGAGCGTGCGGAGTTATTCGTCGACGCCGTACTAGGCACGGCCGACGACGACTCCGCCGCTACTACTACTCCTACCCGCGCCCCTACTACCGCGCCTACCGCCGCCGCTACTACCTCCGCTACGCTAGCTACCCTTACGTCGCCCTTTAGGGTAACGACGCTATCCCCGCCGCTACCTATAACGCCTAGCCCCTCGGCCCCCGCCTCTATCTTAGCTACCCCTATAAGTCTATAGCTAAGCGAGCGTAATAGACGTCTTCCGCTAACTCCTTAAAGTATAAGCGCTAGGTCTAGGCCGGAGCCGCTCGCGCGGCCCCCTATATATAGTATACGTCGTAGGAGCTCCCTTACGCCGACTAGGTTAGGCGCCGTAGCGGCGGTAGTTATTACTAGTATACGCGTGCCGGCCGCGCTTATAAGGCGGCGCCTCCTATCTTACTCGCTATAGCGTTAGCTTAGAAGGCCGGCGCGTATAGGCAGGCCTAGGGGGCTACTAAGAAGCGCCTTACCGCCGCTATAGCCGCCTACTATAACCTCTATACCCTAGAGCGCTAAAGGCTTATCCTTAAGTAGGTTCTTCCCCCTCCGCTCTCTTACCTCCGCTACTAACTCTCCTAGTACTAAGGATACCGCCTCCGTCGCCTTATCGGCGATCCCTATAGCCGTGCCCGCCGCCGCCGCTACTACTACTACCCCTACCGCCGCCGCCGGAGCTAGCCGCTGCCCCTCTGCCCCCGGAGCCGCCGCCGCCGCTAACTAGCTTATAGGCCTAGAGGGCCGACTTAGCGCGCTAGAGAGCGCCGCCGCCGCCGCTAAGGAGGAGGAGGAGGAGGAGGCCGATAAGGATAACGATAATAATAATAGTAAGGGTAAGGGTAATAACGAGGAATAAGCTTAGGAAGTCTAAGGGCTCTACCTTAAAATAAACGCTATTTTTATCTCCGCTTATACTATTACGCTTATATTACTATAACTACCTACTCTACTTTACTTATTTTATAGTCTTAATCTAAGCCACTATTAATAGTTTATTAGTCTATTATTCTCGTTTACTAGCCTATATAGGGTCTTAAACTTATTAAGGGCTATAGCTCCCGTAAACTTATATATAGGTTCCTATATAAGGTTAAGGTACCCGCGCTACTTAACGAGAACCTCCTAGTATATCCCCCGGCCTACCTTTCTTTAATATATAGCCTATATCTCCTTAACCTTAAATTTATTATCCCTCTTTACCTTAATTATAGGCGGTTAAGTATCCGCTATTTCTTATCTAGGTAGCGGGTTAAAAGAGGCTTAGTAAAGGAGGTTAACGTTAATCTTATTATAGACCCTTATTAAGAGACTATTAAGCTTAACTACCTATAGGCTAACGACCCTCTATACTATAAACTTTATATATAGCTAGTTTAGTTTCTTCTTTAGTTATACTAACTTATAGTTATAGAGGTCGAGCTATACCTTATTTCTTACTATAAACCTATCCGCTAGCGCCTTAGTCTTATTAGCGTACTACTCTTAATCCTACGCCGCTATAGCTATCGCGGATTAATAGTATTTTATAGTTTCTTATAGCTTCTATATAAACGCAAAAGTATAGCTCTTTAATAACGTACTACTATACTACTCCGCTATTATATTAGCGGTAAATAAGATTAAAGAGGGCGGCTTAAAGCTATACGTTATAAAGAAGGGGGCTATTTAAATAGAGGATTATAGTCTACTATTTAGCGCGAGCTAGGTAGCAGGGAGCTAGCGGTCTTAGTCCGCTTAGTTATAGGCTATAACTACCTATAGGTATACTTATACTTCCTAGTTAACCCTCTTAAGTCCCCTATCGGTCTATAAGTAATAGGCCGTACTAAGTAGCTATATAATCTAAAGTAGTTAGTATAGGTACTACTAAAAGTAGCTAGTTTAGTTTAACCCTTTATCGCTTATAATAAAGGCTAGCTAGCTATATAAGCGGGCTTAGTATTAAAGGAAGCGCTCTATATAAGCTTTTATATTTATAAACGGTATTAGCTTTAGTATTACTAATTTACTAAGTCGGTCCTTAATTACCTATATATAGCGGTTACCGCTCTTTATAAGCGGGAGGTCTATTATAAAGTCTATTTATATATATATATAGAACTAGTCTAGTACTAAAAGCTACTTAAGTAGCCCCTTAAGCTATACCCTTTAGATCTTCTTATAGCTATAAATATTATAGTTATAAAGGAAGCGACGAACGTAGTACTATAAGAGGGGCTAGTAAAAGTCCCTTATAAGGCCTACTACTATACCTTACTTACCTAAGTAACCTATAATGCTAGAGTTATAGATAAGCTAGACTAGCCTCCCTTAAAGCTTATTCTATTCGTTTAGCTTTAGTAGTCTATCCTTCTCCTTAGCTTCTATAGTATATAGTACGCTTAGTACTTATAGTCTCCCCCGCTAGCGTAGATGCCCCTATAGGTCGATATAGTAGTTAGCTACCTATACCTTTAGCTTTAGCTTTAGATCTAAGCGTTAAGCGCCGGACTTTATAGCGTAGTATACGCTTTTATAGGTACGGTCTAGAGCCGCTATCTTATCTTATAAGCGTTAAAGGGCTATATCTTAGAACACTCTTACCGCGCGTGCCCCTAGGCCGGTCTATCCCTCCTTACTAGACCAAGGTAAAGGCGCTAAGAGAAGCTCGTTTAGTAGTAAAGGTATAAGGGGAAGCTCGTTTACTAGTACTACGCCTTCCTTTACTAAGGAAGCTCTTATATAAGTCTATAGCGCTTCTTATAGGATAAGCTATAGATCCTAGGCCTCGATATCTACTCCTATTAGCCGGTCTTAATCCCTTTAAGAAAGCGCGTTTAGGACTATAAAGTCCCGCTTAAGGCGGTACTTAATTAAGAAGTTAAAGCGTAAGAGATACTCCGCCTAGCGGGCTGACCGCTCCGAGAGGTGCTAGCGGGTTATAAAGTACTTAAGGTTCCTATAGCCTATAAGAACCTCGAAGCTTTTATAGCTCTAAAGCTCCGCTTACTATCGCTTAAGGTAGCTAATAATCGCTAGTATCTCCTTATTATAAATAGCGTAATTCCGCTCTACTAAGGTTAGCTTATAAGAGTAGAACGCTACTAGTTACTTCTATCTATTTACCTCTTAAGAGAGCGTTCCTTTAAGTACCTAGCTACTATAGTCTACTTCGACTAATATAGACCGGTCGAAGTCCTATTAAAGTAGTACTAGGGCTTATAAGAATAAGTCCTTAAGTATATAGAACGCTCCTTCCTATATAGGCCCTTAATAAAAGGCGGTCTACTTCCTAGTAATCTTATTTAAGGGTATTATAATATAGGAGAAGCCCTTAATAAATATCCTATAATAGTTCGCGAACCTAAGGAAGCTTTATACGCCTATTTATATAGTTAGGGCCGCTTAGTCTTAGATCGCTTAGATCTTTATAGGATCTACTTATATACCTATACTTATATAGATAATAAAGCCTAAGTACTTAACCCTCTTAACCTTAAATTCGTACTTATTTAGGTTAAGGTAGAGCCTATAAAGTTAAAGGCGCTCTAAGACCCTTTATACTTTCTATATATAGTCCTTATAAGAGCTACTTATATAGATAAGGATATTATCTATATATATAAAGGCGAACTTATTAAGGAAGTTATAAAGTATATTATTAATATAATACTAAAAGGTAGTAGGCGCTCTTAATAGGCTAAAGGGCGTTATAAGCTACTTAAATAAGCTATAGCGTATATAGAACGCTGTTTTCTACTTATTACCCTTTAAGATCTATACCTTATAGAACGCCTATTTTATATCTAGCTTTATTAACTACTTTGCCTTTAAGAGGTTATAGAGCGTATCTAAGATTAAGGGTAAAGGGTAGCGGTCCGGCCTTATAATTACGTTTAGAGCTTTATAGTTATAATAGAACTATATCCCGCCCCTTAGTTTATATATAAATAAGACCGGCGCTTTTACTTTAGAGCTACTTACTTAAATAAAACCCTTATCTAAGAGGTCCCTTAGCGTCTTCTTTAGCACTAGTAGCTCTATATATAATATACTATATAACGGTCTAAATAGTATAGGTAGTTCCTACCCCTTCTTATTAGTATAAAGTACGATCTTATAATTTACCCTTAGCTTATATAAGTTAAGCTTATTTACTTCCTAGGACTTAAATAGCGGTAGGAGGTTATAAAAGCGCTCTAGTATCTACTACTATAGCTTAGAGGGCGACTTTAGCTTCTTTATTTAAAGGGCCTTATCGATATTTACTAGGCTAACTATATAGACCGCTATATTTCTCGCGAAGAGAGATATAAGAAGTATATATAAAATGCATAAAGGTAAAAGTAGAAGTAAGGGGTCGGATAGGTAGGGCAAAGATATTTAAATCTTATAGGGGCAGCAATTATAGTAAGGGAGTAATTATTATATTGCCTTTATTATCCTTCTTTCCTCTATCTAACGCCCCTCTTTATACCCGTCTAGCATCTTAATTAATAAAGAAGATCCTACTTAAAGAAGCTATTAATATCCCTTTAACTACCGAGCTTTTTACCGGTTTTTCCCCTCCTTTCTAGCCGTTGCCGGCATATCCGTCTTATCTCTCGCTACCTCTATAGGAAGCTATCGCTACTTCTACTTCCCCTTATGCCCCTACCCTCCTCTCTATACCTCCTTTTAGCTCCTTCCCTAAAACCTGTTTTTTAGCTTCCTAGGTCCCTCGTGCTAAGGGATATCTCCGAGAACTACGAAATTAAGCTACGCTTCGCGACACACCCCCTTAGCTATAGCCTGCCCCTTAAGGGCATAGCTAATACGGCTTCGGGCTAGTAAGCGTATAGAGGGGGTTCTTAGCTTTATACTTCTCCCTTTACTTAAGGAAAGTAGGGGCCCTTTTAGGTCCCTAGGCTCTTTTAGACCTACTTAAGGAAAAGGGGCCTAAAAAAGGGAAAGTCCTATAAGAAAGGGGGCCTTCTTAGAAGGGAAAAACCTAATTAAAATAGGGGGCCCTCTAAAGGGAAAACCCTCTTCCTTTTCTTCGGCTATAAACGTTACCTTCTCGTATATACTATTAGCTCCTCTCGTAGACTCTTAAGGCGGGCCTCTAAGGACAGCTTTTCTCGAACGTCTTCTAGCCCTATTTACTATAAAAAGACAGCTAGCTTCTACTTCGGCAGGGGCTTCGTAAGACCGTCGGCTTTTATCGATGCTGTTAGAACCTAACGGACGGAAATAAGTCCCCTTTAGACCTCTTAGCGTAACTAATACTAGTAGATATCGATATACCGTAGCCGGGTTAATAGCTTACTATTTTCCTCTATAAGAATTCGTATAGTCTGCGTGTTATCGTATTCTATAGCTAACGGGGACGGAATTTATAGTCGTAACGATATTAGTAGCCGGCTAAGGAAAATCGCTTCTTTTAACGCTTTTAAAAGAGCTAGTAGCTCTGCCTCCGTGCTTAATATAGTAATGGTAGCTTGCTTCGAAGCTCTCTAAGCAATAGTTCCTCTAAAGAGGGATATAATATACCCCTATAAGCTCTTTCTATCTAATAAATTGTCCGTAAAGGACGAATCGCTCGAATAGAGGAAGATTTCGGCAGCTAATTTCCTTCCCTGCCCTCCTAGGCGTAGACTATATAATCTCGTTAAATAGAGATAAAGGATAGCTCTATCTACTACTTCTTAATGCCTAGGGCTAGGATTCTAGTTATACTTAGCTAGCCGGGAGACCGTAAAAGAGATATCCGGTCTAGTAGAAATAGCTAAAAAAAGCAGGGAGCCTACCTTTTATTAGTATTAGTGTTTCTCTTACTCCCTAGCTTAAAAGGACAGATTAGGCAAAAGCTCTTCGTCTAATATAGGCGTAGAGGGAAGCTTCTTATCGAGGGAAGTAGGGAGGAATTTATAAGCGACCTTATCGATATAGGCGTCCTAGGTAAGCTAGATAGTCCGTTAGGACCTATTCCTAAGGATTCGTATCCCTAGGAACTACTTTAGCTCCCCTAGCCTAGTTATCTTATACCTTTATTATAGGCCTTTTATAGCTTCCCTAGCAGTTGCTTCTTCCTTTTTTAGGTAGGCCTAGATAATATCGTCGACGTAGAAGAAGACCGTGATTTTACCCTTCTATATTATATACGGTTCCTAAGGGACTTTCTTAAAGCCTAGGGCTTCGAGGGAACCTATTAAATGCTATTACTAAAGAAGGGGTAATCTTCGTAGTCTATATAGAGCTTTCCTAAGCCGTAGAACCTTTCCTAGTTATTAGAAGCCTAGTAGAAGGCGTATATAGATAACTTCTTCTTCTTCCTCGAGTAGATAGTTAATAAAGGCGTTAACTATATCTATCTATTCGAGCTCGAGGTCGAATTCTGCTGCTATAGCTATAAGGGTCCGAAAAGACATCCCTACTAGGGTAGTTGCCCTAGTAAGAAGATCCCCTTTTTCCTATTAATTCCTATAGATAACTAGCCGGGCTTTATACTTTTAAAGGAAGCCGTGTTTATTAGTCTTATAGATAAAGACCTACTTATAGCTCAGGACCTATTTTCCTCTTGCCTTTTCCTTAAGGACTTCTTTAAAAGACCCTATCTCTTCGTATAAGGCTAGGTAGTCTTTCTAGGCCTAGAAAAACTAGTCTTTAAACGGGTGTCTTTCTAGCTGCTTTTAGTTTGCTAGTAGGTCTAGGAGGTCTCTTTTATATACCTTCCTTGCTAATAGAGGCTTAAAAAGCCGGCCTGCTATAAATGCTCCGTAGGAACCGTCTTCTATAGGCATTAGATAGAAGTCGGAAAAACGATCGAAATAGGGGAGAAACTAGTCTTCTTTCGTATCGGGCCCTATACCTTCCTTTGCTTCTCTAAGCAGGGACAAAAAGGCAGCCGGGTAATCCTTCGAGAGAGGTGCCTTTCCTACCCCCTTAGGGGTCGAGACGGGAAGACTAACTAAAAAAGCTACTTCTAGATCTTCTTCTTATTCCGTAAGAGGAGGCGTAGGGAGGTAGGCGTATTCTAGATCTACTACTTTCCTATAGTCTCCTTCTTTATCTAGATTATCTAATCTAGCAGCTTCCTCTTCTTCGAAGTCGGCGTTATCCTCGACTACTTCGACGTCGGTTTCTTCTTCTATTTCCTCGTCTAAGACCTCTTCTTAAGACTATTAAGAAGGAGGGATTTAGATCTTCTAAATTAGCTAACGTTATATAAGTAAGAGGGGTTATTGATCCTTCTTTCCGTCGAAGAAGCTAGATTCGTCGAAAATTATATCCTTAGTCGAAATAACCTTCCGTAAAAGAGGAATCTAGATCCGGAAGATATTCGTAGAATTATAACTAACGAGGTAACTAATAAAGGCTCTAGGATTAAGCTTTCTTTTCTTCTTCCTTTTAGCTATGCATCGGCAGGTATAGCGGATGCCTTTCAGCCGGAGGCACGAAGGGAGGGTAGCGAGGCCCCCTTCTTCGTAAAAAGCTTAAGGGGATATCTAGTCTATTCCTTAGGTCCTTAGGGTCCGGTTCCGAAGGTAATAGGCGGTCTTAACGACTTCCCTAAAGGTCGTAGGGAAGCCTCGCAGCAAGTCTTATCGTACGGGCCCTTTCTATTATAGCACCCCCTAATCTTTCTGCCCCTCCGTTCTAGGCCTAGGTATTCGGTGCTAACGGGAGGGGTAAAATGCCCCTTTTTCGAAGCTAATTTAAGATATCCTTTGTAAATAGCTCTCTATTAGACCGTATCTTCTTTACCTCGTAGCCGAAGTAGGATTTTATCTAGTTAACGAAGTCCCTAAGGGTAGACTAGTTATACTTACTTAGGTAGGTCCGTAAGAAATAGGGGAAAACCATCCCTAAAAAGGCGTCTATAAAAAACATTACCCTAACGAAGCTTTCCTAGTCCCTTAAGACGTCGGTCTAATCGACCTAAATTTCCTTATACGGCTGGTCCGGCCGTATTAGGGTCCGTCTAGAAATTCGTCTCCTAGTCTTTCCTTAGCCGTAGTATTCGCATTCGACGGTCTTTAGGCCCCTTATTCGTACGCCCTGTTATTGGCCTAGCTTATATAAAGCTAGGGGGCCCGGGTAACCGAGTCGTGCGTACTAAAGAAGACCGTCTCCTTAGGCTGCTAGAAGAGGGTCCTTAGATCCTACCCTCCTAGTAGGGAAAGCTAACTTCTTAAGTGGTTCCTTCCTAAGGATAGGTCGGAATTCGAGAATAAATTAACCGAATTTCTCCTCGATAAGCCTAATAGTCTGATTCTTCTAGACTAGCCTCGTAGGCTTAGACGTCGTATCTTAGAAGATTCCTTCCTCTCGAAGAAGGCGGAAGGAAATCAGGCTCGTTAAAAATCGAGGGCAAAAAGCTACCCTTTTCCGTCGAAGAATTCGTAAAGACCTATTAGGTAATTTTATCGTGAAATTTACCCTTCCGTATCCCTCTATCTATACGGTCGATTCCCCGGCAATAAGATATTCCCTCCGTGCCTTCTTAAAGGACCGGAAACGTAAGAGTGTATTATAGATGTCGAGGGAAGCACTAGAGTTAAGGATAGCTGATTTTCGTAGGGGATAGTCGGAGGGCTCTAACGGTTAGTCTTGGCCTTGTTAATCCATAGGGAAGACGAAGGCCGGATTTACTATACCAACGATTTTTCCTCGAATTTGCGGCTCGAATAAGGGCAGCGGCGTTATTAGTTACTATTTCTTAGCAACCCGAATCTCGTCTATCTTCTTCTATAACGAAGGGTCCTCCTTAAGAGACTGTTATACTATTTCTCGTAGCCTCTTTAAAGGGTTAATTCCTTTAGGTCGGTTTTCCTCGAAGACCTGCTAGCAGTCTTCTAGCCGATAGGGCTTTTTGCACGCTTAGCAGGTAGGTCGATTCCTTATTATACGTTGTTTCTTCGAGGAATCCTCGTCCCGGTCCGGAAGGTCTGCTTAAAAACCCCCCCTTTTTACCCCTTATTGCTGATTTTAACGAAGAGGTTCGATTTCGACTAGTTCCCTGATTTTTCGACTAACGGACTAAAAGGTCTATTAGGGGACTAGTCGGGCCGGTCTAACTAACGGGACCGGGGCCGGGCCCGGAGCAAGATACGGAGCCGGGGCCGGGCCTAGGGCCATAGCTGTAGTTAACGACGGCGTTAAGGCTCTCGAGGGAGGAGGAGCCGGAGGGGCAACAGCCGCAGCAGCAGCAGCGGGAACCGCAGTAATAGGGGCTGTAGCAGCTATAGGTCGTGCTATCTATATCGAGTGCTAGCCACGAAGGAATAAGACTGCTTGCTATTATACTCTAGCAGCCTCTTTGTTTAGTTCCCGGCTAGCCTCTCGAAAGATAGTCGAGTAACCGTTATTAATAGGCTTTATTAGCAGAGATATATCCCGTAGCTACTAGCCGGAAAGAGCTTCTATTAGGAAGTATTAGTTAGCTTCCTCGAGGATCTCTTCCTACTTAGCTAGCTACGAAGAAGCTAGTAGGTTCCTAGCAGAAAAAGCTCCTAGGTATGCCGTATAGGTCTTCCTAATACGGTTAGTTATATACCCTCTCGAGGGAGCTATCGAGGTCTTAAGCTTTAAAAGCTACTACCTAGGAGTCTCTTCTTCTCGAAGAGAGATTAGCTTTACGGCACTAACGGATTCCGTTATCGCTATACGAGCAGCCGTTAGTAGCTTCGTCTCGTAAAGGTATTCCTTTCGGTGACTCTCGTAGTCGCCTAAGGCAGCAGAAAAAACTCTCTGTTATATAGAGGTTAGCTCGGAGAAGAGAGAAGCTCCCTCTATAAAGTCCGTTACTCTAGGACGAAGAGGGGGCTCGAGAGGGTCCTGCTTATTAGAGAAGACCAAATTATAAATAGTTCTATCTACACGAGCCCGTAGCTCCTTTACCTACTTATCCTAATCTTAGGGCTCTATAAGAATCGTCCTACGGACCGTAGGGACGGTAGAGGAGTCGGTTTTCGTTATCGTTACGGGGAAGGGTAGAAAAGTTAGTTAAAAATCGGCTTTTCTAGTAAGAGGGGTAAAAGGAAGCTACGAGGGATATAAGAAAGGTGCCTTTTATAGCAGCCGGAAGGTATAGGAATACTATTCCTTCCGGGCTTATAACTCTCGCGAAGAGAGATACGAGAAGTATATATAAAATATACGAAGGTAAAAGTAAAAGTATGGGGTCGGATAGGTAGGGTAGAGATATTTAAATCTTACGGGGGCAGTAATTATAGTAGGGGAGTAATTGTTATATTGCTTTTATTATCCTTCTTTCCTCTATCTAACGCCCCTCTTTATACCCGTCTAGCATCTTAATTAATAAAGAAGATCCTGCTTAAAGAAGCTATTAATGTCCCTTTAACTACCGAGCTTTTTACCGGTTTTTCCCCTCCTTTCTAGCCGTTGCCGGCATATCCGTCTTATCTCTCGCTACCTCTATAGGAAGCTATCGCTACTTTTACTTCCCCTTATACCCCTACCCTCCTCTCTATACCTCCTTTTAGCTCCTTCCCTAAAACCTGTTTTTTAGCTTCCTAGGTCCCTCGCGCTAAGGGATATCTCCGAGAACTACGAAATTAGGCTACGCTTCGCGATAATATTAGCTACTACCTAGCCTTCCTCTTACTTTACCTATTATATAGTTCTTATAAAGATAAAGGTAAGGACTTTTTAAGCCGAGTATAAAGCTCGTACGCTTAGTCCTATACCTATAGAACCGTTGTTATAGTAGACCTACTATTATATAAGCCTAAACTATAGCTTCTTTTAGTATAGAACTAAGTATAACTTTATATATAATAACTAGGGTTTCCTAAGGATTAAGAGAAACTCTAGTTAAGGGATTATATAAGCTATAATAAGCTTATAATAGCCGTCGACTTTTATAGCTAGCTATATAATACCCTTAATTACTATACCCTTTATTACGCTTAAGGCGCCCTTTACTCGCCTTAAGGCGATCTTTTCTACTAGTACTTATATCTCTTATATAAGCGCCTTATTAACTATAGCGTAGTACTAGTAGCCCTTATCTATAAGGGCGGCGATAAGTAAGGAGTTATTAATTATAACCTATATTAAAGTAGGCTCCTCTTTTATATAGGCGGATAATTCCTCCTTCTCCTTTACTAGTACTAGTAATTAGGGCTTTAGAGCCTATCTTTACTTTAGAGCTACTCTTTTTCCTCTAAGCCTAAGGGCGCGGAGTCCTCTTTATTATCTAAGGTAAGGAGCGGTTCTATCTTCGCTACTTAAACTACTATAGGCCGCTTAGCTAAAAGGAAAGGGCATTTTAATATAAAGTATATAGACGCGCTATAACGTAGGTAGCGGCCGTTAGCCTTTCTTTTTTTAATTTCCTTACTTATTACCTACTTCGCCTACTACTTAGAAAGCGGGATAGTATAGGGGATATTTAATAACGACTTCCTACCGCGTTTAGCTTAGTCTATATAGGTAGCCGATATTAAGGTATCTTTATTAATATCGATAGTTAGCTATTCCTCTTATAAAGGGGTAGTAATCCTATTACTACTATACGGCGTATACTTATAAAGCTTTTAAAAACGTAGCGTCTACTTATAGCCTTATACTACCTTTATTAACTAGCTTATATACTTACTATAGTTAATAGGTATAATTATAAGGATAAGTAGCTCTTATAAGGCTAGTATAATTAAGTTCTATAACTATATAAGCTTCGCGCTATCTTCTTATACTATAGTTCCCGCTACCTATAAAACCGTCTCTTTAAAGTTAGGGAGGAATTCGCTAAAGGACTACTTATCCCTTTACTTAAAGGTCTATAGCTTATCCTATACCTTCTCCCGCTCCTATACGTTACCGAATATATATATAAGATATTAAAAGAAGTCCTATAGGTCGCGTCTACCCTTAAGGCCGCCCTTATCTTAGAATCTAAAGATCCTTTATATCTAGGGCTCCGGTAGCGTATAAAGGAGCGAATACTACGCTATATTATAATAGCTATTTAGGCCCTATTTCTCGTTTATTATAAACTTTATTTATAGCCGGCTAAGGAAGAAGTAAAAGGACTTAAGCTTACCGTCCTAAGTTAGCTAAGGAAGTAGCTTTTATATTAGTAGTACTACCGCTATAACTAGTATTATAGAGGTTATAGGGGTTAACGCTAGTCTCGTAGATAGCTCCCTTAATATAGTAAGAACCTTGTTCTTCTTACTAGCCGTCGCGCTTTTAATCGCTTCTAGGATAGCTATAATACTTCCTATCCGCCTAAGGGGTAGTAAGGTGCTCCCTTAAGGAAGCGGCGCCTTTTTTAAGGAGATATCTATTAGGTATATTAGTTAATAGCTTATATTATTACAGAGTAAGTAGAGGTATATATATAGGTTCCGTTTATTAAATAATATTAATAAGCTATATAAGTACCGTTTATAAGATAATATTAATAAGCTATATAGAGCTCTTTTATACGCGGCTAGCCCGCCTTTATATATATAGGATCCGGCCCTTTATATATAACTATATAGCTTAGGCTATAGCCTAAGCCTATTACTTATAATAGTTAAAGACTCTTATATAATACCCTCCCTTAAGCGTAGCGTAGGGCTACCTTATTAACGGCTCTTATATAATTAGGCCTATACTACTAGCTCTTCCCTACCTTTTCCTATTAATTAAGCTAGCCTTACTAGCCCTATTATCCCTACGCCCGTTAGCTTAGGTAGCCGGAACCTAGCTCTATACTTATTAGCTAGCTAGCCGTTTAAATAATAACGTAACCTATTATATATACCCCTAGGTAGCTAGCGGCCGGTCTAAACCTATATAAGCCTTAGGTTACCCGTCCCCTTTACCTTAAGTAGTATCCTTTTTTAAGGGGTATATAAAGTAGCATCCCCCCTTTCCCTCTTCCCTTTCTTCTCTCCCTTCTTTAACTATAGTAGTAGTATTAATAAGTAAGTTCTACTCTACCTAAGGTATTAGTCCGTTCCTAGCTATATAGGCCGCTTTATTAATATATACTTATAGTAGTAATAGTAATAGTAATAATAGCCTTAATACTAATAATAACTTTAATTAGTAAGTTCCGCGCCCTATTAAGCGGGAGGCTGTATTCTATTAAGCTAACTTCCGCGATAAATATATCTACCTCTCCCTTTCCTACCTCCTCCTTCTTAGAGCGTGCGGAGTTATTTATTAACGCTATACTAGCCGCGGCCGACGACGACTCCGCCGCTACCGCCGCTCCTACCCGCGCTACTACTACCGCTCCTACCGCCGCCGCCGCCGCCTTTACTACGCTATTCGCCCTTACGTCGCCCCTTAAGGTAACGACGCCGTCCCCGCCGCTACTTATAACGCCCGGCCCCTAGGCCCCCGCCTCTATCTCCGCTACCCTTATAAGTCTATAATTAAGTAAGCGTAATAGATATTATCTACTAACCTCCTATAGTATAAGCGCTAAGTATAGGCCGGCGCCGCTTACTCGGCCCCTTATATATATTATACGTTATAGGAGCTCGACTACTCCGACTAGGCTAGGCGCCGTAGCGGCGGTAGCTACTACTAGTATACGCGCGCCGGCCGCGCCTATAAAGCAGCGCCTCCTATCTTACTCGCTACGGCGTTAGCTTAAAAGGCCGGCTCGTATAGGTAGGCGCGGGGGGCTACTAAGAAGCGCCTTACCGCCGCCGCCGCCGCCTATTATAACCTCCGCGCCCTCGAGCGATAGGGCCTTATACCTAAGTAGGTCCTTACTCTTCCGCTCCCTTACTTCTACCTCTAACGTACCCGGCGCTAGGGATACCGCCTCTATCGCCTTATCGGCGGTCCCCTTAGCCGTGCCCGCCTCCGCTACTACCGCTGCCCCTACCGCCGCCGCTAGCCGCCGCCCCTCTACCCTTAGAGCCGCCGCCGCCGCCGACTAGCTTATAGGCTTAGAGGGCCGCCTTAGCGCCTTAAAGACCGCCGCCGCCGCTAATAAGAAGGAGGAGGCTAATAAGGAAAATAATAATAAAGATAATAATAAAGGTAATAATAATAATAAGGAATAGGCTTAGGTAGTATAAAAGCTTTACCCTATAATAAATACTATTTTTATCTCTACTTATACTATTACGCTTATATTACCTATATTACTATAACTACCCCCTTTACTTTACTTACTTTATAGTCTTAGCCTAGGCCGCTATTAGTAGTCTACTAGTTTATTATTCTTACTTATTAATTTATATAAGGCCTTAAACTTATTAAGGGCTATAGCTCCTATAAACTTATATATAGGTTTTTATATAAGGTCGAGGTACCTGCGCTACTTAACGAGAACCTCTTAGTATTTCCCTTAGCCTACCTTTTTCTAGTATATAGCCTATATCTCTTTAACCTTAAATTCGTTATCTCCCTTTACCTTAAATATAAGCGGTTAAGCGTCCGCTACTTCTTATCTAAGTAGCGGGTTAAAGGAGGCTTAGTAAAGGAGGTTAACGTTAACCTTATTATAGACCCTTATTAAGAGACTATTAAGCTTAACTACTTATAAGCTAACGACCCTCTATACTATAAACTTTATATATAGCTAGTTTAGCTTTTTCTTTAGTCGCGCTAACTTATAGTTATAGAGGTTAAGCTATACTTTATCTCTTATTATAAACCTATCCGCTAGTACCTTAGTCTTATTAACGTACTACTCTTAATCCTACGCTATAGTAGCTATTATAGATTAATAGTATTTTATAGTTTCTTATAGCTTCTATATAAATATAAAAGCGCGGCTCTTTAGTAACGTACTATTATATTACTTTACTACTATATCCGCGGTAAATAAGATTAAGGAGGGCGGCTTAAAGCTATATATTATAAAAAAGGGGGCTATCTTAATAAAGGTTTATAGTTTACTATTTAGCGTAAGCTAGGTAGCGTGGAGCTAGCGGTCTTAGTCTACTTAGTTATAGGCTATAACTACCTATAAGTATACTTATACTTTCTAGTTAACCTTCTTAGGTCCCTTATTAGTTTATAGGTAATAAGCTATACTAAGTAGCTATATAATCTAAAGTAGCTAGTATAAGTACTACTAAAAGCGGCTAGTTTAGTTTAACCCTCTATTACTTATAATAAAGGCTAGCTAGCTATATAAGTAGGCCTAGTATTAAAGGAAGCGCTCCGCGTAAGCTTCTATATCTATAGATAGTATTAGCTTTAATACTATTAATTTACTAAGTCGGTCCTTAATTACCTATATATAGCGGTTACTGCCCTCTATAAGCGGGAGGTCTATTATAAAGTCTATCTATATATATATATAGAACCGGTCTAATACTAAAAGCTACTTTAGTAGCCCTTTAAGCTATACCTTTTAGATCTTTATATAGCTATAGATATCGTAGTTATAAAGGAAGTAATAAATATAGTACTATAAGAGGGGATAGTAAAAGTCCCTTATAAAGCCTACTACTATGCCCTATTTACTTAGGTAACCTATAACGCTAGAGTTATAGATAAGTTAGACTAGCCTCTCTTAGAGCTCGTTTTATTTATCTAGCTCTAGCGGTCCCTCCTTTTCCTTAGCTTCTATAATATATAGTGCGCCCGGTACCTATAGTCTCCCTTACTAGCGTAGATACCCTTATAGGTCGATATAGTAGTCGGCTACTTATACCTTTAGCTTTAGCTTTAGATCTAAGCATTAAGCGCTAGACTTAACGGCGTAGCGCACGCCCTTATAGGTATAGTCTAGAGCCGCTATCCTATCCTATAAGCGTTAAAGGGCCTTATCTTAGAATACTCTTACCGCGCGCGCCCTTAGGCCGGCCGGTCTATCCCTCCTCGCCGGACTAAGGTAAGGGTATAGGGGGAAGCTTATTTACTAGTACCGCGTCTTCCTCTATTAAGGAAGCTCCTATATAAGTCTATAGTGCTTCCTATAAGATAAGCTATAGATCCTAGGCCTTAATATCTACTCTTATTAGCTAGTCTTAATCCCTTTAGGAAAGCGCGTTTAGGACTATAGAGTCCCGCTTTAGGCGGTACTTAATCGAGAAGTTAAAGTATAAAAGATACTTTACTTAGCGGGCTTACCGCTCTAAGAGGTACTAGCGAGTTATAAAGTACTTAAGGTTCTTATAGTCTATAAGAACCTTAAAGCTCTTATAGCTTTAGAGCTTCGCTTACTATTACTTAAGGTAGCTAATAATCGCTAGTATCTCTTTATTATAAATAGCGTAATTCCGCTTTACTAGGGTTAGCTTATAAGAGTAGAACGCTACTAGTTACTTCCGCTTATCTACCTCCTAAGAAAGTATTCCTTTAAGTGCCTAGCCGCTATAGTCCGCTTTAACTAACGTAGACCGGTTAAAGTCCTATTAAAGTAGTATTAGGGCTTAAGAGAATAGGTCCTTAAGTATATAAAACGCTCCTTCCTATATAGGCCCTTAGTAAAAAGTAGTTTACTTCCTAGTAATCTTATTTAAGGGTATTATAATATAAGAGAAGCCTTTAATAAATATCTTATAATAATTCGCGAACCTAAGGAAGCTTTATACGCCTATCTATATAGTTAGGGTAGCCTAGTCCTAAATCGCCTAGATCTTTATAAAATCCGCCTATATACCTACGCCTATATAGATAATAAAGCCTAAGTACTTAACCCTTTTAACCTTAAATTTATACTTATCTAGGTTAAGGTAGAGCCTATAAAGTTAGAGGCGCTCTAAGACCCTTTATACTTTTTATATATAGTCCTTATAAGAGCCGCTTATATAGATAAGGATATTATCTATATATATAGAGACGAACTTATTAAGGAAGTCCTAAAGTATATTATTAATATAATACTAAAAGGTAGCGGGCGCTCTTAAGAGGCTAAAGGGCGTTATAAGCTACTTAAATAAGCTATAGCGTATATAAAACGCTATCTTTTACTTATTACCCTCTAAGATCTATACCTTATAGAACGCTTATTTTATATCTAGCTTTATAAACTACTTTACCTTTAAAAGGTTATAGAGCGTATCTAAGATTAAGGGTAAAGGGTAGCGGTCTAGCCTTATAATTATATTTAGAGCCTTATAATTATAATAGAACTATATCCCGCCCCTTAGTTTACGTATAAATAAGACCGGCGCTCTTATTTTAGAGCTACTTACTTAAATAAAACCCTTATCTAAGAGGTCCCTTAGCGTCTTCTTTAGTATTAGTAGCTCTATATATAATATACTATATAGTAGTCTAAATAGTATAGGTAGTTCCTACCCCTTTTTATTAGTATAGAGTACGATCTTATAGTCTACCCCTAGCTTATATAGGTTAAGCTTATCTACTTCTTAAGACTTAAATAGCGGTAGGAGTATAAAAGCGCTCTAGTATCTACTATTATAGCTTAGAGAGCGACTTTAGCTTCTTTACTTAAAGGGCCTTATCGATATCCGCTAGGCTAACTATATAGACCGCTATATTAGCCGCTACCTAGCCTTCCTCCCGCTCTAACTATTATATAGTTTTTATAAAGATAGAGGTAAGGACTTCTTATACTAAGTATAAAGCTTATATACTTAGTCCTACGCCTATAAAACTATTATTATAGCGGACCTACTATTATATAAGCCTAAACTATAGCTTTTTTTAGTATAGAACTAAGTATAACTCTATATATAATAGCTAGGGTTTCCTAAGGATTAAGGGAAACTTTAGTTAAGGGATTATATAGGCTACGATAAGCTTATAGTAACCGTCGACCTCTATAGCTAGCTATATAATACCCTTAATTACTATACCCTCTATCGCGCTTAAGGCGCCCTTTACTTACCTTAAGGCGATCTTTTTTACTAGTACTTATATCTCTTATATAAGCGCCTTATTAACTATAGCGTAGTACTAGCAGCCCTTATTTATAAGGGCAGCGATAAGTAAGGAGTTATTAACTATAACTTATATTAAAGTAGGCTCCTCTTTTATATAAGCGGATAATTCCTCTTTCTCTTTTACTAGTACTAGTAATTAGGGCTCTAAAGCCTATCTTTACTCTAGAGCTACTCTTTTTCCTCTAGGCCTAAGGGAGTAGAGTCCTTTTTATTATCTAAGGTAAAGAGTAGTTCTATCTTTGCTACTTAAACTACTATAGGCCGCTTAGCTAAAAGGAAGGGGCATTTTAATATAAAGTATATAAACGCGCTATAACGTAGGTAGCGGCCGTTAGCCTTTCTTTTTTTAATTTCCTTACTCGTTACCTACTTCGCCTACTACTTAGAAAGCGGGATAGTATAAGGGATATTTAATAATAACTTCCTACCGCGTTTAGCTTAGTCTATATAGGTAGCCGATATTGAGGTATCTCTATTAATATCGATAGTTAGCTATTCCTCTTATAAAGGGGTAGTAATCCTATTACTACTATATAGCGTATACTTATAAAGCTTTTAAAAACGCAGCGTTTACTTATAGCCCTATACTACCTTTATTAACCGGCTTATATACTCGCTATAGTTAATAGGTATAATTATAGGGATAAGTAGCTCTTATAGGGCTAGCGTAATTAAGTTCTATAACTATATAAGCTTTATACTATCTTTCTATACTATAGTTCCCGCTACTTATAAGAGCGTCTCTTTAAAGTTAAGGAGGATTTCGCTAAAGGTCTACCTATCCTTTTACTTAAGGGTCTATAGCCTATCCTATACCTTCTCCTACTTCTATATATTACCGAACGTATATATAAGGTATTAAAAGAAGTCCTATAGGTCGCGTTTGCCTCTAGGGCCGCCCTTATCTTAGAATCTAAAGATCCGCTATATCTAGGGCTCTAGTAGTATATAGAGGAGCGAATACTACGCTATATTATAATAGCTATTTAGGCCTTATTTCTTATCTATTATAAACTTTATTTATAGCCGGCTAAGGAAGAAGTAGAAGGACTTAAGCTTACTATCCTAAGTCGGCTAAGGAAGCGGCTTTTATATTAATAGTGCCGCCGCCGTAACTAGTATTACTAAGGTTATAGGGGTTAACGTTAGTCTTATAGACGGCTCCCTTAGTATAGCGAGAACCTTATTCTTCTTACTAGCCGTCGCGCTTTTAATCGCTTCTAGGATAGCTATAATACTTCCTATCCGCTTAGGGGGTAGCGGGGTACTCCCTTAAAGAAGCGGTACCCTTTTTAAGGAGATATCTATTAGATCTATTAGTTAATAGCTTATACTATTATAGAGTAAGTAGAGGTATATATATAGGTACTATCTATAAGATAATATTAATAAGCTATATAGAGCTCTTTTATACGCGGCTAGCCTACCTTTATATATATAGGATCCGGCTCTCTATATATAACTATATAGCTTAGGCTATAGCCTAAGCCTATTACCTATAATAGTTAAAGACTCTTATACTCTTTAACTCTTAATCTTTTCCTTTTATAGGTATTAATCCTTATTATAGTTATATAAATTATTTAATTATATATATCGCTTTATTATATATTATCTATAATTATAATAACTAATATATTTCCTACTTTTTTTCTTATATTACTTACTTTTAGATTCCTTAGCTTTTACTTATATATACTTTTATATTTCTAAAACTAGTCTAAGAAACTAGATTCTCTTTTACTAGTAGCCTAATTTAAGTAAGATAGTATAACTATAGCTTTAACTTATTTTATAAGTAGTAATATAAAGGAGTCTAGCTATATATCTACTTAGTATATAATAAGCCTTTAAATATATATACCTATTTAAGAAAACCTATTAGTAAGTACTAAGGGAATTATACTTCTATTATCTTTTCTTTTAAGGTATAAAGTCTTATTTACTACTTTATATATTATAAATCTAATCTTATAGTCCTAAGAGTATACCTTATACTTATTAAGGTAGTATCCTTCTTTACTATAATAAAAGTATCTCTTAAGCTAGTTAAAAGTATTAACTTAAAACTATATATATTAATTAAATAGGTAGTAAAATCTAATAGTATTTACGCTACCTCTTTACTTATAACTTAAAGAGTAGCCTTTACTACTAACGTATTTCTATTTCCTATTAAGCTAGTTAAATATCTACTTTTACTAGCGAGTAAGGTTAATCTTTATATCTTTAAAGGCTTTTATTAGGTCTAAGATCTCCTTTATAGGCTATCTAGGTTTCTTATCTATTTTCTTTAACTCTTTAAGAAGTTTTTCTTTGCCCTTATTAGATTTAGCTTCCTTTTTTACTTTATTAATTTCCTTAAAGAGCTAGTCTTTCTTTAGGTTCTTAAGCTTTTAATTATAGACTTTAGATACTATATCTTATCGCTTAATATCCTAGTAAGGTACTAAGTAGTTATTAATTATATAGATAAGGCTTTTATATAAGAGTTTTAATATAACTTTAGATATCTTCCTATTTCTTTTTATAACGTTAATAATAAGTTCCTTTAGTATTATATAGTAAATAAAGTATAACTAAACTATAAATTCTTCCTAGCTATTAAGTTATACCTTACGCTATAAGTATAAGTAAAGACTAAGCTATTCTATAACTTCTATAATAGTCTTAGGCTTTTTAGTATTAAAATAGTCTTAGGCTTTTTAGTATTATAATAGTCTAAGCGGTCGTTAGTAGTTTCTAGTTATTTAATATTATATATATAGTAGTATTAAAGGAGTCTCTTTTTTACTTCTTTTTAAGTAAGTTTATTTATAAGAATTTTAATAGTAAGGGCTTATATAAAGGAGATATAGACTTTAAGCTAGTTTATCTTATCCTTATTATAAATATAGTTAACGCGTATCTCCTATTTAAACTTCTTAAGAAATTTAGTTATATTTTTACTATTAAATTTACTAATAAGTAAGAGTTATAATTAGCGGAGTCTTCTTATAAGGTTATCTTAGCTTCTAGCGAGTATATCTTTAAGTCTATTAGTAATCTTATTAATATCTACCTTAATTTTTTTATATTGCTTATAGTAAGATTAAATAATCCCTTTTAATAGCTAGCGTTTCTAGATATAATATACTTATAGATTACGAGGTTATAAAATTTAAAGTTAGAGTTTTTAAAGTTAAAAGATATCTTATTATAACTATCTTATTACTTACTTTCTTATCTATTAATAAGAGGTAAGCGTTCTCTATAAGCTACTATATAAAGGAGAGCTAAGGTTAAGGTTATTAAGGTATCCTTTATTAGTACCTATATTAGTATTATTAGTATATATATAAGTAAGAGGTCTTAGTAGGGTTTTAAAATAGTTTAGATTATACTATCGTAGTTATTTATATCTTTTAAAGTATTATATAAAGATTATAGTTTCTTAACTAAGTCGCTAGTATTAAGGGTCGTAGGGCTAATAATAAGAGCTTAGGGGTTTTTAATATTAGCTTATTACTTTTCCTTTACTACTAGTAAAAGTATTATCTAATTATTTATTTCCTAGTAAGTCTATCGCTTTATTAGGTCCCTAACTCTAGCTATTAAAGTAGTTACTACTTTAATTATTAAATCCCTAGATTTTATTTTTTTCTAAATAGTACCGTCGTCCTCTAAGTATTCTTAGCTTTATAAAGCTACTTATCGCTATATAAATAAAATAAAATAACGAGTTTATGCCCTAGAGACTAGTTTTAATAGGGACGAGGGTATATACCTAAAGCACGCGTAGTATATAGCTAAGGATTAGTAGAGCAATTAACTATATATTTATCTAATTATCGGTCTTATATATAGCTCTAAGGGTCTTAGGTTATTAATATAAGTCTTAGAGATTTCTTTACTCTATACCTCTTTATCTTTACTAGAGTCGCGTAACTAGCGGCCTTTACTTTAAAAAGGGAAAAATAAAATTTAAATTAACTATAATTAAGGAAGATACCTTATTAGATAATTAAGGTCTTTATAAAGCCTTTAAGTATACTTAGAAGTAAGTTAGATAGAGAGTACTAAGGGTCTTATCCCTTTAACGGGCTAATATTTATAAGGGTACGATCTTACCCGTTAAAGTAACTAAGTTATACGTACTAAAGAAGACCGTCTCCTTAAGCTACTAAAAGAGGGTCCTTTAGTCCTACCCTCCTTTAAGTAAGGAAAGCTAACTTCTTAAGTAGTTCCTTCCTAAGGATAGGTTAGAATTTAAGAATAAATTAACCGAATTTCTCTTCGATAAGCCTAATCGTTTAATTCTTTTAATCTAGCCTTATAGGCTTAAACGTTATATCTTAGAAGATTCCTTCCTCTTAAAGAAAGCGGAAGGAAATTAAGCTCGTTAAAAATCAAGGGTAAAAAGCTACCCTTTTTCGTCGAAGAATTTATATAGACCTATTAAGTAATTTTATCGTAAAATTTACCCTTCTATATCCCTTTATCTATACGGTTAATTCCCTAGTAATAAGGTATTCCCTTTATACCTTCTTAAAGGATAAGAATTATAAGAGTATATTATAGATATTAAGGGAAGTACCGGAGTTAAGGATAGCTAATTTTCGTAGGGGATAATCTAAGGGTCTTAATAGGCGGTCTTACTAATCTATAGGGAAGACTAATACCGGATTTACTATACTAACGATTTTTCCTTAAATTTATAGCTCGAATAAGGGTAGCGGCGTTAGTTACTATTTCTTAGTAACTTAAATCTCGTCTATCTTCTTCTATAATAAGGGGTCCTCCTTAAGAGACTATTATATTATTTCTTATAGCTTTTTTAAAGGGTTAAATCCTTTAGGTCGGTTTTCCTCGAAGACCTATTAGTATTATAATAATCGATAGCCTAGGGATTTATAGGCTAGGCAGCCGTTTTATTTAGTCTTTTATTTCTTTAAGGAATCCTCGTCTAGGTCTAGAAGGTTTACTTAAAAACCCCCCCTTTTTACCCCTTATTACTAATTTTAATAAAGAGGTTCGATTTCGACTAGTTCCTTAATTTTTTAACTAACGGATTAAAAGGTCTATTAAGGGACTAGTTAGGGCGGACGGACTATCGGGGCCGGGGCCGGGCCTAGAGTAAGATATATAGCTAGGGCCGGGACTAAGGCAGCCGTTAAAGATAAGGTTAAGGCTCTCGAGGGAGTAGGAGCTAGAGGGGCTATAGCTATAATAGTAGTACTAGGGGCCGTAGTAGGAGGGGCTATAGCAGCTATAAGAGTAGTAGTTCGAGCTATCTAGGTCGAGTGCTAGCTACGAAGGAATAAGACTACTTATTATTATACTTTAATAGCTTCTTTATTTAGTTCCTAGCTAGCTTCTTAAAAGATAGTTAAGTAACTATTACTAATAGGCTTTATTAGTAGAGATATATCCTATAGCTACTAGCTTAAAAGAGCTTTTATTAGGAAGTATTAGTTAGCTTCCTTAAGGATCTCTTCCTACTTAGCTAGCTATAAAGAAGCTAGTAGGTTCCTAGTAGAGAAGGCTCCTAGGTATACTATATAGATCTTCTTAATATAGTTAGTTATATAGCCCCTCGAGGGAGCTATTAAGGTCTCGAGCTTTAAAAGCTATTACCTAGGGGTCTCTTCCTCTTAAAGAGAGATTAGCTTTACGGCACTAACGGATTTTACTATCGCTATATATATAGTAGTTAGTAGCTTTATCTCGTAAAGGTATTCCTTACGATAACTCTTATAGTTACCTAAGGTAGTAGAAAAAGCTCTCTACTATATAGAGGTTAGCTCGGAGAAGAGGGAAGCTCCCTTTATAAATTCTATTGCCCTAAGATAAAGAGGGGGCTCGAGAGGGTCCTACTTATTAAAGAAGACTAAATTATAGATAGTTCTATCTATATAGGCCTATAGCTCCTTTACTTACTTATCCGAGTCTTAGGGCTCTATAAGAATCGTCCTATAGACTATAAGGGCGGTAAAGGCGTTTTTCGATATTATTATAGAAGAGGAGGTAGAAAAGTTAATTAAAAATCGGCTTTTCTAGTAAGAGGGGTAAAAGGAAGCTATAAGGGATATAAGAAAGGTGCCTTTTATAGTAGCTAGAAGGTATAGGAATTCTATTCCTCTTAGGCTTATAACTCTCGTAAAGAAAGATATAAGAAGTATATATAAAATATATAAAGGTAAAATTAAAAGTAAGGGGTTAGATAGGTAGGGCAGAGATATTTAATTCTTATAAGGGTAGTAATTATAGTAAGGGAGTAATTATAGTAAGGGAGTAATTATTATATTACCTTAATTTATCTTCTTTCCTCTATTTAAAGCCCCTCTTTATACCTATTAAGTATCTTAATTAATAAAGAGGATCCTACTTAAAGAAGCTATTAATATCCTCTTAATTACTAAGCTTTTTACCGGTTTTTCCCTTTTATTCTAGCCGTTACTAGTATATCTATCTTATCTCTCGCTACCTCTATAAGAAGCTATCGCTACTTTTACTTCCCCTCTTACCCTTACCCTCCTCTTTATACCTCCTTTTAGCTCCTTCTTTTAAACCGGTTTTTTAGCTTCCTAGGTCCCTTATACTAAAGGATATTTCTAAGAACTATAAAATTAAGCTATACTTTATAATAATAGACTAGTATAATATAATAAGATCTAAGGACCTTATATATAGTAATAATAAGCTATAGTAACTAAATAGTATTAAATATTTAAATCGCGGGATATTATATATATATACTTTTAGATTATAGCGTAATAGGTAATTACGTTTTACTTAAAGTTATTAATTATTACTAACTTATATAAAGATATAAGAAAGATCTATATAAACTTATAAATATTAAAGGATAGGCCTTTAACTATAATAATAGAGATATTAATATAGAGATTAATTACCTTAATATTAATATCTAGGCCTACGATAAATAAGTTAACTTTAATATTATAGATATTAAAGAATATAACCTTATATTAAGGCTTTTATAGTTATAGGAGAGCAACCTATTAATTAACTAGAAAACTAATAAGCTATATTAAAATAAAGATATAAGTTTTAAGGACTAGTAGATTTAAAAGTAAGTAAAAAAAATTTATAATTTAGCTACTAAATAAGATAAAAGGGATAACTATTTAAGTAAATTCTTATATGCTTTAGTAATATAAATAAAAATAGTAACTAAACCGGCGAATATAATAAAATTAACTAGTAAGACCTATATACTAACTAATATAGCTATATATATTTTAAAGCAAAGCTTAATTTTATAGTTCTTAGAGATATCCCTTAGTAAGAGGGACTTAGGAAGCTAAAAAACCGGTTTAAAAGAAAAAGCTAAAAAGAGGTATATAAAGGAAGGTAAAGGTATAAAGAGGAGTAAAAGTAGCGATAGCTTCTTATAATAGTAGTAAGAGATAAGATAGATATACTAGTAATAGCTAGAAAAGAGAGGAAAAACTAGTAAAAAGCTCGGTAGTTAAGAGGATATTAATAGCTTCTTTAAGTAAGATCTTCTTTATTAATTAAGATACTAAATAGATATAAAGAGAGGCGTTAAATAAAGGAAAGAAGGAGAATTAAGGTAATATAATAATTACTCCCTTACTATAATTACTACCCTTATAAGAATTAAATATCTTTACTTTACCTATTTAACTTCTTACTTCCCCTTTTACCTTTATATATTTTATATATACTTTTTATATCTCTTTTTATAAGAGTTATAAGCCTAGGAGGAATAGAATTCTTATACCTTCTAGCTATTATAGAGTAGGTAGAGGCTTAGGCTTAGGTACTATCTATTAAAAAAAGGTTAATAATCTATAAAGGGGAAAAGAAAGAAAAGTATAAGCGTAGCTTATATAGGCGCGGAGGCCGCTTATATATAGACTTAGCCTAGACTTTAGTCTAGGCCTATATAGGGTAAAAGCCCTTATATTATACCCCTACCTAGCTTTTAAAGAGGCGCGACTTTAAATAATACCTAATACCGTGCTTAGAGGGACGGAACCCTCGCGCGGACTATATACGCTTAGTCGCGGAAAAAACATTAGTAAATAATATATAATACCCTTTTAAGTAAGCTTCTTAGATAGATAATATTATTAGTAAGGGCCGCGCCTTAAGAGTTTAGCTTTAGCACTTATAGCTAGGAAGTAAAGGTATATAAAATAGCGCGTAGCTAGCTTCGGTAAGCTTATAGTATCCCGCCCCTCCTATATCGGCGTATAGTAGTAGCTCTTAGTACTATAATATAAGGGATAGTACTCCGGTATATAAGGCTCCGCTTCCTCCTATATAGGGCTATATAGGTACTCCCTTTCGCTATAATTATATTATATTAGCGGCCTTCCTAGATCTTAGCCGCCCTTTTAATCGCTATAGGCATACGTCCCGTCTATATAGCAGCTACTACTATACGCGAGGGAACGCCGACGAAGCTTATAAAGGCGTTACTAAGATTACTTATTACTAGAGTCGCTATCGTCGAACCTAACCTCCTTTCTATCTTAGCGCGTACGCCCCTCTACTACTTAGAGTACGTTTACCCGCGCCTCTTAGCGTAGGTACTTTAAAAACTAATAGGATTTACTACCCCTCGTAGTATAGTAGTTATATACCTAGGAAATCTAATAGCTATAACGCTAGAGTTAGTTCGAATCCGGCTAAGGGCGCGATTAATTTTTAGTTAGACTAGTAGACTACGCTAACCTACTTATTAATTAGCTAATTAGCGCTTCTAGAAGCGCTTATAAATATACTAGTAGTCTAGCCCCGCTATAAGTAGGCCGGCCCGGACCTCGCTTACCTAGACCTAGCGATAAATTCGTTAGGACCTCCCCCTAACCCCGGTCCGGGCCCCCTAACCGGGAAAATAAAAACCCGGGGCCGATACTAGCAACTCGATAAGTACGGCGCGAAGCCGGTGCGATAACCCGACTACCGGCCTAGCTAAAGGCCGGCATTAATAAAAATTAGCCCGCTAAGCCTTACGGCGGAAAAATAAGGCAGAGCCCGGGAAGATATCGTTATAGGATAAGGTCGGGGATAATTATATAATTAACTATTAACTAAAAACGCTCGTACTACCGATTAACGCTATATACCCCGCGTACGTAAAGGAGTCACTTTCTAAGGTTACTTTGCAGCGGGGCTAACGCGATTCCGACTAACTAAAAAACGATACCTACGATAGCCGGCGTAAGATTCCTACGTATTGCAACCGCGACCCGGCATAAGGGCGGACCAGCTACGAAAGAGGGGAGGGTTTTCCTCTAGGCACTCTAGTTTTTCCCTCCTATTTAACGCCGAAGTTCTAGATACCTCTAGATAGGTCACTAGTGTAATCTCAATAATGATATGCAACATGGCAACTTGCAAAGCAATCGTGCAACACGTCTGTCGTTGCACCAAAATGCATTCCTGGCAGGGCTTGCTTGATGACTGCAAAGCCTGATCGACCGGGATTCGTCTTTTGCTCGCAGTTTCTTTAACAACGGCCCTGCTCTCAGAACCTGTGACTGTCGCAATAGTCTAGGACATGTTATATCTCGCGATAGCAGACCTGGTAAAATAGATTTGCGGTTGGAATAGAAGCGTTGAAGAAACAACCAGGAGTGCAGAAAAGTACAAAGATTCTCCATGATGGGTAATCGAAAGGTTCCTTAGCCCAGCAAGAGGGAGTAAGAAAAGCTGGCCGGTGACTCAAGGCGTGCATGTATGTTGGCCGCATACTGTACTACTTTCAGACGTCCGCAAGATGCAACCACCTAAGCAAGGCAATAAATTTAGGCAACCTAGCCAGCTGGGCGCTTGAGGAGATACAAGAAACACGCTCCCCAATGGAGCGGTCAATCAAGACCGCAAGATCACCCCTCATCATCACCCTCGAAGACTCACAATTCCATTCGCATAAAGGACAGCTCTCGCCTACGGAATCCCTGTAACTACCATGGCTGACGCTGGCGGCAGCAAAGTGGCGACCACTCGTCTGGGGAGTATAGCGGCACCGTCCATCAGGCGGATGTTGGTGCAAGGCATCGGATTTGGCAAGTGTGATCTTCTCTGGTTAAAAATGCCCAGGCGGACAGAAAGGGCAGGAGGGAGGCGAAAAAGCGAGAGGACAAGAAATAGATGACAATGGGCCAACATAACGGTGTGAAGAACTGTCTTTAAATTGCAACCACGTCATTCTCATGGAAATCCCTAGTCTACGTGATGCGTTTTTGCGTGTCCCTACGCACACTGGAGCGTTGGGCACGGCACCAAGCATCAAGGACACCGGCTGCCGCACGCACAGCCATGTGAACAGGCAGCCGTGTGAACAGGCAGCCGTGTGAAACAGGCAGCCGTGTGAAACAGGCAGCCGTGTGAACAGGCATCGGTATGTGGCTGCCTTGTAAACCGGCCGGATCGCCTAGATAGTCCGACCTGGCTGCCTCCTACATAAGGATGAGGCAGTCATAGCTTAGTTGGAGAAACAACGATCCCACTTCATCTCATCCATATGCAAAATGCATCAGATTGGTAGCAATTCCTACCCTTTGCTTTGATTAGCACCAGTGAGCCATTGTGTAAGCCTCACACCATAGCTCAAGTCTGCTTGGGCACCACACGTGAGCCGTTGACTCGGGCTCGCACCAAAAACCACCAAAAACAACCATCGTGACTTACATAAGTCGCCCCCACGAGCTTACCCAAGCTCACCACCCCCCACGAGCTTATCCCAAAGCTCATCAATCCTTTGGCTTGCTAACCAGCTAACCTTGTGGTGCGACCGACACCCTTGACAGCTAGCAGCCAACATTTCTTCACCCTCGTGATAACGCTATAGGGTCAATACCGTTGCATTAAGGTGTCTTTCGCTCGTGACGACTTTGGTGATAGGAAGTTTTGCGAAAGCCCGTGTAATCGTATATCACTATCGCAAGTGTCAGCTGGCAAGCAAACCGACCACACAATGGCCAAACCGACCAACGAAGGAAGCTCGGTCAAGCAAGCTGACGATAGAAGCTCGCCACGCCCGGCTGAAGAAGATGATGGACCCGGCTACCGGACGCAGTCCAGCAACGCCGCCCGAAGCGCAACAGAGTCTCTCTCAACCCCAAGGACAATCATTCGCAATTGGCAGACCAATTACAGCAGCTCCCAGAAGCTCTCAACGCGTGGAAATGGTCCATCCGATTCCTCAAGCTGATGCGAGACAAATCTAAGGAAGCTCTCGATACCTTCACAGTCCGTGACAAGGAAGCATGTGAAGCCTTGGAAGATCTCCTTTCCACGTCTGTGCTCATCAAATCAGCCTACGCGAAGTATTGGCTGTACCACAAGCCGGCATCTCGGACCTCGAACATGTGCCTGCATGGAGAGCAGTGGTGGAAAAGCCTATATTGTGCCGGAACCCACAGAGGACAACATGATGAAATTGATCTCGAAGATCACGCCCAAGGAAGTTGATTCGAGGTCAATGACATCCAATTTGGTATATCTTCCGGATGCCGACCAACAACTTCCCACGGAACAGCGAGGTATAAATTCTCAAGCTATGTTGCAGTCAACGGAACCCCCAAAGGCGCCAACTCAGTCACAATCACCTTCAGGCGTGAGGAAGCAGAAAGGAAGCCGGCATAGCCACCACAGCCGCCGCGACCGCCGCAGTCACCACAAGCATCGCAGATACCTACGACTAGATGATTCAAGCGACTCGAATCTTCTTCTTCCAGCAGCAGCAGCTCTGGAAGCAGCATTGGCATTGGATACGCTCACAGCCGCCGGAGCGCCTCTCCTACCACACAGACCTTTCAAACCTCTAGTGATGTGGAAGCTGTTGCCAAGAGGCTCAAACGTGACAACATGGGTGTTTTCAACCCCAATCACAAGGATCCTCATAAACAAGGCCTTGTGTCCCTCTCAAGCGGCAGCAATGTGTACACGGATGTATACCTCTTCTGCGAGCGCCTGCGAATGTACAAGGATCTCGACTCCTACGCCTTGTCGCAGCACTATATGTCTTTCCTTGCCGGCGGAGCTCTACAGTGGTTCATGAATGAACTTTCCATCGAGCAGAAGGATCGCCTTATGAAGTCATCAGTAGAGCGTTTCTGTAAAATGCTCATCAAGCGATTCCAACGCCCAGCAGCAGAGGTCTCCAAGGAATTACACGGCATTCCGTATACCGTGTCAATGTGGAATGCTGGTGAAGTCTCCTTGCCTCAATGGATTCAACGGAAAGTCTCCCTAGCAAGGCAAATCAACATCGAAAAGGACTACCAAATCATCCAAAGCATCCACCCCTTGATTGCGGTCCAAATCGCTACTCACCTCTCTGTGCCCACTAAACGCACGCCAATTGACAAGTGGGTACGAGAAATCGAGGAACGCCGACCCCTGATCTCCGCGGCATTGGAATTTCGCGGCAGATACGATGAACGCCCCAAGGCCGTGACCGTGACCGCAACTACCAAAGTCGTGATCGTAGTAGTGATCGTGATCGCAGCTTTAGGAACGATAGCCGCGACCGCGACCGCAGCTATCAGCGAGATCACTACCAACGCGATCGAGGCCTTGACCGCAGAGACCGCAGCAACCCCAGCAGCGACTCACGGGCCAAGGAAAGGCGAGAGAACCGCCCCAAAGATCCTCAGCGCAATGAGCGAAGCGGCGGCTATGAGAAAAAGGTCCGCTTTGAGAAAAATTACCTTGCCAGCGAGGACGAAAACAAGCAAGATGCTTCAGACAACAAGAAAACCGCCATTTCCGACGACGATGAAGCCAGTGATGTAGGATCAGACGCTTCTATCGAGGAATACTACGTCTGTATGACCTCAACTCCTGAGAATCTTGGCCAACAAGGAAACCACCAATGCCGAAAGTGTAACCGCAAGTTCCTCCCGCAGTGTGTTATTTGAGCACACACAAGCACGCTGCTGTGTGTCTGCTCAACAGCTCCAGCAGGAGGCGACCCCAGCAAGACCTTCGTTATGTGGGAAATGCTACGCCCAATTTCCTCACGCAATGCACTCTTCAGGCAACTTCCTGGCTGCGTGTCACAGCCCAAGGCCCACTCAAAGGGAGAGGAATATAAAGCCGTAGAGCAGCACAATCCAATTCCTCCCCAGAAAGCCCAGTATCTTTGGGAACAATCGCGAGCGCTATCGCAGGAAATCCTCGAGCCACAACCGCTCGAGCCGCCATCGCACGATGCCCTTTCGGCTACTCATATCTTCGCATCAAGATCAAGGCAGCTCCCACAGGACCAGAGACCGAGGTCTGTGCGGATTCCGGTGTGGCAACCCCTGATTGACAGAAAGCTTCTCAAGAGCTTCGAGCACACCATTGAGAAGAAGCCTCCAACGCCAATTGCAGGCATCAGCGGCAGTGTCCGCTGCACAGACTGGGCCACGTTCTCCTTCTATGCAGAAGGAAAGAGGGCTGACGGTAGCAGCGCCGGCATAGCTAAATTCACCAGTTCCGCTTGGGTGACTACCGTGGAACCAGGAGCCTTGCTAGGCAATGCCTTCCTCAAGCCGTATGTTGAAACATCCACTACGACAAGGAAGTCGTTCAAATAGGCCTCCTTGACGACTTCGGTATCCCTTTAACATCTATAAGCCTCATAAAGGGGTAGTCCGACGCGTTCAGGCCGTCAGAAAACCATGGTCCCGGCAGGCAAGACAATGCTAGTCCCAGCTAGCTGGAAGGAAGTCCCTAAAGGCCGTTCCTTCGCTTTTCATTCCAATCATCCCTGGCCGCTCATGCTCGTTGACCGAAACACTGTCCCAGCGGTCATGTTCACGAACACTACGAACCAAGATATCATCGTGAACCGCAAACAGCGCCTAGGGCAGATCAAAGAATGCGAGGAATCGGGCTACTTCGCTGCAGCCTCATGGAAATCAGCTCTGACAGCTTTGACAATAGCCACAGCGGCCTTGGCCCCAACAACTTCTGCAATGACGATTGAAAGCGCTCCCCAGAGCCATACATCGTATGATCTTGCTATCAATAGCACCTTCCACCTCTCAGACGATGTTATCGCAATAGCTGACGGGACTTTCACCCCGGAGGAAGCCCTGTTCTAGCAGCAACCGCAGAATCAGTTTCAAGCTTATCAGAAGCTTTGTACGCATACACAACAGCAGCCAGCAACGACAGCCAGCCTTGGTCAACAACAAGAAAGGAGCTCCACGTCACAAGCACCCAGCTGAGTGCAGCAGCAACAGCCGATACTCCTGACCTTGCCCTGAGACCCGAATTCCGTATCAAACGCACGTTCAACGCACGCCAGAGCTCCCAGAGGTGTGCACTGACGACGGAATTCACATCTATGCGCAGAAAGGCAGCTTCGTGACCAAGATCAAAGCCCTTGTTGAAAAACACGCCAAACTATGGAAAGACTCGGGCACAGCTGAAGTCGAAGCAGGCCACGAGCTCACAGTTCCCTTATCAAGGATTGGCACACGCACAAGGTGGCTCAACGCCCCTATCCTCAGGGATTACGAGACAAACAGGTCATTGATGAAACCCATGACAAGCTCCACGCACAAGGACGTATGGAATACGTGCACGGACCAACCCCTTTTGCAGCCCCCGTCTTCGTTGTGTGGCGAACAGCCCGAGGAGAAACCAAGGGCAGGGTCGTCATCGATTTGCGAGCTCTTAATAAGGTCACCATGCCAGACAGCTATCCTTGCCATTGCAAGAAGACATCATCCAAGAGCTTCGAGGCGCACAGTACATCACAGCAATCGACGCATCGTCCTTTACCACCAATTCCGAGTCAAACTCGAACATCGTGATCGTTTTACCCTCACGAGCCATAGAGGACTGGAAAGACTGACTGTTGCACCAATTGGCTTCTGCAATAGCCCGGCCTACGCCCAGCGCTATATGGATCGAGTGCTTCGACCATATAAGGGGTTTTGCAGAGCGTTTATGGACGACGTTGTGATCTATTCGAAAACGGAAAAGGAGCACTTACAGCACCTTAGCAAGATCTTCCAGCTATTCGAGCGTTTTAACCTCACGATGTCGCCAAAGAAAAGCTGGATTGGGTATCCTCTGTGCAACTCCTGGCTTCCGCGTTGATGCCTTTGGAATGAGCACAACGGAACACAGGCTGGCAGCCTTTGCAAAGCTGGAATTTCCAGACCAGCTATCTGCGTTGGAAAGCTACATTGGAGCAACAGGCTACCTACGGCATCTCTTACCGTATTATGGAGCCCTCATTGAGCCATTGCAGCACTGGAAAACTCAATTACTAGCCCAAGGACGAGAAATTGGCAAAATTCAGCAAGGTAACATCAACAAACGCCGTGCCTTTGCGAGGAACACCAAATTCGAGCCTAGTGAAAAGGAGCGGTTGGCATTTGAAGCTATCCAAAAGGAAGTAGCCTCCGGCAGGATGATCCACCATATGGACCCAAGCAGGCAACTGTTCTGTCAAGTTGACGGGTCCTTGCAACGAGGATTTGCCTGTACCTACTTCCACCTTAAAGAAGGTTACGAATGGAAGCCTGGCCAAGCTATTTCCTCAACAGCGATGCAACCTATAGCTTTCTCAGCCGCACCTCACCAACGCAGAGAGATCATATGGTCCGTCGGAATTAGAAGTGGCCTGCCTAGTCTGGGCTATCAAAAAGATGCGCACAGTGGTCCAATCGTCAACGAAGCCCTTAATCGTGCTTACGGACCATTCAGCCACACAGCAGATCGTCAATAAGACCTCCCTCGACACTTCAAGCACGGACAGAGCAAATAGACGGCTAGTAGTAGCCTCCATCTATCTCTCTCAGTACGAATTGCAGGTTGATCATCTTCCAGGAAAATCAATTTCATCCCTGATGCCTTAAGCAGGCTGTCAGCCCCTGAGACCGACCAATTGATCGAGCGACAACGACCTGACTACACAGCGCTTGACGATGTGCTCCTTGCGTCTGAGGCCATCATGGATCCAGCATACCGCATCAAATTCACAGAAGGCTATCAGGCTGATACCCATTATCGCAAGATCCTTCAAATGATCCAGGACAGTGAGAACACGGTCAAAGCTTCTAGGCCCCGGAAATCGCGAAAATCAAGCGCAGAGGAATTCCCTTTTCGTGGACCAGGGTCTGTTATATCACGAAGGAAAAGATGGATATGTTCGTCTCTGCGTGCCCGCAAGCCTCACGCACGAATTGATGCAAATGGCACACGACGACAAGCACCACTTTGGCGTTGTGAGAATGCTCAAGGAGTTGGAAACCTATTCGATCAGGAACGTCTCTTGGCAAGCGAAAAAGCACATCGCCAAGTGCAAAGCTTGCTGCCTTGGACAGACTGATCGACAACAGCTTGCTGGAAGCTATCTGCCCAATCGACCCCCGATGCTTCCAATGCAGTCAATTGCAATGGACTTCATCACAGACATGCCTGCCGTCTCAGCTATGGGCTCACCCTGGCATATTGAAGGCTTTAATGCCTTTAATCAATTACTTACAGTCACTTGCTTAGCTAGCAAGCGATGCCTACTGATTCCAGGCAATGCAAAGTATAGCGCCAAGGACTGGGCAGCCTCCCTAGCTAGGCAGCTCATGCTATGTGATTGGGGCATGCCGCGCACGATAGTCAGTGACAGAGACCGCAAATTCACCTCTGCTTTCTGGCAAGGGCTCTGGAAGGCCTTGGCACCAGAATCAGCATGACAACGGCATATCATCCGCAGGCGGACGGCTTGGCCGAGCGGCGCAATCAAACAGTGGAAACAGCGTTGCGACTGGCCTATATTGAGGACCCCAACCTTGACTGGAAGACCCTTATTCCTTCGCTGCAGTGGCATCTAAACACAGCCTACAACACCAGCACGAAGACCTCAGCCCATGAACTAATGTACGGTTTCCCCTGAAAGGGCCCCTGAGGCTGTTGATCGCACAGCCAGCGCAGAGGCAGACGAATTGCCCTACATCAAGGAAGCCTTGCGTAAGCAGGCCAGCCTAGCTATGGACCTTGCAGCGATGAAGGCCAAGCGTTGGTACGATGCCAAACACCGACCTATCCATCTCAAGGCTGGAGACAAGGTATATCTCAAGCTTCATCAGGGATATCACCAGCCAGGCAGGCCACCCAAGAAGTGGTCACAACAGCGGAAGGCCCTTTGTGATCAGAAGGATGGTTGGAGACCTGGCCTGTGAATTGGACCTTCCAGAGCAAATTAAGGTCCACCCAGTGATCTCAATACACCACCTCAAGCCAGCTCACGAAGGCTGCTTTGAAGAAGCTCACCCGGACCAGTAGAAGTCACAAAGGACTTTACGGACCAGGAAGGCGAATTCTACGAAGTTGACAAGCTTCTGGACGTACGGGTCAGGAAGATTGGAAGAAACAGGAAGCCCGTCACGGAGTACTTGGTCCACTGGAAAGGATGGGGCAGCATGCATGATCAGTGGGTCAGGAAGGAAGAGATATCGTCAAAGGCCCTGGATGAGTTCCACGGGCAGACGACGGGACCGCGAGTGGTTCGCAACAGCAAAGCAAAGGGACGATCGGAAAGTTCTGACATGTAGCCTTTGTTGAGGCAGTCACTGAGGACAGTGGAGTTTTCTTTTGAGGCCGGCATTATGATGCGTTTTGCGTGTCCCTACGCACACTGGAGCGTTGGGCACGGCACCAAGCATCAAGGACACCGGCTGCCGCACGCACAGCCATGTGAACAGGCAGCCGTGTGAACAGGCAGCCGTGTGAAACAGGCAGCCGTGTGAAACAGGCAGCCGTGTGAACAGGCATCGGTATGTGGCTGCCTTGTAAACCGGCCGGATCGCCTAGATAGTCCGACCTGGCTGCCTCCTACATAAGGATGAGGCAGTCATAGCTTAGTTGGAGAAACAACGATCCCACTTCATCTCATCCATATGCAAAATGCATCACTACGACTCGACAACTCGACTCGGCTTCACATCTCGACTTAATTTTCCGATTCCTCGACCGTTATACCCTTATGGAACATTTGTCGCAGTTCCAGGTCATAGCTCTCCTTATCGGCCGACTTCTTTGCGACAATGGCTGCTGAGTCCTCACACCAGAAGTCCGAAACGATCTTTTCTCGCTCCGGAGAGAGGCTGGCTGAGAAACTGGGGCACACATGATCCTCGAGAATGCGATGCATAGCATTAACAGAATCCAAACAATGCCAAAACCACACCGCCCTGGACTTCCACTTGTTGTTCATAGTCCTTGCTAGTGGAATACGATGCCCCTTTCCAGCAGACATCGCCTGTTCTTCCTCTTCAAAAACACGCATAAAGTCGTGTCGCACCTTGTCAAAATGATCGAAATGCTCCTCTGTTATCTGGTCGATCCCCCTTCCCGTCAGCCAGTACGGCACTGCAAGCATCTCCCCAGGCAGAGAGCACACCCATTCCAAATCAATCAGGCATGTGATATTCCAGTCATTATCAACAAAGATATTGCTCGAGTGAAGGTCAGTAAGCTGAAGGAGGAAAGGCCCGTTGCGTCTGTCTCGATCGATGTAATGATGTGAAAGAGTGCGCAGTATCGTCTTGACGGCCATCTGACCGTGACAATCTTCTTCACTATACACCTCCAGATAATATAACCTTCGAGAAACGTCGGATTGGCAGGGCAGTTCGGATGCATAGTCAGCTTAATTCGACCGGGGGTGGTCCTCAAAGACGGCACCAAGGTTCGGCCTCGGAAGAACGAGCAATGCGACTCGTCGGGGAGCGCGCTCCGAATGTGCTTGTCTCTCTTGTCTATAGATCACGCTGCAAATCAAAAGACGGTCCCCCCCTCTACGGCGAGCTGTTTATGGAATTCATGCCGGAGGGGACACTTAGATCAGTAGGGGCTGATCTCGACGCAAAATAAATGGGCACATGTACCCTGTCAGAAGTCTCTTAGCTACTGTCAGATCTGAATAGCGGAGGTCTCGTAGTTGGCCACGCGCAGAGACTCCAAGACCCCATAATCATACTGTACAATGTTGTTGGGTCTAGACGAAAGGGCAGACCACTCTGCCTGATGAGCAGACAAAAACTGAGGGGCCGTCAAGGCCCTGTTATTAGTGCTCTCTCTCCAGTCTCTACAACTGACCTCAGCAAAGGGTAAAGAGGACTTCAGAATACCAAAGAATCGGCCGCAGTAACACAAAGGCGTTAAGACGAAGACAGGCATCACTTGGGCCTCGAACGCCCCCCCGGCATATCTGCTACGCGCTGCCAGACCTGCTACCGAGGCCGATTGCCAGTGGGCAAGAATAGATCCTTGAGCTCAAGAAAGGGCATGTAAACGAGCGGGCCTTTTGAAATGTGTCCACGTTGATATTGGTAATGCTCTATGCCTATGTCGGTCTTCAAGATCATCCTTATTTGGTCTATTTACATCTTCTCCCACAACCCGTCCCGAGACTCAGCCTCAAACCGCAACCATGACGTCCAACGTCTGCAGGCTACTGGTGCTGCGGTCCTTTTGCGTGCACTTTTTCCTCAGCTCCGCACGGCCTTTGCCAAAGACACCATTGGCGACAAATCGGCAGCCGTCCTCCTCGATGATCAACGGACTGGACGCGCCCTTTGTTTGCAGCAGGGTCAGGACTTCGTCGTGCGCGTCGAGTACGTTGGTCACCTTGCCGGGAAAGACGTGGATGATGCCCTGGTTCTCAAAGGTAAAGCTGCTTCGAAACTCGGTGGGGCACTTGGGCTTGGCCAAGACGCTGCCGTACCAGCCCTTGTAGCTGAAGCGGCGGGAGAACTCGGGCCAGAAGCGGCACATTTCGCTCTCGGCGGGTCCGCGGATCTTTTCCGAGACGAGCTCGTCGGTCAGCCTCTTGTCGAGGACGTGCTGCGCCTGTTCGGGGCTGTCGTAGGAGCCCAGGATGGTGTAAGCGCCGTGGGTGAGGATGTAGTCTTGGTGAGGGGTGGCGTCGTCCTTGGTGTCGGAAATGGCCGGCATCAGGCACGGGAACCAGCCGTCCATGCAGATAAACGACATTGGCTTGGTGGAGGTGGGCGAGTTGTCGCGAAACTTGAGTGCCAGGCACGCCTGGTAGGTGTGCTCAAAGTAGACGGGGGAAGACTGGTTCATGACGGCCTCGGGAACAAAGTCCTGGAAGCCAGTGCAGTTGATGGCAACGTGGCTCAGGAACGTTATCGTGACAGCCTGGCTCTCGGGGCCAGACGACTTCCGCTGCTGAAAGGTGATGCACATGTTGGGCCGTTGTTTGCTGGACACGGAGACCTGCTTGATGCTCTGGACCGTTGCGCCGAGGACCAAACTCACACCGGCCTTCTCGAGCTTCTTCTCAAAGTGACAGCGCGCACGGGCACCAATGGCCACGCTGGGCTCGTTGACGTCGTAGGCGCAGCCCATCTCGGCAAAGTTGCGGGCGGCCAGGTCGATTTTCTTGCACCCGGGGATTTCGTTGCAGACCTTGTGGAAGGTCTGATCCGAGACCTTGGACGGGAAGTTTTGCGAGTCGACGGTCCCGTTGGCATAGAGCGAGAACTCGTGGTCGACGACAAGGTCGCCGTACATGTCGCGGAAGCGCTCGAAGCTGCGTTTCGTGTTAGTCTTGGCTTTTGAAGCGTGTCAAAGGCAAGCTGTACTTTTTCTGGCAGTTGACGCGAGTGGCCTTGGAACGGGGGTAGTGAGGGCCTGGTGAAGGTATTAGCTGGTTCGTGTCATAGGCAAACCCTCCGCTTAGATGCATACCTCTATGGAGACGAATGCCAAAGGACCCAGAGGTGCCTTTGAAGATGCGGCTTTCGCGCTCTAGGAGAATGACTTGGTGACCTTCTTTGGAGAGCTCGCATGCCAGATGGCAGCCACTCCATCCGGCACCTACAATGGTAACGAGCATCTTGATGGTGTCTTTGGCTTATGGGTCGAAGGACTCGGTGAAGATGGGTGATTGAAGCGAGTTGAGAAGAGACTTTGATTGTTGTCTTGTGCGAACTGATGGCTGGAGAAAATGCCATCTTTTGGGAGAATCAAGGCCTTTAATATTCCACAAAAGCACTCTCGACATGCCATCTCGGAGCAAAGGCACCAAGTCGATTATGGAGCTTGATTCCAAGCAAGCGACTCTTTTCGCAGCCTTGCCCGAATCGCGAGTTCGAAGAAGCCGCTGATTACATGCCGCATTCGCAGCAGCCAGCCGGCGTCATAATAATGCGTCTCAGTTCGCGCGGCGTATCAAGTTGCGCAAACGTTGCGCAGAATCTATGCCAGCCAGGTCTATCGCTCGTGCGTGTACTCATACGGCGCATTACTTGGCGTGTAATGCTCGGGATGGCAGGGTTGGCGAGTGGCTCTAGGGCTGGGATTCCTGGCCTAGTCTCATCTTAGCGGCCACGGAATATGGAATCATGGGCGTTCGTCTCACTCGTCGATGGAGCAGAGCATGGGGCGGCCGATGGATGGCAACTCGGCGGAGAATTCAAGGTGGCGAACCGCGAAGGTGTCGTCATCCAAGTTATCCGGCATTGTGCAATGATGAACAAACAGATTTACGCCGTCTCTCGGCTGGTGACGAGGCGCCGCAGGTATACACAGAGTGTCAAGTGGCCCGAGATGGGCGAGCAGACGACCCATTGCCGCCGCCGGTTCCCAGCCATGCCAGAATCCACAAGCCTCATGCCAAAATCGCCAAGAATCGAGCACGATGCCAGGCATATCTCCGGCTTGGCTTCAAGCATTGTCCGGGGTCACCAGAGGCTCCCCGGGTACGCATCGTCAAAGGAGCCATGATTCCAGGGTCTGTTTGAGAACAGTGGGCTTTCCTCCACACAACAGCGGGCGCGAACCGAGCAATTGAGTGCCGTTTCAGGTCGAAAAGGGTCCTCCCAACCTTTGGCATCTAGGCTTGGATTAAAGCTGCGTGGGCCCGTTCGTTGTTGACAAGTCTCCCGAGCCTACTGCTCCGTGCCGAGACGCTAGCTTGACTTGTCCGCCATGACGCAGCGAGAAAAGGGGCCAATAGATGAACGAGTTTTGGACGTGACGACGGTTCCTGGCTTGCAATAGGGATAGGCGTCAAATTCTCCTTATCGCGGCCAGGATGAGCTGAAGGGTTTTCACGGTATCGAATCCAGGGGGGCCACAATAAGAGGGTGATTTACTGGCGATTCGCATAAAGGGTTGATTTCAGTCGGCCAAGGCGTAGAGTTGGGTGTTCAAATACCTACCAAGACGCAATGGTTGCTGCTGAATAATGCAACGAGATGATTCTTCCCAGCCTTCCATGAGTGGAAACAAAGAATTCGCAGTGCCAATTCCCAATGCTCATGCAGAGTGTTTGGCAGGCAGCTCACTTGAGCACGTCGGGGAGAGCACGACAAAGACTTGACGACATCCTTCGACGAGTCCAGACCCGATACCGATTGTCAGGGTAGACAAGGGTGGTGTCGGTCAGCATTGGACAACTAAGAACGCTGAGCTTCCACCCACCAACAAGAAATCGTTTGTCAACCGCGTCAATCCTGATAAGAAGAGCGTGCCCGTGATTGACGATTTCCCAGTGGTCAATCCTCTCAACCGGTTCGAGAGACGACGGATTGCAGCCGAAATGACGGCTCCAAGCGTGGCCGCCTCCCAAGGCACGGATATAGCACACACATTCCAAGGGACGGTGCTCTGATCCGGCTCGAGGCTAAATCTGCCGTGTTTCAGGAATGTCAATGAATCATGAATCCATGTGCCGGCCGCAGGATGTGTTTGTTGGCGGGAACAAGCGTGACCAGTACCGTCCTCGGCGTTTGCATCCCAGCAACAGCCAAGGGTAAGAATGCGGGATCTAAGTTACAGAGCAAGAACTGTAGATTGTCCGACGTTGGAGGTGCTGCGCTCTGCCAATCTTGTCCTTGGAGGATGCGCACGTGACAGTGATCCAGGCACGGAAAGACGTTTCTCCGATCTTCCGCGCCGCCCACCATCAAGTGCGCTCACCGGCATCACCAGCATCATCAACGACAACCACCGTCCTTCCATCGCCCACCAACCGCGTACGCTCCCACACCCTCAACCATCACGAGCCCCTCTCAAAAACAAGCCAGCTAACCCCTTCCACCACCAGGACCATGCCGCCCGCAGCCACCACGGCGCCGCTCTTCTGGTCCGCGCCCCTCCGCTACTGCCGCTGGGCCGCCCGCGAGCGTCCCGCCCTCTTCTGGTCCGTCGTCATCGGCGCTGCAGGGCCCATCGGCATGCCCATTGTCCCCCCCATCCGCCACTACTTTGGCGACATCAACCCGGCGCCCATCCCCGTCACCTATCCCGGTACGATGGGTCTTGTTCGGCGAGCTCGCGGGACACCCGTTACTGACTGACGCCATTTTCTAGTTCCTACCGGCCCTCGGAAACAATTGTCCGGCTACGATGACTAGACAACCTCCAAGACGAAAGCCAGCGCCACCGAGCCGAGAACGCGGCATTGCCGAGCTCCCAAGGGCATTTCAAGAGACGGGCCGAGGCCATTGAGCAACAAGCAACCAAAGCGCATCTCAAATGACCGCTGAACAAGACGCTTTTCTTCAGAAACAAACCACGACTCCCCCAGCCTCAGTTCAGTAATGTACACTAGCTCAGAGAGCAAGCATTGGCCCCTCGGCGCCATGTCCATGTCCAACTCCCATTTACCGTATTTTCACGTGTATCGCGTCCGAACAAGTCACACAGCGTGTTACACGCAGCGTCGCTCCTGACTAGACACCTCCACCCTCTCAACCCACGCTGCTCCTCGTAGACGACTTCCGGCCCCGGCGGCTGAGACTCTATCTATCCGCTCGCCCAAAGTTCCACTCGTACTACTGCCGGTTAGCCCATGTCCCAGACCATCCACGACCTTGAAGCTTCGGATAACTCACCACGCGACCGTCATCGTCTCCGGTATACAGGCAGGTCGGCATCGTCGTGATGCATGTAATTCCAGCCTCGGTGTTGTCCCTCTTGTCGCTCTTGCAGTCGACGTGATCCAGCCTCCGCAGCAGCTCCAGCGTCCACTTCCCCCCCAGCACGCTCCTGCGCCAGATGTTGACCCGGCCCTTGCTGTGGCCCGTGAAGACGAGGTAATTCTCCAGCCACTCGTTGCTGGCGCCTTCGTAAAAGGCGCACGAGTGCACGTAGTCGTCTGGCTCGGCGCACACGTTTTGGTCTAGCATCAGCGTGCCGTTGAGCGTGTACAGGAGCACATTGGGCCCCGAGCACAGCATGATTTCGCCCGACACGTCGTTGATGCGCGCGCACTCGACCTGTCGGACGAGCGGCAGCTTGCGGATAAAGGAGAGCTGATTAAGGTCCCACAGAAACGCCTGTCCGTCCGAGGACGCCGTCACAAAGGTGCTAAACGCCTTGCTCACGGCAATGGCCGTCACCGGCGTCTTGTGCCCAAACACGCTCGACCTCGGCATCAGGTCGACCTGCTTCCCCGGCGCCGTGTGCACCGTGTACACCGACACCACGCAGTCTTCGCCGGCCGTAATAAGTGTCTTGGAGTCTGCAAAACACGCGCACGAAATCTGGCCCGTGTGGAGGTTCTCGAAGAGACCGGCGGGTTTGTGGTTGTCGCTGAAAAAGAAGCGCAGGCTGCTATCCGCATAGCCCCAGTCAAGGAACTTGTCGTACGGAGGGAAAATGAGACGTAGAGGGGGCGCACATAAGAGCCGATCGAGCTTGGTTGCGTACACGAGGGATGATACCCGATCATGGCTCTCTGTTCCAACATCAGCCGAGTCACAAAGCTAGAGGACAAAATGGAGAGGCTCTTACCGAGCAGCGGGTGGTCCAGGCAGCTGAGCGAGAAAACGCCCGTGTCAAGCCTCTTGATCGGGCATCGCACGTGCTCTCGCGCAGCATGCGGCCTGGCAAACACCTGATGTGGAGTCTGCCCAAAGTTGTGAATCACGCCCGCCGTAATCGCCCGCTCATTGGCATCCGTGATGCGGTCCAAGTCACTCGCGCCCGCGTACGACAGGTGATGAAAGACGTTGACGTTTTCCACCGCCGCCTCGCCTCGTTGCTTGTGCCCAAAGACGAGATCGATCCAGTGGTGCAGATTCTCGCTCACGTAGCGACTCTCGAGCGCCTCGCGGTGCTTAGCGATGAAGATTTTGGGGTCGCCCTTTGCCCACGGCGGCAAGGCCACGTTATCCACCTTGGCCCCGTTGCTCTGGCGATGCCCAAAGTCGTACCCGTTGATGTTTGTCAGGAATTCGGGCAGGCAGAAAAACTCGGGGATGAGCTCTCTGACGTCCGTCTTGTTCTTGCGCGAGGCCGAGGTCCACGCGTCTCCGATGGACTGGAACAGGCGATCAGCGTGGTCAAAGCTGTCGCCCTGGACGAGCAGATACGACTGCACAAACGGCGGAAGGCGGATGAGGTACGACGACACAATCATGGCTGATGAGTAGTGCGTGCCGTAGTGGAAGGGAGTCTGGCCAATCTCTTGCAGCGCATTGTACGTCTCCACGAAGCCGGCGACCCGCCCGTCTGTCTGCGCCCCCATCGGCTTCGACAAGTCTCGAAAGGTCGCTGGATCCTCCAGGTCCAGATCTTCGCTGGTGTAGTCGGCGAGTACCCAGGGGAAGACGGGGTACTGGGTCAAATCATTAAAAGTCCTTCCCGCCATGGTATTGACCATCATCAGGTAGTGAAAGTTGGACATTTCCCCTCGTTGCCATCGCTTCATGACGGGATTCCAAGGCGTCGCATTAAAAAAGGTCCCGAGTCGTGTCCCCAGTCCAGCCCCAAACCCCTGGGGAGAGTCATCAAACGACTTGAGCGCTTCCAGTCTCCAAGCATCCTCCGGATTTGGGAGTGCGTTTGGCGCACTCGTGTGAGACGCCTTGCTGAGCATCTTGGCAAACAGCTGATCTCTGATGGCGGGATTGATTGTCGTCAACAGATAGCTCCGTCCATCTGTAAAGAATATCTCAATGGCGACGTCGCGAAAGAGAAATCGGCGCTTGGAGACGCTGATGACATCTTGCCACTTCCAGTGTCTGCATTCCTGGTCTCGGGTTGCAGAGTTCTGTCGCCTTTCCAGCGTCTTGGCGCCAGTGACGACCATGGTGAAGGGATCGCGCTCGTCGGCCGGAGCCTCCCACACATTGACGATATCTCCGCTTGCACACTGAAACACATTGTCCATGATGTAGAGAGCGTCTTTGCCCACAATCAGAAGGCCTTCGCAAGCCTCGAGACCGGTGATGCGCGACATGTTGTGGGCAGCCTGTACGTGATCGCCGTGCTCGAGCCGCCGCATCACCTTGCGATTCTTGTCCTCATAGTTCTCGTCGCCCTCGTTGGGATCGTTGGGGTCGTCGACAAGCTCAAAGTCGTCTTCGGGGGCACATCCTGACTCTGACTGGTCGGACGCCAGCGCAGGCTCCGGGTTCAAAGTCGACGCATCGTCGTTGCCGCTGAAGCGACTCAAAGACGGCGGCGTGTCCGACGGTCCACTTGATGTTGCACGGGATCGCGCTTCGCCTGCTTTCCTCTTCGGCTGATACTTGACATCGGCGCCGGCAGAATCCGGCAGCAGCCGCAGCCTCATCCGGTTGCGCCCCTCAGTCCGATCCAACTTCCACTTGGGCGGAGCTGGCTCGCTAAAGACTGCGCCCGGCCTCCGCAGATCCCGCTCCATCTTGCTGTAGGCTGCCGTGAGGAAAGACAGGTCGTCTTGTTGGTCTTGCAGGAGACGCTGATACTTGAAGTACTCTGTGTTGTAGATGCTCTTCATCCAAGCGCTGTTGCCCACCTCATGATTCAGTAGCGCCTTTTCCGCGCTGACGAACTCTGAATGCCACGCCTTGAGCCTCTCCCTGCGCTTCCACAGGCGGCTCCTTGCCGTCTCGCACGTCCGTTGGTTCTCCGTGCTGACAAAGTCTTCCCACGTCTTCGCCATACTGCCGAAGAAGAGCCCGTCCAAAGACGGCCGATGCTGGTCTACCCAAATCACAAACGTCTCGTCATCCACTTCCGTGAGCTTCTGGAACTCCCTCGACAGTTTTCTTTGATCCGACGCCATGCATGAGCGAATCGTTGTGATGGACTCCTCCGGTTTCTGAACGAGGACGATGCGCAGAAAGTTGGCAGCGGCAATCCGGATGGATGGCTTGTCATCAATGAGCTTCGTGTAAAGCTGGTACCAAAACAGCTTCAGGTAATCATCCTCCAGCGAAAAGCACTCGAGAATCGGCATCTGCCAATAAGCGAGCTTGTTCATGAAGTCCTTCGCCTCCTTCTCCGCAATTCGGGGGTTGTCCAGATCCGAAAGCTTGAGGAGGATGATCCTGAGGAAGCAGCTGCGGACCATAGAGACCGCCTGGCTGCACAGACGGACGCTCTTGAGCTTCGAGATTTCGGGCCGCTGGAGCATTTCAATCAGCATGCCGCTAAAGTCAATCATGACTTCCGCCCCATCGATAAACCAGCCCTCGAAAATGGCCTCGGAAATATGCAAACAGAGCCGGGACAGATTTGTGAGTATCCGCGGCTCGCAAGTGATATTCTCATTGCCTTGAATCTTTCCCGAGACTTTTGTAATGACCCGCTTCAGTATGTATGATTCAAGGTAGGCCTGATGCTCTTGGAACCCTGGGGGCACCTTGCTGAACAGACCGAAGCCTGCGAAGTCTTTGCGTGTGAATACCTGATCCACAAAGACACCGAGCAGCAAGTCCAGCATCTCTTCAGAAAGGACGCCGCCATGGCTCTGTTGAAGCTTGAGCTGCGGGGCGGGTGCCGGCCAAAGGTCATCAGCACGAGCTACGGTTTGCGCAGTCAAGAGAACAAAGGACGAGGCTCGACGAAGCGGTGTGCCCTTGGGAGGCGTTGCTTGTGGCGATGGCGCAATATCCACTGTGCTCGTCCTCACAATCGGAGCGGCAGCCGGGCCTCCTCCAATCGGCCTGATGATGACGTCGCTGCCATCGAACGTAAGAGCCGAGTCTCGAGAGTTTAATTCGACGTCAGGTGTGACCGCATCCGTGCTAACAATGACGGGATACAACGCCAAGAGCAGCATGCGAACCCACTCGGAGCCCAGGGTAAAGTCGCGAAACTCTTGTGATCGCGCCTGAAGCACCTGCAGAAAACGGACAGTCGTTCCCAAGACGCCAACACGACTAGCCACCCTTTCGTGGTTCTTTGAAAATGCCACTGCAGCACAGGTTAGCAACCGTTTTGCATCATCGAACAGGGATGCCTACGTCGTGACTCCAGCGCCCTATCCAGGGCCATCGACAGCGCTCGATAATCAACGTCAGGCTTCAGAGCCGCGTTCGGGGCCGCGGTTGGCGGATCCAGTTTCGCCGGCGAATCGGGATCCTCTTGGTGCCTCATGACCTCCTTCAGGCCATGCTGCAGCAAAGACGTGATAACGATTAACGCATCAGGGTAGACGACTTTCCGCTTGCCAAACATGCCAAACAGCTCGTCCACGTCGAAGTTGCGATCAAAATCAATGTCCGCAACATCAAATCCGAACAGGATGCTGAAACAGATTGGCCAGATCGTGGGGATGTCCCAGAACCGCTTCAGCCGGCTCGCCACGATTGTGAACCCCCCGGATTTCCCCGAAAACTTGGACGCGTATGAAGAGCCCTGGACCACGAGGAGCCTGGAGAGGATCTTACAGCCATGGAGGACAACGGTGGCATCGTCGTCTGCCAATAAATAAAGCAGCCACTATTTGAGGTTAGAATTGTAGTATGGACGCGCCTGCGAGCCAGAGCACTCACCTTGTTGGTCACCGTTCGGGCAAACTTCTTGACGTTGTTGATGTTGCCCTTTTCGCAGAGAATCCCAGAGTACATGCTCAACACCCGTTTGCCGAGGAGTTTCTTTGAGAGCATCTTACTCCCGACAGAGGGGCTGTGCGTTCTGCTGACATCCCCAGGTCCTCTCTTGCCAAGGCCGGGTGTGCTGGAACGCGAAATGGCTGAAAGGGGCCTGGGTGTTCGCGATGTCGATGGGGGCGGTGTGTGAAAGGCATACGTAATGAACAGCGACATCGACCTCAGCACCTCTTGGCTGAGATTTGACTTGACGAGGGCTTCAAATGCATTCATGAAGTGGTCCAGAACGTCGTCAGAAATTCCCTCGCCCTTCATGGCGTCGAGCAACCTTTTCACGATTCCTGTACAGCAACAATCAGCCGACGAAGGGCAAGCATCACGTGCTCGCGACATACGCATTCGGATCAACCTCCTACTGTTGAAGTCGTGATGCTTGCTGTTTACGGCAAATGTCACAAACTGCCTGTAGAATAGCTCCTGGGTGCGCGGCGCAGACCGTCGCCAAATGTCCAAGTCAATGAGGAGGATCCGGTAGGCAAGCGGGTTGACGATGAAGGACTCGATGGGGTCTACATGGTTGTAGCCCACAAAGTCCAATACCAGGCTCAGCACCCGAAGTGTCAGGCTGTCGCGTTCCTCAGCGGATATCAATAGTCGAGATACCGGCACGTCCCCGGCTGCAAGGTTTCCGTATCCGATTTTGAATCGCAGGATCATGCCCAAGATGCCATACCCATTGTCCCTCTCCATGGCCTCGCTATTGCGCCAACTCCTGCGGATGCAGTGGAAAACAATCTCGAGGGCGCGGACAGTCTCCTCCACCGTCGACGCTCTCTCCAGCAGCTTGAGAGCCAGAGGTGTGAAGCCAGCGAGACGCCACAGATGCTCGTCCAGGTGCGACGGCACGACAATGATGGGGGTGCCCCGGAGCGATGCGATCCCATGGGTTCTGAAGAGAGCATCCGACAAACTCGAGACTGCGCAGTTGACAGCCAGCGGCGACCCTTCTTGGTTGGCCATATGGAAGAGATTACGTATCGACGCCCGAGGCAGAGAGCGGAGGACACCAGTGTCCATGTACTGCACGTGTTCGGGAAACGTCGCGGTAGGGAGGACGCTGAGGAGGATCTTGGACTCCGGGAGAAGTGAGCTCGCCTTTTCTCGCACTGCTCGCAGAATGTCCGAATTCTCATCTTTGCCTGGGTGGACGATTTCATTGCGAAGGCCCAAGGCAGCCGACGCTTCGTATGTTTGGAAACCGCCGAGGCTATCTTGGAAGTTCCCCTGATAGCGTGGGCCCAGGCCGTGGTGGACCGCCAAGTAGTCATCCGTCAAGACGTCCTCGAACAGATGGGCCGAGGCAAGCGACCATTGTGAAGAGACAACGCCGGGGCCCGTTTGCCCAGACAGCTCGCGGGGTGTCCCGAGAAACGCCTGCACCGGATTCGTTCTGTTCTGACTCGAGTTGAACGACACGAAGCTCTCGGTGCTGCCGTTTAGGAGCGGAGGCGCGCTGGGGTAGCTGCAGCGAATCTGCTCGGCAAAGTCCCCGTCGATGTACAGGGATGCCTTGCTCGCGGTCATGGTTTTGGGCCTCCGGTGAACAACAGCGACGTGATACCACTGCTTTTCTTGAAACACGGCAGTCTTGAACCTCACGCTGGGCTTGTTGGAGAAGACGGAGGTCTGGAGGATCAAGTTGTGGGTGTCCTTTTCGAGGTATATGAGCACGAAGCATGTCTGCGAGGCATCAAAGACGCCAAAGATGGTTGTGTGGGCATTCGGATCAAAGGACTCGATGCGGATCCATGCTGTAAAGGTGTAGCCGCCAGTCGACTGGGGGGGGAACGTGCGGCCGAGGCTGGGCAGCTCGAGGGAAGAATGTCCGTTGAGCGACAAGTCGAACTGGAAGAAGGGCGGTCCCGCGTGCTCGGCCATCATTTCCAGGCAAAAGTCAGAAGCCTCAGATCCCGGGACGGTGAGAAGAAACTGAGTATCAGCCGGCCGATTGACTCCCAGAAACATGAGCAACTTGCATATCGCCAGCAGCTTCTCGCGTTCGGGCTGCGCAAGCCAAGAATCTTGTCCAAAAGCCACGTGGAGAAATTGGGACAGGACGCCGGTGGAGTGAACAGCGGCACGGTTGTAGAAGGAAGTTGAAATGGCGCACAATATGGTCTCGAGGAGGAGCACTGAGCTGGGGCTCGCCGAAGAGTCTTGGGGTCGCGGAATGGCCTTCCAGAAGCTTACGACGGCTCTGAGGATCTCGGGGAAGCGGATGATGGTATTGGAACTGACGACTTCTCGAACTGCAGGCGCTATGCTCTCGATGGAGCGTGCCAGCGCGAGATCCCATTGCTCGTCTTCTTCGTCGACGGGCCTCTTCTCGTCAGTCTGGCTCGAACCACTGGTGGATTCCGACCGCAGTGCCTTGGCAATGGACTGGCAGAGGAGATCCAAGCCGTCTTCGTCGAGCGAGAAAGCAAGCAGCTTGCCAAACAGATGGCAACTAGCCCACGGGTCCAGCTCAGCGCCGCCCAGGCCAATGCTCGCAATGACTTGCTCGAGAGCGTCCCATCCGCCCCCCTCGACGCGATATCGGAAGAAGCGCCTGTTGCCGGAATGGCCCTTGAGCGCAGCCGACAGAACGCTCAGACAGTCCCCCAGCAGCGCGAATAGCGAGAGCATCTCAGGCTCGCTTCGTTTGTGCGGATCGTAGTATCCTGAAAAGCCGCGAAGGACCGCCGAGACAGATTCAAAACCACGCGCATGGCGAAAGTCGTCCCGCAGCGCCGACGATGTCGAAGCAGCCACATGTTGGCAGATTTGCTGCAGGCTCTTGCGGAGCTTGTTGATGTCTGGGTATCCGCTGGGGCCCGACGAAGCCGTGTCGCGCGCGAGGCTGTCGATCAAGCCGCGCAGAATGTCAAAGGCCTTGGACGTGGGTTGGGTCGAGGTCGAGGTCGAGGCCCGAAAGCGTCGAGGAAGAGAGGCCATGTTCCTGCAAGACAGAAGCCTCTGACCCCAGGGCCCGTCAAGGGTCCAGGCTGTATGTCGTCGACTGCGGCATCGAGAGGGCGAGGAATGGGCGGCGCTGGAGCTGCGGCGCGGGGCTCATGGGGCAACCGACAGCTGGCGGGTCAAGCGAATCCTTTGCGCGCGCGTGTGTTTGGCAGTGGACTCGTGAAAGACTGTCTCGGGATGACAATGGCGAGGGCAGCACCAACAAACGACGTCAGCCTGGACAGGTCCGAGGGCGGCGCGTGGCGGAGCTTCCCTTTGCCCCGCATCATGCAAGGGCGCTTACCCTGTGGTTATTTGCTGGGCTGCTGAGGTAATACCGTAATGCACCATCTGGAAACAGACGTCGAACGACCTATCCCTAGCATTAACTCCTCCCTACTTGTATAGTTAAGGTAGTGCCGCGTTCGGCCTCTGCTTCCCTTTTTGTGGACAAGGTATTATTGGTTGGCATGAGTCGCGCATACCAAGGAGCTAAGCAAACGCCCAGGTGGAGCTATAATTGGCCTTACTCAGCCTCAGAATCGCGCTCCCCTACAGACTGACGTCCCCACCGCGGCGACAACTCAGCAACACCGCTCCTGGTTACTGGTCCGCACAAACAGTTCCACGACCCCTTCAGCTTTTTCGGCCAGTGTCCCTCAATCCAGTCATCCTACAGACCCATCCTGTCGATGCCCCCGGTAAGATGTTCAATTTCGTCCGCACGGCGTACTCCCTCTACACTCAAGTGGTTTTGCCCGCCAATCGGAGCGTCGCACTCGGTGCACCTGGCCAACTCCATGGGCATTCCGCATTCGCCAATGGTAAAGGGATGGCCATTTACGCAGGTATACCAGTGTCCCGTCCCCCTAAACTCCTGAGCCATGGCTTGATGGACAGCTCGTATTTCATCGGCGGTGACAGGGCGGTAGACGCCATCGTTGAGCATCGCCTCGGCCGCGTCTACCTCGTCCTTGAGACCGGCGGTCGATTTATACTTCTCCAACAAGGCCCGGGCCTCAGCCACGTGGTTCAAGGCCTCCTCCCTCAGGCCCTTAGTGGCAGAGTCTGTATCAACCATGTCCTCGATCCCGTTGGCTCGCGGTCGTGAATCGAGAGCGATGCAGAGCCCACAAAACTGAGCCGCAAAGACATGGCCCTGCACTTCCTCCTTGGGGCGGACGGCTTTTCGGGCAAGCTTTATCAGGTCTTGGCAGTCCATTCGATGAGCGGATAAGTCCAACTCGATAGCAGCCTGAATCCCCTGTCCCTTTTTACGCAACTCGAGCAGATCGGAGAGAACGATGATGTCGCATTTCAGCAGCAGCCTGGCAGCGACAAGAGATCCCCCAACCTGGGTGACCGACTCATCGTACAGAAACTTTTTCTGTGTCTTGTGCTGGCGATTGGCATGCCAAAAAAGGTCCGCCACTCGGTGAAAGGGCTGTTCCTCCTTGCGTACTTGCTTTGCGTACGAGTTGATCTTGAGCCAGAGCTGGATCATTCTGTCGTAACGCCCGTTACCTACCAACCTCTTCAGGTAGGAAAGCAGTGGCAGACGTCCGCTGACAAGCTGCGCTCTATGGTCTGCTGGTGGAACTGCCCGGGTAACCGGACTCTTCTCCAGCCTCTCTTGTTCTACAGAAAGGCTTTCCGCGAGCGACAAACTCATAGAATTCGAATAGACGACGAACTTTTTGGTTGCCTCGTCGAGCATGGCCCGACGAACAATTCGGCCATACCTCGAGATGTTTCGGAGCGAACCACGACAGTTTGCACAAACCTTGATGCCCACGTCAGTCATCGAGAAGGGTTCAGAAAGTCCTTTGATCTCTGTTGGAAGCCCGTCTGCATCCATGCCATAGTGCGCCGGCATGTCCATCTGACCGTCCATCGACGAGACTGTTAAGAAATGCCCACAATCGGGAAAGATGCAGGGCTCGTCGTCTAGGTCGATTTCTCCGTATTCCTTCATTTCGATGAGATCGACGCAGGTCGACTTCACCTCGGGAGATGCGCATTTCTGGCAATACATCGCACCTGGACAAGGCTCTCCGCAGAGAGAAGGGCCTATTTCTTATTAGATCAAACACAGTCTGCCCTGGCATGGGATGGCCATGGCCAGTAGGTTGATAAAGTTACATTGATGGCCGCAATCCATGATCTTCTCGCATCGCCTGGAGCAAGGGACCCAATCGCACGGGGCGGCGCATGGTAGATTGCATTGCGCGTGAGGGCAGCGTGACTGACACGATTCCTCGGCGCATGGAGCACAAGGCTCGTGGCATGGCTTGCCACACTTTGAGTGGCTGCAACGAACTTCGCACGGCTTGCTGCATGGCGGGCAGTTGGTCTCGCCATGGCATATTTGGGAGCAGCTGTGGCGGCAGTTGGAGTACTTCCGGCCGCATTCCACCTTGCAGATGCCATGGTTCTGCCTGATGATTTTTCCGTTTTCTCGAGTATTGCAGCGGAAACACTGACTTTTGCACTCATGGCCACAGATCCGGTGATTGCCACATGCTGCAGTGCAGTGAAAGACCGCGGCTTCGACATCCTCGTAGCATGGGACCGTCACTTTGTGCTCGCAGCCTGGAACCGTCCGTGTGACCATCGCCGAGCAGCAAATGGAAGAAGGGTCCTGCGCTTCCCAACAAAGCGCCGAGGAAAGCCGATGACCACAGGGAAGGACAAGATCAATGTCGTCTAAACGGACGTGACACTTTTCCTGACAAATCTCTCCGCAAGGAAGGGGACAAGGATGCTCACAGCCCTTCTTGGGCCTGGGACACTTCTCCAGGCATTTGACCGCGTTGTGCAAGGCGTCGGAATGGCATCTTCCGAGGCACGAATGGCCGCAGTAGAGTCTCTTGTCGCAGGGTAGAATGCATCCGCTCTCGGGAGAGAATTGAAGAAAATGGTCTGGATGAGACACGGCAAGCCGCGCGTCCGGGTGTCGCGGGCACTGCAGCTCCAAGACCCTGCCAAGGCGGGACGACGTCTGGAGCATCTTGATCACATCCGACCACATTGGCACGCTTTTGTAGGTGTCGGAGTTGCCGAGGATATACATGCCGTGCTGCGCTCGCGAGAGGAGAACGTTGATCCGGTTGGAGGTGCTTAAGAAGCCGCATTTTCCCTGAGGATTGCTGCGAACAAGAGATATGACAATAACCTTTGCTTCCTCACCCTGGAAGTTGTCCACGGTGGCGACTCTGACGCTTTTGAGAAGGGTTGACTTCTTGACCAAGGATCGCAGCGCCATCTGAGCCGAAAGATTCTCAGCCTCAAGGGTATCAAGTTCTTCAGCATCGCGTTCGTTTAGACAAATCTCAAACATAGATCCCATCCGGTGTCGCAGCCGGTGCAGTTGACCTAAGTACGGTGTGATGACTGCAATGTCCCCCTGGGAGTATTCACCTTGTCGGACGAGATGAGAAACTAGGGCTGCCGTCATCTCGACCTCGAACTCGTTGGTGTGTGATGTATTGAGGGGATCTCGGCTTGCGGCTGCACCCTCGAGTTCTTCGTGGTGCAGCCAGAACAAGCGTTCCCTGAGCCCGATTACTTTCGGATACTTGGCCACCGCCTCAGCGTCCTTCAAGCACGGATATAGAGTCGACCGCACCAGCTTAGAGATATCTGGATGCATTCGTCTCTGGGTCTCCAGCACGCTGAACGAAATCCGTGGATCGCTCGGATGAGTCGGCTGGACCAGCCTCTCAAACAGGGACATGTCTAAGGAATATTGTGCGCCCCGAGGATTGGTGCTCTGCAGCTCGTAGTTTTGTATTTGCGGGCGAAGCTGTTTATGGTCTCCAATCAACACAACATGCTCTAAGGACGGGAGAAGAGCCGTGAGGACATGGGCCTCGAGCACCTCGCCAGCTTCCTCACACAGCATCACCTTGCACCGCAGTCGCCGGAGAAGATCTAGCTTCCTTGCGAGGCCGGTCGTCGTGACCCCGACTACGGCTGCTTGCTGGAGACAGCGCAAGTCTGCATCGCTGCGCACGCGGGCTTGCTTCTCTGCAGCCTCGGTGTATTGTTCATGGATTTTCCCAATCTTGGAGATGACAGGTTCCCTGATGCTCTTCAGCCAGTCGCCGTGAATGGCCCTCCGTTCTGCGCGGCTCATGCTCATAAGCCGTGCTTCCTTAAGGACTCGGAGCTCCCGAGGCTGGCGGCTGTCACGAGCGCCGCCTGCAAGCCATTGGTCAACAACTCTCTCTGGGTGATGGATCACAACCTCGAACCCGTCCTCTGCTTTTCCGAATAGTTCAACGTGCTGTGTGGGGTGGTTTTCCGACAGGAAAGCTTTGACTGTACGCCAAGAGCCGCTCTGTGAAAGCTGTTTGAGCAGACCCTTCGTTTGCTGGACAATGTCTTTGATGGACAACGCCATGTGGTACAACCCACTCTTCTCCGACTTGGTCCTGTCCATCTTTCCTGCGACTGCCCTAAGATTGAGATCCTCTAGCCTCTCGGACTTAGAGCGGGAGCCAATCCGAATCACTTTGTCGACCCCGTCGTCGAGCAGGTGCTCCAAAAGTTGATCTAGTGCGTGGTTGGTGTAGCAAACACAGAGAATGGGTCCGATCTGCGTCTGCTTCTTGTTCGCTAGCAATACCTTAATAATCTTCTCCCCGGTATAGCTCTTGCCGGTGCCCGGTGGGCCTTGAATGAGCGACAGTTCTCTCTGCAGGGTGTTGAGAAGCGCAATAGACTGCGTCAAGTCGAGTGTCGATCGAGATGCAACCTCTTCGGGGTCGGTTGGGGTAAAAGCAGACACAGCGAATGCTGCATTATCATGACTCAGGCACGCCAGGTCAAACGAGAAGCCTGGCTTTCTTGCATACATCGGAGGCTGTATATCAATCTCAGGAGACTCATCGTGCGACGGCGCAAGGATGCCGCTAAAAGGCAGATCGGGTTTCCGATACATTTGCTGAAGACCTTCAAGCGTGTGCTTGAAGGACGCAAGGATAACTCCTGGGAATTCTACAAGACAGCGAACGATCGGCTCTCTCGCTCCCTGGCCGCGGTACCATCGCATGGCCCTGCTGACCTCTAGATGACCGGCATCAATCAACTGTAGCTTCACGTGGAGGTATTCGGGGTCGTCTGAGAGGGTATGGGCTTTGTGGCTCGCCACAGATGCCGACAGGTCATCTTCAAAGTCCTTTGCTTTGTTCTGACGAGCCTTTTCATCATCCGTGGTCCTCATCGTCGAGCTTGAAACGACGCAGAAGAGGACCGAGCCAAATGCGTTAATGGCACACACCAATGCTCCAGGCTGTAGACGCTTGCTCTGCGTCCACCAGTCCTTGCGCCCCTTGAGATCAAGCCTCTGGACTGGAGCAGGCTGGCTGCAGCGCACAATGAGCTCCAGGCCACAAAACCGGTCAAATGTGGCGTCGATTGGCACGGCATTGCCGTATGTGTATGTGCGTACACCATCTCGGGGGTTGTCGGCGCGTCTGCTGTTGGGTGTGCGAAGGTACTCAAAGGCTTGACGAACGGCGTCTCGAAGCTGGCCAACCGTGTCCTCTCGCACGAGGCGAAACTCGCGGTCAAGGCGGCCGCGGATGCCCTTGATGTGCCATTGCGAGCAATCGGTAGTCGGTAGATATTCTCCCCGCAGCGCCATGATTTCGTCGAACGTGGGGAGGATCTTGATCTCGTGTATCTCGGCATGGTCGTTATCGTGGCGCGCCCCTTGCGCGGACAAGCGACCAGGGAGGTCTCTGCTGAGCACAAACTGTTCCCGGTGGGCTCCGACCTGGGTGATAGCCTGCCACTCAGTGATTCCGGCGCCAACTTCGAGTCGTCGTCGCATGTAGTCGAGATATTTCGAGGCCTGGAGTCGAGAGAATTCGTCTTCCGGCTGCGTTGTCTCGCCATCGAGGCACTTTGAGAAGAGCGAGGCTAAGGTGGAAAAGGCTTCGTTGACAATGTTGGTGGTGTTGCAGTCCAAGATTTTAGACAAGACGGCGAGAGAAAGCTCGAGTGCTGCCATGCGGGAAGCCTCTGGTGAGCTGGCGGGCCAGGACTGGACCAGCTGAGCAATGTACCCGAAAAGCCTGGCCATACGGGCGCCGCCGACTCCAAGAAGGTAGTTGAAGAGGGCCGCCACCTCGTGCTCCAAGACGGCGGAGTCGACGACCCTATGGTGAGTGATGAGCTCAAATAATGGCTTGATCTCGGTAGTCCAGAAGCTTGTTCCCGATGCCGCGGTAGAAGCCACTGCGAGGTGACGATCCGACACGTCCTTGATGAAGGAAAGACCAGCCTCGTCGGCAAGAAGTTTAATCACCTCCTGGGCCACGCCGACGTCGCCGCCCATCAGGTCTCGACCCAGCTGGAAAAACTGGCTTACGACGGAAGGAGAGGGTCGGCAAGCCTGCGTGCCCTGGTCGAGGATTCGCTTCCACTGTTGAAACTTGCCATATTGCGCTGGCGGGGGTTTCTTGGCCACAGATGGCCCAGTGGACGGAGAGTGTCTGGAACGCTCGGAGCGGTGTTCCTGATTTTGCGGTATATCGTGAGAGTACCTGCATCTGGCACCGAACCGGCAGCTCCCTTGTCTTTGAAAGGTGAAGCAAGGTTTCTCGGGCTGGTCTGGGCCGGCTGGCCCACGTCTTGGAGTTCTTGAAGAAGCAGTGGTTTGTTAGCATAAATATCCTAGAGTAGAGTGAGTGAGCTGTGATGGATGGGAGACTTGGGCGTACCTGTTGCTTGCCATTTCAAGGCTTCATGCTCGTCAAGGTTGAAGAAGGGGTTGAAGAAGGGGTTGGAAAAGTGGGAGTAGAAGTGGAAGGGAAGAGAGGGTGAGGGGGTGGGAAGAGAGCTGAGGAGGAAAGAAGGAGAGCTGGGGAGGAAAGAGAGTTGGGGAGGACAGAAAGAGGGGGGGGAAGGGACTCGCCAGCTGCGGCAGCTCTGGTTGCTATGCCAGGGGCGTACACGGTGAATGCTGCCCCCCCCCCTCCCCCAGGGCCAGGCTGTACTCTTTTCTAGGGCTGTCTTTTCTAGGGCTGTCACCCTCAGCAGCAGTAAATATGGCACTCACTTGGACTGCCTCACCACCAGTAGGAGGGGACAGGCTGCTTGAGACCAGCAGTAATTCGCGTCTACACTGCATTTGGGGTTTCAAACAAGTCACACTGCAAGGCTCTCTCTACTGACATCCCCAAGAGCCCTGCTGAATTGCGTACAGCCACAGCGTTTCCGGCTTCGGGCTGTTGGCCACTATAGCTTGCCCAGACGAGTGGGAGGCCTGAAGAGCGAAGTTGCCGGCGGGCCTCCGGCATAGATAGTTACACGTATCTGCCAACCGGGTGCCTCGGTGCGACCGCGCTCCTGCGTCCCAGGGAGCAAGCTGGAGTGTTTGCCGTGCCCCAGGTGCCAAAGCAAGATCTGCTAAAAGTCTAGGCTTGAGTGGAAACGGCCTGGAGCTCCGAAGCCCCTGCCTGAGACGGTTGTGCATCACAGCAGCAGCCACAGCTTCCCTTTGAGGCCAGCTGCAGAATCAACTTAGCATAAGTGCTTCAAGATTTGTGCAGGGTCTGGGTTGCAGTAACTTTGGAGAGCAGCAGAGAGGAAAGCGCAAACAGGGTTGAGCTCGACGTGGAACCAACAGTCCAGCCACGACGTCCTCCTTGTTACGCTCACCGAGCGCAGCCCCCCTTGTGTAACAACCAGACGCAAACCAGGAGGCCTTCCGCTCGTCACCGTGCATTGCCTCTTCAATCGAGGCTGCCCAGACCCAGCTCATGTGTGCAAGAAAAGTGTAGATTCGCCGCAGATATACTTCAATTTTTGGAGCAACGGCTTGTTTGATGTGGAGGCACTTTGGAACAAATCGTACGATCAAGTAGACGGAGAACAGGCACGGCAAGAGCTGAGCATCCCGCGAGCCCAATCAAGGACGCAACGAGACGTGCAGACGGCGCCGGAGGTCGAGGCGTCGCGCGGCATGGGCGCCAGGTTCGAAATTGCCCTGACTTGGTCTGCGAAATGCGGATACGACGAAACGGCAGAGGAGATTCTACTGCGGTTAGCTTGACGCACAGCTTTGAGTTGGTAAACTGATCCGCATACCCCTTCTGGAAGGCGTTGAACAGTGCATCGGGGTCACCATGACCAATCGCCAGCCGCTGCCGCATCCAAGCGAAAAAGTCGAGCGTCAAAAGGCCCTGGTGGTGTAAAGCAGCCTGTTCGAAGAGGGCATGTCGTCCGCGCTGGACCGCAACCTTGAGGACGTCGCGTCTGCCCTGGGCATCCACCGACGGTTGCTGCGCGCCGTGGCCGTAGCTCGTGTCGTGCTGGGGAGCCCACGCTTTCTCGCAGAGGGTTACCAGAGCGATGATGGAAGGCTCCGGCGCCTCGGGCCGCAAACATGCTCTGGCCAGATAGCGGATCTGTAGCGCAAGGCTGCTGCGCGACGAGGAATGGCATTGAGAAGGATCGCCGGAATTGAAGAAAGAGACGATCCAGTCGCAAGGGACCATCGCGACGGCCTAGGTTGTGGTCGCTTCAGCAATCAAGCGACTGAACACGAGGAGGACTCGGGTCATACCGTGGCGCGATACCAATGCGTCGCTGTCGGCCCCTGTGGCAATTAATATGTCAGCCCAGAATCTGGGCTCGGACTCAAACTAATGGAGCAATAGCGAGTTGCCCATATACCCTTTGTACTCCTTGGAGGATGTCATCTTGATCAAGCTGCAAACCCTGCATCACCATACGGCCGTCCAAGTCAACAAGAGTCTTGACTCCGTAGCGTGTCTTGAAGACCTCCTCAAGGTTATGGTAGCCTGGTTCATCTACTTCTTCCTCTTCGTCGTCCTCGTCGCAATCATAATACCGGGAGTAGTCCCTCCTTTCCCAGTGGTCGTACTCGCAGCTTCCGGATTCCTCTTTTTCCAGCAGCGCGAGAAAGATGTGAAGGGGAAACTCGGCGGACGCCTCCTTGAGAGCCTGAACCCGAGCCAGATCTCGTGCCCTCAAGGCCCTGAGAGAGACGTTGGCTTCGGTGTATTCGTGGTCCAGCACGTGGTAGACAAAGTGCCTCTGACGCGACGCTTTGTCCTCGGCAAACCACCGTCTTAGAGCATGGCGGAGCGCGCGCGTCTCGGACCGTTGTAGACCTGCCGACGGGCATGCCGCGTCTAAATCGAGGGCGAGGTTGTAGGTTAGCACCCAGCGGACACCTGAGGTAACAGGAAGGACCTCGTGCGACACGTCCGAGTACCAGCTGGCGAAAGACTGCGCGGCCTCGGACGTCCTCAGGACCCTTTTCCGGCCATAATGCTTGACTACCACCTCTCCGCCCAGGTGTGCCGATGGCAGGCAAATGACCAGGGTGCCGAACATGCCCGGAATCTTCTCGGTGCTATGCGGCCATGGTCAGGCGACAGGGCAGAGAATCAGGCCCCTTGGATGGCGGGGACACAAACTCAGTATGTGCTTTGAACATGGCACCTCTCTCGTAGATGAGCATCTTATATAACTTGGCCGTGATGGTCGAGTTGATCCCCAGGTCCCGGGCCACGCGGGTACACAAAGCCCCAAGAAAGCCTGGCCACGCCGAGCTCCGCAAGGCAAACTGCTCTGCGTCCAGCTTCCACGTATTCCGAACGGCAGTGTCGACAATGGTGGTGCTCCCTTTGCCATAGGGCGCCTGGCGGGCCTTTGCGATGAGCTGGGACGTCTGAGACTCCCCGAGCGGCATGGCGATGTCGCCGATGCCATCGACGAAGATGCCCGCAGGCGGCGGCCGGGGCAGCACGCCAAACAACGCAAAGGACCCCGACGTCTGGATGCCTGATAGAGCGCCCAGGAGGTCTTGTTTGAGCCCGAGGCGGTCGGCTGCAGCACCTTCGCTCTCGGCATTGCGCGTCTCAACGACACAGCTGACAGAGTTGTCCGAGGGAGCCGGCGCCGCGTGCCCGCCTTCTGCTGTAGGTTCTTGGCTGGGCGTCATGGTGATTGGCGGCTTGACAATAGAACGGACAGTGGCAGAAAGAGGCAACCAACGACGTGGCTGCAACGCGCCATCAGGCGACGCGTCCGACGACGCCCGAGGGGATGGATCCGTTATATGAAGGTTAATTACACTTTATATTTTGATTTAGCTAATTCTCTCGCGAAGAGAGATGCGAGAAGTGCATATAAAATGCACGAAGGTAAAATTAGAAGTAAGGGGTCGGATAGGCAGGGCAAAGATATTTAATTCTTACGGGGGCAGTAGTTGCGGCAGGGGAGTAATTATTATATTGCCTTAATTATCCTTCTTTCCTCTATATAACGCCCCTCTTTATATCTATCTAGTATCTCGATTAATAAAGAAGATCTTACTTAAAGAAGCTATTAATATCCTCTTAACTACCTAGCTTTTTACTAGGTTTTCCCCTCTATTCTAGCCGTTACCGGTATATCCGTCTTATCTCTCGCTAGCTTTATAGGAAGCTATCGCTACTTCTACTTCCCCTCTTACCCTTACCCTCCTCTTTATACCTCTTTTTAGCTCCTTTTTCCTTTTTCTATACCGGTCTTTTAGCTTCTTAGGTCCCTCTTACTAAGGGATATCTTTAAGAACTACGAAATTAAGCTATACTTTACGATATACCCCCTTAGCTATAGCTTGCCCCTTAAAAGTATAGCTAATATAGCTTTAAGCTAGTAAGCGTATAGAGGAGGTTCTTAGCTTTATATTTATCCCTTTACTCGAGGAAAGTAAGGGCCCTTTTAGGCCCCTAGGCTCTTTTAGACCTACTTAAGGAATAGGGGCCTAAAGAGGAGAAAGTCCTATAAGATAAGGGGCCTTTATAGAAGGAAAACCTAATTAAAATAGGGGGCCCTTTAAAGGGAAAAACCTCTTTCTTTTCTTTAGCTATAGACGTTGCCTTCTTATATAGACTATTAGCTCTTCTAATAGACTCTTAAGGCAGGCCTTTAAAGATAGCTTCTTTTAGATATCTTCTAGCTATATTTACTATAAAAAGGATAGCTAGCTTTTACTTTAGTAAGGGCTTTATAAGACCGTTTACTTTTATTAATACTATTAGAACTTAATAGATAGAAATAAGTCCCCTTTAAAGCTTTTAGTATAGCTAATACGAATAGATATTAATATACTATAGCTAGGTTAATAGCTTTATATTTTCTATAAGAATTAGTATAGTTTATATATTATTATATTTTATTAATAATAGGGTCGGAATTTATAGTTATAAAGATATAAGTAGCTAGCTAAGGAAAATCGCTTCTTTTAATACTTTTAAAAGAGCTAGTAGCTTTACCTTTATACTTAAAGTTATAATAGTAACTTACTTTAAAGCTCTCTAAGTAATAGTTCCTTTAAAAAGGGATATAATATACCCTTATAAGCTCCTTCTATCTAAGGAATTATCTATAAAGGTTAAATCGCTTAAATAAAAGAAGATTTTAGTAGCTAGTTTCCTTCCTTACCCTCCTAAGTATAAACTATATAATCTTATTAAATAAAGATAAAAGATAGCTCTATTTATAACTTCTTAGTACCTAGGGCTAGAATTTTAGTTATACCTAGCTAGCTAAGAGACTATAAAAGAGATATCTAGTTTAATAAAGTAGCTAAAAAAAGTAAGGAGCCTACCTTCTATTAATATAGGTATTTCTCTTACTCCCTAGCTTAAAAAGATAGATTAAGTAAAAGATCTTTATTTAATATAAGCGAAAAGGGAAGTTTCTTATTAAGGGAATTAAGAAAGAATCTATAGGCGACCTTATTAATATAGGTATCCTAGGTAAGCTAGATGGTCCGTTAGAACTTATTTTATAAGATTTAAATCTCTAGGAACTACTTTAGCTCCCTTAGCTAGGTTATCTTATACCTTTATTATAGGCCTTTTATAGCCTCCTTAATAGTTACTTCTTCCTCTTTTAGGTAGGCCTAGATAATATTATCGACGTAGAAAATAATAGTAATTATACCCTTTTATATTATATATAGTTCTTAAGGGACTTTCTTAAAGCTTAAGGCTTTAAGGGAACCTTTTAAATACTATTACTAAAGAAAGGGTAATCTCTATACTTAATATAGAGCTTTCCTTAGCTATAAAAGCTTTTCTAGTTATTAGAAACTAAGGGAAAGATATATATAAATAACTTCTTTTTCTTTCTTAAGGGGGTAGTTAATAAAAGCGTTTATAGTATTTATTTAATTAAGTTTAAGGTTAAGTTCTACTACTATTCTCGCGAAGAGAGATGCGAGAAGTGCATGAAAATGCACGAAGGTGAAATTGGAAGTAAGGGGTCAGACAGGCAGGGCAGAAGGATTTGATTCTTGCGGGGGCAGCAATAAAGGTAGGGGAGTGATTGTTGTATTGCCTTAATTGTCCTTCTTTCCTCTATCCAACGCCCCTCTTTATACCCGTCTAGCATCTCAATTGACAAAGAAGATCCTGCTTAAAGAAGCCACTAATGTCCTTTCAACTACCGAGCTTTTTGCCGGTTTTTTTTCTCCTTTCCAGCCGTTGCCGGCACATCCGTCTTATCTCTCGCCACCTCCATAGGAAGCCATCGCCACTTCTGCTTCCCCTCATGCCCCCACCCTCCTTTCTGCACCTCCTTTCAGCTCCTTCCTCAAAACCTGTTTTTCAGCTTCCTAGGTCCCTCGTGCCAAGGGATATCTCCGAGAACTGCGAAATCAGGCCACGCTTCGCGACAACTATAGCTATAAGGGTCTAAAAGGATATACTTACTAAGGTAGCTACCTTAGTAAGAAGATCCCCTTTTTCCTACTAGTTCCTATAGATTACTAGCTAGGCCTTCTACTTTTAAAGGAAGCTATATTTATAAATCCTATAGATAAAGACCTACTTATAGCTAAGGGCCTATTTTCCTTTTACCTTTTTTTTAAGAACCTCTTTAAAAGACCTTATCTCTTTATATAAGGCTAGGTAGTCTTTCTAGGCCTAGAAAAACTAGTTTTTAAAAGGGTGTTTTTCTAGCTACTTTTAGTTTACTAAGAGGTCTAGAAGGTTTCTTTTATATACCTTCCTTACTAATAACTATAGATTAAAAAGCTAGTTTACTATAAATACTTTATAAGAACTATCTTTTATAAGTATAAGATAAAAGTTAGAAAATTAATAGAAATAAGAGAAAGGTTATAATTCTATTATATTAGGCCTTATACCTTCCTTTACTTCCTAAAGTAAGGATAAAATAGTAGCTAGATAATCCTTTAAGAGAGAGAAAGGTACCTTTCCTACCCCTTTAAGAGCTAAAGTAAGAAGACTAATAAAAAGAATTTACTTTTAGATCTTATTTTTATTTTATTAAAGAAGGTATAAGAAGGTAAGCGTATTCTAGCTTTACCGCTTTACTATAGTTTCCTTCTTTATTAAGATTGTCTAATTTAATAGCTTCCTTTTTTTAAAGTTAGCGTTATCTTTAATTACTTTAATATTAGTTTCTTTTTTTTCTTTATCTAAGACCTCTTTTTAAGACTATTAAAAAGGGGGGATTTAGATCTTTTAAATTAGCTAACGCTAAGAGAGTAAAAGGGGCTATTAATCTATTTATTCGTCGAAGAAGCTATATTTATTAAACATTATATTCTTAGTTAAAATAACCTTTTATAGAAAAGGAATCTAGATTTAAAAGATATTTATAGAGCTATAACTAATAAAGTATTTAATAAAAGCTCTTAAATTAAGCTTTCTTTTTATCTTTCTTTTTAGCTATATATCGGTAGGTATAGTATATACTTTATAGCTATAAGTATAAAGGTAGGCTAGTAAGGCCCTCTTTTTTATAAAGAGCTTATAAGGGGATTTCTAGTCTATTTCCTAGGTTTCCTTTATAAGGTCCTTTAAGTCCTTATAGCTCCTAAGGTCCTTAAGGTCCTTAGGGGTTTAGTTTTATAAATAATAAGTAGCTTTAATAATTTCCCTTTAAAAGTTATAAGGAAGCTTTATAGTAAGTCTTATTATATAAGGCCTTTTTATTATAGTACCCCTTAATCTTTCTACCCCTTTATTTTAGGCCTAGGTATTTAGTATTAATAAGAAGGGTAAAATATACCTTTTTTAAAGCTAATTTAAGATATCCTTTATAAAAAGCTCTCTATTAAACTAGATCTTCTTTACCTTATAGCTAAAGTAGGATTTAATTTAGTTAATAAAGTCTTAGAGGGTAAACTAGTTATACTTACTTAAGTAAGTCTCTAAGAAATAAGGGAAAATTATCCTTAAAAACCTAATTATAAAAAATATTACCTTAATAAAGCTTTTATAGTCCTTAAAGATATTAGTTTAATAGACCTAAATTTCCTTATATAGCTAGTCTAGCTATAAAAGGGTTTATCTAGAAATTTATCTCTTAGTCTCCCCTTAGCTAGAGTATTTATATTTAATAGTTTTAAGGCCTTTAATTTAAACGCCCTACTACTAGCCTAGCTAATATAAAGCTAGAGGGCTAAGGTAACTAAGTTATATATATTAAAGAAGACCGTCTCTTTTTATAGTTAACCTATTCCTCTTAGTAGGGAAAGCTAACTTCTTAAAAGGTTCCTTTTTAAGGATAGGTCGGAATTTAAAAATAAATTAACTAAATTTCTCCTTAGTAAGCTTAATTATTTAATTCTTCTAGACTAGCCTTATAGGCTTAGAAGTTATATCTTAGAAGATTCCTTCCTCTTAAAAAAAGCGAAAGGAAATTAAGCTTATTAAAAATTATAAGAATATACCTTTATATTCTTATTTTACTATTATAAAGAAATAATAGGCATAGGGAGGCTCTATAGAATAAGCTAGTAAAAAGAGGCTCTATAATATAGTCTAAGGGAATAACCCTTAAAGATAAAGACCTCTACTAGATATCTATACCTTCCTTTAGGAAAAGCGGGTTAAGATAAGCCTATCCTAATAAAATAAAATATATATAAAATACATAAGTTAATTACGAGTAGAACGGATACCCTATTGCCTATTTTAGCCTAGCGGTTGCGAAGATATCCGCGATACGAGAATAGGTAGGGCATAGAATATTCTAGTTAAATCTACTACTTATACTAAAACCTATAGTCTTACGTTAACTATTACGTTATAATTAGACTACCTACTAAGTTAGGAGGATATACTATAGATAGAGCTTTTTAAGTACTATAGAATATACTAGAAAGCTAACTAATTAGTCTACTAGTAGGCGAGTAATAGTCTATAAAGGATAAAGGATTTCCCTAGGAGTAGTAGATATAATAAGTAAGTTTATAAGTATCTTTTATAACGCTATTCTTTTAATATATTATTTAGTCCCTTATATACTTATTATAAATTCCGGACGAAATTCTACCCTATACTCCTTCGACCGATCTTTCTACTTATATTATCGATTACCTAATCCTACGCTTATTACTTATACCTTTTTATACCCCCCTATAGGTTATTAGGATAATAGAATATAAGGCGTAGTAAAGAGCCTTAATTTTAATCTTAAAAGCGATAGAGTAGAAAGTTATCGATATCCTTAAAATTCAACTAAAAATAAGAGTCCTTAAAAAAGGGTATAGGCCTTATAAGAACCCCCTTTTCCTTATAATAATAAAAGATAGAGGACTATACTTAATTAATTCTACTATATATATAAATACCGTTATAATAAGAGATATAAACCTACTATAAATATAGATAAGTTTAGTAACTACTTCTTAATATATAAGATCCTTTCCCTCTTAAACCTTTTTTTAAGCTATAATTAGATCCCTCTTAATATTAAAAGCTATAACTTAACGATATTCGTAATACTTATTAGCCTCTTATATATATATACTCCCTTAAGGGGCTATAAACTTAGTCGGCTAATTTATAAGGATAATATAAAGAATCCTATAAAACCTTATACTAAATATCTATAAGAATTTCCTCGATAATATAGGTATTAAGGGGCCCGATATAACGTATAATAATAAAGAGGTAGTATTAATATCGCGAAGCGTAGCTTGATTTCGTAGTTCTCGGAGATATCCCTTAGTACGAGGGACTAAGGAAGCTAAAAACACCTAGTATAGAGGAAGGAAGAAGGAGCTAAAAAGAGGTATAGAAAGGAGGGTAGGGGCATAAAGGGAAGTAAAAGTAGCGATAGCTTCTTATAGAGGTAGCGAGAGATAAGATAGATATACCGGCAACGGCTAGAAAGGAAGGGAAAAACTAGTAAAAAGCTCGGTAGTTAAAAGGATATTAGTAGCTTCTTTAAGTAAGATCTTCTTTATTAATTAAGATACTAGATAGGTATAAAGAGGGGCGTTAGATAGAGGAAAGAAGGATAATAAAAGCAATATAACAATCACTCCCCTACTATAATTACTGCCCCCGTAAGATTTAAATCTCTTTGCCCTACCTATCTAACCCCTTACTTTTAATTTTACCTTCGTGCATTTTTATATACTTCTTATATCTCTCTTCGCGAGAATTAAAAGTAAGGAGATTTATCTTTAAATACCTTATTAACCTTAATAAAGTCTTAGTTAACGTTAAACTCTCCGGTTATATAATTATAGGGGCTAAATTAAAATTCTACTAGTAAGTAACTAAGGTTATTAGTTATATCTATAGAATAAATAAAAGGTGCCTTATAAAAGCTAAAGTTATTAAGATTAAGGAATAAATAAGATACCTTAATATAATATATATTAAAGCTTTCCTAAGTATTATAGGATACTATTAAATCTAGATTAAATAGTTCGCTATCTTAGTAAAACCCCTTATAGACCTACTAAAAAAAGAAGTCTATTAAGAGTAAGGAGATAAATAAGTAAAAGTAATAGCTGCCTTTAAGGAAGCTATTACTAATCTAGTTTTTTTAGTATCCCTTACCGTTAGCCTAGAAAGAGGAGATATTATTTTAATATATAATACTAGTTAACTTAGCTAAGGAGTAGTCTTAATATAAATCGTCGATAAAAAGAGGCGCCCTATAAGGTTTAAAAGTAAAATATAGTTACTAGTAGAAACTAAATATAATATAATAAAGAGGGAGTATAAGGCTATATTAAGTATACTTAAGAGACTAAGTATATACCTATATAGCGTATATTTTATCCTAGAAACTAACGTATAAGTCTTAGTTAATTAACTAAAAGATACCCTTAAAGACGTCTTTAAAGCTATAATAACTCGCTAGATAAGCTATATTTTCCTCTTTAACTTTACTATTTAATACGTTAAAGGTAAGAAGAATAGTATAGCCGATAGACTCTTAAGAAAGCCTAAAAGACCTTTTAATATATTAAATAGGGAAATAGAAGGTAATATTAAAGAGTTTATAGACTTTTACTTAAATATAGTATAAGAGACTAAGCTATAAAGGGACTACTTAAAGGAATTAAGAATCATTATAGACTTCTTTTAAACGTTAAAATCGCTAGAGGGCCTTTTTAAATAAGACTATAGGAAGCTATACTTAAAGAGTTTAAATTTCTACGTTAAAGATTAAAAGCTTTAGTAACTCCCTAGGAAGGAAGAAAAAGGACCTATATTAGTTATAGATAACCTAAAAGAATAAAAAAGGATTATTATAAAGTACTACCTATAAATAGGATATAAAGAATAATAAGTTATATATATATTTATAAGGAATATATATTAGTAAGCTAGCCTTTAAAACGATATTTATAGTATAATCTCTTCCTATAAAGAATACTAATACTTTACGACTAAGAGACCTTAGGAAGTTATAACCGCGACCGCGCTTAGCTACCTTATAAGTAAAATTTACTTTAATAGTATAAGAGCGCTACTAAGAGGTATAGGCTAATAAAGCACTTAGGTATATAGTACTAATATATTAGTAGGGTATTAGTAGGGAATCGTGCCTACCTTACTTATATATTATAGACTACTCGCTATTCTAATAAAAAAGAAAAAACCCTTCTTCTTATAAGCTTTAGTTTTATAATAAGGAGAATATAATATATATAGTATAATGCCTCTAGCTATCTTTACTACCTAACTAATTATACCGTAATATATACTCCCTTATAATTTCTAAAGCTTCCCCTTTTAGTTACTTAATAGAGATAGCTACTTAAAGAAGACTATATAACGCTCTTATAGCGCGATATAGTAGTTAACTAGTCGAGGCCTCTTTATTATATATATTAAGTATCTATTTAAGAGATAAAGAATAGGAAGATATATCCTCGGAATAGACCCTTACTATAGATAGCGTTATAACTATATCGAAGATATCGCTACCTATAGGCATAAGATAACCGTCTTATAAGGAAAAGCTTATAGCTTTATAAGCGTAGGTTAAGGAGCTAGAGGAAACGAAACGCTTATATAATCGCGTTATATAATTAAAAGAGAAAATTATTAAACGCGCCGGTGCTATCGCTATCTATTTAGGGAAGCGTCGATAGTCCTACTCCCTTAAATTAAATAGTAGTTACGCGGGCGAGGTTAAGATTAAAAATATCGCTTAATTATCTTAACCTACTAATATATAGAAATATCTAGACTAAACTTACGATCTAGAGGATGCCTTTAAGGTAGCGCCTAGATATTTTTATCGCGATAAAACGAAGATCCTTTATATAGTAGATTATATATATAGCGACTATAAAGTAAGATAGCGCTAATACCTTAAAGAATAGACGCCGATCGACTAGACTAAATATAGTATAGATTAAGTATACTTTAAAGAATAGATACTTATCTTAATTAAGGATACTATAAATAGGGAGATACTATTAGCGATATAATTAAAGGAGGCTCGCTAATAAGAAAGCTAGTCCCCCTTAGAGTTTAGCTTATACCTTAACTCCTTAGAGAGGTATTTTAAACGCTTATTAAAAAAGGCGCGTGCTCTTACGTTTTTCGCTAAGTTAAAGCTATAACTTTAAGACTAAATTAACCTTTACTTAATACCTATTTATACCTATTAATAAGAAGAGCTTATATAAGTCGCCTAATAATATTAAGATACTACTATTAATAAGAGGCGATATATTAATACTACTTTTACCTTTAAAGGAACTAAGAATAGAAATAGTACTATACTTTAAGGTAGTATATATAGGGGAAGGAATTAAAGAGGCTAATAAACTAGGCCGAAATATTAAGGAAATACTACCGATTCGACTAATACTTAGTAAGCTAGTAATATACCTACTAAGGGCTAAACTAAGGAACGTTATTAAGAAAGAGGATCTTTTACTTAATTAGGAATTATATATTTCTAATATAATAAGCTAGAATACCTATTTATAGAATATACTAACTCTTTAAAAGTAAAAACCTTAGTAAAGACTCTTAGACTTAATACTATAAGATAGGAAAAAGGTAAGATATTAAGGTAAACGCCTCTCTCTTAGTAAGCTTAATACTTATAGGATAGTTACTTAAAACTCCTATAATAATATTAAGGCGAAACCCTACTTAAGTCCCTATATACTAAGATACTTATAGTACCGTTAACCTTATAAATATATACTTTACTTAATAATAGGGATTACTATAAGTAGCGCTATTATACCCTAAGTTATTAGGGCTTAATAATAGTAAAGTATAGGAGTATAAAGTATAGTTAGTACTACTTTAAATAATAAATATAAGAGGTACTAAAAAGATAATTACTTATTTTTATATTAGTACTAATAAGTTAACGCTAAATAATTAAGTATTAATCCTTTTATTAGTTACTACCTTAAAAGATAAATATATTTATATTATCTTATAGAAACGATAGTAGTAGTTTAAGTATTAACTGAGTAGTAAAACCTTATAAAACTCTTATAGATTCCTTTAAGAATATAAGAACGAAGTAAGGGTATATATAATAGTACTTAACCTAGAGCTAATCCCGCTATTAAATAAAGATAAAGATAAAGGGATTCTATAAAAAGAATAGGCCGAAATCCTACTAACTCTTTACTAGTTTAAAGATACTTTCTTAGCTAATAAATCTAACTTACTACTAGCTAGAAAAGGAATAGATTACTTAATTAATTTAATCCTTAATATAGAACCCCCTTATAGACCGATTTACCTTTTATTATAAAGGGAACTCTAAGTATTACTCGACTAAATCTAAGACGCGATAAAAAGGAAAATAATCTAAGAGTTAAAGAGCTTAGCTAAGGCGCTTATCCTTTTTATTTTAAAAGAAGATAGCACCTTACGGCTATATATAGACTACTAAGGACTTAACTAGGTTATATAAAAGAATCGGTACCTTTTACCCTTTATTTTAGAGATTATTAACTACTATTAAGGAGCTAAGTATTTTTCTAAGATTAATATATAGAATACGTATTAATATATTTAAATTTAAAAAGGAGATAAATAAAAGACCGCTTTCTAAACGCGTTATAGATATTTCGAATACCTAGTAATGCCCTTTAGACTTACTAACGTACTAGCTATATTTTAGAGCTATATTTATTAAGCGCTTAAAGGGCTTATAGATATAATTTATATAGTCTACCTTAACGATATCCTTATATACTTTAAGATAAGAGAAGAATATACTAAATACTTAAGATAAGTAATAGAAAGACTTAGCGCTATAAAGCTCTATATAAAACTATTAAAGTATACTTTTTATTAATAGTTAATTAAGTTCCTTAGGTTTATTTTATCTATTAATAGGGTATTAATAAACCCTTAATAAGTAAAGGTAATAGCCTAATAGCCTAAACCTATAACCTACTATAATATTTAGGTTTTCCTTAGGTTCTATAATTTTTACTAACGATTTATATATAGGTACTTTATAGTTATAGCGCCCTTAACTATACTATTAAAAGGGAGTAAGAATAAGAAGAAGCTAAGGAGTATAGAGCTAAACCTTATTAAATAGGTAGCGTTTTAAGCTCTTAAGGATGCTTTTTAAGGAGCCTTACTCCTTTAATATTATAATCTAAAAAGACGTATTTATATCGAAATAAATATATTATAATTTATAATAGTAAGAATTATCTCTTAACTTAATAATAAAGGGCGTTACTATCTAATTATATTCTAGTTAAGGAAGTTTACTAGAGCCGAACTTAATTATAGTATTTTAAACTAAGAACTATTTACTATTATTAAGTTATTTAAATACTAGTAATATTATATTAAAGGGGCAGCGTATAAAGTAAAGGTATTATTAAACTACTATAACCTTTAGACGTTTATACGCTAGACCTCCTTAAATAGGAGGTAAGTAAGATAGTATATATATTTAGTACTATTTAACTTTACGATTAAGTATTATATAGGTAAATTAAACCTAGCGGACGCGCTATTAAAAATACCTAGATATAAAGGTAAGAAGCCCTTATCTATAGAACTATTACTAAAGCTATAAGCGGAGCTAGCTACTATTAATACTATATTTATATAGAGAAATAATAAGGCGTTTTTATAAATAAAGAGATACTTAACCTTAAGTTAATATAAGTATAGTAAAGCGCCTTTATATAAGGAAAATATATAAGCTTATCTATAGTAAAACTATAATAATTTAAGCGCGAGACCTAAATAATTAGCCGATTAAGCTAAAAAGAAAGCTAGTTATAAATAGTTACTCTTAAGGAAGACTATTAAAGAAGCGGCCTACTATATAAAGGTTTATATAGTAGAAGTTTTAAAACCGTTACTAGAGTTATTAAAACGCACTTAGTCGGTTAACGTAGCGATTAGTAGGCTAAAAGAAACTAAAGACTTCTTAAAAGGGAAGGGTTTTTAATTAGTATACCTAGATAGACTACTACTATAAAAGGGTTATATTATAATACCTTTAAGGGTAGCCTTATAGTAAGAGTTAATATAGCTCTTTTATAACGATCTATTAATAAGATACTTTAGCTCTTAATATACTAACGAACTATTAATAAGGAACTTTTACTAAGATAGAATAATAAAAGATATAAATAAATATATTTAATTATACTTAGTATATTAAGGTATAGTATCTAAGAGGCATCGCCCTTATAGTACTATATAATCGTTACTATATCCTATATAACTATAAGAAGAATTATTAATAAACTTTACTATAAGTCTACCTAAAGTATAGTATAATAGATAAGACGCTAATATAATCCTAGTAATTATAGACCGATATACTAAGTATTACCTCTTCTTTTTTATCTTTAAGATAATAATAGCTCTAAAGCTAGTAAAATTATTCTATTACTAAGTTAAATTAGTATATAGACCTTTAAAAGGTATTATCTTAGATAAAGGGTCTTTATTTATAAGTAAGTTTTAGTTAGATCTTTATTTTATTTTATAAGTAAAATATAGGCTATCGATAGTATTTTACTTATAAACTAATAGGTAAATAAAATAAATAAACTAAGCTATATAGTACTACTTAAGATACTTTACTAACTTAGAATAAACTAATTAAGTATTACTCTTATATATTACTTAATTTATATATAATAATATAAAGAACGCGATAACTAGGTTATTACTTAATAAAGCGTTAATAAGTTACTAACTAAACTTTTATATTAATACTAAGGATAATATTATTTAAAGGGGAGTACCTAAAGTAAGAGTAAGAGTTACTAGGCTATAAGAGCTATAAAAGAGGCTTAAGGAATACTAAAGAAAAGCTATTAAATCGTAAGTAAAATACTATAATTTAAGGCACTAACCGTTTATATTAAAAGTAAGAGGCTTTATAGTACTATCGATAAAGAACTTACGCTTTAAGGATAAAAAAAGAAAACTCTTACCTAAGTATATTAAATTATTTTAGGTCCTATAAGCTATTAGAAAGTAAGTATATTATCTTATACTCCTAGAAAAGTACTTATACTTTTATAACGTTTTCTATATTAGTCTCTTAGAGCTATAAAAGGAGAGAAAAGGCACTTATAAAGATAGCGAAATATAATAATTAGTATTATTCTTAAGGGATAAACCTATTAAGGGGTTTATATTAGTAGATATAATAAAGCGTAGTCTAAGTAATAATAAGTATATTATATTAGTAATAAGTTAAAGGTTATAGGCTATAGACTATAACTAAGTAATTAGAATTAAAGATAGAATCGTAATAAAGATTTATAATATATTAAAAGCTAGAGAGCTATTTATTTAAAGGAGTAAAAGTAGGTAGCTATATATACCTATAGAGACTATCCTTAGATTATAGGCCTAGCTATAATCCCTAACGTTAGATCGTATAAGAGTATAGTAATCCTATTAATCCTAGATTACTTAGATCTCTATAATCCCCTCGATCCTATATTTATTAGATAGTCCTACTAACTATTTATCCGTTTAAACCGTATTATATACTTAACGTAGTCGGCCGTTAGCGGCCTAGTAGCTATAGTCGTAATATAATATCTCCCTTCCATTTAGTCTTATCTATAAGACCTACTATAGCTACCTTAGCCGCTATATATAAATATACCCTTATCGCGTTATATATAAGTATATCGTTCCTTATTTCTTTATCTTTTTAGGATATACTACTAATAGTATATTTAATTATATACTAAAAATTCGTTCCTAAAAAGCCTCTAAGCGCGCTGCTCTTACTAAATATATCGACTTAAGTAGAGATCCTACTAATATACTATATACTTAATACTTTAAAGCAAAGAAAACGAATTATTAGATAGCTAAAGATTCTTCGCGCTATAATAATTATATTACTAGTAGTCATCCTTATTATAATAGTATTTTAGTAGCCTCTTCTTATAAGTATCTTTTTATTCTTTCTATATATAGTAGCTAACGTATTTCTTTTAGTAACTAAATTATTAGTAGAGTAGTATAGGCTATATTTTAAAGAGGAGGAAGCTAAGGAAGCTTTATTAAAGCTTTAGGTATAGCTTATAAACCTTTAGTCGTAAATATCTATTACTGTTAATCGTTTAGCTTATATCTAAAAGATTCGGAATTATATAAAGGAAAAGAGTTCTAAGTTATTTCGTTATAGTATCTAAGAAGTAGATACTAAGGATAGTATTTTACCTACGCTTAATATATATAAGTATTAGGTAGTAAATAACTTATAATCGTTAGGCGTTCTTAATAAAGCGAATTAATCCTTATTTAGTATTAGTAAGGAGTTTATAGATCTTAGTCCTTTAATCCCCCTTAAACCTTTTAGTAAAATTATTAAAGTAAAGAGCTATAGTAGGTTAAGTACTTAAGTAGTTCCTAGGTATTTTCCTTTAGTCTATATCCCTTTTACTTAATAAGGTATTCTTATTACTAACCTTATTTTCTTATATCTAGTATTTATTCTACTTTATATTCTTAATTATTATTAACTTTAAATTTTTCCTATAGTTTAGCGTTTTATAGCGCTAGTTTTAATAATAAGATATAAAATATTAGGTATATCTATATTAGTATTAGTAGCGTAAGTTTATAATTAACTTTTAAAATAGTTTTCTTAACCTTAAACGGTCTAAGTTTCTTAAAGTCTAATTTATTACTTAGTTATTTTATTTTAATATTTCGTTATATAAGGTAGACTATATCTCCTTCTTAAAAGATTAGTCCCTATAATCTTTTCCGATTATAGTAAGTAGATATTCGTTCTTTAATAAATTAAAGTTCTCGTTATATTTCTTTATATAATTTTCGTAGCTAATCTACTTATAGTATCGCTCGTTCTACTTATAGTCCTTATTAAGTAACCTTAAATACTTCTAGGTTATATCTATAATTAGCGTATACTAGTAAGAGCTTAGTTATTTCTATAACTAAGCTATTATAAGCTAGTTATACTATTAGTAGCTATTTAACTTAATTGTTTTATTTATAGCTAATATAGTATTATAAATATTATTTAAGCGTTTAGTTAAGTCGTTCCGTTTATCTATCTATTTATAAGTAATAAGCTATACTAAGCTTATATTTCGTCCCTAAATATACTATAAGAGCTTACTTAATTTTAGCTATAAATATACTTCCTTTATTTAAGACAATCTTATTTAATAGTCTATAATTACTAATAATAGTTTATAGGAATATATATACTAGCTCCTTTATATTACTTACTTCTTTATATAGTAAGAAGTATTTATACTTTATTAGTTGATCGGTAATAATAAATATACTATTATACTTAACGTTAGTTATAGGTTCTTTTAATAGTAGTAGCTTTATAATATAGTCGAAAGCTATCGAATCCTATAGTTTCTTTAGTATTAGTAGCGGTTATAATTCTCTATATAGTTTATATTATTTAGCTTTACTTTATATATAAAGTTTATATTCTTTAATAACTTATTATACTACTTCTTTAAGCTATAAGAAGTTATATTATTATTTAATCCGGTTTATTATTCTTTAGATTCCTTAGTATCTATATATTAAATATTTATATATATCTTATATAACTTTATCTTATAATTCTAAGGGTATTTAGATTTTATTTTTATATATTAAAACTTCTAAATATTCTATATTATATCCGTTTAATACTTTATATTCTTTTATCTATTTTAGGATCTTTTAATATATTGAGTTATTAGGTTATACTTTAAATATTATATTTAGCTACTATTACTAGTAGTTCCCGTTTTCGTTAATTTCTAAGAGGTATCCTTTTACTATAAGTGCCCTTATATTATAGTTACTTTATCGACTAAGGGTATTAGCTCGACCGTTTTCTATTCCTTTTCTATAGATTATTTTATAGTTAAATTCTAATAAGTATTCGGCCTGTTAAATCTATTATCTATTTAACTATTATATTATTATAAAGTATAAGATATTCTTATAATCTATATAGACCTTAACTTTATACTTACTTTTAAGAAGGTAGTATTAAAATTCCTTAAAAGCTTAAATAATTATAAGGAATTCTTTATCGTAGATAGGGTATTTAAGTTCTACGCTATATTCTCGCGAAGAGAGATACGAGAAGTATATATAAAATGCACGAAGGTGAAATTAAAAGTAAGGGGTCGGATAGGCAGGGCAGAGGGATTTAATTCTTATAGGAGCAGCAATAAAGGTAGGGGAGTAATTATTATATTGCCTTAATTATCCTTCTTTCCTCTATCTAACGCCCCTATTTATACCCGTCTAGCATCTTAATTAATAAAGAAGATCCTGCTTAAAGAAGCTACTAATGTCCTTTTAACTACTAAGCTTTTTGCCGGTTTTTTCCTTCCTTTGCAGCCGTTTCCGTTATATCCGTCTTATCTCTCGCTACTTTATGCTTTCCCTTATGCCCCCACCCTCCTTTCTGCACCTCTTCTCGGCTCCTTCTTCTATACCGGGTGTTTTTAGCTTCCTTAGTCCCTCTTACTAAGGGATATCCTCGAGAACTACGAAATCAGGCCACGCTTCGCGATATACCCCCTTAGCTATAGCCTGCCCTTATAGTAAGAGCATAGCTAATACGGCTTCGGGTTAGTAAGCGTATAGAGGAGGTTCTTAGCTCTATACTTCTCCCTTTACTCGAGGAAAGCAGGGGCCCTTTCGGGTCCCTAGGCTCTTTTAGACCTACTTAAGGAAAAGGGCCTAAAGAGGAAAGTCCTATAAGAAAGGGGGCCTTCTTAGAAGGGAAAAACCTAATTAAAATAAGGGGCCCTCTAAAGGGAAAAACCTCTTCCTTTTCTTCGGCTATAGACGTTACCTTCTCGTACGGGCTATTAGCTCCTCTCGTAGACTCTTAAGGCGGGCCTCTAAGGATAGCTTCTCTCGAACGTCTTCTAGCCTAATTTACTATAAGAAGATAGCTAGCTTCTACTTCGGTAGGGGCTTCGTAAGACCGTCGGCTTTTATTAATGCCGTTAGAACCTAATAGACGGAAATAAGTCCCCTTTAGACCTCTTAGCGTAACTAATGCTAGTAGATATCGATATACCGTAGCCGGGTCGATAACTTACTATTTTCCGTAAGAATTCGTATAGTCTACGTATTATCGCATTCTATAGCTAATAGGGTCGGAATTTACAGTCGTAGAGATATTAATAGCCGGCTAAGGAAAATCGCTTCTTTTAACGCTTTTAAAAGAGCTAGTAGCTCTGCCTCCGTACTAGAAGTCGTAACGGTAGCCTACTTCGAAGCTCTCTAAGCAATAGTTCCTCTAAAAAGGGATATAATATACCCCTATAAGCTCTTTCTATCTAAGGAATTATCTATAAAGGACGAATCGCTCGAATAAAGGAAGATTTCGGTAGCTAATTTCTTTCTTTCCTGCCCTCCTAGGCGTAGACTATATAATCTCGTTAAATAGAGATAAAGGATAGCTCTATCTACTACTTCTTAATACCTAGGGCTAGGATTCTAGTTATACCTAGCTAGCCGGGAGACCGTAAAAGAGATATCCGGTCTAGTAGAAATAGCTAAAAAAGCAGGAGCCTACCTTCTATTAATATTAGTGTTTCTCTTACTCCTAGCTTAAAAGGACGGATTAGGTAAAAGCTCTTCGTTTAATATAGCGTAGAGGAAGCTTATCGAGGGAATTAGGGAGGAATTTATAAGCGACCTTATCGATATAGGCGTCCTAGGTAAGCTAGATAGTCCGTTAGGACCTATTCTAAAGGATTCGTATCCCTAGAACTACTTTAGCTCCCCTAGCCTAGTTATCTTATACTTTTATTATAGGCCTTTTATAGCCTCCCTAGTAGTTACTTCTTCCTCTTTCGGGTAGGCCTAGATAATATCGTCGACGTAGAAGAAGACCGTGATTTTACCCTTCTATATTATACACGGTTCCTAAGGGACTTTCTTAAAGCCTAGGGCTTCGAGGGAACCTATTAAATGCTATTGCTAAAGAAGGGGTAATCTTTATAGTCCGTATAGAGCTTTCCTAAGCCGTAGAACCTTTCCTAGCTATTAGAAGCCTAGTAGAAGGCGTATATAGATAACTTCTTCTTCCTTAAGTAAGCAGTTAATAAAGGCGTTAACTATATCTATTTAATTAAGTTCGAGGTCGAATTCTACTACTATAGCTATAAGGGTCCGAAAAGACATCCCTGCTAGGGTAGTTACCCTAGTAGGAAGATCCCCTTTTTCCTACTAGTTCCCGTATATAACTAGCCGGGCTTTATACTTTTAAAGGAAGCCGTGTTTATTAGTCTTATAGATAAAGACCTACTTATAGCTAAGGACCTATTTTCCTCTTACCTTTTCCTTAAGGACTTCTTCGAAAGACCCTATCTCTTCGTATAAGGCTAGGTAGTCTTTCTAGGCCTAGAAAAACTAGTCTCTAAAAGGGTGTCTTTTTAGCTGCTTCTAGTTTACTAGTAGGTCTAGGAGGTCTCTTTTATATACCTTCCTTGCTAATAGAGGCTTAAAAAGCCGGCCTGCTATAAATGCTCCGTAGGAACCGTCTTTTATAGGCATTAGATAGAAGTCGGAAAAACGATCGAAATAAGGGAGAGGTTAGTCTTCTTTATTAACCGTATCGGGCCCTATACCTTCCTTTGCTTCTCGAAGTAGGGATAAAAAGGCAGCCGGGTAATCCTTTAAGAGAGGTGCCTTTCCTACCCCCTTAGGGGTCGAGACGGGAAGACTAACTAAAAAAGCTGCTTCTAGATCTTCTTCTTACGTAGGAGGAGGCGTAGGTAGGCAGGCGTATTCTAGCTCTACCGCTTTCCTATAGTCTCCTTCTTCGTCTAGATCATCTAATCTAGCAGCTTCCTCTTTTTCTTCGAAGTTAGCGTTATCCTTAACTACTTCGACGTCGGTTTCTTCTTCCGTTTCCTTGTCTAGGACCTCTTCTTAAGACTATTAAGAAGGGGGGATTTAGATCTTCTAAATTAGCTAACGTTATATAAGTAAGAGGGGCTATTAATCCTTCTTTCTATCGAAGAAGCTAGATTCGTCGAAAATTATATCCCTAGTCGAAATAACCTTCTATAGAAGAGGAATCTAGATCCGGAAGATATTCGTAGAATTATACTTAACGAGGTAACTAATAAAGGCTCTAAGATTAAGCTTTCTTTTCTTCTTCCTTTTTAGCTATATATCGGCAGTTATTACGTATGCCTTATAGCCGTAGGCACGAAGGTAGGCTAGCGAGGCCCTCTTCTTCGTAAAGAGCTCGAGGGGGGATTTCTAGTCTATTCCTTAGGTCTTAAAAAGGGTCTCTAGGTCCCTATAGTCCCTTAGTCCCCTAGGGTCCCTTAGGGTCCGGTTCTAAAGGTAATAGGCGGTCTTAACGACTTCCCTCTAAAGGTCGTATAGAAGCTTTATAGTAAGTCTTATCGTACGGGCCCTTTCTATTATAGTACCCCCTAATCTTTCTGCCCCTCCGTTCTAGGCCTAGGTATTCGGTGCTAATAGGAGGGGTAAAATGCCTTTTTTTCGAAGCTAATTTAAGATATCCTTCGTAAATAGCTCTCTATTAGACTATATCTTTTTTACCTCGTAGCTAAAGTAGGATTTTATCTAGTTAACGAAGTCCTAGAGGGCAGACTAGTTATACTTACTTAGGTAGGTCTATAAGAAATAAGGGAAAACTATCCCTAAATAAGCGTCTATAAAAAACATTACCCTAACGAAGCTTTCCTAGTCCCTAGAGACGTCGGTCTAGTCGACCTAAATTTCCTTATACGGCTGGTCCGGCCGTATTAGGGTCCGTCTAGAAATTCGTCTCTTAGTCTTCCCTTAGCCGCAATATTCGTATTCGACGGTCTTTAGGCCCCTTATTTATACGCCCTATTATTAACCTAGCTTATATAAAGCTAGGGGGCCCGGGTAACTAAGTTATACGTGCTAAAGAATGCCGTCTCCTTAGGCTGCTAGAAGAGGGTCCTTTATACCTACCCTCCTTCGAGTAGGGAAAGCTGATTTCTCGAGTGGTTCCTTCCTAAGGATAGGTCGGAATTCGAGAATAAATTAACCGAATTTCTCCTCGATAAGACTAATAGTCTAATTCTTCTAAACTAGCCTCGTAGGTTTAGACGTTATATCCTAGAAGATTCCTTCCTCTCGAAGAAGGCAGAAGGAAATCAGGCTTATTAAAAATCGAGGGCAAAAAGCTACCCTTTTTCGTCGAAGAATTTATATAGACCCGTTAGGTAATTTTATCGTAAAATTCACCCTTCTATATCCCTCTATCCGTACGGTTAATTCCCCGGCAATAAGATATTCCTTTCGTGCCTTCTTAAAGGACCGGAATCGTAAGAGTATATTATAGATATCGAGGGAAGCACTAGAGTTAAGGATAGCTGATTTTCGTAGGGGATAATTAGAGGGCTCTAACGGTTAGTTTTGGCCCTATTAATCCGTAGGGAAGACAAAGGCTAGATTTACTATACTAATGATTTTTCCTTGAATTTGCGGCTCGAATAAGGGCAGCGGCGTTAGTTGCTATTTCTTAGCAACCCGAATCTCGTCTATCTTCTTCTATAACGAGGGGTCCTCCTTAAGAGACTATTATACTATTTCTTATAGCCTCTTTAAAGGGTTAATTCCTTTAGGTCGGTTTTCCTCGAAGACCTACTAGCAGTCTTCTAGCCGATAGGGCTTTTTATATACTTAGTAGGTAGGTCGATTCCTTCTTATACGTTGTCTCTTTAAGGAATCCTCGTCCCGATCCGGAAGGTCTACTTAAAAACCTCCCCTTTTTACCCCTTATTACTAATTTTAACGAAGAGGTTCGATTTCGACTAGTTCCTTAATTTTTCGACTAACGGACTAAAAGGTCTATTAGGGGACTAGTCGGGCCGGTCTAACTAACGGGACCGGGGCCGGGCCCGGAGTAAGAGGCGGAGCCGGGGCCGGGCCTACGGCAGCCGTTAAAGATAGTATTAATGCTCTCGAGGGAGGAGGAGCCGAAGGAGCAACAGCCGCAATAGCAGCAATAAGGGCTGCAGCAGCTATAGGTCGAGCCGTCTAGGTCGAGTGCTAGCCACGAAGGAATAAGACTGCTTGCTATTATACTCTAGCAGCCTCTTCGTCTAGTTCTCGGCTAGCTTCTCGAAAGATAGTCGAGTAACCGTTACTAATAGGCTTTATTAGTAGAGATATATCCCGTAGCTACTAGCCGGAAAGAGCTTCTATAAGGAAGTATTAGTTAGCTTCCTCGAGGATTTCTTCCTACTTAGCTAGCTATAAAGAAGCTAGTAGGTTCCTAGCAGAAAAAGCTCCTAGGTAGGCCGTATAGGTCTTCCTAATACGGTTAGTTATATAACCTCTCGAGGGAGCTATTAAGGTCTCGAGCTTTAAAAGCTACTGCCTAGGAGTCTCTTCCTCTCGAAGAGAGATTAGCTTTACGGCACTAACGGATTCCGTTTTCGCCGTACGAGTAGCCGTTAGTAGCTTCGTTTCGTAGAGGTATTCCTTTCGGTAACTCTCGTAGTCGCCTAAGGCAGTAGAAAAAGCTCTCTATTATATAGAGGTTAGCTTAGAGAAGAGGGAAGCTCCCTCTATAAAGTCCGTTGCCCTAGGACGAAGAGGGGGCTCGAGAGGGTCCTACTTATTAAAGAAGACTAAATTATAGATAGTTCTATTTATACGAGCCTATAGCTCCTTTACCTACTTATCCTAATCTTAGGGCTCTATAAGAATCGTCCTACGGACCGTAGGGACGGTAGAGGAGTCGTTTTTCGATATTATTACGGAAGAAGAGGGGGTAGAAAAGTCGGTTAAAAATCGGCTTTCTAGTAAGAGGGTATAGGAATACTATTCCTCCCGGGCTTATAACTCTCATGAAGAGATACGAGAAGTATATATAAAATGCACGAAGGTAAAATTAGAAGTAAGGGGTCGGATAGGCAGGGTAGAGGGATTTAATTCTTATAGGAGCAGCAATAAAGGTAGGGGAGTAATTGTTATATTACCTTAATTGTCCTTCTTTCCTCTATCTAACGCCCCTATTTATACCCGTCTAGCATCTTAATTAATAAAGAAGATCTTACTTAAAGAAGCTACTAATATCCTTTTAACTACCGAGCTTTTTACCGGTTTTTTCCTTCCTTTGCAGCCGTTTCCGGTATATCCGTCTTATCTCTCGCTACTTTATACTTTCCCTTATACCCCTACCCTCCTTTCTGTACCTCTTCTTAGCTCCTTCTATACTAGGTGTTTTTAGCTTCCTTAGTCCCTCTTACTAAGGGATATCTTCGAGAACTACGAAATTAGGCTACGCTTCGCGATATATATAGCTTTTTTAAGTAAAATATAATTAGTCGTAGTCTTCTTTTACTATCTTTTTATCTAATTTATACTCCTAAAATAAAGTCTAATATATTAGTTTTAAGTTCGATTTATTATTTTAAATTAAAGATAGTTAAGACTAGTTCTTATATAATTATAGTCTTAATATAATCGAAAGCTTTATTAGCTTTATTATCCTATATAAATTCTTCTTCCTTCTTTATTACGTTATATAGTAGTACTACGATTTTTTTAAAATCCTTAATAAATCGTTAGTAGTAATTTATAAATCCTAGGAAACTTTATATATCCTTAACGTTCTTTAATATTAGCTATTCTTTAAATAAGTTAATCTTATCTTATTATATTTATATCTTTCTTAATATAATTATATATCTAAGGAAGTTTACTTCTTATATATAGAACTTACCTTTCTTTAGTTTAACTAATAACTTTATATTTTAAAGTACGCGGAGTACCTTATAAACGTATTCCTTATATTCTTTTAATATATCTAAGAAGATTAAGATATTATCTAAGTATACTACTATAAAGATATCTAAGTATTCGCGTAGGATATTATTAATTATCTATTAAAAGGTAGCTAGTATATTTATAAGTCTAAATAGTATTACTAGATATTTAAATAGTTTAAATTTCGTTTTAAAAGCTATTATTTATTTATATCCCTTTTTTATATATATTAAGTTATAGGCGCTTTTAAGATTAAGGGCTATAAACTATTTTTTACTATATAATTAATCTTATAGTTTTAATATAAGTAGTAATAGTATTTAGTCTTTTATTATAATATCGTTTAAGCGTTTATAGTTAATAACTAGTTATAGCTTACTATTTTTCTTTAAAATAAATATAACTAGGTAGCTTACTTTAGATATTAACGTTTATATATATCCCTTTTATAGATTCTCGTTAAGGTAGTTATATAGCGTTTATAGTTACTTTTTATTTAGGTTATAGATCTTATAAAACGTTAAAGTTATTTTATCCTTAAGATAAATTTTATAGTCCTATTAGCTATATTTAAGTAACCCTATCTTAAGTTCTTCCTTAAAGAGTTTATTATATTTCCGGTATTTTTAAGGGATATTCTTTATTTTATCTTATAGGCTTTATTCTTTCTTTTAAGAGCTAGTTTCTCTTAAATTTAGTTCTTTATTAATTTATTTAAGGTCTTTCCTTAGAGTAGTAATAACTCTTTAGATCTTTATATTATATCCTTTATTTTATTTATATTAAATACTAAGTTATATAGCTATATTAGTTAGTATATAGGTCCTATTAGTCGATTTTATTATATCTATTAGTTTAGTTATTATTTTTATTTATATCGCTAAAAGCTATAATAATTTACTTAAATAGTTATCCTTTTTATCTTATTTAGTAGCTAAATTATCGTAAAATTTTACTTTCTTTTAAATCTACTAGTCTTAGAAACTTATATCTTTATTTTAATATAGCTAGCTAGTTTTCTAGTTAATTAGTAGGTTGCTCTCCTATAGCTATAAAAGCCTTAATATAAAGTCGTATTCTTTAATATCTATAATATTAAAGTTAACTTATTTATTATAGCCCTAGATATTAATATTAAGGTAATTAGTCTTTATTATAATAATTTTATTATTATAGTTAAAGGCCTCTCCTTTAATATTTATAAGTTTATATAGATCTTTCTTATATCTTTATATAAGTCGGTAACGATTAATAACTTTAGGTAAAATATAATTACTTCTTACGCTATAATCTAAAAGTATATATATATAATATCCCGCGATTTAAATATCTAATACTATTTAGTTACTATAGCTTACCGTTACTATATATAGGGTCCTTAGATCTTATTATATCGTGCTAGTCTATAGCCCTTTTATATATAGTATACCTTATTTTTTACTTAGTCCTTATTTATTTTATTTAGGTATTCTTCTTTAATTTATTATTAATATCGTTTCTTTATATTTTCGTTACGTAGTATTATATTAAGGCTTAAGAGACTAATTTCTTATAGCTAATTAAAGATTTCTTATTTCTTAAAGCTATATCGTTTATATTATACTACTTTATAGTTAATTATATACTATACTTTATAATTCTATTTATTTTTATACTAAAGGTTAAGTTTTCGTTTTATATCTTTTTATTTTTTACGTAGTATTTCTATATTAAATTTTCCTTAGTTAAATACGGCTTATAGCCTTTATATATATTACTAATAATCTTTTAGTATACTATTATATTATTTATACTATACTTATAATTTTTTATATTTATAAACTCTATAGATTTAGTATATATATTTATTATAATCTTCTTTATTATATTTAACTTATTACGTAAGTCTTTAAAAGATTAAAGGTTTAAATACCTTAAAGTAAGTAGCGTTATACTATTCCTTTATTTTAGCGTATTTATAGATTTTATATATCTCTAAAAGATATCTTATTAATAAACTATAATTATCGCGGTATTTAAGTAGTATACTTTAATTAGGTTCTAATAATATAACTTAGTTATTTAAGTAGCGTTAATTAATTTTCTAGTAGTTTAGTTCTATACTTAGGTAGGGTTTTAAAAGTACTTATCCTTTAAACCTAACTAAGAAAGCATTATATTATACCTTTATCTAAAAGTATATTATATAATCTAAGTAAACGTATAATATCTATAAAATATACTTATAGTACTTATAAGTAAGTAGTATTTATAGATTATCTTTAAATTCTCTTTATAGTTACTATTCTTATTATAGAGCTATAAAGGTATTAACTATAGCAATAGCTATAGTATAATATCTTTTATATAGTGCTAGTTAATATCGAATTAATATAGCTTATTAGTTTTCTATAAGAATTTAAGGTATTTATTAGGTTTTAATTTTAAGTATTTCTTTAAATTCTTTAAAGTATAAAGCGTATTCTTTAATTATAGTATTTTCCTTTAATAGTAAGGGTAGTAGTATAAGTTTATTTTTATCTTTTATTTCTCTAAGTATTTCTTATTTTTTAAAGCTTATATCGTTAATACTTTATTATTCCTTCTTAGGTTATTATCTAAGTTTTATATGTATAAGGGCTATATTCTTATCTTCTTTATTATATTATTTATAGACTACTTATTACTATTATCGATTTTTATTTTATATATCTTCTTAGAATCGTTTACCGTTCTTCTTAATTTAGTCTTAAGAGACTCTTTTAAGATAAGGGTATTTTAGTTCTATAAATTTAACTTATTTTTATATTTTAAGGTCCCTTCGTTATATTATTATAAGGGTTTTCTTTAATAGCTTTAAGAACTATCTAGTACTATTCTTATCGCTTAAGTATACTATATATTTATTATCGTAGTATATAGTTTAACTAAGGAGTTTATACTTTAGTTCCTATTTATTAATAGCGTTTAAGTATTTCTTACCTTTTAAGGCTAGTACTTAGTAGGTTTTCTACTCCTTATAAGGTTATCTATATTCTTTAAAGTAATATCTAAGTTTCCTATAGTTAAAATACTTTCCTTTACCTTTTTATATTATATCTAAATTTATCTTACCTAGCTTAGTTATATAGGTATAGGTAATAAGAGTTTCGCGCTTCTTTTTATAGTTAGTATATTAGTTAAAGTTATTCCTATAAGAAGGGTTTTAGTTTCCTCTTCCTTATTTCTTTTCTTAGTATCGCGTATACTATCTATCGTCGATTTATATTACTATAGTAATATAGTCCGAGAGGTTATTAAGTTAATTTTCTTTATAGAGCTCGTCCTTAACTTCTTTTTTAAGCCTATTATAAAATCATAATATAAGAGGTTTATCGTCTTAATTAAGCTTTAAGGTAACTTAATAGAACTTTATAGTATAATCTAATATTAAGATCCTTTATTAAAGTTCTTAAAGTTTCTATTTAGCTTTTTATTCCTTATTAGTTATTCTAAATACCTTTATAATAGCTTCTTTAAATCCTTAGAAACTAGTAAAGACTTTATCTATCTTATTATCTTATCGCTCTAGATAGTTATTAAGAAGGTCCCTTATAATAGGTCTATACTAAGTAAGTACCGTTCTAGATAAATAATTTCCTATATAGAGTACCTTTTCGACTAGGTCTAAGAGTTTAGTAAGGTAAAACTAGTAGTAGGCCTTAAGTTAGGTAAGAAAGTCTTAAAGCGTACTATAAGTACCGTTAAATAGTCCTAGCTATTTTAGTTTAACTACTTCTTTAAGGTCCCTAACTTATCTATTACCTCCTTTATTCCTAAGTAACTATACTTTATATTAAAGGGTAATAATCTCGCGTATTATATCCGAAGGCAATATAGTAGCTTTAGAGTTAGTTAATCTAGCTTACTATATAGGTATATTAATAGTTACGATATTACTTAGAGTAACGTAGTATTATATTAAATAAAAGCTTTTAACGTATAATAACTAGTATTATTCTTAAGGGATAAACCTATTAAGGGGTTTATATTAATAGATATAATAGGGCGTAGTCTAAGTAATAATAAGTATATTACGTTAGTAATAAGTTAGAGGTTATAGACTATAAACTATAACTAGGTAATTAGAATTAAAGATAGAATTATAATAAAGATCTATAATATATTAAAAGCTAGAGAGCTATTTATTTAAAGGAGTAAAAGTAAGTAGCTATATATACCTATAGAGACTATCCTTAGATTATAGGCCTAGCTATAATCCTTAACGTTAGATTATATAAGAGTATAGTAATCCTATTAATCCTAGATTACTTAGATCTCTATAATCCCTTTTATTATATACTAGTCCCTTAGTATAGGGCTAGTACGTTAACCTTATCGTTTGCCTAGATCTAGTATAGGTCTAATAGGTAATTAAACGGACTAGCTACTATATATAATTAAATGTATTATATAAACTAGCTACTATATATTATTATACGTATTAAATATAGACTAGCTACTAGTCTTTTAAGTTAAAGTAAGAGTAGTAATAACTATCTATATTCTTCTCTACCCGCCTAAGATCTAGTAGGTTCTCTATCTTCTATATATACTATAGCGAGCATAGGACCTTACTTAGGGCTTTAACCGAGTAATATCTTAACCTTATAATTATATAACGGTAGTATAGTATATTAGCGGTATTTCTTAGTATTTTCCCTAGATAGGTATAGGTATTTCTCTAATTTCCCTACTATATCCTTATAGTAACTTCTTAGGGAAATATCGGTATAATCCCTAAGGAACTATTATTACTTAGGAAATTATAGTATATTTCCTATATAATATATCCTTAAGGGAAATCTCTATAAAATATCTATATAATCTACTTAGTTATTATTTCTAGGATTTCTAGGTAATTTCCTAGAGTTTACCCGGTAGCTTTTAAGTTCCTTCTTCTACGGGGAGCCTTAGGGAGGGAGGCTGATATTATTATAAGTACCTAGATTATCGACTATAGGGTGTCCCGTAATAAATACCTAGGGCGAAAGAATTAACTAACGTTCCCGTTAGTCTCCTATAATATTTAGGCGGGAGTTATACTAATAGGGAATTATAATAAAGTTATATAGATTTCTAAGGTTAGTATAAGGAATAACTTATCTTTTATTTAGAACGTAACCTAGTATAACTAATACCGGGGGCGCGAGGCGGCTAAGCTAAGAGTAAAATACTACTAAGATTAAGGGCGTTAGGTAGCTAAACTAAGGCAATAAATAAGTAAGGCCGGGGGTATAGTATAGCTAAGCTAGGGAAAACTAATTATAACTAGGGGCGCTCTATAGCTAAGCTAGTAATAAAACAAATAAGGCTAGGGATACTATAAGGCTAACCTTATAACCGACCGTTTTACGCTATAAGGGTAAGGGTAGGGCGGGGGATCTCCTTCTTAGCTTCCTCCTTTATTAGTTCCTTAGGGCCTACCGGTATATTAGCTAGGGCATCCTATATATTAGAGGCTCTATAAATAAGCACGCTATAGGCGTTATTTAGGGCCGGTTTTACTAAGAGTATTATAGCTAGTTTATCGCGAGAGGCTAGAATTTAGTTATAGATTATTACTATTAGTACCTATATAGTCGGGCTTAGGTTCTAGAATCCGCCTAAGTACGCGTTAGTAAACTTCTAGTCTAATAAGTTAAAATAGGCTATTATATTAGCTATATAAGGGCGGGCCGCGGCTGGTATATATAGGGGGCTAACGCGGGCGGCTCTCTAGTAAGCTATAGCGAGCTTAGGCGAGTTATTTAAAAGGTAGGCGGCGAACGTAAACTAATAGATAAAGCCGGCGGGTACTTTAGCGAGGGCGGCGTACTAGCTAAGTAAGAGGTTAGCGTCGGCCTCCTTATAAATAGCGGTAAATAGATTTACCTAGATTATAGCCGCGTTTAGGGCTCTATAAACTAGCGCTTCCGACCTAGAGTAGATAATACCTATATAGCCGTCGGTATCGCCTAGGTTATTATAGTATACTATAAAAGGTACGATAGGGAATAGTCTAGGCTTTCCGCGGCTTAGAACCTAGAAGGGGTTAAGCTTCTATTAAACTAATATCGGGGCCTATTCCTCGGCGAATAGGTTAGCCCGCTTAGAGGGAATAGAAAGCGGGGCTATAGTAGCGGTAAGTAAGCGTTTAGTAAACGGGTTCCCTAATAGCTTATCGAATATAAGGTCTACTATACTAGATCCTCCGGTCCTAGCTAGGGTACGCTTAAGGGTCTCTTTAAACTTATAAGTTCTTAGTATACCGGAGGCCTTATACTCCTTTATAGCGGCGGCCGTAAATATCTTTAAATAAGTAAAGAGGCACTTTATACTAGTAACGGTAGCGACGATCTTAAGTATCTCGGCGTTTATAGAGGCTACTTATCTAGATAGGAGCTTATTAATAATATTAGCTAAGATAGTAGCGATCTATACGATTTTAAGGGCGCTAGTTATCCTTTTAGTTTTATTAAGGAAGATAACTCTATCTAGGTCGTATAGCGATAAGGGAAGAAGCTTATCCTTATTAAACGATAAGGTAAACTACTTATAAGAGTTTTAAGGGGTACTAAGGGTTTTCCCTATAATGCCTAAAACTAAGGGCAGCGAGTTACTAGATAAATTACTAGAGCTTAATAGTAATAAGGTATAGTCGTCGAAGTAAACGTATAATAGAGTATAAGGAATAGGGCGACGGGAAGCGCTAACCTACTATAGTCGGATAGTTAACGTTGCGTTTACCCTTATTTAGGTAGTTATAAGAGTCGTAATAGTAATATAATAAGCAGCTATATTATAAGGTATAGAGAAATATAGTTAGTTACGTTTACGTAAATTACGGGCTTTAGCTAGGGAAAGAGATAAAAGGGCGTAGTATATACTATTTTCTACTAAGCCCGCGTTAAGATCGTACCCTTTTCTTATAAAGAGGTCGCGGTAGTTAGTATATATACTATAATTATCTTATTTTTACTTAGTAAATACGGCTATATTAGACTTAAGGTTATAAAGGAGCTCTGCTTTATTCCTATATAATTAGACTACTTAGCGGAATCCCTTAAGGCTTAGGCGCGGCGGTTAGCGGTAGATTTAGTTAGAGAAATACTAGCGAAATACTAGGTCCTTACTACGATACTTATAGCCTTAGATAATAGGAACCTTAAATATAGGTATAAGAAGGGCGCGGTTTAGTATAGAAATAGGAGCGTAAAAGGATAGGGAAATTAGGTTCCTAAAATAAAAATAAATATAACTAAATATAGAATTAGGTTACTATTTACTATAAGCGGCCTATTAATACTTATTAGCTAGTTAACCTATCCTTAGACTTCTAAGAGAACGAATAGTAATAGCGTATACTATATACTATTATTTCTCCCTTAGCTATAGCGGCTCGTACTATTATATAGCGCGCGCGCGGAGCTTTTAGGTATAGGTAATACGACCTTATAATACTCCTTACTATATAGTAAATTCTTTAATAAGGTCTTTAGTAATAATATCCTTAGCGGCTACCTAGGAATTATAGCTACTTAGCTAGCCTTTCTAGCTAACGAGGTATTTTATATAAGCGGTCCCTTAGCTATATCTATAAGTTCTAGAGTTAAGGATTCTTTCGACTTCCTAGTAGTTAGTATTAGGTTCTAGGCTAGGTCGAGCGTTTAATCGTTCGGCCGGCTATAGCTATATAACAGAAACGACGTTATAGATATTTAAGGATCCGGCTAAGTTAAGGCGGTAAGCTAGATAGCTAATCCGCTTAAGGACTTCGAACGGTCCTATATAACGTTCCTTTAACTTTACTACCTATCTATTAACTATGCTATATCCTTTTCCTAGCTAAAGCTATACCTAGTTTCTAGGTTTAAACTCTAGTACTTAGTACTTTATATTATACCGCTTTTTTATTCTTACTTAAGCTAAGGCGATTAAGATCCTAGCCTAGTCCTAGAGTATCTCTCTATCTATCTATTAGGGGCCTTCTCTAAGGTATCGCCTACTATTATCTATTTATATCCCGGTTAGTAGCTCGCTTAGAGAAGTACCGATTACCGCGGAGTAAGAGTTATTAAAGGTAGATTAAAGTAGTAATAACGCGTTAACCTATTAATAGGATAGGAAGTTAGTTATAAAGAACTAAAGCGCGGTTTTAACTACCTAGTTACGTTGTTCCGATAAGCTATTAGTCTAAGGATACTAAGCTATAGATACTAGTAACTTAGACTTATACGCTATCTATAGTCCTTTTTAAAACGCCGAAAGGAACTTAAGGTCTTAGTTAGAGATAATCTAAGTAGGAATCCCTTAATTATAGTATATTAACTTAGTAAATAGTGCCTTAGCTTAGTCTTCTATAGTAAACTAGTTATAGCCTAAGATAAGGAGCTTTATTTTCGAGAACTTATTAGTTACTATTAATAGTATATTATAGTAGACCTTAATAGGTAATATCTATAGAGTTTAGTCTATAAGGACGTCTAAGAGTCTTATAACGAAATCTATAGCGATTATATAAAAAGGTAAGGCTAAAGATATAATTAAAACTAACTTACTAAGGGCCTTTAATTAGTCGGTTTAGTTCCTATAATAAGCGTTATACTTATTAATAAAGCTATTAATAAGTTTCTTAAGGCTAGTAATAGTAAACGTAAAGGATAACCTTTTTTATATCCTTCGCTATCTAAGGTAAAATTTATGCGTATAGTTATCGGCGATAATTTCCTTAGCGTAGATAGTAAGGATATAAAGCTAATAACGACTTTTAGACTTAACTAAGTAAAGTAACTTATTCCGCTAAATAAATAAGAGACCGACCTAGGACTTATCGTTTTTAAGCTACTTTAGTATACTAGCCTATCTTAGTTCTTCCGCGTATACTCCTTAGATCTTTTAGTATAGGTTAGGTTAGATAAAGGATTCTATAACTATATATATATATTCGACTAGCGCTTTATCTTCCTAAACGCGGTCTAATTCCCTAGGTTTATATTTCCTAGGTATTATAGATAGTAGTTAAGATAGTATATTAGTAAGGATATTAGCGGTTCTAAGAATATAGTAGACCTTTAAGGGAAACTAGCTAAGGTACTATAAAGTAAATATAAGCCGATTATTAGTCTTTATACTAGTAGTAAATAGCGATATTTACTTTAAGATTATACTAATAGCGGCGTAGTTAGTTAGTATAATAACCTTTAATAGTAAGGTAGAGATAATATATAACCGGAGCTTCCGATATACCTAGGAAAGATAAGTAACTTTAAGTTTAGTAGGCTAGTATCTAGGTTCTCCGCTAGTTAGGCGTTTACTAAGGTAAAGAATTAGCTAGATACTTATCTAAGGCAGGGTCCTTCTTAGGTTCTAGTCTACCCTTAGTATAAGGTAAAAGGCTACTACTATAAAGCCTAGCTCGCGGCTAGCGTCGATTTATAGGAATAATAGCTATCGTAAGTTAAAATAATATAGCCGCGTTAGTTCTATAAAAGCGTTTATAATATCTTAGAAAGCTTATTTCTTTATTAAGGAAGGTTAGTATATTACTTTAGAGGTATATTTATTCCTTACTAATCCTTTAAGTAGCGCTTAACTATCTTATACTTCCTTAAGTATCGCTATTTTCTAAACCTAGAGCGCCTTTACCCTTTAAGAGAAGTAAGCCACTAAGTACTATAGCTAGTTAACTAAGCCGAGCTACTTTTCTAGTACTTATAGGGTATTTAGAAACTCTATATCCTATAATACTTATACTTATTCTTTAGTATTTATTAGGCCGATACTATTAACTTAAAATCCTAATAGTTCTATAGATAGGTAGCTTAGGAATAATTTCGATCTAGCTAGAGCTAGGTTATAGTCTATAAAGAGTTAAAAGATAGCTTAGAGGTAACGAATATAGTTATCTTCTATATCTAAGTATATTACGATATTATCGATATACTTAGAGGAATATTCTATATATTCCTAGAGTATTTAGTCTATAAATCTTTAAACGTATATAGGTAAGTTCTTATATCCTATTAAGGCTACCGTTAGTCGTTCTAAGCCTTTATAGCTAATTACTATAAACCTTTCTTAATACTCCTTATAGATAAGGAACTAATAAAAGAAAGACTAAGCGTTTATAGTAGAAATAAAGTATTTCCCTTATAGCTTCTAGATTATATCTCCTTAAAGTAGTATTAAGTAAGCGTTTAAGATAGCTATACTATTAAGAGCGCGTAGGTCTACTACTATTTAGCCCTTTTTATTACCGTATATAGTTCTTTAAACTATAAATATAGGGTAAGTAAATATGGTTACCTTTATAGCCTATTTTATACGCCCCTTTTAGTATAGGTCCTTATAGGTTTAGTCGATTAATACCTTATCCTTTTAGCTAAGCGGGTAAGCCCTAGATGCTAGTTTATATAGGTACTAATTTTCTATTAGCGGAATATATATATAGTAGTCTAGGTAGACCTTAATAGTAGCTTAGTCCTTTTATAGGGTTAGGAAGAAGGCGACCGTATATTAGATCTTTTTTATAAATATAGGGTCTTAATTATAGATTTTAATATCCTTTAAAGTAGTTATTTCTAAGAGGCTATAGTCTTATATAATCCTAATCTTATAGTTCGGAGTCTATCTATATATCTATAAAGGGAGTTCCCCTTTATAGACTTAGGGCTGCCTTCCTCTAAGGTTTCTATTAATAGGTTAGTAACTTAGTATAGGTCGCTATATTCTATAGTTTTTTATACGGCTAGCTCTTTAGTCGGAGTTACCTTAGCTAGGGTTTCCTTAAGTAGGTCGATCTATAAAAACTATATTTCGTCGCTAAGGTCTATTAATATTCTTAAGTACTATCCTTTCTTAAATCTAATATAGCGAGCGGTAGTATTAACCGCTATAACTAGAGTTATACCTTAGATTAAGTTATAGGCTAATAATAAGTCTCTCGGAAAGAATACTAAGTTACGATCCCTTAGTATATCCTTAATCTACGCCGGTAGGCGTTCTATCCTATATATAAGGACGTCGACGTCGGCTTAATATATAACCTAATAACGGATCGCGTAGCCTTATTAGGTCGAGCAAGCTATAACTATTAGGTTGCTATATAAGCTAATAGATATTATTCCCTTAGAATTTAGGATATTAACTTCGTTTAATACTAAGAAATCTTATCTAAGTAATAATCCTATAAATAGGGTCTAGACTACCTAGGCGCTAATAGTAAATTATCTAACCTTAAATCTTATTCCTTATTTCCCTAGGATATTTATTATTAAGGTCGCTTAACCCTTAGTTTAGCTTTTCCTTATATTAAATAATAGGACTTACTAGGTTATATTAAGGGTTACGTCGTAAAAGTAGTTAAGCTAGTCTTCCTTAATTATAGAGCGGGCTATACTAAAGTCTATATATACGTTTAATAGCTAGTCTAGGCTTTTAGTTCTAAAGATAAATATCTAAGCGTATATAAACTAAGACGGCTTTAATAGATCCGATATTTCGGTTTATAGCGCCGCTCTTATAGTTAGCTAGTTCCTTAGTATTCTAGGCAAACGGCTCGGTCCTATAGGTTCTACTTTTATTATACCGGGAATAAATAAGATCTTATCTTTTATTTTTTTAGTTTCTTCTCCTATGTCGGCGGTAGTATTACTATCTTCTAGCCCTTTATCCTAGGTAAATAGGATCTAGTTTTATATTTCCTAGGAAAGATAGATCCCGCCTTAGTTATTAGTTAGTGCCGCTTAAAGCTAACGGGCGAGGTTAATAATAATTAGGTTTTCCTAAGAGCCCTCCTTTAGTTTTAAATCCTAAGGCTATAGTCCGGTTTAGGGACTAGTTAATTAGTTTAGTACTAGGCCTATATCTACCTAGCGTAGATTATTCTATCTTAATATAGTTATTATATTTCCTTTCTATTAGAATTATCCTCGTTCCTAGGGTTTCTAGCCGGTTAGTTTAGCTATAGATAAGGTAGAGTTTACTATAGTCTTATTCTTAGTTTCGCGTAACCCGCCTTATATATATCCTTTTACTATATTACTTATCTTCCCCTATAACCTAACCGTTAGCTTAGTTTCTAACTATAGGATAAGTTACTTATAGTTATTAATCTAGGTATTAAATAATTTTAGACTAGTAGGTTAGCAGAATAATTCTTATAGTAATACGTTTAGTCGTTAATAGACTAGTATAGTAAGGTACTCTTCTAAGTATAGTACTACTTTTGCTTTTTAGCGGAGCTTTAATATCTATTTATAAAAGTTAGCTCTATTTATAATATCTACGGTAGTAAATTATTCTATTTATAACGATCTTAAAGCTACTTTTAGCTAGATAGTAAAGCGTTTTTATAGTTTAGTATACTAAGCGGTATATCCCTAGTCTAAGGTATAAAGTATAGCTTAGTTAGATTCGCTAAGATCGCCGGAATACTATTTAATAGCGGTTCCGTAGAGTAAACTAAGGATAAGTATTACTAGTTTATTAGCGTATTCCGGTCTATAAATAGCTACCTATTTTAAGTAATTAATAAATCGATCGATACTTTTATATATAATCGTTTTCTTAGTTTCTTTAAGGACGTTAAATATTATATTAAAGGGGCTAGTAAGGTTAAACTTCCCTATATCCTTTAGTTTAATATATACTAATGGTGCTTAAGGAGGGTTTATAGTAGTATTATCCTTAGTATCTCTTATTATAGCTTTTACTAGTAGTCTTATAAGAGCTTCTTTAATAATTAAACTTACTAGCTAGTTCGCTAGGGTTATTATCGCGAATATACTATTAAGGGTAGTATTATTTAAAGGTTCTTCCTTACTTTATTCGTTATAGTTTAGCAAACTTCTTAGTAAACTTCTAGGGCTTTATCCTTTTAATAGAGGTAGTTAAGGTAGGGCGGGAGAAGCTATACTATACCGATTTCTATATAGCTCCGTTACTTATAGCTAATATTACCTTATCGCTAGAACGTATTCTAGGTTATTAATTTATTCTTATAGGCTTTAACGATTAGCTAGGTAAGCTAGTAAGTTATATCGTAGAAGTTCCGCTCTTAATTCCTCTAGGCGTCGTTCCTACTACTAAGGTAGGCGATCTAGCTATCTTTTATTTTTATAGGCACTTAACGGGAAATATCCTAGAAATAGGTATCTTTCTAACCGCTAATAAAAGCTCTATAATACTTAAGCTTTAATACGTCGAAGTTCTACCTCTATCTAGAGTTCCCTAAGTATTTCTTCTATAAAAAGAGATTAGGAAGCTAGTATTTATTAGTACGTAAGTAGGAGCTTTCTTTTTAAAAAGATATTAGGGTTTATAGGTTAAGGTTAACTTATCCCTTTCCTTATTCTTTATCTTACGTTCTACTAGATATAGACTTTAAGAGAATAGATAGTTAAGGGAATAGGAATTACTACTATTTATTATATACTAGTCCCTTAGTATAGGGCTAGTATATTAACTATACCGTTTACTTAGATCCGGTATAAGTCTAATAGGTAATTAAACGGACTAGCTACTATATATAATTAAACGTATTATATAGACTAGCTACTATACGTTATTATACGTATTAAATATAAACTAGCTACTAGTCTTATAAGTTAAAGTAAGAGTAGTAATAACTATTTATATTCTTTTCTACTTACTTAAGATCTAGTAGGTTCTTTATTTTTTATATATACTATAGCGAGCGTAGGACCTTACTTAGGGCTTTAACTAAGTAATATCTTAACCTTATAATTATATAACGGTAGTATAACGTATTAGCGGTATTTCTTAGTGTTTTCCCTAGGTAGGCATAGGTATTTCTCTATAATTTCCCTACTATATCCTCGTAGTAACTTCTTAAGGAAATATCGGTATAATTCCTAAGGAACTATTATTACTTAGGAAATCATAGTTTATTTCCCGTATAATATATCCTTAGGGGAAATCTCTATAAAATATCTATATAATCCGCTCGGTTATTATTTCTAGGATTTCCGGGTGATTTCCTAGAGTTTACCTAGTAGCTTCTAGGTTCCTTCTTCCGCGGGGAGCCTTAAGGAGGGAGGCCGATATCGATATAGGTACCTAGATTATCGACCGTAGGGTGTCCTATAATACCTTTAATCCTATATTTATTAGATAGTTATGCCGACTATTTTTCCGTTTAGACTATATTACGTGCTTAACGCGGTCGGCCGTTAGCGGCTTATTAGCCGTAGTCGTAATACGAAACCCTATTAATACTAAACTTAAAGGATAATAAAGGCGAATAAGAAGTCTAAGAGATTAAAGACTAAAAGAGATCTAAGGGTAATACCTTTTTCCTTATTAAATAAAAAGGATAGCTAGCTAAGTATAATTAATAGGTCGATACTAAAGATATAGCGAATAGCTAAGACCTTATTAAAGAATATACTACTCGCTTAACTAAGAGAAAGAGGCGTAAGACTAAGTAAGGTAAGGAAACCTACTAGCGTAGGGAGACGCTATTAAATTAGTAATAAATCCCTATTAAATCGCTACCGACTTATTAATATATTAGTACGCCTAAATATCCTATAACTATATATAAAATAGTAAAATAAGAGAATAAGGGAAAACTATTTATACTACCTATTAAATACTATTAAGGAAAATAAAACTAAACTATAACTTTATTAAGACCTTAATAATAAAAGAAAAAAGGATAGTTATAACTAAATAAAAGAAAGATAAGACCTATTTATTACTTCTAACTACCCCTTTTTTTTACTAGCGTAAAAGGAACTAACTAAGGCGCCCCCTTTACTATACTTAATACCTTTAAAAATACTAGAACTACCCTATCCTTTACTCCTTTTTTATCCTTTATATTAAGACCTATCTTTATTAGTATAGTACTTACCTTAGCCTTAGTAAATAGTAAGGCGTATTACTATAAAGTATAGCTTATATTACCGTCGATAAAGTAGAGTTTTAACTAGGATTCCTAGGCTTAGTACTCTAGGCTTATATAGGCGATATTAAATAAGGGCGCGGGGTTAAGGTAAATAATAAGCTCGCGGCGCTTATTAATTAGTATATAGTAGTTAGTATACTTAACTTAATATATCGTTAAGCGGTCGTTAATAAAAAGGTTAGATAAACTTATAATAGTAGACTTCTATATACTTATAGTCTTAAAGGACTTATAATAGGCCGTCTTAGTAGTATTAAAAGCCTTAGCTAAATACTATACTATAATAGTAAGACGGCGCTAATTAGCCTCCTTAAAAATAAGTACGCTTATATTTAAGCTATCCTCCTTAGTATCCTTATTACTAGTCTTTAGCTTATTAAGCTTATATAAGTACTTAATAATAGCGACTATATCGGCCTAGTTACTAAATATAAAAGTAGTAGCCTTAAGAAAGATTAGCTTATTAATCGTAATATTTAAAGTTAAAGGGAAACTTACTTAGTTATAGGTTACTATATTTTTATAGTACTACTTATAGCGCGTTAAGGAAACCCTTAAGAAAATATAGCTAATTAAGAGTACCTTAATAGGCTTAAGCTTAGTTATACTATACTCCTTAATAACTATCTTAAAATAATATATATACTAAAGCTTACGAGGGATAACCCCTTAGGCCCTAACTAAGCGGGCTTTAGCCTTAGATTAAGTACGCTTTTTCGTAGGAGCGCGACCGCCTTATACCGCCGCTTAGGTGCCCTTATCTCCGGCGCCGCTATTCTTAGGTTTATTAGTAAGAGGAGTTAGATTATAGCCGTCTCTATTATTACTATTATTATTATCTTAGCCCTCGTTTAGCTAAGTATTAAGATAGTCTTAGCCCTTATTTAGCTAGGCCTTATCGTTAATATTAGCCTACTTATTTTAAAGAGCGGCCTAAGCGATAATCTTTTATTAACTAAAGCCGCCTTATCGAGATAAAGTAGCTAGGTTATTAGTACTTACCTAGGAGCGCCTAAGTACGATCTCCTCGCTAGTATTAATATCGCTAATAAGGGTAATAGACTTATAAGTTTCCTAGCCTATAGAGGTAGGCTTATCGATAGTTAGAGTTAAGGTATTTAGCGGGGTAATAAGGGTATAACCCTCGCTAATATTAGGTCTTAGACTAGAAGTCGCTTAGGACTAGGATTCCCTTATACCTTTCTTAGCTTTCTTTATTAAAGGGGAACTAGCGTTACTATAAGACTTCTAAGCTAATCGCTTATACTTTAAGGGCGAACCTACCGCTACCTACTCCTATATATAGTATAGGAAATTAGCGTTATAGTTCTTTATCTTCTTTAGCGTAAAAGGTATTATTATTAATAAATCGTTAATAAAAAGTAATAAAAAAAAGCGTAAAGCTCTATAGTAATTATAAGCGGAAGAGTTAAAGAAGAAAATAAAATAAAAAAAGTAAAAGATATATACGCACGCTCTTTATATTATAGTTACGCGGCCGATATATAGGCGATACTATAATAGTTACTTAGCGGCAACCGCTAGTATAATAACTATTAACGTTATAGAGCGTAAACTAACGTATACTTATATAAGTATATACGTATAATATATAACCGAAACTACCTTTCTTCCTAACCGAATATATATAGTATAGTAAAAGTAAGGTATATTTAAGATATAGCCGAGATATCTATATAAGAGGGGAGATAATTATAAGAGCGCTACTAAGAGGTATAGGCTAATAAAGCACTTAGGTATATAGTACTAATATATTAGTAGGGTATTAGTAGGGAATTATACTTACCCTGCTTATATATTATAAACTACTTACTATTTTAATAGAAGAGAAAAAACCCCTCTTCTTATAAGCTTTAGTCTTATAATAAGGAGAATATAATATATATAGTATAGTACCTCTAGCTATCTTTACTACCGAACTAATTATACTATAATATATACTCCCTTATAAATAGCTAGTATATACTATTTAATTATAGGTATTTATACCTTATAAAAGTATAAGATAACTTTACTAAATAAGTAGAAGTAACCTTAGTTAAAGAAATTACTATAAGAGCTATAACTAAATTTATACTCTTTATTATTTTTAAGTATAGCGTAATACTATATATTATAATTAATAGAGGGCCCGAAATAAAAAAAAGACTTTAAGTATATCTTAAAGGATATAAGCGATAAAGTTATTTAATCTTTAGTATATAACCTAAAGGTAAACGTAGTAGTAAAATAAAAGTACTAAAGGTTAATAATAGTACTTATAAAAATAGTAGAGAAAAAGGGTAAGTAGATTAAATACCTTAACTAAATAATCCTTATAAACTAAATAGTAGTTAGAAAGTCTTATAGAATATTAGCTTTCTACCTACTATATATATAAGAATTAATACTACCTTTTAAGGTAGAATATTTAACTTAGCGACTAATCGATTAAGATAAGGTAAAGATAAGAGAAGAATTATTTAAAGTATAAGTATAAGTTTCAAAAAGAAAAGAAAAAGATATAAAAGAAGCTAAGAAAAAAGTAATAAGATATTAAAATCGATTAATAAAGAAGATAAATAAAGCTAATAAGTATATAATAAGAAAAGAAAGCCTATAACTTAAAGACCTTATCTTACTATTTAATATAAGATAATTAAATAATTTAGGGAGGTAAGCTAAGTATTAAATAAGGTAGAACGGTCCTTTTTAAGTAGTATTACGCTTAGAGTAGTTTAGGGTATATAAGATTAAGACTTTAAATAAAATCGTACTTAATAAGATAATCCTAAGAGAGTATTTAAAGAAGTTTAAAAAGGATAAGGAAGGTTAGTAGTACTTTATTAAAGATAACTAGTTACTTTAAGATAAGATTACTCTTAATAAAAGGAGGAAGAAAGAAATAATAAATAAAGTAGATAATTTACTACTCTTACTAAGTAAAGAAGCCTTAGATTAAATAGTACTATAATTATAAAGACTCCTTAATAAACCTTAGAAGGATTAAAGCTAAGAAGAAGAAAAAGACTAACTATAGATACCAAAGAAAGGCCTAAGGTATATAATTAAGGTTTAGCTACTATAACTTAGTAAAGTAAAAAAGGATCTTAATATAAGAGCCTTAAAGACGCTAATTTAATAAGAAAAGAAAGAGGTAAAAAAGGAGCTAAGGAGGAAAAGGTAGTAAAGATAAAAAAGTCTATAAGTATTATAAGAAGTATGCTAGAACGTAACTAGTAACTAAGGCACCGTTTAATTATTTAATTAAAGGATAACTATAGTAGCTAAGATATTTATAAGCGCTTTACTTACTACCTTATCTTTTTAAATTTTCTACTTAAAGCTCCTTAAGTAAATAAAGATAATATTTCCTACTTTTCCTTAATAATAACTTACCCTTTACTACCTTAAAGAAGACGAATAAAGATATAATTAAATAATAAAGTAAGAAAGTAAATATTCTTACTACTTACCTTCTTTAAGAATAGGATTTTTTACTTTATAAATAGGGACGTTTATTCTTTATTATAAAAGGGGAGACCTATTATAGCGAAAATAAACGCGCTTATAAGATATATTTTAATATATTTTCGACCTACTAAATTAAACGTATATAACCTTAAGAGAAAAACTTTTACTATTAAAGATAGCGATTAAATAAAACTACCTACTCTTAGTAAACCTATTATAAACTACTATAAAGCGAACTTAAAGACTATTTAATTATTACTTAAAAAAAAGCTTATTAAACTTATATAATCTCTTTTTAAGTAAAATAAGCGTAAGGTTAATTTCCTTCCTTTCCTTTAAATCCTTAGTAAGACTAAAGGGATAAAGGATATTATAAAGAAAATAAAGGGCGGTCTTATTACTAATATATATATTATAAAATTTTTTTGTCTTAAGGTCGGTATAGAAATTATAACTATATATATAGTTAGCGAATCTATTAAGGTTATAAGTAACCTTATAGTATTTAAGGAAGTACCGCTATTTATAAATAAGCGCCTTAGTTAAATCCTAAATATAGTTAGCGTAAGAGCCGCTAATAGTACTTAAAAGAGATATATACTTATAAAAAGGAAATATAATATACTTATAAGTAGAAGTTATAGTTATTTAATAAGTTTAAATATACCCTTAATTCTCGCGAAGAGAGATATAAGAAGTATATATAAAATATATAAAGGTAAAAGTAAAAGTAAGGGGTCGGATAGGTAAGGCAGAGATATTTAATTCTTATAGGAGTAGTAATTATAGTAGGGGAGTAATTATTATATTGCCTTAATTCCCCTTCTTTCCTCTATTTAACGCCCCTCTTTATATCTATCTAGCATCTTAATTAATAAAGAAGATCCTACTTAAAGAAGCTACTAATATCCTTTTAACTATTAAGCTTTTTACCGGTTTTTCCCCTCCTTTCTAGCTATTGCTAGTATATCTATCTTATCTCTCGCTACCTCTATAAGAAGCTATCGCTACTTCTGCTTCCCCTTATACCCCTACCCTTTTCTTTATACCTCTTTTTAGCTCCTTCTTTAAAACCTATTTTTTAGCTTCCTAGGTCCCTCGTACTAAGAGATATCTCCGAGAACTACGAAATTAGGCCACGCTTCGCAATACACCCCCTTAGCTATAGCCTGCCCTTATAGAAAGGGTAAAGCTAAATACCTAGGCCGGTAAGCGTATAGAGGAGGTCTTAGTCTATACTTATCCCTTACTCGAGAAATCCGGGTTTTAGCCCTAGGCTCTTTTAGACCTACTTTAGGAAAAAGGGGCCTTAAAGAGGAAATTAAGTCCTATAAGAAAGGGGGCTTCTCTAAGGATAAGTCGCTTAAAAAGGGGGCCTTTAAAAAGAATAAGTCCTAATTAAGCTAGGGGCCCTCCTTTAAGATAAGTCCTAATTCCTCTCTTCGGCTATAGACGTTACCTTCTTATATAGGCTATTAGCTCCTCTCGTAGACTCTTAAGGCGGGCCTTTAAGGATAGCTTATCTCGAACGTCTTCTAGCTTAATTTACTATAAAAAGATAGCTAGCTTTTACTTTAGTAAGGGCTTTATAAGACCGTCGGCTTTTATCGATACCGTTAGAACCTAACGGACAGAAATAAGTCCCCTTTAGACCTCTTAGCGTAACTAATACTAGTAGATATCGATATACTATAGTTAGGTCGATAACTTACTATTTCCTATAAGAATTCGTATAGTCTATATATTATTGTATTTTATAGCTAACGGGGTCGGAATTTATAGTTATAGAGAAATAAGTAGCTAGCTAAGGAAAATCGCTTCTTTTAACGCTTCTAAAAGAGCTAGTAGCTCTGCCTCTAAACTAAAGGTTATAACGGTAGCTTGCTTGGAAGCTCTCTAAGTAATAGTTCCTCTAAAAAGGGATATAATATACCCTTATAAGCTCTTTCTATCTAAGGAATTATCTATAAAGGACGAATCGCTCGAATAAAGGAAGATTTTAGTAGCTTATTTCCTTTCCTACCCTCCTAGGCGTAGACTATTTAATCTCGTTAAATAGAGATAAAGGATAGCTCTATTTACTACTTCTTAATGCCTAGGGCTAGGATTCTAGTTATGCTTAGCTAGCCGGGAGACCGTAAAAGAGATATCCGGTCTAGTAGAAATAGCTAAAAAAAGTAAGGAGCCTACCTTCTATTAATATTAGTATTTCTCTTACTCCCTAGCTTAAAAGGACGGATTAGGTAAAAGCTCTTTATCTAATATAGGTATAGAGGGAAGCTTCTTATCGAGGGAATTAAGGAGGAATTTATAAGCGACCTTATCGATATAGGCGTCTTAGGTAAGCTAGATAGTCTATTAGGACCTATTTTAAAGGATTCGTATCCCTAGGAACTACTTTAGCTCCCCTAGCTTAGTTATCTTATACCTTTATTATAGGCCTCGTATAGCCTCCTTAGTAGTAGCTTCTTCCTCTTTTAGGTAGGCCTAGATAATATCGTCGATATAGAAGAAGACTATAATTTTACCCTTCTATATTATATACGGTTCTTAAGGGACTTTCGTAAAGCCTAGGGCTTTAAGGAAACCTATTAAATGCTATTACTAAAGAAGGGGTAATCTACGTAGTCCGTATAGAGCTTTCCTAAGCTATAGAACCTTTCCTAGTTATTAGAAACTAAGAGGAAGTTATATATAGATAACTTCTTCTTCCTTAAGTAGGCAGTTAATAAAGGCGTTAACTATATCTATCTAATTAAGCTTAAGGTTAAATTCTACTACTATAGCTATAAGGGTCTAAAAAGACATCCCTACTAGGGTGGTTGCCCTAGTAGGTAGATCCCCTTTTTAATATTAATTCCTATAGATAACTAGCCGGGCTTTATACTTTTAAAGGAAGCCGTGTTTATTAGTCTTATAAATAAAGACCTACTTATAGCTAAGGACTTATTTTCCTCTTACCTTTTCCTTAAGGACCTCTTCGAAAGACCCTATCTCCTCGTATAAGGCTAGGTAGTCTTTCTAGGCCTAGAAAAACTAGTCTTTAAAGGGGTGTTTTTCTAGCTGCTTTTAGTTTACTAGTAGGTCTAGGAGGTCTCTTTTATATACCTTCCTTACTAATAGAGGCTTAAAAGGCTAGCCTGCTATAAATGCTCTATAGGAACCGTCTTTTATAGGCGTTAGATAGAAGTCGGAAAAACGATCGAAATAGGGGAGTAATTAATCTTCTTTTATATCGGGCCCTATACCTTCCTTTGCTTCTCGAAGTAGGGATAAAAAGGCAGCCGGGTAATCCTTTAAGAGAGGTGCCTTTCCTACCCCCTTAGGGGTCGAGACGGGAAGACTAACCGAAAAAGCTGCTTCTAGATCTTCTTCTTATTCCGTAAGAGGAGGCGTAGGGAGGCAGGCGTATTCTAGCTCTACCGCTTTCCTATAGTCTCCTTCTTTATCTAGATTATCTAATCTAGCAGCTTCCTCTTCTCCCTCTTCTTCGAAGTTAGCGTTATCCTTAACTACTTCGATGTCGGTTTCTTCTTCCGTTTCCTTGTCTAGGACCTCTTCTTAAAACTATTAGGAAGGGGGGATTTAAATATTCTAAATTAGCTAACGTTAAGAGAGTAAGAGGGGCTATTAATCCCTCTTTCCGTCGAAGAAGCTAGATTCGTCGAAAATTATATCCCTAGTCGAAATAACCTTCTATAAAAGAGGAATCTAGATCCGGAAGATATTTATAGAATTATAACTAATAAGGTAACTAATAAAGGCTCTAGGATTAAGCTTTCTTTTCTTCTTCCTTTTTAGCTACGCATCGGTAGTTATAGCGTATACCTTATAGCTATAGGTATAAAGGTAGGCTAGCGAGGCCCTCTTCTTTATAAAGAGCTCGAGGGGAGATTTCTAGTCTATTCCTTAGGTCCTTAAGGTCCGGTTCTAAAGGTAATAGGCGGTCTAAACGACTTCCCTTTAAAGGTCGTATAGAAGCTTTATAGTAAGTCTTATTATACGGGCCCTTTTTATTATAGCACCCCTTAATCATTCTACCCCTCCGTTCTAGGCTTAGGTATTTAGTGCTAATAGGAGGGGTAAAATACCCCTTTTTCGAAGCTAATTTAAGATATCCTTTATAAATAGCTCTCTATTAGACCGTATCTTCTTTACCTCGTAGCTAAAGTAGGATTTTATCTAGTTAACGAAGTCCTAGAGAGTAGACTAGTTATACTTACTTAGGTAGGTCTATAAGAAATAAGGGAAAACTATCCCTAAAAAGGCGTCTATAAAAAACATTACTCTAACGAAGCTTTCTTAATCCCTAGAGACGTCGGTCTAGTCGACCTAAATTTCCTTATATAGCTAGTCCGGCTATAAAGGCGTTCGTCTAGAAATTCGTCTCCTAGTCTTTCCTTAGCCGTAGTATTTATATTCGACGGTCTTTAGGCCCCTTATTCGTGCGCCCTATTATTATCCTAGCTTATATAAAGCTAGGGGGCCCGGGTAACTAAGTTATACGTGCTAAAGAAGACCGTCTCCTTAGGCTGCCGGAAGAGGGTCCTTAGTACCTACCCTCTTAGTAAGGAAAGCTAACTTCTTAAGAGATTCCTTCCTAAGGATAGGTCGGAATTCGAGAATAAATTAACCGAAATTTTCCTCGATAAGCCCGATAGTCTAATTCTTTTAGACTAGCCTTATCGGCGTAGATATCGTGTCTTAGAAGATCCCTTCCTTTTAAAGAAAGCAGAAGGAAATTAGGCTCGTTAAAAATCGAGGGTAAAAAGCTACCCTTTTTCGCCGAAGAATTTATATAGACCCGTTAGGTAATTATATCGTAAAATTTATCCTTCCGTATCCCTCTATCTATACGGTTAATTCCCTAGGAATAAGGTATTCCCTTCGTGCCTTCTTAAAGGACCGGAATCGTAAGAGTATATTATAGATATTGAGGGAAGCACCGGAGTCTAAGATAGCTGATTTTCGTAGGGGATAATTAAAGGGTCCTAATTATTAGTCTTACTAATCCGTAGGGAAGACGAATACCGGATTTACTATACTAACGATTTTTCCTCGAATTTACGGCTTATATAAGGGCGGCGGCGTTCGTTGCTATTTCTTAGTAACCCGATTCTCGTCTATCTTCTTTTATAACGAGGGGTCCTCCTTAAGAGACTATTATACTATTTCTTATAGCCTCTTTAAAGGGTTAACTCCTTTAGGTCGGTTTTCCTTAAAGACCTACTAGCATTATAATAATCGATGACCTAGGGATTTATATGCTAGGCAGCCGTTTCGTCGTCTAGTCTTCTATTTCTTTAAGGAATCCTCGTCCTAATCCGGAAGGTCTACTTAAAAACCTCCCCTTTTTACCCCTTATTGCTAATTTTAACGAAGAGGTTCGATTTCGACTAGTTCCCTGATTTTTCGACTAATAGACTAAAAGGTCTATTAGGGGACTAGTCGGGCCGGTCTAACTAAAGGGACCGGGGCCGGGCCCGGAGCATCTTAAGGTATATAGGTAAAAGCGGAATTTTAAGAAATTAAGGAATCACGTAAGACTACGTAATAGAGGGGAAGAAGGAGTATAAGGTAGGATTTTCAACGGAATTTATTAGTAGTATATTAGTGTATAGAAGAGGTGTTAAAGTTAATAATGCTCTATCTATCTACTAGCGGACATACTGTCTTATATAGACAATTATAGCTGAATGGAAGAACCTTTCGGGACTAGATTTAGGCTGTCGTATAGCCCTAAGACTAGGGAATTCCGTGATACCTCGAGTGAATCTAGAAGTGTCTTGGTTCCACTGATATTCGTGTTTAAAGGAGGTTGGTCGTGCTAGTGTTCTTAAGAGGTCTTAGCTAGCATTCTAAGCTAGCTCTGTTCCTTCGATTCCCGATTATACGATAACCGGCAACCCGTTTAATGCATAATAACATGCAAACTAACGAGCGATTCTTGCTCTATAATATAGGATTTTATCTATAATTAATATACTACTTATTAGCTTATATAATCGGGAGAGTATATTATAGCTGCTTTATTTATAGTAGGAACACCGTTCCTTATAGCCTCCCTTAAAGAGTAGATTTATATACTTTTTACTAATTTATTTATAGTAGTATATATATAGGGTAAAACCCTAATTTTAGGAAAACTATTCTTATACCTTAATAGGATATATAAAAACCTATTCTTTCTTAGGAAAATAAAATCCTTAGGTATATACTAATTAAAAAACCTATAGTAGGACAAATCTATAGTTATAATAATTATTTATAGGATAACCTTATATAAGGTAAAACCTATTATTACTAGGAAAATCTTAATAGATAAAAACCTAGTAAATATTTCTCTAGGAAACTTAAAAGGAAAAACCTAGTAGGGGAAAGATATAGAAAGTATAAGAAATATCTAAAAACCCCTTTTAATTGCTAAGGAACTTATATTAAGGATAGACCGTCTCTAAATTTATAGAGTAATCTAAGTCTTAATTCCTTTATAAAAATATTAGCTATATTATCTTCTAATTTAATATAAAAAACTCTAATCTCCCCTTCTCTTATACTAGTTCTAGTATATTAATAGGCTAATCTTATATACTTAGACCTTTTATAAAATTCCGGATTTTCTACTAATTTAATAGCAGTAGTATTATCTATTAAAATAGGAGGTATAGTATTAGGAGTCTTAATAGATAGATCCTTAGTAATATATTTAAAAAGCATATTTAAATAAATAGCTTCTTTATTTACCTCCTTAAGGCTAATATACTCTACTTCGTAGGTAGAAAGGGCAACGGCTTTCTACTTAGAGCAAGCCTAGCTTATTATATTATTATATATATAAAAATAGTAACCGGAAAAGGATTTTCCGTCCGTTAAATCCGACGCCTAGCTAGAGTCGGTAAAACCCTTTATATATAGATAGGTAAAAGGGATATTGCAATTATATTTAATCTTTAGGCTAGGAAATTTATTTAAATATTTCTAAATTATATTTAAAGCCCTAAAATACGTCTAGTCGGGCTTAGCCGCGAATCTAGCGTAGGAAATTAAAGAATATAAGATATCTAGCCTAGTAAATAAGGCTAAGTATAATAGAGATCCTATTTCTTTCTAAAATTATAATATATCTTCCTTAGAAGGTAATTCCTTTGCTTTTATAAGCTTAAAGCTTACTATAGCGGGTAAATTTAAAGTTCCTAAACCTTCTTTATTAAACTCCTTTAATTTATTTAAGGTATAATTTTCTTAGGATATATATAGCTCTTTATTTTTTCGGTTTATTATAATATTTAGACCTAAGAAGTCTTTTATATCTCCTAAGATAGTAAAATCTAGGAATTTAGATAATTCTTTAAATAATCTTTCTTCTATTATAGATTTAGAGGGCCCTACTATAAGAAATTCGTCGACGTAAATTGCTAAGGCTATACTATAGTCCTTATTTATAAATACTCCTTCGTTTATTAAAAGAGGAAGAAATCCGAGTTTATTTAGTATAATTTTTAAATAATTATACTAGAGCTTAAGACTTTATTTTAGGCTATATAATGCTTTCTTTAGCTTTGCTTTAATTTAACCGGTTTTATATAGGTCTAGGAATTTAGTTAATTTAATTCCTTTAGCTCTATAAGCTAATCTATTTTTTAAATAATATTCTTTAAGAGCGTATTCTTCGTAGCTTATAGGAAGATCGATATATACTTCGCTATCTATATCGGTATATACAAAGGCATTTATTATATCTATTTATAAAGCTTTAAATTCATAGATAATAGCTAAAATAAGTAGAATGCTAATAGATTTAGGTCTAGCTATAGTCGAGAAGGTATCTAGGAAATCTAAGCTATAGATCTACTTAAATCCCTATATTACGAAACGGGCTTTATATTTTATTATATTATTTTAACTATCCTTCTTAATAGTATAGACCTAGCGGCCTCCTATAGCCTCCCTATCCCTAGGGAGGTAGGAAAATTCCTAAGTTTTATATTTAATTAGCTAGATAATTTCCTTAATTATAGCTTCTTTCTAAAATGCTATTTTATAGCTATTTATTACCTATTTATAGGTCTTTAGAATTTTTAGATCCTGATTTTCTATACTAGCTATAATTAACTCTATAAAATCGTAGTTTAGAAATAAATTAACGTTAGGGTATTCGATATAGTTAGAATCGAACCCTTCTAGCTTCTTAGGTAATTCTACTACTATTTTACTAGTAGTAGGAATAGGATCGTTATTTAGAGACTCTTCTTCTATAAAGGGTAAGGGACTTTTATCTCTAGGTTCTCTAGTAGCTTCCTCTATAAGGATATAGCTTTCTAGCTTATCTTTATTCGGAATAGAATTAAAATTAAAGGTATTACTACTACTAGAGATTTCTAGATTTTTTATAAATTTATTTTCTAGTATAGTAATATCTCTAGAGATAGTAATCTTTCTCTTAGAAAAGTCCTAGATTTTATATATATTTTCTAAATAGCCTACTACTATTCCCTTAAAAGCTCTATTATCTAGCTTATCTTTAGGGTCTTTATTTTTATAATATATAAGGCTTCCGAAGGTCTTAATTTTATTTAAGGTCTCGAAGGGTAGTATTATATTATCCCTCTTTTCTATAGGACTTTTAAATCCTATCGTAGAATACGGTAATTTATTATATAAATAGGTAGCTATTAAAATAGAGTCTCCCTATAAGTATTTAGGAAGCCTAGTAGTAAATAAAAGAGCTCGTACTTTTTCTAATATTATACGATTTATTCTTTCTATTCTACTATTAGATTTAGGCGTCCTAGGAGGACTAGAATTAAAGGTAATTCCTTCCTTTTTATAGTAGAGCTTTATTTTATATATAAATTCTTTAGTATTATTAGAAAATGCTTCTCTAATCCTAGTATTTTTAGGGTTATTTTCTACCCTATTTTTAAATTCTAGGAACCTATCTAAAGCTTCCCCTTTTCTTCGAAGAAGGTATATTTCTAGATATCGGGTTCCTACGTCTAGGAAAGAAATATAATAGTGATATTTATTATAAGTAGGCACTTTAATTAGCCCCTAAATATCTAATACTATTTTTTCTAAATAGGAATAAGACTTCTATAAGGGTTGTTTATTAACCCTATTCGTTGCTCTAGCTATAATATATATTTCGCACTGCCTTATTTTATTTTCCTCTTCTAGAGGCATTTTTATATCCTTATTATATCTTTTTAATATTTCTAAAATAGCCCTACTATTTATATGCCCTAAGTATAAGTGCTAAGTATAAAAATCTATATCCTTTGCTTTTAAAGACGTAATAAGGATAGATTAGCTTTCTAATAAAGGTTCTATAGGAATATAATATAATTTATTTCTAAGAAATCCTTTAGTAAGGACCTTAGCCTTATTATCTAATAAAAGGACTTTATTTCCTCCTATTAAGGCATAGGTATTATTAAAATAAGATTAGGATAGTATATTTACCCCTAATTCAGGTATATAAAAGCAGTCTCGAAGGATATACCTTTTCTACTATATAGGAACTTAAATACTAAGTCCCCCTTTCCTTTTACTAATATAAAGGAAGCTTTTCCCTAGCAAACTTTAGACTTAATTTCTTTATAGTTAATAAGGAAATTCCTATTAGATACTATATGCTTAGTAGCTCCGGTATTATATATAAAATTAAAGATCTTTTTATTCTTATAACTAGGAAATCCTCCTTCTCTTACCTTTAAGACTAATTCCTTTATTCTAGGAATCGAGGCGTTTAGAGATCCTAAAAGAGAGTCTTTATTAGCTTCTACTATATAGGTAATTATAGAGGTTAAAATTACCTCTAAATCCTTAGACGTATATATAAGGGTCGGGGCCCTAGAGAGGTCTATAAGGTCGATATCTAAGTCTATATTTTCTTCTTACGAAGCTATATTTAAGACCTTATTACTATCTTCTAAATCGGACTCTAGCTCGGTAATTCGAGCCTTCCTTCTTTTATTAGTAGTAGAAATACTACTAAAAGGGGATTTCTTTCTAGAAGAAGAAGAAGAAAAAGATTTTCTCTTCTTAGAAATTCGAGTCCTATTATTATTTTTTCCTTTATTTAATATATAATAAGCGGGAGCGTTATTCGGGTATAATTTATAGCAATTTACTATAAAATGCCCTGGTTTTTTGCATTCCTTATAATAAGGAGTATCTATAGAATTTCTATAGGATTTCTAAGGCTTCCTTTATACTAGGAAGGCTTTCTCTAAAGATTCGTCTATATCCTCTATTCTTCTAGCTTTGTTTAAAAGACTAGCTATAAGGGTTTCGAGGGTAAACGCCGTAGAATTATGCCTAAGGCTCTACGTAATATTTATAATATAGCTTCTAAATTCCTTATTAAGGCAATTAAGAATCTATGCTATAAGTATAACTTCTAGAATTTCTATATTATAGGATTTTAAATCCTTATAGATTTCCTTTACCTTATAAAAGTATTTCTCTAAATTAGAGTCCGAGGGACTAAGATTAAAGAGCTGCTTAATAAGCAGATAATTCGACGAAAAGTTCGACGGATTATATAGCTTTTTAAGCTTATCCCACGCTTCTTTAGCATTTTTTAGATGCTGAATTTATATTAAGGGACTATCTTCGACTCGAAGGAATATTATAGATAAAGCCTCCGTAGTCTATATATAATTTACTTGCTCTAGAGCAGTAATAAGCTTTTCTTTTATAAAGATAGCTTCTATCCTCGTAGTCTATAAGGTATAATTTAAATTTCCCTTAAGTCTAGTAAATTCGTATTCTTTCTATCTACCTATTTTATATAAATTCGGTATTATTTCGTTCGTAGGGATCGAGAAGTCTAGACGGGAGTTTAAGAGCGTAGGAAGGTAAAAGAAGTTAGGGGGAATTTCGAAAGGAATTTTAATTAAATATTTCGACGAGGAATTTCAAAGGTATAAGTAGTTAATTTCCCGGCTTAAAAGGAGTAAGCCGGGCTTATAACCTCGTAAGGTATATAAGTAAAAGCGGAATTTTAGGAAATCAAGGAATCACGTAAGACTACGTGATAGAGGGGAAGAAGGAGTATAAGGTAGGATTTTCAATAGAATTTATTAGTAGTATATTAGTATGTAGAAGAGGTGTTAAAGTTAATAATGCTCTATCTATCTACTAGCGGACATGCTGTCTTATATAGACAATTATAGCTAAACGGAAGAACCTTTCGGGACTAGATTTAGGCTGCCGTATAGTCCTAAGACTTAGGAATTCCGTGATACCTCGAGTGAATCTAGAAGTGTCTTGGTTCTACTAATATTCGTGTTTAAAGGAGGTTGGTCGTGCCGGTGTTCTTAAGAGGTCTTAGCTAGCATTCTAAGCTAGCTCTGTTCCTTCGATTCCCGATTATACGATAACCGACAACCCGTTTAATGTATAATGACATGTAAACTAACGAGCGATTCTTGCTCTATAATATAGGATTTTGTCTATAATTAATATACTACTTATTAGCTTATATAATCGGGAGAGTATATTATAGCTGCTTTATTTATAGTAGGAACACCGTTCCTTATAGAGTAAGAGGCGGAGCCGGGGCCGGGCCTAGGGTCGCAGCTGCAGTTAACGACGGCGTTAAGGCTCTCGAGGGTAGAGGAGCTAAAGGAGCAACAGCCGCAGCAGTAGCAGCGGGGGCCGCAGTAATAGGGGCTGTAGGTCGAACCGTCTAGGTCGAGTGCTAGCTACGAAGGAATAAGACTACTTATTATTATACTTAAGTAGCTTCTTCGTCTAGTTCCCGGCTAGCTTCTCGAAAGATAGTCGAGTAACCGTTACTAATAAGCTTTATTAGCAGAGATATATCCTATAGCTACTAGCTAGAAAGAGCTTTTATTAAGAAGTATTAGTTAGCTTCCTCGAGGATCTCTTCCTAATTAGCTAGCTATAAAGAAGCTAGTAGGTTCCTAGTAGAAAAGGCTCCTAGGTAGGCCGTATAGGTCTTCCTAATACGGTTAGTTATATAGCCCCTTAAGGGAGCTATTAAGGTCTCGAGCTTTAAAAGCTACTGCCTAGGAGTCTCTTCCTCTCGTAGAGAGATTAGCTTTACGGCACTAACGGATTCCGTTATTGCCGTACGAGTAGTAGTTAGTAGCTTTGTCTCGTAAAGGTATTCCTTTCGGTGACTCTCGTAGTCGCCTAGGGTAGTACAAAAAGCTCTCTACTATATAGAGGTTAGCTAGGAGAAGAGGGTAGCTCCCTCTATAAAGTCCGTTACCTTAAGATAAAGAGGGGGCTTAAGAGGGTCCTACTTATTAAAGAAGACTAAATTATAGATAGTTCTATTTATATAAGCCCGTAGCTCCTTTACCTACTTATCTTAATCTTAGGGCTTTATAAGAATCGTCCTATAGACCGTAGGGACGGTAGAGGAGTCGGTTTTCGTTATTATTGCGGGGAAGGTTAGAAAAGTTAGGTAAAAATCGGCTTTTCTAGTAAGAGGGGTAAAAAGAAGCTATAAGGGATATAAGAAAGGTGCCTTTTATAGTAGCTAGAAGGTATAGGAATTCTCTTCCTCCTAGGCTTATAACTCTCGCGAAGAGAGATATAAGAAGTATATATTAAATATATAAAGGTAAAATTAAAAGTAAGGGGTCCGATAGGTAGGGTAGAGAGATTTAATTCTTATAGGGGCAGTAATTATAGTAAGGGAGTAATTATTATATTTTCTTAATTATCCTTCTTTCCTTTATCTAACGCCCCTCTTTATACCTATCTAGCATCTTAATTAATAAAGAAGATCCTACTTAAAGAAGCTACTATTATCTTTTTAACTACCGAGCTTTTTTACTAGTTTTTCCCCTCCTTTCTAGCTATTACTAGTATATCTATCTTATCTCTCGCTACCTCTATAGGAAGCTATCGCTACTTTTACTTCCCCTCTTACCCCTACCCTCCTCTCTATACCTTATTTTAGCTCCTTCCTTATAACCTGTTTTTTAGCTTCCTAGGTCCCTTATACTAAGGGATATCTCCGAGAACTATAAAATCAGGCCACGCTTTACGATAATTATAGTTATAAAGAAAGCGGTAAATATAGTATTATAAAAGAGGCTAGTAAAAATCCCTTATAAGGCCTACTATTATACCCTATTAACTTAGGTAGTATAATAACCGGTGTTATTCCTAAGGGATAAGCCTATCGAGGGGTTTATATTAGTAGATATAATAGGGCGTGGTCTAAGTAATAATAAGTATATTACGTTAGTAATAAGTCGGAGGTTATAGACTATAAACTATAACTAGGTAATTAAGTAATTAAAGTTAGAGATAAGATCGTAATAAAGATTATAATAATTATATTAAAAGCTATCGAGCTATCTATTTAAAGGAGTAAAAGTAAGTAGCTATATATACCTATAGAGACTATCCTTAGATTACGGTCCTAGCTATAATCCCCTTTATAGCTTACCTTAGCTTACTCGTAAGCTATACTCTTAAGTAGTAATCTATCTATATAAGGCTTACTTAGCTTACGTACGCTCTAGGTAAGCTAAGCCTAAGTAACTTCTTATCCTAACTATTATTCCGAGCCGCTTTATTATATAAACGTAGCCGGCTCTCTTATAGCCTACTAACCGTAGTCGTAATATAATATCTCCCCTCCTTTTAGTCTTATCCGTAAGACCTACTACTACCTTAGCCGCCGTATATAAATATACCCTTATCGCGCGTATATATATTCCCTATTTTATCTTTTCTATCCCTTAGGATATACTATTAATAGTATATCTAGTCGCGTATTAAAGGATCGTTCTTATAAGACCCTTAAGCGTATTCGGTTAGCTAAGTCTATTAATTATCTTAGTTTCGACGTTATACTATATTCTTTTTATTCGTCGCGCGGCTTTCGCTATAAAATACTAGAGAAATCTTCTAAGTATACTAAATATATACGGCGGGGTTATTCCTACGATACGTCGGGCATAGCGATTAGCTCTTATAGGTAACTTCGTTATCCTACTTATTATTTATAGCTAATATATTTCCTAGTATCCCGAATAAATCTAAAGTTTAATTAATTAGATAAAGAAGAAGAAATTACTAAGGAGCGAATATTAAAAGCTTAAGCCGACCTAAATAAAGCCTTAGCTTATTTAGCCCGGCTTCGCCGTTAAAAGCGCTAGCTAAAGATAAAGGGTACTAAGATAGTTTATTAGGGCCTTCGTTCCTTAGATAACCTTAACGAGGCTAAGCGCTAAGAATCTAAAGCGGTAGTCGATATTTAGTCTATAGGTAGATTTAATATAATTAATTAAAATACTATTAGTTCGTTAAGCGATTTTATAATACCTAGGGTAGATTTTACTAGTAGAACTATTAAAGTAGAGAGCTATAGTAGGTTAAGTGCTTAAGTAGTTCCTAGGTATTTTCTTTTAGTCTATATCCCTTTTACTTAATAAGGTATTCTTATTACTAACCTTATTTTCTTATATCTAGTATTTATTTTACTTTATATTCTTAATCGTTATTAACTTCGATTTTTTCTTATAGTTTAGCGTTTTATAGTACTAGTTCTAATAATAAGATATAAAATATTAGGTATATCCGTATTATCGTTAGTAGCGAAAGTTTATAGTTAACTTTTAAAATAGTTTTCTTAACCTTAAACGGTCTAAGTTTCTTAAAATCTAATTTATTACTTAGTCGTTTTATTTTAATATTTCGTTATATAAGGTAAACTATATCCCTTTCTTAAAAGATTAGTCCTTATAATCTTTTCCGATTATAGTAAGTAGATATTCGTTCTCTAATAAATTAAAGTTCTTATTATATTTCTTTATATAATTTTCGTAGCTAATCTACTTATAGTATCGCTCGTTTTACTTATAGTCCTTATTAAGTAACCTTAAATACTTCTAAGTTATATCTATTATTAGTATATACTAGTAAGAGCTTAGTTATTTCTATAACTAAGCTATTATAAGCTAGTTACGCTATTAATAGCTATTTAACTTAATCGTTTTATTTATAGCTAATATAGTATTATAAATATTATTTAAGCGTTTAGTTAAGTCGTTCTATTTATCTATCTATTTATAGGTAATAAGCTATACTAAGCTTATATTTTATCCCTAATTATACTATAAGAGCTTACTAAAACTTAGCTATTAATATACTTCCTTTATTAAAGATAATCTCGTTTAATAGTCTATAATTACTAATAATAGTTTATAGGAATATATATACTAGCTCTTTTATATTACTTAGTTCTTTATATAGTAAGAAGTACCTATACTTCGTTAGTCTATCGGTAATAATAAATATACTATTATACTTAACGTTAGTTATAGGTTCTTTTAATAGTAGTAGCTTTATAATATAGTTAAAAGCTATCGAATCCTATAGTTTTTCTAGTACTAGTAGCAGTTATAATTCTCTATATAGTTTATATCGTTTAGCTTTACTTTATATATAAAGTTTATATTCTTTAATAACTTATTATACTACTTCTTTAAGCTATAGGAAGTTATATTATCGTTTAATCCGTTTTATTATTCTTTAGATTCCTTAATATCTATATATTAGATATTTATATATATCTTATATAACTTAATCTTATAATTCTAATAGTATCTAGATTTTATTTTTATATATTAGAACTTTTAAATATTCTATATTATATCTATTTAGTACTTTTATCTATTTTAGGATTTTTTAGTATATCGAGTCGTTAGGTTATACTTTAAATATTAGATTTAGCTATTATTACTAGTAGTTCCCGTTTTCGTTAATTTCTAAGAGCTATCCTTTTACTATAGGTACTCCTATATCGTAGTTACTTTATCGACTAAGGGTATTAGCTCGACTATTTTCTATTCCTTTTCTATAGATTATTTTATAGTCGAAATCTAATAAATATTTAGCTTAATAGATCTATCGTCCGTTTAACTATTACGTTATTATAAAATATAAGATATTCTTATAATCTATATAGACCTTAACTTTATATTTACTTTTAAGAAGGTAATATCGAAATTCCTTAAAAGCTTAAATAATTATAAGGAATTCTTTATTATAGATAGGGTAATTAAGTTCTACGCTATATAGCTTTTTTAAGTAAAATATAATTAGTCGTAGTCTTTCTTTATTACTTTTTTATTTAATTTATACTCCTAGAGTAAAGTCTAATATATTAGTTTCGAGTTCGATTTATCGTTTTAAATCGAAGGTAGTTAAGACTAGTTCTTATATAATTATAGTTTTAATATATTTAAAAGCTTTATTAGCTTTATCGTCCTATATAAATTCTTTTTCCTTTATCGTTAAGTTATATAATAGTACTATAATCTTTCCGAAATCTTTAATAAATCGTTAGTAGTAATTTATAAATCCTAGGAAACTTTATATATCCTTAACGTTCTTTAGCGTTAGCTATTCTTTAACTAAGTTAATTTTATCTTATTATATTTATATCTCTCTTAGTAAGATCGTATATCTAAGGAAGTTTACTTTCTATATATAGAACTTACTTTTCTTTAGTTTAACTAGTAACTTTATATTCTAAAGTACGCGGAGTACCTTATAGATATATTCCTTATATTCTTCTAAGGTATCTAAGAAGATTAGGATATTATCTAGGTATACTACTATAAAGATATCTAAGTATTTATATAGGATATTATTAATTATCTATTAAAAGGTAGCTAGTATATTTATAAGTTTAAATAGTAGTACTAGATATTTAAATAGTCTAAATTTCGTTCTAAAAGTTATTATTTATTCGTGTCTCTTTTTTATATATATTAAGTTATAAGCGCTTTAAAGGTTAAGGGCTATAAACTATTTTTTATTATATAGTCGATCTTATAGTTCTAATATAAGCGGTAATAGTATTCGGTCTTTTATTATAATATCGTTTAAGCGTCTATAGTTAATAACTAGTTATAGCTTACCGTTTTTCTTTAAAATAAATATAACTAGGTAGCTTACTTTAGATATTAATATTTATATATATCCTTATTATAGATTCTCGTTAAGGTAGTCGCGTAACGTTTATAGTTACTTTTCGTTTAGGTTATAGATCTTATAGAACGTTAGCGTTATTTTATCCTTAAGATAAATTTCGTGGTCCTATTAGCTATATTTAAGTAACCCTATCTTAAGTTCTTCCTTAAAGAGTTTATTATATTTCCGGTATTCCTAAGGGATATTCTTTATTCTATCTTATAGGCTTTATTCTTTTTCTTAAAAGCTAGTTCCTCTTAACTTAAGCTCTTTATTAATTTATTTAAGGTCTTTCCTTAGAGTAGTAATAACTTTTTAGATCTTTATATTATATCCTTTATTTTATTTATATTAGATACTAGCTTATATAGCCGTATTAATTAGTATATAGGTATTATTAGTTAATTTTATTATATTACTTAGTTTAGTTATTACTTTCGTTTATATCGCTAAAGCTTATAATAATTTACTTAAACGGTTATCCCTTTTATCCTATTTAATAGCTAAATTATTATAAAATTTTACTTTCTTTTAAATCTTCTAGTTTTAGAAACTTATATCTTCGTTTTAATATAGCTAGCTAGTTTTCTAGTTAATTAGTAAGGTGCTCTCCTATAGCTATAGAAGCCCTAATATAAGGTTATATTCTTTAATATCTATAATATTAAAGTCGACTTATTTATTATAGCCCTAGATATTAATATTAAGGTAATTAATCTTTATATTAATAATTCTATTATTATAGTTAAAGGCCTCTCCTTCGATATTCGTAAGTTTATATAGATCTTTCTTATATCTCTATATAAGTCGGTAATAATTAATAACTCTAGGTAAAACGTAATTACTTATCGCGCTATAGTCTAAAAGTATATATATATAATATCCCGCGATTTAAATATCTAATACTATTTAGTTACTATAGCCTACTATTACTATATATAGGGTCCTTAGATCTTATTATATCGTACTAGTTTATAGCCCTTTTATAGATAGTATACCTTGTTTTTTACCTAGTCCTTATTTATTTTATTTAGGTATTCTTCTTTAATTTATTATTAATATCGTTTCTTTATATTTTTATTATATAGTATTATATTAAGGCTTAAAAGACTAATTTCTTATAGCTAATCGAAGATTTCTTATTTCTTAACGCTATATTATTTATATTATACTACTTTATAGTTAATTACGTACTATACTTTATAATTCTATTTGTTTTTATACTAAAGGTCGAGTTTTCGTTTAGCGTCTTTCTATTTTTTATATAGTATTTCTATATTAATTCTTCCTTAGTTAAATATAGCTTATAGCCTTTATATATATTACTAATAATCTTTTAGTATACCGTTATATTATTTATACTATACTTATACTTTTTCGTATTTATAAACTCTATAGTTCGGGTATATATATTTATTATAATCTTCTTCGTTATATTTAACTTATTATATAAGCCTTTAAAAGGTTAATAGTTCGGATACCTTAAAGTAAGTAGCGTTATACTATTCCTTTATTTTAGCGTATTTATAGATTTTATATATCTCTAAAAGATATCTCGTTAATAAACTATAATTATCGCGGTATTTAAGTAGCGTACTATAATTAGGTTCTAATAATATAACTTAGTCGTTTAGGTAGCGTTAATCGATTTTCTAGTAGTCTAGTTTTATACTTAGGTAGGGTTTCGAAAGTACTTATCCTTTAAACCTAACTAAGAACGTATTATATCGTGCCTTTATCTAGAAGTATATTATATAATCTAGGTAAACGTATAATATCTATAAAATATACTTATAGTACTTATAAGTAAGTAGTATTTATAGATTATCTTTAAATTCTCCTTATAGTTACTATTCTTATTATAAAGCTATAAAGGTATCGACTATAGTAATAGCTATAATATAGTCTCCTTTATATAGTGCTAGTTAATACTAAATTAATATAGCTTATTAGTTTTCTATAAGAATTTAAGGTATTTATTAGGTTCTAATTTTAAGTATTTCTTTAAATTCTTTAAAGTATAAAGCGTGTTCTTTAATTATAGTATTTTCCCTTAATAGTAAGGGTAGTAGTATAAGTTTATTCTTATCTTCCGTTTCTCTAAGTATTTCTTATTCTTTAAAGCTTATATTATTAATACTTCGTTATTCCTCCTTAGGTTATTATCTAAGTTTTATAAGTATAAGGGCTATATTTATATCTTCCTTATTATATTATTTATAGACTGCCTATAGTTATTATCGATTTCTATTTTATATATCTTCTTAGAATTATTTACCGTTCTTCTTAATTTAGTCTTAGGAGACTCCTTTAAGATAGGGGTATTCCGGTTCTATAAATTTAACTTATTTCTATATTTAGGATCCCTTTATTATATTATTATAAGGGTCTTCTTTAGTAGCTTTAGGAACTATCTAGTACTATCCTTATCGCTTAAGTATACTATATATTTATTATCGTAGTATATAGTCTAATTAAGGAGTTTATACTTTAGTTCCTATCTATTAGTAGCGTTTAGGTATTTCTTACCTTTTAGGGCTAGTGCTTAGGAGGTTTTCTTCTCCTTATAAAGTTATCTATATTCTTTAAACTAATATCTAAGTTTCCTATAGTTAAAATACTTTCCTTTACTTTTTTATATTACGTTTAGGTCTATCCTACCTAAGTTAGTTATATAGGTATAGGTAATAGGAGTTTCGCACTTCTTTTTATAGTTAGCGCGTTAGTTAAAGTTATTCTTATAAGAAGGGTTTTAGTTTCCTCTTCCTTATTTCTTTTCTTAGCGTTACGTATACTATCTATCGTCGATTTATACTACTATAGTAATATAGTCCGAGAGGTTATTAGGTCGATTTTCCTTATAGAGCTCGTCCTTAACTTCTTCTTTAAGCCTATCGTAGAATTAAAATATATAAGAATATACCCTTATATTCCTATTTTACTATTATAAAGAAATAATAGGTATAGGGAGGCTTTATAGAATAAGCTAGTAAAAAGAGGCTCTATAATATAGTCTAAGGGAATAACCCTTAAAAGATAAAGACCTCTACTAGACATCTATACCTTCCTTTAGGAAAAGCGGGTTAGGATAAGCCTATCCTTATAAATATAAATATATATAAAATGCATAAGTTAATTACGAGTAGAACGGATACCCTATTGCCTATTTTAGCTTAGCGGTTCCGAAGATATCCGCGATACGAGAATAGGTAGGGCATAGAACATTCTAGTTAAATCCACTACTTATACTAGAACCTATAGTCTTACGTTAACCATCACGCTATAATAAGACCACCTACTAAGTTAGGAAGATATACTATAGATAGAGATTTTTAAGCACTATAGAATATACTAGAAAGCTAACTAATTAGTCTACTAGTAGGCGAGCAATAGTCTATAAAAGACGAAGGATTTCCCTAGGAGTAGTAGATAGAATAAGTAAGTTCGTAAGTATCTTTTACAACGCTATTCTTTTAATATATTATTTAGCCCCTTATATACTCGTTATAAATTCCGGATGAAATCCTACCCTATACTCCTTCGACCGATCTCTCCGCTTACGTTATCGAGTACCCGAATCTACGCTTATTGCTTATACCCTCTTATAGGTTATAAGCCCGGCTTCTCTATAAGTTAGGTAATAACTTCGAAAAATCTTCGAAATTCTAATACGACCTCGAATTCTATAAAAATAGGCTCTAGGGATAAGTTCGAATTTACTAAACTTAAGGGTAGTTCTAACTATACCTTCTATGCTATTTAAATATAGGCTCTTTTAGTTAGAGAGAAGCTTTCTACTACTATATAGTAAGAAAATTACTCGAAAATAAAAGAAGTACTTACTTTAATTTTTCTTCGTATTAAAGATAGTCCTTTAACCTAAATAAAGTATATAATAAATGCTAAAGAGGCGTAGGATAGGTTAAAAAACCTATATAACCCTATTTCCTTTACCTCGAATTACCTACTTATAAAGGAGCTTTTTAATACTTTAGTAGGGGATTTTAAATCCCTAGAAAGCTACCTAAATAAGGTAAAAGAGGTATTTAAAGAGCTAAAAGCACGGAATATTATAATTCTAGAAGTAGTTATTATAGCTTGGATTTTAAATAGCCTTTCGGGCTCGTTTTCTAGCTATATAACTAATATAACGTAAGCTCTTCGAAATAACTTAGAAGCTTTTAATCTAGAGTCTCTCTCTAGTAGTCTTATAAACGAATTTAAGAGGACTAAGTTTCTAGAAAATCCTCCTAAGTAGGCTTTCTTTACTAAGAAGCCCTAGAAAAAGATAAAAATTATATTATAATATACTTACTATAAGAAGAAAGGGCATCTAGTTAAAGATTGCTACTATCTTTACCCGGAAAAGGCCCTTAAAGGCTTTTCTAAAAAATCAAAAAATTAAAAGAAAGGAATACCTTCTAAGAGGCCTAGAAAATCTTCTATAGAAGGAAATCCTATCGAATTAGACTCTTACGTCGATAAGAAGACGAAAAAACCCTCTTCTTTATATATATCGGAAGTAGAAAAAATAGAAATCGATAATTAAACGGATAAAGAACCAGAAATCGATTTTTCTATTCCTCCTCCTACCCTTAGAGGCTATAAAAGTTCCGAAGAAGAAGCAGAGGTATATATCTCTTTAAATATCCTTAAAAAAGCCGTATTTAATAATAGGCAAATAGGACCTTTAAATTCCTCTCGAATTAAAGACCTTATATATAAGGTAAAAGAGAAGGAAATCCCTTATAAAACCTTAGAGAATAGAAATTTCTATAATTTTATATACGATACCGATACTACTAAGCATATAATATTAGAAAAGAAATTCCTTATTAATTTTCGAACTATCTTTACTAAGGTTAATTAGGGAAAGGCATCCTATATAATTATTAAAGGCTATAGAGATCTTCTTTTTAGATTTCCGAAAAATAAAAGGCTATTTATCTTAAGAAACTGCCTTTTTATACCCGAATTACAGGTAAATATTATAAGCTAATCGTATTTTAAAAATACTTATGCCTTTATTAATAGCAAGGAAATTTTCCTGCTAGATAACTAAGCTAATATTATATCTAAAGGAAAATAGAATAATATAAAGGACCTTAACTTTTATTTATAGCATTTAAGGCTAGGATATATAAGTCTTAAAGCCTTACTAGAAACCTTTAAAAGATATAATAAAGATATAACTATCCCTAAGAAGGATATTATAAAAATTAAAGAATACGAGGCTTATATTAAAGTAAAGGCAACTAATAAGAGGAATAAATCCCTATCTAATAAGGTATATATAAGAATATACCCTTATATTCCTATTTTACTATTATAAAGAAATAATAAGCATAGGGAGGCTTTATAGAATAAGCGAGTAAAAAGAGGCTCTATAATATAGTCTAAGGGAATAACCCTTAAAAGATAAAGACCTCTATTAGACATCTATACCTTCCTTTAGGAAAGGCGGGTTAGGATAAGCCTATCCTTATAAATAGAAATATATATAAAATGCATAAGTTAATTACGAGCAGATCGGATACCCTATTGCCTATTTTAGCTTAGCGGCTCTAAAGATATCCGCGATACGAGAATAGGTAGGGCATAGAATATTCTAGTTAAATCCACTACTTATACTAGAACCTATAGTCTTACGTTAACTATTACGCTATAATTAGACTATCTACTAAGTTAGGAAGATATACTATAAATAGAGCTTTTTAAGTACTATAGAATATACTAGAAAGCCGACTAATTAGTCTACTAGTAGGCGAGCAATAGTCTATAAAAGACGAAGGATTTCCCTAGGAGTAGTAGATAAAATAAGTAAGTTCGTAAGTATCTTTTGCAACGCTATTCTTTTAATATATTATTTAGCCCCTTATATACTCGTTATAAATACTAGACGAAATCCTACCCTATACTCCTTCGACCGATCTTTCCGCTTATATTATCGATTACCCGATTCTACGCTTATTACTTATACCTTCTTATATAATATAAGAGGTTCGTCGTCCTAATTAAGCTTTAAGGTAACTTAACGGAACTTCGTAGTATAATCTAATATTAAGATCCTTTATCGGAGTTCTTAAAGTTTTTATTCAGCTTCTTATTCCTTTTAGTTATTCTAAATACCTTTATAATAGCTTCTTTAAATCCTTAGAAACTAGCAAAGACTTTATCTATCTTATTATCTTATCGCGCTAGTTAGTTATTAAGAAAATCCCTTATAATAGGTCTAAACTAAGTAAGTACTATTCTAAATAAATAATTTCCTATATAAAGTACCTTTTCGACTAGGTCCGAGAGTTTAGTAGGGTAAAACTAGTAGTAGGCCTTAAGTTAGGTAAGAAAGTCTTAAAGCGTGCTATAAGTACTATCGAATAGTATAAGAAGGTATAAGCAATAAGCGTAGAATCGGGTACTTAATAACTTAAGCGGAAAGATCGGTCGAAGGAGTATAGGGTAGGATTTTATCCGGAATTTATAACGAGTATATAAGGGGCTAAATAATATATTAAAAGAATAGCGTTATAAAAGATACTTACGAACTTACTTATTCTATCTACTACTCCTAGGGAAATCCTTTGTCTTTTATAGACTATTGCTCGCTTACTAGTAGACTAATTAGTTAGCTTTCTAGTATATTCTATAGTGCTTAAAAAGCTCTATCTATAGTATATCTTCCTAACTTAGTAGATAGTCTAATTATAGCGTAATAGCTAACGTAAGACTATAGGTTCTAGTATAAGTAGTAGATTTAACTAGAATATTCTATGCCCTACCTATTCTCGTATCGCGGATATCTTTAAAACCGCTAAGCTAAAATAGGCAATAAGGTATCTATTCTACTCGTAATTATTATAGAGTAAGCAGAGGCGTATACGTAGGTGCTATCTATAGGATAATATTAATAAGCTATATAGAGCTCTTTTATACGTAGCTAGCCCGCCCTTATACTTATAGGATCTAGCCCTCTATATATAACTATACGGCTTAGGCCGCGGCCTAAGCCTATTACCTATAATAGTTAAAGACTCTTATATAATACCCTCCCTTAAGCGCGGTATAGCGCTGCCCTATTAACGGCTCCCGTATAATTAGGCCCGTGCCGCGGGCTCTTCCCTACCCTTTCCCGTTAATAGGGCCGGCCCTACTAGCCCTATTATCCCCGCGCCCGTTAGCCTAAGTAGCCGGGACCTAGCTCTATACTCGTCGGCCGGCTAGCCGTTTAAATAAGGGCGTAACCTATTATATACGCCCCTAGGTAGCCGGCAGCTAGTCTAGACCTACGTAAGCCTTAGGTTGCCCGTCCCCTCTGCCTTAGGCAGTATCCTCTACTAAGGGGTATATAAGGCGGTATCCCCCCCTTCCCCCTTCCCTTCTTTCTCTCCTTTCTTTAACTATAGTAGTAGTATTAATAGGTAAGTTCCGCTCTACCTAGGGCGTTAGTCCGTTCTTAGCTATATAAGCCGCTCTATTAACGTATACTCGTAGTAGTAGCGGTAGTAGTAATAATAGCCCTAATAATAATAATAACTCTAACTAGTAAGTTCTACGCCTTATAGAGCGGGAGGCCGTATTCCGTTATACTAACTTCCGCGATAGATATATCCGCCTCTCCCTCTCCTACCTCCTCCTTCTCGGAGCGTACGGAGTCGTTCGTCGACGCCGTGCTAGCCGCGGCCGACGACGACTCCGCCGCTGCCGCCGCTCCTGCCCGCGCCGCTGCTACCGCTCCCACCGCCGCCGCCGCCGCCTCTACTACGTTATTCGCTCTTACGTCGCCCCTTAGGGTAACGACGCCGTCCCCGCCGCTACCCGTAACGCCCGGCCCCTTAGCCCCCGCCTCTATCTCCGCTACCCCTATAAGTCCGTAGTTAGGTAAGCGTAATAAACGTTATCCGCTAACCTCCTATAGTATAAGCGCTAAGTATAGGCCGGCGCCGCCTACTTAGCCCCCTATATACGTTATACGTCGTAGGAGCTTGACTACTCTAACTAGGCCGGGCGCCGCCGCGGCGGTAGCTACTACTAGTACGCGCGAGCCGGCCGCGCTTATAAGGCGGCGCCTCCCGTCCTACTCGCTACGGCGTCGGCTTAGAAGGCCGGCTCGTATAGGTAGGCGCGGGGGGCTACTAAGAAGCGCCTTACCGCCGCCGCCGCCGCCTACCGTAACCTCCGCGCCCTCGAGCGATAGGGCCTTATGCCTAAGTAAGTCCTACTCCTCCGCTCCCCTATTTCCGCCTCTAACGTACCCGGCGCTAGGGATACTGCCTCCGTCGCCTTATCGGCGGTCCCCTTAGCCGTGCCCGCCTCCGCTACCGCCGCTGCCCTTGCCGCCGCCGCTAGCCGCCGCCCCTTTGCCCCCGGAGCCGCCGCCGCCGCCGACTAGCTTACGGGCTTAGAGGGCCGCCTTAGCGCCCTAGAGACCGCCGCCGCCGCTAATAAGAAGAAGGAGGCTAATAAGGATAACGATAATAAAGATAATAATAATAATAACGATAAGGAATAGGCCTAGGTAGTTTAAGGGCTCTGCCTTATAATAAATACTATTTTTATCTCCGCCTATACTATTACGCTTATATTACTTATATTACCGTAACTACCCCCTTTACTATACCTACTTCGTAGTCCTAGCCTAGGCTACTATCGGTAGTCTATTAGTCTATTATTCTTATCTACTATTCCGAATAAAGCTTTAAACTTATCGAGGGCTATAGTTCCCGTAAACTTACGTATAGGTTCCTAAGTAGGGTCGAGATACCCGCGCTACTTAACGAGGACCTCCTAGCGTTTCCCCTTACCGACCTTTTTCTAGCGCGCGGCCCGTATCTCTTTAACCTTAAACTCGTCCTCTCCCTTTACCTTAATTACGGGCGGTTAGGCGTCCGCTACTTCTTATCCGGGTAGTAGGTTAAAGGAGGCTCTATAAAGGAGGTCTACGTTAATCTTATTATAGACCCTTATTAGGAGACTATCGAGCTCTATAACCTACGGGCTAATAACCCTCTATACCGTAAACTTCGCGTATAGCTAGTTAAGCTTCTTCTTTAGCTATACCGACCTATAGTTACGGAGGTCTAGCTATACCTTATCTCCTACTATAAACCTATCTACTAGGGCCCTAGTCTTATTAGCGTGCTACTCTTAATCTTACGCCGCGGCGGCTATCGCGGATTAGCAATAATCCGTAGTCTCTTATAGCTTTCGTATAAACGCAGAGGCGCGGCCCTCTAGTAATAAATTACTATACTACTCTACTACTACGTTTACTATAAAGGGAACTAGTAAGGGTAGTTCGAAGCTATATATTATAAAGAAAGGGGCTATCTTAATAGAGGTATATAGTCTACTATTTAACGTAAGTTAGGCCGCGGGGAGCTAACGGTCTTAGTTTACTTAGTTACGGGCTACGACGGCCTATAAGTAAGCCTATACCTTCTAGTTAACCCTCTCGGGCCCTCTATTAGTCTATAGGTAATATACCGTGCTAAGTAGCTATATAATCTAAAGTAGCTAGTATAGGTACTACTAAAAGCGGCTAGTTTAATTCGATCCTCTATCGCTTATAATAAAGGCTAGCTAGCTATACGAGCGGGCCTAGTACTATAGGAAGCGCTCTACGTAGGACTCTATATCTATAGACGGCATCGGCTCTAATACTATAGACTTACTAAGTCGGTCCTTAATTACCTATATATAGCGGTTGCCGCCCTCTATAAGTAAGAGGTCCGTTATAAAGTCTATCTATATATACGTATAAAACCGGTCGGGCACTAAAAGCTACTTAAGTAGCCCCTTAAGCTACGCCCTCTAAATCTTAGTACGGCTATAGATATTATAGTTATAGAGGAAGCAGCGAACGTAGTACTATAAGAGGGGCTAGTAGAAATCCCTCGCGAGGCCTACTACTATGCCCTGCCTACTTAGGTAGCCTACGATACTAGAGTTATAGACGAGCTAGACTAGCTTCCCTTAGAGCTTATTCCGTTCGTTTAGCTCTAGCGGTCTATCCTTCTCCCTAGCTTCTATAGTATATAGCGCGCCCGGTACCTATAGTCTCCCCCGCTAACGTAGGTGCCCCCGTAGGTCGATATAATAGTCGGCTACTTATACCTTTAGCTTTAGCTTCGGATTAAGGCGTCGAGCGCCAGACTTAACGGCGCGGCGTACGCTCTCGTAGGTGCGGTCTAGAGACAATATCCTATCTTATAAGCGCTAGAGGACCTTATCTTAGAATACCCGCGCTATACGCGCCCCTAGGCCGGTCTATCCCTCCTCGCCGGGCCGAGGTAAAGGTATAAGGGAAGGCTTATCCGTTAGCGCCGCGCCTTCCTCTACTAGGGAAGCTCCTATATAAGTCCGTAGCGCTTCTTATAGGATAAGCTATAGATCCCGGGCCTCGATATCCGCTCCTATCGGCCGGTCCTAATCCCTCTAGGAAAGTATATCTAGGACTACGGAGTCCCGCCCTAGCCGGTACTTAATCGAGAAGTTAAAGCGTAAGAGATACTCTACTTAGCGGGCTTACCGCTCCGAGAGGTACTAGCGAGTTATAAAGTACTCAAGGTTCCTATAGTCTATAAGAACCTCGAAGCTCTTATAGCTCCGGAGCTCCGCTTACTATTACTCGAGGTAGCTAATAATCGCTAGTATCTCTTTATCGTAAATAGCGTAATTCCGCTCTACTAGGGTTAGCTTACGAGAGTAGAACGCTACCGGTTACTTCCGCCCGTCTACCTCCTAAGAGAGCGTTCCTCTAAGTACCTAGCCGCTATAGTCTACTTTAACTAACGTAGACCGGTTAAAGTCCTACTAGAGTAGTACTAGGGCTTAAGAGAATAGGTCCTTAAGCGTATAGAACGCTCCTTCCTATACGGGCCCCTAGTAAAAGGCGGTCCGCTTCCTAGTAATCTCGTTTAAGGGCATTATAATATAGGAGAAGCCCCTAATAAACATCCTATAATAGTTCGCGAACCTAAGGAAGCTCTATACGCCTATCTACGTAGTTAGGGCAGCTTAGTCTTAAATCGCTTAGATCTTTATAGGATCCGCCTATATACCTACGCTAGCATAGATAATAAAGCCTAGGTACTTAACCCTCTTAACCTTAAATTCGTACTTATCTAGGTCGAGGTAGAGCCTATAAAGTTAGAGGCGCTCTAGGACCCTCTATACTTTCTATATATTGTCCTCGTAGGAGCTACTTATATAGATAAGGATATTATCTATATATATAGAGGCGAACTTATTAAGGAAGTCCCGAAGCACGTTATTAATATAACGCTAGAAGGTAGCGGGCGCTCTTAAGAGGCCGAAGGGCGTTATAAGCTACTTAAATAAGCTATATCGTATACGGAACGCTGTCTTTTACTCGTTACCCTCCGAGATCCGTACCTTATAGAACGCCTATTTTATATCTAGCTTTATAAACTACTTCGCCTTCGAAAAGTTATAGAGCGTATCTAAGATTAAGGGCAAGGGGTAGTAGTCTAGCCTCGTAATTGCGTTTAGAGCCCTATAGTCATAATAGAACTATATCCCGCCCCTTAGTTTACGTATAAATAGGACCAGCGCTCCTACTTTAGAGCTACTTACTTAAATAAAACCCTTATCTAGGAGGTCCCTTAGCGTCTTCTTTAGCACTAGTAGTTCCGCGTATAATATACTATATAGCGGTCTAAACGGTACGGGTAGTTCCTGCCCCTTCTTATTAGTGCGGAGTATAATCTTATAGTCTACCCCCGGCTTATATAGGTTAAGCTTATCTACTTCCTAGGACTCGAATAGCGGTAGGAGGTCGTAAAAGCGCTTCGGTATCTACTACCGTAGCTTAGAGGGCGACTTCGGCTTCTTCGCCCGGAGGGCCTTATCGATATCCGCTAGGCTAACTACGTAGACCGCTACGTTAGCCGCTACCTAGCCTTCCTCCCGCTCTAACCGTCGTATAGTTCCTATAAAGATAGAGGTAAGGACTTCTTATACCGAGTATAAAGCTCGCACGCTTAGTCCTACGCCTATAAAACCGTCGTCGTAGCGGACCTACCGTTATATAGGCCTAAACTATAGCTTCTTCTAGTACGGAACCGAGTATAACTTTATATATAATAACTAGGGTTTCCTAAGAATTAGGGGAAACTCTAGTTAGGGGATTATATAGGCCACGATAAGCTTATAGTAACCGTCGACCTCTATAGCTAGCTACGTAATACCCCTAATTACCGCACCCTCTATCGCGCTTAAGGCGCCCTTTACTCGCCTTAGGGCGATCTTTTCTACCGGCACTTATATCTCTCGTATAAGCGCTTTATTAACTATAGCGTAGCACTAGCAGCCCTCGTCTATAAGGGCGGCGATAGGTAAGGAGTTATTAACTATAACCTATATTAAAGTAGGCTCCTCTTCTATATAGGCGGATAATTCCTCCTTCTCCTTTACTAGTGCTAGTAATTAAGGCTCTAGAGCCCGTCTTTGCTCTAGAGCTACTCTTTTTCCTCTAGGCCTAAGGGAGTAGAGTCCTCTTCGTCGTCTAAGGTAAGAAGCGGTTCTATCTTCGCTACTCGAACTACTATAGGCCGCTTAGCTAAAAGGAAGGGGTATTTTAATATAAAGTATATAGACGCGCCGTAACGTAGGTAGCGGCCGTTAGCCTTCCTTTTCCCGATTTCCTCGCTCGTTACCTACTTCGCCCGCTACTTAGAGAGCGGGATAGTATAGGGGATATTCGAAGACGACTTCCTACCGCGTTTAGCTCGGTCCGTATAGGTAGCCGATATTAAGGTGTCTCTATTAGTATCGATAGTCGGCTATTCCTCTTATAGGGGGGCGGTAATCCCGTTACCGCTATACGGCGTACGCTTATAAAGCTTCTAGAAACGCGGCGTCTGCTTATAGCCCTATACTACCTTTATTAACCGGCTTACGTACTCGCCGTAGTTAGTAAGTATAATTATAGGGATAAGTAGCTCCCGTAGGGCTAGCGTAATTAAGTTCCGTAACTATATAAGCTTCGCGCTATCTTCCTATACCGTAATTCCCGCTACTCGTAAGAGCGTCTCTTCGAAGTTAGGGAGGAATTCGCTAAAGGTCTACCCGTCCCTCTACTTAAGGGTCCGTAGCCTATCCTACGCCTTCTCCCGCTCCTATACGTTGCCGAACGTATATATAAGGTGTTAGAAGAAGTCCTATAGGTCGCGTCTGCCTCTAGGGCCGCCCTTATCCTAGAATCCGGAGATCCGCTATATCTAGGGCTCCGGCAGCGTATAAAGGAGCGAATACCACGCTATATTACGATAGCCGTTTAAGCCCTATTTCTTATTTATTATAAACTTCGTCTATAGCTAGCTAAGGAAGAAGTAGAAGGACTTAGGCTTGCCGTCCTAAGTCGGCTAGGGGAGCGGCTTCCGTATTAGTAGTGCCGCCGCCGCAACCGGTATTGCTAAGGTCGTAGGGGTTAACGCTAGTCTCGTAGACGGCTCCCCTAGTATAGCGAGAACCTCGTTCTTCTTGCTAGCCGTCGCGCTTCTAATCGCTTCTAGGATAGCTATAATACTTCCTATCCGCCTAGGGGGTAGCGGGGTGCTCCTTTAAGAAAGCGGCACCCTTTCTAGGGAGATATCTATTAGATCTATTAGTTAATAGCTTATACTATTATAGAGTAGGTAGAGGCGTGTACGTAGGTGCCGTCTATAGGATAATATTAATAAGCTATATAGAGCTCTTTTATACGCGGCTAGCCCGCCCCTATACTTATAGGATCCGGCCCTCTATACGTAACTATACGGCTTAGGCCGCGGCCTAAGCCTATTACCTATAATAGTTAAAGACTCTTATAGTAATTAACTTATATATAAAATACATATTTTTATTTATAGGGATAGGCTTACCTTAACCCGCTTTTCCTAGAGGAAGATATAGATATTTAGTAGAGGTCTTTGTCTTTTAAGGGTTATTCCCTTAGACTATATTATAGAGCCTCTTTTTACTAGCTTATTCTATAAAGCCTCCCTATGCCTATTATTTCTTTATAATAGTAAAATAGGAATATAAGGGTATATTCTTATAAATAGTCCTAGCTATTTTAGTTTAACTACTTCTCTAAGGTCCCTAACTTATCTATTACCTCCTCCGTTCCTAAGTAACTATACCTTATATTAAAGGGCGATAATCTTACGTATTATATCCTAAGGCGATATAGTAGCTCTAGAGTTAGTTAATCCGGCTTACTATATAAGTATATTAATAGTTACGATATTACTTAGAGTAACGCGGTATTATACTAAATAAGAGCTTTTAATATATAACGACCGGTATTATTCTTAAGGGATAAACCTATTAAGGGGTTTATATTAATAGATATAATAGGGCGTAGTCTAAGTAATAATAAGTATATTACGTTAGTAATAAGTTAGAGGTCGTAGACTATAAACTATAACTAGGTAATTAAGTAATCGGAGTTAAAGATAAGATTATAATAGAGATTATAATAATTATATTAAAAGCTATTAAGCTATTTATTTATAGGAGTAAAAGTAGGTAGCTATATATACCTATAGATACTATCCTTAGATCACGGTCCTAGCTATAATCCCCTTTATAGCTTACTATAGCTTACTTATAAGCTATGCTCTTAAGTAGTAATCTATCTATATAAGGCTTACTTAGCTTATATACGCTCTAGGTAAGCTAAGCCTAAGTAACTTCTTATCCTAACTATTATTCTAAGCCGCCTTATTACGTAAATGTAGCCGGCTCTCTTATAGCCCGCTAACTATAGTCGTAATAGGTAGCTTATAATACTAAAGTTATAAATAAGCTAGACTAGCTTCCCTTAAAGCTTATTTTATTTATTTAGCTCTAGCGGTCTATCCTTTTCCTTAGCTTTTATAATATATAGCGCGCTTAGTACTTATAGTCTCCCCTACTAATATAAATACCCTTATAGGTTAATATAATAATCGGCTACTTATACCTTTAGCTTTAGCTTTAGATTAAGGTATTAAGCGCTAGACTTAATAGTATAGCGTATACTCTTATACGTATAGTCTAGAAATAATATCCTATCCTATAAGCGTTAAAGGACCTTATCTTAGAATACCTATACTATATATACCCTTAAGCTAGTTTATCCCTCCTTACTAAACTAAGGTAAAGGTATAAGGGAAAGCTTATTTATTAGTACCGCGCCTCCCTTTACTAAGGAAGCTCTTATATAAGTTTATAGCGCCTTTTATAGGATAAGCTATAGATCCTAGGCCTTAATATCCGCTCTTATTAGCTAGTCTTAATCCTTTTAAGAAAGCGTATATAAGACTATAGAGTCCTACCTTAGCTAGTACTTAATTAAGAAGTTAAAGTATAAGAGATACTCTGCTTAGCGGGCTTACTACTTTAAGAAGTACTAGCGAGTTATAAAGTACTTAAGGTTCTTATAGTCTATAAGAACCTTAAAGCTCTTATAGCTTTAAAGCTCTACTTACTATTACTTAAGGTAGCTAATAATCGCTAATATTTCTTTATTATAAATAATATAATTCCGCTTTACTAAGGTTAGCTTATAAGAGTAGAACGCTACTAGTTACTTCTACCTATCTACCTCTTAAGAGAGCGTTCTTTTAAGTACCTAGCCGCTATAGTCTACTTTAACTAATATAAACCGGTTAAAGTCTTATTAAAGTAGTACTAAGGCTTATAAGAATAGGCCCTTATATATATAAAACGCTCCTTCTTATATAGGCCCTTAATAAAAGGTAGTTTACTTCCTAGTAATCTTATTTAAGGGTATTATAATATAAAAAAAGCCCTTAATAAATATCTTATAATAGTTCGCGAACCTAAGGAAGCTCTATATACTTATTTATATAGTTAGGGCCGCTTAGTCCTAAATCGCCTAGATCTTTATAAGATCCGCCTATATACCTATACTTATATAAATAATAAAGCCTAGGTACTTAACCCTCTTAACCTTAAATTTATACTTATCTAAGTTAAGGTAAAGCCTATAAAGTTAATAGCGCTCTAAGACCCTTTATACCTTCTATATATAGTCTTTATAAGAGCCGCTTATATAGATAAGGATATTATCTATATATATAAAAGCGAACTTATTAAGGAAGTTTTAACGTATATTATTAATATAATATTAAAAGGTAGCGGGCGCTCTTAAGAGGCTAAAGGGTATTATAAGCTACTTAAATAAGCTATAGTATATATAGAACGCTGTCTTTTACTTATTACCCTTTAAGATCTATACCTTATAAAACGCCTATTTTATATTTAGCTTTATAAACTACTTTACTTTTAAAAGGTTATAAAGTATATCTAAGATTAAGAGTAAGAGGTAGCGGTCTAGCTTTATAATTACGTTTAAAGCCTTATAGTTATAATAGAACTATATCCCGCCCCTTAGTTTATATATAAATAAGACTAGCACTCTTACTTTAAAGCTACTTACTTAAATAAAACCCTTATTTAAGAGGTCCCTTAGTATCTTCTTTAGTATTAATAGCTCTATATATAATATACTATATAGTAGTTTAAACGGTATAAGTAGTTCTTACCCCTTCTTATTAATATAAAGTACGATCTTATAGTCTACCTTTAGCTTATATAAGTTAAGCTTATTTACTTTTTAGGACTTAAATAGTAGTAGAAGGTTATAAAAGCGCTTTTATATCTACTACTATAGCTTAGCGGTTAACTTTAGCTTCTTTATTTAAAGGGCTTTATTAATATCTATTAAGCTAACTATATAAACCGCTATATTAGCTATTACTTAGCCTTCCTCTTACTTTACTTATTATATAGTTCTTATAAGGATAAAAGTAAGGACTTCTTAAGCTAAGTATAAAGCTTATACGCTTAGTCTTATACTTATAGAACTATCGTTATAGCGGACTTACTATTATATAGGCCTAAACTATAGCTTCTTTTAGTATAGAACTAAGTATAACTTTATATATAATAACTAAGGTTTCTTAAGGATTAAAGGAAACTTTAGTTAAGGTATTATATAAGCTATAATAAGCTTATAGTAGCTATTAACCTTTATAGCTAGCTATATAATACCCTTAATTACTATACCTTTTATTACGCTTAAAGCGCCCTTTACTTACCTTAAGGTAATCTTTTCTACTAATACTTATATCTCTTATATAAGCGCCTTATCGACTATAGTATAGTATTAATAGCCCTTATTTATAAAAATAGCGATAAGTAAAGAGTTATTAATTATAACCTATATTAAAGTAAGCTCCTCTTTTATATAAGCGGATAATTCCTCCTTTTCTTTTACTAGTATTAGTAATTAAGGCTCTAGAGCCTATCTTTACTTTAGAGCTACTCTTTTTCCTTTAGGCCTAAGGGGGCGGAGTCCTCCTTATCGTTTAAGGTAAGGAGCAGTTCTATCTTTACTACTTAAACCGCTATAGGCCGCTTAGCTAAAAAGAAGAGGCATTTTAGTATAAAGTATATAGATACGCTATAACGTAGGTAGCGGCTATTAGCCTTCTTCTTCTTAATTTCCTCGCTTATTACTTACTTCGCCTACTACTTAAAGTATAGGGTAGTATAAGGGGTAGTTAATAGCGTCTTCTTACTATATTTAGCTTAGTTTATATAAGTAGCTAATATTAAGGTATCCTTATCTATATTAATAGCCGGTTATTTATCTTATAAAGGAGTAGTAATCTTATTACTACTATATAGTATATACTTATATAGCTTTTAAGAACGCGGTATTTACTTATAGCCTTATACTACCTTTATTAACTAGCTTATATACTCGCTATAGTTAATAGGTATAATTATAAGGATAAGTAGCTCCTATAAAGCTAGCGTAATTAAATTCTATAGCTATATAAGCTTTACGCTATCTTTATATACTATAGTCCCCGCTACCTATAAAAGCGTCTCTTTAAAATTAAGGAGGAATTTACTAAAGGTTTATCTATCTCTTTACTTAAAGGTCTATAGCTTATCTTATACCTTCTCCTACTCTTATATATTACTATACGTATATATAAGGTATTAAAAGAAGTCTTATAGGTCGCGTCTACCCCTAGGGCCGCCCTTATCTTAAAATCTAGAGATCCGCTATATCTAAGGCTCCGGTAGTATATAGAGGAGTAAATACTACGCTATATCGTAATAGCTATTTAGGCCCTATTTCTTATTAGTTATAAACTTTCTTTATAGCTAGCTAAGGAAGAAGTAAAAGGACTCTAGCTTACTATCCTAAGTTAGCTAAGGGAGCGGCTTCTACGTTAGTAGTATCGCCGCTATAACTAGTATTATAGAGGTTATAAGGGTTAAAGCTAGTCTTATAGATAGCTCCCTTAGTATAGTAAGAACCTTATCTTTCTTACTAGCTATTATACTTTTAATCGCTTTTAAGATACCTATAATACTTCTTATCTATCTAAGAAAGGGTAAAGTACTTCTTTAAGAAGGTAGCACCCTCTTTAAAGAGATATTTATTAAATCTATTAGTTAATAGCTTATATTATTATAGAGTAAGTAGAGGTATATATATAGGTACTATTTATAAGATAATATTAATAAGCTATATAAAGCTTTTTTATATATAGCTAGCTTATATATATATATATAGGATCCGGCCCTTTATATATAACTATATAGCTTAGGCTATAGCCTAAGCTTATAACCTATAATAGTTAAAGACTCTTATAGCTAGGACTATAAAGTAAGTAAAGTAAAGGGGGTAGTTATAATAATATAAGTATAATAGTATAAGTAAAGATAAAAATAATATTTATTATAAAGTAAAGCCCTTAAACTACTTAAGCTTATTCTTTATTATTATTATTACCTTTATTATTATTATTACCTTTATTATTATTATTATTATTATCGTCCTTATTAGCCTCCTCCTTTTTATTAGTAGTAGCGGTACTCTTTAAGGCGCTAAGGTAGCCCTCTAAGCTTATAAGCTAGTTAGCAGCGGTAGTAGCTTTAAGAGTAAAAGGGTAGTAGCTAGCGTTAGCGGTAAGGGTAGTAGTAGTAGTAAAAGTAAGTATAGCTAAGGGGACTATAAGTAAGGTAATAAAGGTAGTATCCTTAGCGCTAGGTATATTAAAGGTAAAAGTAAGGGAGTAAAAGAGTAAGGACTTACTTAGGTATAAGGCCTTATAAATTAAAAGCGCGGAAGTTATAGTATATAATAGCGGTAGTAGTAAGGCGCTTCTTAGTAGATCCCTACGCTTACTTATATAAGCTAGCCTTTTAAGCTAATACTATAGTAAGTTAAATAAGAGGCGCCGCTTTATAAGCGCGGCTAGTATATATATTAATAATAGCTACCGCTATAGTATAGCTTAACTTAGTTAAAGTAGTTAAGCTCCTATAATATATAATATATATAAGGGGCTAAGTAAGTAGCGCTAGCTTATACTTAGCGCTTATATTATAAGAAGTTAGCGGAAAACGTTTATTATACTTATTTAACGATAGATATATAATAGTAGTAAAGATAAAGGTAAGGGCTAAAAAGCTAAGCGTTATAAGTAGTAGTAAGGATAGCGTTATTACTTTAAAGGGTAATATAAAGGTAGCTAGTATAGTAAAATAAGTAGTTAATAATCGCTAGTATCTCTTTATTATAAATAGCGTATTTCGCTTTATTAAGGTTAGCTTATAAAAATAAAAAGCTATTAATTACTTCTACTTATTTACTTTTTAAGAAAGCGTCCTTTTAATATAACGACCGGTATTATTCCTAAGGAATAAACCTATTAAAGGGTTTATATTAATAGATATAATAAAGTATAGTCTAAGTAATAATAAGTATATTACGTTAGTAATAAGTTAAAGGTTATAGACTATAGACTATAACTAGGTAATTAAGTAATTAGAATTAAAGATAAAATTATAATAGAGATTATATAAATTATAATATATTAAAAGCTATTAAGCTATTTATTTAAAGGAGTAAAAGTAAGTAGCTATATATACTTATAGAGACTATCCTTAGATTATAGGCCTAGCTATAATCCCTAACGTTAGATCGTATAAAGTATAGTAATCTTATTAATCCTAGATTACTTAGATCTCTATAATCCCCTCGATCCTATATCTATTAAATAGTTATACTAACTATTTATCTATTAAACTATATTATATACTTAACGCGGTCGACTATTAGCGGCCTAGTAGCTATAGTCGTAATATAATATCTCCCCTCCTTTTAGTCTTATTTATAAGACTTACTATAGCTACCTTAGCCGCTATATATAAATATACCCTTATTACGTCGTGCGTAAGTATATCGTTCCTTATTTCTTTATCCTTTTAGGATATACTACTAATAGTATATCTAGTCGTATACTAAAAAATCGTTCTTAAAAAGCCTCTAAGCGCGCTACTCTTACTAAATATATCGACTTAAGTAGAAATCCTACTAATATACTATATACTTAATACTTTAAGGTAAAGAAGACGAATTATTAAATAGCCGAAAATTCTTCGCGCTATAATAATTATATTTCTAATAGTTATCCTTATTATAATAGAGTTTTAATAGCCTCTTTTTATAGGTATCTTTTAATTCTTTTTATACGTAGTAGCTAATATATTTCTTTTAGTAACTAAATTATTAGCGGAGTAGCATAAGCTATATTCTAAAGAAAAAGGAGCTAGGGAAGCCTTATTAAAGCTTTAAGTATAGCTTATAAACCTTTAGTCGTAAATATCTATCGCCGTTAATCGTTTAGCTTATATCTAAAAGATTTAGAATTATATAAAGGAAAAGAGTTCTAAGTTATTTTATTATAGTATCTAAGAAGTAGATACTAAGGATAGCGTTTTACCTACGCTTAATATATATAAGTATTAGGTAGTAAATAACTTATAATTATTAGGTGTTCTTATTAAGGCGAATTAGTCCTTATTTAGTATTAGTAAGGAGTTTATAGATCTTAGTCTTTTAATCCCTTTTAAACCTTCTAGTAAAATTATCGAAATAAAGAGCTATAGTAGGTTAAGTGCTTAAGTAGTTCCTAGGTATTTTCCTCTAGTCTATATCCCTTCTACTTAATAATATATTCTTATTACTAACCTTATTTTCTTATATATAGTATTTATTCTACTTTATATTCTTAATTATCGCTAACTTTAATTTTTTCCTATAGTTTAGCGTTTTATAGCGCTAGTTCTAATAATAGGATATGAAATATTAGGTATATTAATATTATTATTAGTAGCAAAAGTTTATAGTTAACTTTTAAAATAGTTTTCTTAATCTTAAATAGTTTAAGTTTCTTAAAATCTAATTTATTACTTAGTTATTTTATTTTAATATTTTATTATATAAGGTAAACTATATCTCCCTTTTAAAAGATTAGTCCCTATAATCTTTTCTAATTATAATAAGTAGATATTCGTTCTTTAATAAATTAAAGTTCTTATTATATTTCTTTATATAATTTTTATAGCTAATATACTTATAGTATTACTTATTCCGCTTATAGTCTTTATTAAGTAACCTTAAATACTTCTAGGTTATATCTATAATTAGCGTATACTAATAAGAGCTTAGTTATTTCTATAACTAAGCTATTATAAGCTAGTTACGCTATTAGTAGCTATTTAACTTAATCGTTTTATTTATAGCTAATATAATATTATAAATATTATTTAAGCGTTTAGTTAAGTCGTTTTACTTATCTATCTATTTATAGGTAATAAGCTATACTAAGCTTATATTTTATCCCTAATTATACTATAAGAGTTTACTAAAATTTAACTATAAATATACTTTCTTTATTAAAGATAATCTTATTTAATAGTTTATAATTACTAATAATTATTTATAGGAATATATATACTAGCTCTTCTATATTACTTACTTCTTTATATAGTAAAAAGTATCTATACTTTATTAATCTATTAATAATAATAAATATACTATTATACTTAATATTAGTTATAGGTTCTTTTAATAGTAATAGCTTTATAATATAGTTAAAAGCTATCGAATCCTATAGTTTCTTTAGTACTAGTAGCGGTTATAATTCTCTATATAGTTTATATCGTTTAGCTTTACTTTATATATAAAGTTTATATTCTTTAATAACTTATCGTACTACTTCTTTTAGCTATAAAAAGTTATATTATTATTTAATCTATTCTATTACTTTTTTGATTCCTTAGTATCTATATATTAAATATTTATATATATCTTATATAACTTTATCTTATAATTCTAATAGTATTTAGATTTTATTTTTATATATTAAAACTTATAAATATTCTATATTATATCTATTTAGTACTTTATATTCTTTTATTTATTTTAGGATCTTTTAGTATATTAAGTTATTAAGTTATACTTTAAATATTATATTTAGCTATTATTATTAGTAGTTCCCGTTTTTATTAATTTCTAAGAGCTATCCTTTTACTATAAGTGCCCTTATATCGTAGTTACTTTATTAACTAAGGGTATTAGCTTAACCGTTTTCTATTCCTTTTTTATAGATTATTTTATAGTCGAATTTTAATAAGTATTCGGCCTATTAAATCTATTATCTATTTAACTATTATATTATTATAAAGTATAAGATATTTTTATAATCTATATAAACCTTAACTTTATACTTACTTTTAAGAAGGTAGTATTAAAATTCTTTAAAAGCTTAAATAATTATAAGGAATTCTTTATTATAGATAGGGTAATTAAGTTCTATACTATATAGCTTCTTTAAATAAAATATAATTAGTTATAGTCTTCCTTTATTATCTTTTTATCTAATTTATACTCTTAAAGTAAAGTTTAATATATTAGTTTTAAGTTTAATTTATTATTTTAGATTAAAGGTAGTTAAGACTAGTTCTTATATAATCGTAGTTTTAATATATTCGAAAGCTTTATTAGCTTTATTGTCTTATATAAATTCTTTTTCTTTCTTTATTAAGTTATATAGTAGTACTATAATCTTTCCGAAATCTTTAATAAATCGTTAGTAGTAATTTATAAATCCTAGGAAACTTTATATATCCTTAAGGTTCTTTAATATTAGCTATTTTTTAACTAAGTTAATCTTATTTTATTATATTCCTATCTCTCTTAATAAGATTATATATCTAAGGAAGTTTACTTTTTATATATAGAACTTACTTTTCTTTAGTTTAACTAGTAACTTTATATTCTAAAGTATATAGAGTACCTTATAAATATATTCCTTATATTCTTTTAGGGTATCTAAGAAGATTAGGATATTATCTAAGTATACTATTATAAAGATATCTAAGTATTTATATAGGATATTATTAATTATCCGTTAAAAGGTAGCTAGTATATTATAAGTTTAAATAGTATTACTAGATATTTAAATAGTCTAAATTTCGTTTTAAAGGCTATTATCTATTTATATCCCTTTTTTATATATATTAAGTTATAGGCGCCTTTAAGATTAAGGGCTATAAACTATTTTTTACTATATAGTCGATCTTATAGTTTTAATATAAGTAATAATAGTATTCGGTCCTTTATTATAATATTATTTAAGCGTCTATAGTTAATAACTAGTTATAGCTTACTATTTTTCTTTAAAATAAATATAACTAGGTAGCTTACTTTAGATATTAACGTTTATATATATCCCTTTCTTAGATTCTTATTAAGGTAGTTATATAGCGTTTATAGTTACTTTTCGTTTAAGTTATAGATCTTATAAAACGTTAGCGTTATTTTATCCTTAAGATAAATTTCGTAGTCTTATTAGCTATATTTAAGTAACCCTATCTTAAGTTCTTTCTTAAAGAGTTTATTATATTTCTAGTATTTCTAAGGGATATTCTTTATTTTATCTTATAGGCTTTATTCTTTCTTTTAAGAGCTAGTTTCTCTTAACTTAAGCTCTTTATTAATTTATTTAAGGTCTTTCCTTAAAGTAGTAATAACTCTTTAAATCTTTATATTATATCCTTTATTTTATTTATATTAAATACTAGGTTATATAGCTATATTAGTTATTATATAGGTCTTATTAATCGATTTTATTATATCTACTAGTTTAGTTATTATTTTTATTTATATTACTAAAGCCTATAATAATTTACTTAAATAGTTATCTTTTTTATCTTATTTAATAGCTAAATTATTATAAAGTTTTACTTTCTTTTAAATTTACTAATCTTAAAAACTTATATCTTTATTTTAATATAGCTAGCTAGTTTTCTAGTTAATTAGTAGGTTGCTCTCCTATAGCTAAAGATGTCTTAATATAAGGTTATATTCTTTAATATCTATAATATCGAAGTTAACTTATTTATTATAGCCCTAGATATTAATATTAAGGTAATTAATCTCTATATTAATAATTCTATTATTATAGTTAAAGGCCTCTCCTTCGATATTTATAAGTTTATAAAGATCCTTTTTATATCTCTATATAAGTTAGTAACGATTAATAACTTTAGGTAAAACGTAATTACCTATCGCGCTATAGTTTAAAAGTATATATATATAATATCCCGCGATTTAAATATCTAATACTATTTAATTACTATAGCTTACCGTTACTATATATAAGGTCCTTAGATCTTATTATATTATGCTAGTTTATAGCCCTTTTATAAATAGTATACCTTATTTTTTACTTAGTCCTTATTTATTTTATTTAGGTATTCTTCTTCGATTTATTATTAATATTATTTCTTTATATTTTTATTATATAGTATTATATTAGGGCTTAAAAGACTAATTTCTTATAGCTAATTAAAGATTTCTTATTTCTTAACGCTATATTATTTATATTATACTACTTTATTATTAATTATATACTATACTTTATAATTTTATTTATTTTTATATTAAAGGTTAAGTTTTCGTTTAATATCTTTTTATTTTTCGCGTAGTATTTCTATATTAATTCTTCCTTAGTTAAATATAGCTTATTGTGAAAGGCTGGCCCGGAGTTTATTCAACAAGCAGGTGCCTAGGTGTTGTCTATCTAGAGCTAAGGAGGAAAAGAAGCTGAACTCGAGGCGTAGCCTCGAGTGCGAGCTTATATTGCCCTTCTCGGAATGTTCTCGCAGCTTCTGGGTCCGCGGAGCGGGCCGGTGTTGCCACCGAGCACGACCCACCGGACCCGGTACAACCGGGTCCACCAGCCGGGCACAGCCCGTGACATTACCCCTTGTCCTCCGACCAGGTCGGCGTCTGCGGGGTTCTTGCGTTCCTGCCAGCGTCTCGTACCTCTCCCTAGGGCCATCATTGGTCTTGATTGGCCCGTACTTGTCCTCGAATGCCTTCATCGCAATTGTTCCTTGCAACCACTCAACTGGCTCCCAAGTCGGCTCTGCGTAGCCCGTCCATCGCACTAGTGCTTGCCTGAATTCCCCTCGTCCGCGCTTCTTCCATCTCGCGCAGAGGATCTCGTCGACATCCCACAGATCCGTGCCGGACTCATCTTGTACCGGTGGTGGCTGTGCGTCATCTACCTTTGGCCAGGAGCCGGATCTTGATGCGCCCGCCGCAAAGGTCAACATGAAATCGCGGGTAAATTGAGCCACGAACATCGAGCTCAACAACGTGCGAACTAATTACCTTCGTGACTGTGTACTTGTGATGCAGCCAGTCGAGCTTCTTGCACGGTCGTGGCGATCTGTAGTTTGCCATCGAGAGCCACACCTTGTCACCAACTTCAAATCGCTCCGCAGGCTGTCGCTTTGCGTTGGCAGCCTCTTCTTGTTGTTGCTGTGAGGAGGCCATCACTGCTTGCATGTACTCATTGACCTCCTGCAGGCGACTGAGTAGGCTATCAGCTCTGCTTTCCTCTCTATGCCTCGGTGGCTCTTCCGATTCCTCGACGCTGATGGGATCGACGTGGTAACCATGCTCAGCGAAAAAGGGGCTGATCTTGGTCGCTGCGGATTCACGATTGTTGAGTGCCAGCTGCGCGGCAGGGAGCAGTTCTCCCAGTCGTCCTGCACGTACGACACGTAGGCTCTCAGGTAGGCCTCGATCTCCTGGTTCATTCTCTCTGGCCCTCCGTCCGTCTGAGGATGATAGGCCGTGCTCAATTTCTGCGTGACACCTGCAAGACGGCAGAACCTCTTCCAGAACCTGCTTCGCCAGTTGCTCCGCGGTCGCTGACGATGGACCGTGGCATTCCGTGAAATCGGTAATGACACTGGAGAAAACGGTTTGCACACGGCTCAGCTTCCATGTTGTCCATCACCTCGAGGGTCACAGCCTTTGTCAGTCTGTCCACAATCACCCACAGGTACCTTGCCTTGCTCGGTCCAGTAGGCGGCAGATCTGTGATGAAGTCCATGGACAAATGGCTTCGGGGTCGATCTGGAATCGGCAGAGGCTTGAGAAATCCCTTTCGACTGGTCGCCAGATGTGTGCTCTGCCGCAGGTGTCGCAATTGGCTACGTACCGGCGAACCAGCTGGGACTGCCCAGGCCAGTAGAATCGCCGAGCCACAATAGCCAGCGTACCTTCCTGCCGGGATGACCGGTCGCAACAGAGTCATGCGACTGCTGCACAATGCGGGTTCTCAACTGGTCTTTCTCAGCTTCCTCCTGGTTACCCTCCTCTCCGGATCCACCCGGCACCCAAATACGGTCTCTGAATGTCAGCCTTTGCCTGCGTCGATCGCACATTCTGAAATCTGGATCTTCAGGCCCAGCGAGGGCGGGAAGGCACGCTCGCGATCGCGGACTGCCTTATAGGCTGCCCGGAATATCGAGTCCTTCGCCACCGTTTCGTCCCAGAGTTGCTGCAGGTCCGCTACCTCGAAGACCTTCATCTTCGGCAGGGTGGATGCCTCTGAACAGTCAGAACTCATCGCGTTGATACATGCTCTTGTCGATGATGGAATGGCACTATCCGGTATCAACTGTATCATTCTTCCTTGTTCCCGCTCGTCGTCAATGCCCTGTGGCTTGTCTTGTTCACGGCGGGACAACGCATCAGGCACGACAGCCTCGCTTCCCGGTCGATACTCGAGCTTGAAGTCGAACTGGGACAATTCGGCTGCCCAACGGCTCTGCCGTTCCGTGAGCTTCTGGCGTGTCGCGAAATACCCAGGTTGCGGTGATCGGTAAGGATTGTAAATGGGCCGCAGCTCCTAAGTTCGGCGTTCCAGTTGTCGAGACATCTCATGATGGCAAGCATCTCCTTGTCGTGAATGGGATAGTTGTACTCCGCTGGCGAAAGTCGCTTCGAGAAGAAGGCGCATGCGTGTCGACGTCCATCTGGGCCTTCCTGCGACAGGACGCCTCCCAATGCGTAGCCTGAGCAATCCGTCTCCAAAAAGGTCGGGAGGCTCGGGTCCCACTGCTTGAGCACCGGTGACTCGCAAAATCGTCGCTTCAGCTCCTGAAACGCCTCGTTCTCCGCTCGTCCCCAATGAAAGGCAGTTCCTTTCTTAAGCAGGGCATCCAGAGACTGCGTGATCTTGGCATAGTCGGGGATGAAGATCCGGTAATAGTTGGCGAAGCCCAGAAAGCTTCTGACACCCTTCACCGTGGTCGGGGCCTCCCATTCGCGGATGGCGCGCTGCTTTTCGGGTCGCAGGCGATTCCTTTCCTGCGTTGACGATGAACCCAAGGTATTTGACCTCTTGTACCGAAAACTCGCACTTCGCTGGGTCTAGGTGCAGCCCAGCGTCGGCGAGTGCTTGAGAACTCGTCGCACCTTAGCCTCATGATCCGCCTTCGAACCGCTCGAGTAGATCAGTACATCATCCAGGTACGCTGTGACAAAGTCGTCCAGCCATTCGCGCAATACACTGTTCATGTATCGTTGGAATGATGCCGGGGCGCCGCTCAGGCCGAAAGGGCACACGAGCCACTCGTAGAGCCCAAACCTCGTGCGAAATGCAGTCTTTCCCTCATGTCCCGGAGCCATGCGGATCTTATGGAAAGCGGCCACCACGTCCAACGGTGAACCACTTAGCCTTGGCCAGATTCTGCAGGGTCTCCGCGATGAGGGGCAGTGGGTATCGGTCGCGCTTGGTGATTGCATTCAGCGCTCGGTAGTCGCAACAAAATCGCAGCCCTCCATTCGGCTTCCGCACGAACAGCACCGGCGCGGCAGCCGCTGAGCTACTCGCTCGGATGAATCCTCTGTCCAGCAGGTCTTTCAGGGTCTTTCGCAAGACCAACAGCTCTTCTCGTGACATGTTGTAGAGTGGGCCCCACGGAAGGGGTGGCTCGTTGCCGTTCTTGTCAGGCTGCAGGTTGACTTCATGATCCACACCCGGTCGATGTGGCGGCAGCTTCATTGCCTCTCCTGGTGAGAATAGGTCGCGGAATTCTTTCAGCACTTCTGCCGGGACCTTCTCGCTCGGATCGACTGGCGGCTTCGGCTGAAGCGCCCTCTATATCCGACAAACTGATTGCATGAATCGAGATCGCGTTGCACTTCTTGCGTCTCTTTGCGCGTCGACACTCCGCCGTGAATACGGCTGCCGACACGAGTCTTGCGCTTCGAATCGCGCGTATCTTGGCGGGCTCTTCCTGCCCAATGAGGCGTATCGTCACACCTGCCCTCCCATGGTACATCGCTGCTTGGCAGCATCGTACACGACGTGATTTCTCTCCATCCAAGGCCGGCCGAGGAACATGTCCTGGCCCAGGCTTGGGATCACGTATGCAAAGACACGTTCGTCAAATCCAGCTGTCTCGACCACAACAGCCACGACCCTGGGGATATGACACTCTTCGCTGACTCTGAGAATCCCCCAATTTCTCGTGGTTTCGAGTCGACGAAGGGTATCCGCAGCTTCCGAACAAGGGCTTCGTCGATCACGGCATAGCAGTCACATCCACAGTCGACAAGGGCGCGTATTCGATAGCCTCGGTTTACCCGCGCGTTGACTAATACAGTCCGACTATTCATTCGTGGCTTGAACGCTTCCCAGTCCCGGATGTCTGCCTTTGCAGGCCCCGGCGCCCGCTTTCGCCCCGGGGCTAGTCTTTTCCGCCGACTCGTCCTCACTGGATGCTGCGGTTGATTCCGAATCATCTGCGGCATCGGGCTTCTTCATGCGCGCAGCTTTAGGTCGCTGTTGCTTCCTTCGCCAGGAAAGACCACCTGGGCTGGGCAGTCCACGATAAGATGATCCGTCCGACCACAGCGATAGCAGCGGCGCTCATCCTTCGGCTTCTTATCGACATGTCGACGACCCTTCGACTCGTGGCCAATACGGTTGATGTCCGTCATCTTAACATCTCCGTCGGGGTCCTCCGGTTCCTCCTTGGGTCGTTGCCTTGGTAGCTGTTGAGGCGTCCGCTCAGTCGACGTCGGCTGCCTACCGGGTTTCAGTCTCCAATCTGCCCGCAATTTCCTGAACTCGCAAGCCATCCCTGGTAGTCGTCGGTAGGACGGCTGTGACCAAACTCTCTTGGAGGCGTGCATTTATTGCGTTCTCTAGAAATACGATCTTTGCACTGTCCGGCCAGTCTGCTCCCCCGGCTTCAGCTAATGCCTGTTCGAATCGGGGAAGGAAGGACGCGAGAGGTTGGTCTTCGCGCTGCCGCATAGTTCTCAGCGTGGCAGCAGCGCGGGATTGATGTTGCTGTCCTGGTAGGTTCGGTCGAGGTATCGCATGAACTCTTGGGGTCGTAGCTACCCCAGGGCCTCCCGCGGCGTAAAGGTAGCGACCACTTGCTGTGGTCGCTCGTCCAAACATGAGTTGATGAGGTACCAAAGTTCGCGATTTCCACTGTAGTAGTGTGCATCAAGGTCCAGCTTGTCTCGCATCTGCCTGGCCCAGGCGGAGTAGCTCTTCCGTGAGCCGTCATACTTGGGTGGGTTGGGCAACGGTTTCCGCATTCCAGTACCGCAGGTTTTGGGAGGGCGTGCCCAAGCCAGGCGTGCTGCTCGCCCAATCCTCGTGCCACTGGCGGCGATTGCAAGTCGGCGCTCTGCGGCTGCGCTCGCCCGAGTTGCTCCATCAGCAAGGAAAGTTGGTCCTGTAGAGGGCTGAGAGTCGCATTGACCGCTTCTTGAATGCGTTGGTCAATCCATTGCTGCTGGAGACTTGGGCTCTCACTCTGCTGGTCCATCCTGACGAGCAGTCTGCAGCTTGCGGTATTTAGAAGGAGCTCTAGATATGTGAAAGGCTGGCCCGGAGTTTATTCAACAAGCAGGTGCCTAGGTGTTGTCTATCTAGAGCTAAGGAGGAAAAGAAGCTGAACTCGAGGCGTAGCCTCGAGTGCGAGCTTATATTACCCTTCTCGGAATGTTCTCGCAGCTTCTGGGTCCGCGGAGCGGGGCCGGTGTTGCCACCGGAGCACGACCCACCGGACCCGGTACAACCGGGTCCACCAGCCGGGCACAGCCCGTGACACTAACCTAACGCCTCCAAAGCGGACTGCACCAATGCCTGCGTCTGTGACCGGCTTACAGCCTCTTACCACGCCTGATTTATTCCATGGCCTGGTGCCTGCACCCTCAAGAATATCAAGACCTCCGCTGGGGCATTCTACCCCAAGCGCTGTACAGGGACCTTCCCCTATCCCTCCTACCCCTGCCATGCCAACAGTAGTTCTGGACACCCCGATTCAAGACACTATTCCTACGGCTCCTGCTATGCAAGGCACTCCTATACCATAGGAATTGCTTCTTATCACTACTTCGTTATTGCCATAGGGTCACCGCCGCGGCGATTATATACGTCAAGGCACATAGCCTTAAGAGCGACAGTTTGATTGGATGGTTAATGTACCTTTTATAGGGAACCTCAACTTGCCTGCCTTTGGTGAGGAAGATTAGGGCCTTACGCGGGAATTCTATACTGCCTTAGATAACGATAAGATGCATAGTTGCCTTCTTTGTCATGAGCGTTGGTTCGATATGAAGCGAATCAGCTTAAAAATCTACAGCCGCTGCATTGGTCGAGACAGGAAGAAAGCTCCCGACGAGCCCTACTTCTTTAGCGCTACGAGTAACCTTGACTTTAGGGAAGTCCCCGGCAATCTACCCGATCCAACGATGGCTGAGGAGATGCTTATCGCTAGGATTCACGTACACGTCAAGGTCCTACAAGTACGCGGCGCCTAGGCCTGCCAGGAAGCGGTTCAAACAGCTGGTTGCCCGGTGCAGGCGAAAGGGGGGTTCTGGGGGGTCCCCCCCTAAAAAGGCCGAATTGCAGGTATACGATGTTCAGCCTTCGGGCTGGATATTCAGCCATTAAGCCCATTGCATTGGCAACTTAACGGGTGTTCGAAGTATTTTATAGACATAGCTAACAAATGTCGACATAATCATAGAACCATTAGTCTCTTCCAACACCTTTCGTCACTCGTTCCTCGTTCCTTAAGGCATAAAGCCATTCCTTAAGAAGCTTTCAAGAGAATTACAATAATTCTAGTTAAATCCACTCATCCCCATGACAACCATGCCACTTTGCGTTGTTGTTCTCGACCCACACTTTAGTACAGTTGGCACACTCAGGTTCATGTATATGAGGAGTGAGACAGGTGCCCTTAATACACTCGGCATGCCAACAACGAAACAGAGGGCCCCACAGCCATTTACAATGGCACCGTTTCTCTAGCATTGGGGTCGGGTTTGCGTCTATGATTGGACTCGCCAAAGCCAGAGCAGTAGTGGCAGCCAAGGAAACAACTATTGCCCTCATTCTAACGAAAGTAATCTCAATAGCAAAGTCTTTAAGGAGTTTTTTTTCACGGAGCTAGGTTCGCAGTATAAGGGAATAAAAAAAAATTAGTTTAAGGATCGCACAGTATAAAGGGGGAGAGAAATAAGCAGGAATAAGAGACTATAGATAAAACCTCTTAACTTCTCTACTTTAGGTGCTAACTATCCCTCCGTTATATATATAATACTATATAAAACAGGGAGGGTGCGCCGCTTTAAAATATAGAACGTAAGGGAGAGAGAAGGTAAGAAACTAGTAAGGAATGTAAATTGGGGGCTAGCTAATACCCTGTTTAAGAAAGTATCTCGATATCTTACCTAGTTAAGGAATGAGAGCTTGTTCTAGAGAGTTAAGAGAGGGTGTCTTAGTAAGATAGTAAGAGAGTAGGAATTAAGGGGTAAATAGGGGTAAAGGATTATTACGGGGCAGACCTAGGATGCTAGGGAAGATCTATATTATACTATAAGGAGGATAAATTAATAAGTAAGCTAGACACTAATATATACCTATAGTATATAGCTATTAAAATCTTAATTCTAAACGCCTTAAATTAATTTAAATTAATTAGATATATTTTCCTTATACGTCTCTAGAGCTCTAATAAGTTCTAGTATTATGCTCTAGGTTCCCGAAGACGCCGTAGCGCCGTCTCTTCGATTATATCCTTGGTTTGCGACCACGGCCCTAGTATATTTCTTATATTACCTATATATCTACGTTATTCTAAGCCTTAAGATCCTATCTATCGCCGAGAGTTATACTTCCTCCTTGCCGGAGATATGTTTTTTTAGCTCGTTAGCGACGGCTATATATCGCGTTCTCCTCTTAAAGGGTGCGGTTCTCTAATTGCAATAAGGGGATCCTATATATAATCCTACACGCCCCTTTTAAAAGATGCTCGACTGCCTGATATATTAATAACGGGGAGCTATTTTAATAATTAGAGATGCGATTCCTTATAAAATCTAACTACGAAGTCCCTTTAGTCGGGTTATTAGGCGTTTTTAAGACCTAAGGCTTAGGTATCCTATAACCCCCCTTTAAAGGCGTTAGCGTCGAAAGCCTTATATCTAGTCGAGAAATAATACTCTTAGGGTCTAATAGTATAAGCCTAGCACCTTAAAAACCTTCTTAGATAGTTCCCTTAGTTATAGCGCCCTAAAATACTATAAAAACGCTAGGAAGAAATTATCCTTAGTAATATAAGTTATAATTACCTACCCTTATCTTATTTTCGATTTACTAGTTATATATATTCTAAAGCGAGCTAAAATAAACGACGCTAAGAGGCTAGAGTAAGTACGATAAGTAGGGAGGTATATAAAGTATAATAACGTTTTTCTCCTTCTAGAATAGCTTAAAGTCTACTAAGAAGTAGCTTTTATAGCTATTTAAGATAAGGAGGTGATTTCTACTTATTATATAGAGTCTTATATATTTATTAAAGTACTAAATTAAGAGGTAATATTTACTTAAGATAATAGTAAATAAAGGGATAGCTAAGCCTTAGGAATTTACGCTTTAAATTACTAAAACCTATTCTTAATTCCTAGGCTATATTAATTTTATATTTAAACGTCTTTCTATACTTATAATAACTATTCTTATTAAGATTTAGCTTATTAGAAAGCTAGTTTTATTAAAGTTATCTATATCTAACTTAGCAATATTATATTTAGCTATTATTTTTTATATAAGCGCGAACTTACCTTAGATATTCTTTAGATCTTTATATTAGGCTCTCTTATATCTATACTTTTAAAAGAAATACGTCTTTAGCTTTAGATATCGCTTAATAAAGTTAAAGGCTTAGTACTTCTTAACGTATAGCGCGGAGGGTATTAATATTCTTATTCTATTATAGCTTAGGCCTTTTATAAAGCCTCTTTTTAGTATAGCTTTCTTAGCTACTTCTAAGATAGCTTAAGCTTATAGTTTTATAACCCCTTCTAGGTTCCTAAGGCTAATAAGTTTATTAAGGTAGTATAGGAGGCTAGGCTCTTTCTTTTAAAGGATTTTCTAAAAGATCTCTTAATTTACCTTCTTAGAGTTAAAGAGGGAGGGCCTTACTAAAAAGGGAGTAACTAGTATACCTTAGAAGGGTTTAGCTTTAAAAGCTATAGGCTTATAGGTTAACTTAGTAGGATTTAAGAATTAATAGTTTATTTATTTAAGTCTTTAAAGGGGCTATAAAAGGCTAGATTTATAATAAAGAGGGTATATAAATCCTTTTTATAATAGGTCCTACCTTAGTTAAAGGTAGCTTCTATATCCTTAAGTAGGGTTCCCTTATAGCTATTAATCTAGTTAATAATAGAGCTTACTTTTATTACTTTAGCTAGGTTAGCCGCTAAGTTTTAGTATAGGTAGTATAAGTTAAAGTCCCCTATTAATAGGAAGGGGCCTTTAAGAATAGTAAGGAGTAATAGCCTTTTTACTATAGTATAAGCTAGGGCTTTTAATAGTATAATTAGTTTTAAAGAATTATTAGTTTATAGACTAGTATAGCTAGTAAACTAACTATTTAATAAACCGTTTAATAAACTACCTTTAAACTATAGACTAACTAACTACGAATTTTTATTAAACTAATTAACGATAGCTAGTAGTAAGACTAGTAGTTTAAAGCGGTTTAAGTTTTAGCCTTTAAAGGCTACTATTAGTTAGTATATATTAATAACTTTAATAATTTTATATAATATAATACGTCTCTTATTATAATATTTTACGTTCTTATAAGCTATATAAGCTTTAATAAGTTATACTACTTTATTATATCTTTAAGTTAAAGTATAAGCCTTATATTATTTATATTATAGTTTCTTTTATTTTACTTACCTTCTACTTTATTTAGTAATAATTATAAAGCTAGATATACTTTACTTAAGACTATAACTTTCTAAATAAATATATTACTATTTAAATTATATATTAATTAAGACTATTAAAGAGGGTAAGTATATAAAGCTATAGTTATACTTAGTAAACTTAATAGTTATATATAATAGATCCTACTTAAATAATATAACTCCCTTAGCTTAAGGATATAATATAGGCTTAAATTAAGTATAAGAATATCTTAATACTATCTTTTAACTAGTTATTTATAGTTATTATACTTATATAAGCCCTTTCTTTATCTTAATAAATAGACTAAGATATATATTATTAAATTGCCCTTTCTATACCCTTATTTCTTTTACTATACTCTAAAGCTTATACTTAAGAGTTATAAGCTTAGTTTATATAACTAGATTATCTTTTTCTTATTAATATTACCTTTAAAGTTACTTATAAGCTATTAATACTATTATAATAACTAAACTATAGTATTAAGGTAAGGAACCTTATTATATTTAAGGGTACTACTAGAAATATATAAGTAATAGATCCCTTAAAAAGGAGATTACTTATTAAGCTTAACCCTTTTATTTTCCTAAGATATCTTTAAAAGAAGTAAAAGAAGATAATTATATTATAAGGCTAAGGAGAAACCTTAATTAAGCTATATAAACTTAAGAGATTAAATTATAGGCTTAGACTTATAAGATTTAAGAATATACTAACTTAGATAGTATAAAAGAGCTTAAATAGTATTAATAGCTAGATTAAGAGTAGTTTATTATAAATCTTAAAAAGAGATATTTTTAATAAGAAGATAAAGTAAAAGCTATAATCTTTATAAGGTAAATAAGCTATAATAAACAATACTAAGTTATAAAGGACTTTTTTTATAACCTTAAGAAAAGATTTTAGCTATAATTTTATTACTATAAGGTTTAGTAAGAGGTATTAATTATACTTAAGGAACTAATGAAGAAATAATAAATAAAGGACTCTAAGGGGCAACCTTAATATATAATAGCTTAAGAGAGAAGATTAAGGAATTAAATAAGTAAGCTTTACCCTTAAAAGTAAAAGGGAAAAGCTAATTTATAAGAGATATTATCGCGAAGTATAGCTTAATTTTATAGGTTTTAGAGATATCCCTTAGTAAGAGTTTATAAGAGAAGCTAATAATATATATAAGAAGGTAATATTTATAGCTAAAGAAAAGTAATAGGTTTTCCTTTTAAAGGGCCCTTTATTTTAACTAGGTTTCTTACCCTTTCTTATAGGACTTTCCCTTCTTTAAGCTCTTATTTCTTAAGTAAGTCTAAAAGAGCCTAAGGACCTAAAAGGGCCCTTACTTTATTTAAGTAAAGGGATAATTATAGAGCTAAGAACCTCCTTTATATACTTACTAGCTTAAAGCTATATTAGCTATACCCTTAAGGGGCAAGCTATAGCTTAGGGGGTATATTATAAAGTATAGCTTAATTTTATAGGTCTTAGAGAAGTCCCTTAGTAAGAGGGATCTAGGATACTAAAAGATAGGTATAAAAAAAGAAGAAGGAGCTAAAAGACTAGTATAAAAAAAAGAAGAAGGAGCTAAAAGGAGGTATAAAGAAGAAGATAATAAAGAAAGGGGAAGTAAAAGTAGTAATAGCTTTTTATAAAGGTAGCGAGAGATAAGATAGATATTTTAGAAATAGCTAGAATAAAGAGGGAAAACTAGTAAAAGTCTTAATAGTTAAAAGGATATTACTAGCTTTATTAAGTAAGATTTTCTTTATTAATTAAGATATTAAAGGAATATAAAGAAGGCTAATAAATAAAAAAAGAAGGATAATTAAGGTAATATAATAATTACTTACTATAATTATTACCTTATAAGAATTAAATAACTTTACCTTACCTATTTAACCCCTTACTTTTAATTTTACCTTTATATATTTTATATATACTTCTTATATCTCTCCCTATAAAGGATATACTAGTTTTATTAATAAAATAAGTACTAAAAACTAAACCGCTTAAGTAGAATAACTTAATTAAACTATTATATATTTATAAAACCTTAAGGTTAATCTACTTAATAATATTATAATTAAATAGGATCTTTTTATAATAGTAAATAAGTAGGACCTTTATTAGTTTATAATAGTAAGGGCTCTTAACCTTTATAATAAAAGATATTATAAAGATTAGCTTCCTTAAAAAAGCTTAATTACTAACTTTAAATAAGAATATACTTATAAGAAGAAGTTATAACTACTTATAAAAAAGAGAGGCGCTAACTAGATTTCTAGGAAAATAAATAATTAGCTAAAATAAGCTAGTATACTAGCTATAAGTAATACTTAAATAGCTTTATAAGCTAGTAGGAAAATTACTATTTACTAAAGGTACTATATAATAAGAAGCCCTTAATAGGCTAGATATATAGTAATCTAGCTAAATAAAATATCGAAAAATAGTTAAAGAAGTATTTAGATAAAAAGGTAAAGTACTTAATATAGACCTTTAATTCTTACCTTTAAAGAAAAGACTTAATAGATATTATTATTTATAGTAATTAGCTTAGAAAGACTATTAATATAGTTTCTTAATCTAAGGTAAATATAGCTAATAAAGGAATATTATTACTTACTAATTAAGTAATTTATAACTTAAGAGCTAATATTAACCTCTTTAATAACTTAGGGTAGTTTAAGGAAGGAACCTTTAAGTAGGGTTCTAATAATAAAGTTTAGGTTAAAAGCTTAGCCTTTAAAGTATAAGGGATAAAAATAGTAGTTATCTTTATAATTAATAGTAGAAATATAACTTTATTAAATACTTACTTTATCTTAGAAATACTAATAAGTATCTTCTTAGCTAAGCTAAGGATAATAATAAGGATATTTTAAAACTAGCTTTTAAGATATTTTTATCTTAAACTTATAAAGGATATTTATATTAAACTAACTAACTTTAAAAGCTAATTTATAATATTATTAAGATTATACTAATAACCTATCTAAAGGTATTTAGAACTTCGACGTTAAATAGGAGGGAAAAACTAAAGTACTTAAAGGAAAACCCTCCCTTCTTTTTATAGCTAGTCCGCCCTTATACCGGGTCGCGGTTATAATATATAGGGATCTTACGCCGGCTATCTTAGGTATCGTTATAGTTAGTTAGAATCGTATTAGCCCCGCTATAAAGTAACCTTAGAAAGTAACTCCTTTATATATATAAGGTATATAGCATTAATTAGTAGTACGAGCGGTTTTAGTTAATAGTTACTTATATAATTATCTCTAACCTTATCTTATAATAATATCTTCCTAGGCTCTACTTTATTTTTCCGCTATAAAGCTTAGCGGGCTAATTTTATTAATACTAGCCTTTAGCTAGGCTAGTAGTCGGGTTATTATACTAGCTTTACGCCGTACTTATTAAGTTACTAGTATCGGCCCTAGGTTTTTATTTTCCTAGTTAAGGGGCCTAGACCGGGGTTAAGGGGAGGTCCTAATAAATTCGTCGCTAGGTCTAGGTAGGCGAGGTCTAGGCCGGCCTACTTATAGCGGGGCTAGACTACTAGTATATTTATAAGCGCTTCTAGAAGCGCTAATTAGCTAATTAATAAGTAGGTTAGCGTAGTTTATTAGTCTAACTAAAAATTAATCGTGCCCTTAGCTAGATTCGAACTAACTCTAGCATTATAGCTAGTAAGCCTCCTAGGTATATAACTACTATATTATAAGAGGGCTAATTTATAAGAAGAATACTCTTATAGTATAAAAAGTAAGTATTTATAGTTATATAAGCGCTTAAACTAGTTATTAAGGGAGTAAGTAACCTATAATATCGCTACTTTATATATCTTAGTCTAAGATTACTAAAAAAGAAAATCTATTAAAAGACTATTTATATACTAAGTATTAAGACCTTATAATATATAATTATTATATATATTTAATAGGAAAAGCTAAAAGGGATATCTTAAGAAAAATACTTTTCTTAAGGTTTAAAAGTTTAAAAGTATAAGTAAGCTTTAATCTTTACCTTAGCCTTATATTAATATATAAAAAGGAAAAGAACTTTATATTATTTACTTATAAAAATATATTTATAAGGCTTTATTACTTAATAAAAAAAAGAATAAGTATTTAAAATATCTTTAATAATTTTATAGTATTACTTAAGACTTAGTATAAAGTTAAGATAACTATATTAGTTATAAAAAAACTTTTTTAATAATAAACTAAATAATCTATATTACTAATAAAGGGACTTAAGTTATATAAATAGCTTATTTTACCTTTATATAAAATAGTTATTTAAAGAGATTAAAGGTAATAGTAAAGAAAAAGTAAGATTTATAAGACTTATTTTAAAGCTTTTAAAAGGGCTATAGCTAAAGATATATTATATAATAGTAAATCTACTTAATATAATACTCTTTAAATTATATAATTATAGCTAGTAAAGCTTATATAAGTATTAGTATACTTAAAAAGGAATTATTTACTATACTATTATATTAAAGATATTAATCTAAATATTTTATATTTAAGGGTCTTTAACTATATAGTTTTCTTAATAGTAATTATAATATTAAGATATATTAAGCTATATAAGATATAGTAATACTTTAAGTAAAGAGCTTATATTACTTACTTAGTAATATATAAGTATACTTAATAATATATTATATAGATACTATTAATTAAAGGAAATAAACTAATAATATTAGTTAATATATAGTTTAATAAGTTTATAAGATATAATAATAAAAGAGAAGATTAAACCTAGCTAATATAAGTATATAGCTATATTTCCTTTTAGAAATATAGCTATAACTAGTATTATAAAGATTAAGGAACTTAAGACTTTAAAGGTACTAAGTTTATTTAATAATAAGATAAATAATAGTTAAATACTATAAGAAGTAATTACTCTTATATACTTTAAAAACTAAGAATTAAAGACGCCCTTATAAGAATTATAAAGATATATATATCTTTTTCTTTTAAAATAATAAGCTTAGAAATATAAATCTTAATTTTACCTTTCTTACTTAATACTAAATATAATATTAAGTTACTTAGCTCTAGCTTTTAGTACTTATAATAGATACTATAACTAATAAATCCTCTAATACCTTACTAGTAGTATAGCTTAAGGATATAATACTTATATTAATTAACTTATTTTATTAAGATAAATATAAAATTATACCTCTTAACTTAAAAGGTAAGGGTGTAATTATAGTATAGAATTTTAAAGATAAGCCTTAGTTTAAGCTCTATACTATCTACCTAGTAAGTAGTAAGGCTAGCTTAAGTATATTATAAATATAAAGATAATATAAGTAAAAGGATATATTATAAAGAATTAACCTACGTAATATTATATATAAATAGGCTTATAAGCTTAAGAGACCCTTTATTAATAGTATTATTATAATATTAAGTAGGTATAAGCTTTATATTAAATATATACTACCTTTACTTACCTCTTATAATATAGCGGTAGCTTTAAAACTTATATATAAGTAAAAGGAAGCTATAAACTATAAAATAAAGGAAAACCTTACTAAGGGTATATAAAAGACTATCTTAAAAGATATTATTAAATAAAAAGGTTACTTCTTAATCCCTTTATATTAAGTCTTTATATATAAATCTAATAAGTAAGAATATATTACTAACTTTAAGATATATATTATAGTTTATAAAAGCTAATAGCTTAAGGATAATAAAGATATATATATAGCTATACTATAAGTATAAATAACTTATATATTATTTACTATCTACTACCTTATAGTCTTTAAAATAAAATAATATAATATAAAAATAGCGTTCTTATATATAATCCTATACTAAGAAGTTTATTATTAGCCTTTACTAAGATTCTTAATACTTAGGCTATACTTAAAGCTATTAAGAGGCCTATATAAGCTTTATATCTCCTTAAAACTATAGTTTAAAGAGATATTTAGTGTCTTTATTAAGCTAAGAGCTTAGTACTTAGTAAAATATACTTATATCCTTATATATAAAAGGGTTATTTTTTAATAAATAATATTATTATAATATATCTTAAAGAGTAAATATAAGATTAAAAAGAACTATAAGGTAATTATAAAGAAATATACTATTATATATATATATAAATTATATTAGTTCCTTAATATTAAAATTCTTAAGAATAAAGCTCTAAAAAATAGCTCTTATAAGCTTTTTATATCTTTAAGACTATAAAAAAACTTTATATCCTTAATAGTAATATTCCTTATAAGCTTAAACTCTTATAAATAATAAAAGAGCTAGTTTTTTATAAGAAGTAAGCCTTAAAAAAAGAAATATATAAATATATAAATATATCTTTTTAATTAAGTTACTTATTTACTTAGTAACTTATACTAAGCTAAATATTATATTTATAGCTATAAAGCTAGCTTTATATAGTTATTAAATAGGGCTATACTATAAGTATAAAGTATATAAGTACTTAGCGTACTTTAATTATATAAAAGACCTTAATATTTCCTTTATAGTAATAAGCTAGAAAAAGTAGCTAATATATATTTCTAACTCTTTATATATTAATAACTTAAAGACTAATAAGTCTTTATAAGGATATATATTTCTATTCTTTAAAAAGCAAATTATTTAAAACGAGATTAAATAAGCTATTATAATATTATCTATTATAAAGGTTAAGTTATTAGTATTATTATAAATAGCTAAGGAATAAGTACTATTTATCTAGCTAATTAAGGAGCTTAGTATTAAGGTTAAAGGAACTATAAGGTTTTAGTATAATAACCTTTAAACTATTAAGCTTTTAACTAAATTAAGCGTTAAGCTTAAAATAAACCTTAAGTATATTAATATTTATAAATACTAGCTATATTAAGAGGTATTATAAGATTAAATATAAGTTAGCTAGATTATATTAATATATAAATTAATAAGGGTATTTATACCTTAAGGAATATATAGCTTATATAGGAAAGTCTTTAATAAGGTTTTTAATAAGGTCTTTTATAAAGTCTTTAGTAAGATCCTTAGTAAGATCCTTAGTAGGGTTTCTAGCTAGCTTTTATTTTAATAGAATAATCTCTTAACCTTTTCTTTATTAAAGAAAGAAAGAGGGAAAAATTAGTTTAAAAAGGTATCTCTTTTCCCTCTTAGCTAGTAAATAGTATCCTCTTTACTATTTTCTTTCTTATCTTCTTTTACTAGTATATCTTTTAGCTCTCTTTACCTTTATCTTTTTTAGACCCCTTTATCTTTTAGTATTTAGCTATTATTATTACTATTAATATATATATATCTTTAGGTATATATAATAGTTACTATTAAAATAACTTAGATAATAATATAATAAAAGCACTTATATAATAAAGTATTAAAGCTTTATTAAGTAATTAAAACTAATAATATAACTAAAGTATATATTAAAAGGTAATAGATATAACTACTATATAAATATATAATATTCCCTTATTATAGCTTAGTTAATAATACCTGGATCCTAATAATATAAGTACTACTATATTTATTAAGATTAAGGGATTCTAATAGTATAATTAGATCTTAATTTAATTAAGAAACTATAAAGATCTAAGGGAAGTATAAGAATATACCTTTTTATTCTTATTATACTATTATAAAGAAATAATAAGTATAGGGAGGAAAGAAGAACGCTCTTATAAGGCCTTATAGTAGTTCTAAGCTAGCTATAATATACTAAAATAAAAATAAATAATCTTATTAAATTCCTTATACTTAGTTACCCCTTTACTAAGATTACGTATTAACCTTAAAATAAAAGTAAGATAAAGGGCAACCTAATAATAGTTAATAAAGTAAGCGATTATTAAATAAATATTTTTAATTATAATAAGACTATAATAATATAATAAGCCTAAGATTAAACTAAAGCAATCTAAAGATAGTTGCTAAGAATAAAGTAGAGGCTAGTATTATTAAATATATATAGGGAGTCGCTTATAACTATATTTAAAAGATTATATAAAGGCTCTTAGATATTAAAGTAAGAGTAATAATACTACTAAGCTTAATCTTAAGTAGTATTAAGTTTATAGTTATAAATATAGTTCTTAAAGGCCTTTAAGTAAAGCCTTCTTTATTAGCTAATACCTTAGCCTTAGACCTAGGCCGCTATAGTAGCTACCTAAGCTAAGGGGTATTTAATTATAGAAAGGTAAGTCCTAAACTAATATAAGTATTAGCTTATAGTTTAGTAAGACTTAATTAATACCCCCCTTAAGTAATATAAACTAAAGAAAATATTATAAGTAGTTAACTAATACCTTTAAAGTAAAAAAGATATAGTATTAATATAAAGACTCCTAAGTAAGAATATAACTATTATTTTCTAAGAAAACGCCGTGCCTAAAAAAAGTAAATAAGCTTAGCTCTAATTAGTATTTAAAGTAAAAGCTACCCTTATAAATAAAAGCCTAATAGTTATTATTAAAGGGGTTAAAGTTAAGGCGCTAAAGAAAGGGGGAAAGGGTATTAAAAGGGAAATTATAAGGGCTAATAGCGTCTTTATTATCTAGCTATATATAAAGAAACCCTATATTAAACATATACTTAAGACGGCCCTTATCTTAACTATAAATAGTATAGACGATATAAATTAACTCCTTAATAAGAGCGTAGTAATTTAATTAAAGATCTTTAATATAAAACTATATAAAGAAATAATATAGCTCTACTAGTACTTTAAGTACTACTAAATTAAATATATTACTAAGTACTATAGTATAAGGGCGATTTATAGTTAGTATATAGTATCTATATATAAGGGTAGTAAGGATATATATTAATTAAAAACTAAGGAGGTCCTTATTTAATACGCGCTTTATTAAGGTATATACTTAGTATAAAGCTATACCTATCTAAAACTATAGAAGGTATAGGAAGGTACTTAGGGCGCTTATTTAGTAAGGCTTAAGAGGTTCTAAGAGCGCTAAGTAGTAAAGGTAAGGCCTTAAGCTAAGAGGGGGGGTATAGAGTCTATATTAGCTAAGAGGCTAGTAAAGAGGTAGAGATCTATAACTATAGCCTTAGAAAAAGAGAAAGAAAGCGAGAAGAGGCTAAGGCGGCCGTTTATGCTTAAGAGAGCTAAGGCCGCCCTAGGGTAGAAACGATATACTCCTTTAAGGAAATCCGCTAGTAAGCTTAAATAATAGTAAATAGCGCCCTTAGATTAGCTAAAAAGAAGGACCTTTAAGAAGACTACTAGCGCCTTTAGCTTAATTCTTAACTAGCTTATATCTACTACTAAAAAGGTAAGTATTAATAGTCTAAGTTAAAGTCTAAGAATATATTAAGACGCTATATTATTTAATAAGATAATCTACTTTATTAATTATAAGGTACTAAGTTAAATATAAACTTTAATAGGAGGAAAAGTAAGTAGTTAGTTTTTACTTAAGTAAAACGAGCTATAGTTTCTAGCTACTAAGAATATATAGCTTTCTTAAATACCTTTAATAGGTCCCTTAGTATAAATTAAATAATAAGTATAAAAAGGCTCTATAAAATAAGCTAGTAGAAAGAGGTATTTTAATACGGTTTAAGGGAATAACCCTTAAAGATAAAAGATATTTATTAAATAATTATAGCTTCCTTTAAAAATATAAGTTAAGATAAGCTTATTTTAGGAAATAGAAATATATATATAATATATAAGTTAATTATAAGTAGAATAGATACCTAATTACTTAGAGATACTTAAGTTTTATTTCTATAAATATTAGTATGCTTTTTAATAGCTATTTAAGCTAAGCTAGTAAATACTTAATGCTTATTTATATATACTTTATTATAATAGTTATTAAGACTTTAATTACCCTTTACTTATAATATTAGCTTTATATATAATATATATCTTATATATACTTTATAGTAGGATCTAATAGTATAGTAATTAGCTAGAAGTTATATTTCTTAGAAACTATTAAGTAAAATAATATATCTTAGTATACTATTAAGAAAAAGGTCTAAATAATTTAATATCTTTAGGCCTCTCTAAGTAATATAACTTAAAACTAAGTAAGAAGGGAAGTCTATAAACTATTATTTCTTCTTCCTAGACTACTAAGGGGTCTAGAGGATCTTTTATTTAAACGGGGACCCTTAAGGAGTCCGGTATAACTATTACTAGCTCGTAGACCTTAAGAAACTAAACTATCGATTTAATAGCTAAAAGAGCTATTTATTTAAGGAGATAAAGCTAATATTACTAACGTAGATAACTAACATAGCCTTTAATAAGTAGTAAGAAGTGCCCTCTTCTTAATAGAATATATACTATACCTAAAAATAAGATAGTACCTTAGGAGAAGCGTATAAGGATATAAAAGACGCTATTTAGATACGAAAGGGGTAGCTAAAGTAAAGTAATTAATATATACTTATTATAGACTATTAGACTATCTAGGAATCTACCTATAAAAAGTCCCTTTATTTGCTTTTATACTTACTTTTAATCTCTTCTTTACGAGAATACTTAGGGGGCTTAAAATTAACTATAATCTCTAGACTTATTAACTATAACTAAGAAAGAAAAGATACTTATAGATACTGCTTTTTAATAGGGAAATAAGGTTATTTAATATAACTATATTACTTTATTTAATATATAAACTCCTTGCTCGAGAGTTAATATACCTAATTATTAGGAATCTTATTATCGCCGCTTTATAAGGTATATATAATTATATTAATTACTTAGTCTTCCTTAAAGCTATCGCCGTTAGTATTAATAGCTATAAGTTCGATGCCGTTTACTTCCTATATAAGTGCTTAGCGGCTAATCGCTATATGCCTCTTATAATACTTTTATATATATATAACTTTATAGAGGTAGTATAAGGATAATCTATTTAATTATTAGGGGTATAGCTTAAAAACGGTATACTTAGTTCTACTAGTAATCTACGCCTAATTATAGGTATATCTTTTTTTTCCTAGTCGGCGGCCCGTTTATTAGTTAATAAGCCCCCCCCCCCTCCTCTATAAAGCAGAGGAGGAAATTATAGCCGATTTTTAGGCCCCCTAAGTATTGCATGTTATAGTAGTTATATCCTTATAGTTACCTCACCTTAACCGCTTTGAACGTACATTAAGAATTCGAAGAGGCCCCCGCAATTTACTGTCGCATTACCAATGCATCCATACGGGCATCCAACTCCTGCGGGGAATTTCTTTACACCAGACTTAACTATATTAACCTTATCCCCGCAATAACACTCACGAGCAGCCCTTAAACCGGCGTACTTAAAACCAGTTCTCTGACACATATCGACGCATTTATCTGGGGTCAAATCTTTATAATGGAGCCCATACTTAAGGTAAGGAAGAGCCACCTTAATGCCGTTACTAACAGGATAGCAGCCGTCGAATTTCCATTTGCCAATTTGGTTTATAATTTGAGGAAGAGCATTAACGTTAGCAGCTACTCTAACAATAAAAAGAGCAAAAATCTTGGGTTCCATTATAAAGTAAATATAGAAGGAAGATAAGTGTTTCTTTAGCTTATAAGAGAGAGGGGGGATTTAACACTATTAAAGAAAGAGGATAACTTAGTTAAAGAAAAATAGTTATTAGTTACCTACTACGAAGGAGGCAGATTTTAGCGAATATTACATTCCTACTATTCTTACATTCTTACTATTCTTACATTCCTACTGTTCTTACATTCCTACTATTCTTACATTCCTTATAAAAATATAGGATTCATCCGTAACTGCAATGTTTACCTTAGCAGTGTGTTAGACATTTAGCTCCACATAGGTCAGAGATAGCATCAGGCAATTGATAAGAATTATCTCAGGAACAAGAAGTAAATAAACGAACGCACAGAGTTATGCAGCTCTTTATACATAAATAAAAGGTCTGTCGCGTAATTACGTAGTAACGGTTGCCTAGCAGGCAGCAGCGGCGTTGCGAGTAACATCGCCACTTTATAAATAATCACGCTAGGCGGGCTTGATATGCAACATACCCCCTAGCGTTAAGTGATCAAGTCAACGTTGCTAGAAGCTATCACAACCAGCCTTTTCCAGTCAGAGGATCATCGTTATCCCACTATGGTCTTTTTTCCTAATTTGCTTCCCTTAAGATATCTGTTAGATTTTAGCATCGATCGGAAGTGCTCGAATTTCGCTCTATAGCGCTTTTGTCAATCCGTCTACTAGCATCTAATCAGTCTTTAAGTTTTCCACCAAGAACCTACCCTTCTTAAATTCCTGCTTTAAGTATATATTCTGGATGTTAACGTGCCGCAACCTCGTCATCATTCTCAAGTTCTCCTTAACCACTAGTCGGATCGACTAATAGTTATCGCAGTAAATCTTCAGAGGCCCGAAATTAAGAGAGATATCCCTTAATAGTCGGTCTAGGGCGTAGCCCTCCTAGGTTATTCTCTCTAGGCTAAGAATTTCTGCTTCGGTGGTCGAAGTCGTGACTGTGACTTAGAGCCTAGCTTTCTATATAAGCGGTCCGTAAAATAGCATTATTATATATCCCTACGATAAACGGCGGGTCTTAATATTATCTCTTTATAACGCGTCGTTTACGATCACGAGTGCCTCTCCTTCGTGCGCTCTATCGTGTATAATCGCTAAGAATCTCGTTAAATAGAGGTAACGGATGCATTAGTTAGCTACTTTAAGGTGTTTAGGCGATAAGTTTATTTAGAACCTGGCGAGCTAGGCTGCTACTCGTGCTATATCTGGTCTAGTTATGACCGCGATATATAATAAGGATCTAACTCGTTCCCAGTAGGCCTTTATCTCCTCCTTGGTATCCTGCCCGTTGTACTTAACGAGTGGGATCGTCGTGATAGGCGTGATGGGGATTAGTAGTACTCGGAGTTTTAAGTCGTTAAGCTTGAACTTTCGCGCAATTTTCTCGATATACGCGTCTTGGCAGAGGTACATTTTCCTATTTAGTCGATCCCTTATAACTCGGATGCCAAAATACCACTTAAATTCTTATTCGCGTAGATCGTATTTAGACTAGAGATATTAGATAAGGTCATTTACCGCCTTCTTCTCTTGCCGTAGGCCAAGAATTATAATGTCGTCGACATAGATAAGAGCTATGTTTTGCCGTTGGTAAACACGCAAGGTTCTTCATCCGTACGGCCAATCCCTGCCTCCTTGAGCCTGGAGATCTCACTGTACCAGAGCAATGGAGACTCTCGAAGACCATACAAGGCCTTGTCAAGTTCCGCGATCATGGTTGAGCCTTCCCCAGGTTTCAAGAAATCAAGTTCTACGAAGCCTTGCGGGAGCCAGACATAGAACTCTTACGTCGGCCTGCTTCTTTTCATCGCAATCGCTCTTGAAGTGGCCGGGCTTTTTGCAGTATAAACAGAGGTTATTAGTAAAACGGTCCTCCCTCGTAGGTCTAGCTTGGCGCGTAGCGTCCAGAACCATCGGATCGCCAGCGTCAGCCTATTGGCGCTGTTGTTGGGATTGCTGATGTGTTTGGCCTTGGTAGGGTCAACTACCTAGACGTACTGAGTACAGTTTGTCCTATGCGCGCCGAACCACTTTACTACGGACGCCGCCTTACGGACGCCGTATGGCTGGCCAATCCGAATCGGGCAACTGATCATCTCCCAGCATTCACCTTGCCCCTTTAAGTATAGTTCCCTGCGGACCTGCCCAATTCTATTAGAAGGGCCATCTATATTCTAGCACTCCCCAACCTCTGTCCCCGCTACGGAAGCGACGTTCAGCTGTCGACTACGAGATCTGTTATTTTGCATTTACTTAGACTAAGACAGCGCCGGTATGAGTAGATACATGACCGTTACTGGCCCGTCTGGTGGCGATGCGCCGATACCCAGGTATCTTATAGGTACGGCCCGGTGACAGTGTCAAAACTGTCACATGACTCGCAGAACGATCCAGGCATACGGTGGCGGCGATTAGAATAGGAGAGCGTGTCTGAGGATCAGAAGCCGCAGTCTTTAAATTCCACCAAAACATAAACAACCATGTCCTCGAAAGCGGCCTACTCTTTCAGCGATTTCAGCCGTAGCAAGTTTAGATAATGAAGAAAGACGCTAAGACTCTATTAATATGAGAATATAACCGAAACCGCTAGAGCAAAAATTGTCCGGATGCAGTATGGTATACGGACATGGACATCTTATAAGTGGTCGCACGAGACGAGTCTCCTGCATCGTTATTCTGACTCCGTAGCCATTCTTCGCTTTTAATTTTGTGGCTACCAGCGACAAGAGCACACAACATTTCACCGATTTAAATCGTGGAAATGGCGAGCATTCGTAGAATATGTTCTTTAATATAGCTAAAAGCAAATCAGCCACACGGCGTCTATAAGGCGGCGTCCGTAGTAACGTGGTTCGGCGCGCATATTAATTGCCTTCTTTTAAGTATTCTCCCTGCTATAGACGCTATTGCCAAAATTATCGGAGCTAGACGTCTAGGCCCTTCGCGTGACTTCTATGCTAAGTTAGACGCCTACTTATGCTAAGAGAGCGTATAGTATTCTCGAAGTATAAAGAATAAGTATTAGCCGCTTCGAATTTATTTTCTCTTACTACCTATTAATTAAGATAGCTTAAGGATAATACGTAAAAGGCGCTATAGGGACTAGCCCTACGGTACCTATATTAGCTATAGCGGGGAGTACGCTATAGCTATCGCTAAAGACTATAGATTATAAATAGTCTAGACCCTTAAGGCGTTATATATAAGAATAGCGCCTATAAAAAGTCCTCCTTAATATAGATTATCTCTTTTATACTCTTTATATCTAACCTTAAGTATATTAAATTAGTAGGAATTCTTAATTTTATAAAAGTTTTTATTTTTATAGAACTATTAAGAGAATCCTCTTTTTAACTAATAGTAGTACTAGTATAGTACTAGTAGCGGCCTTTATAGTTATATATACTAGTAGTATTATATAGTACTAGCGCTCTTACTTAATATTTATTAGTAGGAACTACTTAATACTAATTAATTATTTTATTTATAAAGTAGTCTTTAAACCTTAATATTACGGGATAGAAATTACGTAATATATTACGTAATATCTTTCCCTTATATAGATCGTCTAGCTAAGAGAAGGAGAGATTCTCTTCTTTTCTCCCTCTTTAATTTTATTATATAATAGCTAGGTAGGGCGGATAGGTCGGCCTAGGCAGGGGGCTCGAGGTAGAAGAAAGAGAGATATAGAGGGAGACGGTACGAGATATAAGGAAAAACGCAGCTAAAGAGCGACTATAGTTAGATAAAAAGGGAGAAAAGATAAGAATCTCTCCTTCTCTTAGCTAAACGATCTATATAAGGGAAAGATATTACGTTATATATTACGTAATATATTATATAATTTCTATCCTATAATACTTAACTTAGAAATTAATAAGAATTACTTCTTTAATAAATAATACTCTTTATACTAGGTACTTAAAACTATTATATAAGATACTTTATAAATTCTAAACCTAGAAAACATTATATATTATATAAACTCTATAAAATAAAATAAAATAAAATAATATTATTAAGTAATTTAATTTTAATTTAATATAAGTAAGCTATTAATACTTTAAGTACCCCTTAGGTTCTATACTATAAATATATATATAGATACTTAGTAATTATTAGTAATATAACTAATAACTTATAGCGCTTATAAGTATAAGAAGGTATAAGTAATAAGCGTAGGATCGGGTAATTGATAACGTAAGCGGAAAGATAGGTCGAAGGAGTATAGGGTAGGATTTCGTCCGGAATTTATAATAAGTATATAAGGGGATAAATAATATATTAAAAGAATAGCGTTATAAAAGATACTTATAAACTTACTTATTATATCTACTACTCCTAGGGAAATCCTTCGTCTTTTATAGACTATTACTCGCCTACTAGTAGACTAATTAGTTAGCTTTCTAGTATATTCTATAGTGCTTAAAAAGCTCTATCTATAGTATATTTTCCGAACTTAGTAGGTGGTCTAATTATAACGTAATAGTTAACGTAAGACTATAGGTTCTAGTATAAGTAGTAGATTTTATTACGGAGTAGGTAGAGGCGTAGGCTTAGGTGCGGTCCGTTAAAAGAAGGTTAATAATCTACGAGGGGGAAAAGGAAGAGAAGTGCGGGCCTAGCCTATATAGGCGCGGAGGCCGCTTATATATAGACTTAGCCTAGACCCTAGTCTAGGCCTATATAGGGCAAAAGCCCTTATAGATTTAACTAGAATGTTCTATGCCCTACCTATTCTTGTATCGCGGATATCTTCGGAACCGCTAGGCTAAAATAGGCAATAGGGTATCCGTTCTGCTCGTAATTAACTTATGCATTTTATGCATATTTTATTTAATTAGGATAGGCTTATCTTAACCCGCTTTTCCTAAAGGAAGGTATAGATATCTAGTAGAGGTCTTTATCTTTAAGGGTTATTCCCTTAGACTATATTATAGAGCCTCTTTTTACTAGCTTATTCTATAGAGCCTCCCTATGCTTAGTATTTCTTTATAATAGTAAAATAGGAATATAAGGGTATATTCTTATATATACCTATAATAATTATAGTATCTCTATATTTAGACTAACTTATCGTAGGGTTTATATTAAAAGATTTATACTTTAAGGACTAGGCCTAGGTTATAGAGCCTATTAGCCTCCTTTAAGGTACTAACCCTAATAAGTATAGTCGTTGCTATCGATATCTTAGATTAAGGGTATAGCGCTTAGGCCTAAAGGACCTTAACTTTATTCGCCTCTATAATCTTATAGAGTAATCGCTCCCTATTTACTATCGCTACCCTTAAGGGGATATTCTTAGCGACTACTATATATATATAGTAGGTAATTATAGCCTCCGGACTAAATATAGCCTTAACCTAGCCTTAGTCCCTTTAGTAAGCTCTTACTAAGGTATTAAATATAACCGCGATATCTCTACTTTAAAGGCGCCTCGCCGCTATAGCGCTTATAGCTTTTAGGGCCGCGTTTACCGCCTTAACTATATCCTTTAGTTTATAGCTTAGGATTTTATATAGTGCCTTAGTAAGGACTACGATAATCTCGTATTTATAGCGCGGTAGGACCTATTTTACTATAGCTTTATATTAAGTCGGTCCCTTAGTCTTAGCTATAACTACGGCCTAGGTTCGCTTTAGACCCCCTAGGCCTAAAGCGATGCCTAGGCGGAGTTCTTCCTTAACTGCTTCCTTAATTACTTCCTAGATTATTATCTTAAAGCTCTTATCTATATAGAGTACCGCCGATAACGCGCTACTAGTAAGGCTCTTTACCTTAAAGAGCCGTTCGACTACTACCTATACCCTACTAAACTATACGCTTACGATAAAGCCCGCTAGTTTATTATATACTACTTTTTCTATAGGGTCGCTCGGCGCCTAAGTAAGTATTATATCGCTACTTTAGGTTTATTAACTCGCCCTATTAAGGTATATAAATTCAGGTAGCGTCTCTTCGCGCTATATACTTTAGTCGAGCCTAGTATATTAAGGGCTACTACTATATCTACCTACCCCTTAGCCTTAGCGTAATATTATTACTAAGGGTAATTAATACCGCTAAATTAATTCTTAGTATTAGTTAGTATTTTAGTCGCGATATATACCCGCTATAGGTATATATTAGTTTCGCGAAAAGTTTTTCTTTTAATATAATAGTAATCCTAAAAATCTTTTCTAGGATAATAATATCTTTAGAAATTATTACCTTTCTTTTAGAAAAGTTATATATTTTATAAGTATTTTTAGTATAGCTTATAATAATACCCTTATAAGCTCTTATTTCTAGCTTATTTAAGGGGTCTTTATTTTTATAATAAATAGTACTTTTAAAGGTCTTACTTTTCTCTAAGTCTTTTAAGGCTAAAGATTTATTTTCCTTCTTTTTTATAGGAGTTTAGAAGCCTATTTATAAGTAAGGGGTCTTATTATATAAATAGGCTGCTATTAAAATAGCTTCTCCTTATAGATATTTAGGTAGTTTTACCGTAAATAAAATAGCTTAGACTTTATTTAAAATAGTCCTATTAATCCTTTTTATTACTCCGTTTAATTCGGGAGTCCTAGGAGGGCTAGTATAATATTTAATTCCCTTTCTTAAGTAGTAGGGCTTTATTTTATATAGGAATTCTTTTACGTTATCTAAAAAGACTTCCTTTAAAGTAATATTATACCGGTTATTTTTAACTAAAGCTTTATATTCTAAGAACTTATCTAGAGCTTCTACCTTAGATTTTATTAAAGATATCTCTAAATATCTTATCCCTATATTTAAAAAGTATATAAAGGAGGTATATTTATTATAAGTAAGGGTCTTTATAGGGCCCTAAATACTAATAGTAACTCTATTAAGGTAATTATATACCTTATTAGATAGGGATTTATTCCTCTTATTAGTTAACTTTACTTTAATATAAGCCTTATATTTTTTTATTTTTATAATATCCTTCTTAAGGATAGTTATATCTTTATTATATCTTTTAAAGGTTTTTAATAAGGCTTTAGGACTTATATATCCTAGCCTTAAATACTATAAATAAAAGTTAAGGTCCTTTATATTATTCCTTATATTATTAATATTATATAGGAATGTCTTCTTTTTTAAGAAAGGAATTTCTAAAGAAAAGATATAAAGGTTATCTTACTATTTTCCTTTAAATATAATATTAGCTTAGTTATCTAGTAGTAAAATTTCCTTACTATTAATAAAGGTATAAGTATTTTTAAAATACTATTAGCTTATAATATTTACCCTTAATTCGGGTATAGAAAGGTAGTTTCTTAAGATAAATAGCCTTTTATTATTTAGAAATCTAAAAAGAAGATCTTAATAGCTTTTAATAACTATATAGGATGCCTTTCCCTAATTAACCTTAGTAAAGATAGTTCGAAAATTAATTAGGAGTTTCTTTTCTAATACTATATACTTAGTAGCACTAGTATTATATATAAAATTATAGAAATATCTATTTTCTAAGGTTTTATAAGGGATTTCCTTCTCTTTAACCTTATATATAAGGTCTTTAATTCGAGAGGAATTTAAAGGTCCTATTTACCTATTATTAAGAACGGCTTTTTTAAGGATATTTAAAGAGATATATACCTTTACTTCTTTTTTAGAGCTTTTATAACCTCTAGGGGTAAGAGGAGGAATAGAAAAATCGATTTCCGGTTCTTTATCCGTTTAATTATCGATTTCTATTTTTCCTACTTTTAATATATATAGAGAAGAGGGTTTTTTCTTCTTCTTATCGACGTAAGAGTCTAATTTAATAGGATTTCCTTTTATAGAAGGTTTTCTAGGCCTCTTAGAAGGTATTCCTTTATTTAAACTTTTTTAAATTTTTAGAAAAGCCTTTAAGGGCCTTTTTAAAGTAAAGATAGTAGTAATCTTTAACTAGATACCCTTTCTTCTTATAGTAAGTATATTATAATATAATTTTTATCTTTTTCTAAGGCTTCTTAGTAAAGAAAGCTTACTTAAAGGGATTTTCTAAAGACTTAGTCCTCTTAAATTCGTCTATAAGACTACTAGAGAGAGACTCTAGATTAAAAGCCTCTAAGTTATTTTAAAGAGCTTACGTTATATTAGTTATATAGGTAGAAAACGAGCCTAAAAGGCTATTTAAAATCTAAGCTATAATAACTACTTCTAGAATTATAATATTCTATGCTTTTAGCTCCTTAAATACCTCTTTTACCTTATTTAGGTAGCTTTCTAGGGATTTAAAATCCCTTACTAAAGTATACGAAATCTCCTACTAAAGTATTAAAAAGCTCCTTTATAGGTAGGTAATTTAAAGTAAAGGAAATAGGGTTATATAGGTTTTTTAACCTATCCTACGCCTCTTTAGTATTTATTATATACTTTATTTAGGTTAAAGGACTATCTTTAATATAAAGAAAAATTAAAGTAAGTGCTTCTTTTATCTTTAAGTAATTTCCTTACTATATAGTAGTAGAAAGATTCTCCCTAACTAAAAGAGCCTATATTTAAATAGCCTAGAAGGTATAGTTAGAACTACCCTTAAGTTTAGTAAATTCGAACTTATTCCTAGAGCCTATTTTAGAGAATTTAAGGTTATATAGTTAGTATTAGAATTTCGAAGATTTTTTAAAGTTATTACCTAACTTATAAAGAAGCCGGGCTTATAACCTATAAAAAGGTATATATAATAAGCGTAGGATCGGGTAATCGATAATATAAGTAGAAGGATCGATCGAAGGAGTATAGGGTAGGATTTCGTCCGGAATTTATAATAAGTATATAAGGGGCTAAATAATATATTAAAAGAATAGCGTTATAAAAGATACTTATAAACTTACTTATTATATCTACTACTCTTAGGAAAATCCTTTACCTTTTATAGACTAATGCTCGCCTACTAGTAGACTAATTAGTTAGCTTTCTAGTATATTCTATAGTGCTTAGAAAGTTCTATCTATAGTATATTTTCCGAACTTAGTAGGTTGTCTAACTATAACGTAATAGTTAACGTAAGACTATAGGTTTTAGTATAAGTAGTAGATTTAACTAGAATGTTCTATGCCCTACCTATTCTCGTATCGCGGATATCTTCGGAACCGCTAGGCTAAAATAGGCAATAGGATATCCGTTCTACTTATAATTATCTTATGCATTTTATTTATATTTTTGTTTATTAGGATAGGCTTATCTAGACCCGCTTTTCCTAAAGGAAGGTATAGATATCTAGTAAAGGTCTTTATCTTTAAAGGTTATTCCCTTAGACTATATTATAGAGCCTCTTTTTACTAGCTTATTCTATAAAGCCTCCCTATGCCTATTATTTCTTTATAATAGTAAAATAGGAATATAAGGGTATATTCTTATAATTAATATAGTAATTACTTAGATATATATAAGAAAGATCGGGCTTAATAACTTCCTTATTAATAGATAAGTCCTTAGTATAGTCTCGCTAATATATACCTATAGATAAAAATAAGATACTATTTACTATATAATAATTAACTATCTATTAATAATAAAGGTAAGGGAATCCCTCTTAATATAGGCCTAGGACGTAAGTAATATAAGAGTAGGCCTTTAAGGGAAAAAGATAGCGGCGCCGCTAGTATAGTAGTTCCTTTACTTAGGTAGGCTCCGTTAGTTTAACCTAGCTTAGAGGCTATATATAGATATACTAAATAATAAGACTAGGGTTATACTAGAGATAGAGCGGCCTTAACTAAAACTACCTTAGCTAACTACTTCCCTTACTAAGGCGACCTAAGAAAAGGAGAGTACTTATAATAATAAGACTATAGTATCGATTAAACTAAACCTAGACTAAGTATAAACCTCGCTACTTAAACTATAGGCTAAATAAAACTAAAAAGACCTAGCTAAGCCGGCCTTAATAGCTATAAAATAAGACCTACTATTAAAAGACTATAACTAAATAAAACCTAATTTAAAACTAAACTAAGATAGAGCTAATAACTAGCCTTTAAACTATAACCTTAGCTTAAATTATTAATAGTAACGTCTACCTTACTATTATAGCGGTAATAATAAGACCCCCTTAAGGTAGTACGCGGGGTATATATAAGGAACGGTATTCCTACTATAAATAAAGCAGCTATAATATACTCTCCCGATTATATAAGCTAATAAGTAGTATATTAATTATAGATAAAATCCTATCCTATAGAGCAAGAATCGCTCGTTATTTTACATGTTATTATGCATTAAACGGGTTGCCGGTTATTGTATAATCGGGAATCGAAGGAACAGAGCTAGCTTAGAATGCTAGCTAAGACCTCTTAAGAACACCGGCACGACCAACCTCCTTTAAACACGAATATTAGTAGAACCAAGACACTTCTAGATTCACTTAAGGTATCACGGAATTCCCTAGTCTTAGGGCTATACGGCAGCCTAAATCTGGTCCCGAAAGGTTCTTCCGTTCAGCTACAATTATCTATATAAGACAGCATGTCCGCTAGTAGATAGAAAAAGAATTATTAACTTTAACACCTCTTCTATACACTAATACATTACCAATAAATTCTATTGAAAATCCTACCTTATACTCCTTCTTCCCCTCTATTACGTAGTCTTACGTGATTCCTTAATTTCCTAAAATTCCGCTTTTACTTATATACCTTAAGAGTATAAAAAGGAGTAACCTAAGACTTATAAGGAGTATAGGGACTACTATTACTATAAGAAGACTAATAATAGCTAGCTAAGCTTAACCCTAAACCTAAACTAAAGCTAGCTTAAACGGCTAGCTTATAAGATAAGGTAATAACTAAGGTTTATACTAAGGTAAGACCTATATTAGTAGCGGTATAGAGGCGTTTACTATAGCCTATACTATAACTATAGATCTAATTAAGGTTAAGACTAGCGATAATCTTAGCTAGGACTAAACCGCGATAGTTATAAAGATACTATTAAACGAAGTTAGGAGTATTAATAGGGTCGCTAAGTAATATAAGATAGGGACGCTTTAAGGCGGGCTTAGCGATAAGAGAACTACCGGGCTATAGCTTATTATTAAAGCTAATAAAGGGCGACGAGGTAGGATCCCTTACTAGCTTTAAGGCAACTATAGGTATAAGAACGACGGCGGACTCCTTAGCCTTAGCCTTAGATAGAGCTTTAAACGCGATAGCCGCCTTACTCTTACTTTTACCCTTACCCTTCCCTTTATTAAAAAGGGCTAAGGCTAGACTAGATATAGTAAGATTAAGACTATTATTATTACTATTATAATCGTCGCTAGTAATAAAATAGAAATAGTTAGCGAGATCGTTAACTACTATAAAAGTCTTTTAAGTAACTAAGAGCGACTTAGGCTTAACCTAGGCTAAGGTCTTAATAGTATTACTAAACTTACCTAAGTACTTTTCTAAGGACTTATATATATAATAGGTATTATCTATAAAATAAGTAAAAGCTAAGGTAAGTATCTTAATATTCTTAGCGACTATAGCTAGACTAAGGGTAAACTCGCTTAACGCGCCCTTACCTTTAGCGGTAAGGGCCTTTTAACTAGCGTAAATATAAGTTTCTAAAGTAATATAGTAAAAGCGGTCTTATACTAAGCCCTTAATAAGGAAGGGGCTATTAACCTTAGACTAAGCTTAGTAAAAGGTATAAGTAGCCTCCTTATCTTAAAAGGTAATCTAAAATATAGATTAGTACTAAACTTAGACCGTACTATAGTAGGATAAGGTTACTTATTATAAGAATATACCCTTATATTCTTATTTTACTATTATAAAGAAATAATAGGTATAAGGAGGCTTTATAAAATAAGCTAGTAAAAAGAGGCTCTATAATATAGTCTAAGGAAATAACCTTTAAAGATAAAGACCTTTACTAAATATCTATACCTTCCTTTAAGAAAGGTAGGTCTAGATAAGCCTATCTTAATAAATAAAAATATATATAAAATATATAAGTTAATTATAAGTAGAACGGAGACCCTATTGCCTATTTTAGCCTAGCGGTTCTAAGGATATCTACGATACGAGAATAGGTAGGGCATAGAATATTCTAGTTAAATCTACTACTTATACTAGAACCTATAGTCTTACGTTAACTATTACGTTATAATTAAACTACCTACTAAGTTCGGAAAATATACTATAAATAGAGCTTTTTAAGCACTATAGAATATACTAGAAAGCTAACTAATTAGTCTACTAGTAGGAGAGTAATAGTCTATAAAATATAAAGGATTTCCCTAGGAGTAGTAGATATAATAAGTAAGTTTATAAGTATCTTTTATAACGCTATTCTTTTAATATATTATTTAGCGCCTTATATACTTATTATAAATTCCGGACGAAATCCTACCTTATACTCCTTCGACCGATCTTTTCGCTTACGTTATTAATTACCTAATCCTACGCTTATTACTTATATATTTTTATACCTATTTAGTAATAAGACTAATTAAAGTTAGTATAAGTAATATATACTTTAGCTTTTATAGCTAGTAAAGTTAGTAAAAAAGTATTAAAGGTAGGACTAACTTAAGATAAGACTAAGACTAGTACTTATAAAACTAGTTTTAATAGCTAGCGAAGGACTTATAAGTAAGCTTATTAGTAAGGCGCCCGATATATATAAAATATAGGATAGAGCGCTCCGATCTTACTATAGTAGCGACTTTCTTATAAGGAAGGGGTTTTAAAGGAGGCGAGCTACTACTACTTAAGTCGGCTTCTTAGTTAAATATAGCGATATAATAGTAAAGGAACTAAATATAGTACTAGTAAGATATAGGGATATAGAAATAATATAGGTAGGAAATTAAGGCCTATAATAAAGATAATAAATAAAGAGGTAAGAGGAGGTAAGAATAAAATTAAGAGGGGAGGGTAAGTATATATATATATAAGCTAAGCGCGTATAATTAGTAACTATATAATAAATAGTAAATATAGGCCGCTATACCTTTAATTAAGAAGTTATATAGCTAGATAAAAACTAAATTTCGATTAATAGAGCTAGCTAACTAAATTTCGATTAGCTAGCCCTACCTAAGAGTAACCTATACTAGTACCTAGCCCGGTAACTAGATATTACCTGCCCTACTAACTAATAGACTAATAAGCTAACGCGGCCGCGGCTATATAGTAGCGACGTAGGAGCTATAAAGAATAAAGGCGCCCGCGAGTTAGGCCCTTAAAGAGAGACTACTACCTATAACCTTAGGCCTAGGCTAGCGAGCCTAGGCCGCGGCCGCTTAAGATAGTAGCGGCTATAGCCTAAGAGGGCTTACGCTAAAATATAAATATATAAGAGAAGCCTATAGTAGCTAGTATAAATTTCCTATATATTACTATTATAACCTTATTTAAGGTAGACCTATATTAAAAAAAGGGAAGGTTTTCCCTTAAGTACCTTAGTTATCCCTTTTTATTTAATATTAAAGTTCTATATACCTCTAGCTAGGTCCTTAGTATAATCTTTATAATAACAATAATAATATATAAAATAATAAGCGATTCTTACTTTATAAAATAGGATTTTATCTATAATTAATATACTACTTATTAGCTTATATAATTAAGAGAGTATATTATAGCTACTTTATTTAAAGTAGGAAACACTATTCCTTATAGTAACCTAAAGCTTATATATATCTAAGCTAGCTACTAGCCGTTTAAGGGCGTATATAATAAAGTATACCTTTATTTAAGTAGCTAGCTAGCTAATAAGTATAAAGCTAATAGTTAGCTACCTAAGTTAATAAGCGTAGGGATAATAAAGCTAGTAGGGCTTATATAATTAATAAAAAAGTATAAGGTAGAGCTAGTAATATAAAAGGCCTAAGGCTTAATTATATAAAAGCTATTAATAAGGTAGCGCTATACTACGCTAAAGGGGGTATATTATATAAGAGTCTTTAACTATTATATATTATAAAGTAAGTAGAGGTATATATATAAGTACTATCTATAGGATAATATTAATAAGCTATATAAAGCTCTCTTATATATAGCTAGCCTATATATATATATATAGGATCTAGCCCTTTATATATAACTATATAGCTTAGGCTATAGCCTAAGCCTATAACCTATAATAGTTAAAGACTCTTATATAATGCCTTCCCTTAAGCGCGGCGTAGCGTTACCTAATTAATAGCTTTTATACTATAAGGCCTATACCGCTAGCTCTACCCTACCCTTTCCTATTAATTATACTAGCCCTACTAGCCTTATTATCCCTACGCCTATTAGCTTAAGTAGATAGAACTAAGCTCTATACTTATTAGCTAGCTAGCTATTTAAATAAGGGCGTAACTTATTATATACGCTCCTAGGTAGCTAGCGGCCGGCCTAGATATATATAAGCCTTAGGTAGCCTCCTTTACCTAAGGGTATATAAAGTAGTATCCCCCCCTTTCTTTTTCCTTTCCTTCTCCTCCTTCTTTAACTATAGTAATAATAGTAATAAGTAAGTCCCGCTCTACTTAAAGCGTTAGTTTATTCCTAGCTATATAGGCTACTTTATTAATATATACTTATAGTAATAGCTATAGTAGTAATAATAGCCTTAATAATAATAACTTTAACTAATAAGTTCTCTACCCTATAAAGTAAGAGGCTATAATCTATAATACTAACTTCTATAATAGATATATCTACCTCCCCCTCCCTTACTTCCTCCTTTTTAAAGTATATAGAGTCGTTCGTCGACGCTATACTAAGCACGGCTAACGATAGCTCCGCCGCTGCCTCTACCTCTACTACGCTAGCCGCCCTTATATCGCCCTTCTAAGTAACGACGCTATCCCCGCCGCCGGCTAAAACGCCCGGCCCCTCTACCCCCGCCTCCGCCTCTACTACCCCTATAAGTCTACTACCTAGCGAGCATAGTAGCTATTTTCCGCTAACTTCTTAAAGTATAAACGCTAAGTATAGGCTAGAGCCGCTTACGCGGCCCCCTATATACGGTACGCGTTATAAGAGCTCCCTTACGCTAACTAAGTTAAGCGCCGCCGTAGCGGTAGTTATTACTTGTACGCGCGTACTAGCCGCGCCTATAAAGCAGCGCCTCCTATCTTACTTACTATAGCGTCGGCTTAGAAGGCTAGCGCGTATAGGTAGGTATAGGGGGCTACTAAGAAGCGCCTTACCGCCGCCGCCGCCGCCTACTATAATCTCCGCGCCCTTAAGCGCTAGGGCCTTATCCTTAAGTAAGTTCCTCTCTTCTAGCTCTTTTACTTTTACTATTAACTCTCTTAGTACTAAGGATACTAGCTCTATCGCCCTATCGGCGGTCCCCTTAGCTATGCCCGCCGCCGCCCCCGCTACTACTACTAGCTAGGCACCCCCGGCCCTTAAAGCCCCTAGAGCCGCCGCTACCGCTAACTAGCTCGCGGGCCTAAAGGGCTACCTAAGCGCCTTAGAGAGCGCCGCCGCCGCTAATAAGGTAAAGGAGGACGATAAGGATAAGGATAAGGATAATAATAAGGATAAAGAGTAGGTCTAGGTAGTCTAAGAGCTCTACCTTAAAATAAACGCTATTTTTATCTCTACTTATATTATTACGCTTACGTTATTATAACTACTTACTCCGCTTTACCTACTTTATAGTCCTAGCTTAAGCTACTATCGGTAGTCTATTAATTTATTATTCTTATTTACTATTTTAAATAAGGCTTTAAACTTATTAAGGGCTATAGTTCTTATAAACTTATATATAGGTTCCTATATAGGGTTAAGATACCCGCGCTACTTAATAAGGACCTTTTAGCGTTTCCTTTTACTAACCTTTTTTTAGCGCGCGGCTTATATCTCTTTAACCTTAAACTTATACTCTCCCTTTACCTTAATTATAAGTAGTTAAGCGTCCGCTACTTTTTATTTAAGTAGTAGGTTAAAGGAGGCTTTATAAAAAAGGTCTATATTAATCTTATTATAAACCCCTATTAAGAAACTATTAAGCTCTATAACTTATAAGCTAATAACCCTCTATACTATAAACTTTATATATAGTTAGTTAAGCTTCTTCTTTAGCCGTACTAACTTATAGTTATAAAGGTCTAGCTATACCTTATCTCTTACTATAAACCTACTTACTAGGGCCCTAGTCTTATTAGCGTACCGCTCTTAATCTTATACCGCGGCGGCTATCCTAGATTAGTAATAATTTATAGTCTCTTATAGCTTTTATATAAATATAAAAGCGCGGCTTTCTAGTAATAAATTACTATACTACTCCGCTATTATATTTATAGTAAAGGGAACTAGTAAGGGTAGTTTAAAGCTATATATTATAGAGAAAGGGGCTATCTTAATAAAGGTATATAGTCTACTATTTAACGTAAGTTAGGCCGCGGAGAGCTACTAGTATTAATTTACTTAGTTATAAGCTATAATAGCCTATAAGTAAGCCTACGCCTCTTAGTTAACCCTCTTAGGCCCTCTATTAGTCTATAGGTAATATATTATACTAAGTAGCTATATAATCTAAAGTAGCTAATATAGGTACTACTAAAAGCGGCTAGTTTAATTCGATCCCTTATTACTTATAATAAAGGCTAGCTAGCTATATAAGCGGGCCTAGTACTATAAGAAGCGCTTTATATAAAACTCTATATTTATAGATAGTATTAGCTTTAATATTATAGACTTACTAAGTCGGTCTTTAATTACCTATATATAGCGGTTACCGCCCTTTATAAGTAAGAGGTCCGTTATAAAGTTTATTTATATATACGTATAAAACCGGTTAGGTACTAGAAGCTACTTAAGTAGCCCTTTAAGCTACGCTCGCTAAATCTTAGTATAGCTATAGATATTATAGTTATAGAGAAAGCGGCGAACGTAGTACTATAAGAGGGGCTAGTAAAAATCCCTTATAAGGCCTACTACTATACCTTACCTACCTAGGTAGCCTACGATACTAGAGTTATAAATAAGCTAGACTAGCTTCCCTTAGAGCTCGTTCTATTTATCTAGCTCTAGCGGTCTATCTTTCTCCTTAGCTTCTATAGTATATAGCGCGCCCGGTACTTATAGTCTCCCCCGCTAACGTAGATGCCCTTATAGGTCGATATAATAATTAGCTACTTATACCTTTAGCTTTAGCTTTAGATCGAGGTATTAAGCGCTAAACTTAACGGCGTAATATATACTCTTATAGGTATAGTCTAGAAACGATATCCTATCCTATAAGCGCTAAAAGACCTTATCTTAGAATACCTATACTATACGCGCCCCTAGGCTAGTCTATCCCTCCTTACTAAGCTAAGGCAAAGGTATAAGGGAAGGCTTATTTATTAGCTCCGCGCCTTCCTTTACTAAGGAAGCTCTTATATAAGTCTATAGCGCTTCTTATAGGATAAGCTATAGATCTTAGGCCTTAATATCTACTCTTATTAGCCGGTCTTAATCTCTCTAGGAAAGCGTATCTAGGACTATAAAGTCCTACCCTAGCCGGTACTTAATCGAGAAGTTAAAGTATAAGAGATACTCCGCTTAGCGGGCTTACCGCTCTAAGAGGTACTAGCGGGTTATAAAGTACTTAAGGTTCTTATAGTCTATAAGAACCTTAAAGCTCTTATAGCTCTAGAGCTCTACTTACTATTACTTAAGGTAGCTAATAATCGCTAGTATCTCTTTATTATAAATAGCGTAATTCTACTTTACTAGAGTTAGCTTATAGGAGTAGAACGCTATTAGTTACTTCCGCCTATCTACCTTTTAAGAGAGCGTTCCTTTAAGTGCCTAGCCGCTATAGTTTACTTCGATTAATATAGACTAGTCGAAGTCTTACTAAAATAGTACTAGGGCTTATAAGAATAGGTCCTTAAGCGTATAGAACGCTCCTTCTTATATAAGCCTTTAATAAAAGGCAGTCTATTTCCTAGTAATCTTATTTAAGGACTTATAATATAAGAGAAGCCCTTAATAAATATCCTATAATAGTTCGCGAACTTAAGGAAGCTCTATATACCTATCTATATAGTTAGGGCCGCTTAGTCCTAGATTGCCTAGATCTTTATAGGATCCGCCTATATACCTACGCTTATATAGATAATAAAGCCTAAGTACTTAACCCTTTTAACCCTAAATTCGTACTTATCTAAGTCGAGGTAAAGCCTATAAAGTTAAAGGCGCTCTAAGACCCTTTATACTTTCTATATATAGTCTTTATAAGAGCCGCTTATATAGATAAGGATATTATTTATATATATAAAGGCGAACTTATTAAGGAAGTTTTAAAGTATATTATTAATATAACGCTAAAAGGTAGCGGGCGCTCTTAAGAGAGTAAAGGGCGTTATAAGCTACTTAAATAAGCTATAGCGTATATAGAACGCTGTCTTTTACTCGTTACCCTTTAAGATTTATACCTTATAAAACGCTTATTTTATATCTAGCTTTATAAATTACTTTGCCTTTAAAAGGTTATAGAGCGTATCTAAGATTAAGGGTAAGGGGTAGTAGTCTAGCCTTATAATTACGTTTAAAGCCCTATAGTTATAATAAAACTATATCCCGCCCTTTAGTTTATATATAAATAGGACTAGCGCTCTTACTTTAAAGCTACTTACTTAAATAAAACCCTTATTTAAGAGGTCCCTTAGTATCTTCTTTAGTACTAGTAGCTTTATATATAATATATTATATAGCGGTCTAAATAGTATAAGTAGTTCCTACCCCTTTTTATTAGTATAAAGTACGATCTTATAGTCTACCCCTAGCTTATATAAGTTAAGCTTATTTACTTCCTAGGACTTAAATAGTAGTAGGAGGTTATAAAAGCGCTCCGGTATTTACTACTATAGCTTAAAGGGCGACTTTAGCTTCTTTATTTAAAGGGCCTTATCGATATCTACTAGGCTAACTATATAGACCGCTATATTAGCCGCTGCCCGGCCTTGCCCCCGCTTTACTTATTATATAGTTCCTATAAAGATAAAGGTAAGGACTTCTTATACTTAGTATAAAGCTCGCACGCTTAGTCCTATGCCTATAAAACTATTATTATAGCGGACCTACTATTATATAGGACTAAACTATAGCTTCTTTTAATATAGAACTAAGTATAACTCTATATATAATAACTAGGGTTTCCTAAGGATTAAGGGAAACTTTAGTTAAGGGATTATATAGGCGACGATAAGCTTATAGTAACTATCGACCTTTATAGCTAGCTATATAATACCCTTAATTACTATACCCTCTATCGCGCTTAAGGCGCCCTTTACTCGCCTTAGGGCGGTCTTTTCTACTAGTACTTATATCTCTTATATAAACGCCTTATTAACTATAGCGTAGTACTAATAGCCCTCGTTTATAAGGGCGGTAATAAGTAAGGAGTTATTAATTATAACCTATATTAAAGTAAGCTCCTCTTTTATATAGGCGGATAATTCCTCCTTCTCCTTTACTAGTACTAGTAATTAAGGCTTTATAGCCTGTCTTTACTCTAGAGCTCCTCTTTTTCTTCTAGGCCTAGGGGGGCGGAGTCTTCCTTATCGTCTAAGGTAAAGAGCGGTTCTATCTTCGCTACTTAAACCGCTATAGGCCGCTTAGCTAAAAGGAAGGGGCATTTTAATATAAAGTACGTAGATATTTTATAATATAAGTAGCGGCCGTTAGCTTTCCTTTTCTTAATTTCCTCGCTTATTACCTATTTTGCCCGCTACTTAAAGTATAGGGCGGTATAAGGGGTAGTTAATAGCGTCTTCTTACTACGTTTAGCCCGGTCTATATAGGTAGCCGATATTAAGGTATCCCTATCTATATTAATAGCTAGTTATTTATCTTATAGAGGGGCGGTAATCCCGTCGCTACTATATAGCGTGCGATTATAGAGCTTTTAAAAACATAGCGTTTACTTATAGCCCTAAGCTACCTTTATTAACCGGCTTACGTACTCGCTATAGTTAGTAGGTATAATTATAAGGATAAGTAGCTCTTATAGGGCCGGCGTAATCGAATTCTATAGCTATATAAGCTTCGCGCTATCTTCTTATACTATAGTCCCTACTACTAATAAGAGCGTCTCTTTAAAATCGGGAAGGAATTTACTAAAGGTTTATCTATCTCTCTACTTAAAGGTCTATAGCCTATCTTACGCTTTCTCCTACTCTTATACGTTGCCGAATATATATATAAGGTATTTAAAGAAGTCTTATGGGTTACGTCTACCCTTAAGGCCGCCCTTATCTTAGAATCTAGAGATCTATTATATTTAAGGCTTTAGTAGCGTATAGAAGAGCGAATACTACGCTATATTACGATAGCTATTTAGGCCCTATTTCTTATTAGTTATAAACTTTATCTATAGCCGGCTTAAGAAGAAGTAAAAGGACTCTAGCTTACTATCCTAAGTTAGCTAAAGGAGCGGCTTTTACGTTAGTAGTATCGCTACTATAACTAGCGTTATAGAGGTCGTAGGGGTTAAAGCTAGTCTCGTAGATAGCTCCCTTAGTATAGCGAGAACCTTATCTTTCTCGCTAGCCGTCGCGCTTTTAATCGCTTTTAGGATAGCTACGATACTTCTTATTTATCTAAAGAGGGGCGGAGTACTTCCTTAAAAGGAAGGCGCCCTTTCTAGAGAGATATCTATTAAATCTATTAATTAATAGCTTATACTATTATAGAGTAGGTAGAGGCGTATATATAAGTGCCGTTTATAGGATAATATTAATAAGCTATATAGAGCTCTCTTATATACGGCTAGCCTATATATATATATATAGGATCTAGCCCTCTATATATAACTATATAGCTTAGGCTATAGCCTAAGCCTATAACCTATAATAGTTAAAGACTCTTATATTATAAGTTATAAGTTTAAACTATAGCTTAAGCTATATAGTTATATATAAAGGGCTAGATCTATCGCGAAGCGTAGCCTAATTTCGTAGTTCTCGGAGATATCCCTTAGTAAGAGGGACCTAGGAAGCTAAAAAACAGGTTTTAAAGAAGGAGCTAAAAAGAGGTATAGAGAGGAGGGTAGGGGTAAGAGGGGAAGCAGAAGTAGCGATAGCTTCCTATAGAGGTAGCGAGAGATAAGACGGATATACCGGCAATAGCTAGAAAGGAGGGGAAAAACTAGTAAAAAGCTCGGTAGTTAAAGGGATATTAGTAGCTTCTTTAAGTAGGATCTTCTTTATTAATTAAGATGCTAGACGGGTATAAAGAGGGGCGTTAGATAGAAGAAAGAAGGATAATTAAGGCAATATAACAATTACTTCCCTACCTTTATTGCTGCCCCTATAAGAATTAAATCCCTCTGCCCTGCCTATCCGACCCCTTACTTTTAATTTCACCCTCGTGCATTTTATATATACTTCTCGCAACTCTCTTCGCGAGAGTTATAAGCCCGGGAGGAATAGAATTCCTATACCTTCCGGCTGCTATAAAAGGCACCTTTCTTATATCCCTCGTAGCTTCCTTTTACCCCTCTTACTAGAAAAGCCGATTTTTAACCGACTTTTCTACCCTTCCCCGCAACGATAACGAAAACCGACTCCTCTACCGTCCCTACGGTCCGTAGGACGATTCTTATAGAGCCCTAAGATTAGGATAAGTAGGTAAAGGAGCTACGGGCTCGTGTAGACAGAACCATCTATAATTTAGTCTTCTCTAATAAGCAGGACCCTCTCGAGCCCCCTCTTTGTCCTAGGGCAACGGACTTTATAGAGGGAGCTTCTCTCTTCTCCGAGCTAACCTCTATATAATAGAGAGCTTTTTCTGCTACCTTAGGCGACTACGAGAGTCACCGAAAGGAATACCTTTACGAGACGAAGCTACTAACGGCTGCTCGTACGGCGATAACGGAATCCGTTAGTGCCGTAAAGCTAATCACTCTTCGAGAGGAAGAGACTCCTAGGCAGTAGCTTTTAAAGCTCGAGACCTCGATAGCTCCCTCGAGGGGCTATATAACTAACCGGATTAGGAAGACCTATACGGCCTACCTAGGAGCCTTTTCTGCTAGGAACCTACTAGCTTCTTCGTAGCTAGCTAAGTAGGAAGAAATCCTCGAGGAAGCTAACTAATACTTCCTTATAGAAGCTCTTTCCGGCTAGTAGCTACGGGATATATCTCTGCTAATAAAGCCTATTAGTAATGGTTACTCGACTATCTTTCGAGAAGCTAGCCGGGAACTAGACGAAGAGGCTGCTAGAGTACAACAGCAAGCAGTCTTATTCCTTCGAGGCCAGCACTCGACCTAGACGGTTCGACCTATAGCCCCTATTGCTGCGGCTCCCGCTGCTGCTGCTGCGGCTGTTGCCCCTTCGGCTCCTCCTCCCTCGAGAGCCTCAACGCCGTCGTTAATTACAGCTGCGGCCCCGGCCCCGGCTACGAATCTTGCCCCGGGCCCGGCACCGGTCCCGTTAGTTAGACCGGCCCGACTAGTCCCCTAATAGACCTTTTAGTCCGTTAGTCGAAAAATCATAGAACTAGTCGAAATCGAACCTCGTTAAAATTAGCAATAAGGGGTAAAAAGGGGAGGTTTTTAAGCAGACCTTCTAGATCGGGACGAGGATTCCTCGAAGAAATAGAAGACTAGACGATAAAACGGCTGCTTAGCCTATAAATCCCTAGGCCATCGATTATTATAATGCTAGTAGGTCTTCGAGGAAAACCGACCTAAAGGATTTAACCCTTTAAAGAAGCTATAAGAAACGATATAATAGTCTCTTAAGGAGGACCCCTCGTTGTAGAAGAAAATAGACGAGATTCGGGTTACTAAGAAATAGCAACTAATAACGCCGCTGCCCTTATTCGAGCCGTAAATTTAAGGAAAAATCGTTAGTATAGTAAATCCGGCCTTCGTCTTCCCTACGGATTAATAAGGCTAAGACCAACCGTTAGAGCCCTCCGATTATCCCCTACGAAAATCAGCTATCCTTAACTCTAGTGCTTCCCTCGATATCTATAATATACTCTTACGATTCCGGTCCTTTAAGAAGGCACGGAGGGAATACCTTATTGCCGGGGAATTAACCGTACGGATAGAGGGATACGGAAGGGTAAATTTCACGATAAAATTACCTAATAGATCTATATGAATTCTTCGACGAAAAAGGGTAGCTTTTTGCCCTTGATTTTTAACGAGCTTGATTTCCTTTTGCCTTCTTCGAAAGGAAGGAATCTTCTAGGATACGACGTCTAAGCCTACGAGGCTAGTCTAGAAGAATCAGACTATTAGGCTTATCGAGGAAAAATTCGGTTAATTTGTTCTTAAATTCCGACCTATCCTTAGGAAGGAACTACTCGAGAAGTTAGCTTTCCCTGCTAGGAGGGTAGGATCTAAGGACCCTCTTCTAGCAGCCTAAGGAGACGGTCTTCTTTAGCACGCACGACTTAGTTACCGGGCCCCCTAGCTTTATATAAGCTAGGTCAACAATAAGGCGTACGAATAAGGGGCCTAAAGACCGTCGAATGCGAATACTACGGCTAGGAAAGACTAGGAGACGAATTTCAGACGAACGCCTTTACGGCCGGACTAGCCGTGTAAGGAAATTTAGGTCGATTAGACCGACGTCTCTAGGGATTAGGAAAGCTTCGTTAGGGTAATGTTTTTCATAGACGCTTTTTTAGGGATAGTTTTCCCCTATTTCTTACGGACCTACCTAAGTAAGTATAACTAGTCCGCCCTCCGGGACTTCGTTAACTAGATAAATTCCTACTTTAGCTATAAGGTAAAAAAGATACGGTCTAACGGAGAGCTATTTACGAAAGATATCTTAAAGTAGCTTCGAAAAAGGGGCATTTTACCCCTCCCGTTAGCACCGAATACCTAGGCCTAGAACGGAGGGGCAGAAAGATTAAGGGGTGCTATAATAGAAAGGGCCTGCACGATAAGCCTTGCTATAAGGCTTCTATACGACCTTTAAAGGGAAGTCGTTAAGACCGCCTATTACCTATAGAACCGGACCCCGAGAGACCTAAAGGACCCTAGGGGACTAAACTAAGGAATAGACTAGAAATCCCCCCTCGAGCTCTTTACGAAGAAGAGGGCCTCGCTAGCCTACCTTCGTGCCTACGGCTGTAAGGCATACGCAATAACTGCCGATATATAGCTAAAAAGGAAGAAGAAAAGAAAGCTTGATCCTAGAGCCTTTATTAGTTACCTCGTTAGTTATAATTCTACGAATATCTTCTAGATCTAGATTCCTCTTCTACGGAAGGTTATTTCGACTAGGGATATAATTTTCGACGAATTTAGCTTCTTTAACAGAAAGAGGGATTAATAGCCCCTCTTACTCTCTTAACGTTAGCTAATTTAGAAGATTTAAATCCCCCCTTCCTAATAGTCTTAAGAAGAGGTCCTAGACGAGGAAACGGAAGAAGAAACCGACGTCGAAGTAGTAGAGGATAACGCCGACTTTAAGGAAGAAGAAGAAGAGGAAGCTGCTAGATTAGATGATCTAGACAAAGAAGGAGACTATAGGAAAGCGGTAGAGCTAGAATACGCCTGCCTACCTACGCCTCCTCTTACGGAAGAAGAAGATCTAGAAGCAGCTTTCTTAGTTAGTCTTCCCGTCTCGACCCCTAAGGGGGTAGGAAAGGCACCTCTCTCGAAGGATTACCCGGCTGCCTTTTTATCCCTGCTTCGAGAAGCAAAGGAAGGTATAGGGCCCGATACGAAAGAAGACTAGTTTCTCCCCTATTTCGATCGTTTTTCCGACTTCTACCTAACGCTAATAGAAGACGGTTCCTACGGAGCGTTTATAGTAGGCCGGCTTTTTAAGCTAGTATTAGTAAGGAAGGTATATAAAAGAGACCTCCTAGACCCACTAGTAAACTAAAAGCAGCTAGAAAGACACCCCTTTAGAGACTAGTTTTTCTAGGCCTAGAAAGACTACCTAGCCTTACACGAAGAGATAGGGTCTTTTAAAGAGGTCCTTAAGGAAAAAGCAAGAGGAAAATAGGTCCTTAGCTATAAGTAGGTCTTTATCTATAAGACTAATAAACACGGCTTCCTTTAAAAGTGCAAGGCCCGGCTAGTTATCTACGGGAACTAATAGGAAAAAGGGGATCTACCTACTAGGGCAACCACCCTAGCAGGGATGTCTTTTCGGACCCTTATAGCTATAGCAGTAGAATTCGACCTCGAGCTCGATTAAATAGATATAGTTAACGCCTTTATTAACTGCCTACTTAAGGAAGAAGAAGTTATCTATATACGACTTCCTCCTAGTTTCTAATAACTAGGAAAGGTTCTACGGCTTAGGAAAGCTCTATACGGACTATAAAGATTACCCCTTCTTTAGTAATAGCATTTAATAGGTTCCCTCGAAGCCCTAGGCTTTACGAAAGTCCCTTAGGAACTATATATAATATAGAAGGGTAAAATCACGGTCTTCTTCTACGTCGATAATATTATCTAGGTATACCCGAAAGAGGAAGAAGCTATTATAAGGGAGGCTATACATAGCCTATAATAAAGGTATAAGATAACCTAGCTAAGGGAGCTAAAGTAGTTCCTAGGGATATAAATCCTTTAGAATAGGTCCTAATAGACTATCTAGCTTACCTAAGACGCCTATATCGATAAGGTCGCTTATAAATTCCTCCTTAATTCCCTCGATAAGAAGCTTCCCTCTACGCCTATATTAGACGAAGAGCTTTTACCTAATCCGTCCTTTTAAGCTAGGGAGCAAGAGAAACACTAATATTAATAGAAGGTAGGCTCCTTGCTTTTTTTAGCTATTTCTACTAGACCGGATATCTCTTTTACGGTCTCCTGGCTAGCTAGGTATAACTAGAATCTTAGCCCTAGGTATTAAGAAGTAGTAGATAGAGCAATCCTTTATCTCTATTTAACGAGATTATATAGTCTACGCCTAGGAGGGCAGGGAAGGAAATAAGCTACCGAAATCTTCCTTTATTCGAGCGATTCGTCCTTTATAGACAATTCCTTAGATAGAAAGAGCTTATAAGGGTATATTATATCCCTTTTTAGAGGAACTATTGCTTAGAGAGCTTCGAAGTAAGCTACCGTTACTATATTAAGTACGGAGGCAGAGCTACTAGCTCTTTTAGAAGCGTTAAAAGAAGCGATTTTCCTTAGCCGGCTACTAATATCGTTACGACTATAAATTCCGTCCCCGTTAGCTATAGAATGCGATAACACGTAGACTATACGGATTCTTACGGAGGAAAATAGTAAGCTGTCGACCCGGCTACGGCATATCGATATCTACTAGCATTAGTTACGCTAAGAGGTCTAAAGGGGACTTATTTCCGTCCGTTAGGTTCTAACGGCATTAATAAAAGCCGACGGTCTTACGAAGCCCCTACCAAAGTAGAAGCTAGCTGTCTTTTTATAGTAAATTAGGCTAGAAGACGTTCGAGAGAAGCTATCCTTAGAAGCCCGCCTTAAGAGTCTACGAGAGGAGCTAATAGCACGTAGGAGGAAGGAGACGTCTATAGCCGAAGAGAGGAATTAGGACTTGTCCTAAAGGAGGGCCCCTAGCTTAATTAGGACTTATTCTTCTTAAAGGCCCCCTTTTTAGGGACTTGTCCTTAGAGAAGCCCCCCTTTCTTATAGGACTTAATTTCCTCCTTAAGGCCCCTTTTCCTAAAGTAGGTCTAAAAGAGCCCGGGGCTAAAACCCGGATTTCTTAAGTAAGGGATAAGTGTAGACTAAGACCTCCTCTATACGCTTACTAGCCTAGGTATTTAGCTTTACCCTTTCTATAAGGGCAGCCTATAGCTAAGGGGGTATATCGCGAAGCGTGGCCTGATTTCGTAGTTCTCGGAGATATCCCTTAGTAAGAGGGACCTAGGAAGCTAAAAAACAGGTTTTAAAGAAGGAGCTAAAAAGAGGTGTAGAGAGGAGGGTGGGGGCAAGAGGGGAAGCAGAAGTAGCGATAGCTTCCTATAGAGGTAGCGAGAGATAAGACGGATATGCCGGCAACGGCTAGAAAGGAGGGGAAAACCCGGCAAAAAGCTCGGTAGTTAAAGGGATATTAGTAGCTTCTTTAAGCAGGATCTTCTTTATTAATTGAGATGCTAGACGGGTATAAAGAGGGGCGTTAGATAGAGGAAAGAAGGATAATTAAGGCAATATAACAATCACTTCCCTACCTTTATTGCTGCCCCCGTAAGAATTAAATCCCTTTGCCCTGCCTATCCGACCCCTTACTTTTAATTTCACCCTCGTGCATTTTATATATACTTCTTATATCTCTCTTCGCGAGAAGATCCTATATATATATATATAAGCTAGCTATTAAGAGAGCTTTATATAGCTTATTAATATTATTCTATAAACGGTACCTATATATACGCCTCTACTTACTTTATAATAAGGACCTATTAAAGGTATCTAAGAAAGCTAGTTATTCTTAATAGCTAGAAACTATAGCTTATTCTCCTTAAGTAGAAACTAACTACTTACTTTATATTTACTTTAAGTTAATATTTAACCTAGCTCTCTATAGTTAGTAAGGTAGATTATCTTACTAAATAATATAGTATCTTATTATAACCTTAACTTTTAGCTTTAACTATAGTAATATAAGTATATATAAAGGTACTTTTAGTATATTTCTCTTAATATAATAATATCCTAACTATAATAATTATAATAATAAACTAAAGAGTATTACTATAGCCTAGGTTAATTTAATAGTAGCTATAGTATATACTTAAAGATATACTTATAGTAATAGTAATAGTAGTAGCTAGATTAAGATAAAGGGTTTTAAAAGAGATAAAGAAAAAAAGAAAGTACTAAGTAAGATAAGGTAAATATAAAGGAGTATTACTATTTATATATATATATCTCTCTATTTATATAAACGCCTTATTTTTAAGATATATACTAATACTAGCCCGCTCTACTTATTTATACCGCGCCTATATAGTAAGTAGCGGTACCGCTTAAATGCCCGCGCCTAAGCCCGCCTATATATATATACTATATATATATATAAGATCCTACCTATATTCTATATATATATACTAAATTTAAAGCTATCGCCGCTACTATAATAGAACCCTTTCTCTCCCTCCTTAATATACCTATACTACCTTAAGGCGATAATAAATCTTATAATACTAACGAGGAACGTAAAGATACTATCCCGCCCTTACTACTATTTCTAAGCTTCGAAACCTACGATAAAGTATATAACTTTATTTAAGGCTTCCTTTATAAGAACGGTGCTACTATTATTAAGCGGTTAAGCTTATATAAGCGAGATATTAATAGGATCTCCCTTATAACCTAAGTCCTCTTTATATATAATTATAGCCTATAGTAAGCTTCTACTAGTATAGGGCTATATAAGCCGTCTACTTAGAAGCTTAACTACCCTTTCCGCCTTATTATAATAGCTTTATATAACGAGGAAGAAGGAGCTTAGTAGTAGACTTTTTAAGTTACTAAGGGCTACTATAACTATAGGCTATCTCTTAATCCCTTAGCGTATAATATTTATTACTAACGGACTATAATATAGTAAGCTCTTAAGTAAAACCTCTCTTAATATAAAGCGCTACTAGCTTAAGAGATATTAAATATTTTACGTAAGGCTAAGCCTTTTATTTTTATATCTAAGATATCGATAACGATCGCTAAAAGATTTATTTTACCGCTCTTAGAGATATAATAGTAATATATACGTTCTTATAGTATCTTTAAGCTAGCAATCTTCCTTATTATATTAAATTCGACCTATATAATAAAAATAAGATTTAAGGTATATTATAGACCTACCTATAGTATTAAAAGATATAAAAACGTTTCCTTAAGGTTCTTAGTATTAATAATATATATAAGATAAACCGCTTTAAGCTCTTTCTTTTTTAAGTTACTAAGGTTACTAACTAAAAGTCTTTAGTAAACTTCGCCTTTAGCTTTATTAATATAAAGAAAGAAGAGGGATATTAATAGCTTTATAAGTCTCTTAATAAGCTTTATAGGTATTATAAAGTAAGTAAAGGTATATATATAGGTACTATTTATAGGATAATATTAATAAGCTATATAGAGCTCTTTTATACGCGGCTAGCCCGCCCTTATATATATAGGATCTAGCCCTCTATACGTAACTATATAGCTTAGGCTATAGCCTAAGCCTATTACTTATAATAGTTAAAAACTCTTATATAATACCCTCCCTTAAGCGCGGTATAGGGCTACCTTATTAACGGCTCCTATATAATTAGGCCTATACCGCTAGCTCTTCCCTACCCTTTCCTATTAATTAAGCTGGCCCTACTAGCCCTATTATCCCCGCGCCCGTTAGCCTAGGTAGCCGGAACCTAGCTTTATACTCGTCGGCTAGCTAGCCGTTTAAATAAGAGCGTAACCTATTATATACGCCCTTAGGTAGCTAGCGGCTAGTCTAGACCTACGTAAGCCTTAGGTTACCCGTCCCCTCTACCTTAGGTAGTATCCTCTACTAAGGGGTATATAAAGTAGTATCCCCCCCTTCCCTTTTTCTTTCCCTCTTTCCCTTCTTTAACTGTAGTAGTAGTATTAATAGGTAAGTTCTACTCTACTTAGGGCGTTAGTCTATTCCTAGCTATATAGGCCGCTCTATTAATATATACTTATAGTAGTAGTAATAGTAGTAATAATAGCCTTAATAATAATAATAACTTTAACTAGTAAGTTCCGCGCCCTACTAAGTAGGAGGCTATATTCTATTATACTAACTTCCGCGATAGATATATCTACCTCTCCCTCTCTTACCTCCTCTTTCTTAGAGCGTATAGAGTTATTTATTAACGCTATACTAGCCGCGGCCGACGATAACTCCGCCGCTACCGCCGCTCCTACCCGCGCCGCTACTACCGCTCTTACCGCCGCCGCCGCCGCCTCTACTACGCTATTCGCCCTTACGTCGCCCTTTAAGGTAACGACGCCGTCCCCGCCGCTACCTATAACGCCCGGCCCCTTAGCCCCCGCCTCCGTCTCCGCTACCCCTATAAGTCCGTAGTTAGGTAAGCGTAATAGATATTATCCGCTAACCTCCTATAATATAAGCGCTAAGTATAGGCCGGCGCCGCCTACTTAGCCCCTTATATATATTATACGTCGTAGGAGCTCGACTACTCCGACTAGGCTAGGCGCCGCCGCGGCGGTAGCTACTATTAGTACGCGTACGCCGGCCGCGCCTATAAGGCGGCGCCTCCCGTCTTACTTACTATAGCGTCGGCTTAAAAGGCCGGCTTATACGGGTAAGCGCGGGGGGCTACTAAGAAGTACCTTACCGCCGCCGCCGCCGCCTACTATAACCTCCGCGCCCTTAAGTAATAGGGCCTTATACCTAAGTAGGTCCTTACTCCTCTACTCCCTTACTTCCGCTTTTAACGTACCTAGCGCTAAGGATACTGCCTCCGTCGCCCTATTAGCGGTCCCCTTAGCCGTGCCCGCTACCGCTACCGCCGCTACCCCTACCGCCGCTGCTAGCCGCCGCCCCTTTACCCTTAGAGCCGCCGCTGCCGCTAACTAGCTTACGAGCTTAAAGGGCTGCCTTAGCGCCCTAAAGACCGCCGCCGCTATTAATAAGAAGGAGGAGGCTAATAAGGACAACGATAATAAAGATAATAATAAGGGTAACGATAACGATAAGGAATAGGCTTAGGTAGTTTAAGGGCTCCGCCTTATAATAAACGCTATTTTTATCTCTACTTATACTATTATACTTATATTACCTATATTACTATAACTACCCCCTTTACTTTACTTACTTTATAGTCCTAGCCTAGGCCGCTATTAATAGTTTACTAGTCTATTATTCTTATCTATTAGTCTATATAGGGCCTTAAACTTATTAAGGGCTATAGCTCTTATAAACTTATATATAGGTTCCTATATAGGGTTAAGGTACCCGCGCTACTTAATAAGAACCTCCTAGCGTTTCCCTTAGCTTACCTTCTTTTAGCGTATAGCTTATATCTCTTTAACCTCGAATTTATTATCCCCTTCTATCTTAAATATAGGCGGTTAAGCGTCCGCTACTTCTTATTTAAGTAGCGGGTTAAAGGAGGCTTAGTAAAGGAGGTTAACGTTAACCTTATTATAGACCCCTATTAAGAGACTATCGAGCTTAACTACCTATAGGCTAATAACCCTCTATACTATAAACTTTATATATAGCTAGTCTAGCTTCTTTTTTAGTCGCGCTAACTTATAGTTATAGAGGTTAAGCTATACTTTATCTCTTACTATAAACCTATCCGCTAGCGCCTTAGTCTTATTAGCGTGCTGCTCTTAATCCTACGCTATAGTAGCTATCGTAGATTAATAGTATTCTATAGTTTCTTATAGCTTCTATATAAACGCGGAAGCGCGGCTCTTTAGTAACGTACTACTATACTACTCCGCTACTATATCCGCGGTAAATAGGATTAAGGAGGGCGGCTTAAAGCTATATATTACAAAGAAGGGGGCTATCTTAATAAAGGTTTACGGTTTACTATTTAGCGCGAGCTAGGTAGTAGGGAGCTAGCGGTCTTAGTCCGCTTAGTTATAGGCTATAACTATATATAGGTACGCCTATACTTCTTAGTTAACCCTCTTAGGTCCCCTATTAGTCTATAAGTAATAAGCTATACTAAGTAGCTATATAATCTAAAGTAGCCGGTATAAGTACTACTAAAAGCGGCTAGTTTAGTTCGACCCTTTATTACTTATAATAGAGGCTAGCTAGCTATATAAGCGGGCTTAGTATTAAAGGAAGCGCTCTACGTAAGCTTTTATATTTATAAATAGTATTAGCTTTAGTACTATTAATTTACTAAGTCGGTCCTTAATTACCTATATATAGCGGTTACCGCCTTCTATAAGCGGGAGGTCTATTATAAAGTCTATCTATATATATATATAGAACCGGTTTAGTATTAAAAGCTACTTTAGTAGCCCCTTAAGCTACGCCCTTTAGATCTTCGTATAGCTATAGATATTATAGTTACGGAGAAAGTAATAAACGTAGTACTATAGGAGGGGCTAGTAAAAGTCCCTTATAAGGCCTACTACTATACCCTATCTACCTAGGTAACCTATAATACTAGAGTTATAGATAAGTTAAACTAGCCTCTCTTAGAGCTTATTCTATTTATCTAGCTCTAATAGCCCCTCCTTTTCTTTAGCTTCTATAGTATATAGTACGCCTAGTACTTATAGTCTCCCCCGCTAGCGTAGATGCCCTTATAGGTCGATATAGTAATCGGCTACCTATACTTTTAGCTTTAGCTTTAGATCTAGGCATTAAGCGCTAGACTTAACGGCGCAGCGCACGCCCTTATAGGTATAGTCTAGAGCCGCTATCCTATCCTATAAGCGTTAAAGGGCCTTATCTTAGAATACTCTTACCGCGCGTGCCCTTAAGCCGGTCTATCCCTCCTCGCCGGACTAAGGTAAGGGCGTAAGGGGAAGCTTATTCGCTAGTACTACGTCTTCCTTTACTAGGGAAGCTCCTATATAAGTCCGTAGTGCTTCCTATAGGATAAGCTATAGATCCTAGGCCTCGATATCCGCTCCCGTTAGCTAGTCTTAATCCCTCTAAGAAAGCGCGTTTAAGACTATAGAGTCCTACTTAAGGCGGTACTTAATCGAGAAGTTAAAGCGTAAGAGATACTCCGCTTAGCGGGCTTACCGCTCTAAGAGTTACTAGCGAGTTATAAAGTACTTAAGGTTCCTATAGTCTATAAGAACCTTAAAGCTCTTATAGCTCTAGAGCTCTACTTACTATTACTTAAGGTAGCTAATAATTATTAGTATCTCCTTATCGTAAATAGCGTAATTCCGCTCCGCTAAGGTTAGCTTATAGGAGTAAAATACTACTAGTTACTTCTGCCTATCTACCTCCTAAGAGAGCGTTCCTTTAAGTGCCTAGCCGCTATAGTCCGCTTTAACTAACGTAGACTAGTCGAAGTCCTATTAAAGTAGTACCGGGGCTTAAAAGAATAGGTCCTTAAGCGTAAGGAACGCTCCTTCCTATATAGGCCCCTAGTAAAAAGCGGTCCGCTTCTTAGTAATCTTATTTAAGGGCATTATAATATAAGAGAAGCCCTTAATAAATATCCTATAATAGTTCGCGAACCTAAGGAAGCTTTATATACCTATTTATATAGTTAAGGTAGCTTAGTCCTAAATCGCCTAGATCTTTATAGGATCCGCCTATATACCTACGCTTATATAGATAATAAAGCCTAGGTACTTAACCCTCTTAACCCTAAATTTATACTTATCTAGGTTAAGGTAGAGCCTATAAAGTTAGAGGCGCTCTAAGACCCTCTATACTTTCTATATATAGTTCTTATAGGAGCCGCTTATATAAATAAGGATATTATCTATATATATAGAGGCGAACTTATTAAGGAAGTCTTAAAGTATATTATTAATATAATACTAGAAGGTAGCGGGCGCTCCTAAGAGGCTAAAGGGCATTATAAGCTACTTAAATAAGCTATAGCGTATATAAAACGCTATCTTTTACTTATTACCCTCTAAGATCTATACCTTATAGAACGCCTATTTTATATCTAGCTTTATAAACTACTTTACCTTTAAAAGGTTATAAAGTATATCTAAGATTAAGAGTAAGGGGTAGCGGTCTAGCCTTATAATTATATTTAGAGCCCTATAGTTATAATAGAACTATATCTTACCCCTTAGTTTACGTATAAATAAGACCGGCGCTCTTACTTTAGAGCTACTTACTTAAATAAAACCTTTATCTAAGAGGTCCCTTAGCGTCTTCTTTAGTACTAGTAGCTCTATATATAATATACTATATAGCGGTCTAAATAGTATAGGTAGTTCCTACCCCTTCTTATTAGTATAGAGTACGATCCTATAGTCTACCCTTAGCTTATATAAGTTAAGCCTATCTACTTCCTAGGACTTAAATAGTAGTAGGAGGTTATAAAAGCGCTCTAGTATCTACTACTATAGCTTAAAGGGCGACTTTAGCTTCTTTGCTTAAAGGGCCTTATTAATATCCGCTAGGCTAACTATATAGACCGCTATATTAGCCGCTACCTAGCCTTCCTCTTACTTTAACCGATATATAGTTCCTATAAAAATAGAGGTAAGGACTTCTTATACTAAGTATAAAGCTCGCACGCCTAGTCCTATACTTATAGAACTATCGTTATAGTAGACCTACTATTATATAGGCCTAAACTATAGCTTCTTTTAGTATAGAACTAAGTATAACTTTATATATAATAACTAAGGTTTCCTAAGGATTAAGGGAAACTTTAGTTAAGGGATTATATAGGCTATAATAAGCTTATAATAACTATCGACCTCTATAGCTAGCTATATAATACCCTTAATTACTATACCCTCTATCGCACCTAAGGCGCCCTTTACTTACCTTAAAGCGATCTTTTCTACTAGTACTTATATCTCTTTTATAAGCGCCTCGTTAACTATAGTATAGCACTAATAGCCCTTATCTATAAGGGCGGCGATAGGTAAGGAGTTATTAACTATAACCTATATTAAAGTAAGCTCCTCTTTTATAAAGGCGGATTATTCCTCTTTCTCCTTTACTAGTACTAGTAATTAGGGCTCTAGAGCCCGTCTTTACTTTAGAGCTACTCTTTTTCCTTTAAGCCTAAGGGAGCGGAGTCCTCTTTATCGTCTAAAGTAAGGAGCGGTTTTATCTTCGCTACTAAAACTACTATAGGCCGCTTAGCTAAAAGGAAGGGGCATTTTAATATAAAGTATATAAACGCGCTATAATATAGGTAGCGGCTATTAGCCTTCCTTTTCTTAATTTCCTTGCTTATTACTTACTTCGCCCGCTACTTAGAGAGCGGGATAGTATAAGGGATATTCGATAATAACTTCCTATAGCGTTTAGCTCGGTCTATATAAGTAGCCGATATTAAGGTATCTCCGTTAGTATCGATAGTTAGCTATTCCTTTTATAGAGGGGCGGTAATCCTATTACCGCTATACGGCGTACGCTTATAAAGCTTCTAAAAATATAGCGTCTACTTATAGCCCTATACTACCTTTATTAACTAGCTTATATACTCGCTATAGTTAGTAGGTATAATTATAGGGATAAGTAGCTCCTATAGGGCTAGCATAATCGAGTTCTATAACTATATAAGCTTCGCGCTATCTTCCTATACTATAGTTCCCGCTACTTATAAGAGCGTCTCTTTAAAGTTAAGGAGGAATTTACTAAAGGTCTACCCGTCCCTCTACTTAAGGGTCTATAGCTTATCCTATACCTTCTCCCGCTCTTATACGTTGCCGAACGTATATATAAGGTATTAGAAGAAGTCCTATAGGTCGGGTTTACCTCTAGGGCCGCCCTTATCTTAGAATCTAAAGATCCGCTATATCTAGGGCTCCGGTAGTATATAAAGGAGCGAATACTATACTATATTATAATAGCTATTTAGGCCCTATTTCTCGTTTATTATAAACTTTATCTATAGCCGGCTAAGGAAGAAGTAGAAGGACTTAGGCTTACCGTCCTAAGTCGGCTAGGGAAGCGGCTTTTATATTGGTAGTGCCGCCGCCGTAACCGGTATTACTAAGGTTATAGGGGTTAACGCTAGTCTCGTAAACGGCTCCCTTAGTATAGCGAGAACCTTATTCTTCTCGCTAGCCGTCGCGCTTTTAATCGCTTTTAGGATAGCTATAATACTTCCTATCCGCCTAGGGGGTAGCGGTGCTCTTACAAGCGGCACCCTTTCTAGGGAGATATCTATTAGATCTATTAGTTAATAGCTTATACTATTACGGAGTAGGCAGAGGCGTATATATAGGTGCCGTATATAGGATAATATTAATAAGCTATATAGAGCTCTTCTATACGCGGCTAGCCCGCCCTTATATATATAGGATCCGGCCCTTTATATATAACTATACGGCTTAGGCCATAGCTTAAGCCTATTACCTATAATAATTAAAGACTCTTATAATAGGGCGATTAATATATAAGAGCCTAATATAGTTATTATAAATAAAGAAGCTGCCCTTAAAAACGCCCTTCTTTATATTTTCCCTCTTATATAATAATAACTCTATATATTCTACGTTAATAGTAACGTTTAGGCTTAAATTTAATTATATTAAAAAGATAAAGTAAATCCTAATAGCCTTAAAAACCTTATTAATATAGAGATCCCTTTAAAGGTCGAAGCTATTTTCGCTTAAGAAGCTATCGAATAAAGCGCCGCTAAGTAAAGCGCCGCTATAGCGGCTAATTTAAACCTCGACCTAAATAGTAAAGTCGAATATAGCTGTAAGGGTATATTCCTTACTTAGAAGTATATTATTTACGTAAAGATAGAGGCGAATTTCTATAAGGTATAAGAGAGGCTTAATAAGATCTTCGGTATATAGTAAAGCTATATCGTAACCTATATCTTAAACGAATATATACTATAGTATAAGTAATAGGTAGGCTGCCTTATTAGCTAGTATCGTAACTTTAGGTAGCGGGTAAATAGCTTAGTTAAGACTACCTATAAGGATATAAAGTCGTATTTAATTATAAGCACCTCTAAGCTCTTATATCTTTACGATACCCTTATATAGATAATTAAGAATAAAGAAATAATATATATATATAAGGCTGCTTAGTAAGAGATATAATAAAGGGGTTATTTTCTTAAGTAGACTTAGCTTAAGGATCTTAGCGTTAAAATTACCTATAAAGTAGTTAACCTACTTACTATATAATATAGGCTTGCCCTCGCCGCGATACCCTTATTAATACGAGAGCTATAGCCGTTATAGCCTTATAGCGGGCGATTTAAATACTAATTTAAGCTACTTTATATATATATAATCCTTTAACGCCTTAAAGCTAGGTTAACGCTTAAAAAGTATAATATTCTCTTACGCTAATAGCTTAAGAAGCTATTAGTAAAGACCCCCCCCCTTTTTAATAATTCCTTTATTAATTATTACTATTAAGACCTTAAGGAGCTATTATTATAAATCCGCGATCTTAACGTTATTATAGTTATACGCGGCCGCCCCCGTAATAATAAGCTATCTATACTAAGCTCCCTTATAGCGAAGGCATCGTAGCTAGCTAAGGTAGCTACGGCGGCAACGAGGTTATTATAGCTACCTAATTTAGGTTAGGCTAGCTCGAGGCAGCTTAACGCGAGCATTTTAAGGCACCGAGGGTAAGGCGAGATAGACGAACTTAGCTATAGCCCGCGTTCTCTCGTAGCGTTATAATAAGGATCGTTAGCCTAAGGAAATATAAAGGGAAGGGGATTAAGAGGAGGACGCGGTAAGAGGAGCGCGCCTTTAGCTTTATTAGGGCCGCCGGCTTCGTTAGGCGTTAGAGGGCTCGTTAAGTAGGAGGCTATTAAGTAGGGGCGACCGCCGCCGCCGCTACCTATATAGCTATAAGCGCTAGAGGGGCCGGATTAATTAACGGGCTAATTATTTTAACTTCGAGCTTAAGGCCTATAAATACGTTATTTAAGCGAATTAAGAGGTATACGTTATATAGCCTTTCTTGCCTTATATATAGTATATATATATAGGCGGGCTCGGGCGCGGGTATTTAGGCGGTACCGCTACCTACTATACGGGCGCGGTATAAATAGGCGGGGCGGGCTAGCGTTAGTACGTATCTTAAAAATAGGGCGTTTATACGAATAGAGATATATATATATATAAATAGTAATACTTATATAAAGAGGGCTAAAAAAGTATATTAGTTAAAAAATAAAGAAGAAAATTATAAAGGAGGATAAAAGAAGATACTATCTACTAGCTAAGGGGGAAAAGAGACCTTTTTTATATACCGAATTTTCCCTCCTTCTTCCCTAAATAAATAAGGGCTAAGGGATTATTTAATTAAAAACAGGGCTAGCTAAAGACTCTACTAAGAATCTTACTAAGGACCCTACTAAGGACCTTACTAAGGACTTTACTACGCGGGCTATATATTCCTTAGGGTATAAATACCCCTATTAAATTAACTTAGTTACTACTCTTTAATATATATTCTCTCTTAGTTACTATAATACTATTATACCTTACTTATTAAGAACTAGTCTTTTATAGAACTATAAGGTACCTAGCTACTTATAGCCTTAGTTAAAGGTAGATATAATAATAATAATAATAATCGCTAGTAAAAGTATTTATTATATATAAATACTAATATCTTTATAATAGCTATATATAATAGCTTTATTTATTAACTATAATTAGTTTATATCTATAGTTTATAGTAGCCTTTAATAATATTTTAAACCCGAGTAAGACTAAGTAGACACGCTATATAATTATATAACTATCCTAAGATATAGTAAACTAAGGGAAAATATAAAAAAAAGCTAGAGAAGATAAAAAGGAAATAAAAACATATAGCAGCCGGTGTTCGCTGGTCGTCACCGACCTAACTACTAATCTGCCCCTTACATGCTTATTTAACCGAGATCGGACGGGACTTCGTGTCTAGAAATAAGCTTGCCCCGCGCTTAGCCGGATTTGTGCCGCGGTTGCCCCGCCCGGCACCGCTAAGTCCGCCCGAGATTGCGCCGATGCTTACATCACCCGACCCCCCCTGCCCGGGCTATCCAGGGTCCCTGGCTCCGCGCCTACTGCAGCCCTCCGTTTTGACAACCGGCCGCGGCCAAGAAAACGGTGCTCGCACCCGATCCCACCGTTTGGCCCATCGCTCGCGACGCTACCGACATCGGCCTTCTAATTTAAACATATACTCTACATCACTAGACTCACTCCTTAAGCCTTAAGTATGGTTGGCCAACGAGATTGGCAGTCGTTAATATACAAGACTGTAAATTAAGATATAGCTTTATAATCTAAATTAACTGCCTGCCTATAGGCGGTGCGGGTATTCATAAGTAATTAAGCGGGCAGGTGTTAGATCTAGCAAGCAGGTGTTAGATCCAGCAAGCAGTAGACAACTCGTGGCTTGCTATAAAGTCAGCTGACTATACGGAGTAGTTTAACACGAGTTGCCCCTATTTTGCTAGTAGCTAAGTGGTATTTGCTATGCTTGACAGAGACATATCTACGACGAAATACTTAATAATTGGGGCAGATATGTCCCTCCCTGTCTGTCTCGGAATTGTCGACCTGCTTTGGCCTCTATACTACAATGGCCGAGCTTCTGTGAGCTTGCGTCTTAGCTACGCTGGATGTTCTCCTACTCATTGCACTGATCAAGCTATGGCTAGTCTCGTTGATACAGTTGCCAAGGCCTTCGCAAAGCTCCATCATGCCCGTGTCTTGCACCACGATGCAGAAGTGTGTGTTATTGTCACGGGCTGTGCCCGGCTGGTGGACCCGGTTGTACCGGGTCCGGTGGGTCGTGCTCCGGTGGCAACACCGGCCCCGCTCCGCGGACCCAGAAGCTGCGAGAACATTCCGAGAAGGGCAATATAGCTGCACTCGAGGCTACGCCTCGAGTTCAGCTTCTTCCTCCTTAGCTCTAGATAGACAACACCTAGGCACCTGCTTGTTGAATAAACTCCGGGCCAGCCTTTCACATATCTAGAGCTCCTTCTAAATACCGCAAGCTGCAGACTGCTCGTCAGGATGGACCAGCAGAGTGAGAGCCCAAGTCTCCAGCAGCAATGGATTGACCAACGCATTCAAGAAGCGGTCAATGCGACTCTCAGCCCTCTACAGGACCAACTTTCCTTGCTGATGGAGCAACTCGGGCGAGCGCAGCCGCAGAGCGCCGACTTGCAATCGCCGCCAGTGGCACGAGGATTGGGCGAGAGCACGCCTGGCTTGGGCACGCCCTCCCAAAACCTGCGGTACTGGAATGCGGAAACCGTTGCCCAACCCACCCAAGTATGACGGCTCACGGAAGAGCTACTCCGCCTGGGCCAGGCAGATGCGAGACAAGCTGGACCTTGATGCACACTACTACAGTGGAAATCGCGAACTTTGGTACCTCATCAACTCATGTTTGGACGAGCGACCACAGCAAGTGGTCGCTACCTTTACGCCGCGGAGGCCCTGGGGTAGCTACGACCCCAAGAGTTCATGCGATACCTCGACCGAACCTACCAGGACAGCAACATCCAATCCCGCGCTGCTGCCACGCTGAGAACTATGCGGCAGCGCGAAGACCAACCTCTCGCGTCCTTCCTTCCCGATTCGAACAGGCATTAGCTGAAGCCGGGGGAGCAGACTGGCCGGACAGTGCAAAGATCGTATTTCTAGAGAACGCAATAAATGCACGCCTCCAAGAGAGTTTGGTCACAGCCGTCCTACCCGACGACTACCAGGGATGGCTTGCGAGAGTTCAGGAAATTGCGGGCAGATTGGAGAGACTGAAACCCGGTAGGCAGCCGACGTCGACTGAGCGGACGCCTCAACAGCTACCAAGGCAACGACCCAAGGAGGAACCGGAGGACCCTGACGGAGATGTTAAGATGACGGACATCAACCGTATTGGCCACGAGTCGAAGGGTCGTCGACATGTCGATAAGAAGCCGAAGGATGAGCGCCGCTGCTATCGCTGTGGTCGGACGGATCATCTTATCGTGGACTGCCCAGCCCAGGTGGTCTTTCCTGGCGAAGGGAAGCAACAGCGACCTAAAGCTGCGCGCATGAAGAGCCCGATGCCGCAGATGATTCGGAATCAACCGCAGCATCCAGTGAGGACGAGTCGGCGGGAAAAGACTAGCCCCGGGCGAAAGCGGGCGCCGGGGCCTGCAAAGGCAGACATCCGGGACTGGGAAGCGTTCAAGCCACGAATGAATAGTCGGACTGTATTAGTCAACGCGCGGGTAAACCGAGGCTATCGAATACGCGCCCTTGTCGACTGTGGATGTGACTGCTATGCCGTGATCGACGAAGCCCTTGTTCGAAGCTGCGGATACCCTTCGTCGACTCGAAACCACGAGAAATTGGGGGATTCTCAGAGTCAGCGAAGAGTGTCATATCCCCAGGGGTCGTGGCTGTTGTGGTCGAGACAGCTGGATTTGACGAACGTGTCTTTGCATACGTGATCCCAAGCCTGGGCCAGGACATGTTCCTCGGCCGGCCTTGGATGGAGAGAAATCACGTCGTGTACGATGCTGCCAAGCAGCGAATGTACCATGGGAGGGCAGGTGTGACGATACGCCTCATTGGGCAGGAAGAGCCCGCCAAGATACGCGCGATTCGAAGCGCAAGACTCGTGTCGGCAGCCGTATTCACGGCGGAGTGTCGACGCGCAAAGAGACGCAAGAAGTGCAACGCGATCTCGATTCATGCAATCAGTTTGTCGGATATAGAGAGGGCGCTTCAGCCGAAGCCGCCAGTCGATCCGAGCGAGAAGGTCCCGGCAGAAGTGCTGAAAGAATTCCGCGACCTATTCTCACCAGGAGAGGCAATGAAGCTGCCGCCACATCGACCGGGTGTGGATCATGAAGTCAACCTGCAGCCTGACAAGAACGGCAACGAGCCACCCCTTCCGTGGGGCCCACTCTACAACATGTCACGAGAAGAGCTGTTGGTCTTGCGAAAGACCCTGAAAGACCTGCTGGACAGAGGATTCATCCGAGCGAGTAGCTCAGCGGCTGCCGCGCCGGTGCTGTTCGTGCGGAAGCCGAATGGAGGGCTGCGATTTTGTTGCGACTACCGAGCGCTGAATGCAATCACCAAGCGCGACCGATACCCACTGCCCTCATCGCGGAGACCCTGCAGAATCTGGCCAAGGCTAAGTGGTTCACCAAGTTGGACGTGGTGGCCGCTTTCCATAAGATCCGCATGGCTCCGGGACATGAGGGAAAGACTGCATTTCGCACGAGGTTTGGGCTCTACGAGTGGCTCGTGTGCCCTTTCGGCCTGAGCGGCGCCCCGGCATCATTCCAACGATACATGAACAGTGTATTGCGCGAATGGCTGGACGACTTTGTCACAGCGTACCTGGATGATGTACTGATCTACTCGAGCGGTTCGAAGGCGGATCATGAGGCTAAGGTGCGACGAGTTCTCCAAGCACTCGCCGACGCTGGGCTGCACCTAGACCCAGCGAAGTGCGAGTTTTCGGTACAAGAGGTCAAATACCTTGGGTTCATCGTCAACGCAGGGAAAGGAATCGCCTGCGACCCCGAAAGCAGCGCGCCATCCGCGAATGGGAGGCCCGACCACGGTGAAGGGTGTCAGAAGCTTTCTGGGCTTCGCCAACTATTACCGGATCTTCATCCCCGACTATGCCAAGATCACGCAGTCTCTGGATGCCCTGCTTAAGAAAGGAACTGCCTTTCATTGGGGACGAGCGGAGAACGAGGCGTTTCAGGAGCTGAAGCGACGATTTTGCGAGTCACCGGTGCTCAAGCAGTGGGACCCGAGCCTCCCGACCTTTTTGGAGACGGATTGCTCAGGCTACGCATTGGGAGGCGTCCTGTCGCAGGAAGGCCCAGATGGACGTCGACACGCATGCGCCTTCTTCTCGAAGCGACTTTCGCCAGCGGAGTACAACTATCCCATTCACGACAAGGAGATGCTTGCCATCATGAGATGTCTCGACAACTGGAACGCCGAACTTAGGAGCTGCGGCCCATTTACAATCCTTACCGATCACCGCAACCTGGAGTATTTCATGACACGCCAGAAGCTCACGGAACGGCAGAGCCGTTGGGCAGCCGAATTGTCCCAGTTCGACTTCAAGCTCGAGTATCGACCGGGAAGCGAGGCTGTCGTGCCTGATGCGTTGTCCCGCCGTGAACAAGACAAGCCACAGGGCATTGACGACGAGCGGGAACAAGGAAGAATGATACAGTTGATACCGGATAGTGCCATTCCATCATCGACAAGAGCATGTATCAACGCGATGAGTTCTGACTGTTCAGAGGCATCCACCCTGCCGAAGATGAAGGTCTTCGAGGTAGCGGACCTGCAGCAACTCTGGGACGAAACGGTGGCGAAGGACTCGATATTCCGGGCAGCCTATAAGGCAGTCCGCGATCGCGAGCGTGCCTTCCCGCCCTCGCTGGGCCTGAAGATCCAGATTTCAGAATGTGCGATCGACGCAGGCAAAGGCTGACATTCAGAGACCGTATTTGGGTGCCGGGTGGATCCGGAGAGGAGGGTAACCAGGAGGAAGCTGAGAAAGACCAGTTGAGAACCCGCATTGTGCAGCAGTCGCATGACTCTGTTGCGACCGGTCATCCCGGCAGGGAAGGTACGCTGGCTATTGTGGCTCGGCGATTCTACTGGCCTGGGCAGTCCCAGCTGGTTCGCCGGTACGTAGCCAATTGCGACACCTGCGGCAGAGCACACATCTGGCGCCAGTCGAAAAGGGGATTTCTCAAGCCTCTGCCGATTCCAGATCGACCCCGAAGCCATTTGTCCATGGACTTCATCACAGATCTGCCGCCTACTGGACCGAGCAAGGCAAGGTACCTGTGGTGATTGTGGACAGACTGACAAAGGCTGTGACCCTCGAGGTGATGGACAACATGGAAGCTGAGCAGTGTGCAAACCGTTTTCCAGTGTCATTACCGATTTCACGGAATGCCACGGTCCATCGTCAGCGACCGCGGAGCAACTGGCTAAGTAGGTTCTGGAAGAGGTTCTGCCGTCTTGCAGGTGTCACGCAGAAATTGAGCACGGCCTATCATCCTCAGACGGACGGAGGGCCAGAGAGAATGAACCAGGAGATCGAGGCCTACCTGAGAGCCTACGTGTCGTACGTGCAGGACGACTGGGGAGAACTGCCCTGCCGCGCAGCTGGCACTCAACAATCGTGAATCCGCAGCGACCAAGATCAGCCCTTTTTCGCTGAGCATGGTTACCACGTCGATCCCATCAGCGTCGAGGAATCGGAAGAGCCACCGAGGCATAGAGAGGAAAGCAGAGCTGATAGCCTACTCAGTCGCCTGCAGGAGGTCAATGAGTACATGCAAGCAGTGATGGCCTCCTCACAGCAACAACAAGAAGAGGCTGCCAACGCAAAGCGACAGCCTGCGGAGCGATTTGAAGTTGGTGACAAGGTGTGGCTCTCGATGGCAAACTACAGATCGCCACGACCGTGCAAGAAGCTCGACTGGCTGCATCACAAGTACACAGTCACGAAGGTAATTAGTTCGCACGTTGTTGAGCTCGATGTTCGTGGCTCAATTTACCCGCGATTTCATGTTGACCTTTGCGGCGGGCGCATCAAGATCCGGCTCCTGGCCAAAGGTAGATGACGCACAGCCACCACCGGTACAAGATGAGTCCGGCACGGATCTGTGGGATGTCGACGAGATCCTCTGCGCGAGATGGAAGAAGCGCGGACGAGGGGAATTCAGGCAAGCACTAGTGCGATGGACGGGCTACGCAGAGCCGACTTGGGAGCCAGTTGAGTGGTTGCAAGGAACAATTGCGATGAAGGCATTCGAGGACAAGTACGGGCCAATCAAGACCAATGATGGCCCTAGGGAGAGGCGAGACGCTGGCAGGAACGCAAGAACCCCGCAGACGCCGACCTGGTCGGAGGGGACAAGGGGTAATGTCACGGGCTGTGCCCGGCTGGTGGACCCGGTTGTACCGGGTCCGGTGGGTCGTGCCCGGTGGCAACACCGGCCGGCCCGCGGACCCAGAAGCTGCGAGAACATTCCGAGAAGGGTAATATAAGCTCGCACTCGAGGCTACGCCTCGAGTTCAGCTTCTTTTCCTCCTTAGCTCTAGATAGACAACACCTAGGCACCTGCTTGTTGAATAAACTCCAGGCCAGCCTTTCACAGTTAGCTACTAAATCGGTCCTCTTCGTGGCTCTGCGGGGCGATGGCCTCGAGGCGATATTCCGCATGGTGGCAAGGACGGCTCGGGATTCGATTACCCGCCCCTTTCGGCGTGCCCTACAGCGGGCACACTCTCTTACATGTACGGCAGTTGCGGACTGCCTAGGGTGTATCGTTCTCTATCTGACCGTATATATATTCACCTCTTATCCACCTAGACCGCTAGTATTAAGGAGAGTGGGCATAAGAGGCTATAGTTATGCCTAATAGACCTAATTGTTATGCATAAGGAAGCCTGCCTGACCAATATAACTCCCCTAGCCTAAGGACATTATATAGGCCTAACTTAGGTATAGGAATATCTTAATGCCCTCTTTTAGCTAGCTATATATAGTTACTATACCTATATAAGCCCCTCTCTTATCCTAATAGATAGACTAAGATATATATTACTAAATTTACCTTTCTATGCCCCTATTTCTTCTACTATTCTCTTAAGCCCTTGCTTGAGAGCTAGGTATAGCTCGGGCAGGGGGGCTTTACGAGGGCTTAGTAGTGCAAGCAGCGCTGTCTAACAGCTGCGAGGTCTAAGACCGTGATAGACCTTAATAGGGAAGCTGACTTTAAGGTAGTTAGCTTAGGTCTAAATGATTTAGGAGGAAACTGCACTGCTTGCCTAGAGGTAGGGTAACCGGGAAATGTTAAAAGTTAGGTCGGCTGCGGAGGTAATATGCGAACTGTTAGAAGAGACTCGTAGTCTCTAGAAGGTTCTATTATCATGTCGACATTTCTTAGCTATGTCTATATAAGACCTACCCTTCCACACCTTCTATAGCTAGAGATATCATAATTAAGAGATCATTCATTTTCGTCTTTCCTAGCCCACGTGTATAGACGACACGAACTGTCAGAGGGAGCAGACTAACGGTCAAATTCACGCACGTGTAAACCCTAGTAAAAGAGGCAGGTCACACACAGGGACTTGAGTCGGGTATCGACATAGTAGAGGAACATTGCCCGAATCGGCATACGCGGAATTGGCCCTGATTTAGGGCCACCGCGGGTCCAAGAGAGGTATCTCTCCGTATAAATACCCCCTCAATGTCGCACAGACAGATAGAAAACATGCATCATCGTTTGGACTTAATTGTGCCTGCCCTTATCCTTCCGCCCGCGCTCTCAGCTTGCTGAGAGTCTCCGTTCACTTCGTCCCCGAGTGAACATCCCTAGTCGGCGGCGGCCCGACACTAATCCGTGCCGTGTCACGTGCAGTGTGTCCTGGTTCCCGTGGCCCACTGGCCATGGTTGTAACAAGGATGCCGCACTCGTCTTCGTTCTAGGAGTAGCGTAACACGCACGGCGACTTAAACCCTATTAAGAAAGGGGACCCGCTACTATAATTTAGCGCGCGCATTTCTTTTATATTATTACTCGTATATAGCCTCTAGGGCTATAGCGAGGCTAGTAAGAGCCTAGGCTATTATTAGTAGTCCTAGCTAGCTATAGAGCCCGGAGGCTTATAACTAATTAGGGAAAGGGGAGCTATAAAAGTAAAGATAAGGAAAGGTTAATTTAGCTTTTCTTATATAGTATTCTTCCCCCTTAAGGGCCCTAGGGCCCTTAGGTTACTTTTTTTAAGCTACTTAGCTATTCCTATCTTTATTTATCTAAGAAGGTTAAAAGGGCTTCCCTTCCTTCCTTAAAGCTATAAAGAAGAGGAAAGTTAAGGGCCTCCTTCTATCTCTTAAAGGCTTAGTAAAGGACCTCTCTTTCCTTCCTATAGTTTAAGCACCGTAAGATAAGGTGCCTAGCTATATACCTTCCTTAGCTCTTAAGGTATATAAGTAATAGCGGAATTTTAGGAAGTTAAGGAATTATATAATACTATATAATAAAGGGGAAGAAGGAGTATAAGGTAGGGTTCTTACCGGAATTTATTAGTAGTATATTAATATATAAAGAGGTGTTAAAGTTAACTATTTTTTATATATTTACTAGTAGATATACTGCCTTATATAAATAGTTATAGTAAAATAAAAGAACCTTTTAAGACTAGAATTAAGCTGCTATATAGCTTAGAAACTAAGAAATTTAGTAGTACTTAGATTATAGCTAGATATATCTTAGTTCTACTAATATTTATATTTAAAGGAGGTTAGTTATACTAGTATTCTTAAGAGGTCCTAGCTAGTATATTAAGCTAGCTCTATTCTTTCGATTACTAATTAAATAGTAACTAATAGCTAATTTAATATATAATAATATAGAAAATAATAAGCGATTCTTACTTTATAAGATAGGATTTCTTTTTATAATTAATATCTTACTTATTAGTTTATATAACCGGGAGAGTATATTATAGCTACTTTATTTATAGTAGGAAAATACCTTTCCTTATACCCTCCCTTAAAGAGTAGACTTATATACTCTTTACTAATTTATTTATAGTAGTATATATATATAAAAAGGTATAAGCAATAAGCGTAGGATCGGGAAGTTAATAACGTAAGCGGAGAGATCGGTCGAAGGAGTATAGGGTAGGATCTCGTCCGGAATTTATAACGAGTATATAAGGGGCTAAATAATATATTAAAAGAATAGCGTTGTAAAAGATACTTATAAACTTACTTCTTCTATCTACTACTCCTAGGGAAATCCTTTATCTTTTATAGACTATTGCTCGCCTACTAGTAAACTATTTAGTTAGCTTTTTAGTATATTTTATAGTGCTTAAAAAGCTTTAGCTATAGTATGTCTTCTTAACTTAGTAGGTGGTCTAATTATAACGTGATAGTTAATATAAAGCTATAGGTTCTAGTATAAGTAGTAGATTTAACTAGAATGTTCTATGCCCTACTTATTCTCGTATCACGGATATCTTAGGAGCCGCTAAGCTAAAATAGGCATTAGAGTATCCGTTCTACTTATAATTAACTTATGTATTTTATATTTTTATTTATTTATTAGGATAGGCTTATCTTAACCCGTTTTTCCTAAAGGAAGGTATAGATATCTAGTAGAGGTCTTTTATCTTTTAGGGGTTATTCTATTAGACTATATTATAGAGCCTCCCTATACCCGCTATTTCTTTATAATAGTAAAATAGGAATATAAGGGTATATTCTTATAATATATAAGGTAAACCTTATTTTTAGAAAACTACTTTTATACTTAAATAAGATATATAAAAACCATATTCTTTCTTAGGAAATAATCCTTAGGTATATACTTAGAGAAAAATCTATAGTAGAAAAATTCTAAAGTTATATATAAATTCTTTATAGAATAGCCCTATATAAAGTAAGACCTATTATATTTAAAAGAGTTCTTATAAATAAAAACCTAGTAAATATTTTTCTAGGAAACCTAATAAAAGGAAAAAATATATAAGGGAAAGATATTAAAAGTATAAGAAATATCTAAAACCCCTTTTTAATAACTTAAGAACTTATTTTAAGGATAGACTATCTTTAAATTTATAACGTAATTTAAGTAATAACTTCTTAGAAAAAGATATTAGCTTTATTATCTTTTAATTTAATATAAAAAAGTTTAATTTCCCTTTTTCTAAAACTAGCTTTAGTATAGTAATAAGCTAGTTTTATATACTTGGACTTTTTATAAAATTCTAGATTCTTTATTAGTTTAATAGTAGTAGTATTATCTATTAAAATAAAAGGTATAGTTTTAAGAATCTTAGTAAATAAATCTTTAGTTATATTATTAAAAAGTATATTAAAATAAATAGCTTCTTTATTTACCTTCTTAATACTTATATACTTTACGTTATAGGTAGAAAAGGTAAATACTTTCTATTTAAAGTAAGCCTAGCTTATTATATTAAATATATATATATATAAATAGTAACTAAAAGGGCCTTTTTTATTTATTAAATTTAACGTATAGCTAGAGTTAGTAAAACCTTTATATATAAATAAGTAAAAGGGATATTATAATTATATTTAATCTTTAACTTAAGGAACTTATTTAAATACTTTTAGATTATATATAAAGCTTTAAAATATATTATACTAAGCTTAGCTATAAATCTAGTATAAGAAAATATAAAATGTAAGATATCTAGCTTAGGAAATAAAGCTAAGTATAATAAAGATCCTATTTCTTTTTAAAATTATAATATATCTTCCTTAAAAGGTAATTCTTTTACTTTTATAAACTTAAAGCTTATTATAGTTCTTATAAAGAGAGATTTAAAAAGTATATAAAAAATATATAAAGATAAAACTAAAAGTAAGGGGTTAGATAAGTAAGGTAAAGTTATTTAATTTATATAAAGGTAATAATTATAAGAAAGAAGTAATTATTATTATCTCGAAGCGTAGCTTAATTTCGTAGTTCTCGGAGATATCCCTTAGTATAAGGGACTAAGGAAGCTAAAAACACCCGGTATAAAAGAAGGAAGAAGGAGCTAAAAAGAGGTATAGAAAGGAGGGTAGGGGTATAAGGGGAAGTAGAAGTAGCGATAGCTTCTTATAGAGGTAGCGAAAGATAAGACGGATATACCGGTAACGGCTAGAAAAGAGGGGAAAAACTAGTAAAAAGCTTAGTAGTTAAAAGGATATTAGTAGCTTCTTTAAGTAGGGTCTTCTTTATTAATTAAGATACTAGATAGGTATAAAGAGGGGCGTTAAATAGAGAAAAGAAGGATAATTAAGGCAATATAATAATTACTTCCCTACCTTTATTACTACTCCCGTAAGAATAAAATCTCTCTGCCCTACCTATCTAACCTCTTACTTTTAATTTTACCTTTATATATTTTTATATACTTCTTATATCTCTCTTCGCGAGAGTTATAAGCCCGGGAGGAATAGAATTCCTATACCTTCTAGCTACTATAAAAGGCACCTTTCTTATATCCCTCGTAGCTCCCTTTTTTTACCCCTCTTACTAGAAAAGCCGATTTTTAACCGACTTTTCTGCCCCCTCTCTTATAATAATATCGAAAAACGACTCTTTTACTATCCCTACGGTCTATAGGACGATTCTTATAGAGCCCTAAGATTAAGATAAGTAAGTAAAGGAGCTATAGGCTCGTATAGATAGAACTATTTATAATTTAGTCGTCTTTAATAAGTAGGACCCTCTTAAGCCCTTTCTTCGTCTAAGGGCAACGGAATTTATAGAGGGAGCTTCCCTCTTCTCCGAGCTAACCTCTATATAATAAAGAGCTTTTTCTACTACCTTAGGTAACTATAAGAGTTATCGAAAGGAATACCTTTATAAAACGAAGCTACTAACTACTACTAATATAGTAATAACGGAATCCGTTAGTACTATAAAGCTAATCTCTCTTTAAGAGGAAGAGACTCCTAGGTAATAGCTTTTAAAGCTCGAGACCTTAATAGCTCCCTCGAGGGGCTATATAACTAACCGTATTAAGAGGACCTATATAGCCTACCTAAGAGCCTTTTCTACTAGGGACCTACTAGCTTCTTCGTAGCTAGCTAAGTAAGAAGAAATCCTCGAGGAAGCTAACTAATACTTCTTTATAAAAGCTCTTTCCGGCTAGTAGCTATAGAATATATCTCTACTAATAAAGCCTATTAGTAACGGATACTTAACTATCTTTTAAGAGGCTAGCTAGGAACTAGATAAAGAGGCTACTAAAGTATAATAGTAAGCAGTCTTATTCCTTCGTAGCTAGCACTCGACCTAGACAGATCGACCTACTACCCCTATAGCTACTATAGCCCCTATTACTATAGCCCCCGCTACTACTACTACTACGGCTATTGCTCCTTCGGCTTATCCTCCCTCGAGAGTATTAATACTATCTTTAACGGCTATACTAGGCCTGGCCCCGGCTCCGCCTCTTACTCCGGGCCCGGCCCTAGCTCCGCCTCTTATTCTAGGCCCAGCCCCGGTCCCGTTAGTTAGACCGGCCTAACTAGTCCCCTAATAGACCTTTTAGTCTATTAGTAGAAAAATTAAGGAACTAGTCGAAATCGAACCTTATTAATATTAGTAATAAGGAGTAAAAAGGGGGGGTTTTTAAGTAGACCTTCCTAACTAAGATAAGGATTCCTTAAAGAAATAATATACGAGGAGGAATCGACCTACTTACTAAGTATATAAAAAGCCCTATTAGCTAGAAGACTACTAGTAGGTCTTCGAGGAAAACCGACTAAAAGGAGTTAACCCTTTAAAGAGGCTATAAGAAATAGTATAATAGTCTCTTAAGGAGGACCCCTTATTATAGAAGAAGATAGACGAGATTTAGGTTACTAAGAAATAGTAATTAATAACGCCGCTGCCCTTATTCGAGCTATAAATTTAAGGAAAAATCTTTAGTATAGTAATTCCGGTATTCGTCTTTCCTACGGATTAGTAAGACCACCCGTTAAGACCCTCCGACTATCCCCTACGAAAATCAGCTATCCTTAACTTTAGTACTTCCCTTAATATCTATAATATACTCTTACGATTCCGGTCCTTTAAGAAGGTATAAAGGGAATACCTTATTACTAGGGAATTAACTATATAGATAGAGGGATATAAAAGGGTGAATTTTACGATAAAATTACCTAATAGGTCTATACGAATTCTTTAAAGAAAAAGGGTAGCTTTTTGCCTTTAATTTTTAACGAGCTTAATTTCCTTCCGCTTTCTTTAAAAGGAAGGAATCTTCTAGGATACGACGTTTAAGCCTATAAGGCCAGTCTAGAAGAATTAGACTATTAAGCTTAGCGAGGAAAAATTCGGTTAATTTATTCTTAAATTCCGACTTATTCTTAGGAAGGAATCTCTTAAGAAGTTAGCTTTCCCTACTAGGAGGGTAGGTTCTAAGGACCTTCTTCTAGCAGCCTAAGGAGACGGCCTTCTTTAGTACGCACGACTTAGTTACCTAGGCCCCCTAGCTTTATATAAGCTAGGCTAATAATAAAGCGTACGAATAAGGGACTTAAAGGCTATTAAATATAAATACTATAGCTAAGGAAAGACTAAGAGACAAATTTCTAAACGGACCCCTATATAGCCGGACTAGCTATATAAGGAAATTTAGGTCGACTAAACCGACGTTTCTAAGGACTAAGAAAGCTTTATTAGGGTAATGTTTTTTATAGACGCCTTTTTAGGGATAGTTTTCCCTTATTTCTTACGGACCTACCTAAGTAAGTATAACTAGTCTACCCTTTAAGACTTCGTTAACTAGATAAAATCCTACTTTAGTTATAAGGTAAAAAAGATACGGTCTAATAGAGAGCTATTTATAAAGGATATCTTAAATTAGCTTCGAAAAAGGGGTATTTTACCCTTCCTATTAGCACCGAATACCTAGGCCTAGAACGGAGGGGTAGAAAGATTAAGGGGTGCTATAATAGAAAGGGCCTATATAATAAGACTTACTATAAGGCTTTTATACGACCTTTAAAGGGAAGTTATTAAGACCGTATATTACCTTTAGAACCGGACCCTAAGGGACCCTAGGGGCCTAAGGGACTATAGGGACCTAGAGACCCTTATTAAGACCTAAGGAATAAACTAGAAATTACCCCTTAAGCTCTTTATAAAGAAGAGGGCCTCTCTAACCTACCTTTAGGCCTATAGCTATAAAGTATATATAATAACTACCGATATATAGCTAAAAAGGAAGAAGAAAAGAAAGCTTAATCTTAGAGCTTTTATTAGTTACCTTATTAGTTATAATTCTATAAATATCTTTTAGATCTAGATTCCTTTTTTATAAAAGGTTATTTCGACTAAGGATATAATTCTTAATAAATATAGCTTCTTCGATAGAAAGAAGGATTAATAGCCCCTCTTACTCTTATAAAGTTAGCTAATTTAAAAGATCTAAAATCCCCCTTCTTAATAGTCTTAAGAAGAGGTCTTAGATAAGGAAATAGAAGAAGAAACCGACGTTAAAGTAGTCGAGGATAACGCTAACTTCGAAGCAGAAGAGGAAGCTACTAAATTAGATAATCTAGATAAAGAAGGAGACTATAGGAAAGCGGTAGAGCTAGAATACGCCTACCTTCCTATGCCTCCTCTTATAGAATAAGAAGAAGATCTAAAAGTAGCTTTTTTAGTTAGTCTTCTTATCTCGACCCTTAAGGGGGTAGGAAAGGCACCTCTCTTAAAGGATTACCCGGCTGCCTTTTTATCCCTACTTTAAGAAGTAAAGGAAGGTATAGGGCCCGATATAAAAAAAGACTAATTTCTCCTTTATTTCGATCGTTTTTCCGACTTCTATCTAACGCCTATAAAAGACGGTTCCTATAAAGCATTTATAGTAGGCCGGCTTTTTAAGCTACTATTAATAAGGAAGGTATATAAAAGAGACCTCCCGGACCTACTAGTAAACTAAAAGCAGCTAGAAAGACACTCCTTTAAAGACTAGTTTTTCTAGGCCTAGAAAGACTACCTAGCTTTATATAAAGAGATAGGGTCTTTCGAAGAGGTCCTTAAGGAAAAGGTAAGAGGAAAATAGGTCCTTAGCTATAAGTAGGTCTTTATCTATAAGACTAATAAACACGGCTTCCTTTAAAAGTATAAAGCCTAGCTAGTTATTTACGGGAACTAGTAAGAAAAAGGGGATCTTCTTACTAGGGCAACTACCTTAATAGGGATATCTTTTTAGACCCTTATAGCTATAGTTGTAGAATTCGACCTCGAACTTAATTAGATAGATATAGTTAACGCCTTTATTAACTACCTACTTAAGGAAGAAGAAGTTATCTATATACGACTTCCTCCTAGTTTCTAATAGCTAGGAAAGGTTCTATAGCTTAAGAAAGCTTTATATAGACTACGAAGATTACCCCTTCTTTAGTAATAGCATTTAATAGGTTCCCTTAAAGCCCTAGGCTTTAAGAAAGTCCCTTAAGAACCGTGTATAATATAAAAGGGTAAAATCACGGTCTTCTTTTACGTCGATAATATTATCTAGGCTTACCTAAAAGAAGAAGAAGCTATTACTAAGGAGGCTATACAAGGCCTATAATAAAGGTATAAGATAACTAAGCTAAGGGAGCTAAAGTAGTTCCTAGGGATACGAATCCTTTAAAATAGGTCTTAATAGACTATCTAGCTTACCTAGGACGCCTATATCGATAAGGTCGCTTATAAATTCCTCCTTAATTCCCTCGATAAGAAGCTTCCTTCTACGCCTATTTTAGATAAAGAGCTTTTACCTAATCCGTCCTTTTAAGCTAGGGAGTAAGAAAAATACTAATATTAGTAGAAGGTAGGCTCCTTACTTTTTTTTAGCTATTTCTACTAAACCGGATATCTCTTTTACGGTCTCCTAGCTAGCTAGGTATAACTAGAATCCTAGCCCTAAGCATTAAGAAGTAGTAGATAGAGCTATCCTTTATTTCTATTTAATAAGATTATATAGTCTACGCTTAAGAGGGTAGGAAAGAAAGAAATTAGCTACTAAAATCTTCCTTTATTTAAGCGATTCGTCCTTTATAGATAATTCCTGAGATAGAAAGAGCTTATAAGGGTATATTATATCCCTTTTTAAAGGAACTATTACTTAGAGAGCTTCGAAGTAAGCTACTATTATAACTTTAAGTATAGAGGCAGAGCTACTAGCTCTTTTAAAAGCGTTAAAAGAAGCGATTTTCCTTAGCTAGCTACTAATATCTCCATAACTATAAATTCTAACCCTATTAGCTATAGAATATAATAATATATAGACTATACGAATTTTAATAGAAAATAGTAAGTTATCGACCTAGCTATAGTATATCGATATCTACTAGTATTAGTTATACTAAGAGGTCTAAAAGGGACTAATTTCCGTCCTTTAGGTTCTAATAGTATTTATAAAAGCTAATAGTCTTATAAAGCCCCTACTAAAGTAGAAGCTAGCTATCTTTTTATAGTAAATTAAGCTAGAAGACGTTTAAGAAAAGCTATCCTTAAAGGCCCGCCTTAAGAGTCTTTAAGAGGAGCTAATAGTACGTACGAGAAGGTAACGTCTATAGCTAAAGAAAAGGAAGAGGTTTTTCCCTTTAAAGGGCCCCTTATTTAATTAGGTTTTTCCCTTTTAAAAAGGCCCTCTTTCTTATAAGACTTTCCCCTTTTTAGGCCCTTATTCCTTAAGTAGGTCTAAAAGAGCCTAGGGACCTAAAAAGGGCCCTTGCTTTCCTTAAGTAAAGGGAGAAGTATAGAGCTAAGAACCTCCTCTATACGCTTACTAGCCTAAAGCTATATTAGCTATGCCTTTAAAGGGCAAGCTATAGCTAAGGGGGTATATCGCGAAGCGTAGCTTAATTTTATAGTTCTTAGAGATATCCCTTAGTATAAGGGACTAAGGAGGCTAAAAATACTTAGTATAAAAGAAGGAAGAAGGAGCTAAAAAGAGGTATAGAAAGGAGGGTAGGGGTATAAGGGGATATAAAAGTAGCGATAGCTTCTTATAGAGGTAGTAAAAGATAAGATAGATATCCTAGTAACGGCTAGAAAAGAGGGGAAAAACTAGTAAAAAGCTTAGTAGTTAAAAGGATATTAATAGCTTCTTTAAGTAGGATCTTCTTTATTAATTAAGATACTAAATAAGTATAAAGAAGGGCGTTAGATAAAGGAAAGAAGGATAATTAAGGTAATATAATAATTACTCCCTTATATTAATTACTAGCCTTATAAGAATTAAATATCTTTGCCCTACCTATCTAACCCCTTACTTTTAATTTTAACTTTATATATTTTATATATACTTCTTATATTTCTCTTTATAAGAGTTATAAGCTTAGGAGGAATAGTATTCCTATACCTTCTAGCTACTATAAAAAGTACCTTTCTTATATCTTTTATAGATCCCTTTTACCCTTCTTACTAGAAAAGCCGATTTTTAACTAACTTTTCTACCCCCTTCTTTTATAATAATATCGAAAAATAACTCCTTTACTATCCCTATAGTCTATAGAACGATTCTTATAGAGCCCTAAGATTAAGATAAGTAGGTAAAGGAGCTATAGGCTCGTATAGGTAGAACTATCTATAATTTAGTCTTCCTTAATAAGTAGGACCCTCTTAAGCCCCCTCTTTATCCTAGAGTAATAGAATTTATAAAGGGAGCTTCCTTCTTCTTTAAGCTAACCTCTATATAGTAGAGAGCTTTTTCTACTACCTTAGGTAACTATAAGAGTTATTATAAGGAATACCTTTATAAGACGAAGCTACTAACTACTACTTATATAGTAATAACGGAATCTATTAGTACTATAAAGCTAATATCTCTTTAAGAGGAAGAGACTCTAAGGTAGTAGCTTTTAAAGCTCGAGACCTTAATAGCTCCCTTAAAGGGATATATAACTAACTATATTAGGAAGACTTATATAGCCTACCTAAGAGCCTTTTTTACTAGGAACCTACTAGCTTCTTTATAGCTAGCTAAGTAAGAAGAAATCCTTAAGGAAGCTAACTAATACTTCTTAATAAAAGCTCTTTCTAGCTAATAGCTATAGAATATATCTCTACTAATAAAGCCTATTAGTAACGGATACTTAACTATCTTTTAAGAGGCTAGCTAGGAACTAAATAAAAAGGCTATTAAAGTATAATAGTAAGTAGTCTTATTCCTTTATAGCTAGCACTCGACCTAGACAGCTTAACCTACTACCCCTATAGCTATTATAGCCCCTATAGCTACTATAGCCCTTATTACTACGGCTCCCGCTACTACTATTATAGCTATTACCCCTCTAGCTCCTCCTCCCTTAAGAGTATTAATACTATCTTTAATAGCTGCCCTAGTCCCGGCCCTAGCTCCGCCTCTTACTCTAGGCCCGGCCCTAGTCCCGTTAGTTAGACCGGCCTAACTAGTCCCTTAATAGACCTTTTAGTCTATTAGTCGAAAAATTAAGGAACTAGTTAAAATCGAACCTCGTTAAAATTAGTAATAAAGGGTAAAAAGGGGGGGGTTTTAAGTAAACCTTCTAGATTAAGACGAGGATTCCTTAAAGAGATAAAAAACTAAATAACGAAATAGCTGCCTAGCCTATAAATCCCTAGGCTATTAATTATTATAATACTAGTAGGTCTTTAAGGAAAACTAAACTAAAGGATTTAACCCTTTAAAAAGGCTATAAGAAACGATATAATAGTCTCTTAAGGAGGACCCCTTATTATAGAAGAAGATAGATAAGATTTAGGTTCCTAAGAAATAGTAATTAACTCCGCTACCCTTATTTAAGCTATAAATTTAAGGAAAAATTATTAGTATAGTAAATCCGGTATTTATCTTCCTTATAAATTAGTAAGACTACCTATTAAGACCCTCTAACTATCCCCTATAAAAACTAGCTATCCTTAACTTAGTACTTCCCTTAATATCTATAATACACTCTTATAATTCTAGTCTTTTAAGAAGGTATAGAGGGAATACCTTATTACTAGGGAATTAACTATATAAATAGAGGGATATAAAAGGGTAAATTTTATAATAAAATTGCCTGATAGGTTTATATAAATTCTTTAATAAAAAGGGGTAGCTTTTTACCCTTAATTTTTAATAAGCTTAATTTCTTTCCGCTTTCTTTAAGAAGAAGGAATCTTCTAAGATATAACGTTAGAGCCTATAAGGCTAGTCTAGAAGAATTAAACTATTACTCTTATTAAAGAAAAATTCGGTTAATTTATTCTTATATTCTAACCTATTTATAGAAAGGAACTACTTAATAAGTTAGCTTTCCTTACTAAGAGGAATAGGTCTATTATAAAGGACCTTCTTTTAGTAGCCTAAGGAGACGGTCTTCTTTAGTACGTATAACTTAGTTACCTAGGCCCCTTAGCTTTATATAAGCTAGGCTAATAATATAGTATACGAATAAAGGGACTAAAGACTATCGAATATAAATACTATAGCTAAGAAAAGACTAAGAGATAAATTTCTAAACGAACCCCTTTATAGCTAGACTAGCTATATAAGGAAATTTAAGTTAACTAAACTAACGTCTTTAAGGATTAAGAAAGCTTTATTAGGGTAATGTTTTTTATAGATACTTTTTTAAGGATAGTTTTCCCTTATTTCTTATAGACCTACCTAAGTAAGTATAACTAGTCTACCTTTTAGGACTTTATTAACTAAATAAAATCCTACTTTAGCTATACGTTAAAGAAGATATAGTTTAATAGAGAGCTATTTATAAAGGATATCTTAAATTAGCTTCGAAAAAGGGGCATTTTACCCCTCTTATTAGCACTAAATACCTAAGCCTAGAACGGAGGGGTAGAAATATTAAGGGGTACTATAATAAAAAGGGCCTATAAGATAAGACTTACTATAAAGCTTCCCTACGACCTTAAGAGGGAAGTTATTAAGACCGCTTATTACTTATAAAACCGGACCCTTAGAGAGACTACCTTAGGAATAGACTAGAAATCCCCTTTTAAGCTCTTTATAAAAAAGAGGGCCTTATTAGCTTACCTTTATACCTATAGCTATAAGATATATACTATAACTACCGATATATAGCTAAAGAGAAAGAAGAAAAGAAAGCTTAATCTTAGAGCCTTTATTAGTTACCTTATTAGTTATAATTCTATAAATATCTTCCGGATCTAGATTCCTATTTTATAGAAGGTTATTTCGACTAGCGATATACTTTTTAATAAATCTAGCTTTTTCGATAGAAAAAGGGATTAATAGCCCCTCTTACTCTTATAACGTTAGCTAATTTAAAAGATTTAAATCCCTCCTTCCTAATAGTCTTAAAAAGAGGTCTTATATAAGGTAATAAAAAAAGAAACTAACGTTAAAGTAGTTAAGGATAACGTTAACGTTAAAGAAGAAAAAAAGGAAGCTACTAGATTAAATAATCTAGATAAAGAAGGAGACTATAGGAAAGTAGTAGAGCTAGAATACGCCTACCTTTCTACGCTTCCTTATATAAAATAAAAAGAAGATCTAAAAGTAGCTTTCTTTATTAGTCTTCCTATCTCGACCCCTAAGGGGGTAGGAAAGGCACCTCTCTTAAAGGATTACCTAGCTGCCTTTTTATCCTTACTTTAAGAAGTAAAGGAAGGTATAGGGCCCGATATAAAAGAAGACTAATTTCTCCTTTATTTTAATCGTTTTTCTAACTTTTATTTAACGCTTATAAAAGATAGTTCCTATAGAGTATGTATAGTAGGCTAGCTCTTTAAGCTATAGCTATTAGTAAGAAAGGTATATAAAAGAGACCTCCTAGACCTACTAATAAACTAAAAGTAGCTATAAAAACACCCCTTTAAAGACTAGTTTTTTAAGGCCTAGAAAGACTACCTAGCCTTATATAAAGAGATAGGGTCTTTTAAAGAAGTCCTTAAGGAAAAGGTAAGAGGAAAATAGGTCCTTAGCTATAAGTAGGTCTTTATCTATAAGACTAATAAATATAGCTTCCTTTAAAAGTATAAAGCTTAGCTAGTTATTTATAGGAATTAATAGGCAAAAGGGGATCTACTTACTAAGGTAACTACTTTAGTAAGGATGTCTTTTTAGACCCTTATAGCTATAGTAGTAGAATTCGACCTCGAACTTAATTAGATAGATATATTTAACGCCTTTATTAACTACTTACTTAAGGAAGAAGACGTTATCTATATATAACTTCCTCTTAGTTTCTAATAACTAAGAAAGGTTCTATAGCTTAGGAAAGCTCTATATAGACTATAAAGATTACCCCTCCTTTAATAATAGTATTTAATAGGTTCCTTTAAAGCTCTAAGCTTTAAGAAAGTCCCTTAGGAACTATATATAATATAAAAGGGTAAAATTATAGTCTTCTTTTATATCGATAATATTATCTAGGCCTACTTAAAAGAGAAAGAAGCTACTACTAAGGTAGCTATATAAGGCCTATAATAAAGGTATAAGATAACTAAGCTAAGGGAGCTAAAATAGTTCTTAGGGATATAAATCCTTTAAAATAGGTCTTAATAGACTATCTAGCTTACCTAAAACGCTTATATTAATAAGGTCGCTTATAAATTCCTCCTTAATACCCTTAATAAGAAGCTTCCCTTTACGCTAATATTAAATAAAGAGCTTTTACTTAATCTATCTTTTTACGCTAAGGAGTAAGAAAAACACTAATATTAATAAAAGGTACCCTCCTTACTTTTTTTAGCTATTTCTACTAGACTAGATATTTCTTTTATAGTCTCTTAGCTAGCTAAGTATAACTAAAATACTAGCCCTAGGTACTAAGAAGTAGTAAACTAAGTAATCCTTTATCTTTATTTAATAAGATTATATAGTCTATACTTAAGAGGGTAGGGGAGGAAATTAGCTGCCGAAATCTTCCTTTATTTAAGCGATTTATCCTTTATAGATAATTCCTTAGATAGAAAGAGCTTATAAGGGTATATTATATCCCTTTTTAAAGGAACTATTACTTAGAGAGCTTTAAAGTAAGCTACCGTTACTACTTTAAGTATAGAGGTAGAGCTACTAGCTCTTTTAAAAGTATTTAAAGAAGCGATTTTCCTTAGCTAGCTATTAATATCTTTACGACTATAAATTCCGACCCTATTAGCTATAGAATATAATAATATATAGACTATATAGATTCTTATAGAGGAAAATAGTAAGCTATTGACCTAGCTATAGTATATCGATATCTATTAGTATTAGTTACGCTAAGAGGTTTAAAGGGGACTTATTTCTATTTATTAAGTTTTAATAGTATTAATAAAAGCTAATAGTCTTACGAAGCCCTTACTAAAGTAAAAGCTAGCTGTTTTTTTATAGTAAATTAGGCTAGAAAACGTTCGAGAGAAGCTATCCTTAGAAGCCCGCCTTAAGAGTCTATAAGAAGAGCTAATAGCACGTAAAAGGAAGGAGATATCTATAGCTAAAGAAAGGAATTAGGACTTATCTTAAAGGAGAGCCCCTAGCTTAATTAGGACTTATTTTTCTTAAAAGGCCCTTTTTTAAGGACTTATCCTTAGAGAAGCCCCCCTTTCTTATAGGACTTAATTTCCTCCTTAGGCCCCTTTTTCCTAAAAGTAGGTCTAAAAGAGCTTAGGGCTAAAACCCGGATTTCTTAAGTAAGGGATAAGTATAAACTAAGACCTCCTTTATACGCTTACCGGCCTAGGTATTTAGCTTTACCCTTTCTATAAAGGCAAGCTATAGCTAAGGGGGTATATTATAAAGTATAGCTTAATTTTATAGTTCTTAGAGATATGCCTTAGTATAAGGGACCTAGGAAGCTAAAAAACAGGTTTTAAAGAAAGAGCTAAAAGGAGGTATAGAGAAGAGGGTAGGGGTAAGAGGGGAAGTAAAAGTAGCGATAGCTTCTTATAAAGGTAGCGAGAGATAAGATAGATATACTAGTAACGGCTAGAAAGGAGGGGAAAAACTAGTAAAAAGCTTAGTAGTTAAAAGGATATTAATAGCTTCTTTAAGTAGGATCTTCTTTATTAATTAAGATACTAGATAGGTATAAAAAGGGGTATAAGATAAAGGAAAGAAGGATAATTAAGGTAATATAATAATTACTCCTTTACCTTAATTACTACCTTTATAAGAATTAAATATTTCTACCTTACCTATCTAACCCCTTACTTTTACTTTTACCTTTATATATTTTATATATACTTTTTATATTTCTTTTTATAAGAACTTTACTAACTAAGAGTATTAGCTTAACTATTTACTATTTCTTTTTTATAGATTATTTTATAGTTAAACCTTAATAGATATTTAGCTTATTAAATCTATTATCTATTTAACTATTATATTATTATAAAATATAAGATATTCTTATAATCTATATAGACCTTAACTTTATATTTACTTTTAAGAAGGTAGTATTAAAATTCCTTATAAGCTTAAAAAATTATAAGAAATTCTTTATTATAAATAAAGTAATTAAGTTCTATATTATATAGCTTTTTTAAGTAAAATATAATTAGTTATAGTCTCCCTTTATTATCTTTCTATTTAATATATACTCTTAAAGTAAAGTCTAATATATTAGTTTTAAGTTTAATTTATTATTTTAGATTAAAAGTAGTTAAAACTAGTTTTTATATATTTAAAAGCTTTATTAGCTTTATCGTCCTATATAAATTCTTCTTTCTTTTTTATTAAGTTATATAATAGTATTATAATCTTTTTAAAATCTTTAATAAATTATTAATAGTAATTTATAAATCTAAGGAAACTTTATATATCCTTAATATTTCTTAGTATTAGCTATTCTTTAACTAAGTTAATCTTATCTTATTATATTTATATTTCTCTTAATAAGATTATATATTTAAGGAAGTTTACTTTTTATATATAAAACTTACTTTTCTTTAGTTTAACTAATAACTTTATATTTTTAAGTATATAAAGTACCTTATAAACGTATTCCTTATATTCTTTTAAAGTATCTAAGAAGATTAAGATATTATTTAAGTATACTATTATAAAGATATCTAAGTATTTATATAGGATATTATTAATTATCTATTAAAAGGTAGCTAGTATATTTATAAGTTTAAATAGTATTACTAAATATTTAAATAGTTTAAATTTTATTTTAAAGGTTATTATCTATTATTATTATTAAGATTTTACTAAGGACTTAGCTAAAGGTATTTAAAACTTTAATATTAAATAGGAAGGAAAAACTAAAGTACTTAAGGGAAAACCCTTACCTCTTTTAATATAGGTCTACCTTAAACGAGGTTATAGTAGTAGTATATAAGAAATTTATACTAGCTACTATAGGCTTCTCTTATATATTTATATTTTAGCGTATACTTTCTTAGGCTATAGCCGCTATTATCCTAAGCGGCTAAGGCTTAGGCTCGCTAGCCTAAGCCTAGGGTTATAGGTAGTAGTCTCTCTTTAATAGCCTAACTTATAAGCGTATTTATTTTCTATAGCTCCTACGTTACTACTATATAGCCGCGGCCGCGTCGGCCTATTAGTTTATTAGTTAGTATAGTAGTTTATATCCGGTTACTAGGCCGGGCACTAGTATAGGTCGCTCCTAGGTAAGGCTAGCTAATTAAAATTTAGTTAGCCGGCTCCGCTAATCGAAAATCGGTTCCTATCTAGCTACGCGACTTCCTAATTAAGGGCGTAGCGGCTTATATTTACCGTCTATTACGTAGTTACTAATTATACGCGCCTAGCTTATATATATATATATACTTACCCTCCCTCTTTAGTTTTATTCCTACCTCCTCTTACCTCTCTATTTACTATCTTATTTATAGGTCTTAATTCCTTACCTATATTATTTCTATATCCCTAGGTCTCTCTAGTACTATATTTAGTTCGTTTATTATTATATTATAATATTTAACTAAGAAGCTAACTTAGGTAGTAGCGGCTCGCTTCTTTTAAAACCCCCTCCTTATAAGAAAGTTATTACTATAGTAAGATTAAAGCGCTCTCTCCTATATTTTATATATATTAAGCGCCTTATTAATAAGCTTACTTATAAGGCCTTTACTAGCTATTAAAACTAGTCTTATAAGTATTAGTCCTAGTCCTATCTTAGGTCGGTCTTACCTTTAATACTTTTTTACTAACTTTACTAGCTATAAAAGCTAAAGTATATATTACTTACGCTAACTTTAACTAGTCTTATTACTAAGTAAGTAACCTTATCTTACTATAGTATAGTTTAAGTTTAGTATTAATCTATATTTTAAATTACCTTTAAGGGTAAGGAGGCTGCTTATACTTTCTACTAAGCTTAGTCTAAGGTTAATAGCCCCTCCCTTATTAAGGGCTTAGTATAAAAGCACTTTTACCGCGCTACTTTAGAAACTTATATTCGCGCTAGTTAAAAGGCCCTTACCGTTAAAAGTAAGAGCGCGTTAAGTAAGTTTACCCTTAGTTTAGCTATAGTCGCTAAGAATATTAAAACGCTTACCTTAGCTTTTACTTATTTTATAGATAATACCTACTATATATATAAGTCCTTAGAAAAGTACCTTAGTAAGTTTAGTAATACTATTAAGACCTTAGCTTAAGCTAAGCTTAAGTTACTCTTAGTTACTTAAAAGACTCTTATAATAGTTAATAATCTTACTAACTATTTCTATTTTATTATAAGCAATAACTATAATAATAAGGATAATAGTCTTAATCTTACTAGGTTTAGTCTAGCCCTAGCCCTTTTTAATAAAGGGAAGGGTAAGGATAAAGGTAAGGGTAAGGCGGCTATTACGTTTAAGGCTTTATTTAAAGCTAAGGCTAAGGAGTCCGCCGTTATCTTTATACCTATGGTTGCCTTAAAGCTAGTATAAGATCCTACCTTATCGCCCTTTATTAGCTCTAACGCCGAGCTATAGCTTAGTAGTTCTCTTATCGCTAAGCCCGCCTTAAAGCGTCCCTATCTTATATCGCTTAGCGACTTTACTAACGCTCTTAACTTCGTTTAATAGTATCTTTATAGCTATCGCGGTTCGGTTTTAGCTAAGATTATTATTAGTCTTAACCTTAATTAGATCTATAGTTATAGTATAAGCTATAGCGAACGCCTTCGCGCCGCTACTAGTATAGGTTTAGCCTTAGTATAGACCTTAGTCGTTACTTTATCTTATAAGCTAGCTATCTAAGCTAGCTTTAGTTTAAGTTTAAGGTTAGGCCTAGCTAGCTATTATTAGTCTTCTTATAATAGTAGTAGTCCTTATATTCCTTATAAGTCTTAGGTTACTCCCTCTTATACTATATATACTACCTTAAGAGGGTCTTATTATTCTTACTATAATAGTAAAGTAAACGTTACTATTAATAAGTTAAGCTAAGGTTATAGTTTAAGGGCTAGTTATTAGCTTTATTTTAGTTTAATTTTAAGTTAAGTTTTATTTAGTTATAGTTTTTTAATAATAAGTCTTATTCTATAGCTATTAAGGCTAGCTTAGTTAGGTCTTATTAGTTTTATTTAGTCTATAGTTTAAGTAGCGAGGTTTACGCTTAGTTTAGGTTTAGTTTAATCGATACTATAGTCTTATTATTATAAGTCCTCTCCCTTTCTTAGGTCGCTTTAATAAGGGAAGTAGTTAGCTAAGGTAGTCTTAGTTAAGGCCGCTTTATCTTTAGTATAACCTTAGTCTTATTATCTAGTATATTTATATATAGCCTTTAAGCTAGGTTAAACTAATAAAGCTTACTTAAGTAAATAAACTATTATACTAGTAGCGCCGCTATCTTTTTCTTTTAAAGGCCTGCTCTTATATTACTTATATCTTAGGCCTATATTAAGAAGGACTCTTTTACTTTTATTATTAATAGATAGTCGATTACTATATAATAGATAGTATCTTATTTTTATCTATAGGTATATATTAGCGAGACTATACTAAGGACCTATTAATAAAATAAGAAGTCGTTAAGCTTAATCTTTCTTATATATATCTAAGTAATTACTATATTAATATACTTAAGGAGGCCGTTATAATAGTCTAGTATTTTTACTTTATTAAACTATAATAAGAAGTTAGTAGGGTAGAGGGTAGTTTAGTATTATTAGATTATATCTTCCTTAATATTTTATTAAGCGTCCTATTCCTTATTTAGCCTTTTAAGTAACTTAGCTTTATTTAAGAGGTCGTCCGATCCTATCTAGCTCTAGACCCCCCTTATCTCCTCCGCGAGAGGGGGCCTACTAGGTAGTAGCGCTATTAAGGACCTACTCTCTCTTTAGCGTTACCTCCTTTTAAGTATATCTATAACTATATTAAACGCGCGTTAAATTTAGCCTAAGAGCCTTAAGTCCTTTAACCTTTAAAAAGTATTTATTATTCTTTAGTTTAAGTAAAGGTTAATTAAAAGCACCTATACCTTTACTTTTACTTAATAGACTAAGGTTACGTAGTAAGCGCTTATTACTACTTAAAGGTAAGCTAACTAGTCTTATACTAGGTCCTACGCGATCCTATATAGTTTCCCCTTTATAGGCGTTATCTTATAAAATATAACTATAGTATAAGAGATTAAGGACTAGATTACCTTATTATAAACTTCCTTAGCGTATAGTAAGGTATAGCCTTATATAAACGCTATAAGCTTAGTTAGGGCTATAGTTTAGCGCTTTATCTTTACTTAGAGCTATTTTAAGTATACCTTTTAATATAATTTCTAGTATACCTAAACCCTTAGTAGGCGGGCCTCTTAGACCGGTATTACTATATTAGCCTTAAAGCGAACTAGCGTTATTATCGCTTATCTCCTTTATATAAAGTATATTAACTTACTCTTTAATAATTTAAAAGTAACCGCTAACTTAGTCGCTTACTCTATATATACCTTCTAGGCCTCCTTTAAGTATACTACTATAGTAGCCCTATTAAGTCTAATACTAACTATATTTATATTATTAGTAAAGCTAATAGTATAAATACTATATATTATACTAAGCCTTTTATATAAAGGGGTTATATAGTATAAAAATAAGATTAAGGATAAGAGGGAGCTTTAAAGGACTCTTATTAGTACTTAAGTTAAGTTTAAAGTCCTTTTATTAAAGTAAAGGGTTAATCTTTTATTACTTATAAAGGTTTATATTAAGCTTATAAGCTATCTAAGGTATCCCTTAAGCCTTAGGTCCCTTATAAGCTTATTATAGTTAACTATACTAAATACGCCTTTAATATCTAGCTATAAGAATAATATAATACCTTTATAGGCCTAGGTCGCGTATACTAGTTTTATTACTAGTAAGATCGCCGCTTTTATAAAGCATTCCTTCTTATTCCTTATTTATCCGTTTAATAGGATACCGTTTACCTTTACTACTCCCGCGATCCTCTAAGCTAGTATCTACTTAAGTACTTTCCCTACTATAAGTAAGAGGGAAATTAGTCTCTATCCCCTTATTATATAGTAAGCTTCCGGCCTCTTACCTAGCTTTTAGATTACTATTATATTTACGCTATAAAACCGACCTAGGAAATATAAGAGTTAGGTATTATAAAAGTCTTTAACTATTATAGGTTATAAGCTTAGGCTATAGCCTAAGCTATATAGTTACGTATAAAAGGCCGGATCCTATATATATATATATAGGCTAGCCGCGTATAAGAGAGCTCTATATAGCTTATTAATATTATCTTATAGACGGCACCTACGCCTACGCCTCTACTTACTCTATAATAGTATAAGCTATTAACTAATAGATCTAATAGATATCTCTTTAAAGAGGGCGCCTCCCCCTCGAGGAAAGCTAACGGCCGCTGCCTACGTTATAGAGCATCTACGCACTTTATATTAAAATGCCCCTTCCTTTTAGCTAAGTAGCCTATAGCGGTTTAAGTAGCGAAGATAAAACCGCTCCTTGCCTTAAATAATAAGGAGGACTCTACCCCCCTAGGCTTAGAGGAAAAAGAGTAGCTTTAGAGTAAAGATAGGCTCCGGAGCCCTAATTACTAGTACTAGTAAGGGAGAAGGAGGAATTATCCGCCTATATAGAAAAGGAGCTTACTTTAATATAGGTTATAATTAATAACTCCTTACCCGTTACTGCCCTTATAGACGAGGGCTGCTAGTGCTACGCCGTAGTTAACGAGGCGCTTACGTAAGAGATATAAGTACTAGTAAAAAAGATCGCCCTAAGGCGAGTAAAGGGCGCCTTAGGCGTAATAGAGGGTATAGTAATTAAGGGTATTACGTAGCTAGCTATAGAGGTCGATAGTTACTATAAGCTTATTATAGCTTATATAATCCCTTAACTAGAATTTCCCTTAATCCTTAGGAAACCCTAGTTATTATATATAGAGTTATACTTAGTTCCGTACTAAAAGAAGCTATAGTTTAGGCCTATATAACGGTAGGTCCGCTATAACGATAGTTCTATAAGCATAGGACTAGGTATATAAGCTTTATACTTAGTATAAGAAGTCCTTACCTCTATCTTTATAGGAACTATACGATAGGTAGAGCGGGGGTAAGGCTAGGCAGCGGCTAACGTAGCGGTCTACGTAGTTAGCTTAGTAGATATCGATAAGGCCCTCTAGATAAAGAAGCTAAAGTCGCCCTCTAAGCTATAGTAATAGATACTAGAGCGCTTTTATAACCTCCTACCGCTATTTAAGTCCTAGGAAGTAGATAAGCTTAACCTATATAAGCTAGGGGTAGACTATAAGATCGTACTCTATACTAATAAGAAGGGGTAGGAACTACCTATACTATTTAGACCGCTATATAGTATATTATACGCGGAGCTACTAGTGCTAAAGAAGACGCTAAGGGACCTCTTAGATAAGGGTTTTATTTAAGTAAGTAGCTTTAAAGTAAGAGCGCTAGTCTTATTTATACGTAAACTAAGGGGTAGGATATAGTTTTATTACGACTATAGGGCTCTAAACGTAATTATAAGGCCGGACCGCTACCCCTTACCCTTAATCTTAGATACGCTCTATAACCTTTTAAAGGCAAAGTAGTTTATAAAGCTAGATATAAAATAGGCGTTCTATAAAGTATAGATCTTAGAGGGTAACGAGTAGAAGATAGCGTTTTATATACGCTATAGCTTATTTAAGTAGCTTATAACGCCCTTTAGCCTCTTAGGAGCGCCCGCTACCTTTTAGCGTTATATTAATAACGTACTTTTGGACTTCCTCGACGAGTTCGCCTTTATATATATAGATAATATCCTTATTTATATAAGCGGCTCCTATAAGGACTATATATCGAAAGTATAGAGGGTCCTAAAGCGCCTCTAACTTTATAGGCTCTACCTCGACCTAAATAAGTACGAATTTAGAGTTAAGAGGGTTAAGTACCTAAGCTTTATTATCTATATAGGCGTAGGTATATAGGCAGATCCCGTAAAGATCTAAGCGATCTAAGACTAAGCGGCCCTAACTATATAGATAGGTATATAGAGCTTCCTTAGGTTCGCGAACTATTATAGGATATTTATTAAAGGCTTCTCTTATATTATAAGTCCCTTAAACGAGATTACTAGAAAATAGACCGCTTTTTATTAAGGGCCTATATAGGAAGGAGCATTCTATACGCTTAAGGACCTATTCTCGTAGGCCCTAGTACTACTCTAATAGGACTTTAACTAGTCTACGTTAGTTAAAGCGGGCTATAGCGGCTAGGCACTTAAAGGAACGCTCTCTTAGGAGGTAAACGGGTAAAAGTAACTAATAGCGTTCTACTCTTATAAGCTAACCCTAGTAGAGCGGAATTATACTATTTACGATAAAGAGATACTAGCGATTATTAGCTACCTTAAGTAATAGTAAGCGGAGCTCTAGAGCTATAAGAGCTTTAAGGTTCTTATAGACTATAGGAATCTTAAGTACTTTATAACCCGCTAGTACCTCTTAGAACGGTAAGCCCGCTAAGTAAAGTATCTCTTATACTTTAACTTCTTAATTAAGTACTAGCTAGGGTAAGACTCTATAGTCCTAGATATACTTTCTTAGAGGGATTAAGACTAGCTAACGGGAGTAGATATCGAGGCCTAGGATCTATAGCTTATCCCGTAAGAAGTACTATAGATTTATATAAGAGCTTCCTTAGTAAAGGAAAGCGCGGCGCTAATAGATAAGCCTTCCCTTATACCTTCGCCTTAGCCCGGCGGAGAGGGATAGACCGGCCTAAGGGCGCGTACGGCGCGGGTATTTTAAGATAAGGTCCTCTAGCGCTTATAGGATAGGATATCGTCTCTAGACCGTACCTATAAGAGCGTGCGCCGCGCCGTTAAGTCTAGCGCTCGATGCCTCGATCTAAAGCTAAAGCTAAAGGTATAAGTAGCCGACTATTATATCGACCTATAAGGGCATCTACGTTAGCGGGGGAGACTATAGGTACTAGGCGCGCTATATACTATAGAAGCTAGGGAGAAGGATAGACCGCTAGAGCTAAATAAATAAAATAAGCTCCGAAGGAAGCTAGTCTAGCTTATCTATAACTCTAGTATCGTAGGCTACCTAGGTAGGCAGGGTATAGTAGTAGGCCTCGCGAGGGATTTCTACTAGCCCCTCCTATAGTACTATGTTCGCCGCTTCCTCTATAACTACGATATCTATAGCTATACTAAGATTTAAAGGGCGTAGCTTAAGGGGCTACTTAAGTAGCTTCTAATACTTAACCGGTTCTATACGTATATATAGATAGACTTTATAATAAACCTCTTACTTATAAAGGGCGGCAACCGCTATATATAAGTAATTAAGGACCGACTTAGTAAGTCTATTATATTAAAGCCGATACTATCTATAAATATAGAGTCCTATATAAAGCGCTTCCTATAGTACTAGGCCCGCTTATATAGCTAGCTAGCCTTTATTATAAGCGATAAGGGATCGAATTAAACTAGCCGCTTTTAGTAGTACTTATACTAGCTACTTTAGATTATATAGCTACTTAGTATAGTATATTACTTATAGACCGATAGAGGGCCTAAGAGGGTTAACTAGGAGGCGTAGGCTTACCTATAGGCTATTATAGCCTATAACTAAGTAGACTAAGACCGTTAGCTCCCCGCGGCCTAACTTATATTAAATAATAGACTATATACCTCTATTAAGATAGCCCCTTTCTTTATAACGTATAGCTTCGAACTACCCTTACTAGTTCCCTTTACTATAGATATAGTAGCGGAGTAGTATAGTAATTCGTTACTAAAGGGCCGCGCCTCTATATTTATACGAAAGCTATAAGAGACTATAGATTATTACTAATCTATAATAGCCGCCGCGGCGTAAGATTAAGAGCGGCACGCTAATAAGACTAAGGCCCTAGTAGATAGGTTTATAGTAAGAGATAAGGTATAGCTAGACCTCTATAACTATAGGTTAGCATAGCTAAAGAAAAAGCTTAACTAACTATATACGAAGTTTATAGTATAAAGGGTTATTAGCTTATAAGTTATAGAGCTTAATAGTCTCTTAATAAGGGTTTATAATAAGATTAATATAGACCTCCTTTATAAAGCCTCCTTTAACCCGCTACCTAGATAAGAAGTAGCGGATACTTAACTGCCTATAATTAAAGTAAAGGGAGAGGACGAGTTTAAAGTTAAAGAAATATAGGCCGCGCGCTAAAAAAAGGTTAGTAAAGGGAAACGCTAGGAGGTCCTCGTTAAATAGCATAGGTATCTCGACCCTATATAGGAACCTATATATAAGTTTATAGGAATTATAGCCCTTAAAAAGTTTAAAGCCTTATTTAGAATAGTAAACGAGAATAATAGACTAGCGGACTACTAATAATAGCCTAGGCTAAGACTATAAAGTAAGTAAAGCGGAGTAAGTAGTTATAATAATATAAGTATAATAATATAAGCGGAGATAAAAATAGCGTTTATTTTAGGGCGAAGCCCTTAGACTACCTAGACCTACTCCTTATCCTTATTATTATCCTTATCCTTATCCTTATTATCCTCCTCTACCTTATTAGCGGCGGCGGCGCTCTCTAGGGCGCTTAGGCGGCCTTCTAGGCCTATAAGCTAGTCGGCGGTAGTAGCGGCTCCGGGGGCTCTAGGAGTAAGGGGGACCCGGCTAGTAGTAGCGGCGGGGGGGCACGGCTAAGGGGACCGCCGATAGGGCGACGGAGGCAGTATTCCTAGTACTAAGAGAGTTAGTAGTAAAAGAAAAAGAGCTAGAGGAGAGGAACTTACTTAGGGACGAGGCCCTAGCGCTCGAGGGCGCGGAGATTATAGTAGGCGGCTACGGCGGCGGTAAGGCGCTTCTTAGTAGCCCCCTATACTTACCTATACGCGCTAGCTTTCTAAGCTAACGCCGTAGCGAGTAGGACGGGAGGCGCCGCTTTATAGGCGCGGCCGGCACGCGCGTACTAGTAATAACTACCGCTATAGCGGCGCTTAACTTAGTCGGCGTAAAGGAGCTCCTATAATACGTACTATATAGGGGGCGCGTGGCGCTCCTATATTAGCGTTTATACTTTAAGAAGTTAGCGGAAAATAGCTACTACGCTTACTAGGTAGCGGACTTATAGGGGTAGTAGAGGCAGAGGTAGGGGTAGAGGGGCCGGGCGTTATAGCCGGCGGCGGGGATAGCGTCGTTATATAGAAGGGCGACGAAAGGGCGGCTAGCGTAGTAAAGGTAAAGGCGGCGGCGGTAAGCGCGGTCGCGGGGGCGCGGGTAGGAGCAGCGGTAGCGGCGGAACTATCGTTAGCCGTACTTAGTATAGCGTCGATAAATATCTCTATACGCTTCGAGGAGGAGAAAGTAAGGGAGGGAGAGGTAGATATATCTATCGCGGAAGTTAGTATTATAGATTACGGCCTCCCGCTCTATAAGGTAAAGAACTTACTAGTTAAAGTTATTATTTTTAGGGCTATTATTACTACTATAGCTACTACTATAAGTATATATTAATAAAGCGGCCTATATAGCTAAGAACGAACTAATGCCTTAGGTAGAGCGGAACTTACTTATTACTACTACTACTATAGTTAAAGAAGGAGGAGAAGGAAAAGAAGGAGGAAGGGGGGGATGCTACCTTATATACCCCTAGGTAAAGGAGGCTGCCTAAGGCCGAGGGGACGGGCAACCTAAGGCTTACGTAGGTCTAGGCTAGCCGCCGGCTACCTAGGGGCGTATATAATAGGTCGCGCCCTTATTTAAACGGCTAGCTAGCTAATAAGTATAGAGCTTAGTTCTAGCTGCCTAGGCTAACGGGCGCGGGGATAATAGGGCTAGTAGGGCTAGCACGATTAATAGGAAAGGGTAAGGTAGAGCTAGCGGTATAGGCTTAATAGTATAGAAGCTATTAATTAAGTAACGCCGCGCCGCGCTTAAGGGAGGGCATTATATAAGAGTCTTTAACTATTATAGGTTATAAGCTTAGGCTATAGCCTAAGCTATATAGTTACGTATAAAGGGCCGGATCCTATATATATATATATAGGCTAGCCGCGTATAAGAGAGCTCTATATAGCTTATTAATATTATCCTATAAATAGCACCTATGCCTATACCTCTGCCTACTCTATAATAAGTATAAGCGTTAAAGATTATAGCTAGTTACTAAACTAAGGCTAGTTTATACTTTTTAATAAATATTAAAAGGACGCCGTTTAAACTTATTACTTTCTAGCTTACTATCTTACTTAGCGCCGCTACGATATTAGCTAGCTAGATTTATTAGTTAACTATAAAGGTCGCTTTAGCTATAGGCTAAGGTAGCTCTTATATTATACTAGCCTTTAGTAAGAAGAACTTAATAGCTAATATTTAGGCTTTCCCTTTAAAGGTTTCTATTAGTTAGTCCTTGCCTTCCTTAACTAGCGGCGGGATATAGGTTAGCTTTAATAGTAGCTTACTATAAAGTCTAGCTTACTTCTTTACGTTTTAAAGCTTAGTATTATTAGCGCTAAATTCTTTTAGGAACTTACGCTAGTAAGCCCTCCTTACCTTATAAATAGTCCGCTTTTAAGCTATAGACGCTTTATATAAGTCTTCTTAGTTCGCCTTACTTCTTTCCTACCTATACTTCCTCCTTACCCTCTTAGCCTCCCTTATTACCTTTTATAAGGAACAGTGTTCCTACTATAAATAAAGCAGCTATAATATACTCTCCCGATTATATAAGCTAATAAGTAGTATATTAATTATAGACAAAATCTCATCCTATAGAGTAAGAATCGCTCGTTATTTTGCATGTTTTTATGCATTAAACGGGTTGCCGGTTATCGTATAATCGGGAATCGAAGGAATAGAGCTAGCTTAGAATACTAGCTAAGACCTCTTAAGAACACCGGCACGACTAACCTCCTTTAAGCACGAATATTAGTAGAACCAAGACACTTCTAGACTTACTCGAGGTATCACGGAATTCCCTAGTCTTAGGGCTATACGGCAGCCTAAATCTAGTCCCGAAAGGTTCTTCCGTTCAGCTACAATTGTCTATATAAGACAGCATGTCCGCTAGTAGATAGATTAAGAATTATTAACTTTAACACCTCTTCTATATACTAATACACTACTAATAAATTCCATTAAAAATCCTACCTTATACTCCTTCTTCCCCTCTATTACGTAGTCTTATATAATTCCTTAATTTCCTAAAATTTCGCTTTTGCTTATATACCTTAAGACCTTTCTTACCTTTAAAGTAAACTATATATTACCCTTAGGTAATACTCGCCCTTAGCGCGGAACAATAGCTATCGCGATCTATACTAAAGTAATAAAGATATAGTCTAGGTCCTAGTTAATATCCTTAGGTATCTAAAGTATTAGCTAGTATAGTCCTAGCTAGGATATAATCCTAGCTTTAACTAGCTTTACTTTTACTTCTTTTTACTTTAAGGCTAGTTTAAGCGCCTAAGCTTAAGTATTAACCTATAGTATAATAGTTTAAGGGATATAGTTTAACTTAGTTAGGTCTAGGTTAGGTCTAATATACTATATCTTAGTCTTTAAGGTTACTTAAGCTAGGTTAATAGTACTATCTATTTAGCTATAGAAAAATCTTATATATTTCCCTCTTAAAGTAGTAAGTTTAAGTTATAGTCTTATTACTTTTTATATAAGTTATATTATATTATCTAAGGTTTTATTATTACTATTTTAAAGTAGGTAATAGATATTAAAGTCCCTTATTATTACTATAAGGTACTTTAGTTTAATTACGCTTAGGTCTTATAATACTCTAGCCCTTACGGTCCTTAGTAATAAGTAAACTATTTATAGTTTAATACTATCCCTAAAAACTACCTCGCTTTAGTTTAGTCTAAACTAAGGCGACTAAGTCCCTAGCCTAAGCTTTTTATATATATATAGCGTATACCTCCCCTCTTTATAAACTAAGATATAGGGCGCTGCTTTAAGGAGTAGGGACCCGCCTCTTAGTATAGCTTTTACTTTCTATAATACTATTAAGTTAAAGCTAGCTTAGTAGTAAAGCGCTAACTAAGCTAGCTTATATCTCTTTTATATATTCTAAAATAGTGCTTTTAGTTATATATAAGTAAGGTTAAGGTAAAAGGAGTCGTTAATATAAGGAGGGAGGCGCTTTATCTCTTAGCGCTTCTTTATTTACTATACTTATAAATATTATTTATACTTAGTTTAGCCTCCCTAGCTTTACTAGCTAGCGGGTGTTTTAAGCTCGACCTCTTATCTTAGCGCGGTCTACTTAGTCCTTACTTATAAACCGCGGTCGATTTAAGAACGCCCTAGGTTTTAATAGTAGGTAATACCTATTACTTAGTATAAGTCTAAGTATTTATAAACCGTTAAGGTTATTATAAGTAGTTTTCCCTTACTTTTTCCTAGGCTTTATTTACTATAAGGTAAGTTTAGGTCTATAATAAGTAGTCTCCTTAATATAAAATATAGTTATAAGGGATTTCGCCCTTCTTAGCCCTATATTTATCCTTACCTTTATTATATACTATACTTTTATATTAGCTTTAAAGTTATATTAATATATACCGCTTAGTAATATAGCTATACTTATAGTAGTTATAGTACCTTTATAATTAGACCGACTTATTATAAGGTTTATATTAAAAGATTTATACTTTAAGGACTAGGCCTAGGTTATAAAGCTTATTAGCTTTTTTTAAGCTACCGACCTTAATAAGTATAGTTATTACTATTAATATCTTAAATTAAGGGTATAGTACCTAGGCTTAGAAGACCTCGACTTTATTTACCTTTATAATCTTATAAAGTAATTACTTCCTATTTACTATCGCTACCTTTAAAGTATAAAAATATACCTTTATATTCCTATTTTACTATTATAAAGAAATAATAAGTATAGGGAGGCTCTATAAAATAAGCTAGTAAAAAGAGGCTTTATAATATAGTCTAAGGGAATAACCCTTAAAGATAAAAGACTTCTACTAGATATCTATACCTTCCTTTAGGAAAGGCAGGTTAAGATAAGCCTATCCTAATAAAATAAAATATATATAAAATATATAAGTTAATTACGAGTAGAATAAATACCCTATTACCTATTTTTGCTTAGCGGTTTTAAAGATATCCGCGATACGAGAATAGGTAAAGCATAGAACATTCTAGTTAAATCTACTACTTATACTAGAACCTATTATCTTACGTTAACTATTACGTTATAATTAGACTACTAACTAAGTTAGGAAGATATACTATAGATAGAGCTTTTTAAGTACTATAGAATATACTAGAAAGCTAACTAATTAGTCTACTAGTAAGCGAGTAATAGTCTATAAAAGACAAAGGATTTCCCTAGGAGTAGTAGATAAAATAAGTAAGTTAATAAGTATCTTTTATAACGCTATTCTTTTAATATATTATTTAGCCCCTTATATACTCGTTATAAATTCCGGACGAAATCCTACCCTATACTCCTTCGACCGATCTTTTCGCTTATATTATCGGTTACTTAATCCTATACTTATTACTTATACCTTTTTTTATAAAGGTATATTCTTAGTAACTACTATATATATATAGTAGGTAATCGTAGCCTTTAGTCTAAATATAGCCTTAACCTAGCCTTAGTCCTTTTAGTAGGCTCTCGCCGATATATTAAATATAACCGCGATATCTTTACTTTAAAAGCGCCTCGCTACTATAGCGCTCGTAGCTTTTAAGGCTATATTTACCGCCTTTACTATATTCTTTAGTTTACGGCTTAGGATTCTAGGTAGTGCCTTAGTAAGGACTATAATAATCTCGCGTTTATAGTATAGTAGGGGTTATTATCTATTTATATCCCTTTTTTATATATATTAAGTTATAAGCGCTTTTATAATTAAGGGCTATAAACTATTTTTTACTATATAATCGATCTTATAGTTTTAATATAAGTAGTAATAGTATTTAGTTTTTTATTATAATATCGTTTAAGCGTTTATAGTTAATAATTAGTTATAGCTTACTATTTTCTTTAAAATAAATATAACTAAGTAGCTTACTTTAAATATTAATATTTATATATATCCCTTTTATAGATTCTTATTAAAGTAGTTATATAGCGTTTATAGTTTACTTTTTATTTAAGTTATAAATCTTATAAAACGTTAGCGTTATTTTATCCTTAAGATAAATTTTATAGTCTTATTAGTAATATTTAAGTAACCTTATCTTAAGTTCTTCCTTAAAGAGTTTATTATATTTTTAGTATTCCTAAGGGATATTCTTTATTTTATTTTATAGGCTTTATTTTTTCTCTAAAGAGCTAGTTTCTATTAACTTAAGCTCTTTATTAATTTATTTAAGGTCTTTCCTTAATATAGTAATAACGTTTTAGATCTTTATATTATATCCTTTATTTTATTTATATTAAATACTAAGTTATATAGCTATATTAATTAATATATAAGTCTTATTAGTCGATTTTATTATATTTACTAGTTCGGTTATTATTTTCGCTTATATTACTAAAGCTTATAATATTTTACTTAAATAGATATCCTTTTTATCTTATTTAATAGCTAAATTATTATAAAAGGTTTAATATAAGGTTATATTCTTTAATATTTATAATATTAAAGTTAACTTATTTATTATAGCCCTAGATATTAATATTAAGGTAATTAATCTCTATATTAATAATTCTATTATTATAGTTAAAGGCCTTTACCTTAATATTTATAAGTTTATATAGATCTTTCTTATATCTCTATATATTTAATAACGATTAATAACTTTAAGTAAAATATAATTACTTATTATACTATAGTCTAAAAGTATATATATATAATATCCCGCGATTTAAATATCTAGTACTATTTAGTTACTATAGCTTACTATTACTATATATAAGGTCCTTATATCTTATTATATTATACTAGTCTATAGCCCTTTTATAGATAGTATACCTTATTTTTTACTTAGTCCTTATTTATTTTATTTAGGTATTTTTCTTTAACTTATTATTAATATTATTTCTTTATATTTTTATTATAAATTATTATATTAAGGCTTAGGAGACTAATTTCTTATAGCTAATTAAAGATTTCTTATTTCTTAACGCTATATTGTTTATATTATACTACTTTATAGTTAATTATATATTATACTTTATAATTATATTTATTTTTATACTAAAGGTTAAGGTTCTATTTAGTATCTTTTTATTTTTTATATAGTATTTCTATATTAATTTCTCCTTAGTTAAATATAGCTTATAGCCTTTATATATATTACTAATAATATTTTAGTATACTATTATACTATTTATACTATACTTATACTTTCTTATATTTATAAACTCTATAGTTTAAGTATATATATTTATTATAATCTTCTTTATTATATTTAATTTATTATATAAGTCTTTAAAAGATTAATAGTTTAAATACTTTAAAGTAAGTAGCGCTATACTATTCCTTTATTTTAGCGTATTTATAGATTTTATATATCTTTAAAAGATATCTTATTAATAAACTATAATTATTATAGTATTTAATTAATATACTATAACTAGGTTCTAATAATATAACTTAGTTATTTAAGTAGTATTAATCGATTTTCTAGTAGTTTAGTTTTATACTTAGGTAGGGTTTTAAAAGTACTTATCCTTTAAACTTAATTAATAAAGTATTATATTATACCTTTATCTAAAAGTATATAATATAATCTAGGTAGATATATAATATCTATAAAATATACTTATAGTACTTATAAGTAAGTAGTATTTATAAATTATCTTTAAATTCTCCTTATAGTTACTATTTTTATTATAGACCTATAAAAGTATTAACTATAGTAATAGCTATAGTATAGTTTCCTTTATATAGTACCGGTTAATATTAAATTTATATAGCTTATTAGTTTTCTATAAGAACTTAAGGTATTTATTAGGTTTTAGTTCTAAGTATTTCTTTTAATTCTTTAAAGTATAAAGTTTATTCTTTAATTATAGTATTTTCCTATAATAGTAAGGGTAGTAGTATAAGTTCGTTCTTATTTTTTATTTCTCCAAGTATTTCTTATTTTTTAAAGCTTATATTATTAATACTTTATTATTCCTCTTTAAGTTATTATTTAAGTTTTATAAGTATAAGGGCTATATCTATATCTTCTTTATTATAATATTTAAAGACTACTTATTATTATTATCGAATTTTACTTTATATATCTTCTTAAAATTATTTACTATTCTTTTTAATTTAATCTTAAGAGACTTCTTTAAAATAAAGGTATTTTAGTTTTATAAATTTAACTTATTTTTAGATCTTAAGATCCCTTTATTATATTATTATAAGGGTTTTCCTTAATAGCTTTAAGAACTATTTAGTATTATTCTTATTACTTATATATACTATATATTTATTATTATAATATATAGTTTAATTAAGGAACTTATACTTTAGTTCTTATTTATTAATAGCGTTTAAGTATTTCTTACTTTTTAAGGCTAGGGCCTAATAGGTTTTCTTTTCCTTATAAGGTTATTTATATTCCTTAAAGTAGTATTTAAGTTTCTTATAGTTAAAATACTTTCCTTTACTTTTCTATATTATATCTAGGTTTATCTTACTTAAGTTAGTTATATAAGTATAAGTAATAAGAGTTTTATATCTTTTCTTATAGTTAGCGCGTTAGTTAAAGTTATTCTTATAAGAAGGGTTTTAGTTTCCTCTTTCTTATTTCTTTTCTTAGTATTATATATACTATCTATTATCGATTTATACTACTATAGTAATATAGTTTAAGAGGTTATTAAGTCGATTTTCCTTATAAAGCTTATTCTTAACTTCTTTTCTAAGCTTATTATAAAATTATAATATAAAGGGTTTATTATCCTAATTAAGCTTTAAGGTAACTTAATAGAACTTTATAGTATAATCTAATACTAAGATCCTTTATTAAAGTTCTTAAAGTTTTTATTTAGCTTTTTATTCCTTATTAGTTATTCTAAATACCTTTATAATAGCTTCTTTAAATCTATAAAAACTAGTAAAGACTTTATCTATCTTATTATCTTATTACGCTAGTTAGTTATTAAGAAAGTCCCTTATAATAAGTCTAAACTAAGCGAGTACTATTTTAAATAAATAATTTCTTATATAAAGTACCTTTTCGACTAGGTCTAAGAGTTTAGTAGGGTAAAACTAGTAGTAAGCCTTAAGTTAAGTAAGAAAGCCTTAAAGCGTACTATAAGTACCGCTAAATAGTCCTAGCTATTTTAGTTTAACTACTTCTCTAAGGTCCTTAACTTATCTATTACCTCCTTTATTTTTAAGTAACTATACTTTATATTAAAGGGTAATAATCTTATATATTCTATCCTAAGGTACTATAATAGCTATAAAGTTAGTTAATCTAGCTTATTATATAGGTATATTAATAGTTACGATATTACTTAAAGTAATATAGTATTATACTAAATAAGAGCTTTTAATGTATAACGACTAGTATTATTTTTAAGGGATAAACCTATTAAGGGGTTTATATTAATATATATAATAGGGCGTAGTCTAAGTAATAATAAGTATATTATATTAGTAATAAGTTAAAGGTTATAGACTATAGACTATAACTAAGTAATTAAGTAATTAAAATTAAAGATAAAATCGGAATAAAGATTATAATAATTATATTAAAAGCTAGAGAGCTATTTATCTAAAGTAGTAAAAGTAGGTAGCTATATATACCTATAGTTTTCTTTCTATAATAATATTACTTATTATATTTTACCTATTTAGTCCGCTTAGTATTAATCTAGCTAATCTAACTAATTAAACTAATTAATACTTAGTTTACTTAGTATTAATCGTTTAATCTAACTAATCCTATTAATCCGTTAAGTTAGTATACCTAGCTTTTAGTACCCCCTACTTTCGGCACCCTTTATAGTACTAAGGTAAGTATATTCTAAATATAATTAAAGCCGTATTTTAATATTACGATAATTAAATTTAGTGTTTCTAGCTACTCTAGCTACTAGCTATTATAAAGAGCTTTAAATCCTACGTTCTAATTAGCTATAGTAGCGGCAGCCGGCTTAGGCGTGCGCTCGGGCTATTTCTTTATCTTTATAACTTATTTAATCTATATAAACCGCTTATTAAGGTCCTAAGGGACCTTTTTCTATTTTTAAGGCTATAGACGATATAATTAATACTCTAGCTACTATATTTAAAGCTAGGAGGCTATAAGCTGCTAATTTTACTTATTAAGGCTATAGCTAACCTTACTAAAAAGTAGTCGGATCGTACGGTTAACTTAACCGCGGTTTTCTAGCCCTATAATAAGGCGACGGACTTCTTATAATCGTTTAGGCGTTTTAAGGGCATTGTAAATAGCTAGGGTACTAGAATTCTTTCTTTTTAACGGCGTTAATAGCGTTAACGGCTACGGTAAGATAAACCGGCTTAGTAAGGGCTTTGCTATATTAACTAGCTATAGTCCTAACCTATGCTACCCGCCCTTAATATTCTTTTCGGTTAGACCGGCTTACCGGGCCTAATAATATACTTAGAGGAAGGTAGCCTTACTAATTAGTATTATATTATCGAAAGATACGAATTTTTCGAGTTAACGTAGGTAGGCAGCCTTAATCGGCGAGAAAACCGAGATATTAAGAGGTTAGAGGACGTAGGAGGAGTATACTAATAGAAAAAGAAGATAAATACGATTCTTAAAGTATTTATATATAAAATCGTCGGTCTAATAGCTCCCGTAGCTATTAACGATAAGGAGAACGTTCCCTTATAAGTAGCGCCTTATTTAAGGGATAAATATATACTTAAGCTATTAAATAGTAATAGAATTATATATCTAGCCCTTTAAGGAAGTAACGAAGTCCTAATCCTTTAGAAAATCGAGTTCGTTAAGGAACTATTACTATTAAAGGTCCTAGCCCTTAAAGATTATAAGGGGGGTTAAGGCCTAGCCTATTATAAAGACGTATTCGACGATTATAGTCTAATAACGCAATCTAAGCCGCTTCTTAATAGCCTCCTTCTTCTCTAAGCTCCCTAGTACTAGCCTATTATAGCTAAGGCCCTCGAGGATGCCTATTTTATCTATATTAAAGCGTGATTCCGGTAGGATTGCCTATATAGCTAGTAGCTTAAGTAATTAGAACTATTCCTTAATCCCGCTAATAGAGGCGCCGTTAATATAGGCAGAATTAAGAGATTTACCTTTAATCGTGCTAATCTCTAGGTTTTAGGCTAAAAAGCTCGAAACCTAGTGTTTTCTAAGCGGGCGGGGGTCTTTACTAGCTACGATAATATAGCTAGCAATTTCCCTAAGTTATTAATGCGTTAGAGGCAGCCTAAGGGCCGCTTAGGTAAGAACCTATTTATAAAGGTGTTTTTCCTACTCTCGACTAAGCCTTTAAGATGCCTCTTTTACCTCCTTTATAGGTAGGGCTCCTTTAATATATGTCTAAAGGGTTATTCTTAGAATACCCTACTTACGACTAGCTTAGAGCTAAGGTATACTATTATTAATAGCTTCGAGCGCTTCTTAGAGCTAGTTTCCGGTATATTTAGAAAGACGAGGTATCGCTAATTCGAATAATATTTATTTTATAATTATTAAATAAGAGATATATAAGAAAACGCGGTCACGATATAGTAGGTAGTTAACGCGATAGTAATATAAGGAGGTGCTAGAAGTAAGGGGTGCCGGAAGCTAGGTATACTAACTTATATAACCTTTATATTAATAGTTCTTTTATAGTATATAGCGCCTAGTATCCTATACTTTAGGTATACGGCCTATATTTTAACTATCTTCCCTTTATAGTTAGCTAGTTTATAATATATAGCCCCCTTAGCTTAAGGCCTTACCTTTACTACTTAGCGCTCTTAGAACCTCTTAAGCCTTATTAAATAAGCGTCCTAAGTACTATCCTATGCTTTTTATAGTTTTAAATAAGTATAGCTCTATATTAACTATATACCTTAATAAAGTATATATTAAATAAAGATGTCTTTAATCTTTATTTAGTATATATCCTTACTACTTTTATATATAGATACTTTATATTAGCTATATATTACCCTTATACTATAGTACTTAGTAATATATTTTAATTTATAGTACTTAAAGTATTAGTAAGGCTATATTATATCTTTATATAGTTTTATATTAAAGATCTTTAATTAAATTACTATACCTTTATTATAGAATTAACTTACCTTTTTTATACCTTCTAAAGTTAAGATAAGGGCTGTCTTAGGTATATATTTAATATAGGGTTTCTTTATATATAGCTAGATAATAAAGATACTATTAGCTCTTATAATATCTTTCTTTAATACCTTTCCCCCCCCCTTTTTAGCGCTTTTACTAAGACCCCTTTAATAATAACTATAAGGCTCTTATTAATAAGGGTAGCTTTTACTTTAAACGCCGATTAAAGCTAAGCTTAGTTACCTTCTTAAAGCATAGCGTTTTCTTAAAAGATAATAGTTATATCCTTACTTAAGAGTCTTTACGCCGCTAGTACTCTTCTTTTACTTTAAAGGTATTAGTTAACTACTTATATTATTTCCTTTAGTCTATACTACTTAAGGAGGGCGTTAATTAAGTCTTACTAGACTATAAGCTAATACTTATATTAGTTTAAAACCTACTTTTTTATAACTATATACCCCTTAGCTAAGGTTACTACTATAGCGGCTTAGGTTTAAGGCTAAGGTATTAGTTAATAAGGAAGGCCTTACTTAAGGGCCTTTAAAACTATATCTATAACTATAGACTTAATACTACTTAAGGTTAAGCTTAGTAGTACTACTACTCTTACCTTAGTAGCTAAGAGCCTTTATATAATCTTTTAAGTAGAGTTATAAGCGACTCCTTATATATATTTAGTTATAATAATAGCTACCTAGCTTATAATATACCCCTCTTTTAGTACCTTTTCTTACTAAAATATAAGCTTTAAAATACTAAATAGTAAATATAAATAAATTAGTTATACTTAGTAGCTCTTAAAATACTATTATTATAATTTTACTATATTAAGTGCCGCTTACTAATCCCCTTAAATTGCCCTCTATTCTTAGTATAGAAAGTAAAGGTATATTTAATTAACTAAGCTTTATTATTCCTCGAAAGCTATTAATTACTCGATAGCCTTTAACGCTTATACTACTATAATTAGTATAAGCTTAGGTCGGTCGTTATTATCGCTATAATCCTTATTAAGAGAGATACTAAGCTCTATAAAGGTTTTCGCGATAAATTTAAGAAGCTTATCTTTTATTTCCTTAAGGCATTTAAATTCTAAGTTTATAAAATCATTAAATTTAGCTAAATTAATACTAATAAGATTATCGATGCCTATTACTTATTATATACGCACGCGCTATATAGCTTCGAGGAGAGCTTAATAGGACTTATCTTAATCCTTTAAGCGCTAGTATAGCTTAAACTATATACTAAAAAGCTATAATATTATCTAGTAGTTAGCGATAGTATTATTTTTTATTAAGGCCTATACCTTAATAGCCTATAAGACTGCCCTAAATAGCGTTATATTTTATAGTAGATCGCGTTACTAAATTATAAGATAACTAAAGAACTTAAGCTATAGCTTTTTATAGTAGACTTTAAGGTTATTAATAATCCCTTAATCTATTAGCTAAAATAGCGCGGTCGAATTTAGTAGTACGAAGTATATTTATATATATTTTAAGGTCGGATTTAGTATTATAAGCGGTATACTTATAAATACTAAAGTTATTAAGTAATAATAATATCTTATAACTAGCTATTTAAGTATTAAGCTACTTTAGCTACTTAAAGATAGTTAGGGTTACTTAGGTAGTCTTATTAGAGCAATAATAAAGTAGTATTACTACGATCTTATAGTTAAGGCGGCTAAAGGTATAAGGGTTAGCTACTATACTAATAACCTAAAGTTATAGACGATATATACTTATAGCGTTAGAGTAAGGGGGAAGCGTAATACGGTCTTTCTTAATCTTTATACCTTTCTACGCACGTAAGGCTATCGTATAGGTAGGCGTTACCTTTTAAATAAGCCTAGTCTTATCGGCGTTATAGATATCGTTTAAGTTATACGTAGTAAAGAGCTTTTAGGTCTCGGTAAGAGCATTATTAAGGTTATATTACTCTATAGTCTTTGCCTTACCGTGCTATTAGTAGCGCTTAAGATTATGCCTTTTCTTAAAGCTATTTAGCTAGCCCTTTAAGAAGCTTAGAGTAGGCTATTTACGGAAGTCAGGCATTATATTCTATAGCTTCTAGGCTAGCGAGACGATAACGTTATTATTAATAGGGTACCTAGCGTTATTAAATTGCTAGAGGAGCTAGTAAAGGGAGGCTTTAAGTAGTAGCTAGTTTATAGCCTATCTTTTAAGTATATAGGGTATATTTAAGTCGTTAACGTAGGTAAATTTAGCGCTAAGGGTCCTAGAGATCGTAGATTAATTAATTTTCGTCCTTATTATTAGTTTACTTACGTAATAATATCTAAGTACCTCTATATCGCGTTTTCTTATATCTTTTAATAAATTCCTTTTCTTTAAGCTTAGAAAATACCTTATTAATATATAAATATTACCCTTCTTATTTTTCTAATATATATAATATATATAGAATTAATTATAAAATAAAATATTAAGGTACCGAATTTCGATTAGCCGGCCCCACCTAGGAGCGACCTACACCAGCGCCCGGCCCGGCAACAGGACATTACCTGCCCTACTAACCAACGGACCGACAAGCCGACGCAACCGCGGCCACGCGGCTGCGACGCGGGAGCCAGGGTGAATAGAGGCGCCCGCGAGTCGGGCCCCCGGAGAGAGACTACTGCCCACAACCCTAGGCCCGGGCTAGCGAGCCCGGGCCGCGGCCGCTCGGGATAGTAGCGGCCACGGCCCGAGAGGGCCCGCGCCGAGACGCGATTTCGCGGGAGGAGCCCGCGGCAGCCGGCGCAAATTTCCTACGTACTGCTACCACGACCTCGTTCGAGGCGGACCCGCACTAAAAGAGGGGAGGGTTTTCCCCTAGGCACTCTGGTTTTTCCCTCCTATTTAACATTGAAGTTCTAGATACCTCTAGCTAGGTCCCTAGCGTAATCTTAATAATAATAATAAAATATTAAGGTAAGGATTTAGAAATTATTATTATAAGGTACCTAGCTAGAATATAGTAGGTATATACCTATAATAATACCTATATAAGATAAATAGATTTATTAGTAAATATAGGGCGATATCGCTAGTATCGGGAGATAAGGAATTTATAGCTAATTATTACTCGTATATATATATCTTATCGCTAAAGCCAGACTATCGCTACTACACGTGATCGTTGTAGCCCAGGTTAACTGTAATACTTCCTAAACTTTTATGTATGGCAAAGTCACTGTTAGCCATTTTTATGGCTAGGCTAGCCAATTTGCTAATCTAGGCCTTATTATCCGTAGTCTTCATTGTGCCTTTTAGGGTGGCTCGCCCCAGGTACAAGGCTCCCTCGGCACGGACCATCTGGCCGGAGCAAAGCGCTGAGTCAGGAGAGACCCGCTTGAGCCCTCGTCAAATAAGGATCCCGTGTTTGGAAAAAAAAAACTTTCATTATCGTCAACATTTTCCGGACCTCGTTTCCTTTCCTCTACTCCTCCTCCCTCCTCTCCAACGCCGACTTTGGACATTTTTCTGCGACACGTCAAGCATGGCCCGCCGTGCCTGCTTTGCTTCCTCGTGAGGCCAACAAAGCCAAGAGGTAAGCAAAGAGAGCTCAAGTCCCCGTTCCGAATGAAGAAATACGTTGTCGCCCCAGGCTGAGGAGGTTCGACAAGCCTCCCGTGTTGACAGACACAGTCTCAAGCCAAATAGACACATCTGACCCTTCCCTCATTGTCCTCTCTATGCGCCGCATGCTTAAAAGGCCCGCAAGCTGACAAGACCAGGTTTTCTCCAGCACATCCGTTTTGACTGTAAGCACCGACCCGCCGCCCGCGTCGCCCAAGCCCAGTCGTCCTGCCGTGATGTCTTTTGCTATCCGGTACTATCAAATACCGATCCTTGATGACGGAAAAACATGATAGCCTGAGCACAGACTCTGTGCCACTGCGAGCGGAACTCGGCGGCAGGACCTTGGACTAATGGCCTCAAGGAGAAAAGGCACCATGATGTTTGACCCACGCCGAGCTCACGGCCTACTAGTCTGTGATGCTCAAAGGCGGCATGGTAAGGCTGACATATTTTTCTTTAAAAACTGCCTGGCTTGCGTGATGATAAAACTTATTCCATGCTAATACTGAATCCCGCATGTGGAGGAAACTAAGAGCTTTTCATCTTTCGACTGATTTTGCAACCTCTTGTCTATTTCCAAACTGTTGATGCTTGTTCCATTGGCTGGACCTGTGCTAACTTGAACTCGAGTCGCAGGAACATTACTCTTGGTACGCGGCCAGCTCCGGCGAGTTCCAGCTGTGCGTTGGTCAGCGGCCCATCCCACATCGTGTGACATGGTGATACGTACTTGAGGAAATTGCCACTCAAGTCTTTACGTGGCCGAGCCACAAACTTGGCAACGACATGGCCTGGCTGCTCAGGCTTCAGCAGCTTGCCCTGCTGGTAAGCATCGACAAAATTGTCGTACTGCGCCTTGTCCATAACTTCCTTGCCGGCGGCCCGTATGACGGACTGCATGTCTGTGTCGACGCGGCCCGGGGCAATGGCGACGCTGGTGATGTCGGGCTCCTCGACGGCAAGATGGGTCGATATGGAGTTGACGGCCGCCTTGGAGGAGCCGTAGGCGGCCCATGCCGTGTACGGCTTGGTGGCCGCACCTGATGACACCCATACGATGCAGCCCCTGGACTTGCGCAGCTCCGCAATGCCGGCCTTGGCCTGTACCGCCCGTCAATGTTTGCGGCTGGGACAAGAGGGAGGCGTTGCAGTGACCGTACCATGGCCAGGCAGCTAAAGACATTGACGTCGTAGAGGTGCTTCCACCCGTCGAGCATAGAGGAGTCGATTTTGTGCGGATCCAGTAGGCCGTGGTTGAGGACGATGCCGTCGAGTTTGCCAAAAGACTTGAGGGCGAGACTGGTCAAGGCACCGGGCATCTGAGCGGTAGATGCAAGCACTGGGCATTAGCTGAATGAATTGAGAGTAATGGCATGACTGAAACTGCGTCGTCGGGAATGAACACTGCATACGTGAGAGCTCCTCATGTCACCGGCGACATATTCGACCTGCCCGGGATGCGACTGTTTGATGGCCTCGAGGGGCTCTTGGGACCGGGCGGCTAGTACGACCTTGTGGGATTGCTGCAGCAGATGGCGGGTGACGGCGACGCCAATTCCCTTGCTTGCGCCGGTGACGATGAAGACTTTGGCCATGGTTGTGGTTGTGCTGCGGGGGGAAGTTGAAAGGATGGAGTCGCTTTGCGCTGATGTCGTCGGTGGCAAGTTTTCTCTTTTTTTTTATGTCCAAGGGGCATAGGCCAGCCAGCAGCAAAGAAATAGCGCCCTGGCTATAGGTGGGGATTATTAAGACGGGGCAGCTCAAAGCTGCTAGGAAGCCGCGGCCATCGTCAACTTCTTGACTGTGCATACGCCAAAGCATCTACGTTATCCAACATAGCCAGCGGGAAAACAAAATTATGGCCACGACCGTCATCCTGGGCAGCGGCGTCATTGGCCTCTCGACAGCCTACTACCTGGCTCGGCAGCAGCCGGGCTCGTCGATTCACCTGGTTGATTCCTCGCCCGAGCTCTTCGCCTCGGCCTCGGGCTACGCCGGCGGCTTCCTCGCCCGCGATTGGTTCCACGGCTCCGTCTCGGAGCTCGGCGCCCTGAGCTTCGACGCCCACCGCGCGCTGGCCGACGCCGAGGGCGGCCGCGACAGATGGGGCTACAGCCGGAGCGTCACCCTCAGCTACGAGCCCAGCGGCCGCCGCGACGACGCCAGGCGTGGCGAGGATTGGCTGCTCGAGGGGACCAGCAGGGTCGGCGTCGTCGGGGACAGGGCGGAGAGGAGGGAGGGCGAGGCGCCGGCGTGGCTGAGGAGGGCTGATGGGGATGTCGTGAACGTCGTCGATGACGGCGAGGGGACGGCCATTGTGTGAGAACCCGCCGCTGCACGTGTTGGACAATGCGCATACTGAGGCCGAGAGACTGCCAGCGACCCGCTCAAGTTCTGCCACTTCTTGCTGGGCGAGTGCAAGGCCGCCGGAGTCCACGTCCACCACCCAGCCACGGCCCTCTCCGTCCAGACAGACGTCAGAGGCGAGCTGGCCTGCGTCTGCATCGGCTACACAGACTCGTCCACCGAGACCGAGATCCCCGCCACCCGCCTCCTGCTATGTGCCGGCGCCTGGACACCCCAGGTCCTGACATCGCTCTTCTCCAGCGCGGCCGCCAGCGACATCCCCGTCGCCAGCCTCGGCGGACACTCGCTCGTCGTCAAGACACCCGGCGGCAGCCGTGCGGGCGACGTGTGCCACTCAGTCTACTGCAGCCTCGACTCGCTGTCCCCCGAGATGTACTCGAGGGCAGAGGGCGTCATTTACCTCGCCGGCGTCAACTCGGCCGCCATTCCCCTGCCTCCGCTAGCCACCGGCGCGGCGCCCGTCCACGAGTCTGTCGAGGAGCTCAAGAGCATTGCCCGCCGGCTCATCAAGTTGGATGGCGAGCTCGAGGTCGTCCGCACGGGGCTGTGCTTCCGGCCCATCACCGACAGGGGCACGCCGTTCCTCACGAGGCTGACGGACGAGCAGCTCGGAGGGGGAACGCGGACTAGGCCTGGCGCGGACGGCGGCGTCTTTGTGGCGGCGGGACATGGGCCGTGGGGCATTGCGCTGAGCTTGGGGACGGGCATGGTTATGGCGGAGCTGATGGGCGGCAAGAAGACGAGCGCAGACATCAGCGGGCTCGGGCTGTGATGGGGAGTACAAGTGTATGCACGAAAGAGGGGCATGGCTGGCATCGATGATGACCTGACGAGTTACGACATGACTGAGCCAAATGTCAGCCAGTATGAACACAATCTGGCTTGGACAGAATTGACACTGCGGGCGGATGCTGGCGAGCCCCTTAGACTTTTCCTCGTTGCACTAACAAGCCACGAAGACGCGCAATATCGTCGCAGGTGGCCATGCAGCAGCCCCCTACCACAATCTGCCGCCACCGGCCCCTTGCCTCGGCGCCCTCGACGACGTCGGCCAGTTGCTGCTCCCAGGGGATCCGCTCCGCGCCCCCCCCGCCGTCTGGCGACCCGCCGCCCTCCTCCCACGTCTGCGTGGCCGTGTTGTAGACCTGGCCGTTGGTGCCGTCCGGGTAGAGCACCAGGGCGGGCCACTCACGAACGAGACTCTGCCGCTGCAAGACGGCCACGGCGGCTTCGTAGCGGCGCACGACCGCGTCGAGCTTGTCGACCTTTGTGCAGTTGATGCCGATGCCCCACGGCACGGCGCTCGGGGCGACGGCCGGGTCGAGCATGGCGCGGACGGCGTCCTCGGGCGTGGTGCCGTCAGGTAGCGTTTCGCCCGAAGGGTACAAACACGAGATCCAGAAGGGCAAGACGGCGGCAAAGGCAGGCGAGGAGGAGGGGGCGGTGGCAATGGCCTGGCGCGCGGCCTCGATCTCGTCGACGCGCGGTAGCGTCTCGAGGGCGACATAGGCGACGCGCTGCGCCAGGTGCTCGACGGGGGCAAAGAGGCGCAGGCGGTCGAGATGCCAGGCGCGCAGGGCGGCGCGCGAGCCGTGGGCGGCGTCGTAGCGGCCACTGTACTCTTGGCTGGGCACCATGCAGGCGCCGTAGGGACCAAGGCTCAAGGCGAGGACAGGGGCCGAGGATCGGGCATCGTCGGCGGTCGCGGCGACGGCGCGCTCGGCGGTGCGCACGGCGGCCTCGAGGTGGTGCGGGATGCGGGCCGGGTCGACGACGCCGGAGCGGGCGAAGCCGTCGGCCGAGACTTGGTACGTGGCGGTGAGCAGGACGTCGACGGGGACACGGGCGAAGTCTGCGTGGCAGCGGAGGAGCAGCGACTGGTCGTCGTGGGCGAGGAGCAGATGCGACGACCACAGCGGAGTGGCGTCGTGCGAGAAGCAGACGCTGTATTTTTGCTCGAGCGACGTGCCGAGCCCGCCGTCGAGGATGAGGATGCGGCGCGCCATCATGGTTTGTGGTGGCGACGACGTGTGTGCGACGAGGTTTTGTCTCGTCTGTTGGGGAAGGGTGGTTTGTACTTTGTGGTCGCTTCGGAGGCCGGAGGTGCCGATCCCGGAAGGCCGAGGCCGGGGCCGGCCGGCTCCGGCGTTTCGTGCTCACAGCATAACTTGCATGCTACACGTACTAAGCGGAGATGGATGGCCAGCAATTACCGAGTTTGACTTGCGCTCGCCTTGCTTGTGTCAAGGTCGAGCAAACAAACCATAGACTAGTTTCGGTGAGACCATCTGTCGTGTCATTGACTCGGGTGTCGACGAGAGGCCCATTGGCCTTCGGAAGCAGAGCGATATTCGACGCGCGGCCGCACTATGCAACGGTGGCACAGCAAACAGCCTGGACGTGATTTTCGTGACATGGCACAAAGACCAGCGCGTGGCATACACACTGCGATGAATACGTGAAAATCATTGGGCCATGAAGCGTCGTCCATGTGAGCTGCCGAGGGTGGCGTTCCAAGGCAAACTCGGTGCCGCCTTGCCTCTGCGTAACCCGCAGCATGCCAAGTGACACTGACACTGGCACTGACACCGTACCATGTCCGTCCTCCCGCACGCGAAACCATGGGGGTCTTGTGCTTCAGACGGGGCCGCGTATGGCCTTACTCTGTACAACGTCTCGAAGCAAGCTTGCACTCACGTTAGGCGAGAGAGCCCAAGTAAACTCGCAACCAACAGCCACGCCTCATGCAGCACAGACCACGTCATATGATGGCACTAACGCACCAGACAAGCTGTCAGATAGTCGGACTGTCTCATGGCAGCCGAAGAATGAGGTCACTTGGGCGGCGTCCGTAGAACGCGAGCGGGCAGCATACGTGTTCGTACGGGGCGTGGGAGCAATCAGGTCCAAAGCGCAAGTCCAGAGCACGAGAGCACGGACGAGAGCAAGCAAGACATCCGTCCAAGGGCCGAGTTGGCAAACTGACCAGGATCCTTTGGTATGCCGGCACCTCTGGGCAGGAAATACCGTGGCTGAAAAACTATATAAGGTCCTCGCTCCCCTCCTCTCTCCCCTCTACCTCGTCAGCCACGACACTGGCAGCAATACCTGTTACATTATATATTACAGACCACCGAGCCCGGCACCTGAAACCCCTGGGATTTGGTGCCTCTACTTCCCTGCAATGCAAAACCGCACGCGCCGGAACCAGATGCAGCGCGTCGAGCGGATACCGGCTGTGAGCACACATACCCTCGGACCCTACCCAGGCCACGGCATATGAAGTCTCCAGCAGGCCCTCCGCCTCAAATGCCCCCCTGCCCGACTATTCAGGCTGCCAAGGTGACCAACACAATTGGTCCGGGGCGCGGCTTCGACATGGGATCGGATCGGAAGCGTTCCCCTTCTGCTACACCGGGAGGGAAGATGGCCGCCTGCATCTAACGACTTTCAAAGGAGAGGGATGGGCGATCGAGGTCTCGCGATACTGCAGGTGCCGCCACTCGCACTCTGAAGGGTCGGCGATCCATACTGCTGCTGGCTCCCAGATAGGGGTCAGCCTCGATCGCCGCCCCCTGAGCCTCGCGCTTCGCAGACAGTGCGCGCGAGACTCGGAAAGTATTGTCCTGGGCCAGCTTCGAGACACACCGGGGCCCAAGGCTACAACGGGCAACCCAGCTCCTCTACGGGCTCCCGTCCCGCGAGGAACAAGGCACTGCGAAGCTCACAAGGGTGCTCTGGACCCGTAGCGGGATCCAAGATCCGCCCGCGTGAAGCTCGCGCTGCCACGGCTGGCCGACGGCGCTCTCCGACCCCTCGAGGTGCGGCGGAGCTCGAGCTTAACAAGACTCCTCGATCTCATCTACCGAGCGGCAGAGCTCGAGTTCAAGACTCCTCGATCTCATCTATCGAGCGTGTCAACAACTCCGCTTCCTCCGTCGAGCGCGTCAACAAAAGGTGTCGCCGACCATTGTCGCCTCCGACTCCCAAAGTGCCCGCTCGTCCCTTCGGGTTGGAGGCAAGGGAGTATTTGACTTCCAAGAAACCCGGAACAGCGATGGCAGGCGTCGGCTTCAAGGCGGCTGCGTGGCGCGATCATGCTCACATCCTTGAGCGATGGGTGCGCCTGAGCTCGGGAGGTTGCGTGTCACAACGACGTAACACTGGCGACACATGGTCTTGGGCGTCTGAGGAATACAAAAGCCGCTCTCAAACCGAAGTGCGGGTTCGGTTCCCAACAGCGGCGGCAACGCTTCCCACAAACCTGCCGATGCGGTCCAGAAAGCCCTCCCTCCGACCTTCGTCAGAGCTCGGACGATATAGACCGAGAGCGAACAATGTTTTGTCTTGTGGAGCTGCTCGAGGGCAACTGAACGAGTACATGTACCGTTGGAAACGTGCAACGGCACTGCAGAAAGGCCATTGAACACGGCCCTCTCAACGAGAAGATGAGGCGGATAACGAAGGCGGCAACGTGGTCCCAGTACATATGGCCAACCCAACCGCCTGCCTCTTAAAAACGTGCTGCCCCGGCGGGTGCAACGATGAGCACATGCAGGGCGAAGCAGGACGAGGAGATGAACATGTAGGGTTGGGGCTCTGGACCGGAATTAAAATGGTCCATGACTTTCGGGGACAAGAGGAGAACGAAGCGCGACGAGGAAAGACCCAACTTGTTGCGCTTTCTAATCGCCTGTCCGCACGACACCTGGCCTGAGGTGGGAGGGTGTCCTTTACATTGATGAGGGGCAGAGCCGGATGAGAATATGTAGCGCTGGGATCTCAACGAGATTCGACAGTTCCGTATGTTTGACTGGAGAGGATATGGAGACGTTGATGGAAACGAAGACTACGTTTTAAGCAGTTGCAAACAAGTAGCCTCCAAATCTGGCTGTTGTTGCGTTCCACATAACCATCACTGAGGGGAGGATGCGGACGGCGGTTGGTGAGATCAAGCAAGCATCGTGACGCCTGATATCTGAAGCTCGGGATTATCATGTGTATATCACGCCGTGTTCGACTCGCTATGAGGCATAGTTTCACGCTCTCAAATCTTGCCCATGCAATCAATTGTTGCGTTTCTAAGCCCTTCTATTCTATCTTTCAGCCATCTCAAGGCTACAGAGCCATGGCGCCGCCCACGATCGCGGCGACACCTGCCAGGACCGCCTTCTGCGTCGCCGCCGGAGCCCTAGCAGCGCTGTCGGTCCTGCTGGAGGAGGCCGAGGAGGAAGCAGAAGCGCTGGACTGCCCGGACCTTCCGCTGGCAGAGGCAGAAATGGTCGAGCTCGGGCCGCTCGCGGCACTGGCAGGTGTGGCGGCGGACGCAGACGAGAACTTTTCAAGGCCGGCGGTCAGGGTCACGGGGAACATGACTTGCTGGTAGTTGGAGAGGACCGTTTGGGCTTTTGAGTGGGCGTGATGGCCATCCTTGTCCTCGGCCGACAAGGTCACGGTGCAGCTGGCGAGGTTGACCTTGGGATCAAGTGCACAGTCCAATCCCCCGGTGCTATATTTTGAAAGACCAATGTTAGTTATTTCGAGACCAGAGGGGTTCAACGTTTGCACACTCGTGTCATGCAGCAGCCCGGGGGAAACGCATGTGGGCTGAGCATGTTGGGAGGAACGCACGCTGTGCCGACTTTGGTGGCGCCCCCGGCAATGGAGAAGGTCGAAGGGCCCTGCTTGACGGTTTTGCCCTCCCATATGTCATCGCAAGCCTCGTCGGTACCGCAGCCGGCCTTGAAAGTGACGGCCGTCGAGTCGGCCCCGAGAACGGAGCCATACACGGGCCCGTTCTCTCCGACGAGCATGACGCTCATCGTGCTGCTCGAGTCAGCGGCCACGGCGGCGCCGGCGAGGACGGCGAGGAGGGCAATCGATCGGGCCATTATGGGGGTTGGAAAGATGGATTACAAGGTATTATTACTGAGGGCGTTGGTGATGCGGGAGGTTTTTAAAGCGAGCGTGCGGTAGGGCTGAGTAAACGGAAGAAAAGAATTAAAAGGGTGAAATGAAGCATTAAGGAGACGACGCAGGAGAGCGCTATGATATAACGAACCAAGGCATGTTTAAACGAGCCATTACCTCGACGGTGGAGCAAGATACATGGCTCATGAACTGCGCATACGAGAATACAGTATAGGCTGAATCCCTGGCGCTCGCTTGTGGCACTGGAGCTTTGTTGGTGTTAAGTTAAGGCCGGGTCTAAAGACCCCAGAGCCAGCTCAACAGGGGCCGAGAGAATAGTATAATCACCCTCTGGTGTGCTAGCACAACGGGTCAAAGGCCGAAGTCGAGTGGATTTACAGGTGTTGAGTTAGAGAGTGAGCCGAAGACGGTGTGAAGGGAGCGAATCCATCGTAGTCTATCAGCATGCATCGGGCGTGTGTGGGTGGGTCTGAAGCTTGTTTTGACGGCGTGAGGCTCCGCGTGGAAGCCATCATGGCCCTCGGAGATATGCCGGGCTTGACCGGAAACGCGACAAACATGGCTTGGAGTCGCCGCTGAGAGAGTATGTGGGACCAGCCGACCTTCCACCCCCCATGTAAGCCGACAACAATGTGGGAACTGTGTCGACCAATGCTTTGGTCGGCGCGACATTCTTGTAGCTTTTTGTATCGGAAGCTGCGTACACTAAATAACGTTAAACTCAATAAATTGGCAGGTTAAGTATAGGGCTGATCATTGCAGTCCCCGCCGCCCCAGACCGCCAAGACCTGGGCCGATTTGTTGAGCTTGTCCGGTGTCAAGCCGACCAAAAAAAAGACATCATTAACTCTTAAAAGCTCGGCTTAGGGTTGGCTGGTTTGTATACGTGTAGGTTGAGATAAAGGCTAGTTTAGTGCTCAGAGTTAGCTACTATGATATTTTATTGGAATAATACGAGAGCAACATGATCAACGGTCAGGTTAACTTTTCAGCATGATTGGCTTAAATATAGAATCACAAGCAAGCGCCAAGGCGGCTGAGCTACTGCACGTCCCACTTCAGGGTCGGCTGACAGGGGAGGGGGATTGTCGGCCGAACTATATGCTCCCGGTGAGAATCCGGCCTGAGTCGGGAAGCACGATTTCCGCCGTAGTTGAAAGAGATGGCGTGACGACACGTTGGCTCGGCCCCATGACTCTCGACGAGTGCCATCAAAACGCTTCTAGGTAGATTGCTGACAGCTGCTGCGGAAGTGACACGAGCTCAACCACTCACAGGCTCCCCGAGAGCAGTATATTGATCAAGTAAGAAAGAAAGCTGGGTTATTCCCTTCTAGATAACTTCGCAACGATGGAAAAGCACAAAAGAGGGGCCCAGACAGGGCGTGTCATGACTCGAGTTAAAGGGACTAGAGGAAATTAAAGGCTTGGCAGGGAGGGACCATCGTCGATGAGGCATAACCTAAACAAGAAACGAAAGCCGCCAGTTATTTATAAGATAGGGGCGGGGAGTCGAATAGCATCGGCTGCCTCAGCAGGGGGAAGATGGAATTGATGAAGGTTGACGGAAAATATTAGAACTCGCTTTGACGGTCACTTGGAGAGTTATCGAGCCAGCTTTCAAAATTATCATAGACGTAAAGGTGATCCCGGGGCTACTTGCAGAGTCTTATTACTGGGCATTATCAATGCTTGAAAAATTCCTTCAAGATCTAATACCTCGAGCCCGGATCCTCGCATTGCAGCATGCGCTGCCGGCGTGCTCTCGTTCCCGTATTAGACGTTGCTTGTTCCGGTTAAAGAAAACCGATACCCGATCAAGAACACTTTTTAGTTCAACCACAAGGATCGACACTCCCTTCTTCAACTTAAGAGCGACCCGCTCGCTTCTTTTAGATAATAAATCCATCGTCAGTCGTCTAACTACCACCGTAGTGGGTCTACTCGCGCTAACCCTCCTGACTCCCATAAGTCCAAATCCTCTGCACGTCATAAGAGAATAATTAAAGCGTAAGGCCCTAAATGCATACCAAGACTATATGAACTTATTAATTTAACCGGCAGCATGAGCTTTGGAGGCTATGTAACTTGATCCTCTTCTTTAGCCTTTCGCTGAAAGACGCAGAATCGCCACATCATGTTTGGCCGACTACGTTTAAGCATTGACAATATACTCAAGCGTATTAGAAGTTGCTATATTTCCAGCTCGCTCGAGACCGAGCAGCGCCTCTCTACTGAGGCTCTTTAGACAGCTCTTAAAGACACAACTATGGCGCTTGTGTGGGGATGGACTGTATTGCTCCGCGTAGCCAAACCTGTCTTTACAGCTGAGCATGCGTGTGAATTCATATTACTTCATGACGTGTATATAACGCTGTAGACCGAAGGAACATAGGTCTAGCAGTCATTGGGACTCCTCATTTTCAAATCCGCCCCCTTTTACTCTAGATAATGGCACGCAATCGAACTAGTTCCTTCCATATTTCCTTTATATATTTAGGTGCTTATGATTAAAGCCATTATTTAGTACTATCGCTCGGTATTAAGAGAAACCCCTTTTCTTAATAGATATCGCTCTGTTGCCAATATGATGCAGAAATAATATCTTTCCTCATGTGAAGCAGAATCATATCAGTCAAGCTCTAGTATTTCCTCTTTTCCTAGGATGGGAATACCGGTCTGTAGTTTATTATAGACACATCTCCCTTCGGCTGTCTCGTGCTTGTCACTCAAGGTAACTATAAGCTCAGCCGTCCTAGTACGCAACCAAGAGAAGTTGTCGAAGCTTAGATCGTCCGCTTGTTGGCAGAGTATTTCCGTGGCCGAGTCCGTTACATTCACAATAGATTTCCGGAGACACAGGCTGTGACACGCTCCAGTCTACGTGTCAAGATTCGAACAGTCACTCAGGCTTGCATACTGCCATGTGCCAGGTGAAGGCATACTCATCTATCTCTGAGGCAAGGTGACAGAAAACGAGGGAAGTTATTATGTCGAAAAATGCATTTGCCTGATTTTATGTTGCCGGCTTGTCTAAACCTCCTGGCCTTCCTCCCGATGTCACCTTGTTGGAAAGAGCAAACAATATCCGCCTGATTTGCCAATGATGGTTTTCAAATGCGTCGCCTGCGCTTGTTGTGCGTTGCACCAGTACAGGCGTGATAGTCGGTATAGGTGGGACATATTGACGAATCGAAGAAACCCGGATGCGAGCACATTCTCTTTTCAAGCGACCTGCTATTCGGTTGAGGTGTCCTCTCCCCCAATACTTCCTCGTCGTCGCTCAATGGTGGAAGGGGTTCGAAATTTTGAGCCACCTCACGAGTCATATTGTCATCCGTGGCCAGCTTGATGTCGCCGCCAATCTCAATGACGAAGCCACCGTATTTAGCGAGGACCATCTCGCCGGAGAACTTGGCTGCCTCGACGTGGAACTCGTCCCAGATGGAAACAATTATGGCCGTTTCTGAGATTTCAATCACGTAGTTTGACGTGACCATTGTAACGGCGACGAGCTGGAACAGAGAAGTCTAGCCTAGCCTTTGTATGACCAAAATATCATCAATTTAGTGAGAGCACAAATAGAGACACGTGCTGAAGTTTTGTGAACCTACCTTTTATCTTTGAGCAAGGACTGTGAGTGTCCCGTTATCTTATGAAGCCTAGCGTCTCAGAGATATATTGACAAAGTTCAAGCTCAAGAACAAAATAGGTTGAAAAACATGAGTGACTGACGTAGTGAAGTGCTCAAAAAAAAAAAACCGTCGTATTTATATACGTCGACACATACACTGGGCTGACAATCACCAAGATCCGTGAAAGAGGTGGCGGCTAATCTGTGACGTGCATCACACAGGCTGTGGCTGGGCTGTGTCTTCGACAACTCTCAAAGCAATTGGACATGATGACTCTGGCGGTGGCTGTGAGAGTTGTCAGGGATCGAACAGCGATTACCAACGGCACGGCCTACCATTCGCAAGCTGATGGGGCGATAGAAATGGCGCCCCAGGCGTAGCGGCCACCTCGAGAAATGTGGTGTGAAGCGAGAGTCAAGAGCCCGTCAGTCCAGCCTCGCTCGATGGGCCTGTCTGGACCATCCACGACCTGCAGCATTCACCGCGACGACACAGCCTACGAAGAAGTGGCCTGATCAAGAAGGTGTATGTGCAGAGGACAGGACGTGTTGCATATGTCGCGTAATTCACCAGGCGTTGCTGATGGATTGACTGACGAGGACCCTTTGCAGCATTTGTTGGTTCTGGGATTGTGCGTGTAGGCTCATTAAATATCGACGGCCAAACCAACGGAATAGTTACAAATCATTTCTGGTTGATTCTCTGACCAATGTGAAGCCAATTGTCTCGCAGTCGACTTTGCATGGTCAGCCTTGATGGGCGTTTCTCTTCTGTCGAAGCACCGTGGACAGAAGAAACGAAGAAATATTTAAGCTTATTTCTGAGAGCCGTATGATCAATTTCCCTCATGATAATGACACTATCAATAGAGGGAGGGCAGACCGAAAGGTTTCTCCACTCTCCCCTCCGAACCTGCCACGCCGTCTGGCACCTCGAGCACTTATTTGAGATAGCCGTTCCGCACGTCTATAAATAGGCAAGCCGACTGATAATAGCATAAAGGCGTAAGTCTATAACCCTTTTATATTTATGTTACAAACTACATGATAAATGCAGACGACTCGGTGTGGAAAGCATGTGGCCGCTGCGGCCGAACTCCTAACCGCCTTGATGGATAGCAGCGCGGCTAAGGGTTGGCGGGAAGACAGTGGAGACAATACTATCCATGACGCCGTTAAGGGGAAGAAGGCGCAACAGTTCTTCCAAACGTATGCTTATAGAGGTCATCACTTATGTTCTAGAATACTCGGCTAAGCTCACATATATTAGTATCGAAGCATACCTTAACATATCTCCGTTTTACTGGTATGCCTTTCGACAACGGCGGTTTTCCGACAAGTAAGTAGCGCAGCAGCTATAGATAGTGCCCTGGATGAGTTGGTCGCTGTCGAAGAAGTAGGCCTAGGAATCTCTCACGTCGAGGATACCAGCCCCGAGGAGAGCTCTGTGAGGGCCATTCTTATATGACTATATGTCGCTCGTTAACTGAAACGCATAATTTAACAATGAGAGCTGTGCGGCTTGGGTGGTGCGTTTCGAGGATGGATGGGTGCCAGGAAGACGCTGGGTTCAGGTGTTCCGAACGGGAAGAGCATTGGAAACCTTTCATGAAGAAGTAGTTTCAAAACATCCATAGACACGTTGCGCTAAGCCTTCTTCGGGATCAACTGCATCGGTTGTTGCGGAGGTCGATAGATATAGATACAGTTCTTCCACAACCTAGAGCTCAACCTTCTGCTAGTTAAGATCGATCATGTAACCCCTCTAACGACCCCTAGTTTGCGTTTCGCTGAAGCTTGTGGCCGGCTGTAGGTGTGTTCTTAGGGCTTGTCTTGGTGGTCGCGGTCGGCTAGGAGGTCTCCGACGGCTTAGGCTCGTGGGCGGCGAAGCATGCTTTGGCGTTCTTGTAACCGCGGGGTTTATATTTCGCAAGGTCGAAAGCATCGCAATAAGCCTGAGTGCCACACAAGCCATCGTTGTACATGCCCTGCAGGCCGCATTCAAATGGACACTCTTCGCTGTAGACACCCTTCTCGCACCATTTGGGTCGGACTTGGGTAGGAGCTGCAATCCAAGGAAGCGTTGGCGCTGCCTCATGAGCGTTAAAGCATTCCTGTGCGTTCTTGAACTCTGTCGGCTTGTTGAATGTGGCAGAGTCGAAAGCATCACAATAAATCTGAGTGCCACACATTTCGTCACTGTAACCCCAAAAGCCACACTCGTGAGCCATCTCGCGGTGGGCATCATCGATCCAAGGAAGCTTCTGGCTGGCAGTAGGCACAGCACGGGCCAGAGCTGCGGCGCCGAGGATTGCGATGACGTACTTCATGATGGTGTTAGGGTTGAAGAGATGGTTCTGTGGAACGATAATCTTGTAGTGGGAGCTGGTAGAGAAGGCGCTTGAGAAAGTGATTGGAAAGGCTGAAAGAACGGAGTTGAAGCCTGAGTGATATAGGGATACAGCATTGATAGCTTCAAAGATACGACAGCTTGCGGAGGCTTCGGTGTTGTATTTTATTCATCATTACATCATGATGCAGGAAAGTAATAGACAATATATTGCCAATATGGATGGTCTTATGTCTGCATAATCTCGCGGCCTGCATGCTATACGGGTATAGAATCATTACTTATGTATTATATATTACGTATTGCAGTAATTAGCCACTTCGATTCATCATCGTAACATGAAAGTCAGGGAACCTAGGTGTGTTATAGTAGGAGTCGCGGTTAAAGATGACGTATTTTGTCTGTCGTCGCTGGGTCCTTCGGGGCAAGTTGACTAAAATAAAGATGTGTCTCCATTGATCGGCACTGTGCTTATTTGCGATGACATCTAGCTTTATAGAGGCTCTTAATAGCAAGCGATAAAAGGTCAAACAGAAGTGCATCTGCTACATACCGCAAAGCGGGATCCCCGGTAAAGGAGGAATCACCAGGACCCAACAGGTTTCCACTTCTTACGAGAAAAATAGAGTGTCCGAACTATATTGGCGATAAAGCTATATGTCTCGATGAAAAGACTTTTGCTCGTTGCCGCCCGATCATAATATGATTACTTTAGTCGCGAGCATTGGATATAATAGAAGGGACAAAGCAAGATGGCTTTTTCATCTGCAATCACCTAAAATGCAAGGAGGTAGATCTAGATATAAAAAGCCTGGATTATTTTTGGCATTATGTTACGCGGGTTTATAGCGTCACACTTAGGCATGGCGACGCCAGGCAGCAGTTTTGGGGGTAATCTAGGGCTTAGCTATCGATCGGATTTATGACACTACTGCTACTCTTTATTCTATTGATTTAGAATACTTGAGGTGGCAATGGCGAAAGCACATGCAACGACACCCGTTGGCCATGCTTGCTTGCCCTATCGAAGCCGCTGGAGTATCTGGGCTTCCATGAACACACCACCGTCCCCGTCCTAAGCCAACACCCTCGGGCCCGTTCCATTTTTCCTCTTTCTCTCGCGCTCCATAATCAAGGCGTGCGGACTGTCCACCTGTGAATCGAAGCTGTCGAGGCGATCTCGTCATGTTTGAGCGCGACGATGATCTGCGTACCTCCCCCACCGAACAGCTGTTTTAATAGAGATGAGTTAAGCTGATCGGAAGAGGAAATTGAGGTTTTCAATGCTTCAGTAATTACGTCAGCCGCAAAAAGAGAAAGATGCTCATCCGATCTGATCTTGGACCTCGCTACATCCTCTTTTCGGGTGGTAACAGCAAGGTCGTGATTGGCATTGACACCACTCCGCTTAGAAGGGATCCGACAGTGTCGCTGTGACGCCCTAAATGTACTCAATCCAACGACGAAGAGATTGATTGCCTAGAGGCACAAGAGGAAATCTCACACTTGGTGCAATGACCCTTCCCTCCCCTTACAAGAGTAAAAGCCAACCTGCGGCAGCCATTTCGACGAGCCGACGGTCGTCTGCAGCCAGGATTGATGCCTAACACTCCAACTTGGCGATTTTTGCCTTCGATAAAATGGCCAAGAGTCATGAGACTATTTCATTATCCATTAAGCTCGACCGTTGCGTAGTTTCCTCACAGATGCCGAGAAGCTACAGCGAAAACGAGAGTCCGCAAACGGTGCGATATCGAGACGGCCATTGAAGAGGATACGGCTTCCATCCAGCCCTCCCAAAGAGCTTCAATCTGACACGTGCTCGACTTGAGGACATCATATGTTGGTGTCCATGGATTTGTGAAGCCACCCAAGATGCCCCCGGGAAATTCAGGGCGGCTGAGCAGCGGCCAGCAGGAGTGTGGCATTAGTGCTCGAATTTCTTTCCAGTATGATTGGATGCCTGGCTACTAGGAGCCGTTTAAATGAACCACGGGGAGGGGAACCCCTCTTCGTGAGTTCTTCCTCTACATCACACGGAACGTACCAGAAGAGGGGAATGGATGACAGGCTACAAGACGAACTACGGGACGAGTTGCTCGACTCGCTTCGAGGGTGAGTACATGTGGCTAAGCGAATCTCAGACCAACCAATACTCATGTCGTTTCGGCTCCAGACTTTATGCCACCAGCGAGTATTTAGATTGTACCATCACTTGTGGTGACTATGAGCTTCGTGTCCACAAAGCCGTCACCTCGCCCCGGTCATCATTCTTCAGGGCTGCTTTTGCGCACGATATGCAGGTTAGACTACCGTTCCGTATGTTGGCGTTGGTTCATTGACTAATCGCAGGAAAGGGCAACCGGGATTGTGAATCTGGAAGACGACGACCCCGAAGCTGTGAAATCAATGGTTTATTACCTCTACCACCTCGACTATCCCTCGGTGCCCACACTCGACCGTTCCGAGGAGAGCGACTCCTTAGACAGAACCGTTCAAGATAGTTCAAGCAGAGATACCGTGTTTCCTTCATGGGAAGACCCTGGGGCTGTAAGAAAACCGCAAAGCAGCTTGACTTAACGGGAAACTAACCGAGTCATTCCAGCGGCCGGCTGTTGGCCAGCCACGCCAAAAAAAAAACCGTAAGCACGGGAAAAAGCGAGGGTACGCATTTGGCTGTCAGTCCTCACGTGCAGAGGAACAGCCGAAACTATTCCATCACTGCCGGGTTTACGCTCTGGCCGAGAAATACGACATTCCGTCTCTCAAGAAATTAGCGTATCAGAAGTTCAAGACCGAGTCTGAGAAATGGTGGGACCACAGCGACTTTGTTAAGGCTGCACGCAAGGTGTACGCGACGACACTACCCCACGATCGAGGACTGAGAGATATTGTTGTGGCTACGATTCGGCATAATCCTCGATTGCTAGATCGAGAGGAAGTTCAGAGCGTATTAAAGGAGTCGGAACTCGCCTTTGACGTGGTTATGGATTCGCATAAGCGGAGTGTAGAGAATGATTACTGGGAACCACAAACCCTGGTTGAATAAGTTCTACTACACCAGCTGGATTCTATCCTCATATCAGTCTCATTCATATCATGCCCTTGTTTCTTATATAGCGATCTCTACACCATAGTTACTGCCGCAAAGCTTAATCATCAGTCAGTCGCAACGAATAGGTGCCAGTGCTTGGGCAACTTTTGGGAGACACGACGGTAAGCGAGACTACAGTTGCGGCTGCATTAGATGTAACAATGACGGCAGGCAATTTCCACGTGCGTCGTTAGCCCGGCTGCAGCACTATATGTACGTCAAGTAAGTAAGAAATTGCAAAGCAGTTGAACTTCCTTGGTGATGGTAATAGATACGATCCCAACACGAGATGGTAAATTGGCTGATTTGGGGGTCTCTGCATGCGCTCATTATCCTCGGGATCATCGAGCTTCATGACGACGGGCGGTGCAGGTCGGGGACCCTCAAAGCCGCATCGGAGCAAGTCGAGGTGCAGCTTTGTCCACAGCAGAGGCTCGGAGATGATTCGTGCTCGGGGGTACCGGCGGGCTCTCTGGTGGATGGAGAGGGCGCCGATGCCGTCGTTGAGGCGTGACAGCTTCGGCGGATCCGGCTGCTGAGACGGCGGTGTCTTCATGGCGAAAGGCAGCGGCTCTCGCGGCCGCTGAGGACGGTGGAAGGTTGACGAGAGAAAGGAAACAATGGCAGAGGGGAGAGGTTGCGCGATGCTTGGCTTCTCGCTCTCGAGCACTCCGCAGCATGTCAACGTCCGATGACACGGTACAGCGGCATCAGCGGGTGTAGCCCACCCAGCTTACAGCATACCCCCCTTCCAGCAGCCTTTCTCACCAAAACACTACAGCACTAAGTTAACATCCGACAAAACCCCCGGCCGCTAACAAGGGCGCCTAGTACCACGCTCAGCGCGAGCTGAGGGAGGCGATGGCACCCAACCCCGTGGACAAGGCGCGAATAGCGTCCTAGGAACAGGGGCCGATGACTCCTACGAACCCTCCTAAAGCCAGAGAAGCGCTCCTTCGGCAGGCCGCCCGCGACCGTCTTCCGCGCATTTTGCACCGCCTTCGATAGGAGGGCCGCCTAGTTTACCTCGGGCTACGCGCTTAACTTCGCCAAGGACTTCTCGCGTGGCTTCCTTAGCTACTAGGACGACGCGCTTAACAGCGCTCCTTTACGCGCCGGTAGGACCGCTGATAACCGCCACGGAAGAGACAGGACGGCTGCCGCACCGACCTATGCCGCTATGGCCTAGAAGGGGATAGGGCAGCTAGGGGGCGGTCCTGCGTAATCACGCCGAATGAGCAGGCGCCCGAGCGACCTAACTATCTCGGTTGTCGGACTGGGGATAAGTCGTTCGCTCCTAGTTGATAACTCGGCGCCTTGGTGTCCCATCTTCGGCTTTTTGTCCGGTCCAAGATGTTCAGGTCCTTTGGAGGCTAGAAACACGGGCCGTAGAATAATTGGGCTGGCCAAGCAATACTTATTCCTAGCCTCTCCCTAGAAAGCCTCGTCAAAATCTCGTTATTATAAGTAGCCCCCGTTATGTGCGTTTCTTAAATAAGGCAGCTAAATATATTGCCTCTTTCCCCTTGAGCGATATGTGGACTGGCTTCGCTGCGCCAAGAAGCATATTGACGCTCGTTGGCGTTGGCGTTTCGTCAATTGTCGCACCATCGCCTCTAGTCAAAAGGACAATGATGGCTATAAATGCATTACCTCGGCTTAGCCTAAGCGTAGTTTCGCAAGGGCCTACAATTCTCATGATACAGGCTACTCTCTCATGCAGCTATCGGTCTTGTCAGTCGGGGAACGCGGGGATAGGCAGGAGGCGTCCAAGTCTCCTCTACAGTGGCCATATCCTGTTGTATCATTCGGCGTGTCTGCACTGCTATTTGTGCCAGTTTTAGACATTGTCGTCGTCGGCATACACGGCCTAGTTATCGTCGCTCTTGACGCTAAGCACCCAGCTTGCAAACTCGAGGGCATCGGCCTCCCTACGTTCATCAATTACCACCTCTATCGTGTCCATGGACAAGGATGCCTAGCCCATCCTGTAGATGGCGAGGGTCTGGACGGTATCCTCAACTATACGGCGTCAGACGCAGCATATATGGCAAAGGTGCCTTGCGCGAGCAGGCAGTAACGAGCCCAAGTCCAGAAGGGTTTTTTTGGGATGTTCCAGAAGAGGTCAAGGGGGCTACGTCGATAGCCTCGAGTACGACAATAGAGCCAGGTCCAATGACGAAACATCCTCTAGGCGAAGAGATACTTCATCTCTCGGTCCAAGGGCTCCAGAACCTTGTCTTCGACGGCTTTTGAGAAATCAGGGTTGCCAAAGGTCGCGGATGGGTCGATGTAGCATTTGAGACAGTATGTAATGGCCTGGAGGAAGGCCGTGGACAGGCTCCCTTTATCGGCCTCACGTCTCAGCCATCGACCGGCCGTCGTGAGGTCCGTTGCTTCGTTCGCTTCGCCGTCAGGCCCCAAGTCCTCGGGCTGCTGCCGTCTCTCAATAGGAATGCCGAACCGGATCTCGAGCAGCAATATGGCAAGGCTAAGGAGGTTGCGGCGGCTGATTGGCTGGTTGTTGACGGCTCGAGCACCTGTAGCTGTGCTCTCGTAGCCTTGGGTCAGGTATGGGTGCTCGATGTCCGGAGAGTCGTGGCTGTCCTCCTTGATTCGGAGAAACAAGATATCGCGCTTGCTCCATGGATGCTCGAGCCAGGGTGTCTCGCTGAGCTGGAGGAGTGACGAGGCCAGGGTGATGGCCAGTGTGTAGCGGTCTCGGTCAGGGAAGTCGGCACGCTTCATGTCGGTTAGCAAGTCGGAAAGGGTTGTCGTATTGGAGATGAAGGTGCACGGAGTATCGATCAGATACGGTCCTCGCAGCACCTCTGTCGAGTCGAGCCGGAATCCCACTAGCGGATGTGTCGCCCACTCAACAGTGGAGCAGATGTCAGTTACCTCTTGTAGCTGAAGCTGGGGCGTCGCATCCTGAAAAGAGAAGGCAACTCTGTGCTTGCATCCTGAACTGCTTGCGCGTGTCGGTCAGTCCGAGTCTGCTGGGTCGAGCAGTGAGTGTTGTAACACACCTGGCCGAGTGCTCCAAGTTTTCATCGACACGGAATTCGGCATTCACCCAGACAGAGACGGGGATTCTCAGCAGAGATATGCCAAAACAGTCACCTTGGTCGGCTTCCTGTGACACGCCTCTTCGTTTTGTCTGCCGTCGCGGGACCAGCCGCTGTTCCAACAAAATCCCCGCGTAATGTACGGGGTGTGCGGCACACCAGCAGCGTAGCAGTGCCTTGTGAAGCCTCGAGGCGTTCCCCTGAATGCGCAAGAGGGGAGCCACGAACCGTATCTTGACGCGAGAGTCAAACACGTCATCGTGAATCCTGTCTGCCTTCTCCAGGAACTCATAGAGCCTTGTATTGCACCTTTTGAGCCTTTTCAGCAAGCCGGATATCGTTCGTCGGTCCATTACAAGGTTGATTCGCCTCCTAAAGTGGTACCTCTTTTTCAATACTGTTTCGGTCGGGTCAGGCGGGTTGGCAAAGACGATGGCTTGGAGGCCCAGGACGGTAACCTCGAGCCAAGCGTCAGCAAGTGTCTGCGTTCCACTGTTGCAAAGCAAGAGGTTTGACCGACCTTGTCTGCCCCCTCAATGTCCAAGCTTCCAGCTATGGCCATCAATATTTCGGCAATCTCCTGTATGGTGCTCATGCAAGGCTTGTAGGCAATGCCCAGCCGCTGCTCGAGGTCCTCGACCAGATTGGTGCGCCTCCACAGGTCACAACCCGGTTTGTCAATCATCTCGTTGAGTTCGGAGCTTTCCACGCTCTGCTTCAGCAACAGAGAGATGCTCTGCGCAAAGGACGTGTGGCCCATGTAAAGCTCGCGAACAAAAGTGCCCAGCTGCTGCCGCCATTTGAAGAAGACCTTCATTGGCTCGGCGACGTCTTGGTAGTGCTCCAAGGCCGATATCAGGAGCGGCAACACGCCCAGTACTAGGCCCGCTATCTCGGCCATTGGCAGCTTGAGTTACGCTCTAGTCGTGGGGCTTGAACGCTTAGAGGGACCGTGTTTGAGCTTTGATTGTGCCCGAGGAGAGGCAGATGGTCACCCCGCACGGCCCAGTCCGTCAGCATCACCAACTTGCTGCATCGATGGTATATCACGTGCCTTGTTGAGGTCTGAGGCTGACATTATGTTCCAAGAGCAGCGGACGCAGTCCCTCAATACGGAGCACGGCCGTTTTGTCCATCTGAAGGCCCTCTAGGGAAAACCTTGCAAGTTAGATGCCACCAGTGGACCACTACCGCTCTGCGCACGCAGCACCAATGTCACTGACTCGGAAGGGGGAGCTGAGTTGATGAGAATCGATGAGAATCGATGAACGATACACAAGTTTATTCACGATACAATCTATACACGATTACATACCGTGTAGGACAGAGGAGACCGACTATTCTTGTGGTTGTAGAAGCTTTATCACGGCCTCGTGCCCAAACTCAACGGCCCACGATAGCGGCGTCCGGCCGCCCGTATCGCTTATCTTAGGATCGGCGCCCTTGGCTAGCAACAGATGGACGATGGCATCTTGCCCGAGCCGAGCAGCCCACAACAGCGGCGTCCGGCCAGACGTATCTCTTGTCTCAATATTGGCGCCGCTGGCGATCAGCAGACTAACGACGGTCTCGTCCTCGGACTCAACGGCCCACGATAGCGGCGTCCGGCCACTCACATCGCATGTCTCAGTTTTGGTGCCGTTGGCTAGCAGTAGATGGACGACGGCCTTTTGCCCGATGTAAGCAGCCCATGACAGCGGCGTCCGGCCACCGGCATCGCCTGTGTCAATGCTGGCACCGCTGGCGAGAAGCATATCAACGACGGCCTCTTTCCCAGACTCGGCAGCCCATGACAGTGGCGTCCGGCCATTGCTGCCTTTGAAATTCGCATCGTTCTTAAACAGGGCTTCAAACAAGTCCCAAAGGTCAAAGTACGCCGTCAAGTGAAGCCCTCCCATTTGCTCCCTGTCTCTGGTAAAGTCTGATCGACAGAATCTCAAAAGTGCCTGGCTTGAAGCTTCCACTTTCGGCGTATCCTTCAGGAACTCCATGACGACAGGATGGAGCGTGAGCGTCGAAGTCCGGCCAACATGGTGTCCCCATTGGCACGAGGCGTATCCATAAAGCGGGTACAATTGCAGCCGCTCCTTTAGCTCGCTCTCGGTTTCACAGATGCCACTGTGAAAGACATCGAATGAGAGGTATGTAACACAGATCATCGCGATATCGACGTCCGCATCTGGAAACCATAGCTCTCGTGTCTGGTTGAAATACTCTTGCATTGAGGAGTGTCTGAGCCGGACGGTCCCGCGCTCCTTGTCATCTAGTACGAATTCAGTGCAAACAGAGACAATGTCTTCGATTTGTGGAAGGTTATCCTCGTCAAGACCGACATCGCCAGGTTTCACCGCAAGGGCATGTTGTAATTCTGCTGTCTTGAGGCGTCTCTTTGCGCAGGTGATCCATAAAAGCACCTTCATAGCAAGCTGTCTCTGGTCATAGGACTGTCTCGCGATTCGCCCCATTGCGTCCTCGTAAAAATGCCCAACCGTTGCGTAGCCCACCCGCAGAGTCGCCAGATCAGCTTGAAGAGTCTCAATTGTTGCATTTTTCATAAGGGTATCAACAAGAAGCTCTGCACGCAAAAATCTAGTGGAGTCAGCTGGTTTCTCATCAATAAGTAAAGAGGCCCACATACAAGCCGTCCGCAAATCCGACAATTGCGTTCTTGACCTGCTCCTGTAGATCTGGATCACGACGAACACACGGAGGTACGCGGCAATTGATATATGCCTGCAAGTCGTGGCTATCGGCTTTGATCTCTAAACGAATTGCGTTTCTGAATGTATCTGTGATATCCACGATGAAATTTGACGTTGCGAAAAGGTTTGCCCCGGTCTTGTCTTGAAGGTGAAAGATTGCCGAAAGAAGCGTCAAGCTGTCACCATTAAGATATGAGAATTGATCAAGGGCGTCTACCACGATGAAGACTCTCGAATACATGGCAGCCATTGTATGTAGTGATGCCGAGATTTCCCCAATTGTTGGTCGAGTCCTTGTATCTTGACAGTGGTCATACAGTGTTCTTACACTCTGAGACAAAGAAGCTTGACCCTGAATTAGTTGCTTCAGAAGACTTAAGAGTAGGCTGAGAGCACTCTGCTCGCTGATCCGGCAGAAGTTGCAATAAACGTAGGCGATCCCAACAGTGGCGTCTTTTCGCGCCATTGCTGCGAGGTGATCCACAACAATAGACGTCATTATTGTCTTGCCCGCCCCAGGATGGCCGGGACAAAACAGGGTACCTTTTGGTTGGTGAACCCAGGCCTGGAACTCTTTCGACTCGAGTAGCCACTGCCCCGTTCCTTCCTGTCGTCTGTGAATGAGATCCTTCTGTTCACCTGAATAGTCGATGGGTGTTAACCAGTTGGCCACGCGCATCAGCTCTTCTGGGCCTCGACGCGAGTGCTCTTCGGCGTTGTTCGTGGATCCAATTCCAGCAGATACGGGCCCTTTATATGTACCTGCAGAGAAGTCTAGACTGACAGACCCGAGGAAATCGACAGATCGAGCTCTCTGAACACTATTCGAATGGGTCCCTTGGCGCGACTCATCGGCGTTGGTTTCCGTACTCCTTGGTGCGGCGAAGCACGCGAGCTTCTCCATGTGATGGGCCATGTGGTTTGCGAGATCTTTCTGGAATGGTCCTTTGGATAGGCAAAAGGGGCATGTGGTCCTTTCATCCTTGACCGTCGCCTGACCAAGGTCCACGATGCCCTGGATCTGAGCTTTGCCAAGGGTTCGGTGCTCCATCTCGAGGTGGTGCTTTAATGCGCCTTTGGACTTGAAGGGGTAGATATGCTCAAAGCAGCGCCATACTTTGCGGTGCGCTTGTGCTTCGTGGTCCAGCCAAGTCTTGCGACTGGCATACATGGTAAGAGGCTCTTGACAATCGGCATATGTGCACAGGTATGGCTGGAGATCCTGAAGGATGTGCTCTCTGCAGTCAATGCTAGTTAACCAAGTTGCTTTCGATACAAGGCCATACATGTCTCACCTCCAACATTTGCCTTTTGCGTCCCGCACGGGGCACACGACCCAGCAGTACTGGCAAGTGAATTCCGATTGCTTGGGTTGCGTCGAGGGGGGCTGCGGTAGCTCCGCAACGGTGCCGTCGATGCCGTAAGCCGTAGTTGCGTACGATTTTGCAGACTGGTTGTCGAGATTGTCGTCTAGTTTTAGGTCATACGCTGTGCCCTCTGTTCCTGACAGGATTGTGAGACTTGACGCCGCTATTCGTTGACGAAGCAAGTTGCCTTTTTCTGTCTTCCCGAAGATGCTGGCATCCACTGGCAAGGTTTCGGTTTGCTTTGAGCGGGACTGTCCGTCGACCGTCTCTTGTCTGTCTTGCTGGGCCAATTTTCGTGCGTGTTTCCGCCAGTATGCAAAATACCGACGACGGTTGGTGATGGATTCGCTCCAACGTTGGAGGAGATGACAGCCAGGGGCCCCATGTTCTGCTTCAGCACCAGAATGGAGATGCACCGGGTCGACACTAATTAGGTTGGCTTGGTGGACAGCACCATCTTCCTTCGAGATAGAGCGCCGCCATTCTTGCAATGACTCTTGGACATGACAATGATCGAAACTGGAGTAAGAGTTCAGCAAATCAACGCTCGTCGCATCATCAATCTGGACCATCTCCTTGTGGAGCATGGCTTTGATAATTGATTGTGTGCTTGATCTGGCTGTGGGATTTCGGATGTTGAAAGACAGCCTGAACAGATCCGACAGAATTTGAGTCATCTCGGACATGTTCTGGCCCAGTTCTGTCTTTGTATTGAACTGGTCACTGTCGTCTGAGCTGCTGTTGTCGCTGGAGTCTTCCCAGGGGTCGGCGTCTTGGCTGAACGCTTCTTCCAGTGGCGGCCTCAAGCCCCGCGCAACTTCAATGCCTGGACTTATGTGTGAGCAAAGGTCTTGGACCGTCTGTGCCAGGACTTACTTTTGTTGGCTGTGTCCTTTAATTGTTCCAGAAGCTTTAGGACAGTCGTCTGCATGAGCGAAGACTCGCGTAGTCGAAAATCGAGAGATGCTCGACCTTGCTGGAGGGCACCAAGGTTCCCCGCCCAAATCTTGAACCGATCTCGTTGATTTTGGACTGCAATCGGAGGCATGAGTTTCCTGTACTCATCCACCGAAACGTCCAAGGCGGACACGAGGAGATTGAGTGCTGTCATGCAGGCTCTGCTCGCGGCTGCGAGTGGGAAATGCGTGCCATTCTCCATGCTGTCGAGCTGCAGTTGAGCAAAAGACAGTGGCGAGGTTGTATCTTGGGGAAGTGCTAACTGCCAAATAGTAGTACTCTGTACTCTGTATAGGCGTACGCAATCACGGCATGTTTCCTCAAGAGGGGTTGCGAGGGGGCGTTTTTGATTCCGCTGAGGCATTTTCTACCCCGCAGACATTAAAGGAGCAAGTCATTGGACTGCCATGTATTATGAGATGCTAGCCGCATCTTGTGTAACCGTTATCCTGACAGGACGTGACAAGTCCAGAGCCAGTTCGTCTGCCAGGCGTCAGACTGGCAAGGAGGTGGCGCGATGGCGCCGTGGTCCAGGATCGTTTCTTGGCTGGTTGCCATGGCTTGGCCCGCATGCCTGTCGAGATGCAACTGACAGAGACCCGTTAGGGCACTTGACGGGGCAGGAAGAAGTTTGGTGCAAGCGGGAGGCTGTCCTCAGCCGAAAGCATAATGCGCCCGCCGAGTTCGTCGCAAATGTGTGGTCGAAGCTGTTTGGGACGTGCGCCATAGTAGACGTCTGGGTTGCCCGGCGAGGGAACTTTTGGGCAAGGCACTAAGATTCCTCAAGGGTGTCTGACGTCTGTCTTGCCCTGCATTTGAGATGGTCTACTTTCCCTTCAATGATGGGAACTGTTCTTGCCATGACGTATGCTTCCTTTGCAGCGTGCGACTCTGCATCTAGGAACGACTCATACGCACTATCTGAAAGTGAGGGACTATACTGTCTAAGAACTCGCTTGATTTCGTCGAGGTTGCCGGGCGCGGCAGAGCCACGCCACTGGAGTATTGTAAGCTGCCACCAGCACCTCCATGGCATGTTGGGTCCACTGCCAGGTCATCCGCTGGAGTGTTACGTGTCACTTTTGCCTGCACAACCCAGTGGTTTCCTCACAGGTATGTATATCACCATATCTACAGCAGCCGTACAGGAAATCGCTGTCAGCCTTAGCCGCCCATGTTTTAATATAGCAATAGCATGGGGATGCTTGCTTTAGTATAGAAACCTGGTGCGTGTCAAGCCCATATATATCCCTATGCGGTACATTGTGAGATAGATTTCGTGATTGATCAAATGCTCTTCAAAATCACCGTCATACGGTCCCGTGCTCCTTGCTGTTGTCGTTGGTGTCGCCGGCGCCGTCGTCATCCATTTCCTTTCGGCAGGAGATTGGGAGGGAGCCTCGTTTCCGAAGGCCGGGACTAGATTGTCGCGAGCTTATCTGATGCTTTTCATACACGGCCGCCTCTGTCTTGGGCAGCGAGGAGTGCGACATGTGACTTTCGAGATGCAACACCATTGTTGCCCCGCCAACGACCGTCCCCACAGCTGTGGTCAATATTACCTAAGCCAGCTTAACAAGGCATCGACAACGCTTCAACGTTGGTCAAGGCCAACAACGTAACGACTTGCTCGCATTAACGCTTGTGCGGTCTCAGCATGCCATGACATGCGACGAATTTGCCTCTGTCGTGGCATGGCTCGACAAGCTGCCAACCTCATCCCGGGAGACGCCCACCCCTCAGCCCGTTGAGCCCGCCGCCGAGCTGCAGCCAGGCCGCCTCAAGCGACGGGCTGCGCGACTCCTCTCACCACCATTTGAGGCTGGACGCCATCCTCTCGCAGCCATCATTGATGAACCCTCCCGCCGAAGCGCCGTAGGTTGACAGAACATGTCGCCGACGATGAACGCCTCCAGCTACGCCCGCATGCCGCCGCCGTCGCCGCCGCCGCCGACGACGACGACGACGACGACAGCGGCGATGCCAACTCCCGTGATGGCCCGCATCCCGTCGATGACGTCACGCCCCGGCCTGTCCATCATGGCCGACGGCCCATGTCGTTCTCCTCATCCGCTTCTCCGACACGTCGCAACATGGAAGCTTCGAGGGGCACCGGCACCCAGTCCAGTGCATCCTCCCTGAACCGCGGCTCCAAGTCATCGTCGTCCCCAACCAGGAAGCTGGCCGAAATGTCCATCGAAGCTGACGGCTTCACCACCAGGCATCTCGCGCCAGGCGACCCACGCCATCCCCACGCCCTCACTCAGATGGTGGCCAATATCTATCGTTGGTTTAAACACAAGGGCGTCATTGACGCCTCGTTGTTAGGCGACTTCCCGCCAGACCTTCGCTCACGAGTGCTCCTCGACGACGACGCCTTCAGTCCACCGGTCGGCGACTCGGGGAACCTGGGGAGCACTTTGTAGCGCAGCCAAGCAGACGAGGTGCTTGAATACGCGACCGACTGTTTCAACCGCAGTCACAGCGAGATGGGCTGGAGCTTTGACGTCCACCATCGTCTCCTGCAGATGGTTTTCCGGCCCCAAGGCAGAAAACAACGCAGCCTTGTCGACTTTTCGCCCTGGTGCATTGCATGCCACTCTCATGAATCGGCTCGTCTCTAACATGCTCTTTACCAATACTAGTCAGTCAGCCCTTCTGATCAAGGAGTAAGTCAGCACCCCTAGCTTCCGGCACCCCCTACTTCCGGCACCTCCCCACATCACCATCGCGTTGACTACCCACTACATCGTGACCGCGTTTTCTCGTGCATCTCTTATTTAATAATTATAAAATAAATATTATTCGAATTAGCGATGCCTCGTCTTTCTAAATATACCGAAAACCAGCTCTAAGAAGCGCTCGAAGCTATAAATAATAGCATACCTCAGCTCTAAGCTAGTCGTAAGTGGGGTATTCTAAGAATAACCCTTTAGACGCGTCTTAAAGGAGCCCTACCTATAAGGGAGGCAAAAGAGGCATCTTAAAGGCTTAGTCGAGAGCAGGAAAAACACCTCTATAAATAGGTTCTTGCCTAAGCGGCCCTTAGGCTGCCTCTAACGCATTATTAACTTAGGGAATTCGCCGGCCGTATTATCGTGGCTAGTAGAGACCCCCGCCCGCTTAGAAAACACTAGGTTTCGAGCTTTTTAGCCCGAAACCTAGAGATTAGCACGATTAAAGGTAAATCTCTTAATTCTACCCGTATTAACGGCGCCTCTATTAGCGGGATCAAGGAATAGTTCTAATTACTTAAGCTGCCGGCTATATAGGCAATCCTACCGGAATCACGCTTTAATATAGACGAAATAGGCATCCTCGAGGGCCTTAGCTGCAACGGGCTAGTGCTAGGGAGCTTAGAGAAGAAGGAGGCTATTAAGAAGCGGCTTAGATCGCGTTATTAGACTATAATCGTCGAATGCGTCTCTATAACGGGCTAGGCCTTAACCCCCCTTATAATCTTTAAGGGCTAGGACCTCTAATAGTAATAGTTCCCTAACGAACTCGATTTTCTAAAGGATTAGGACTTCGTTACTTCCTTAAAGGGCTAGATAAGCGATTCTATCGCTATTTAATAGCTTAAGTAGGTGTTTATCCCCTAAATAAGGCGCTACCTATAGGGGAACGTTCTCCTTATCGTTAATAGCTACGGGAGCTATTAGACCGACGATTTTATATATAAATGCTTTAAGAATCGTATTTATCTTCTTTTTCTACTAGCATACTCCTCCTACGTCCTCTAACCTCTTAATATCTCGGTTTTCTCGCTAATTAAGGCTGCCTACTAACGTTAACTCGAAAAAATCGTATCTTTCGACGATATAGCGCTAATTAGCAAGGCTACCTTCCTCTAAGCATATTATTAGGCCCGGTAGGCCGGTCTAACCGAAAAGAATATTAAGGGCGGGTAGCGTAGGTTAGGACTATAGCTAGTTAATATAGTAAAGCCCTTACTAAGCCGGTTCGTCTTACTATAGCCGTTAACGCCGTTAACGCCGTTAAAAAGAAAGAATTCTAGTACCCTAGCTATTTACAATGCCCTTAAAACGCCTAAACGATTATAAGAAGTCTATCGCCTTATTATAGGGCTAGAAAACCGCGGTTAAGTTAACCGTACGATCCGACTACTCTTTAGCAAGGTTAGCCGCAGCCTTAATAAGCAAAATTGGCAGCTTATAGCCTCCTAACTTCGAATATAGCAGCTAGAGTATTAATTACATCGTCTACGGCCTTAAAAATAGAAAAAGGTCCCTTAGGACCCTAATAGGCGGTTCGTATAGATTGAATAAGTTATAAAGACGAAGAAATAGCTCGAGCGCACGCTTGAGCCGGCTGCCGCCGCTATAGCCAATCAGAACGCAGGATTTGAAGCTCTTTGCAATAGCTGGCAGCTAGAGTAGCTAGAAACACTAAATTTAATTATCGTGATATTAAAATGCGGCTTCAATTGCGTTTGGAATGTGCCTGCCTTGGTGCTGCGAAGGGTGCCGGAAGTGGGGGGTGCCGGAAGCTAGGGGTTATCTCCCTGCTACAGCCACCGGCCAACTCGTCGATTTCTGCGTCCATCTGAACCCCGAGGCCGAATCTGATGCCACCGAAGCCGACGACCACGTCGAAGCGATCCGACAGCTGCAGCTGAATCTCCCTATGCGGTCCGTTAACCACACGTCGTACCTCCCCGTCGCCAGCCGCCCCATCTCGCTGTCTATCGAGACCAAGCGTACCGGGAAGGACTCGGATGAGGCTACGCTGCAGATCGGGACCTGGCATCTTACTCAATGGCGCATGCTGAGAAGCTTGCTGACCAGGGCTGGCGGCGCAGACCACGCCCAGGCGGCGTTGGGTGAGCTCGGCGTGCTTCCGGCCATGATCGTGCAGGGGCACAAATGGAGCTTTGCAGCGACGACCCTAGAGGGCTCAAAGACGGTTTGTCTCCACAGCCATATTTCCGTTTAATTGCGTGCTGCGCCTGCATTCAGACCGCAGCTGACACTTGCATCGTTCGTCGACAGATTTTCTGGTCCATGATGTACGTTGGGCCTACAGACTCTCTCGCCGGCATCTATGCCATTGCCACGACGCTCGGGTACCTGAAGCGATGGTCTGCTGATACCTTCTGGACATGGTATTAAAGAAACGTTTTTTTAATTGTCTAAGCCCAAGGTGGTTAAAGCTGGTTATGGCCAACGGCACGGCGTATCTACAAGGAATGCAGCCAAACGGCCAGCAGTGGTGAATTGTCAGGAGTACGAGATGCTCCCATGTTTCCGGGCGGTATTGGTATTTGGAACAGTTAGCCCCCTTGTATAGTCTCTGTCTCCTCGCGTCTCTTGCTCCTTACATGTGGAGCGATTTCAAGAAGGCTTACTCCCATGCCCGCCGGCGCGCCTCAGGCTCTTTGTCAAGAGTTCTCATCTGTTACGGCGGAAAAGACTGCTATCGGTATCTTTGGGAGTCCAAGTCTCCTATAGGGTTTGGATACGACCGAGCAGAAACTCGAGTTGCCGATACGCCGCGGCCGGCACATATTGTGACATTGCTGATGAGCTGTTAGCCGTTATCGCAACACAGTCTGCGCAGAAAGGCAACGATACGACCCCCAGACTTACCGTGGCCACCGAAAGAGACTGATGTAAAGGTGAGTCCCCGTTCTGTGTGAGCGGTTCCTTGAAGGCCAGCCCCACTGCCGACGGCCGGCAGAGTCGGATCCTCTTGGTTTAACAACTCCGATAATCGATACTCGTCCGGGACAATAAACGGCTCAGTTGGTCGTCTCTGAAACCCCCGTGCTCCGTTCCACGTCATGTTCTGTATGGTAGTCAGAGTGCCGTTGACGAGCAGTAGATAGTCCAGCAAGCCGTGGGTTATCATGGTGTTGTTGGTCCTCTCGATAACGCTCCTAAGCGGACCCCACGAACTTGGCATGGGACCCAAAGCATCTTTGCCAGGATTGCCTTGCCAAGTGAAACCCCCGTGAGGTTTGTATTCCGTCGTTGGCACGTTGAGTATTTTCTGCACGTCGGGACGATTGAAGTAATTGTCCGAGCCGTCCTGCATGACATCCCAAAGCTTGGGGCAAGAATCCGTCAAGTGGTAGACGTTAAAGCAGGGATTGACCTGGAACGCGGCTGTCAATATATTGCTCCAGATGTTACAGCCCGGCCGCCCATGGTCTGGCACTGCCGGGAAGCTATCCTGCGGTGGATATGTCAGAGCCTCGAATAAAAACTTGCTGTAGCCGCATTCATCGGCTCTCGCATTGAAGCTGGAGACGAGTGTTTCGTCGAGTCCAAACACGCTGCGATAATGGTTCAAGGCGGCCACTGCTGGAGCTGTGAGACTACGTTAGCTTCGGGGCATCAGTCTGCAGGGAGGCGGCCCAGAGTACACCGGGCGACGGCTTACCCTGTTGCAACACATCGTACCCGTTGATGAGTGAGTTGATAATCTGAATCCCTTTGACTTGCAAGTAAGCGATGTCATTGCGGTCAAGCATTCGCGAGGCGATGTACGGAATCATATGACCGGCGTAGCTCTCGCCCGTGATGAACACTTTGCGTCTTAGATCAAATGTTTGCACAAAGTTCTCGAACCAGGTAACAAACTGCTCCGCGATATCATCAACGTCCTTGACGGCTCCCGGGCCCGGGGAGAAGCCGGTCCCCACGGGCTGATCCATATAGACAACGTTGGTCAAGTTGGTCCACGAATAGGGGTTTCGCACGGGCCTGCGAGTCCCTGGCTGCCAGAGAAAGGGCCCATTCCCTTGAAGCATGCCGAGCATGCCGCTGTCTCCTGGCCCTCCATTCAGCCAAATTGTAATCTATTGAGCCAGTTAGCGACCACGAGCCCAGCTCAGCGCGGGACGAGTATGTCTGCCAGAACGACATCGACGTCAGCATTGGGGTTGCTCATACCTCTTCCGAGGCCTCGGGGTTTTCGCTCGGGAAGAACCAAAAGAACAGACTGGAAGTGGTTGAGTTTGAGATTGGCAAAAGACCGGCGAAAGATTCGCCAATGTCGAAGTCGACTTCGGGAATAGCGCTACCGTTGACGAGAAACTCTGCATCGGAGACTATGTCAGTGCGCTCCCGGCAAGACATGTGGCTTGCACCTCTCTCACGCTGTGTCTTGGCGCTCAAATACCGACGGGCCACATTGGTGCGACCCGGCGACAATGGGCCTTCTGGAACATCCACGGAAACAGCCGCCCCGTAGCCAACAAGGACAACCAGTGTGAGGAACACGGTGCGTAACATTGTGTCGGCGCAAAAGGAAAGCCTGCAAAGAAATCGTTCGAATCGTCTTTAGTGCGACGTTCAACTTGAACAACAATACAGCGAGGTGCATCGTTTATGTATACTCTGGTGACCCAGTATAAGCGGTAGTTCCCAACGTGCGACCTATATTTGATGCGTTTTAACCTCAACAGATTGGAGAATACGAGTTTTTGTTATTATTTAATGCCAAGTATAAGCCCTGCAGCATGGAGTGTTCGGTAACAGCTATATCTCATTCACAATTACCCTATAGGCCAAATTAGTTCGCAATGCCTTTTTAGACACCACTTGTTACATAAGTAACGCACAGAGTGGCAGTGTCGAGAGCGAGGGCTACCGTAAGGGAATGCAAATATTTTGGCCGGAGAGATCACCCAGACCCAACACTAGAGCCTACAGATATGCCAGTCTAATGAGTAGGAATTCCTCGTGGGCTTAACACCGTAGGGTGCGCCTACTAGTGACGGGAGCAGACGAGTGCATTAGGCTCACCTGTGAGCCATCAATCTATTTGATGATCCACCCGTGTCAGGCTTACTTTGCTCACTGGCGCTCTAAGCTAGCCAATCCTGATTGCCCTCGTTTCGACCATTGTCCCGAGCCGCCCGCACCATGTGCAGGATGTCGCCAGCTCCCTGCGGCCCGTTGGCCATGGTCGTGATATTGAGAGGTAGCCTAGAGCCTGCCTCATGGTATGCTCTTCTCAAGGGTCCAGAGCCACTGTCAGGCCGCGAATTCAGCCCTCTTTATAGTCAGATGCGGGCCGTTACTAGTCCCCCCGTTGGTGGGTATAGCCTGCCGTACGCCGCCCAGGACTGTCTAGGGCTGATTGGATAATAGGCCCAGCTGAAGTCTTGCATACTGCCTGGCACCAACACGCATATGCATAGAACTTGGTGCTTCAGAGCACATCACATATGCCGGGTGGCGGACTGCCCGCGGTGAGGCTCCTGAAGATTTCTCGGCCGTTCTTGGGAGAACCTGGCTGGGCGTTGCCCCCCGGGACATGTCCGCACGCTTCGCAGCCGCGTCTGTCACCATCTTCTGGGACGTTGAATTCTCGTGTAACGCTCAGATCTAGTTCAACCGCACTCATTGGGCATGGCATCAGGATTTGTTCATTGCGAGGGGGGGGGGGGGGGAGGGTTAGGCTTCGACATGCGGATCGAGCCGTCCCGAATCGGGCCTCTTGGGCTCATATTTGTTCCCAACAGTCCTTATCAATACCATGAAGTAAAGCTGTAAGCTTTGCGCTACCCATGACTTGGTAAAGTGTGCAGTAAGCAGCTTCCTGCTTTGCTTCTTTGATGAGCTCCTTTAGCGCGTCTGGTAGTGTGTGATTGGCAAGACGGCCCGAGCTCGGAAGGCAATTGGCTGGGATTACCCCCAGCGCCCCGCTTGGACGATGAATGAAGCTATCGTGATGATGCTGTTCTTTTCGTAATGACTTTGTGCTGTGGTCCCGCAACAGACGATAAAAGAGATGTAACAAAAAAAAAGACATATAAGCCGCGGCAGCACACACATCGCGCACACAGTCAAGCGGCCGGCAGCCCGCACGTAAGGCAGCCCGCACCGCACGCAAGGCAGCCCGCAGTCGGCACGCAAGGCAGCCGGCACGCAAGGCAGCCGGCACGCAAGGCAGCCGGCACGCAAGGCAGCCCAGCATCGCATGAGGAGGCAAGAGGCACATAGCTAGGCGCCGAGGAGCAAGTGAGGTGTAGTCGGCATTAGCGTTTATCCGCTCCGTTGCATCGGCTACAGCAGCTTTGCTTACTCCCTTTGCCCACGAAACCAAGATGACTGTGAGGAAACCACTAGGCTGTGCAGGCAAAAGTGAAGTGACACTCCAACAGATGACCTGGTAGTGGACCCTATATGCCATGGAGGTGTTGGTGGCAGTTGACAATGACATTTACATGTTGTCCCCTCTGGATCTAATAGGCAGAGAACTCTTTCTCCCACGCCCCTCGGCCACGTCTTGGCATGTCCGGGATGGGTTGTTTTGAACCCCTTGCTGCATAGTGCATAGTAATTACGTATATTGCCTCTGCTCTGCATGCTCCGGATCGATCCAGTAATCCAGGGTTTGGTGCCACGCCTCATCCCAAGTCAGCAAACCTCCCCAAACACCCATTACACTTAGCTTACACTGTTACAGCACCCTCGACAGCACCGCCGCGGCAACTGACGCGTCATATTACATATGTGATTTCTCGCGTATTTCTCATCTATGAATTGTAAAGCGTGGGTTTACCCTCGCGAACGTCGTCTTTTCAACTAGAAGCACTCCCTACCTAGCTAGCGAACACTTTTGGTTGCGCCCGTTAGACAGCCGTGCGCTCGACAGTCGAGGGTTTCGATCCCACGTCCGCGCTAAAAGGGCCGTCTAAAACCACACAGCTCCCCTGACACTCTCGCAAACCCCAGACCGGCCATACTTTTCCCATGCTGCTTACGAGAGCCTGCATGTACTTGTAGGCGGTGGCACAGTAGGCGCAAACACATGCACCGCAGCAAGGAGACGCCACTTAGGCTATATCTGCTGGTATAGGGGTCATGAATAGTAATGCAGAATACCCCTATTTGAAAGAGCTGCAATCAAAAGCGCGCAGAGAGAGAGAGACGCCCAGAAAGTGTGGCTTCTGACTTGTACTGAAATAAACCGAAGAAGAGGCCACAGCATCAGCTAGGTCCATAATATCCAAAGGGGTATAAGGGTACATCCTTGGGCTCGTATTTCTTCTCCCCTCGACAGAGAACAAACGTCATCTTGGCCGAGGACAAGGTCACGTGGACATCGAAGTCGACCTTGTATCTGCGGATCCCGTCAACGTCTATGTCATTGTCAGGCATGCCGGCCAGCTCGTTTCTATCGAGCTTGATTTTAAGTGTTGCCAGAGGGATAATGTCTTAGGAACCGTTAGCATAAAATTTCTATTTTCCGGGCTTGTTAAAGGATGATGTACGTGGGTTGGGGTACCGGGGTGTGTGTGGATAAAACGGCGGAGGATCGCCATTAAAGCCGCAGACCTTGCACTGAATGACCGCCGACCGCCGAACCTTGGAATCGTCCGTCTCGAAGGTGAGTGCCAACTTCTCGGGCACTCCGTATTCTATAGGCTTGTTCTAGTAATGCGCATCAGCACGCTGTTCTGCGACTTGCCAGAGTACATGGCCCTGGGAGGAAGAACGAGGGGAGGCTCGAGTCACTTTGTCGATGACCCAATGCATAAGTTGGATTTTCTTTTCGTTATGCCCCAAGTATTCCCTGCCATAAGCTTGTGAATATACCCTATCGTGACGGGTGGGGTGGGAGTTGGGTGCCACGTACGCGCGGTGCTCTCCCTGTTTATGGACAGTGTTGCGAGGATCATAACTCTCGAAGGCAGGAACCCCAACGTGCATCGGGGGGCGTCTTGGAGAAGCCCGGACACTGATCCAGCCTTGGACTTGTTCCTCTTCGCTGTCTGACCCGGGATATTTGTCGTGTTTGCTGCCTTTTCGCGCTTGCCGCTCCACTTGGGGAAGCCCAGCTATGAGTGCGCCTCTCACGATGGCAGTTTGGCTAGATGGGTTTGTTGATGCTCAATGAGATGGACCACATACGTCTGCTGACGCCAAGGGGCATTACCTCTTTTCAATCTCGTAAACTTTGACCCTGTAGGAGAGAGCCAACTGTAGGCTTTTTTTCAGATATCGATTCTGCCCAAATCCGCCGGCCAGCAGCACCACCTTTACACCTCCGGTAACAGCGTCGAGGTAGTTGTGGACTAGGTATGTGACTTCCCGGATAACAGGGTCAAAGACATGCTCTCGGATAGCCGTGGCTGAGATCTCGAGGATATTGTCCTTGATGCCATGCTTGGAACTGTCACGGCGCTCGAATGCGTCCATCTGGTACACTTGGTCGTCGGGGCCCTCGCCTGTGAAGTCCTTCTTGATCCGGGTCTCAAATTGCTCCCGCATGGAGTTGAGCCATTTTTGATTCTTCTTGTCCTCCCAGTTGGGGACATAGCCGTCCAGCTCCTTTTGGATATAGTGGACGAAGGTCATGTCGAGAAAGACGCTCCCACAGAGCCCGCCCCACGGGTCCGAGGACTTGTCTAGCTGGATGTGTGGGCTCAGGGCCTTGATCGTGTAGGACGCCAGATCGACGGTACTGCACGAGGATCGAGAAGTTAGCCGCACACATGGTTTTTCTGACCAGATACGTTCTACCCAGTATACATCACTATCATCACTCACATTCCGCCCGCATCGCAGATGACGAAGGTGTCTCCTTCCTCGAGTCCGACCTGGGGCATGTTGGCCAAGGCGCATAAACCAGCCGCCTTGGAGTCCACAACGATCTGAATCTTGTTGGGGTCCGTCTGCAGAGCCTTTGCTGCGCAGTCACTGGTGGCCTGCCTGGCTCTCTCGCTCCACATGGCGGGCACAGTGACGATGTACTCGCGGGGGAGCCCGCAGATGTTGCTGTCGTACGTCTTTCCGAGATAATTTTCCGTCGCTCCGTGAAGATGTTTCAAGTACTCGGTGACCAGCTTTTTGCACTCTCTGCCCTTGACCGGATTCAAGGCGGCTGGGAGGACGTCTTGGTGCAGCGGGGGGCCTTTGACGGCCCGCTCCCCCTCGACCTCGGGGCAGAGGCCGAGCTTGAACCATTCGCAAATGGGCTCTCCTTGTCTCCCATTGTTGTGGGCTTGGAAGCCATAGTTGAAGGAATCACCGTAGCTGCGCTTGAGAACACTGCCTCGACAGTTAGCCAGCCCAGGAATGGACATGCGAGATGAAGCACCTTGGCACGTGTTCTTCGCTACGTCCGCTGCCCCAGTCGGTGACGATCTTGGGCCCAAGCAGCTTCCGACTGTCAATTCTGGCCCAATTATGCCGTCGCCGGACTCACCTCTACCACGTTTGCGTTTGCGAAGGCGAAGGCGACGGTGGAAAACGTCGCGCCTGCAACGCATGTCAGCAACAACATGAAGCCAGAGGTACAGCGCCTACACGCGGGCATGGGCATGGGCATACCGAAGTCCACCGCAACCAAGATCGTCATGGGAGACGAGCTGGAATCCAACCTCTCCTCCGCCCTGCTGCCATATCGACTCCGATGCATGTCCGACGACGTTGTGTATGCTGCTGCTGCGGGACTCTTTCAGAGGCTTCAATTATCCAAAGATGGCGCCCATCAGTGAGTGTCGGCTGGCCTGTTTAAGCTATATCTACTGTACTTGGTCTCATGCGGCTGAAGCATCTTACACGAGGCCATTCGCCAGATGCTGCCATGGCGCAAGTCAGTAATTGAGGCAGCAAGTTGCCACCTCAGCTGCGGTCGCCTTGCATATGCATGTTTCATGTGCCTAAGCGCGTGCCAGCCCAAGGTCTCGGCAGAAGGTTCTCGGGACTTCTCCGCCTAGGCTTCCATTTGCCTTTGCCTTGCATCGCACAGCCGCCATGCATTTGCCGCAAGGCGCAAGTTATAGCGCCTCACACACACGTCACTGCGGGCAGTTGCCAAGCAGAGGGGCAAGACCTTCATGGCCCTACCTAGCCAGCTAGCTTAGCATCTCCATCTTCAATCACAATCACAATGCCCCCATCTGGTGCCACAGCCTTGCGGCCTTGGCCGTCTCGTGCACGACACAGTTGGCCTCCAGAGGCGGTTCGGGAGTTCGAGGAGCTCGAACAGAAGTACTGCCAACTGTTGGTCAAAGTGAATACGCTACAGGGAGAGAAGGATCAGGTCACCGACGTGGACATCTCAGAGCGGCTCAGCAAGCTTCAGATTGCCATCCACACCTGGATCCAAACAACCCTGCCCCATCTCAGACAAGATGGATGCAGCGTCAGCGAGGCTTGTCAAAGGGCAGGCCGGGGGAGGAAGGCTCAGTCTCGAGTTGAGCATCTCTTGTTTCCCAAGAGTCAATCGAAACAGTCCGGGACGACTAGAGAAGTGGGCGGGTGGGCAAAATGGCTTAATAACCATGGAACCTGCGCCCACGTCATCCTGTCGCTTGCAATATGGAAGACTCTGGAAAGGGAAATCTTCGGCCTGTTCCCCCGCTCTATCGGGTCCCCTATTGAGTTGACCTCAGATGCCGAAGCCGCCGTCGACTTGCCCATACACGCCTCCAAAGTGGACGGCGACGACGGGTGTGCGTGAACCCCTTCCAAGCGTTTGACGACGCCAGACCGAGATAGGGGCGGTGTTGCTAACCACAAGAACAAAATAGCAGTTTCGGCCAACAAGCGGAGAGCCGAGAGGGGCGCCATCTCTTGGAGAGTGCCAGAGATTAAGCACCGTAAAGAAAAGGACCTAAGGACGATAATCAGCGACCTGACTAGCTCTCTGGAGAAGTGGTTTCACCTATGGCTGGGCTCCTCGGCGTCCTTCAGCCGGTCGGCGGATCATCTCGCGGGACTCGGCGGTCTGGTTCTCTTTGCGGCCGAGCTGCAGCAGGACATGGCCAGCTCCCGGTTCCGCTACGAGATAAACAGACCGAAATTCGATCCCGGCGACCTACCTAAAATTGCTGATAACTTGTTGCATTGGGACTTGATGGATGTCACACAATGGTGCCTTCTCAGCCCCCACGATGGCATCAAAGGCCTATTTCACTGCCTTTACCCCGGCTTCATCCGGTTCTCGGCCGAAAAAAAAAAGCCCGTGTCGGTGGTGAGGCCCGTGGTGCTCGTCTACGACGACTTAAATCCCCATAAGTCTCCCACAAGCCGTTCCCCGAGCCGTCGTTCAAGCTCCACGAGAGTCCAGAGAGTCGACAGCTCATCTCCTAAACGAGAGTGGAGCCACTGCGACAAATCTAGGCCATCACGGTCACACCGTAAACACGTGGACATTGAATCGACAGACAGCGGGAAAAGCAGCTCGTTCCATCACAGTTCTTCGAAGGTCTTGAAGTTTTTAACTGGACAGAAAGGAAACCGGAAGAGCATGCATCAAAGAGTCAGAAATCACGCTTGAGGCGCGGATCTAATATGACGTCCCCAAACATACCCGTTTGACAAGGCCTACGGCACAGGGGGACTTAGGGAGCCGGAAAGGCGTGGACGCCCGTTTGGTGGGCGTTTGCGGGTAAATGTGCTTTACAGCATTCTGAGTGTCGCAGCGTATTTTAAGACATGCAAATGTAGATCTATGTGACCTCTATAGTTCAGGCTATTACCTGCAATGCCTCAGGGAGCGAAGTAACAAAATGTCCTATTATTCTGCAAGGGACGGACCAAAACCGCCAGCATGCAAAATCCTGCCCTCTAATTGGCCATCTTAAAGACCTCTCATCTTTAGCGCCTGTCACGTGTAAAACCAGTCAACTATAACAGTTACTTGCAGCACCATCTGCTGGAGGAGTGTGCATTCTGTAGAGCCCAGGGGGCATGACGAAAAGGCAGGTGGCGGGGGAATTGCATGTTGGAGTCTTGAATGGCCACTTGGGACTGACGAGTGAGTGTGTCAACCTTCGAGACGAGACAGCGTGCACCGTCAGACACTATGAAGGTGGTAGGTTCGCCAGGGAGGGCCTCTACTCCTAGAAGATACCCGCTTTCGGAAATGTGTATGATCTGTTGAACCAAAGTTCTGCGCGGTCGAAGGTCGAGCTCCCATATATCAAAGGTACCGTTTACTCCTACACGTACGCTGGTTTGGTTGCCTCTCACGAACACAAAGACGCCTGGTGCAGTCTCAACGATGCCAGTCACAAAGTTATGCTTTCAAACGTGTGCACGAGGGAGACGACAGGCGCATGCGTCGCCGACCATGAGACAGAGTAGATGGAGGCTTGCGGAACCACATACGTGAGAAGGATATCGCCATTAGATACCACGTAGAGATCGTGAATATATGTCGGTTTCTGGAATTGATGGATCTGTCGCCCGAGAAGCGGAAGAGACCGCTGGCTCGCCTGTGCTTGGTGAGAAGGACAGCCAAGCAGGGCAACCACGCTCAGAATGTCATTCAACTCGCCGAGTCTCATCATGGGGAGCAGCAAAGGCTCAAACGCTTGAGCAAATTTGGGCAATATACTTGTAGTGCTGAATGATGGGATGCTAGCAACGGGAAACCAATATGGCGTTTGAAAGCCAGAGCTCTGGAGCTCTGCATGGGCTTTTATCGGTGAGAGGAAGTGTCGCGGCGTCTATCTGATCCATACACTGCTGCCCTGGTTCCTCCAGCCCTTAGCTCTGATGGCCCCGGTTACGGAGTCGGAGTCGGCCTCTTTGGTAACCTGATTCCGAACAGTTAACGCCTACCATGCGACCGGCGAGCGTGATCAAGTCGACATCCATGGACTTCGAAAAATCCGTCACGCCATGCACATTGTTATGGAATAGGCAAGACTGAAATGAACTCGGCGTCTCCCACGTCTTACGGCAGTAGATGTATTAGTACTGCTAGGACGCGGCTCCGCTCTTCACGCGGCTCCGAACTGAGATCATCAGAAATAAGTACGGTGCCGCCGTCTGCAAAAACTCCAACTTTGTGTGATCTCCCCTCGCCAGACTTTGTTCATCTCCAAGCAATGCCGCGCCGCCTGCTCCGATGCCATGCCCATATGTGACTGGAAGGTCGTAAAGGCGTCTCCTACAAGCACGACGCGGCCGTCGTAAAAGCCGGCTTCGCCCACGCACTGTGCCTCGCGTACCTTTGTGACGACTGACGAACGGCTTGCGCGTCTTGGTTACAGCTTTGGCGAGAGGAGGAATCAGCTGCGAGACGTAACGGGCTATCTGACAATCCCACACATCTGGCCTGACTAGACCCTGTGAGACGTTGCATGGGTGAGTCTGGCCGTGTATGTAGGCGAAGGCGGCAGCCATTTCTGGCCAGCCCTCGGGTACAATGTAGTACCAAACCCAGTTGGTAAGACGTTGTCCTGGCTTGACGCGACCACTCTCGGTTGGGATAATTTTGCTGCTCATGGATGTTGACGCGAAACAAATATGAAGGGCCTCTTCTCACCTCATGCAATACAGCCCCTTCATAAGATTCAAGTTTAGTCGGTTGGAGAAGTACACAACCGTCTCTTTCGACAACAGACTCTCCGGCACAGTGACTCTCCAAGCAATGTAACAAGCATATTCGTTGCACGTAGGGGCCTGTAACAGCGTCCTCACGGTCGAGTCCACTCCGTCCGCCCCAATGACCATTTTTGGTGTTCAGGTATTCCTCTTTGCCGGTCGATACATCCATAGTCCGGATGTGTACCACGCCTTTGTCCTTTTCATAGCTCAATCCCGTCACGCGCTTTCCGGACCGATACTCAACCTTGCCGTCGCCTTCCCTGGGCGCAGCTAGTCTCGGCGCCACCTCTGTCTTCAAGCCGCCGAAGTTGGCGCGCAGGATGAGGTATAGACATCCCCAGTTGCTCATATGGCGCGGCAGGCCAGCGTTTAAGACGCGGAGCCCACTTACGCTATACAACGCTCATGAAGCGCGCCGGGATCCCGGCCGGTCCGTAGCGTCGTATTTATTGAGGAGGGCGATGACGCCGGAGCCGATCTGGATACCAGACTCGTGACTGTGTCGATCCTTTAGGGGTCCTGCTCTAGGATGATAACTTGGCTGCCCTTGCGCTTGAGCTGCAGCGACTGCAGCAAGCCTGCAATGGAGCCGCCAACCTAGCGAGGCTGTAAGTCGACCCGGTGGCCATAGGACGCGACACATTGGCAGGAGAAACCATAGAATGATAACAGACCGAGGAATAATGTCTCCGAAACTCGTTCCCGTGAGCAATTCTGTAACGTCATGCGCAGGGGAAAATGGGCCATTGCATATTTATGGACAGTGTCTCTAGGGGGGGGGGGGAGACAGTGCTTCGACACATATGCCCATCGGCTGGCCAGGTCGTCAACACTGAAATCGAGCGCCTTGTTCGTCGCTATCGGACATCCAAATCCCCGATATGTTGGCTTCCCCCCTCTAAGCTCTTTCTGTGCCGAGCATTCAAAGTGCTGACTGGATCCCCGAGCCGTCAGGCTGTGACTAGAAGGTGATTTTAGGAACATGGGGCAAATGTCGGCCAGCTGGAGTAAGACTTCCCGCTGTGAGTTGTATTCCGATGGGTATGCCGTAATGAAGCTCGTCAGATGAGCCACGCAAGAAAGCGTTGGCCGTTGACTACCCCAGGTGGTCTTGAGCGGTTAAGCCTCAATGGGTGGCGGAGAGCATGAAAGTTGGTATGCCTTCTCCCCAGTGTATGAATACTGTTTACTTGACGCCTCGAATATTCACCAGCTGAAGCCAAATCCGATCTACTAAAGACAGAACTTGGCCTAACTGACCGGCTGGACGCCAGTGGCATCTTTCTTGGAGGTAGAAGCACATCAAAACTTCTGTGGCCTGCACCAGTCGCAGGACGAACTTAATGGAGCCGGGTTGGCGTTGTTAATAGTGAGATTGGCTTGCAGTCAATTCAAAACTTTGCAGTGACAGAATCATGGCTCGGTTCTTGGTCACGTCGCACAACATCGATTTCCGAAATGTGCCGGGGTGGATCGCCCATGTCGATATATGTGAATGGCCTCGGTCGATGTGTGAGCGTGGAGATGCCTTTCTTTGCATGGCCCTTTGCAGGCATATTGGTCAGTTTCGAAGGGCAGGTAATTGAGTGTGCATGTGTCTTGGACATTGTTCGGCTGGAGGGAGACGCGGCGTCGGTGGATCCGAAGAGTGGACAGACGGGCGATTGAAGGCTCGAGGAAGCGGGAGGGCCTCGGGATGCGTGGAGCAGTTGGCGTTTAAGAGAGCAATCATAATGCCTTGAGTGTTGCCCGGGCGAATACGAGCTGTGAACAGCTCTAGGCCATTCGGAGATGTCTACTTCGTAGATGGGCGGGCCTGGCCTGGCAGAACGACGAATCGGTCGGGGGCGGGCGGAGGGGGGCGGGTCAACCGTAGTGGGGCCACGGAGCATCGGGGCATCGGACCCACGAGGGAGCAGAAGCGGGGGTGGAGAATTGTAATAGTGGGGCCGCGGAGGGTCGGAGGGTCGGAAAGGCTGCCGCTGGTCCCGGCACCGAATTGCAACGGCAGGCGCACCGGCGGTCCCCGGAGATTTGCCGGGCTCCTGCCCCACGTCACCACCACTGCAACAGCATCAAAGCTCACATGTACTGTATCCAGACGACTTCAACAATTGAGCCCTCACTCCTCAGCGTGGCTCACGCCTGGTCGTCGGCTAACGAGGCCAGCAGATCCCCCCTCACGACAACGTCTTTGACGGGCCCGCACGAGGCCGACGCTGCTTCGTCGCGGTCCAGACGCCGAGACAAGCCCCAGCTATCCTGCAATATGTGTCGCCGCCGCAAGTGAGCATCGACAGCTGCCCCGATTCCGCCAGTTCCGCTGACGAGCTCTGTCCAGACTTCGGTGCGATCGCCACCATCCATGCTCGACTTGCTCGTCCCGCGGTCTGACGTGCGCCTATGTGGAAACGCACCCGCCGTCGTCCTGGAGGCGGCCGACTGACGCGGCGCCCAGCGTGCATGATCGCCTGGTCCTGCTCGAGAGCCTCGTCGTCTCCCTCGTGGGCTCCGACAGCAAGCCCGGCGCCAGCCCCATCGGTGACTCGGCTGCCGCAGACCGGGGCAGTCTGGCGGGCGACCACGTACAGGTGCCCTCGGAATGCGGGAGCATTCGTGTCAGCGACTCGGAGCTTCGTTACGTCGGCGGCGAGCACTGGGCGGCCATTCTCGATAGCATCACCGATCTCAAGCATCACCTCGACCGGGAGGAGCAGCTCCAGCTCGCAGGCAACTGGGACCACGTTATGAGCGACAACGAAAGCGGCCTTGGCGGTGCCGACTGCCCATCGCCCCATGCGCTGCTTCTGTACGGATGTCGTCGCCGGGCTTCGCGCTACTTTAACAACCTGGAGATGGCCTCTCTAGGCACGCCACCTCCCTCCCGGCACGCAAGCCCAAAGCTGACCCCGGAGTCCACCAGGCATCGTCCACGGGCCTAGCTTTCTCAGGGAAGCAAGTGCTGTCGTCTGTCCACTAGTGGTCATAGTCTTGGCGCTGACGGATAACAGTACGAGACTTTGTTGGCCAACCCGTCCGGCGTCCCAATCGCGTGGATCGGCCTCCTTTTTAGCGTCATATGTCTTGCGGTAGTGACCTCCGGCACGAACGACCCTTCGCAGAGTTACGAACTGGAGCAGCAGTCGTTGCAAATCAACTTGTATCGTGAAAAGATTGTGCAGTGCCTCATCGCCAGCGTGTACACCAAGTCGGGGCCGCATGTTATGGAGACGATGCTTCACCATCTCCACATCGAATTCGTGATCCGCGCCGACGCCGACAAGGACACTTGGTTTCTGCTCGCCCTCGTCGTCAACCTGGCCATGCGCATGGGCTATCACCGTGATCCCAGCCTCTTCAAGTCGCCAGCAGCTAGCGTCACCGACTCTCCGCAAGTCATCATGGCCCGACTTTTCATCAGTCACTTGCTCTACAAGGGGCAAATCCTGCTCCACAGACGGTTTCTCTATATGAAGTCGCACTCCCCGAGCCAAGCTGATTTTGCATACTCACGTGTGGCCTGCTTCAATGCTTCACTCGACACGCTAATTACAGATCCAACAGGTCCTAGATTGGGAGACCTGCCCCGCGGGCCAACTGCATATGATACGCTGGCGCCTGAGCTCCATCATGAATCATCAGTTCCTTACCGCCACCATTTACTAAAGAAGGAAGTGGTTTCCTCCGAGTGGCTGCAAAGATCGTATCGAATGATACTTTACGAGTATTCCCCTTCTTTTGCCGATTCGATATGCTTCATAGAATCTGAGCATTGATCCTGGCTTCCCCTAGCTCTCCCTGTGCCATTGTTGCGTGTCCGAAGGAGAATTTCACTCCAACGCTGCCTTGAGAAGAGCTGCGAGAGAGCCGCGTACCATCGTCATTCGACGAATCTGCTCTTACAAACCAGTTTATCCGACGACCCTGCATTCACCGCAGCTCGTAAAGAACCATGGCAGAATCGATTGCGGTCATCGGCACAGAATGCCGTTTCCCCAGCGATGCCGACACGCCTTCTAAGCTCTGGTATCTGATCCATCACCCTCGAGACCTGAGTCACGAGCCGTCGGCCTCGCGCTTCAACGCCGATGTCTTCTATCACCCGGTCGGCACACATCATGGCACCACCAATGTCAACAGGTCGTACTGGCTGAGGACTCAGACACGACCAATGTGGCGCAGTTCGACACCGTGTTATTCAATGTCCAGGCCAGCGAGGCCGAGGCCATAGACCCGCAGCATCGGTTGCTGCTCGAGGTTGTCTACGACGGGCTTTCCGCCGCGGGCCAACCGATGGAGAAGCTACGCGGCTTCGAAACGGCCGTCTACGTGGGCGTCATGCGCGACGACTACAACACCATGGTGGAACGAGACTGGGAGACGATGCCGAGGTACACGGCGACGGACCTGGCCAGGTCTCTCGCGGCCAACCGCGTCTCGTACTTTTTCGATTAGCACGGCCTAAGCATGACGGTAACACGGCGTGCTCAAGCAGTCTGGTCGCGTTGGACCAGGCTGTGCGGGTGCTCCGAAGCGGATAGTCGACGATGGCCGTGGCGGCGGGCACCAATCTGATTCTAAGTCCCGGTGCGTGCCCTCGTCTCTTTATTGTGTTTCACAACATGGCAGATGAGAAAGCGCAGGCCGCCCTGGTCCGCGATTGCTACGCTCGTACCGGGCTAGATCCCATCAGCAACCTGTGCGACAGGCCGCAGTTCTTCTAAGCCCATGGCACGGGGACCCAGGCGGGCGATCCGCAAGAAGCCGAGGCAATTTCGACGGCCCTGTTCCCCGCGGGGTCTCGCGCAGCCTGCGAGGCGGACAAGCTGCTTGTGGGATTCATCAAGACGGTGATTGGGCATACCGAGGGCGCAGCCGGCGTGGCGAGCCTCATCGCCGTGTCGTTGGCGCCCAGGCATGGCGTCGTCCCGCCCAACCTGCATTTCCACAATCTGAACCCAAATGCCGCCCCCTTCTTCAAACATCTGAGCATAGCGGCTGCTCTGACGGCTTGGCTGGTCAAGGAGGGCCAAGTGAAAAGGGCGAGTGTGAATAGGTACGGATCAGCACTCTCTCCGTTTGGCCCAAGTAAAGGAGTGAAGGCATGCTAAACATCGCGAAATGGACTCGGTGACGGCGCAGTTTCGGCTTTGGCGGCACCAATGCGCACTGCATTGTGGAAGAATATATTCCGGCCATCAGCGAGCCACTGGAGTTGCCGCCACGGCCGCTCTTCACGTCCCTCTTGTTCTCGGCTACGTTTCCTACGGCACTCCGGACGATGTTGTCTCAGCATCTCGAATACCTCAAGTCCAGCTCTACCGATCATCTGTCAAACGTCGCGTACACGCTATAGCATAGGCGCTCCACGTTTGCCTTCCGAGCCGCCATTGCTGCGCCGACGGCCGAACACGCCGTACAGTCCCTCGAGGGCCTCGTCAACCCCTACCAGGCAGCCGCGACGTCAATGCTTTGGACACGCGCTTGGGCCAGCCGTCTCGGCCTGTAAAGATCCTCGGCGTCTTCACCGTGAAGGGGGCGCAGTGGCCGCGCATGGGCGCTCGGCTCATCGAGACCTCTCCATTCGCCGCATCCCGCATCGCCGAGCTCGACGCTGCTTTGCGCGGTCTCCCCGTGGCCTCGAGCCAACCGACATGGCGCCTCAAGGACCAGCTCCTGGCGGACAGCGAGATGTCGCGCTTCTCCGAGGCCGCGCTTTCTCAGCCCCTCTGCACAGCGGTGCAAATCGTCTTGGTCGATATCCTGCGCGCGGCCGGCATCAGCTTGACAGCCGTCGTGGGCCACTCGCCAGGTGGAATCCGGGCGGCCTACGCGGCTGGTCTCGTCTCGGCACGCGATGCCGTCAGGATTGCCTACTTGCGCGGTCTCCATGCTCGACTTGCATCCAGCCCCAGGCCGCACGCTCCTCGTGGCGCTATGCTGGCCGTCGGCGCCTCGGCAGATGCTGCACGAACCTTTTGTTGCGAGGACAGGTTTGCAGGCCGGCTCCAGGTCGCAGCCGTTAACTCCGGCTCAAGCATTACCCTGAGCGGCGACGAGGATGCCGTGTGTGAAGCCGAGGGGGTGTTCAAAAGCCGAGGCATGTTTGCCCGAAGGTAAAGGTCGACACGGCGATACCGAAAAAGAGGCCTTATAAGGGATCTAAGCCCTGGTAGACCGACGAGCTAACCTGCCTTCGGAAAGCCCTAAGCCTAGCCCAACGGGCTTATAGGCTAGCCTAGGACGAGGAGAGCTAAAAGAGCTTTATAGAAGCCCGAAATAGCTTTAAGTATGCTATTAGGGCTATAAAAATGTAAGGGAACACGTATCACGGTACGATCAGTCAGGTAGTAGAGATAGCTAGAGGTACTGCGCTATATATATTGTGTTCTCCTCGTCGCAAGACTAAAGCTTGCGAGAAGAGGGATTTTTCCTCTTCGGTCGGAGTAGCGAGTAGTCTATAATATGCGAGCGGGGTAGGCACGATTCCCTGCCGATACCCTACCGATATATTAGTACTACGTACCCGAGTACTTTATTAGCCCGTACCTCCTAGTAGCGCTCTTATAATTATCTCCCCTCCTATATAGACGTCTCGGCTATATCTTTAATATATATTACTTTCGCTACGCTGCGTATATTCGGTTAGGAAGAGAGGTAGTTTCGGTTATATATCGCGCGTATACGCCTATATATCGGCCGCGTAACTATAATATAAAGAGCGTGCGTATATATCTCCTACTTCTTCTATTTTCTTTTCTTCTTTAACTCTTCCGCTTACGATTACCGTAGAGTTTTACGCCTTTTTTTATTAATCCCTTATACCTTTTTATATTACTTTTTATCGACGATTTATTAACGATAATACCTTCTACGCTAAAGAAGACGAAGAACCGCAACGCCGATTTCCTACGCTATATACGGGAGTAGGTAGCGGCGGGTTCGCCCTTAAAGCGTAAGCGATCGGCCTAGAAGTCTCGTAGCGACGCTAGTTCCCCCTTAGCGAAGAGAGCTAAGAAAGGCATAGGGGAATCCTAGTCCTAGGAGACTTCTAGTCTAGGACCTAACGTTAGCGAGGGTCGTGCCCCCGTTACCCCGCTAAGTGCCCCGACTCTAACCACCGATAAGCCTGCCTCTACGGGCCCGGGAACTCGTAAGTCTATCACCCCCGTTAGCGATGCTAATGCTAGCGAGGAGATCGTGCCTAGGCGCTCCTAGGTAAGTGCCGATAACCCGGCTACTCTATCTTAATAGGGCGGCTCTAGCTAATAGGAGATCGTCGCCTAGGCCGCTCCTTAGAATAAGTAGGCCGATATTAACGACGAGGCCTAGCCGAACGAGGGCTAAGACTATCCCGATGCCTAGCTAAACGAGGGCTAAGATAACGATAACGGTAATAATAGAGATAGCCGCGATCCGACTCCTCCTACCGACGAACCTAAGAACGGCGGCGCCGGAGACGAGGGCACCTAGGCGGCGGCACGAGGCGGTCGCGCTCCTACGAAGAAGCGCACCCGATCTAAGGCTAAAGCCCGCCCGATTAGGGCCTATAGGGTTATCCCTCGTAAGCTCTAGTATATATATTATTTTAGGACGGTCGTTAAGGAGTATAGTACGACCGAGCCTAAGCCTATCGAGGTGCTCTCGATTAGCTATATTTTCTCGGGGGTTTCCTCGACGCGCTATAAGTAGTGCTATAGACGTACCGCGACCTATAACTAGGTAAGTTTCCCCTTAACTTTAAATATTATAATTAATAAGCTAATCCTTCTCGAGGCCGCTACTCTTATATCTAGTAACTAGGCCGATATAGTCGCTATCGTTAAGTACCTATGCGAGCTTAATAAGCTAAAGACCGGTAACGAGGATACCGAGGACGATAGCTCGGACGCGGGCGTGCTCGTTTTCGAGGAGGCTAATCGGCGCCGTCTCGCTATTACGGTATAGTATTTAGCCGAGGCTTTCGACGCCGCCGAGATAGCCTATCGTAAGTCTTTTAGGACTACGGGTATATAGAAGTCTACTATCGTAAGTTTTATCCGACCCTTTTATTAGCGACCGCCTAACGATATACTAGGTCGAGCGTGCCGACTACCGTACGCTAATTAATAAGCGCCGCGAGCTTATTATTCGCCTTAACCCCGCGCCCTTATTCGATATCGCCTATATAAGCCCGGAGTACCGGGCCTAAGAATCCCGGTTAAAACTCCGCCTTATCGACGGCGATATAGGCTATACTTCGTAGCAATATACCTTACTATTTACTAAGGCCGAGGTAAGTACCGTACTAATAGAGATAGGTCTCGACGCGGAGGATAAGGAAGGAGCGGAGGATAGGGTAGTTCCGGTATTTCCGGAGGTATTCGGCATAGCGGAGGGGGCGCCTTAGTTAGTTCCCGCTACGCCGGCGAAGAAGAGGGGTGGTCGGAAGTAATAGATAGGTCTTATCTTTCTTTTATTTAGCTATAACTATCCTTCTCTCCTTTATCGTTAGGGCCTTAGTAGAGTTATAGTTTAGTTTTATTTTCCTTAATAATATTTAATAGGTAGTATAGATAGTTTTCCCTATTTTCCTATTTTACTATTTTATATATAGTTATAGGACGTTTAAGCGTGCCGATATATTAACGAGTCGGTAGCGATTTAGTAGGGATTCGTTACCGATTTAGTAGCGTCTCCCTACGCTAATAGGTTTCCTTACCTTACTTAGTCTTATGCCTCTTTTTCCCGGTTAAGCGAGCAGTATATTCTTTAATAAGGTCTTAGCTATTCGCTATATCTTTAGCCTCGACCTATTAGTTATACTTAGCTAGCTATCCTTTCTATTTAATAAGGAAAAAGGTATCGCCCTTAGATCTCTTTCGGTCTTTAATCTCTTAGACTTCCTATTCGCCTTTATCGTCCTCTAAGTCTAGTATCGGTAGGGTTTCGCTATCTTTACGGGTGCCTTTACGCTCCTTCTATAGCTCTAAGAGACTAATATAGAAAACGTTATAAAGGCATACTTAAGTACTTCTTAGGGAGTATAAGACGATATACTTACTTTCTAATAGCTTATAGGACCCGAAACGGTTTAATATACTTAGGTAAGAGTTTTCTTTTTTCGTCCTTAAGGCGTAAGTTCTTTATCGATAATACTATAAGGTCTCCTACTTTTAGTATAAGCGGTTAGTGCCTTAAATCGTAGTATTTCGCTTACGATTCGATAGCCTTTCCTTAGTATTCCTTAAGCCTCTTTCGTAGCTCTTATAGCCTAGTAACTCTTACTCTTACTTCGGGTACCCCCCTTTAAATAATATCGTCCTCGGTATTAATATAAAAGTTTAGTTAGTAACCTATTAACGCTTTATTAAGTAATAGCCCGGTTATCGCGTTCTTTATATTATTATATATAAATTAAGCAATACGTAGGAGTAACGCTTAGTTAGTTTATTCTAAGTTAGTAAAGTATCTTAAGTAGTGCTATACGGCTTAGTTTATTTATTCCGTTTACCCGTCGGTTTATAGGTAAAATGCTATCGATAGCCTACGTTTTACTTATAAGATAAAATAAAGATCTAACTAGAACTTACTTATAAATAGGGACCCTTTATCTAAGATAATGCCTTTTAAAGGTCTATATACTAATTTAACTTAATAATAGAATAATTCTACTAGCTCTAGGGCTATTATTATCTTAGAGATAGGAAAGAAGAGGCAATACTTAGTATATCGGTCTACGATTACTAAGATCGTATTAACGTCTCGTCTATTATACTATACTTTAGGCAGACCTATAGTAAAGTCTATTAATAATTCTTCTTATAGTTATATAGGATATAGTAACGATTACATAGTACTATAGGGGCGATGCCTCCTAGACACTATACCTTAATATACTAAGCATAACTAGACGTATTTATTTACGTCTTTCGTTATTCTATCTTAGTAGAAGTTCCTCGCTAGTAGTTCGCTAGTACGTTAGGAGCTAAAGTATCCTACTAACGGATCGTTATAGAAGAGCTATATTAGCTCTTACCGTAAGGCTGCCTCTAGAGGCACTACGATACGACCCTTCTATAGTAGTAGTCTATCTAGGCGCACTAACTAGAAACCCTTCCCTTTCGAGAAGTCTTCGGTCTCCTTTAGCTTATTAATCGCTACGTTAACCGACTAAGTACGTTTTAGCAACTCTAGTAACGGTTCTAGAACTTCTACTATATAAACCTTTATATAGTAGGCCGCTTCTTTAGCGGTCTTCCTTAAGAGTAACTGTTTATAACTAGCTCTCTCTTTAGCCTAATCGGCTAATCGTTTAGGTCTCGCGCCTAAATTATTATAGTTTCGCTATAGATAAGCTTATATATTTTCCTTATATAAAGGCACTTTACTACGCTTATATTAACTTAAGGTTAAATATCTCTTTGCCTATAAAAACGCCTCGTTATTTCTCCGTACGGATACGGTATTAATAGTAGCTAGCTTCGCTTATAGCTCTAGTAATAGTTCCGTAGATAGGGGCTTCTCGCCCTCGTATCTAGGCATTCTCGATAGCGCGTCCGCTAGGTTAGATTTACTTATACGATGCTTAATCGTAAAGTTAAATAGTACTAAATATATATACTATCTTACTTACCTCCTATTTAGGGAGGTCTAGTATATAAACGTCTAGAGGTTATAGTAGTCCGATAATACCTCTACTTTATACGCTGCCCCTTCGACGTAATATCGCTAGTATTTAAATAACTTAACGATAGTAAAGAGTTCTTAGTCTAGAATACTATAATTAAGTTCGGCTCTAGTAAACTTCCTTAACTAGAATGCGATCGGATAGTAACGCCCTTTATTATCGGGTTAAGAGATAATCCCTACTATCGCGAATTACGATATATCTATTTCGATGCGAATGCGTCTTTCTAGATCGTAATATTAGAGGAGTAGGGCTCCTTAAAAAGTATCCTTAAGAGCCTAAAACGCTGCCCTTTCGGTAAGGTTTAGCTCTATACTCCCTAGCTTCTTCCTATTCTTACTCCCCTTTAGCAATATAGTTAGGGGCGCTATAACTCCTAAGTACCTATATATAAATCGTCGGTAAAAATTATAGAACCTAAGGAAAACCTAAATATTATAGTAGGTTATAGGTTTAGGCTATTAAGCTATTGCCTCTACCCGTCGAGGGTCTATCGATACCCTATCGATAGATAATATAAACCTAAGGAACTCGACTAACTATTAATAGAAGATATACTTCGATGGTTTTATATAGAGCTCTATAGCCCTTAGCCTTTCTATTACTTATCTTAAGTATTTAGTATATTCTTCTCTCGTTTTAGAGTATATAAGGATATCGTCGAGGTAGACTACGTAGATTATATCTACGAGCCCCTTAAGCGCCTAATAGATATAGCTCTAAAACGTAGCTAGTGCGTTAGTAAGTCTAAAGGGCATTACTAGGTATTCGAAATATCCGTAACGCGTTTAGAAAGCGGTTTTCTATTTATCTCCTTCCTAAATTCGAATACGTTAATACGTATTCTATATATTAATCTTAGAAAAATACTTAGCTCCTTAATAGCGGTTAATAATCTCTAAAATAAGGGGTAAAGGGTACCGATTCTTTTACGTAACCCGGTTAAGTCCTCGGTAGTCTATATATAGCTATAAGGTGCTATCCTTTTTTAGAACGAAAAGGATAGGCGCCCCGGCTAGGCTCTTTAACTCCTAGATTATTTTCCTTTTTATCGCGTCTTAGATCTAGTCGCGTAATACTTAGAGTTCCCTTTACGATAGAGGGTAAATCGGTCTATAAGGAGGTTCCGTATTAGGGATTAAATTAATTAAGTAATCTATTCCCTTTCTAGCTAGTAATAAATCGGATTTATTAGCCGAGAAGGTATCTTTAAACCGGTAGAGAGTCGGTAGGATTTCGGCCTATTCTTCCTATAGAATCCCTTTATCTTCGTCTTTATTTAATAGCGGGATTAGCTTAGGATTAAGCGCTATTATATATACCCTTACTTCGTTCCTATATTCCTAAAGGAATCTACGGGGATTCTATAGGGTTTCGCTGCCTAGTTAATGCTTAAACTACTACTATCGTTTCTATAGGATAATATAGATACGTTTATCCTTTAAGGTAGTAACCGATAAAAGGATTAGTACCCGATCGTTTAGCGTTAACTTATTAATACCGATATAGAAACGAGTAATTATCTTTTTAGTGCCCCTTATATCTATTATTCGGAGCGGCACTAACTATACTCTATACTCCCTTGCCCTACTATTATTAAGCCCTAATAACTTAGGGTATAATAGCGCTACTTATAGCAATCCCTACTATCGGGCAAAGTATACGTCTACGAGGTTAACGGCACCGTAAGTATCTAAGTACACAGGGACTTTAGTAGGGTTTCGCCCTAATATTATTATAGGAGTTTTAAGTAACTATCTTATAGGTATTAAGTTTACTAAGGGAGAGGCGTTTACCCCGATATCTTACCTTTTCCCTATTTTACGGTATTAAGTCTAAGAGTCTTCGCTAGGGTTTCTACCTTTAGAGAATTAGTATATTCTATAGATAGGTGTCCCGGCTTATTATATTAGAAATATATAATTCCCGATCGAGTAGAAGATCCTCTTCCTCGGTAACGTCCCTTAGTTCGGCCCTTAGTAGGTATATCGCTAGCTTACTAGTTATCGGTCGAATCGGTAGTATTTCCTTAACGATTCGGCCTAGCTTATCGGCCTCTCTAATTCCTTCCCCTATATATACCGCCTCGGGGTATAGTACTACTTTTATTCCCGGTTCCTCTAGGGGTAGAAGTAGTATTAGTACGTCGCCTCTTATTAGTAGTAGTATCCTAATATCGTTAGGCGACTTATATAAGCTCTTCCCGTTAGTAGGTATAGATAGGTAACGAATAAAGGTTAATTTAGTCCCGAAGTTATAGCTCTAGCTTAGCGAAAAACGTAAGAGCACGCGCCTTTTCCGATAGGCGTTCGAAATGCTTCTCTAAGGAGTTAAGGTATAAGCTAAACTCTAGGGGGGACTAGCCTTCTCGTTAGCGAGCCTCCTCTAATTATATCGCTAATAGTATCTCCCTATTCGCAGTATCCTTAATTAAGACGAGTGTCTATTCCTTAAAGTATACCTAATCCGTGCTATATTTAGTTCGGTTAATCGGCGTCTATTCTTTAAGGTATCGGCGCTATCTCGCTTTATAGTCGCTATATATATAATCTACCGCGTAGAGGATCTTTATTTCGTCGCGACGAAAGCGTCTAGGCGCTGCCCTAAAGGCGTCCTCTAGATCGTAAGTCTAGTCTAGACGTTTCCGTATATTAGTAGGTTAGGATAATTAAGCGATATTTTTAATCTTAACCTCGCTACCGCGACTGCCGTCCGATTCGGGGGAGTAGGACCGTCGACGCTTCCCCGAACGGATAGCGATAGCACCGGCGCGTTTAGCAATTTCCTCCTCTAATTATATAACGCGATCTTATAGGCGTTTCGTCTCCTCTAGCTCCTTAACGCGCGCTTATAGGGCCATAAGCTTTTCCTTACGAGACAGTTATCTTACGCCTATAGGTAGCGATATCTTCGATATAGTTATAACGCCGTCCGTAGTAGGGGTCTATTCCGAGGATACGTCTTCCTATTCTTCGTCTCCTAAGTAGATACTTAATATGCGTAACGAAGAGGCCTCGACTAGTTAACTACTACGTCGCGCTATAGGAGCGTTACGTAGTCTTCTCTAAGTAGCTATCTCTACTAGGTAACTAAAAAGGGAAGCTTTAGAAATTATAAGGGAATATATATCACGGTACGATTAGTTAGGTAGTAGAGATAGCTAGAGGTACTGCGCTATATATATTATATTCTCCTCGTCGTAAGACTAAAGCTTACGAGAAGAGGGATTTTTCCTTTTTAGTCGGAGTAGCGAGTAGTCTATAATATACGAGCGGGGTAGGCACGATTCCCTGCCGATACCCTACCGATATATTAGTACTACGTACCCGAGTGCTTTGTTAGCCTATACCTCCTAGTAGCGCTCTTATAAAAAAAGTAATACTAAGAGAGTTTCTTAATAGAAGTAGTAGGAAAGGACGTCTTTACGGCCTTTTCCTATATTAAAGCTAGAGCTAACCTTACCCTTCCTAGTATCTCGTATACGAAAGAAGGGATAGAGGTGAAAGCTAATACCTTTACGGAAAAATGCGAGGCCTTCCTAACGACCCTTTTCCCGACCCCGGACCCTAGCCCTAGCCCCCCCCTTAGCCTCCCCTAGAGCCTAGAAAAAGAAGAGCCTCCGGGCTATATAGGTAGTAAGGGCATAGATAAGTAGGACTAGCTAGAGCTAAAAGACCCTAAGATTAGGAGGGCTATTTTTAGCTCTTTTAATAAGAAAGCCCCTAGCCCGGACTCCCTTAGCTTCCTCCTTATTTAATACGCGTATAAGGCTATCCCTATAGTTTTTAATAGGGCCTATAAAGCTCTATTTAACTAAGGATACTACCTTAAGGTATAAAAGAAGCTATAAGAATTATACTTCCTAAGTAAAATAAGCTAGACTATACTATCCCTAAGGCCTATAAGGTTATAAGTCTACTTAACTACTTAGGAAAGGTCCTTAAAAAGCTATACGCTACCTAGCTAAGCTATTTAGCTAATACGGCCGGGCTTCTAAACCCTACGTAGCTAGGGGGATAAAAATAGCGGTTAGCTATAGACACGGCCTTCCTCCTTCTATACTATATCTAAAAGAAGCGGGAGTTTAATAAAAAGGCTATTACTAGTACCCTCTTATTAGATATAAGGGGCGCCTTCGATTTCGTATTAAAGGAATAGCTTATAAGGGTCCTAAGGGACTTAAACCTCCTTAAGGCCCTTATAAGCTAGGTAGACTACTTCCTTACTAAAAGAAAGATCTAGCTAGCCTTTAAGGGGCAAGTCTAGCCCCTTATAGACCTAGTAATAGGGGTGCCCTAAGGGTCCCCTATTAGCCCTATTTTATTCCTCTTATATATAAGGGGGATACTAGTAGCTAAGGGGTACTAACTATCTTATATAGATAACTTTAGTATCTCTATAACGTTAACCTTAGCTAAGAAGAACGTTCGGTAGCTAGAAGTAATAGCTACTAACTTATTTAAATAAGCTAAAGACTAAGGGGTCTACTTTAACCCTTTAAAGATAGAACTTATTTACTTTAGTAGGTAACGGTAGCCTATTTTAGAGGGTATAATAGTAGGAGGCTTATTTTTTAAGGTAAAGCCCTTAGTACGGTAGCTAAGGGTCTTCTTTAATTCTAGGCTCCTATTTAAATAATATATTAAGAAGAAGGTAGCCTCTATATAAGCTGCCTTTAAAGGACTATCCTACCTAACCTCTATATAAAAAGGCCTATTATTTAAAGCCTTTAGATAGCTCTACTAGGCCTATATAACCTTTATAATAAACTATAGGGCTATAAGGGTATTTACCCTTAGTATAGGTCTAGGTATTAGCCTAGACCTTAGCTAATAGCGTTATAGGGTAAGGTAGGCTATATATATAAACGTATATTTAGTAGCGGTAGGCGTAGCGTATAGTTAGATCCTATATAGCTTATTATTATAATATAATAAAAGGCACTTATAGTATAACCCTCTACCTACCTTATAATAGTATAAGCTATCCTTATATTAGACCTAATATTAAAACCTTAGTAGTACTAGCTAAGGTAGTAGTAGTAGTAGTAGCTACTATAAGAAGAAGCTTAGTATTAATAGCTATAGTAATAAGCGGAAGAGCTATACTAGTAATACTTATAGGAAGAGGCCTAGTAGTAACTAAATAAATAAGCCCGATTTATAAAGCTATTTTACTAGATATTATAAGACCTAGACTAACGAGTAACCTTACGCTAGATCCTTAATACCCTCTTAACGCTAGCTCTAGTAGATACGCCCCCTGCTATTAAGTAGTTAGAGCGTAAGGCGGCCCTTAGTAAACGGAAGCTACTACCTTAGCTTACTTAAGATAGTAAGCTAGAGACCTTTTACTTCTTCCTTAACCGCCTAATAGCGAAATAATATATTAATAAGAAATAAGGCCTTAACGGCTATAAGGAGATAGCTTAGTTCTTACTCTTTTATAAACTACTAAAGCTTTAAATATAGCGAGTAGTAGGCTTTTAAGAGCAGGGCGGTTCTAGGGGGATAAAAGACCCCTAAGTATTCTTTAACTACCTAGTCTATGCTTCTAGTAATATATAAGAATAGGAGAAGGCATAGGATAAGCTATAGACCCTTACTTAATAAAAGGGGTAGTCTTTTAAAGAGTTCTTACTAGAATTTAAAGAGACCCTAACCTAGGCAGCGGGTAATACTACCTAGGATAATAGCGCTAAGCTTACCTAGCTATAGAACTTAATCTCCTTAGCGCTCTAAGAGCTACTTATCCTTATTATAATACCCTCTACTTATAAGGGCTATATATCCCGCCTTATAAAGGTAGCCTAAGGATATAAGTAAACGCCGCGCTTTTAAAAGCTATATAAGCGCTTAGCCTTAAGTAGGACTAACGGGCTAGATAGTTCCTCTTAACTTAACCCGTCTATACCTAGGCCCGCTCTTAAGTCGGCGGTCGATATAGATAGCGACGTTTAGATAGCGGCTATACGCCTTAAGGGGCGCGGTAATAGTAAGACCCCGGCCGCTCTACTAGCGGCGTAGTTTAGTAAAACGGCTAAGTAAGTGCCTTATAAGGAAATTATTAAACGACGTAAAGAGGGCCGCTATATATATTATAGCGTAAGTATATATATAGTTAAGTCTTACCCTTACCTCTTAGTAAGGAAGCTAGTAGAGATATAGGTTACCCGCGCTTTATTAAAATCTAATAATAAAGGAGATAAAGGAACCTCCGCTATATATAAAGTAGAGGGAAAAGCTTAGCTTTAGTATAAAGGCGGGCCCTAGCGCTTAGTAAGCTAATACTAGCTAAGGAGGACCTAGTAAGGTATATTAAAGAAGAACCTACTTTAATATTAATTATTATTAACTAGACTTACCTCTTTTTTACCCTTATAGATAAGGGTTATTAGTATTACGCTATAATTAATAAAGCGAAAGCCCTTAAGCTATACTTACTAGTAAAGAAGATTCGCCTTAAGTATATAAAGGGCGCCTTAGCCGCGATAAAGGGCGCGGTTATTAAAGGTATTACCTAGGTAGCTATAGAGGTTAATAGCCTCCTATAGCTACTAGTAATATATATAGTCCCCTAGCTAAAGTTTCCCTTAATTCTTAGGAAGCTATAATTAACGTATATAAAGTTATATTTAGTACTATATAAGGGGAGGCTATAGTTTAGCCTTATATAGTCCTAGGTCTAATATAGCGGTAAGGAGGAAGCGCTAAACGCCCTACCTAACTTATAAGACGCCTAAGAAGTCTTAGCCTCGGTATTTATAGGTATAATATAGTAAATCTATAAGTAGAAAGGGCCGGCTATAGCTATAGCGTTAATCTACGTAGTTAGCTTAGCGGATATTAAGAAAACGCTACGACTAAAGCGCCTTATATCGGAAGAGGAGCTATAGTAAGCTATCCTACCGCGGTTTTATAACCTACTACCGCTCTTTTAAAAAAGTAAGGCTAATAAGTTAAACCCCTATAAGCTAAGTATAAACTACTTAATACCGCTCTATATAAGGGATAATAATAAGGAGCTTCCTTTACTATTTAAGCCGCTATATAGTATATTATAAGAGGAACTACTAGTATTAAAGAAGACCTATTATAAGATACCTTATAGTCGATAATCTAGGTACCTATAATAATATCTACTTTCTTTAAGGAAGTTACCCCTAACTCTTTAAGGCTCCTTATAAAAGAAGGAACTTAGAAGCTATTAAGTAAACTCTAGGAAATTACCCGGAAATCCTAGAAATAATAACTAAGCGGATTATATAGATATTTTATAAAGATTTCCCTTAAGGATATATTATATAGGGAATATACTATAATTTCCTAAGTAATAATAGCTCCTTAAGGATTATATTAATATTTCCCTAAGAAGTTACTATAAGAATATAGTAGGGAAATTATAGAGAAATACCTATACTTACCTAGGGAAAATACTAGGAAATACCGCTAATACGCTATACTACTATTATATAATTATAAGGTTAAAATATTACTTAATTAAAGCCTTAAGTAAGGTCTTATACACGCTATAGTATATATAAAAGATAGAGAACCCGCTAGATCTTAAGCGGGTAAAGAAGAATATAGATAGTTATTACTACTCTTACTTTAACTTATAAAACTAATAGCTAGTTTATATTTAACGCGCGTAATAATATATAGTAGCTAGTCTATATAATACGTTTAACTATATATAGTAGCTAGTTTATTTAGTTACCTATTAGACCTATACTAGATCTAAGTAGATAGCTAAGTTAAAGTACTAGGTTTATACTAAGGGACTAGTATATAATAAATAGTAGTAATTTTAATTCCCTTAACTATCTATTCTCCTAAGGTCTATATTTAATAGAATAAAAGATAAAGAATAAGGAAAGAGATAAGTTAACCTTAACTTATAAACCTTAATATCTTTTTAAGAAGAAAGCTCTTACTCGCGTACTAATAAATACTAGCTTCCTAATCTCTTTTTATAGAAGAAATACTTATAGAACTCTAGATAAAAGTAAAACTTCTAGGTATTAAAGCTTAAGTAATATAAAGCTTTTATTAGTAGTTAGAAAGATACTTATTTCTAGGATATTTCCTATTAAGTTCCTATAGAAATAAAAGATAGCTAGATCGCTTACCTTAGCGGTAAGAACGATACTTAGGGGAATTAAAAGTAGAACTTCTATAGTATAACTTACTAGCTTACTTAGCCGATCGTTAAGGCTTATAAAAACGAATTAATAACCTAGAATACGTTTTAGTAATAAGGTAATATTAGCTATAAGTAATAGAGCTATATAGAAATCGGTATAATATAGCTTCCCTTACCTTACCTTAACTACCTCTATTAAAAGGATAAAGCCTTAGAAGTTTACTAAACTATAATAAATAAAATAAGGAAGAACCTTTAAATAATACTACTCTTAGTAATATATTTACGATAATAACCTTAGTAAACTAGCTAGTAAGCTTAATTATAAAGAGGCTCTTATAAGACTACTAGTAAAAGCTATAGTAAGAGAAACTAGCGATAATACTACTATAAACCCTCCTTAAGCACCCTTAGTATATATTAAACTAGAAAATATAGGGAAGTTTAACCCCGCTAGCCCCTTTAATATAACGTTTAACGTCTTTAAAGAAACTAAGAAAATAATTATATATAAAAGCGTCGATTAATTTATCGATTCCTTAAAGTAGGTAGCTATTCGCGGGCTAGAATATACTAATAAACTAGCGATACTAATCCTTAGCTTACTCCGCGGAACCGCTATTAAATAGTATTCTAATAATCTTAGCGAATCTAACTAAGCTATAGTTTATACCCTAGACTAAGGATATACCGCTTAGTATACTAAACTATAAAAACGCTTCGCTATCTAGCTAAAAGTAGCTTTAAGATCTTTATAAATAGAACGATTTACTACCTTAGATATTATAAATAAAGCTAACTTTTATAAATAAATATTAAAGCTTTATTAAAAAGTAAAAGCAGCGCTATACTTAAAAGAGTACCTTACTATACTAGTCTATTAACGACTAGATATATTACTATAAGAATTATTCTGCCGACCTATTAGTTTAGAATTATTTAATACTTAGATTAATAACTATAAGTAACTTATTTTATAGTTAGAAACTAAGCTAACGGTTAGGTTATAAGGGAAGATAAGTAATATAGTAAAAAGATATATATAAAGTAAGTTATATAAAACTAAAAATAAGACTATAGTAAACTTTACCTTATTTATAGCTAAACTAACTAATTAGAAACCTTAGAAATAAGGATAATCTTAATAGAAAGGAAATATAATAACTATATTAAGATAGAATAATCTATACTAAGTAGATATAGGCTTAGTACTAAACTAGTTAGCTAGTCCTTAAACCGGACTATAGCCTTAGGATTTAAAACTAAAAGAGGGCTCTTAGGAAAACCTAATCGTTATTAACCTTACTTATTAGCTTTAAGTAGTACTAACTAATAACTAGGGCGGGATATATCTTTCCTAGGAAATATAAAACTAAATCCTATTTACCTAGGATAAAAGGCTAGAAGATAAAGATACTACCGCCGATATAAGAGAAGAAACTAAAGAAATAAAAGATAAGATCTTATTTATTCTTAATATAATAAAAGTAGAACCTATAGGACTAAGTAGTTCGCTTAGAATACTAAGGAACTAGCTAATTATAAAAGCGGCGCTATAAACTAAAATATTAAATCTAATAAAGCCGTCTTAGTTTATATATACTTAGATATCTATCTTTAAAACTAAAGGCTTAAACTAGCTATTAAATATATATATAGACTTTAGTATAGCCTACTTTATAATTAAGGAAGACTAGCTTAACTACTTTAACGATATAACCCTTAATATAACCTAGTAGGTCCTATTATTTAGTATAAGGAAAAGCTAAACTAAGGGTTAGGCGACCTTAATAATTAATATCTTAGGGAAATAAAGAATAGGATTTAAGGTTAGGTAATTTACTATTAGCGCCTAAGTAGTCTAGACCCTATCTATAGGATTATTATTTAAATAAGATTTCTTAGTACTAAATAAAGTTAATATCTTAAACTTTAAGAGAATAATATCTATTAGCTTATATAGTAACCTAATAGTTATAGCTCGCTTAACTTAATAGGGCTATATAATCTATTATTAAGTTATATACTAAGCTAACGTCGACGTCCTTATATATAGGATAAAACGCTTACTAATATAGATTAAGGATATACTAAGGGATCGTAACTTAGTATTTTTTCTAAGAGACCTATTATTAGCTTATAACTTAATCTAAGGTATAACTTTAGTTATAGCGGTTAATACTACCGCTCGCTATATTAGATTTAAGAAAGGATAGTATTTAAGAATATTAATAGACCTTAGCGACGAAATATAGTTTTTATAGATCGACCTACCTAAGGAAACCCTAGCTAAGCTAACTCTAACTAAAGAGCTAGCTATATAAATGTCTATAAAATATAGCGAACTATATTAAGATACTAACCTATTAGTAGAAACCTTAGAGGAAGGGAGCCCTAAGTCCGCTAAAAGGGAACTCCTTTTATAAACGTATAAATAAACTCCGAACTATAAGATTAGGATTTTATAAGACTATAGCCTCTTAGAAATAACTACTTTAAAGGACGTTAAAATCTATAATTAAGACCCTATATTTATAGAAAAGATCTAATATATAGTTACTTCCTTCCTAACCTTATAAAAGGACTAAGGTACTATTAAGGTCTACTTAAACTACTATATATATATTCCGCTAGTAGAAAATTAATACTTATAAAAACTAGCTTTTAAGGCTTACCCGCTTAGCTAGAAGGATAAGGCGCTAATCGACTAGACCTATAAGGACCTATACGAAAAGGGGTATAAAGGTAACCCCGTTCGCTTACTCTATATTTATAGTCTAAAGAACTATATATAGTAATAAAAAGGGCTAAATAGTAATAAACTTATACGCTCTTAATAGTATAGCTATCCTAGACGCTTACTTAATAACGCTCTAGGAAGATATAATCTAAAAGCTATAAGGGAAATACTTTATTTTTACTATAAACGCTCGGTCTTTCTTTTATTAGTTCTTTATTTATAAGGAGTATTAAGAAAGGTTTATAGTAATTAGCTATAAAAGTATAAAATAACTAATAGTAGCCTTAATAGGATATAAGAACTTACTTATATATATCTAATAATTTATAAACTAAATCCTTTAGGAATATATAGAATATTCCTCTAAGTATATTAATAATATTATAATATACTTAGATATAGAAAATAACTATATTTATTACTTTTAAGCTATCTTTTAACTCTTTATAGACTATAACCTAGCCCTAGCTAGATCGAAATTACTCTTAAGCTACTTATCTATAAAACTATTAGGATTTTAAGTTAATAGTATTAGCTTAATAAATACTAAAGAACTAGTATAGGTATTATAGGATATAAAGTTTCTAAATACCCTATAGGTACTAGAAAAGTAGCTCGGCTTAGTTAACTAGCTATAGTACTTAGTAGCTTACTTCTCTTAAAAGGTAGAGGCGCTCTAGGTTTAGAAAATAGCGATACTTAAGAAAGTATAAGATAGTTAAGCGCTACTTAAAGGATCGGTAAGGAATAGATATACCTTTAAAGTAATATACTAACTGTCCTTAGTAGAAGAATAGGCCTTTTAAGATATTATAAATACTTTTATAGAACTAATAGGGCTATATTATTTCGACCTATAATAGCTATTATTCCTATAAATTAATACTAGCCGCGAGCTAGGCTTTATAGTAGTCGCTTTCTACTTAGTACTAAGGGTAAACTATAACCTAGGAAGGACCTTACCTTAAACGAGTATTTAGCTAATCCTTTACCTTAGTAAACGCCTAACTAATAAAGAGCTTAGATACTAGCTTACTAAACTTAAAGTCGCTTATTTTTCCTAGGTATATTAAAAGCTCCGGTTATATATTATCTCTACCTTACTACTAAAGGTCGTTATACTAACTAACTATACCGCTATAAGCGTAATCCTAAAGTAAATATTACTATTTACTACTAGTATAAAGATAAGTAATTTACTTATACTCGCTTTATAGTACCTTAACTAGTTTCCCTTAGAGGTTTATTATATTCCTAGAACTATAAATATTCTTATTAATATACTATCTTAACTACTATCTATAATATATAGGAAATATAAACCTAGGGAATTAAACTATATTTAGGAAGATAAAGCGCTAGTCGAATATATATATATAGTTATAAAATCCTTTATTTAACCTAACTTATACTACAAGATCTAGGAAGTATATATAGAAGAACCTAGGTAGGCCGGTATATTAAAGTAGCTTAAAAGTAATAAGTCTTAGATTAGTCTCTTATTCGTTTAATAGAATAAGTTACTTTACCTAGTTAAGTCTAAAGGTCGTTATTAGCTCTATATCCCTACTACCTATACTAAGGAAATTATTACTAATAACTATACGCGTAAATTTTACCTTAGACGGTAAAGGATATAAGAGGAGTTATCCTTTACGTTTACTATTACTAGTTTAATAGTAGCTATAGTATATACCTAAAGATATACCTACGCTAATAGTAATAGTAGTAGCTAGATACTAAGGGATAAGAGGGTCTAAGGGGAATAAAGGAAAAGAGAAAGCACTAAGTAAGGTAAGGTAAAGGTAAAGAAGGCTAAAAAAAAGTATATTAGTAAAAGAAGATATAAAAGAAGATAATAATATAAGATAATAATAAAAGAAGATACTAATACTAATACTATCTACTAGCTAAGGAGGAAAAGATACCTCTTTTATAGACTAAATTTTCCTTCCTTCTTCCTTAGATAAATAAAGGCTAAGGGATTATTTAATTAAGAAAAGGGCTAGCTAGAGACTCTACTAAGGATCCTACTAAGGACCCTACTAAAGACTCTACTATATAGGCTATATATTCCTTAGGGTAAAGATGCCCTTATTAAACTAGCTTTAAGAGACTTATCGATAGCTTTATCGATAAGTATAACGCTTATTATAAGAACTAAACCGACTAATTAAAGGCCCTTAGCGAGTTAGTTTTAATTACTTTCTTAGCCTTACCTTTCTATATAATTACTATAGATTTTATTATAGGGCTCTTAGACGTTTTTATAAACCGAACTCTATAAATACTACCTATTAAGGTCTACTATAATATACTACTAATAGTAACTAATAAGTTCTTAAAAATAAAGCTCCTTATCCTAAGCTATAGCTAGTTTACTATAGAGGACTAAGCTAAGGTACTATTTACTAAGTTAATATACTATAACTAAGGGATTCCTACTTAGATTATTTTTAACTAAGACCCTTAGTTCCTTTTAGCGTTTTAAAAAGGACTATAAATAACGTATAAGTCTAAGTTACTAGTATCTATAGCTTAGTATCCTTAGACTAATAGCTTATTAAAATAATATAACTAAGTAGTTAAAACTATACTTTAGTTTTTTATAACCGACTTCCTATCCTATTAATAAGTTAATACGTTACTATTACTTTAATTTACCTTTAATAACTCTTACTCCTTAGTAATAGGTACCTCTTTAAGCAAGCTATTAACTAAGATATAGATAAACGATAGTAAGCGATACCTTAAAAAAGGCCCCTTATAGATAGATAGGGAGATACTTAAAAACTAAGCTAGGATCTCGATCGCTTTAGCTTAAGCGGAAATAAAAAAGTAGTATAATATAAAGTACTAAGAGCTAGAGTTTAAGCCTAGAGACTAGGTATAGCTCTAGCTAGGGAAAGGATATAGTATAGCTAATAGGTAGGTAGCTCTTAAGGTATATAAGTAAAAGCGGAATTTTAGGAAATTAAGGAATTATATAAGACTACGTAATAGAGGGGAAGAAGGAGTATAAGGTAGGATTTTCAACGGAATTTATTAGTAGTATATTAGTATATAGAAGAGGTGTTAAAGTTAATAATTCTATCTCTATCTACTAGCGGACATACTATCTTATATAGATAATTATAGCTAAACGGAAGAACCTTTCGGGACTAGATTTAAGCTGCCGTATAGCCCTAAGACTAAGAAATTCCGTGATACCTCGAGTAAATCTAGAAGTGTCTTAGTTCTACTAATATTTATGTTTAAAGGAGGTTAGTCGTGCTAGTGTTCTTAAGAGGTCTTAGCTAGTATTCTAAGCTAGCTCTATTCCTTTAATTCCCAATTATACGATAACCAGTAACCCGCTTAATGTATAATAACATGTAAAATAACGAGCGATTCTTGCTCTATAGGATAGGATTTTAACTATAATTAATATACTACTTATTAGCTTATATAATTAGGAGAGTATATTATAGCTACTTTATTTATAGTAGGAACACCGTTCCTTATAGTAGCAAAGTTAAAGGAACGCTATATAAGACCGTTCGAAGTCCTTAAACTGATCGGCTATTTAGCTTACTACCTCGACCTAGCTAAATCCCTAAATATCTATAACGTTATTTCTATTATATAGCTATAGCTAGCTAAATAACTAAACGCTTAACCTAGCCTAAAACCTAATACTAACTACTAGGAAGTTAAAAGAATCCTTAACTTTAAAACTTATAAATATAGCTTAGGGACCGCTTATATAAAATACCTTATTAGCTAGAAAGGCTAGCTAAGTAGCTATAATTCTAAGGTAGCCGCTAAGGATATTATCGCTAAAGACCTTATTAAAGAGTTTAATATATAGTAAGGAGCGTTATAAGGTTATATTACTTATACTTAGAAGCTCCGCGCGCGCGCTATATAATAGTATAAGCCGCTATAGCTAAGGGAGAAATAATAGTATATAGTACGCGCTATTACTATTTATTCTCTTAAAAGTCTAAGGATAGGTTAACTAGCTAATAAGTATTAATAGGCCGCTTATAGTAAACGGTAATTTAATTTTATATTTTAGTACCTATATTTATTTTTATTTTAGGAACCTAATTTCCTTATCCTTTTATACTCCCTTTTTTATACTAAACCGCGCCCCTCTTATACTTATATTTAAGGTTCCCGCTATCTAAAGCTATAAGTATTATAGTAAGGACTTAGTATTTCGCTAGTATTTCTCTAACTAAATCTACCGCGGACTACTACGCTTAAGCCTTAAGGGATTCCGCTATATAGTCTAATTATATAAGAATAAAGTAGAGCTCCTTTATAACCTTAAGTCTAATACGGCTATATCTACTAAGTAAAAATAACTATTACTAAGTCTTTATTAAAGAGTTCTTATAGATTATACTACTACTTAATAAGCTAATAGCGGATAAGGCCGTTTTCTCCTAAGAGCCTATATAGGTAGAGGCGTTCTAAGCCCTTAAGGACTTATTTTTATAGGCCTTAATACTACTATAATAAGACTTTAATAATTCCTTAACTATAAAAGTAAACTATAGTAGCTATATACTTAAGGGAACCTTATCCTAAGAAGTAAAATAGTAAAGGAGGCTAGTAGCGTTCTACTTATATAAGCTTACTACGGTAAAGAAGAACTACTTAATCTATAATAAGAAGATATTAGCGATTATTAGCTACCTTAAGTAATAGTAAGTAGAGCTCTATAGCTACGAGAGCTTTAAGATCCTTATAAACTATTAAAACCTTAAATACTTTATAACTTAATAGTATCTTTTAAAGCGGTAGGCGCGCTAAGTAAAGTATCTCTTACGCTTTTAGTTCTATATTAAGTATAGACTAAGTAAGGAGGCTATAGTTTTAGACGCCCTCTTATAGAGAGAGTAAGACTAGCTTACCTTTATAGACCTTAATACGCGAGATATATAGATAATCCTAGATAAAGCGCTCTAGATTTACCTTACTATTACTTTATTAAAGGTAAAGGGTAACCCCGTAAGAGTAGCTAGGGTCCTAGCCCTTATTAAGGGTACGCCTAATATCCCTTAATATATCTTTTAAGATAAAGAGATCTAATACTTATAAGACTAGCTAGCGGTATAGAATAGTATATATATAAGTATATACTATACTATAAAGGTAGGGGCGCGCTTACTTAACCGCGGCCTTAAGTTAAAAGTCTAAGTAAACGACTACTATATTAACCCCTATAGCTACCTCCGCTATAAGGGTAGGCTATAGGTCTTAGGCGTGCTAGTAATAATAAAGGCTATAGCTAGGGCGGCCCCCTTAAAAGTTAAGGAGTAAGATAAGTTAAGAAGGCGGATTATATAGATAATCTATAACTTAAGTATAATCGGCTATCTTAGCTATAAGGGCACGCTAGTAGTAATTAGCTAGGACTTTTACTAGCTACTTATAATACTATATATCTATTATTTCCTTTATAACTATAATATTTATAGCCGCTTAAAGATTTAGTAAGCGCTTAAGAAAGGGCTATTAAAGTTACTATTAGTCCTAAGCTAGTTCTATATATATATATATATAGAGTTTATTATAGACCTCCCCCTTATAATAAGCGGTAACTATAATCTTTAAGTAATTAAAGACCGTTTAAGTAAGGAGGTAGTACTAAAGCTAATACTATTTATAAAAGTAAAGGCTTATACTAAGCGCTTCTTTTAGTACTACGCTTACTTTTATTAATAGCTAGCCTCGATTACTAGTAATAAAAGCATTAATTAAACTAGCCGCTTTTAATAGTACTTTTATAAGCTACTTTAAGTTACTTAGTATTAAGAGGTATAAGTAATAAGTATAGGATTAAGTAATTAATAACGTAAGTAAAAGGATCGGTTAAAGGAGTATAAGGTAGGATTATATCTAGAGTTTATAGCGAGTATATAAGGGGCTAAATAATATATTAAAAGAATAGCGTTATAAAAGATACTTATAAACTTACTTATTTTATCTACTACTCCTAAGGAAATCCTTTGTTTTTTATAAACTATTACTCGCCTACTAGTAGACTAATTAGTTAGCTTTCTAGTATATTCTATAATACTTAAAAAGCTCTATCTATAGTATATCCTCCTAACTTAGTAGGTAGTTTAAATATAACGTAATAGTTAACGTAAGACTATAGGTTCTAGTATAAGTAGTAGATTTAACTAGAATATTCTATGCTCTACCTATTCTTATATCGCGGATATCTTTAAAACCGCTAAGCTAAAATAAGTAATAAGGTATCTATTCTACTCCTAATTAACTTATATAATTTATATATATTTTTATTTATTAAGATAAGCTTATCTTAACTTACTTTTCTTAAAGGAAGGTATAGATATTTAGTAAAGGTCTTTTATCTTTAAGGGTTATTCCCTTAAACTATATTATAAAGCCTCTTTTTACTAGCTTATTTTATAGAGCCTCCCTATACTTATTATTTCTTTATAATAGTAAAATAAGAATATAAAGGTTTATTTTATACTTAGTTACTAAGTATAGCCTACTACTTATAAATTAATAAAGGGCTTAAACGCCTTAACTAAGAAGTATAAGCTTACTTTTAAAGGGTAATAGCCTATAACTAAGTAAACTAAGATTAGTAGCTTCTTATAGCCTAGATAGCGCTTAATAGTAGGTCGAACTTATCTATTAGTATATTTTCCTTTCTTACGCTATATAGGTTTAAACCGCTATTAGTATAGCTTATTATTATAGATATAGGCATAGAGCGCTACCTAGCTAGCTTCTTAAAAGTTAGGGCGTCTACTTTTATATAGAAGCTATAATAAGTTATAGAGTTCTACTAATCTTCGATAGCGTCTACCGCCTAAGACTAAGAGCGGTAAGCTAATAAGTTATAGGATCCTATAAATAGGTTCGCGGTAAGGGATAAGGTTTAGCTAAACCTTTATAGCTATAGGTTAATAAGGCTAAAAAAGAAGCTTAACTAGCTATACGCTAAGTATATAGTAAAAAGGGTACTAAGTCTATAAACTATAAAGCTAAAAGGGCTACCCTTTAATATTTATACTATAATTAACGTCGACCTCTTTTATCGCGCTATTATAGACCCTTTACTAAGCTAAGAGATAGCGGATCCTTAACTAGCTATAATCCTTATTAAGGGGAAAAAGGAGTTCTTAGTAAATAAGTTATAAATAGCCCGTTAAAAAAATATAGGCTATAGTAAGAGGCGTAAAGTCCTCGTTAAGTAGCGCGGCTACTAAGACTTAATATAAGAGCCGGCTTCTAAGTTTAAAAGCGCGGTAGCTCTAAATAAGTTTAAGGCCCTTTATAGGCTAGTAAAGGAAAATAACGGCCTAGTAAGAGAAGCTACCCCCTTAGTAGTAAAGTAGCTAGTACCTTAAGACATAAGGGAGACTATACCCCGCCCTTAAGAAAGCGGCGGGGTACTAAGCTTATAGCGGTCGCTTCGCTAATATAAGGTATAAGTATATATTATAGATACCGTAACTATAGATAATAAGTAAGGCGTACTTAGGTTAGCGGTAGTATAAATAAATTATATTAGCTTTTATAGGCGCGCTTAAGGGCATATAAACTAGGCCTAGTAGGCCTTCTTTTTTAATAGGGTCTTAACTACTAAGCGGTCTTCCTTATCTACCTCCTTATCCTCCTCTTTAGTATAAGGCGCGGCCCTAGCCTTAAGGGCGCGGATCCGGCCCTCTAAGCTACCTAGCTAAGCGGCGACGGCGGCGGTGCTAGTAGTAGTAGAGGCGGCGGCGGTAGAGGTAGCGGGGGCGGCTAAGGCGGCGGCGACGGTGCCCCTAAGAGAGAGAGAGTTAGCGCTATAGAGAGTATAAGAAAAGGAGCTTATATACTTAGGTATAAGGGCGGCGCGCTCGAGGAACTATAAGTTATAGTAGGCGGCGGCGGTAGCGGTTAAGGCGCGCTTAGCCTTATTTTAGTCCTTACCTAGCTCCGCGGCGCTCTAAGCTATAGTAGTATAAGTAAGGACGGGCGGCGTAACCTTATAGGCGCGGCTAGCCTAGGTATATAAGAAGTAGCTACCCTAAGAGCGGCCGGCCTAGTTAGTATAAGGGAGGGACTATAAGGTATACTATATATAAAGGGAATCGCGGGTAGCGCTTTAGGCTATAGCGCGCTTATATTAATATAAGGAGTTAGTAATACTCGCGAGAATAAAGGTAGAGGGGCTTATAAAGGAAGGCGGCGAGGACCTATGCTTATTATTATTATCGTTATTATCGTTATTTTCGCGGCGGCTAGTAGTAGAAAGCGTAGTAGGGGCGGCGGCAGCGTAGGTAGTAAAGTTAATAGCTAAGAAGCTAGGTAGCGGGTAGCGCGGAGTAGCGGTAAGCGCGACTAGGGCGGTAGGGGTAGTAAGTAAGGTAGCGGGCGAGGTAAGGGCGCGATTAATAAAGTTATCGATCTTAATAAAGAAGTAAGATAAGGTAAGAGAGGATAAATTAAATTATTTAAATAACTAGTAAGGGTATAGGTTAGCTTATATATAGGCGGTAGCGTATAGCTAAACGCTAAGAGACTTATAGTTATAGTTATAGCTATTGCTATTAATATTAATAATAATAATATAGTTAAAAAGAAAGAGTAATAACAGCGCGCTAGTAAGTTATTTACCTTTTAACCGCGCGCTAAGATATAAGATTAACGTTATAAGGGACCGCTTATTAAGAGAGGGGCAAGGACCTTATATAAAGGTATTTACCCTTAGTATAGGTCTAAGTATTAGCCTAGACCTTAGCTAATAGCGTTATAGGGTAAGGTAGGCTATATATATAAATACGTATTTAATAGTAGTAAGCGTAGTATATAGTTAGATTTTATATAGCTTATTATTATAATATAATAAAAGGCACCTATAGTATAACCTTCTACCTACCCTATAATAAGGGCCTAGCTTTAGTATAAGGGGCCTAAGACCCTTAAGAGCTTAATAAAGCTTTTTTAAAGGCTTTAAAACTAAGCTTTTTTAAAGGTCTTAGGGGCCTTTAAAGGATCCCTTATTAAGGCTTTAAAAGCTAAAGTAGCTTTACTACTACTAAAGATATAATTTAAAAGGGTATACCTCTCTTATACCCTTTAGACCTTATACTTCTTACTTAGTTACCTTATAAAGTAAGCTTATAACTTAGCTATATAGAGCGACCTCGCCGACTTAGGCTTTAACTTATAAGCCTTAAGCTATATTAAGCTATATATATAGCTCTTCCGCCTCCTTAAAGGCCTAGTAGCTCTTATTAGACCTAACTATAACTTAAAAAGAAGAAAAGCTAGCTAAGAGCCCTTATAGGCCTTAAAGCCTAAGGCCTCTATTATAATAATAAAGGCCCTTAAGCCCTTAGCTAAGAAGTAGTATTAATACCTCTTAGCTAGCTTAGCTAGCTTAGAAGACTTTAGGTTACGGCCCCTAGCCTTTTATATTAATAGCTTTAAGGGGTGCTCTAAGGGATCCCTTATAAAGACTAATACTTACTCCTTTTATAAAATAAGCTTAGAAAATAGGCCTATTAAAGTATACTATAAGAACCTAGGGCCCTTAATTAAAGTAACTAATATAAAGCAATTCGCGATACTAAGGGTCTTAGAAGACCTAACTAAGAGGCCTTAACCCTTAAGGCTTAGCCCCCTTAACCCCCTTATAAATACCTATATCTTTATAAATAGCTAAGCTACTATAAGGAAGGTTATAGGTTTCTTAGACCTAGCTATCTATATTAAAGGGCTCCTATCTAGCTTAGAAGCTTTTTATAATATATAGCTATATTAATGCCCTAGCTACCTAGGGATCTTTAGTAATAAGCTTACTAACTAGCTAGCTAAAAGAGGCTTAGGGGCCCTTACCTAAGGGACCCCCTTAGTCTTTATTAGCTACTTATAAAGAAAGGTCTCGTAAGCTACTAAGGACTATTAAAAGGGACTCTAAGCTACTAAGGCGGCTAAAGGCCCTAGGGCTAAGGGCCTAGGTAAGCACTATATATCTATTTAAAAGACCCCTCGCCTAGCCCTTAGCCTAGAAAAGGACCTTATAGGGAGGCCTAAGCCGACCCTCTTAGCCTTTTACTAGCTCCTCTTTAAGGCCGGCTTCTTATTTTCCTTCTTAAAAAGGACTAATAAGGTAGACCGAGACGACTACTACTACGGCTAAGGAAGGCATACGGCTAAGCACCTTATCTTAAGGTGCCCGAACTATAGGAGGGAAAGAGAGGTCCTTTACCGGACCTCTAAGAGACGGGAGGGGGCTATTAGCCTACCTATTCTCTATAGCTCTAAGGAAGAAAGGGAAGCCCTTTTAACCTTCTTAGCTAAAATAGAGATAGGGACAGCTAAGTAGCTTAAAAAGGAGTAACCTAGGGGCCCTAGGGCCCTTAGGGGGGAAAATCACCGCGCGGGAGGAACCAGACTAACCTTTCCTTTATCTTTGCCTTTATAGCTACCCTTTCCTTAATTAGTTATAAGCCCCCGGGCTCTATAGCTAGCTAGGACTGCTAATAGGGGCCTACGCCCCTATTAGCCTCGCCATGGCCCTAGAGGCTGCATGCGAGTAATGATAAAAAAAAAGGTCGACACGGCCTACCATAGCACCCACATGACCCCGTGCGCGGGACCTTATCATGCGTCCCTCGACGGCTGCGGAATCCAGCCGACGGACCCGGGCGAACACGAGGTAACTACCTGGTACTCGAGCGTCGTGTAAGGCGAGCTGATGAGCGCGGCAAAGGTCACGAGCCGGTACTGGGTCGACAACATGTGCAACTCGGTTATGTTCGCCGGGGCACTGGCCCGTGTGGCGCAAGAAGCTGGTGATGTTAACCTCGTGGTTAAGATCGGCCCTCATCCCGCTCTTAAGGGTCCTACAACAGCCGTCATCGCGAGTGTTCCATACACGGGACTGCTCGCTCGCGGCGAGAATAATGTTCTTCAGCTCAGTGCTGCGTTAGGATTTGTCTGGACGAGACTTGGGACCGACAGCGTGCGATTCCGCGACGTCGAATCGCTGCTGTCCGGCACGGAAAGCAGAGCCAAGGTCCTTGACGATCTTCCTCCATATTCCTTTGAGCACCAGCGCACCTACTGGACGGGCAGCCGGATGGCCAATCACTTCAAGCACCGACGGGCCATCCACGCCCCGAACCCCATTCTGGGCTCGCCGTGCTCCGAGGCGACGACGCCCGGCGAGGTTCAGTGGCGCAACATCTTGCGGCTCGACGAGATGAGCTGGCTAAAGGGCCACATGCTTCCCCTCGTTGAAACGAAGCCATACAGCATGGTCAGCGTCGACAACGAGGCTTTCTATGCCAATCTCTCCGATGTTGGGTATAATTACTCGCCGCCGTTCTGCGGCGTCTCCAACATCCGCCGCAAGCCCGGCTATAGCGTAGGCACGCTGCTCAACCAATCCGGCTCTGCGTGGGAGGACAAGCTCGCTCTGCACCCTGGCATGCTTGGTTCTGCTCTGCAGGCTACCTTTGCCGCTTGGTCGTTCCCCGGCGAGACTCAAATCTGGGCACTGCATGTCCCCGTTTCCATATCTACCATCATCGCCAACCCGTATTTTACCACGCTTGGCCAAGGCGACAAGCAGATAATGATGCGGTACGAGGCCTTCATTCGGAGCATGGAGTCGTCTAGTGTCGTGGCAGACATCTACCTACATAATGAGAATGCCTCTCACGCAGATCGAGGGCTGTGAATCCAGTACCCTTTACCCGGGCAGCCTCCAAGAACGATGTTGCCATGTTTTCGCGGTTTAAAAACGGCGTCGCGTCTCCAGATGCGCAGCTTGCCGTGGGCGAGGTGAAGCTGCCCGACCCGGTGACCCAGCTATATCAAGACGTCGAGCGCGTTGCATACTGGTTCCTGCGCAACTTCTCGGTGGCTATCCCGGCCGACCAGCGGCATGACCTGCTTCCACACTTCAGGCACTACCTGGGGTGGTGTTACCGAATGGTGGACATGGTGAGCCGAAGTGAGCAACCCAAGGTGCCGGCCGTGAGCAACTACGACACCCGCCAGTGCGTCGACGCCATATTGACCCGGTATGAGAGCCGCAAGGACGTTCGCTTCGTTCAAGTTGTTGGCGAGAATCTGGAGCCCGTCATTAGAGCACATGAACCAGGACGGCCTCCTTCTCGCCTTCTACCAAGAGCAGTCTCTCTGTTCTGGTCCAACCCGAAGCTGGTTGGCCCGCATCGTCTCGTAGATTGCCTACCGCTACCCTGGCCTCAACGTCCTCGAGGTCGGAGCGGGCACGAGAGCCACGACGATCCCCGCGTTGCGTGAACTTGGCGATGCATGCGCCTCGTACACGTTCACCGAAATCTCCAGCGGATTCTTCATAGCAGCAGAGGAACTGTTCGAGAAGGAGGCTGGCAGCATGGTCTTCAAGACTTTTGACATGGAGAAGGAACCGATGAAACAGGGCTTCGTCGAGGGCTCATACGAGGTGGTCATTGCTGTCAACGTGCTGCATGTCGCGGGAGACCTGGAGACTTCCCTGTCTAACGTGCGTCGACTCTTGAAGCCTGGCGGATTTCTTGTCGTGGGCGAGTTTACATACACGAACCGGCTCTTTAGCGGCATGACGGTTGGGACACTACCTGGCTGGTGGATTGGCGCCGAGAATGGCCGCCCATGGGTTCCGCTGCTCACGCTGGGCTGATGGGATGCCGCTTTGAAGAAGGTGGCTTTCCGAGCATTGATACCATGACTCCGGACTTGAACTCGACGCTTCCTAAGAGCGTCTTCGTCGCTCAGGCTTCCAACGACCAGGCCATGCTGCTACGTGACCCCCTCGCAAGCAACATGAAGGACCAGCACGCCAGCTTGCGAGCCAATGCCCTCGCCATCATCGGGGGCACCACCAGGCCCGTGTATAAACTCGGGCAAGAGGCGTTCTCTATCCTCTCCAACCGCGTCCACGACACGCGGCTCTTCGACAGGGTCGAGGATTTTGCCTCGTCCAACATGACTCGGGCGACATCCGACTTGGGAGTAATTACCGTCCTCTGCCTCACGGATTTGGACAAGCCCTATCTGGGAGACACTACCGCGGACAAGTTCGACGCGCTCAAGATGATGTGGGCCACGGCAGGCACCCTTGTCTGGGTAACGCGCGGGTCGAGGGACGCGGCGCCGTACAGCCACATGATGGGGGGCATCGTTCGCACCGTCAAGACAGAGTACCCGAACTTGAACTTGCAGATGTTTGATCACGTCTTGTCAAAGTCCAGGAAAGACTGCTTTGAGCCAACCCAGGCTGACACCATCGGGTCGGGCGGCGACAAGGACCCGTAGCCGTATTGTTCTGCTTGAGTCTGCGCATATCGTCGAATCCAGTCCAAAACAGAGACGTCGCCGAGCAGGAAAAGAGCCAGCCACCAGAATGCAACCTTGGATCGGCACGAGGCGAAAGTTTTCACCAGAATTTCCAACCGCTTGGCATTGATGGTTGGGTCCAAAGTATCCAGAATGGCAGGCAGCAAGCCATGGACTCACGAGGTTGCATTCGACGTCCGGCTGCCAAAAAATGCTCCACAAGATCGACCCTAGTGATGGTGGATGCAGACTGAGGGTCATGAAGTAACGCAAGTCCTGCATCAACCGGCGAATATGAGCCTGGTCGGTGTCGTCGAGCCCATTGGCACCTTTCGTGCTAAGGTGAGGAGGCGGAAATTGTGGGCGAAGGCCCATGAACCTATAGAATGGGAGAATAAGTGCTGCGAAGAATCCCGCCTTGGAGGGTGGCAATGATGTCCATTCCTGATCAGTTCGATCTGCCTCCGTTCCAAGACCGCATAGTCGGCAAAGCTCAAGCAAAAGCTCAATCGCCTCCGTGGAGTTTGGTGTGGCCAAGACCCCTTTAATTGATGCTGGCGCCGAGACAGCAATTCCCACATTCGCATCAATGGAAACAGTCCATAGCGGCACTAAAAGCGCGTATACGAAAGAATTATAGAATTACTTAATACATATTTATAGCTAATTATATACTAATTAATATAAAAAAGAAAAATATAATTACCTTATATATATTCCTTATTACTCTTTATAAGAGCGCTACTAGGAGGTATAAGCTAATAAAGCACTTAGGTATATAGGACTAATATATTAATAGGGTATTAGTAGGGAATTATATATACCCCGCTCGTAAGTAATAAGTAACTCGCTACGCCTATAGAAGAAAGAAAAATCCCTCTTCTTATAAGCTTTAGTCTTATAACGAGAGTACCTTTAGCTATCTCTACTACTTAACTAATCGTAGTATAATATATATTCCTTTATAATTTCTAAAGCTTTCCTTTTTAGTTACTTAATAGAGATAGCTCCTTAAAGAAGACTATATAATACTCTTATAGTAGGATATAGTAATTAACTAGTTAAGGCCTCTTTATTACGTATATTAAGTATTTACTTAAGAGATAAAGAATAAGAAGATATATCCTTAGAATAGACCCTTATTATAAATAGCGTTATAACTATATTAAAGATATCGCTACTTATAAGTATAAGATAACTATTTTATAAGGAAAAGCTTATAGCTTTATAAGCGTATATTAAGGAGCTAGAGGAGATAAAATACTTATAAGATTACGTTATATTATTAAAGGAGGAAATTACTAAACGCGCTAGTACTATCGCTATCTATTTAGGAAAGTATCGATAGTCCTACTCCCTTAAATCGGACGGTAGTCGCGGTAGTAAGGTTAAGATTAAAAATATCGCTTAATTATCTTAACCTACTAATATATAGAAACTTTTAGACTAAACTTATAATCTAAAGGATGCTTTTAAGGCAGCGCCTAGATATTCTTATTATAATAAAATAAAGATCCTTAATATAGTAGATTATATATATAGCGACTATAAAGCGAGATAGCGCTAATACTTTAAAAAATAAACGCTAATTAACTAGATTAAATATAGTATAGATTAAGTATACTTTAAAGAATAAATACTTATTTTAATTAAGGATACTATAAATAAGGAGATACTATTAGTAATATAATTAAAGGAGGCTTACTAATAAGAAAGCTAGTCCCCCTTAAAGTTTAGCTTATACTTTAACTCTTTAAAGAAGTATTTTAAACGCTTATTAAAAAAGGTATATACTCTTATATTTTTTACTAAGCTAGAGCTATAACTTTAAGATTAAATTAACCTTTATTTAATACCTATTTATACCTATTAATAGGAAGAGCTTATATAAGTCGCTTAATAATATTAGGATACTACTATTAATAAGAAGTAATATATTAATACTACTTCTACCCTTAGAGGAACTAGGAATAGAAATAGTACTATACCTTAAGGTAGTATATATAAAGGGAGAAATTAAAGAGGCTAATAAGCTAAGCTAAATTATTAAGAAAATACTATTAATTTAACCGATAACTAGTAAGCTAGTAATATACTTATTAAGGGCTAAACTAAGGGATATTATTAAGAAAGAAGATCTTTTACTTAATTAGGAATTATATATTTTTAATATAATAAGCTAGGATACTTATCTATAGAATATATTAATATTCTAAAGGTAAAAACCTTAGTAAAGACTCTTAGATTTAATACTATAAACTAAGGAAAAAGTAAGATATTAAGGTAAACGCTTCTCCCTTAGTAAACTTAATACTTATAAGATAGTTATTTAAAACTCTTATAATAATATTAAGGTAAAACCCTACTAAAGTCCTTATATACTTAAATACTTATAATACTATTAACCTTATAAATATATACTTTACTTAATAATAGGGATTACTATAAGTAGCGCTATTATACCTTAAGTTATTAGGGGTTAGTAATAGTAAGGTAAGGGAGTATAGAGTATAATTAATACCGCTTTAAATAATAAATATAAGAAGTACTAAAAAGATAATTACTTATTTTTATATTAGAATTAAAAAGTTAACGCTAAATAATTAAGTATTAAGCTTTTTATTAGTTACTACCTTAAAAGATAAATATATTTATATTATCTTATAGAAATAATAGTAGTAGTTTAAGTATTAACTAAGTAGCGAAACCTTATAAAACCCTTATAGATTCCTTTAAGAATGTAAGAACGAGGTAAGAGTATATATAATAGCGCTTAATCTTAAGCTAATCCTACTACTAAACAAAGATAAAGATAAAGGGATTTTATAGGAAGAATAAGCTAAAAATCCTATTAACTCTTTATTAGTTTAAAGATACTTTCTTAGCTAATAAATCTAACTTATTACTAACTAAAAAAGGAATAGATTACTTAATTAATTTAATCCTTAATATAAAACCCCCTTATAGACTAATTTACCCTTTATTATAAAGGGAAATCTAAGTATTATATAACTAGATCTAAGATATAATAAAAGGAAAAATAATCTAAGAGTTAAAGAGCTTAGCTAAGGCACTTATCCTTTTTATTTTAAAGAAGGATAGTACCTTTATCGCGAAGCGTAGCCTAATTTCGTAGTTCTTAGAGATATCCCTTAGCACGAGGGACCTAGGAAGCTAAAAAGAGGTATAGAAAGGAGCGTAGGGGTAAGAGGGGAAGTAGAAGTAGCGATAGCTTCCTATAGAGGTAGCGAGAGATAAGACGGATATACCGGCAACGGCTAGAAAGGAGGGGAAAAACCGGTAAAAAGCTTAGTAGTTAAAAGGATATTAATAGCTTCTTTAAGTAGGATCTTCTTTATTAATTAAGATACTAGACGGGTATAAAGAGGGGCGTTAGATAGAGGAAAGAATGATAATTAAGGTAATATAATAATTACTCCCCTACCTTTATTGCTACCCCTATAAGAATTAAATCTCTCTGCCCTGCCTATCCGACCCCTTACTTTTAATTTTACCTTTATATATTTATATATACTTCTTATATCTCTCTTCGCGAGAGTTATAAGCCTAGGAAGAATAGAATTCCTATACCTTCTAGCTACTATAAAAGGTACCTTTCTTATATCCCTTATAGCTTCCTTTTACCCCTCTTACTAAAAAAGCCGATTTTTACCTAACTTTTCTACCCTTCCCTATAATAATATCGAAAAACGACTCCTCTACCGCCCCTATAGTCTATAGGACGATTCTTATAAAGCCCTAAGATTAGGATAAGTAGGTAAAGGAGCTACGGGCTTATATAGATAGGACTATCTATAATTTAGTCTTCTTTAATAAGTAGGACCCTCTCGAGCCCCCTCTTTATCTTAGAGCAACGGAATTTATAGAGGGAGCTTCCCTCTTCTCTAAGCTAACCTCTATATAATAAAGAGCTTTTTCTACTACCTTAGGCGACTATAAGAGTTACCGAAAGGAATACCTTTACGAGATAAAGCTACTAACTACTATACGTATAGCGATAACGGAATCTATTAGTACTATAAAGCTAATCTCTCTATAAGAGGAAGAGACTCCTAGGTAGTAGCTTTTAAAGCTCGAGACCTTAATAGCTCCCTCGAGGGGCTATATAACTAACCGTATTAAGAAGACCTATATAGTATACCTAAGAGCCTTTTCTATTAGGAACCTACTAGCTTCTTTATAGCTAGCTAAGTAGGAAGAAATCCTTAAGGAAGCTAACTAATACTTCCTTATAGAAGCTCTTTCTAGCTAGTAGCTATAGGATATATCTCTATTAATAACGCCTATTAATAACGGTTACTCGACTATCTTTTAAGAAGCTAGCTAGGAACTAAATAAAGAAGCTACTTAAGTATAATAATAAGTAGTCTTATTTCTTTATAGCTAGTACTCGACCTAGACGGTTCGACCTATAGCCCCTATTACTATAGCCCCTACTACTACTACTATAGCTATTGCTCCTTTAGCTCCTCCTCCCTTAAGAGTATTAATACCGTCTTTAACGGCTGCCCTAGGCCCGGCCCCGGCTCCGCCTCTTACTCCGGGCCCGGCCCCGGTCCCGTTAGTTAGACCGGCCCGACTAGTCCCCTAATAGACCTTTTAGTCCGTTAGTCGAAAAATTAGGGAACTAGTCGAAATCAAACCTCTTCGTTAAAATTAGCAATAAAGGGTAAAAAGGGGGGGTTTTTAAGTAGACCTTCCGGACTAAGATAAGGATTCCTTAAAGAAACGTATAAGGAGGAATCGACCTACTTACTAAGTATATAAAAAGCCCTATCGGCTAAAAGACTACTAGTAGGTCTTTAAGGAAAACCGACCTAAAGGAATTAACCCTTTAAAGAGGCTATAAGAAATAGTATAATAGTCTCTTAAGGAGGACCCCTTATTATAGAAGAAGATAAACGAGATTTAGGTTACTAAGAAATAGTAACTAACGCCGCTACTATTATTTAAGCTATAAATTTAAGGAAAAATTATTAGTATAGTAAATCTAGTATTCGTCTTCCCTATAGATTAGTAAGACTAACCGTTAGGACCCTTTAACTATCCCCTACGAAAATTAGCTATCTTTAACTCTAGTACTTCCCTCGATATCTATAATATACTCTTACGATTCCGGTCCTTTAAGAAGGTAGGAAGGGAATATCTTATTACTAGGGAATTAACCGTATAGATAGAGGGATATAGAAGGGTAAATTTTACGATAAAATTACCTAATAGATCTATATAAATTCTTCGACGAAAAAGGGTAGCTTTTTACCCTTAATTTTTAATAGGCTTAATTTCCTTCCGCCTTTATTAAGAGGAAGGAATCTTCTAGGATATAACGTCTAAGCCTATAAGGCTAGTTTAAAAGAATTAGATTATCGGGCTTATTAAGGAGAAATTCGGTTAATTTATTCTCGAATTCCGACCTATCCTTAAGAAGGAATCTTTCGAGAAGTTAGCTTTCCCTACTAAGAGGGTAGGATCTAAGGACCCTTTTTTAGTAGCCTAAGAAGATAGTATTCTTTAGTACGCACGACTTAGTTACCTAGGCCCCCTAGCTTTATATAAGCTAGGTTAATAATAAGGCGTATAAATAAAGGGCCTAAAGACTATCGAATACGAATACTACGGCTAAGGAAAGACTAAGAGACGAATTTCTAGACGGACCTTAATATAGCCGGACTAGCTATATAATAAAATTTAGGTCGATTAAACCGACGTTTCTAGGGATTAAGAAAGCTTTATTAGGGTAATGTTTTTTATAGACGCCTTTTTAAGGATAGTTTTCCCTTATTTCTTATAGACCTACCTAAGTAAGTATAACTAGTTTACCTTCTAGGACTTCGTTAACTAAATAAAATCCTACTTTAGCTACGAGGTAAAGAAGATATAGTTTAATAGAGAGCTATTTATAAAGGATATCTTAAATTAGCTTTAAAAAAAGAGTATTTTACCCCTTCTATTAGTACTAAATACCTAGGCTTAGAATAGAGGGGTAGAAAGATTAAGGGGTGCTATAATAAAAAGGGCCCGTATAATAAGACTTACTATAAAGCTTCCCTATAACCTTTAAAGGGAAGTCGTTAAGACCGCCTATTAGCTTTAGAACCGGACCCTAAGGGACCTAGAGACCTTTTTTAAGACCTAAGGAATAGACTAGAAATCCCCCCTTAAGCTCTTTACGAAGAAGAGGGCCTCGCTAGCCTACCCTTATGCCTATAGCTATAAGGTATACGCTATAACTACTAATATATAGCTAAAAAGGAAGAAGAAAAGAAAGCTTAATCCTAGAGCCTTTATTAGTTACCTCGTCGGCTATAATTCTACGAATATCTTCTATATTTAGATTCCTCTTCTATAAAAGGTTATTTCGACTAGGGATATAATTTTCGATGAATTTAGCTTCTTCGATAGAAAGAGGGATTAATAGCCCCTCTTACTCTTATAACGTTAGCTAATTTAAAAGATTTAAATCCCCCCTTCCTAATAGTCTTAAGAAGAGGTCCTAGTTAAGGAAATAGAAGAAGAAACTAACGTCGAAATAGTTAAGGATAACGCTAACCTTAAAGAAGAAGAGGAAGCTACTAGATTAGATAATCTAAATAAAGAAGAAGACTATAGGAAAGCGGTAGAGCTAGAATACGCCTACCTACCTACGCTTCCTCCTATATAAAAAGAAGATCTAAAAGCAGCTTTTTTAGTTAGTCTTCCCGTCTTAACCCTTAAGGGGGTAGGAAAGGCACCTCTCTTAAAAGATTACCTAGCTGCCTTTTTATCCCTGCTTTAAGAAGCAAAGGAAGGTATAGGGCCTAATATAGATACTAAAGAAGACTAACCTCTCCTTTATTTCGATCGTTTTTCTAACTTCTACCTAACGCTAATAAAAGACAGTTCCTATAGAGCGTTTATAGTAGGCCGGCTCTTTAAGCTGTAGCTATTTATAAGAATATACCCTTATATTCCTATTTTACTATTATAAAGAAATAATAGGCATAGGGAGGCTTTATAGAATAAGCTAGTAAAAAGAGGCTCTATAATATAGTCTAAGGGAATAACCCTTAAAAGACAAAGACCTCTACTAGACATCTATACCTTTCTCTAGGAAAGGCGGGTTAGGATAAGCCTATCCTTACAAACAAAAATATACATAAAATGCATAAGTCAATCATAAGCAGAACGGATACCCTATTGCCTATTTTGGCCTAGCGGTTCTAAAGATATCCGCGATACGAGAATAGGTAGGGCATAGAACATTCTAGTTAAATCCACTACTTATGCTAGAACCCATAGTCTTACGTTAACCATCACGCCACAATCAGACCACCTACTAAGTTAGGAAGATATACTATAGATAGAGCTTTTTAAGCACTATAGAATGTGCTAAAAAGCTAACTAATCGTTCTACTAGTAGGCGAGCAATGGTCTATAAAAGACGAAGGATCTCCCTAGGAGTAGTAGATAGAACAAGCAAGTTCGTATATATCTTTTACAACGCTATTCTTTTAATATATTATTCAGCCCCTTATATCCTCGTTATAAATTCCGGATAAAATCCTACCCTATACTCCTTTAACCTATCCTTCCGCTTAAGTTATCGATTACCCGATTCTACGCTTATTACTTATACCTTTCTATACTATTAGCAAGGAAGGTATATAAAAGAGACCTCCTAGACCTACTAGTAAACTAAAAGTAGCTAGAAAAACACCCTTTTAAAGACTAGTTTTTCTAGGCCTAGAAAGACTACCTAGCCTTATATAAAGAGATAGGGTCTTTTAAAGAGGTCCCTAAGGAAATAGTAAGAGGAAAATAGGTCCTTAGCTATAAGTAAGTCTTTATCTATAAGACTAATAAATATAGCTTCCTTTAAAAGTATAAAGCCTAGCTAGTTATTTATAGGAATTAATAGGAAAAAGGGGATCTACCTACTAAGGTAACTACCTTAATAGGGATATCTTTTCGGACCCTTATAGCTATAGTAGTAGAATTCGACCTTAAGCTTAATTAAATAGATATAGTTAACGCCTTTATTAACTGCCTACTTAAGGAAGAAGAAGTTATTTATATACGACTTCTTCTTAGTTTTTAATAACTAAGAAAGGGGTTTTTATTTTATATATTATTACTCGTATATAGCCTCTAGGGCTATAGTAAGGCTAGTAAGGGCCTAGGCCCTTATTAGTAGTCTTAGCTAGCTATAGAGCCTAGGGGCTTATAACTAATTAAGGAAAGGGTAGCTATAAAGGTAATAATAAAGGAAAGGTTAGTTTAGTTCCTCCCGCGCGGTAATTTTCCCCCTTAAGGGCCCTAGGGCACCTAGGTTACTCCTTTTTAAGCTACTTAGCTATCCCTATCTCTATTTTAGCTAAGAAGGTTAAAAGAGCTTCCCTTCCTTCCTTAGAGCTATAGAGAATAGGTAGGCTAAGGGCCCCCTTCCGTCTCTTAAAGGTTTAGTAAAGGACCTTTCTTTCCCTCCTATAGTTTAGGTACCTTAGGAGAAGGTGCCTAGCTATATACCTTCTTTAGCTATAGCGGTAGTCGTCTTAGTCTACCTTATTAGTCCTTTTTAAGAAGGAAAATAAGAAGCCGGCCTTAAAAAGGAGCTAGTAAAAGGCCGAGAGGGTCGGCCTAGGCCTCCCTATAAGGTCCTTTTCTAGGCTAAGGGCTAAGCGGGGGGTCCTTTAAATAGATATATAGTGCTTGCCTAGGCCCTTAGCCCTAGGGCCTTTAGCCGCCTTAGTAGCCTAGAGTCCCTTTTAATAGTCCTTAGTAGCTTACTAGACCTTTCTTTATAAGTAGCTAATAGAGACTAAGGGTATCCCTTAGGTAGGGGCCCTTAAGACTCTTTTAGCTAGCTAGTTAGCTAGCTCGTTACTAAAGATCCCTAGGTAGCTAGGGTACTAGTATAGCTATATATTATAAAAGGCTTCTAAGCTAGATAAGAGCCTTTTAATATATATAGCTAGGTCTAAGAAACCTATAACCTTTTATATAGCGGCTTAGCTATCTATAAAGATATAGGTATCTATAAGGGGGCTAGGAGGGCTAAGCTTTAAGGGCCGAGGCCTCTTAGCTAGGTCCTCTAAGACCCTTAGTATCGCGAATAGCTCTATATTAGCTACTTTAATCGAGGGCCCTAGGTTCTTATAGTACGCCTTAATAGGCCTATTTTCTAAGCTTATTTTATAGAAGAAGTAAGCGTTAGTCTCTATAAGGGACCCCTTAAGGCACCCCTTAAAGCCGTTAGTATAAAAGGTTAGGGGCTATAACATAAAGTCTTCTAGGCTAGCTAGGCTAGCTAAGAGGCATTAATATTACTTCTTAGCTAAGGGCTTAGGGGCCTTTATTATTATAATAAAGGCCTTAGGCTCTAGGGCCTATAAGGGCTCCTAGCTAGCTTTCCTTCTTTCTAAGTTATAATTAGGTCCTATAAAGGCTACTAGGCCTTTAAGGAGGCGGAAGAGCTATATATATAGCTTAATATAGCTTAAGGCCCTTAGGTTAAAGCTTAAGTTAGCGAGGTTATCCTATATAGCTAGGTTATAAGCCTACCTTATAAGGTAACTAAGTAAGAAGTATAGGGTCTAGAGGGCGTAAGAGAGGTATACCCTTTTAAATTATACCTTTAGTAATAGTAGGGCCGCTTTAGCTTCTAAGGCCCTAATAAGGGATCCTTTAAAGGCCCCTAAGACCTTTAAAAGAGCTTAGTTTTATAGCTTTTAAAAAGACTTTATAAGGTTCTTAGGGGTCTTAGGCCCCTTATACTAAAGTTAGGCCCTATAGTTTACTATAGAGGTTATATAGGCCTAGTAAAGCTATTTAGAGGCTTTAAGTAATAGGCCTTTTTATATAGAGGTTAAGCGGGATAGTCCTTTAAAGGTAGCTTATATAAATACTACCTTCTTCTTAATATATTATTTAAATAAGAGCTTAGAATTAAAAAAGACCCCTAGCTACTATATTAAGGGCTTTACCTCGAAAAATAAGCCTCCTACTATTATACCCTTTAAAATAAGCTATCGTTACTTACTAAAGTAAATAAGTTCTATCTTTAAAGGGTTAAAGTAGACCCCTTAGTCTTTAGCTTATTCGAATAGGTTAGTAGCTATTACTTCTAGCTACCGAACGTTCTTTTTAGCCGAGGTCGATATTATAGAGATACTAAAGTTATCTATATAAGATAGCTAGTATCTCTTAGCCGCTAATATCCCCCTTATATATAAAAGGAATAAAATAAGGATAATAAGGGACCCTTAAAGCACCCCTATTACTAAGTCTATAAGGGGCTAGACTTACCCCTTAAAGGCTAGCTAGATCTTTCTTTTAGTAAGGAAGTAGTCTACCTAGCTTATAAGGGCCTTAAGGGGGTTTAATTCCTTTAGGACCCTTATAAGCTATTCCTTTAATACGAAATTAAAGGCGCCCTTTATATCTAATAAGAGGGTACTAGTAATAGCCTTCTTATTAGACTCCCGCTTCTTTTAGATATAGTATAGAAGGAGGAGGGCCGTATCTATAGCTAACCACTGCTTTCGTCCCCTTAGCTATATAGGGTTTAAAAGCCTAGCTATATTAGCTAAATAGCTTAGCTAGGTAGCGTATAGCTTTTTAAGGACTTTTCCTAAGTAGTTAAGTAGACTTATAACTATATAGGCCTTAAGGATAATATAGTCTTACTTATTTTACTTAGGAAGTATAATTCCTATAGCTTCCTTCTATACCTTAAGGTAGTATCCTTAGTTAAATAAAGCTTTATAGGCCCTATTAAAGACCGTAGGGATAGCCTTATATACGTATTAAATAGGGAGGAAGCTAAGGGAGTCTAGGCTAAGGGCTTTTTTATTAAAAGAGCTAAAAATAGCCCTCTTAATCTTAGGGTCCTTTAGCTTTAGCTAGTCCTACTTAACCGTGCCCTTACTACTTATATAGCCTAGGGGCTCTTCTTTTTCTAGGCTCTAAGGGGGGCTAAAGGGAGGGCTAGGGCTAGGGTCTAGGGTTAGGAAAAAGGTTATTAGGAAGGCCTTATATTTTTCTATAAAGGTATTAGCTTTTACCTCTATCCCTTTTTTTATATATAAGATACTAGGAAGGGTAGGGTTAGCTTTAGCCTTAGTAAAGGAAAAGGCTATAAAGATATCTTTTCCTATTACCTTTATTAAAAAGCTCTCTTAGTATTACTTTTTAGTAGCTTTAATAGTATACTTAAAGCTATTTCGGGCCTTTATAAAGCTCTTCTAGCTCTTTTTATCCTAGGCTAGCCTATTAGCCTATTAGGCTAAGCTTAGGGCTTTTTAAAGGTATATTAGCTCGTTAGTCTACTAAGGCTTAGATCCCTTATAAGGCCTCTTTTTCGGTATCGCTATATTTAAGGCCTTTATAAAGGTTCTTATTAAAAGGAAAGCTATCCCTTCTAAGTTATCTCTTTTTATAGCCCTCTTTATAGCTATAAAGAAGTCTTATTCCTTCTTAGCTAAGTATTTTAAGAATACCTTTTAGTCTACTTTCTTATAGTTATAGGTAGTAGGCCTAGCTAGTAGTAGCCTATTAAGGCCCCTTAAGCTAGCTTTAAAGGCTATAGGCTTATAATCTAAGCTTATAGCCTCTAGGAAGCGGAAGTTAGCCTAGGTTAGCTATTTAAAGGGGCTATAAAAAGTAAGGTCTATAACTAAGGCCCTTTTTAAGCCTTTCCTTTAATAAGTGCCTTTTATAGCTACCTTAAGATCCGTTAGTAAGGAAGCCTTATAGCGGTCGAGCTAGCTAATAAGGGCTTCTACCTTATAGGCCTTAAAGGGTTCTATAAAAGGGTTCTAATAAGAGTAGTATAAGTTAAAGTCCCTTACTAGTAAGAAAGGCTACTATAGGAGCTAGGCTATTAGTAGTAGCCTTTTTATTATAAGGGGCCCTTACTAGCCTTAGCTAGCTAGGGCCCCTTTAACTTCTTTTTTATTATATAGGTTAATAAGGGTAAACGGCTTAGCGCTTTTTACCTTTATAGCCTATATATTAGGATCGTAAAAGAGGTTAAAGCTAGGGCTAGCTTCTATCTAAGCTTGCTTCCTCTTATAAGCTATAACCCTAGGCCTCTTAATAAGCTTAGGAAAGTTAGTAGAGGGGATAGGGGTTATAACGTTATAGGCCGGATACTATATAGGGATATAGCTATTATTAATCTTATAAAGGTAAGGCTCTTATAATAAGATAAGGTCCGCTCTTATTTTTAGGGCTTACTTTAAGATCGATAAGTTAGCTATTTCCTACCTATTAGTATTATACTATATAATACTAATAGGGTCGTAGTTAAGCCTAGGGGGCCTAAGGGGCTTTAAGGGCCCTATAAGCGTAAAGGTGTTACGACCACGGTCTAGCGAACCGCGGGACCAGCACATATCACGAGGACACGTAACGTAGGGAGCAAGGAACATTAGACGGACCGACGGGCCAATTAAGTTTAGAGCGACGGGTTACTCTAGCGCTCTAACGCTCTACGGCTAGGATCGTAGGATCGCCCTAGCGCCCCAGCGCTCCTAGACGACGGGATCACCTAGTGCTCTCGGCGATCTAGGGAAGCTCTCGAGATATATAAGGAAGGAACGGAACACTCCTTTAGACAGATAGCTCGATAGCTTTCAATATAATTATTACGATCTCTATTACGATCTTATCTCTAATTCCGATTACTTAATTACCTAGTTATAGTCTACGGTCTACGACCTCCGACTTATTACTAACGTAATATATATATTATTGCTTAGACCTCGCCCTATTATATCTACTAACATAAACCCCACGATAGGTTTATCCCTTAGGAATAATACCGGTCGTTATACGTTAAAAGCTCTTATTTAGTGCAATACCGCGTTACTCTAAGCAATATCGCAACTATTAATATACCTATATAGTAAACTAGATTAACTAACTCTAGAGCTACTATATCGCCTTAGGATATAATGCGCGAGATTATCACCCTTCGATATAAGGTATAGTTACTTAGGAACGGAGGAGGCAACGGATAAGTTAGGGACCTTAGAGAAGCAGTTAAACTAAAGCAGCTAGGACCATTCGACGGTACTTATAGCACTCTTTAAGACTTTATTACCTAACTTAAGGCCTACTATTAGTTTTACCCGACGAAACTTTCGAACCTAGTCGAAAATGTACTCTACGTAGGAAATTATTTATCTAGAACGGCACTCGCCTAGTTTAGACCTATTATAAGGGACTATCTCGACAACTAACGAGCATAACGAAATAGCGAAACGGACGAAGTCTTTGCTAGTTTCTAAGGATTTAAAGAAGCTATTACTAAGGTATTTAGAACAACCGACGAAGAACGAGAAGCCGAATAGAAACTTTAAGAACTCCGATAAAGGACCTTAGTATCGGACTATGCTGCTAAATTCCGTTAAGTTACCTTAAAACTTAAATAGGACAACGAACCCCTTATATCGCGATTCTACGACGGACTTAGGGAAGAAGTTAAGGACGAACTCTATAAGGAAGATCGACCCGACGGCCTCTTAAACTATATCGCTATAGTAGTACGAATCGACGATAGATAGTATACGCGACGCTAAGAAAAGAAATAAGGAAGAGGAAACTAGAACCCTTCCTATAGGAATAACTTTAACCGACGCGCTAACTATAAAAAGAAGCGCGAAACTCCTATTGCCTACGCCTATATAACTAACCTAGGCAGGATAGATCTAAATATAATATAGAAAAGCAAAGGAAAGTGTTTTAACTACGGGAAACCTAGACATTACTCTAAAGAATATAGACAACCTCGCAAGGAGAAGAAAACCTACTAGGCACCAGCCCTAGAAGGTAAGAAACACCTAAACGCTACTAATAAATAGGAACTAAAGTATAAACTCCTTAGTTAGACTATATACTACGACGACGAATATATAGTATACTGAAGCGATAAGAACGGTACTAGATAGTTCCTAAAGCTACTAAAGAAAACCCTTATAATAATATAACGAAGGGATCCTAAAATATAGAAATAAGTTAAATTCGCAGAGCTAGAACACCCCTATCCTAAAGGAGTCTCCTAAGACTAGATTAGGAAGAACGGCAAACGATTCTAAGAAGATATACGAAATAAAAATCGATAATAACGACGGGCAGTCTATAAGCAATATAATAAAGAAGACACGGACGTAGCCCTTATACTTACGAAACTTAGATAATAACCTAAAGAGGAACAACGAAGTATCGACGATATAAGCTCTAAAGAATAAGAAATACCTAGAGAAACGGAAGACGAGAACGAACTCGTACTACCACCCTCGTTACTAAGGGAAAATACTACGATTAGAGAACACGCTCTATACTTCGAAGAATTCGAAGAAATACTTAAAATTACAACCTAATAAACACCTTAAATTCTCACGGAAAACTAATAAGCTATATTAATTTAATATTAACCGGCACTATATAGAGGAGACTACGCTATAGCTATCGCCGTAGTCGATACCTTTATAGCTCTATAACGAGAATAGCAACCACGAGGAGAATTTAAAGACGATCTATAAACACTACTTACTTATAAGCACTATAAGCATATTTTATAGATATTATACGTCTACCTAGATTATATAATATACTTCTAGATAAAGGCACGATACAACGCCTTCCCGGTTAGGTTTAAAGGATAAGTACTTTCGAAACCCTACCTAAGCATAGAACTAGACTACTAGAAAATCGATTAACGCTACCTAAACGACTAAGTTATATTATTAAAACCCGATTACGGTATATTACTTAAATGCCGCGATAATTACGGTTTATTAACGAGATATCTTTTAGAGATATATAAAATCTATAGACACGCTAAAATAGAAGAATAGTATAACGCTACTCGCTTTAAGGCATCCGAACTATTAATCTTCTAAAGACTTACGTAACGAGTTAAATGCGACGAAGAAGATTATAACGAATATATATACCCGAACTATAGAGTTTATAAATACGAAAAAGCACGAGCATAGTATAAACGATATAACGGTGCACTAAAAGATTATTAGTAATACGTATAAAGGCTATAAGCCGTATTCGACTAAGGAAAAATCGACACGGAAATACTACGCGAAAAACAGAAAGACGCTAAACGAAAACTCGACCTTTAGTACGAAAACGAATAGAATTATAAAGCATAGTACGCAATTAACTACGAAGTAGTATAATATAAACGATATAGCGTCGAGAAATAAGAAATCTTCGATTAGCTATAAGAAATCAGTCTCTTAAGCCCCGATACGATACTACGCGACGAAAATATAAAGAAACGATATTAATAATAAATCGAAGAAGAATACCTAAATAAAACGAATAAGGACTAGGCAAAAAACGAGGTACGCTATCTATAAAAGGGATATAGACTAGCACGACACGATAAGATCTAAGGACCCTATGTATAGCAACGGCAAGCTATAGCGACTAAATAGTATTAGATATCTAAATCGCGGGATATTATATACGTATACTTTTAGACTACGGCGCGATAGGCAATTACGTTTTACCTAAAGTCGTTAATCGTTACCGACTTATATAGAGATATAAGATAGATCTATATAAACTCACGAATATCGAAGCAGAGGCCTTTAACTATAACAACGGAATTATTAATATAGAGATTAATTACCTCGATATTAATATCTAGGGCCACGACGAATAAGTTAACTTCGATATTATAGATATTAGAGAACACGACCTTATATTAGGACTTCTATAGCTATAGGAGAGCAACCTATTAATTAACTAGAAAACTAGCTAGCTACGTTAGAACAAAGACGTAAGTTTCTAGGACTAGTAGATTTAAGAGAAAGCAAAATTTTGCGATAATTTAGCTACTAAATAGGATAAAAGGGATAACCGTTTAAGTAAATTATTACGGGCTTTAGCGATACAAACGAAAATAGTAACCGAACTAGCGGATATAATAAAATCGACTAATAAGACCTACGTACTAACTAACACGGCTATATAACCTAGCATCCGATATAAATAGAATAAAGGATATAATACAAAGATCTAAAGAGTTATTACTACTCTAAGGAAAGACCTTAAATAAATTAATAAGAGCTTAAGTTAAGAGAAACTAGCTCTTAAAGGAAAGAATAAAGCCTATAAGATAGAATAAAGAACATCCCCTAGGAATACCGGAAATACGATAAACTCTTTAAGGAAGAACTTAAGATAGGGTTACCCGAATATAGCTAATAGGACCACGAAATTTATCTTAAGGATAGAATAACGCCGACGTTCTATAAAATCTATAACCTAAACGAAAAGCAACTATAAACGCTACGCGACTACCTTAACGAGAATCTACGAAAAGGATATATACGAATATTAATATCTAAAGCAGGCTATCTAGTTATATTTATTCTAAAGAAAAACGGTAAGCTACGACTAGTTATCGACTATAGACGCTTAAACGATATTATAATAAAGGACCGAATACTATTACCGCTTATATCGGAACTACGAGATCGACTATACGGCAAAAAATAGTTTATAGCCCTCGACCTTAAAGGCGCCTATAACTTAATACGTATAAAAAAGGGACGCGAATAGATAATAGCCTTTAGAACGAAATTCAGACTATTCGAATATCTAGTAATGATATTTAGACTTATAAATGCACTAGCTACCTTCTAACGGATAATTAATAATATCCTACGCAAACACTTAGATATCTTTATAGTAGTATACCTAGATAATATCCTAATCTTCTCGGACACCCTAGAAGAATATAAGGAATACGTCTATAAGGTACTCCGCGTACTTTAGAATGCGAAGTTACTAGTTAAACTAGAGAAAAGTAAGTTCTATATATAGGAAGTAGACTTCCTCGGATATACGATCTTACTAAGAGAGATATAGATATAATAAGATAAGATTAACTTAGTTAAAGAATAGCTAACGCTAAAGAATATTAAGGACGTATAAAGTTTCCTAGGATTTATAAATTACTACCGACGATTTATTAAAGATTTCGGAAAGATTATAGCACTACTATACGACTTAATAAAGAAGGAAAAAGGATTTATATAGGACGATAAAGCCAACGAAGCTTTCGAATATATTAAGACTACGATTACGTAAGAACTAGTCTTAACTACCTTCGATCTAGAATAATAAATCGAACTCGAAACCGATATATTAGACTTTGCTCTAGGAGTATAAATCGGATAAAAAGACGATAAAGGAAGACTACGACTAATTGCATTTTACTCGAAAAAGCTATATAGCGTAGAACTTAATTACCCTATCTACGATAAAGAATTCCTCGCAATTATTTAAGCTTTTAAGGAATTTCGACACTACCTTCTTAGAAGTAAGTATAAAGTTAAGGTCTATATAGATTATAAGAATATCTTATACTTTGCAATAATATAATAGTTAAACGGACGATAGATCTAATAGGCCGAATACTTATTAGAATTCGACTACGAAATAATCTATAGGAAAGGAATAGAAAACGGTCGAGCTAATGCCCTTAGTCGACGAAGTAACCACGATATAAGAGCACCTATAGCGAAAGAATAGCTCCTAGAAATCAACGAAAACGGAAACTACTAGCAACGATAGCTAAACATAATATTTAAAGTATAACCCGACGACTCGATATACTAGAAGATCCTAAAATAGATAAAAGAATATAAAGCACTAAAGGGATACGATATAGAATATTCGGAAGTTCTAATATATAAGAATAAAATCTAGATACTACTAGCGTTATAAGATAAAGTTATATAAGATATATACGAATATCTAACATATAGATACTAAGGAATCCGAAGAATAATAGAACGGATTAAACGATAATATAACTTCCTATAGCTTAAGGAAGCAATACGATAAGTTACTAAAAAATATAAACTTTGCGCACGAAGTAAAGCTAAACGATATAAGCTATACGGAGAATTATAACCGCTACTAGTACTAGAGAAACCATAGGATTTAATAGCTTTTAATTACATTATAAAGCTACCACCGTTAAAAGAACCTATAACTAACGTTAAGTATAATAGTATATTCGTTATTACCGATAGACTAATAAAGTACGGGTACTTTTTACCGTATAAAGAAGCAAGTAATATGGAAGAGCTAGCATATATATTCCTACGAATAATTATTAGCAATTACGGACTACCGAACGAGATTGTCTCTAATAGAGGAAGCACGTTTATAGCTAAATTTTAGCAAGCTCTTATAGCATAATTAGGGACGAAATATAAGCTTAGCATAGCTTATTACCTATAAATAGATAGATAAATAGAACGACTTAACTAAACGCTTAAATAATATTTACGATGCTATATTAGTTACGAATAAAACGATTAGGTTAAATAGCTACTAATAGCGTAACTAGCTTATAATAGCTTAGTTACGGAAACAACTAAGCTCTTACTAGCATACGCTAATTACGGATATAACCTAGAAGTATTTAAGGTTACTCGATAAGGACTATAAGCGGAACGAGCGATACTATAAGCAGATTAGCTACGAAAATTGCATAAAGAAATGCAATAAGAACTTTAATTCGTTAGAGAACGAATGTCTACTTATTATAATCGGAAAAGATTGTAAGGACTAATCTTTTAAGAGGGAGATATAGTCTACCTCGTACGACAAAACATTAAAATAAAACGACTAAGCAATAAATTAGATTTTAAGAAACTTAGACTATTTAAGGTTAAGAAAACCATTTTAAAAGTTAACTACGAACTTTCGCTACTAATAATAATACGGATATACCTAATATTTTATATCTTATTATTAGAACTAGCGCTACGAAACGCTAAACTATAGGAAAAAATCGAAGTTAACGACGATTAAGAATATAAAGTAGAATAAATACTAGATATAAGAAAATAAGGTTAGTAATAAGAATACCTTATTAAGTAGAAGGGATACGGACTAGAGGAAAATACCTAGGAACTACTTAAGCACTTAACCTACTACGGTTCTCTACTCCGATAGTTCTACTAGGCGAACCCTTACTCGGAAATATAGGGTTACTAAGAATAGTATCCTAGTCTAATACGTCTAAGGCACTAAACGATTAAACCTCGCTAATAGCAATAGTTTCCTTATTTAATAAACAAACCGATTCGTCTCGAGAAGAACGCGTTATACTATCTTCTTTATTAATAGCTTATATACCCCGCTAAAATAACTTACTACCTCGGTCCTTTAGGAAACGCTTCTATTTCCTAATCCGAGCTAGGCGAGCTATCGCTTCCTCTAACGCTTCTTCTACTTTCCGTTCGTCTAAATTAATCTTTTACTATTAATTTATAATGCGACGAACTAGAAAAAGAAGGAATATTAGCGAAAAGGAATAATAGGGAAGGAAAGGGACAAAACAAATAGGCGGACGCTATATTGCACCTATTATAAGAACGGCCTGTAGAGGCATATTCGGAACACCGATTAGAACGCTCGCCGACCTTATAAGTCAGGCCTAACCGAAAACAACGGGAGTAAGGCATAATTTCAATACCGTAGATCTCGGTCTAGGATGCTAGCTCCGATCGTTAACGCGATTTATCGGAATTGCGAGAACGGGATTTTTAAACACGACTAGACATACTATTAGCAGCATATCCCGAAAGGATAAAGGAACAAGGAACGGCACACTTACGCACGACGCGACAAGGGTATATTTATATACAACGGCTAAGGCAGTAGGTCTTAAGGGCAAGACTAAAAGGAGGGGAGGCATCCTATTACGACTACGGTCTAGCGAACCGCGGGACTAGCATATATCACGAGGACACGTAACGTAGGGAGCAAGGAATATTAGATAGACCGACGGGCCAATTAAGTTTAGAGCGACGGGTCACTTTAGCGCTCTAACGCTCTACGGCTAGGATCGTAGGATCGCCCTAGCGCCCTAGCGCTCCTAGACGACGGGATCACCTAGTGCTCTCGGCGATCTAGGGAAGCTCTCGAGATATATAAGGAAGGAACGGAATACTCCTTTAGATAGATAGCTCGATAGCTTTTAATACAATTATTACGATCTCTATCACGATCTTATCTTTAATTCCGATTACTTAATTACCTGGTTATAGTCTACGGTCTACGACCTCCGACTTATTACTAACGTGATATATATATTATTGCTTAGACCACGCCCTATTATATCTACTAATATAAACCCCTCGATAGGTTTATCCCTTAGGAATAACACCGGTCGTTATAAAAGGGGCTTAGGCTATTAAGTATTAGTTATTCCCTTATAGACTCTATATTATACTTTATTAGTTATAAGGTGCTCTCCTTTATAGTTATAGTATTAGACCTTAAATTAAGAGTAGCCTTAGCTAGCTTTATAGCTAAGGTAGTTATAGTCCTTAGTTAAGTGCTTTTCTAGGTAGAAAGTATACTTAATAGGCTATTAATAGGTCTAAGGGTTATAGCTAAAGGAAAGGCACTTATAGTACTATATATATATAGTATATTCCTTATATACCTTAACTTAAATCTATAGCCCTACTATATAAAGGCCTTTTTTTTAGTATTTAGCCCTTATAGCCTTTAAAGGGACTATAAAGATAACCGATCCTACCTTCTACGTTAAGCTTAAGGTGCCTAGCTACCTAGGCTGCCCTAGGATATCGATCCCGCTAAAGGTTTTAGCTTCTATAGCGAAGATATTAAGGATAAGGGTTTCTAAGAGGTTAGGGACGCTCTAGGCTACTAGCTTAGTTTAGCTAGTAAGAAGGTCGGCCGATTTAATAGGTAGCTCCTTAAGGTATAGGGACTACTTCTCCTATTACTTTAGTAGCTTCTTTACTATATATAAGGCCTTTATCGTTATAACTATATTACCTTTATTTAAGGTTAATAGAGCTAATATAGCTAGTTCCCCTATAGCCTTATTAAGCTCGTTATAAAGTATAATAAGGTTAATAGTTAGCGTTAGCGATTCCTTCTTTAGCTTTAGGATAAGTTAAAAGTCCTCTTTTACGTTCTTCTTAGCTAAGGCCTTAGCTAAGGTTTTAGCTAGGGTTTTTGCCGGAGCCTTAGTTAGGGCCTTAGCTAGGGCCTTAGGCGCTTTCTTTATAGTAACCTTAGCTTATAAGCTTACTTCGAGGTTTCCTTAAGTAGCCCTAGGCTACTAGGCGGCCTTAGGCTAGTATAGGGACTATTATAGGGGCTATTAGCGGTCTAGGGTCCTTATAGCTGCCTTCTTAAGCCCCTTTATAAGGGTCTTATAAAAGGGTTCGATTTTTTAGGCTTCTTTTAAGGCCTAAAGGGCCTATTAAAGGAAGCCCTAGGCTTGGTCCCTAAGGAAAGGGTGCTAGGGCTAGGGCTAGGTCTACTATAAGTATTAGAACGTAGGTCGGATAGGTATAGGGCTAATAGGGCTACTAAGTATAGCTCTCTTTTACCCCTTTACTTACTTTAAGGGCTAGTTAGGCTAGAAGTAGCTAGCCTAAGGTAGGGCTAGGCTAGGCTTAAAGAGGCTAGTCTTTAGTAAAGGCTAAGTATTATCTTCTATCTTAATATCCTCTAAGTCCTAGTCTTAGGTCCTAGGCCTTTCTTCTAGGGTCCTTAGAAGGCGTTAGTCTTTTAAAGCTTCTTTTAAGCGGGCCCTAGCCTCTAAGGTACTTATTTCGACCCTTAAGTTAAGGGGGGGGGGGGTTAAGGTTAAAAGGGCCCTCCTTATATCTAGGCCAGGGTCCTAAGTTAGGTCCGGGCTTAGTTTTATTAGCGTAGGGGGGTATATACCCTTAGTTAGTAAGGGTAGGGAAGAGTTTTCTACTTATATAAGGGAGAACCTCGCTTAATTTATAATCTTTAGTAGTATATTATATACCTACTAGTAGCTATACGAGGCTATACTTAAGGGGGCATAATACGCTATTCGCGATAGTTTTAAGCGTATACCTTTTCTATATTTTAGGCTTAGTTTCGAAAAGTTAGCTAAGAAAACGTAATATTATAAGCTTACGTTTAACTAAGAAAGGTTCTATAGCTTAGGAAAGCTCTATATAGACTATAAAGATTACCCCTTCTTTAGTAATAGTATTTAATAGGTTCCTTTAAAGCCCTAGGCTTTATGAAAGTCCCTTAGGAACCGTATATAATATAAAAGGGTAAAATTACGGTCTTTTTTTACGTTAATAATATTATCTAAGCTTACTTAAAAGAGGAAGAAGCTACTACTAAGGAGGCTATATAAGGCCTATAATAAAAGTATAAGATAACTAAGCTAAGGGAGCTAAAGTAGTTCCTAAGGATATAAATCCTTTAGAATAGGTCTTAATAGACTATCTAGCTTACCTAGGACGCTTATATCGATAAGGTCGCTTATAAATTCCTCCTTAAATCCCTTAATAAGAAGCTTCCCTTTATACCTATATTAAATAAAGTGCTTTTACTTAATCCGTCCTTTTAAGCTAGGGAGTAAGAGAAACACTAATATTAATAAAAGGTAGGCTCCTTACTTTTTCTAGCTATTTCTACTAAACCGGATATCTCTTTTATAGTCTCCTAGCTAGCTAGGTATAACTAGAATCCTAGCCCTAGGCACTAAGATATAGTAGACTAAGCTATCCTTTATCTTTATTTAACGAGATTATATAGTCTATGCCTAGGAGGGTAGGAAAGGAAGAAATTAGCTATTAAAATCTTCCTTTATTTAAGCGATTCGTCCTTTATAGATAATTCCTTAGATAGAAAGAGCTTATAAGGGTATATTATATCCCTTTTTAAAGGAACTATTACTTAGAAAGCTTCGAAGTAAGCTACCGTTACTAAATTAAGTATAGAGGTAGAGCTACTAGCTCTTTTAAAAGCGTTAAAGGAAGCGATTTTCCTTAGCCGGCTACTTATTTCTTTATAACTATAAATTCTATACCTATTAGCTATAGAATATAATAATATATAGACTATATAGATTCTTATAAAGGAAAATAGTAAGCTATCGACCTAGCTATAGTATATCGATATCTATTAGTATTAGTTACGCTAAGAGGTCTAAAGGGGACTTATTTCTATTTATTAGGTTTTAATAGTATTAATAAAAGCTAACGGTCTTACGAAGCCCTTACTAAAGTAAAAGCTAGCTATCTTTTTATAGTAAATTAAGCTAATAGATATTTAAGAGAAGCTATCCTTAGAAGCCCGCTTTAAGAGTCTATAAGAAGAGCTAATAGTATATAGGAGGAAGGAAACGTCTATAGCTAAAGAGAGGAATTAGGACTTATCTTAAAGGAGGGCCCCTAGCTTAATTAGGACTTATTCTTCTTAAAGGCCCCCTTTTTAAGGACTTATCCTTAGAGAAGCCCCCCTTTCTTATAGGATATAATTTCCTCCTTAAGGCCACTTTTCCTAAAGTAGGTCTAAAAGAGCCTAAGGCTAAAACCCGGATTTCTTAAGTAAGGGATAAGTATAGACTAAGACCTCCTCTATACGCTTACCGGCCTAGGTATTTAGCTTTACCCTTTCTATAAGGGCAGGCTATAGCTAAGGGGGTATATCGCGAAGCGTAGCTTAATTTCATAGTTCTTAGAGATATCCCTTAGTATAAGGGACCTAGGAAGCTAAAAAAACAGGTTTTAAGGAAGGAGCTAAAAAGAGGTATAAAGAGGAGGGTAGGGGTAAGAGGGGAAGTAAAAGTAGCGATAGCTTCCTATAAAGGTAGCGAGAGATAAGATAGATATACTAGCAATAGCTAGAAAGGAAGGGAAAAGACCGGTAAAAAGCTCGGTAGCTAAAGGGATATTAATAGCTTCTTTAAGTAGGATCTTCTTTATTAATTAAGATATTAAATAGGTATAAAGAAGGGCGTTAAATAAAGGAAAGAAGGATAATTAAGGAAATATAATAATTACTCCCTTACCTTTATTACTACTCTTATAAGAATTAAATCCCTTTACCCTACCTATCTAACCCCTTACTTTTAATTTTACCTTTATATATTTTATATATACTTTTTATATCTCTCTTTACGAAAGTATTATCTATATATATAAAGGTAAACGTATTAAGAAAGTCCTAAAGTATATTATTAATATAATACTAAAAGGTAGTAAGCGCTTTTAAGAGGCTAAAAAGCGTTATAAGCTATATAAATAAGCTATAGTAAGTATAGAACGCTATCTTTTACTTATTACGCTTTAAGATCTATATATTATAAAATACTTATTTTATATTTAGCTTTATAAACTACTTTACCTTTAAGAGGTTATAAAGTATAGTTAAGATTAAAGGTAGAGGGTAGCGGTCTAGCCTTATAATTATATTTAAAGCCTTATAGTTATAATATAACTATATCTTACCCCTTAGCTTATATATAAATAAAACTAGCGCTCTTACTTTAAAGCTACTTACTTAAATAAAGCTATTATTTAAGAGGTCCCTTAGTATCTTTTTTAATACTAGTAGCTAAATATATATAATATATTATATAGCGGCCTAAATAGTATAGGTAGTTCTTACCCCTTCTTATTAATATATAGTATAACCTTATAGTTTACCCTTAGCTTATATAAGTTAAGTTTATCTACTTCTTAAGGCTTAAATAGTAAATAAAGATTATAAAAGCGCTTTAGTATTTACTTTTATAGCTTAGTAAGCGACTTTAGCTTCTTTATCTAAACGGCCTTAATAATATCTACTAAGTTAATAATATAAACCGCTATATTAGCCGCTATATAACCTTCCTCTTACTTTAATTATTATATAGTTCTTATAAAGATAAAGGTAAGGACCTCTTATACTAAGAGTAAAGCTTATATACTTAGTCTTATACTTATAAAACTATTATTATAATAGACCTATTATTATATACGCTTAAACTATAGCTTCTTTTAGTATAAAATTAAGTATAACTTTATATATAATAACTAAGGTTTCCTAAGAATTAAGGGAAACTTTAGTTAAAGGATTATATAGGCTATAATAAGCTTATAATAGCCGTTAACCTTTATAGCTAGCTATATAATACCCTTAATCTTTATACCTTTTATTGCGCTTAAAGCGCCTTTTACTTATCTTAAGGCAATCCTTTTTACTAGTACTTATATCTCTTATATAAGCGCCTTATTAACTATAGTATAGTATTAATAGCCTTTATTTATAAGGGCGGCGACTAGTAAGGAGTTATTAATTATAACCTATATTAAAGTAGGCTCCTCTTTTATATAGGCGGATAACTCTTCTTTCCCTTTTACTAGTACTAGTAATTAAAGCTCTAGAGCTTATCTTTACTTTAGAGCTACTCTTTTTCTTTTAAGCCTAGAGGGGCGGAGTCCTCCTTATTATTTAAGGTAAAGAGTAGTTCTATCTTTACTACTTAAACTAATATAGGCCGCTTAGCTAAAAGGAAGGAGTATTTTAATATAAAGTATATAAACGCGCTATAATATAGGTAGTAGCTATTAGTTTTCCTTTTCCCGATTTCCTTACTTATTACTTACTTTGCCTACTACCTAGAGTATAGGGCGGTATAAGGGGTAGTTAACGGCGTCTTATTACCGCGTTTAGCCTAGTCTATATTAAGTTAGCTTACCTACTTAAGGGCATACTTACTTAAGGGCACGTCTCTATAATACTAACGCGCCGACTAACTTATATATTATAACCGCGAATTCTCGTATATCTTATACTTAATTATTATTAAAAAAACTTTATTCGAATTAGCAATATCTTAGCTTTCTAAATATACCGAAGATTAGCTTTAGAACGCTCTAGCTAATATTAAATTCGGTATAGGTTAGGTATAAGCTAGTCGGAAGTAGGGTATTCTAAGGACGATACTTTAGAAACGCTTTAAAGGTGCCTAACTAAAGAGAGAGGCATATAAATGCTATTAGAGGCTTAGCCGAGAGTAAGAGAAATACCTCTAGGATTAGGTTCTTACCTAAGCCGCCCTTAGGCTCCCCTTAATATATCTCTAGCTAAGGGAATTCGCCGGCCGTATTATTACGGCTATAGGCGATACCCGCCTACTTAGAAAATACTAGGTAGTAGGCTTTTTAGCCCGAAATCTAAAGGTTAGCACGATTAAAGGTAAAGCTCTCGATTCTACTTATATTAACGGCGCTTCTATAGCCCGGATTAAGGAGTGGTTCTAGTTACTTAAGCTCCCGGCTTTATAGGCTATTCCCCTAGAATCACGCTTTAATATAGACGAAATAGGTATCCTCGAAGGTCTCGGCTATAACGGCCTTATACTAAGGAGCTTAAAGAAGAAGGAGACACTTAAAAAGCGGCTTAGGTCGCGTTATTAGACTATAATAGTAGAATGCGTCTCTACTACTAGCCGGGCCTTAACTCCTCTTATAATCTTTAAAGGTTAGGACCTTTAATACTAATAGTTCCTTAAAGAACTCGACTTTCTAAAGGATTAGGACTTTATAGCCTCTCTAAAGGGCTAGATAAGCGACTCTATCGCGATTTAATAGCTTAAGTAGGCCTTTATCCTATAAATAAGAAGCTAGCTATAAGGCAACGTCCTCTTAATTATAGATAGCTACGGAAGCTATTAGACTAACGATTTTATATACGAATGCTTCCTATACGGTATATATCTCCTTTTCCTACCTTTATACGCCTCGCACGTCCTTTAACCTCTTAATATCTCGATTTTTTCGCCGATTAAAGCTGCCTACCGACGTTAACTTTAAAAAATCGCTTCTCTCGACGATATAGCACTAATTAGCAAGGCACTTTTCCTTCGCTACTATTATTAGGCCCGGCAGGCCGGCCTAACCGAGAAAAATATTAAATAGGGGTAGCGAGGGATAGGACTTTAGCTAGTTAATATAGCAAAGCTATTAATAAGCTGCTTTATCTTGCCCGCGCCGTTAACGCTGTTACTACTAAAGAGGAAGAAGAATTTAAGCTTAATAGATAATAGCGATGCCTTTAAAACACCGAGACGATCGTAGGAAGTCTATAGGCTTATTAGGGGGCTCGAAAATCGCGGTTAAGTTAACTATACGATCCGTATGCTTTTTAGTAAAGTTAGCCGTAGCCTTAATCGTTAGAATACGTAGCTTATAACGGCATAGCTACGTATATAATAGCTTAAGTATTAATTATATCGTCTACGGCCTTAAAAGCAACGAAAAATCGCCTAAGATCTAAATAGCCGGTTTATACGGATTAAATAAGTTATTAAGACGAGGAAACAGCTTTAACGCGCCCTTAAGCCGTCTACTATCGCAATAGCTAATTAGAAGGCGGATTTTAAAGCTTTATATAAAAGCTAGCAGCTAGAATAGTAGGAAAACACTATAATTAAGTATCGCGATATAAAAACGTAGCTTTAATTGCTATTAAAATATACTGTCTTAGTTATATAAGACGTGCCCTTAAGTAGGTATGCCCCTAAGTAGGTAAGCTAACTTATAAGTAGCCGATATTAAGGTATCCCTATTTATATTAATAGCCGACTATTTATCTTATAAAAGGGCGGTAATCCTATTACTACTATATAGCGTGCGCTTATATAGCTTTTAAAAACGCAGCGTTTACTTATAGCCTTATACTACCTTTATTAACCGGCTTATATACTCGCTATAGTTAGTAGTTTAATAGTAGCTACGGTATATACCTAAAGATATACCTACGCTAACGGTAATAGTAGTAGCTAGATATTAAAGGACGAGGGGGTCTAAGGGGAACGAAGGAAAAGAGAAAGTACTAGGTAAGGTAAGGTAAAGGTAAAGAGGGCTAAAAAGGTATATTAGTAAAAGAGGATATAGAAGAATATAAAAGAGATAATAATAAAAGATAATACTAAAATGCTATCTACTAGCTAAGGAGGAAAAGAGACCTCTTTTATAGACCGAATTTTCCTTCCTTCTTTCTTAAATAAATAAGGGCTAAGGGACTATCTAATTAAGAAGAGGGCTAGCTAGAGACTCTACTAAGGATCCTACTAAGGACCCTACTAAGGACCCTACTAAAGACTCTAATACGCGGGCTATATATTCCTTAGGGTATAGATGCCCCCGTTAAACTCCTCTATAATAAAGAATAGACGCCCTCGTCTACTAGGTAAGTAAGTAGGTAATAGCTAAGGAATAAAGAAATAGATAAGCAGCTAAGCAGCTAAGTAGGCAAGTAGGCAAGAAACAGCCTAACGGGAGACTAAGGAATAGACTAAGTAACGGGCTAAGGAATAAGCTAATAAGAGAGTAAAGGATAAACTAAAAGTAAGAAATAGTAATAGAGGAAGAAAAGAGATCCTTATAGGTAAAGGAAAGAAGAAGCTAACGAGGAAGGTAGAGGAAAGAAATCTTAAAGGAAAAGGGGGAAAAAGTCCTTAAAGAAATACCCTAAAAATTATTTAAAATTTAAATATTATACCCTCTTTTCCCCTAGCGACTTTTACGTCTAGCTAGCTTTACCTAGGCAAATACCTATACCTAGGAGGAGAATACTAGGGATTGCTACTCTTATCTTATTTATTTTAGGTATTTTAAAAAGGGGGAATTTTTTATACTTTCTTTAAGACTACTTAAAGGTACCTACCGCGTCGGCTACTATAGACCGTGCTAGGAAGGTATAACGACCGGTATTATTCCTAAGGGATAAACCTATCGAGGGGTTTATATTAGTAGATATAATAGGGCGTGGTCTAAGCAATAATATATATATTACGTTAGTAATAAGTCGGAGGTTATAGACTATAGACTATAACTAAGTAATTAAAATTAAAGATAGAATCGTAATAAAGATCTATATTATATTAAAAGCTAGAGAGCTATCTATTTAAAGAGTAAAAGTAGGTAGCTATATATACCTATAAAGACTGTCCTTAGATTATAGGCCTAGCTATAATCCCTAACGTTAGATTATATAGAGCGTAGTAATCCTATTAATCCTAGGTTACTTAGATCTTTACGATCCCCTCGATCCTATATCTATTAAATAGTTATACTAACTATTTATCTATTAGACTATATTACGTGCTTAACGCGGTCGACTATTAGCGGCCTAGTAGCTATAGTCGTAATACGATGTCTCCCTTCCTTTTAGTCTTATCTATAAGACCTACTATAGCTGCCTTAGCCGCTATATATAAATATACCCTTATCGTATTATACGTAAGTATATCGTTCCTTATTTCTTTATCTTTTTAGGATATACTACTAATAGTATATCTAGTCGTATACTAAAAAATCGTTCCCGAAAAGCCTCTAAGCGCGCTACTCTTACTAAATATATCGGCTTAAGTAGAGATCCTACTAATATACCGTGCACTCGATACTTTAAGGCAAAAAAGACGAATTATTAGATAGCCGAAAATTCTTCGCGCTATAATAATTATATTACTAGTAGTCGTCCCTATTATAATAGTGTTTTAGTAGCCTCTTTTTATAGGTGTCTTTTAATTCTTTCTATATATAGTAGCTAACGTATTTCTTTTAGTAACTAAATTATTAGCGGAGTAGCGTAAGCTATATTCTAAAAAGGAGGAAGCTAGGAAAGCCTTATTAGAGCTTTAGGTATAGCTTGCGAACCTTTAGTCGTAAATATCTATCGCCGTTAATCGTTTAGCTTATATCTAGAAGATTTAGAATCGTATAAAAGAAAAGAGTTCTAAGTTATTTTATTATAGTATCTAAGAAGTAAATACTAAGGATAGCGTTTTACCTATGCTTAATACGTATAAGCATTAGGTAGTAAATAATTTATAATCGTTAAGCGTTCTTAACGAGGCGAATTAGTCCTTATTTAGTATTAGCGAGGGGTTTATAGATCTTAGTCCTTTAATCCCTCCTAAACCTTCTAGTAAAATTATCGAAGTAGAGAGCCGTAGTAGGTTAAGTACTTAAGTAGTTCCTAGGTATTTTCTTTTAGTCTATATCCCTTTTACTTAATAAGGTATTCTTATTACTAACCTTATTTTCTTATATTTAGTATTTATTCTACTTTATATTTTTAATTATTATTAACTTTAATTTTTTCCTATAGTTTAGCGTTTTATAGCGCTAGTTCTAATAATAAGATATAAAATATTAGGTATATCTATATTATTATTAGTAGCGAAAGTTTATAGTTAACTTTTAAAATAGTTTTCTTAACCTTAAACGGTCTAAGTTTCTTAAAATCTAATTTATTACTTAGTCGTTTTATTTTAATATTTCGTTATATAAGGTAGACTATATCTCCCTCTCGAAAGATTAGTCCCTATAATCTTTTCCGATTATAGTAAGTAGATATTCGTTCTCTAATAAATTAAAGTTCTTATTATATTTCTTTATATACTTTTTATAGCTAATCTACTTATAGTATCGCTCGTTTTACTTATAGTCCTTATCGAGTAACCTTAAATACTTCTAGGTTATATCTATAATTAGTATATACTAGTAAGAGCTTAGTTATTTCCGTAACTAAGCTATTATAAGCTAGTTACGCTATTAATAGCTATTTAACTTAATCGTTTTATTCGTAGCTAATATAATATTATAAATATTATTTAAGCGTTTAGTTAAGTCGTTCTATTTATCTATTTATTTATAGGTAATAAGCTATACTAAGCTTATATTTCGTCCCTAATTATACTATAAGAGCTTATTAAAATTTAGCTATAAACGTACTTCCTTTATTAAAGATAATCTTATTTAGTAGTCCGTAATTACTAATAATTACTTATAGGAATATATATACTAGCTCTTTTATATTACTTACTTCTTTATATAGTAAAAAGTATCTATACTTTATTAATCTATCGGTAATAATAAATATACTATTATACTTAACGTTAGTTATAGGTTCTTTTAATAGTAGTAGCTTTATAATATAGTCGAAAGCTATTAAATCCTATGGTTTCTCTAGTACTAATAGCGGTTATAATTCTCTATATAGCTTATATCGTTTAGCTTTACTTTATACGTTAAGTTCGTATTCTTTAATAACTTATTATATTACTTCCTTAAGCTATAAGAAGTTATATTATCGTTTAATCCGTTTTATTATTCTTTAGATTCCTTAATATTTATATATTAGATATTTATATATATCTTATATAACTTTATCTTATAATTCTAGTAGTATCTAGATTTTATTCTTATATATTAAAACTTCCGAATATTCTATATCGTATCCCTTTAGTACTTTATATTCTTTTATCTATTTTAGGATCTTTTAGTATATCGAGTCGTTAGGTTATACTTTAAATATTATATTTAGCTATTATTACTAGTAGTTCCTGTTTTTATTAATTTCTAAGAGCTATCCTTTCGCTATAGGTGCCCTTATATCGTAGTTACTTCGTTAACTAAGGGTATTAGCTCGACCGTTTTCTATTCCTTTTCTATAGATTATTTTATAGTTAAGTTTTAATAAGTATTCTACCTATCGGATCTATCGTCCGTTTAACTATTATATTATTATAAAGTATAAGATGTTTTTATAATCTATATAAACCTTAACTTTATACTTACTTCCGAGAAGGTAGTATTAAAATTCCTTAAAAGCTTAAATAATTATAAGGAACTCTTTATTATAGATAAGGTAATTAAGTTCTACGCTATATAGCTTCTTCGAATAAAATATAATCGGTCGTAGTCTTCCTTTATTATCTTCTTATCCGATTTATACTCTTAGAGTAAAGTCTAATATATCGGTTTTAAGTTTAATTTATCGTTTTAGATTAAAGGTAGTTAAGACTAGTTCTTATATAATTATAGTTTTAATATATTCGAAAGCTTTATTAGCTTTATCGTCCTATATAAATTCTTTTTCCTTCTTTATTAAGTCGTATAGTAGTATTATAATCTTTCTAAAATCTCTAATAAATCGTTAGTAGTAATTTATAAATCCTAGGAAACTTTATACGTCCTTAACATTCTTTAGCGTTAGCTATTCTTTAACTAAGTTAATCTTATCTTATTATATTTATATTTCTCTTAGTAAGATCGTATATCTAAGGAAGTCTACTTCCTATATATAGAACTTACTTTTTTCTAGCTTAACTAGTAACTTTATATTCTAAAGTACGCGGAGTACCTTATAGATATATTCTTTATATTCTTCTAAGGTATCTAAGAAGATTAAGATATTATCTAGGTATACTACTATAAAGATATTTAAGTATTTACGTAGGATATTATTAATTATCCGTTAAAAGGTAGCTAGTATATTTATAAGTCTAAATAGTATTACTAGATATTCGAATAGTCCGAATTTCGTTTTAAAGGCTATTATCTATTTATATCCCTTTTTTATACGTATTAAGTTATAATCGCCTTTAAGGTTAAGGGCTATAAACTATTTTTTACTATATAATCGATCTTATAGTTCCGATATAAGCGGTAATAGTATTCGGTCTTTTATTATAATATTATTTAAGCGTCTATAGTTAATAACTAGTCGTAGCTTACCGTTTTTCTTTAAAATAAATATAACTAGGTAGCCTACTTTAGATATTAATGTTTATATATATCCTTTTTATAGATTCTCGTTAAGGTAGTTATATAGCGTTTATAGTTACTTTTCGTTTAGGTTATAGATCTTATAAAACGTTAGCGTTATTCTATCCTTAAGATAAATTTCGTGGTCTTATTAGCTATATTTAAGTAACCCTATCTTAAGTTCTTCCTTAAAGAGTTTATTATATTTTAGGTATTCTTAAGGGATATTCTTTATTCTATCTTATAGGCTTTATTCTTTCCTTTAAGAGCTAGTTTCTCTTAACTTAAGCTCTTATTAATTTATTTAAGGTCTTTCCTTAAAGTAGTAATAACTCTTTAGATCTTTATCTTATATCCTTTATTCTATTTATATCGGATGCTAGGTTATATAGCCGTATTAGTTAGTACGTAGGTCTTATTAGTCGATTTTATTATATCTACTAGTTTAGTTACTATTTTCGTTTATATCGCTAAAGCCTATAATAATTTACTTAAACGGTTATCCCTTTTATCCTATTTAGTAGCTAAATCATCGTAAAATTTTACTTTCTTTTAAGTTTACTAGTCCTAGGAACTTATATCTTCGTTCTAATATAGCTAGCTAGTTTTCTAGTTAGTTAGTAGGTTGCTCTCCTATAGCTATAAAAGTCCTAATATAAGGTTATATTCTTTAATATCTATAATATTAAAGTTAACTTATTTATCGTAGCCTTAGATATTAATATTAAGGTAATTAATCTCTATATTAATAATTCCGTTATTATAGTTAAAGGCCTCTCCTTCGATATTTATAAGTTTATATAGATCTTTCTTATATCTCTATATAAGTCGGTAATAATTAACGACTCTAAGTAAAACGTAATTACCTATTACGCTATAGTTTAAAAGTATACGTATATAATATCCCGCGATTTAGATATCTAATACTATTTAGTCGCTATAGCTTATCGTTACTATATATAAGGTCCTTAGATCTTATTATATCGTGCTAGTCTATAGCCCTTTTATAAATAGTATACCTTGTTTTTTACCTAGTCTTTATTTATTTTATTTAGGTATTCTTCTTCGATTTATTATTAATATTATTTCTTTATATTTTCGTCGTATAGTATTATATCGGGGCTTAAGAGACTAATTTCTTATAGCTAATCGAAGATTTCTTATTTCTCGATACTATATCGTTTATATTATACTACTTTATAGTTTATTACGTACTATACTTTATAATTCTATTCGTTTTTATATTAAAGGTTAAGTTTTTATTTAGTATCTTTTTATTTTTTATATAGTATTTCCTTATTAATTCTTCCTTAGTTAAATATAGCTTATAGCCTTTATATATATTACTAATAATCTTTTAGTATACTATTATATCGTTTATACTATACTCGTGCCTTTTTATATTTATAAATTCTATAGTTTAGGTATATATATTTATTATAATCTTCTTCGTTATATTTAATTTATTACGTAAGTCTTTAAACGATTAATAGTTTAGATACCTTAGAGCGAGTAGCGTTATACTATTCCTCTATTTTAGCGTATTTATAGATTTTATATATCTCTAAAAGATATCTCGTTAATAAACTATAATTATCGCGGTATTTAAGTAGCGTATCGTAATTAGGTTCTAATAATATAACTTAGTTATTTAGGTAGCGTTAATCGATTTTCTAGTAGTTTAGTTTTATACTTAGGTAGGGTTTCGAAAGTACTTATCCCTTAAACCTAACTAAGAAGGCGTCGTATCGTGCCTTTATCTAAAAGTATATTATATAATCTAGGTAGATATATAATATCTATAAAATATACTTATAGTGCTTATAAGTAAGTAGTATTTATAGATTATCTTTAAATTCTCCTTATAGTTACTATTCTTATTATAGAGCTATAAAGGTATTAACTATAGCGATAGCTATAGTATAGTCTCCTTTATATAGTGCCGGTTAATACCGAATTAATATAGCTTATTAGTTTTCTATAAGAATTTAAGGTGTTTATTAGGTTTTAATTTTAAGTATTTCTTTAAATTCTTTAAAGTATAAAGCGTATTCTCTAATTATAGTATTTTCCCTTAATAGCGAGGGTAGTAGTATAAGTTCGTTCTTATCTTCCGTTTCTCTAGGTATTTCTTATTCTTTAGAGCTTATATCGTTAATACTTCGTTATTCTTCCTTAGGTTATTATCCGAGTTTCGTAAGTATAAGGGCTATATCTATATCTTCTTTATTATATTATTTATAGAATACCTATTATTATTATCGATTTTTATTTTATATATCTTCTTAGAATTATTTACCGTTCCTCTTAATCTAGTCTTAAGAGACTCCTTTAAAATAAGGGTATTCCGGTTCTATAAATTTAACTTATTTCTATATTTTAGGATCCCTTCGTTATATTATTATAAGGGTTTTCTTTAGTAGCTTTAAGAACTATCTAGTACTATTCTTATCGCTTAGGTATACTATATATTTATCGTTATAGTATATAGTTTAACTAAGGAGTTTATACTTTAGTTCTTATCTATTAGTAGCGTTTAGGTATTTCTTACCTTCTAGGGCTAGTGCCTAATAGGATTTCTTCTCCTTATAAGGTTATTTATATTCCTTAGAGTAATATCTAAGTTTCCTATAGTTAAAATACTTTCTTTTACTTTTCTATATTATATTTAGATCTATCTTACCTAGGTTAGTTATATAGGCATAGGTAATAGGAGTTTCTCGCTTTTTTTTATAGTTAGCGCGTTAGTTAAAGTTATTCTTATAAAAAGGGTTTTAGTTTCCTCTTCCTTATTTCTTTTCTTAGCATCGTATATACTATCTATCGTTAATTCGTACTACTATAATAATATAGTCCGAGAGATTATTAAGTCGATTTTCCTTATAGAGCTCGTCCTTAACTTCTTCTTTAAGCCTATTATAGAATTATAATATAAGAGGTTCGTTGTCTTAATTAAGCTTTAAGGTAACTTAACGGAACTTTATAGTATAATCCGATACTAAGATCCTTTATCGGAGTTCTTAAAGTTTTTATTTAGCTTCTCGTTCTTTATTAGTTATTCCGAATACCTTTATAATAGCTTCTTTAAATCCTTAGAAACTAGTAAAGACTTTATCTATCTTATTATCTTATCGCGCTAGTTAGTTATCGAGAAAATCCCTTATAATAGGTCTAAACTAAGCGAGTGCCGTTCTAGATAAATAATTTCCTATATAGAGTACCTTTTCGACTAGGTCTAAGAGTTTCGTAGGGTAAAACCGGTAGTAGGTCTTAAGTTAGGTAAGAAAGTCTTAAAGCATGCTATAAGTACCGTCGAATAGTCCTAGCTATTTTAGTTTAACTACTTCTTTAAGGTCTCTAACTTATTTATTGCCTCCTTTATTCCTAAGTAACTATACCTTATATCGAAGGGCGATAATCTCGCGTATTATATCCTAAGGCGATATAGTAGCTCTAGAGTTAGTTAATCTAGCTTACTATATAGGTATATTAATAGTTACGATATTACTTAAAGTAACGCGGTATTATACTAAATAAGAGCTTTTAATATATAACGACCGGTATTATTCTTGAGGGATAAACCTATCAAGGGGTTTATATTAGTAGATATAATAGGGCGTGGTCTAAGCAATAATATATATATTACGTTAGTAATAAGTTAGAGGTCGTAGACTATAGACTATAACTAGGTAATTAGAATTAGAGATAGAATCGTAATAAAGATCTATATTATATTAAAAGCTAGAGAGCTATTTATCTAAAGGAGTAAAAGTAGGTAGCTATATATACCCATAGAGACTGTCCTTAGAATATAGGCCTAGCTATGATCCCTAATATTGGATTATAGAGAGCGCAGTGATCCTATTAATCCTAGATTACTTAGATCTCTGCGATCCCCTCGATCCTATATCTATTAGATAGTCGTGCCGACCATTTATCCGTTAGACCGTGTTACGTGCTTAACGCGGTCGACCGTTAGCGGCCTAGTAGCCGTGGTCGTAATAGAAGGGCGGAAGGAAGGATCTCTTACGTATACTATTATTGCTGTTAGAAAGGTCGTCTATCGCGAAAGTCGTCTGCCAAGGAATAAATCGTCTGCCGCGACGGAAAAGGTTATCTGCCGGAACATCTGCTAGAGAGGAAATCGCCTGCCGGGACGGAAAAGGTTATCTGTCGGCACGTCTGCCGGGAAATCTGCTAAAAGGGGGGGAATAAGGCAAAAGAGAGGTGCCTATAGTCTCTAGGTGCGTAATCGGATAGTCAGAATAGGTACCAAGCTCGTAGGTACTAAAGGGAGCCGTTAGGACTATCTAATCGTATAGGAAGGAATAAAATTAAAGGAAGCTGCTGTGCTAGACGAAGAAGTCTGCCGTGCTAGAGGCGCTGCCGAGGAAATTATCGAAGATTACCGAAGAAAGAGACTACCGAAGAAGAAGACTGCTAAAGAAGACTGCTATAGAAAGACCTTATAAAAGACCGTAGCCGAGGGGGCTATTAAGACCGTAGCTAGGGAAGCTATCGGGACTGTGGCCGAAGGAGCTGTCGAGACTGTAGCTAAGGAAGCTATCGGGCTATGGCCGAAGGAAGCCGTCGAGACTATAGCTAAGGAAGCTGTCGGACTATAGAGACTGCCAGTCCCGTAGAGCTATTGGTCCCGTAGAGCTATTGGTCCCGTGGAAGCTGCTAGTCGTATAGGCTATAGAAGAAGTTATCGTATTAGCAGAGAAAGAAAACCTAGAAAATGTCCGCTGCTGCTGCTAGCGTAGGTGTCTTCCCTCTACAATAAAGACTAGACGTCCCCGTCCATAACTAAAGTAGCTGCCGTAGATAGAGCCTACTAGGGAGGAAAGTTCGGTTCGTTAAAAAAAGAAAGCTCCGTCTAGTATAAGGGACTCCGGCTAGGGCAGGGGACTTCGGCCGGGACAGGGGACAGGGGATAGGGGCAGGGGCCATAGTCTAGGCCAACGGCTAGGGAAAAAGAAAAAAGTCGGTGAAATCTTTCCCTACCTAGCGCTTATCTCGACGGGAAAGGTGCGGCAGCACCGGCGTAGTTCGTTTAGCTCTGCCCTTCTCGTATCTTCTTCCTCTTCTAGAGAGAGAGAGAGAGAGAGATAGAGGGAAAGGGAAATAGAAGCTTTACGCCCTAGAGACCAGTTTTAACGGTAGCTACGGCATACACCTAAAGACACACCCACGCTAACGGTAATAGTAGTAGCTAGATACTAAAGGACGAGGGGGTTAAAGGGGGACGAAGGAAAAGAGAAAGCACTAGGCAAGGTAAGGCAAAGGCAAAGAGGGCTAAAAAGGTATATTAGTAGAAGAGGATATAGAAGAAGATAAAAGAGATAATAATTAAAGAAGATAATACTAAAATGCTATCTACTAGCTAGGGAGGAAAAGAGATATCTTTTATAGACCGAATATTCCCTCCTTCTTCTTTAGATAAATAAGGGCTAAGGGATTATCTAATTAAGAAGAGGGCTAGCTAGAGACTCTACTAAGGATCCTACTAAGGACCTTACTAAGGACCCTACTAAAGACTTTACTACGCGGGCTATATATTCCTTAGGGTATAGATGCCCCTATTAAAGTAGGTATAATTCTAAGAATAAGTAGCTCTTATAAGGCTAGCGTAATTAAATTTTATAGCTATATAAGCTTTATACTATCTTTTTATACTATAGTCCCTACTACTTATAAGAGCGTCTCTTTAAAATTAAGAAGGAATTCGCTAAAGGTTTATTTATCTCTTTACTTAAGGGTCTATAGCCTATCTTACGCTTTCTCCTACTCCTATATATTACCTAACGTATATATAAGGTATTAAAAGAAGTCTTATAGGTCGCGTCTTCCCTTAGGGCCGCCCTTATCTTAGAATCTAGAGATCTACTATATCTAAGGATCTAGTAGTATATAGAGGAGTAAATACTATGCTATATTATAATAGCTATTTAGGCCCTATTTCTCGTTAGTTATAAACTTCGTTTATAGCCGGCTAAGGAAGAAGTAAAAGGACTTTAGTATATTATCTTAAGTTAGCTAAGGGAGCGGCTTCCGCGTTAATAGTATCGCTACTATAACCGGCGTTATAAAGGTTATAGGGGTTAAAGCTAGTTTTATAGATAGCTCCCTTAATATAGCGAGAACCTTATCCTTCTTACTAGCTATTACGCTTTTAATTACTTTTAAGATAGCTATAATACTTCCTATTTATTTAAGAAGGGGCGGAGTACTCCCTTAAAAAAGTAGTACCCTCTTTAAAGAGATATCTATTAAATCTATTAGTTAATAGCTTATACTATTATAAAGTAAGTAGAGGCGTATATATAGGTACTATTTATAGGATAATATTAATAAGTTATATAAAGCTCTTTTATACCTAGCTAGCTAAGAATATACCCTTAATAATATTATATCTTTTTAGCTAACTTTTCGAAACTAAGCCTAAAACATAGAAAAAGTATACGCCTAGAACTATCGCGAATAGCGTATTACGCCCCCCTAAGTATAGCCTCGTGCAGCTACTAGCGGGTGCGCAATATACTACTAAAGATTACGAATTAAGTAAGGTTCTCCCCTATATAGGTAGAAAACTCTTCCCCGCCCTCGCTAACTAAGGGTATATGCCCCCCCCCGCTAATAGGACTAAGCCCGGACCCGACTTAGGACCCCGGCCTAGATATAAGGAGGGCCCTTTAACCTTAACCCCCCCCCCCCCCTTAACTTAAGGGTCGAAATAAGTACCTTAGAAGCTAGGGCCCGCTTAAAAGAAGCTCTAAAAGGCTAACGCCTTCTAAGGACCTTAGAAGAAAGGCCTAGGAACCGAGACTAGGACCTAGAGGATATTAAGATAGAAGATAATACTTAGCCTATACTAAAGACTAGCCTCTTTAGGCCTAGCCTAGCCCTACCTTAAGCTAGCTACTTCTAGCCTAAATAGCCCTTAAACTAGGTAAAGGGGTAAAAGAGAGCTATACTTAGTAGCCTTATTAGCCTTATGCCTATCCGACCTATGCTCTAACGCTTATAGTAGACCTAGCCCTAGCCCTAGTACCCCTTCCCTAGGGACTAGGCCTAGGGCTTCCTTTAGCAGGCCCTCTAGGCCCTTAAGGAAGCCTAAAAAATCGAACCCTTCTATAAGACCCTTATAAAAGGACTTAAGAAGGCAGCTATAAGGACCCCGGACCGCTAATAGCCCCCGTAATAGCCCCTATACTAGCCTAAGGCCGCTTAGTAGCCTAGGGCCACCTAAGGAAACCTCGAAGTAAGCTCGTAGGCTAAGGTTGCCGTAAAGAAGGCGCCTAAGGCCCTAGCTAAGGCCACGGCTAAGGCTCCGGCGAAAGCCCTAGCTAAAACCCTAGCTAAGGCCTTAGCTAAAAAGAACGTAAAAGAGGACTTTTAACTTATCCTAAAGCTAAAGAAGGAATCGCTAACGCCGACTATTAACCCTATTATACTTTATAATAAGCTTAATAAGGCTATAGGGGAACTAGCTATATTAGCTCTATTAACCTTAAATAGAGGTAATATAGTTATAACGATAAAGGCCTTATATATAGTAAAAAAGCTTTTAAAGTAGCGGGAGAAGTAGTCCCTATACCTTAAGGAGCTACCTATTAAATCGGCCGACCTTCCTACTAGCTAGACTAAGCTAGTAGCCTAGAGCGTCCCTAACTTCTTAGAAACCCCTATCCTCGATATCTTTACCGTAGAAGCTAAAACCTTTAGCGGGATCGATATCCTAGGGCAGCCTAGGTAGCTAGGCACCCTAGGCCTAACGTAGAAGGTAGGATCGGTCGTCTTTATAGTCCCTTTAGACGCTATAGGGGCTAAATACCGAAAAAAGGCCTTTATATAGTAGGGCTATAAATTTAAGTCGAGGTATATAAGGAATATACTATACGTACGTAGTACTATAGGTTCCTTTCCTTTAGCTATAACCCCTAGACCTACCGGCAGCTTATTAGGTATACCTTTTACCCGGAAAAGCACCTAACTAAGGACTATAACTACCCTAGCTATAAGGCTAGCTAAGACTGCTCTTACTTTAAGGTCTAATACTATAACTATAAAGGAGAGTACCTTATAACTAATAAAGTATAATATAGAGTCTATAAGGGAATAACTAATACCTAATAGCCTTAGCCCCCTTATACCTTTAGGGCCCTTAAAGCCTCCTAGGCCCCTTAGGCCTAACTACGACCTTATTAGTATTATATAATATAATACTAATAGGTAGGAAATAGCTAACCTATTAATCTTAAAGTAAGCCCTAGAAATAAGAGTAGACCTTATCTTATTATAAGAGCCTTACCTTTATAAGATCGATAATAGCTATATCCTTATATAGTATCTAGCCTATAATATTATAACCCTTATCCCTTCTACTAACTTTCTTAAGCTTACTAAAAGGCCTAGGGTTATAGCTTATAAGAGGAAGGAAGCTTAGATAGAAGCTAGCCCTAGCTTTAACCTCTTTTACGATCTTAATATATAGGCTATAAGGGTAGAAGGCGCTAAGCTATTTACCCTTATTAACCTATATAACGAAAAAGAAGTTAAAGGGGCCTTAGCTAGCTAAGGCTAGTAAGGGCCCCTTATAATAGAAAGGCTACTACTAATAGCCTAGCTCCTATAATAGCCCTTCCTACTAGTAAGGGACTTTAACCTATACTACCCTTATTAGAACCTTTCTATAAAACCCTCTAAGGCCTATAAAGTAAAAGCCCTTATTAGCTAGCTCGACCGTGTAACGACCGGTGTTATTCCTAAGGGATAAACCTATCGAGGGGTTTATATTAGCAGATATAACAGGGCGTGGTCTAAGCAATAATAAGTATGTTACGTTGGTGATAAGTCGGAGGTCGTAGACCGTAGACTGTAACTAGGTGATCAGAATTAGAGATAGAATCGTAATAAAGATCTATATTAAAAGCTAGAGAGCTATCTGTCTAAAGGAGTGAAAGTAGGTGGCTATATATACCCGTAGAGACTGTCCTTGGATTATAGGCCTGGCTATGATCCCTAACGTTGGATCGTATAGAGCGCAGTGATCCTGTTGATCCTAGATTACTTAGATCTCTGCGATCCCCTCGATCCTATATCCGTTAGATGGTCGTGCCGACTATTTATCCGTTAGACCGTGTCACGTGCTTAACGCGGTCGACCGTTAGCGGCCTAGTGGCCGTGGTTGTAACACGATGTCTCCCCTCCTTTTAGTCTTGTCCGCAAGACCTGCTGCAGCTGCCTTAGCCGCCGTGTATAAATATACCCTTGTCGCGTCGTGCGTAAGTGTGTCGTTCCTTGTTTCTTTATCTTTTCGGGATGTGCTGCTGATAGTATGTCTAGTCGTGTACTAAAAAATCGTTCCCGAAAAGCCTCCGAGCGCGCTGCCTTTGCCGAATACATCGACTTAAGTAGAGATCCTGCCGATATGCCGTGCACTCGATGTTTTAAGGCGAAGAAGACGAATTGTCGGATGGCCGAAAATTCTTCGCGCTGCAATAATTGTGTTGCTAGTGGTCGTCCCCATTGTGATGGTGTTTTAGTGGCCTCTTCTTATGAGTGTCTTCTGATTCTTTCTGCGTATAGTGGCTGACGTATTTCTTCTAGTGACTAAATTGTTAGCGGAGCAGCGTAGGCTGCATTCTAAAGAGGAGGAAGCTGGGGAAGCCTTGTTGGAGCTTTAGGCATAGCTTGCGAACCTTTAGTCGCAAATGTCTGTCGCCGTTATTCGTTTGGCTCGTATCCGGAAGATTCGAAATCGTGCGAAGGAAAAGAGTTCTAAGTTATTTCGTCGTAGTATCTAAGAAGTAGATGCCGAGGATGGCGTTTTGCCTGCGCTCGATGCGCATAAGCATTAGGTGGCAAATGATTTGCAATCGTTGGGCGTTCTTAACGAGGCGAATTAGTCCTCGTTCGGTATTAGCGAGGAGTTTGCGGATCTTGGTCCTTTGATCCCTCCTAAACCTTCTAGTGAAATTGTCGAAGTAGAGAACCGTAGTGGGTTAAGTGCTTAAGTGGTTCCTAGGTATTTTCCTCTAGTCCGTATCCCTTCCACTTAATAAGGTATTCTTATTGCTAACCTTGTTTTCTTATGTCTAGTATATATTCTGCTTCGTATTCTTAATCGTCGTCGACTTCGATTTTGTCCTATGGTTTAGCGTCTCGTGGTGCTGGTTCTAATAACGAGATATAAAATATTAGGTGTATCCGTATTATTATTAGTAGCGAAAGTTTATAGTTGATTTTTAAAATGGTTTTCTTAACCTTAAACGGTCTAAGTTTCTTAAAATCTAATTTGTTGCTTGGTCGTTTTATTTTAATGTTTCGTTGTACGAGGTAGACTATGTCTCCCTCTCGAAAGATTAGTCCCTGTAATCTTTTCCGGTTATAGTGAGTAGACATTCGTTCTCTAACGAATTAAAGTTCTTATTGTATTTCTTTATGCAATTTTCGTAGCTAATCTGCTTATAGTATCGCTCGTTCCGCTTATAGTCCTTATCGAGTGACCTTAAATGCTTCTAGGTTGTATCCGTAATTGGCGTATGCTAGTAAGAGCTTGGTTGTTTCCGTGACTAAGCTGTTATAAGCTAGTTGCGCCGTTAGTAGCTATTTAACCAAATCGTTTTATTCGTAGCTAATGTAGCATCGTAAATATTGTTTAAGCGTTTAGTTAAGTCGTTCCGTTTATCTATCTATTTATAGGTAATAAGCTATGCTAAGCTTAAGTTTCGTCCCTAATTGTGCTATAAGAGCTTGCTAAAACTTGGCTATAAATGTGCTTCCTCTATTAGAGATAATCTCGTTCGGTAGTCCGTGATTGCCAACAATTGTTCGTAGGAATATATATACTAGCTCTTCTATATTGCTTGCTTCTTTATATAGTAAAAAATACCCGTACTTCGTTAGTCTATTAGTAATAACGAATATGCTATCGTACTTAATATTGGTTATAGGTTTTTTCGACGGTAGTAGCTTTATAATATAGTCGAAAGCTATCGAATCCTATGGTTTCTCTAGTACTAGTAGCGGTTGCAATTCTCCGTATAGTTTATATCGTTTAGCTTTACTTCGTGCGCAAAGTTCATATTCTTTAATGACTTGTCGTACTGCTTCCTTAAGCTATAGGAAGTTATATTATCGTCTAATCCGTTCTATTATTCTTCGGATTCCCTAATATCCATATATTGGATGTTCGTATATATCTTATATGACTTTATCTCGTAATTCTAGTAGTATCTAGATTTTGTTTTTATATATTGGAACTTCTAAATGTCCTATATCGTATCCGTTCGGTGCTTCGTGTTCTTTTATCTATTTTAGGATCTTCTAGTAAGTCGAGTCGTCGGGTTGTACTTTAAATATTATGTTCAGCTATCGTTGCTAGTAGTTCCCGTTTTCGTTGATTTCTAGGAGCTATCCTTTCGCTATAGGTGCTCCTATATCGTAGTTACTTCGTCGACTAAGGGCATTAGCTCGACCGTTTTCTATTCCTTTTCTATAGATTATTTCGTAGTCGAATTCTAATAAGTATTCGGCCTATCGGATCTATCGTCCGTTTAACTATTGCGTCGTTGTAAAATATAAGATGTTCTTATAGTCTATGTAGACCTTAACTTTATATTTGCTTCTAAGAAGGTAGTATCGAAATTCCTTAAAAGCTTAAATAATTGCGAGGAATTCTTTGTCGTAGATAGGGTAATTAAGTTCTACGCTATATAGCTTCTTCGAGTAGAATGTAATTAGTCGTAGTCTTCCTTTATTGTCTTTTTATCCGATTTATGCTCCTAGAGTAAAGTCTAATACATCGGTTTCGAGTTCGATTTATCGTTCTAGATCGAAGGTAGTTAAGACTAGTTCTTATATAATCGTAGTCTTAATATATTCGAAAGCTTCGTTAGCTTTATCGTCCTATATAAATTTTTTTTCCTTCTTCGTTAAGTCGTATAGTAGTGCTACAATCTTTCCGAAATCTTTAATAAATCGTCGGTAGTAATTTGCAAATCCTAGGAAACTTTATACGTCCTTAACGTTCTTTAGCGTTAGCTATTCTTTAACTAAGTTAATCTTATCTTATTATATTTATATCTCTCCTAGTAAGATCGTATATCCGAGGAAGTCTACTTCCTATATATAGAACTTGCTTTTCTCTAGTTTAACTAGTAACTTCGCATTCTAAAGTGCGCGGAGTACCTTATAGACGTGTTCCTTATATTCTTCTAGGGTGTCCGAGAAGATTAGGATATTATCTAGGTATACTACTATAAAGATGTCTAAGTGTTCGCGTAGGATATTATTAATCATCCGTTAGAAGGTAGCTAGTGCATTCATAAGTCTAAATAGCATTACTAGATATTCGAATAGTCCGAATTTCGTTCTAAAGGCTGTTATCTATTCGCGTCCCTTTTTTATGCGTATTAAGTTATAGGCGCCTTTAAGGTCGAGGGCTATAAACTATTTTTTGCCGTATAGTCGATCTCGTAGTTCCGATATAAGCGGTAATAGTGTTCGGTCCTTTATTATAATATCGTTTAGGCGTCTATAGTCGATAACTAGTCGTAGCTTGCCGTTTTTCTTTAGAATAAATATAACTAGATAGCCTGCTTCGGATATTAATGTTCGTATATATCCTTTTCGTAGATTCTCGTCGAGGTAGTCGCGTAGCGTTTACAGTTGCTTTTCGTTTAGGTTATAGATTTTATAGAACGTCGGCGTTGTTCTGTCCTTAAGATAAATTTCGTGGTCCTATTAGCTATATTCGGGTAACCCTATCTCGAGTTCTTCTTTAAAGAGTTTATTGTATTTCCGGTATTCCTAGGGGATGTTCCTTATTCTATCTTATAGGCTTTGTTCTTTCTCTTAAGAGCTGGTTTCTCTTAACTCGAGCTCTTTATTAATTTATTTAAGGTCTTTCCTTAGAGTGGCAATAACTCTTCGGATCTTCGTATTATATCCTTTATTCTGTTTATATCGGATGCTAGGTTATATAGCCGTGTTAGTTAGTACGTAGGTCTTATTAGTCGATTTTATTATATCCGCCGGTTCGGTTGCTATTTTCGTTTATATCGCTAAAGCCCGTAATAATTTACTTAAACGGTTATCCCTTTTATCCTATTTAGTAGCTAAATCATCGCAAAATTTTACTTTCTTCTAAATCTACTAGTCCTAGAAACTTACGTCCTTATTCTAACGTAGCTGGCTAGTTTTCTAGTTAATTAGTAGGTTGCTCTCCTATAGCTATAGAAGCCTTAATATAAGGTCGTGTTCTCTAATATCTATAATATCGAAGTTAACTTATTCGTCGTGGCCCTAGATATTAATATCGAGGTGATTAATCTCTATATTAATAATTCCGTTGTTATAGTTAAAGGCCTCTCCTTCGATGTTCGTAAGTTTATATAGATCTATCTTATGTCTCTATATAAGTCGGTAACGATTGACGACTCTAGGTAAAACGTAATTGCCTATCGCGCCGTAGTCTAAAAGTATACGTGCGTGATATCCCGCGATTTATATATCTAATACTATTTGGTCGCTATGGCTTGCCGTTACTATGCATAGGGTCCTTAGATTTTGTTGTGTCGTGCCAGTCTATAGCCCTTTTATAGATAGCGTACCTCGTTTTTTGCCTAGTCCTTATTCGTTTTATTTAGGTATTCTTCTTCGATTTATTGTTAATATCGTTTCTTTATATTTTTATCGCGTGGTGTCGTGTCGGGGCTTAAGAGACTGATTTCTTATAGCTAATCGAAGATTTCTTATTTCTTAACGCTATATTGTTTGCATTATACTGCTTCGTAGTTAATTGCGTACTATACTTCGCAATTCTATTCGTTTTCGTACTAAAGGTCGAGTTTTTATTTAGCGTCTTTCTGTTTTTTTGCGTAGTATTTCCGTGTTAATTCTTCCTTAGTCGAATGCGGCTTATAGCCTTCGTATGTATTGCTAATAATCTTTTAGTGCACCGTTATATCGTTTATGCTATGCTTATGCTTTTTCGTGTTTATAAACTCTATAGTTTAGGTATATATATTCGTTATAATCTTCTTTATCGCATTTAATTTATTGCGTAAGTCTTTAGAAGATTAATAGTTCGGATGCCTTAGAGCGAGTAGCGTTATGCTATTCTTCTATTTTAGCGTGTTTATAGATTTTATATGTCTCCGAAAGACATCTCGTTAATAAACCGTAATCATCACGGCATTCGAGTAGCGTGCCGTAGTCGGGTTCTAATAATATAACTTGGTCGTTTAGGTAGCGTTAATCGATTTTCTAGTAGTCTAGTTCTATGCTTAGGTAGGGTTTCGAAAGTACTTGTCCTTCGAACCTAACCGGGAAGGCGTCGTATCGTGCCTTTATCTAGAAGTGTGTTATACAATCTAGGTAGACGTATAATATCTATGAAATATACTTATAGTGCTTATAAGTAAGTAGTATATGTAGATCGTCTCTAAATTCTCCTCGTAGTTGCTATTCTCATTATAGAGCTATAAAGGTATCGACTACGGCGATAGCTATAGCGTAGTCTCCTCCGCGTAGTGCCGGTTAATATCGAATTAATATAGCTTATTGGTTTTCCGTGAGAATTTAAGGTGTTTATTAGGTTCTAATTTTAAGCATTTCTTCGAATTCTTCGAAGTATAGAGCGTGTTCTCTAATCGTGGCTTTTTCCCTTAGTAGCGAGGGTAGTAGTACGAGTTCGTTCTCGTCTTCCGTTTCTCCGGGTGTTTCTTATTCTTTAGAGCTTATATCGTCAACACTTCGTTGTTCCTCCTCGGGTTATTGTCTAAGTTTCGTGAGCATAAGGGCTACGTCCGTATCTTCTTTATTATATTATTTATAGACTGCCCGTCGTTGTTGTCGATTTTTATTTCGTATGTCTTCCTAGAATCGTTTGCCGTTCTTCTTAATCTAGTCTCGAGAGACTCCTTTAGGATAGGGGTGTTCTAGTTCTGCGAATTTGACTTATTTCTATGTTTTTAGATCCCTTCGTTGCATCATTGCAAGGGTTTTCTTTAGTGGCTTTAGGAACTATCCGGTACCGTTCTTATCGCTTAGGTATACCGTATATTCGTCGTCGTAGCATATAGTCTAACTAAGGAGTTTATACTTTAGTTCCTATCTATTAGTAGCGTTTAGGTGTTTCTTACCTTCTAAGGCTAGTGCCTAGTGGGTTTTCTTCTCCTTACGAGGTTGTCTGTATTCTTTAGAGTAATGTCTAAGTTTCCCGTAGTTAAAACACTTTCCTTTGCTTTTCTATGTTGCATCTAGATCTATCCTGCCTAGGTTAGTTATATGGGCGTAGGCAATAGGAGTTTCGCGCTTCTTTTTATAGTTAGCGCGTCGGTTAAAGTTGTTCCTATAGGAAGGGTTCTAGTTTCCTCTTCCTTGTTTCTTTTCTTAGCGTCGCGCGTACTATCTATCGTCGATTCGTACTACTATAGCAATATAGTCCGAGAGGTTATTAGGTCGATTTTCCTTATAGAGCTCGTCCTTAACTTCTTCTTTAAGCCCGTCGTAGAATCGTAATATAAGAGGTTCGTCGTCTTAATTAAGCTTTAAGGTAACTTAACGGAACTTCGTAGTATAATCCGATGCTAAGATCCTTTATTGGATTTCTCGAAGTTTTTGTTCGGCTTCTCGTTCCTCGTCGGTTATTCCGAATACCTTCGTAATAGCTTCTTCGAATCCTTAGAAACTAGCAAAGACTTCGTCTATCTCGTTATCTCGTCGCGCTAGTTGGTTGTCGAGAAAATCCCTTATAATAGGTCTAAACTAGGCGAGTGCCATTCTAGATAAACAATTTCCTACGTAGAGTACCTTTTCGACTAGGTCCGAGAGTTTGGTAGGGTAAAACCGGTGGTAGGCCTTAAGTTGGGTGAGAAAGTCTCGAAGCGTGCTATAAGTACCGTCGAATGGTCCTAGCTGTTTTGGTTTAACTGCTTCTCCGAGGTCCCTAACTTATCCGTTGCCTCCTCCGTTCCTAAGTAACTATACCTTATGTCGAAGGGTGATGATCTCGCGCATTATGTCCTAAGGCGACATGGTGGCTCTAGAGTTGGTTGATCTAGCTTGCTATGCAGGCATGTTGATAGTTGCGATATTGCTTAGAGTAACGCGGTATTGCACTAAATAAGAGCTTTTAACGTATAACGACCGGTGTTATTCCTAAGGGATAAACCTATCTAGGGGTTTATGTTAGCAGATATAATAGGGCGTGGTCTAAGCAATGATAAGTATATTACGTTGGTGATAAGTCGGAGGTCGTAGACCGTAGACTATAACTAGGTGATTAGAATTAGAGATAGAATCGTAATAAAGATCTATATTAAAAGCTAGAGAGCTATCTGTCTAAAGGAGTGAAAGTAGGTGGCTATATATACCCGTAGAGACTGTCCTTAGATTATAGGCCTGGCTATAATCCCTAACGTTGGATCGTATGGAGCGTAGTGATCCTGTTGATCCTGGATTACTTAGATCTCTGCGATCCCCTCGATCCTATATCCGTTGGATGGTCGTGCCGACTATTTATCTGTTAGACCGTGTCACGTGCTTGACGCGGTCGACCGTTAGCGGCCTAGTAGCCGTGGTCGTAACAGACCGCTATAAAGCTTCCTTACTAACGGATCTTAAGGTAGCTATAAAGGGCACTTATTAAAGGAAAGGCTTAAAAGGGACCTTAGTTATAGACCTTACTTTCTATAGCCCCTTTAAATAGCTAACCTAAGCTAACTTCCGCTTCCTAGAGGCTACGGGCTTAGATTATAGGCCTATAGCCTTTAAAGCTAGCTTAAGGGGCCCTAATAGGCTACTACTAGCTAGGCCTACTACCTATAATTATAGGAAAGTAAACTAAAAGGTATTCTTAGAATACCTAGCTAAGAAGGAATAGGACCTCCTTATAGCTATAGAGAGGGCTATAAAAAGAGATAACTTAAAAGGGATAGCTTCCCTTTTAATAAGAACCCTTATAGAGGCCTCGAACGTAGCGATACCGAAAAAGAGGCCCTATAAGGGACCTAAGCCTTAGTAGACTAACGAGCTAATATACCTTTAGAAAGCCCTAAGCCGAGCCTAACAAGCTTATAGGCTAGCCTAGGATAAAGAGAGCTAAAAGAGCTTTATAGAGGCCCGAAATAGCTTTAAGTATACTATTAAGGCTATTAAAAAGTAATACTAAGAGAGCTTCTTAATAAAAGTAGTAGGAAAGGACGTCTTTATAGCCTTTTCCTATACTAAGGCTAGAGCTAACCCTACCCTTCTTAGTATCTTATATATAAAAGAAGGGATAGAGGTAAAAGCTAATACCTTTATAGAAAAATACTAGGCCTTCTTAATAACCCTTTTTCTATCCCTAGACCCTAGCCCTAACCCTCCCCTTAGCCCCCCCTAAAGCCTAGAAAAAGAAGAGCCCTTATGCTATATAGGTAGTAAGGGCACGGTTAAGTAGGACTAGCTAGAGCTAAAGGACCCTAAGATTAGGAGGGCTATTTTTAGCTCTTTTAATAAGAAAGCCCTTAGCCCGGACTCCCTTAGCTTCCTCCCTATCTAATACGCGTATAAGGCTATCCCTACGGTCTTTAATAGGGCCTATAAAGCCTTATTTAACTAAGGATACTACCCTAAGGTATAGAAGGAAGCTATAGGAATTATACTCCTAAAGTAAAATAAGTAAGACTATACTATCCCTAAGGCCTATAAGGTTATAAGTCTACTTAACTACTTAGGAAAAGTCCTTAAAAAGCTATACGCTACCTAGCTAAGCTATCTAGCTAATACGGCCGGGCTTTTAAACCCTATATAGCTAGGGGGATAAAAGTAGCGGTTAGCTATAGACACGGCCCTCCTCCTCCTATACTATATCTAAAAGAAGCAGGAGTCTAATAAGAAGGCTATTACTAGTACCCTCTTATTAAATATAAAGGGCGCCTTCGATTTCGTATTAAAGGAATAGCTTATAAGGGTCCTAAAGGAATTAAACCTCCCTAAGGCCCTTATAAGCTAAGTAAACTACTTTCTTACTAAAAGGAAGATCTAACTAGCCTTAAAGGGGTAAGTCTAGCCCCTTATAGACCTAGTAATAGGAGTACCTTAAGGGTCTCTTATTAGCCTTATTTTATTCCTCTTATACGTAAGGGGGATACTAGCGGCTAAGGGATACTAGCTATCTTATATAGATAACTTTAGTATCTTTATAACGTCGACCTTAGCTAAGAAGAACGTTTGGTAGCTAAAAGTAATAACTACTAACCTATTTAAATAAGCTAAAGACTAAGGGGTCTACTTCGACCCCTTAAAGATAGAACTTATCTACTTTAGTAGGTAACGATAGCCTATTTTAAAGGGTATAATAATAGAAGGCTTATTTTTTAAGGTAAAGCCCTTAGTACGCTAGCTAAGGGTCTTCTTTAATTCTAGGCTCCTATTTAAATAATATATCGAGAAGAAGGTAGTATCTATATAAGCTGCCTTTAAAGGACTATCCCGCCTAACCTCTATATAAAAAGGCCTATTATTTAGAGCCTTTAGATAGCTCTACTAGGCCTACGTAACCTCTATAGTAAACTATGGGGCCTAACTTTAATATAAGGGGCCTAAGACCCTTAAGAACCTTATAAAGCCTTTTTAAAGGCTATAAAACTAAGCTCTTTTAAAGGTTTTAAGGGCGTTTAAAGGATCCCCTATTAAGGCCTTAGAAGCTAAAGCGGCCCTACTACTACTAAAGGTATAATTTAAAAGGGTATACCTCTCCTATACCCTCTAGACCCTATACTTCTTACTTAGTTACCTTATAAGGTAGGCTTACGACCTAGCTATATAGGATAACCTCGCTAACTTAGGCTCTAACCTAGGGGCCTTAAGCTATATTAGGCTATATATATAGCTCTTCTACCTCCTTAAAGGCCTAGTAGCCCTTATAGGACCTAACTATAACTTAGAAAGAAGGAAAGCTAGCTAGGAGCTATTATAGGCCCTAGAGCCTAAGGCCTTTATTATAATAATAAAGGCCCTTAAGCCCTTAGCTAAGAAGTAAAACTAACGCCTCTTAGCTAGCCTAGCTAGCCTAAAAGACTTTAGGTTACGGCCCCTAGCCTTCTATACTAACGGCTTTAAGGGGTGCTTTAAGGGGTCCCCTATAGAGACTAACGCTTACTACTTCTATAAAATAAGCCTAGAAAATAGGCCTATTAAGGCATACTACGAGAACCTAGGGCCCTCGATCGAAGTAGTTAACGTAGAGCTATTCGCGATACTAAGGGTCTTAAAGGACCTAGCTAAGAGGCCTCGGCCCTTAAAGCTTAGCCCTCTTAACCCCCTTATAGATACTTATATCTTTATAGATAGCTAAGCTACTATAAAGAAGGTTATAGGTTTCTTAGACCTAGCTATATATATTAAAAGGCTCCTACTTAGCTTAGAAGCTTTTTATAATATATAGCTATACTAGTGCCCTAGCTACCTAGGGATCTTTAGTAACGAGCTAGCCGACTAACTAGCTAAAAGAAGCTTAAGGGCCCTTACCTAAGGGACCCCCTTAGTCTTTATTAGCTACCTATAAAGAAAGGTCTAGTAAGCTACTAAGGACTATTAAAAGGGACTCTAGGCTACTAAGGCGGCTAAAGGCCCTAGGGCTAAGGGCCTAGGCAAGCACTATATATCTATTTAAAAGACCCCCTGCCTAGCCCTTAGCCTAGAAAAGGACCTTATAGGGAGGCCTAGGCCGACCCTCTTAGCCTTCTACTAGCTCCTCTTTAAGGCCGGCTTCTTATTTTCCTTCTTAAAAAGGACTAATAAGGTAGACCGAGACGACTACCGCTATAGCTAAGGAAGGTATATAGCTAAGCACCTTATCCTAAGGTGCCCGAACTATAGGAGGGAAAGAGAGGTCCTTTACCGGACCTCTAAGAGATAGAAGGAGGCCCTTAGCTTACCTATTCTCTATAGCTTTAAGGAAGGAAGGGAAGCCCTTTTAACCTTCTTAGCTAAAATAGAGATAGGGATAGCTAAGTAGCTCGAAAAGGAGTAACCTAGGGGCCCTAGGGCCTATAAGGGGGAAAATCACCGCGTAGGAGAAACTAAACTAACCTTTCCTTTATTATTACCTTTATAGCTACCCTTTCCTTAATTAGTTATAAGCCCCTAGGCTCTATAGCTAGCTAGGACTACTAATAGGGGCCTAGGCCCCTACTAGCCTCGCTATAGCCCTAGAGGCTATATATAAGTAATAATATAAAAAGAAATACCTAGCTAGCTTATATATATATATATAAAATCCGGCCTTTTATATATAACTATATAGCTTAAGCTATAGCTTAAGCTTATAACTTATAATAGTTAAAGACTCTTATATAAGGGCCTTTATTATTATAATAAAGGCCTTAACCTTTAAAGCCTATAAAGGCTCTTAGCTAGCTTTCTTTTTTTCTTAGTAATAATTAAGTCTTATAATAGCTACTAGGCCTTTAAGAAGGTAAAGGAGCTATATAAAGGGCCTAATATAGCTTAAGGCTCTTAGGTTAAAGCTTAAGTTAGTAAGGATATCTTATATAGCTAGGTTATACGCTTACTTTATAAGGTAACTAAGTAAGAAGTAAAAGGTTTAAAGGGTATAAGAGAGGTATACCCTTTTAAATTATACCTTTAATAGCGGTAGTACTACTTTAGCTTCTAAGGCCTTTATAAGGGATCCTTTAAAGGCCTTTAAGACCTTTAAAAGATCTTAGTTTTAAAGCCTTTAAAAGGGTTTTATAAGGCTCTTAAGGGTCGTAGGCCCTTAATACTAAGGCTAGGCCTTATAGTATATTATAAAGGTTATATAGACCTAATAGAGCTACTTAAAAGCTTTAAATAATAAGCTTCTTTATATAGATACTAAGTAAGATAGTCCTTTAAGGTAGTATATATAAAAGCTACCTTCTTTTTAATATTTTATTTAAATAGTAGCTTAGAGTTAAAGAAAACTCTTAGCTACTATAGTATATACTTCTCTTTAAAAAATAAGACTCTTACTATTATACCCTTTAAAATAAGCTGCCTTTACTTATTAAAGTAAATAAGTTTTATCTTAAAAGGGTTAAAATAAACCCCTTACTCCTTAGCTTATTTAAATAAGTTAGTAGCTATAGCTTTAAGCTATTAAATATTCTTCTTAGCTAAGGTTAACGTTATAAAGATACTAAAGTTATCTATATAAGATATTTAATACTTTTTAGTTACTAGTATCCCCTTTATATATAAAAGGAATAAAATAAAGCTAATAAGAGACCTTTAAGGTACCCTTATTATTATAAGTAGGTAGAGGCGTATATATAGGTGCCGCTTATAGGATAATATTAATAAGCTATATAGAGCTCTTTTATACGCGGCTAGCCCGCCCTTATATATATAGGATCTAGCCCTTTATATATAACTATACGGCTTAGGCTATAGCTAAAGCCTATTACTTATAATAGTTAAAGACTTTTATATAATGCCCTCCCTTAAGCGCGGTATAGCACGGCCTTATTAATAGCTCCTATATAATTAGGCCTATACCGCGGGCTCTTCCTTACCCTTTCCCGTTAATAGGGCCGGCCTTACTAGCCTTATTATCCCCGCGCCTATTTACTTAAGCGGTTAAGACCTAGCTTTATACTTATTAGCTAGCTAGCCGTTTAAATAAGGGCGTAACTTATTATATACGCCCTTAGGTAGCCGGCGGCTAGTCTAGACCTATATAAGCCTTAGGTTGCCCGTCCCCTTTACCTTAGGCAGTATCCTTTACTAAGGGGTATATAAAGCGGCATCCCCCTTTTCCCCCTTCCTTTCCTTTTCTCCTTTCTTTAACTATAGTAATAGTATTAATAAGTAAGTTCTACTTTACCTAGGGTATTAGTCTATTCCTAGCTATATAAGCCGCTCTATTAACGTATACTTATAGTAGTAATAGTAGTAGTAATAATAGCCTTAATAATAATAATAACTCTAACTAGTAAGTTCCGCGCCTTATAGAGTAGGAGGCTATATTCCGTTATACTAACTTCCGCGATAGATATATCTACCTCTCTATCTCTTACCTCCTCTTTCTTAGAGTATATAAAGTTATTTATCGACGCCGTGCTAGCCGCGGCCGACGATAACTCCGCTACTACCGCCGCTCTTACCCGCGCCGCTACTACCGCTCTTACCGCCGCCGCCGCTGCCTTTACTACGCTATTCGCTCTTATATTGCCCCTTAAGGTAACGACGCCGTCCCCGCTACTACCTATAACGCCTAGCCCCTTAGCCCCTACCTCTATCTCCGCTACCCCTATAAGTCTATAGTTAGGTAAGCGTAATAGACGTTATCCGCTAACCTCCTATAGTATAAGCGCTAAGTATAGGCCGGCGCCGCCCGCTCGGCCCTCTATATACGTTATACGTTATAGGAGCTCGACTACTCCGACTAGGCCGGGCGCCGCCGCGGCGGTAGCTACTATTAGTACGCGCGCGCCGGCCGCGCCTATAAGGCGGCGCCTCCTATCCTACTCGCTACGGCGTTAGCTTAGAAGGCCGGCTTATATAGGTAGGCGTAAGGGGCTACTAAGAAGCGCCTTACCGCCGCCGCCGCCGCCTACTATAACCTCCGCGCCCTTAAGCGATAGGGCCTTATACTTAAATAAGTCCTTACTCTTCCGCTCCTTTATTTCCGCCTTTAATATACCCGGCGCTAGGGATACTACCTCCGTCGCCCTATCGGCGGTCCCCTTAGCCGTGCCCGCCTCTACTACCGCCGCTACCCTTACTACCGCCGCTAGCCGCCGCCCCTTTACCCTTAGAGCCGCCGCTACCGCTAACTAGCTTATAGGCTTAAAAGGGCCGCCTTAGCGCCTTAAAGACTGCTACCGCCGCTAATAAGAAAGAGGAGGCCGATAAAGATAACGATAATAAAGATAATAATAATAATTATAATAAGGAATAAGCCTAGGTAGTCTAAAAGCTCCGCTTTATAATAAATACTATTTTTATCTCTACCTATACTATTACGCTTATATTACCTATATTATTATAACTACCCCCTTTACTTTACTTACTTTATAGTCTTAACTTAAGCCGCTATTAATAGTCTATTAGTCTATTATTCTTATCTATTAGTTTATATAGGGCCTTAAACTTATCGAGGGCTATAGCTCTTATAAACTTATATATAGGTTCCTATATAAGGTCGAGGTACCCGCGCTACTTAATAAGAACCTCCTAGCGTTTCCCTTAGCCTACCTTCTTTTAGTATATAGTTTATATTTCTTTAACCTTAAATTTATTATCCCCTTCTACCTTAAATATAGGCAGTTAAGGGTCTACTACTTTTTATTTAGGTAGCGGGTTAAAGGAGGCTTAGTAAAGGAGGTTAACGTTAACCTTATTATAGACCCCTATTAAAAGACTATTAAGCTTAACTACCTATAAGCTAACGACCCTTTATATTATAAACTTTATATATAGCTAGTCTAACTTCTTCTTTAATCGCGCTAACTTATAGTTATAGAGGTCGAGCTATACTTTATCTCTTACTATAAACCTATCTACTAGCGCCTTAGTTTTATTAGTATATTACTCTTAATCTTATACTATAGCGGCTATTATAGATTAATAGTATTTTATAGTTTCTTATAGCTTCTATATAAACGCGGAAGCGCGGCTCTCTAGTAATATACTATTATACTACTCCGCTACTATATCCGCGGTAAATAAGATTAGGGAGGGTAGCTTAAAGCTATATATTATAAAGAAGGGGGCTATCTTAATAAAGGTTTATAGTTTACTATTTAGCGCGAGCTAAGTAGTAGGGAGCTAGTAGTCTTAGTCCGCTTAGTTATAAGCTATAACTACTTATAGGTATACTTATACTTCTTAGTTAACCCTCTTAGGTCCCCTATCGGTCTATAGGTAGTAAGCTATATTAAGTAGCTATATAATCTAGAGTAGCTAGTATAAGTACTATTAAAAGCGGCTAGTTTAGTTCGACCCTCTATCGCTTATAATAAAGGCTAGCTAGCTATATAAGTAGGCCTAGTACTAAAAGAAGCGCTCTATATAGGCTTTTATATCTATAGATAGTATTAGCTTTAGTACTATTAATTTACTAAGTCGGTCTTTAATTACCTATATATAGTAGTTGCCGCCCTCTATAAGTAGGAGGTCTATTATAAAGTCTATCTATATATATATATAGAACTAGTCTAGTATTAAAAGCTACTTTAATAGCCCCTTAAGCTATACCCTTTAGATCTTTATATAGCTATAGATATTATAGTTATAGAGGAAGTAATAAATATAATACTATAGGAGGGGCTAGTAAAAGTCCCTTATAAGGCCTACTACTATACCTTATCTACCTAAGTAACCTATAACGCTAGAGTTATAGATAAGTTAAACTAGCCTCCCTTAGAGCTTATTTTATTTATCTAGCTCTAGCGGTCCCTCCTTCTCCTTAGCTTCTATAATATATAGTGCGCCCGGTACCTATAGTCTCCCCCGCTAGCGTAGATGCCCCCGTAGGTTAATATAGTAGTCGGCTACCTATACCTTTAGCTTTAGCTTTAGATTTAAGTATCGAGCGCCGGACTTAATAGCGCGGCGTACGCCCTTATAAGTACGGTCTAGAGCCGTTATCCTATCTTATAAGCGTTAAAGGGCCTTATCTTAGAATACTCTTACTACGCGCGCCCTTAGGCCGGTCTATCCCTCCTCGCTAGGCCGAGGTAAGGGTATAAGGGGAAGCTTATTTACTAGCACCGCGCTTTCCTTTATTATAGAAGCTCTTATATAAGTCCGGAGTACTTCTTATAAGATAAGCTATAGATCCTAGGCCTTAATATCCGCCCTTATTAGCTAGTCTTAATCCCTCTAAGAAAGCGCGTCTAGGACTATAGAGTCCTACTTAAGGCGGTACTTAATCGAGAAGTTAAAGCGTAAAAGATACTCCGCTTAGCGGGCTTACCGCTCTAAGAGGTACTAGTAAGTTATAAAGTACTTAAGGTTCCTATAGTCTATAAGAACCTTAAAGCACTTATAGCTTTAGAGCTCCGCTTACTATTACTTAAGGTAGCTAATAATCGCTAGTATCTCTTTATTATAAATAGCGTAATTTTGCTTTACTAGGGTTAGCTTATAGGAGTAGAATACTATTAGTTACTTCCGCCTATCTACCTCTTAAGAGAGCGTTCCTCTAAGTACCTAGCCGCTATAGTCTACTTTAACTAACGTAGACCGGTTAAAGTCCTACTAAAGTAGTACTAAGGCTTAAAAGAATAGGTCCTTAAGCGTATAGAACGCTCCTTCCTATATAGGCCCTTAGTAAAAGGCAGTCTACTTCCTAGTAATCTTATTTAAGGGTATTATAATATAAGAGAAGCCCTTAATAAATATCCTATAATAGTTCGCGAACCTAAGGAAGCTCTATACGCCTATCTATAGAGTTAGGGGAGCTTAGTCCTAAATTACCTAGATCTTTATAGGATCCGCTTATATACCTACGCTTATATAAATAATAAAGCCTAAGTACTTAACCCTCTTAACCTTAAATTTATACTTATCTAGGTTAAGGTAGAGCTTATAAAGTTAAAGGCGCTTTAAGACCCTCTATACTTTCTATATATAGTCCTTATAAGAGCCGCTTATATAGATAAGGATATTATCTATATATATAAAGGCGAACTTATTAAGGAAGTCCTAAAGTATATTATTAATATAACGCTAAAAGGTAGTAGGCGCTCCTAAGAGGCTAAAGGGTATTATAAGCTACTTAAATAAGCTATAGCGCGTATAAAACGCTGTCTTTTACTTATTACCCTCTAAGATCTATACCTTATAAAACGCCTATTTTATATCTAGCTTCGTAAACTACTTCGCCTTTAAGAGGTTATAGAGCGTATCTAAGATTAAGGGTAAGGGGTAGCGGTCCGGCCTTATAATTACGTTTAGAGCCCTATAGTTATAGTAAAACTATATCCCGCCCCTTAGTTTATATATAAATAGGACTAGCGCTCTTACTTCGAAGCTACTTACTTAAATAAAACCTTTATTTAAGAGGTCCCTTAGCGTCTTTTTAAGTACTAGTATCTCCGCGTATAATATACTATATAGCGGTCTAAATAGTATAGGTAGTTCCTATCCCTTCTTATTAGTATAGAGTACGATCCTATAGTCTACCCCTAGCTTATATAGGTTAAGCTTATCCGCTTCCTAAGACTTAAATAGTAGTAGGAGGTCGTAAAAGCACTTTAGTATCTACTACTATAGCTCTAAGGGCGACTTTAGCTTCTTTACTTAAAGGGCCTTATCGATATCCGCTAAGCTAACTATATAGACCGCTATATTAGCCGCTACCTAGCCTTCCTCTTACTTTAACCGTTATATAGTTCTTATAAAGATAGAGGTAAGGACTTCTTATACTAAGTATAAAGCTCGCACGCTTAGTCCTACGCTTATAGAACTATCGTTATAGTAGACCTATTATTATATAGGCCTAAACTATAGCTTCTTTTCGTATAGAACTAAGTATAACTCTATATATAATAACTAGGGTTTCCTAAGTATTAAGGGAAACTCTAGTTAGGGGATTATATAGGCTACGATAAGCTTATAGTAACCGTCGACCTTTATAGCTAGCTATATAATACCCTTAATTACTATACCTTCTATCGCGCTTAAGGCGCCCTTTACTTACCTTAGGGCGATCTTTTCTACTAGCACTTATATCTCTTATATAAGCGCCTCGTTAACTATAGTATAGTACTAGTAGCCCTTATCTATAAGAGCAGCGATAGGTAAGTAGTTATTAACTATAACTTATATTAAAATAAGCTCTTTTTCTATATAGGCGGATAATTCCTCCTTCTCTTTTACTAATACTAGTAATTAAGGCTTTAGAGCCTATCTTTACTCTAAAGCTACTCTTTTTCCTCTAGGCCTATAAGAGCGGAGTCTTCTTCGTCGTTTAAGGTAAGGAGCGGTTCTATCTTTACTACTCGCACTACTATAGGCCGCTTAGTTAAAAGGAAGGGGCATTTTAATATAAAGTATATAGACGCGCTATAACGTAGGCAGCGGCCGTTAGCCTTCCTTTTCCCGATTTCCTTACTTATTACTTACTTCGCCCGCTACTTAAAGAGCGGGATAGTATAAGGGATATTCGATAACGACTTCCTACCGCGTTTAGCTCGGTCTATATAAGTAGCTAATATTAAGGTATCTCTATTAATATCGATAGTTAGCTATTCCTCTTATAAAGGGGCGGTAATCCTATTACCGCTATATAGCGTATACTTACGAAGCTTTTAGAAACGCGGCGTCTACTTATAGCCTTATACTACCTTTATTAACTAGCTTATATACTCGCTATAGTTAGTAGGTATAATTATAAGGATAAGTAGCTCTTATAGGGCTAGCGTAATTAAGTTCTATAACTATATAAGCTTCGCGCTATCTTCTTATACTATAGTTCCCGCCGCTTATAAGAGCGTCTCTTTAAAGTTAAGGAGGAATTCGCTAAAGGTCTACCTATCCCTTTACTTAAGGGTCTATAGCCTATCCTATGCCTTTTCCTACTCCTATACGTTACCGAACGTATATATAAGGTATTAAAAGAAGTCTTATAGGTCGCGTTTATCTCTAAGGCCGCCCTTATCCTAGAATCTAGAGATCCGCTATATCTAAGGCTCCGGTAGTATATAAAAGAGTAAATACTACGCTATATTATAATAGCTATTTAAGCCCTATTTCTCGTCTATTATAAACTTTATCTATAGCTAGCTAAGGAAGAAGTAGAAGGACTTAGGCTTACCGTCCTAAGTTACCTAGGGAAGCAGCTTTTATATTAGTAGTGCCGCCGCTATAACTAGTATTACTAAGGTTATAGGGGTTAACGCTAGTCTTATAGACGGCTCCCTTAGTATAGTAAGAACCTCGTTCTTCTCGCTAGCTATTGCGCTTTTAATCGCTTCTAGGATAGCTACGATACTTCCTATCCGCTTAAGGGGTAGCGGGGTACTCCCTTAAAGGAGCGGTACCCTTTCTAAGGAGATATCTATTAAATCTATTAGTTAATAGCTTATACTATTATAAAGTAGGTAGAGGCATATATATAGGTGCTGCTTATAGGATAATATTAATAAGCTATATAGAGCTCTTCTATATATAGCTAGCCCGCCCCTTTATATATAGGATCTAGCCCTCTATACGTAACTATATACCTTAGGCTATAGCCTAAGCCTATTACCTATAATAGTTAAAGACTCTTATACTTATTACTAGGTCTATAAGTAGCTATACTTACCCTTTAAAAGCTAGTTAGATCTTTTTTTTAGTAAGGAAGTAGTCTACTTAGTATATAAGGGCCTTAAGGAGGTTTAACTCCCTTAAGACTATTATAAGCTATTCCTTTAATATAAAGTTAAAGGCACCCTTTATATTTAATAAGAAGGTACTAGTAATAGCTTTCTTATTAAACTCCTACTTATTTTAGATATATTATAAAAGGAATAATACTATATTTATAGCTAACTACTATTTTTATTCTCTTAGCTATATAAGGTTTAAAAGCCTAGCTATATTAGCTAGATAGCTTAATAAGGTAGTATATAGCGTTTAAAGGACCTTTCTTAAGTAGTTAAGTAGACTTATAACCTTATAAGCTTTAGGGATAATATAGTTTAGCTTATTTTACTTAAGAAGAATAATTTATATAGCTTCCTTTTATACCTTAAGGTAGTATCCTTAGTTAAATAAGGCTTTATAGGCCCTATTAAAGGCTATAAGGATAGCTTTATAAGTATATTAAATAAGGAGGAAGCTAAGGGAGTTTTAGCTAAGGTCTTTCTTATTAATAGAGCTAAAAATAGCCCTCTTAATCTTAAGGTCCTTAAGCTCTAGCTAGTCTTACTTAGCTATACCCTTACTACTTATATAGCTTAAAAGCTTTTCTTTTTTTAAGCTTTAAAAGGGGCTAAGGGCTAAGGTCTAATATTAAAAAAAGGGTTATTAAGAAAGCCTTAAATCTTTCTATAAAAGTATTAGCGATTACCTTTATCCCTTTTATTATATAAAAGATACTAAAAAGGGTAGGGTTAGCTTTAGCCTTAATATAAAAAAAGCCTATAAAAATATCCTTTCTTATTACTTTTATTAAGAAGCTCTCTTAGTATTACTTTTTAGTAGCCTTAATATTATACTTAAAGCTATTTTAGGCCTTTATAAAGCTCTTTTAGCTCTCCTTATCCTAGGCTAGCTTATAAGCCTATTAAGCTAAGCTTAGGGCTTTTTAAAGGGCGGTTAGCTTAACTATCTACTAAAGCTTAGATCCCTTATAAAGCCTCTTTTTTAGTATTATTATATTTAAGGCCTTTATAAAGGTTATTATTAAAAGGGAAGCTATCTCTTTTAAGTCGTTTTTTATAGCCCTTTTTATAGCTATAAGGAGGTCTTATTCCTTCTTAGCTAGGTATTTTAAAAAGATCTTTTAGTTTACTTTCCTAGACTTTTAGGTAGTAGGCCTAGCTAGTAAGGGCTTATTAAGGCCCCTTAAGCTAGTATTAAAAGCTATAGGCTTATAGTTTAAGCCTATAGCCTTTAAGAAGTAAAAGGTAGCTTAGGTTAGCTATTTAAAAGAGCTATAAAAAGTAAGGTCTATAACTAAGGCCCCTTTTAAGTCTTTCCTTTAAGAAGTACCTTTTATAGCTACCTTAAGGTCTATTAAAAAGGAAGCCTTATAGTAGTTAAGCTAGCTAATAAGGGCTTTTACTTTATAGGCCTAAAAGGGTTTTATAAAAGGGTTTAATAAAGGTAGTATAAGTTAAAGTCCCTTACTAATAAGAAGGGCTACTATAAGAGTTAAGCTATTAATAATAGCCTTTTTATTATAAGGGGCCCTTACTAGCCTTAGCTAGCTAGGGCCCTTTTAACCTCTCTTTTATTATATAGGTTAATAAAGGTAAATAGTTTAGTAACTTTTACCTTTATAGCTTATATATTACAGTTATAAAAGATATTAAAGCTAAGGCTAGCTTTTATCTAAGCTTCTTTCTTTTTATAAGCTATAATCCTAGGCCTCTTAGCGAGCTTAAGAAAGTTAGTAAAAGGGATAAGGGTTATAATATTATAGGCTAGATACTATATAGGGATATAGCTATTATTAATCTTATAAAAGTAAGGCTCTTATAATAAGATAAGGTCCGCTTTTATTTCTAGGGCTTACTTTAGGATTAATAAGTTAGATATTTCCTACTTATTAGTATTATACTATATAATACTAATAGGATTATAGTTAGGCCTAAGGGGCTTAAAAGGCCTTAAAGGCCCTATAAGTATAAGGGGGATAAGGCTATTAAGTATTAGTTATTCTCTTATAGACTTTATATTATACCTTATTAGTTATAAGGTGCTCTCTCTTATAGTTATAGTATTAAACCTTAAAGTCAGAGTAGCCTTAGCTAGCCTTATAGCTAAGGTAGTTATAGTCCTTAGTTAAGTGCTTTTCTAAGTAAAAGGTATACTTAATAGGCTATTAGTAGGTTTAATAGTTATAGATAAAAGAAAGGTACCTATAATACTATATATATAATATATATTTCTTATAAGCCTTAACTTGAATTTATAGACCTATTATATAAAGGCTTTCTTTTTAGTATTTAGCCCCTATAGACTTTAAAGGGACTATAAAGATAATAGATCCTACCTTCTATATTAAGCCTAGGGTGCCTAGCTACCTAAGCTACCTTAAGATATTAATTATACTAAAGGTTTTAGCTTTTATAGTAAAGATATTAAGGATAAGAGTCTTTAAGAGGTTAAGAACGCTTTAAGCTACTAGCTTAGTCTAGCTAATAAGAAGGTCGGCTAATTTAATAGGTAGCTCCTTAAGGTATAGGGACTACTTATCCCGCTACTTTAAAAGCTTCTTTACTATATAAGGGGCCTTTATTATTATAACTATATTACTTTTATTTAAAGTTATTAGAGCTAATATAGCTAGTTCCCTTATAGCTTTATTAAGCTTATTATAATAAGTAATAAGGCTAATAGTTAGCGTTAAAGATCCCTTTTTTAGCTTTAAGATAAGTTAAAAGTCTTTTCTTATATTCCTCTTAGCTAGGGCCTAAGGCGTATTTATTTTAGTAACCTTAGCTTACGAGCTTACTTTAAGGTTTTCCTAGGTAGCCTTAGGCTACTAGGCGGCCTTAGGCTAGTATAAGGGCTATTATAGGAGCTATTAGTAGTCTAGGGTCCTTATAGCTACCTTCTTAAGCCCTTTTATAAAGGTCTTATAAAAGGGTTTAATTTTTTAGGCTTTCTTAAGGGCCTAGAGGGCCTACTAAAAAAAGCCCTAAGCTTAGTCCCTAAGGAAGGAGTGCTAGGGCCGGGGCTAGGTCTACTATAAGTATTAAAATATAGGTTAGATAGGTATAGGGCTAATAGGGCTACTAAGGGTAGCTTTCTTTTACCCTTTTACTTACTTTAAGGGCTAGTTAAGCTAAATATAGCTAGCCTAAAGTAGGGCTAGGCTAAGCTTAAAGAGGCTAGTCTTTAATATAGGCTAGGTTAGCTTATATTATTATAAGGTAGGTAGAGGGATATACTATAAGTGCCTTCTCTTATATTCTAATAATAAATTATATAGGATCTAACTATACGCCGCGCCTATTACTATTAAATATATATTTATATATATAGCCTACCTTACCTTATAATACTATTAGCTAAGGTCTAAGCTAATACTTAAACCTATACTAAGGGTAAATACCTTTATAGTAATATAATACGCGCTATTATTATTTAATAAAGTAGTAAGATCTATAATTATTATAATAGTAGTAGTTAAAATAAAAGCGATATTTATTAGTAGTAGCGGTTAATTAGCTAGCTTAAGCTTATTATTATTATTAAGATTATACTAGTAACCTATCTAGAGGTATTTAAAACTTCGACGTTAAATAAAAGGGAAAAACTAAAGTACCTAAAGGAAAACCCTCCCCTTTTTTATAGCTAGTCCGCCCTTATATTAAGTCGCGGTTACAATATATAGGAATCTTACGCCGGCTATCTTAGGTATTATTATAGTTAGTTAGAATCGTATTAGCCCCGCTATAAAGTAACCTTAGAAAGTAACTCCTTTATATACGCGGGGTATATAGCGTTAATTAGTAGTATAAGCGTTTTTAGTTAACGGTTAATAGTTAATTATATAATTATCTCTAACCTTATCCTATAACGATATCTTCCTAGGCTCTGCCTTATTTTTCTACTATAAGGCTTAGCGGGCTATTTTTATTAATGCCGGCCTTTAGCCGGGCCGGTAGTTAGGTTATCGCACTAGCTTCGCTCCGTACTTATCGAGTTACTAGTATCGGCCCTAGGTTTTTATTTTCCCGGTCGGGGGGCCCGGACCGGGGTTAGGGGGAGGTCCTAACGAATTCGTCGCTAGGTCTAGGTAGGCGAGGTCCGGGCCGGCCTACTTATAGCGGGGCTAGACTGCTAGTATATTTATAAGCGCTTCTAGAAGCGCTAATTAGCTAATTAATAAGTAGGTTAGCGTAGTCTACTAGTCCGACTAAAAATTAATCGTGCCCTTAGCCGGATTTAAACCGACTCTAGCGTTATAGCTAGTAAGCTTCCTAGGTATATAACTACTATACTACGAGGGTAGCTTAAGCTTAATCTTTAATTCTATAAAGATTACTTCGATATTATCTAAATTATTTATATCTTAAGGAGAAAAAAAAAGGTTATATATAATATAAGTAAAGTATTTAGTTAGGATATTAAATTTAAATAGCTTTATACTTAAACCCCTTTATAAGGTAGATATTAAATACTATTATATAGTAAAGGAGTATTATAGTTATATAATTATAGGAAGCTATATATATTAGCTTATATAAAAAAATTTTTAATACGCTTAATATTATATTATAAAAATAAATCTACCCTTATAGGGCTTATATATTAGTTCTAAAAATAGAAAAATACGTTTTAACTTTAACTTACTTATAGGCTATTATAGCTAGGGGCTTCCGTGCCTAGCTTAGCTACTAATCGCTACTCCCTATTAATATTTAAGGGAGTAGTAATATAGAAAATATCCTTTCTAACTACTCTCTTTATATTTTCGTAGGCTTTATCTCTATTACTAAGAAATCGTAGCTATTTGCTTTACTCTTAAATATATACTCTCGGCGATTTTTGATCTAATCCCCCTCTGCGAATCCAGCTTCTGCCCCTCCTTAGACCCCGATTTTGGTCTGAAAGTAACCACGCCCTTGCCGCTGTGTCGGGCTGACGCTGACACCTCCACTCGGTATCTCTGAAGTGCCGGTATGCGGAGGATTAACCTCTACCTCAACGCCCCTTTCAAGCTCTCCCGGGCTATAGCGCATGCCGACCTCCTGGATGAAATGCGTCGCTGCGCGAACGGATCAGTGCATCGACTATTATCGTAGGGTGTGGTTGCGTGGCTATGGTAAATCGCGGAGCAGGTGGCAGAGCGGCAGTTCACGCGCGGCAGTTCCTATACATTCTGGGGGCAAACGAACGGGGCAGCCAGTGGCGACGCTTCAGGGCCAGAGGCGTCTTTAGGAACAGAGTAGGCATATTTCTCTTGCATCAGATTTTCCCTTCTTGTACCCAGTTGCGAAGCTCCTCAGATGGGAATTCGCCTTGGTGGCCACCGACATTACCACCCAGTTTGGAATCACATGCCCCAATCGCGCATCTGAATGAGACCCTCACCACCCCTTTGAAATTGCTGTCAACCACACGCCGAGACGGTCTGCCGCAACTACATGGGGGGTTGCTATCCACTATGCCACGACTGTCATCAAACGAGTAGAATCCGCGACAGCGACAGCTATAGTAAGGGCGATTTTCATTGCCGTTGGTGTTTTCGGGGTCCGTCACGTCGCGTACTGTCTTTTTGCCGCATTCTGGACAAAGGGGTGGTGCGCTGAAGTAAGGCATTCCTGGACGAGGGTGGTCAGCATGTTTGGGTCAGAGGGCGAGAATTACTGACTTCAGGACGAGAGGTTCGTTTGAGAAGAATCGATCGAAATTTTGCATGCAGAATAGCTGATGCAGCGAAGATAGGGTTTCAGTCACAGATTGGCAGATGAGCTGCGGACTGGAGAAACTGAAAGCAGACCTGGAGGAGATGCTCTACTTTATACGTGTGTCAGTTCTCGCCACTGCTCTTAATCTTGCATCCCACAACACTGCAGGCTCCAGGGTTACAAATCGCGAGAAGCAAATAAGAGTACACGACAAGCTGAGTTGTCCATGTCACCCTCCTTTATGTATCTCACACGAATGGGAACTCTTATAGCCCGCGTGATACGTTGTGAAACTTGTGACGCGGCTGGGAGACGCAGTACGCCATACTAGAAATCCTTGCAACCCCCTTATTCGCTTATCGTGTAAAGGCGGAGGCAGGCTTAGCCTTCCTTATTGGCCGCTCCGCTTTCTTGCCTCCTTGCCGAGAACGCCATCGGTCCCGCAAGCCGCCTTGCAGGTGTCAGAACAACGCATATCAGGAACAATAACACCGTGTATATGTAACTCAGGTGCGCGTATCTGTTTTGCATGGTGAACAGTGGTCACGACGGCTGGGAGCATAGTATATTACGATATTGGGTCGACAAGAGTAAAGACGGAACCAAGTCACAGTATTAGGATTAGTCCCCTACTGTTCGATCTAAATTTTAGAGGCCATAAGATTAAAATGGATTCGAGAGGCCAGAGGCCATAAGAACTACCTAAATCTCTCTTATAAGCATATAGGTTAAGTCTAGAAAGCGCTCTTAAGCCCACCGGATCGTGAGGGAGGTGCCGCTGCCTTAGGTGGGCTCGACAGCGAGGGGCAACGGCGGCTCAGAGGTATAGTATACCTAGACGACAGGAACAGCGGGAAGCAAATGTGGACGCAGCCGACCCACAGCGCCAAGCGCGCACCAGGCAGATAATAAGGCCCTTCTACTCTCCGACTTATATGCCTCGTTTTAAATCTTATAAACTGATTTACGAAAGTCCGTTTCTTAATACCTTTTAGATAGACGCTATAGACCCGTTAAGCGGTTTAATATAATCTCTTAAAATAGCCGGCCTCCCGCCTAATTTTAAGCTCTCTTTTCTTAACTTTTCCCTATTAACTTACCCGCGCGCGTCTTACCTCGTTACCCCTTTACTATAGCCCCGCGTGCTCCTTTATACTATCGCTAAGACGGCTATATGACTTATTATACTAACTTCTTAAAGAGATTTACTTAATAGGAGAACGAGAAGCGGATAATTTATAGGCTAAACGCCCTAAGCGCTAAGTAACGTATAGCTCTATATAAGTAGCTAAAGGGTATATAATTCCTTAAACTAAACTACGCCGACGGTACTAAGATTAATATTACTTATATTCTAGGGAAATAAAAGATATATAATTCCTTATACTAAAAAAGAGAGTATTTATATATTAATAAATAGTAAGGTACTATAGTAATACTAAAGCTAGATACTAGATAGAGGTAATTAAGAAACTTAATTAACCGATAGCTATAAACTTTCTTAACTATCTTTATAAAAGATAAAAGATTACGTTTAAGGGTATATTATAGGAATATTAGCGTTAGTATAAGTAGCTATATAGTAGTATAACGGGCTAGTATATATAAGGAATAAAAATAAAAAGGTATAGAAGGTATATTATTAGTCCTACTATCTATATTTATATTAACTTTTAATAATAAGGATTTTTTAATAGTATAATACTATTTTAGTTTTAAAATAAGGGCTTCGACCCTTTAATATTAATAGAAAACTAGGTCTTAGTATTAATAATCTTTTAGTTTTATAAACCTTTAACTTTACTTATAATAAAGGCGTCTTAACTTCTAAGTAGTATTAAGTTTAGCTCTTAGGCTACTACCTCCTCCTTACTTTTACTAGCGCTCGACCTATAAAGATTATTAATAATAAAAAGAAAAAGCTAAAAGATAGAATATATAAGGAACTCTATAATTACTAAGCTATAAGTATTAAGGACTTAAATAAGGATAGTAATAAGCCTTTTAATAATAACTCTTATTTACTAAAAGATATAATTTACTAAGATACTATTAGTTATAAACGACTTAAATTACTTTACTATAAAGATATTACCTTATTTATTATTTATTATTTAGAAACTAATATTAATATTCTAACTATAGTAGTTAAGTTTATTTATTATAAAGGAGTAAATAAGAAGCTTAAACCGTCTATACTAATATACTTAAATTATTAATAGACTTTACTATAGGTCTACCTAAAGTATAGTAAAATAGATAAGACGTTAATATAATCTTAGTAATCGTAGACCGATATACTAAGTATTACCTCTTCTTTCCTATCTCTGAGATAATAATAGCTTTAAAGCTAGTAAAGTTATTCTATTACTAAGTTAAATTAATATATAGACCTCTAAAAGGTATTATCTTAGATAAAGGATCCTTATTTATAAGTAAGTTTTAGTTAGATCTTTATTCTATCTTATAAGTAAAATATAGGCTATCGATAGTTATCGCGTATAATATATACGTTAATTAACGCTGTCGCTTATATCTAATAGGCGGCTATATCTTTTTCGTGATAGTTATAAGCCCGGGCGGAGGGGTTACCCCTCTAGGAACTTCCTAGTAACTGCGCACGTACTTCTTCTAGCTAGCCTAGCGCGTATTAATACCCGAAGGCCTATAGTTCGAGTCCCGCTAGCGTAATTAAGCGCGGTTTTAGTATAGGGCCTGCCTATATAAAAATTCCCTCTATAGTCTAGGATATCTAGGTATCCTAGGACGAATTAACCTAGCATCCCTAAGGGGGTATATCGCGTATAATATATATATTAATTAACGCTATCGCTTATATCTAATAAGCGGCTATATCTTTTTCGTAATAATAGTATTTTACTTATAAACTAATAGGTAAATAGAATAAATAAACTAAGACGTATAGTACTACTTAAGATACTTTACTAACTTAAAATAAACTAACTAAACGTTACTCCTATATTATATATAATAATATAAAGAACGCGATAACTAAGTTATTACTTAATAAAGCGTTAATAGGTTACTAACTAAACTTCTATATTAATATTAAGGACGATATTATTTAAAGGGGGGTACCTAAAGTAAGAGTAGGAGTTATTAGGCTATAAGAGCTATAAAGCAGGTTTAAGTAATACTAAGGAAAGGCTATTAAATTATAAGCGAAATACTATAATTTAAAGCACTAACCGCTTATACTAAAAGTAAGAGACCTTATAGTATTATTAATAAAGAACTTATACCTTAAGGACGAAAAAAGAAAACTCTTACCTAAGTATATTAGACCGTTTTAGGTCTTATAAGCTATTAGAAAGTAAGTATATTATCTTATACTCCTTAAGAAGTACTTATACTTTTATAACGTTTTCTATATTAGTCTCTTAAAGCTATAGAAGGAGCGTAAAGGTACTAGTAAAGATAGCGAAACCTTATTAATATTAAACTTAAAAGATAATAAAGGTAAATAAGAAGTTTAAGAGATTAAAGACTAAAAAAGATCTAAGGGCGATACTTTTTTCTTATTAAATAAAAAGGATAGCTAGCTAAGTATAACTAATAGGTCGATACTAAATATATAGCGAATAGCTAAGACCTTATTAAAGAATATACTACTTACTTAACTAGGAAAAAGAGGCGTAAGACTAATTAAGGTAAGGAAACCTACTAGTATAAGGAGACGCTACTAAATCGGCAATAAATCCCTACTAAATTGCTACCGACTTATTAATATATTAGTATACCTAAACGTCTTATAACTATATATAAAATAGTAAAATAGGAAAATAAGGGAAAACTATTTATACTACCTATTAAATATTATTAAGGAAAATAAAACTAAACTATAACTTTATTAAGACTTTAATAATAAAGGAGAGAAAGATAGTTATAACTAAATAAAAAAAAGATAAGACCTATTTATTACTTTTAACTACCCCTCTTCTTCGCTAGTATAGTAGGAACTAACTAAGGCGCCCCCTTTACTATACTAAATACCTTTAAAAATACTAAAACTACCCTATCCTTTACTTTTTTCTTATCCTTTATATTAAGACCTATCTTTATTAGTATAGTACTTACCTTAGCCTTAGTAAATAGTAAGGTATATTACTTAGAAGTATAGCTTATATTATTATTAATAAGGCGGAGGTTTAACTAGGATTCCTAGGGTTAGTACTTTAAGCTTATATAAACGATATCGAATAAGGGCGTAGGGTTAAGGTAAGTAATAAGCTCGCGGCGCTTATTAATTAGCGTATAGTAGTTAGTATACTTAACTTAGTATATTATTAGTATTATAACTATAGTCTAGGAAACCGTAGGGACTAATATATATTATAAGAATATATAACGTAGGGAGTAAGGAATATTAAACGGACTAACGGGCTAATTAAGTTTAGAGCGATAAGTTACTTTAGCGCTTTAACGCTCTATAGCTAGGATCGTAGGATCGCTTTAGCGCTTTAGCGCTCCTACGTAATAGGATTACCTAGTACTCTCGGCGATCTAAGAAAGCTCTTAAGAGATATAAAGAAGGAACGGAATACTCCTTTAGATAAATAGCTTAATAGCTTTTAATATTATAATTATTACGATATTTATTATAATCTTATCTTTAATTCTAATTACTTAATTACCTAGTTATAGCCTATAGTCTATAACCTCTAACTTATTACTAATATAATATACTTATTATTACTTAGACTACGCCCTATTATATCTACTAATATAAACCCCTTAATAGGTTTATCCCTTAAGAATAATACCGGTCGTTATATATTAAAAGCTCTTATTTAATATAATACTACGTTACTTTAAGTAATATTATAACTATTAATATACCTATATAGTAAGCTAGACTAACTAACTCTAAAGCTACTATATCGCCTTAGGATATAATACGCGAGATTATTACCCTTTAATATAAGGTATAGTTACTTAAGAATAGAGGAAGTAATAGATAAGTTAAGGACTTTAAAGAAGTAGTTAAACTAAAATAGCTAGGACTATTTAATAGTACTTATAGCACGCTTTAAGACTTTCTTACCTAACTTAAGGCCTACTACTAGTTTTACCTTACTAAACTCTTAGACCTAGTCGAAAAGGTACTTTATATAGGAATTTATTTATTTAAAATAGTACTCGCTTAGTTTAAACTTATTATAAGGGACTTTCTTAATAACTTCCTAGCGTAATAAGATAATAAGATAGATAAAGTCTTTACTAGTTTCTAAGGATTTAAAGAAGCTATTATAAAGGTATTTAGAATAACTAATAAGAAATAAGAAGCTAAATAAAAACTTTAAGAACTTTAATAAAAGATCTTAGTATTAGATTATACTATAAAGTTCTATTAGGTTACCTTAAAGCTTAATTAAGACGATAAACCTCTTATATTAAGATTTTATAATAAGCCTAAAAAAGAAGTTAAGGACGAGCTCTATAAGGAAAATCGACCTAATAACCTCTTAGACTATTTTACTATAGTAGTATAAATCGATAATAGATAGTATATATAACGCTAAGAAAAGAAATAAGGAAGAGAAAACTAAAACCCTTTTAATAAAAATAACTTTAACTAATACGCTAACTATAAGAAAGATCGCGAAAGTCTTATTACCTATACTTATAAAACTAACCTAAGTAAGATAAATCTAAATATAATATAAAAAGGTAAAGGAAAATATTTTAATTAAAGAAAACTTAGATATTACTTTAAAGAATATAGATAACCTTATAAAGAGAAGAAAACCTACTAAGTACTAGCCTTAGAAGGTAAGAAATACTTAAATACTATTAATAAATACGAACTAAAGTATAAACTCCTTAGTTATACTATATACTATAATAATAAATATATAATATACTTAAGCGATAAGAACGGTACTAGATAGTTCTTAAAGCTATTAAAGAAGACCCTTATAATAATAAAATAAAGGGATCCTAAAATATAAAAATAAGTTAAATTTATAGAACTAAAATACCCTTATCTTAAAAGAGTCTCTTAAGACTAAATTAAAAAGAACGGTAAACGATTCTAAGAAAATATATAAAATAAAAATCAATAATAATAATAAGTAGTCTATAAATAATATAATAAAGAGGATATAGATATAGCCCTTATACTTATAAAACTTAGATAATAACTTAAAAAGGAATAATAAAATTTTAACGATATAAGCTTTAAAGAATAAGAAATACTTAAAGAAATAAAAGATAAGAACGAACTTATATTACTACCCTTACTACTAAGGGAAAATACTATAATTAGAGAATATACTTTATACTTTAAAGGATTTAAAGAAATACTTAAAATTAAAACCTAATAAATACCTTAAATTCTTATAGAAAACTAATAAGCTATATTAATTCGATATTAACTAGTACTATATAAAGGAAACTATACTATAGTTATCGCTATAGTTAATACCTTTATAGCTCTATAATAAGAATAGTAACTATAAAAGGAATTTAAAGAGAATTAATAGATATTACTTACTTATAAGTACTATAAGTATATTTAATAAATATTATATATCTACCTAGATTATATAATATACTTCTAGATAAAAGTATAATATAATGCCTTCTTAGTTAGGTTTAAGGGATAAGTACTTTCGAAACCTTACTTAAGTATAGAACTAAACTACTAAAAATTCGATTAATACTACTTAAATAACTAAGTTATATTATTAGAACCTAATTATAGTATACTATTTAAATACCGCGATAATTATAGTTTATTAATAAGATATCTTTTAAAGATATATAAAATCTATAAATATACTAAAATAAAGGAATAGTATAACGCTACTTACTTTAAGGTATTTAAACTATTAATCTTTTAAAGGCTTATATAATAAGTTAAATATAATAAAGAAGATTATAACGAATATATATACCTAAACTATAGAGTTTATAAATATAAAAAGGTATAAGTATAGTATAAATAATATAACGGTATATTAAAAGATTATTAGTAATATATATAAAGGCTATAAGCTATATTTAAGTAAGGAAGAATCGATATAAAAATACTATATATAAAATAGAAAGATATAGAACGAAAACTTAACCTTTAGTATAAAAATAAATAGAATTATAAAGTATAATATATAATTAACTACGAAGTAGTATAATATAAATAATATAGCGTTAAGAAATAAGAAATCTTTAATTAGCTATAAGAAATTAGTCTCTTAAGCCCTAATATAATACTATATAATAAAAATATAAAGAAAAGATATTAATAATAAATTAAAGAAGAATACCTAAATAAAATAAATAAGAACTAAGTAAAAAATAAAGTATACTATCTATAAAAAGGCGATAGACTAATATAATATAATAAGATTTAAGGACCTTATATATAGTAATAGTAAGCTATAGTAATTAAATAGTATTAGATATTTATATCGTAGGATATTATATATATATACTTTTAGACTATAGCGTAATAAGTAATTACCTTTTACTTAAAGTAGTTAATTATTACTAACTTATATAAAGATATAAGAAAGATCTATATAAACTTATAAATATCGAAGAAGAGGCCTTTAACTATAATAATAGAATTATTAATATAGAGATTAATTACCTTAATATTAATATTTAAGGCTACGATAAATAAGTTAACTTTAATATTATAGATATTAAAGAATATAACCTTATATTAAGACTTCTATAGCTATAGGAGAGTAACCTATTAATTAACTAGAAAACTAGCTAGCTATATTAAAATAAAGATATAAGTTTTTAAGACTAGTAGATTTAAAAGAAAGTAAAATTTTATAATAATTTAGTATTCTTATAATATATAAGGCTTTTAAAAAAAAAACCCTTCTTGTAAAATTAATATACGCCCGCGGTAGGTATATATCGCGACTAAAATACTAACTAATACTAAGAATTAATTTAGTAGTATTAATTACCCTTAGTAATAATACTATGCTAAGGCTAAGGGGTAGGTAAATATAGTAGCGGCTATTAATATACTAAGCTTAACTAAAGCGTATAGCGCGAAGAGACGCTACCCGAATTTATATACCTTAATAGGGCGAGTTAATAAACCTAAAGTAGCGATATAATACTAGCCTAAGCGCCGAGCGACCCTATAGAAAAAGCAGTATACGATAAACTCGCGGGCTTTATCCTAAGCGTATAGTTCGGTAGGGTATAGGTAGTAGTCGAGCGGCTCTTTAAGGTAAAGAGCCGCGCTAGTAGCGCGTCGTTAGTAGTACTCTACGTAGACGAGAGGTTTAAGATAACGATCTAGGAAGTAATTAAGGAGGTAGTTAAGGAAGAACTCCGCCTAGGCATCGCTTTAGGCCTAGGGGGCCTTAAGCGAACCTAGGCCGTAGTTATAGCTAAGACTAAAGGACTAACTTAATATAAAGCTATAGTAAAATAGGTCTTACCGCGCTATAAACGCGAGATTATTATAGTCCTTACTAAGGCGCCGCTTAAAATCCTAAGCCGCGAACTAAAAGATATAGTAAAGGTAGTAAATACGGCCCTAAAAGCTATAAGCGCTATAGTAGCGAGGCGCCTTTAAAGTAGAGATATCGTAGTTATATTTAATACTACGGCGAGAGCTTACTAAAAGGACTAAAGCTAAGTTAAGGCTATATTTAGACTAAAGGCTATAATTACCTACTACGTATATATAGTAGTCGCTAAGAATATCCCCTTAAGGGTAGCGACGGTTAATAGGGAGCGATTACTTTATAAGATTATAAAGGCAAATAAAGTTAAGGTCCTTTAGGCTTAAACGCTTTGCCCTTAATCTAAGATATCGATAGTAATAACTATACTTATTAAGGTCGGTAGCTTAAAGGAGGCTAATAGGCTCTATAACCTAAGCCTAGTCCTTAAAGTATAAATCTTTAAATATAAACCCTATAATAAGTTAGTCTAACTATAGAGGTACTATAATTACTATAAGTATAACTATATAGCTAGATAGTATATATTAATATAACTTTATAGCTAATATAGGAGTATAATATATAATAGAGGTAAGGATAAATATAGGGCTAAGAAGGACGAAATCCCTTATAACTATATCTTATATTAAAGGGACTACCTATTATAGACCTAGACTTACCTTATAGCGAATAAAGCTTAGAAAAAGGTAAAGAAAAACTACTTATAATAACCCTAATAGTTTATAAATACTTAGACGTATGCTAAGTAATAAGTACTTCCTACTATCGAAATATAAGGCGTCCTTAAACCGACCGCGGTCTAGAAGTAAGGACTAAGTAGACCGCGCTAAGATAAGAGGTTAAGCTTAAGATACCCGCTAGCTAATAAGGCTAGGGAGGCCGAACTAAGTATAAACGATATTTATAGGTATAGTAAATAAAGAAGCGCTAGGAGATAGAGCGCCTCCTTTCTTATATAAACGACCCCTTTTACCTTAACCCTACCTATATATAACTAAAAGTACTATTTTAAAATATATAAAAGAGATATAAGTTAGCTTAGTTAGCGCTTTACTACTAAGCTAGCTTTAACCTAATAGTACTATAAGAAGTAAAAGCTATACTAAGAGGCGCCCCTTAGAGCGGCGCCCTATAGCCTAGTTTATAAGAAGGGGAGGTATACGCTATATATATATAAAAGGCTTAGGCTAAGGACTTAGTCGCCTTAGTCTAAACTAGATTAAAGCGAGGTAATTTTTAGGGATAGTATTAAACTATAAGTAGTATACTTACTACTAAGGGCTATAAGGGCTAGTACGCTATATAACCTAAGCGCGATTAAACTAAAGTACCTTAGGGTAATAGTAAGGGACTTTAATATCTATTACTTACTTTAAGATAGATATAATAGAACTTTAGATAGCGTGATATAACTTATATAAAAGGCGATAAGATTATAACTTAAACTTACTACCTTATAAAGGGAGTATATAAGATTTTTCTATAGCTAAAGGGATAGTACTATTAACCTAGATTAAGTAACGCTAGAGACTAAGATATAGTATACTAGGCCTAACCTAGACCTAACTAAGTTAGACTATATCCGTTAAACTATTATATTATAGGTCGATACCTAAGCCTAGGTACTTAAACTAGCCTTAAGATAGAAAGAAGTAGAAGTAAAGCTAGTTAAAGCTAAGACTATATCCTAGCTAAGACTATACTAGCTAACGCTCTAGCCGCTTAAAGATATCGACTAGGACCTAGACTATATCTTCGCTACTTTAGTATAGATCGTAATAGCTATAGTTCTATGCTAAGGGTAAGTACTACTTAAGGGCAATATATAGTTTACCTTAGAAGTAAGAAGGGTAATAAGGGAGGCTAAGAAGGTAAGGAGGAAGTATAGGTAGGAAAGGAGTAAGGCGAACTAAGTAGACCTATATAAGGCGTTTATAGCTTAAAGGTAAACCGTCCGCGAGGCGAGGAGGGCCTACTAGTATAAGTTCCTAAAGGAATTTAGCGCTAATAATACTAAGCTCTAAAATATAGAGAGGTAAGCTAAACTCTATAGTAGGCTACTACTAAAACCGACCTATATCCCGCCGCTAGTTAAAGAGGGTAAGGACTAACTAATAGAAACCTTTAAAGGAAAGGCCTAGATATTAGCCGCTAAGTTCTTCCTACTAAAGGTAGGTATAACCTAAGGGCTACCTAGGCCTATAGTTAAGGTAACCCTTATAGTTAACTAATAGATCTAGCTAGCTAACGTTATAGTAGCGCTAGGTAAGATAGTAAGCTAGAAAGTAGCGGGTCTAAATAGCGTCCCCTTAAGGTTTATTAAGAAGTATAGACTAGCCTTAGTTTAGTAATTAGTTATAATCTTTAATACTTATACCTAACTATTATATTTCCTAAAACAGTGCTATAATATAAATATAATAGTAATTTAAAAGCTAAGTAAGAGGCTAGAGGCCTATTATATAGTAAGGGGATAAAGACTAATCTCCCTCCTACCTATAGTAAGGAAGGTACTTAAGTAGATATTAGCTTAAAAGATCGTAGGAGCTATAGAGGTAAATAGTATCCTATTAAATAGATAAATAAAGAATAGGAGGGAGCGCTCTATAGAGGTAGCGATCTTACTAGTAATAGAACTAGTATAAGCGACCTAGGCCTAAAAGGGCATTATATTATTCCTATAGCTAGATATTAAGAGCGTATTTAATATAGTTAACTATAATAAGCTTATAAGGGAACTAATACTTTAAGGATACCTTAGATAGCTTATAAGCTTAATATAGAGCTTTATAAGTAATAAAAGATCGACCTTTTACTTTAATAAGAGGACTTTAAAGCTAACTTAAGTGCTAATAAGAGTCCCTTAAAGCTCCCTACTATCCTTAATCTTATTTCTATACTATATAACCCCCTTATATAAGAGGCTTAGTATAATTTATAGTATTTATACCGTTAGCTTTACCGACGATATAAATATAGTTAGTATTAGACCTAATAAAGCTATAATAGTAGTATGCTTAGAGGAGGCCTAGAAGGTATACTTTAATAGGGATAAGGGTATATACCTAAAGCACGCGTAGTATATAGCTAAGGATTAATAGAGTAATTAACTATATAATTATCTAATTATTAGTCCTATATATAGCTCTAAGGGCCTTAGGTTATAAATATAAGTCTTAGAGATTTTCTTTACTTTATACCTCTTTATCTTTACTAGAGTCGCGTAACTAGCGGTATCTACTTTAAAAGGGAAAAATAAAAATTTAAATTAACTATAATTAAGGAAGATACTTAATTAGATAATTAAGGTCTTTATAACGCTTTTAAGTATACTTAGAAGTAAGTTAAAAGGGGGGTGCTAAGGGTCTTATCCCTTTAATAAGCTAATATCTATAAGGGTACGATCTTACCTATTAAACTCCTCCTTAGCGACTTTCCGACCTAAGATACTAATAGAAAGGGCGCGATAATAATAGGTAAGGCTCTCTTCCTAAGTATATAAGTAAGTAAATAAACCGTTAATAGAACTTTTCTCCTTTACTATAATCCTTTCCCTTTACGTCCTTTATTCCTCCCTTTACTTATAAGCTACTTATTTAGCTCTTTCTTATTTTTACTCGTATACTTCCTTCTTTAAATAATTATTTACTACCCCTTATATATACTCTTAAGTATTCGCGCTTATTATTCTTAAGGGCGTTAGGGAAATAAAGTAGTTAGCGTCTTTACTAGTCTATAGCTTTAAGTATAGCTAGATTAAATAAGCTATAGAGTCTTATTAGCTAATTAGTATTATATTACTAGTAGTCCTATATAAATATATAGAATTATAGTCGTTAATATCCTAGTAGTAGTTCTAATATATTCTTAGGTTTTTAACTCCTTTAACTTAAGTAGGTTTAAAACCTAGTATAAACTTTATAAGGACTATAGCTAGAAAGGCTATTACTATACTTTATTTCTAAGGAGTAATAGGGCGTACTATAAGTATTACTAGAGTCTTTAGCCTTAGGGTAATTAACCGAGCGCCTAGTAATTTTAGAGTCCTAGGGCGAGTTAGTAGCCGGGCTATCTACCTTTCTTCCTTACTAGCTCCTTATTAGGTTATCGGTAAGGGTATAGTTATAAGTCTTTCGCTCCTCTATACGTTTAAAGGAGTTATTAGTAGTAGGTAAGGAGTAAGCCTAATTAGCTATATATTAAAAGGGGAGAATAAAGGCGTCGTTTCTATATAAATAAAAGGACTAATAAGGGCGCTTAGCTCTCTCCTTTATAGGCTCTAAGGTAGGGATCCTATCTTAAGGTTACTTAGGGAAAAGCTACTTAGTTTAAATAAAGAGCTTAATTCGGTTAACGCTTAAGGTAATAAAGGACTAGGTCTATTCTTAATTCTTATCGGCGTAATTAAATAGTTAAGGGTCTTTTTAAGGAGGAGTTTCGTAAAGAAACCGTATATAGCTTAAGTAATTAAGTTAGGTTACTTTATAAGGGCAGCTAGCGTAAATAGCTCCTTTCTCGCTTTCCTTACTATATAAGCTAGTTCTATATCTCTTTAAAGTAGTAGTCTTTATTTAGTAGGCCTATCTAAGAGGTTAACTACCTTTAAGACTTCCTAAAGGTCTTATTCTTCTTAGTCTCTTAAGATAATATAGTTATATTAATAAATCCGCTCGCTCCTAGGAATCCTTATAAGAAAGACTCTATTAAAAGTTATTAAACCTTAATTAGATAGTATCTTTTATAGTTATATAACCCCGCTATTAAACTACTAAGAAACTCTACCGCCTTATAATATCGCTTATATATAATTAAGCTTATTCGCCGCGATAGCTTAGATTCTATATATTAGCTTATTAATATAGCCTTTTATACTTATCCTCTTATCTAGCTTAAAGAAATACTAGTCTTAGTATAAGATCTTATCTATTTATAGGGCTTCTTATATTACCTTATACCTTTACTTTAGAATTACTTTAACTTTTAAGTATTACTATTTAATTATCTTAAGGTATAGCTTAACTATACCTTTAATCTAGTATTAAATTATTATTAAAGCTAAGTAGCTATATTCCTACCTTTCTTACTAAGCGGTATAAGGGACTAGCGTATAGGTAAAGTTATAAGGAACTTAGAGGATATAAAGAAACTACTGCTATACTTATAGGAATATATAGAGTTTAGTATATTATCCCTCTTTCTAAGTATTAAAAACGATTAGGTTTCCTTTTCTATAGTTATAGAAGAACGCCCCTTAGTAAAGTCCCCCTTTATTTATACCTACTAAAAAGTTAATAACTTTAGTCGTATACCTTTATTTATACGTAAAATAACTAAGGTTAAAGGTAGGAGCGGTAAACTTAATTAAATACTCCCTATTATTTAGGTATTTATAGTACTTCTTATATCTATCTTTTATATCTTCGATAGGTTCCCTTTAATAGTTAGTATAAACTAATAACGGGTAAGGTAAGGGGTATACTACGTTCTTAATACCTTTTATTAAGATTTTAATTATCGCGCTAAAGCTAAAGCTTATAGCTTATTATTTATCGATAGCTTTATAAAGAAAGTTATATACGTCGACGATATACTCTTTTTAGCGGGCCTTATTCCTAGCGAATTTATTTATCTTTTTAACGCCCTTATATATTATCTAAGCGTCTTTAAGGGTAATATCCCGCCGCTTAATACGGCCCGTTAATATTAGGTACTAACGATTTCTATAAATATACTAAGGAGGTTACTTTTACTTATAAACGTCTCGTCGGTCTTAGTCTATAAACCTTTCCTTATCTTTAGTATAAAAGCGCCTTTCGCCGCTTTTTACTTTAACTTCGCTATAGTAAGTAAGTAAAATAAAGGTCTTACTCTTAAATAGTAATATATTAAAGAAGATAGCGGCATTCTTAGGAAGGTCTATAGCTAGGCCTAGGATACTATTTAGGTTCGCCGCTATATCTTAGGAAAGGGTAAAGTAAGTAAAAGAGAAGGAGAAGCTAAGATTAAATAGTTAGGGTAAGTAGTTTTAAGTTATATCGCTAAGAGGCTAAGAGGGTATTATATATATATATAGGAGTTATATTAGTAGAGGGGATTATTATAAGTAAGGAAGTATATAGAGTATATATATATATATATATATAGAAGGAAGAAGAAGAAAGGAAGAAGGAGGGTATAGTAAGAGGAATAAATAGTTATTAAAGCGCGCGGTTATTAGTTACCTTAGCTAGCCTCTATAATAATAAGGTCTTAGGTATATTTAAGGGTTATACTTAAATAGCTTCTTTTACTAGTTATTAATTAAGGAGCTATTTAATCTCCGCCCTTTTCTTCTCCTCTTTACTTTTTTTATTTTTCTTCTTCCTCTTTTCTCCTCTATCTTCTTTATTTCTCTAGACCGCTACCTTTTATCTTCTCCTTTTATAACTACCTCTTCTTCCTTATTATATCTTATAAGACCGCTAAACTTAAAACTAAAGAGCTACTAAATATTATTAACCTCTCTTTAACTACTCTTTTATAACCTTCCCTTATTACTATTACTCTTCTTACTTAGAATTATTATACTAAGGTCTTTCCTTTTTATATAAAGTACTTTTAAGTAATAACTATTTAATTTATTTAATCTTACTTAGCTTATTTTAACTATCTTCTTTTATTAATTTATAGTTACTTTAAGACCTAGGTCTATAATAGAAATAATATCGGTTACTAAGGGTTTTTAATTTATATAGAAATTACCTTTTAGTTATAGGTTCTATTAAAAGCTCTTAATATTATTAAGATTAAAGCGCGTAGTCGCTCTCCTCTCTCTTACTTTCTTAAGAGTATACTAAGTTAGTATAATTAAATTATCTTCTATACTCTTTATTATAGACGTCGGCTAGTAACCTATATCCCTATAAAAATCGCTTATCTACGTAAATACTTCTTTTCTTAGCTTAGTTTAAAGTAGTAAGAATACTCTTAAGTAGTCCTAATTACTTTATATAGAACTTATAATCCTTACCTTTATTAAAGGTATATTTAAACTTATTAGATAACTATAACTTTTACTTATAAGTATATTATATTTCCTTTTTATAAGTATATCTCTCTTTTAAGTACTACTAGTAGCTCTTACGCTAAATATATCTAGGATTCGACTAAGGCGCCTATTTATAAATAGCGGTACTTCCTTAGATACTATAAAGCTACTTATAACCTTAATAGATTCGCTAACTATATATATAGTTATTATTTCTATACTAACCTTAAGACTAATAAATTTTACGATAAGTATATTAGTAATAAGACCGCCCTTTATCTTCTTTATAATATCCTTAATCCCTTTAGTCCTACTAAGGATTTAAAGGAAAGGGAGGAAATTAACCTTATACTTATTTTACTTAGAAAGAGATTATATAGGTTTAACGAGCTCTCTCTTAAGTAATAATTAAATAGTCTTTAAGTTCGCTTTATAGTAGTCTATAATAGGTTTACTAAGAGTAGGTAGTCTTACTTAGTTACTATCTTTAATAGTAAAAGTTTTTCTCTTAAGGTTATATATATTTAATTTAATAAGTTAAAAATATATTAAAATTTATCTTATAAGCGCGTTTATTTTCGCTATAGTAGGTCTCCCCTTTTATAATAAAGAATAGACGTCCCTATCTATAAAGTAAAAAATCCTATTTTTAAAGAGGTAGGTAGTAAGAATATTTATTTTCTTACTTTATTATTTAATTATATCTTTATTTATCTTCTTTAAGGTAGTAAAGGGTAGGTTATTATTAAAGAAGGGTAGGAAATATTATTTTTATCTACTTAAGGAGCTTTAAGTAAAAAATTTAAAATAATAAGGTAGTTAGTAAAGCGCTTATAAATATCTTAGCTACTATAGTTATCCTTTAATTAAATAGTTAAACGGTGCTTTAATTACTAGTTAGGTTCTAGTATACTTCTTATAATAGTTATAGATTTTTATCTTTACTACCTTTTCCTCCTTAGCTCCTTTTTACCTCCTCCTTTTCTTATTAAATTAGCGTTTTTAAGGCTCTTATATAGAGGTCCTTTTTTACTTTACTAAGTTATAGTAGCTAAATCTCGATCGTATACCTTAGGCCTTTCTTAGGTATCTATAGTTACTTTTCTTTCTCTTCCTAGCTTTAATCCTTCTAAGGTTCGTTAAGGAGTCGTTACGACTATAGTACTATTTAATCTAAGGCTTCTCTACTTAGTAGGAGTAGTAAATTATTTACTTTATCTATTATTTCTTCCTTCCTCCTTTTATCGAGAGTAATCTTATCTTAAAGTAACTAGTTATCCTTAGTAAAGTACTACTAACCTTCCTTATCCTTTTTAAACTTCTTTAGATACTCTCCTAAGATTATCTTATTAAGTATAATTCTATTTAAAGTCTTAATCCTATACGCCCTAGACTACTCTAAGCGCGATACTACTTAAAAGGGACCGTTCTACCTTATTTAATACTTAGCTTACCTCCCTAGATTATTTAATTATCTTACGTTAAATAGTAAGATAAGGTCTCTAGGTTATAGGCTTTCTTTCCTTATTATATACTTATTAACTTTATCTATCTTTTCTATTAATTAATTCCGATATCTTATTACTCTTTTTTTAGCTTCTTTTATATCTTTCTCTTTCCTTTTTAAAACTTATACTTATACTTTAAATAATTCTTCTTTTATCTTTACTTTATCTTAGTCGATTAGTCGCTAAGTTAAGTATTTTACCTTAAGAGGTAGTACTAGTTCCTATTTATATAGTAGGTAAAAAGCTAATATTTTATAAGACTCTTTAACTATTATTTAGTTTATAAAGATTACTTAGTTAAGGTATTTAATTTACTTACCTTTTTTCTCTGCTATTTTTATAAGTACTATTATTAACCTCTAGTACCCTTATTTTACTACCGCGTTTACCTTTAGATTATATACTAAAGTTTAAATAACTTTAATGCCTATATCTTTTAAGATATACTTAAAGTCTTTTTTTATTTCGGGCCTTCTATTAATTATAGCGTATAGTATTACGCTATACCTATAAATAATAAAGAGTATAAATTTAGTTATAGCTCTTACGGTAATTTCTTTAACTAAGGTTACTTCTACCTATCTAGTAAGGTCGTCTTATACTTTTATAAGGTATAAATACCTATAATTAAATAGTATATACTAGCTATTAAAGTAAATCTTACTTATAGGGTAGCTAAGCGCGGTCGCGGTTATAACTTCCTAAGGTCTCTTAGTTATAAAGTATTAGTATTCTTTATAGGAAGAGATTATACTATAAATCTTATTTTAAAGGCTAGCTTACTAATACCTATTCTTTATAAACGTATATATAACTTATTATCCTTTATATCCTATTTATATATAGTACTTTATAATAATCCTTTTTTATTCTTTTAGGTTATCTATAACTAATATAGGTCCCCTTTCTTCCTTTCTAAGGAGTCGCTAAAGTTTTTAATCTTTAACGTAGAAATTTAAACTTTTTAGATATAGCTTCTTATAGTCTTATTTAAAAAGGCCCTTCGGCCGTTTTAACGTTTAAAGGAAGTCTATAATCGTCCTCGATTCCTTTAAGTAGTCTCCTTATAGCTTAGTCTCTTATACTACGTTTAAGTAAAAGTCTATAAATTCTTTAATATCGCCTTCTACTTCCCTATCTAATATATTAAAAGGTATTTTAGGCTTTCTTAAAAGTCCGTCGGCTATACTATTCTTCTTACCTTTAACGTATTATACTATAAAGTTAAAGAGGAAAATATAGCTTATCTAGCGAGTTACTATAGCTCTAGGGACGTCTTTAAGGGTACCTTTTAGTTAATCGACTAAGACCTATATATTAGTTTCTAGGATAAAATATACGCTATATAGGTATATTCTTAGTCTCTTAAGCGTACTTAATATAACCCTATACTCCCTCTTTATTATATTATATTTAGTTTCTACTAGTAACTACGTTTTACTTTTAAACCTTATAGGGCGCTTCTTTCTATTAACGATTTATATTAAGACTACCCCTTAGCTAAGTAAACTAGCGTTATATATTAAAATAATATCTCCTCTTTCTAGGCTAACGTTAAGGGATACTAGATAGACTAGATTAATAATAGCTTCCTTAAAGGCAGCTATCCCTTTTACTTATTTATCTCGTTATTCTTAATAGACTTCTTTCTTTAATAGGTCTATAAGAGGTTTTACCTAGATAGCGAACTATTTAATTTAAATTTAATAGTATCCTATAATACTAAGGAAAGCTCTAATATACGTTATACTAAGGTATCTTATCTATTCCTTAATTTTAATAACTTTAGCTTTTATAAGGCACCTTTTATTTATTCTATAGATATAACTAATAACTTCGGTTACTTACTAGTAGAATTTCTATTTAGCCCCTATAATCGTATAACTAAAGAGTTTAACGTTAACTAGGACTTTATTAAGGTTAATAAGGTATTTAAAGATAAATCTCCTTACTTTTAGCGCTATCTCTTTATTATTATACGTTATATCGGGCCCCTTAATACCTATATTATTAAGGAAATTCCTATCGATATTTAGTATAAGGTCTTATAGGATTCTTTATATTATCCTTATAAATTAGCCGACTAAGTTTATAGCCCTTAAGGAGTATATATATATATAAGAGGCTAATAGGTATCGCGAATATTATTAAGTTATAGCTTTTAATATTAAGAGGGATCTAATTATAGCCTAAAAAAAGGTCTAGGAGGGAAAGGATCTTATATATTAAGAAGTAGTCGCTAAACTTATCTATATTCGGCGGTAGGTTTTATATCTCTTATTATAACGGTATTTATACGTATAGCGGAATTAATTAAGTATAGTCCTTTATCCTTCTTTACTAGTAGAAAAAAAGGGTTCTTATAGGGCCTATGCCTTTCTTTAAGGACTCCTATTTCTAGTTTAATTTTAAGGATATCGATAACTTTCTACTCTATCGCTTTTAAGATTAGGATTAAGGCTACTTACTATACCTTATATTCTATTATCTTAATAACCTATAATAGGGCTATAGCTAGGTCGAATTTACCTCTTTTTATAAAGTCCTAAGATAACGCTACTTCCTTATTAAATAAAATACTATTAAAGATCTAGATTTCTACCTTTATAAGAAAGCCCTTAAATTATTCGTAAATTACTTTAAGTCTTTCTTATATTAGCCGCTTTCCTTTTTATATACTTACGAATTTTCCTATTAAGTGTTCTAGGTAGGGTCTAGGCTATATCTTATCTTTAACGGTATTCTATTTAGTCTTTTTTTAGTTAGGGTCCCCTTTTAGTATCGAGCTGTTTAATAGAGTATTATTAATAAGGTTAATCTTATTTACTTTTCTTTTAAAGAGAGTATTAACTCTTAGATTATATAATTTAATAGGTCGTTTCCTCCCTATCTTAACTTTAACCTTCTAGATCTTTTTAAACTTCTTTCTAACTTTAATAATATTTTTCTTAAATTCTCTTATAGCCTTTATAACTATAACTTTAATAATCTCTTTTACTATCTTAGATCTAATAGCTAGAATCGCCTTATCTCCTTCGTTTATAATTAATTACTATCGTACTAGTACTATTAAGGGCTTATTTACGCTAATATAGGCTAGGTTAAGGACTTAGTTAGTACCCCCTTTATAACTAAGGATCTTACCTCTTAGTAAGAGAATCTCGGCTATTAAGGTATCTATAAGGGGTTCTCTCTATAATTATTAAGTAGCTCTAAGGTTATCTTCTTTAACTTCTATTACTAAAGCCTAAAAAAAATTTATTAGGAGCTAGGTAGCTATTTCCTATATAGCTTCCTCGAGCTTTAGTCTTTTATATACGTTTTTATTAACTATTAAGGTCGTAACCTAAAAGGATTTTACTATATTGACCTTATCTAAAAGCTCTTATTTAATAGCTCCTACCGCTAGCGTAACTACCTAGATAGTACCGATCTAATATTTAACCTATATATTGCTATTCCTTAGGGAATAATTAAATAATATATACGCGGCTCTAATAAATAGTATGCCTAGGATAAAAGGGACTAAGACTCTATCTAGTATAATATAAAGATAGATTAGTATCTAAGCCGTGCCTAGATAGAAATTAGTCTCTACCTCCCTAACTATATTTATAGGGGACTTAGTATACGCCGTTATTAATACTCTTATTAATAGGATTTTAAGCCTATATACGTTTATATATCTTTTAGTAATAAGGTTTCTTTTAGACCTAGTATTAATTAGGGCGCTTAGAACTTTAGCTTTTTAGCTACCGAGCTATACTTAAATATAAGGTAGGTCTTATATATACTTAAGCGAGCGGAAAGGTATAAGGACTATATTTATATATATTATAGGAATCGCTATAAGGTCCTTTAGAGTTATCTCTTAGTATCTTATTAAGAGTACTACTTCCTATATAATAAATTCGTCTTTCTTTAATTATATTACTTTTAGAGTTTATTAATTAAATAGTCTTTAAGCTAGTTATATTACGCTAATTATATTAGTTATAAAACTAACTTCCTTTAGTACTTATTAAACTTTAAGGCACTTATAATCTAATTCTTTATAAGTAAGGTAAGTAAGCTTAATTAGTTTAACTTAGTATTCTTTATCTTATTCTTCGACTTATACTAAAGCTACCGCGAGTTTTCTTTATAGATATTTAAGGAGGAGTATACTACTCTTTATATTATCTTTAGCTACTTTTATAACTATTATTATAGCTTTATAAGGTCTTATATTACTCTTTACTTTCTTTAGGGTCTAGAATTTAATACTTTCTATACCTTAGGCTATATCTATATATCTTATACTAAGTCTCTCGCTTAGTTAGGGAATAAAGTTAATTAAGTAATTTAAAGGGATTAGGATTCTTTTATATATAATTTCTCTAACAATTCTATTTATAAGTCTATCGAACTTCTTATCTAGATCTACTTTATATTTATAGTATATAAGGATAATCTTTAGGCTAGTTTTTACTACTCTCGTTATCTCGATTTCCTCTATATCCTCTTTAACTCTTTATCTTTTCCCTTTATAGGCATTAATCCCTATTATAGTTATATAAATTATCTAATTATATATATCGCTTTATTATATATTATCTATAATTATAATAACTAATATCCTTCGTACTTTTTCTCTTATATTACTTACTTTTAGATTCCTTAGCTTCTACTTATATAGGCTTTTATATCTCTAGAACTAGTCTAGGAAACCGGATTCTCTTTTATTAGTAGCCTAATTTAAGTAAGATAGTATAACTATAGCTTTAACCTATTTTATAAGTAGTAATATAAAGGAGTCTAGCTATATATCTACCTAGTATATAATAAGCCTTTAAATATATATACCTATTTAAGAAAACTTATTAGTTAGTATTAAGGGGATTATTATCGCGAAGACTATTGCGCTATATAGGCAAAAGTAGAACGCGCTCCGATAGGTGCGCTGCAATTAATATATATAACTAATAACCGCGTCTTCCGATAATTATACTTTTATTATCTTTTCTTCTAAGGTAAAGAGTCTTATTTACTACTTTATATATTATAAATCGAATCTTATAGTCTTAAGAGTATACCTTATACATATTAAGGTAGTATCCTTCTTTACTATAATAAAAGTATTTCCTAGGCTAGTTAAAAGTATTAATATAAAACTATATATATTAATTAGATAGGTAGTAAAATCTAATAGTATTTACGCTACCTCTTTATATATAACTTAAAGAGTAGCCCCTACTACTAATATATCTTTATTCCCTATTAAGCTAGTTAAATATCTACTCTTACTAGCGAGTAAGGTTAATCTTTATATCTTTAAAGGCTTTTATTAGGTCTAAGATCTCTTTTATAGGATATCTAGGTTTCTTCTATATTTTCTTTAATTCTTTAAGAAGTTTTTCTTCGCCCTTATTAGATTCGGCTTCCTCTATTACTTCGTTAATTTCCCTAAAGAGCTAGTCTTTCTTTAGGTTCTTAAGCTTTTAATTATAGACTTTAGATACTATATCTCGTCGCTTAACGTCCTAGTAAGGTACTAAGTAGTTATTAATTATATAGATAAGGCTTTTATATAGGAGTTTTAAGATAACTTTAGATATCTTTTAGTTTCTCTCTATAACGTTAATAATAAGCTCCTTTAGTATTATATAGTAAATAAAGTATAACTAGACTATAGATTCTTCCTAGCTATTAAGTTATACCTTATACTATAGGTATAAGTAGAGACTAAGCTATTATATAACTTCTATAATAGTCTTAGGCTTTTTAGTATTATAATAGTTTAAGCGGTCGTTAGTAGTTTTTAGTTATTTAATATTATATATATAGTAGTATTAAAGGAGTCTCTTTTTTACTTCTTCTTAAGTAAGTCTATCTATAAGAATTTTAATAGTAGGGGCTTATATAAAGGAGATATAGACTTTAAGCTAGTTTATTTTATCCTTATCGTAGATATAGTTAACGTATATCTCCCGTTTAAACTTCTTAAGGAATTTAGTTATATTTTTACTATTAAATTTACTAATAAGTAAGAGTTAAGGTTAGCGGAGTCTTCTTATAAGGTTATCTTAGCTTCTAGTAAGTATATCTCTAAGTTTATTAGCAATCTTATTAATATCTACCTTAATTTTCTTTATATCGCTAGTAGTAGGATTAAATAATCCCTCTTAATAGCTAGCGTTTCTAGATATAGTATACCTATAGATTATAAGGTTATAAAATTTAAAGTTAGAGTTTTTAGAGTTAAAGGATATCTTATTATAACTATCTTATTACTTACTTTCTTATTTATTAGTAAGAGGTAAGCGTTCTCTATAAGCTACTATATAGAGGAGAGCTAAGGTTAAGGTTATTAAGGTATCCCTTATTAGTACTTATATTAGTATTATTAGTATATATATAAGTAAGAGGTCTTAGTAAGGTTCTAAAATAGTTTAGATTACGCTATTATTATTATTTATATCTTTTAAAGTATTATATAAGGATCGTAGTTTTTTAACTAAGTCGCTAGTATTAAGGGTTATAGGGCCGATAATAGGAGCTTAGGGTTTTTTAATATTAGCTTATTACTTTTCCTTTACTACTAGTAAAGGCATTATCTAATTATTTATTTCCCGGTAAGTCTATCGCCTTATTAGGTCCCTAACTTTATCTATTAAGGTAGTTACTACTTTAATTATTAAATCCCTAGATTTTATTTTTTCTAAATAATACTATTATCCTTTAGATATTCTTAGGTTTATAAAGCTACTTATCGCTATATAAATAGAACGAAATAACGAGTTTACGCCCTAAAGACTAGTTTTAATAGGGATAAGGGTATATACCTAAAGTATACGTAGTACGTAGCTAAGGATTAATAGAGTAATTAACTATATAATTATCTAATTATCGGTCCTATATATAGCTCTAAGGGCCTTAGGTTATAAATATAAGTCTTAGAGATTTTCTTTACTTTATACCTCTTTATCTTTACTAAAGTCGCGTAACTAGCGGCATCTACTTTAAAAGGGAAAAAACAAAAATTTAAATTAACTATAATTAAGTAAGATACCTAATTAGATAATCGAGGTCTTTATAACGCCTTTAAGTATATTTAAAAGTAAGTTAGAAAAGGGGGGGGGGTGCTAGGGGTCTTATCCCTTTAACGGGCTAATATCTATAAGGGTACGATCTTACCCGTTAAAATATATAGAGTAGGCGGCTAAGTTCGCGGTTACTTTTAAACTATCGAAGAGCGAGTTAATATACTTTATATAAAGAAGATAAGCGATAATAACGCTAGTTAGCCTTAAGACTAACGTAGTAATACCGGTCTAAGAGGCCCGCTTTTTAAGGGTTTAGGTATACTAGAAACTATACTAAAAGGTATACCTAAAATAGCTCTAGGCAAAGATAAAGCGCTAGACTATAGCCTTAACTAGGCTTATATTATCTATATAGGGCTATACCTTACTACGCGCTAGGGAAGTCTATAGTAAGGTAATCTAGTCCTTAATCTCCTACGCTATAGTTATATTCTATAAGATAACGCCTATAAGGGGGAAACTATATAAGATCGCGCGGGACTTAGTATAGGACTAGTTAGCCTACCTTTAGGTAGTAACGGGCGCCTACCGCGCGACCTTAGTCTACTAAGTAAAAGCGGAGGTATAGGTACCCTTAATCGACCTTTACTTAAACTAAAGAATAACGGATACCCTTTAAAGGTTAAAGGATTTAGGGCTTCTAAGCTAAATTTAATATGTATTTAACGCGGTCGCGGGTATACTTAAGAGGAGGCGACGCTAGAGAGTAAGCGGGCCCCTAGCGGCGCTACTACTTAGTAGGCCCCCCCTCGCGGAGGAGATAAGGGGGGTCTAGAGCTAAATAAGATTAAACGACCTCTTAGATAAAGCTAGGTCGCTCGAAAGGCTAAATAAGGAATAGGCCGCTTAATAAAACGCTAAGAAAGACGCGATTTAATAATACCGGACTACTCTTTACCCCGCCGACCTCCCGCTATAGTTTAATAAGGCAATAACGCTAGACCGTTATAAGGGCCTTCCTAAGTATATTAGTATAGTAATTACTTAGATATATATAAGAAAGATCGGGCTTAATAACTTCCTCTTTAACTAATAGGTCCTTAGCGTAGTCTCGCTAATATATACCTATAAATAAAAATAGGATACTATTTACTATATAATAATCGACTATCTATTAATAAAGGAGGTAAGAGAGTCCCTCTTAATATAGGCCTAGGATATCTAAAGGTATATAAGCAAAAGCGGAATTTTAGGAAATTAAGGAATCACGTAAAACTACGTGATAGAGGGGAAGAAGGAGTATAAGGTAGGATTTTTAACGGAATTTATTAGTAGTATATTAGTGTATAGAAGAGGTGTTAAAGTTAATGATCCTCTATCTATCTACTAGCGGACATGCTGTCTTATATAGACAATTGTAGCTAAACGGAAGAACCTTTCGGGACTAGATTTAGGCTGCCGTATAGCCCTAAGACTAGGGAATTCCGTGATATCTTAAGTGAATCTGGAAGTGTCTTGATTCTACTAATATTCGTGTTTAGAGGAGGTTGGTCGTGCCGGTGTTCTTAAGAGGTCTTAGCTAGCATTCTAAGCTAGCTCTGTTCCTTCGATTCCCGATTATACGATAACCGGCAACCCGTTTAATGTATAATAATATGCAAAATAACGAGCGATTCCTGCTCTATAGGATGGGATTTTGTCTATAATTAATATAATACTTATTGGCTTATATAATCGGGAGAGTATATTATAGCTGCTTTATTTATAGTAGGAACACCGTTCCTTATAGGATATAAGTAACGTAAGAGCAGGCCTTTAAGGGAAAAAGATAGCGGCGCTGCTAGCGTAATAGTTCCTCTACTTAGGTAGGCTTTACTAGTTCGACCTAGCCTAGAGGCTATATATAGATATACTAAAGAATAAGGCTAGGGTCGCGCTAGGGATAGAGCGGCCTTAAACTAAGACTACCCTAGCTAACTACCTCCCTTATTAGGGCGATCTAAGAAAGGGAGAGGACTTACGATAATAGGTCTATAGTATTAACTAAATCGGACCTAGATTAAGCGTAAACCTCGCCGCTTAAACTATAAACCGAATAAAACTAATATAACTTAACCGAGCTAGCCTTAATAGCTAAAGAACGTAACCTATTACTAAAAGACTATAACCGAATAAGACCTAACCTAAAACTAAACTAAGATAAAGCCGATAACGAGCCCTTAAACTATAACCTTAGCTTAACTTATTAGTAGTAACGTCCGCCTTAGTATTATAGCGGGAGTAATAAGACCCCCCTAAGGTAGTATATAGGGTATAGGAGGGAGTAACCTAAGACTTATAAGGAGTATAGGGACTACTACCGCTATAAGAAGCTTAACGACGACCGGCTAAGCTTAACCCTAAACCTAAACTAAAACTAATTTAGATAGCTAGCTTACGAGATAAAGTAACGACTAAGGTCTATACTAAGGTAAGACCTATACTAGCGGCGGCGTAGAGGCGTCCGCTATAACCTATACTATAACTATAGATCTAATCGAGGTTAAGACTAGCGACGATCTTAGCTAAGACCGAACCGTAATAACTATAAAGACGCTACTAAGCGAAGTCGGGAGCGTTAGTAGGGTCGGTAGGCGACGTAAGATAGGAACGCTTTAGGGCGGGCTCGGCGCTAGGAGAACCGCTAGGCTATAACTTAGCGTTAAAGCTAATAAAGGGTAATATAGTAAGCTCCCGCGTTAGCTTTAAGATAACTATAGGTATAGTAACGGTAGTAGACTCCTTAGCTTTAGCCTTAAATAGACCTTTAGACGTAATAGCCGCTTTACCCTTACCTTTACCCTTACCCTTCCCTTTATTAAAAGGGGCTAGGGCTAGACCGGGCCTAGTAAGGTTAAAACTACTACCCTTACTATTATAGTCGTTACTAGCGATAAGATAGAAATAGTTAGCGAGATTATTAACTACTATAAGAGTCTTTTAAGTAACTAAGAGTAACTTAGGCCCGACCTAAGCTAGGGTCTTAATAATATCGCTAAACTTACTTAAGTACTTCTTTAAGGACTTATATATATAGCGGGTATTATCTATAAAATAGGTAAAAGTAAAGGTAAGCGTCTTAATATTTTCGGCGACTATAGCTAGACTAAGAGCGGACTTACCTAACGCGCCCTTACCCTTAATAGCGGGGGCCTTTTAACTAATATATATATAAGTTTCTAAAGTAGTATAGTAAAGGCGCTCTTATACTAAGCCCTTAATAAGGGAGGGGCTATCGACCTTAGACTAAGCCTAGTAGAGGGTATAAGCGGCCTCCTTACCCTTAAAGGTAATTTAAAACTTAGATTAGTACTAAACTTAAACCGTACTATAGTAGGGAGAGGTTACTTACCTAGTAATAGGACTAGTTAGAGTTAGCGTAAGCGATATATACTTTAGCCTTTATAGCTAGTAAAGTTAGCGAAAAGTACTAAAGGTAGGACTAACCTAAGATAAGACTAGGACTAATACTTATAAGACTAGTTCTAATAGCCGGCGAAGGACTTATAGGTAAGCTCGCTAATAAGGCGCCCGATATATATAAAATAAGGGATAGAGCGTTCCGATCCCGCTATAGTAGCGACTTTCTTATAAGGAAGGGGCCTTAAAGGAGGCGAGCCGCTACTACCTAAGTCGGCTTCTTAGTTAGATATAGCAACGCGATAATAGCGAACGAACTAAAAGCGGTGCTAGGGAGAACTAAGGATATAGAAATAATATAGGTAAGGAACTAAGGCCTATAAAAGAGATAATAAATAAAGAGGTAGGAGGAGATAGGAACGAAACTATAGGGGGAGGGCAGGTATATATATACGCGAGCTAGGCGCGCGTAATTAGTAACTATATAACCGATAGTAAATATAGGCCGCCGCGCCCTTAGTCGGGAAGTCGCGTAGCTAGACGGGAATAGATTTTCGATTAGCGGGGCCGGCCGACCGAATTTCGATTAGCCGGCCCTACCTAGGGGCGATCTATACCTACGCCCGGCCCGGCAACTAGATATTACCTACCCTACTAACTAATAGACCGATAATCTAACGCGGCCGCCGCCGCGGCTACGCGGTAGTTACGCGGGAGCTATAGAGAAGAGAGGCGCCTATAAGCTAAGCCCTTAGAGAGAGACTACTACCTATAACCCTAGGCCTAGGCTAGCGAGCCCGGGCCGCGGCCGCTTAGGATAGTAGCGGCTACGGCCTAAGAGGGCCTATACCGAAATATAAATACGTAGGAGAAGCCCGCGGTAGCCGGCGTAAATTTCCTATATACTACTACTACGACCTCGTTTAAGGTAGACCTATACTAAAAGAAGGGAGGGTTTTCCTTTATGCACTTTAGTTTTTCCCTCCTATTTAACGTCTATAAGGAACGGTGTTCCTACTATAAATAAAGCAGCTATAATATACTCTCCCGATTATATAAGCTAATAAGTAGTATATTAATTATAGATAAAATCTCATCCTATAGAGCAGGAATCGCTCGTTATTTTGCATGTTATTATGCATTAAACGGGTTGCCGGTTATCGTACAATCGAGAATCGAAGGAACAGAGCTAGCTTAGAATGCTAGCTAAGACCTCTTAAGAACACCGGCACGACTAACCTCCTCTAAACACGAATATTAGTAGAACCAAGACACTTCTAGATTTACTTAAGATATCACGGAATTCCCTAGTCTTAGGGCTATACGGCAGCCTAAATTTAGTCCCGAAAGGTTCTTCCGTTTAGCTATAATTGTCTATATAAGATAGTATGTCCGCTAGTAGATAGATAGAGTATTATTAACTTTAACACCTCTTCTACACACTAATACACTACTAATAAATTCCGTTGAAAATCCTACCTTATACTCCTTCTTCCCCTCTATCACGTAGTCTTACGTGATTCCTTGATTTCCTAAAATTCCGCTTTTGCTTATATACCTTAAGAATGTCGAAGTTCTAGATACCTCTAGCTAGGTCCCTAGTATAATCTTAATAATAATATAATAATTTAGCTACTAAATAAAATAAAAGGGATAACTATTTAAGTAAATTATTATAGGCTTTAGCGATATAAATAAAAATAGTAACCGAACTAGCGGATATAAAATTAACTAATAAGACTTATATACTAACTAATATAGCTATATAACCTAGTATTTAATATAAATAAAATAAAGGATATAATATAAAGATCTAAAGAGTTATTACTACTTTAAGGAAAGATCTTAAATAAATTAATAAAGAGCTTAAGTTAAGAGAAACTAGCTCTTAAAAGAAAGAATAAAGCTAATAAGATAAAATAAAGAATATCCCCTAGGAATACCGGAAATATAATAAACTCTTTAAGAAAGAACTTAAGATAGGGTTACTTAAATATAGCTAATAAGACTATAAAATTTATCTTAAGGATAGAATAACGCCGACGTTTTATAAGATCTATAACTTAAATAAAAACTAATTATAAACGCTATATAACTACCTTAACGAGAATCTATAAAAGGGATATATATAAACATTAATATCTAAAATAAGCTACCTAGTTATATTTATTTTAAAGAAAAATAGTAAGCTATAATTAGTTATTAACTATAGATACTTAAATAATATTATAATAAAGGACCGAATACTATTACCGCTTATATCGGAACTATAAGATTAACTATATAGAAAAAAAAAGTTTATAGCCCTTAACCTTAAAGGCGCTTATAACTTAATATATATAAAGAAGGGATATAAATAGATAATAGCTTTTAGAACGAAATTCGGACTATTTAAATATCTAGTAATACTATTTAAACTTATAAATATACTAGCTACCTTTTAATAAATAATTAATAATATCCTATATAAATACTTAGATATCTTTATAGTAGTATACTTAGATAATATCTTAATCTTCTTAAATACCTTAGAAGAATATAAGGAGTATATCTATAAGGTACTCTATATACTTTAAAATATAAAGTTATTAGTTAAACTAGAAAAAAGTAAGTTTTATATATAGAAAGTAAACTTCCTTAAATATACGATCTTACTAAGAGAGATATAAATATAATAAGATAAGATTAACTTAGTTAAAGAATAGCTAATACTAAAGAATATTAAGGATATATAAAGTTTCCTAGGATTTATAAATTACTACTAACGATTTATTAAAGATTTTAAAAAGATTATAGTACTAATATATAACTTAATAAAAAAGGAAAAAGAATTTATATAGGACGATAAAGCTAATAAAGCTTTTAAATATATTAAAACTATAATTATATAAGAACTAGTCTTAACTACCTTTAACCTAGAACGATAAATCGAACTTAAAACCGATATATTAGACTTTACTCTAAGAGTATAAATCGGATAAAAAGATAATAAAGAAAGACTATAACTAATTATATTAAGTATTGCTATTTATATAATAGTATATTGCTGTTTGCACACTCGACCTATTTTTAAGATACGTACCAAAGCTAGCCCGCCCCGCCTATTTATACCGCGCGCGCCTGGCAAGTACCCGTACCGCCTAAATGCCCGCACCCGCGCCTGCGCCCGCCCGCATACACATAAGAGGCAATAAAGGCCATATAACGCATGCCTCTTAATTCGCTCAAATAACGCATTTCCGGGCCTTGAGCTCGAAGTTACAACAATCGGCCCGTCAATTAACCCGGCTCCTCCTTGGCCCTTACGGCTGTGTAGGCGGCGGCGGCGTCGCCGCCTCAATTGCATCCCACTTAACGATCCCTCCAACGCCTAACGAAGCCGGCTGCCCTGACGAAGCCGGCTGCCCTGACGAAGCCGGCTGCCCTGACGAAGCCGGCTGCCCTGACGAAGCCGGCTGCCCTGACGAAGCCGGCGGCGCGCCCCTCCTGCCGCGTCCTCCTCTTGATCCCCTTCCCCTTGTATTTCCTCGAGCTAATGATCCTTGTTGTGACGCTGCGAGAGACCGCGGGCTATAGCTAAGTTCATCAATCTCGTCGCGCCCCCGGCGCCTTCGAACGCTTACGTTAAGCCGCCTTAAGCTAGCCTGACTCGAATTAGGTAGCTGGGATGCCCTTATAGCCGGCTGTGACTGTGATGCCGTCTGTGATGCTGTCTGTGATACCCTCGCTGTGAGGGAGCTTGGTATAGGTAGCTTATTATTACGGGGCCGGCCGCGTATAATAGTAATAACGTCGGGGTCGCGGATTCGTAGCAATAGCTCCTCGAGGTCCTAATAGTAGTAATTAGTATTAAATTTAGCTAAAAAGGGGGGGGGTCTTTACCAACGGCTTCTTAAGCTACCATCGCGAGAGAATATCACGCTTTTTAAGCGTTAACCTAGCTTAAAGGCGTTAAAGGATTATGTATGCATAAGGCAGCCTAAGTTAGTGTATAAATCGCCTACTATAAGGCCGCAATAGCTATAGCTCCCGCGTTAGTAAAGGCATCGCGGCGAGGGCAAGCCTATATTATATAGTAAGTAGGTTAACTGCTTCGTAGGTGATTTTCATACTAAGATCCCCGAGCTAAGTCTGCCTAAGGAACTAACGCCTTTATCGTATCTCTTACCGGGCAGCCGTTTATATATATATTATCTCTTTATTCTTAATTATCTATATAAGGGCATCGTAAAGATATAAGAGGTTAGAGGTACCTATAACTAAATAAGACTTTATATCCTTATAGGCGGTCTTAACTAGGCTATTTACCCGCTGCCCGAAGTTACGATATTAGCTAATAAAGCAGCCTGCCTACTACTCACGCCACGGTATATATTCGTTCGAGATATATATTACGATATGCCCTTAGTGTTAACTAAAGGTCTTATCGAGCTGCCGCTACGCCTTATAGAAATCCGCTTCGGTTTTCGAGTAAATAACGCGCTTCTAAGCTAGGAATATTCCTTTACGGCTAAATTCGACTTCCCTATCGTCTAGACTAAACGTAGTAGCGGTAGCGGCGTTAGCGGCTCCTTATTCGGTAGCTTCTCGAGCGAGGATAGCTTCTGCTTCCTAAGGAACCTCTGCATTAATAGAGTTTTTAGGGCTATTAGGATCTACTAGGTCTTTCTAGCGGGACTAGATTCGAGCCCGAATATTGCTATTAACGTAGAATATATAGAGTTATTATTACGTTAAGGGGAAAATATAAAGGAGGGCGTTTTTAAGGGCAGCTTCTTTATCCGTAATAACTATAGAGGGCTCTTATACCCTAACCTATATATAAAGAGCGTTAAGGGACTTATATAGCTACTAGTATCCCTCTTCTTTCTCTAAGTTAATAAGGCTAAAGGCGAAGTTAGCTAGGGACTTCTAGTTAGTAACTCTAGTAACCTAGAAAAGGAAGAGACTAAAGCGGTTGGTTTTATATATATTATCGAGGCTAAGAACCTTAGGGAAACGTTTCTATATCTTTTAATACTATAGATAAGTCTATAATACGCCTTAAATCTTATTTTTATTATATAGGTCGAATTTAACGTAATAGGGAAGATCGCTTACCTAAAGATACCGTAAAAACGCTTATATTGCCGTTATACCGCTAAGAGCTTTAAAACGGATCTTTTAGCGGTCGTTATAGATATCTTTAATACGAAAGAACGCTATTAAAGGTTCAGCTTTACGTAAGATAGTTAATATCTCTCGAGCCGGTAGTGCTTTATATTAAGAGAGGTTCCGCTCGAGAGCTTACTATATATTAGTCCGCCGGCGATAAATATTATATATAGAGGGATTAAGGGAAGGCCCGTAGATATAGCGATCCTTAGTAATACGAAAATCCTACTTCTAAGCTTCCTCGTTGCGTAACGCTATTATAACGAGGCGGAAGGGGCAGTTAAGCTTTTAGGTAGAAGATTTACGTAGCCTAGTGCTTAATAAAGCTCGCCGCGGGCCACGATCGCATATAAAGAGGAGTCGTGTTGCAATAGAGACCCTATTAACATCTCGCTTATATATGCTTAACCGCTTAATAACCGCGGCGCCGTTCTCGCGAAGGAAGCCTTAGACGAAGTTATATGCCCCGTCGTAGGTTTCGAAGCCTAGGGAAGGCGGCAGGGGCGGGATCGTGTCTTCTCGTTCTTAGTAGGCATCGCGGGTATCGTAGGCATTATCTAACGTATTAAGGAGGGAGAGAAGGGGGTCTATCGCAGCGCTAGTAATAGCTTTAAATTTAGTATATATATATAGGTTGTATATATATAGGTTATATATATATAGGTTATATATACGGGTTATATATATATATAGGCGGGCGTAGGCGCGGGTGCGGGCATTTAGGCGGTACGGGTACTTACTAGGCGCGCGCGGTATAAATAGGCGGGGCGGGCTAGCTTTAGTGCGTATCTTAAAAATAGGTCGAGTATATAAATAGCAATATACTATTATATAAATAGCAATACTTATTATATTTTACTTAAAGAAACTATATAGCTCTAAATATATATAAGTAAAAGCGGAATTTTAGGAAATTAAGGAATTACGTAAGACTACGTAATAGAGGGGAAGAAGGAGTATAAGGTAGGATTTTCAACGGAATTTATTAGTAGTATATTAGTATATAGAAGAGGTATTAAAGTTAATAATCCTATCTTTATCTACTAGCGGATATGCTATCTTATATAGATAATTATAGCTAAACGGAAGAACCTTTTAGGACTAGATTTAAGCTACCGTATAGCCCTAAGACTAAGGAATTCCGTAATACCTTAAGTAAATCTAGAAGTGTCTTAGTTCTACTAATATTCGTATTTAAAGGAGGTTAGTCGTGCCGGTATTCTTAAGAGGTCTTAGCTAGTATTCTAAGCTAGCTCTATTCCTTCGATTCCCGATTTTACGATAACCCGCAACCCGTTTAATATATAATAATATATAAAATAACGAGCGATTCTTATTCTATAGGATAGGATTTTATCTATAATTAATATACTACTTATTAGCTTATATAATCGGGAGAGTATATTATAGCTGCTTTATTTATAGTAGGAATACTATTCCTTATAATAGCATAGAACTTAATTACCTTATCTATAATAAAGAATTCCTTATAATTATTTAAGCTTTTAAGGAATTTTAATACTACCTTCTTAAAAGTAAATATAAAGTTAAGGTCTATATAGCTTATAAGAATATCTTATACTTTATAATAATATAATAGTTAAACGGACGATAGATCTAATAGGCCGAATATCTATTAGAATTCGACTATAAAATAATCTATAAAAAAGGAATAAAAAACGGTCGAGCTAACGCCCTTAGTCGACGAAGCGATTACGATATAAGAGCACCTACGGCGAAAGGATAGCTCTTAGAAATTAACGAAAATAAGAACTACTAATAACGATAGCTAAATATAATATTTAAAGTATAGCCTAATAACTTAATATACTAAAATATCCTAAAATAGATAAAAGAATATAAAGTACTAAACGGATCTAATATAGAATATTTAGAAGTTTTAATATATAAAAATAAAATCTAAATACTACTAGAATTATAAGATAAAGTTATATAAGATATATATAAATATTTAATATATAGATACTAAGGAATCTAAAGAATAATAAAATATATTAAATAATAATATAACTTCTTATAGCTTAAAGAAGTAATATAATAAGTTATTAAAGAATAGAAACTTTCTATATAAAGTAAAGCTAAATAATATAAACTATATAGAGAATTATAACTACTATTAATACTAAAGAAACTATAGGATTTAATAGCTTTTAACTATATTATAAAGCTATTACTATTAAAAGAATTTATAACTAACGTTAAGTATAATAGTATATTTATTACTACTAATAGATTAATTAAGTATAGATACTTTATACTATATAAAAAAGTAAGTAATATAAAAGTCTCGCGAAGAGAGATACGAGAAGTATATATAAAATATATAAAGGTAAAATTAGAAGTAAGGGGTCGGATAGGCAGGGCAGAGGGATTTAATTCTTATAGGAGCAGCAATAAAGGTAGGGGAGTAATTGTTATATTGCCTTAATTATCTTTCTTTCCTCTATCTAACGCCCCTCTTTATACCCGTCTAGCATCTTAATTAACAAAGAAGATCCTGCTTAAAGAAGCTCCTAATATCCCTTTAACTACCGAGCTTTTTACCGGTTTTTTCCCCTCCTTTCTAGCCGTTGCCGGTATATCCGTCTTATCTCTCGCTACCTCTATAGGCAGCTATCGCTACTTCTACTTCCCCTTATACCCCTACCCTCCTTTCTATACCTCTTTTTAGCTCCTTCTTCCTTCTTTTATACCGGGTGTTTTTAGCTTCCTTGGTCCCTCTTACTAAGGGATATCTTAGAGAACTACGAAATTAGGCCACGCTTCGCGATAAAAAGAGCTAGTATATATATTCCTATAAACTATTATTAGTAATTATAAACTATTAAATAAGATTACTTTTAATAAAAGAAGTATATTTATAGCTAAGTTTTAGTAAGCTCTTATAATATAATTAAGGATAAAATATAAGTTTAGTATAGCTTATTACCTATAGATAGATAGATAAATAAAACGACTTAACTAAACGCTTAAATAATATTTATAATACTATATTAATTATAAATAAAACAATTAAGTTTAATAGCTATTAATAGTATAACCAGCTTATAATAGCTTAGTTATAAAAATAACTAAGCTCTTACTAGTATATACTAATTATAGATATAACTTAAAAGTATTTAAGGTTACTTAATAAGGACTATAAGTAAAACAAGCGATAGTATAAGTAAATTAGCTATAAAAATTATATAAAGAAATATAATAAGAACTTTAATTTATTAGAAAATAAATATCTACTTATTATAATCGGAAAAGATTAAAGGGACTAATCTTTTAAGAGGGAGATATAGTCTACCTTATATAATATAATATTAAAATAAAACGACTAAGTAATAGATTAGATTTTAAGAAACGTAGACTATTTAAGGTTAAAAAAACTATTTTAATTCTAACTATAAACTTTCGCTATTATTAATAATATAGATATACCTAATATTTTATATCTTATTATTAGAACTAGCGCTATAAAACGCTAAACTATAAGAAAAAATTAAAGTTAATAATAATTAAGAATATAAAGCTAAGTAAATACTAGATATAAGAAAATAAGGTTAGTAATAAGAATACCTTATTAAATAGAAAGGATATAGTTTAAAGGAAAATACCTAGGAACTACTTAAGTACTTAACTTACTATAGTTCTCTACTTTAATAGTTCTATTAAGTAAACCCTTACTTAGAAATATAAGGTTACTAAGAGTAATATCTTAGTTTAATATATTTAAGGTATTAAACGATTAAACCTCGCTAATAGTAATAGTTTCCTTATTCGATAAATAAACTAATTCGTCTTAAAAAGAACGCGTTATACTATCTTCTTTATTAATAGCTTATATACCCCGCTAAAATAACTTACTACCTTAGTCCTTTAAGAAACGCTTCTATTTCCTAATCTAAGCTAAGTAAGCTATCGCTTCCTTTAACGCTTCTTTTACTTTCTATTCGTTTAAACTAATCTTTTACTATTAATTTATAATATAATAAACTAGAAAAGAAGGAATATTAGTAAAAAGAATAATAAGGAAGGAAAGGGATAAAATAAATAGGCGGACGCTATATTATAACTATTATAAGCACGGCCTATAAAAGTATATTTAAAATACCGATTAAAACGCTCGCCGACCTTATAAGTTAGGCTTAACCGAAAATAATAAAAGTAAGGTATTATTTTAATACTATAGATCTTAGTCTAGGATACTAGCTTTAATTATTAACGCGGTTTATCGGAATTATAAGAATAGGATTTTTAAATATAACTAGATATACTATTAGTAGTTTATATTAAAAGGATAAAGGAATAAAGAACGATATACTTATATATAATATAATAAGGGTATAATTATATATAGCGGCTAAGGTAGTAGGTCTTAAAGGTAAAACTAAAAGGAGGGGAGGCATCTTATTATAATTATAGTCTAGCGAACCGCGGGGACTAATATATATTATAAGGATATATAATATAAGGAGCAAGGAATATTAAACGGACTAATAGGCTAATTAAGTTTAGAGTAATAGGTTACTTTAGCGCTCCTAGGCGATAGGATTACTTAGTACTCTCGGCGATCTAAGGAAGCTCTTAAGATATATAAGGAAAGAATAAAACACTCCTTTAAATAAATAGCTCGATAGCTTTTAATATTATAATTATTATAATCTTTATTACGATCTTATCTTTAATTTTAATTACTTAATTACTTAGTTATAGCTTATAGTCTATAACCTCTAACTTATTACTAACGTAATATACTTATTATTACTTAGACTATACCTTATTATATCTATTAATATAAACCCTTTAATAGGTTTATCCCTTAAGAATAATACTAGTTATTATAGTTAAGCGGTCGTTAATAAAAAGGTTAAATAAAACTTATAATAGTAAACTTTTATATACTTATAGTCTTAAAGGATATATAATAGGCTGTCTTAGTAATATCGAAAGCCTTAGCTAAATACTATATTATAATAGTAAGATAGCGCTAATTAGCCTCCTTAAATATAAGTATACTTATATTTAAGCTATTATCGTTAGTATCCTTATTATTAGTCTTTAACTTATTAAGCTTATATAGGTACTTAACGATAGTAACTATATTAGCTTAGTTACTAAATATAAGAGTAGCGGCTTTAAGAAAGATTAGCTTATTAATCGTAATATTTAAAGTTAAGGGAAAACTTACTTAATTATAGGTCGCGGTATATCTATAATACTACTTATAGCGCGTTAAGGAAACCCCTAAGAAAATATAGCTAATTAAAAGTACCTTAATAAGCTTAGGCTTAGTTATACTATACTTCTTAATAACTATCTTAAATTAATATATATACTAAAGCTTATAAGGGATAACCCCCTAAGCTTTAACTAAGCGGGCTTTAGCCTTAAATTAAGTATGCTTTTTTATAAAAGCGCGACCGCTTTATACTATTACTTAAGTACCCTTATTTCTAGCGCTACTATTCTTAGGTTTATTAATAAAAGGAGTTAAATTATAGCTGTTTTATTATTACCGTTATTATTATCTTAGCCCTTATTTAGCTAGGCCTTATTATTAATATTAGCCTACTTATTTTAAGGAGCGGCCTAAGCGATAATCTCTTATTAGCTAGAGCCGCCCTATTAAAATAAAGTAGCTAGGTTATTAGCACTTACTTAGGAGCGCCTAAGTATAATCTCCTCGCTAGTATTAGTATTACTAATAAGGGTAATAGACTTATAAGTTTCTTAGCCTATAGAGGTAAGCTTATTAATAGTTAAAGTTAAGGTATTTAGTAGGGTAATAAGCGTATAACCCTTACTAATATTAAGTCCTAGACTAAAAGTCTTTTAAGACTAAGATTCCCTTATACCTTTCTTAGCTTTCTTTACTAAAAGAGAACTAGCGTTACTATAAGACTTTTAAGCTAATCGCTTATACTTTAAGGGCGAACCCGCTACTACTTACTCCTATATATAGTATAGGAAATCGGCGTTATAGTTCTTTATTTTCTTTAGCGTAAAAGGTATTATCGTTAATAAATCGTTAATAAAAAGTAATATAAAAAGGTATAAGGGATTAATAAAAAAAGGTATAAAACTTTATAGTAATTATAAGTAAAAGAGTTAAAGAAAAGAAGAAAATAAAAAAGTAAGAGATATATATATATACTCTTTATATTATAGTAACGCGGCCGATATATAAGTAATACTATAATAGCTACTTAGTAGTAATAGCTAATATAATAACTATTAATACTATAAAGTATAGACTAACGTATAATTATATAGGTATATATATACGATATATAACTAAAACTACCTCTCCTTTTAACTAAATATATATAGTATAGTAAAAGTAATATATATTAAAGATATAGCTAAGACGTTTATATAAAAAGGGAGATAATTATAAGAGCGCTACTAAGAAGTATAAGCTAATAAAGTACTTAGGTATATAGTACTAATATATTAGTAGGGTATTAGTAGGAAATTATACTTACCTTACTTATATATTATTAACTACTTACTACTTTAATTAAAGAAAAGAAATCCCTTTTTTTATAAGCTTTTATCTTATAATAAGAAGAATATAATATATATAGTATAGTACCTCTAGCTATCTTTACTACCTAACTAATCGTAATATAATATATATTCCCTTATATTCTTAAGCTAATACTAATATATATAGAACTATTTTCTTTTTTATTAGTATAAAAAGACTTATATTTTATATTATTATAGTTATTATAAGTCTTACTATTAGCGACTAAGCCTTTAATACCTTAAGCTTAATAACTATATTTATTATAAAGTATAGCTTAATTTATATTCTTAGAGATATCCCTTAGTAATAAAGACCTAGGAAGCTAAAAAATACTAATATAGAAAGAAAAAAGATAGAGCTAAAAGGAGGTATAAAAAAGAAGGTAGGGGTATAAAGGGAAGTAAAAGTAGCGATAGCGTTTTATTATTATAAAATATAGCTTAATTTTATAGTTCTTTAATATATCCTATAGTAAGAGGGACCTAGGAAGCTAAAATTACTTAGTATAGAAAAAGGAAGAAGGAGCTAAAAGGAAGTATAAAGAAAAAGGTAGGGGTAAAAGGGGAAGTAAAAGTAGCGATAGCTTCCTATAAATATAGTAAGAGATAAGATAGATATACTAGTAATAGCTAGAAAGGAAGGGAAAAACTAATAAAAAGCTTAGTACTTAAGAGGATAATAGTAGCTTCTTTTAGTAGGATCTTCTTTATTAATTAAGATACTAAATAAGTATAAAGAAGGGCGTTAAATAAAGGAAAAAAGGATAATTAAGGCAATATAATAATTACTCCCTTACTATAATTACTAACCCTATAAGAATTAAATATCTTTACCCTTCCTATTAAACCCCTTACTTTTAATTTTACCTTTATATATATTTTTATATACTTTTTATATCTCTCTTTATAAGAGTTATAAGCTTAGGAGGAATAAAATTCCTATACTTTTTAGCTACTATAGAAAGCACCTTTCTTATATCTTTTATAGCTTTCCTTTACCCTTCTTACTAAAATAGCCGATTTTTAACTAACTTTTCTACCCTCTTTTATAATAATATCGAAAAATAATTCCTTTACTACCTATATACTTTATAAGACGATTCTTATAAATCTTTAAGATTAAGATAAGTAGGTAAAGGAGCTATAGGTTTATAAAAATAAAACTATTTATAATTTAGTTTTCTTTAAAAAGTAGGACCTTCTTAAGCCCCCTCTTTATCTTAAGGTAATAGAATTTATAAAGGCAGCTTTTATCTTCTCTAAGCTAACCTCTATATAATAAAGAGCTTTTTCTACTACCTTAGGTAACTATAAGAGTTATTATAAGGAATACCTTTATAAGATAAAGCTACTAACTACTATATATATAGTAATAATATAATCTATTAATAATATAAAGCTAATCTCTCTTTAAGAGGAAGAGACCCTTAAGTAATAGCTATTAAAGCTTAAGACCTTAATAGCTCCCTTAAGGGGCTATATAACTAACTATATTAAGAAGACTTATATAGTATACTTAAAAGCCTTTTCTACTAAGAACCTACTAGCTTCTATATAGCTAGCTAAGTAAAAAGAAATCCTTATAAAAACTAACTAATACTTCTAAATAAAATATCTTTCTAGCTAGTAGCTATAAGATATATCTCTATTAATAAAGCTTATTAGTAAGTGTTACTTAACTATCTTTTAAAAAGCTAGCTAGGAACTAAATATAAAAGCTACTAAAGTATAATAATAAGTAGTCTTATTCCTTTATAGCTAGTACTTAACCTAAATAGCTCGACTTACTAGCCTTATAGCTACTATAGCCCTTATTACTATAGTCCTTACTACTATTACTACTACTGCCCTTTTAGCTCCTCTTTCTTTAAGAGTATTAATATTATCTTTAATAGCTGCCTTAGTCCTAGCCCTAGCTCTACCTATAGCTCTAAGCCCGGTCCCGCTAGTCCGTTTAGTTTAATTAGTCCTTTAATAGACCTTTTAGTCTATTAGTCGAAAAATTAAAGAACTAATTAAAATCGAACCTCTTTATTAAAATTAGTAATAAGGGGTAAAAAGGGAGGGTTTTAAAGTAGACCTTCTAAATTAAGATAAGGATTCCTTAAAAAAGAAGAAGACTAAAAGATAAAACGGCTACCTAGCCTATAAATCCCTAGGCTATTAGTTATTATAATACTAGTAGGCCTTTAAAGAAAACCGACCTAAAGGGTTTAACCCTTTAAAGAGGCTATAAGAAATAATATAATAGTTTCTTAAGAAGGACCCCTTATTATAAAAAAAGATAGACGAGATTTAAGTTACTTAGAAATAGTAACTAATAATACCCGCTACTTTTATTTAAGCTATAAATTTAAGAAAAAATCGTTTATATAGTAAATCTACCCTCTATCTTCCTTATAGATTAATAAGGCTAAGACTAACTATTAAAGCCCTTTAATTATCCCTTATAAAAATTAGCTATCCTTAACTCTAGTACTTCCCTTAATATATATAATACCCTCTTATAATTCTAGTCCTTTAAAAAGGTATAGAGGGAATAACTTATTACTAGGGAATTAACCGTATAAATAAAAGGATATAAAAGGGTAAATTATATAATAAAATTACTTATTAGGGCTATATAAATTCTATAGTAAAAAAGGGTAGCTTTTTACCTTTAATTTTTAATAAGCTTAAATTTATTCTACCTTTTTTAAGAGGAAGGAATCTTCTAAGATATAATATCTAAGCTTATAAGGCTAGTCTAAAAGTATTAAACGATTAAGCTTATCTAAGAGAAATTCGATTAATTTATTATTAAATTCTAACTTATTCTTAAAAAGGAACCTCTTAAAAAGTTAGCTTTCCTTACTAAGAGGAATAGGTCTACTATAAAGGACCCTCTTTATAAGGGAATATATATTATAGTATAATTAGTTAGGTAGTAGAAATAGCTAGAGGTACTAAACTATATATATTATATTCTTCTTATTATAAGACTAAAGCTTATAAAAAGAGGTATTTCTGTTTTTTTTTTAAGGTAGTAAGTAGTTTATAATATATAAGTAGGGTAAGTATAATTCCCTATTAATACCTTACTAATATATTAGTACTATATACCTAAGTGCTTTATTAGCCTATACCTCTTAGTAACGCTCTTATATTCTTTTAATAGCTTAAGGAGATAGTTAACTTTAATATATATAACTTAGTTACCTAAGCCCCTTAGCTTTATATAAGCTAAGCTAATAATAAGGCGTTTAAATTAACGGCCTAAAGACCGTTAAATATAAATACTATAGCTAAGGAAAAACTAAGAAATAAATTTCTAAACGAACCCCTTTATAGCTAAACTAGCTATATAAGGAAATTTAAATCGACTAAACCGATATCTCTAAGGACTAAGAAAGCTTTATTAAGGTAATACTTTTTATAGATAGTTTTCTAAGGATAGTTTTCCCTTATTTCTTATAGACCTACTTAAGTAAGTATAACTAGTCTACCTTCTAAGACTTTATTAACTTAATAAATTCCTACTTTAGCCATAAGGTAAAGAAGATATAGTTTAATAGAGAGCTATTTATAAAGGATATCTTAAAGTAGCTTTAAAAATAAGGTATTTTACCCCTCTTATTAATACTAAATACCTAGGCCTAGAACGGAGGGGTAGAAAAATTAAGGGGTACTATAGTTAAAAAGGCCTATATAATAAGACTTACTATAAGGCTTCTATATAACCTTTAAAGGGAAGTCGTTAAGACCGCTTATTACCTTTAAAAGTAAACCTTAAAAGACCTTAAGAACTCTAAGGAACTAAACTAAGGAATAAACTAAAAATCCCCTTTTAAGCTCTTTATAAAAAATAAGGCCTCGCTAGCCTACCTTTATACTTATAGCTATAAGGTATATATTATAACTACTAATATATAGCTAAAAAGAAAGAAGAAAAGAAAGCTTAATTTTAAAGCCTTTATTAGTTACCTTATTAATTAAAATTTTATAAATATCTTTTAGATTTAGATTCCTTTTTTATAAAAGGTAATTTAAACTAAGGATATAATTTCTAGTAAATCTAGCGTTTTTAATAAAAAGAGGGATTAATAGCCCTTCTTACTTTTATAATATTAGTTAATTTAAAAGATCTAAATCCCCCCTTCTTAATAGTCTTTAAAAGAGGTCTTAGATAAGGAAAAAAAAAGAAACTAATATTAATATAGTTTAAGATAATACTACCTTTAAAGAAGAAAAAGAAGAATCTATTAAATTAGATAATCTAGAAAAAGAAAGAGACTATAAGAAAGTAGTAGAGCTAAAATACGCCTACCTTCCTATACCTTTACTTATAAAATAAAAAGAAGATCTAAAAGTAGCTTTTTTTATTAGTCTTCTTATCTTAACCTTTAATGGGGTACGAAAAGCACCTTCCTTAAAAGATTACCTAGCTGCCTTTTTATCTTTACTTTAAGAAGTAAAGGAAGGTATAGGGCCTAATATAGTGATTAAAAAAGACTAACTACTCCTTTATTTTAATCGATTTTCTAACTTTTATTTAATGCCTATAAAAGACGGTTCCTATAAAGTTTTTATAGTAAGCTAGCTCTTTAAGATATAGCTATTAATAAAGAAAGTATTTTAATAGGGATAAAGGTATATACCTAAAGTATATATAGTATATAGCTAAGGATTAATAAAGTAATTAACTATATAATTATTTAGTTATTAGTTTAATATATAGCTCTAAGGGTCTTAGGTTATTAATATAAGTCTTAGAGATTTCTTTACTTTATACCTCTTTATCTTTATTAAAGTCGCGTAACTAGCGGCCTTTACTTTAAAAGGGAAAAATAAATATTCGAATTAATTATAATTAAGGAAGATACTTAATTAAATAATTTAAGCCTTTATAAAGCCTTTAAGTATACTTAGAGGGAAGTTAGATAAAGAGCGCTAGGGGTCTTATCCCTTTAATAGGCTAATATCTATAAGGGTACGATCTTATTTATTAAACTATAGCGGCCGCGATCCTCGCCGCTTAACTAAGTAGCTTAATAATATCTACTATTTATAGCTTAGTCTTATAAAATAACCTTTACTACTATAGCCCGGCTATATATATATAGCCTAGCTATATATATAGCCTACTAAATAATACTATAGGTAGTCTTTCTTTTCTTTATAAGGAGGTAATTTAATATAAGAAGGAAGGATATCGCTATAGCTCTCTAGGTTATATACTTAGGTATATACCTAGCTATATAATATCTAGCTTATATATCCTCTTTCTCCCCTTTAGCTAGCTATATAAAGGGTATTTCTATTCTTTCCTTTAGCTAGTAGTAATTAATTACCTTATCCCTTTTTTATTTATAGTAAAAGGATATATACTTATATATTCGCTGCCTTAAAGTTAAAGACTTTATTTAGAAGTAATTAAGCGCGTCTTATACTAATAAATAATACTAATTTTAGTTTATTATATAGTAGCCGACTTACTAGACCTACTAGCTATAGTAAAAAGTCTATTATATTAACTACCTTATTATATAAGCCTAGGAATACTAGTGCTTTTAACCTTATTAAATACTAAGATCGAAAAGGGTTAGCTAAGCTATACTAGCTATAATAGTTTTAAAGTTATAGTATTTCTTTCTAGCTTAAATATAAAAAAGATACTTTATAAGGAGGTTTAAATAGCTTATTATACTTAAATAAAGAGAGTAAAGACTTAAATAAAAAGGGGAGGAAAATAAACTTTTCTTAAGCTAAGCCTTTAATATATATTAAATAAAATAAAGCTATCTTTTATTATAGTAAATAAAGAAAGCTACGCTTAATTTAATAGGAAGTAACTATATTAGTCCGCTACTAATCCTCTATAAAATAACTATAGTAAGCCGCTACTAACTTAAAGCATTATATATTATTAATATAATAAAGGCTATAATTAAAAGGTTAATATTTCGACTTAGCCCTAACTAATAGCTATAAGACTATAAAAATATCTTAGTAATTCTAGCTCTATTACTATTAATTTAGCTTATATTTTTCGTTTATATAGTATAGGTATTATTAAGGTTTCTAGTACTATATTTAAGGTAGGAAGCTAAGCGACTTTTCTCGCGTAGAGAGATACGAGAAATATATATAAAATATACGAAGGTGAAATTAAAAGTAATAGGTCGGATAGGCAGGGCAGAGAGATTTAATTCTTATAGGAGCAGTAATAAAGGTAGGGGAGTAATTATTATATTGCCTTAATTATCCTTCTTTCCTCTATCTAACGCCCCTATTTATACCCGTCTAGCATCTTAATTAATAAAGAAGATCCTACTTAAAGAAGCTACTAATATCCTTTTAACTACCGAGCTTTTTGCCGGTTTTTTCCTTCCTTTATAGCCGTTTCCCGCACATCCGTCTTATCTCTCGCTACTTTATACTTTCCCTTATACCCCTACCCTCCTTTCTATACCTTCTTTTTAGCTCCTTCTTCTATACTAGGTGTTTTTAGCTTCCTTAGTCCTTCTTACTAAGGGATATCTCCGAGAACTATGAAATTAAGCTACGCTTCGCGATAACTTTACTATTTTTTCTCTTAGTCGCTATTTAATTCTATAATAATAGTAAATAAGAACTATTTAGTAAAAGGATTTATCGCTTACTTAAATCTACCTAAGAATAGTTAATTACTTAGTTAAGTTTAAGGTCGAAGAATTATATTATTAGCTTTATATACTAGCTAGTAATAGGTTAACTACTAGCCTTTTATAGTATTACTACTTTATTTAGTAATTAGACTCTTAGAAGATTAATATATAGTCCCGCTACTAAGTTATAATATATTTAAATACTAACTTAAAGTACTTAAATAACTAAAAGGAAAATCGCTTAAACTAAAATAAGATAGATAGGGGCTTTTATAATAGTCCCCCTTATCGCTTACTATAACTAATACCTACTTAGCTAGTACCTAGATAAATTTTATAGACTAGCTTTACCTAACTAATCGATTAACGTAGTTATAAATTTAATAAATAGTACCTTAGCTAGATTACTTATAAGGACGCTTAATTACTTATAAGGCTAAGTAAGTACTTACTATATCTATTACCTCTTAATAAGGTAGGTTAGTTAGCGTATATATTATCGTTATTACTATCGCTACTAGTTTTACTATATATAAGTTCTACTTATTTATAGTCCTAAGATATATATAGTAGATATTTAGAACTATACTTAGGCTATTATAATTTATATTATATACTATACCTTATATTCTTATTATACTACCCATTTATAAGCTAGATATTATTATAATAATCCCTTATATATTATTTACTTCCTTAATAGCTTTAGCTATATCGCTCTTTAATACTACTTAGATATATAGTATCCATAGTAATAATATATACTTATATATATCTTTTATTTAGTATATCTATACTATTTATAATACTATAATAATCTTTTATATTAGTAATATAAACCTCTTAGTTATATAATTTCTTAAGGCTACTAATAGATATTTTATTAGTAAGGTCTAAAGATTAATATAAAGTTTAATTATAGCTTATTTATATTATTCCTTTATTATTTAAATATTAGCCTTAAATATAGCTATAGTCTTTACTATTATACGAAACGCGCTTATAATAGCTTATACCCTTACTATTTATACTTTATTTATCTAAGCTATATATTTTATATAGAGGGTATATATCTAGATATTAAAGGTATAATCTATAGCTAGTATAACTATTACTTTAAAAAGTTATCTTAATACTCTTAGTAATAGTATCTTTAACCTTCTTAGGCCTATAAAGGCGCTAAGTCCTTTAGCGGCTGCTTTTATTATATATTACTAGAATCATAGCTCGTTATTTATAATTACTCTTAGAATCTTAGTACTCTCCTTAAGTTAGACCTCTTTACCTATAATTAGAAATAGCCTATTACTATTATATATAGTAGCTCGCGTAAAATAAATAATCGTTATATTATTTACTATAAAGGTTATACCGCTACTATACTATATACCTTTTACTTAAGCGTATTATTAATAACTACTTAAATACCTTCTTAGTTTACTTTATTTTTTTATATTATTATTTATATATAGCTTTTAGGGCTTTAGTAAGGCTAATAAGGGCCTAGGCCCTATTAATAGTTCTAGCTAGCTATAGAGCCTAGGGGCCTATAACTAATTAAGGAAAGGATAGCTATAAAAGTAAGATAAAGGAAAGGTTAATCTAGTTCCTTTTATATAGTATTTCCCCCCTTTAAGGGCCCTAGGGCCCCTAGGTTACTCCTTTTTAAGCTACTTAGCTATCCTTATCTCTATCCTAGCTAAGAAGGTTAAAAGGGCTTCCCTTCCTTTCTTAGAGCTATAAAGAAAAAGTAAGCTAAGGGCCCCCTTTTATTTCTTAAAGGTCTAGTAAAGGACCTCTCTTTCCCTCCTATAGTTCGGGCACCTTAGGATAAGGTGCCTAGCTATATACCTTCCTTAAGTATAGCGGTAATTATCTTAGTCTATCTTATTAGTCCTTTTTAAAAAGGAAAATAAGAAGCTAGCCTTAAAAAGGAGCTAGTAAAAAGCTAAAAGGATCGGCCTAGGCCTCTTATAAGGTCCTTTTCTAGGCTAAGGGCTAAGTAAGGGGTCTTTTAAATAGATATATAGTACTTACCTAAGCCCTTAGCCCTAAGGCCTTTAGCTGCCTTAGTAGCTTAAAGGCCCTTTTAATAGTCTTTAGTAGCTTACTAGACCTTTTTTTATAAGTAGCTAATAAAGACTAAAGGGGTCCCTTAGGTAAGGGCTTCTAAGCCTTTCTTAGCTAGCTAGTTAGCTAGCTCGTTACTAAAGATCCCTAGGTAGCTAAGGTATTAATATAGCTATATATTATAAAAGTCTTTTATTCTTAGTTTACCTTTATAGTAGGCCCAGTTACCTAGGCCGAGTTTTATTATCTTTTATTATTTTTATCTTTACTTTTAATTATTTTCGTTGTTTTATTTTATTTTATTTATTTTTATACTACCTTATTTTCTATTTTTATTTTCGTTTATATACTATTAGTTAAGTTCGCGGGTAACGCCGCCCCTTCTATCTTTACCGCGCTAAACGCTACTACTTAGTATAGCTTACTTATATATAGGGTACTAACTCTTAAACTAGCCCGCGCTAGCCTATAGCCTTCGATACTCTACCTTTAGCGCGGCCTATTACGCTATTATAAAGCTAAACCCTTAATCTAGGGTATCCTATTTAGTTCTCTATTAATACCTATTATAAAGCGTAGCTTAATTTCGTAGTTCTTAAAGATATCCCTTAGTAAGAGGGACTAAGGAAGCTAAAAACACCTAGTATAAAAGAAGGAAGAAGGAGCTAAAAAGAGGTATAAAAAGGAGGGTAGGAGTATAAAGGGAAGTAAAAGTAGCTATAGCTTCTTATAGAGGTAGTAAGAGATAAGACGGATATACTAGTAACGGCTAGAAAAGAAGGGAAAAACTAGTAAAAAGCTTAGTAGTTAAAAGGATATTAATAGCTTCTTTAAGTAGGATCTTCTTTATTAATTAAAATACTAGATAGGTATAAAGAGGGGCGTTAAATAAAGGAAAGAAAGAGAATTAAGGTAATATAATAATTACTCCCCTACCTTTATTAATGCCCCTATAAGAATTAAATCTCTCTCCCTTACCTATCCGACCCCTTACTTTTAATTTTACCTTTATATATTTTATATATACTTCTTATATCTCTCTTTATAAGAGTTATAGGCCTAGGAGGAATAGAATTCCTATATATTCCGGCTGCTATAAAAGGTACCTTTCTTATATCCCTTATAGCTCCCTTTTACCCCTCTTACTAAAAAAGCTAATTTTTAACTAACTTTTCTACCCTTCCCTTATAATAATATTAAAAAATAACTCTATTATCCCTATAGTCTATAAGACGATTTTTATAAAGCCTTAAGATTAGTATAAGTAGTTAAAGGAGCTATAGGCTTATATAGATACAACTATCTATAATTTAGTCTTCTTTAATAAGTAGGACCCTCTTAAGCCCCCTCTTTATCCTAGGGTAATAGAATTTATAAAGGGAGCTTCCCTCTTCTCTAAGCTAACCTCCGTATAATAGAGAGCTTTTTCTACTACCTGAGGTAACTATAAGAGTTATCGTAAGGAATACCTTTATAAGATAAAGCTACTAACTACTACTTATATAGTAATAACGGAATCCGTTAGTACTATAAAGCTAATCTCTTTTTAAGAGGAAGAGACTCCTAAGTAGTAGCTTTTAAAGCTTAAGACCTCGATAGCTCCCTTAAGGGGCTATATAACTAACTATATTAAGAAGACTTATATAGTATACCTAGGAGCTTTTTTTACTAGGAACCTACTAGCTTCTTTATAGCTAGCTAAGTAAGAAGAAATTCTTAAGGAAGCTAACTAATACTTCCTTATAAAAGCTCTTTCTAGCTAGTAGCTATAGGATATATTTCTCCTAATAAAGCCTATTAGTAACGGTTACTCGACTATCTTTTAAGAAGCTAGCTAGGAACTAAATAAAGAGGCTATTAAAGTATAATAGTAAGTAGTCTTATTCCTTTATAGCTAGTACTTAACCTAGATAGTTTAACCTATAGCTATCGTAGCCCCTATTACTACGGCCCCCGCTGCTGCTACTACGGCTGTTGCTCCTTTAGCTCCTTCTCCCTTAAGAGCCTTAACCCCGTCTTTAATAGCTGCCCCGGTCCTAGCTCCGCCTCTTACTCTAGTCCCGGCCCCGGTCCCGTTAATTAGACCGGCCTAACTAGTCCCTTAATAGACCTTTTAGTCCGTTAGTCGAAAAATTAAGGAACTAGTTAAAATCGAACCTCTTTATTAAAATTAGTAATAAGGGGTAAAAAGGGGGGGTTTTTAAGCAAACCTTTTAAAAAGGGACGAGGACTCCTTAAAGAAATAATATATAAGGAGGAATCGACCTACCTACTAAGTATATAAAAATCCTTATTAGCTAGAAGACTACTAGTAGGTATTTAAGGAAAACCGACTTAAAGGAATTAACCCTTTAAAGAGGCTATAAGAAATAGTATAATAGTCTCTTAAGGAGGACCCCTTATTATAGAAGAAGATAGATAAGATTTAGGTTACTAAGAAATAGTAATTAACGCTACTACTATAAATTTAAGAAATAATTATTAGTATAGTAAATCCGGCCTTTATCTTCCCTACGGATTAATAAAGCTAAGACTAACTATTAAGACCCTCTAACTATCCCCTATAAAAATTAGTAATCCTTAACTTTAGTAATTACCTTAATATCTATAATATACTCTTATAATTCCGGTCCTTTAAGAAGGCATAGAGGGAATACCTTATTACCGGAGACTTAACTATATAGATAAAGGGATATAAAAGGGTAAATTTCACGATAAAATTACCTAACGGGTCTATATAAACTCTTCGACGAAAAAGGGTAGCTTTTTACCCTCGATTTTTAATAAGCCTAATTTCCTTCTACCCTCTTAAGAGAAAGGAATCTTTTAGGATATAACGTTTAAGCCTATAAGGCTAGTTTAAAAGAATTAGACTATTAGGCTTATTAAGGAGAAATTCGGTTAATTTATTCTTAAATTCCGACCTATCCTTAGGAAGGAATCTCTTAAGAAGTTAGCTTTCCTTACTTAAAGGAGGGTAGGTTTAAAGGACCCTCTTTTAGTAGCCTTAGGAGATAGCCTTCTTTAGCACGCACGACTTAGTTACCTAGGCCCCCTAGCTTAATATAAGCTAGGCTAATAATAGGGCGTACGAATAAGGGGCCTAAAGATAGTTAAATATAAATACTACGGCTAAGGAAAGACTAAGAGACGAATTTCTAAACGAACCCCTTTATAGCTAAACTAACTATATAAGGAAATTTAGGTAGACTAAACTAACGTCTCTAAGGACTAAGAAAGCTTTATTAAGGTAATGTTTTTTATAGACGCTTTTTTAGGGATAGTTTTCCCTTATTTCTTATAGACCTACCTAAGTAAGTATAACTAGTCTACCCTCTAGGACTTTATTAACTATATAAAATCCTACTTTAGCTATAGGGTAAAGAAGATACGGTTTAATAGAGAGCTATTTATAAAGGATATCTTAAATTAGCTTTAAAAAGGGGCATTTTACCCCTCCTATTAGCACTAAATACCTAGGCCTAGAATAGAGGGGTAGAAAGATTAGGGGGTGCTATAATAGAAAGGGCCTATACGATAAGACTTACTATAAAGCTTCCTTATAATCTTTAAAGGGAAGTTATTAAGACCGCCTATTACCTATAGAACCGGACCCCTAAAGGGACTACTTAAGGAATAGACTAGAAATCCCCCCTTAAGCTCTTTACGAAGAAGAGGGCCTCGCTAGCTTACCTTCGTGCCTATAGCTATAAGGTATATATAATAACTACTAATATATAGCTAAAAAGGAAGAAGAAAAGAAAGCTTAATCCTAGAGCCTTTATTAGTTACCTTATTAGTTATAATTCTATAAATATCTTCCGGATTTAGATTTCTCTTTTATAGAAGGTTATTTTAACTAAGGATATAATTCTCGACGAATCTAGCTTTTTCGATAGTAAGAGGGATTAATAGCCCCTCTTACTCTTATAAAGTTAGCTAATTTAAAAGATCTAAATTCCCCTTCCTTATAGTCTTAAGAAGAGGTCCTAGATAAGGAAATAGAAGAAGAAACCGATATTAAAGTAGTTAAGGATAACGCTAACTTTAAAGAAAAGGAAGCTATTAGATTAGATAATCTAAATAAAGAAGGAGACTATAAGAAAGTAATAGAGCTAGAATACGCCTACCTCCCTACGCCTCCTCTTATAAAATAAGAAGAAGATCTAAAAGTAGCTTTTTTAGTTAGTCTTCCTATCTTAACCCCTAAGGGGGTAAGAAAGGCACCTCTCTTAAAGGATTACCTAGCTGCTTTTTTATCCCTGCTTTAAGAAGTAAAGGAAGGTATAGGGCCCGATATAGTTACTAAAGAAGACTAACCTCTCCCTTATTTCGATCGTTTTTCCGACTTCTATCTAATACTAATCAAAGAAGGTTCTTATAGAGCGTTTATAATAGGCCGGCTTTTTAAGCTACTATTAGTAAGGAAGGTATATAAAAGAGACCTCCTAGACCTACTAGTAAACTAAAAGCAGCTAGAAAGACACTATTTTAAAAACTAGTTTTTCTAGGCCTAGAAAGACTACCTAGCCTTATATAAATAGATAGGGTCTTTTAAAGAGGTCCTTAAGGAAAGGGTAAGAGGAAAATAGGTCCTTAGCTATAAGTAGGTCTTTATCTAAAAAACTAATAAATATAGCTTCCTTTAGAAGTATAAAGCCCGGCTAGTTATTTATAGTAATTAATAGGAAAAAGGGGATCTACCTACTAAGGCAACTACCTTAGTAAGGATATCTTTTCGGACTCTTATAGCTATAGTAGTAGAATTTAACCTTAAACTTAACTAGATAGATATAGTTAACGCCTTTATTAACTGCTTACTTAAGGAAGAAGAAGTTATCTATATATACCTTCTACTAAGCTTTTAATAGATAGGAAAGGTTCTATAGCTTAGGAAAGCTCTATACGGACTATAAAGATTACCCCTTCTTTAGTAATAGTATTTAATAGGTTCCCTTAAAGCCCTAGGCTTTAAGAAAGTCCCTAAGGAACTATATATAATATAAAAGGGTAAAATTATAGTCTTATTCTACGTTAATAATATTATCTAGGCTTACTTAAAAGAAGAAGAAGCTACTACTAAGGAGGCTATACGATGCCTATAATAAAGGTATAAGATAATTAAGTTAAGGGAGCTAAAGTAGTTCCTAGGGATATAAATCCTTTAGAATAAGTCTTAACGGACTATCTAGCTTACCTAAGACGCCTATATCGATAAGGTCGCTTATAAATTCCTCCCTAATTCCCTTAATAGGAAGCTTCCCTTTATACCTATATTAAATAAAGAGCTTTTACCTAATCTATCCTTTTAAGCTAAGGAGTAAGAGAAATACTAATATTAATAGAAGGTAGGCTTCCTGCTTTTTTTTAGCTATTTCTACTAGACTAGATATCTCTTTTACGGTCTCCTAGCTAGCTAGGTATAACTAGAATCCTAGCCCTAGGCTTTAAGAAGTAGTAGATAGAGCTATCCTTTATCTTTATTTAATAAGATTATATAGTCTACGCCTAGGAGGGTAGGAAAGGAAGAAATTAGCTACTAAAATCTTCCTTTATTAAGTAATTCGTCCTTTATAGATAATTCCTTAGATAAAAAGAGCTTATAAGGGTATATTATATCCCTTTTTAAAGGAACTATTACTTAAAGAGCTTTAAAGCAAGCTACCGTTACGACTTTTAGTATAAAGGTAGAGCTACTAGCTCTTTTAAAAGTATTAAAAGAAGCGATTTTCCTTAGCCGGCTATTAATATCTCTACGACTATAAATTCCGACCCTATTAGCTATAAAATGCGATAATATATAGACTATACGAATTCTTATAGAAAATAGTAAGCTATCGACCTAGCTATAGTATATCGATATCTACTAGTATTAGTTACGCTAAGAAGTCTAAAGGGGACTTATTTCTATTTATTAAGTACTAACGGCATCGATAAAAGCCGACGGTATTACGAAGCCCCTACCGAAGTAGAAGCTAGCTATCTTTTTATAGTAAATTAGGCTAGAAGACGTTTAAGAGAAGCTGTCCTTAGAGGCCCGCCTTAAGAGTCTATAAGAGGAGCTAATAGTATATATAAGAAGGTAACGTCTATAGCCGAAGAAGAAGGAAGAGGTTTTCCCTTTAGAGGGCCCCCTATTTTAATTAGGTTTTTCCCTTTTAAAGAAGGCCCCCTTTCTTATAGGACTTTCCCCTCTTTAGGCCCCTATTCCTTAAGTAGGTCTAAAAGAGCCTAGGGACCTAAAAGGGCCCCTACTTTCCTCGAGTAAATAGAGAAGTATAGAGCTAAGAACCTCCTCTATACGCTTACTAGCCCGAAGCCGTATTAGCTATGCCCTTACTATAAGGGCAGGCTATAGCTAAGGGGGTATATCGCGAAGCGTGGCCTAATTTCGCAGTTCTCGGAGATATCCCTTAGTAAGAGGGACTAAGGAAGCTAAAAACACCTAGTATAGAAGAAGGAAGAAGGAGCTAAAAAGAGGTGCAGAAAGGAGGGTAGGGGCATAAGGGGAAGCAGAAGTGGCGATGGCTTCCTATAGAGGTGGCGAGAGATAAGACGGATATGCCGGCAACGGCTAGAAAAGAAGGGAAAAACCGGCAAAAAGCTCGGTAGCTAAAAGGACATTAGTAGCTTCTTTAAGCAGGATTTTCTTTGTTAATTGAGATGCTAGATAGGTATAAAGAGGGGCGTTGGATAGAGGAAAGAAGGAGAATCAAGGCAATATAATAATCACTCCCCTACCTCTATTGCTGCCCCCGCAAGAATCAAATCTCTCTGCCCTACCTGTCCGACCCCTTACTTCTAATTTCACCTTCGTGCATTTTACATGCACTTCTCGTATCTCTCTTCGCGAGAATACCAATGCCTAGGGACAAGCCCCATTCTCTATTGCACCCAACGTCCACATGCATCCACCTATGCCCTTTCGGTCCGCGCCCTGGCGCGCGGCTAGGTTTGTCCATACGGCCCCGGGTTGGATGGACAGCACGGTAGGCAATTGTTACCACCCTTGCGGTCACAACAATGGACTTTGAGAAAGCTCACTTTCGCGCGCTCCACGCACGTTTTATGCCGGCCGCACGGCGCGTGGGTCGCTGGCCCTCTCAACCACTGCCACCACTCCCGCGTGTGTTTGACAGTCACCTTCACTTTGCCACCAGTGCCACTGCCCGTACTACACTCGGTCCGAACAATCCCGGCCGCTCGCCATGTGCCGAGGCAAGGACGGCCGGCAACACAACCGCCCCCATGGGCCGTGACGCTTCCAATCAAAACCACTACTACTGCAAGTGTACTCAAAATCATGATAGTGCGCTGCCTTTTTACTGAGATTACTGGGGCAGCGCTCTTCGGTCGTGCTTATCTAGATCGTGGGTTGTTGCTTTAAATCGTGGGTCGTTGTTCCTTTTTAAATAATAATAAAAAACGGGACGAGATAGGTAATCTTGGGCTCGTTTTTCCGAAAGACTGAGATATTAGGCGGCAGATCACGGGATCCGGTAGATAGCCGGAGAATCCTTTCTGGTCTATAGTCGCTAGTTTAGGCTAAAAAAGAAGCTAACTAAAAAAGCTGGTTGTATTTATCGCGTCTCGAGTCGATTAGTCCGATCCGATTCCTAAGGGTTCTTTACTATCCTTAGAGGAAGGAGAATATAGTTTATAATAGCTTTAAAGCCTTAGTAGAGATATCTATTATCGGTAAAGAAAATAAGGTAGTGAGTAGTTTAACGTTCTATAGGAGCGAACGTCTCCTTATATTATATACCTAGATAATTATAGCAGAATAGAGTAATCTTTCCTAGATGCCTTAGGAACTATAATAACCCTCTACTATCTCGGAATAGCAGTTCTAGGAATGTGTTTCTAGTAGAGAAATTTTCCTCCGTTGCTAAGATATTTGTGTTCGCTAGTATCTAGGAATGTGTCGAGAAGAAGGGTCTAAGACTTGGTCCTGACATTGAGAAGAAGGTCCGGTCTTGGCTGTGAAGCCCGTAGCTTGCTTAATAAGTTGATGACTAACTTAATAGGTCCGTAGGCTGGAGCTAATGCAACTGGAAGAGGTTAGAGAGGTTTGAAAGGCAAGGTCTAAATAATAGGGTATAAGGAGGGGACGCCTTTATAAGGAAGACTATAGAAAAGGATTTTTCAAATTCACATACAAGAGAGATATACGGTTGATCTGACTTATCTTTTTTCCCCTTATAATCTTTTTCTATTCCCCCGTATAGCTCTTTTCGCGAGACCTGAAACCTGATAGCTAGCTGAAGGTGTAGGGACGAGACAGGATGAAACTGGGATGACTTGGCAAGCTGACGCGGAGAGAGGGTCAGAGGGCGCCTATGCATTAGTAAGTCTGCGAGGAAGGAGATGGTAGACTAAAGAAGAGAGGGCAAGGGCATAAATGGGAGAATGGTACAGCAGACAGGGGAAAAAATGGATAAGGACATATGCATTCTAAAAACATTATGCCCCTTGCCCTGCTCTCTACGCGAGAGAATGGCAGTTCTAGGAATGTGTTTCCGGTAGAGAAATTTTCCTCCGTTGCTAAGATATTTATATTCGAAGGTATTTAACTCGGTTTGAGATCTTTGGAATTCAGCCCAGGTGTTCAGCACACCGTGGAACAGATAGAACATTTAGTGCCATGCGCGCTAGATCAGGTTGCGTATGGTAGTGTCACGGGCTGTGCCCGGCTTGGTGGACCCGGTTGTATCGGGTCCGGCGGGTCATGCCCCGGCCCCGCTCCACGGAGCCGGATGCTACGAGAACATTCTACGATGAGCGATATAAGCTCGCGCTCGAGGCTTCGCCTCGAGCTCGGCTTTCTTTCCTCCTTAGTTCTAGATATACAACACCTAGGCACCTGCTTGTTGAGTAAACGCCGGGCCGGCCTCTTACAGGGGCAATTGCTAGGCACGCCGGACGCCGTGTGGCTGAGACTCCAAATCGGGCACCGTCTCGGTTTTCAGCAAACCAAAATTTCTTGGCCAGAAGCAAGGCTCCTGTATCCGTTCTAATGCGACAATTTGCGGTTCGTGAGGAAGACTACGGAGCGAGACTGGCTAAATAAGTTTCAGTTGGGCCGAGGCATAAGAAAATTCGAACTTTGGTGACCCAAATTAATTACAGTCACACATGGATACAATCCTTGCGGTTTTCCTTCGCTAACAGAACATGACAGGACTGCGGCCGCTGGAGAGGCAGGGTGCTTGCGGGAGCTTTGCCGTTTGCGCTTTGGTCGAGCTTCCTGCTGCTCATCAGAACTGATCTCCCATTCTGACCGTCGCCGCCGCAAGATAGGTTGCCTCCTGCGGCCAGCTTGTCGCACGCCTATCCAGGGCTCCGAATAGTGTAACCGGTCCGATTTCCTGCCTCAAACCGCCTTAACGGTCCGTTCAAGCCGGCCGAACCGAACCGACGGTTTGTCTCGAACTCGCGAACCGCAATAATTCAGCCGAAGGCTGACTTTACATTAATCTAAATAAATTTTCCCAAATATGAGGGTTTGGTGCAGACAGGGATTAATACGTTTGCTTATATCTTATGAATTGCTACACCGGCATGACTCTTACACCGGCATGACTTTTTACAGCCTCTGATTGGTCCATCCCTTTTTGTTAGTGCATTTGGATTCTGCTAACAACTCCCGTTGTACCTCGGGCTTAGGGCCTGATCCACAACGCCTCGCAAAGAGCGAGACGGACGTGCCGCTCGGGTAAAAGAGTATCTATACCCCGATTAATAGCGTTTTTTAGTGTAAATAAAAAAGTGCAAGCTCCTCCTTCCCTAGAAGTATGTCGACCCCTGCTAATAATATATCGAGCTAGTAGGGGCCGTATAGATGCCTATATTAGGGAAAGATACTAAGAGGAAGGCAGAAAAAGGCTAGTTTTTAGCCTAAGTCGCCCCGAAAGAAAAGAGGCGGTGTTAGAGCGTTTTTTCTTTCGGGGCGGCCTTAAGCTATAAACTATACCTTTCTATTAAGCCTTAAGATAACTTATAGGCTGCTTAGCGACTTTTATAGCCGCCTCGTATATAAAGATAAGGCTAATAATAATCTTAAAATAGCTATTATAACGTTAGCTATAGTATAATATTATAGCTACTTTATTTATAGTAGGAACACCGTTCTTTATAAAGTAAGGTTCTCTTTTATATAAATAGAAAACTCTTTTTACCTTTACTAACTAAGGGTATATACCCCTTACTAATAGGACCTAGCTTAGACCTAACTTAGGACCCTAGATTAAGCTTAAGAAGGGCCCCTTTAACCCTTACCCTCCTCTTAGCTTAAGGGCTAAAATAAGTATATTAAAGGCTAGGGCCTACTTAAAAAAAGCTTTAAAAGGCTAGTGCCTTTTAAAGACCCTAGAAAAAAGGCCTAAGGCCTAAGGCTAAGATAAAAAGGATATAAAGATAAAAGATAATACCTAGCTTATATTAAAAACTAGCTTTTTTAGACCTAGCCTAGCCTTACCTTAAGCTAGTTACTTTTAGCTTAACTAGTATTTAAAGTAAGTAAAAAGGTAAAAGAAAGTTACCTTTAATAGCTTTATTAGCTTTATATCTATTTAACTTATATTTTAATACTTATAGTAAACCTAGCCTTAGCTTTAGTACCCTTTCTTTAAAGACTAAGCCTAGGGCTTTTTTTAAATAAGCCTATTAAGCTTATAAAAAGATATAAGTAATAAGTATAAGATCGGGTAATTAATAAGGTAAGTAGAGAGATCGTTTAAAGGAGTATAAAGTAGGATTTTATTTAAAATTTTTAATAAGTATATAAAGGGCTAAATAATATATTAAAAAATAGAGGTATAAAAGATACTTATAAACTTACTTATTCTATCTACTACTCTTAAGGAAATCTTTTATCTTTTATAGACTATTGCTCGCTTACTAGTAGACTAATTAGTTAGCTTTTAAGTATATCCTATAGTACTTAAAAAGCTCTATCTATAATATATCTTCCGAACTTAATAGGTAGTTTAATTATAGCGTAATAGTTAACGTAAGACTATAAGTTTTAGTATAAGTAGTAGATTTAACTAGAATATTCTATGCCCTACCTATTCTTATATCGCGGATATCTTTAGAACCGCTAAGCTAAATTAAGTAATAAGGTATTATTTTTACTTATAAATAACTTATATATTTTATATATATTTCTATTTATTAAGATAAGCTTACCTTAATTAATCTTCCTTAAAGGAAGCTATAGATATTTAGTAAAAGTCTTTTGTCTTTAAGAGTTATTTACTTAAACTATATTATAAAGCTTACTTTTACTAGCTTATTCTATAAAGCCTCCCTATACTTATTATTTCTTTATAATAAAAAAATAAGAATATAAAGGTATATTCTTATAAAGCTTTTAAGGAAGCTTAGAAAATTAAATCCTTTTATAAAACCCTTATAAAAGGGCTTAAGAAGGTAACTATAAAGACTCTAGACCGCTAACAGCCCTTATAATAGTACTTATACTAGCTTATAGCCGCTTAGTAGCTTAAAGCTACTTAAGGAAACCTTAAAGCTAGCTTATAAGTAAAGGTTATTATAAAGAAATCGCTTAAGGCCTTAGTAAATACCTTAGCTAAAGCTCTAGCTAAGGCTTTAGCTAAAAGGAATATAAAAGAGAACTTTTAACTTTTTTTAAAGCTAAAAAAGAGATTACTAACGCTAACTATTAACCTTATTATTCTTAATAATAAGCTTAATAAAGCTATAAGGAAACTAGCTATATTAGCTTTATTAACTTTAAATAAAAGTAATATAGTTATAATTATAAAGGCCCTTTATATAGTAAAGAAGCTTTTAAATTAGCGGGATAAGTAGTCCTTATACCTTAAGAAGCTACCTTTTAAATCCGCTAACCTTTTTACTAGCTAAACTAAGCTAGTAGCTTAAAGTATTCCTAACTTTTTAAAGACTCCTATCCTTAATATCTTTATTATAAAAGCTAATACCTTTAGTAAGATTAATATCTTAAGGCAGCTTAAGTAGCTAAGTACCTTAAGCTTAACGTAAAAAGTAAGATCTATTATCTTTATAGTCCCTTTAAAGGCTATAAGGGCTAAATACTAAAAAAAAGGCTTTTATATAATAAGTATATATATTTAAGTTAAGGCTTATAAGGAATATACTATATATATATAGTACTATAAGTGCCTTTCTTTTAGCTATAACCTTTAAACCTATTAATAGCCTCTTAAGTATACCTTTTACCTAAGAAAGTACTTAACTAAGAACTATAATTACTTTAGCTATAAAGCTAGCTAAAGCTACTCTTACTTTAAGGTTTAATACTATAACTATAAAAAAGAGTACCTTATAACTAATAAGGTATAATATAAAGTTTATAAAGGAATAACTAATACTTAATAGCTTTAGCCTTATTATACTTATAAGGCTCTTAAGGCCCCTTAAGCCCCCTAAGCTTAACTATAACCCTATTAATATTATATAGTATAATACTAATAAGTAGGAAATAACTAACTTATTAATTTTAAAGTAAGCCTTAAAAATTAAAGTAAACCTTATCTTATTATAAGAGCGCTACTTTTATAAGATCGATAATAGCTATATCCTTATATAGTATTTAGCCTATAATATTATAACCTTTATCCTTTTTATTAACTTTCCTAAGCTTACTAAGAGGCTTAGGGTTATAGCTTATAAGAAAAAGGAAGCTTAAATAAAAGCTAGTCTTAGCTTTAACCTCTTTTATAACTTTAATATATAAGCTATAAAGGTAAAAGGTACTAAGCTATTTACCTTTATTAACCTATATAATAAAAAAGAAGTTAAAAGGGCCTTAGTATTATAAAGTAAGTAAAGATATATATATAGGTACTATTTATAAATAATATTAATAAGCTATATAGAGCTCTTTTATATATAGCTAGCCTATATATATATATATATAAGATCTAGCCTTTTATATATAACTATATAGCTTAGGCTAAAGCTTAAGCCTATAACTTATAATAGTTAAAGACTTTTATATAATACCTTCCTTTTAATATAGCGCGGCGCTACTTTATTAATAGCTTTTATATAATTAGGCCTTAAGCTCTATATACTACTAGCTTTACCTTACCCTTTCCTATTAATTATATTAGTCTTACTAGCCTTATTATCCTTATACTTATTAACTTAGGTAGCTAGAACCTAGCTCTATACTTATTAGCTAGTAAGCTATATAAATAAAGGTATAACTTATTATATATACTATTAAGAGGCTAGTAGCTAGCTTAGACCTATATAAGCTTTATATTTCCTATCCCTTTAACCTTAAGTAGCCTCTTTTACTAAGGAGTATATAAAAAGGTATCCTTTTTTCTTCCTTTCTTTCCTTTTCTTTCTTTTTTAACTATAATAATAATAATAATAATTAAGTTTTACTTTACTTAAAGCGGTAGTTTATTCCTAGCTATATTAGCTACTATATTAATAAGTACTTATAAGAATAGCTACTATAATAATAGTAGTAATAATAGTAATAATAACTTTAACTAATAAGTCTTTTATCTATTAATATAAAAGGCCGCGATCTATTATATTAAATTAACTTTTATAGTAAATATATTTACTTCTTTCTTTTTTTCTTTTTTCTTTTTATAGTATATAAAGTTATTTATAAACGCTATACTAAGTATAGCTAATAATAACTTAACTATTACCGCTGCTCCTACCTATACCCCTATAACCGCGCTTACCGCCGCTACTTTTACTTTTATTATACTAGCCGCCCTTATATTATCTTTTTAAGTAACGATACTATCCTCGCCGCCGCTTAAAACGCTTAGCCCTTTTACTCTTACCTTTACCTCTATTACCTTTATAAGATTATTACTTAGTAAGTATAATAATTATTTTCCGCTAACTCCTTAAAGTATAAGCGCTAAGTATAAGCTAGAGCCGCTTATATAGCCCCTTATATATAATATATATTATAAGAGCTCCTTTATACTAACTAAGTTAAGCGCTACTATAGTAGTAGTTATTACTAGTATATATATACTAGCCGTGCTTATAAGGCAGCGCCTCCTATCTTACTTACTATAGCGTTAGCTTAAAAGGCTAGCGCGTATAAGTAGCTATAAAGGGCTATTAAGAAGCGCCTTACCGCTACTACTACTACTTATTATAATCTCCGCGCCTTTAAGCGCTAAGGCCTTATCCTTAAGTAAGTTCCTTTTTTCTAGCTCCTTTACTTCCGCTATTAACTCCTTTAGTACTAATAATACTACCTTTATTACTTTATTAGCGGTCTTCTTAACTATACCCGCCGCTACCCTTACCGCTACTACTAGCTGCCCCCCCCTTACTTTTACCGCCCTTAAAGCCGCCGCTACCGCTAACTAGCTTAAAGGCTTAAAGGGCTACCTAAGCGCTTTAAAGAGCGCCGCTATTACTAATAAAGTAAAAGAGGATAATAGGGATAATAATAATAATAATAATAAAAGTAAGGATAAGGAATAAGTTTAAGTAGTTTAAGGGCTTTACCTTAAAATAAACGCTATTTTTATCTCTATTTATACTATTACGCTTATATTATTATAACTAATTACTTTACTTTATTTACTTTATAATCTTAGCTTAAGCTACTATTAATAGTCTTAAGGTATATAAGTAAAAGCGGAATTTTAGGAAATTAAGGAATTATATAAGACTATATAATAAAGGGGAAGAAGGAGTATAAGGTAGGATTTTCAACGGAATTTATTAGTAGTATATTAGTATATAAAAGAGGTATTAAAGTTAATAATTCTATCTCTATTTACTAATAAATATACTATCTTATATAGATAATTATAGCTAAATAAAAGAACCTTTCGGAACTAGATTTAAGCTGCTATATAGCCCTAAGACTAAGGAATTCTATAATACCTTAAGTAAATCTAAAAGTATCTTAGTTCTACTAATATTTATATTTAAAGGAGGTTAGTTATACTAGTATTCTTAAGAGGTCTTAGCTAGTATTCTAAGCTAGCTCTATTCCTTCGATTCCCGATTATACGATAACCGGTAAACTATTTAATATATTAATAAGATTATACTAGTAACCTTCTAAAGGTATCTAAAACTTCGACGTTAAATAAGAGGAAAAAACTAAAGTACTTAAAGGAAAACCTTCCCCTCTTTTATAGCTAGTCCGCCCTTATACTAGGTCGCGGTTATAATATATAGGAATCTTATACCGGCTATCTTAGGTATCGTTATAGTTAGTTAGAATTATATTAGCCCTACTATAAAGTAACCTTAGAAAGTAACTCCTTTATATACGCGGGGTATATAGCGTTAATTAGTAGTACGAGCGTTTTTAGTTAACGGTTAATAGTTAATTATATAATTATCTTTAACCTTATCTTATAACGATATCTTCCTAGGCTCTACTTTATTTTTCCGCTATAAGGCTTAGCGGGCTATTTTTATTAATACCGGCCTTTAGCCGGGCCGGTAGTTAGGTTATCGTACTAGCTTCGCGCTATACTTATTAAGTTACTAGTATTAGCCCTAGGTTTTTATTTTCCTGGTCGGGGGGCCTAGACCGGGGTTAGGGGGAGGTCCTAATAAATTCGTTGCTAGGTCTAGGTAGGCGAGGTCTTAGCCGGCCTACTTATAGCGGGGCTAGACTGCTAGGATATTTATAAGCGCTTTTAGAAGCGCTAATTAGCTAATTAATAAGTAGGTTAACGTAGTTTACTAGTCCGACTAAAATTTAATCGTGCCCTTAGCTAGATTTAAACTAACTCTAGCGTTATAGCTAGTAGGCTTCCTAGGTATATAACTACTATACTATAAGGGTACCCGTTTAATATATAATAATATATAAAATAATAAGCGATTCTTACTTTATAAGATAGGATTTTATCTATAATTAATATACTACTTATTAGCTTATATAATCGGGACAGTATATTATAGCTACTTTATTTATAGTAGGAATACCGTTCCTTATAAATAGTTTATTAGTTTATTATTTTTATTTATTAGCTTAAATAAGGCCTTAAACTTATTAAGGGCTATAGCTCTTATAAACTTATATATATATTCTTATATAAGGTTAAGATATTTATACTTTAATAAAGACCTTTTAGCGTTTTCCCTTATTAACCTTTTTTTAGCGCGTAGCTTATATCTCTTTAACCTTAAACTTATCCTTACTTTTTACCTTAATTATAAGTAGTTAAGCGTCTATAACTTCTTTTCTAAGTAATAAGTTAAAAGAAGCTTAGTAAAAGAGGTTTATATTAATCTTATTATAAACCCTTATTAAAAGACTATTAAGCTCTATAACCTATAAGCTAATAACTCTTTATACTATAAACTTAAAATAAAGCTAGTTAAGCTTCTTTTTTAGCTATATTAACCTATAAGTATAAAGGTCTAGCTATATATTATCCCTTACTATAAACCTATCTATTAAAGCCTTAGTTTTATAAGTATACTACTTTTAATATTACGCTATAGTAGTAATTAAAGATTAATAATAATTTATAGTCTTTAATTGCTTTTATATAAATATAAAAGCGCGGCCTTTTAAAAATAAACTACTATACTACTTTATTATTATATTTATAGTAAAGAGTACTAGTAAAGGTAGTTTAAAGCTATATATTATAAAGAATAGGGCTATTATAATAAAGAAATATAGTTTACTATTTAATATAAGTTAAGCTATAAGGAGCTATTAATCTTAGTTTACTTAGTTATAAGCTATTATAGCCTATAAGTAAGCTTATACTTCTTAGGTAACCCTTTTAAGCTCTTTACTAGTTTATATATATTATACTATACTAAGTAGCTATATAATTTAAAGTAGCTAGTTTAATTTACTTCCTTATTATATATAATAAAGGCTAGCTAGCTATATAAGTAAACTTAGTATTATAAGAAGCGCTTTATATAAGACTTTATATCTATAGATAATATTAGCTTAAATACTATAGATTTACTAAGTTAGTCTTTAATTACCTATATATAATAATTACTACCTTTTATAAGTAAGAGGTTTATTATAAAGTCTATTTATATATATATATAATACCGGTTAAATACTAAAAGCTACTTTAATAGCCCTTTAAGTTATACCTTTTAGATTTTAATATAGCTATAAATATTATAGTTATAAAGAAAGTAATAAATATAGTATTATAAAAAGAGCTAGTAAAAGTCTCTTATAAGGCCTACTATTATTCCTTACTAGCTTAAGTAACCTATAATACTAAAGTTATATATAAGCTAAACTAGCTTCCCTTAAAGCTTATTTTATTTATTTAGCTTTAGCGGTCTATCTTTTTCCTTAGCTTTTATAATATATAATATACTTAGTACCTATAGTCTCCCTTATTAATATAAGTGCTTATATAAGTTAATATAATAATTAGCTACTTATACCTTTAGCTTAAGCTTTAAATCTAAGTATTATAGACTAAACTTAATAGCGTAGTATATACTTTTATAGGTACGGTCTATAAATAATATCCTATCTTATAAGCGTTAAAGGACTTTATATTAAAGTACCCTTACTATATACTTTTTAAGGCTAATTTATCTATCCTCTTTAAACTAAGGTAAGGGTATAAGGAGGCGCTTATTTAATAGCCCTATACCTTCCTTTATTATAAAAGCTTTTATATAAGTTTATAGCGCTTTTTATAGGATAGGCTATAGGTCTTACGCTTAAATATCTACTATTATTAGCTAGTCTTAATCTCTTTAAGAAAGCGCGTTTAGTACTATAAAGTCTTACTTTAGTTAATACTTAATTATAAAGTTAAAGTATAAGAAATACTTTACTTAGTAGGCTTATTACTTTAAAAGGTACTAGCGGGATATAAAGTACTTAAGGTTCCTATAATCTATAAGAACTTTAAAGCTCTTATAGCTTTAAAACTCTACTTATTATTACTTAAGGTAGCTAATAATTACTAGTATCTTCTTATTATAAATAATATAATTCCGCTCTACTAAGGTTAGGTTATAAGCGTAAAATACTATTAATAACTTCTACTTATCTACCTCTTAAAAGAGTATCTCTCTAAGTACCTAGCCGCTATAGTTTACTTTAACTAATATAAACTAGTTAAAGTCCTATTAAAGTAGTACTAAGGCTTATAATATTAAGTCCTTAAGTTTATAAAACGCTCCTTTTTATATAAGCCCTTAATAAAAAGCAGTCTTTTTTTAGTAATATTATTTAAGGATATTATAATATAAAAGACGCCCTTAATAAATATCTTATAATAGTTCGTAAACCTAAGAAAGCTTTATATACTTATTTATATAGTTAGGGCCGCTTAGTCTTAGATCGCTTAGATCTTTATAAGGTCCGCTTATATACCTATACTTATATAGATAATAAAGCTTAGGTACTTAACCCTTTTAACCTTAAGTTTATAGTTATCTAAGTTAAGGTAAAGCTTATAAAGTTAAAGGTACTTTAAGACCTTTTTTACTTTTTATATATAGTCCTTATAAAAGCCGCTTATATTATTAGAAAGTATAGCTTAATTTTATAGCTCTTAGAGATATTCTTTAGTAAGAGGAACTAAGGAAGCTAAAAAAATAAGTTTTAAAGAAAGAGCTAAAAAGAAGTATAAAGAGGAGGGTAAGGGTAAGAGGGGAAATAATAGTAGCGATAGCTTTATATAAAGGTAGTAAGAGATAAGATAGATATACTAGTAATAGCTAGAAAGGAAGGGAAAAACTAGTAAAAAGCTTAGTAGTTAAGAGGATATTAATAGCTTCTTTAAGTATAATCTTCTTTATTAATTACGATATTAAATAAGTATAAAAAGAGGCGTTAAATAAAAGAAAGAAAGAGAATTAAAGTAATAAAATAATTACTGCCTTTACTAGCAGCCTATTAAGTATACCTTCTACCTAGAAAAGCACCTAACTAAGGACTATAACTGCCTTAGCGATAAGGCTAGCTAAGGCTGCTCTTACTTTAAGGTCTAATACTATAACTATAAGGGAGAGCACCTTATAACTAATAAAGTATAATATAAAGTCTATAAGGGAATAACTAATACTTAATAGCCTTAGCCCCTTTACGCTTATAAGGCCTTAAAAGCCCCTTAAGCCCCTTAGGCCTAACTACGACCCTATTAGTATTATATAGTATAATACTAATAGGTAGGAAATAGCTAACCTATTAATCTTAAAGTAAGCCTTAGAAATAAGAGCGGACCTTATCTTATTATAAGAGCCTTACTTTTATAAGATTAATAATAGCTATATCCTTATATAGTATCTAGCCTATAACGGTTATAACCCTTATCCCTTTTACTAACTTTCCTAAGCTCGCTAGGAGGCCTAGGGTTATAGCTTATTAGAGGAAGGAAGCTTAGATAGAAGCTAGCCTTAGCTTTAACCTCTTTTACGATCTTAATATATAGGCTATAAGGGTAAAAGGCGCTAAGCTATTTACCCTTATTAACTTATATAACGAAAAAGAAGTTAAAGGGTCCTTAGCTAGCTAAGGCTAGTAAGGGCCCCTTATAATAGAAAGGCTACTATTAATAGCCTAGCTCTTATAGTAGCCCTTCCTACTAGTAAGGGACTTTAACCTATACTACCCTTATTAAAACCCTTTTATAGAACCCTTTAAGGCCTATAAGGTAGAAGCCCTTATTAGCTAGCTCGACCGCTATAAAGCTTCCTTACTAATAGATCTTAAGGTAGCTATAAAAGGCACCTATTAAAGGAAAGGCTTAAAAGGGGCCTCGGTTATAGACCTTACTTTTTATAGCCCCTTTAAATAGCTAACCTAAGCTAACTTCCGCTTCCTAGAAGCTATAGGCTTAGATTATAAGCCTATAGCCTTTAAAGCTAGCTTAAGGGGCTATAATAGGCTACTACTAGCTAGGCCTACTACTTATAATTATAGGAAAGTAAACTAAAGGGTATTCTTAGAATACCTAGCTAAGAAGGAATAGGACCTCCTTATAGCTATAGAGAGGGCTATAAAAAAAGATAACTTAGAAGGGATAGCTTCCCTTTTAATAAGAACCCTTATAAAGGCCTCGAACGTAGTAATACCGAAAAAGAGGCCTTATAAGGGATCTAAGCCCTAGTAAACTAACGAGCTAATATACTTTCGGAAAGCCCTAAGCCTAGCCTAATAGGCTTATAGGCTAGCCTAGGATAAAGAGAGCTAGAAGAGCTTTATAAAGGCCCGAAATAGCTTTAAGTATACTATTAAGGCTACTAAAAAGTAATACTAAGAGAGCTTTTTAATAAAAGTAATAGGAAAGGATATCTTTATAGCCTTTTCCTATACTAAGGCTAGAGCTAACCCTACCCTTCTTAGTATCTTATATATAAAAGAAGGGATAAAGGTAAAAGCTAATACCTTTATAGAAAAATATAAGGCCTTCCTAATAACCTTTTTCCTAACCCTAGACCTTAGCCCTAGCCCTCCTTTTAGCCCCCCTTAGAGCCTAGAAAAAAAAGAGCCCTTAGGCTATATAAGTAGTAAGGGCATAGTTAAGTAGGACTAGCTAGAGCTAAAAGACCCTAAGATTAAGAGGGCTATTTTTAGCTCTTTTAATAAGAAAGCCCTAAGCCCGGACTCCCTTAGCTTCCTCCCTATTTAATATACGTATAAAGCTATCCCTATAGTCTTTAATAGGGCCTATAAAGCTTTATTTAACTAAGGATACTACCTTAAGGTATAAAAGGAAGCTATAGGAATTATACTTCCTAAGTAAAATAAGTAAGACTATACTATCCCTAAGGCCTATAAGGTTATAAGTCTACTTAACTACTGAGGAAAAGTCCTCGAAAAGCTATATACTACCTAGCTAAGCTATTTAGCTAATACGGCCGGGCTTTTAAACCCTACGTAGCTAGGGGGACGAAAGTAGCGGTTAGCTATAAATATAGCCCTCCTCCTTTTATACTATATCCAAAAGAAGCGGGAGTCTAATAAGAAGGCTATTACTAGTACCCTCTTATTAAATATAAAGGGCGCCTTTAATTTCGTATTAAAGGAATAGCTTATAAGGGTCCTAAGGGAATTAAACCTCCCTAAGGCCCTTATAAGCTAGGTAGACTACTTCCTTACTAAAAGGAAGATCTAGCTAGCCTTCGAGGGGCAAGTCTAGCCCCTTATAGACCTAGTAATAAGGGTGCCCTAAAGGTCCCTTATTAGCCTTATTTTATTCCTCTTATATATAAGGGGGATACTAGCGGCTAAGGGATACTAGCTATCTTATATAGATAACTTTAGTATCTCTATAACGTTAACCTTAGCTAAGAAGAACGTTTAGTAGCTATAAGTAATAGCTACTAACCTATTCGAATAAGCTAAAGACTAAGGGGTCTACTTCGACCCCTTAAAGATAGAACTTATTTACTTTAATAGGCAACGACAGCCTATTTTAAAGGGTATAATAGTAGGAGGCTTATTTTTTAAGGCAAAGCCCTTAATATAGTAGCTAGGGGTCTTCTTTAATTCTAGGCTCTTATTTAAATAATATATTAAGAAGAAGGTAGTATCTATATAAGCTACCTTTAAAGGACTATCCCGCTTAACCTCTATATAAAAAGGCTTATTATTTAGAGCCTTTAAATAGCTTTACTAGGCCTATATAACCTCTATAGTAGACTATAGGGCCTAACTTTAATATAGGGGGCCTAAGACCCCTAAGAACCTTATAAAGCCTTTTTAAAAGCTATAAAACTAAGCTCTTTTAAAGGTCTTAAGGGCCTTTAAAGGATCCCTTATTAGGGCCTTAGAAGCTAAAGCGGCCCTACTATTACTAGAGGTATAATTTAAGAGGATATACCTCTCCTACGCCCTTTAAACCCTATACCTCTTACCTAGTTACCCTATAAGGCAGGCTTACGACCTAGCTATATAAGATAATCTCGCTAACTTAGGCTCTAACCTAGGGGCCTTAAGCTATATTAGGCTATATATATAGCTCTTCTACCTCCTTAAAGGTCTAGTAGCGCTTATAGGACCTAATTATAACTTAGAAAGAAGGAAAGCTAGCTAAGAGCCCTTATAGGCCTTAGAGCCTAAGGCCTCTATTATAATAATAAAGGCCTTTAAGCCCTTAGCTAAGAAGTAATACTAACGCCTCTTAGCTAGCCTAGCTAGCCTAGAAGACTTTAGGTTATAGCCCTTAGCCTTTTATACCGACGGCTCTAAGGGGTGCCTTAAGGGGTACCTTATAGAGACTAATACTTACTCTTTCTACGAAATAAGCCTAGAAAATAAGCCTATTAAGGCGTACTATAAGAACCTAAGGCCCTTAATCGAAGTAGCTAATATAGAGCTATTCGCGATACTAAGGGTCTTAAAGGACCTAGCTAAGAGGCCTCGGCCCTTAAAGCTTAGCCCTCTTAGCCCCCTTATAAATACCTATACCTTTATAGATAGCTAAGCTACTATAAAAAAGGTTATAGGTTTTTAGGACCTAGCTATATATATTAAAAGGCTCCTATTTAGCTTAGAAGCCTCTTATAATATATAGCTATACTAGTGCCCTAGTTACCTAGGGATCTTTAGTAACGAGCTAGCTAACTAGCTAGCTAAAAAAGGCTTAGGGGCCCTTACTTAAAGGACCCCCTTAGTCTTTATTAGCTACTTATAAAGAAAGGTCTAGTAAGCTACTACGGACTATTAAAAGGGACTCTAGGCTACTAAGGCGGCTAAAGGCCTTAGTACTAAGGGCTTAGGTAAGTACTATACGTCTATTTAAAAGACCCCCCGCTTAGCCCTTAGCCTAGAAAAGGACCTTATAAGGAGGCCTAGGCCGACCTTCTCGGCCTTTTACTAGCTCTTCTTTAAGGCTAGCTTCTTATTTTCCTTCTTAAAAAGGACTAATAAAGTAGACCGAGATAATTACCGCTATAGTAAAGGAAGGTATACGGCTAGGCACCTTATCCTAAGGTACTTAAACTATAAGAGGGAAAGAGAGGTCCTTTACTAAACCTCTAAGAGATAAAAGGGGGCCCTTAGCCTACCTATTCTTTATAGCTCTAAGGAAAGAAGGGAAGCCCTTCTAACCTTCTTAGCTTAAATAGAGATAGGGATAGCTAAGTAGCTCGAAAAGGAGTAACCTAGGGGCCCTAGGGCCCTTAGGGGGGAAAATCACCGCGTAGGAGGAACTAAACTAACCTTTCCTTTATTATTGCCTTTATAGCTACCCTTTCCTTAATTAGTTATAAGCCCCTAAGCTCTATAGCTAGCTAGGACTACTAATAAGGGCCTAGGCCCTTATAAGCCTTACTATAGCCCTAGAGGCTATATATAAGTAATAATATAAAAAAAATTACTCCCTTTCTATAATTACTACCCTTATAAGAATTAAATATCTTTGCCCTACCTATCTAACCCCTTACTTTTAATTTTACCTTTATATATTTTTCTATACTTCTTATATCTCTTTTATAAAAGTTATAAGCCGAGGAGGAATAGAGTTCTTATACCTTCTAGCTACTATAAAAAGCCCCTTTTACCCTTCTTAATAAAAAAGCTGATTTTTAACTAACTTTTCTACCTTTTCCCGCTAAAATATTAAAAAAACATCTACTACCTTTATAGTCTATAAGACGATTCTTATAGAGCCTTAAGATTAAGATAAGTAGGTAAAAGAGCTATAAGCTTATATAGATAGAACTATCTATATTTTAGTTTTCTTTAATAAGTAGGACCCTCTTAAGCCCCTTCTTTATCTTAAGGTAACGGATTTTATAAAAGGAGCTTCCCTTTTTTTAAGCTAACCTTTATATAATAAAGAGCTTTTTTTACTACCTTAAGTAACTATAAGAGTTATTATAAGGAATACCTTTATAAGATAAAGCTATTAACTACTACTTATATAGTAATAATAGAATCCGTTAGTAATATAAAGCTAATCTCTTTTTAAGAAGAAAAGACTCTTAAGTAATAGCTTTTAAAGCTTAAGACCTTAATAGCCTCCTTAAGGGGCTATATAACTAACTATATTAAGAAGACCTATATAGTATACCTAGGAGCCTTTTTTACTAAGAACCTACTAGCTTCTTTATAGCTAGCTAAGTAAGAAGAAATCCTTAAGAAAGCTAACTAATACTTTTTAATAAAAGCTCTTTCTAGCTAGTAGCTATAGGATATATCTACTAATAAAGCTTATTAGTAATAGTTACTTAATAATCTTTTAAGAAGCTAGCTAAGAACTAAATAAAAAGGCTACTAAAGTATAATAATAACTAGTCTTATTCTTTTATAGCTAGTACTTAACTTAGATAGCTTAACCTACTACCCTTATAGCTACTATAGCTACTCTAGCTATAGCTTCTACTACTACTACTACTACTCTAGCTTTAGCTCCGCCTCTTACTCTAGGCCCGGCCCCGGTTTAGTTAGTTAGACCGGCCTAACTAGTTATTTAATAAACCTTTTAGTTTATTAGTTAAAAAATTAAGGAACTAATTAAAAAGAAGGGGTAATCTTTATAGTCTATATAGAGCTTTCCTAAGCCGTAAAACCTTTCCTAGCTATTAAAAACTAAGAGGAAGTCGTATATAGATAACTTCTTCTTCCTTAAGAGGGCAGTTAATAAAGGCGTTAACTATATCTATCTAATCGAGCTCGAGGTCGAATTCTGCTACTATAGCTATAAGGGTCCGAAAAGATATCCCTACTAGGGTGGTTGCCCTAGTAGGTAGATCCCTCCTTTCCTATTAATTCCTATAGATAACTAGCCGGGCTTTATACTTCTAAAGAAAGCCGTGTTTATTATCTTATAGATAAAGACCTACTTATAGCTAAGGACCTATTTTCCTCTTACTTTTTCCTTAAGGACCTCTTCGAAAGACCCTATCTCTTTATATAAGGCTAGGTAGTCTTTCTAGGCCTAGAAAAACTAGTCTTTAAAAGGGTATTTTTCTAGCTACTTCTAGTTTATTAGTAGGTCTAGGAGGTCTCTTTTATATACCTTCCTTACTAATAGCTATAGCTTAAAGAGCCGGCCTACTATAAACGCTCTATAGGAACCGTCTTTTATTAGCGTTAGGTAGAAGTCGGAAATACGATCGAAATAAAAGAGAGGTTAGTCTTCTTTAGTATCTATATTAGGCCCTATACCTTCCTTTGCTTCTTAAAGTAAGGATAAAAAGGCAGCTAGGTAATCCTTTAAGAGAGGTACCTTTCCTACCCCCTTAGGGGTCGAGATAGGAAGACTAACTAAAAAAGCTACTTTTAGATCTTCTTTTTATTCTATAAGAGGAGGCGTAGGTAGGTAGGCGTATTTTAGCTCTACCGCTTTCTTATAGTCTCCTTCTTTATCTAGATTATCTAATCTAGTAGCTTCCTCTTTTTCTTCTTCCTCGAAGTCGGCGTTATCTTCGACTACTTCGACGTTAGTTTCTTCTTCCGTTTCCTTATCTAAGACCTCTTCTTAAGACTATTAGGAAGGGGGGATTTAAATCTTTTAAATTAGCTAACGTTAAGAGAGTAAGAGGGGCTATTAATCCCTCTTTCCGTTAAAGAAGCTAGATTTATTAAAAATTTTATCCTTAGTCGAAATAACCTTTTATAGAAAAGGAATCTAGATCTAAAAGATATTTATAGAATTATAGCTAACGAGGTAACTAATAAAGGCTCTAGGATTAAGCTTTCTTTTCTTCTTCCTTTTTAGCTATATATTAGTAGTTATTACGTATACCTTATATTTATAGGTATAAAGGTAGGCTAGCGAGGCCCTCTTCTTTATAAAGAGCTTAAGGGGGGATTTCTAGTCTATTCCTTAAGTCTTAAAAAGGGTCTTTAGGTCCCTATAGTCCTTTAGTCCCCTAGGTCCCTTAGGGTCCGGTTCTAAAGGTAATAGGCGGTCTTAACGACCTCCCTTTAAAGGTCGTATAGAAGCCTTATAGTAAGTCTTATTATATAGGCCCTTTCTATTATAGCACCCCTTAATCTTTCTACCCCTCCGTTTTAGGCCTAGGTATTTAGTACTAATAGGAGGGGTAAAATGCCCCTTTTTTAAAGCTAATTTAAGATATCCTTCGTAAATAGCTCTCTATTAAACTATATCTTCTTTACCTTATAGCTAAAGTAGGATTTTATCTAGTTAACGAAGTCCTAGAGGGCAAACTAGTTATACTTACTTAAGTAGGTCTATAAGAAATAAGGGAAAACTATCCTTAAAAAAGCGTTTATAAAGAATATTACCCTAACGAAGCTTTCCTAATCCCTAGAGACGTTAGTCTAATCGACCTAAATTTCCTTATATAGCTAGTCCGGCCGTAAAGGCGTTTATCTAGAAATTCGTCTCTTAGTCTTTCCTTAGCCGTAGTATTCGCATTTAACGGTCTTTAGGCCCCTTATTCGTACGCCTTATTATTAACCTAGCTTATATAAAGCTAGGGGGCCCGGGTAACTAAGTCGTACGTACTAAAGAATGCTGTCTCCTTAGGCTGCTGGAAGATAGTCTTTAGATCCTACCCTCCTAGTAGGGAAAGCTAATTTCTTAAGAGATTCCTTCCTAAGGATAGGTTAGCATTCGAGAATATATTAACCGAATTTCTCCTCGATAAGACTAATAGTCTAATTCTTTTAGACTAGCCTTATAGGCTTAGACGTTATATCCTAGAAGATTCCTTCCTCTTAAAGAAGGTAAAAGGAAATTAAGCTCGTTAAAAGTCAAGGGCAAAAAGCTACCCTTTTTCGTCGAAGAATTTATATAGACCTATTAGGTAATTTCATCGTAAAATTCACCCTTCTATATCCCTCTATCTATATAGTTAATTCCCTAATAATAAGATATTCCTTTTATACCTTTTTAAAGGACTAGAATCGTAAGAGTATATTATAGATATCGAGGGAAGTACTAGAGTTAAGGATAGCTGATTTTTATAGGGGATAATTAAAGGGTTCTAATAGTTAGTTTTAGCCTTATTAATCCGTAGGGAAGATAAAGGCCGGATTTACTATACTAACGATTTTCCCTTAAATTTATAGTAGCAGCGTTAGTTACTATTTCTTAGTAACCTAAATCTTATCTATCTTCTTTTATAACGAGGGGTCCTCCTTAAGAGACTATTATACTATTTCTCATAGCCTCTTTAAAGGGTTAATTCCTTTAGGTCGGTTTTCCTCGAAGACCTACTAGTAGTCTTCTAGCTAATAGGGCTTTTTATATGCTTAGTAGGTAGGTCGATTCCTCTTTATACGTTTCTTTAAGGAATTCTTATCCCGTTCTAGAAGGTCTGCTTAAAAACCCTCCCTTTTTACCCCTTATTGCTAATTTAAACGAAGAGGTTCGATTTCGACTAGTTCCTTAATTTTTCGTTTAACGGACTAAAAGGTCTATTAAGGGACTAGTCGGGCCGGTCTAACTAACGGGACCGGGGCCGGGCCCGGAGCAAGATATATAGCTAGGGCCGGGGCTATAGCTATAGTTAACGACGGCGTTAAGGCTCTCGAGGGAGGAGGAGCTAAAAAGGTAATAGCTATAGTAGTAGCAGCGGGATCCGTAGTAATAAGGGCTATAGGTCGAACAGTCTAGGTCGAGTGCTAGCCTCGAAGGAATAAGACTACTTACTATTATACTTTAGTAGCCTCTTTATTTAGTTCCTAGCTAGCTTCTCGAAAGATAGTCGAGTAACTATTACTAATTGTAAGGAACGGTGTTCCTATTATAAATAAAGCAGCTATAATATACTCTCCCGATTATATAAGCCAATAAGTAGTATATTAATTATAGACAAAATCACATCTTATAGAGCAAGAATCGCTCGTCATTTTGCATGTTATTATGCATTAAACGGGTTGCCGGTTATCGTATAATCGGGAATCGAAGGAATAGAGCTAGCTTAGAATGCTAGCTAAGACCTCTCAAGAACACCGGCACGACCAACCTCCTTTAAACACGAATATCAGTGGAACCAAGACACTTCCAGATTCACTCGAGGTATCACGGAATTCCTCAGTCTCAGGGCTATACGGCAGCCTAAATCTGGTCCCGAAAGGTTCTTCCGTTCAGCTACAATTGCCTATATAAGACAGCATGTCCGCTAGTAGATAGATAGAGAATCATTAACTTAAACACCTCTTCCACACACCAATATACTACCAATAAATTCCGTTGAAAATCCTACCTTATACTCCTTCTTCCCCTCTATCACGTAGTCTTACGTGATTCCTTGATTTCCCAAAATTCCGCTTTTGCTTATATACCTTAAGACTAATAGGCTTTATTAGTAGAGATATATCCTATAGCTACTAGCTAGAAAGAGCTTCTATAAGGAAGTATTAGTTAGCCTCCTCGAGGATCTCTTCTTACTTAGCTAGCTACGAAGAAGCTAGTAGGTTCCTAGTAGAAAAGGCTCTTAGGTAGGCCGTATAGGTCTTCCTAATACGGTTAGTTATATAACCTCTTAAGGGAGCTATTAAGGTCTCGAGCTTTAAAAGCTACTACCTAGGAGTCTCTTCCTGTTAAAGAGAGATTAGCTTTATAGCACTAATAGATTCTATTATCGCTATATAAGCAGCCGTTAGTAGCTTCGTTTTATAGAGGTATTCCTTTCGGTAACTCTTATAGTCGCTTAAGGTAGTAGAAAAAGCTCTCTATTATATAAAGGTTAGCTTAGAGAAGAGGGAAGCTCCCTCTATAAAGTCCGTTGCCCTAGGATAAAGAGGGGGCTCGAGAGGGTCCTACTTATTAAAGAAGACTAAATTATAGATAGTTCTATCTATATAAGCCTATAGCTCCTTTACCTACTTATCTTAATCTTAGGGCTCTATAAGAATCGTTCTATAGACCGTAGGGATAGTAGAGGAGTCGATTTTCGTTATCGTTATAAAAGAAGAGGGGGGGGTAGAAAAGTTAGTTAAAAATCGGCTTTTTTAGTAAGAGGGGTAAAAGAGAGCTACGAGTAATATAAGAAGTATGCCTTTTATAGTAGCCGGAAGGTATAGGAATACTACTCCTCCTAGGCTTATAACTCTCGTAAAGAGAAATATAAGAAGTATATATAAAATACGTAAAGGTAAAATTAAAAGTAAGGGGTCGGATAGGTAAGGCAAAGAGATTTAATTCTTATAGGAGCAGTAATAAAGGTAGGGGAGTAATTATTATATTACCTTAATTATCCTTCTTTCCTTTATCTAACGCCCTTATTTATACCCGTTTAGTATCTTAATTAATAAAGAAGATCCTACTTAAAGAAGCTACTAATTTCCTTTTAACTACTAAGTTATTTACTAGTTTTTCCCTTCCTTTCTAGCCGTTTCTAGTATATCCGTTTTATCCCTCGCTACTTTATACTTTCCCTTATACCCCTACCCTCCTTTCTATACCTCTTTTTAGCTCCTTCTTTTATACTAGGTGTTTTTTAGCTTCCTTAGTCCCTTATACTAAGGGATATCTCTAAGAACTATAAAATTAAGCTATACTTCGCGATAAGTAATATCTCTAGAAATAGTAATATTTTTCTTAGAAAAATCCTAGATTTTATCTATATTTTCTAAATAGCCTACTATTATTCTCTTAAAAGCTCTATTATCTAGCTTATCTTTAAGGTCTTTATTCTTATAATATATAAGGTTTCTAAGGGTCTTAATTTTATTTAAGGTCTTAAAGGGTAGTATTATATTATCCTTCTTTTCTATAGGACTTTTAAATCCTATTATAAAATACGGTAATCTATTATATAAATAGGTACCTATTAAAATAGCTTCTCCTTATAAGTATTTAAGAAGCTTAGTAATAAATAAAAGAGCTCGTACTTTTTTTAATATAGTATAATTTATTCGTTCTATTCTACTATTAGATTCTAGCGTCCGAGGAGGACTAGAATTAAAGGTAATTCCTTCTTTTTCGTAATAAAGCTTTATTTTATATATAAATTCTTTAGCATTATTAGAAAATGCTTCTCTAATCCTAGTATTTTTAGGGTTATTTTCTACCTTATTTTTAAATCCTAAGAACCTATCTAAAGCTTCCCCCTTTTTTTAAAGAAGGTATATTTTTAGATATTAGGTTCCTATATCTAGGAAAGAAATATAATATTAATATTTATTATAAGTAGGCACTTTAATTAGCCCTTAAATATATAATACTATTTTTTCTAAATAGGTATAAGACTTATATAAAGGTTATTTATTAACCTTATTCGTTGCTTTAGCTCTAATATATATTTCGTATTATCTTATTTTATTTTCCTCTTTTAAAGGTATTTTTATATCCTTATTATATCTTTTTAATATTTCTAAAATAGCCCTACTATTTATATACCTTAAGTATAAGTACTAAGTATAAAAATCTATATCCTTTGCTTTTAAAGACGTAATAAGGATTAATTAGCTTTCTAATAAAGGTTCTATAGGAATATAATATAATTTATTTCTAAGAAATCCTTTAGTAAGGACCTTAGCCTTATTATTTAATAAAAGGACTTTATTTCCTTCTATTAAGGCATAGGTATTATTAAAATAAGATTAAGATAGTATATTTACCCTTAATTTAGGTATATAAAAGTAGTCTTAAAGGATATACCTTTTACTATTATATAGGAACTTAAATACTAAGTCCCCCTTTCCTTTTATTAATATAAAGGAAGCTTTTCCTTAGTAAACTTTAGACTTAATTTCTTTATAGTTAATAAGGAAATTCTTATTTAATACTATATACCTAGTAGCTCTAGTATTATAAATAAAATTAAAGATCCTTTTATTCTTATAACTAGAAAATCCTCCTTCTTTTACCTTTAAAACTAATTCCTTTATTCTAAGAATCGAGGCTTTTAAAGGTCCTTTAAATCCTTAGACGTTTATATAGGGGTCGGAGCCTTAGAAAGGTCTATAAGGTCGATATCTAGGTCTATATTTACTTATAAAGCTATATTTAAGACCTTATTACTATCGTCTAAATCGAACTCTAGCTTCGTAATTTAAGCCTTCCTTCTTTTATTAATAGTAGAAATACTACTAGAAGGGGATTTCTTCCTAGAAGAATAAGAAGAAAAAGATTTTCTCTTCTTAGAAATTTAAGTTCTATCGTCCTTATTTCCTTTATTTAAAACCTAATAAGTAGGAGCCTTATTTAGATATAATTTATAGCAATTTACTATAAAATGCCCTGGTCTTTTATATTCCTTATAATAAGGAGTATCTATAGAATTTCTATAGGATTTCTAAGGCTTCCCTTATATTAAGAAGGCTTTCTCCGAAGATTTATCTATATCCTTTATTCTTCTAGCTTTATCTAAAAGACTAGCTATTAAGGATTTAAGGGTAAACGCTATAGAATTATACCTAAGGCTCTATATAATATTTATAATATAGCTTCTAAATTCCTTATTAAGGTAATTAAGAATCTATACTATAAGGATAACTTTTAGAATTTCTATATTATAGGATTTTAAATCCTTATAGATTTCCTTTACCTTATAAAGGTATTTCTCTAAATTAAAGCTTAAGGGACTAAGATTAAAGAGCTGCTTTATAAGTAAATAATTCGATAAAAAATTCAACGGATTATATAGCTTTATAAGCTTATCCTAAGTAGCTTTAGTATTTATTAAATGCTTAATTTATATTAAGGAGCTATTGTTAACTTAAAGAAAAATATAAGATAAGGCTTCTATAGTCTTTATATAATTTTCTTACCTTAAGGTAGCGATAAGCTTTTCCTTAGTAAGGGTAACTCTTATCCTTATAGTTTAAAGAGTATAATTTAAATTTCCCTTAAGTCTAAAGAGTTTATATTCTTTCTATCTACCTATTTTATATAAATTTAGTATTATTTTATTCGTAGGGATTAAGAAGTCTAGATAGGAGTTTAAGGGTATAGTAAGGTAGAAGAAGTTATTAGGGGGATTTTCGAAAGGAACTTTAATCGGGTATTTCGATAAGGAATTTTAAAGGTATAAGTTAATTTCCTAGCTTAAAAGGAGTAAGCTAGGCTTATAACCTCTTAAGGTATATGAGTAAAAGTAGAAATTTAGGAAATTAAGGAATTACGTAAGACTATATAGTAGAAGGGAAGAAGGAGTATAAAGTAGGATTCTTAACGGAATTTATTAGTAGTATATTAGTATATAAAAGAGGTATTAAAGTTAATAATTCTATCTCTATTTACTAGCGGACATACTATCTTATATAGATAATTATAGCTAAACGGAAGAACCTTTTAGGACTAGATTTAAGCTACTATATAACCCTAAGACTAAGGAATTCCGTAATACCTTAAGTAAATCTAAAAGTATCTTAGTTCTACTAATATTTATGTTTAAAGGAGGTTAGTCGTGCTAGTATTCTTAAGAGGTCTTAGCTAGTATTCTAAGCTCGCTCTATTCCTTTAATGCCTAATTATATAATAACTAGCAACCCGATTAATATATAATAATATATAAAATAATAAGCGATTCTTACTCTATAGGATAGGATTTTATCTATAATTAATATACTACTTATTAGCTTATATAATTAGGAGAGTATATTATAGCTACTTTATTTATAGTAGGAATACCGTTCCTTATAATAAGCTATAACCCTAGGCCTTCTAGCGAGCTTAGGAAAGTTAGTAGAAGGGATAAAGGTTATAACGTTATAGGCCGGATACTATATAGGGATATAGCTATTATCGATCTTATAGAGGTAAGGCTCTTATAATAAGATAAGGTCCGCTTTTATTTTTAGGGCCTACTCTAAGATCGATAGGTTAGCTATTTCCTACTTATTAGTATTATACTATATAATACTAATAGGGTTATAGTTAGGCCTAGGGGGCCTAAGGGGCTCTAAGGGCCTTATAGGTATAAGGGGGCTAAGGCTATTAAGTATTAGTTACTCCTTTATAGACTCCGTATTATACTTTATTAGTTATAAAGTGCTCTCCTTTATAGTTATAGTATTAGACCTTAAAGTAAGAGTAGCCTTAGCTAGCCTTATAGCTAGGGTAGTTATAGTCCTTAGTTAAGTGCTTTTCTAGGTAAAAGGTATACTTAATAGGCTGCTAGTAAGTCTAAGGGTTATAGCTAAAGGAAAGGCACCTATAGTACTATATATATATAGTATATTCCTTATAGGCCTTAACTTAAATCTATTAACCTATTATATAGAGGCCTTTTTTCTAGTATTTAGCCCCTATAGCCTTTAAAGGGACTATAAAAACGACCTATCCTACCTTCTACGTTAAGCCTAGGGTGCCTAGCTACCTAGGCTGCCTTAGGATATCGATCCCGCTAAAGGTTTTAGCTTCTATAGCGAAGATACCGAAGATAGGGGTCTCTAGGAAGTTAGGGACGCTTTAAGCTACTAGCTTAGTCTAGCTAGTAAGAAGGTCGGCCGATTTAATAGGTAGCTCCTTAAGGTATAGGGACTACTTCTCCTACTACTTTAAAAGCTTCTTTATTATATATAAGGCCTTTATCGTTATAACTATATTATATTTATTTAAGGTTAATAAAGCTAATATAGCTAGTTCCCTTATAGCTTTATTAAGCTTATTATAAAGCGTAATAAGGTTAATAGTTAGCGTTAGCGATTCTTTCTTTAGCTTTAAGATAAGTTAAAAGTCCTCTTTTACGTTCCTCTTAGCTAAGGCCTTAGCTAGGTCTTAGCTAGGGCTTTCGCTAGAGCCTTAGCCGGGGCCTTAGCTAGGGCCTTAAGCGCTTTCTTTATAGTAACCTTAGCCTACGAGCTCGCTTTAAGGTTTCCTTAGGTAGCCCTAGGCTACTAAGCGGCCTTAGGCTAGTATAAGGGCTATTATAGGGGCTGTTAGTAGTCTAGGGTCCTTATAGCTGCCTTCTTAAGCCCTTTTATAAGGGTCTTATAAAAGGGTTCGATTTTTTAAGCTTCCTTAAGGGCTTAAAGGGCCTACTAAAGGAAGCCCTAGGCCTAGTTCCTAGGGAAGGGGTACTACGGCTAGGGCTAGGTCTACTATAAGTATTAGAACGTAGGTCGGATAGGTATAGGGCTAATAAGGCTATTAAGTATAGCTCTCTTTTACCTCTTTACTTACTTTAAGGGCTAGTTAAGCTAAAAGTAGCTAGCTTAAGGTAGGGCTAGGCTAGGCTTAAAGAGGCCAGTCTTTAGTATAGGCTAGGTATTATCTTTTATCTTAATATCCTCTAGGTCCTAGTCTTAGGTCCTAGACCTTTCTTCTAGGGTCCTTAGAAGGCGTTAGCCTTTTAAAGCTTCTTTTAAGCGGGCCCTAGCCTCTAAGGTACTTATTTCGACCCTTAAGTTAAGGGGGTTAAAGTTAAAGGGACCCTCCTTATATCTAAGCTAGGGTCCTAAGTTAGGTCTAGGCTTAAGCTTATTAGCGGGGGGGGGGGTATATACCCTTAGTTAGCGAGGGTAATAAAGAGTTTTCTACCTATATAGGGGAGAACCTCGCTTAATTCGTAATCTTTAATAGTATATTACGCACCTACTAATAGCTATCCGAGGCTATACTTAAGGGGGCGTAATACGCTATTCTTAATAGTTCTAAGCGTATACTTTTTTTATGTTTTAAGCTTAGTTTCGAAAAGTTAGCTAAGAAGATATAGTAAAATCTTCCTTTATTTAAGTAATTCGTTCTTTATAGATAATTCCTTAAATAAAAAGACCTTATAAGGGTATATTATATTCCTTTTTAAAGGAACTATTACTTAAAGAGCTTTAACTATTAGCTTTTATTAATACTATTAAAACCTAATAAATAGATATAAGTCCCTTTTAAACCTCTTAGTATAACTAATACTAATAGATATTAATATATTATAGCTAGGTTAATAGCTAACTATTTTCTATAAGAATTTATATAGCCTATATATTATTATATTCTATAGCTAATATAGTTAGAATTTATAGTTATAGAGATATTAATAGCTAGCTAAGGAAAATCGCTTTTTTTAACGCTTTTAAAAGAGCTAGTAGCTCTACCTTTATATTAAAAGTTATAATAGTAGCTTATTTTAAAGCTCTCTAAGTAATAGTTCCTTTAAAAAAGGATATAATATACCCCTATAAGCTTTTTCTATCTAAGGAATTATCTATAAAGGATAAATCGCTTAAATAAAAGAAGATTTTAATAGCTTATTTCCTTCCCTACCCTCCTAAGTATAGACTATATAATCTTATTAAATAAAGATAAAGGATTACTTAGTCTACTACTTTTTAATACTTAAGGCTAGGATTTTAATTATACCTAGCTAGCTAAGAGACCGTAAAAGAAATATCCGGTCTAGTAAAAATAGCTAAAAAAAGTAAGGAGCCTACCTTCTATTAATATTAGTATTTCTCTTACTCCCTAGCTTGAAAGGACGGATTAAGTAAAAGCTCTTTATTTAATATTAATATAAAGGGAAGCTTCTTATTAAGGGAATTAAGGAGGAATTTATAAGCGACCTTATTAATATAGGCGTCTTAGGTAAGCTAGATAGTCCGTTAGGACCTATTTTAAAGGATTTATATTCTTAGGAACTACTTTAACTCCCTTAGCTTAATTATCTTATAGCTTTATTATAGGCCTTATATAGCCTCCCTAGTAATAGCTTCTTCCTCTTTTAGGTAGGCCTAGATAATATCGTTAATATAGAAAAAGACTATAACTTTTTCCTTTTATATTATATACGGTTCCTAAGGGACTTTCTTAAAGCCTAAGGCTTTAAAGGAACCTATTAAATACTATTACTAAAGAAAGGGTAATCTTTATAGTCTATATAAAGCTTTCCTAAGCTATAGAACCTTTCTTAGTTATTAGAAACTAAGAGGAAGTTATATATAAATAACTTTTTCTTCCTTAAGTAAGTAGTTAATAAAGGCGTTAACTATATCTATTTAATTAAGTTCGAGGTCGAATCCTACTATTATAGCTATAAAGGTCTAAAAGGATATCCCTACTAAGGTAGTTACCTTAGTAGGTAAATCCCTTTTTTCCTACTAGTTCCTATAAATAACTAGCTAGGCTTTATACTTTAAAAGGAAGCTATATTTCTTATATAGAGAGATATAAGAAGTATATAAAAATATATAAAGGTGAAATTAGAAGTAAGGGGTCGGATAGGCAAGGCAGAGAGATTTAATTCTTATAGGAGCAGCAATTACGGTAGGGGAGTAATTATTATATTACCTTAATTATCCTTCTTTCCTCTATCTAACGCTCCTCTTTATACCTATCTAGCATCTTAATTAATAAAGAAGATCCTACTTAAAGAAGCTATTAATGTCCTTTCGACTACCGAGCTTTTTACCGGTTTTTTCCCCTCCTTTCTAGCCGTTACCGGCATATCCGTCTTATCTCTCGCTACCTCTATAGGAAGCTATCGCTACTTCTGCTTCCCCTCTTACCCCTACCCTCCTCTCTATACCTCCTTTTAGCTCCTTCCTTAAAACCTATTTTTTTAGCTTCCTAGGTCCCTTATACTAAGGGATATCTCCGAGAACTACGAAATCAGGCCACGCTTTACGACACACCCCCTTAGCTATAGCCTGCCCTTATAGAAAGGGTAAAGCTAAATACCTAGGCCGGTGAGCGTATAGAGGAGGTCTTAGTCTATACTTATCCCTTACTCGAGAAATCCGGGTTTTAGCCCTAGGCTCTTTTAGACTTACTTTAGGAAAAGGGGACTTAAGGAGGAAATTAAGTCCTATAAGAAAGGGGGGCTTCTCTAAGGGCAAGTCCCTAAAAAGGGGGCCTTTAAGAAGAATAAGTCCTAATTAAGCTAGGGGCCCTCCTCTAGGATAAGTCCTAATTCCTCTCTTTAACTATAGATGTCTCCTTCCTCCTACGTACTATTAGCTCCTCTCGTAGACTCTTAAGGCGGGCTTCTAAGGATAGCTTCTCTCGAACGTCTTCTAGCCTAATTTACTATAAAAAGACAGCTAGCTTCTACTTCGGTAGGGGCTTCGTAAGACTATCGGCTTTTATTAATGCTATTAGAACCTAACGGACGGAAATAAGTCCCCTTTAGACCTCTTAGCGTAACTAATGCTAGTAGATATCGATATGCCGTAGCTAGGTTAATAGCTTACTATTTTCCTTCGTAAGAATTCGTATAGTCTACGTATTATCGTATTCTATAGCTAACGGGGACGGAATTTATAGTCGTAACGATATTAGTAGCCGGCTAAGGAAAATCGCTTCTTTTAACGCTTTTAAAAGAGCTAGTAGCTCTGCCTCCGTACTCGAAGTTATAATAGTAGCTTATTTCGAAGCTCTCTAAGCAATAGTTCCTCTAAAAAGGGATATAATATACCCTTATAAGCTCTTTCTATCTAAGGAATTGTCCGTAAAGGACGAATCGCTCGAATAAAGGAAGATTTCGGTAGCTTATTTCCTTCCCTGCCCTCCTAGGCGTAGACTATATAATCTCGTTAAATAGAGATAAAGGATAGCTCTATCTACTACTTCTTAATACCTAGGGCTAGGATTCTAGTTATGCCTAGCTAGCTAGGAGACCGTAAAAGAGATATCCGGTCTAGTAGAAATAGCTAAAAAAAGCAGGGAGCCTACCTTCTATTAATATTATTATTTCTCTTACTCCCTAGCTTAAAAGGACGGATTAGGTAAAAGCTCTTCGTCTAATATAGGCGTAGAGGGAAGCTTCTTATTAAGGGAATTAGGGAGGAATTTATAATCGACCTTATCGATATAGGCGTCTTAGGTAAGCTAGATAGTCCGTTAGGACCTATTTTAAAGGATTCGTATCCCTAGGAACTACTTTAGCTCCCCTAGCCTAGTTATCTTATACCTTTATTATAGGCCTCGTATAGCCTCCCTAGTAGTTACTTCTTCCTCTTTTAGGTAGGCCTAGATAATATCGTCGACGTAGAAAAAGACCGTGATTTTACCCTTCTATATTATATACGGTTCCTAAGGGACTTTCGTAAAGCCTAGGGCTTTAAGGGAACCTATTAAATGCTATTACTAAAGAAGGGGTAATCTTCGTAGTCCGTATAGAGCTTTCCTAAGCCGTAGAACCTTTCCTAGTTATTAGAAACTAAGAGGAAGTCGTATATAGATAACTTCTTCTTCCTTAAGAGGGTAGTTAACGAAGGCGTTAACTATATCTATCTAATCGAGCTCGAGGTCGAATTCTGCTACTATAGCTATAAGGGTCCGAAAAGACATCCCTACTAAGGTGGTTGCCCTAGTAGGTAAATCCCCCTTTTCTTATTAATTCCTATAGATAACTAGCTAGGCTTTGCACTTTTAAAGGAAGCCGTGTTTATTAGTCTTATAGATAAAGACCTACTTATAGCTAAGGACCTGTTTTCCTCTTACCTTTTCCTTAAGGACCTCTTTAAAAGACCCTATTTCTTTATATAAGGCTAAGTAGTCTTTCTAGGCTTAGAAAAGCTAGTCTTTAAAGAGGTGTTTTTCTAGCTACTTTTAGTTTACTAGTAGGTCTAAGAGGTCTCTTTTATATACCTTCCTTACTAATAGCTATAGCTTAAAAAGCTAGCTTACTATAAACGCTTTATAAGAACTATCTTTTATAGTTATTAAATAAAAGTTAGAAAAATAATCGAAATAAGGGAAAGGTTTAGTCTTTTTTTATATTAGTCCTTATACCTTCCTTTACTTCTTAAAGTAGGGATAAAAAAGTAGCTAGGTAATCCTTTAAGAAAGGTACCTTTTCTACCCCCTTAAGGGTCGAGATAGGAAGACTAACCGAAAAAGCTACTTTTAGATCTTCTTTTTATTCTATAAGAGGAAGCATAGGAAGGTAGGCGTATTCTAGCTCTACTACTTTCCTATAGTTTCCTTCTTTATTTAGATTATTTAATCTCGTAGCTTCTTCTTCTTTAAAGTTAGCGTTATCCTTAACTACTTTAACGTTAGTTTCTTCTTCTATTTCCTTATCTAGGGCCTCTTCCTAAGACTATTAAGAAGGGGAGATTTTAATCTTTTAAATTAGCTAACGTTATAAAAGTAAGAGGGGCTATTAATCCCTCTTTCTATTAAAGAAGCTAGATTTATAAAAAATTATATCTTTAGTTAAAATAACCTTTTATAAAAGAGGAATCTATATCTAGAAGATATTTATAGAATTATAACTAATAAAGTAACTAATAAAGGCTCTAAGATTAAGCTTTTTCTTCTTTTTCCTTTTTAGCTATATATTAGTAGTTATAGCGTATACCTTATAGCTATAGGTATAAAGGTAGGCTAGTTAGGCCCTCTTCTTTATAAAGAGCTTAATAGGGGATTTCTAGTTTATTCCTTAGGTAGTCCCTCTAAGGGTCCGGTTTTAAAGGTAATAGGCGGTCTTAACGACTTCCCTTTAAAGGTTATAAAGAAGCCTTAAAGCTAGTTTTATTATACGGGCCCTTTTTATTATAGTACCCCTTAATCTTTCTACCCCTCCGTTCTAGGCCTAGGTATTTAGTACTAATAAGAGGGGTAAAATGCCCCCTTTTTAAAGCTAATTTAAGATATCCTTTATATATAACTCTCTATTAAACTATATCTTCTTTACCTTAAAGCTAAAGTAGGATTTTATTTAGTTAATAAAGTCCTAGAGGGTAGACTAGTTATACTTACTTAGGTAGGTCTATAAGAATTAAGGGAAAACTATCTTTAAAAAAGCGTCTATAAAAATATTACCTTAATAAAGCTTTCTTAGTCCTTAAAGACATCGGTTTAATCGACCTAAATTTCCTTATATAGCTAGTCTAGCTATAAAGGGGTTCGTCTAGAAATTTATCTCTTAGTCTTTCCTTAGCTAAAGTATTTATATTTAATAGTCTTTAGGCCCCTTATTTATACGCCCTATTATAGGCCTAGCTTATATAAAGCTAAGGGGCTAAGGTAACTAAGTTATTTATACTAAAGAAGACTATCTCCTTAGGCTATTATAAGAAGGTCTTTTATAGTAAACCTATTCCTCTTAGTAGGGAAAGCTAACTTCTTAAGTAGTTCCTTCCTATAAATAGGTCGGAATTTAAGAATAAATTAACCGAATTATTGCTTAATAAGCTTAATCGTCTAATATTTTTAAACTAGCTTTTTAGGCTCTAACGTTATATCCTAGAAGATTCCTTCCTCTTAAAGAAAGTAAAAGGAAATTAAGCTCGTTAAAAATTTAAGGTAAAAAGCTACCCTTTTTCGTTAAAGAATTTATATAGACCTATTAAGTAATTTTATTATTAAATTTACCCTTCTATATCCCTCTAACTATATAGTTAATTTTATAGTAATAAGGTATTTCCTTTATACCTTCTTAAAGGACTAGAATTATAAGAGTATATTATAGATATTAAGGGAAGTACTAAAGTTAAAGATAGTTAATTTTTATAGGGGATAGTTAGAGGGTCCTAATAAGTAGTCTTACTAATTTATAAGGAAGATAAATACCGGATTTACTATACTAATATTTTTTCCTTAAATTTATAGCTTAAATAAAGGTAGCGGCGTTAATTACTATATCTTAGTAACCTAAATCTCGTTTATCTTTTTTTATAATAAGGGGTCCTCCTTAAGAGACTATTATATAATTTCTTATAGCCTCTTTAAAGGGTTAAATCCTTTAAGTTAGGTTTCCTTAAAGACCTACTAGTATTATAATAATCGATAACCTAGGGATTTATAGGCTAGGTAGCCGTTTCGCCTTTTAGTTTTCTATTTCTTTAAGGAATCCTCGTCTTAGTTTAGAAGGTCTACTTAAAAAACCTACCTTTTTACCCCTTATTACTAATTTTAATAAGGTTCGAATTTAACTAGTTCCTTAACTTTTCGATTAATAGACTAAAAGGTCTATTAAGGGACTAGTTAGGCCGGTCTAACTAATAGGGCTAGGGCCGGGCCCGGAGTAAGATATATAGCTAGGGCTAGGGCTATAGTTAAAGATAAGGTTAAGGCTCTTAAAGGAGGAAGAGCTAAAGGAGTAATAACTATAGTAGTAGTAGCGGGGGCTATAGTAATAAGGGCTATAGTAGTTATAAGGGTAGTAAGTCGAACCGTTTAGGTTAAGTACTAGCTATAAAGGAATAAGACTACTTATTATTATACTTTAATAGCCTCTTTATTTAGTTCCTAGCTAGCTTTCTTAAAAGATAGTTAAGTAACTATTACTAATAAGCTTTATTAGTAGAGATATATCCCTTAGCTACTAGCTAGATAGAGCTTTTATTAAGAAGTATTAGTTAGCTTCCTTAAGGATTTCTTCTTACTTAGTAAGCTATAAAGAAGCTAGTAGGTTCCTAGTAGAAAAGGCTCCTAGCTATACTATATAAGTCTTTTTAATACGGTTAGTTATATAGCCCTTTAAGGGAGCTATTAAGGTCTTAAGCTTTAAAAGCTACTACCTAGGAGTCTCTTCTTCTTAAAGAGAGATTAGCTTTATAGTACTAACGGATTCTATTATTACTATATAAGTAGTAGTTAGTAGCTTTATTTTATAGAGGTATTTCTTTCGGTAACTCTTATAGTTACCTAAGGTAGTAGAAAAAGCTCTTTACTATATAGAGGTTAGCTTAGAGAAGAGGGAAGCTCCCTTTATAAATTCCGTTGCCCTAAGATAAAAAGGGGGCTTAAAAGGGTCTTACTTATTAAAGAAAACTAAATTATAAATAGTTCTATTTATACGAGCTTATAACTCCTTTACCTACTTATCTTAATCTTAGGGCTTTATAAGAATTATTTTATAGACTATAAGGATAGTAGAGTCGTTTTTCGATATCGTTATAAGAGAGGGGGTAGAAAAGTTAGTTAAAAATCGGCTTTTCTAGTTTCGTCCGGAATTTATAATAAGTATATAAGGGGCTGAATAATATATTAAAAGAATAGCGTTGCAAAAGATACTTACGAACTTGCTTGTTTAATCTACTACTCCTAGGGAAATCCTTTGTCTTTTATAGACCATTGCTCGCCTACTAGTAGACTAATTAGTTAGCTTTCTAGCCTATTCTATAGTGCTTGAAAAGCTCTATCTATAGTATATCTTCCTAATCTAGTAGGTGGTCTGATTGTGGCGTGATGGTTGACGTAAGACTATGGGTTCTAGCATAAGTAGTGGATTTAACTAGAATGTTCTATGCCCTACCTATTCTCGTATCGCGGATATCTTCGGAACCGCTAGGCTAAAATAGGCAATAGGGTTTTCGTTCTGCTCGTAATTAACCTATGCATTTTATATATATTTTTATTTATAAGGATAGGCTTATCCTAACCCGCTTTTACTAAAGGAAGGTATAGATGTCTAGTAGAGGTCTTTATCTTTTAAGGGTTATTCCCTTAGACTATATTATAGAGCCTCTTTTTACTAGCTTATTCTATAAAGCCTCCCTATACCTATTATTTCTTTATAATAGTAAAATAGGAATATAAGGGTATATTCTTATACTACTAAAGTATAATAATAAGTAGTTTTATTCTTTTATAGTTAGTACTTAACTTAGATAGCTCGACCTACTACCTTTATAGCTACTATAGCTACTCTAGCTATAGCTCCCGCTATTACTACTACTACTCTAGCTTTAGCTCCGCCTCTTACTCTAGGCCTAGCCCTAGTCTAGTTAGTTAGACTAGCTTAACTAGTCCTTTAATAGACCTTTTAGTTTATTAGTTAAAAAATTAAGGAACTAGTCGAAATTAAACCTCTTTATTAAAATTAGTAATAAGGGGTAAAAAAGGAGGGTTTTTAAGTAGACCTTTTAAACTAAGATAAAGATTCCTTAAAGAAATAAACTAATAAGAATCGACCTACCTACTAAGTATAAAAAAGGCCCTATCGGCTAAAGAACTACTAGTAGGTCTTTAAGGAAAATTAACTTAGAGGAGTTAACCTTTTAAAAAAGCTATAAGAAATAGTATAATAGTCTTTTAAGGAGGACCCCTTATTAAAAGAAGATAAATAAGATTTAGGTTACTAAGAAATAGTAATTAATAACGCTACTACCTTTATTCGAGCTATAAATTTAAGGAAAAGGCGTTAGTATAGTAAATCTAGCTTTTATCTTCCTTATAAATTAATAAGGCTAAGACTAACCGTTAAGACCCTCTAACTATTTACTATAAAAATTAGCTATCTTTAACTTTAATACTTCCCTTAATATTTATAATATACTCTTATAATTCTAGTCTTTTAAGAAAGTATATAGGGAATACCTTATTACTAGGGAATTACCTATATAGATAAAGGGGTATAGAGGGGTGAATTGTATAATAAAATTACTTAATAGGTCTATATAAATTCTTCGATAAAAAAGAGTAGCTTTATACCCTTAATTTTTAATAAGCTTAATTTCCTTTTACTTTCTTTAAAAGGAAGGAATCTTTTAAGATATAACGTTTAAATATATAAGGCTAGTTTAAAAGAATTAAACGATTAAGCTTATTAAGGAAAGATTTAGTTAATTTATTCTTAAATTCTAACCTATCTTTAAAAAGAAATCTCTTAAGAAGTTAGCTTTCCTTACTACGAGGAATAGGTCTACTATAAATAACCCTCTTTTAGTAGCTTAAAAAGATAGTTATTTTTAGTATATATAACTTAGTTACTTAGGCCCCTTAGCTTTATATAAGCTAGGCTAATAATAAGGTATATAAATAAAAAGCTTAAAGATTATTAAATATAAATATTATAGCTAAGGAGGGACTAAGAAATAAATTTCTAAACGAACCCCTTAAAGGCTAAACTAGCTATATAAGGAAATTTAAGTCGTCTAAACTAATATCTTAATAAACTAAGAAAGCTTTATTAAGGTAATAATTTTATAGACGCTTTTTTAAAGATAGTTTTCCCTTATTTCTTATAAACCTACCTAAGTAAGTATAACTAGTTTACTTTCTAGGACTTTATTTACTAGATAAAATCCTACTTTAGCTATAAGTTAAAGAAGATATAGTTTAATAGAGAGCTATTTATAAAGGATATATTAAATTAGCTTTAAAAAAACGAATTTTACCCTTTATATTAGTACCGAATACCTAGGTTTAGAACGGAGGGGTAGAAAGATTAAGGGGTGCTATAATAGAAAAGGCCTATATAATAAGACTTACTATAAAGCTTCCTTATAACCTTTAAAGGGAAGTTATTAAGACCGCTTATTACTTTTATAACTAGACCCTTAGGGACCTTAAGAACCTTAAGGAACTAAACTAAGGAATAAATTAAAAATCTTACTTTAAGCTCTTTATAAAAAAGAAGGCCTTACTAGCTTACCTTTATACTTATAGCTATAAGGTATATATTATAACTATTAATATATAGCTAAAAAGGAAGAATAAAAGAAAGCTTAATCTTAGAGCCTTTATTAGTTACCTTATTAGTTATAATTTTATTAATATCTTTTAGATATAGATTCCTTTTTTATAGAAGGTTATTCTAACGAGGGATAGAATTTTCGATAAATATAGCTTCTTTAATAAAAAGAGGTATTAATAGCCCTTCTTACTCTTATAATATTAGCTAATTTAAAAGATTTAAATTCCTCTTTTATAATAGTCTTAAGAAGAGGTCCTAGATAAGGAAATAAAAAAAGAAACTAATATTAAAGTAGTTAAAGATAAAGCTAACTTTAAAAAAGAAAAAGAAAAAGCTACTAGATTAAAGAATTTAAATAAAGAAAGAGACTATAAGAAAGCGGTAGAGCTAAAATACGCCTACCTTTTAACGCCTCCTCTTATAAAATAAGAAGAAGATCTAAAAGTAGCTTTTTTTATTAGTCTTCCTATCTTAACCCTTAAGAGGGTAGGAAAGGTACTTTTATTAAAGGATTACCTAGCTGCCTTTTTATCTTTACTTTAAGAAGTAAAGGAAGGTATAGGGCCCGCTTCTCCCTTATTTTAATTATTTTTCTAACTTTTATTTAACGCTTATAAAAGATAGTTCCTATAAACTATTTATAGTAAGTCGACTTTTTAAGCTATAGCTATTAGTAGGGAAGGTATATAAAAGAGACCTCTTAGACTTACTAGTAAACTAAAAGTAGCTAGAAAAACACCCTTTTAAAGACTAGTTTTTCTAGGCCTAAAAAGACTATCTAGCTTTATATAAAGAGATAAGGTCTTTTAAAGAGGTCCTTAAAAAGAGAGTAAGAGGATAATAGGTCTTTAGCTATAAGTAGGTCTTTATTTATAAGACTAATAAATATAGCTTCCTTTAAAAATATAAGGCCTAGCTAGTTATTTATAAGAATTAATAGGAAAAAAGGGATTTACTTATTAAAATAACTACTTTAGTAAGGATATCTTTTTAAACCCTTATAGCTATAGTAATAGAATTCGACCTTAAACTTAATTAAATAGATACCGTTAATGCTTTTATTAACTACTTACTTAAAGAAGAAAAGGTTATCTATATATACCCTTTACTAAGCTTTTAATAGCTAGGAAAGGTCCTATAGCTTAGGAAAGCTTTATATAGACTATAAAGATTACCCCTTCTTTAGTAATAGTATTAAACTAGTTCCCTTAAAGTACTAGGCTTTAAGAAAGTCCTTTAAGAACGATATATAATATAAAAGAGTAAAATTATAATCTTCTTTTACGTTAATAATATTATCTAAGCCTACTTAAAAGAGGAAGAAGTAAATACTAAGGAGGCTATATAAGGCCTATAATAAAGGTATAAGATAACTAAGCTAAGGGAGCTAAAGTAGTTCCTAAGGATATAAATCCTTTAAAATAAGTCTTAACGAACTATCTAGCTTACTTAGGACGCCTATATTAATAAGGTCGCTTATAAATTCTTCCTTAATTCGCTTAATAAGAAGCTTCCCTCTATACTTATATTAAATAAAGAGCTTTTACTTAATCTATCCTTTTAAGCTAGGGAGTAAGAGAAATACTAATATTAATAAAAGGTAGGCTCCTTACTTTTTTTAGCTATTTCTACTAAACTAGATATCTCTTTTATAGTCTCTTAGCTAGCTAGGTATAACTAGAATCCTAGCCTTAGGCACTAAGAAGTAATAGACTAAGTAATCTTTTATTTTTATTTAATAAGATTATATAGTTTATACTTAAAAGGGTAGGAAAGGAAACTAGCTATTAAAATCTTCCTTTATTTAAGCGATTTAGCCTTTATAGATAATTCCTTAAATAAAAAGAGCTTATAAAGGTATATTATATCCCTTATTTAAGGAACTATTACTTAGAAAGCTTTAAAGTAAGCTACTATTATAACTTTTAATATAGAGGTAAAGCTACTAGCTCTTTTAAAAGTATTAAAAGAAGCTATTTTCCTTAGCTAGCTATTAATATCTTAATAACTATAAATACTATCCCTATTATCTATAAAATAAAATAATATATATACTATATAAATTCTTATAGAAAATAATAAGCTATTAACCTAGCTATTATATATTAATATCTACTAAAATTAGTTATACTAAGAGGTCTAAAAAGGACTTATTTCTATTTATTAGGTTTTAATAGTATTTATAAAAGTAAACGGTCTTATAAAGCCTTTACTAAAGTAAAAGCTAGCTATCCTTTTATAGTAAATTAAGCTAGAGGATATTTATAAGAAGCTATCCTTAAAGGCCCGCCTTAAGAGTTTATAAGAGGAGCTAATAGCTTATATAAGAAGGTAATATCTATAGCTAAAGAAGAAGGAAGAGGTTTTCCTTTTAAAGGGCCCCTTATTTTAATTAGGTTTCTCCCTTTAAAAAAGGCCCCTTTTCTTATAGGACTTTCCCCTCTTTAAGCCCATATTTATTAAGTAAGTTTAATAGAGCCTAGGGACCTAAAGGGCCCTTACTTTCCTTAAGTAAAAGGATAAGTATAAAGCTAAGAACCTCCTTTATACGCTTACTAGCCTAAAGCTATATTAGCTATACCCTTACTATAAAGGTAAGCTATAGCTAAGCGGGTATATCGCGAAGTATAGCTTAATTTTATAGTTCTTAGAGATATCCCTTAGTAAGAGGGACTAAGGAAGCTAAAAATACTTAGTATAAAAGAAAGAAGAAGGAGCTAAAAAGAAGTATAAAAAGGAGGGTAAGGGTATAAAGGGAAGTAAAAGTAGCGATAGCTTTTTATAGAGGTAGTAAGAGATTAAATAGATATACTAGTAATAGCTAGAAAGGGGGGGGGAAACTAATAAAAAGCTTAGTAGTTAAGAGGATATTAATAGCTTCTTTAAGTAAGATCTTCTTTATTAATAAAGATACTAAGTAGGTATAAAGAGGGGCGTTAAATAAAGGAAAGAAGGAGAATTAAGGTAATATAATAATTACTCCCTTACTATAATTACTACCTTTATAAGAATTAAATATCTTTGCCTTACCTATCTAACCCTTTACTTTTAATTTTACCTTTATATATTTTTATATACTTCTTATATCTCTCTTTATAAGAAGAGTATTATTATTTACCTTAGAGTAAATCTCTATTTAGCTTAGATTATCTAGAAATCCTCCTTTTTAATTAAATAATATATATCTTAGTTATTATTATCGCGAAGACTATTACGCTATATAGGCAAAAGTAGAACGCGCTCCGATAAGTGCGCTGCAATTAATATATATAACTAATAACCGCGTTTTCCGATACACCCCCTTAGGGATCGCGGCTCCGCCGGGATTCCTAGACCTAAGACCACGACGCGGGAGTCGAACACTAAGCACCGCGCCTATTACCTAGGGAAATCTAAGAGAGAGAGGGGTACACGGCTATCTACGGGTATTACCCCGCAACGCGTAGTTACTAGAAGTTATAAGGGGTAGTTTGCTACCCCCTCCCGGGCTTATAACTATCGCGAAGACTATTACGCTACGTAGGTAAAAGTAGAACGCGCTCCGATAGGTGCGCTATAATTAATATATATAACTAATAACCGCGTTTTCCGATAATTATTATAATATCTTACTTATTTTTAAGTCTTATTTTATATATCGCGCTTATCTTATATAAGGGATAAACCCCTATAGTAGGGCCCCTCCTTAAGGGGGACCCCTCCCTTACTAGCTTAGGCGCTTAAGTATACTTTTCTAAAGTAAGAGCTCTCTAGAAATTTCTAAGGATTTTCTATTAAGAGATAGCTAATATAAAGTACTAGCTAGTAATATCTAGGTACTTTTACTTTAATAGGTTAAGCTAAATAGAGATTTACTTTAAGGTAAATAGTAATACTTTATAAGAAAGTTTAAGAGTAAAAGGGCCTTATTATTTACTTAGTATATACTTAGCGCTATAAGTTAGCTATACTTATATTTACTTTTTATTATTCTTATTATTTAAGTATATTTTACTTTTAAGCTACTATTACCCCTTACTATTAATCTTACTTAAGGTAGTAGTACCTCCTTTATAACTTAATAGGCTTAATAGTGCTTTTTAAACTTAACTTATATACTTATAAAAGAGATTTAGGTAGTTTTTATAGCCTTTAACCTCTTAAATCTATTTTAATTATTCTTATATTCTTTATAATTTAAATTAAATAAAAAGGGACTAATCTTAATACTATAACTTTACTTTATCTTTACTTTTATTAACTTAATATAGTAATTATTAAGGAGAGTAAGTATAAAAGGCTTTAGTTATACTTAGTAGACTTAATAGTTATATAAAAGGAGGCTTACTTAATTAATATAACTCCTTTAGCTTAAGAATATTATATAAGCCTAGCTTAGGTATAAGAATATCTTAATACCCTCTTTTAGCTAGCTATATATAGTTACTATACTTATATAAGCCCCTCCTTTATCTTAATAGATAAACTAAGATATATATTACTAAATTTACTTTTTTATACTTTTATTTCTTTTACTATACTCTTAAGCCCTTACTTAAGAGTTATAAGCCTAGCTTATATAGCTAGATTATCTTTTACTTACTAATATTACCTTTAATGTGGACAGGCTCTTCACTGCAGTGAGGTTATTCGAACTGGTTCAATTGGTTATATCTTGTGTAACTAGGGAAACGTGTCCCATACAAACTGTGTGCAAAGACCTTCCTCCCTGTGTCTCACCTCTTACTCGCACGTGACTAGCGCGGTCGATTAGTTATACGTGCGCGATCGGTGCCTAGTGCACAGGTGGATCCAACACTGGAACCTCTTTCTAAATCGATGATCGCGCACTAATCAATCCACCAAAACACACCAAACACAGCGAATTAAGATGAGATAGGAAAAACACGAACAAGAACACCAACAAACTCCTACCACGATGCATCACTATGTTGGATAGTGTGCTCTGACTGTAGCTCTCCTCCCCACACTGGGTGTGTTCTGCCACACGCCATCATGGGCCGCATTTCGAGCGCCGGATGCGCTAGCTGATTCCATCGGTCCCACGTTGGAATATGGACACGAGGATCTCCTCGTTAATGTGAATGGAATAAAAGAACGACGGTAAAGCAGAAGAAGGGAACGAAAAACCGATTAAATCTCGTCGAGAATTGTTGTGTTATTGCGATGAACGAATCCTTCCACCTCACGTTTAGCTGATTGTCGCTAATAAACTGCGTGAGGGCGCTGTTTGGTGATGCCTTCGTCATAGCATCGGCAGGGTTATCTGCGCCGTTGACCCAACGGATTTCCGCAATATCCCTTGATTCATATGCCTGCCTCAGCGCCATGATATCTATCATGAGTCGCTTCTCTGTTGTGGTGCCAAGTTTGACGAGGCACTCATAGAGGCTATATGAATCTGTGCAAATGACGAGCGGGATTTGCTTCAGATCAAGGCGTTGTGCGATCGTATTGACCGTTTGCTTGATCACAAATGCGAGATCGAAGCCCGATGTCAATCCATAGATCTCTGATGCAAGAACGCTTCGAGTAACGCGCTTGCATTTAGTTGAGCTCCAATGAAGAATGTTTCCGCGGATGGAAAATGAATCGGTTGATTGCGCGGTCTCATTGGCGATGATAATCACAAAGCCGATTTGAGAGCTTAAATCCTTATTGTTGGCGAATGATCCATCGGTGAACACAAAGATCTTCGCGCTCTCGAGATCGATGGGTATGTAACATAGGCCACGGTCGGGATTGTTGATCTGCCATTCAATCCGCTTGTTCAAAGCCTTGAAGTCGGTATTAACGGGCTCTTGGGCTTGTGCCGCAACGGAACAATCGTATGTTGCTTCGGGTTGGCAAATCGAAGCGATATATGCCCCCGGCGCGTTGAGGAGCATAATCCTGATGCCTACTTGATGCCTGAAGATTGATCTCCTCGAGGTTTTGGGCTTGGCCCTTCTGCCTGACGATGACACAGCCATGTTGGCCTTAAAGCAGAGTTCTTTCTCCTCGATCTTGAGAAATGCATCTGTGCCAACAATGAATGTGTCATCCGTTTGCAAGGCCGCGATGCCAAACAGGTCCTTGTCGGCGATGTTGTTTGCCGTGATCAGAAGGCACGGGTCAAACGAAGAGGTTTCCATATTAAGCTTGCGGCAGTGATGGTCGTGATATGTGTTGAACCAGTGGGCTCCTGCCTCTGCGATGCCATATAGCGGCTTCACGATTCGCAGGATTGTTCCTCTGGATATCTTCTTTTGAGTTCTTGAGGAAGGGCTGCCAGGATGACACGGGCCAGCTTGGTCTGGGATTGTGTGTATGCCATCGTGATGTCTCTGATCATGATGAACATATCCCGTGTGCAGAGAAACGGTGCTAAGGCCAAGGCCACGCGTTGTGCGGGCCGGCTGATGGTAGGGGCTTGTGTGAGGATCCCACGTTTCCCATCATCATTGTATCCTTGCACAACGAGGCGTGATTTCTCGTATGGCGTTGCAGTATTTCTTCCTTAACCTCTCTGACCATTCGTGATTTGAAGACACGATATCCACCATGTTTATTCGCATCGAATTCTTCGGGTACAATGACCCCAGCGGCGAGGAGGTTCGTGAGCTCGAGTGTGTCGGAAGCTTCAAATGGGAAACCGGTGCTTGTGATCTTTCCTTCAGCTCGTAGCCGCTTGGCTAGGCCGAGATGTTCCATTTCTTTTCGAACAAGAAACGCATTAGCTTCATGATGAACGATAAATTGAACGGGTGAGCAAACAATAGTGGATTCTGATGTGCCATTTTGTGCAGCATCCTTCCTAGGTCAGCCACGCCTGCGCGGCCTCTTTGGCTCAGGGTATTCGAAAGGTTTGGGTTGGTCTTCTGTGGTAGGAAGAGGAAGAGGTTGTTGAGTTGTGGGTGGAAGGGAAGAGGGTTTTGAAGAGGATGTTGTTGATCGGATTGTGTTGAGGAAGGAGTGATTGTTGTGTTGATGGGTCTGTGCGGCTAGGGCTAGGGTCGGGTTGCAACTGAGGAAGGAGCGATTCCGGGTGACGATAGTACGGTTGGACGCATGTACTGCGAAATTTCGCTGGTCCGTTGTCCAGGTCAACTGCGATTTCCGTATCCGTCACCTCGAGCACTTTATATGGGCCTTGCCATCCGTGCTTCTCGCGAAATACGCGAACTTCGCTTCCTAGCGCCAGGGATAGGGGCAGGCGCAACGCTGTATCAGGCCCATTACGCGTATTTAACGCGGTCTGAACCTTCCTCTGGGCGTTGATCTTCCTCAGCTCTGACATCGTTCGCCACACCGCCTTAGCTCTTGCCATTGCGGAAGGTGTAGGCGGCGAATCCATCGTCATTCGAGGCAGAGCACCGAAGACGAGGAGGGTTGGAACGAGGCCATCCGGACCGGCTGTGTCGTTGACAGCCTTGAAAGCCATTTGAAGGACTTGATCAGGGCTCACGGTATCCTTCAGCTCTGCCTTTAATATATCATATGCTCTTCGGACGGGCACATGATACTTCTCAACCTTCCCAACAGCCCAATGTGCTTCCACAGGCACCTGATGACACGTTATTCCCATCAATTTCGCTTCTGCTTGGAACTCGGCAGCAGCGAAATTCGTGCCTGCGTCATGAGTGATCACATCGGGTGGTCCAAGGTATGTATCCATCCAACATTGTTTCAACGCGAGCCACGTTTCCTTGGCCGTCATGTTGGATAGGAATCTCCTGCCTGATAGGCGGTGGCTTGATCAACAACATGGAGGACTGGTCTGCCACCCAATGTCATGACATCAACGATGACTTCGTAATTGAAGTCACAATCATCCTTCAAGCTGAACTTGAACCTTCGTGGCGGGTCGGATTTCATCTGACAGTAGTGGCAGAACTTCTTGATCATTTCCAGAGCTTCGATTTCCACATCATGGCCAGCCGAATTCAGCAGCTTGTGCAGCCGATACACGGATGGATGACCAAAACGCGTGTGGAGGCGCCGCAATTCAGCCTCCGTGAGATATGCCACTGATGCCTCTTGTTTCCGCAAGAAGAACCACGCGTGACCCCATCTTCGAATCACTGGAACGCTCACACCATTGCCAACGAGCTCGTTCGTGACGTTATTTAAATATACGCCGAGCCGATCCATATCAGCTAGGCATAGGAGGAATGGCGTTGGCACGTTGACTATATGAAAATCAACCTCTCCCACTGGTGTGTTCAAGGTGATCACGCCAAGTGGTGTTTCCAATCTTCCTGCACCAAATCTAACTGGTTCGGGCTTGCGATCATCACGGAATTGGACTGGGGGCATCTCTCGTTGGAGAGCACGCAGTTGTTCGATTCCTCCCGTCGATATGCATGCCGCACCTGTGTCCGGCATGATTCCTTGGAACGAGTCTTGAGAGTAACGATCTAGTATGAATTGTGTGGGTTCGTCACTGTTGAATAACTTGATGCCTACTGGAGATCCGATGATGGAAAGCTTCGTTGGACAGAAAGGTCGCAGCAGCGTAGAACGATTCATAAGGGTCAGAGGAGTCAGAATCGTCGGATTCCTCGGTGCTCGAGTCATCCTGATCCTGTGATTCCCCTTCATAGTCAGCCAAGAACATAGCATACGAACGAGATTGACCGTGGAAGCCTCTCTCGTAGATACTTCTCTTTGGCTGCTTTTCTCTCGTTTTCAGGATGTCTCGTTGAGAAACAACCTTCCTTGCCGCAAACGTAGCATTTCTTCTTCCAATTTGGCTGACGCCTTTGTGATTGACCTCTTGTTCCGCCGGAATTTCGCTGAAATTTGCGATCCACGAAGTGCTGATCATGTCCTCTATCCAGGTCTTGGGGATATTGGCCACTGGGTTGTTCAGATCGTTCATCTTGCATGGCAGATAGCGATGATCGAAGCTGTGATGCCAATCCTCAAATGTAGGTGCGGGAGAGTATATCGCGAGTCGGAATTCAGGCACACCACGGCACGCCCTGAGCGTTGCATCGATCAGGCCACCTTCGCCGCCAGACTTATCCCCGAGTGCTCTCCTACAGAGCCGCAATTTCGTAAGAAGGGCCTGGAGGACCTCGTCAGATGACTTACCGGGCATCTCAGCCCGAAGTCGGCTGAAGGTGAGGGTGCTCAGTGGGTATGATACATCTTCTGGTTGATTTCGGTGTCAAAGTGCTCTTTCATCTTCTGATACATCTCAGCGAAGGTTAAATCAGTGCTGATTTCGTGTAGAAAGAAGGACTGAGCTTCCTTAGCCAGAATCGAAGGAAAACACCATGGAATTTAGACGGAGGAATGTTTGCTTGACGGCACACGCTCATGAATTTCCGGATCTTGTCATCGAAGATATCGTATGGTTCGCCGGTATAGGCTAGTTTCTTGTCCCATATCTTAATGAATCTAATCGTGAGATCGGCCTCAACTTCCTCGTTCTCGAATCGAACAGGTGGAATGCTCGTGTATGCATCTCGGAAGTTGGTAGTCCGTACGGGGCGTCTGCTGATACCGAGGATTCGCGCCATTGATGCTGAGGCTCTTGCTGAGCGGGTTGATGGGTCTCAATGATCTGAGGGATTCCGGTTCCGCCGGTCGGGTAATAGTTGGCTGCTGGATTACTACCGGTGCCGGTGACGATATAGCCGCTTTAACAGTTCCTTGGAGCAGCTTCTGTTTCACCTTATATGCCACGGTGTTTTCAGCAACCTCTTGACCAAGCAACTCGTTCTCATCCCATTCAGGAAGTTCGTTACTTGTTAGAAGGCCACATAAAGCTCGAGAGATGCTAGAGTTGGCCTTGCCCATATAGATCCCCCTAATTCTGAGAAGCGTCCGGAGTCTTGATCTAAGGCGTGGGTTGATTAGTTCGAAGTCATCATAGCTCCATCCCGTGAAGTCGTTATACAGATCCCCAAGCAGGGCAATTCCGTGGTTACGTTTATCCACCGTGTATGTTGCCACACAGCCTAAGAAGAAGCTGTTGCGGTGGACAAGGGAGGAGCTTTGGGTGATAGGTTCGTTGAGGAAATCCGCGTCGAAATGCCTGATCGGGAGTGAAGGAGCTCCACGATCGTCAGGTTCCGTTCAACGAGTTGCCTGTCTTCGAGAGACACGTTGGCCGGGGTATCCTGGGCTGTTGCCGGGGCTAGTGCGGCAGATGAATTGTCAGACATATTGACAGGCTGTGTGCTGAGAAACAGGGCACAGGGTGTCAATGAGGTTATCAATGTGCGATAGGGCACGCCTAAGGGTCGCTGATGACAGCAAAGCTTAGGCACGGTTGGATAACTAGAGTGGGCTCTGATGCAGAGTCTTCGTAGCAATCCGCGCGTTGTAGCAACTATCCTACCGTCAGGAGCTCGCTTTGCAGAGCGTGACGATAGGTTAGCTCTCTTCCGTCTTGCTGTTCTGTGTCACCTTTGCCGGGCGACACTGATCAGTGTGGACAGGCTCTTCACTGCAGTGAGGTTATTCGAACTGGTTCAATTGGTTATATCTTGTGTAACTAGGAAACGTGTCCCATACAAACTGTGTGCAAAGACCTTCCTCCCTGTGTCTCACCTCTTACTCGCACGTGACTAGCGCGGTCGATTAGTTATACGTGCGCGATCGGTGCCTAGTGCACAGGTGGATCCAACATACTAATATTACCTTTAAAGCTATTTATAAGCTATTAACGCTATTATAATACTTAAATTATAGTATTAAGGTAAGGAACCTAGCTATACTAAGGGGTACTATTAGAAATATATAAATTATATATCCCTTAAAAAGGATATTACTTATTAAGTAAGATTCCTTAATTTTCTTAAGATAATATTAAAGAAAGTAAGAGGGGATAATTATATTATAAGACTAAAGAAAAGCCTTAATTAGACCCTTTAAATTAAAGGGATTAACTTATAGGCCTAGACTTATAAGATTTAAGAATATATTAACCTAGATAGTATAAAGGAGCTTAAATAGCTTTAATAGCTATACTAAGAGTAATTTATTATTAACCTTAGAAAGAGACCTTCTTAATAAAAAGATAAGACTAACGCTATATTCTTTATAAGGCGAATAGGCTATAGGGAATAGTACTAAGAAATAAAGGACTGCTTTTATAACCTTAAAAACGGTTCTAGCTATAATTTAATTGCTATAAGGATTAATAGAAAGCTTTAATTATACTTTAAGAATTAATTAAGAAAACGATTAGTTTAGGGCTTTAAGGGGTAACCTTAAAATATAATAAACTAAGAGAGAAAATTAAGGAATTAAAGAAGTAAGCTTTAGCTTTAAAGGTAAAAGAGAAAAAGCTAATTTATTAAAGATATAACCTTTATTAATAAAAGAGGTATATAAGACTAGAAAGTATAGGTAAAATAGCTCGATTAAATTACTATAGATTTATAAGTCCTTAAGGTTAATATACTTAACGATATAAGAATAAGATAAGATCTTTTTATAATAGTAAATAAGTAAGACTTATATTAGTTTATAATAATAAGGGCTCTTAACCTTTATAATAAAAGATATAGTAAGAATTAACTTCCTTTAAAGAACTTAATTACTAACTTTAAATAAGAATATACTTATAAAAAGAAGTTATAACTACTTATAAAAAAGGAAGCGCTATTTAAATCTCTAGGAAAGTAAATATCTAAGCTAAATACGTTAGCTATAAGTAGTACGTTAATAGCTTAATAAGCTTATAAGAAGATTACTACTTACTATAAGGAATATATAATAAGAAGCCCTTAATAGGCTAGAAATATAGTAATCTAGCTAAATAAAATATTAAAGAATAGCTAAAGGATTATTTAAATAAGTAAGTTATAAGAATATACCCTTATACTCTTATTTTACTATTATAAAGAAATTATAAGTATAAGGAGGCTCTATAAAATAAGCTAGTAAAAAGAGGCTCTATAATATAGTCTAAGAAAATAACCCTTAAAGATAAAAGACCTTTACTAAGTATCTATAGCTTCCTTTAAGAAAAATAGGTTAAGATAAGCCTATCTTAATAAATAAAAATATATATAAAATATATAAGTTATTTATAAGTAGAATAAATACCCTATTTCCTATTTTAGCCTAGCGGTTTAAAAGATATCCGCGATATAAGAATAGGTAGGGTATAGAATATTTTAGTTAAATCTACTACTTATACTAAAACCTATAGTTATACGTTAACTATTACGCTATAATTAAACTGCTTATTAAGTTAGAAAGATATACTATATATAGAGTTTTTTAAGTACTATAAATCTTATAAAAAGAGTTATAAAAAGTATATAAAATATATAAAGGTAAAATTAAAAGTAAGGGGTTAGATAGGTAGGGTAAAGAGATTTAATTCTTATAGGAGTAGTAATAAAGGTAAGGGAGTAATTATTATATTTCCTTAATTATCCTTCTTTCCTTTATCTAACGCCCCTTTTTATACCTATTTAGTATCTTAATTAATAAAGAAGATCCTACTTAAAGAAGCTATTAATATCCTTTTAACTACTAAGCTTTTTACTAGTTTTTCCCTTATTTTCTAGCCGTTGCTAGTATATCTATTTTATCTCTTACTACCTTTATAAGAAGCTATTACTACTTTTACTTCCCTTCTTACCCTTACCCTCCTCTTTATACCTTTTTTTAGCTCCTTACTTAAAACCTATTTTTTAGCTTCCTAGGTCCTTAGTACTAAGGGATATCTCTAAGAACTATAAAATTAAGCTATACTTAGCGATATAAATAGGTAGAGTAAAGCTATATAATTCTTATAAGGGTAGTAATTAAGGTAAGGGAGTAATTATTATATTACCTTAATTCTCCTTCTTTCCTTTATCTAACGCCTTTCTTTATACCTATTTAGTATCTTAATTAATAAAAAAAGATCCTACTTAAAGAAGCTATTAATATCCTTTTAACTACTAAGCCTTTTACTAGTTTTTCCCTTTCTTTTTAGCCGTTACCGGTATATCTATCCTATCTCTTACTACTTTTATAAGAAGCTATTACTACTTTTACTTTCCTTCTTACCCTTACCCTCCTCTCTATACCTCCTTTTAGCTTCTCCCTTAAAACATATTTTTTAGCTTCTTAGGTCCCTTATACTAAGGGATATCTCTAAGAACTATAAAATTGAGCTATGCTTTATAATAATACTTACTATAAGAAGAAAAGGTATTTAGTTAAAGATTACTAGTATCTTTACTTAAAAGAGACCCTTAAAGGCTTTTCTAAAATTTAAAAATTTAAAATAAAGAAATACCTTTTAAGAGGCTTAGAAAACCTTATAAAGAAGGAAATCCTATCGAATTAAACTCTTATATTAATAAGAAAAAGAAAAAACCCTTTTCTTTATATATATTAAAAGTAGAAAAAATAGAAATCGATAATTAAATAGATAAAGAACTAGAAATCGATTTTTCTATTCCTCCTCCTACCCTTAAAGGTTATAAAAGCTCTAAAAAAGAAGCAGAGGTATATATATCTTTAAATACCTTTTAAAAAGCTGTATTTAATAATAGGTAAATAGGACCTTTAAATTCCTCTTAAACTAAAGACCTTATATATAAGGTAAAAGAGAAGGAAATACCTTATAAATATCGCGAAGTATAGCTTAATTTTATAGTTCTTAGAGATATCCCTTAGTATAAAGGACCTAGGAAGCTAATAATACTTAATATAAAAGAAGGAAGAAAGAGCTAAAAAGAGGTATAAAAAGGAGGGTAAGGGTAAGAAGGGAAGTAAAAGTAGCGATAGCTTCTTATAGAGGTAGCGAGAAATAAGATAGATAAGCTATTAATAGTTAGAAAGGAAGGGAAAAACTAATAAAAGGCTTAGTAGTTAAAAGGATATTAATAGCTTCTTTAAGTAGGATCTTCTTTATTAATTATGATACTAAATAAGTATAAAGAAGGGCGTTAAATAAAAGAAAGAATTATAATTAAGGTAATATAATATTTATTCCCTTATTATAATTACTACCCTTATAAGATTTAAATATCTTTACCTTACCTATCTAACCCCTTACTTTTAATTCTACCTTTATATATTTTATATATACTTCTTATATCTCTCTTTAAAAGAGTTATAAGCCTAAGAGGAATAGAATTTCTATACCTTCTAGCTACTATAAAAAGCACCTTTCTTATATCTCTTATAACTTCCTTTTACCCCTCTTTCTAAAAATGCCGATTTTTAACTAACTTTTCTACCCTTTCCTTATAATAATATCGAAAAACGACTCCTTTACTATCCTTATAATCTATAAGACGATTCTTATAAAGCCCTAAGATTAAGATAAGTAGGTAAAGGAGCTATAAGCTCGTAAAAATAGAACTATTTATAATTTAGTTTTCTTTAATAAGTAGGACCCTCTTAAGCCCCCTCTATATCTTAAGGCAATAAAATTTATAAAGGGAGCTTCTTACTTCTTTAAGCTAACCTTTATATAATAGAGAGCTTTTTCTACTACCTTATATAACTATAAAAGTTATTATATAGAATACCTTTATAAGATAAAGCTACTAACTACTATATATATAGCGATAATAAAATCTATTAGTATTATAAAGATAATCTCTTTTTAAGAGGAAGAGACCCTTAAGTAGTAGCTTTTAAAGCTCGAGACCTTAATAGCTCCCTTAAGGGGCTATATAACTAACTATATTAAGAGGACCTATATAGTATACCTAGGAGCCTTTTCTACTAAGAACCTACTAGCTTCTTTATAGATAGCTAAGTAAGAAGAGATCCTTAAGGAAGCTAACTAATATTACTTAATAAAAGCTCTTTCTAGCTAGTAGCTATAGGATATATCTTTACTAATAAAGCTTATTAGTAATAGTTACTTAACTATCTTTTAAGAAGCTAGCTAGGAACTAAATAAAGAGGCTATTAAAGTATAATAGTAAGTAGTTTTATTCCTTTATAGCTAGTACTTAACCTAGATAGTTCGACCTACTACCCTTATAGCTATTATAGCCCTTATTACTATAGCCTCTACTACTACTACTATAGTTACTGCCCTTTTAGCTCTTCTTCTATTAAGAGCCTTAACCCTATCTTTAACGGCTGCTTTAGTCCCGGTCCTAGCCCTAGCTCCGCCTTATACTCTAGGCCCGGCCCCGATAGTCTATTTAGCCTAGCTAGTCCCTTAATAGACCTTTTAGTTTATTAATTAAAAAATTAAGGAACTAGTCGAAATCGAACCTCTTTATTAAAATTAGTAATAAGGGGTAAAAAGGGGAGGTTTTTAAGTAGACCTTCTAGACTAAGATAAGGATTCTTTAAAGAGATAAAAGACTAAATAAAATAGCTGCCTAGCCTATAAATCCCTAGGCTATTAGTTATTATAATACTAATAGGTCTTTAAGGAAAACTAACTTAAAGGATTTAACCCTTTAAAGAAGCTATAAGAGATATTAATAATAGTCTCTTAAGGAGGGACCCTTATTATAAAAGAAGATAAATATAATTTAGGTTACTAAGAAATAATAACTAACGCTACTACTCTTATTTAAGCTTTAAATTTAAGGAAAAATCGTTAATATAGTAAATTTAGTATTTATCTTCCTTATAGATTAGTAATACTACCTATTAAGATATATTAACTATCCCTTACGAAAATTATCTATCCCTAACTTTAGTACTTCCCTTAATATTTATAATATAATCTTATAATTCTAGTCCTTTAAAAAGGTATAAAGGGAATACCTTATTACTAAGGAGTTAACTATATAGATAAAGGGATATAGAAGGATAAACCTTATAATAAAATTACTTAATAGGTTTATATAAATTCTTTAATAAAAAAGAGTAGCTTTTTACCCTTAATTTTTAACGAGCTTAATTTCCTTTTACTTTCTTAAAAAGGAAGGAATCTTTTAGGATATAACGACTAAGCCTATAAGGCTAGTTTAAAAGAATTAGACTATTAGACTTATTAAGGAGAAATTCGGTTAATTTATTCTTAAATTCTAACTTATTTATAGGAAGGAACTACTTAAGAAGTTAGCTATCCTTATTAAGAGGGTAGGTTCTAAGGACCCTCTTTTAGTAGCCTAAAGAGATAGTCTTCTTTAGTATATATAACTTAGTTACCTAGGCCCCTTAGCTTTATATAAGCTAGGCTAATAATAAAGTATATAAATAAAGGGCTTAAAGACCGTTAAATATAAATACTATAGCTAAGGGAAAACTAAGAGATAAATTTCTAAATAGACCCCTTTATAGCCGGACTAGCTATATAAGGAAATTTAAGTTAATAAAACTAACGTCTCTAAGGACTAAGAAAGCTTTATTAAAGTAATATTTTTATAGATACTTTTTTAAGGATAGTTCTCCCCTATTACTTATAGACCTACCTAAGTAAGTATAACTAGTCTACCCTTTAAGACTTCGTTAACTAGATAAAATCCTACTTTAGCTATAAGGTAAAGAAGATATAGTCTAATAAAGAGCTATTTATAAAGGATATCTTAAATTAGCTTCGAAAAAAAGGTATTTTACCCTTCTTATTAGCACTAAATACCTAGGCCTAAAATAGAGGGGTAGAAAGATTAAGGGGTACTATAATAGAAAGGGCCTATATAATAAGACTTACTATAAAGCTTCCCTATAACCTTTAAAGGGAAGTCGTTAAGACCGCTTATTACCTTTAAAACTAAACTCTTAGGGACCTTAACGACCTTAGGGGACTAAACTAAGGAATAGACTAAAAATCCCCTTATAAGCTCTTTATAAAGAAGAAGGCCTTACTAGCTTACCTTTATACCTATAGCTATAAGGTATATACTATAACTACTAATATATAGCTAAAAAGGAAAAAAAAAGAAAGCTTAATTTTAGAGCCTTTATTAGTTACCTTATTAACTATAATTCTATTAATATCTTTTATATTTAGATTCCTCTTTAATAAAAGCTTATTTCGACTAGGGATATAATTTTTAACGAATCTAGGCTTTTTAATAAAAAGAGGGATTAATAGCCCCTCTTACTTTTATAACGTTAGCTATTTTAAAAGATTTAAATCCCTCCTTCTTAATAGTCTTAAGAAGAGGTCTTAAATAAGGAAATAGAAGAAGAAACTAACGTCGAAGTAGTTAATATAAGGAACGGTATTCCTACTATAAATATAGTAGCTATAATATACTCTTCCGATTATATAAGCTAATAAGTAGTATATTAATTATAAATAGAATCCTATCCTATAAAGTAAGAATCGCTTATTATTTTATATATAATTATATATTAAATAGGTTACCGGTTATTATATAATTAAGAATCGAAGGAATAGAGCTAGCTTAGAATACTAGCTAAGACTCTTAAGAATACTAGTATAACTAACCTCCTTTAAATATAAATATTAGTAGAACTAAGATACTTTTAAATTTACTTAAGGTATTACGGAATTATTTAGTCTTAGGGCTATACGGCAGCTTAAATCTAGTCCTAAAAGGTTCTTTTATTTAGCTATAATTATCTATATAAGATAGTATGTCCGCTAGTAGATAAAGATAGAATTATTAACTTTAATACCTCTTATATATACTAATATACTACTAATAAATTCCGTTGAAAATCCTACCTTATACCCTTTCTTCCCCTTTATTATATAGTTATATATAATTCCTTAATTTCCTAAATTTCCGCTTTTACTTATATACCTTAAGAGGTTATAAGCCTAGCTTACTCCTTTTAAGCTAGGAAATTAACTACTTATACCTTTAAAATTCCTTATTAAAATATTTAATTAAAATTCCTTTCGAAATTCCCCTCGACTTCCTTTACCTTCCTATACTCTTAAACTCCTATCTAGACTTCTTAATCCCTATAAATAAGATAATACTAAATTTATATAATATAAGTAGATAGAAAGAATATAAATTTACTAGACTTAAGGGAAATTTAAATTATACCTTATAGACTATAAGGATAGAAGCTATCCTTAAAAAAAAAAGCTTATTACTACTCTAAAGTAAGTAAATTATATATAGACTATAGAGGCTTTATCTATAATATTCCTTTAAGGTAAAGATAGTCCCTTAATATAAATTTAGTATCTAAAAAATACTAAAGAAGTATAGGATAAGCTTAAAAAGCTATATAATCCGTTAAACCTTTTATCGAATTATCTACTTATTAAGCAGCTCTTTAATCTTAGTCCCTTAGACTTTAATTTTAAGAAATACCTTTATAAGGTAAAGGAAATTTATAAGGATTTAAAATCCTATAATATAGAAATTCCTAAGGTTATTCTTATAGTATAGATTCTTAATTACCTTAATAAGGAATTTAAAGGCTATATTATAAATATTATATAGAGCCTTAAGTATAAATCTATAGCGTTTACCCTTAAAACCTTAATAGCTAGTCTTTAAAATAAAGCTAGAAGAATAAAGAATATAAACGAATCTTTAAAGAAAGCCTTCTTAATATAAAGGAAGCCTTAGAAGTCTTATGGAAATTCTATAAATACTCCTTATTATAAGGAATATAAAAAACTAAGGCATTTTATAGTAAATTACTATAAATTATACCTAAATAAGGCTCCTACTTATTAGGTTTTAAATAAAGGAAAAAAGGATAATAGGACTTAAATTTCTAAGATGAAAAAATCTTTTTTTTCTTTTTTATCTTCTTCTAAGAAGAAATCCCCTTTTAGTAGTATTTCTACTACTAATAAAAAAAGGAAGGCTCGAATTACTAAGCTAGAGTCTATTTTAGACGATAGTAATAAGGTCTTAAATATAGCTTTATAAGAAAATATAAACCTAGATATCGACCTTATAGACCTCTCTAAGGCTCCGACCCTTATATAAATATCTAAGGATTTAAAGGTAATTTTAACCTCTATAAATACCCTTATAGTAAAAGCTAATAAAGACTTTCTTTTAGGACCTTTAAAAGCCTCGATTCCTAGAATAAAGGAATTAGTCTTAAAAGTAAGAGAAAGAGGATTTCCTAGTTATAAGAATAAAAGGATCTTTAATTTTATTTATAATACTAGAGCTACTAAGTATATAGTATTAAATAAGAATTTCCTTATTAACTATAAAGAAATTAAGTTTAAAGTTTACTAGGGAAAAGCTTCCTTTATATTAGTAAAAGGAAAGGGGGACTTAGTATTTAAGTTCCTATATAGTAAGAAAAGGTATATCCTTTAAGACTACTTTTATATACCTAAATTAAGGGTAAACATACTATCCTAATTTTATTTTAATAATACCTATGCCTTAATAAAAGGAAATAAAGTCCTTTTATTAGATAATAAAGCTAAGGTCCTTACTAAAGGATTTCTTAGAAATAAATTATATTATTTTCCTATAAAACCTTTATTAAAAAGCTAGTTAATCCTTATTACGTCTTTAAAAGTAAGGGATATAGATTCTTATACTTAGTACTTATACTTAGAATATATAAATAGTAGAGCTATTTTAGAAATATTAAAAAGATATAATAAGGATATAAAAATACCTTTAAAAGAGGAAAATAAAATAAGGTAGTATAAAATATATATTAGAGCTAAAATAAGGAATAAGGTTAATAAATAACCTTTATATAAGTCTTATTCTTATTTAGAAAAAATAGTATTAGATATTTAAGGGCTAATTAAAGTACTTACTTATAATAAATATTACTACTATATTTCTTTCCTAAATATAGGAACCTAATATCTAGAAATATACCTTCTTTAAAAAAAGGGGGAAGCTTTAAATAGGTTCCTAGAATTTAAAAATAGGGTAGAAAATAACTATAAAAATACTAGGATTTAAGAAGCATTTTCTAATAATACTAAAGAATTTATATATAAAATAAAGCTTTACTACGAAAAAAAGGAATTACCTTTAATTCTAGTCCTCCTAGGACGCTAGAACCTAATAGTAGAATAGAAAGAATAAATCGTACTATATTAGAAAAAGTATAAGCTCTTTTATTTACTACTAGGCTTCTTAAATACCTATAAGGAGAAGCTATTTTAATAGCTACCTATTTATATAATAGATTACTATATTCTATAATAGGATTTAAAAGTCTTATAGAAAAAAGGGATAATATAATACTACCCTTTAAGACCTTAAATAAATTTAAGACCTTTAGAAGCCTTATATATTATAAGAATAAAGACCTTAAAGATAAGCTAGATAATAGAGCTTTTAAGGGAATAATAGTAGGCTATTTAGAAAATATATATAAAATCTAGGATTTCTCTAATAAATAGATTACTATTTTTAGAGATATTACTATACTAGAGAATAAATTTATAGAAAATCTAGAAAGCTCTAGTAATAATAATACCTTTGATTTTAATTCTATTCTAAATAAAGATAAGCTAGAAAGCTATATCCCTATAGAGGAAGCTACTAAAGAACCTAGAGATAAAAGTCCCTCTCTTTCTATAAAAAAGAGTCTTTAAATAACGATCTTATTCCTATTACTAGTAAAATAGTAATAGAATTACCTAAGAAGCTAAAAGGGTTTTATTCTAACTATATCGAATACCTTAACGTTAATTTATTTCTAAACTATAATTATAAAGAGTTAATTCTAGTAAGTATAGAAAATTAAGATCTAAAAATTCTAAAGACCTATAAATAGGTAATTAATAGCCCTAAAGTAGTATTTTAGAAAGAAGCTATAATTAAGGAAATAATCTAGCTAATTAAATATAAAACTTAGGAATTTTCCTACCTCCTTAAAGATAAGAAGGCTATAAGAGGCCGCTAGGTCTATACTATTAAGAAGGATAGTTAAAATAATATAATAAAATATAAAGCCCGTTTTATAATATAGGGATTTAAGTAGATCTATAGCTTAGATTTCCTAGATACCTTCTTAACTATAGCTAGACCTAAATCTATTAGAATTCTACTTATTTTAGCTATTATCTATAAATTTAAAGCTTTATAAATATATATAATAAATGCCTTTATATATACCGATATAGATAGCGAAGTATATATCGATCTTCCTATAAGCTATAAAGAATACGCTCTTAAAGAATATTATTTAAAAAATAGATTAGCTTATAAAGCTAAAGGAATTAAATTAAATTAATTTCTAGACTTATATAGAACCGGTTAAATTAAAAGAAAGCTAAAGAAAGCATTATATAGCCTAAAATTAAGTCCTAAGCTCTAGTATAATTATTTTAAAAATTATACTAAATAAACTTAGATTTCTTCCTTTTTTAATAAATAAAGGAGTATTTATAAATAAGGACTATAGTATAGCCTTAGTAATTTACGTTAACGACTTTCTTATAGTAGGGCCCTTTAAATCTATAATAAAAGAAAGATTATTTAAAGAATTATCTAAATTCCTAGATTTTACTATCTTAAGAGATATAAAAGACTTCTTAGGTCTAAATATAAAAATAAACTAAGAGATTAAAGAGCTCTATATATCCTAAGAAAATTATACCTTTAATAAATTAAAGGGATTTAATAAAGAAGGTTTAGGAACTTCGAATTTACCTACTATAGTAGGCTTTAAGCTTATAAAAGTAAAGGAATTACCTTTTAAGGAAGATATATTATAATTTTAAAAAGAAATAGGTTCTCTATTATACTTAGCCTTATCTACTAAGGTAGATATCTTATATTCTATAATTTCCTATATTAGATTCGCGGCTAGGCTTAACTAAATATATTTTAAGGCTTAAAATATAATTTATAAATATTTAAATAAATTCCCTAGCCTAAAGATTAAATATAATTATAATATCCTTTTTACCTATCTATATATAAAGGGATGTACTAACTCTAGCTAGGCGTTGTATTTAAAGGACGGAAAATCCTTTTCCGGTTACTATTTTTATATATATAAGAATATAATAAGCTAGGCTTACTTTAAGTAGAAAGCTATTACCCTTTCTACTTATAAAGTAAAGTATTTAAGCCTTAGGGAGGTAAATAAAGAAGTTATATATTTAAATATACTTTTTAAATATATTACTAAGGATCTATCTATTAAGATTCTTAATACTATTCTTATAAAGAGAGATATAAGAAGTATATAAAAATATATAAAGGTAAAATTTAAAGTAAGGGGTCGGATAGGTAGGGTAGAGAGATTTAATTCTTACGGGGGTAGTAATAAAGATAAGGGAGTAATTATTATATTACTTTAATTATCCTTCTTTCATCTATCTAACGCCCCTCTTTATACCTATCTAGTATCTTAATTAATAAAGAAGATCCTACTTTAAGAAGCTATTAATATCCCTTTAACTACTAAGCTTTTTACCGGTTTTCCCCTTCCTTTCTAGCCGTTGCTAGTATATCCGTCGTATCTCTCGCTACCTTTATAAGAAGCTATCGCTACTTTGACTTCCCTTTATACCCCTACCCTTCTTTCTATACCTCTTTTTAGCTCCTTTTTCTTTCTTCTATACTAGGTGTTTTTAGCTTCCTTAGTCCCTCTTACTAAGGGATATCTCTAAGAACTACGAAATTAAGCTATGTTTCGCGATAACTATACCTTTTATTTTAATAGATAATACTACTACTATTAAATTAGTAGAAAATCTAGAATCTTATAAAAGGTCTAAGTATATAAGATTAGCCTATTACTATACTAGAACTAGTATAAGAGAAGGGAAAATTAAAGCTTTTTATATTAAATTAAAAGATAATATAGCTAATATTTTTATAAAGGAATTAAGACCTAGATTACTCTATAAATTTAAAGACGGTCTATCCTTAGTATAAGTTCCTAAGTAATTAAAGAGGTTTTTAGATATTTCTTATACTTTTATATCTTTCCCTTACTAGGTTTTTCCTTTTAGGTTTCTTAGAGAAATATTTCCTAGGTTTTTATCTATTAAGATTTTCCTAGTAATATTAGGTTTTACCTTATATAAGGTTATCCTATAAATAATTATTATAACTATAGATTTTTCCTACTATAGGTTTTTCTTTTAGTATATACCTAAGGAATTCTTTTTTTCCTAAGAAAGAATAGGTTTTTATATATCCTATTAAGGTATAAGAATAGTTTTCTTAAATTAAGTTATTACCCTATTATAAGAAGGTATAAGCAATAAGCGTAGAATCGGGTAATCGATAACGTAAGCAGAAAGATCGGTTAAAGGAGTATAGGGTAGGATTTTATCCGGAATTTATAACGAGGATATAAGGAGCTAAATAATATATTAAAAGAATAGCGTTGCAAAAGATATATACGAACTTACTTATTCTATCTACTACTCCTAGGGAAATCCTTTGTCTTTTATAGACTATTGCTCGCTTACTAGTAGACTAATTAGTTAGCTTTCTAGCATATTCTATAGTGCTTAAAAGGCTCTATCTATAGTATATCTTCCTAACTTAGTAGGTGGTCTGATTATAGCGTAATAGTTAACGTAAGACTATGGGTTCTAGTATAAGTAGTGGATTTAACTAGAATGTTCTATGCCCTACCTATTCTCGTATCGCGGATATCTTTAGAACCGCTAGGCTAAAATAGGCAATAGGGTATCCGTTCTGCTCGTAATTAACTTATGCATTTTATATATATTTTTATTTATAAGGATAGGCTTATCCTAACCCGGTTTTCCTAGAGGAAGGTATAGATGTCTAGTAGAGGTCTTTATCTTTTAAGGGTTATTCCCTTAGACTATATTATAGAGCCTCTTTTTACTAGCTTATTCTATAAAGCCTCCCTATGCCTATTATTTCTTTATAATAGTAAAATAGGAATATAAGGGTATATTCTTATACCTATATATATAATACTATAAATAAATTAGTAAAGAGTATATAAATCTACTCTTTAAGGGAGGCTATAAGGAATAGTATCCCTACTATAAATAAAGTAGCTATAATATACTCTCCCGATTATTTAAGCTAATAAGTAGTATATTAATTATAGATAAAATTCTATCTTATAAAGTAAGAATCGCTCGTTATTTTATATATTATTATATATTAAACTAGTTACTAGTTATCCTATAATTAGGAATTAAAGGAATAAAGCTAGCTTAGAATACTAGCTAAGACCTCTTAAGAATACCGGTATAACTAACCTCCTTTAAATATAAATATTAGTAGACCTAAGATACTTTTAGATTTACTCGAGGTATTACGAAATTCCTTAGTCTTAGGGCTATCCGGCAGCCTAAATCTAGTCCTAAAAGGTTCTTCCGTTTAGCTATAATTATCTATATAAATAGTATATCTATTAATAGATAGAGATAAGATTATTAACTTTAGCACCTCTTCTATATACTAATATACTACTAATAAATTCCGTTAAAATTTCTACCTTATACTACTTCTTCCCCTTTATTATATAGTCCTATATAATTCCTTAAATTCCGCTTTTACTTATATACCTTAATAGGTAAGGATAACGCCGACTTTAAAAAAAAAGAAGAAAAGGAAGCTACTAGATTAGATAATCTAAATAAAGAAGGAGACTATAGGAAAGTAATAGATCTAGAATACGCTTACCTCCCTACGCCTCCTCTTATAAAATAAAAAGAGGATCTAAAAGTAGCTTTTTCTATTAGTCTTCTTATCTTAACCTTTAAGGAGGTAGGAAAGGTACCTCTCTTAAAGGATTACCTAGATACCTTTTTATCCCTACTTTAAGAAGTAAAGGAAGGTATAGGGCCCGATATAAAAGAAAACTAATTTCTCCCTTATTTTAATTATTTTTCTAACTTTTATCTAACGCTTATAAAAGATAGTTCCTATAAAGTATTTATAGTAGGCCGGCTCTTTAAGCTATAGCTATTAATATAAAAGGTATATAAAAGAGACCTCTTAGACCTACTAGTAAACTAAAAGCAGCTAGAAAAACACCCTTTTAAAGACTAGTTTTTCTAGGCCTAAAAAGACTATCTAGCTTTATATAAAGAGATAAGGTCTTTTAAAGAGGTCCTTAAAAAGAAAGTAAGAGGATAATAGGTCTTTAGCTATAAGTAGGTCTTTATCTATAAGACTAATAAACTTAGCTTCCTTTAAAAGTATAAAGCTTAGCTAGTTATTTATAAGAACTAATAGGAAAAAGGGGATTTACTTACTAAGGTAACTACCTTAATAGGGATATCTTTTCGGACCCTTATAGCTATAGTAGTAGAATTTAACCTTAAACTTAATTAAATAGATATAGTTAACGCCTTTATTAACTACTTACTTAAAGAAGAAAAAGTTATTTATATATAACTTCCTCTTAGTTTCTAATAACTAAGAAAGGTTTTATAGCTTAGGAAAGCTTTATATAGACTATAAGGATTACCTTTTCTTTAGTAATAGTATTTAATAGGTTTCCTTAAAGCCTTAGGCTTTAAGAAAGTCCCTTAGGAACTATATATAATATATAAAGGTAAAATTATAGTCTTCTTTTATATCGATAATATTATTTAAGCTTACTTAAAAGAGGAAGAAGTAATAGCTAGGGAGGCTATATAAGGCCTATAATAAAGGTATAAGATAACTAAGCTAAGGGAGCTAAAGTAGTTCTTAGGGATATAAATCCTTTAAAATAGGTCCTAATAGACTATCTAGCTAACCTAGGACGCCTATTTCGATAAGGCCGCTTATAAATTCCTCCTTAATTCCTATAATAAGAAGCTTCCCTTTATACCTATATTAATAAAGAGCTTTTACCTAATCTATCTTTTTAAGCTAAGGAGTAAGAGAAATACTAATATTAATAAAAGGTAGGCTCCTTACTTTTTTTAGCTATTTCTACTAGACCGGATATCTCTTTTATAGTCTCTTAGCTAGCTAGGTATAACTAAAATCCTAGCCCTAAGTACTAAGAAGTAGTAGACTAAGCTATCCTTTATCTTTATTTAATAAGATTATATAGTCTATGCCTAAGAGGGTAAGGAAGGAAACTAGCTACTAAAATCTTTTTTTATTTAAGCGATTTATCCTTTATAGATAATTTATTAAATAGAAAGAGCTTATAAGGGTATATTATATCCCTTTTTAGAGGAACTATTACTTAAAGACCTTTAAAGTAAGCTACTATTATAACCTTTTATATAGAGGCAAAGCTACTAGCTCTTTTAAAAGCGTTAAAAGAAGTAATTTTCCTTAGCTAGCTACTAATATCTTTACGACTATAAATTCCGTCCTTATTAGCTATAGAATATAATAATATATAGACTATATAAATTCTTATAAAGGAAAATAATAAGCTATTAACCTAGCTATAATATATTAATATCTATTAATATTAGTTATGCTAAGAAGTTTAAAAAGGACTTATTTCCGTTTATTAGGTTTTAATAGTATTAATAAAAGCTACCGGTCTTATAAAGCCCTTATTAAAGTAGAAGCTAGCTATCTTTTTATAATAAGTTAAGCTAAAAGATATTTAAGATAAGCTATCTTTAAAGGCCCGCCTTAAGAGTCTATAAAAAGAGCTAATAGCCTATATAAGAAGGTAATATCTATAGCTAAAGAAGAAGGAAGAGGTTTTCCCTTTAAAGGGCCCCTTATTTTAATTAGGTTTCTCCCTTTAAAGAAGGTATATTTTCTTATAAGACTTTCCCCTCTTTAGACCCCTATTCCTTAAATAGGTCTAAAAGAGCTAAGGGACCTAAAAGGGCCCCTACTTTCCTTAAGTAAAGGGAGAAGTATAGATCTAAGAACCTCCTTTATACGCTTACTAGCTTAAAGCTATATTAGCTATACCCTTACTATAAGGGCAGGCTATAGCTAAGGTATGAAAGGTCTATTAGGGGACTAGTCGGGCCGGTCTAATAGACGGGACCGGGCCCGGTGCAAAAGGCGAAGCCGGGGCCGGGACTAGGGCAGCTGTTAAAGACGGGGTTGAGGCTCTCGAGGGAGGAGGAGCTAAAGGAGCAACAGCCGCAGCAGCAGCAGCGGGGGCCGCAGCAACAGGGGCTGCAGCAGCTGCAGGTCGTGCTGTCTATGTCGAGTGCTAGCCACGAAGGAATAAGACTGCTTGCTGTTGTACTCTAGCAGCCTCTTCGTCTAGTTCCCGGCTAGCCTCTCGAAAGATAGTCGAGTAACCGTTACTAATAGGCTTTATTAGCAGAGATATATCCCATAGCCACTAGCCGGAAAGAGCTTCTATTAGGAAGTATTAGTTAGCTTCCTCGAGGATTTCTTCCTACTTAGCTAGCCACGAAGAAGCTAGTAGGTTCCTAGCAGAAAAAGCTCCTAGGTAGGCCGTATAGGTCTTCCTAATACGGTCAGTTATATAACCTCTCGAGGGAGCTATTAAGGTCTCGAGCTTTAAAAGCCACTGCCTAGGAGTCTCTTCCTCTCGAAGAGAGATTAGCTTTGCGGCACTAACGGATTCCGTTATCGCCGTACAAGCAGCCGTTAGTAGCTTCGTTTCGTAGAGGTATTCCTTTCGGTGACTCTCGTAGTCGCCTAAGGCAGCAGAAAAAGCTCTCTATTATGCAGAGGTTAGCTTAGAGAAGAGGGAAGCTCCCTCTATAAAGTCCGTTGCCCTAGGACGAAGAGGGGGCTCGAGAGGGTCCTGCTTATTAGAGAAGACCAAATTATAGATGGTTCTATCTACCCGAGCCCGTAGCTCCTTTACCTACTTATCCTAATCTTAGGGCTCTATAAGAATCGTCCTACGGACCGTAGGGACGGTAGAGGAGTCGATTTTCGTTATTATTGCGGGGAAAGGTAGAAAAGTCGGTTAAAAATCGGCTTTTCTGGTAAGGGGGGTAAAAGAAAGCTACGAGGGATAGAAGAAAGGTACCTTTTGCAGTAGCCGGAAGGTATAGGAATACTATTCCTCCCGGGCTTATAACTCTCGCGAAGAGAGATACGAGAAGTGTATATAAAATACACGAAGGTAAAAGTAGAAGTAAGGGGTCGGACAGGCAGGGCAGAGATATTTAAATCTTACGGGGGCAGTAATTGCAGTAGGGGAGTGATTGTTATATTGCCTTGATTGTCCTTCTTTTCTCTATCTAACGCCCCTATTTATACCTGTCTAGCATCTTAATTAATAAAGAAGATCCTGCTTAAAGAAGCTACTAATGTCCTTTTAACTACCGAGCTTTTTGCCGGTTTTTTCCTTCCTTTATAGCCGTTTCCGGCATATCCGTCTTATCTCTCGCCACTTTATACTTTCCCTTATGCCCCTACCCTCCTTTCTGCACCTCTTCTCGGCTCCTTCTTCTATACCGGGTGTTTTTAGCTTCCTTAGTCCCTCTTACTAAGGGATATCTTCGAGAACTACGAAATTAGGCCATGCTTCGCGACAATAGTAACTAAGGTAAGAAGATATAATAATAGTAAGGAAAGAGGGGTTCTTAGCTAAGGCTTTATTAAGGTCTTAATAAAGTAGCTTTATTAAGACTATAATAAATTCTTCTTATACTAGGAATTTTTCTTTTTTTATAGTTACTATAATATTATTAAAATAGTTATTAAGACGGTCTATATTAGCTAAAGAAAGTAAGAAAAGGGTAGGGGTCTAAAGGATATAGATTATCATCCTTTTAATAAGTATTTTAAGAGTAATAAAGCTAACTAAGTAAATAGCTTTATTACGAAAAAGATATAGCCGCCTATTAAATATAAGCGATAGCGTTAATTAACGTATATAAAGTACGCGATAAGCTTCGCTATTATTAAATCTAATAGTAGCTTAGCTAGATAATAAGCTATCTAAGGCTATATTTAAGTTTTCTTACTATAAAGTAATATACTAAGAATAACTAGCTATAAAGACTTTTAGTTATACTTATATTAATTATAATACCTTAGAATTTATCCTTAGAATAGTAGTCTTTAATAATAAATTATAAGGTAGAAATACTATTTACTATTCTTAGTAATCGTTAGTACTATTATTAAGTTCTTTTTATATATTATTAATAGTAAGCTTATTAAGCTTATAACCTTTATAGTTTATAAGATAAGCTATAAAGTTTAAAGGTTATATACTTATAAATTAATAATATATAATATATTAATCCTTAGCTTCTTATTATTCCTTTATAAAGTATTTAGTTAACTAGTAACTTTCTTATTTATAAATAAAGTACTTCTTAGTTTAATTATAATTAATATAGCTAGTAGTATAGTTATTATAGCTTAAGGGCCTATACCTTTTATAGTTATAGCCTTATTTATAACTATAATTAAGCTATTATCTTAAGTATTTATATCTTTCTTATACGCGGTTATTATAATATTAGCGATTAAGGTAGTATTAATTATTTAGATTTATTAGTCTAAATAATCTATTAAGGCTTTATAAGTACTAAGAGTTTATTTATTAAGTAAGGTAGGTCTTAATAAAAGATTATAAACCTATAAAGAGGGTTTCGATCTTTATTATAGGTTTAAAAAGGGTATATTTAAGTTTAAGTATACTAAAGTATATATTAATAAGTATAGTATATAGTAAATTATTTATAATATAGTTAGGGCTAAGGGCTTTTTAATAAAGTTATAGCTTATTAAAAAGTAGTTAAAGGACTTTATAAAGGGATTTAAAAGTAACTTAGGTATAAATTAAGTTAAAAGTAGTTATAGTTTTATAAGGAACGGTGTTCCTACTATAAATAAAGCAGCTATAATATACTCTCCCGATTATATAAGCTAATAAGTAGTATATTAATTATAGATAAACTCTTATCCTATAGAGCAGGAATCGCTCGTTAATTTATATATTATTATATATTAAACGGGTTACCGGTTATCGTATAATCGGGAATTAAAGGAATAGAGCTAGCTTAGAATGCTAGCTAAGACCTCTTAAGAACACCGGCACGACTAACCTCCTTTAAACACGAATATTAGTAGAACTAAGACACTTCTAGATTTACTCGAGGCATCACGGAATTCCCTAGTCTTAGGGCTATACGGCAGCCTAAATCTAGTCCTGAAAGGTTCTTCCGTTTAGCTATAATTGTCTATATAAGACAGTATGTCTACTCGTAGATAGATAGAGAATTATTAACTTTAACACCTCTTCTATATACTAATATACCACTAATAAATTCCGTTGAAAATCCTACCTTATACTCCTTCTTCCCCTCTATTACGTAGTCTTACGTGATTCCTTAATTGCCTAAAATTCCGCTTTTGCTTATATACCTTAAGACTATACTAGTACCTTAGCTACTTAGGGATCTTTAATAACGAGCTAGCTAACTAGCTAGCTAAAAGAAGCTTAGGGGCCCCTACCTAAGGGACCCCTTTAGTCTCTATTAGCTACTTATAAAGAAAGGTCTAGTAAGCTACTAAGGACTATTAAAAGGGACTTTAAGCTACTAAGGCGGCTAAAGTCCCTAGGACTAAGGGCCTAAGTAAGTACTATATATCTATTTAAAAGACCCCCCGCCTAGCCCTTAGCCTAGAAAAGAACCTTATAAGGAGGCCTAAGCTAACCTTCTTAGCCTTTTACTAGCTCCTCTTTAAGGCCGGCTTCTTATTTTCCTTCTTAAAAAGGACTAATAAAGTAAACTAAGATAACTACCGCTATAGCTAAGGAAGGTATATAGCTAGGCACCTTATCCTAAGGTACCCGAACTATAAGAGGGAAAGAGAGGTCCTTTACTAGACCTTTAAGAGATAGAAGGAGGCCCTTAGCCTACCTACTCTCTATAGCTCTAAGAAAGGAAAGGAAGCCCTTTTAACCTTCTTAGCTAAAATAGAGATAAGGATAGCTAAGTAGCTTAAAAAGGAGTAACCTAGGGGCCCTAGGGCCCTTAAAAAGGAAAATTACTACGTAGGAGGAACTAAACTAACCTTTCCTTTATAATTATATTTATAGCTACCTTTTCCTTAATTAGTTATAAGCCCCTAGGCTTTATAGCTAGCTAAGACTACTAATAAGGGCCTAGGCTCTTACTAGCCTTACTATAGCCTTAGAGGCTATATATAAGTAATAATAATAAAAAGTATAATTATTAGGATAAGTAGCTTTAATAGGGCTAGCGTAATTAAGTTTTATAACTATATAAGCTTTATATTATCTTCCTATACTATAGTTCTCGCTACTTATAAGAGCGTCTCTTTAAAGTTAAGGAGGAATTCGCTAAAGGTTTACCTATCCCTTTATTTAAGGGTCTATAGCCTATCCTACGCCTTCTCTTACTCTTATATATTACGGAACGTATATATAAGGTATTAGAAGAAGTCTTATAGGTCGCGTCTACCTCTAAGGCCGCCCTTATCTTAGAATCTTAAGCTCCGCTATATCTAAGGCTTTAATAGCGTATAAAGGAGCAAATACTATACTATATTATAATAGCTATTTAGGCCTTATTTCTCGTTTATTATAAACTTTATTTATAGCTAGCTAAGAAAGAAGTAAAAGGACTTAGGCTTACTATCCTAAGTCGGCTAAGGAAGCAGCTTTTATATTAGTAGTACCGCTACTATAACTAGTATTATAGAGGTCGTAGGGGTTAACGCTAGTCTTATAGATAGCTCCCTTAGTATGGCGAGAACCTTATTCTTCTAACTAGCTATCGCGCTTTTAATCGCTTCTAGGATAGCTATAATACTTCCTATCCGCTTAAGGGGTAGCGGGGTACTTCTTTAAGGAAGCAGCACCCTTTTTAAGGAGATATCTATTAAATCTATTAGTTAATAGCTTATACTATTATAAAGTAAGTAAAGGTATATATATAAGTACTATCTATAAGATAATATTAATAAGCTATATAAAGCTTTCTTATATATAGCTAGCCTATATATATATATATATAAGATCCGGCCCTTTATATATAACTATATAGCTTAGGCTATAGCTTAAGCCTATAACCTATAATAGTTAAAGACTTTTATAAGCCCTATTAATACTAATTATTAATTATAGTAATAATTATAGATAGCTAAGATAAAAGAGATAAATTACTAACCTTTAAGATCGGCTATAAGGTATTAGTTAAGGAATATTATTTATACTAAGTAGCTATCTTAAAGTATAAAGTATCTTAGAGAACCTATTAAGCTATTAATTAGCTATAAAGTATCGATTAATAGTATAACTATATCGCTTAGTAGCTTTTATTATTAGCTATAAGGTATTAAATAATAGTTATTACTAGACCTAATTAAAACGTATTTTAATAGCTAGATATAAATCTATTATCTTATTTACTTAATTAATAATAACCTTAACTAACTAAGCTATAACTTTAAATAAGAGCGCTTAGCTTAAATAATTAAGCGAATAGATATAAGGACTAGCTATTTAAATATCTATATATAATAAAGTTAATATTACCTTTTAAGGATAAGATATTAAACCTAATAAGGAAGATAAGATTCTAGTTATAATATATACTACTAGGTTTATATTTAATACTTAATCTTAACGCTTAAAAGAAGATAATATCCTTAACTATTTTTAATAATACTTTAAAAGCTAAAACTAAGATATATAAAACTAAGTATATATAGACTATAAGAGAGCCCTTAGATTACTTTTAAGGAAATATAGTATTTATATAAAATAGAAAAATAGCCCTTTTATACTATAAGGAATAGTATTTCCCTATTATAAATAAAGTAGCTATAATATACTCTCTTAATTATATAAGCTAATAAGTAGTATATTAATTATAAATAAAATCCTATCTTATAGAGTAAGAATCGCTAATTAATTTATATATTATTATATATTAAATAGGCTGCTAGTTATTATATAATCGGGAATTAAAGGAATAGAGCTAGCTTAAAATACTAGCTAAAACCTCTTAAGAAAAGATAATATAGCTAATATTTTTATAATGGAATTAAGACCTAGATTACTCTATAAGTTTAAAGATAGTCTATCCTTAGTATAAGTTCCTAAGTAATTAAAAGGGGTTTTTAGATATTTCTTATACTTTTTATATCTTTCCCTTACTAGGTTTTTCCTTTTTAGGTTTCCTAGAGAAATATTTACTAGGTTTTTATCTATTAAGAATTTCCTAGTAATAATAGGTTTTACCTTATATAAGGTTATCCTATAAATAATTATTATAACTATAGATTTTTCCTACTATAGGTTTTTCTATTAGTATATACCTAAGTATTTTCTTTTTCCTAAGAAAGAATAGGTTTTTATATATCCTATTAAGGTATAAGAATAGTTTTCCTAAATTAGGTTTTTACCCTATATATATACTACTATAAATAAATTAGTAAAGAGTATATAAATCTACTCTTTAAGGGAGGCTATAAGGAATAGTGTTTTTATATTATAAATAAAGTAGCTATAATATACTCTCTTAATTATATAAGCTAATAAGTAGTATATTAATTATAGATAAAATCCTATCTTATAGAGTAAGAATTACGTATTATTTGATATATTACTATATATTAAACGGGTTGCCGGTTATTATATAATCGGGAATTATAAGAATAGAGCTAGCTTAAAATACTAGCTAAAACTTCTTAAGAATACTAGTACGACTAACCTCCTTTAAATATAAATATTAGTAGAACTAAGATACTTTTAAATTTACTTAAGGTAGTATAGAATTCCTTAGTCTTAGGGCTATATAGCAGCCTAAATCTAGTCTTAAAAGGTACTTCCGTTTAGCTATAATTATCTATATAAGATAGTATATCCGCTAATAAATAGAGATAGAATTATTAACTTTAATACCTCTTCTATATACTAATATACTACTTATAAATTCCGTTGAAAATCCTACCTTATACTCCTTCTTCCTCTCTATTATATAGTCTTATATAATTCCTTTAATTCTTAAAATTCCGCTTTTACTTCTATACCTTAAGATATACCTTAATTTATTATATTATAAACTATAAAGGACCGACCTATATAGCTAGAATAAGAGTATATAGAAACCGATTTTAATATTAGGACGACCGCTTATAAGTTATTAGTAGTAAGATTAAAAGCTTTAACTTCTCTTTAAGAACCTTAATCGCTATTAATAGTAATATCTTATTATAATATTAATAAATAATAGCCTATTAAGACCTTAATAAAGTTACCTACCTAGGAACCTATTACTAAGGTACTATTAATAATAATATTACCTCCTATAACTTTTAATTTAACTTAAGATACCCTTAACTTAATATCTCTTATAGTTTATTTAATAATATACTACTTAAAGTACCTTAAACCTATTTAACTTATTTATACCTCTTAACCTAAACTATTATCTAAGCCTATATCCCTTAAAGTATATATAAAACTCCTACTAAATAATATCTTAAACGCTACTATTAATAGTAATATATAATAAAAATTTATAAAACTTTAAGATAAAGATAAAAACTATATAACCTCCTTAATAATAAGATCTAAATCTTTATAAGTATATACTATAATATCTAAGTAAAAGTATTATAATTTTATACTCTTTTTCCTTAAATCCTTACTAAAAGAATATAAACGTTTTATATTAATAAGATTAAATAAACTACTACGTTTAAGAAGGAATATAATAGTATTAAATAATACTTTTATATAAAGGTTAACTATATTTACTACTATATAGGATTAAACTTCTTAAGGTATATAAGTAAAAGCGGAATTTTAGGAAATTAAGGAATTATATAAGACTACGTAATAGAGGGGAAGAAGGAGTATAAGGTAGGATTTTCAACGGAATTTATTAGTAGTATATTAGTATATAGAGGAGGTGTTAAAGTTAATAATTCTCTATCTATCTACTAGCGGATATACTATCTTATATAGATAATTATAGCTAAACGGAAGAACCTTTTAGGACTAGATTTAGGCTGCTATATAGCCCTAAGACTAGGGAATTCTATAATACCTCGAGTAAATCTAGAAGTATCTTAGTTCTACTAATATTCGTGTTTAAAGGAGGTTGGTCGTGCCGGTGTTCTTAAGAGGTCTTAGCTAGCATTCTAAGCTAGCTCTATTCCTTCTATTCCCGATTATACGATAACCGGCAACCCGTTTAATGCATAATAACATATAAAATAACGAGCGATTCTTACTCTATAGGATAAGAATTTGTCTATAATTAATATACTACTTATTAGCTTATATAATCGGGAGAGTATATTATAGCTGCTTTATTTATAGTAGGAACACCGTTCCTTATATATAGCTATACGTTATAAAAGGCTTCTAAGCTAAATAAGAGCCTTTTAATATATATAGCTAGGTTTAAGAAACCTATAACCTTTTTTATAGCAACTTAGCTATTTATAAAGGTATAGGTATTTATAAGGGGGTTAAGAAAGCTAAGCTTTAAGGGCCGAGGCCTCTTAGCTAGGTCCTTTAAGACCCTTAGTATCGCGAATAGCTCTACGTTAGCTACTTTAATTAAAGGCCCTAGGTTCTTATAATATACCTTAATAGGCTTATTTCCTAGGCCTATTTTATAGAAGGAGTAAGTATTAGTCTCTATAAAGGACCCTTTAAGGCACCCCTTAAAGCTATTAGTATAAAAGGCTAAGGGCTATAACCTAAAGTCTTCTAGGCTAGCTAAGCTAGCTAAAAGGCATTAGTATTACTTCTTAGCTAAGGGCTTAGGGGCCTCTATTATTATAATAAAGGCCTTAAGCTCTAGGGCCTATAAGGGCTCCTAGCTAGCTTTCTTTATTTTTAAGTTATAATTAAGTCTTATAAGGGCTACTAAACCTTTAAGGAGGTAGAAGAGCTATATATATAGCTTAATATAGCTTAAGGCCCTTAGGTTAAAGCTTAAGTTAGCGAGGTTATCTTATATAGCTAGGTTATAAGCTTACTTTATAAGGTAACTAAGTAAGAAGTATAGGGTCTAAAAGGTATAGGAAAGGCATGCCCTTTTAAATTATACCTCTAGTAATAGTAAGGCTGCTTTAGCTTCTAAGGCCTTAATAAAGGATCTTTTAAAGGCCCTTAAGACCTTTAAAAGAGCTTAGTTTTATAGCCTTTAAAAAGGCTTTATAAGGCTCTTAGGGGTCTTAGGCCCCCTATACTAAAGTTAGGCCTTATAGTCTACTATAGAGGTTATATAGGCTTAGTAGAGCTATTTAAAAGCTTTAAATAATAGGCCTTTTTATATAGAGGTTAAGTAGGGTAGTCCTTTAAAGGTAGCTTATATAGATACTACCTTCTTTTTAATATATTATTTAAATAGGAGCCTAGAATTAAAGAAGACCCCTAGCTACTATACTAAGGGCTTTACCTTAAAAATAAGCCTCTTACTATTATACCTTTTAAAATAAGCTATTATTACCTACTAAAGTAAATAAGTTTTATCTTTAAAGGGTTAAAGTAGACCCCTTAGTCTTTAGCTTATTTAAATAGGTTAATAGCTATTACTTTTAACTACTATACGTTCTTCTTAGCTAAGGTCGATATTATAAAGATACTAAAGTTATTTATATAAGATAGCTAGTATCTTTTTTTTATATATATTATTACTTATATATAGCCTCTAGGGCTATAGCGAGGCTAGTAGGGGCCTAGGCCCCTATTAGTAGTCCTAGCTAGCTATAGAGCCCGGGGGCTTATAACTAATTAGGGAAAGGGTAGCTATAAAGGCAATAATAAAGAAAAGGTTAGTTTAGTTTCTCCCGCGCGGTAAATTTCCCCCCTATAGGCCCTAGGGCCCCTAGGTTACTCCTTTTCGAGCTACTTAGCTATCCCTATCTCTATTTTAGCTAAGAAGGTTAGAAGGGCTTCCCTTCCTTCCTTAGAGCTATAGAGAATAGGTAGGCTAAGGGCCCCCTTCTATCTCTTAGAGGTCTAGTAAAGGACCTCTCTTTCCCTCCTATAGTTCGGGCACCTTAAGATAAGGTGCCTAGCCGTATACCTTCCTTAGCTATAGCGGTAGTAGTCTTAGTCTACCTTATTAGTCCTTTTTAAGAAGGAAAATAAGAAGCCGGCCTTAAAGAGGAGCTAGTAAAAGGCTAAGAGGGTCGGCCTAGGCCTCCTTATAAGGTCCTTTTCTAGGCTAAAGGCTAGGCGGGGGGTCTTTTAAATAGATATATAGTGCTTACTTAGGCCCTTAGCCCTAGGGCCTTTAGTCGCCTTAGTAGCCTAGAGTCCCTTTTAATAGTCCTTAGTAGCTTACTAGACCTTTCTTTATAGGTAGCTAATAGAGACTAAGGGGGTCCCTTAAGTAAGGGCCCCTAAGCCTCTTTTTAGTATCCCTTAGCCGCTAATATCCCCTTTATATATAAGAGGAATAAAATAAGGCTAATAAGGGACCTTTAAAGTACCGTTATTACTAAGTCTATAAGGGGCTAGACTTACCCTTTAAAGGCTAGCTAGATCTTTCTTTTAATAAGGAAGTAGTCTACCTAGCTTATAAGGGCCTTAAGGAGGTTTAATTCCCTTAGGACCCTTATAATCTATTCCTTTAATATAAAATTAAAGGCGCCCTTTATATTTAATAAGAGGGTATTAGTAATAGCCTTCTTATTAGACTCCTACTTCTTTTAAATATAGTATAAAAGGGGGAGGGCTATATTTATAGCTAACTACTATTTTTATCCTTTTAGCTATATAGGGTTTAAAAGCCTAGCTATATTAGCTAAATAGCTTAGCTAGGTAGTATATAGCTTTTTAAGGACCTTTCTTAAGTAGTTAAGTAGACTTATAACCCTATAGGCCTTAAAGATAGTATAGTTTAGCTTATTTTACTTAGGAAGTATAATTCCTATAGCTTCCTTCTATACCTTAAAGTAGTATCTTTATTTACTATTAAACTACTAAGAAACTCTACCGCCCTATAATATCGCTTATATATAATTAAGCTCGTTCGCCGCGATAGCTTAGATTCTATATATTAGCCTATTAATATAGCCTTTTATACTTATCCTTTCGTCTAGCTTAAAGAAATACTAGTCTTAGTATAAGATCTTATTTATTTATAGGGCTTCTTATATTGCCTTATACCTTTACTCTAAAATTACTTTAACTTTTAAGCATCGCTATTTAATTATCTTAAGGTATAGCTTAACTACACCTCTAACTTAGTATTAGATTATTATTAAGGCTAAGTAGCTATATTCTTACCTTTCTTACTAAGCGGTATAAAGGACTAGTATATAGGTAAAGTTATAAGGAACTTAAAGGATATAAAGAAACTACCGCTATACTTATAGGAACGTATAGAGTCTAGCGTATTATCCCTCTTTCTAAGTATTAAAAACGACTAGGTTTCCTTCTTTATAGTCCTAAAGGAACGCCCCTTAGTAAAGTCCCCCTTTATTTATACCTACCGAAAAGTTAATAACTTTAGTTATATACCTTTATTTATACGTAAAGTAACTAAGGTTAAAGGTAAGAGCGGTAAACTTAATTAGATACTCCTTATTATTTAAGTATTTATAGTACTTCTTATATCTATCTTTTATATCTTTAATAAGTTCCCCTTAATAGTTAGTATAAACTAATAACGGGTAAGGTAAGGGGTATACTATATTCTCGATACCTCTTATTAAGATTTTAATTATCGCGCTAAGGCCGAAACTTATAGCTTATTATTTATCGATAGCTTTATAGAGAAAGTTATATATATTAACGATATACTCTTCTTAGTAGGCCTTATTCCTAGCGAATTTATTTATCTTTTTAACGCCCTTATATATTATCTAAGCGTCTTTAAGGGTATTATCCTACTACTTAATAGGGCCTATTAGTATCGGGTGCTAACGATCTCTATATATATATTAAGGAGGTTACTTTTACCTATAAACGTCTCGTTAGTCTTAGTCTCTAAACCTTTCCTTATTTTTAGCGTAAAAGCGCCCTTCGCTACCTTTTACTTTAACTTTGCTATAGTAAGTAAGTAAAATAGAGCTCCTACTCTTAAATAGTAGTATACTAAAGAAGATAGCGGCATTCTTAGGGAGGTCTATAGCTAGGCCTAAGATACTGTTTAGGTTCGCCGCTATATCTTAAGAAAGGGTAGAGTAAGTAAAAGTGAAGGAGAAGCTAAGATTAAATAGTTAAGGTAAGTAGTTTTAAGTTATATCGCTAAGAGGCTAAGAGGGTATTATTGTCGGAAAACGCGGTTGTTAGTTATATGTGTTAATTGCAGCGCACCTGTCGGAGCGCGTTCTACTTTTGCCTGCGTAGCGCAATAGTCTTCGCGACAGTTATAAGCCCGGGAGGAATAGTATTCCTATACCTTCCGGCTGCTGCAAAAGGCACCTTTCTTGCATCCCTCGTGGCTTCCTTTTACCCCTCTTACTAGAAAAGCCGATTTTTACCCGACTTTTCTACCTTTCCCCGCAACGATAACAAAAATCGACTCCTCTGCCGTCCCTACGGTCCGTAGGACGATTCTTATAGAGCCCTAAGATTAGGATAAGTGGGTAAAGGAGCTACGGGCTCGTGTAGATAGAACCATCTACAATTTAGTCTTCTCTAATAAGCAGGACCCTCTTAAGCCCCCTCTTCGTCCTAGGGCAACGGATTTTATAGAGGGAGCTTCCCTCTTCTCCGAGCTAACCTCTGCATAATAGAGAGCTTTTTCTGCTACCTTAGGTGACTACGAGAGTCACCGTAAGGAATACCTTTACGAAACGAAGCTGCTAACGGCTGCTCGTACGGCGATAACGGAATCCGTTAGTGCCGTAAAGCTAATCTCTCTTCGAGAAGAAGAGACTCCTAGGCAGTGGCTTTTAAAGCTCGAGACCTCGATAGCTCCCTCAAGAGGGTATATAACTAACCGTATTAGGAAGACCTATACGGCACACCTAGGAGCCTTTTCTGCTAGGAACCTACTAGCTTCTTCGTGGCTAGCTAAGTAGGAAGAAATCCTCGAGGAAGCTAACTAATACTTCCTTATAGAAGCTCTTTCCGGCTAGTAGCTACGGGATATATCTCTGCTAATAAAGCCTATTAGTAACGGTTACTCGACTATCTTTCGAGAGGCTAGCCGGGAACTAGACGAAGAGGCTACTAGAGTATAACAGCAAGCAGTCTTGTTCCTTCGTGGCCAGCACTCGACCTAGACGGCTCGACCTGCTGCCCCTGTAGCTGCTGTAGCCCCTGTTGCTGCGGCTCCCGCTGCTGCTGCTGCGGCTGTTGCTCCTTCGGCTCCTCCTCCCTCGAGAGCATCAATACCGTCATCAACGGCTGCCCTAGGCCCGGCCCCGGCTCCGCCTCTTGCTCCGGGCCCGGCCCCGGTCCCGTTAGTTAGACCGGCCCGACTAGTCCCCTAATAGACCTTTTAGTCCGTTAGTCGAAAAATCAGGGAACTAGTCGAAATCGAACCTCTTCGTTAAAATCAGCAATAAGGGGTAAAAAGGGGGGGTTTTTAAGCAGACCTTCCAGATCGGGACGAGGATTCCTCGAAGAAATAGAAGACTAGACGACGAAACGGCTGCCTAGCCTGCAAATCCCTAGGCCATTGATTATTATAATGCTGGTAGGTCTTTGAGGAAAACCGACCCGAAGGATTCAACCCTTCAAAGAGGCTATAAGAAACGATACAACAGTCTCTTAAGGAGGACCCCTCGTTGTAGAAGAAGATAGACGAGATTCGGGTTGCTAAGAAATAGCAACTAACGCCGCTGCCCCTATACGAGCCGTAAATTCGAGGAAAAATCGTTAGTATAGCAAATCCGGCCTTTGTCTTCCCTACGGATCAACAAGGCCAAGACCAACCGTTAGAGCCCTCCGATTATCCCCTACGAAAATCAGCTATCCTTGACTCTGGTGCTTCCCTCGACATATGCAATACACTCTTACGATTCCGGTCCTTTAAGAAGGCACGGAGGGAATACCTTATTGCCGGGGAATTAACCGTACGGATAGAGGGGTACGGAAGGGTGAATTTCACGATGAAATTACCTAATAGGTCTATACGAATTCTTCGACGAAAAAGGGTAGCTTTTTGCCCTCGATTTTTAACGAGCCTGATTTCCTTCCGCCTTCTTCGAGAGGAAGGAATCTTCTAGGATACGACGTCTAAGCCTACGAGGCTAGTCTAGAAGAATCAGACTATTAGGCTTATCGAGGAAAAATTCGGTTAATTTATTCTCGAATTCCGACCTATCCTTAGGAAGGAACCATTCGAGAAGTCAGCTTTCCCTGCTAGGAGGAATAGGTCTACTATAAAGGACCCTCTTCCGGCAGCCTAAGGAGACGGCATTCTTTGGCACGCACGACTTAGTCACCCGGGCCCCTTAGCTTTACATAAGCTAGGACAACAACAGGGCGTACGAATAAGGGGACCAAAGACCGTCGAATGCGAACACTGCGGCCAAGGAAAGACTAGGAGACGAATTTCTAGACGAACGCCTATACGGCCGGACCAGCCGTGTAAGGAAATTTAGGTCGACTGGACCGACGTCTCTAGGGATTAGGAAAGCTTCGTTAGGGTGATGTTTTTTATAGACGCCTTTTTAGGGATGGTTTTCCCCTATTTCTTATGGACCTACCTAAGCAAGCATAACTGGTCTGCCCTCCGGGACTTCGTTAACTAGATAAAATCCTACTTCGGCTACGAGGTAAAGAAAATACGGTCTAACGGAGAGCTATTTACGAAGGATATCTCAAATTAGCTTCGAAAAAGGGGCATTTTACCCCTCCCGTTAGCACCGAATACCTAGGCCTAGAACGGAGGGGCAGAAAGATTAGGGGGTGCTGTGATAGAAAGGGCCCGTACAATAAGACTTGCTGCAAGGCTTCCACACGACCTTTAGAGGGAAGTCGTTGAGACCGCCTATTACCTTCGGAACCGGACCCTAAGGGACCCTAGGAGCCCAAGGGACTATAAGGACCCTAGAGGGACTACCCAAGGAACAGACTAGAAATCCCTACACGAGCTCTTTACGAAGAAGAGGGCCTCGCTAGCCTACCTTCGTGCCTACGGCTGCAAGGCATACGCTATAACTGCCGATGCATAGCTAAAAAGGAAGAAGAAAAGAAAGCTTGATCTTAGAGCCTTTGTTAGTTACCTCGTCGGGTATAATTCTACGAATATCTTCCGGATCTAGATTCCTCTTCTACGGAAGCTTATTTCGACTAGGGATGTGATTTTCGACGAATTTAGCTTCTTCGACGGAAAGAGGGATCAATAGCCCCTCTTATACTCACAACGTTAGCTAATTTAGAAGATCTAAATCCCCCCTTCCTAACAGACTTAAGAAGAGGTCCTAGACAAGGAAACGGAAGAAGAAACCGACGTCGAAATAGTTAAGGATAACGCCGACTTCGAAGAAGAAGAAGAAGAGAAAGCTGCTAGATCAGATGATCTAGACGAAGAAGGAGACTATAGGAAAGCGGTAGAGCTGGAATACGCCTACCTCCCTACGCCTCCTCTTACGGAATAAGAGAAGATCTAGAAGCAGCTTTTTAGTTAGTCTTCCGTCTCGACCCTAAGGGGTGGGAAGGCACCTCTCTCGAAGGATTACCAGGCTGCCTTTTTATCCCTGCTTCGAAGCAAAGGAAGGTATAGGGCCCGATACGAAGAAGACCAGTTTCTCCCTATTTCGATTGTTTTCCGACTTCTACCTAACGCTAATAGAAGACGGTTCCCACGGAGCGTTTATAGCAGGCCGGCTCTTTAAGCCATAGCTATTAGCAAGGAAGGTATATAAAAGAGACCTCCCGGACCTACCAGCAAACTAAAAGCAGCTAGAAAAACACCCCTTTAGAGACCAGTTTTTCTAGGCCTAGAAAGACCACCTAGCCTCACATAAAGAGATGGGGTCTTTCGAAGAGGTCTTTAAGGAAAAGGCAAGAGGAAAACAGGTCCTTGGCTATAAGTGGGTCTTTATCTATAAGACTAATAAACACGGCTTCCTTTAAAAGTGCAAGGCCCGGCTAGTTGTCTATAGGAATTAGCAGGAAAAAGGGGACCTTCCTACTAGGGCAACTACCCTAGCAGGGATGTCTTTTCGGACCCTTATAGCTATAGTAGCAGAATTCGACCTCGAGCTCGATTAGATAGATGCAGTCAACGCCTTTATTAACTGCCTACTCGAGGAAGAAGAAGTTATCTATATACGCCTTCTACTAGGCTTCTAACAGCTAGGAAAGGTTCTACGGCTTAGGAAAGCTCTATACGGACTACGAAGATCACCCCTTCTTTAGCAACAGCATTTAATAGGTTCCCTCGAAGCCCTAGGCTTTAAGAAAGTCCCTTAGGAACCGTGTATAATATAGAAGGGTAAAATCACGGTCTTCTTCTACGTCGACGACATTATCTAGGCCTACCTAAAAGAGGAAGAGGCTACTGCTAGGGAGGCTATACGAGGCCTGCAATAAAGGTATAAGATAACTAAGCTAGGGGAGCTAAAGTGGTTCCTAGGGATACGAATCCTTAGGAATAGGTCCTAACGGACTATCTAGCTTACCTAAGACGCCTATATCGATAAGGTCGCTTATAAATTCCTCCCTAATTCCCTCGATAAGGAGCTTCCCTCTACGCCTATATTAGACGAAGAGCTTTTGCCTGATCCGTCCTTTTAAGCTAGGGAGCAAGAGAAACACTAATATTAATAGAAGGTAGGCTCCCTGCTTTTTTCAGCTATTTCTACTAGACCGGATATCTCTTTTACGGTCTCCCGGCTAGCTAGGCATAACTAGAATCCTAGCCCTAGGCATTAAGAAGCAGCAGATAGAGCTATCCTTTATCTCTATTTAACGAGATTATATAGTCTACGCTTAGGAGGGCAGAAAAGAAAGAAATTAGCTGCCGAAATCTTCCTTTATTCGAGCGATTCGTCCTTTGCGGACAATTCCTTAAACAGAAAGAGCTCATAGGGGTATATTATGTCCCTTTTTAGAGGAACCATTGCTTAGAGAGCTTCGAAATAAGCTACCGTCACTACATTAAGCACGGAGGCAGAGCTACTAGCTCTTTTAGAAGCGTTAAAAGAAGCGATTTTCCTTAGCCGGCTACTAATATCTCTACGACTATAAATTCCGACCCCGTTAGCTATAGAATGCGATAACACGCAGACTATACGGATTCTTACGGAGGAAAATAGTAAGCTATCGACCCGGCTACGGTATATCGATATTCACTAGCATTAGTTACGCTAAGAGGTCTAAAGGGGACTTATTTCCGTCCGTTAGGTTCTAACGGCATTAATAAAAGCCGACGGTCTTACGAAGCCCCTACCGAAGCAGAAGCTGGCTGTCTTTTTATAGCAAATTAGGCTAGAAGACGTTCGAGAGAAGCTGTCATGAAGCCCGCCTTAAGAGTCTACGAGAGGGCTAATAGCACGTAGGAGGAAGGAGACGTCTGCAGCCGAAGAGAGAATTAGGACTTATCCTGGGAGGGCTAAGCAGTGGGACTTATTCTTCTTTAAGGCCCCCCTTTTTAGGACTTTTCCTTAAAAAAAGCCCCCTTTCTTATAGGACTTAATTTCCTCCTTAAGGCCCCTTTTCCTAAAGTAGGTCTAAAGAGGGGCTAAAACCCGGATTTCTCAGTAGGGGATAAGTATAGACTAAGACCTCCTCTGTACGCTCACCGGCCTAGGTATTTAGCTTTACCCTTTCTATAAGGGCAGGCTATAGCTAAGGGGTGTGTCATGAAGCGTGGCCTGATTCGTAGTTCTCGGAGATATCCCTTAGCACGAGGACCTAGGAAGCTAAAAAACAGGTTTTAAGGAAGGAGCTAAAGGAGGTGCAGAGAGGAGGGTAGGGGCAGAGGGAAGCAGAAGTAGCGATGGCTTCCTATAGAGTGTAGATAAGACGGATATGCCGGCAGCAGCTAGAAAGAGGAAAAACCATAAAGCTCGGTAGTCGAAAGGATATTAGTGGCTTCTTTAAGCAGGATCTTCTATGTTAATTAAGATGACGGGTATAAAGAAGGGCGTTAGATAGAGGAAAGAAGGAGAATAAAGGAAATACAACAATCACTCCCCTACCTTTATCGCTGCCCCCGTAAGATTCAAACATCTCTGCCCTACCTGTCCGACCCCTTACTTCTACTTTTACCTTCGTGCATTTTATATGCACTTCTCGCATCTCTCTTCGCGACAGTTATGAGCCCGGGAGGGGGTGGCAAACTACCCCCTGCAACTTCCGGTGACTGCGCGTTGCGGGGTAATACCCGTAGATAGCCGTGTACCCCTCTCTCTCTTAGATTTCCGTGGGTAATGGGCGCGGTGCTTAGTGTTCGACTCCCGCGTCGTGGGCTTAGGTCTAGGAATCCGCGGGCCTGATCCCTAAGGGGGTGTGTCGGAAAACGCGGTTGTTAGTTATATGTGTTAATTGCAGCGCACCTGTCGGAGCGCGTTCCACTTTTGCCTGCGTGGCGCAATGGTCTTCGCGATAATTATATATATATATATAAGAGTTATATTAATAGAGGGGATTATTATAAGTAGGGAAGCGTATAGAGAGTATATATATATATATATATAAAAGGAAGAAGAAGGAAGGAAGAAGGAGGGTATAATAAGGGGAATAAATAGTCGTTAAAGCGCGCGGTTATTAATTACTTTAGCTAGCCTCTATAGTAGTAAGGTCTTAGGCGTATTTAGGGGTTACGCTTAAATAGCTTCTTTTACTAGTTATTAATTAAGGAGCTATTTAATCTCCGCCCTTTTCTTTTCCTCTTTACTTTTTCTATTCCTCTTCTTCCTTTTCTCTCCTCTATCTTTTTTATTTTTCTAGACCGCTACCTCTTATCTTCTCCTTTTACGACTACCTCTTTTTCCTTATTATATCTTATAAGACCGCTAAACTTAAAACTAAAGAGCTACTAGATATCGTTAACCTCTCTTTAACTACTTTTTTATAACCTTCCTTTATTACTACTACTCTTCTTACTTAGAATTATTATACTAAGGTCTTTCTTCTTTATATAAAGTACTTTTAAGTAACGACTATCTAACTTATTTAATCTTACTTAGCTTATTCTAACTATCTTCTTTTATAGATTTATAGTTACTTTAAGACCTAGGTTTATAATAGAAATAATATCGGTTACTAAGGGTTTTTAATTTATATATAAATTGCCTTTTAGTTATAGATTTTATTAAAAGCTCCTAATATTATTAAGATTAAAGCGCGCGGTCGCTCTCTTCTTTCTTACTTTCTTAAGAGTATATTACGTTAGTATAATTAAATTATCTTCTATACTCTTTATTATAAACGTTAGCTAGTAACCTATATCCTTATAGAAATCGCTTATCTATATAGATATTTCTTTTCTTAGCTTAGTTTAAGGTAGTAAGAATACTCTTAAGTAGTCCTAATTACTTTATATAGAACTTATAATCCTTACTTTTATTAAAGGTATATTTAAACTTATTAGATAACTATAACGTTTACTTATAAGCACGTTATATTTCCTTTTTCTAAGTATATCTCTCTTTTAAGCACTACTAGTAGCTCTTACGCTAACTATATCTAGGATTTAACTAAGGCGCCCGTTTATAAATAGCGGTACTTCCCTAAATACTATAAGGCTACTTACGACCTTAATAAATTCGCTAACCGTATATATAGTTATAATTTCTATACTAACCTTAAGACTAATAAATTTTATAATACGTATATTAATATTAAGACCGCCCCTTATCTTCTTTATAATATCCTTAATCCCTTTAGTCCTACTAAGGATTTAAAGGAAAGGGAGGAAATTAACCTTATACTTATTTTACCTAGAAAATAATTATATAGGTTTAACGAGCTCTTTCTTAAGTAATAATTAAATAGTCTTTAAGTTCGCTTTATAGTAGTCTATAGTAGGTTTACTAAGAGTAGGTAGTCTCGCTTAGTCGCTATCTTTAATAGTAAAAGTTTTTCTCTTAAGGTTATATACGTTTAATTTAATAAGTCGAATATATATTAAAATTTATCTTATAAGCGCGCTTATTTTCGCTATAATAGGTCTTCCCTTTTATAATAAAAAATAAACGTCCTTATTTATAAAGTAAAAAATCCTATTTTTAAAGAAGGTAGGTTATAAGAATATATATTTTCTTACTTTATTATTTAATTATATCTCTATTTATCTTTTTTAGGGTAGTAAAGGGTAAGTTATTATTAAGGAAGGGTAGGAAATATTATCTTTATTTACTTAAGGAGCTTTAAGTATAAAATTTAAAATAATAAGGTAGTCGGTAGTATAAGAGTCTTTAACTATTATAGGTAATAGGCTTAGGCTATAGCCTAAGCTATATAGTTATATATAGAGGGCCGGATCCTATATATATAGGGGCGGGCTAGCCGCGTATAAAAGAGCTCTATATAGCTTATTAATATTATCCTATAGGCGATACCTATATATACGCCTCTACTTACTCTATAATAGTATAAGCTATTAACTAATAGATCTAATAGATATCTCCTTAGAAAGGGTACCGCTCCTTTAAGGGAGCACCCCGCTACCCCTTAAGTAGATAGGAAGTATTATAGCTATCTTAGAAGTAATTAAAAGCGCGATAGCTAGCGAGAAGAATAAGGTTCTTACTATATTAAGGGAGCCGTTTATAAGACTAGCGTTAACCCCTATAACCTTAGTAATACCGGTTATAGTAGCGGTACTATTAATATAAAAGCCGCTTCCTTAGCTAACTTAAGATAGTAAGCCTAAGTCCTTTTACTTCTTCCTTAGCCGGTTATAAATAAAGTTTATAATAGACGGGAAATAAGGCCTAAATAGCTATTATAATATAGCGTGGTATTCGCTCCTCTATACGCTACTAGAGCCTTAGATATAACGGATCTCTAGATTCTAAGATAAGGCGGCCTTAGAAGTAAACGCGACCTATAAGACTTCTTCTAATACCTTATATATACGTTCGGTAATATATAGGAGCGGGAGAAGGCGTAGGATAGGCTATAGACCCTTAAGTAAAGGGATAAGTAGACCTTTAGCGAATTCCTCCCTAACTTTAAAGAGACCCTCTTATAGGCGGCGGGAACTATAGTATAAGAAGATAGCGCGAAGCTTATATAGTTATAGAACTCGATTATACTAGCCCTATAAGAGCTACTTATCCCTATAATTATACTTACTAACTACGGCGAGTATATAAGCTAGTTAATAAAGGTAGTATAGGGCTATAAGTAAACGCTATGTTTTTAGAAGCTTTATAAGCGTACGCTATATAGCGGTAATAAGATATAAGAGGAATAGCCGACTATCGATACTAATAGAGATACCTTAATATCGGCTACTTATATAGACCGAGCTAAACGTAGTAAGAAGTCGTTATTAAATATCCCTTATACTATCCCGCTTTATAAGTAGTAGGCGAAGTAAGTAATAAGCAAGGAAATTAAGAGAAAGGCTAACGGCCGCTACCTATATTATAGCGCGTTTATATACTCTATATTAAAATGCCCCTTCCTTTTAGCTAAGCGGCTTATAGTAGTATAAGTAGCGAAGATAGAACCGCTCTTTACCTTAAACGATAAAAAGGACTCCGCTCTTATAAGCCTAGAGAAAAAAGAGTAGCTTTAAAGTAAAGATAGGCTTTAGAGCCTTAATTACTAGCACTAGTAAAAGAGAAGGAGGAATTATCCGCTTATATAGAAAAAGAGCTTACTTTAATATAAGTTATAGTTAATAACTCCTTACCTATTGCTGCCCTTATAGACGAGGGCTATTAGTACTACGCTATAGTTAACGAGGCGCTTATATAAGAGATATAAGTACTAGTAAAAAAGATCGCTTTAAGGTAAGTAAAGGGCGCTTTAAGCGCGATAAAAGGTATAGTAATTAAGGGTATTATATAGCTAGCTATAAAGGTTAACGGTTACTATAAGCTTATTATAGCCTATATAATCCCTTAACTAAAGTTTCCCTTAATACTTAGGAAACCTTAGTTATTATATATAGAGTTATACTTAGTTTTATATTAAAAGAAGCTATAGTTTAGGCCTATATAATAGTAGGTCTAGCCTAGATATTAGGAGGGCCCTTTTAACCTTAACCCCCTCCCCCCCCCTTAACTTAAGGGTCGAAATAAGTACCTTAGAGGCTAGGGCCTACTTAAAAGAAGCTTTAAAAGGCTAACGCCTTCTAAGGACCCTAGAAGAAAGGCCTAGGAACCGAGACTAAGACCTAAAGGATATTAAGATAGAAGATAATACCTAGCCTATACTAAAGACTAGCCTCTTTAGGCCTAGCTTAGCCCTACTTTAAGCTAGCTACTTTTAGCCTAACTAGCCCTTAAAGTAAGTAAAGGGGCAGAAGAGCTATGTTAATAGCCCTGGCCTTATACCTATTTAACCTACGCTTTGCGCTTATAGTAGACCTAGCCTAGCCTTAGTACCCTTCCTTAAGGACTAGGCCTGGGGCTTCTTTAATGGCCCTCTAGGCCCTTAGGAAGCTTAAAATCGAACCCTTTTATAAGACCCTATAAAAGGACTTAAGAAGGCAGCTATAAGGACCCTAGACCGCTAACAGCCCCATGTGCCCCTATACTAGCCTAAGGCCGCCTAGCAGCCTAGGGCTACCTAAGGAAACCTTAAAGTAAGCTCGTAGGCTAAGGTTACTATAAAAAAGGCGCCTAAGGCCCTAGCTAAGGTCCTAGCTAAGGCTCCGGCGAAAGCCCTAGCTAAAACCCTAGCTAAGGCCCTAGCTAAAAAGAAAGTAAAAGAGGACTTTTAACTTATCCTAAAGCTTAAGAAAGAATCGCTAACGCTAACTATTAACCCTATTATACTTTATAACGAGCTTAATAAGGCTATAGGGGAACTAGCTATATTAGCTCTATTAACCTCGAATAAAGGTAATATAGTTATAATAATAAAGGCCCTATATATAGTAAAAAAGCTTCTAGAGTAGCGGGAGAAGTAGTCCCTATACCTTAAGGAGCTACCTATTATATCGGCCGACCTTCCTACTAGCTAGACTAAGCTAGTAGCCCGGAGCGTCCCTAACCTCTTAGAAACCCCTATCCTCGATATCTTTACCGTAGAAGCTAAAACCTTTAGCGGGATCGATATCCTAGGGCAGCCTAGGTAGCTAGGCACCCTAGGCCTAACGTAGAAGGTAGGATCGGTCGTCTTTATAGTCCCTTTAGACGCTACAGGGGCTAAATACCGAAAAAAGGCCTTTATATAGTAGGGCTATAGATTCGAGTTAAGGTATATAAGGAATATACTATATATACGTAGTGCTATAAGTACCTTTCTTTTAGCTATAACCCCTAGACTTACCGGTAGCCTATTAAGTATGCTTTTTACCTAGAAAAGCACTTAACTAAGGACTATAACTACCTTAGCTATAAGGCTAGCTAAGACTGCTCTTACTTTTAGGTCCAATACTATAACTATAAGGGAGAGCACCTTATAACTAATAAAGTATAATATAGAGTTTATAAGGGAATAACTAATACTTAATAGCCTTAGCCCCCTTATACCTTTAAGGCCCTTAAAGCCTTATAAGCCCCTTAGGCCTAACTATAACCCTATTAGTATTATATAGTATAATACTAATAGGTAGGAAATAGCTAACCTATTAATCCTAAAGTAGGCCTTAGAAATAAGAGTAGACCTTATCTTATTATAAGAGCCTTACCTTTATAAGATCGATAATAGCTATATCCCTATATAGTATCTAGCCTATAATATTATAACCCTTATCCCTTTTACTAACTTTCTTAAGCTCGCTAAAAGGCCTAGGGTTATAGCTTATAAGAGGAAGGAAGCTTAGATAGAAGCTAGCCCTAGCTTCGACCTCTTTTACGATCTTAATATATAGGCTATAAGGGTAAAAGGCGCCGAGCTATTTACCCTTATTAACCTATATAACGAAAATAAAGTTAAAGGGGCCTTAGCTAGCTAAGGCCGGTAAGGGCCCCTTACGATAGAAAGGCTACTATTAATAGCCTAGCTCTTATAATAGCCCTTCTTACTAGTAAGGGACTTTAACCTATACTACCCTTATTAAAACCCTTTTATAGAACCCTCTAAGGCCTATAAGGCAGAAGTCCTTATTAGCTAGCTCGACCGCTATAAAGCTTCCTTACTAACGGATCTTAAGGTAGCTATAAAAGGCACCTATTAAAGGAAAGGCTTAAAAGGGGCCTTAGTTATAAACCTTACTTTTTATAGCCCTTTTAAATAGCTAACCTAAGCTAACTTCTACTTTTTAAAGGCTATAGGCTTAGATTATAGGCTTATAGCCTTTAAGGCTAGCTTAAGGGGCCCTAATAAGCTACTACTAGCTAGGCCTACTACTTATAATTATAGGAAAGTAAACTAAAAGGTATTCTTAGAATACTTAGCTAAGAAGGAATAAGACCTCCTTATAGCTATAGAGAGGGCTATAAAAAGAGATAACTTAGAAGGGATAGCTTCCCTTTTAATAAGAACCCTTATAAAGGCCTCGAATATAGCGATACCGAAAAAGAGGCCTTATAAGGGATCTAAGCCTTAGTAGACCGATAAGTTAATATACCTTCGGAAAGTATTAAGCTAAGCCTAACGAGCTTATAGGCTAGCCTAAGATAAGGAGAGCTAGAAGAGCTTTATAGAGGCCCGAAATAGCTTTAAGTATACTATTAAGGCTATTAAAAAGTAATACTAAGAGAGCTTCTTAATAAAAGTAGTAGGAAAGGATGTCTTTATAGCCTTTTCCTATACTAAGGCTAGAGCTAACCCTACCCTTCTTAGTATCTTATATATAAAAGAAGGGATAGAGGTAAAAGCTAATACCTTTATAGAAAAATATAAGGCCTTCTTAATAACCCTTTTTCCGACCCTAGACCCTAGCTATAACCCTCCCCTTAGCCCCCCTTAGAGCCTAGAAAAGGAAGAGCCCCTAAGCTATATAGGTAGTAAGGGCACGGTTAAGTAAGACTAGCTAGAGCTAAAGGACCTTAAGATTAAGAGGGCTAGTTTTAGCTCTTTTAATAAGAAAGCCCTTAGCCCGGACTCCCTTAGCTTCCTCCTTATTTAATACGCATATAAGGCTATCCCTATAGTCTTTAATAGGGCCTATAAAGCCCTATTTAACTAAGGATACTACCTTAAGGTATAGAAGAAAGCTATAAGAATTATACTCTTAAAGTAAAATAAGTAAGACTATACTATCCCTAAGGCCTATAAGGTTATAAGTTTACTTAACTACTTAGGAAAAGTCCTTAAAAAGCTATACGCTACCTAGCTAAGCTATCTAGCTAATATAGCCGGGCTTTTAAACCCTATATAGCTAAGGGGACGAAAGTAGCGGTTAGCTATAAACACAGCCCTCCTCTTCCTATATTATATCTAAAAGAAGTAAGAGTCTAATAAGAAGGCTATTACTAGTACCCTCTTATTAGATATAAAGGGCGCCTTTAATTTTATATTAAAGGAATAGCTTATAAGGGTCTTAAAGGAATTAAACCTCCCTAAGGCCCTTATAAGCTAGGTAGATAACTTCCTTACTAAAAGGAAGATCTAACTAGCCTTCGAGGGGTAAGTCTAGCCCCTTATAAACCTAGTAATAAGAGTGCCCTAAGGGTCCCTTATTAGCCCTATTTTATTCCTCTTATATATAAGGGGGATACTAGCGGCTAAGGGATACTAGCTATCTTATATAGATAACTTTAGTATCTCTATAACGTCGACCTCGGCTAAGAAGAACGTTCGGTAGCTAGAAGTAATAGCTGCTAACTTATTTAAATAAGCTAAAGACTAAGGGGTTTACTTTAACCCCTTAAAGATAGAACTTATCTACTTTAGTAGGTAACAATAGCTTATTTTAAAGGGTATAATAGTAGGAGGCTTATTTTTTAAGGTAAAGCCCTTAGTACGCTAGCTAGGGGTCTTCTTTAATTCTAGGCTCTTATTTAAATAATATATTAAGAAGAAGGTAGCATCTATATAAGCTGCCTTTAAAGGACTATCCCGCTTAACCTTTATATAAAAAGGCTTATTATTTAGAGCCTTTAGATAGCTCTACTAGGCCTATATAACCTCTATAGTAGACTATAGGGCCTAACTTTAGTATAGGGGGCCTAAGACCCCTAAGAACCTTATAAAGCCTTTTTAAAGGCTATAAACCTAGGATCTTTTAAAGGTCTTAGGGGCCTTTAAAGGATCTCCTACTAAGGCCTTAGAAGCTAAAGCGGCCTTACTACTACTAAAGGTATAATTTAAAAGGGTTTGCCTCTCTTACGCCCCCTAGACCTTATACTTCTTACCTAGTTACCCTATAAGGTAGGCTTATGACCTAGCTATATAGGATAACCTCGCTAACTTAGGCTCTAACCTAGGGGCCTTAAGCTATATTAAGCTATATATATAGCTCTCCCGCCTCCTTAAAGGCCTAGTAGCCCTTATAGGACCTAACTATAACTTAGAAAGAAGGAAAGCTAGCTAGGAGCCCTTATAAGCCCTAGAGCTTAAGGCGTCTATTATAATAATAAAGGCCCTTAAGCCCTTAGCTAAAAAGTAATACTAACGCCTCTTAGCTAGCCTAGCTAGCCTAAAAGACTTTAGGTTATAGCCCCTAGCCTTTTATACTAATAGCTTTAAGGGGTGCCCTAAGGGGTCCTTTATAGAGACTAACGCTTACTCCTCTTACGAAATAGGCCTAGAAAATAGGCCTATTAAAGTATACTACGAAAACCTAGGGCCCTTAATCGAAGTAGCTAATATAGAGCTATTTATAATACTAAGGGTCCTAAAAGACCTAGCTAAGAGGCCTTAGCCCCTAAAGCTTAGCCCTCTTAACCCCCTTATAAATACCTATATCTTTATAAATAGCTAAGCTACTATAAAGAAGGTTATAGGTTTCTTAGACCTAGCTATATATATTAAAAGGCTCCTACCTAGCTTAAAAGCCTTTTATAATATATAGCTATACTAGTGCCCTAGCTACCTAGGGACCTTTAGTAATAAGCTAGCCGACTAACTAGCTAAAAGAGGCTTAGGGGCCCTTACTTAAGGGACCCCCTTAGTCTCTATTAGCTACCTATAAAGAAAGGTCTAGTAAGCTACTAAGGACTATTAAAAGGGACTCTAAGCTACTAAGGCGGCTAAAGGCCCTAGGGCTAAGGGCCTAGGTAAGCACTATATATCTATTTAAAAGACCCCCCGCCTAACCCTTAGCCTAGAAAAGGACCTTATAGGGAGGCCTAGGCCGACCCTCTTAGCCTTTTACTAGCTCCTTTTTAAGGCCGGCTTCTTATTTTCCTTCTTAAAAAGGACTAATAAAGTAGACTAAGATAACTACCGCTATAGCTAAAGAAAGTATATAGCTAGGCACCTTATCCTAAGGTGCCCGAACTATAGGAGGGAAAGATAGGTCCTTTAGTAGACCTCTAAGAGATAAAAAAGGGCCCTTAGCCTACTTATTCTCTATAGCTCTAAGAAAGGAAGGGAAGCCCTTTTAACCTTCTTAGCTAAAATAAAGATAGGGATAGCTAAGTAGCTCGAAAAGGAGTAACCTAGGGGCCCTTAGGCTTATAGGGGGGAAAATCACTATATAAGAGAAACTAAACTAACCTTTCCTTTATTATTGCCTTTATAGCTACCCTTTCCTTAATTAGTTATAAGCCCCTAGGCTTTATAGCTAGCTAAGACTACTAATAAGGGCCTAGGCTCCTACTAGCCTTACTATAGCTTTAGAGGCTATATATAAGTAATAATAATGAAAAATATAAGCTTTAAAGGAGGCTAGTTTAACTTATCTATAACTTTAGTATTATAGGTTACTTAAGTAGATAAGGTATAGCGGTAGCCCTTATAAGGGACTTTTACTAACCCTTCCTATAATATTACGTTTATTGCTTCCTTTATAACTATAATATCTATAGCTATATAAAGATCTATAACGACCGGTGTTATTCCTAAGGGATAAACCTATTAAGGGGTTTATATTAATAGATATAATAGGGCGTAGTCTAAGCAATAATAAGTATATTACGTTAGTAATAAGTTAAAGGTTATAGACTATAGACTATAACTAGGTAATTAAAATTAGAGATAGAATCGTAATAAAGATCTATATTAAAAGCTATTAAGCTATCTATCTAAAAGAGTATTCCGTTCCTTCCTTATATATCTCGAGAGCTTCCTTAGATCGCCGAGAGCACTTAGTAATCCCGTCGCCTAGGAGCGCTAGGGTGCTAGAGCGATCCTACGATCTAGCTATAGAGCGTTAGAGCGCTAAAGTAACCCGTCGCTCTAAACTTAATTAGCCCGTTAGTCCGTCTAATATTCCTTGCTCCCTACGTTATATATCCTCGTAATATATACTAGTCCCCGCGGTTCGCTAGACTATAGTCGTAATAGGATGCCTCCCCTCTTTTTAGTCTTACCCTTAAGACCTACTACCTTAGCCGCTATATATAAATATACCCTTATCGCGTTATACGTAAGTATATCGTTCTTTATTCTTTTATCCTTTTAGGATATACTACTAATAGTATATCTAGTTATATTTAAAAATCCCGTTCTTATAATTCCGATAAATCGCGTTAACGATCGGAGCTAGTATCCTAGACTAAGATCTATAGTATTAAAATTATACCTTGCTCCTATTATTTTCGGTTAGGCCTAACTTATAAAGTCGGCGAGCGTTCTAATCGGTGTTTTAAATATGCCTCTATAGGCCGTTCTTATAATAGGTATAATATAGCGTCCGCCCGTTCGTTTTATTCCTTTCCTTCCCTATCGTTCTTTTTCGCTAATATTCCTTCTTTTTCTAGTTTATCGTATCCTAAATTAATAGTAAAAGATTAATTTAGATAAACGGAAAGTAAAAGAAGCGTTAGAGGAAGCGATAGCTCGCTTAGCTTAAATTAGGAAATAAAAGCGTTTCCTAAAAGACCGAGGTAGTAAGTTATTTTAGCGGGGAATATAAGCTATTAATAAAGAAGATAGTATAACGCGTTCTTCTTAAGATAAATCGGTTTATTTATTAAATAAGGAAACTATTACTATTAGCGAGGTTTAATCGTTTAGTGCCTAAGATATATTAGACTAGGATGCTATTCTTAGTAACCTTATATTTCCGAGTAAGGGTTCGCTTAGTAGAACTATTAGAGTAGAGAACTATAGTAGGTTAAGTACTTAAGTAGTTCCTAGGTATTTTCCTCTAGTCTATATCCCTTCTACTTAATAAGGTATTCTTATTACTAACCTTATTTTCTTATATCTAGTATTTATTCTACTTTATATTCTTAATTATTATTAACTTCGATTTTTTCCTATAGTTTAGCGTTTCGTAGTACTAGTTTTAATAGTAAGATATAAAATATTAGGTATATCTATATTATCGTTAGTAGCGAAAGTTCGTAGTTAACTTTTAAAATAGTTTTCTTAACCTTAAACGGTCTAAGTTTCTTAAAATCTAATTTATTACTTAGTCGTTTTATTTTAATATTTCGTTGTATAAGGTAGACTATATCTCCCTCTTAAAAGATTAGTCCTTATAATCTTTTCCGATTATAGTAAGTAGATATTTATTCTTTAACGAATTAAAGTTCTTATTATATTTCTTTATATAATTTTTATAGCTAATCTACTTATAGTATCGCTTATTCCGCTTATAGTCCTTATCGAGTAACCTTAAATACTTCTAGGTTATATCCGTAATTAGCGTATACTAATAAGAGCTTAGTTATTTCTATAACTAAGCTATTATAAGTTAGTTACGCTATTAATAGCTATTTAACCTAATCGTTTTATTCGTAGCTAATATAGTATCTTAAATATTATTTAAGCGTTTAATTAAGTTATTCTATTTATCTATCTATTTATAGGTAATAAGCTATACTAAGCTTATATTTCGTCCTTAATTATACTATAAGAGCTTACTAAAACTTAGCTATAAATATACTTCCTCTATTAAAGATAATCTCGTTTAGTAGTCTATAATTACTAATAATTATTCGTAGGAATATATATACTAGCTCTTTTATATTACTTGCTTCTTTATATAGTAAAAAATACCTATACTTTATTAGTTTATCGGTAATAATAAATATACTATCGTACTTAATATTAGTTATAAGTTCTTTCGACGGTAGTAGCTTTATAATATAGTCGAAAGCTATCGAATCCTATAGTTTCTCTAGTACTAGTAGCGGTTATAATTCTTTATATAGTTTATATCGTTTAGCTTTACTTTATATATAAAGTTTATATTCTTTAATAACTTATTATACTACTTCCTTAAGCTATAGAAAGTTATATTATCGCTTAATCTATTTTATTATTCTTTAGATTCCTTAGTATCTATATATTAGATATTTATATATATTTTATATAACTTTATCTCGTAATTCTAGTAGTATCTAGATTTTATTTTTATATATTAGAACTTTTAAATATTCTATATTATATTTATTTAGTACTTTATATTCTTTTATCTATTTTAGGATCTTCTAGTATATTAAGTCGTTAGGTTATACTTTAAATATTATATTTAGCTATCGTTGCTAGTAGTTCCCGTTTTTATTAATTTCTAGGAGCTATCCTTTCGCTATAGGTGCTCCTATATTATAGTTACTTCGTCAACTAAGGGCATTAGCTCGACCGTTTTCTATTCTTTTTCTATAGATTATTTTATAGTCGAATTTTAATAAGTATTTAGCCTATTAGATCTATCGTCCGTTTAACTATTATATTATTATAAAGTATAAGATATTCTTATAATCTATATAGACCTTAACTTTATATTTACTTCTAAGAAGGTAGTATCGAAATTCTTTAAAAGCTTAAATAATTACGAGGAATTCTTTATCGTAGATAAGGAAATTAAGTTCTATACTATATAGTTTCTTCGAATAGAATATAATCGGTCGTAGTTTTCCTTTATTATCTTTTTTATTTAATTTATACTCTTAGAGTAAAGTCTAATATATTAGTTTTAAGCTCGATTTATTATTTTAGATTAAAGGTAGTTAAGACTAGTTCTTATATAATTATAGTCTTAATATATTCGAAAGCTTTATTAGCTTTATCGTCTTATATAAATTCTTTTTCCTTCTTTATTAAGTCGTATAGTAGTACTACGATCTTTCCGAAATCTTTAATAAATTATTAGTAGTAATTTATAAATCCTAGGAAACTTTATATATCCTTAACGTTCTTTAGCGTTAGCTATTCTTTAACTAAGTTAATCTTATCTTATTATATTTATATCTCTCTTAGTAAGATCGTATATCTAAGGAAGTTTACTTCTTATATATAGAACTTACTTTTCTCTAGTTTAACTAGTAACTTCGTATTCTAAAGTACGCGGAGTACCTTATAGACGTATTCCTTATATTCTACTAAGGTATCTAAGAAGATTAGGATATTATCTAGGTATACTACTATAAAAATATCTAAGTATTCGCGTAGGATATTATTAATTATCCGTTAAAAGGTAGCTAGTATATTTATAAGTCTAAATAGTATTACTAGATATTCGAATAGTCCGAATTTTATTTTAAAGGCTATTATCTATTTATATCCTTTCTTTATATATATTAAGTTATAGGCGCCTTTAAGATTAAGGGCTATAAACTATTTTTTACTATATAATCGATCTTATAGTTCCGATATAAGCGGTAATAGTATTCGGTCCTTTATTATAATATCGTTTAAGCGTCTATAGTTAATAACTAGTTATAGCTTACTGTTTTTCTTTAAAATAAATATAACTAGGTAGCTTACTTTAGATATTAACGTTTATATATATCCTTTTTATAAATTCTCGTTAAGGTAGTCGCGTAGCGTTTATAGTTGCTTTTCGTTTAAGCTATAGATCTTATAGAACGTTAGCGTTATTCTATCCTTAAGATAAATTTTATAGTCCTATTAGCTATATTTAGGTAACCCTATCTTAAGTTCTTCCTTAAAGAGTTTATTATATTTCCGGTATTCTTAGGGGATATTCTTTATTTTATTTTATAGGCTTTATTCTTTTTTTAAGAGCTAGTATCTCTTAACTTAAGCTCTTTATTAATTTATTTAAGGTCTTTCCTTAGAGTAGTAATAACCTTTTAGATCTTCTTATTATATCCTTTATTTTATTTATATTAGATACTAAGTTATATAGCCGTATTAGTTAGTACGTAGGTCTTATTAGTCGATTTTATTATACCCGCTAGTTTAGTTACTATTTTCGTTTATATTGCTAAAGCCCGTAATAATTTACTTAAACGGTTATCCCTTTTATCTTATTTAATAGCTAAATTATCGTAAAATTTTACTTTCTTTTAAATCTATTAGTCCTAAAAACTTATATCTTCGTTCTAATATAGCTAGCTAGTTTTCTAGTTAATTAGTAGGTTGCTCTCCTATAGCTATAAAAGCCTTAATATAAGGTCGTATTCTTTAATATCTATAATATCGAAGTTAACTCGTTCGTCGTAGCCCTAGATATTAATATTAAGGTAATTAATCTCTATATTAATAATTCCGTTATTATAGTTAAAGGCCTCTCCTTCGATATTCGTAAGTTTATATAGATCTATCTTATATCTCTATATAAGTCGGTAACGATTAACGACTTTAAGTAAAACGTAATTACCTATCGCGCTATAGTCTAAAAGTATATATATATAATATCCCGCGATTTAGATATCTAATACTATTTAGTCGCTATAGCTTACCGTTGCTATATATAGGGTCCTTAGATCTTATTATATTATACTAGTCTATAGCCCTTTTATAGATAGCGTACCTTATTTTTTACTTAGTCCTTATTTATTTTATTTAGGTATTCTTCTTTAATTTATTATTAATATTATTTCTTTATATTTTCGTTATATAGTATCGTATTAGGGCTTAAGAGACTAATTTCTTATAGCTAATTAAAGATTTCTTATTTTTTAACGCTATATCGTTTATATTATATAGCTTCGTAGTTAATTATATACTATGCTTTATAATTCTATTTATTTTTATACTAAAGGTCGAGTTTTCGTTTAGCGTCTTTCTATTTTCTATATAGTATTTCTATATCGATTCTTCCTTAGTCGAATATAGCTTATAGCCTTTATACGTATTACTAATAATCTTTTAGTGCACCGTTATATTATTTATACTATACTTATGCTTTTTTGTATTTATAAACTCTATAGTTTAGGTATATTTATTCGTTATAATCTTCTTCGTTATATTTAACTTATTATATAAGTCTTTAAAAGATTAAGGGTTTAAATACCTTAGAGCGAGTAGCGTTATACTATTCCTCTATTTTAGCGTATTTATAGATTTTATATATCTCTAAAAGATATCTTATTAATAAACTATAATTATCGCGGCATTTAAGTAGCGTGCTATAATCGGGTTCTAATAATATAACTTAGTCGTTTAGGTAGCGTTAATCGATTTTCTAGTAGTTTAGTTCTATACTTAGGTAGGGTTTTAAAAGTACTTATCCTTCGAACCTAACTAAAAAGGCGTCGTATTATACCTTTATCTAGAAGTATATTATATAATCTAGGTAGATATATAATATCTATAAAATATACTTATAGTGCTTATAAGTAAGTAGTATTTATAGATCGTCTTTAAATTCTCCTTATAGTTACTATTCTCGTTATAAAGCTATAAAGGTATTAACTATAGCGATAGCTATAGAGTAGTCTCCTCTACGTAGTACTAGTTAATATCGAATTAATATAGCTTATTAGTTTTCTATAAGAATTTAAGGTATTTATTAGGTTTTAATTTTAAGTATTTCTTTAAATTCTTCGAAGTATAGAGCGTATTCTTTAATCGTAGTATTTTCCCTTAGTAGCGAGGGTAGTAGTATAAGTTCGTTCTCGTCTTCTATTTCTCTAGGTATTTCTTATTTTTTAGAGCTTATATCGTCGATACTTCGTTAGTCTTCTTTAGGTTATTATCTAAGTTTCGTAAGTATAAGAGCTACGTCTATATTTTTTTTATTATATTATTTATAGACTGCCTATCGTTATTATTAATTTTTATTTTATATATCTTCTTAGAATCGTTTACCGTTCTTCTTAATCTAGTCTTAGGAGACTCCTTTAAGATAAAGGTATTTTAGTTCTATAAATTTAACTTATTTCTATATTTTAGGGTCCCTTTATTATATTATTATAAGGGTTTTCTTTAGTTACTTTAAGAACTATCTAGTACTATTTTTATCGCTTAAGTATACTATATATTTATTATTATAGTATATAATCTAACTAAGGAGTTTATACTTTAGTTCTTATCTATTAGTAGCGTTTAGGTATTTCTTACCTTTTAAGGCTAGTACCTAGTAGGTTTTCTTCTTCTTATAGGGTTATTTATATTCTTTAAAGTAATATCTAAGTTTCTTATAGTTAAAATACTTTCCTTTATTTTTCTATATTATATCTAGATCTATCCTACCTAGGTTAGTTATATAGGCGTAGGTAATAGGAGTTTCGCGCTTCTTTTTATAGTTAGCGCGTTAGTTAAAGTTATTCCTATAAGAAGGGTTTTAGTTTCCTCTTCTTTATTTCTTTTCTTAGCGTCGCGCGTACTATCTATCGTCGATTTATACTACTATAGTAATATAGTTTAAGAGGTTATTAAGTCGATTTTCCTTATAGAGCTCGTCCTTAACTTCTTCTTTAAGCCCGTTTTAGAATTATAATATAAGAGGTTCGTTGTCTTAATTAAGCTTTAAGGTAACTTAACGGAACTTTATAGTATAATTTAATATTAAGATCCTTTATTAGAGTTCTTAAAGTTTTTATTCGGCTTCTTATTCCTTATTAGTTATTCTAAATACCTTTATAATAGCTTCTTTAAATCCTTAGAAACTAGTAAAGACTTTATCTATCTCGTTATCTTATCGCGCTAGTTAGTTATCGAGAAAGTCCCTTATAATAGGTCTAAACTAAGCGAGTACTATTTTAGATAAATAATTTCCTATATAGAGTACCTTTTCGACTAGGTCTAAGAGTTTAGTAGGGTAAAACCGGTAGTAGGCTTTAAGTTAGGTAAGAAAGTCTTAAAGCGTGCTATAAGTACTATCGAATAGTCCTAGCTATTTTAGTTTAACTACTTCTTTAAGGTCCCTAACTTATCCGTTACCTCCTCTATTCTTAAGTAACTATACCTTATATCGAAGGGTAATAATCTCGCGTATTATATCCTAAGGCAATATAGTAGCTCTAAAGTTAGTTAATCTAGCTTACTATATAGGTATATTAATAGTTACGATATTACTTAAAGTAACGTAGTATTATACTAAATAAGAGCTTTTAACGTATAACGACCGGTGTTATTTTTAAGGGATAAACCTATTAAGGGGTTTATATTAGTAGATATAATAGGGCGTGGTCTAAGTAATAATAAGTATATTACGTTAGTAATAAGTTAGAGGTTATAGACTATAGACTATAACTAAGTAATTAAAATTAGAGATAGAATCGTAATAAAGATCTATATTAAAAGCTATCGAGCTATCTATTTAAAGGAGTGTTCCGTTCCTTCCTTATATATCTTAAGAGCTTCCCTAGATCGCCGAGAGCACTTAGTGATCCTATTGCCTAGGAGCGCTAGGGCGCTAGAGCGATCCTACGATCTAGCCGTAGAGCGTTAGAGCGCTAAAGTAACCCGTCGCTTTAAACTTAATTAGCCTATTGGTCCGTCTAATATTCCTTGCTCCCTATATTACGTGTCCTCGTAATATATACTGGTCCCCGCGGTTCGCTAGACCGTGGTCGTAATAAGATCTAAAAGGCATAGCTTAAGGGGCTACTAAAGTAGCTTTTAGTACTAGACCGGTTTTATATATATATATAGATAGACTTTATAATAGACCTCCCGCTTATAGAGGGCGGTAACCGCTATATATAGGTAATTAAGGACCGACTTAGTAAGTTAATAGTACTAAAGCTAATACTATTTATAAATATAAAAGCTTATATAAAGCGCTTCCTTTATTACTAGGCCCGCTTATATAGCTAACTAGCTTTTATTATAAGTAATAAAGGGTTAAACTAAACTAGCCGCTTTTAATAGTACTTATACTAGCTAATTTAAATTATATAGCTACTTAGTATAGATTACTACTTATAGACCGATAGGGGACTTAAGAGGGTTAACTAAGAAGTATAGGTATACTTATAGGTAGTTATAGCCTATAACTAAGTAGACTAAGACCGCTAGCTCCCTACTACCTAGCTCGCGCTAAATAGTAAACTATAAACCTTTATTAAGATAGCCCCCTTCTTTATAATATATAGCTTTAAGCCGCCCTCCCTAATCTTATTTACTATAGATATAGTAGCGGAGTAGTATAGTAATATATTATTAAAGAGCCGCGCTTCTACGTTTATATAAAAGCTATAAGAAACTATAGAATACTATTAATCCGCGATAGCCGCTATAGTATAAGATTAAGAGCGATACGCTAATAAGACTAGGGCGTTAGCAGATAGGTTTATAGTAAGAGATAAAGTATAGCTTAACCTCTATAACTATAAGTTAGTATGACTAAAGAAAAAGTTAGACTAGCTATATATAAAGTTTATAGTATAGAGGGTCGTTAGCCTATAAGTAGTTAAGCTTAATAGTTTCTTAATAGGGGTCTATAATAAGGTTAATATTAACCTCCTTTACTAAGCCTCTTTTAACCCGCTACCTAGATAAGAAGTAATAGACGCTTAACCGCTTATATTTAAGGTAAAGGGGGATAATAAATTCGAGGTTAAAGAGATATAGGCTATACGCTAAAAGAAAGTAAGCTAAGGGAAACGCCGGGAGGTTCTTATTAAGTAGCGCGGGTACCTTAACCCTATATAAGAACCTATATATAAGTTTATAGGAGCTATAGCCCTTAATAAGTTTAAGGCCCTATATAGATTAGTAAATAAGAATAATAGACTAATAGACTACTAGTAGCGGCCTAGGCTAGGACTATAAAGTAAGTAAAGTAAAAGGGGTAGTTATAGTAATATAAGTAATATAAGCGTAATAGTATAGGTAGAGATAAAAATAGCGTTTATTATAGGGAGGAGCCCTTAAACTACTTAGGCTTATTCTTTATTATTATTATTATTATTATATTTATTATTATCGTCCTTATTAGCCTCTTCCTTTTTATTAGCGGCGGCGGCGGTCTTTAAGGCGCTAAGGCGGCCCTTTAAGCCTATAAGCTAGTCGGCGGCGGCGGCGGCTTTAAGGGTAAAGGGGCGGCGGCTAGCGGCGGCGGTAAGAGTAGCGGCGGTAGTAGAGGCAAGCACGGCTAAGGGGACCGCTAATAGGGCGATAGAGGTAGTATCCCTAGTACTAGGTATATTAAAGGCGGAAATAAGGGAGCGAAGGAGTAAGGACTTACTTAGGTATAAGGCCCTATCGCTTAAGGGCGCGGAGGTTATAGTAGGCGGCGGCGGCGGCGGTAACGCGCTTCTTAGTAGCCCCCCGCGCCTACCTATATAAGCTAGCCTTCTAAGCTAACGCCGTAGTAAGTAGGACGGGAGGCGCCGCTTTATAGGCACGGCCGGCGCGCGCGTACTAGTAGTAGCTACTACCGCGGTAGCGCCTAGCTTAGTCGGAGTAGTTAAGCTCCTATAACGTATAATATATATAGGGGGCTAAGTAGGCGGCGCCGGCCTATACTTAGCGCTTATACTATAGGAGGTTAGCGGATAATATCTATTATACTTACTTAACTACGGACTTATAAAGGTAGCGGAGATAGAGGTAGGGGCTAAGGGGCCGGGTATTATAAGTAGTAGCGGAGATAGCGTCGTTACCTTAAGGGGCGATATAAGAGCGAATAGCGTAGTAAAGGCGGCGGTAGCGGCGGTAGGAGCGGTAGTAGCGGCGCGGGTAAGAGCGGCGGTAGTGGTAGAGTTATTATCGGCCGCGGCTAGTATAGCGTTAACGAATAACTCTATATACTCTAAGAAGGAGGAGGTAGGATATAAAGAGGTAGATATATCTATTATAAAAGTTAGTATAACGGAATATAGCCTCCTACTTTATAAAGCGCGGAACTTATTAGTTAAAGTTATTATTATTATTAAGGCTATTATTACTACTACTACTATTACTATAAGTATATATTAATAGAGCGGCCTATATAGCTAGGAACGGACTAACGCTTTAGGTAGAGCGGAACTTACTTATTAAAACTACTACTATAGTTAAAGTATAAGAATATACCCTTATATTCCTATTTTACTATTATAAAGAAATAATAGGCATAGGGAGGCTTTATAAAATAAGCTAGTAAAAAGAGGCTCTATAATACGGTCTAAGGGAATAACCCTTAAAGACAAAGACCTTTACTAGACTACTATAACGCTTTCGTAAAAAGAAATCCTTATTTACTAAAGGGAAATAGGGGCTCTATTATATCTAGCTATAATAAGCAGGCTAGACATTTTATATGCTATTATTTCCTACGCTAGATTTGCTTCTAAACTAGATAATACGCATTTTAAAGCGTTAAATACTATCTAGAAATATTTAAATAAATATCCTAACCTAGGGATAATTTATTATTGCAATATCCCTTATACTTATAATTTTATAAAGGTTATTCCGACGCTAGCTAGGCGTCTAACCTTATAGATAGAAAATCCGTTTCTAGATACTATTTCTATATTTATAAAAATATTATAAGTTAGGCCTGCTAGAAGCAAAAATCTATAGCCCTATTAACCTACAGAAGCTGAATTTATTGCCTAGGAGGCTAATAAAGAAGCTTTATATCTAAATCGGCTATTTTATACGATAAATAATAGCTTGTCTATTAGAATTCCTAATACTATACCTCCTATCTTAACGGATAACGAGGCAGCTATTAAATTAGCTGAAAATCCGGAATTTCATAAAAAGACAAAGTATATAGACATTGCCTACTTCTATACCCGAGAAAATATTAGGGAAAAGAAGATTCGGATTTTCTATATTAAATCCGAAGATAATATTGCCGATATATTTACTAAGGAACTAAAGAGAAAAATTCTTTAAGTTCCGAGAGCTTCTTTCCCTTAGGGAATTAAAAGAGCCTTAAAAAGAAAAGCTTATATCCCCTTAATAGAGGTTTTTTAGCTGTCTTTTACTTTCTTAGCTTTTCCTCTATATATAACTAATAGGTTTTTTCCTTTAAAAAGGTTTCCTATTAGTAAAAAACAACTTATAAAAATAGGGTTTTTCCTTATTAAAAGGTTTCCTATAATAATAACTCTATAAGGCTTTTTCCTTATAAAGGTTTGCCTAAAAAGAGGAGAAATAATTATAACTATAACTAGGATTTTTCCTACTAAGGTTTTCCTAGAAAGGGTTTTAAAACTTTCCTTATATTCCTATTATACACCTTATTCTTAATAAGGATAATTCTACTATAAAAAATAACTAAAAGAGCACTATTTACCTAGTACTCTTTAAGGGAGGCTATAAGAATATACCCTTATATTCCTATTTTACTATTATAAAGAAATAATAGGCATAGGGAGGCTTTATAGAATAAGCTAGTAAAAAGAGGCTCTATAATACGGTCTAAGGGAATAACCCTTAAAAGATAAAGACCTCTACTAGACAACTATACCTTCCTCTAGGAAAGGCGGGTCAGGATAAGCCTATCCTTACAAACAAAAATATGCATAAAATGCATAAGTTAATTACGAGCAGAACGGATACCCTATTGCCTATTTTGGCCTAGCGGTTCCGAAGATATCCGCGATACGAGAATAGGTGGGGCATAGAACATTCTAGTTAAATCCACTACTTATGCTAGAACCCATAGTCTTACGTTAACCATCACGCCACAATCAGACCACCTACTAGGTTAGGAAGATATACTATAGATAGAGCTTTTCAAGCACTATAGAATGGGCTAGAAAGCTAACTAATTGGTCTACTAGTAGGCGAGCAATGGTCTATAAAAGACGAAGGATTTCCCTGGGAGTAGTAGATAGAATAAGCAAGTTCGCAAGCATCTCTTACAACGCTATTCTTTCAATATATTATTCAGCCCCTTATATGCTCGTTATAAATTCCGGACGAAATCCTACCCTATACTCCTTCGACCGATCCTTCCGCTTACGTTATCGATTACCCGATTCTGCGCTTATTGCTTATACCTTCTTATATAAAGAAAGGAGAAAAAGAAAGGAAAGGGGAAAAAGGGGATACCGCTTTATATACCCCTTAGTAGAGGATACTACCTAAGGTAGAGGGGATAGGTAACCTAAGGCTTATATAGGTCTAGACTAGCCGCCGGCTACCTAGGGGCGTATATAATAGGTTATGCTATTATTTAAACGGCTAGCTAGCCGATAAGTATAAAGCTAGGTCCCGACCGCTTAAGCTAATAGGCGCGGGGATAATAAGGCTAGTAAGGCCGGCCCTATAAACGGGAAAGGGTAAGGAAGAGCCCGCGGTATAGGCCTAATTATATAGGAGCCGTTAATAAGGCAGCGCTACGCCGTACTTAAGGGAGGGCATTATATAAGAGTCTTTAACTATTATAGGTAATAGGCTTAGGCTATAGCTTAAGCTATATAGTTATATATAAAGGGCCGGATCCTATATATATAAGGGCGGGCTAGCTATATATAAAAGAGCTTTATATAGCTTATTAATATTATCTTATAAGTAGCACTTATATATACGCCTCTACCTACTCCGTAATAAGTAAGGCGCTTATAAATATCTTAGCTACTATAGTCGTTCTTTAATTAAATAGTTAGGCGGTGCTTTAATTACTAGTTAGGTTTTAGTATACTTTTTATAATAGTTATAGAGATTTATTTTTACTACCTTTTCCTCCCTAGCTCCTTTTTACCTCCTCCTTTTCTTATTAAATTAGCGTTTTTAAGGCTCTTATATAAAGGTCCCTTTTTACTTTACTAGGTTATAGTAGCTAAATCTTAATTATATATCTTAGGCCTTTCTTAGGTATCTATAGTTACTCTTCTTCCTCTTCCTAGCTTTAATCCTTTTAAGGTTTATTAAGGAGTTATTATAACTATAGTATTATTTAATCTAAAGCTTCTTTACTTAATAAAAGTAGTAAATTATCTACTTTATTTATTATTTCTTCCTTCCTCCTTTTATTAAGAGTAATCTTATCTTAAAGTAACTAATCGTCCTTAATAGAGTACTATTAACCTTCCTTATCCTTTTTAAACTTCTTTAAATACTTTCCTAGGATTATCTTATTAAGTATGATTCTATCTAAAGTCCTAATCCTATACGCCCTAAACTACTCTAAGCGCGATACTACTTAAAAGGGACCGTTCTACCTTATCTAATACTTAGCTTACCTCCTTAGATTATTTAATCGTCTTATATCGAATAGTAAGATAAGGTCTTTAGGTTATAGGCTTTCTTTCTTTATTATATACTTATTAGCTTTATCTATCCTTTCTATTAATCGATTCCGATATCTTATTACTCTTTTCTTAGCGTATTCTATATCTTTCTCTTTCCTTTTTAAAATTTATACTTATACTTTAAATAATTCTTCTTTTATCTTTACTTTATCTTAGTTAATTAGTCGCTAAGTTAGGTATTCTACCTTAAGAGGTAGTACTAGTTCTTATCTATATAGTAGGTAGAAAGCTAATATTCTATAAGACTCTCTAACTATTATTTAGTCTATAAGGATTACTTAGTTAAGGTATTTAATCTACTTACCCTTTTTCTCTGCTATTTTTATAAGTACTATTATTAACCTTTAGTACCCTTATTTTACTTTTATATTTACCTTTAAATTATATACTAAAGTTTAAATAACTTTAATGCCTATATCCTTTAAGATATACTTAAAGTCTTTTTTTATTTCGGGCCCTCTATTAATTATAGTATATAGTATTACGCTATACCTATAATTAATAAAGAGTATAAATTTAGTTATAGCTCCTATAGTAATTTCTTTAACTAAGGTTACTTTTACTTATTTAGTAAGGTCGTCTTATACTTTTATAAGGTATAAATACCTATAATTAAATAGTATATATTAGCTATTAAAGTAAATCTTACTTATAAGGTAGCTAGGCGCGGTCGCGGTTATAACTTCTTAGGGTCTCTTAGTTATAAAGTATTACTATTCTTTATAAGAAGAGATTACGCTATAAATATCGTTTTAAAGGCTAGCCTACTAATACTTATTCTTTATAAACGTATATATAACTTATTATCCTTTATATCTTATTTATATATAGTACTTTACGATAATCTTTTTTTATTCTTTTAGGTTATCTATAACTAGTATAGGTCCCTTTTCTTCCTTTTTAGGGAGTCGCTAAAGCTTTTAATCTTTAATATAGAAATTTAAACTTTTTAGACGTAGCTTTTAATAGTCTTATTTAAAAAGGCCCTCCGGCTATTTTAACGTTTAAAGGAAGTCTATAATCGTCCTTAATTCCTTTAAGTAGTCTCCTTATAGCTTAGTCCCTTATACTACGTTTAAGTAAAAGTCTATAAATTCTTTAATATCGCCTTTTACTTCCTTATTTAATATATTAAAAGGTCCTTTAGGCTTTCTTAAGAGTCTATTAGCTATACTATTCTTCTTACCTTCGATATATCGTACTATAACGTTAAAGAGGAAAATATAGCTTATTTAGTAAGTTACTATAGCTATAAGAACGTCTTTAAGGGCACCTTTTAGTTAATCGACTAAGACCTATATATTAGTTTCTAGGATAAAATATATACTATATAGGTATATTCTTAGTCTCCTAAGCGCACTTAATATAGCCCTATACTCCTTCTTTATTGTATTATATTTAGTTTTTACTAGTAACTACGTTTTACTTTCGAACCTTATAAGGCGCCTCTTTCTATCGACGATTTATATTAGGACTGCCCCCTAGCTAAGTAAACTAGCATTATATATTAGAATAATATCTCCTCTTCCTAGGCCGACGTCGAGGGATAATAAAGAGACTAGATTAATAATAGCTTCCTTAAAAACAGCTATCGCTTTTACTTATTTATCTCCTTATTCTTAATAGACTTCTTTCTTTATTAGGTCTATAAGGGGTTTTACTAAGATAGTAAACTATTTAATCTAAATTCGATAGTATCCTATAATACTAAGGAAAGATTTAATATACGTTATATTAAGGTATCTTATTTATTCCTTAATTTTAATAACTTTAGCTTCTATAAGGCACCTTTTATTTATTCTATAAATATAACTAATAACTTCGGTTACTTACTAGTAGAATTTAGATTTAGCCCTTATAATTATATAACTAAAGCGTTCGACGTTAACTAAGACTTTATCGAGGTTAATAAGGTATTTAAAGATAAATCTCCTTACTCTTAGCGCTACCTCTTTATTATTATATATTATATTAGGCCCCTTAATTATCGCGAAGCGTAGCTTAATTTTATAGTTCTTAGAGATATCCCTTAGTAGGAGGGACTAAGGAAGCTAAAAACACCTAGTATAAAAGAAGGAGCTAAAAAGAGGTATAGAAAGGAGGATAGGGGTATAAGGGAAAGTATAAAGTAGCGAGAGATAAGATAGATATACCGGAAACGGCTAGAAAGGAGGGGAAAAACCGGTAAAAAGCTCGGTAGTTAAAAGGATATTAGTAGCTTCTTTAAGTAGGATCTTCTTTATTAATTAATATACTAAACGGGTATAAAGAAGGGCGTTAAATAGAAGAAAGAAGGATAATTAAGGCAATATAATAATTACTCCCTTACCTTTATTACTGCTCCCTTAAGAATTAAATCTCTCTACCCTACCTATCCGACCCCTTACTTTTAATTTTACCTTCGTATATTTTTATATACTTCTCGCCTATCTCTTTACGAGAGTTATAAGCCCGGGAGGAATAGTATTCCTATACCTTCCGGCTACTATAAAAGGCACCTTCTTATATCCCTCGTAGCTCCCGTTTACCCCTCTTACTAGAAAAGCCGAATTTTAACCGACTTTTCTACCCCCCCCTCTTCTTCCGCAACGATAACGAAAATCGACTCCTTTACTATCCCTACGGTCTATAAGACGATTCTTATAGAGCCCTAAGATTAGGATAAGTAGGTAAAGGAGCTACGGGCTTATATAAATAGAACTATCTATAATTTAGTCTTCTTTAATAAGTAGGACCCTCTTAAGCCCCCTCTTTATCCTAGGGTAATAGACTTTATAGAGGGAGCTTCCCTCCTTTCTAAGCTAACCTCTATATAATAAAGAGCTTTTTTTGCTGCCTTAGGTAACTACGAGAGTTACTAAAAGGAATACCTCTATAAAACGAAGCTACTAATAGCTACTTATATAGCGATAATAGAATCCGTTAGTGCCGTAAAGCTAATCTCTCTTTAAGAGGAAGAGACTCCTAGGCAGTAGCTTTTAAAGCTCGAGACCTCGATAGCTCCCTTAAGAGGTTATATAACTAACCGTATTAAGAAGACCTATATAGCCTACCTAGGAGCCTTTTCTACTAGGAACCTACTAGCTTTTTCGTAGCTAGCTAAGTAGGAAGAAATCCTTAAGGAAGCTAACTAATACTTCTTTATAGAAGCTCTTTCTAGCTAGTAGCTACGGGATATATCTCTACTAATAAAGCCTATTAGTAACGGTTACTAGACTATCTTTCGAGAAGCTAGCCGGGAACTAAACGAAGAGGCTACTAAAGTATAATAGTAAGTAGTCCTATTCCTTCGTAGCTAGTACTCGACCTAGACGGCTCGACCTATAGCTGCTATAGCCCTTATTACTACGGCCCCCGCTATTGCTATTGCGGCTGTTACTCCTTCGGCTCCTCCTCCCTTAAGAGCATTAATACTATCTTTAACGGCTGCTATAGGCCCGGCCCCGGCTCCGCCTCTTACTCCGGGCCCGGCCCCGGTCCCGTTAGTTAGACCGGCCCGACTAGTCCCCTAATAGACCTTTTAGTCTATTAGTCGAAAAATCAAGGAACTAGTCGAAATCGAACCTCGTTAATATTAGCAATAAGGGGTAAAAAGGGGGGGTTTTTAAGCAAACCTTCTAGATCGGGACGAGGATTCCTTAAAGAGACAACGTATAAGGAGGAATCGACCTACCTACTAAGCATATAAAAAGCCCTATTAGCTAGAAGACTACTAGTAGGTCTTCGAGGAAAACCGACTTAAAGGAGTTAACCTTTTAAAGAGACTATAAGAAATAGTATAATAGTCTCTTAAGGAGGACCCCTCGTTATAGAAGAAGATAGACGAGATTTAGGTTACTAAGAAATAGTAACTAATAACGCCGCTGCCCTTATTTAAGCTGTAAATTCGAGGAAAAATCGTTAGCATAGTAAATCCGGCATTTATCTTCCTTATAGATTAGTAAGACTAACCGTTAGGACCCTCCGACTATCCCCTACGAAAATCAGCTATCCTTAACTCTAGTACTTCCCTTAATATCTATAATATACTCTTACGATTCCGGTCCTTTAAGAAGGCACGAAAGGAATATCTTATTACCGGGGAATTAACCGTATAGATAAAGGGATATAGAAGGGTGAATTTTACGATAAAATTACCTAACGGATCTATACGAATTCTTCGACGAAAAAGGGTAGCTTTTTGCCCTCGATTTTTAATAAGCTTAATTTCCTTCCGCCTTTTTCGTAAGGAAGGAATCTTCTAGGATATAACGTCTAAGCCTATAAGGCTAGTCTAGAAGAATTAGACTATTAGGCTTATCGAGAGAAATTCGGTTAATTTATTCTCGAATTCTAACCTATTTATAGGAAGGAACTACTCGAGAAGTTAGCTTTCCTTGCTCGAAGGAGGGTAGGTTTAAAGGACCCTCTTCTAGTAGCCTAAGGAGACGGTATTCTTTAGCACGCACGACTTAGTTACCCGGGCCCCCTAGCTTTATATAAGCTAGGTTAATAATAGGGCGTACGAATAAGGGGACTAAAGACCGTCGAATATAAATACTATAGCTAAGGAAAGACTAAGAGACGAATTTCTAGACGGACCTTAATACGGCCGGACCAGCCGTATAAGGAAATTTAGGTCGACTAGACTAATATTTCTAGGGATTAAGAAAGCTTCGTTAAGGTAATATTCTTTATAGATACTTCTTTAAGGATAGTTTTCCCTTATTTCCTATAGACCTACCTAAGTAAGTATAACTAGTCTGCCCTTTAAGACTTCGTTAACTAGATAAAATCCTACTTTAGCTATAAAGTAAAGAAGATATAGTTTAATAGAGAGCTATTTACGAAGGATATCTTAAATTAGCTTCGAAAAAGGGGCATTTTACCCCTCCCGTTAGTACTAAATACCTAGGCCTAGAACGGAGGGGCAGAAAGATTAGGGGGTGCTATAATAGAAAAGGCCCGTATAATAAGACTTACTATAAGGCTTCTATATAACCTTTAGAAGGAAGTCGTTAAGACCGCCTATTACTTATAGAACTAGACCCTTAGAGGGACTACCTAAGGAATAGACTAGAAATCCCCCCTTAAGCTCTTTATAAAGAAGAGGGCCTCGCTAGCCTACCTTTATACCTATAGCTATAAGGTATACGTAATAACTACCGATATATAGCTAAAAAGGAAGAAGAAAAGAAAGCTTAATCCTAGAGCCTTTATTAGTTACCTTATCGGCTATAATTCTATAAATATATTCCGGATCTAGATTCCTCTTTTATAGAAGGTTATTTTAACTAAGGATATAATTTTCGACGAATCTAGCTTCTTTAACGGAAAGAGGGATTAATAGCCCTTCTTACTCTTAGAGCGTTAGCTAATTTAGAAGATCTAAATCCCCCCTTCCTAACAGTCTTAAGAAGAGGTCCTAGATAAGGAAACGGAAGAAGAAACCAACGTTAAAGTAGTCGAGGATAACGCCGACTTTAAAGAAAAAGAGGAAGCTACTAGATTAGATAATCTAAACGAAGAAGGAGACTATAGGAAAGCGGTAGAGCTAGAATACGCCTGCCTCCCTACGCCTCCTCTTATAGAAAAAGAAGATCTAGAAGTAGCTTTTTTAGTTAGTCTTCCTATCTCGACCCCTAAGGGGGTAGGAAAGGCACCTCTATTAAAGGATTATCTAGCTGCCTTTTTATCCCTGCTTTAAGAAGCAAAGGAAGGTATAGGGCCCGATATAGATACTAAAGAAGACTAACCTCTCCCCTATTTTAACCGATTTTCTAACTTCTACCTAACGCTAATAGAAGACGGTTCCTATAGAGCGTTTATAGTAGGCCGGCCTTTTAAGCTAGTATTAGTAAGGAAGGTATATAAAAGAGACCTCCTAGACCTACTAGTAAACTAGATATAGCTAGAAAGACACCCCTTTAGAGACTAGTTTTTCTAGGCCTAGAAAGACTACCTAGCCTTATATAAAGAGATAGGGTCTTTTAAAGAGGTCCTTAAGGAAAAGGTAAGAGGAAAATAGGTCCTTAGCTATAAGTAGGTCTTTATCTATAAGACTAATAAATATAGCTTCCTTTAAAAGTATAAAGCCTAGCTAGTTATCTATAGGAACTAATAGGAAAAAGGGGATCTTCTTATTAAGGCAACTACCTTAGTAGGGATATCTTTTTAGACCCTTATAGCTATAGTAGTAGAATTCGACCTCGAACTTAATTAGATAGATATAGTTAATGCCTTTATTAACTGCTTACTTAAGGAAGAAGAAGTTATCTATATACGCCTTCTACTAAGCTTCTAATAAATAGGAAAGGTTCTATAGCTTAGGAAAGCTCTATACGGATTATAAAGATTACCCCTTCTTTAGTAATAGTATTTAATAGGTTCCCTCGAAGCCCTAAGCTTTAAGAAAGTCCCTTAGGAACCGTATATAATATAGAAGGGTAAAATCACGGTCTTTTTCTACGTCGACGATATTATTTACGCGTACCTAAAAGAGGAAGAAGCTGCTACTAGGGAGGCTATATAAGGTCTATAATAAAGGTATAAGATAACTAAGCTAGGGGAGCTAAAGTAGTTCCTAGGGATATAAATCCTTTAGAATAGGTCCTAATAGACTATCTAGCTTACCTAGGACGCCTATATCGATTAGGTCGCTTATAAATTCCTCCTTAATTCCCTCGATAAGAAGCTTCCCTCTACGCCTATATTAAATAAAGAGCTTTTACCTAATCCGTCCTTTTAAGCTAGGGAGTAAGAGAAACACTAATATTAATAGAAGGTAGGCTCCTTTTTTTTAGCTATTTCTACTAGACCGGATATCTCTTTTACGGTCTCCTAGCTAGCTAGGCATAACTAGAATCCTAGCCCTAAGCATTAAGAAGTAGTAGATAGAGCTATCCTTTATCTCTATTTAACGAGATTATATAGTCTATGCCTAGGAGGGTAGGGAAAGAAATAAGCTACCGAAATCTTCCTTTATTCGAGCGATTAGTCCTTTACGGATAATTCCTTAGATAGAAAGAGCTTATAAGGGTATATTATATCCCTTTTTAAAGGAACTATTACTTAGAGAGCTTTAAAGTAAGCTACCGTTATAACTTTTAGTACGGAGGCAAAGCTACTAGCTCTTTTAAAAGCGTTAAAATAAGCGATTTTCCTTAGCTAGCTATTAATATCTCTATAACTATAAATCCCGACCCTATTAGCTATAGAATACGATAATATATAGACTATACGAATTCTTATAGAAAATAGTAAGTTATTAACCTAGCTATAGTATATTAATATCTACTAGTATTAGTTACGCTAAGAGGTCTAAAAGGGACTTATTTCCGTTTATTAGGTTCTAATAGTATTAATAAAAGCCGATAGTCTTACGAAGCCCTTACTAAAGTAGAAGCTAGCTATCTTCTTATAGTAAATTAGGCTAGAAGACGTTCGAGAGAAGCTATCCTTAGAGGCCTGCCTTAAGAATCTACGAGAGGAGCTAATAGTATATATAAGAAGGTAACGTCTATAGCTAAAGAAAAGGAAGAGGTTTTTCCCTTTAAAGGGCCCCCTATTTTAATTAGGTTTTTCCCTTTATAGAAGGCCCCCTTTCCTATAGGACTTTCCCCTCTTTAGGCCCCTTTTCCTTAAGTAGGTCTAAAAGAGCCTATAGACCTAAAAGGGCCCCTGCTTTCCTTAAGTAAAGGGAGAAGTATAGAGCTAAGAACCTCCTCTATACGCTTACTAGCCCGAAGCCGTATTAGCTATGCCCTTACTATAAGGGCAGGCTATAGCTAAGGGGGTATATCGCGAAGCGTAGCTTAATTTTATAGTTCTTAGAGATATCCCTTAGTAAGGGGGACTAAGGAAGCTAAAAACACCCGGTATAAAAGAAGGAGCTAAAAAGAGGTATAAAAAGAAGGGTAGGGGTATAAGGGTAAGTATAAAGTAGCGAGAGATAAGATAGATATACCGGAAACGGCTAGAAAGGAGGGGAAAAACTAGTAAAAAGCTCGGTAGTTAAAAGGATATTAGTAGCTTATTTAAGTAGGATCTTCTTTATTAATTAAGATACTAGACGGGTATAAAGAGGGGCGTTAGATAAAGGAAAGAAGGATAATTAAGGCAATATAATAATTACTCCCCTACCTTTATTACTACTCCCTTAAGAATTAAATCTCTCTGCCCTGCCTATCCGACCCCTTACTTCTAATTTCACCTTTATATATTTTTATATACTTCTCGCCTATCTCTTCGCGAGATTAATACCTATATTATTAAGGAAATTCCTATAGATATTTAGTATAAGGTCTTATAGGATTCTTTATATTATCCTTATAAATTAGCCGACTAAGTTTATAGCCCCTTAAGGAAGTATATATATATATAAGAGGCTAATAAGTATCGCGAATATTATTAAGTTATAGCTTTTAATATTAAAAGGGATCTAATTATAGCTTAAAAAAAGGTCTAGGAGGAAAAGGATCTTATATATTAAGAAGTAGTCGCTAAACTTATTTATATTTAGTAGTAGGTTTATATCTCTTATTATAATAGTATTTATATATATAGCGGAATTAATTAAGCGTAGTCCTCTATCTTTCTTTACTACTAAGAAAAAAGGGTTCTTATAAGGCCTATACCCTTTTTTAAAGACTCTTATTTCTAGTTTAATTTTAAGGATATCGATAACTTTCTACTCTATTACTTTTAGGATCGGGATTAAATCTACTTACTATACCTTATATTTTATTATCTTAATAACCTATAGTAGGGCTATAGCTAGGTTAACTCTACCTCTTTCTATAAAGTCCTAGGATAACGCTACTTCCTTATTAAATAGAATACTATCGAAGATCTAGATTTCTACCTTTATAAGAAAGCCCTTAAATTATTTATAAATTACTTTAAGTCTTTCTTATATTAGCCGCTTTCCTTTCTATATACTTAAGAATTTTCCTATTAAGTATTTTAGGTAGGGTCTAGGCTATATCTTATCTTTAATAGTATTCTATTTAGTCTTTTTTTAGTTAAGGTCCCCTTTTAGCGTCGAGCCGTTTAATAGAGTATTATTAATAGGGTTAATCTTATTTACTTTTCTTTTAAAGAGAGTATTAACTCTTAGATTATATAATTTAATAGGTCGTTTCCTCCCTATTTTAACTTTAACCTTTTAGATCTTTTTAAACTTCTTTCTAGCTTTAATAATATTTTTCTTAAATTCTCCTATAGCCTTTATAACTATAACTTTAATAATCTCTTTTACTATCTTAAATCTAATAGCTAGAATCGCTTTATCTTCTTTATCTATAATTAATTACTATTATACTAGTACTATTAAGGGCTTATTTACGCTAGTATAGGCTAGGTTAAGGACTTAGTTAGCACCCCCTTTATAACTAAAGATCTTACCTCTTAGTAAAAGAATCTCGGCCGTTAGGGTATTTATAAGGGGTTCTCTTTATAATTATTAGGTAGCTCCTAGGTTATCTTCTTTAACTTTTATTACTAAAGCCTAAAAAAATATTCTTAGGAGCTATATAGCTATTTCTTATATAGCTTCCTTAAGCTTTAGTCTTTTATATACGTCTTTATTAACTATTAAGGTCATAGCCTAAAAGGATTTTACTATATCGACCTTATCTAAAAGCTCTTATTTAATAGCTCCTACCGCTAGTATAACTACTTAGATAGTACCGATCTAATATTTAACCTATATATTACCGTTCCTTAAGGAATAATTAAATAATATACGCGCGGCTCTAATAAATAATATACTTAAGATAAAGGAGACTAAGACTCTATCTAGTATAATATAAAGATAGATTAGTATCTAAGTAGTACCTAGATAGAGATTAGTCTCTACCTCCCTAACTATATCTATAAGGGACCTAGTATATACTATTATAAATACTCTTATTAATAGGATTTTAAGCCTATATACGTTTATATATCTTTTAGTAATAAGGTTTCCTTTAAACTTAGTATCGATTAAGGCGCTTAAAACTTTAGCTTTCTAGCTACTAAGCTATACTTAAATATAGGGTAGGTTTTATATATACTTAAGCGAGCGGAAAGGTATAAGGACTATATTTATATATATTATAGGAATCGCTATAAGGTCCTTTAAAGTTATCTCTTAGTATCTTATTAAGAGTATTACTTTTTATATAATAAATTAGTTTTTATTTATTTATATATATTATTACTTATATATAGCCTTTAAGGCTATAGTAAGGCTAGTAAGGGAAAAGAAATAATATTATATCTTCTTAGCTAACTTTTTAAAACTAAGCTTAAAATATAGAAAAAGTATATACTTAGAACTATTATAAATAGTATATTACGCTCCCTTAAGTATAGCTTTATATAGCTACTAATAGGTGCGTAATATATTACTAAAGATTATAAATTAAGCGAGGTTCTCCTTTATATAGGTAGAAAACTCTTCCTTACCCTTACTAACTAAGGGTATATACCCCCCCCCGCTAATAGGACTTAGCCCGGACCTAACTTAGGACCTTAGCTTAGATATAAGAAGGGCCCCTTTAACCTTAACCCCCCCCTCCCCCTTAACTTAAGGGTCGAAATAAGTACCTTAGAGGCTAGGGCCCGCTTAAAAGAAGCTTTAAAAGGCTAACGCCTTCTAAGGACCTTAAAAGAAAGGCCTAGGACCTAAGACTAGGACCTAAAGGATATTAAGATAAAAGATAATACCTAGCCTATATTAAAGACTAGCTTTTTTAGGCCTAGCCTAGCCTTACCTTAGGCTAGCTACTTCTAGCCTAACTAGCCCTTAAAGTAAGTAAAGGGGTAAAAGAGAGCTACGCTTAATAGCCCTATTAGCCTTATACCTATTTAACCTACGCTTTAACGCTTATAGTAGACCTAGCCCTAGCCTTAGTACCCCTTCCTTAAGGACTAGGCCTAGGGCTTCCTTTAGTAGGCCCTCTAGGCCCTTAAGGAAGCTTAAAAAATCGAACCCTTTTATAAGACCCTTATAAAAGGGCTCGAGAAGGCAGCTATAAGGACCCTAGACCGCTAACAGCCCCCGTAATAGTCCTTATACTAGCCTAAGGCCGCCTTATAGCCTAGGGCTACCTAAGGAAACCTTAAAGCGAGCTTATAAGCTAAGGTTACCGTAAATAAAGCGCCTAAGGCCCTAGCTAAGGCCCTAACTAAGGCTCCGGTAAAAGCCCTAGCTAAAACCCTAGCTAAGGCCTTGGCTAAGAAGAATATAAAAGAGGACTTTTAACTTATCTTAAAGCTAAAAAGGGAATTACTAACGCTAACTATTAACCCTATTATACTTTATAACGAGCTTAATAAAGCTATAAAGGAACTAGCTATATTAGCTTTATTAACCTTAAATAAAGGTAATATAGTTATAATAATAAAGGCCCTATATATAGTAAAGAAGCTTTTAAAGTAGTAAGAGAAGTAGTCCCTATACTTTAAGGAGCTACCTATTAAATCGGCTGACTTTCTTACTAGCTAAACTAAGCTAGTAGCTCGGAGCGTCCTTAACCTCTTAGAAACCCCTATCCTTAATATCTTTACTATAAAAGCTAAAGCCTTTAGCGGGATTAATATCCTAGGGCAGCCTAGGTAGCTAGGCACCCTAGGCCTAATATAGAAGGTAAGATCGGTCGTCTTTATAGTCCCTTTAAAGGCTATAAGGGCTAAATACTAGAAAAAAGGCCTTTATATAATAAGGCTATAGATTTAAGTTAAGGTATATAAGGAATATACTATATATATATAGTACTATAGGTGCCTTTCCTTTAGCTAAAACCCCTAGACCTACTAGCAGCCTATTAAGTATACCTTTTACTTAGAAAAGCACCTAACTAAGGACTATAACTACCTTAGCTATAAGGCTAGCTAAGGCTACTCTTACTTTAAGGCCTAATACTATAACTATAAGGGAGAGTACCTTATAACTAATAAAGTATAATATAAAGTCTATAAGGGAATAACTAATACTTAATAGCCTTAGCCCCCTTATACTTATAGGGCCCTTAAAGCCCCTTAGGCCCCCTAGGCCTAACTATAACCTTATTAGTATTATATAGTATAATACTAATAGGTAGGAAATAGCTAACCTATTAATCTTAAAGTAGGATTTAAAAATAAGAGTAGACCTTATCTTATTATAAGAGCCTTACCTCTATAAGATTAATAATAGCTATATCCCTATATAGTATCTAGCCTATAACGTTATAACCCTTATCCCTTTTACTAACTTTCTTAAGCTCGCTAAGAGGCTTAGGGTTATAGCTTATAAGAGGAAGGAAGCTTAGATAGAAGCTAGCCCTAGCTTCGACCTCTTTTATAATCTTAATATATAGGCTATAAGGGTAAAAAGCGCTAAGCTATTTACCCTTATTAACCTATATAATAAAAAAGAAGTTAAAGGGGCCCTAGCTAGCTAAGGCTAGTAAGGGCCCCTTATAATAAAAAGGCTACTATTAATAGCCTAGCTCTTATAATAGCCCTTCCTATTAGTAAGGGACTTTAACCTATACTACCTTTATTAGAACCCTTTTATAAAACCCTTTAAGGCCTATAAGGTAAAAGCCCTTATTAGCTAGCTCGACTACTATAAAGCTTCCTTACTAACGGATCTTAAGGTAGCTATAGAAGGCACCTATTATAGGAAAGGCTTAAAAAGGGCCTTAGTTATAGACCTTACTTTCTATAGCCCTTTTAAATAGCTAACCTAAGCTAACTTCTACGTCTTAGAAGCTATAAGCTTAGATTATAAGCCTATAGCCTCTAAAGCTAGCTTAAGGGGCCTTAATAGGCTACTACTAGCTAGGCCTACTACCTATAATTATAAGAAAGTAAACTAAAAGGTATTCTTAGAATACCTAGCTAAGAAGGAATAAGACCTCTTTATAGCTATAGAGAGGGCTATAAAAAGAGATAACTTAGAAGGGATAGCTTCCCTTTTAATAAGAACCCTTATAAAGGCCTTAAACGCAGCGATATTAAAAAAGAGGCCTTATAAGGGATCTAAGCTTTAGTAGACTAACGAGCTAATATACCTTTAGAAAGCCCTAAGCCTAGCCTAATAGGCTTATAGGCTAGCCTAGGATAAAGAGAGCTAAAAGAGCTTTATAAAGACCTAAAATAGCTTTAAGTATACTATTAAGGCTACTAAAAAGCAATACTAAGAGAGCTTCTTAATAAAGGTAATAGGAAAGGATATCTTTATAGCCTTTTCCTATACTAAGGCTAGAGCTAACCCTACCCTTCTTAGTATCTTATATATAAAAGAAGGGATAAAGGTAAAAGCTAATACCTTTACGGAAAAATATAAGGCCTTCCTAATAACCCTTTTCCTAACCCTAGACCTTAGCCCTAGCCCTCCCTTTAGCCCCCCTTAGAGCCTATAAAAAGAAGAGCCCCTAAGCTATATAGGTAGTAAGGGCACGGCTAAGTAGGACTAGCTAAAGCTAAAGGACCTTAAGATTAAGAGGGCTATTTTTAGCTCTTTTAATAAGAAAGCCCTTAGCCTAGACTCCCTTAGCTTCCTCCTTATTTAATATATATATAAGGCTATCCTTATAGTCTTTAATAGGGCCTATAAAGCTTTATTTAACTAAGGATACTACCTTAAGGTATAGAAGGAAGCTATAAGAATTATACTTCCTAAGTAAAATAAGTAAGACTATACTATCTTTAAGGCCTATAGGGTTATAAGCCTACTTAACTACTTAGGAAAAGTCCTTAAAAAGCTATACGCTACCTAGCTAAGCTATTTAGCTAATATAGCTAGGCTTTTAAACCTTATATAGCTAGGGGGATAAAAGTAGCGGTTAGCTATAAACACGGCCCTCCTCCTTCTATACTATATCGAAAAAAAGCAGGAGTTTAATAAGAAGGCTATTACTAGTACCTTCTTATTAAATATAAAGGGCGCCTTCGATTTTATATTAAAGGAATAGCTTATAAGGGTCTTAAGGGAATTAAACCTCTTTAAGGCCCTTATAAGCTAAGTAGACTACTTCCTTACTAAAAGGAAGATCTAGCTAGCCTTTAAGGGGTAAGTCTAGCCCCTTATAAACCTAGTAATAAGGGTGCCTTAAGGGTCCCTTATTAGCCTTATTTTATTCCTTTTATATATAAGGGGGATACTAGCGGCTAAGGGATATTAGCTATCTTATATAGATAACTTTAGTATCTCTATAATATTAACCTTAGCTAAGAAGAACGTTTAGTAGCTAAAAGTAATAGGTATTAACTTATTTAAATAAGCTAAAGACTAAGGGGTCTACTTTAACCCCTTAAAGATAGAACTTATTTACTTTAGTAAGTAACAATAGCTTATATTAAAGGGTATAATAGTAGGAGGCTTATTTTTTAAGGTAAAACCCTTAGTATAGTAGCTAGGGGTCTTCTTTAATTCTAAGCTCTTATTTAAATAATATATTAAGAAGAAGTTAGTATTTATATAAGCTACCTTTAAAAGACTATCCCGCTTAACCTTTATATAAAAAGTCCTATTAGTTAGAGCCTTTAAATAGCTTTACTAAGCCTATATAACCTCTATAATAGACTATAGGGCCTAACTTTAGTATAAGGGGCCTAAGACCTTTAAGAACCTTATAAAGCCTTTTTAAAGGCTATAAAACTAAGCTCTTTTAAAGGTCTTAGGGGCCTTTAAAGGATCCCTTATTAAGGCCTTAAAAGCTAAAGCGGCCTTACTACTACTAAAGGTATAATTTAAGAGGGTATGCCTCTCTTATACCTTCTAGACCCTATACTTCTTACCTAGTTACCTTATAAGGTAGGCTTATAACCTAGCTAGCTATATAAGATAACCTCGCTAACTTAAGCTTTAACCTAGGGGCCTTAAGCTATATTGGGCTATATATATAGCTCTTCCGCCTCCTTAAAAGCTTAGTAGCCCTTATAAGACTTAATTATAACTTAGAAAGAAGGAAAGCTAGCTAGGAGCCTTTATAGGCCCTAGAGCCTAAGGCTTTTATTATAATAATAAAGGCCCTTAAGCCCTTAACTAAGAAGTAATACTAACGCCTCTTAGCTAGCTTAGCTAGCTTAAAAGACTTTAGGTTATAGCCCTTAGCCTTTTATACTAATAGCTTTAAGGGGTGCCTTAAGGGGTCCCTTATAGAGACTAACGCTTACTCTTTCTATAAAATAAGCTTAGTAAATAGGCCTATTAAGGCGTACTATAAGAACCTAGGGCCCTCGATTAAAGTAGCTAATATAAAGCTATTTACGATACTAAGGGTCTTAAAGGACCTAGCTAAAAGACCTCGGCCCTTAAAGCTTAGCCCTCCTAGCCCCCTTATAAATACCTATATCTTTATAAATAGCTAAGCCGCTATAAAGAAGGTTATAGGTTTCTTAGACCTAGCTATATATATTAAAAGGCTCCTATTTAGCTTAGAAGCCTCTTATAATATATAGCTATACTAGTGCCCTAGCTACCTAAGGATCTTTAGTAACGAGCTAGCTAACTAGCTAGCTAAAAGAGGCTTAGGGGCCCCTACTTAAGGGACCCCCTTAGTCTTTATTAGCTACTTATAAAGAAAGGTTAAGTAAGCTACTAAGGACTATTAAAAGGGACTCTAAGCTACTAAAGTAGCTAAAGGTCCTAAGGCTAAGGGCTTAGGTAAGCACTATATATTTATTTAAAAGACCCCCCGCCTAGCCCTTAGCTTAGAAAAGGACCTTTTAAAGAGGCTTAGGCCGACCCTCTTAGCCTTTTACTAGCTTTTTTTTAAGGCTAGCTTCTTATTTTCCTTTTTAAAAAGGACTAATAAGGTAGACTAAGATAACTACTACTATAGCTAAGAAAGGTATATAGCTAAGTACCTTATCCTAAGGTGCCTAAACTATAGGAGGGAAAGAGAGGTCCTTTACTAAACCTCTAAGAGATAGAAAGGGGCCCTTAGCCTACCTATTCTCTATAGCTCTAAGGAAGAATAAGAAGCCCTTTTAACCTTCTTAGCTAAAATAAAGATAGGGATAGCTAAGTAGCTTAAAAAGGAGTAACCTAAGGGCCCTAGGGCCCTTAAGGGGGAAAATTATAGTATAAGAGGAACTAAACTAACCTTTCTTTTATTATTGCCTTTATAGCTACCCTTTCCTTAATTAGATATAAGCCCCTAGGCTCTATAGCTAGCTAGGACTATTAATAAGGGCCTAGGCCCTTACTAGCCTCGCTATAGCCCTAGAAGCTATATATAAGTAATAATATAAAAAATAATAAAAAAGAGGCTAGTAAGGGCCTAAGCCCTTATTAATAGTCCTAGCTAGCTAAAGAGCCTAAGGGCTTATAACTAATTAAGGAAAGGGTAGCTATAAAGGTAATAATAAAGGAAAGGTTAGTTTAGTTTCTCTTATATAGTAATTTTCCCCCTTAAGGGCCCTAGGGCCCCTAGGTTACTCCTTTTCGAGCTACTTAGCTATCCTTATCTCTATTTTAGCTAAGAAGGTTAAAAGTACTTCCTTTCCTTCCTTAGAGCTATAGAGAATAGGTAGGCTAAGGGCCCCTATCTATCTCTTAAAGGTCTAGTAAAGGACCTCTCTTTCCCTCTTATAGTTCGGGTACTTTAAGATAAGGTACTTAGCTATATGCCTTTCTTAGCTATAGCGGTAGTTATCTTAGTCTACCTTATTAGTCCTTTTTAAAAAGGAAAATAAGAAGCTAGCCTTAAAAAGGAGCTAGTAAAAAGCTAAGAAGGTCGGCCTAGGCCTCCTTATAAGGTCCTTTTCTAGGCTAAGGGCTAGGCGGGGGGTCCTTTAAATAAATATATAGTACTTACCTAGGCCCTTAGCCCTAGGGCCTTTAGCCGCCTTAGTAGCTTAAAGTCCTTTTTAATAGTCCTTAGTAGCTTACTAGACCTTTCTTTATAAGTAGCTAATAAAGACTAAGGGTATCCCTTAGGTAAGGGCCCCTAAGCCTCTTTTAGCTAGCTAGTTAGCTAGCTTATTACTAAAGATTCCTAGGTAGCTAGGGAATAAATTCGTCTTTCTTTAGTCTTATTACCTTTAAAGTTTATTAATTAAATAGTCCTTAAACTAGTTATATTACGCTAATTATATTAGTTATAAACCTAACTTCCTTTAGTACTTATTAAACTTTAAGGCACTTATAATCTAATTCTTTATAAGTAAGGTAAGTAAGCTTAATTAGTTTAACCTAGTATTCTTTATCTTATTCCTTAACTTATACTAAAGCTACCGCGAGTTTTCCTTATAGATATTTAAGGAGGAGTAAATTACTATTTATATTATTTTTAGCTACTTTTATAACTATTATTATAGCTTTATAAGGTCTTATATTACTCTCTACGTTCTCTAAGGTCTAGAATTTAGTATTTTCTATACCTTAGGCTATAACTATATATCTTATACTAAGTCTCTTACTTAGTTAGGGAATAAAGTCGATTAAGTAATTTAAAGGGATTAAAATTCTTTTATATATAATTTCTCTAATAATTTTATTTATAAGTCTATTAAACTTCTTATTTAAATCTACTTTATATCTATAGTATATAAGGATAATCTTTAGGCTAGTTTTTACTATTCTTATTATCTTAATTTCCTTTATATACTCTTTAACCTTTTATCTTTTCCCCTTATAGGTATTAATCCCTATTATAGTTATATAGATTATCTAATTATATATATCGCTTTATTATATATTATTTATAATTATAATAACTAATATCCTTCTTACTTTTTTTCTTATATCGCTTACTTTTAGATTCCTTAGCTTCTACTTATATAAGCTTCTATATTTTTAAAACTAGTCTAGGAAACCGGATTCTCTTTTACTAGTAGCTTTATTTAAGTAAGATAGTATAACTATAGCTTTAACTTATTTTATAAGTAATAATATAAAGGAGTCTAGCTATATATCTACCTAGTATATAATAAGCCTTTAAATATATATACCTATTTAAGAAAACCTATTAGTTAGTATTAAGGGAATTACGCTTTTATTATCTTTTCTTTTAAGGTAAAGAGTCTTATTTACTACTTTATATATTATAAATCCGATCTTATAGTCTTAAGAGTATACCTTATATTTATTAAGGTAATATCCTTCTTTACTATAATAGAAGTATCTCCTAGGCTAGTTAAAAGTATTAACCTAAAACTATATATATTAATTAGATAGGTAGTAAAATCTAATAGTATTTACGCTACCTCTTTATATATAACTTAAAGAGTAGCCCCTACTACTAATATATCTTTATTTCCTATTAAGCTAGTTAAATATCTACTCTTACTAGCGAGTAAGGTTAATCTTTATATCTTTAAAGGCTTTTATTAGGTCTAAGATCTCTTTTATAAGATATCTAGGTTTCTTATCTATTTTCTTTAATTCTTTAAGAAGTCTTTCTTCGCCCTTATTAGATTTAGCTTCCTTTATTACTTTATTAATTTCCCTAAAGAGCTAGTCTTTCTTTAGGTTCTTAATCTTTTAATTATAGACTTTAGATACTATATCTCGTCGCTTAATATCCTAGTAAGGTACTAAGTAGTTATTAATTATATAGATAAGGCTTTTATATAAGAGTTTTAAGATAACTTTAGATATCTTCCTATTTCTCTTTATAATATTAATAATAAGCTCTTTTAGTATTATATAGTAGATAAAGTATAACTAAACTATAGATTCTTCCTAGCTATTAACTTATACCTTATACTATAAGTATAAGTAGAGACTAAGCTATTCTATAACTTTTATAATAGTCTTAGGCTTTTTAGTATTATAATAGTCTTAGGCTTTTTAGTATTATAATAGTCTAAGCGGTTAATAGTAGTTTCTAGTTACTTAATATTATATATATAGTAATATTAAAAGAGTCTCTTCTTTACTTCTTCCTAAGTAAGTCTATCTATAAGAAATATAATAGTAAGGGCTTATATAGAGGAGATATAGACTTTAAGCTAGTTTATTTTATCCTTATTATAGATATAGTTAACGTATAGCTCTTATTTAAACTTCTTAAGGAATTTAGTTATATTTTTACCGTTAAATTTACTAATAAGTAGGAGTTAAGGTTAGCGGAGTCTTCCTATAAGGTTATCTTAGCTTCTAGTAAGTATATCTCTAAGTTTATTAGTAATCTTATTAATATCTACCTTAATTTTCTTTATATTACTAGTAGTAGGATTAGATAATCCCTTTTAATAGCTAGCGTTTCTAGATATAGTATACCTATAGATTATAAGGTTACGAAATTTAAAGTTAGAGTTTTTAGAGTTAAAGGATATCTTATTATAACTATCTTATTACTTACTTTCTTATCTATTAGCGGGAGGTAAGCGTTTTTTATAAGCTACCGCGTAAAGGAGAGCTAGGGTTAAGGTTATTAAGGTATCCTTTATTAGTACCTATATTAATATTATTAGTATATATATAAGTAAGAGGTCTTAGTAGGGTTTTAAAATAGTTTAGATTACGCTATTATCGTTATTTATATCTTTTAAAGTATTATATAAGGATCGTAGTTTTTTAACTAAGTCGCTAGTATTAAGGGTTATACGGCTAATAATAGGAGCTTAGGGCTTTTTAGTATTAGCTTATTACTTTTCCTTTACTACTAGCGAAGGCATTATTTAATTATTTATTTCCTAGTAAGTCTATTACTTTATTAGGTCCCTAACTCTATCTATTAAAGTAGTTACTACTTTAATTATTAAATCCTTAGAGTTTATTTTTTCTAAATAGTACCGTCGTCCTTTAAATATTCTCGGCTTTATAAAGCTACTTATCGCTATATAAATAAAATAGAATAATAAGTTTACGCCCTAGAGACTAGTTTTTATAGGAACGAGGGTATATACTTAAAGCACGCGTAGTATATAGCTAAGGATTAATAGAGCAATTAACTATATAATTATTTAATTATCGGTCTTATATATAGCTCTAAGGGCCTTAGGTTATAAATATAAGTCTTAGAGATTTTCGTTACTCTATGCCTCTTTATCTTTACTAAAGTCGCGTAACTAGTAGTATCTACTTTAAAAGGGAAAAATAAATATTTAAATTAACTATAATTAAGGAAGATACTTAATTAGATAATTAAGGTCTTTATAACGCCTTTAAGTATACTTAAAAGTAAGTTAAAAGGGGGCGCTAGGGGTCTTATCCCTTTAATAAGCTAATATCTATAGGGGTATAATCTTACCTATTAAACTATATTCGAGGCCTTTATAAAGGTTCTTATTAAAAGGGAAGCTATCCCTTTTAAGTCGTTTCTTTTTATAGCCCTCTCTATAACTATAAAGAGGTTATATTCCTTTTTAGCTAAGTATTCTAAGAATACCTTTTAGTTTACTTTCTTATAATTATAAGTAGTAAGCTTAGCTAGTAGTAGCTTATTAAGGCCCTTTAAGCTAGCTTTAAAGGCTATAGGCTTATAATCTAAGCCTATAGCCTTTAAGAAGTAAAAGTTAGCCTAGGTTAGCTATTTAAAAGGGCTATAGAAAGTAAGGTCTATAACTAAGGCCCCTTTTAAGCCTTTCCTTTAATAGGTGCCTTTTATAGCTACCTTAAGGTCTATTAGTAAGGAAGCTTTATAGCGGTCGAGCTAGCTAATAAGGGCTTTTACTTTATAGGCCTTAAAGGGTTCTATAAAAGGGGTTTAATAAGGGTAGTATAAGTTAAAGTCCCTTACTAATAAAAAGGGCTACTATAAGACCTAGGCTATTAGTAGTAGCCTTTCTATTATAAGGGGCCCTTACTAGCCTTAGCTAGCTAGGGCCCTTTTACTATTTTTTTTATTATATAGGTTAATAAAGGTAAATAGCTCGGCGCCTTTTACCCTTATAGCCTATATATTAAGATTATAAAAGAGGTCGAAGCTAGGGCTAGCTTTTATCTAAGCTTCCTTCCTCTTATAAGCTATAATCCTAAGCCTCTTAGTAAGCTTATAAAAGTTAGTAGAGGGGATAAGGGTTATAATATTATAAGCTAGATACTATATAGGGATATAGCTATTATTAATCTTATAAGGGTAAGGCTCTTATAATAAAATAAGGCCCGCTCTTATTTTTAGGGCCTACTTTAAGATTAATAAGTTAGCTATTTCTTACTTATTAGTATTATACTATATAATATTAATAGGATCGTAGTAAGGCTTAAGGGGCCTAAGGGGCTTTAAAGGCCTTATAAGTATAAAGGGGCTAGGGCTATTAAGTATTAGTTATTTCTTTATAGACTTTATATTATACTTTATTAATTATAAGGTGCTCTCCCTTATAGTTATAGTATTAAACCTTAAAGTAAGAGTAGCCTTAGCTAGCTTTATAGCTAGGGTAGTTATAGTCCTTAATTAAGTACTTTTTTAAGTAAAAGGTATACTTAATAGGCTACTAGTAGGTCTAAGGGTTATAGCTAAAGGAAAGGTACCTATAGTACTATATATATATAGTATATTCCTTATAGGCCTTAACTTAAATCTATAGACCTACTATATAAAAGCCTTTTTTTTTAGTATTTAGCCCTTATAGCCTTTAAAAGGACTATAAAGATAACTAATCCTACCTTTTATATTAAGCCTAAGGTGCCTAGCTACTTAAGCTGCCCTAGGATATCGATCCCGCTAAAGGTTTTAGCTTTTATAGTAAAGATATTAAGGATAAGGGTCTTTAAGAGGTTAAGGACGCTCTAAGCTACTAGCTTAGTCTAGCTAGTAGGAAGGTCGGCCGATTTAATAGGTAGCTCCTTAAGGTATAAAAACTACTTCTCCTACTACTCTAAAAGCTTCTTTACTATATATAAGGCCTTATTATTATAACTATATTACCTTTATTTAAGGTCGATAGAGCTAATATAGCTAGTTCCCTTATAGCTTTATTAAGCTTATTATAAAGTATAATAAGGTTAATAGTTAGCGTTAGCGATTCCTTCTTTAGCTTTAAGATAAGTTAAAAGTCCTTTTTTATATTCCTTTTAGCTAGGGCCTTAGCTAGGGTCTTAGCTAGGGCTTTTCGCCGGAGCCTTAGCTAGGGCCTTAGCTAGGGCCTTAAGCGCTTTCTTTATAATAACCTTAGCTTATAAGCTCGCTTTAAGGTTTCCTTAAATAGCCCTAAGCTATTAAGCGGCCTTAGGCTAGTATAAGGGCTATTATAAAGGCTATTAGTAGTCTAGGGTCCTTATAGCTACCTTCTTAAGCCCTTTTATAAGGGTCTTATAAAAGGGTTTAATTTTTAGGCCTCCTTAAGGGCCTAGAGGGCCTATTAAAGGAAGCCCTAGGCCTGGTCCCTAGGGAAGGGGTATTAGGGCTAGGGCTAGGTTTACTATAAGCGTTAAAATATAGGTTAAATAAGTATAGGGCTAATAAGGCTATTAAGCGTAGCTATCTTTTACCCTTTTACTTACTTTAAGGGCTAGTTAGGCTAAAAGTAGCTAGCCTAAGGTAGGGCTAGGCTAGGCTTAAAGAGGCTAGTCTTTAATATAAGCTAAGTATTATCTTTTATCTTAATATCCTCTAGGTCTTAGTCTTAGGTCCTAGGCCTTTCTTTTAAGGTCCTTAGAAGGTATTAGCCTTTTAAAGCTTTTTTTAAATAGGCCCTAGCTTTTAAGGTACTTATTTTAACCCTTAAGTTAAGGGGGGGGGGGGGGGTTAAAGTTAAAGGGGCCCTCCTTATATCTAAGCTAGGGTCCTAGGTTAGGTCTAGGCTTAGTCCTATTAATAAGGGGGGGTATATACCCTTAGTTAGTAAGGGTAAGGAAGAGTTTTTTACTTATATAAAAGAGAACCTCGCTTAATTTATAATCTTTAATAGTATATTATATACTTATTAATAGCTATATAAGGCTATACTTAAGGGGGTATAATATACTATTTACGATAGTTCTAAGTATATACTTTTTCTATATTTTAAGCTTAGTTTTAAAACGTTAGCTAAGAAGATATAGTAATATTTTTTATATAATTATACTTACTAACTATAGTAAGTATATAAGCTAGTTAATAAAGGTAGTATAGGGCTATAAGTAAATGCTATATTTTTAAAAGCTTTATAAGTATATACTATATAATAGTAATAGGATTACCGCCCTTTTATAAGAGGAATAGCTAACTATCGATATTAATAAAGATACCTTAATATCGGCTACCTATATAAACTAAGCTAAACGCGGTAGGAAGTCGTTATCGAATATCCTTTATACTATCCCGCTCTTGAAGTAGTAAGCGAAGTAGGTAATAAGTAAGGAAATTAAGAAAAGGAAGGCTAACGGCTACTACTTATATTATAGCGCGTTTATATACTTTATATTAAAATGCCCCTTCCTTTTCGCTAAGCGGCCTATAGTATTTTAAGTAGTAAAGATAAAACCGCTCCTTACCTTAAATAATAAAGAAGACTCTACTCCCTTAGGCTTAGAGGAAAAAAAGTAGCTCTAAAGTAAAGATAGGCTCTAAAGCCCTAATTACTAGTATTAGTAAAGGAGAAGGAGGAATTATCCGCTTATATAAAAAAGGAGCCTACTTTAATATAGGTTATAGTTAATAACTCCTTACTTATCGCCGCCTTTATAAATAAGGGCTACTAATACTATGCTATAGTTAATAAGGCGCTTATATAAGAGATATAAGTACTAATAAAAAAGCTTTCCTTAAGGTAAATAAAGGGCGCCTTAAGTATAATAAAAGGTATAGTAATTAAGGGTATTATATAGCTAGCTATAAAGGTCGATAGTTACTATAAGCTTATTATAGCTTATATAATCCCTTAACTAAAGTTTCCCTTAATCCTTAGAAAACCTTAGTTATTATATATAGAGTTATACTTAGTTTTATACTAAAAAAAGCTATAATTTAAGCTTATATAATAGTAGGTCTACTATAATAACGGTTTTATAAGTATAGAACTAAGTATATAAGCTTTATACTTAATATAAGAAGTCCTTACCTTTATCTTTATAAAAACTATATAATAGTTAAAGTAAGAGAAAAGCTAGGTAGCGGCTAATATAGCGGTCTATATAGTTAGCTTAGCGGATATCGATAAGGCCCTTTAAATAAAAAAGCTAAAGTCGCCCTCTAAGCTATAATAGTAAATACTAAAGCGCTTTTACGACCTCTTACTACTATTTAAGTCCTAGGAAGTAAATAAGCTTAACTTATATAAGCTAAGGGTAAACTATAGGATCGTACTTTATATTAATAAGAAAGGGTAGGAACTACTTATACTATTTAGACCGCTATATAGTATATTATATATAAAGCTATTAATACTTAAGAAGACGCTAAAGAACCTCTTAAATAAGGGTTTTATTTAAGTAAGTAGCTTTAAAGTAAGAGCGGTAGTTTTATTTATATATAAACTAAGGGGCGGAATATAGTTCTATTATAACTATAGGGCTCTAAATATAATTATAAGGCTAGACCGCTACCCCTTACCCTTAATCTTAAATATACTCTATAACCTCTTAAAAGTAAAGTAGTTTATAAAGCTAGATATAAAATAAGCGTTTTAAAAAATATAAATCTTAAAGGGTAATAAGTAAAAGATAGCGTTCTATATATACTATAGCTTATTTAAGTAGCTTATAACGCCCTTTAGCCTTTTAAGAGCGCCCGCTACCTTTTAACGTTATATTAATAATATACTTTAAGACTTCTTTAATATATTCGCCTCTATATATATAGATAATATCCTTATCTATATAAGCGGCTCTTATAAAGACTATATATAGAAAGTATAAAAGGTTTTAAAGCGCCTTTAACTTTATAGGCTCTACCTTAATATAAATAAGTATAAATTTAAGGTTAAGAGGGTTAAGTACCTAGGCTTTATTATCTATATAGGTATAGGTATATAAGCGGATCCTATAAAGATCTAAGTAATTTAGGACTAAGCTGCCCTAACTATATAAATAAGTATATAGAGCTTCCTTAGGTTCGCGAACTATTATAAGATATTTATTAAGGGCTTCTCTTATATTAAAATACCCTTAAACGAGATTACTAAGAAGCGGACCGCTTTTTACTAAGGGCCTATATAAGTAGGAGCGTTTTATACGCTTAAGGACTTATTTTATTAAGCCCTAGTAATACTTTAGTAGGACTTTAACTAGTCTATATTAGTTAAAGCAGACTATAGCGGCTAGGCACTTAAAAGAACGCTCTCTTAAGAGGTAAACGGGTAAAAGTAACTAATAGCGTTCTACTCTTATAAGCTAACCTTAGTAGAGCGGAATTACGCTATTTATAATAAAGAGATACTAATAAGTATTAGCTACCTTAAGTAATAGTAAGCGGAGCTCTAAAGCTATAAGAGCTTTAAGGTTCTTATAGACTATAAGAACCTTAAGTACTTTATAACTTACTAGTACCTCTTAAAGCGGTAAGCCCGCTAAGTAAAGTATCTCTTATACTTTAACTTCTTAATTAAGTACTAGCTAAAGTAGGACTTTATAGTCTTAAATATACTTTCTTAAAAGGATTAAGACTAGCTAACGGGAGCGGATATTAAGGCCTAGGATCTATAGCTTATCCTATAAAAGGCGCTATAGACTTATATAGGAGCTTTCTTAGTAGAGGGAGGCGCGGCGCTAATAAATAAGCTTTCCTTTATACCTTTACCTTAGTCTAGCGAGAATAAATAAACTAGCTTAAGGGCGCGTATAGCGCGGGTGTTCTAAGATAAGGTTCTTTAATACTTATAGGATAAGATATCGTCTTTAGACTTTACCTATAAGAGTATACGCCGCGCTATTAAGTCTAGCGCTTAATACCTTAATTTAAAGCTAAAGCTAAAAGTATAAGTAGCTAACTATTATATCGACCTATAAGGGCATTTACGTTAATAGAGGAGACTATAAGTACTAGGCGCGCTATATATTATAAAAGCTAAGGAGAAGGATAGACTGCTAGAGCTAAATAAATAAAACGAGCTTTAAAGGAAGCTAATCTAGCTTATTTATAACTCTAGTATTATAGGCTACCTAGGTTAATAGGGTATAGTAGAAGGCTTTATAAGGGATTTTTACTAACCCCTCTTATAGTACTATATTTACCGCTTCTTTTATAACTATAATATTTATAGCTATACTAAGATTTAAAGGGTATAGCTTAAAAAGCTACTTAAGTAGCTTTTAATACCTAACTAGTTCTATATATATATATATAGATAGACTTTATAATAGACCTCTTACTTATAAAGGGCGGTAACTACTATATATAAGTAATTAAGGACCGACTTAATAAGTTTATAGTATTAAAGCTAATACTATTTATAAATATAAAGTCCTATATAAAGCGCTTCCTATAGTACTAGGCCCGCTTATATAGCTAGCTAGCTTTTATTATAAGTAATAAGGGATCGAATTAAACTAGCTGCTTTTAATAGTATATATACTAGCTACTTTAGATTATATAGTTACCTAGTATAGTATATTACTTATAAACTAATAAAGGGCCTAAGAAAGTTAACTAAGAAGTATAAGCTTACATATAAGCTATTATTGTCGCGTATACTATATGCGTTAATTAACGCTGTCGCTTATATCTAACAGGCGGCCACATCTTTTTCGTGATAGTTATGAGCCCGGGGAGGTTACCCTCCGGAACTTCCCGTGACTGCGCACGCACTTCTTCTAGCTAGCTGGCGCGCACCCCCCAGTGGTTCGAGTCCGCTAGCGCAATTAAGCGCGGTTTTAGCATAGGGCCTGCCTATATAAAAATTCCCGCTATAGTCTAGGATATCTAGGTATCCCGGGACGAATTAACCCGATATCCCTAAGGGGGTGTATCGCGTATACTATATACGTTAATTAACGCTGTCGCTTATATTTAATAGGCGGCTATATCTTTTTCGTGATAATTATAGCTTATAACTAAGTAAACTAAGACTAATAGCTCCTTATGGCCTAACTTACGTTAAATAGTAAGCTATATACTTTTATTAAGATAGCCCTTTTTTTTATAATATATAGCTTTAAACTACCCTTATTAGTTCCTTTTATTATAAATATAGTAGCGGAGTAGTATAGTAATTTATTATTAAAGGGCCGCGCCTTTATATTTATATAAAAGCTATAAGAGACTATAGATTATTACTAATCTATAATAGCCGCTATAGTATAAGATTAAGAGCGGTACGCTAATAAGACTAAGGCTTTAGTAGATAGGTTTATAATAAGAGATAAGGTATAGCTAGACCTTTATAACTATAGGTTAGTATAGCTAAAAAAGAAGCTTAACTAGCTATATATAAAGTTTATAGTATAAAGGGTTATTAGCCTATAGGTTATAAAGCTTAATAGTCTTTTAATAGGGGTTTATAATAAGATTAATATAGACCTTTTTTATAGAGCCTCCTTTAACCTACTACTTAAATAAGAAGTAGTAGACGCTTAACCGCCTATAATTAAAGTAAAGGGAGAGGATAAGTTTAAGGTTAAAGAGATATAAGCCGCGCGCTAAAAAAAGGTTAGTAAAGGGAAACGCTAAGAGGTCCTTATTAAGTAGCGCGGGTATCTTAACCTTATATAAGAACCTATATATAAGTTTATAAGAGCTATAGCCCTTAATAAGTTTAAGGCCTTATTTAAGATAGTAAATAAGAATAATAGACTAATAAACTACTAATAGTAGCTTAAGCTAAGAGTATAAAGTAAGTAAAGTAGAGTAAGTAATTATAATAATATAAGTATAATAATATAAGCGGAGATAAAAATAATATTTATTTTAAGGTAAAGCCCTTAAACTACCTAAACCTACTCCTTATCCTTATTATTATCTTTATTCTCTTCCTTATTATCCTCCTTTACCTTATTAGTAGCAGCGGCGCTCTTTAAAGCGCTTAAGCGGCCCTCTAGGCCTACGAGCTATTTAGTAGTAGCGGCGGCTTTAGGGGCTTAAGGGGTAAGGGGGGCCTAGCTAGTAGTAGCGGTAGGGGCAGCGGCGGGCATAGCTAAGGGGACCGCCGATAAAGCGATAGAGGTAGTATCCTTAGTACTAAGAGAGTTAGTAGCGGAAGTAAAGTATTACGACTACGGTTAGCGGGCCGTAGGAGAGCCGGCCACGTTTACGTAATAAGGCGGCTCGGAATAATAGTCGGGACGAGAAGTTACTTAGGCTTAGCTTACCTAGAGCGTATATAAGCTAAGTAAGCCTTATATAGATAGATTACTATTTAGGAGCATAGCTTACGAGTAAGCTATAGTAAGCCACGAAGGGGATCACGGCTAGGACTATAATCTAAGGACAGTCTCTACGGGTATATATAGCTACCTACTTTTACTCCTTTAGATAGATAGCTCTCTAGCTTTTAATATAGATCTTTATTACGATTCTATCTCTAATTCTAATTACCTAGTTATAGTCTACGGTCTACGACCTCCGACTTATTACTAACGTAATATACTTATTATTGCTTAGACTACGCCCTATTATATCTACTAATATAAACCCCGCGATAGGTTTATCCCTTAGGAATAATACTAGTCGTTATACGTTAAAAGCTCTTATTTAGTGCAATACCGCGTTACTCTAAGCAATATTATAACTATTAATATGCCTATATAGTAAGCTAGATTAACTAACTCTAGAGCTACTATATCGCCTTAGGATATAATACGCGAGATTATTACCCTTCGATATAAGGTATAGTTACTTAGGAATAGAGGAGGCAACGGATAAGTTAGGGACCTTAGAGAAGTAGTTAAACTAAAATAGCTAGGACTATTTAATAGTACTTATAGCATACTTCGAGACTTTCTTACCTAACTTAAGGCCTACTACCGGTTTTACCCTACTAAACTCTTAGACCTAGTCGAAAAGGTACTCTACGTAGGAAATTATTTATCTAGAACGGCACTCGCTTAGTTTAGACCTATTATAAGGGACTTTCTCGATAACTAACTAGCGCGACGAGATAACGAAATAGATAAAGTCTTTACTAGTTTCTAAGGATTCGAAGAAGCTATTACGAAGGTATTTAGAATAATTAATAAGGAACGAGAAGCTAAATAAAAACTCCGAGAACTCCGATAAAGGATCTTAGTATCGGATTATACTACGAAGTTCCGTTAAGTTACCTTAAAGCTTAATTAGGACGACGAACCCCTTATATTACGATTCTATAACGGGCTTAAAGAAGAAGTTAAGGACGAGCTCTATAAGGAAAATCGACCTAATAACCTCTTAGACTATATTGCTATAGTAGTACGAATCGACGATAGATAGTACGCGCGACGCTAAGAAAAGAAATAAGGAAGAGGAAACTAGAACCCTTCCTATAGGAATAACTTTAACCGACGCGCTAACTATAAAAAGAAGCGCGAAACTCCTATTACCTATGCCTATATAACTAACCTAGGTAGGATAGATCTAAATATAATATAGAAAGGTAAAGGAAAGTGTTTTAACTATAGGAAACTTAGATATTACTTTAAAGAATATAGATAACCTTATAAGGAGAAGAAAACCTACTAGGCACTAGCCCTAGAAGGTAAGAAATATCTAAACGCTACTAATCGATAGGAACTAAAGTATAAACTCCTTAGTTAGACTATATACTACGACGATAAATATACTATATACTTAAGCGATAAAAATAGTACTAGATGGTTCCTAAAGCTACTAAAGAAGACCCTTATAATAATATAACGAAGGGATCCTAAAATATAGAAATAAGTTAAATTCGTAGAACTAGAATACCCCTATCCTAAAGGAGTCTCCTAAGACTAGATTAAGAAAAACGGCAAACGATTCTAGGAAGATATACGAAATAAAAATCGATAATAATAACGGGCAGTTTATAAATAATATAATAAAGAAGATATAGATATAGCCCTTATACTTACGAAACTTAGATAATAACCTAAAGAGGAATAACGAAGTATCGACGATATAAGCTCTAAAGAATAAGAAATACCTAGAGAAACGGAAGACGAGAACGAACTTATACTACTACCCTCGCTACTAAGGGAGAATACTACGATTAAAGAACACGCTCTATACTTCGAAGAATTTAAAGAAATACTTAAAATTAGAACCTAATAAATACCTTAAATTCTTATAGAAAACTAATAAGCTATACTAATTCGATATTAACCGTTACTACGCGGAGGAGACTATACTATAGCTATCGCTATAGTCGATACCTTTATAGCTCTATAACGAGAATAGTAACTACGAGGAGAATTTAAAGACGATCTATAAATACTACTTACTTATAAGCACTATAAGTATATTTTATAGATATTATACGTTTACCTAGATTATATAATATACTTCTAGATAAAGGCATAATACAACGCCTTCCCGGTTAGGTTCGAGGGATAAGTACTTTCGAAACCCTACTTAGGCATAGAACTAAACTACTAGAAAATCGATTAACGCTACCTAAACGACTAAGTTATATTATTAGAACCCGATTACGGCACGCTACTTAAATACCGTAATAATTACGGTTTATTAACGAGATATCTTTCGGAGATATATAAAATCTATAAATACGCTAAAATAGAAAAATAGTATAACGCTACTCGCTCTAAGATATCCGAACCCTTAATCTTTTAAAGACTTACGTAATAAGTTAAATACGACGAAGAAGATTATAACGAATATATATACCCGAACTATAGAGTTTATAAATATAAAAAAGCATAAGTATAGTATAAACGATATAATAGTATACTAAAAGATTATTAGTAATACGTACGAAGGCTATAAGCTATATTTAACTAAGGAAGAATTAATATAGAAATACTATATAAAAAATAAAAAGATATAAAACGAAAACTTAACCTTTAGTATGAAAATAAATAGAATTGCAAAGTATAGTACGTAATTAACTATAAAGTAGTATAATATAAACGATATAGCGTCGAGAAATAAGAAATCTTTAATTAGCTATAAGAAATTAGTCTCTTAAGCCCCGATACGATACTACGCGATAAAAATATAAAGAAATAATATTAATAATAAATTAAAGAAGAATACTTAAATAAAACGAATAAAAACTAAGTAAAAAATAAGGTACGCTATCTATAAAAGGGCTATAGACTAGCACGATATAATAAGATCTAAGGACCCTATATATAGCAACGGTAAGCTATAGCGACTAAATAGTATTAGATATCTAAATCGCGGGATATTACGTATATATACTTTTAGACTATAGCGCGATAAGTAATTACGTTTTACTTAGAGTCGTTAATCGTTATTAACTTATATAGAGATATAAGATAGATCTATATAAACTTATAAATATCGAAGGAGAGGCCTTTAACTATAATAACGGAATTATTAATATAGAGATTAATTACCTCGATCTTAATATCTAGGGCTATAACGAATAAGTTAACTTCGATATTATAGATATTAAAGAATATAACCTTATATTAGGACTTCTATAGCTATAGGAGAGTAACCTACTAATTAACTAGAGAACTAGCTAGCTACGTTAGAACGAAGATATAAGTTTCTAGGACTAGTAGATTTAGGAGAAAGTAAAATTTTACGATAATTTAGCTACTAAATAAGATAAAAGGGATAACCGTTTAAGTAAATTATTACGGGCTTTAGCGATACGAACGAAAATAGTAACCGAACTAGCGGATATAATAAAATCGACTAATAAGACCTACGTACTAACTAATATAGCTATATAACCTAGCATCCGATATAAATAGAATAAAGGATATAATACGAAGATCCGAAGAGTTATTGCTACTCTAAGGAAAGACCTTAAATAAATTAATAAAGAGCTTAAGTTAAGAGAAACTAGCTCTTAAAAGAAAGAATAAAGCCTATAAGATAAAATAAAGAATATCCCCTAGGAATACCGGAAATATAATAAACTCTTTAAGGAAGAACTTAAGATAGGGTTACCTAAATATAGTTAATAGGACCACGAAATTTATCTTAAGGATAGAATAACGCCGACGTTCTATAAAATCTATAACCTAAATAAAAAGCAACTATAAACGCTATGCGACTACCTCGACGAGAATCTATAAAAGGGATATATACGAATATTAATATCTAAAGTAGGCTATCTAGTTATATTTATTTTAAAGAAAAATAGTAAGCTACGACTAGTTATCGACTATAGACGCTTAAACGATATTATAATAAAGGACCGAATACTATTACCGCTTATATCGGAACTATAAGATTAAGTATATAGTAAAAAATAGTTTATAGCCCTCGATCTTAAAAGCGCCTATAACTTAATACGTATAAAAAAAGGATACGAATAGATAATAGCCTTTAGAACGAAATTTAGACTATTTAAATATTTAGTAATACTATTTAGACTTATAAATATACTAGCTACCTTTTAATAGATAATTAATAATATCCTACGCGAATACTTAGATATCTTTATAGTAGTATACTTAGATAATATCTTAATCTTCTTAGACACCTTAGAAGAATATAAGGAATACGTCTATAAGGTACTCCGCGTACTTTAGAATACGAAGTTACTAGTTAAACTAAAGAAAAGTAAGTTCTATATATAGGAAGTAGACTTCCTTAGATATACGATCTTACTAAGAGAGATACGAATATAATAAGATAAGATTAACTTAGTTAAAAAATAGCTAACGCTAAAGAACGTTAAGGACGTATAAAGTTTCCTAGGATTTATAAATTACTACTAACGATTTATTAAAGATTTCGGAAAGATTATAGTACTACTATACGACTTAATAAAGAAGGAAAAAGGATTTATATAGGACGATAAAGCTAATAAAGCTTTTAAATATATTAAAACTACGATTACGTAAGAACTAGTCTTAACTACCTTCGATCTAAAACGATAAATTAAACTTAAAACTAATATATTAGACTTTGCTCTAGGAGCATAAATCGGATAAAAAGATAATAAAGGAAGACTACGACCTATTATATTCTATTCGAAGAAGCTATATAGCGTAGAACTTAATTACCCTATCTACGATAAAGAATTCCTCGTAATTATCTAAGCTTTTAAGGAATTTCGATACTACCTTCTCGGAAGTAAGTATAAAGTTAAGGTCTATATAGATTATAAGAATATCTTATATTTTATAACGACGTAATAGTTAAACGGACGATAGATCCGATAGGCCGAATATTTATTAGAATTCGACTATAAAATAATCTATAGAAAAGGAATAGAAAACGGTCGAGCTAATACCCTTAGTCGATAAAGTAACTATAATATAAGAGCACCTATAGCGAAAGGATAGCTCCTAGAAATTAACGAAAACGGGAACTACTAGTAATAATAGCTAAATATAATATTTAAAGTATAACCTAACGACTCGACTTACTAAAAGATCCTAAAATAGATAAAAGAATATAAAGCACCGAACGGATATAATATAGGATATTTAGAAGTTCTAATATATAAAAATAAAATATAGATACTACTAGAATTATAAGATAAAGTTATATAAGATATATATAAATATCTAATATATAGATACTAGGGAATCCGAAGAATAATAGAACGGATTAAATAATAATATAACTTCCTATAGCTTAAAGAAGCAGTACGATAAGTTATTAAAGAATATAAACTTTACGTACGAAGTAAAGCTAGATAATATAAACTATATAGAGAATTATAACCGCTACTAGTATTAGAGAAACTATAGGATTTAATAGCTTTTAACTATATTATAAAGCTACTACCGTTAAAAGAACCTATAACTAATATTAAGTACGATAGTATATTCGTTATTACCGATAGATTAACGAAGTATAGATACCTTTTACCGTATAAAGAAGTAAGTAATACGGAAGAGCTAGTATATATATTCCTACGAATAATTATTAGTAATTACGGACTACTAAACGAGATTATCTCTAATAGAGGAAGTATATTTATAGCTAAGTTTTAGCAAGCTCTTATAGTATAATTAGGGACGAAATATAAGCTTAGTATAGCTTATTACCTATAAATAGATAGATAAATAGAACGACTTAACTAAACGCTTAAATAATATTTACGATACTATATTAGCTACGAATAAAACGATTAGGTTAAATAGCTACTAATAGCGTAACTAGCTTATAATAGCTTAGTTACGGAAATAACTAAGCTCTTACTAGTATACGCTAATTACGGATATAACCTAGAAGTATTTAAGGTTACTTAATAAAGACTATAAGTAGAACGAGCGATACTATAAGTAGATTAGCTACGAAAATTATATAAAGAAATATAATAAGAAATTAATTCGTTAGAGAACGAATATCTACTTACTATAATCGGAAAAGATTATAAGGACTAATCTTTTAAGAGGGAGATATAGTTTACCTCGTATAATAAAATATTAAAATAAAACGACTAAATAATAAATTAGATTTTAAGAAACTTAGACCGTTTAAGGTTAAGGAAACTATTTTAAAAGTTAACTACGAACTTTCGCTACTAATAATAATACGGATATACCTAATATTTTATATCTTATTATTAAAACTAGCGCTACGAAACGCTAAACTATAGGAAAAAATTAAAGTCGACGACGATTAAGAATATAAAGTAGAATAAATACTAGATATAAGAAAACAAGGTTAGTAATAAGAATACCTTATTAAGTAGAAGGGATATAGACTAGAGGAAAATACCTAGGAACTACTTAAGCACTTAACCTACTATAGTTCTCTACTTCGATAGTTCTACTAGTAAAATCTACCCTAGGCATCGTAAAATCGCCTAACGAACTAATAGCATTCTAATTAATTATATTAAATCTACCTATAGACTAAACATCGACCACCGCTTTAGATTCTTAGCGCTTAGCCTCGTTAAGGTTATCTAAGGAATAAAGGCCCTAATAGACTATCTCGGTACCCTTTATCTTTAGCTAGCGCTTTTAACGGTAAAGCCGCGCTAAACGAGCTAAGGCTTCGTTTAGGTCGGCTTAAGCTTTTAATATTCGCTCCTTAGTAATTTCTTCTTCTTTATCTAATCGATCGGACTCTAGATTTATTCGGGATACTAGGAAACACGTTAGCTATAAATAATAGGTAGGACAACGAAGTCACCTACGAGAGCTAATCGCTACGCCCGACGTATCGTAGGAACGACCCCGCCGTATATATTCGGTATACTTAGAAGATTTCTCTAGTATTTTATAGCGGAAGCCGCGCGACGAATAGAAAGAACACGGCATAACGTCGAAACTAAGACGATTAATAGACTTAGCTAAACGAATGCGCTTAAGGGTCTTACGAGAACGACCCTTTAACACGCGACTAGATATACTATTAGCAGTATATCCTAAGGGATAGAAAGGACGAAACGGGGAATATATATACGCGCGATAAAGGTATATTTATATACGGCGGCTAAGGCAGCAGCAGGTCTTACGGATAAGACTAAAAGGAGGGGAGATATCGTATTACGACTATAGTTAGCGGGCCGTAGGAGAGCCGGCCACGTTTACGTAATAAGGCGGCTTAGAATCATAGTCGGGACGAGAAGTTACTTAGGCTTAGCTTACCTAGAGCGTACGTAAGCTAAGTAAGCCTTATATAGATAGATTACTATTTAAGAGTATAGCTTACGAGTGAGCTATAGTAAGCCACGAAGGGGATCACGGCTAGGACCGTAATCTAAGGATAGTCTCTATAGGTATATATAGCTACCTACTTTCACTCCTTTAGATAGATAGCTCTCTAGCTTTTAATATAGATCTTTATTACGATTCTATCTCTAATTCTAATTACCTAGTTATAGTCTACGGTCTACGACCTCCGACTTATTACTAACGTAATATACTTATTATTGCTTAGACCACGCCCTATTATATCTGCTAATATAAACCCCGCGATAGGTTTATCCCTTAGGAATAATACCGGTCGTTATATAAAGGAGCTAAAAGAAAGGAACTTACTTAGGGATAAGGCCTTAGCGCTTAAGGGCGCGGAGATTACGGTAAGCGGCGGCGGCGGCGGTAAGGCGCTTCTTAGTAGCCCCCTATACCTACCTATATACGCTAGCTTTTTAAGCCGACGCTATAGTAAGTAAGATAGAAGGCGCCGCCTTATAAGCGTAGCTAGTACGCGCGTATTAATAATAACTACCGCTATAGCGGCGCTTAACTTAGTTAGCGTAGGGGAGCTCCTATAACGTATACTATATATAAGTAGCCGCGTAAGTAGCTCTAGCTTATACTTAGCGCTTATACTTTAAGAAGTTAGCGGAAAATAGCTACTATACTTATTAAGTAGTAGACTTATAGGGGTAGTAAAGGTAGAGGTAGGGGTAGAGGGGCTAGGCGTTATAGGTAGTAGCGGGGACGGCGTCGTTACTTAGAAGGGTAATATAAGGGCGGCTAGCGTAGTAAAAGTAAAGGCGGCGGTAGTAGGCGCTGTCGCGGGGGCGTAGGTAGGAGTAGTAGTAGCGGCGGAGCTATCGTCGGCCGTGCTTAGTATAGCGTCGATAAATAACTCTATACGCTCTAAGAAGAAGGAGGCGGGGGAGGGGGAGGTAGATATATCTATCGCGGAAGTTAGTATTATAAATTATAGCCTCTTACTCTATAAAGTAAGGAACTTACTAGTTAAAGTTATTATTATTAAGGCTATTATTACTACTATAGCTATTACTATAAATATATATTAATAAAGTAGCTTATATAGCTATAAATAAACTAATACCTTAAGTAAAGCGGAACTTACTTATTACTACTACTACTATAGTTAAAAAAGAAAGAGAAGGAAGGGAAGGAGGAAAAGGGGGATACCGCTTTATATACCCTTAAGTAAAGGAAGCTACTTAAGGCTAAGAAGATAGGTAACTTAAGGCTTATATAGGTTTAGGCCGGCCGCTAGCTACTTAAGGGTATATATAATAGGTTATGCCTTTATTTAAACGGCTAGCCGGCTAATAAGTATAGAGCTTAGTTCTAGCCGCTTAAGCTAATAAGCGCGGGGATAATAAGGCTAGTAAGGCTAGTATAATTAACGGGAAAGGGTAGGGTAAAGCTAGTAGTATAGGCCTAATAGTATAGAAGCTATTAATTAAGTAGCGCCGCGCTATACTTAAGGGAGGGTATTATATAAAAGTCTTTAACTATTATAGGTTATAAGCTTAAGCTATAGCCTAAGCTATATAGTTATATATAGAGGGCTAGATCTTATATATATATATATAGGCTAGCCGCGTATAAGAGAGCTCTATATAGCTTATTAATATTATCTTATAGATAGTACCTATATATATACCTTTATTTACTTTATAATAAGGCTTAAGTATAAAATAAACTAATAATATTATTTAACTAGTATATTATAATATATTATAAGGATTATTTATTAAAAAGAGAGAGGAGGCTATAATACTAGCTTTATAGCCTTAGCTATATATATAACTATATATATAAGCTAGCTAAATAAGTATAATAAACTAATACTATTTTTATATATATAATAATTATTTTAAAAAGTATAATAGTAAGTTATACGATTAGCTTAGTAGATTATATAAGATATATATAAGTAAAATTAGTCTTTAAGCCTACGTTTATAAAATTTATAGAGCTAATACTATCGCAAAGTATAGCTTAATTTTATAGTTCTTAGAGATATCCTTTAATAAGAGGGACTAAGGAAGCTAAAAAATAGGTTTTAAAGAAAGAGCTAAAAGGAGGTATAAAAGGGAAGGTAAGGGTATAAGGGGATATAAAAGTAGCGATAGCTTCTTATAAAGGTAGTAAGAGATAAGATAAATATACTAGTAATAGCTAGAAAGGAAGGGAAAAACTAATAAAGAGCTTAGTAGTTAAAAGGATATTAATAGCTTCTTTAAGTAGGATCTTTTTTATTAATTAAGATACTAAATAAGTATAAAGAAGGGCGTTAAATAAAAGAAAAAAGGATAATTAAGGAAATATAATAATTACTCCCTTACCTTTATTACTACCCTTATAAGAATTAAATCTCTTTACTTTACTTATTATAAGGAACGGTATTCCTACTATAAATAAAGTAGCTATAATATACTCTCCCGATTATATAAGCTAATAAGTAGTATATTAATTATAAATAAAACCTTATCCTATAGAGCAAGAATCGCTCGTTATTTTGCATGTTATTATATATTAAACGGGTTGCCGGTTATCGTATAATCGGGAATCGAAGGAATATAGCTAGCTTAGAATACTAGCTAAGACCTCTTAAGAACACCGGCACGACTAACCTCCTCTAAACACGAATATTAGTGGAACTAAGACACTTCTAGATTCACTCGAGGTATCACGGAATTCCCTAGTCTTAGGGCTATACGGCAGCCTAAATCTAGTCCCGAAAGGCTCTTCCGTTTAGCTACAATTGTCTATATAAGACAGCATGTCTGCTAGTAGATAGAGATAGAATAATTAACTTTAACACCTCTTCTATATACTAATACACTACTAATAAATTCCGTTAAAAATCCTACCTTATACTCCTTCTTCCCCTCTATTACTTAGTCTTACGTGATTCCTTGATTTCCTAAAATTCCGCTTTTGCTTATATACCTTAAGAGGTTATAAGCCCGGCTTACTCCTTTTAAAGCCGGGAAATCAACTACTTATACCTTTAAAATTCCTCGTCGAAATATTTAAAATTCCTTTCGAAATTACCCCTAACTTCTTTTACCTTTCTACGCTCTTAAACTCCCGTCTAGACTTCTCCATCCCTACGAACGAAATAATACCGAATTTATATAAAATAGGTAGATAGAAAGAATACGAATTTACTAGACTTAAGGGAAATTTAAATTATACCTTATAGACTACGAGGATAGAAGCTATCCTTATAAAAGAAAAGCTTATTGCTGCTCTAGAGCAAGCAAATTATATATAGACTATAGAGGCTTTATCTATAATATTCCTTTAAGTCGAAGATAGTCCCTTAATATAAATTCGGCATCTAAAAAATACTAAAGAAGCGTGGGATGAGCTTAAAAAGCTATATAATCCGTCGAACTTTTCGTCGAATTATCTGCTTATTAAGCAGCTCTTTAATCTTAGTCCCTCGGACTCTAATTTAGAGAAATACCTTTATAAGGTAAAGGAAATCTACGAGGATTTGAAATCCCGTAATATAGAAATTCTAGAAGTTATTCTTATAGCATGGATTCTTAATTGCCTTAATAAGGAATTTAGAAGCTATATTATAAATATTATATAGAGCCTTAGGTATAATTCTACGGCGTTTACCCTCGAAACCCTTACAGCTAGTCTTTTAGACGAAGCTAGAAGAATAGAGGATATAGACGAATCTTTAAAGAAAACCTTCTTAATACGAAGGAAGCCTTAGAAATCCTATAGAAATTCTATAGATACTCCTTATTATAAGGAATGCAAAACACCAGGGCATTTTATAGTAAATTGCTATAAATTATACCTAAATAAGGCTCCCGCTTATTAGGTATTAAATAAAGGAAAAAGGAACGATAGGACTCGAATTTCTAAGAAGAGAAAATCTTCTTCTTCTTCTTCTAGGAAGAAATCCTTCTAGTAGCATTTCTACTACTAATAAAGAAGGAAGGCTCGACCCCTATATAAACGTCTAAGGATTTAGAGGTAATTTTAACCTCTATAAATACCCCTATAGTAAAAGCTAATAAAGACTCTCTTTTAGGACCTCTAAAAGCCTCGATTCTTAGAATAAAGGAATTAGTCTTAAAGGTAAGAGAAGGAGGATTTCCTAGTTATAAGAATAAAAGGATCTTTGATTTTATATATAATACCGGAGCTACTAGGTATATAGTATCTAATAAGAATTTCCTTATTAACTATAAAGAAATTAAGTCTAAAGTTTACTAGGGAAAGCTTCCTTTATATTAGTAAAAGGAAAAGGGACTTAGTATTTAAGTTCCTATATAGTAGAAAAGGTATATCCTTCGAGACTGCTTTTATATACCCGAATTAAGGGTAAATATACTATCCTAATCTTATTTTAATAATACCTATGCCTTAATAGGAGGAAATAAAGTCCTTTATTAGATAATAAGGCTAAGGTCCTTACTAAAGGATTTCTTAGAAATAAATTATATTATATTCCTATAGAACCTTTATTAGAAAGCTAATTAATCCTTATTACGTCTTTAAAAGCAAAGGATATAGATTTTTATACTTAGCACTTACGCTTAGGGTATATAAATAGTAGGGCTATTTTAGAAATATTAAAAAGATATAATAAGGATATAAAAATGCCTTTAGAAGACGAAAATAAAATAAGGCAATGCGAAATATATATTAGAGCTAAAGCAACGAATAAGGTTAATAAATAACCTTCGTATAAGTCTTATTCTTATTTAGAAAAAATAGTATTAGATATTTAGGGGCTAATTAAAGTGCCTACTTATAATAAATATTACTATTATATTTCTTTCCTAGACGTAGGAACCTAATATCTAGAAATATACCTTCTTTAAAAAAAGGGAGAAGCTATACTATTATATAACTTAATAAAAAAGGAAAAAGGATTTATATACAACGATAAAGCTAATAAAGCTTTTAAATATATTAAGATAATAATTATATAAGAATAAGTTTTAACTACCTTTAATTTAAAATAATAAATCGAACTTAAAACTAATATATTAAACCTTACTTTAGGAGTATAAATCGGATAAAAAGATAATAAAGGAAGACTATAATTAATTATATTTTATTCGAAGAAGCTATATAGTATATAACTTAATTACCTTTATTTATAAAAAAGAATTCCTTATAATTATTTAAGCTTTTAAGGAATTTTAATACTACTTTCTTAAAAGTAAATATAAATTTAAGATTTATATAGGTTATAAGAATATCTTATATTTTATAACGATATAATAATTAAATAGATAATAGATTTAATAGGCTAAATATTTATTAGAATTTAACTATAAATTAATCTATAAAAAAGAAATAGAAAACGGTTAAGCTAATACCCTTAGTTAATAAAGCGACTATTATTATAAAGCGTAGCTTAATTTTACAGTTCTTAGAGATATCCCTTAGTAAGAGGGACTAAGGAAGCTAAAAATACTTAGTATAAAAAAAGGAAAAAGGAGCTAAAAAGAAGTATAGAAAGGAGGGTAAGGGTATAAAGGGAAGTAAAAGTAGCGATAGCTTCTTATAAAGGTAGCGAGAGATAAGACGGATATACTAGTAACGGCTAGGAAAGAAAGGAAAAACCGGTAAAAAGCTTAGTAGTTAAAGGGATATTAATAGCTTCTTTAAGTAAGATCTTCTTTATTAATTAAGATACTAAATAGGTATAAAGAGGGGCGTTAAATAAAAGAAAGAAGAAAAATTAAGGTAATAAAATAATTACTCCCTTACCTTTATTACTACTCCTATAAGAATTAAATCTCTTTACCCTACCTATCTAACCCCTTTCTTTTAATTTTACCTTTATATATTTTTATATACTTCTTATATCTCTCTTTATAAGAGTTATAAGCTTAGAAGGAATAGTATTTTTATACCTTCTAGCTACTATAAAAGGTACCTTTTTATATCCTTTTACCCCTCTTATTAGAAAAGCCGATTTTTAACTGACTTTTCCGCCCCCTCTCTTATAATAATATCGAAGAACGACTCCTTTACTATCCTTACGGTTTATAGGACGATTCTTATAGAGCCCTAAGATTAAAATAAGTAGGTAAAGGAGCTATAGGCTTATATAGATAGAACTATCTATAATTTAGTCTTCTTTAATAAGTAGGACCCTCTTAAGCCCCTTCTTTAACCTAGGGTAATAGAATTTATAGAGGGAGCTTCCCTCTTCTCTAAGCTAACCTCTATATAATAGAGAGCTTTTTCTACTACCTTAAGCGACTATAAGAGTTACCGAAAGGAATACCTCTATAAAATAAAGCTACTAACTACTACTCGTATAGTAATAACGGAATCCGTTAGTACTATAAAGCTAATCTCTCTTAAAGAGGAAGAGACTCCTAGGTAGTAGCTTTTAAAGCTAGAGACCTTAATAGCTCCCTCGAAGGGATATATAACTAACTATATTAGGAAGACCTATACGGCTTACCTAGGAGCCTTTTCTACTAGGAACCTACTAGCTTCTTTATAGCTAGCTAAGTAAGAAGAAATCCTCGAGGAAGATAACTAATACTTCTTAATAAAAGCTCTTTCCGGCTAGTAGCTATAGGATATATCTCTATTAATAAAGCCTATTAGTAACGGTTACTTAACTATCTTTTAAGAAGCTAGCTAGGAACTAAATAAAGAAGCTACTAAAGTATAATAATAAGTAGTCTTATTCCTTTATAGCTAGCACTTAACCTAGATAGTTTAACTTATAGCTGCTACGGCCCCTGCTACTACTACTATAGCTATTGCCTTCTTAGCTCCTCCTCCTTTAAGAGCCTTAACGTTATCTTTAACTATAGCTATAGCCCTAGCCCTAGCCCTAGCTCCGCCTCTTACTCTAGGCCCGGCCCCGGTCCCGTTAGTTAGACCGGCCCGACTAGTCCCTTAATAGACCTTTTAGTCCGTTAGTCGAAAAATTAAGGAACTAGTCGAAATCGAACCTCGTTATTAAAATTAGTAATAAGAGGTAAAAAGGGGGGGTTTTTAAGCAGACCTTCCGGACTAAGATAAGGATTCCTTAAAGAAATAAACGAGAAGGAATTAACCTACCTACTAAGTATATAAAAAGCCTTATCGGCTAAAAGACTACTAGTAGGTCTTCGAGGAAAACCGACTTAAAGGAGTTAACCCTTTAAAGAGGCTATAAGAAATAGTATAATAGTCTCTTAAGGAGGACCCCTCGTTATAGAAGAAGATAGACGAGATTTAGGTTACTAAGAAATAGTAACTAATAACGCCGCTGCCTTTATTTAAACTATAAATTTAAGGGAAAATCGTTAGTATAGTAAATCTAGCCTTTATCTTCCTTATAGATTAATAAGGCTAAGACTAACTATTAGGACCCTCTAACTATCCCTTATAAAAATTAGCTATCCTTAACTTTAGTACTTCCCCTAATATCTATAATATACTCTTATAATTCCGGTCCTTTAAGAAGGTATAAAAGGAATATCTTATTACTAGGGAATTAACCGTATAAATAGAAGGATATAGAAGGGTGAATTTTACAATAAAATTACCTAATAGGTCTATATAAATTCTTCGAAGAAAAAGGGTAGCGTTTTACCCTTAATTTTTAATAAGCTTAATTTCCTTCTACCTTCTATAAAAGGAAGGAATCTTCTAGGATATAACGTCTAAGCCTATAAGGCTAGTCTAAAAGAATTAGACTATTAAGCTTATCGAGGAGAAATTTAGTTAATTTATTCTCGAATTCCGACCTATTATTAGGAAGGAATTACTTAAGAAGTTAGCTTTCCCTACTAAGAGGAATAGGTTTACTATAAAAGACCCTCTTTTAGCAGCCTAAGGAGACGGTCTTTTTTAGTACGTATAACTTAGTTACCTAGGCCCCTTAGCTTTATATAAGCTAGGCTAATAATAGGGCGTATAAATAAAGGGCCTAAAGACCGTTAAATATAAATACTATAGCTAAGGAAAGACTAAGAGACGAATTTCTAGACGAACGCTTTTATAGCTAGACTAGCTATATAAGGAAATTTAGGTCGATTAAACTAACGTCTCTAAGGACTAAGAAGGCTTCGTTAGGGTAATATTTTTTATAGACGCTTTTTTAAGGATAGTTTTCCCCTATTTCTTATAGACCTATTATTACGACTACGGTCTAGCGAACCGCGGGGACTAATATATATTACGAGGTTACGTATCGTAGGGAGTAAGGAATATTAAACGGACCGACGGGCTAATTAAGTTTAAAGCGACGGGTTACTTTAGCGCTTTAATACTTTACGGCTAGGATCGTAGGATCGCTCTAGCGCTCTAACGCTCCTAGACGATAGGATTACCTAGCGCTCTTAGCGATCTAAGGAAGCTCTCGAGATATATAAGGAAGGAATAAAATACTCCTTTAGATAGATAGCTCGATAGCTTTTAATATATTATAGATCTTTATTACGATTTTATCTTTAATTCTAATTACCTAGTTATAGTCTATAGTCTACGACCTTTAACTTTTTAATAACGTAATATACATATTATTACTTAGACTACGCCTTATTATATCTACTAATATAAACCCCTCGATAGGTTTATCCCTTAAGAATAATACTAGTCGTTATACGTTAAAAGCTCTTATTTAGTATAATACCGCGTTACTCTAAGTAATATCGTAACTATTAATATACCTATATAGTAAGCTAGATTAGCTAACTCTAGAGCTACTATATCGCCTTAGGATATAATATATAAGATTATTACCCTTCGATATAAAGTATAGTTACTTAGGAACGGAAGAGGTAATAGATAAGTTAAGGACCTTAGAGAAGTAGTTAAACTAAAGTAGCTAGGACTATTCGATAGTACTTATAGTATACTTCGAGACTTTCTTACTTAACTTAAGGCCTACTACTAGTTTTACCCTACTAAACTCTTAGACCTAGTCGAAAAAGTACTTTATATAGGAAATTATTTATTTAGAATAGTACTCGCTTAGTTTAGACCTATTATAAGGGACTTTCTCGATAACTAACTAGTATAATAAGATAATAAGATAGACGAAGTCTTTACTAGTTTTTAAGGATTTAAAGAAGCTATTATAAAGGTATTCGGAATAACTAACGAGGAATAAGAAGCTAAATAAAAACTTTAAGAACTCTAATAAAGGATCTTAGTATTAGATTATACTATAAAGTTCTATTAAGTTACCTTAAAGCTTAATTAGGACGATAAACCTCTTATATTACGATTCTATAATAGGCTTAAAGAAGAAGTTAAGGATAAGCTCTATAAGGATAATCGACCTAATAGCCTCTTAGACTATATTACTATAGTAGTACGAATTAATAATAGATAGTATACGCGACGCTAAGAAAAGAAGTAAGGAAGAGGAAACTAAAACCCTTCTTATAGGAATAACTTTAACTAACGCGCTAACTATAAAAAGAAGCGCGAAACTCTTATTACCTATACCTATATAACTAACCTAGGTAGGATAGACCTAAATATAATATAAAAAAGTAAAGGAAAGTATTTTAATTATAGGAAACTTAGATATTACTTTAAGGAATATAGATAACCTTATAAGGAGAAGAAAACCTACTAGGTACTAGCCTTAGAAGGTAAGAAATACTTAAACGCTATTAATAGATAGGAACTAAAGTATAAACTCCTTAGTTAGACTATATACTATAACGATAAATATATAGTATACTTAAGCAATAAGAACGGTACTAGATAGTTCCTAAAGCTATTAAAGAAGACCTATATAATAATATAATAAAGGGATCCTAAAATATAGAAATAAGTTAAATTTAGAGAACTAGAATACCCTTATCTTAAAGGAGTCTCTTAAGACTAGATTAAGAAGAACGGTAAATAATTCTAGGAAGATATATAAAATAAAAATCGATAATAATAATAGGCAGTTTATAAATAATATAATAAAGAAGATATAGATATAGCCCTTATACTTATAAAACTTAGATAATAACCTAAGGAGGAATAATAAAGTATCGACGATATAAGCTTTAAAGAATAAGAAATACCTAGAGAAATAGAAGACGAGAACGAACTTATACTACTACCCTTACTACTAAGGGAAAATACTATAATTAAAGAATACGCTCTATACTTTAAAGAATTTAAAGAAATACTTAAAATTAGAACCTAATAAATACCTTAAATTCTTATAGAAAACTAATAAGCTATATTAATTCGATATTAACTAGTACTATATAAAAGAGATTACGCTATAGCTATCGCTATAGTTAATACCTTTATAGCCCTATAATAAGAATAGTAACTATAAGGAGAATTTAAAGACGATCTATAAATACTACTTACTTATAAGTACTATAAATATATTTTATAGATATTATATATTTACCTAGATTATATAATATACTTCTAAATAAAGGTATAATATAACGCCTTCTTAGTTAGGTTTAAAGGATAAGTGCTTTTAAAACCCTACTTAAGTATAGAACTAAACTACTAGAAAATCGATTAACGCTACCTAAATAACTAAGTTATATTATTAGAACCTAATTATAGCACGCTACTTAAATACCGCGATAATTATAGCTTATTAATAAGATATCTTTTAGAGATATATAAAATCTATAAATACGCTAAAATAAAGAAATAGTATAACGCTACTTACTTTAAGGTATTTAAACCCTTAATCTTTTAAAGACTTATATAATAAGTTAAATATAATAAAGAAGATTATAACGAATATATATACTTAAACTATAAGGTTTATAAATATAAAAAAGTATAAGTATAGTATAAACGATATAACGGTATATTAAAAGATTATTAGTAATATATATAAAGGCTATAGGCCGTATTCGACTAAAGAAAAATCGGTATAGAAATACTATACGAAAAATAAAAAGATATAGAACGAAAACTTAACCTTTAGTATAAAAACAAATAAAATTATAAAGTATAGTATATAATTAACTATAAAGTAATATAATATAAACGATATAATATCGAGAAATAAGAAATCTTCGATTAGCTATAAGAAATTAGTTTCTTAAGCCCTAATATAATACTATATAATAAAAATATAAAGAAATAATATTAATAATAAATTAAAGAAGAATACCTAAATAAAATAAATAAGGACTAAGTAAAAAACAAGGTACGCTATCTATAAAAGGGCTATAAACTAATATAATATAATAAGATCTAAGGACCTTATATATAGTAATAGTAAGCTATAGCGACTAAATAGTATTAGATATCTAAATCGTAGGATATTACGTATATATACTTTTAAACTATAGCGCGATAAGTAATTACGTTTTACTTAGAGTCGTTAATCGTTACTAACTTATATAGAGATATAAGATAGATCTATATAAACTTATAAATATTAAAGGAGAGGCCTTTAACTATAATAATAGAATTTATCGCGAAGCGTAGCTTAATTTCGTAGTTCTCGAAGATATCCCTTAGTAAGAAGGACTAAGGAAGCTAAAAACACCCGGTATAGAAGAAGGAGCTAAAAAGAAGGTATAGAAAGGAGAGTAGGGGTATAAGGGGAAGTATAAGTAGCGAGAGATAAGACGGATATACCGGAAACGGCTATAAAGGAAGGAAAAAACCGGTAAAAAGCTCGGTAGTTAAAAGGATATTAGTAGCTTCTTTAAGTAGGATCTTCTTTATTAATTAAGATGCTAGACGGGTATAAATAGGGGCGTTAGATAGAGGAAAGAAGGACAATTAAGGCAATAAAACAATCACTCCCCTACCTTTATTACTGCTCCCGTAAGAATCAAATCTCTCTGCCCTGCCTATCCGACCCCTTACTTCTAATTTTACCTTTATATATTTTATATATACTTCTCGCATCTCTCTTCGTAAGAGTTATAAGCCTAGGAGGAATAGTATTCCTATACCTTCCGGCTACTATAAAAGGCACCTTTCTTATATCCCTCGTAGCTTCCTTTTACCCCTCTTACTAGAAAAGCCGATTTTTAACCGACTTTTCTACCTTTCCCCGTAACGATAACGAAAATCGACTCCTCTACCGTCCCTACGGTCCGTAGGACGATTCTTATAGAGCCCCGAGATTAGGATAAGTAGGTAAAGGAGCTACGGGCTCGTATAGATAGAACTATCTATAATTTAGTCTTCTCTAATAAGTAGGACCCTCTCGAGCCCCCTCTTCGTCCTAGGGCAACGGACTTTATAGAGGGAGCTACCCTCTTCTCTAAGCTAACCTCTATATAATAGAGAGCTTTTTCTACTACCTTAGGCGACTATAAGAGTTACCGAAAGGAATACCTCTATAAAACGAAGCTACTAACGGCTGCTCGTACGGCGATAACGGAATCCGTTAGTGCTATAAAGCTAATCTCTCTTCGAGAGGAAGAGACTCCTAGGCAGTGGCTTTTAAAGCTCGAGACCTCGATAGCTCCCTTAAGAGGTTATATAACTAACCGTATTAGGAAGACCTATACGGCATACCTAGGAGCCTTTTCTGCTAGGAACCTGCTAGCTTCTTCGTAGCTAGCTAAGTAGGAAGAAATCCTCGAGGAAGCTAACTAATACTTCCTTATAGAAGCTCTTTCCGGCTAGTAGCTACGGGATATATCTCTACTAATAAAGCCTATTAGTAACGGTTACTCGACTATCTTTCGAGAGGCTAGCCGGGAACTAGACGAAGAGGCTGCTAGAGTATAATAGTAAGCAGTCTTATTCCTTCGTAGCTAGCACTCGACCTAGACGGCTCGACCTGCAGCTACTGCGGCCCCCGCTGCTGCTGTTGCGGCTGTTGCTCCTTCGGCTCCTCCTCCCTCGAGAGCCTTAACCTAGTCTTTAACGGCTGCCCTAGTCCCGGCCCCGGCTCCGCCTTTTGCTCCGGGTCCGGTCCCGTTAGTTAGACCGGCCCGACTAGTCCCCTAATAGACCTTTTAGTCCGTTAGTCGAAAAATCAGGGAACTAGTCGAAATCGAACCTCTTCGTTAAAATTAGCAATAAGGGGTAAAAAGGGGGGGTTTTTAAGCAGACCTTCCGGACCGGGACGAGGATTCCTCGAAGAAACAAACGAGAAGGAATCGACCTACCTACTAAGTATGCAAAAAGCCCTATCGGCTAGAAGACTGCTAGCAGGTCTTCGAGGAAAACCGACCTAAAGGAGTTAACCCTTTAAAGAGGCTACGAGAAATAGTATAATAGTCTCTTAAGGAGGACCCCTTATTATAGAAGAAGATAGACGAGATTCGGGTTGCTAAAAAATAGCAACTAACGCCGATGCCCTTATTCGAGCCGTAAATTCGAGGAAAAATCGTTAGTATAGTAAATCTAGCATTCGTCTTCCCTACGGATTAGCAAAACTAACCGTTAGAGCCCTTTAATTATCCCCTACGAAAATCAGCTATCCTTAACTCTAGTGCTTCCCTCGATATCTATAATATACTCTTACGATTCCGGTCCTTTAAGAAGGCACGGAGGGAATACCTTATTGCCGGGGAATTAACCGTACGAATAGAGGGATATAGAAGGGTGAATTTCACGATAAAATTACCTAATAGGTCTTTACGAATTCTTCGACGAAAAAGGGTAGCTTTTTACCCTCGATTTTTAACGAGCTTAATTTCCTCCCGCCTTCTTCGAGAGGAAGGAATCTTCTAGGATACGACGTCTAAGCCTATAAGGCTAGTCTAGAAGAATCAGACTATTAGGCTTATCGAGGAGAAATTCGGTTAATTTATTCTCGAATTCCGACCTATCCTTAGGAAGGAATCTCTTAAGTTAGCTTCCCTACTAGGAGGAATAGGTCTACTATAAAGGACCCTCTTCCGGCAGCCTAAGGAGACGGCATTCTTTAGCACGCACGACTTAGTTACCTGGGCCCCCTAGCTTTATATAAGCTAGGCCAATAACAGGGCGTATAAATAAGGGGCCTAAAGACCGTCGAATGCGAATACTGCGGCTAAGGAAAGACTAGGAGACGAATTTCTAGACGAACGCCTTTACGGCCGGACTAGCCGTATAAGGAAATTTAGATCGACTAGACCGACGTCTCTAGGGATCAGGAAAGCTTCGTTAGGGTAATGTTTTTTATAGACGCTTTTTTAGGGATGGTTTTCCCCTATTTCTTACGGACCTACCTAAGTAAGTATAACTAGTCTGCCTTCTAGGACTTCGTTAACTAGATAAAATCCTACTTTAGCTATAAGGTAAAAAAGATACGGTCTAACGGAGAGCTATTTATAAAGGATATCTTAAATTAGCTTCGAAAAAGGGGCATTTTACCCCTCCTATTAGCACTAAATACCTAGGCCTAGAACGGAGGGGCAGAAAGATTAGGGGGTGCTATAATAGAAAGGGCCCGTATAATAAGACTTACTATAAAGCTTCTATACGACCTTTAGAGGGAAGTCGTTAAGACCGCCTATTACCTTTAGAACCGGACCCTAAGGGACCCTAGGGGACTAAGGGACTATAGGGACCTAGAGACCCTTTTTAAGACCTAAGGAATAGACTAGAAATCCCCCCTCGAGCTCTTTACGAAGAAGAGGGCCTCGCTAGCCTACCTTCGTACCTACGGCTATAAGGCATACGTAATAACTACCGATATATAGCTAAAAAGGAAGAAGAAAAGAAAGCTTAATCCTAGAGCTTTTATTAGTTACCTCGTTAGGTATAATTCTATAAATATCTTCCGGATCTAGATTCCTCTTCTATAGAAGGTTATTTTAACTAGGGATATAATTTTCGACGAATCTAGCTTCTTCGACGGAAAGAAGGATTAATAGCCCCTCTTACTTATATAACGTTAGCTAATTTAGAAGATCTAAATCCCCCCTTCCTAATAGTCTTAAGAAGAGGTCCTAGACGAGGAAACGGAAGAAGAAACCGACGTCGAAGTAGTCGAGGATAACGCCGACTTCGAAGAAGAGGAAGCTACTAGATTAGATAATCTAGACGAAGAAGGAGACTATAGGAAAGCAGTAGAGCTAGAATACGCCTACCTCCCTACGCCTCCTCTTACGGAATAAGAAGAAGATCTAGAAGCAGCTTTTTTAGTTAATCTTCCCGTCTCGACCCCTAAGGGGGTAGGAAAGGCACCTCTCTCGAAGGATTACCCGGCTGCCTTTTTATCCCTGCTTTAAGAAGTAAAGGAAGGTATAGGGCCCGATATAAAAGAAGACTAGTTTCTCCCCTATTTCGACCGATTTTCCGACTTCTACCTAACGCTAATAGAAGACGGTTCCCACGGAGCGTTTATAGCAGGCCGGCTATTTAAGCCAATATTAGCAAGGAAGGTATATAAAAGAGACCTCCCGGACCTACCAGCAAACTAGAAGCAGCTAGAAAGACACCCCTTTAAAGACTAGTTTTTCTAGGCCTAGAAAGACCACCTAGCCTTATACGAAGAGATAGGGTCTTTCGAAGAAGTCCTTAAGGAAAAGGCAAGAGGAAAACAGGTCCTTAGCTATAAGTAGGTCTTTATCTATAAAACTAATAAACACGGCTTCCTTTAAAAGTATAAAGCCCGGCTAGTTATCTACGGGAACTAGTAGGAAAAAGGGGATCTTCCTACTAGGGCAACTACCCTAGTAGGGATATCTTTTTAGACCCTTATAGCTATAGTAGTAGAATTCGACCTCGAACTTAATTAAATAGATATAGTTAACGCCTTTATTAACTGCCTACTCGAGGAAGAAGAAGTTATCTATATACGCCTTCTACTAGGCTTCTAATAGCTAGGAAAGGTTCTACGGCTTAGGAAAGCTCTATACGGATTACGAAGATTACCCCTTCTTTAGCAATAGCATTTAATAGGTTCCCTCGAAGCCCTAGGCTTTAAGAAAGTCCCTTAGGAACCGTGTATAATATAGAAAGGTAAAATCACGGTCTTCTTTTACGTCGACGATATTATCTAGGCGTACCTAAAAGAGGAAGAAGTTGCTGCTAGGGAGGCTATACGAGGCCTATAATAAAGGTATAAGATAACTAGGCTAGGGGAGCTAAAGTAGTTCCTAGGGATACGAATGCTTCGGAATAGGTCCTAACGGACTATCTAGCTTACCTAGGACGCCTATATCGATAAGGTCGCTTATAAATTCCTCCCTAATTCCCTCGATAAGAAGCTTCCCTCTATGCCTATATTAAACGAAGAGCTTTTACCTAATCCGTCCTTTTAAGCTAGGGAGCAAGAGAAATACTAATATTAATAGAAGGTAGGCTCCCTGCTTTTTTCAGCTATTTCTACTAGACCGGATATCTCTTTTACGGTCTCCCGGCTAGCTAGGCATAACTAGAATCCTAGCCCTAGGCATTAAGAAGTAGTAGATAGAGCTATCCTTTATCTCTATTTAACGAGATTATATAGTCTGCGCCTAGGAGGGTAGGGAAGGAAATAAGCTACCGAAATCTTCCTTTATTTAAGCGATTTATCCTTTACGGACAATTCCTTAGATAGAAAGAGCTTATAAGGGTATATTATATTCCTTTTTAGAGGAACTATTACTTAAAGAGCTTCGAAATAAGCTACCGTTATAACTTCGAGTACGGAGGCAGAGCTACTAGCTCTTTTAAAAGCGTTAAAAGAAGCGATTTTCCTTAGCCGGCTGCTAATATCGTTACGACTATAAATTCCGTCCCCGTTAGCTATAGAATACAATAACACGCAGACTATACGAATTCTTACGGAGGAAAATAGCAAGCTATCGACCTAGCTACGGTATATCGATATCTACTAGCATTAGTTACGCTAAGAGGTGTAAAGGGGACTTATTTCCGTCTATTAGGTTCTAACGGCATTAATAAAAGCCGACGGTCTTACGAAGCCCCTACCGAAGTAGAAGCTAGCTATCTTCTTATAGCAAATTAGGCTAGAAGACGTTCGAGAGAAGCTATCCTTAGAGGCCCGCCTTAAGAGTCTACGAGAGGAGCTAATAGCCCGTACGAGAAGGTAACGTCTATAGCCGAAGAAAAGGAAGAGGCTTTTCCCTTTAGAGGGCCCCCTATTTTAATTGGGTTTTTCCCCCTTTCTTATAGGACTTTTCCCTCTTTAGGCCCCTTTTCCTTAAGTAGGTCTAAAAGAGCCTAGGGACCCCAAAGGGCCCCTGCTTTCCTCGAGTAAAGGGAGAAGTGCAGAGCTAAGAACCTCCTCTATACGCTCACCAGCCCGAAACCGTATTAGCTATGCCCTTACTATAAGGGCAGGCCATAGCTAAGGGGGTGTCGAAGTGGCCTGATTTCGTAGTTCTCGAAGATATCCCTTAGTAAGAGGGACTAAGGAAGCTAAAAACACCCGGTATAGAAGAAGGAGCTAAAAAGAAGGTATAGAAAGGAGAGTAGGGGTATAAGGGGAAGTATAAGTAGCGAGAGATAAGACGGATGTGCCGGAAACGGCTATAAAGGAAGGAAAAAACCGGTAAAAAGCTCGGTAGTCGAAAGGACATTAGTAGCTTCTTTAAGCAGGATCTTCTTTGTTAATCGAGATGCTAGACGGGTATAAAGAGGGGCGTTAGATAGAGGAAAGAAGGACAATTAAGGCAATACAACAATCACTCCCCTGCCTTAATTGCTGCTCCCGTAAGAATCAAATCTCTCTGCCCTGCCTATCCGACCCCTTACTTCTAATTTCACCTTCGTGCATTTTATATATACTTCTCGTATCTCTCTTTACGAGAGAATTATTAATATAGAGATTAATTACCTTAATATTAATATCTAGGGCTATTATAAATAAGTTAACTTCGATATTATAGATATTAGAAAATATAACCTTATATTAAAGCTTCTATAGCTATAAGAGAGCAACCTACTAATTAACTAGAAAACTAGCTAGCTATATTAGAACGAAAATATAAGTTTCTAGGACTAGTAGATTTAGGAAAAAGTAAAATTTTACGATAATTTAGCTACTAAATAAGATAAAAGGGATAACCGTTTAAGTAAATTATTATAGGCTTTAGCGATATAAACGAAAATAATAATAGAACTAGTAGATATAATAAAATCGACTAATAAGACCTACGTACTAACTAATATAGCTATATAACCTAGTATCCGATATAAATAAAATAAAGGATATAATATAAAGATCTAAAGAGTTATTACTACTTTAAGGAAAGACCTTAAATAAATTAATAAAGAGCTTAAGTTAAGAGAAACTAGCTTATAAGAGAAAGAATAAAGCCTATAAGATAGAATAAAGAATATCCCCTAGGAATACTAGAAATATAATAAACTCTTTAAGGAAGAACTTAAGATAGGGTTACCTAAATATAGCTAATAGGACTACGAAATTTATCTTAAGGATAGAATAATACTAACGTTTTATAAGATTTATAACTTAAACGAAAAGTAACTATAAACGCTACGCGATTACCTCGATAAGAATCTATAAAAGGGATATATATAAACGTTAATATCTAAAGTAAGCTATCTAATTATATTTATTCTAAAGAAAAACGGTAAGCTATAACTAATTATCGACTATAAACGCTTAAACGATATTATAATAAAAGACTAAATACTATTACTACTTATATTAGAACTATAAGATCGACTATATAGTAAAAAATAGTTTATAGCCCTCGACCTTAAAGGCGCCTATAACGTAATATATATAAAAAAGGGATATAAATAGATAATAGCCTTTAAAACGAAATTCGGACTATTTAAATATCTAGTAATACTATTTAGACTTATAAATATACTAGCTACCTTCTAACGGATAATTAATAATATCCTATACGAATACTTAGATATCTTTTTAGTAGTATACCTAGATAATATCCTAATCTTCTTAGATACCCTAGAAGAATATAAGGAATATATTTATAAGGTACTCCGCGTACTTTAGAATATAAAGTTACTAGTTAAACTAAAGAAAGGTAAGTTCTATATATAGGAAGTAGACTTCCTTAAATATATAATCTTACTAAGAGAGATATAAATATAATAAAATAAGATTAACTTAGTTAAAAAATAGCTAACGCTAAAGAACGTTAAGGATATATAAAGTTTCCTAGGATTTATAAATTACTACTAACGATTTATTAAAGATTTCGGAAAGATTATAGTACTACTATATAACTTAATAAAGAAGGAAAAAGAATTTATATAGGACGGTAAAGCTAATAAAGCTTTCGAAGATATTAAGACTACGATTATATAAGAACTAGTCTTAACTACCTTCGATCTAAAATAATAAATCGAACTTAAAACTAATATATTAAACTTTACTCTAGGAGTATAAATCGGATAAAAGGATAATAAAAGAAGACTATAACTAATTATATTCTACTTAAAGAAGCTATATAGCATAGAACTTAATTACCCTATCTATAATAAAGAATTCCTTATAATTATTTAAGCTTTTAAGGAATTTTAATACTACCTTCTTAGAAGTAAATATAAAGTTAAGGTCTATATAGACTATAAGAATATCTTATATTTTATAACGACGTAATAGTTAAACGGACGATAGATCTAAGAGGCCGAATATTTATCGGAATTCGACTATAAAACAATCTATAGAAAAGGAATAGAAAACGGTTAACCTAAATCCTTTAGTTAACGAAGTAACTAAGATATAAGAGCACTTATAGTAAAAGGATAGCTCCTAAAAATTAATAAAAACGGGAACTACTAGCAACGATAGCTAAATATAATATATAAAGTATAACCCGATAACTTAATATACTAAAAGATCCTAAAATAGATAAAAGAATATAAAGTATTAAATAGATATAATATAGAATATTTAGAAGTTCTAATATATAAAAATAAAATCTAGATACTACTAAAATTATAAGATAAAGCTATATAAGATATATATAAATATCTTATATATAGATACTAAGGAATCTAAAGAATAATAAAACGGATTAAACGATAATATAACTTCCTATAGCTTAAAGAAGTAGTATAATAAGTTATTAAAGAATATAAACTTTATATATAAAGTAAAGCTAAATAATATAAACTATATAGAGAATTATAACCGCTACTAGTACTAGAAAAACCATAGGATTTAATAGCTTTTAACTATATTATAAAGCTACTATCGTTAAAAGAACCTATAACTAACGTTAAGTATAATAGTATATTCGTTATTATTAATAGATTAATAAAGTATAGGTACTTCTTACTATATAAAAAAGTAAGTAATATAGAAGAACTAGTATATATATTCCTATAAACTATTATTAGTAATTATAGACTACTAAATAAGATTATCTCTAATAAAGAAAGTATATTTATAGCTAAGTTTTAGTAAGCTCTTATAGTATAATTAAGGACGAAATATAAGCTTAGTATAGCTTATTACCTATAAATAGATAGGTAAATAAAACGACTTAACTAAACGCTTAAATAATATTTATAATACTATATTAACTATAAATAAAACGATTAAGTTAAATAGCTATTAATAGTATAACTAGCTTATAATAGCTTAGTTATAGAAATAACTAAGCTCTTACTAATATACGTTAATTATAGATATAACCTAGAAGTATTTAAGGTTACTCGATAAGGACTATAAGTAGAACGAGTAATACTATAAGTAGATTAGCTACGAAAATTATATAAAGAAATATAATAAGAACTTTAATTTATTAAGGAACGAATATCTACTTACTATAATCGGAAAAGATTATAGGGACTAATCTTTTAAGAGGGAGATATAGTTTACCTTATATAACGAAATATTAAAATAAAATAACTAAGTAATAAATTAGATTTTAAGAAACTTAGACTATTTAAAATTAAGAAGGTTATTTTAAAAGTTAACTATAAACTTTCGCTACTAATAATAATATAGATATACTAAATATTTTATATCTTATTATTAGAACTAGTACTATAAAACGCTAAACTATAAGATAAAATTAAAGTTAATAATAATTAGGAATATAAAGCCGAATAAATACTAAATATAAGAAAATAAGGTTAGTAATAAGAATACCTTATTAAGTAAAAGGGATATAGACTAGAGGAAAATACCTAGGAACTACTTAAGTACTTAACCTACTATAGCTCTTTACTTTAATAGTTCTACTAAGCGAACCCTTAATCGGAAATATAAGGTTACTAAGAATAGTATCTTAGTCTAATACGTTTAAGGCACTAAACGATTAAACCTCGCTAATAGTAATAGTTTCCTTATTTAATAAACGAACTAATTTATCTTAAGAAGAACGCGTTATACTATCTTCTTTATTAATAGCTTATATACCCCGCTAAAATAACTTACTACCTTAATCTTTTAGGAAACGCTTTTATTTCTTAATCTAAGCTAGGTAAGCTATCGCTTCCTTTAACGCTTCTTTTACTTTCTATTTATCCGAATTAATCTTTTACTATTAATTTATAATATAACGAACTAGAAAAGAAGGAATATTAGTAAAAAGAATAATAGGGAAGGAAAGGGATAAAATAAATAAGCGGACGCTATATTATAACTATTATAAGAACGGCCTATAGAGGTATATTTAGAACACCGATTAAAACGCTCGCTAACTTTATAAGTTAGGCTTAACCGAAAATAACCGGAGTAAGGTATAATTTTAATACTATAGATCTCGGTCTAAGATGCTAGCTCCGATCGTTAACGCGATTTATTAGAATTATAGGAACGGGATTTTTAAATATAACTAAATATACTATTAGTAGTATATCCTAAAAGGATAAAAAAATAAGGAACGATATACTTACGTACGACGCGATAAGGGTATATTTATATATAGCGGCTAAAGTAGTAGGTCTTAAGGATAAGACTAAAAGGAAGGGAGGTATCTTATTATAACTACGGTCTAGCGAACCGCAGGGACTAATATATATTACGAGGTTATATAATATAAGGAGTAAGGAATATTAGATAGACCGATAGGCTAATTAAGTTTAGAGCGATAGGTTACTTTAGCGCTTTAATACTTTATAGCTAGGATTATAAGATCGCTCTAGCGCTCTAACGCTCTTAAACGATAGGATTACCTAGCGCTCTTAGCGATTTAGGGAAGCTCTCGAGATATATAAGGAAGGAACGGAATACTCCTTTAAATAGATAGCTCGATAGCTTTTAATATATTATAGATCTTTATTATAATTCTATCTTTAATTTTAATTACCTAGTTATAGTTTATAGTCTATAACCTCTAACTTATTATTAACGTAATATACTTATTATTACTTAGACTACGCCCTATTATATCTACTAATATAAACCCCTTAATAGGTTTATCCCTTAGGAATAATACTAGTTATTATACCTACCTAAGTAAGTATAACTAGTTTACCCTCTAGGACTTCGTTAACTAGATAAAATCCTACTTTAGCTATAAGGTAAAGAAGATACGGTCTAATAGAGAGCTATATATAAAGGATATCTTAAATTAGCTTTAAAAAGGGGTATTTTACCCCTCTTATTAGCACCGAATACCTAGGCCTAAAATAGAGTAGTAGAAAGATTAAGGGGTACTATAATAAAAAGGGCCTATATAATAAGACTTACTATAAAGCTTCCCTATAACCTTTAAAGGGAAGTTATTAAGACCGCTTATTACCTTTAGAACCGGACCCCTTAAGACCCTAAGGACCTTAGAGGGACTACCTAAGGAATAGACTAGAAATCCCCCCTTAAGCTCTTTATAAAAAAGAGGGCCTTACTAGCCTATCTTTATACCTATAGCTATAAGGTATATATAATAACTCCCGATATATAGCTAAAAAGGAAGAAGAAAAGAAAGCTTAATCCTAGAGCCTTTATTAGTTACCTTATTAGCTATAATTCTATAAATATCTTCTAGATCTAGATTCCTTTTTTATAGAAGGTTATTTCGACTAAGGATATAACTTTCGACGAATCTAGCTTCTTTAATAGAAATAGGGATTAATAGCCCTTCTTACTCTTATAACGTTAGCTAATTTAGAAGACTTAAATCCCCCCTTCCTAATAGTCTTAAGAAGAGGTCCTAGATAAGGAAATAGAAGAAGAAACTAATATTAAAGTAGTTAAGGATAACGCTAAATTTAAAGAAGAAGAAGAGGAAGCTATTAGATTAGATAATCTAAACGAAGAAGGAGACTATAGGAAAGTAGTAGAGCTAGAATACGCTTACCTACCTACGCCTCCTCCTATATAAGAAGAAGATCTAAAAGTAGCTTTTTTAGTTAGTCTTCCCGTTTCGACCCTTAAAGGGGTAGGAAAGGCACCTCTTTTAAAGGATTACCCGGCTGCCTTTTTATCCTTACTTCGAGAAGCAAAGGAAGGTATAGGGCCCGATATAAAAGAAGACTAATTTCTCCTTTATTTCGATTGTTTTTCCGACTTCTACCTAACGCTAATAGAAGACGGTTCTTATAGAGCGTTTATAGTAGGCCGGCTCTTTAAGCTATAGCTATTAGCAAGGAAGGTATATAAAAGAGACCTCCTAGACCTACTAGTAAACTAAAAGTAGCTAGAAAAACACCCCTTTAAAGACTAGTTTTTCTAGGCCTAGAAAGACTACCTAGCTTTATATAAAGAGATAAGGTCTTTTAAAGAGGTCCTTAAGGAAAAGGTAAGAGGAAAATAGGTCCTTAGCTATAAGTAGGTCTTTATCTATAAGACTAATAAATATAGCTTCCTTTAAAAGTATAAAGCCTAGCTAGTTATCTATAGGAATTAATAGGAAAAATAGGATTTACCTACTAAAGTAACTACCTTAGTAGGGATATCTTTTTAGACCCTTATAGCTATAGTAGTAGAATTCGACCTCGAGCTCGAATAGATAGATATAGCTAATACCTTTATTAACTACTTACTTAAGGAAAAAGAAGAAGTTATCTATATATAACTTCCTCTTAGTTTCTAATAACTAGGAAAGGTTCTATAGCTTAGGAAAGCTCTATATAGACTACGAAGATTACCCCTTCTTCAGTAATAGCATTTAATAGGTTCCCTTAAAGCCCTAGGCTTTAAGAAAGTCCCTTAGGAACCGTATATAATATAGAAGGGTAAAATTATAGTCTTTTTTTACGTCGATAATATTATCTAGGCCTACTTAAAAGAGGAAGAAGCTACTACTAAGGAGGCTATATAAGGCCTATAATAAAGGTATAAAATAACTAAGCTAAGGGAGCTAAAGTAGTTCTTAGGGATACGAATCCTTTAAAATAGGTCCTAATAGACTATCTAGCTTACCTAAGACGCCTATATTAATAAGGTCGCTTATAAATTCCTCCCTAATTCCCTCGATAAGAAGCTTCCCTCTATACTTATATTAAATAAAGAGCTTTTGCCTAATCCGTCCTTTTAAGCTAGGGAGTAAGAGAAATACTAATATTAATAGAAGGTAGGCTCCCTGCTTTTTTTAGCTATTTTTACTAGACCGGATATCTCTTTTATAGTCTCCTAGCTAGCTAGGTATAACTAGAATCCTAGCCCTAGGCATTAAGAAGTAGTAGATAGAGCTATCCTTTATCTCTATTTAATAAGATTATATAGTCTACGCCTAGGAGGGTAGGGAAGGAAATAAGCTACCGAAATTTTCCTTTATTTAAGCGATTCGTCCTTTATAGATAATTTATTAGATAGAAAGAGCTTATAGGGGTATATTATATCCCTTTTTAAAGGAACTATTACTTAGAGAGCTTTAAAGTAAGCTACCGTTATAACTTCTAGTATAAAGGCAAAGCTACTAGCTCTTTTAAAAGCGTTAAAGGAAGCGATTTTCCTTAGCTAGCTACTTATATTTTTACGACTATAAATCTTATCCCTATTAGCTATAGAATATAATAATATATAGACTATATAGATTCTTATAGAGGAAAATAGTAAGCTATTAACCTAGCTATAGTATATTAATATCTATTAGTATTAGTTACGCTAAGAGGTTTAAAGGGGACTTATTTCTATCTATTAGGTTTTAATAGTATCGATAAAAGCTAATAATCTTATAAAGCCCTTACTAAAGTAAAAGCTAGCTATCTTTTTATAGTAAATTAGGCTAGAAGACGTTTAAGAAAAGCTATCCTTAAAGTCCCGCCTTAAAAGTCTATAAGAGGAGCTAATAGCCTATATAAGAAGGTAACGTCTATAGCTAAAGAAAAGGAAGAGGTTTTTCCCTTTAAAGGGCCCCCTATTTAATTAGGTTTTTCCCTTCTAAGAAGGCCCCCTTTCTTATAAAACTTTCCCCTCTTTAGGCCCCTATTCCTTAAGTAGGTCTAAAAGAGCCTAGGGACCTAAAAGAGCCCTTGCTTTCCTTAAGTAAAGGGAGAAGTATAGAGCTAAGAACCTCCTTTATACGCTTACTAGCCTAAAGCCGTATTAGCTATGCCCTTAAGGGGCAGGCTATAGCTAAGGGGGTATATCGCGAAGTATAGCCTAATTTTATAGTTCTCGGAGATATCCCTTAGTAAGAGGGACTAAGGAAGCTAAAAACACCTAGTATAAAAGAAGGAAGAAGGAGCTAAAAAGAGGTATAGAAAGGAGGGTAGGGGTATAAGGGGAAGTAAAAGTAGCAATAGCTTCCTATAGAGGTAGCGAGAGATAAGATAGATATACCGGTAACGGCTAGAAAAGAGAGTAAAAACTAGTAAAAAGCTTAGTAGTTAAAAGGATATTAGTAGCTTCTTTAAGTAAGATCTTCTTTATTAATTAAGATGCTAAACGGGTATAAAGAGGGGCGTTAGATAAAGGAAAGAGGAAAAATCAAGGTAATAAAACAATTACTCCCCTACCTTTATTACTGCTCCTATAAGAATTAAATCTCTCTACCCTACCTATCTAACCCCTTACTTTTAATTTTACCTTTATATATTTTTATATACTTCTTATATCTCTCTTTACGAGAACTATAATATAATAGTACTTATAGTAAAAGAATAGCTCCTAGAAATTAATAAAAATAAGAACTATTAGTATTATATACTCTATATACGTTAATTAACGCTATCGCTTATATTTAATAAGCGGCTATATCTTTTTTATAATAGTTATAAGCCTAGGAAGGGGTAGTAAATTACCCCCTATAACTTTTAATAACTATACGTTATAGGGTAATACCTATAAATAGCTATATACCCCTCTCTCTCTTAGATTTCCCTAGGTAAAGGGCGCGGTGCTTAGTATCTTACTCCCGCGTTATAGGCTTAGGTCTAGGAATCCTAGTAAAGCTACGATCCTTAAAGGGGTATATCGGAAAACGCGGTTATTAGTTATATATATTAATTATAGCGCACCTATTAAAGCGCGTTCTACTTATAGCGTAATAGTCTTTGCGATATATCTTTTTCGTAATAGTTATAAGCTTAGGCGGAGGGGTTACCCCTCTAGGAACTTCCTAGTAACTATATACGTACTTCTTTTAGCTAGCTTAGCGCGTATTACTTAAAGGCCTATAGTTTAAGTCCCGCTAGCATAATTAAGCGCGGTTTTAGTATAGGGCCTACCTATATAAAAATTCCCTTTATAGTCTAGGATAACTAGGTATCCTAGGATAAATTAACTTAGTATCCCTAAGGGGGTATATTATATACTCTATATATATTAATTAACGCTATTACTTATATTTAATAAGCGGCTATTTCTTTTTTATAATAGCTAGTAATAATAGCTAAATATAATATTTAAAGTATAACCTAATAACTTAATATATTAAAGGATCCTAAAATAAATAAAAGAATATAAAGTACTATATAAATATAATATAGAATATTTAGAAGTTTTAATATATAGAAATAGAATCTAAATACTATTAGTATTATAAGATAAAGTTATATAAGATATATATAAATATTTAATATATAGATACTAAAGAATCTAAAGAATAATAAAATAGATTAAATAATAATATAACTTTTTATAGCTTAAGGAAGTAATATAATAAGTTATTAAAGAATATAAACTTTATATATAAAGTAAAGCTAAACGATATAAGCTATATAGAGAATTATAACCGCTATTAGTACTAAAGAAACTATAGGACTTAATAGCTTTTAACTATATTATAAAGCTATTACTATTAAAAGAACTTATTATTAATATTAAAGTATAATAGTATATTTATTATTATTAATAGACTAATAAAGTATAGATACTTCTTACTATATAAAGAAGTAAGTAATATAAAAGAGCTAGTATATATATTCCTATAAACTATTATTAGTAATTATAAACTATTAAATAAGATTATCTTTAATAAAGAAAGTATATTTATAGTTAAGCTTTAGTAAGCTCTTATAATATAATTAAGGATAAAATATAAGCTTAGTATAGCTTATTACCTATAAATAAAAAGATAAATAGAACGACTAAACTAAACGCTTAAATAATATTTATAATACTATATTAGCTATAAATAAAATAATTAAGTTAAATAGCTATTAATAGTATAACTAGCTTATAAGAGCTTAGTTATAAAAATAGCTAAGCTCTTACTAGTATACGCTAATTATAAATATAACCTAAAAGTATTTAAGGTTACTTAATTAAGACTATAAGCGGAATAAGTAATACTATAAGTAGATTAACTATAAAAATTATATAGAGAAATATAATAAGAACTTTAATTTATTAGAAAATAAATATCTACTTACTATAATAGGAAAGGATTATAGGGACTAATCTTTTAAGAGGGAGATATAGTTTACTTTATATAACGAAATATTAAAATAAAACGACTAAGTAATAAATTAGATTTTAAGAAACTTAGTTTATTTAAGGTTAAGAAAACTATTTTAAAAGTTAACTATAAACTTTCGCTATTAATAATAATATAGATATACTTAATATTTTATATCTTATTATTAGAACTAGTACTATAAAACGCTAAACTATAAGATAAAATTAAAGTCGATAATTATTAAGAATATAAAGTTAAATAAATACTAAATATAAGAAAATAAGGTTAGCGATAAAAATACCTTAATAAGTAGAAAGGATATAGACTAAAAGAAAATACCTAGGAACTACTTAAGTACTTAACTTATTATAATTCTCTACGTTAATAGTTTTATTAAACGAACCCTTACTTAGAAATATAAGGTTACTAAGAATAGTATCTTAGTCTAATATATTTAAAGCACTAAATAATTAAACCTCGCTAATAGTAATAGACTCTTTATTTAATAAATAAACTAATTTATCTTAAGAAGAACGTATTATACTATCTTCTTTATTAATAGCTTATATACCCCGCTAAAATAACTTATTACCTTAGTCTTTTAGGAAATACTTTTATTTCTTAATCTAAGCTAGGTAAGCTATTACTTCCTTTAACGCTTCTATTACTTTCTATTTATCCGAATTAATCTTTTACTATTAATTTATAATATAATAAAGTAAAAAAGAAGGAATATTAATAAAAAAAGAATAATAAGGAAGGAAAGGGATAAAATAAATAGGTAGACGCTATATTATAACTATTATAAGAATAGCCTATAAAGGTATATTTAAAATACCGATTAAAACGCTCGCTAACCTTATAAGTTAGACCTAACTAAAAATAAGAAGAGTAAGGTATAATTTTAATACTATAGATCTTAGTCTAAGATATTAGTTTTAATTATTAACGCGATTTATTAAAATTATAAGAATAGGATTTTTTTAAATATAACTAAATATACTATTAATAGTATATCTTAGGAAGGATAAGGGATAAAGAATAATTATACTTATATACTACGCGATAAGGGTATATTTATATATAGCGGCTAAGGTAGTAGGTCTTAAGGATAAGACTAAAAGGAGGGGAGGTATCTTATTATAACTATAGTCTAGCAAACTATAGGGAACTAGTATATATTATAAGGACACGTAATATAGGGAGTAAGGAATATTAAACGGACCGATAAGCTAATTAAGTTTAGAGCAACGGGTTACTTAAGCGCTTTAACGCTCTATAGCTAGGATCGTAGGATCGTTCTAGCGCTTTAGCGCTCCTAGGCGACGGGATTACCTGGTGCTCCCGGCGACCTAAGGAAGCTCTTAAGATATATAAGGAAGGAATAGAATACTCCTATAGATAGATAGCTTAATAGCTTTTAATATAATTATTATAATCTTTATTATAATCTTATTTTTAATTTTAATTACTTAATTACTTAATTATAGTCTATAGTTTATAACCTCTAACTTATTACTAATATAATATACTTATTATTACTTAGACTACGCCCTATTATATCTATTAATATAAACCCCTTAATAGGTTTATCTCTTAGGAATAATACTAGTTATTATACTATAGTATATCGATATCTATTAGTATTAGTTACGCTAAGAGGTTTAAAAGGGACTTATTTCTATTTATTAAGTTCTAATAATAATAATAAAAGCTAACGGTCTTATAAAGCCCCTATTAAAGTAAAAGCTAGCTATCTTTTTATAGTAAATTAAGCTAGAAGACGTTTAAGTAAAGCTATCCTTAAAAGCCCGCTTTAAGAGCCTATAAGAGGAGCTAACGGTATATATAAGGAAGGAGGCGTCTATAGCTAAAGAAAGGAACTAGGACTTATCTTAAAGGAGGGCTCCTAGCTTAATTAGGACTTATTCTTTTTAAAGGCCTTTTTAGGGACTTATCCTTAGAAAAGACCCCCTTTCTTATAAGACTTAATTCCTCCTTAGGCCCCTTTTCCTAAAGTAGGTATAAAAGAGCCTAAGGTAAAAACCTAGATTTCTTAAGTAAGGGATAAGTATAGACTAAGACCTCCTCTATACGCCTACCGGCCTTATTATTTAGCTTTACCCTTTCTATAAGAGTAAGCTATAGCTAAGGGGGTATATCGCGAAGCATAGCCTAATTTATATTCTTAGAGATATCCCTTAGTAATAGGGACCTAGGAAGCTAAAAACACTTAGTATAGAAAAAGAAAGAAGGAGCTAAAAAGAGGTATAGAGAGAAGGGTAGGGGCGTAAAGGGAAGTAAAAGTAGTAATAGCTTCCTATAAAGGTAGTAAGAGATAAGACGGATATACCGGCAACGGCTAGAATAGAGGGGAAGAACTAGTAAAAAGCTTAGTAGTTAAGAGGATATTAATAGCTTCTTTAAGTTAGATCTTCTTTATTAATTAAGATACTAAATAGGTATAAAGAGGGGCGTTAAATAGAGGAAAGAAGGATAATTAAGGTAATATAATAAGTACTCCCTTACTATAATTACTACCCTTATAAGAATTAAATAACTTTACCTTACCTATCCGACCCCTTACTTTTACTTTTACCTTTATATATTTTATATATACTCCTCGTATCTCTCTTTACGAGAGAAATAGGCCGTCTTAAAGCGAAATAATAAGGTTATAAAGGTAGGATTAGTCGTAGGTAGAAATTTAAGAAGATAGGGTGCCTAGTAAGGGGATACCGACTAACGGTAAGGGAAGCGATTAAAGGAAAAGGGGAGAGAGAAGTCCTAAGTATAAGGCGATAGGGAGGATAGAGGTCGGGCTATTTATATAGGCGCTAGGCGGGGTAGGGCACGTAGGAGGGCGCCTTACTTAATCGGGATACTACTATACTTAGTAGGTATAATAGCGTGCTCTAGACTATATTATTATCTACTAAAGTATATAAGCTTATATATATAATATATATAGTATTCTAGTTAATATCTTTAAGAGCTTAATAACCCTTAAACTATAAAGTAGTAGTACTTACGTTATAGACTCTATAGTATATAAATAGAGTTAACTATCCTATATTTACTTTCTTTATTTTATATTAAAATATATTAAACTAGTTATATTATCCTCTAATAAAATTAAAGGCACCTCTATTAGTAAAAACTAGTTAGTATTATAGTATATTTCTCTATACCTCCCCTTAGGTCTACTCGTATCGTAGGAGGATAGTAGAGCTAGAATAGAATCTTTTTTCTTCCCTTACCGCCTTTTTTAGACGCTAGGAGGCTCACTCTATAGGGGTTCGAATAATAAACCGCGCTATTTTAGCGCACCTATAGGCGCATCTACGCAAACGGAACTTATAACCTATTAAACTAGTTATATTATCTTATAATAAAATTAGAGGCACCTCCGTTAGAGATAACTAGTTAGTATTATAGTATATTTCTCTATAAAACGGACGCCTCTAAGAGTTAGAATTAGAGTATTGCTATTCGGCTAAGTAGAAATCTCTATTCGGCTAAGAGTCTCATAAAATCCCCTCTTTTAATTGGCTATAATACGCCTTAGTTATTAAAGAGAAATCTTAAGTATCTTAAAGTACTCGTCTTATACGTCGCGCTCACCTCGCGCGGGGGTAAACCCCCACAGTAGGGCCCCTCCCTAAGGGGGACCCCTCCCCTACTGGCTCGGGCGCTCGAGTACGCTACTTCGTAGTTAGGGCTATCTAGGATTTTTAAGGTTTTTTCGCTAAAAGGAATAGCAAAAGGATGGTACTAATGCGGGACATAAAGGTACCCCGCCTTTTAGCTAGTGTTGGCCGAATAGAGATTTCTACTTGGCCGAATAGTAAAACTCTAGAATTGGTACCTTTGTATCGTCAGACCACGTCCACAGCGCTGGCATCTAGGCAGCTTGGCCGCTTCCCACGCCTTTAGAGAGCCGGCGTCAGGGAGAGCTTCGACTTTTAGGCGGCCTACCCATTCACATATACCAGAACGGACTCCTATTCAAGTACAGCGTGAGCGTTGCCGCGGTTCATCGTTGCCCACTCTGCAAGCCCCTAGAATCCTAGAAGCGACCACACGCAATTTCCCGGTGGAAATAACAAAATCTCGAATGATATTGAAGGACTTAGACGGATATCATTGGGAAGATCATAGAAATTAGGCTCTAAGTAGCTGATATCTCGTTTAAACGTAGCTTTCTAGGTCTATTTGTTGCCAGTGAAAATGACGAGCTGGTATCTTCAAAGCTTCGCTTTCCCATTGCTTTTGGTGCCGAGCTGTCGTAGAAATCATGAGTCTTCTTTTCTCACTCCGCTATTTCATTATTTTATGTCTTTTCCCCCACTCGTAATTGTAGCCTAACGCCAGTGGCTTATCTTCAATTTTGTCCGAATCCCAAACGCTACACTATTACCGGCATCGGTATACTTCCCTTGCGGGAGCCATAAAATCTTTCGGCAGGCCTTCGGTGCATGGTCCACTTCTCGTTTACAACCTCGCCCGGCAACACAAGAGTATGTTCTAGAAGACAGCTGCCGTCTTTCATCTCCGCTCCGCAAAGGATGTTGCTGCCCGAGCGCAGGACGCAGCGGTTTCCAATCTTGATGCGGTCGAGGCGGATGCTGCCACGCCTGTCGACGTGCGTGATGATGCCGACGTCGTCAATAACAACGCGGTCTCCAATCTCGATGAGGTCCGTCTCGGTAATCATCAGGCTCGGGTATCCGTTGGCGAAGAGCGCACAATCCTTGCCGATCTTGACGCCCAGGAGGCGGTAGTACATGACGAGCCAGTGCGTCCCCGTCAGCAGGCTGAGGATTCCCTTGTCGACGAAGCAGCGGCGTATCAGCTTCTCGACCGAAACGAGCAGCTGCCAGCGCTGGCAGTAAGGCGACTTGTCCCAGTCGAAGACGCCCGGCCTGAACTTTCCGACGAGTATCCGCTTGGCCACGACGACGATGCCGAGCGCCATGACGACAAACGCGGACGTCAAGACGGCGGAGCAGGCAACGACGAGGGCGTATATGATCAAAGCGTCGTACGTGCTGTCGACGCCTTCCATCCAGTCGACAAAGAAGCGCGCGGCCAGCTTCATGGACGAGAGTGCGGAGACGTTCCAGTAAAACGACGTGAAGATGGTCATCATGAAGGAGAAGCCGAGGGCGGCCAGGGGGGTCAAGACGTGATAGGGGGCATTCTTCTGGTAGACGGCGCGGTTGTACGGGGAATGCTCCGGCGGGTTCTCGTCATGGGCCGTGGAAGCGCTGCGCTTCTTAGGAGCAGACCGAGGAGGGGCCAAGCCCTCCTCGAGTCGGACAGGGCTGACTATGGAGCCGACAAGAGTCTCGCCGCTGTCCTTGTGCTGGAGAGTGTTTCTGAATGTCGGCGCCGAGGCGGGCTTGGCCTGGGACATGCTCTGTATGGCCCAGAGCTTCTCGCCGAAGCTGTCGGAATGCGCAACATCGCCGTTCTTGCACCCGATGAAGGTCTTGCCGTCCTCGTAGACCTTGCCTCGCCGCGTCAAGGTGCCGAATCCGAGGGCCGACTGCTCTCCGATGGTCACGCCCGGCAGGATACACACGTGGTCGGCGATGACGGCTCCGCTGCGGATGGTGATGAGTCCCGAGGCGTCTTCGTCGGTGGTCAGAAGATAGCAGCTCTCGCCAAACGTCACGTCGTCGCCAATGTCCAAGAGATGGTAGTCTCCAACCGAGGGCCCCATGTTGGGCCAGCAGACTCGCTTGCCAATCTTGGCCCCCAGCAGACGGAGGGCCCCCGATCGGGCCTCATTGTGATGACCGAGCAGCTCGTTGAGCTCGAAGAGCTGTGACTCGGAGAAGAGCGTCTTGCTGACAGTGGCCCGCCACAAGGCAAAGTGCCCCTTGATGGCGGCGGGATCGGTCGGCAGGTCGCCCCAGATGAGCTTGGTGAGGTAGCGAACGAAGACGGCGAAGCTAAAGGAGATGATGGGGCTGAAGACGACCTTGCTGCCGCCGGAGAGGTAGTTGTAGGCCACTTGCGGACTGCCCTGGTACCAGTTGAGGATGACGCGCAGCGGGATGGTGCTCTTGGCCGGCGCCGCCGAGAGCACGGGGTATAAGGCCAACAGCCAGGGCAGCAGGGAGACGAGCCAGGCGACGACGTATATCGGGAGGGTCAAGGACAGCGAAACAAGCCAGTGAGGCTCCTTGATGCGCGGGACTTCCTCATCGAAGCTCAGCACCCGCGAGTCCTTCTGCTCCCAGCTCGACGAGTTGGCGCCCATGCGCGTGTCCGGCAGGACCTCGGTGCCGGGGGCGACGACGGAGAGCAGGCCGATCGAGCACCGCTCGCCGATGATGATGCGGCCGAGATACATGGAAGTGTTCTCCTCGGCGGCAAAGGGCCGGCACTGGCACTTGTTGAGGACGGCGCCGTCGCGGATGTCGAGCAGGTCCCACTCGCCGAGCGACACGTCCGTCATCCTGACGTTCTTGCCGATCTTGGCGCCCATCATGCGGCAGTAGAGATTCTTGCCGTGGTCGTTGATCTCGAAGAAGCCCGAGCCGCACAGCATGACGATCTTCTGCACCATCCACCAACGGGTGTGATAGGATCCCCACATGGGATAGACTCCCTCGCGGTACCGTCCGATGATGGTCCACTTGGCGAGCATGCCGACAAAGGGGAAGAAGATCTGGACCCCCGCCCAGGAGCCGAATAGGGAGAGGAGCAGGTTGGTGATGCGGCCCTGGATCGTCGACGTGTCGTGCCAGAAGCGCGTCTTGCTGAGGATGTGGACCTGGAGCACCAGCTGCAACGAGCGACGCAGCGGATACAGGAGCACCAGGGGCAGCAGCTGCACCAGGAGGAGCCAGAGGCGGGTCGAGCTGTACGTCTCGTTGCAGCCGTGCTCGCCGCCGAACGTCTGGACGTCGCGGATGCAGGCCTCGACAAAGGCCGAGATGCCCTCGACCGACGTCTCCTTGGCCAGCAGGCTAAAGGGCAGGTGGATGTTGAACTCGACCCGCAGCACCGACATGAGCTGCTCGGCCATGACAGTGTCGCCGCCGAGGTCGAAGAAGCTGGCCGTGATGTCGACCTCGTCCACGCGGCACGAGAGCGACTGCGCAAAGGCCTCGGTCACGCGCGTCTCGATGTCCCGGATCGGCTCCGGCAGCGACCCCTTGCGGAGCTGCGCCCGGATGCCCGCCACCTTGGCCAGGTCGAGCTCGCCGTCGTCGCCGACGGGCAGCGGCTCCGAGATGATGTGCAGATTGCCCGGGAAGCCCATGTGCCCTTCCATGGCGAGCGAGACGTGCATCAGCCGCCGGATGTGCTCCACCCACTCGGGTGTCAGGTCCGTCGTGCCGGGCAGCTCCGGGGCCAGCAGGACCTCGTAGCTCCCGACCTGCAGGTTCTCCTCGACGTGGACCCGGAAGTGGCTGGGGATGACCGACTTGATGATGGCCGTGATGGCGTCGATGTCCACCTTGCACTGCACCACCTCGATGGGCTCCATGAAGGACGTGTCTGGCGGCGGGCACTGGCCCTCCCAGTGCTTGGCCATGTACGGCGTGTTGTCCGACATGGGCGGCAGGCCGAACCTCTCCCGGAGCCGTGTCCGCAGAGGCTTGCCCCTTCGTTGCGGCAGCCGATCCAAGTAGACAATCACCTGCGGCCACTTTGTCTCCTCGAGGGACGAGGCCCGCAGCGCGTCGTGCAGCGTCCGGAGATCGGCGCGGAGGGCCTCGGGGCTCGGGACCAGGATAATGGCCACGACCTCGCCCAGCGTCTCGTGCGCAGTCGGAAAGGCCAGCATGTCGGCGATCCGCCCATGTATAGGCGAGTCGGTCGAGGCGCCGGCCCTTTCGATGGCCTGCTCGACCTGCACGGGGGAGATCTCGACACCGTTGCGGTGGATGTACTCCTTTGCTGTGCCCATGATGTGCAGATATCCGTCGTCGTCGAGATAGTTGGGGCCACTGTCGTCCAGGTAGCTGAGACCGCCGAAGCTCGCCGGCAGGGCATCCGGCGGGACTTGCGAGGGCCGCCTGAGGGTTCCCCGGGGAGAGACGGACTGCAGCGTAGAGCCGACACTGCTTGTCCTGCCCAGGGACCGGGCGTCGGAAAAGTCGGTCGTGATGGAGATGCGCGGCGGCCTCTCTCTCGGGTCTCTGTGGGAGGCCGACGATATCGAGGCCTGAGAGAAGCGGACGGAGCGCCATTGCGAGGTTGACGGCTGAATCGGACCTGGGTCGCTTCTGCAATGGCGTTGACGCATCAGCATGGACACAGAGAATCCGCGAGTTCGTCGGCCTGGGCGAGACTTACTCAAATGTCTCGAGCGTCGTGGCAACCTCGCAGTGAAACGTGTCCCCGATCAGCTCCGCCAAGTCGGTCGGGATGAAGCCGTCGGACCTGCACGCCAGACGCAGCGAGTGTGTCCGCGTCGCCTCGCTGTGGAAGGGGGCCTCGGCCAGCAGCAGCTTGTGCGTGGACAGCGAGGCGAGGCACCACGACGGCTCGCCTCGGTCGAGGCCGTCCCAGAAGACGTTGGACGTGGGCTTGGAGGCGCAGATGGCGGAGCCCCCGGACACGACGGCTGCCATGATACCTCTGGTGATGCCTCCGCTGTTCACCCAAGACTTTAGCTTCTGCGTAAATTTGCGTTTCCACAGTTACGATGGGGTGCCAAGGGTATTCACTTACACGCAATAAATTGGCGTCATACTGATGCATGTATCTCGCCGTGTGAGCTCCCACGACTCTATTATCTGAAAGGCCTCGCAGATCATCGAGTGAACCGTTAGCGTGACCAAGCCTCTGGCGCCCCAGATGCCCGTGGTGAAGAGCAAGACGGCGTCATCGTCGGCCCTGTTCTGCCGGGGCTGTTCCGAGCGAGTGAGAAAGACGTTGCGCCCTCGAACGTCTCGCAGGTGAATCTTTTCGCTCTGTGTCGATTCTGCTATGAATACTTGGATCTTCTGGCGCTCCAGCCAATGCTGAGCGCTCAACGTCGACAGTCGCTCCCTGATGGCCGGCGCCGTGATAATGCACTGGGCGTGGACCTGATCGAGGTCGGACTGCAGCCGGTCAAGGTCTTCGTCTGGGTCGATGGGCACGGCAACATAGTATGTGGCGACGGCCAGGCATATGGCTGCCGAAAGAGGTCCGTTGGGAAGGACAATGGCGACAACCGGCTTCGACTCTTTCGCCTCTAGTGGTAGGGCAAACGTGTCGACAAAGTCGCTCAATTCGGTGAAGGATATACTGCTGGCATCTTCGCTCGAGCAAAAGGCGGGCTCATCCGATCTTGCTATAAAGTGAGCAATAGACCAGTACGACTCCTTGACAATGGCTTCGGTGCTCTGCACGAGCCACGTGGAGTCGTCTTGATGGCTTGCCTGCGGCGCCTCGGGCACGTTCTGCTGCAGGCGTGTAAAGTGATAGAGCAGGGGGTAGGGCGGCCAGGGTCCCGGAAGCTCTGTGATGAGGAGGTAGAAGACGTGGAGTGGGCGGTATGATCGCGTGGGGAGGGTGGGGATCGAGGCCAAAAGGACCGACTTGCAGACGGTCGAGTCGGCGAGGAGTTCCCGGAAGAGCCTACTCTCCTTGAGCCGAGCCGGAGACAGGCGGTAGAGCTCCGATAGCCTGCCGGCCACCTTTTCGGACCGCTCAGACAGCCAGTCCATGCTTCGACGGGGAACGGCGGCTGTTTTTTCGGCGCTTTCGGGGAGTCGGGCTGATCATGTCCAGGAGCTAGAAGATAAGCGTCCGAGCCGTCACAAAGGAGCCGTACTATTATGCCAAGAAGAGCGGCTGGCTTCTATGTATATCAGGCCTATGGACGGGGGCAGCGTGCCGTTTGATGGCGTCACTAGGAGTGCTTGCTTGAGTCGACCGTGGGTCACCACGTCCACTCACGCCTCCATTGTTCCAGAGGCCAACCCTCCCTGATCTCGACATGTATATGCCGCTGCTGCAACTTGGAGGCCATTGATGTGGCGCCACCGTATGTTATTCTGTTGGTTTCCGCGCACTATGCATGCACCGACTTCCCGCACGGGTTGGATGTAGTTGTAAGTGGGCCAGAGTCAACCAAGCCCCTTGGTGCGCCATGCTGTAGACATGGGTGTAAGAGAGGACGCAGTCTTCTGTTGGCAGCCTGCGGGCGGGAAAACCCCCCTTGCGAGAAGCTGAGCAGCATGTAAACCGTGACTGCACCAACGGGCTTCTGTGCCCATTCTTTGACAAGCAAACCACCCGTATCGCGCTGTCTGCTCATTCTCCAAAGCTCTCGTTTCTGGTCTCGTTTCCCAGGGTGCTGCTTCGTGCGTTGAGACGCATCGAGGCAGTTTCTCTCATGGTCTAAGTGAGACGTGGGAGTGGCTGTTCGACGTTCGGCACGCAATGACGATGCGGCTGCTTTGCATATGAAGTAACATGGGCTGCTTGTCTCACCCTTTGAGCGATCTCGTGGGGAAAAGCCATGTCTTGCTTTCTCAAGATTTCCTGCCCCTTGGGGTTTAGAGGGTTGGGGGCCTATCGGAGTCTTGGTATCCACTCGATATGGACCAGGTATTCTCCGTGGAGGCCAATAAGCAGCTTTCGTCCTAGCCAGGGGGGAAGACACTGAGACTCGTGCGTTCCTGGGCAGCGGTACCTGCCGTTCCATTGTGAAACAAGGCTTCCCGTCCCTTGCAGTATTACTGCAAGCCAACGTTAAAGAGACCCTGGAGGCGCACTAGTCGTGAATAAGCAGACAGAGTGGCTACGCCATAGGACAGCTTTTCTCAAGCACGCACGATCCCCATGTCTGAGTCTCTGGAATGTGAGCTACCGAGTAAAGAACATGACTTAAAAGGTGCCGGGCCCCCAACCCGAACGAGAAAAGGCCCCCAACCTGAATGAGAAAAGGGGCGAGAGACCCTGGCGGCAAGCCGCAAGTTGCAGAGATCGCAGTCGAGTGCGACCCCCAGGGGAGAATTGGCCGGCATGGCTCAAGCGTCTTCCTGCGACGGTTCTAACCTTTCGGGAACGTATTGTGTAAGTTCGAAGCCCGATGTCGGGAGTGCATGGGCATGGCAACGTCAAGCTACCTCCATTCAGGAGTCGTTACGCCTCGTGCTGCCCCGTCGAGACCTCCAACGGCCGGGCCAGTACAACGAAGACGGAATTGATATGCTACACACAGCCATGTAGGATACGGTACCGTCAGGCGTGGCATCAACGGCGTGGTACCTAGAATGTAGGCGTCACGCCTGCTTTCGGAGGTGCTTGATCGAGATTGAGTGCCGCCCTCGAGGCTTTGCAAAGCCATTGTCGCCTACGCATGCGATGAGATGATATCCCAGGACATGGTAGTCAAACTCACTGGCATAAACGTCCCCTCGAGGACATCAATTGGTTGATAAGCACTAACACGCAAGGTGAGTTGATGCCCAGCCCTTGATTTATTGTACCTCAGTCCACGCTCGGCAATTCCCGTGAACGGCGACGGAGTTTGCAAGCGTGATCTAGTAGTCATGTAATCTCTGACTCCAGTCTTCGGTCCTCCAAAAACGAGGCCGGCATGGCGGCACCCTGAACCCTTGTGAACCGGGGCCACTGGTACGGACCAAACGTGGGATTTGGCATTGTCACGCATCATGACGGCGTCAGTGACACCGATGTGCCAGGTAGTGCTCAGCTCACCTCCTGGGCAGTCACTGTGGTCTTTTGGGGGGGGAGCTGACCTGAGACATTGGCGGCCTTTGTGGATGAGGGTGTGCAGGGTTCAGCTTTATGTGCTCTTCTGTGCTATATACTTACGGACCCAAAGCTCATAATCACGGAATATCGATCAAATTGACAACTCCGAGATCCAAAGTGATGAGCGGCATGAGAAGGACTTTGAGCAGGTGGAGTGAATCCGTCATGAACCCTGTTTAGTTTGATCTTCCGGAGTAGCGTGTGCGAATATGGGTGATCTGTGAATTGGTCAAGCCAGGGATCCTTTCCAGTTGATCCGTCGAATTGTCTTGAAGGCTCCGTCTTGGAGATGATTACTCCTAGCACTGGCCCTGCAATACATGCCCCGTGAAAGAAGAGCAAAGGGTTTCGGGGCCACGCAACGGACAACTCTTCCCACTTCTGGATAATTGCGGTCAATTACCGAAATGCAGAGGAGATACTCGTCCCGGCTCACCGTTCTCTCAGCCCTCATACAGATCGACTCCGGCCATGTGACGCGAGGCCATCGATTAATATCGACGATTAATATCGACGATTAATATCGATGGAAAAGGCGATTTGGGATTCCACTCGACAAACTTTCTCGGCCCATCGGCGTTGGTCAAGTACATGACGCCGCATACGTCGAGCTGCGGCTCATCTCGATCTTGCCGGCCGTCTTTGGCTTGAAGAAATCGAGCGCAACGAGACAGGCTTGATTTGAAAGGACATCTCAGAGCAGCGCCTTACGTAAGGGACCGGCGCTGAAGGGTCCGCAAAGGGGTGCCACTTGGAAGCGTGGCTGCGAGGCACGGCAGAGACAAACCCCTCATCGACGCATCATCACTCCTCCTCCCGGCGCCGACGCCGAACCGGCCATGACACCGCTCGAGCCTGGCCCGGCGTGACAGCACGTCCAGATGGAGTCGATGCCCACCGAGATTCTTGGGCAAATCTGCAGTCTCCTGTGCTTCCACTGCCAGCACCCGGGCGTCTTCCCCAACGCCGACGCGCACGTCGTTTGTCTCGCCAAAGGCGCCCTCGCGCGCCTCTGCCGCACGTCCAGGCGCCTCTGCGCCATCGGCCAGCCCATCCTCCATCACTACTATGCCACCGGGAACCTGCCCACCGAGGCCGGCTTCGGGCTGCAGCACACCGTGGGGGGGCTGTCCGACGACGACAAGCTCCCCCTGTTCCTGCGAACCCTGCTGCAGCGTCCGGACCTGGCCACGCACATCAGGGCGCTGCAGCTCGTCGAGTGCCAGGTGTTGAAGGGCTATAGCGACGAGCTCTCGCGCGCACTCGGCCTCAAGATGCGGCAGCTCGACATCATGCCCCCCGAGAGAGGCGCCTCGCTGAGGCTGCGCCCCTGCGACCTGTTTGCCCCCGAGGTCGACCGCATCGCCTCTCTCCGACGCCACGGCTGGCTCGAGCAGCTCGCCGTGGCGCTCTCCCCGGGCCTCGAGATGCTCCTCGTGGCGCAGACCAACGGCTCGCGCTTCTTCTGGCACGCAAAGGACCACGTCATGCCGCGGCTGCGCGCTCTCGCCATCCGCGGCTACTCGGGCCAGTACTACTTCTCCGGCGCGACGTCGCTCATCACGGCGGCCCCCTACCTCGAGACGCTGTATCTGCTGGACTGCTCCCACTACACCGGCTGGAGCGAGGTGTTTGACGCGTCGCTGCAGTCGGTCCTGGCCAACCTGCGGCGCCTCGTCATCAGCGACTTGCGCGCCCAGCACCTGGAGCAGATACTGGGCAGCTGCTCCCAGCTTCGGGACCTCGAGTACTACCAGCGGACAGCGACCAGCATCTGGAACGTCAGCCAGGTGGTGCAGTCCCTCATGCCCGTCAAGAATACGCTCCGCCGGCTGTATTTTGCCTGTCTCCCCACGGCGAGCACCACCATTGAGCCGCGCGGCCATTTCTTCGGCCTCGGCGAGGCGTACCAACGATCTCGAGGCTCCGCGGAAGACTACGTCGAGGACACCTTGACCGTATCCGCCGACACGAGCGCCATTGAGCAGCTCCGCGAGTTTGCGCAGCTCGAGGAGCTCGGAATCGACCAGGCCTCCATCTACAACCCCCTGAGCATAGACCCCGAGACGAACCCGGGGCGTCTCGCTCGTCTGCTGCCGCCGCGTGTCCGGAGGCTCCGCGTCATGTACGTGTACCGAGGCATGGCGGGCGACCTGTGCCGCCTGGGTCGCGAGGCGGCCGAGAGGCTGCCGGAGCTCAGGCACGTGAGGCTTGGCGAGGCCATCTCTGTGATGCCGAGAAGACAAGCAGGCATCCTCCAGATGTACCAGCTGGGAAACATCAGGACGCCCAGTGGCCGCACTATACCGGTGAGCTGGACCACCGACAGGCCCGGGGCTGATGCGCGTACGCGGATCCCGGGCGGCACGGTGCACCCGCAGTTTATTCCATGCCCGGTGGACTAGAGTCTGGTTCTTGTTTTTACCGTTCTAGACGACGTCGTTCCTGGTTTCAGAGTGACATGGGTGGATGAGGTGACTCGAGGTGGTCGGCGAGGGCAATGTCCGTTTCTTGATGTCATAATAATGTTCCTCCCATGCCGTAATGGCAGCTTAGGAGTGGTGAAGGCTCGTGAATAATTGAGAGCAGAGCTCCGGGGTCTGCTCAAGCAGGAGCACCTCTGCTTCTGAGAGGGCGTCGAACAAAGCAGGCAGGGAAGATGCCCGCCGGCAGGCCTCGGCTCAAAGCGCAAAGTCCGAGTTCCGTACAAGCTCTATGTAGCTCTATGTATAATAATTAATTATGACTGCTTCCAGACCCAGCCGAGATGGGTGATGATTGCTAAGCTGGACAAGGGCTATTGCCTGTCGAATGTCCAAGCAGGATCCAAGCAGCTGAGAAATAGGACTGGCGCAAGCAAAATGCGGACCGGCTCGACGACTTGTTACAGGGTCGACTTCACGTTGCAAAGGCCGCCCCAGGTCTCCACGGCGAAATCCAGCGGGATTGCCATCGAGATCCACAACGACATGACACGAGGCGAGGCGGGTTTCAACAGAGCCGGCGAAGACTCCGGCCCCTGTCACGCCGGGATGCACTCCAACTACCGCTCGATAGCCGACTGTATGTACAGACGCAATGCAAAGACAACTTAGTGCCTGGGTATATTTCCCGACGAGTCCTAGTTCGTCGCGGCACGCTCGTCGACGACGCCCGGGTGGATCCATCGGCACCGAGTCTAGAAACGCCTCGTCCCCGTCTCCGGATGTCCGGGATGGCTTGCGCACGTTTCTGCCGGCCAAGAAAGACGGCGCATGGAACACAGGGTCCAGCCCTCCTTGTCCAACGTCCAATATGCAAAGGCAGCTCAAGCGCGGCTGAACCTTGGCCCCATGCAAAGCCCGGCGTGCCTCGGTTACAAAATAATTGGCCTTTGCGAGAAACCACGATATCATCAACGGGGTTGGCTGCGGTGTCCGGCGCCGGTGCACACTAAACTGAACCTCGGCACCTGCCCCCCCTGCCATTTCTGCTTCGAAATACACAATGACGATGACATGAGACGACACTGGCGCGTCGGGAGCTGCAGGTTTTGGTCATCATCCTGCCCATGCGTCGCGGCGGACAGAAAGAGTCGTATTAGCAATCCAGTGCATCCGCCTCCTCCGCTGCATGCGGGGTTTGCGGCCTTAACTATTGAACCATTAATGGAGGGCAGATGCCTACATAAAGCAAGCGAAGACCCGTTCTGGCGTCTTCTTATTCTCGAATAATTACCTACAGTGCAGTCCAACCCTCTACACCGAACGCCGTGTGCAGCCAACCAGCGCCGATATTGGAGCATTCCCCTTCCCACCAGACCTCAACCGCGAAACTCGGCACAAAACATCACCAGCAACACTGATCCCGTGTCCCGTATCCCCCTCCAACCATGGCGCCCAACAAGAGCCTCATCTTCAAGAAGATCCCCACCGGCGTCCCCGTCCCCGGCGAGCACCTGGCCGTCGAGACGCGCGACATCGACCTCGAGACACCCCCCCCGGGCGGCCTCATCGTCGAGGTGCTCTACGCCTCCTTCGACCCGTACCTGCGCGGGCGCATGCGCGACCCGAGCGTCAAGTCGTACGTCCCGGCCTTTGAGGCCGGCCAGCCCTTTGCCAACGCCACCGTCTCGCGCGTCCTCAAGAGCGGCAGCCCAGACTTCGGCGAGGGCGACTTGGTGGTTGCGTCGACGGCCATTGCAGAGTATGCCCGCATCGAAAAGGCCGTGGCCCCGGCCGTCAACAAGATCAGGAACCCGCATGGCCTCGATCTCGGCCTCTTCCTCGGTCCCCTTGGCATGCCCGGCTTGACCGCCTGGTCGGGCCTGCACAAGATCGGCAAGCCGCAGAAGGGACAGACCGTCTTCGTCAGCTCGGCGGCCGGCGCCGTCGGCCAGGTTGTCGGCCAGGTCGCCAAGCGGGAGGGCCTGACCGTCATCGGATCCGTCGGGGACGACGACAAGCTCGACTTCATCACCAAGGACCTGGGCTTCGACGCCGGCTTCAACTACAAGAAGGAGAAGCCGCTCGACGCCCTGCGCAGACTGGCCCCCAAGGGCATCGACATTTACTTTGAGAATGTCGGCGGAGACCAGCTCGAGGCTGCCCTCGAGGCCATGAACGACGGCGGCCGAATTGCGGCCTGCGGCATGGTGAGTCACCGTGTGACCATTGGTTCGCTTCAGAGCTAACCCGTCGTCCCCTTGGTAGATCAGCGACTACAACACCCCCCAGTCGCAGAGAAAGGGCATCCAGAATCTGATGCACATCGTCGCCAAGCAAATCACAATGCAGGGCTTCCTCGTCACCAACCCCGACTTCGGCCCGGCCTATGCCAAGGAGCACCAGGAGAAGCTGCAGGAGTGGCTGGGCGACGGAAGCATCAAGGCGAAGCTGCACGTCACAGACGGCATCGACAAGAGCGCCGAGGCCTTTGTCGGCATGCTGCGGGGCGAGAACTTTGGCAAGGCCGTGCTCAGGATAAAGGGCGAGTCGGCGGGGAGCAAGATTTGACAAGCAAGAAATTATGCATTAATCAGAATACATGTTAATGCGGCATGTCAGTTGAGCATTCTGCGAAAGGGAACGTGCTACGCTGCAGAACCTCCTCCACCGATCCCCTCTATTGGCCGAGACACGCCGAGAATCAATACCACGTTCAGGCGCCGAGACCAATCCCGTAAGGAGTGATAAGTCATCTCCACAAAAACCAGCGTAAAAAACAACGCATTCGACCTGTACGACTTGGTAGACCCAAGCAGAAAAACAGACCCATCAAAGCAGCGAATACCCAGGAACCGCCCGGTCCCGTGGCACGGCGGCAAAGCAACCTCCGGCACTCCCCCCCCGACTGACCCAGCTTGACCCTTCACATGACAAACAGCAGATTCGTGTCTGCAGAGCACTCATGTCAGCGCGTGCCCATCCACCTCGAAAGCATCGATGCTGCACTTACCAAGCGGATGACTGCATGAAAGCTGCGGCTTCTGCGTATACTTTGTCGCAAGCACGTCGCGGATGCTGTTGAGCAGCTCCACATAACTCTGCTTGGGATTTTGCTTGATGGCCGTGATAAAGGCCCAGGACATGGCGCCCGTTGCCTGAGATTCGATGGTCGCGTCGGCGCTGCAACGGGGAGGGAAGAAGAAAAAGATGGCACGTCAACACAAGAACCCAACACCGGTTACCATGGGCGAGAGCGATGGGCGGATACTTACGAGGTTTGATCGTCTCTGCTCCCGGACCACATGATGACGTCGGCGGGCGACGTGCGTGTGTCTTTTGTCTTTTTGTTGGCGCTGTCGCCCTTGTAGGCCGACTTGGCGAAGCCGAAGATGGAGCTTGCGACGCCACCGAGGTCGCCCCTGGCGTAGGATCCCAGGGCGCTGAGCAGACCCTGGCCGGCCTCCTTGGCCAGGTTGGGCTCCTTGAGGACGCCCTTTGTGGAGTAGACGTATGGCAGGTCCATGGCCGTGGCCGAGTGGCAAGAGTCGAAAATGGCCGTTAGCCGGACACCCGGGCGGAGGGGCTTGACGACGAGAGCGTGGATGTCGTCGTCGACAATGTGGCCGTTTTGCTGGTGGTCGACAGGGTATATGACTTCGTCGAAGCCGTCGTCTTCGTCGCCGTCCAAGTCTTCGGTTTGGCCGCCGTGGCCTGCGAGTGTGTGAGCATGGGGGGGCTAGAAACATAATCATGACAGCATGTGACATGAGCAGCTAAAACAACATACCTGAATAGTGAAGGAAGAGGGCGTCGTTGGGCTGGGCGTCCTTGACAAGCCACTGCATGGCGCGAATCATGTTGTCCTTGGTCGGGCGCATGACGGGGTTGGACTGGTCGTCGGTGAGGATGACCATGTCCTCGCGCTTGTAGTTGTAGCGCTCGCATAAGAAGTTTGAGACGTTGTGGACGTCGTTTATGCAGCCACGCAGCTCTCCCTTCTGGCCAAAGTAGTTGATGCCGATGAGCAGGGCCTTGCGACGGCCCGAGCAGTTTGAGTACTGAAAGGTATAGCCCTGAGGCGCGCCATGGCCGAACGCCTGTGGTGCCGTGGGCGGGGGAGGCCCGGACCTGGCGTGGTAGGCGTAGCCGCCGCCTTGCATTGGGTAGCCGTAGGCATCAAGCCCCGGCGGGGGCGGGCGCTGAGGAGGCGGGCGCTGGTACGCGTTGCCGCCGGGGTTGCCGCCGGGGGTCCAGTTGGGGCGCGGACCGGGGGGAGGAGGGCCATAGCCGCCGGGGCCTGGGCCATGGTTGCCGCCGTAACCAGGGGGGGGTGGGCCGTAGTTGCCGCCGTAGCCCGGAGGAGGCGGACCGGGGGGGCCTGAAGGGCCGGGGCCGTAGTTGCCGTATCCATAGCCGGGGCCGGGGCCGCCGTTGGAAAAGCCGCCGCCGCCTCCTTGGTGATTTGCGGCCCCGTAATAGCCTTGACCGGGGAATCCAGACATGGCGGGGGGAGAAGAGCGAGACGAAACCGAGGGCGGGGTAAGTCCAAGGACGGATGGAGCTGGAGAGACGGTGAGAGTCAAGGTCGCAGACTATCGCAGGCGGATCGAGCGAAAATCGAGGGACGAGTTGTTGTAGGAGTCGAAAGCGGAAGAGAGAGGCAGTCGAGACAAGGCGGAGGACGACGAGGAGGAGGCTGAGCGAGGCGTGACGTCAGCGCCAAGCGTTGTGTTGGCGCAGGCGCGAGGACGGAAACAAAGGCCGAATGCGGAGGGTCAACGGTGGCGGAGGTCAAAGGCGCGAGAGTAACAATGTGGTTGCGCGCGATGTCTCGTCGTCGTCGTCGTCGTCGTCGTCGCCGGAATGGAGGAGTCGGCGTTGGTCGAGAAATCGATTAGGCGAGAGGGGAGGTGGTGGAAGGAGCCAGAGAGGCGGGCCGCCGAGTCCCGAGATTCCGCCGCCGCGCTTGGTCCCCGGATGGGGGAGGTTTGAGTTTTGATGAGTCAGGCCCCCAGCAAGTTCAATACTCTGCTCATTGATGCGCAACTGGTTCCATGTCCTCTATTTCAAGAGATTTTCCCCTTGAAAATCGATTTGCCAAGTCGCATAGCGAGGCAGTCAAAAGTCGGTCCAAATGCCTCCATCTTATGAATGCAGATCATGTGATCGACAGAGGGGGGTAGCTGCAAACCCCGCCACTGTTTACAGGCGGGGCACCCCCTGTAGAGCTGAGCGCTAGCGGATACCCCGCCTGTAGTCCACTGAAGAGCTAGGGACCTAGCTTGTTAGTCAGCAGAAACATATTTCCAAAGGCTTCAATTTCCACCTCTACGTCCTCCACGACCGCCGCGTCATTCAAAAAGACCGGCACGGAGACTCGAAAGGCAAACGATGAGTGACAGCTGCCCGCTACGGTGAAATACTCCCACGGCCTACACGGCAATCGTCTGCATACCGATCACCATACTCGACCGCCAGCCCTGACCATGACCAATCGATCCAAGAGCTCGAGGTCGAGCATGGTGGCGCTCGAGTTGCTTGCGTCAAGCACATTGGCCTTCACTATGCTGAGCTACATCACGTAGAATTGATGCACGGTACAACGGCTTTCTCCACATCACTACCCGAATCTACGGCCGCCGCACTCACTTCTTGGGCTTGAACGAGCCATCACTCGTGTCATGTCAATCGTCTCTCCCGTCACGACATTGTCAAGCTTGTCATCGGCGCCGTTGGCAGACTTCGTCTTGGAGCCAGTTAGCAGATCATTGAGCCGTGTCTTGACGGTCCCAGAGTCGCGCCCAGACTTGGCAAATGTCGCCTTCTGAACGAGCCAGGACCTATTCCTTGGCGGCGGTCGTTTCCCTTCCTCCTTGTCGTCTTCGTGAAATGTGCGCCGGCAAACCAGTCCTTGTCTTGGCCAACCTTGCTCAAGGATTCTGGAGTTCTTGTGTGGCAAGAGCTGGGTCTACAGGGAATGCGCCTTGATGCTGCCGAGGGCACGGGGTTCCCATGCTCTATACGACCTCAAAGGCGCCTACTACATATTCTTTTTTAGACGGGCTACGTTAGAGCTGGGATTGACACTGGATAGAATACTCCGCAGCACGGACAAGAGGCATATATCAGAGACGGCATAGGGCGGAGGCGAGATTTTCCCCATTTGTGGATGCGGCTGGACGTCTCTACAGCTATTCAGCTTGCCACTTCTCCCATAATCGATACAAAGAGATTCATTCTCCAGCGCCAGCTTCCTAATCTCAGCCCTACACTCACGCGCCATCCGAATCGCCCATCATTCCTGTTCCGTTATAAAAGACGCCTTGGCAAGTGCCTGCGCCTGAATCCTCCAGACGGGCCTCCCCATCCTCACCAGCTCCGGTCCAAACTCGGCCAGCAGCTCCTCGGCCTTGACATCTTCACCATTCAGCACGTTGGCGTACTCGTCGTCGCTTCCAAACGTCGCCACCCGCCAAACCCTCTTCCACCATGCAATAGCCTCGAGAGCCTCCGGCTTGCGGCTCCGCACGTCCGTCGCCACCAGGTAAAACGACGACCGCTTGGCGTGGCCCGCCCAGGGCTTGAAGAGCCGCACGCGCGAGAACTGGCAGAAGCGCTGCAGGAGACACACCGTGTTCCACCCCTCGGCCCTGTGCAGCAGCACAATCATGGTTCCGCCGAATCGCATGTGCTCGAGCCCGAGGGCGAGCTGCGTGCTCGTCAGTCTGCGGGCCTCGCGCGGCTCTCGATAGGGTGCCCGGGCATGAGTCCGGAGCACTTGTCCGTCGCAGAAGATCAGGTCAAACATCTGGCCCGGCTCGAGCTGTCGGGGCAAGAAGGCGCCGGCCTCAGGATGGTCTTGCGGGATCTGATCAACGCCCATGTCCGCGGCGAGCATCGTGATGTCCAGGAACTTGGCCTCCACTCGGTCCATCAGCTCGCTTCGCATGCGCACCTCGTGTCCACCATTGTCGACGGGAAGACTAAAGGCGACAGCTCGGGATCCGGGATTCCGATCCAGCGCCATCTCCAGGAACCCCCCAGGGGCCATGCACATGTCGAGCACCGTGGTCTGCTCCCCAGAGCCGGGCAGACCCTTCCTCGCGGTGAAGGCCTTGGTTGACCGGTGAAACTCTCTTCCAATCTTCAGCATCAACGTGTGGAAGAACTTGGACGTCTTCTCATTGGGTTTGTCGGCCGCCTGCCGTTGTCTCTCAAAATACTTGTCTCCCTGCGGGTTGCTCCATCCCTAGGCATCATATCAAATGTCATTATCCAGTCTGTGCATGGAGGCACGATGTGACATGTGTCGAGGTGTGGAACCAACTTTTTTCCGGATATCAGAGAGCTCCCGAAACTCTGCAACATTCTCCATCAGATAGGCCCTGATGATCTGGCCGTTCGAGCCTGCTCTCTTCGGGGCGAGCGGCGGCGCCACGCCTTCGGGCTCTGCGGTGGGCAAGGGGAGGCTCATTTCCGTCGAGATAGCAGTCTGGTCGTGAGCTTGGGATGAGGGCGAATCTAGTTTGATCGAGTTGGGCGAGTTGATCTGGTCATGTGGTTGAGGACGATGAAAGTGGTGAAAGGGGTGTGGTGAAATGAAATTGGCTGTAGCACGACGGGTAACTGTCGTTGACAGTGAATATCGGTCACCTGCCCAAGACGTAAACCCCTGCAATGTTCAGTAGTGAATTGTCCCCCCTCGGACAATTCACAGCGTTTGCTAGCAGTGCCTCGCCGGCATCTGCAACTTCAAGTGTCGATTGCAAACAGGCATGACAATGAGTGGAGCGTCCAAGTCAATGAACAGCACAAAGAAAACATAATGAGCATATCCAATCTTTCCTAGTTATGCAAGTCTCTTGTTTCAATTGTTCACCCGCTCATTGGATCTATCTGATTGACTTTGTGTCAGGACACTTCCGTTCAATGACCCTCCGCAGGGGTGGTTTCGGCACATGTATTGTCCATTGTATCGGCACACAAGTATTGTCCATTTCAACGACGCCTTCTTGTAGTGAGACGGCTTGAAGAAGGAATCTTGGTATGACGTTACAGGGCATTAACTTCAACCAGAAAGCCGAACTAGAGATCCGACCGAGCTTCTATGACACGACCTATCGAGTCTTGCCGATTGCCAGCAAACGGGTGCTACAGCGAGTCACTCCTTTTGAACTCGCTTGCTCGCGTGCCAGATATCATAATTCTGCATTGAGAGTCGTCAGAGTATCTACGGCCGATGGAAGCATCGCCGAGTCCAAGCTTACCTTCTTCCCTGAACAACTGGAGGTCGTGGGAATCCAGTCGTACCGGACCCCCTACCTTAGTCTCGGCCCCATTTCGGTTTAGCGACTTATTCCGGTTCGGCAGGCTCATCAAATAGCCATGAAACTGCTCACTGAGTCCATACCATGCAGTTCTGATCCCGAGCCTGTGACGCGGGACGGCCATGCCGTAATATTCAACACTGACTTCTGGATAGATGTCGCACATCGTCCGGTGCACTTCTAGCTCTTGAAAGCCAGTGTACCCACGATCCTACAGTCGATACAAGTCATGGAGGCGTCCGGAATCGCAGGAGTACAGGTCTGTGACCCGTTGAGTTCAAGAAGCACGGTCGATCGGCCAGCGACTTCATCAACGTCGCTGCAGCAAATACCACAGCATGCATTCCATACATGTACAGCGTGTCGACACGTTCATAATGAGTTAAAAGGGGGTCCTATCTATTAAACCACCTAAGATGACACCAATTTCCGGGGCCATATCGCCATCAAATCTCTACATCAAGTCCGCGGCCAACGTCGAAAGCGACCCCGTGTCGATATAGGAGAGCACAAGAGACATCGATTCCGACATATTGACCAAGCCCCTGGCTCAGCTCCAGGGGGCAGCCTCAAGATATATATATTACAGGGGAGTCTACTGAGTCTCGGGGATGTCACATAAATAAGACAACTACAGTTAACACTTCTTTCCACGATAACTGCCTGAGAAAGCAACTGCAAGCTGTAAGACTCTGTGCCATATGCCGGAATCGAATTCCAGACGAAGCTTCACGTTACGTCTGTACGCAACATCTTGCTCGGGCTTGTGTCGGTGAGCAGCGGCTCATATGCATGATATGACCATGCGAACTCCTGGATTCTCAAGGAGTTTGTCGTCGTATGATAGATGCAAGCGCGGGTAGCCCGACGTGTCTTCTGGGGCATGGCAGATACGCGCGAGTGGAGTGCAGAGAGAAATTTGCTACGTGTGAGGACTCAGTTGCAGGCAACAAGCTAGTCGTAGTACACAAGACAGAAGCTCCTTTTGGGTCGCATGAGATGAGAGAATCAAATATCCTAACTTGAACTTAGCCTCTGATGGCCCCTTTTGAACATCTCGTTATAGCTTCCCAACAGACATGTCTAGAATTTTGAGTACGAATCGAAAATTACCCTTTCAGCGCAGGGGAAATGCTATGATTCAACGCTCAAAAGCCTCACACACGTACTATACACGTTGCTGGTCAGTCCGGGGGGGCAGGATGGATAAGCTGCCGACACTCAGGAACGCCCCAAGCCACAAGGCGGTTGAGTGGGTACAGTGGTCTGTCGCAGAGTCGCTGAATGGTCGAGTATGAGTCTAGAGCCGAGTCTCCGCTCAGCTTCTGGGGAAAGACTTCAGTACGAGGGGGGAGGCTCGTCGAGGCGGCCCGAACGACATTAAACCTTTAACCATTGAGAACAACCCATTACGGCTACAGATTGTAGGACTGTCCAACTCCGCCACACGCCGCCTACGCAACCAGAAAACCCATGTAACTGCGGTAGCAGCTAACTTCAATTTCGTCATAACTCTTGAAAGTAGCTGAGACTAGGCGACCTTTGACGAATGGGAGGCTGTAAGTGGCCCTAAGTGACCCTAAAATGAGCTATACATCTCTTCCCGGCTTGTACTAATTGGGTATATCCCAGACGGTATGCATTACAACATCTGGAAGCCTCATGTTGGAGTCTTTTCGGCTGGCAGTAGTTGACAAAGTGACAACTACGGCCTTTCAAGTTCATCAGCAAAATCGTCGGCCCTTGCCGCCCCCGCGAAGCGCATACGTATACGGTTAGGCTGGGCTTTTACGATTTAAACGTGCTTGATGTAAGAACTATATAAGAAGCTACCATAACTATAACACGAAAGTACGATCGGAGCATCTCCGGGAATATGCTAGTTCAGATGCCCACTAGTTTCATTAGTGAACGGCTGCTTCAGTTGATGAGTCATTATGGATGAAGAGCACGATGCTCTTGAGCTCATGGATATCACCACAATGACCATTCCTTTTCCTACTTCGCACCACTCTTGGTGCTTGTGTCGTGTGCCTAGAAACCTTCGCTTTGGGCTACACGTAATCACCTGCTACTGATTCCAGTACACTTCAACGGCAAGAGAAGTGGCGAAAATGAACCTTCATGCCGCGGGACCGACTGCATGTGAGAAGTGAGAACCCAATGAACCATAGAGCCCCGGGACGGGTGGCCGCGCGTACTGCGGTTCATCACTCGGGTCCGCGGGCGCGGAACAGGGAAGCATCAGGGCTTCGTTATCGACATGACGACGCTCCTTGGTAGCACCTGACGTATCCGGGTGTAGTTGGAAGACGGTGCCCGGGGGGGTGGCGCGTGGCCGCGTTGTCTCACTCGCGGCCCCCCTTTTCACGTGGGCTCCGAGTATCCGGGTCGGGGCCGTTGCAGGCACGTCGATTGGGCTTCCTGTGCCTTGTAGCCGAGGGATGGCCACGCAACCGTGCGCCAAAGGTGCAAAGCTCAGCTGAAAGTGCGAATAAGCAAGTAAAGGGGGAAGGAGGGCTTGTACATGAGGTGGCAGTCGAGATTGCCAACTACGAACAGAGGCGGAGACAAAAATATGTAGTAGGTTGTTCAAGGAAGATACACGCTGCTCATCTGCCGGTTTGCAGTCTTCCAGATCCCACGTAGACGCAGGGCTGTATCTACTCTCCACGGTGCCACGCGGAGGATCCAACATATGTGGCGTATATCACACCAAGAAGCATTCTTGTACATGAAATGATAGCAACACTAACAATTTCCATCCAGCTTCGTCAACACTATTAATAGAAACTTGTCTCATAGGGGGGGAGAAAACCATTGGGCTTCCAGGACCTGCCTCATTGGGCAATAAGTCCTGTATGTGTGTACATAATATTACTGCAGATGATTTTTGTCAGAGTAACACTGGTAATCCCTGCTCAGAGGATGCCGGCCATCCGGCTGCTAAGCTTAGCTTACTCCCTACGGGTTTTCAACTTGTCACCTTCACAACTTTTTAAGTTGACTGCCCAGCACCGAACCCAACGATGGATCTCTCAAGGCCTCATTCTTCTCTTTCCCAATCCGACCTTGCCGTCAACATGGATCTCTTCCGCAATCCAGACTTCTCTGCCTACGTCAAGAAGCTCATCGACCGCAACCATGTGCCGGGCATCGCCATTGCCGTCGTGCAGGGCCAGGACGTCGACTCCTTCGCCTTTGGCAAGGCATCGCTAGAGACGTCGCAAGCCTTTACTCCCGAGACGCTCTTCTGCGTTGGCTCCGCGGCCAAGTCCCTCACAGCGGCCGCTGTTGCCCTGCTGGTGGCCGACAATGAAAACTATCCCCAGGTCCAGTTCACCAGCACCATGGCCAGTCTCCTGCCCGACGACTTTGTCATGCCGGGAGAGGACCATGCCGACGTTACCGTCGAGGACGTCCTCAGCCACCGGACGGGCATGGCGCCGTAAGTCGGGCCCTCGTATGCTTTTGTTTGCCTCTGCAAGCAGTGCTCGTGGGACATTGGGCACGAACGGACCTGACTGACCGCCTTTCTGCAGCCACGAGTACTCCATCATGGGGCCTAGCGCAAAGCAGCCAGACAATGCGCGATCCATCACGAGGAACCTGCGAAACCTGACATGTGTAACCAAGAACCGAGCCGAGCATGTCTACTGCAATATGATGTACACTGTCGCCACCCATCTCGTGGAGCACGTCAGCGGAATGTCCTTTGGCGACTTCTTGCAGAAGCACATTTTCGCGCCGCTCAAAATGGACTCGACCTGCCTCCTCCAAGACAGCGTCTGGGCCAGAGGGCTCGGCCATCGTCTTGCAAGCGGATACTCCTGGGACAGGCCTGGCCAGAAATACAAGATGATCCAGTGCAACGACGGCCCCGAGTCCCAGGGCGCCGGGCAAATATACGCGACCGTCGACGACTATCTCAAATGGGTCAAGGCAATGCTTAATCGTGAAGGTCCAATCACGGACGAAATCTTCAACGAGCTTACCACCAAGCGGATACAGCAAGACCCGGCCGACAACCGGGAGCAGGAGTCTTGTGCATTCTACGCGCTCGGGTGGCAGGTCCACGAGTACGGCGGCCACAAAATCGTGTCCCACGACGGAGGCGAGCCCGGCTACCAGTGCAACCACTTCTTCATCCCAGACCTCAAATTTGGAGGCGTCATCTTCAGCAACTCGGACCAGGCAGACACCATTGTGAGCCTGCTCATGTACAAGCTGATCGACGAGCTTGTCCACGCCAGACTCAACGGCAAAGTGCAGTACGAGGACGAGAGCGACTCCGAGTCCGAATCCGTCTCGGGATCCGGCTCCGAGGATGAAGAGCACGACGACGACATGGAGGAAGAGCTGCGTCAGGAGCTCTCCCCCGGCCTGGGCGAGCCGGAGCCGCAGAAGCTGCCGCTCGGCGCTTACACGGGACGATACCAACACCCGGGCTATCACGGCATCGAGGTCGAGGACAAGGACGGCGCGCTGTTTGTCGACGGAACCGACCGGTCTTACGGTTTTACTCTCACCATGAAGCACATCTGCAACCAGAACAAGTACATCGCCTACGTGAGCCAGGCTTTTGAAGACAGCGAGATCCCCATCAAGGTCGAGTTCCGACTCGACAACAACCGGGCTGTCGCGATTGGCATCCACCTGGAGGAGCGGATGGACGAGTACATCTGGTTTGATCGTCTGGAGGGCTAAAAACAGGCAAGCACTTCGCGTAATGGATTGATGATTGTGCAGATGGAATTTTAGAGCTTGGGGAAAATTGCATAGGATTGAATACACGTTTGACTGCTAGACATTGGGGATTGATATCCGTGCTGCCGCCAAACTGCCACGTCTCTTAGGTCGCCCCATCATATATTATCGAGCCGGCTGCAGCTCATATCGAGGCTGCATGGCTTGCAATAATGATGCTCGAATCTGTGTCACATGCCGGGTGAAGAACTAAATACCGAGTGTCCGAGACTTTGTCCAGGCTTTTTCTTGCATCGGCATCGCCGCGGGGGCTGGCGAAAAACCAACAGGTCGCCTCGCACGTCATGGCCATAGCCGCGCGTGCCGCGGTGTTTGTTCTGCCAAAAGGGTTTCTTTTTTCCCCAATTTTTTCCTTTTCCCTCCTTTTTTTCCTCGGAGCCAGACAGAGAGAGGCTCACTGCGGCGGGTATACGGCGGCGCTAGGGTCGGGCTGACGTTGGCCAGAGACAAATGGGAGCGGCCCGTCTTGGGTGCTGTTGAGAATTATTTCTGGGCATCGTCAGCCGGCTGGAGTATGCTGCCAAGCCTTGTCGTGGCAAAAGCCAGGAATGAGATAAATGGCTCGATGCATGACGGAAGAGCTGACGTGACTCTGTGGGTGTGCTTCCGTGGTAGGGAAGAGGGCCGGGAGGAATTACGTGTATCCCAGTGTACGGGTGCCGTACGGAAACGGGGCACGGAGTTGGCCATGTACGTCGATGGAGCCTGCATGGGAAGTTGTGTCCAGCTCTCCTGTTTCTGCCTCGTAGCTACTGGCCGGCACCTACGATTGGCCCTCAAGCTTGCAGTTGCTTTCGTGTGACCCTGGGAGCAGATGCCGTGGTCATATCTGCCCGTCATCCGCAAGAGCTATCAGTCATCGTGGACGCCCGAGCTTGCATGATGAAATCATCATCAGGTGGTTGTGAAAAAGCCTACAGGCTGCATGCGGCATGTAGGGGATATTGGGAGTGTCTAGGAACCACCGGCCCCTGGACGAGGAGTACTCCGTACGAGCGGTTGCTTCCGCTCCATGTTTGCTCTCTGCGTCCACGACCTGCAGGCATGCGTCGTACTTTTCGCTCACTAAGTTATGGAGCCACACAGGGAAAAGGGGCGCATTTGCCTAGTCTCGGCGCTTAGGTGTGAAAAGGCCGCTAGAATGGGCGTTTGCCCCGTGCTTCAAGGAAGCATGGGCAATTATATTAAAATTACTTCGTCCATGATGTGGTTGCCGCGTCCCTCCGGCATCAGGTGCGGCTGGGCTGGTCACACGAGGCCTCGTCATCTACCGCAAGGACGAATAAAAATCATAGCCATGCGTGCATGGGGTGAAACTTTCATGCCATACGGCCCTGAGAAGCTGGGCAGCTATGTTGTCTTTCGATTTCAAGACGGTTTCTCGTTCCATGCACTACGACGCGCAACCCATCTGCTAGGCAGAGACCGCGAACCCTGGCTACAGCCTGGCCGGCAGAGGCCTAAATGACCCCGAGAACCGGTCCCGGCAGCGTTCATTGCCTATTTTGAGCTGCTACCTGTTACTAGCCGCGTGGTCTCTTCTCACCCCAGGGAACACCGCGGCTCGACCCCCTAATCGTAGACTCGCCATCCCTGGACGCCACTTGGCTCGGCCAATTTATCTGCCAGGCATAAATAAGACCGTACAGCGGATCGAACGCGTGGCTGATGCTGGTCCAGGGATTCACCCATGCATCGACGGCTGACTTACATCTTGCATGCAGTCTTTCCTTCTGCCAGGGAACTCACAAACCGTTGGCCCCCTTAACCCCGTTACACTCAAGCAACGCGATCTCATCCGGAGCTTTTCATCTCTACAGCAGCCCCTGGCCTGCGGTCCGATCCGGGAAGCCGGGGCTGCCGTCGCTCCCCCGTTCACAGCGCCGCATACACTGTTATTGCCACACTTGCCGTCAGTGCCGTGCCTGCCGTGCCTTCAGGTCTTGTCTTGCAATGCCGTGGCCCTATTGGCTACGAGGATTCTCATTTCGAGCAATAGGAGGCCAGTTTGCCGTTTAAAAATCGCCGAATACGGGCCCTGCAGCTGACGCAGCAATATCATGGGCGCTGTGAGCCAGTCAGCGTCACGGCTGCTGCTACAGCCCAGCCGCACTTTGCAATTTGATCCAGGTCGAGCGGTCGTGCGAAAGCATTCCGTCGCAATCATAGACGCTTCGGCCCAAGGTGCGTTCTCTTCGCCGCGGTTCCCGCGGATCAGGAAATGGAAGGTCTTCAGACAATGTCTCGTCTCGTAGGTGGAAGATTCTTGTAAGCGGTCTACATGTACGTAGGGCCAAGTAGGAGGCTCTCCACACGCCACCTAGTGTGCAGTACAAGCGCTTGTCAAGGTCGTCACAGTTCTAGACTCTCTTTCTCGTGGTGCAGCGATTCTTCCAACCAGCCCTTGTTTTGCTAGAAAGCCTGGTGAATAGGTGACCGAGTCGGCTGAGGGCGACTGTGTATTTAGCCCCGGGAATTTGCGTGAACTGCTGTCTTTCAGGCCTATCCACAAGACAAAAACGAGTTCAGTCATTGTATCTAAGTGTTTATTGGCCCCTGGCATGATCAATCGTGCTTCGAAGGTCGACGTTGAAAACATGAAACGTCAAGTAGTGTGGGAAAATAAATGAAGGCTATATAGCATAGATCTCTTCGCGAACATGAGACATCGGCACACACTTTTTGGGATTCTATCAATGCCTCCTATTGTCGACTCGAAGCAGTCTTCACTCTCCCTGGTGTACTTTAGACATCAATATCCGCCACCAGCTGCAAAGTATTAGCCGAGATATCTTGCATTACTTCTCGAGGCGAGTTCTTCCAATCTCAGGGAAAACTGCATTTCTTTGAGTCCTCATGCCGGAGAGCTTGTACAAGTCTTACTATCACGAGTTTGCCGCATTTCACCGTCAAGCTGGAAAGGCAAGGGGACACCCGAAACTACACAACTCTTAAAATCCCTGTCGCACAGTGAAAGCAGCTGCCATGGCCTAAGTGGCCGTGCTGTTGAGACCGACTGTAGATTTTGCTCCCTCAAGCTCAATGGTAAAGAAGCAGTCCGGCCAGGAAACGGAATATTATCAGATCCTACTTAGCCCGACTTTTCTAAGGTCAGCTTCTAATTAGCTTAAATATATATATTGAATATATACCTGCCTCACTGGATTATTTGTTGGGCCATTTGCTACTTCATTACCGCAAGGACCCGGCAGACTCTTCGTAGCAAGGAACCTCTCCAGTGCTGCGGGGAGTCCTACAGTTATCGCACTCTCGGGGTTACTACTCGCCCACCTGAGAAGCAAACCACGGCTAATCTCTAGCTACAGACTACAACTAGTGTTTTCCAAAGCAGTTCGTTCATAATACGAATCTACGGAGCTCTTGCGTATTTACGTGTGCGGATGACATGGTCCGTACATAGCGCGGGAGGCCTTGAACTCTTCTGCCTTGCGAGAGAGCCTAATAGAAAGCTATTCGTAAAGCCTGGCGTGTGCATGTACTTCTCAAGTGCAACAACTCCTCTGAACCTCCTCGACTCCTACGTAAGGACAAGTTGGTTAAGGTTTCGCTGGATGATGGTTTCCTGCACGGAGGCCATGGTGATTTTCAGCAAGTTAGTATCGGTCGCGTTGGTGAAGTGGCCGTAAATCTGCTTCTCTGGGTCGTGGCTTAGTGACCGAAATCTGTCGAGGATAAACTTGCTGGCGGCTTTGTAGTCGTTTTCGGGGCCGTCGTAGTCAGGAAAGCCGTGCTTGGTGATAGGGCTGCCAGGCAGCTTGTCTATAAATAAGTCCATCTTGTTGAGGAAGAGGATTATGGCCGATTCAGTGAACCAGTAGGAGTTGGCAATGGACTCCCACAGCAGCAAGGCCTCATTCATTTGGTTCTGCAATACAAAGGTTATCCTCTCGACTCGTTTACCTGTCACACGTTTTACTCACCCAGCCCCTCTCCTCCAGCAAGCACTGGTTGTAGCCACTGATGGCGACGAGAAACAGCAGGCAGTGGACGTTTTCGAAACAGTGAATCCATTTTTTTCGCTCCGATCTCTGACCACCGACGTCGACCATGCGGTACGTCCATCGACCCAGCTCAAACTCACTCTCGTGTATGCCCACGGTCCTTGATCGCGAGCGCAGGAGGTCCTGGTCATTTGGGACATATCCAGGAGCCCATATGCGATCGATGTTGCGAATGAAGCTACATTCCGACGTCAGCCGTCAGCTGCCTTGCACCTCACAGAGCGATTGAATCATAGAGGCTATACTATGCCAAGTTGTCGTCCAGGCCATATTCATTGCCTTTGCGGATGGCCGCTTTGACTCCGCTGTCACGCCACAAGGCCTTGATTGGCTTTAGATATCCCTGTGGCAAAGCATGCTGGAGTTGAACATCGTGCCTCTCGAGTATACGCGTCATGAAGTTCTGTAAGGACTTGAGTGACTTTACACGTCTGACATGCCCTATAAGCTCACGACCTTCTGACGCCACCTGGGAGGACTGAGAGAGCATGGCGTGACAGACACGGGAAGAAAGCTTACCTCGTTCTCGTGGCCGTCGAACTCATAATTCAGCTCGGCCATGGCTTTGGATATGGTCCAAAAGGATTGGATAATATTGTCGAAAATTACGGGTTTCCATTCGAGTCGCTCGTGCTTGTCGAAACCTTGCGCGTAGATCAGTCTCATCTGCCTAAGCACTGTTGTCTTGCCGGACTCTCCAGCTCCTATTGAAACCACGAAGCATCAGCAAATGGGTCGTTGGTATGACGAGCGTTACCCATGCAGCGCCGCGAGAGCGCGCGAAAGAAAAGGGGGGAGAACCCACCCAGCAGCAACAGCTTGACCTCCTTTCTTATACGCTTCTCGTCCTTCCGGATGACCAAGTCGATGCTACGTGAGCGAGCAGCGCCCCTCTCCTTTTCTTCACGGTTGCGAAAGCACATGCTGGCTGACTTTGGGGTTGCTGATAGGATGGAGCATCCGCTTCCACGTGGTAGGGAGGGGCGGTGGGAGCTTGGGGAGACAACCGGCAGCCAAAGTCTGTCGGCTCGCTGCGTCGATGGAGCTGGCCGGATTTAGATGTCCCCGTACTTGTTCTCGGCCTCGGCTGTCTCGGGTCGGTTTCTTTCAGTGACTGTCGGGGTAATGAAGCAGAAGTGGGACTTGCGTATCATGGAAATGTCAGGTGTAAATGGGAAAAGGCCATTAATGCGAGGGTGATAAAGAATCAATAGGCCTTGACCACTGCCCAAGCCATGAGGACAAAGGTCCCAGCTATATACATAACAACGATGCCCACATGGGTCGGGACGGCTCCTCATTGACGGGGAAGAGCTCGAAACAGGCGCATCTAGTGGAAGCTTCCCATAACAAACAGCGCAGCCGCGCGACAAGAGGAGAGAGAATGTAAGATGTCGTTCCTTTCTTCGCCTACAAGCTTTATCAAAGACTGGGTAGGGCGGGGTAGAGGATGCTCTGCTTGGATTTGCATAGACGAGGTTTAATTGGTTCAGACCCTTGCTGCTTGCCCCCTTGCCGCAGTCAAAGGGATAGAAACCCAGGCTGGGCCAGTCTCATGGGAGCTGTAGGGGCGCGCCGGCCATGACCGAGTCAGGCTCGGCTACACCAGTCCATTGTTTTGCGGATCTTTGTGGAATGAACATGCGTTTTATATCACTCCATATAGAATGCAATTTGACGTTTTGTTTAACCGGCCTAATAGAGAGGGGCGGGCCATAGGGAAGGACGACAGGGTACCTGGGTAGAGAGCACCATAGGATAAAATAGCTAACTACTCTCTGCTTTGGCCCACGGAGTTTGAGGATTAATCACTAATCCGGTAGCATAAATACTATCCTACCGGACTCGAGGGGACATAATCAGTAGCTGATACTGTCTGCCACCGCAGATTGCACGAAGAGAGGGCTACTATATCGCCTACAAAGACCTCGAAGACTCGAAGAGAATATATTCGAGGATCCCTGTCGGACCGTTGAGCCAGGACGAGCGGATTTCTTCAAAGAACTTGAATAACACTTCCTTTGGTCCCCTTTAGCGCCGTCTGGCTACTTGGGGCCTCCCGGATCAAGACCTAAGTGGCTTGATAAAACCGACTAACCCAATGGCACGAGAAGAGGGAAGTGAGCGTGCAGACCTCTTGCGTTCTTCGTGATGAGGTGGTTTGACATCCTTTTAGGGATTTGGGAGGCATGGGTAGTGCAACCCGGCCGTCTCTGCTTGCGCTAGGTGTGTGGCCTCGTCCCCATAAAGGTACTTCATATCGGCCTAGCATCTTTTTCTTATACCCGACGGTACTATGTGCCCCTATATTAGTAGTCCGGATAATTAGACCGGTTAAATACAACGTAAATCGAGTATCTAAGCCTCTTGCTCGTCTGCCAACCGAAACTAAGCGAGAATCAGGAAAGAGTGTCGAGATTTTCATGGAAACGTTGATATTGTTGCAGTTATGCCGTATTCGGTTCGCCCAACCTTGCTGAAGCTCGATAGCATCACCACCAAGTTGACTGACTCGTCGTCCAAAGTCTAAGCGGGGCGGGCTGGCCAGGTGCCGTGCCCCTTATTCTTCGCAGAGCCAGGTTGCAGGCATAGAGGGTTTTCGGATAAAGAGTAGAGCTGCCGGCTAGAATTCTGGGCTGCAATGACTGGAGCACCGCACAGTTTCTTGTGGTGTCTATCCACCTTGGCAGATCGTCAAGAAATATTTCAACAATGAACTCTTCGAGTGGCTTGTTCGCCAGAGCCTCTCAATGCACTGTCAGTCGCGCCCTGGGAGTTGTTGGCCCTTCGAGGTTGGCTGACGTGTTCGAATACCATAGAGCTCTTGCTTTCTAGACGTGGTCCTCGGCGCAAAGTGCGATGTTGGCGACGGCGCTAGATTGAGTGCTTGCTTGTGCGAAAACACAAGTTTACTGAACGATATATCGATATGCGTCCAGAAGTCGTGCACCTTCTCGGACCTGCTTGGTAAGTTGACCAGCGACAGAGCAACGCTGCTTCGTCTCAGTAACAGACGTAAAAAGACCTCATTCGAATCAAGGCCGACCTCTGCGCCGACTATTCATTGCCATCTCGCAGTACTTCCATTGTCATGGCGGCTGGGGTCTCGATTGCTATCACAGTTCCAGTCGTAGCGCTCAGAATCGTTTGGAGGCTGGCCTCGGTAGGGTCTCTTTGGTGGGACGATTGGACTGCAGTCCTGTCGGGTGTACGTCATTCCACCAAAGTTGGGACATGAAGGACTGACTGAACAGACGATCCAAAGGTTTTCATGGTCGTGACAAACACGATTGCGTTGACAAGTGAGTTGGACCCAAAGACGCCGTCGTCGGATGCTGACACGGCCTGCGAAGGCGCCAAGCTGGGCTTCGGGATGCACATTTGGGATCTGAATCCTCGTTTCGTTCTTGTGTTGAGGCAGGTACGCGCCCATTCCCTTGGTTCTTTTTTCAAAACGTCACGCTCAACACGCCGCAGCTGTTTTGGATTGGCGAGATAGGCTACCTCCCAGGTCTCAGCTTACTCAAAGTGTCGATCCTTCTACTATACGGCCGAATATTCCAAACGGAAAAGTTTCTGAAGATGGTACGATATGGGACGATCTTTCTAGTCGCCAAAACCATCGCCTTTACCTTTCCTGCCGCCTTCCAGTGCATACCGCCTTCTGCGGCATGGAGCCACGATCCCCATGCAACGTGCATCAACGCGGCCGCTTTCGGATATGCTTGGTCAGGGATGAGCATTGTTGAGGATCTGTTGCTTATAGCTCTTCCCATCCCGACGCTGTGGAACTTGCAGATGAGCAGAAGCAGATGTATTTGCGTTACGGGATTGCTTAGCATTGGCTCACTGTAAGGCATTGACCGATCAGGCCACGGCGACAGCTGACCAAGTGCTATAGCACCTTTGTCGCCAGCATCGTTCGCGCAAAGTACATAATCATACTGGCAGAAACATTGGATACCACATGTGAGTTCTTCTGGATCTTACAACGCGAGGCTGCCATCCCTCGGGTTACTTGCCGCGAGCTTATGCTAACCGAGGCACGTATTCAGGGGACATGGTCGACATCATAGTATGGACTCTGATTGAGCTCCTGGCCGCCGCTATTTGCAGCTCAGTTTTGCCTTGCCGAACCTGTCCCACCCGCGTTTTCTCGCTCGTGCGCTCCTACGTGACGAACAGTACGCAAAGAGAAAAAGATGAATCATTGCCAAGCGATGGCTGTGCTGCAGGCCACTCTGGGACGGAGTTCGAGCAAGTCGCTGCACATGACTCAAAGCGCCCTTCGGCGGCTCGCATATACCATCAGTCCAATTCGGTCGCCAGAGTCGTCCAAGTCTGAACAGTTTATGCTGCGGATTGAGGCCTGGCCTGGTTGTACGAGGGAAGATAGATCAGCGGGGCATAAGAATCAAGATGTCCACTCGCTGAACTAACGGACTGCTTCCATCCCAGAGTGCTCGCCAATACCGGACACGGGACCATCCCTTGGTACACTTGCGAGGCGGCTGGCACAAAATGTGTTTGCTGTCGAGGTTTGCTAGCTGTCAGTCAGCCGGAACACGTATCAATCGAGACCGGTTTCCGTCTAACACGGCTTTGTGGTCAAAGTTCGACTTTGAACTGTTTCCGGCGCATTGCTTTGGCTCTGCAAGCCTCACACTCTCGGATTTTGTGGGCTTCTTTGAGGAACGGACTGTGTTTATCAAAAAGTCGAACGGATGATTAGGAATGGTCATATTGTCACTTACAGGCGGAGACGAAAGGTTGGGTTCCTGACAACTGATCAGAGCTAGGCCAACGTCTGACCGCATTGAAGGCTACCGGCAGAAAAAAACTGAGCAGCAACCGGTGCATCGGGTCTTGACTGCTGCACTATCGTCGCCAATGTTACCAGAGCGGGCATCAGTTGATGTAGCCGAGCCACATCATCCGAGAAAGCCTACAACTCCGCGTCCTTGGCTTAGTCGCGAATACTTGGGCTCGATAGTGCACGGGTAGGAGCATCAGCCGACACCTCTTGTGGCCCTGTGTGACACAGAGTGCTTGCTGAGCTTGGTACAAGAGCCTCCGCAAGCAGCAGCGGTCATGTGGTTGAAGACTTGCTTCGGGTTCTTGGCCGCCGACCTTGTCTGCAGTTGTCGTGAACGTGAGGAGTACGGAGAAGAGCATAAATAACAAGGATTTTTCTCAAGCACGGGATGAGGTATCTGAGCCCAACCATGTCTGAATCGGCAACTTGAATGAGTCCCAAGGTCTCTCAATAAGTCACCAGACCTCCCTTGAGCTAGCAGCAGCAGATAACAGCACCAGATTCCAAGCTTGATACGCCATCACGATTACTCTCCGCGACCCAAGGTCATGTGCTGCTTAGTCGTGCCCAGAACTCTCCATCTGAAATGCGGACGCCGAAAGGTCCACGTCGACAAGCCAATGGTCTACGACTGCGCGCGGAAACCCGACGGAATAGGATGTAAGGACCCGCAGTTCAGCCTCGACAAGTGCCTCGAGATGAGGCCTGCGTGGTGCGATGGTTGCGTTGCCGAAGGAAAGGGGAAGAACTACGAATACACATAGGAGTGCTCGGGACATGTTGGAGCGTATGGATGGCGAAAATGGCATTCTCAATATGCTCGGCTAATTGCTAACTATCAAAATCTTTTCACGTACGTCTCGAGGTGGATATGCGTTGATGTTTATTAGGTGCGCACTGAGACGTGGCCTTGGCTGGGGCGAAATGAAGGCATCGCCAAGCCGCTATGTTGAGTGGTAATTACTGTGGTTCCGCAGTCAGACACCAGACACAACCTGCGCCACCCTTCTCACGATAAGCAAGAGAAATGACATCACCATGACGGAACGAGCTCCAGACATTATGCCAACCTGTTGCCCAATCCAATCCTCGAAGCCGCCAACAGGGTCAAGTCGATGCGGCTTACGTCATCGCCTGGGACAGGGCGCTCGTGTCGGGGCGGCCCGCGCTCAACTAGTCGGCCATCAAGTCCGCTGTGGGGGGTGCTTGTTCAGTGGATGCTGCCCCCCCGGCCCCACTGCTAGGCGCTGAAAATGCCTCTCCGTCCGTCAGTGCCGAGTGCGTCCTCATGTTGTGCTTTGCCTCGCACGGGGGGGTTAATCAAGTTCCTGATAGCCTCCGATAACACGTCTCCTCTCCTCCAACATCTCCTCCAACCTCTCCTCCTCTTCCCCTCGCCATACGCCATCGCCATCGCCTCACCCCGCAAACATCTCGCCCACCATGTCCTTTTTCAAAAACATCTCAAAGGAGTTTGGCATCGGCGACAAGAAGCGCGACGAGCCGCAGCAAGGTACTCGCCCTCCCACACCACTTCTTTCCTTTGCTTGACTCACACAGCACCCCTCGTCGCCAGGCCAGCGAGACTACGGCTACCATGGCGCCCCCGAGCAGCAGGGCGGCGGCCCTCCTCCCGCCCAGTACTACGCCGCGCCCCCGCAGCCCGCCTACCAGCCGCCATCCGACAAGCCTCCTTTGCCCGGCGGCTGGACGCCCCAGTTCGACCAGCAGCACCAGCGCTGGTACTACGTCGAAGAGGCCACCGGCCAGACCCAGTGGGAGGCTCCCGGATATAGCTCTCCGCCGCCTCCCGTAGACAGCCGCCCCGTCGACAGCTCGCAGGGCTACGATCAAGGCGGACACGGCGGCTACCCTCCACCCGGTGGAGGACACGGTGACTACGCGACACCGGGCGGGCCGCCCCCCGGCTACGGCGGGCAGTCCTACCAGGCTCACAGCGAGGAGACCAAGGGCGGCGGCAAGGGCGGCATGCTTCTCGGGGCCGCGGGCGGTCTCGCCGCCGGAGCTGCGGGCGGCGCGCTCCTCCACCACGCCACGAGCGGCCACAGCAACAGCGACGACGAAGGCGAACACCGATACGCGCCCCCTGCCCAGCCCCCAATGCCCTACGAACAGCAGCAGCCCGGCTTCTACGGTGCCCCGCCCCCGGTCCTACCGCCCACAGACGAGGACGGCAGCTCCGTCTCTTCGAGCGACCGCGACGACGTGGGGGAGGCACGCCGGAAGTACGAGGAGGCCGCTGCCAAGGCGGCTGACTCGAGTTCCAGCAGCAGCAGCAGCAGCAGCAGCAGCAGCAGCGACGACGAGGATCTACGCGAGGCTCGAGAGCACTACGAGGAAGAGTACGAGGAGGCATACGGAAGCGGCGATGACGACGACTACTGATAAACCCATAAAGTAAGAGGGAAGGGATTTCAGCGGGAGGGCAGGCCGAGATTGAAAGGACACGGTCCCTCTGGATGTGTCTGCGCCGGCCGAGGGCAAGCGTCACACTGATGGAAGCGTACCTCAAGACTATGATATATGTCATGGCGTAGCCGACTTCTGCTGTGCAATACGGGCCAAGAGCCCGACAAGGTTTACCACACCCGTGTCACCGAGCTTCACTTGCACACGTCCTTCTGGTGTCATGGGGGCGAGCCTGAGCAGTGCAGTTTCTTCACCCCAACCACGGTTGCCCGCCCCGGACCCTGCCAGCCGCGTGATCAGCGTAGGCTAAACATCACTATATTTTTCGCAGCCGTGCAAATGCAATGTCATTGCACCAACAGGAACCGTTGAAGGAAGCAGACGTGTCGTCGGAAAGCACCGGCAGCGATGCCCGTTACGGGTTAGTTCCGAGACATTGCGCCGCGCAGACTCGGTCCCGAGGATCCACGCCCCGCCGCCGGAGCGCCGGGCTAATGCGACGGGCTCGGTGGTGGGATGGCCGAGCGAGGAGCGGTCTGGGTTCCGGAGCGGCTCTTGCTATCCGGACATCCGCCTATGCGGTGCCTTTGGTCGGTGTCGAAGTGGGCGCATTCCTTTGCCGCCCGGACGGGTACGCCGAGTTGCCGACGTATCTCCTCCCCTGCAAGTTCGAGACTGAGGCTGAGGATCCAGGTCGGACACAGAAAGAGAGAGGGAGAGTCCGGATTTTGCTCTCAAGAGCACGGCGACCTCAAATGTGGCGCCTCAAACCCCCAGCCTCGTCAACGCCTCCTCCAGCGTCCTCCGCCAACCGTCGACCTTGTCGCTCCTCTGGCCCCTAGGACAAACTTCGACCAACGCCCTAGCATGCCCCACGACAGTCCAGACATGCTCAGCGACCCTCTGGGCCGCGTCTTCATCCTCGCGACCCAGCCACCACGGCCGAACCCCCCTCCGTTCCAGCGCCCGCTCAAACAGCCGCCTCATCCTCTCCTTCTCCTCGCCGCCTCCGCCGCTGCTCCGTCCGTCCCAGAGAAAGGCGCGGACGGGGTCCCAGCGCGGCGCAGGGACCACGCCGGCAAACTCCCAGTCCAGAACGGCCGTCAGCCGGCGACCGTCGGGCGTGGCCATGACGTTGGCCAGGTGCAGGTCCTTGTGGGCAAGGATGAGGCGGGTCGAGGCCAGGGCCGAGGATAACGGGGTCTCCTGTGGGAGGAGGACATGGTCCGCCAGCGCGCGCAAGCGGGGGCTCGTCTCGCGCAACCAGGCGAGTGAGACGTGGGCGTCGATGGCGCGGGCAAAACAGCCGAGGTAGGCGGCCACGAGGGCCGCGTGGGAATCATACGGCCCCGTCGGGTTGAGCGTCGCGACCGTCTCGCCACTCCCCCAGTGCTCGGCAATGTCAGGCGTCATCCAGAAGGTATCCTCGAGGACCGGGCCCGGGACCACGGCACCGTCATGGGTGAGGCGCAGGCCGCCGACGTGGCTCCACTCGTGGCCGTTGAGCTCGACCAGCACATCCGTCAACCGCTCAACCAGCGCCTCCTTGGCCTCGTCGCTCATGCCGGGATAGAGGGCATCGACGCTCCGCCCTGGCGCGCACTCCAGCAGCGTAAACTCGTGGCCGACGGGATTGTCCTCGGAGGCATCGAAGCGCACCATGGCCGGCACGGGGATGCTCGTGTGCTCGCCGACCCAGCGCATCACGGCCACCTCGTTGATCGTCTTGGTGCGCGGCAGATGGCTGCCGGCGACACGCAGTACCAGCGTCACGGAACCATCGGGGTTACGCGTCTGCGCCGGACGCAGAGCCGCCGCGCACGAGCCGGTAAAGTGCACCAGGTAGATGGAGTGGAAGGCGGCCGCGACTTGCAGCGGCTCGATGGACGTCGGGCGCGGCAGGGCGAGGCTCGTCATGAGGGCCTGGATCTGGTCGTCGGACAGGGCGGCCGGGAGGTGGTCTTGCGGCGTGCCCATGGCTGCGGCTGCTCGTCGCGTGCTTGAGGCGCTGGTCTGGCTACCTGTGCGATTGAAAGCCGTGGCCAGAAGGGCGGTCAGCCGAGGCGATGAGAGCATCGGTGCTCGTGACTCATCCCCTGCACCATCCACGGACCGGACATCTTTCCGAACAGAGATTCCTCGCTCCTACCGGCGACGGGTCTCCACAGTCCATGCCATCACAGACATGGTAGCATCGTGTTCTCCTCTTAGAACCTTCATCATCATCGTTTGTCTATGTGCAGCCGCCTTGTATGCATGCCACCAGCCAACGCCGACCCAAGACAGCGCCGCCCGCCTCCCATCAAGGCATGCTTGAAAAGAGCCGCAGATTGCCCAAGCAAGGGAGCGGGAAAATACAGGTATTTTCCTTTTCAAGAGAAAGACAAGCAAACATCACAGCTCCAATGGCCCTTGCCGTCGCCAAACAGCTCCTCGTGCCACGGCTTCGAGCCTTTTTGACTCACGCCGTCCCAATCAATGGGAACAAACGAGCCGTCAGCCGACGACGACTCAAATGCCTGGACCCGCCTACTCTTCGAGTCGTGGCCGTCCTGGGGCGCACAGAACACCAGCTGGGTCCGAGGGCCAGGGCAGAATCTTGTCGGTGCCTGCGCCGTATAAGTCGGGCGGCATGAGGGGCGTGGCCAATGCGCGTAGTGCGGGTCGGAGCCCAAGTCGCGGTTCGGGTGGCAGTCCTTGACACTTGTGACGACAATGGACTCCCGCGGCGACGTGACGGGGAAGCCGGTCGCGAAGCCCTGGGCAGCCTGCCACTGCTTGCGAACACTCTCGTCGGCCTCGCGATTGAGCCGGTGGTGGCGCTCGATGAGAACCGACGGCGGCAGCTGGAACCAGATATCATAGGCGTCGAGGCGCATGGCCAGGTTATACTCGTTGGCGCCGTCGTCGCCCGTTTGCTGCAGGAGATGCTCGATGACGGCCAGGAGGCTCTCGAGCTTGACAGTGTGGCTGCCGGCCAAGTGCCACTCTGGACGGTTGTACTTGCCCTCCCGGTTGAGCAGGGTCGGCGGCGGGTATCCCTGCGCGACGGCCGACATGATGGTCTTGCAAAGGTTGATGTGTGGCGAGTCGGCCGGCATGAAGATGCGCAGCCGACAGTGGCCCCCGGAGTCATTCCGGTACCGGTGCGCGTCGTTGAAGCTCGCGAGCTGCGCTCCGGTGACGACTTGACCCGGCAAGAGATCCGGCCCGTCTACGCCCGCTACATCTGCGAGGAGCGTGTACTACAGAGAAGAAGACACGGAGTCAGAAAGCCGAGCTCCAACCAGGGGGGTTACGCAAAGCATGCGCGGAAAGAGACGCCGGCAAACCTGGCAGAAAAGAGCGACGCTCGTCAGCATGAAGCCGGCGACAAGAGGGATCCATTCCTGACGGAGGGGCTGAGTAGCCGTCGCGGCGCGGTGACCTGGCCGACGACGGCCCGGGGCGTCTCTAACTAGGGGAGGGCGCGATACTCGCCGTAAGGGGAGTAGGCGAGGCGACTGAAGAAGACTCGAGGGGCCCCGAGGCTGGCCAATCGTATCATTCCATCTGGCCAAGGCTGCAAGCGACGCGAGAGTCGGTAACTGGAAACGGCCAGACTTCAACAAAACGGGTGGGAGGAATGAACCAGAACAAGAGCAGAGGCGAGAGAAGGAAAGAAAGTAAAGGACGGACAGTATATACTAGAGCTCTGGGGATATACATCGGGGTTCAAGCACAGCCAAAAAAGAAATGCGATCCGTGCCGAGCTTAGTCCCGTTCTGCGAAGAGGGATGGGGTGCTGGAGCAACAAGGGGCAAACGGAACCATCAGGGGCCATCTTTCGCAAGCTCTTTTGTTGACCCGTCCAGGACGGCAACGTCGTCGCTAACACGGAGCACGGAGGTTTGGGCATCGCCGGAGACGACGCGCTGTTCCCGGCGGCAACTACGGAGTACTAACAGAAGGGGGCGTCGTTGTGTATGCAGGTAGGGAGAAAAGGAGTCGACGAAACGGAGCTATGAGAAGAAAATGAAAAGTCCGAGCGGGAAACACGTCCCCTGCTATGAACAGCTATCAGAACTTGGTGAGAGGCGAGTGTGCTTTCGATACAGCAGGAACATGGAAGCATCTGTTAGACTTACTTGGCTGACGACATCGGCAGTTGAGGCATAAGACACCCGGTACACTACCGCACCATCGGTCGGAACCAGCCTCGGCGCCCCTGCCCAGAATTTTGACACTTCTTTGGTCCTTGCCGAGACCGCCCATCTGACAAGGTCCGAAGGTGGAAAGGGGGGGGGGGCGGTTGGCATCTAACCAGTCATCCTAGATGTTGCGTCGGCACAGCCCCTGGAATGTCAACGAGGCCGGACGGCAGACCATCTACAGCAATCAATACCTCCTTTGGTACATAAGCAGAAAGAAACAGAGGGCTTTACGCGCCGGGCTATACCGGAGCCGGAGCAGTATGGCACAGCGCAGATGGACGGAGCAGCCACCGTCCTCTCCCGCCACGACGCAGCCAACAAACGCCAGTCTCCATCGACGAGCCGCAACTCTATTCATGCTTACCGGGACTCACGTGCATCTCACGGACCTCAATGCCCACTGCCGCGGTTATTACAACGCCCAGCCGATGTACGCCTCCTTGCCTCCACCCACTATCAACGAGGCATCCTGCTCAGTCGGCTTCATCACGGGCTTGGGGGTCCCTCCACACCTGCTCCGTACGATGGCCTGGGAAAATATGTTTACGTGCGTCCCTGGGAGAGGTAGATAGTGGACACAAGGGACACGCACGGCGGCTACTGATAAACGCCCTTATGGTGCCCTCGAGCTCCCCTCGTGCGTGCAACTACATCCGAACCTGCCGATCCAGCATTTTTATCTATTTTGCAGCTGTCCATCACTTCTTTCATCCATCCACTCACTTATACACGAAGTATATGCCTCAGATATCAACATTTCTTCCACCCCTGCCAAGTCCACTCTTCATCATCCCGCCCCGGCGGCGCCTGTAACGGGATCCTCAGTCGACCATCTTGCCGCCGGCTTCACTTCTCGGTTCTTATCCTTCAAGCCTCGAGGCTTCGTCTGCTCCTCGTCGACTCCGTCTCCGCCCTTGCCGTCAAGCTAAACCTCACAAGCCTCGCTCTACACCTCCCACCCCAGCCTCTCTCCCCCATACGCCACGTCCGTAGCAGCATCTCCATCCCCTGCTTCCTCGCAGCCCTCTTCGCCCTCACAGCCTTCATCACCGCCTCCACAACCCCCCAACTTCCCGCCTCCCGTCCGCGTCGCCATGACGACCCTCGCTCTGCCGCCGCCGCCGCGGTCTTTTTCCTCGGCCGCGTGCGTCGCTACGGCGGCGGCAGCGGGGCCGGCTTGGCCGGGTGGGGCATCGGGACCGGCCTCGGCGGCGTCGTCTGCACAGTCTTGCCGTTTGTCCTGACGGTGCGGTTGGGTCTCCTCTTGCGCGACGCAGTTGGTTACGTTTACTACCTCGCCACCCTCATACTCGTTGCTTACTTGGCCGTCCTGCCGCCGAGCCACGCGTCCGATTTGGCCATCCTGACCGTCGAGGACAAGCCGCGGCTCGAGGACAATGACGACGACTTGAAGCCGCTCATGCACGACCTATCGCCCACATCGCCCCCGGACGCCCTGACTGGTGCCTACAAACCAGCTGGAAACTCATCAACCTCCTCATCCGATCTTGCATGCTCCCACTATTCCTCGCCTCGGCGCTGCAATCCACAACTTACCCCGGCATGTCCCGCGCCCAAGCCCAGACCCCCGTCTTCACCACCCACACGTCCTTTGGCACAGCCTACGGCCTGGCCACCTGCCTCGAAACCCTCCTCGCGCGCTCATCCCTACTGCTCCTCCGCGTGCAAAGGCATAAGCTCGTCCTCACCACTACGAGAATCCACGCGGCCCTCCCGCTCCTCACTTCCTCGTCTCTGCTCCCACCGCACACGCTCTTCGTCTTGGCGCCCGCCTTTGAGGTCAGCCTGGCCGGGGGGCCGGTGTACGACAAGATTTTCGCAAGGGCCCTGGAGCAGCTGGACCACGTGGTCAGCGTGGGCAAGACGGCCGGCGTGTTAATGGGTTCCCTGCTGGGCAGCCTTGAGGAGGCGCAGTTTTGTGCTTCGGGTCACAGGCCGTCGCCCAGATGGTGGTACACGACCAAGTAGTCCCTATATTGCGAGTTCTGTTACATGTCAGGGCCATATTAGACCACCTATGCGGCGTTGCATAAAGGCAAGCAGGACTGGACCTCTGCTGACTCAGTCAACTTCGCATATCCAATCTTGGGGCTGTTTCGAGAGACCATCGTCATCGGCACAGCCATTGCACAAGCATCAAAGCACACCAAGGCATGTGAAAAACGCGCCGTTTTTTCAATTCACATCGTCAAGTTAAAACAGCAGCCATCGCACCATCCATCAACCCGACCGTGCTCCTTGCCAATATGGGTATTTCGCATCCGTATTCCAAAACCAAAACCTCAATCCCAGTGGCTTCCTTCATGACCAAAGGTGGGGGGGACAAATGACAAAGGAAATGTGGTAAAATCGTTCATGATGATCTCAAGTCGTCCGCTTTTGGTCGCTCTCCCAATTTCGCATCCCGGGGCATCATAAGTCTTGCTCAACAGGCAATGGGCCGCCTGTTCAGGATGCTTCTTCAGCTATCCTCACAATCTCGCACAGGCTCCGGACGAAAAATATGTCCGTGTCTTCCACGTCTGTGTTGATCATCGTCTCGTCTCCCGCGCCGCCCTCGGCCACGAGCTTGGCCGTGGCCACCAGCCGGGAGATGCATCGCAGCAGATCGTGCTGCATGTTCTCGTGGTTCGCAGCCGCCGTGGGCTGGCTCGTGATCATCTCTTCCTTGGTCCACGAGCCCAGAGGCGTGGCAAGCCGCCTGGTCAATCGACTAAAGCCTGCCGCGGCCGCACCGCCTGCACCCGCCAGGCCGAGGAGCGACGCCGCCTTTTTGGGAATGTCCTCCTGTTGAGAGTCATGGGGCGCATTCGCGAAGCCTCGGCCAGCCTTGGCAGCGGCTTGCGGGTTACGGGCAACCAAAGCGGAGACGTAGTTGTATGCCAGAATGTGTGCGTACAGCGCGTCACAGATATAGTCGGAGCAGCAGCCAAAGACGTGCTTGAGCGGCTCCCACGGCTTGGGCGGAGAGACGGAGCAAGAGGTGGTCGAGTCGACGCTGTTGGCTCCCGAGTGCTGGTATCGCTGCTTGGGCTCCGGCGCGTCGCATCCCTTCCGGTAGGGCACGACTTTGCGCCACAGCGACTTCCGGCCAGGCTGAGTAGGGCTTTCTGGCGAGGGGCTTCGGACCGGCAGGTTCCTGAGGAGCTCGATGCTCGGCTGCCGCACCTTTCTCGAGTAAGTCCGAATCGTCTCGATGGTCAGGCTCGAAGAGAGAAGCATGGTTTCCGGGAAGCACGCAATCGACACGCGCAGCGTCTCCATTGCGTCCGGCGGCAGCGGCACCACCTTTGTCAGGTCCTCACTCTGGAGTGAGCGGGGGTAGGGCTGTAGACTGCCGTTGAGCCACGACTGCACGTTCCGGAGAGCCGGCCGGGGGAGATGCGATTGAGGGTCCATGTTGCTGTTCGGGGGCGGGTATGCCTGCAGGGCAGGAGGCGGCGTGATATCGTCTTGACGGTCGGGAAATTCGTCGCTGACGGGTGATGGCTCGGCAACGAGGTTGATGTGGAGGGCTTTTTTCCGGGTCCTTTGCGAAACGCCGGTACTCCTCCTGGGGCGATGCGAGCGAACTTCTTCCTCGCTGGAAGGGAAAAGCTTGCGTGCGATCACGGGGTTTGGCGCCTGGCTGGACTCCCGGGGTTCACGGCCTTCAAGTCCTCGGACTCCGGCGGTCGAGGCCGGTCTCAGCGGTACGTCCAACGAGCCCCCCGACAGTTTCCTTCGAGCCGCCACGGGGGAGCCGCCGCTGACCGAGTGCGACTTGCGGTGTAAGGGGGTTTCGTTGTACCCCCAGTGGCCTCGCACGTCAATCTTGACGGCGGGCACGCCCGAGGCGCGGTCCGATTCAGGCGGGGTGGGTGGCCGCGGGGCCATGGGGTCCATGTTGCCGTGATTCAGGTCATCGTCCTGGTCCTCGCCATCCGAATCCCCGTCGATCCAGCTGCTCTCAAGCAGCCCATCCGACGGCGGGGGGCTCTTGAGCGACGTCTTCCAGTTTGTCGATGCCAGCGAGGTAGCCATGGTCATGACGGATTCCCGGGGCCGAATCGACGGGGGCCCGGTGTAGTCCGAGGCCTGAGCGGTCGACCTCGAATCTAGGTCGGACGCATTGTCATCGAGGCGCGAGAGTCCCTGTGGGTTGAGGAACGAGACCCTCGAGGTTCTCTCCTCAATGGGGCCCAGGGACTGCACGCGGGCGGAGGCGGCGAGGTAGGGCAACGAGGGTACCATCCTGCAGGACCTGTGTCGTTCACGGTCCTCGGAGGACAGGGTGGAGATGGGAGTGCCTGCCGTCATGCGCTTGGAGGCAAAGACACGGGCCGAGAGCTCGAGATCGCGGGCCAGCAACTCGGGAAAGTAGTCGTCGACGCGCTCCCCGACGGGCTCCTCGGCGGACGAGGCACTCCACAGGCTGGAGCACGAGGGTGAGAGGGCGAGGGGCATGAGGCTCTTCATACTGGAGACGGAGCGCCTGCTTCTGGGCGACGGCGTAGTGCTGGTTGGGCGCAGCGATCGGGAGAGGCGGTTTGCCGGCCTGAGCAAGGGTTGAGGTGTGGGGAAGGCGATGGAGTCGACTGGAGCGAGGGAAACGGAGGATTGGCTAGACGCTTCTTGTTCCGTACTCGACGGGCACATCGGAGAGCGGACCAGGCCTGGGAATCAGCCCAGGCAGCCGAGTTCGCGTTGGGACCGACGTTTTGAGTTATTATCGATCAATCGGCCAAAATGGGCGGTGACGGCGGGGAGAAAGGGCGAGCAGGAACGGGGAATTAAACAGGAGTCGAGTCAGAGACAGACAAGCAGACAAGACAGTCTGGCTGGGGCTCTGTCGCAAATTGAGGCTCGCCCAGGCCGCTCCAAAGCAAGACAGTGGCAAGGACAATCAGAGACTGTCGCACTGATGTCCCAACACACACGTTAATGACGAGGGGGCACAACACGGCGTTATACGAAGTACTCGGTAGCAGCGAGATTATGTATATCTGCGTGCAGGGCGGCGATGGGCGCAAGGGCCAGGTGAGGGCTGACGATGGCCTGCGTAGCACGGCGGAATAAGCAAAGACGAGACAGTGCGCAAAAGCAAGGCGCAGCTCTAGTTCAGATCGCGGTGCCCTCGACCCAACATGCGAGCCTGTCGAGGGCCCTTTGGGCAAAAAAGCAAGTGCTCGAGGCCCAAGCTGGCTGCAGTGCGGGCGTCGCCAAGGCAAGATGCCGGCATACCGTACGTGTGCAAGCTCGGCAGACTGTACGTACGCAGGCCGAGAGGGAGGATGGGATGAACTGTTTATACCAGCGCCGTATCTTTCTTCCTTTTTTTTGGCTTCTTGACGTGGTTTTCCAGAAACAACAAGAGGCTGGGTGGAATTAGCAGGCTGTTGGTCCACACAACACTGTGTGCCTGGTCCACGCGGCATGATGGGGTGGCGGAATTAGTCAAGGGAATAAACGTGCGCGGATACAGACGTTAGTTGTGCAGCCCAGGAGGGCAAACAACGTTGCACAACCCTGGAGCGGTCGTCGAGGGCGAGACTAGGCCGGCTCTTTGCATGTGGCGATGGAGATGCGGGGACGACGAGTACTGACAGAGCGCCTGAGGCGCGCTACGAGGGACGACTCTGCTGCGACTCTCGACAGCAGTGCTTCTAACTGGCGGAGATGGCTTCCGGCTGGGTGGTGCTCGTGGTCGCATCAAGAGCCATGGTCGACTTGGGCATGCCACATGGCACAGGTGGTGGCATCGACGGCGTGCTCGAAGCGGAAAGGCCTGAGGAGACGAGAAGCAGGGATGCGGCGAGCGGGCCATGGGGAGTAAGGGAGATGATGGCCCTGTCGAGAGAGCCGAATGTGCCGAGCCTCGACGTGGGCCACCAACACCGGCGCCGAGGGGGCGGCTGCGCTTGAGGGACGCGGCACTCAGTGGCCCGACGGCGGGCGACGAAACGACGTCTGATTTGAGTCTGGATGATTGTTGGCCGTGCCGCGAGACGGAAGGGATGGCAGGTGGATCAGAAGAGGGTGATGGGCAGAGCAGCCCATTGGAGCCTGACGTTGTCTAGACGCGGCCGGTTGTTGTTCCAGCCCTAGCGCCGCAAGGGACTGCTGTAACGGGCAATAGGAAATTTAAGCATCTTGACAGACAGCGCCATTTGATTGGCCGTCAGGCCCGTAGGTACCCCACCTTGCTTTGCCTGGCCCTGGAGCGGTCGGCTCTGTGCATCCATCCATGCGTGCCTTGTTAGGCCCAACTCTTCCCTCACTGTCGCTCTCTCTCTCTCTGTCTACAGCACTGCAGAAGTCGACGGGGCACTGTATGCTGTATGTAGGTACTACGTCCAGCGGCATGCTAAAATCTCACAGCGACCGACCGCCCTGTGCGACCACACACACGCAAACACGCACACACTCACAACGGTTTTGTGCCTCCCATCCTCCATTTCACGACTTGTCGGCGGCGCATGATGCAACTGATATGTACTGTACTATGCGCTCGAGCGCCGAAGCTCGCTCTCGGACGCCTGCACCACCCACGTAGTAGCCCTGTTTCTTCGCCTCCCTTGCCGCTGGGCGTCATTGCTTTTGGCCAACTCGCATCCCCTTCCGTCCGCCGCCCACAGTCGAATACCTACGCCGTATACTCTGTAACTTAGTACTGCACTCATCTGTGCCGCTCCTCTCACTGTCAGACCCAATTCCTTGCGCTGACAATTTTGACAATTGTTTCCTTCTTTCCTCCCCGCGCCGTCTGCCGGACCCTTTTGGCTCCGCTGCAGCACCCTACTGGCCCCCGGGGCTTACAGCGGTCTGTGTTCCCAAATAGCTCCCGCCCAGTGGAGCCAATCAATTTTTCTTTCTTTTCTTTCCCCTGCCGCCTTTCTTTTTTCGCCAAACCCTTCCCTTTGCGCTCTCAGTCACCGCAGGGAGAGCCCTCGTTGCCAGTGACTATAACCGCCCTTTCCCAAGTCCCTGCGACGCCCGACGCCGACGCCGCCTCGACGCTGATGACGCCGACCCCCTGATTCTCTCTCGCCCTCGCTCTCGCTCTCGCGCAACTGCAGAGACAGCATGGTGCTCTCCGAAGTCCTCTTTTCCTCGACCTGCGGGCCGCCCATCTCAGCAAACACGGCCGTGTCCCGCGACGTGGGCGTCCATGGTCACGCCGTCAGCCCTTCGTGGGCCGTCAAGGCCGCCTTCAAGAAGAGCTCGGCCCCCCCGCGGTGCCTGGCCGTCAGCGACTCGCACGTCTTCGCCGCCCAGGACCAAAAGGCCCACGTCCACGTCTACTCGCGTCCGCGTGGCAACCAGGAGGCCCTAGTCCCCTTCCAAGAAAGGATACGCTGTCTTGCCTTGGCAGGCGACGTCCTCGTCCTGGGCACCGCCGAGGGTCGCTTGATCCTTTGGGAGGTGAGACGCCTTGCTTTTCCCCCCTCGTCACTGGAACCGCCACGCTAACGACATCATGGTGCCAGACTTGCACCGGCCGACAAGCCACCACGCCTCCCTGCCATGTGCAGGCCGTCAGCTGCCTGGCCGTGACCCCCTTCCACCTGCTCTCGGCTTCCGACGACTCCAACATCAACGTCTGGTCCTTGGCTCGCCTCCTCGAGTTTGGCGCCGACGTAGGCCATGAGCCGGATCGCATCCTGTCCAACCATCGCGCCGCCATCACCGACCTCGTCGTCGGTCCAAGCACTCACGCCAGCACGAGCCTCTGTGTATCCGCCAGTAAGGACAAGACTTGCATCTTGTGGAACCACCAGTCCGGCCAACTTCTCCGCACCTTGCTCTTCCCCGCAGTACCCCTCTGCATCTCTCTTGACCCTTGCGCCCGGGCCCTCTTTGCCGGCGCCGAGGACGGTGGCCTCTATCTCGTCGAGCTCTTCGGCGACAAGCCTCTTCTCGGTTCTCGCAGTGCCGAGCTTGCCTCCTCCCTCGTCCAGGTAGACTCTCCCCTCGGCGTTGCCGATGCTGATGTGGGCGCCCCATCGTGTCTGGCTCTCAGTTACGACGGCACCCTGGTCTTTACCGGCCACCCCAAGGGCAAAATCATGAGATGGACTCTCACCGACGACGGCCATCCGGCGGAAATGGCCAATCTGAACGCCGCCGTGACCAACCTCGTTTTTGTCCCTCTTGTGCCCGAGGAAAGGCGCTATCAAGTTGTGAATGTTGTCAAGCCGAACCAGACGCAACGGCAGTACACCTTCACGGCCCGGCTACAAGGGCTACTAGACCTCGACGCCCAATTTACCGAGAGGCTCGACTCCACCGGTATCCATTCCCACCAGCTGGAAACCGCCATAGCCTCTCTTGTGGCCTCTGCCCCGAGTGTGAGAAATGACTCGTATCTCCAGAAAGAGATTGATGAGCTTCGGTCCATCGTTGAGGAACAAAAGGCTTTGCACAAGGCCACGGTGCAATACGAAGGCGCGCCCAAGGCTTGAGCTTGGGCTTGTCAGCCAGGGCTTTCTCACCAACTGCCGCCTACTATACCCGAGGTCGAGTCGGTGGCCTGATTCCCCCTCCCTCGGGTCCCGCTGGAGGCAGCAATTCATTGGCCTTCGGGCCTCGAGGATGCTCTGAGATGAGTATGACAAATAGCTAAGTGGTTGCCGATTTGTCTCGAGCAGCCGAACAGCCAATGCCGCTGCTCCACGGCCTCTCGCATGTCGTACGACATGTTCATATAACCAGATCGAGGCCAATGATACTCGAGCCTAGAGGTAGGGCCAAAGATGACGTGTGTCATGTCCCCTTGTGAAAAGTTTGATTGATCATAATGTCGGCGTATTTGCGAATCGCCCGTCATTAAGTTAGTAGCGGCATAGCATGCATCGAGAAGACGATGACCATACAAGCACGCAAAAGCGAGCCATTGCTCTTTGAGGGATCTCTTCAATATCTCGTCGAGTCTCGACGGTCTAAGACACGTACTATTCCATGGCAGCGTTCTTTTTGGCTCAGCTTAGTCAACGGCCACTCTTGGGAAGATGAAGGCGAGCCGGATCAAGCAGATCTGGCATCGACGTGGTCTCCTACCTAGAAGCCTAGATAAGTCAAACCACCGGGATCCAGATGAACCTAAGCAGTTGGAGCTCAGATTGGATAGACGAATTTAAGATTTTGCCGATCCGTCTGGTCCAGGTCCTCGTCGCTGAGCCTCAGAATGCCGCCCCCGGTGTCGAGCGCGTCTCTCGTGCTCCCGACGACGCGCTGCCCCAGCTTCATGGCCCGGATCCTGTTTTGCCGCGCAAGGTAGAAACGGATCATGAGACACATGCCAGAAGAGAGGAACCAAAAGGCAGTCATGCATGCCCATGGCAAGAAGCATCGGGGCTTATACTTTTCCTGCCAGAACCTATCACGCCCTGTCAATAGCTAGGCAATAGAATTAGGCAAGTGACCACTCACTCTGGAGAAACCATGTTGGCGACGGCAGCAGCAACAACACAGGTGGACGTGAGGCAGAGCTTAGTGTAGCCGTTGGTGGTGGTGCCAGCCCAGGAAAGGCCGAGCAGGTATGATGGCTTGAATGTCGAAATCTGGGTGCCGACGACGAGATGGCGACCTTGCTGGACCACGGAGCGGCCATCTGCCGTCGAGTGTCTTGTGGTCAGCACGGAGCGCCAAGAGGCCGAAGAGTTGGATACCATTATGATGCCGCCAACAAAACAGGGGGTGTAGGAGATGACACAGGTGTAGCCCACGCCTATCTCCGTGCCGTAGAGCATCGCTGCCGAGACGAGGATGAAGAAACAGCCCCAGAGCGGCTTGGCCACGTTGAGCAGGGCGCTTTGCGCCGGGGTGAAGCCGAAGCCGACCAGGATGAGCGGCAGCTGTTGCGACGTGTTGTTGGGCAGCTCGTTGAAGAACATGTGGACGCTGCCCCATTCCGTCAGCGGCCAGCCATGTCCCAGGTCAGGTTACAAGAGAGGAACCTGCATAAAAAGCCAGCTTTTCAAGTCGAGGAAGCATTCCTTGACCTGCGACCACTTGAAGGTCGAGTTGGAGATGCCGGTATGGGCCTCGCGGGTCAAGGCAATAGTGTGCACCTTGTCCTCGGTCGACAGCCACTTGGCATCCACGGGCGAGTTGGGCAGGAAGACGATGAGCACAATGGCGACGACGAGGGTGAGGATGGCGCAGATGATGTGCAGCCACTTCCACGACCTGAGGCCGCCGACCAGCCCCGCGTGGGCGTCGTCCTGGATGAGCCTGTAGGCGACCATGGTGAGCAGGACGTTGGCGAAGCTCCCCGCGGCCCACCACAGCAGCTGCACCCAGGGGCTCTTCTTTGGGGGGAAGAAGGCCTGGTGGAGTACGGCGGTTGAGGGCACGATTTGCGACTCCGTCTGGCCCGGGAGATATCTGTCAGATTCGCGGGCTTCGTAGACTGGAGGGTTTTCAACCGACCATTCCCAGCAGGAAGCGGAGAGCCACCATGTGGCCGGACGTGCGTGCAAGGGGATGCAAGCCAAGCAGCAATGCCCAGAGCAAGAGCGAGCCAGTGATGAAGGGCTTGTGGCCCACGCGCTGGGCGACGGCGGCGCCGGGCCACAGGGCGCACAAGTAGCCGACGTAGAAGACGACAAAGAGGCCGTTGAACTGGTCCTGGCCCATGGCGACGTCGCGCAGCAGGCCCATGGTGCTGGCCTGGGCGAGGGTCGACTTGTCGAGGTGGATGAGGAAGGCGATTCACCACGTCTGCGCCAGCAGGAACCACAGGTTGCGCCAGTCGAGGCGCGCGCGGCCGGCGGCGGAGAGGGGCGCGACCGAGGACCGGTGGCGGTTGTAGAAGAGGCTTGTGTCGTCGAGATCTCGCGCCGTGACGAGGCGCGGAACGGAGAGGGCGGCGCCGGGTGGGGGCTCGGGCTTGCGGCCGGCGTCAGGGCCGGCGTCGGCTTGGGCACGGCATCGGGTCGGCATCGGGTCGGCATCGGGTCGGCATCGGGTCGGCATCGGGTCGGCATCGGGGCCGGGGTGGGGCGCTCGGTGGTGGCGGCGGCGCTGCACACTGCCTTCTCCGCGGCGTGGGAGAACATGGCATCGAGGAGCGCTGAGGCTTGGGTTTCACCGCGTTTTTTGTTTCTTCCGGAGATGCTCCCTCTGCGGTTCTTACATGCGGCACGACACGAGGGGATAACAGGCCGTCATAATCCCTCGCGCGGCTGGCTTGTGAGCAGCGGCATAGACAGATCCCTCGGCTTTTGGCTGCATGAGGTGTGTAGCAGGTTGCCCGCAACGAACACGACCCGTGCTTGCATACGGAGTGCTGTACATACATGCCTCGTGTGATGAGCCGGTCGTGTTTGCCGCCTCGCGTAACCAGGAGTGCATGCCTCCCCCCTGTGCCTGGCAGCTCAGCAATCACAGCAGGCCGTCCCTCTCACAGGCCGATGGAGGCAAACACACAGTATCCGACGCCGATGCAGACTGACTTGGGCGTTGCTCATCTCGTCTATTCACCTGTCCTCCCCAGCCGGCCCCCCACAGCAACAGCAACATCAACAACAGCGTATCGCCGCGAAAAGGGCATCATCGACAGCAAGACATCCATCCCCTGTCCCCGGCCATTCACCAGCCGCCCTTGGTTACGAGTGACTTTTCCCCGCATCCCGGGCTGTTTGTCCGACCTGAGATGCGGCTGCGGCTGGTGTCTTTTGGCATGTCACCGGTGGCGGCACGCTGCGGGCGAGTCTCGGCTGTCCCCCCTCCCCCCTTTCTTTCTTCCTTTTGATCCCCTTGTGCTAAGCCGAGCACTTGTCTTGCTGGATTAGGAGGCGTGCAGGCCGTGCATGACGAGGTTTCCGTGTTTGAGCAACCCAGGCATCACGTGGACGGAATATGACCACGACGTCTCAGCAGGATGGCAAGTCTGGCTGTGACAACATATCTGCCGGGAACTTTGCACGGAGCAAGCTACAGTGCTAGCGGCTAGCCCTAGAGTCTGGCAGTCTGACTATCGATTAACGTGTGCAAAGCATAGCTCGCCTCTGCGTACCTTGAGCCATGTTGATTTTCCAAGACGGCGAAGAGTTAAGAGGAACTCTAGAACAGCACAGGCGGCATTTTCTGGAGTCCCATGGCTCACGCAATGTACAGTTTGCAGAGGCCTAAGAGTACAGCCGCAAGCGCGGCATCAGTCTCGGGGTAGGAAGGAGGCCATGCTCCTTGACTTCGCCGCTCCTGGCGAGTTAACTCGGGATAAGTCTGTGCACACGGTCCTGAACTTGTCGCCTGCAAAACATTGGATACATTAGGTGCATCATCAAACAGTACCGTTACTTCGGTTGAATGTGGGAGAGTGCAAGTTTCTCTCCGTGTTTCGCAAAACGTGACGAACCGGGCTTTCAGCAGCAAGTTGGCGACTTATCGAGAGAGAGCTCTCTGTCGTTCTGAATCCTCACCACGTGCGGTTGTCAAACCCAGCTCGCGCGGGTCGAGCTTCTCTGCCTAGTTGACCAGGTCCAGTTCGAGAACAGCAATCGACTCAGAAGGAAATCGAGCTCAATTTTCAATACAAGAGCATCATGGGAAACGACATTTCAGGGGCGAGGACGAGAGAAGGCAACTCATCTTTTCCTTTTACAACAACGATTGTCCCGGAAAGCTGAACGCATGTTGCACCAGAAACAGCTGCCAACCCTACGGGGTAGGGCTCATGGCTGCCTAGCAATAGAGGCAGCCGACTGAACATCCGCCACTCGAAACTCACAAACAGCCAAAAGCCTGTCAAAAACACCCCCTTGACCTAGGTGCCCTTTCGCGTTGCGCCCATCTCTCACTCTTTCACCTCACGCACCGCACCAACTTGAATGACAACCCTCGCCTTCTGCTCCCGCTTTGAATCAAGATGGACGACACCGAGAGCTCGTCGGAAGACCAAAGAGAGCCATATGAGCTCATCCTGAAGAGCCACGATGACAACGTCTACGATTTGGACTTCGATACCACCCATACCAAGGTCATTGGGCTACCAGAGAAGCCGTTGCCCCCGACAAACAGCTTTGTCAACAATGAGCACCGCACCATCGCACACGTGTACGGCGCGGTCGAGGAAAGGAATATGCGGGAAGAAGCGGCAGACGAGCTGTGCAAGAGAGAAATGACGGCGGTCGCGGCGCCTGACCCTTCCAATCGCTGGTGTCCAACTCGCGAGCGCTTGGAGCATTGTGGACATCTCTTGGACGACGTAATCACTGGTCACGTTCTCATTATAGACCAGGAGGACACACGCGACTTACTGCCCGAAATTGGTCAGGAAGTGTGGATTTACCTTGATGTTCCTCGCACGCAACGTGTGCCCCCGAGTCTGCCCCGGGACCAGATACGGGGTGTGGCATCTACGCTTCGCCAGAAGCTGAAATTTGCTCAGTGCTGCGCCCAAAAAGCCCTGTAGGCCGTGGACAATCGCATCCAAGACGAGAAAAACCAGGAGAGTCCTGACCCGGCTGTCCTCAGGAAGCTCCTGCGGAAAAGGCTGACCGTCTTTGAGAACAAGCGACGTGGCATTATCGCAGACTTCCTTTTCTCCTACGTTTTTCACGTTGACGAGCAGACTCGAAAGGAGACCAAGGATGCGGACGAGACCACTCGTCGCTATGCCATGGCCTTTAAGCTCGCGGGCGATGTCCAATTCCGGGATGAGGAGGACCGCAAGACTTCAATAGATCGCCTCCGTTTGTGGGTCTTGCAGAGTGGCCTCGTCGTGCAAATAAGTGATGATGATGCGTGGGGGGAGCCATTCCCAGCAGAACGCATCCCGCTGCCCTCAGGGATCCCGGCCGATGTTGCCATGTGTTACATGCGCACGCCGCCGGATCCTGCCTGGGTGGAAGCAATGGGGGGGGGTGCTCCTCCGCTGTTATACGACATTCCCACGACCACGGTCATCGGATCCTGGCGCAGCTTTCTCACCCACATCTTTACGGATGACGGCAATCGCAAGAATGCCTTTTCCTGCAGCATTGCGTATGATCCCATCAAAACAATCACCAGGGCCGAGTGCGTTGCGGTGTGATCTCTCAATAATCCGGGGTCTTGTCAGGAAGCCTCCACATGGTGGCATTACGTGGTTGACCTCCGAGACTTTGGCAATGAATATCGCCGCAACTTGCTGGAAGCCTTCCTAGCCCTGCAGGACAGACTGGACAGCCGCGGCTTCGACAAACAAACGGCTGCAGCCATCGAGTCCCTCGCGGATACCAAAGCCGGGAGGGTCTTCGTCGTGGGATGTCCTGGAGCGGGAAAGTTTGCCCTCGCGACCGAGATCTGCGACGCCGTCGTGGCCAGGCTAGTCAGCGACGGATGGATTGCTGCCGAACCGACGGAATATAAGGAAGATTCTGATAGCGAGGGAAGGATGCCTCCGGAGTGGGTCGCCTTTTGGCAAGAATGTAAGAAGCACGTCTTTCATCAGTGTGGCAAACGCACGCTTCGCAGTCGAGCTGACGGTCCAGCTATTCCGAGACGCTCCGCTGCACGACATGAGCGACTACCTCCAGTCGTTTAGCGATGGCACTCGCATCCGCCGGGGATCCATCATGATTCTCACAACGTACGCCCAGCAAAAGGCGCAATACGAGCATGTAATTGCCCAACTGTCGCCGGTCGAGATACCAAGTGGCCACATATCGGTTCGCACAGTCGACGAGTCGCAGGATGAACACGCCACAGTCGTGATTCTCGACCTGGTCCGGTCGGGGGATGCGCCAGGCTTCATCGACGACGCGAAGCGCCTCGCCGTTGCCATGTCTCGAGCAGACGTTTTGTACATTGTCGTGGGCAGCGCCAGTGCCGTGCCGGCATGCGGCGACAGTTCTCTCAGGAGCCTCTACACGTACGCCTCGAACAAACAGTGCATCTTCCAAGTTGGCCGCGACAAGCCAAGCTGGAACACTTGTTGCGAGCGCTGCGTTCAGCACGGCCATTTGTCTGTACAATGCAGAGCAGCACTGCGCTGTTTGTCGTGCGAGCAGAATCGGCTTCCAAGCGTGCACGCAGGAAGAAACTGCCCGCTCGCACGACCAACCACAATCTGGTTCGACGAGAAAGTTGAGCCCGTGGACAGCATGCAGCGGTCCGTCTTGGCCTGCGAGTCTGTGGAGAGAGACCAGCCGAAGCCACTCGAGATCCGTGATGCGCCTCGAACGCCGCGCAAACGCGCACAGTCCCACTAGCGGTCGCATAATCCGGACGAGGCTCAGCGGCCAAGGGTGAATGGAAATGGACTCGGGTTCTCGCTGTCCCTTGTTGTAATTGCCCAGGCGGCACTTTCTCGCAGTGTCCTGGCCATCTTCTCTTCTCGCAGAACTGTACGGAGCACGAGTCTCTCTTCAATCAACTGCCTTTCCATAGCATCAAACCAGAGTTGCCTTGTATCTCCGGCGACGCCTCTGAGAGTGTGGCTGCATCATAGTTGAGGCACTGCTGAGTCTCCCCGGAAGATTGACTGAGAGTCTCGCCGCAAAAGCTGCTGCATTTGACGTAACGCAAAATAAACGGCCGCCGCCCTTGACATTCCGCCATGCGTGCTCAGTACAGAGAGGAGGACAGCCCCCAAGCAGGCGTTTGAGAACGGAAGAGTAGGGCGGCCACACGTTTATGCTAATGTTAGGACGAGGTTGAGGTGGTTTAAATTGATTGATAAGATAACCTCGGGCCGGTGCCACCCTTCCCACCGGCGGCCCCGCAACGCCAAGTCACCACGACTCAGCACAGCCGTCCCCACCCACCTGATACCATGTATATCTACTGCTATCACTTTGACGGAGTACTCTTCCGAAACCCGACCTCTATGTACTGAGTACCTGCCTGAAGGGCGTTGATTGGTCCCTTGATGACGGTGCTGACCGGATCGGAGAATTGCTTCGCCCGAGACAACTCGCCTTCGCCCAAGCTTTGGAAATAGAAAGCCGCGAAAAGATCTTGACCAGACATCACGGACGCGCAACATGTCTGCGGTCGGCGCGTTAAAGGGCGACATGCCGCAGCAAGTCAGATCCCTGGTAAGCACCATCCTTCGTCCGATAGACAGTTGCGCAATGCGCCGCCCGCTTCCTCCGGTACGCCCGCTTCGACGCAAGGAAGCCGTGACAGGAAGAGCGGGTGTATCGCGTGCGGGCAGAGGCCGACGGTCTGGACTTTGGCTGACTCTTCTCATTTCAATACAGTATCGCCAATTATTACGGCAGGGCGAGCAGTTCACCGCCTACAACTTCCGCGAGTATGCCAAGCGACGGACACGAGACGCCTTCCGGGAAAAGATGAGCGTGCAGGACCCACGCCAGGTACAGGAGCTGGTGCAAAAGGGCTTGAAAGAGCTGCAGGTGATGAAGGTGCGGCCCGTACCTATCGCAAGCTCAAACGCCGGCGACGGAGACTGACGGGCATTCTTACAGCGGCAAACGGTTGTCGGCCAGTTCTATCAGCTGGATCGGCTGGTTGTAGAGAGCGGCATCTCAGTACGCGTTTACTCCTCAACTCGGACGCGCGCTCCGGCCTGAAAGCTGATTGAAGAACCAGGGCAAGGACACTGGCCGAAACGGCGAGGTGGTTCGACAGAAGGAGCCTGGGTGAGCCATGCATATGCAGATGGACAACGGCCTTTGCGCAACGAAGCTGACCAGACTTGGCTGCAGATGGGCTTGAATCGGCGGCCGCAACGTCACACACGAAAACACCATTGTACAGTAGGGTTGGAAAGGTGTACACCATCACTGCAGATACCATACAGGCAGTAGGTCGTGGAGGCTCTTTGGTCGGGGAGCGTTTACAACCCTCGCTGTGGGGAGGGAGCTGCGCAATAAGGGGGAAATATCAGTCAACTCTCTGCCACGTCTCGCCGGGGATCTGAACGTGTCGGGCTGGCTAACTCTGGCTGCCCTGTGTTGGTGTGCCACGACAGACCTTGAGGCGGACTCGAGAGAGCATTCAGCAATTCTCGGGAGGCTTACCGGGTGCTCGGCCGAGTACCGCCACGCCTTTGATAGCCTTCCAAAAATTCCATGTCCCGCACGTCCGAGAGCCAACAGCTTTGGAGACTACACGGTATCATTCCGCTGTTATTGTAAAATCTGCAACAATAAGGTAGCCCTGCCCATTGTCCTTCGCGATGCCCTCCAGCTTACGTCATCCATCCCTCATTGGCCTTTCCCTTTGGAAAATCCTCCGGCGGATCCCGCTTCTCTATATTGGCCAACAAACCGCATCCGAGCAGCGACTTGGTTGCGCGTCGCCGCCAGCATTGCCGTCCACAAGCCAGGTTTCGAAGCGACGCCGCCGTAGTGCTGTGACGCTGCGCGCATCTGCGCAGTCTTGGTCCACGCAGCCATGCCTCCTGGCGTGAGTTCCCGTTTCCAACCGCCTCGGGCTACCTGGCTGACATGCCATCTTCGTCCAGACGCGTCGCGCCAATCGCAGCGGGTACGCCGAGCATGACGATTTCGAAGGTTTGCGCGTCAATTCTTCTGTCTCTGTCGGTGCCGTGTCCGCTGATTCCCGCCAGGACTTCCCGTGCGACAATGGCGACACGACTGGGCAAGCGTGGCGACGCAGCCGCAGCAGGAACAACAGCAGCTAAACGACATCTGGGCAATTGAGCTGATACACGGGATGCCCAAGGACGCCAACCTGCTCCCCCCTCACAGCCAAGAGCTCCTCCGCGCCGCCCGATCCGGCCGTCTCTACAAACGGCCTGCCCCGGAAGAAGACGACGCCGATGTCGACGTGGTCGCGCCCGAGAAGCCGGAGAAGAAGGAGGAGGAGCCCGAGGCCCAAGGCTTTTCCATCAAGGTCTGGAAACAGATTCCTCGTAACGTCGAGGCCTCCACTATCTCCCACCTTGCCAAGCGCAGACGCGGCACCGTCACGATTGCCAGCAAAACCGTCGAGGAGAAGCCGACGGGGCCGACTGTGACGCGCGCGACCGTCAGGCGCATTGATGCCGCCGGCAACCCCTACACTGAAGACGTAACGCTGGTGGAGGGCCAGCCGGTGCAGGGCGAGATCATCTCGACACGCGTCGAGGTGGCCCCGGGCGCCCACACAGAAGCCGTGGCCCCCGCGCCGCCTCCGCAGAGGAGAAGGCCGCCGCCGCCGAAACGAAAAGCCAAGGCCGGCCCGGGCCGGGGCAAGAAGAAGATGAAGAACCCGATGCTCGGCCAGCGACCGCCGCCGGGCCCCGCCGCCGCAGCCGAGGGCGCTGTTGCACCCATCAAAATCGAGGATCAAGGCGAGAATGTCCGTTTGCTCTGCTCCATCAGAATCCGAGTCCTTTTGCTGATGTGTACCACAGTGCCTCAATCGAGAAGACACCAACACGCCGAACCCGGACAGCGAAATGGCGGATGGCGACGATGATGAAGACGACGATGATGGCGACGACGGCGAAGACGGTGATGACGGGGATAGGGACGAAGGCGCTGTGAGCGATCAGCAGCAAGGCGCCCAGGCTGACAACCAAGACGAAGTGATGACCGATGCCGCCTTCGCGGCCAATCCGTCCTTCTCGGAACCCCCAGCCGCGGACCCCAGAGACGCCATGAACCCAACGGAACTCACGCCACCCAATCCGCTCTCCCTTGCGCCACCCGCAGGCAGCCTTGCCTCGGGCTCGCCGAGGCCAGAAGGAAGCCCCCTCAAGAATGTCGTTTTGCCGTCTCCCCCCGAGCCAACGTCCTCCGAGGTGCCGCCGCCGCCCGGCCCAACGCAGATGCCCAAAGTCGAAGCAGCCACCGAGTCGATGATTGACCAGCCTCCCTCACCGATTGTGAGCGATGAACCAGCAGAGGCCAATCAAAGAGACCTCCCGGAGCCCGAGCCAATGGTTGAAACGGCGCATCAGGAACCCGCCTTGTCGGAGCCCGCCCCCTTCAAAGAGGAATCGCCATGGCAGGGAAGAGAGGAACATGACCCGACCAATGAAGATGCTCTGCTTCCACCACCACCTGATCAAGTTGGCAACATCTATTCCCCCAGGGCCGAGTCTGGTCCGGCCAAGTCGCTTGACAGCGAAGACAAGGGCGGGGAAGAGGAGGAGAATCAGTTTGAGGGCGAGGCTCTGCCGCCTCGTTCGCTCAACCAGTGCGATTCCGTCATGACAGAAGACACCATCAAACCAGATGACTCCGCGTCCGTGCGATTTCCACTATCCGAGTCGGGGCCTTCGTCGGAATTTGGCACGGCTTCAGTAGGGGAGGCCAAAGAACCAGCCCAGGAATCGGCGGCCCCTCCGGCAACGACATCGTCGCCACCGGCCCCAAAGCAGGCTTCTCCTCAAGAATCTCAAGCTGCAGACGATGAAAAGCCGGATTTGATCGGCGGGCTGATGGGTGAGCTGGATCGAGAGGCCGCATCGAGCGGCGATGTAGCCAGGCGCCCTTCGCCACAGCCACAAGTTGAGGAACCCGCTGGCGGGCCCGAACATGGCGTTGAGCAGCCCTCCGCGGAAGGCTTTGTATTAGAGGAAAGCGCTAACATCAAGGACGAGCCGAAGATGTCTGTGGAGCCGGCGGAAGGCCCTGGCGACGACCACAACGAGGAGCAAAAGGTGGAACCATTCTCGAATACGCAGGCTGTCGATGCGCAGCCCTCCGTCGCGGCGCAGTCTCCTCCGGGCGTGCAAGAAAATCCGCCCTCCAATGCGTAGGTCGCCTTGGTGGCTCGCCAGAGCTAGAGATGCGAGTACGGGCTCCGCACCGGACAAGCACTGAGTTGCGGTTCGTTATGATCAGACTCGAGGGGTGATGTTACGCCTTGTGGGTTTGCCGCGCAGGTGTTTTCCGCCTGGTCGGTCACGCGGAGAGGAGACGGAACGTGCGCTTTGTACAACAAGAGGCTTGGACTAGACAAGGGAACGTGGGTGTGGTGGATCATGTCCTCGTCGTTTGGAAACGAGACGGGACAGTGAATCACGACTTGGGTATCGAAATACATACATTCCTTATTCAGGCGCACAGAGCCAAGGCCGGTGATGTCCCACTATCGACATGACAGGACCTAGTATTCCGTCATGAGAGAGGGAGGAGGCTCTCGCCTGTATGTGCGTCGAGTGACCCGCTTTCCCTGTCCGTCTGCATCCGCCCCGTGGTCTGGCGCTGCCGCATGGCATGCTGCTGCCCGCTCTGCACCCTGGCAACGCGGCCATTCATCTGCAAGCCGCGGGCGTGGGCGTTGCTCAGGCCGAGCAGGCCGGCGCTGACGAGCAGCAGGGCCATGAGGACGATGGCGCCGGCCTGGGACAAGTTTCCGCTAAAGGCGGCGACGAGGTAGACGAGGAGCTTGGCGGCGGCCTCGAGGTAGCCGTCGAGGTTAGACTTGGCGCGCAGCCAGGTCTGGGTGGTGACGGCCTGGAGGTCGGAGTTGAGGCCGCGCAGGACGGCGCGGCGGCCGTGGCCGAGGTCGATGGCGTACTCGGTCAGGCGGTCGCCGTCCGGGACAAGGGGGGGCGAGTGGGCGCGCTTGGGGTCTGGGCGCGAGCGCTGCTTGATGGACCAGATGTTGAGGATGCGGGAGAGCATGAGGGAGAAGATGAAGGCGAGGCCCCACCAGTCGCCGAGGAGGATCATGAGCGTCACGGCCAAGGTGGTCAGCAGCGGGCTCAGCAGGTACAAGACGTGGCTGAGCCAGTCCATCTCGACGGGCGGGACGGGGAGCGCGGATGCGGGAGCGGGCGGGCGTCGATGGACGAAGCCGCTCACCCTCTGCACCAGCTTCTCCATCTCCTGCCTGCCCAGCGCGCCGCCGTCCTTGAGCATGGCGACGTCGAGCGTCAGGGTCCCTCCGCCGGTCGACGCGGCAGCCTCAGTCCACAGACGGCGGAGGAAGCTGACCAAGGCGGCATTGCTGATGACATAGCGCACCTGGTCCGCCGGGCCGGTGGGCGCCGCCGACTGCTCGATGGCGGCGGCGGCAATGTCGGCCGCGCCGTCGAGCTTGTGGTCGAGGGCGTCGGCGGCCTGCTGGTAGTGCAGGCCAGGGGCCAGGACCAGGGCGTCGAGCCAGGAGGAGCCGCCGGCGATGACGGTGCGCTGGGCGATGGTGTTGAGGTCGGCGAGGGCCAGGAGGCCGCCGGCGGAGAGGGAGAGGTTCGGGATGGGGTTTGGGGACCACGAGGGGATGAGCGGGCGGGTGTTTGGGTAGTTCATGCTGCCGTGGCGAGGGGGGGCGTCCACAGGGTGAGGCTCGGCACTTATGATTCTAAGATTCTAATACATGGCGAAGATGGACATGGACAGGACTCGAGGTCAAGATGGGACCGTCACTGTCGGCAAGGCTGGGCAGGATGGGCTTTTGACGCTTTGATTGCCGAGACCATCTGACTTTGGTGAAGGAGAAAGAGACGCCGTCGAGGAGCATGCGGTCACCGGGTCGGACCCGACACGCAGGTAGAAGGCATCATGACCAAACCTCATTGGGGAGGGGGGGGTCGGCTTTGAGGCGCGGCCGACGTGACCTGGGCTGCAACCTCCGGCCCTTGTGGCGGCATTTGGCACTTGCATCAATTAGTAGCAAATGGGCGGTGCGTGCGCGGGAAGAAGAAGCATGTCTGTATTGAACTTATTGAACTTATCAGAGCCCTACATAGTGCTGGCGTGCGTGCCTGCAGCATGCGAGTTGCGGATCCCGATCAGAGCAATGCGACAAGGAGATGTGACGGCTGCGGGTCTTGGGTCGGTGGCAAACATGGGCCAGATCTGTCTCGCAGTCATTTGCCCGGGGAGACGACGACCCGTGTGCAACAAGGCTCTTCTGCACTCGCCTCTAGACGCATCCTTTGTCGCACTCGCTTAATGATTGACCTTGTGATTTCATCCCATTTCGACTCCAGCATCCTCGTTCATCGAGTCTACCCTAGACCACGCGCGCAACATGCACGTGCTCTGGCTTTGACCCGATGACTAAGCGCCGCCGCCAGCGGGCCCACCTCAGAGCATAGCTCGCGACCACGAGCTCCCCAGATGGAATCGTAGCAGCGGCAGCAGTAGCAGCAGCAGCAGCAACAGCCCCACGGAACAGACATGCGACGCACGCTGCAATCGGGCCTGCTCCTCGGCCTGTCGGCGCTCGCCGCCGCCGTCTTCAAGGACGAGGTGGGCGACATCGACTTCCACTACTCCCTCGTCGGCCTCCCCCAGGTCGAGACCACCTTCTTCCACCGCCCGCGAAAGGAGGACAAGGCGAGCCTCCTCTACACCCTCAGCGACATCGGCATCCTCGGCGCCGTCAACCCGAGCAACGGAGACTTGGTGTGGCGACACCAGATCGCTGACGATGCCTCCCCCACCAGCGGGGGCTTCCTGCGGGCCCCGGAAGGCGAGAATTGGGTCGCCGCCGCCTACGGCTCGAGCGTCCAGGCCTGGAGCGCGCTGACGGGCAGGAACCTCTGGCGCGTGGACTTCAAGGGCGAGGTCAAGGATCTTGAGATACTCGAGCTGACCGAGGCTTCGAGGAAAGACGTCCTCGCCCTCTTTGACGAGGATGGCGTCACCGTTCTGCGACGTCTGCATGGCGCCCTCGGCACCGTCGTCTGGGAGTTTCGCGAACACAGCAATGATCTGCCTCTCCAGGTATCAAACAATATTGCCAACGTCTACGTCGTCAGTCTCCACGGCTCGCCCTCGTCCTACAGCCTCAAAGTCACCTCCCTCGAGACGGCAACGGGCACGCGCGTCAACCACGTCGTCGTCGGTGCCAAAGGCGACATTCACGGGCCCGGCGACGTCATGTTTGTCGGCTCCAACTCGGCCGCGCCCATCGTCGCGTGGACCAACCAGGGCTCGGCCAAGCTCAACGTCAACGTCTTGGGGAGCAAGTCCAAGCAAGACTTCAATCTCCCGCCCGACACCGCCTCGGTGCAGATCCACGCGCCTCACTTGACCCAGTCGCAGACGCACTTTCTGGTACACACTCGTTCAAAAGGGGAAAAGACAAACAAGGCCATGGTGTTCCACACGGACCTCAAGACACGCCAGATCAAATTGGCGTACGAGCTGCCGGCCTTTCGAGGCCATGGCGCCTTTTGCACCAGCTCCGAAGGGGCCAATGTCTACTTCGCTCAGATCAGCAGCGACGAGACGCTCATTGTATCTTCTGAGTCGCATGGCATTCTCGCTCGCTGGCCAAACAACCGAGCCGTCGACATCAGCCCCGTCCATGCCGCGGCAGAGGTCATCAAGAAACCCGGTGGACAGGAGTTTGCGGTTCGCTCCGCCGTCGTCACCAACTCGGGTGATTGGGCGCTGCTGCGCAACGGCGAAAAGGACTGGACTCGGCACGAGGGCCTATCTGGCGCCGTGGCCGCCGTCTGGGCCGAGATACCCGAGGGTGAGGACCTCGCCAAGGTTCTCGCCCAGGAGGCGCACACCAACCCGCTGGCTGCCTACATTCATCGCGTAACCCGCCACATCGACGACTTGAAATACCTGCCCCGCTACCTGGCTAGCATCCCAGAGCGTGTCGTGAACAGCATAGCGGGCGGAGACCTCGTGGGCCACAAGGAAGGCCTGCGCCGAGACACGTTTGGCTTCAACAAGATTCTCGTCGTCGTGACTCGCCGAGGGCGCTTCTACGGCCTGGATTCCGGAAATCACGGCCAGGTACTCTGGACGCACAGCTGGTTCCCTCGTGACACAGACACGCCCCTCATCGTCAAGGGTCTCGTTTCAGACGACGAACACGGAATCGTTGCCATGTACGGCGCTGGGGGCGAGTATGCCGCCTTCAACGCAAGCTCCGGCGTGGCTCGCGAGGTGCTCCTTGCAGAAGGCGAGAAGCCCGGCGTGTCCTGCACTGCCGTCGTTGAGGGCGGGTCAGGCACGGGTCTGCTTCCCATTGGAAACGATGATCTGCCGACGCGAGATCTTCCCGCCGATTGGGACTCGGAACAGACCGTTGTCGTCCGCGGCGAAGGCGAGACACTCAAGGGCATCAGATTCAGCGCGGAAGGCGGCAAGGTGACCAAGCAGGAGATGTGGCAGCTTCAGATGCGTCCGGGGCTCGAGATTGAACAAATCGTGACACCTCCTGCGCATGACCCCGTTGCCTCGATCGGCCGCGTCCTGGGTGACAGACGCGTCCTGTACAAGTATCTCAACACCAACAGCATCGTCGTTGCTGCCACCAACGGGTCGGCCAACGCCCTGTCCGTCCAGCTGGTCGATACCGCCTCGGGCCAGGTTCTCACGTCTCAGCTGTACAAGGGCGTGGACTCGCGCAAATCGATTTCGTGCACCATGGCCGAGAACTGGTATGCCTGCTCCTTTTTTGGGGACTACATGCTCGACGATGATACGGAGCGCTCCCTCAAGGGCTACCAGGTGGTGGTCACGGACCTCTACGAGTCCCCGGAGCCCAACAGCCGCGGGCCGCTGGGCGACGCGGCCAACTTCTCGTCGCTCGACCCCGTCGACAACCCCGTGGGGGGCCTGCCGCTCCCCTGGGCCCTCTCGCAGGCATACGTCGTCTCGCAGCCGCTGACGCACCTGGCCGTTACCCAGACGCGCCAGGGCATCAGCACGCGGGAGCTCGTCGCCTACCTGCCGCACGCCCACGGCATCCTGGGCCTGTCGCGGCACGTACTGGACCCGCGGCGGCCGGTCGGGCGGGACCCCACGGCGGCGGAGATGGAGGCCGAGGCGCTAATGCGGTACGCCCCGGCCTTTGAGATCGACCCGCGCACCGTCCTCTCGCACGAGCGCGACGTGGCGGGCATCCGCGGCCTCGTGACGGCGGCGGCCGTCGTCGAGAGCACGAGCCTGCTGGCGGCATACGGTGTCGACGTGTACGTGGCGCGCGTGGCTCCCAGCGGCGTCTTTGACATCCTGGGCAGGGGCTTCAACAAGGTGACGCTCGTGGCGACGGTGCTGGCCCTGTCTGGCGGCGTCATGTTTCTGGCTCCAATGGTGAGTGATGCTGATCCCCTTTCTGTTTCGTCTCAACCCCATCTATGTCCCGCGTGAACCAATGTCCCGTCAGCCGGGTCACACGCGCAACATCCAAGTAACGCAGCTCGGGCGCTAACGTCGATGCCGCAGGTCCGGAGGAAGCAGATTGACCGGAGGTGGCAGGCGTTTCTGTGAGAGGATCCGTGTATGTACGAGGAACACGTGGGGAATTAGATGGGAACTGGTCAGGGGCTGAATAGGGCTTTTCTTTCTTCGGCGCCCGCATGACTCATTCGTTGGTGCAGCGAAGTGTAATTGCGAGTGCGAGTGTGCATGTTTATCCTTTTGACGAGGCCTCGGGCTATGGTGAGCAAGCACCCACGCCCCACGATTCATCTCCGCTCTGGAATCCCCCGTTTGAGAGCGGCCCCTCTTCTCCCACCGAAGGAGCCGGTGTCCGTCTTGCCTTTTTCGGGCTGCGAGCGAGCAAAGTTGCCATATAGTCCAGTGTATTCGTAGTGTTCAATGTAAATGCGCATGATGTAAGTTTATATATCGCCGAATGAGCCTCGGCCACTCGCGACACAGTCGGCCTCCTGTCGAAGAATACGCCAAATCCCAGTCACCCGTGATGGAACTGGCAAGAAACCCAAGGGAAAGAGCGAGCATAATATCAAAAAACCAGACAGGACCCAATGACAGCGCCCAGGTATCCTCCCTCTCACACTTTGCATCTCAGTGAACAAAAGAATGCATTTGCCGCTTCTCGACGAGACATTGCCCTCTTCAGCAATCACCCTTCCAGTTGCCCTCGATCCACTCGCCCAGCTTGTGCGTCAGCGTCTCCTCCATATACACCTGCACGTCGCCGTCGCCAAAGTCGCCGCCGCTAAACTTGAGCGCCGGTACGATCCAGGGCTGGATGAAGTCGACAAAGACAAGGTCCACCGTGTCGGGATCGCCGCTCTTGGGGAAGGCGATCTCGGACTGGATGCAGTTGGGCACGTGGTGGAACGTCAAGGGCTCGTGGACCGTGTCGTCGCCGTCGTCGCCAATGTCGTCCTTGGTTGTGTACCCGGCAATGAGGTCCGGGGCCGAGCCTTGACGGGACATTGGCCGGGGCTCCGGGACGCTGCGCAGCTCGAGACTCGGCTCGTCGACGGTGGCGGGAGACGGGGCAAACATTTGCTGCGGAATGGTCAGGAGCCGCGTGTCGGCGATGCCTCCTCCCAGCACCTTGTCGGCGCTGTTGAGGATGCCCAGAACCTTTTGCGCGACACTGTAGGGCACGTCGGGGACAAATTTGAACGAATTTGCAAAGGGGCTGACGGTGAAGGTGTTGTCTCGCGTAAAGGGGCCCTTGAAGATGTCGAAGCGGACACCGCCAGTGTTAAGGATGGCGAGCCGCGCCTTTTCCCGGCGCGTCACGTTGACGATAACGTCGGGGAGGACCTCGTTCTGGAGCCAGGAGTAGATGCTCGCGTTGCTCGGGTACTCGGCGCGGTTCATCCAGAGGTCCCGGGGCGCGCAGCCGTGGCGGTCGTCGAGTCGCATTTGATTGCGGGCCTTGGCGATCATGTTGCTGACGTGCTTGCCTTGCTTGGTGGGAAAGGTGGACTTGTTGAGGCCCGTATGGTAGTACATGCCGAGGAGGTTATTGTCCATGTATTTCCGGCTAAAGGTGAGCGAGGCAGCGGCCGACGGGCCGTTTTCTTGGCTGGCCGACTTTGGCTTGATGCCGTCAATCGACATCCAGCCAATGGTCTCGAGGTAGCGGCCGGAAGCCATGGCAAAGGATTGGGAATCGTAGCTGAGGGCGTCGCGGACGTGGGCGTGGCCGCCAAAGAAAACAATGGGTATGTGCCAATTTTGCTTGCGCAGGGCGGTGAAGATGGCGCGAAACTCGGGCATGCGGAGGCCGACGTGGCCGATTACGAGGAAGAGGTCGGGCTTCTCGCGCATGGCGCGCTGGAACCAAAGCTCCTTGATGGTTTCCTCGACGGGCTGTACGATGGTGTTGTTGGCGTTGCCGGTAAAGTCGAAGAGGAAGCCAAAGGCAACGACGTTGAGGCCGAGGTTCTTGGTCTTGAATTTGCGGTAGCGCTGGGCGAGGGCCTCGGACTTGCCGGTGTCGGGGTCCGTGTAGTTGACGTTGGAGGCAATGTAGGCGTCCTTGAAGTGAGGGAGGGTCGTGTTATGCTCGCAGGCGGCCGAGTAGGCCTTGTAGAGCTCATGGTTGCCTATGGTGAGGACGTCGATGTTTTGCTGGGCAAAGATGTCGTACTGGAAACGGCCCTTTGGGACCGAGGCGTCGTAAAGGCCGTTGCCCTCGATGCGATCGCCCGTGTCGATGACGAGGAGGTCTGCGCCGGCGTTGTCGGCTCGCTTACGCATGTGGTGGGAGAAGGAGACGTAGTCACCCCAGTCGGCCGAGTACTGCGGTCTGACAGGCAGGCTCGTGAGGTTAGCACTCGAGAGGTTCTAGAGAGGGCATTGAGAGGCTCAGCTGACTCTTGAAGATGGCCGCCGAGCCATCCGTGGGTATCTGTCGTGTGCAGAAAATTAAGCTGGCCCCAAGATAGGTCTCGCATCGGGGCGGCGACGGGCTCGACAGCTCCGGGCTGGGAAGCGCGCACGACGCGGGCGAGGGCGAGGAGAGCGCCGAAGACGGCAGAGCTTGGAGCCATGGCGGCGGCGCTGGACAGGGAGACGGGATGAAATCAGCGGCGGGACGCGTTTCGAGTCATGGAGCTGTCTGTTGTTGGATGGCAGGACAGGAGGTGGTGGCGTCGAAGCAGCTCCCGGGCAGAAGACTGGAATGGAGAGGGAGTGAAAGGGAGAGGGAAAGGTGAAGAAGTTGGGAGGTTGACGTGAGATGGTGCAGATGGAGCTCGGAGCTGCGTAATGAGTGGGTACCTGCGTCTCAAGTACCCACCCGCCCGCTCATCACCGAAACGGTACTGGGCGCGGGGTATCCCTGCAAGAGGTACCGGCATAGCACGTGCTGATCGGAGCAGAGCGCCCCGAGATGCTGCCTGCAAATGGCAAACGCCACTGTAAACGGCGCTACAGAAGGCTCAGTTTTAGCGCTCCAGGGTTGACTGCTGCCAGTAAACAGCTATCTACGAAGGGGGGCTTCGTATATTAGAACTTTTAATAGGAGAGCCATGGCCGTGGAATCCGAGACCCAAGATTGGTGGCAGTGCCAAGTAGACTTGAAAAAGCGGAACAACCACTTAATTATTAGGTAACTTAGAGACTAGAGAGATAGATGCCATGACTGAAAGTACCCTCTCACTAATTAGACGATACTTGCTGATAACTACAGCTCTCAGTGCGCGGCTTGCATGTACTGGCAGTTAGGACAACGCCAGCTGCCACAACCTTCGCAAGACCATGTCGTAGTAACAAGAAACGGACCCTGGCTGCAGTGACACTGGGTAAACTGTTATTTCACAAAACTCCCCGTGAGCGGAGTGACACCTACACATAACCATACGTGACTTGATGATGAGCAAAAACCACCTTGGCTCGTGCCTCGCGGCGGAGTGCCCAGAGCATAGGGCCGTGCGTAATAAGCTGGTCCCGTGGTCGGCGTGTCGCTGCTCATCTTCGACTTGTCTTCCTTGCGCTCTATCGAGGGCAGGGCGAACAGGGAGAGCTCTCGCTGGTGACGGCCAACGTGCCACCAATACTGCTTGCTGGAGGTGAGCATCTCCTGGCACATGGGACACTTATGGACTCCGGCTTCGAATCTGAGAGGCCGCTGGTTCAGACTTATCAAGGCCTTCCGTTGGTCGGGCGGCACCGCCGTATGACATTCCGTCATATGCTCCTCGCATTTTTGCGCAGAGGCAAAGGCAGTGTCGCACTTAAGCGGGCACCAGTATTCCTTCCAATGGTTTTCCAGCGTGTGCTTCATCCACTCACGCCGTCTTGCGTACTCTCGATCCGGGCCCGCACAGTCGGCAGAGAGGCAGACGTATGGCCGCAGGCCACCGTAAACATGTTTCCTTGCACATGTCAGCCACGTCGCGGGCATTCAGACAACCACTACTTACACCCACGAAGCCGTCGTACTCGCCTCAATCGTCACGAAGCAGAGCGGACACTCAAAAGGGCCCTTGCATGCCTCTTCAGGCAAGTCAGGCACCCGGAGCTTCTCGGCACCGGCCACGGACCTGGCGCAAGAGGTCCGGGTGCTACTACCGTCCGAGTTGACGGCTTTCAACGAAGCGGCATGCTGCTTCACGAGACTACCGGGTATCGAAGACGTAATTGCTCTCTCAACCACGGCTCCCGTCCTCGTATCGGGGGCTGCTTTGGGCTCGAGATCGCCGGCAAGCTTGGCGCGATGGGCCTCCATGCAGTTGAAGTAATGCCGCCGCCGTGAGTTGGCCTTGCCCAGACGGTCCGCAAGGTCCCCGCTCAAGCGAGGGAATTTATCCTATACGTGTCGTACGTCAAACGGCTCATACATTGATGCGTCTATTATTCCGGAGGCAATAATTCGGTCATAAGGTGTCGGGTTCGTAATGGCGACACTGAGTCGGCCGAGGCAGTCGACGACTTCAGCAACGTCCGTTGCGATCTGTGCTAGTTCTGAATCCGAGTCTGGCTTACCCTCGAAGCCGCTGATCGATTCTTGGTCTTCCGGAAGCTGGTCCTAACTCCTAAGGCGTCTTCTCGCCGGACACGATGGCCACTGCATCCTCAAGGGATCCAGCAAGGTCCTGGAGAAGCTTCGATACCTGTTGCCGGATATGCGATGCCTCCCGGAGCCGGTCTTCCAAGGAGCCAGTCCCGGTCCGGCGCGCACCCACGTTGCCCGACCATAATTTGAACTGTGTGAGCTCATCTGCCAGCCTGGGCACCAGCGACAGTTGCGACGTGTCGTCGCCTGACACCGGAATAGACCCCAAAAGACGATTGAAGGCACCGAGACAAGCGCCAACATCTCATGACACTATTCCGAGACGTCTCCAGTAGCGCATACAGCGCCCTTCGCGCTAACATGCCCTGCACCTGTACCCGCGACGTCCACCTGAAGTTGGAGACGCAGTCAGTCGGCATTGCTTACGGCGACGACGTCGAGACCATTATACGTCGCTTCGAGTTTGGGATTGTGTTGACCGTTGACATCAATGCAGTTTCGTTTAAATCCTTACGAGGCTCTCTGCATGTCACAGTTTGTCCTTCCCAGATCGCGAAACATAGACCATCCAAGCGGGCGCTCGACGAGACGCCGTCGTCAGAACAAAGTTGCATGCCGAGCCTGGCCATAAAACCGGAATATCGCGTCGGCTGCTGCGGGAGCTTCTGCCAGAGAAAATTCAGAGCGCAGGCATGGGATTCGAGCTTCCCGCGCGCCATCATAGACCAGCAACAACACCCACCGAGGAGCTTTGACGTGTGTATGATGGCGAGTGTAGGCCTCGACGATGGGTCCTTTGTATCGCTCGGGCAGATCCTGGAGCAGCCCTCCCAGTATCCACGGTTGACTCTTCGAGATAAGCTGCAACTGTCAGTCATAATCTCGTCGAGCGTTCTTCAACTCCACCAGACACCCTGGCTTCCGGACATCGTTAGCAGCTGGGACATTTTCTTCTTCGTCGGGGACACGTACCCTCCTTACAGCAGCGCCTTTGTCGTCAAAGAGTTCCTTGATTGCGGCCGCCGGGCACGGTGCGGCGACTCGTCCCGGCTCGGTCGCCAATGCAATGCCACCCTGCTGTCTCTCGGGATCCTGCTCATCGAGCTCATGCTTGGGAAAACACTGAATTCGATGCACGAAGAAGACGAGGCCTTCTCAGCGGAGGCGCCAAGTCTGTTGCAGAATTTCGTGACGGCATAAAGATTGCTGTTTAAGGTGAGGCAAAGGAGCTGGAACTATGGCAGTGCGGTGCAGCGGTGTATCTATGGTGACTTTTCGACGCAAACTCATGATTTGGCGGAGGAGGACTTTCGGCAAGAGGTTTATTCAAAGGTTGTCGCATTGTTGGAGACAGACCTCGAGAATGCACGATTCCTTTGATTTCCTTTCTACGTGGCACCTGCAGTTCTCGGCAGGCCTTGAACAAAATACGCCAGAGCTGATATTTAGGACCTGTTATATAATGAGCTTTCTTTTACAACATGTGCTGGTATTCGCACTCGAGTTGTCACTCAAGAGCGAACGTCTCCATTATTACCTGCCATCTCTCGGTGCAGCAAAAGCTTCCCGCCCATCAGTACATCAGCGCCGAGTATACCGAGCCCACCTTGGGCACCGCCGATGCCCGCCTCCACAAGGTCCCCAGCCTCCGGTGTGGTTGGTGATGGGCCTAAAATGAGAATCTCGCCGCCGCGGGAACACGCTGTCGGGAGTCTCGCTGAAGTCGGAATGTCAGTCTCGGACAATCTGGTTAGGCGAAGAATCAATTTGTCTGGGAAGCCGTCATTATTTACGTTCTTCCAGTCGATGCCGGGAGGCATCGTCAACAAGCCGCCATGTGGGGATGAGTCTCTCAGAGTGACTAACCGATCGAGGCGAGGAATCGGTGCGCGAGTACAAAGGAGGCCGCTTGTTTGGACATCGTGTTAGTGGTTTTTAGGCTATGAACCGGACTCGTAAATACAGGCATTACCCTTGTCCGGCTATAATGTGGCTCGTCTCGTATAAGACTACGTTATGAGAAACTCTAGAGGGTAAAGTGCCTTTAGGGCTGTGCTAGCGTCTTTATCAAGTGCCGACACCATATAACTCCGATGCCCCGGACCAACAAAGCCGTTGCCCGGACACCGGCCCACAGGGCGTGCGGCTCCCCACCGGGCCGCGCCGCGCTACCGGCCCCACTGCACCGGAGTCCCTCCGGCGCGCCGGACCCAGCCTTAGCACAGCATGTTGCCACGCCACTCCTCGTTACGGCGTTCTGTGATTCTCATTTCCTTCCTTCGGGTCACTGACAACTGACAGCCCAGGCTGTCAAGTCATGCGACCTTGGACCAATTAGCCCCGAGTCTCTGTCTCGTCCACCTCCAGTCTCCTATGCCGCCACTTCAGAGTCACATTTGATATGATTGGCCTTTCCTTCTTCCGAGGTTGGAAAGGACTCCACGAATAGCAAGGGTGCAGACGAATGCTAGATAGGATGGCTTATGCAGCTTCGGTCGTACAAGTCGCACCTACGTTGCATATGTTCTCAGGCGAGCACCCGACGTCGCGTACTCTCGCGAAGAAGAGAGCATAAGTGGGCATAAAAGTGGATAAAGGGACTTTTCGTAGGTAGATTCTCAGATGATCTGATAGTCGGTGATGTGCATGTGTTTTTTTTTTCTGTCCAGTTGCCCTGTATCCGTCTAGCCCTCCTTTATATCCTCTGTGCCTTCCCTATGTTCATATCCCGTGTTCAGGTATAATATACATTCTATCAGGAAGAGGGCACTCCTTGCCTCTCACTGAAGGCCGCGTAAGCCATCTACGTCAGCACATTCAGCTCGATCTCCCCGATCAATAGCTTTCCAAGCTATTAGGTCGATAGTTCAATCTCTTGAGGTCCCCGAGCCAGTAAAAGATATACCGGACTCCTTGGAGGATCCCGATCGAATAGGAGATCCTCCGGACCCCTCAGTGGTCTAGGAAGAAGAAACAATAGTCTGCAGACTTCCCTTCTTACCTGGTTTCAAGCTGTATTACCTAGAGAGACCTAGGGACCTCAACTCGTTCGGACCTTCTTCTCGACACACCCCCTTAGCTATGAGCCGTCCCAACGGGTCAAAGCTACAGCCAAAGGGTTATAGGTCCTCAACGAGGTTACCGTGTAGTCGTGGCCAGGAGACCTCCCCTAATATTCCTATGCGGTCAAGGGCCTCTCTCCTAACCGTCCTACTAGAATCCGGTCTCGTAGGTCTTCCATCCGGGTCTCAAGCCGAAGCCTGGTTTTTAAGTCAACTATTCCAATAATCTCTTGGAATTTCTGTAGTTTCTGACGAGGGAGTGCCTTGGTTAGGCCGTCTGCTTTCATCTGTGCCGTTGGAACCCAACGGACTTGAATTCTTCCTTCTTGAGTCTCTTGGCGTAACCAATGCTGATGGATATCAACATGTCGTAGTCTCGTTGATAGCTTCGCGTTCGTTTCTGCAAGCAGTCTTATCGTCTGACTATTATCACATTCTAGCTGCAAAGGGTCCGGAATTTGAAGGTATAGGGCCCTAAGCATCCGGCTAAGAAAAATAGCTTCTTTTGCTGCCTCTGAAATAGCCAGCAATTCGGCTTCGGTGCTAGAAGTAGTGACTGTTGCTTGTTTCGAAGCTCTCCACGCAATAGGTCCACCGAATAGGTCATAATATAACCCTGTGAGCTCTTTCTGTCAAGAGAATTATCGGCAAAGGAAGAATCACTAGAGCAAATAAAGATATCGGCTCTCTTGTCGGTTGATCCTCCTAGGCGAATTCCAAAGGAACGGGTATTATAGAGGTAAAGAATAACCCGGTCTGCTGCCTTCTGGTGTGATTCGTTGGGGTTCTGGTTATGTCTAGCTAGCCGAGAGACCGCAAAGGCGATATCTGGTCTCGTCGAAATAGCTGCAAAGAGGATAGATCCTACCTTCTGTAGGTACCTATGAATTTCCTGTTCGCTTGCTCGGCTAGTAGAAGGGAGTAGCTCTTCTGTTGTCATTGGTGTGTCTGGAAGCTTTGAGGAAAGTCGGTCCGGTCCTAATAGCTTGTGGGCTATTTTCTCGATATAGGCATCTTGCGTCAGCCAAATCGTCTTCTTAGTCCGGTCCCGAAGGATGTGTATGCCTAGGAACCAGCGGGCTCCCAAGCAATGTCATTTTATATCGTTCTTGCAGTCCTCGCATAGCCTCCATAGCTATTCCTTGGTCTTCTTTCTTATAGGCCCAGACAATATCGTCAACGTAGAAGAAGACAATGACTGCCCCTTCTTCATCACACAAGGTTCTTGTGGGACCTTTTCGAATCCTAATTCCTCTAGGGATCGGGTAAGGTGCTGTTGCCAAAGCAAAGGGATCGTCGTAGACCGTATAGGGCTTTCCGGAGCAAAAGAATTCTGCCTGGTTTGCTAAACCCGGAGGCATCCTCATAAAGACTACCTCCTCCTCGAGTGGACAGTTAACGAAGGCGTTTACTGCATCCATTTGATCAAGTTCGAGGTCGAATTCTGCTGCAATAGCCATGAGTGCCCGGAAAGACATCCCTGCTAGGGTCGTTGCTCGAGTCGGTAGATCCCCCCTTTCCTGCTGGTTGCCGCAGACCACAAGGCGGGCTTTGCACTTTAGAAGGAACCCATGCTTATTCGTTTTATAGGTAAAGACCCATTTGCAGTATAGAATTTGCTTGCCCGCAGCCTTCTTCCAAGGAACTTCGATAAAGGACCCCATCTCCTCGTGAGAGGCTAAGTGGTCCTTTTGAGCTTGAACAAATTCCTCTTTAAAAGGGTGCTTTTCTAGCTGCTTGGTGTTTTCTGGTGGGTCTGGTAGGTCCTTCTTGTGTACCTTGGTCCTTGGTTTTGGCTTGAATAGTCGTCCAGCAATAAAGGCTCCGTGTACCCCGTCCTCTATAGGAGTAGGATAAAAGTCATTAAATCGGTCCAAAGTCGGCAGTGGTTTGAGTTCCGGATCTACCCTATCATCTGATCAGACGATTCCTTGGTAGACGATGTAGAAAGAGGTCTGTTTGACTCGTCGATTGATAAAAAGGAAGCTTTCCAGGAGTTGTCAAACCGCCCCACCCCCTTAGGGGTAGCAACCGGAAGAGAGACCAAGAATCCTGCCTCAGGATCTTCTTCTGTCAGTGGAGGTGTTATAAGAGAAGCTTCTTCAAGCTCCCTAGCCCTCTTATAGTCTTCTTCGTTATCGGTAAGGTCGGTCTGTTCCTCTTCTTCTTCCTCCGAGTCTTCGTCGAACACGCTCTCAAGCTCCGATTCTTCGTCAAGGATTTCCTGGTTGATTTTCTGGTCCTCCGGTATCTCAACGCGTTGAATTAGGTCATTGATGCTAGGAAGCAGCGTCGGCTGCTCGAATTTCCCATCAAAATAGGTAAATTCATCGAAAATAACATCCCTTGTCGAAATGACCTTTCTTCGTTGTGGAATCCAGATTCGGAAGATATTCGTTGAATTATATCCAACCAGGTATCCTATATGTGACCGTGGATCAAGCTTCTGCCTCTTTTTCTTGCCTAGCTGTGCGTTAGAAGTCATGGCATAGGCTCTGCAGCCGTACGCCTTGAGCTGGGCATGCTGTTGAGGTTGATCCTTCTTCGTAAAGAGCTCAAGAGGTGTTTTCCAGTCTTCCGACGAATTCGAAATCGAGTTCGTAGTCCTAGGGGCTCGAGGTTCGATTCCGTAGATAGCAGGATGCTTCCACGGTCTCTTTCCATAGGTCGTGAGGAAGGCCTGCTGCAATCCTCATCTTGCGAGCCCTTTCAATAACAATTCCACCGGACCGCTCTGCCCCTCCGTTCTGGGCTTGTGTATTCGAGGCTGATTTTTCTGCTGAAATTCCTCTCTTTCGTAGCCACTTCTTAATCTTATTAGTGAATAGTGTCACGACCCTGGGCGCCAGCGTAGAGCCGCCAGCGCAGCACCTCACCAGTGTCACGTGCCCAAGCAGCATCACGTGCCCACGCGCGACCTCGTGTCTATATAAGGCCCGCTCGGTCGTGTAGTCTAGTCTTCCTTTCTTGCTCCTTAGCTTTGAGTCTTCGTTCATAGTGCCAATACATCTTTATAGCCGTCAAGGCTCGTATGTGCCTGGCCGTAACACTACTCAAAGCTCAATCTTCGCGTGCCCCGCGAAACAAATATAGGCAACCTTCGCGTGCCCCGCGATAAACAAATAGGCACCCACAACCTGGTCCTTCGCGCTGGACTGAAAACTCGTGCACTCCGACCGACCGTTGACCCGTTGCACTAAGGACTGTGCCCCGACTCAACACCGACCGACCCTCCTGTGTGTGATCAGGAGCCCGACCGATTCGCTTCGTTAAGGACTGCGTTGCGAATCACTTCCGACCCCTCTGTATGTGATCAGAGGGTTGACTGTCCGTGAGGACACTCGACCAAGCCCTCCGAAGGTACTGGAGGCACCTGTCGACTCGTCGTGTGCAGCTCGGCTCGGCCTTGACCCGCGCACGCACTAAGGACTGTGCAGCGCATCGACCCGTTCCTCTTCCTAAAGACTGGAAAGGAACAACCTCCGCCTGTCGACTTGACCTCCTGTGTGTGATCAGGAGGTTTGGCCCACCGATTCGCTTCGTGGGATTCGACCCCGACTCGCCCTTGACTAGGTGATGCCGAAGAAACTCGACTACGGACCCCCGACAAGGAAGTCAGTCCGTACGGCATCGCAAGTGCCTGATCAAGGCCCCTCGACCCAAGACCAAGACCAAGACTCGACCCCGACTCTCCAGCTGCAAGAGGAGACGTCGGCCTCAATCGAAGACCCGCCAACGATGGCCCAAGTGACGGCTCAGCTGGCCGCCCGTCAACCTGCAATACTGGATCGAATGTGCTGCAGCGGAGGAGGGCTGCGAGGAACGAGACGATGACGACACAGCAGAGAAAGCCGTGAAACCAGAAGCCGCCGCCACGACTGACTACCTTGATACGCATATCAAGGCCTTAGACGGGGGTAGTGTCACGACCCTGGGCGCCAGCGTAGAGCCGCCAGCGCAGCACCTCACCAGTGTCACGTGCCCAAGCAGCATCACGTGCCCACGCGCGACCTCGTGTCTATATAAGGGCCCGCTCGGTCGTGTAGTCTAGTCTTCCTTTCTTGCTCCTTAGCTTTGAGTCTTCGTTCATAGTGCCAATACATCTTTATAGCCGTCAAGGCTCGTATGTGCCTGGCCGTAACAAATAGCTCTCCGTCAGACCGTACGATTTTCACCGTGTAGTCAAAACGAAGCTTCATCCAGCTAACGAAATCTCGAAGTGCGGCTAGGTGATGCTTTGAATGATAGGTCTTAAGGAAATAGGGGAAAACCATGCCCGAATATGCGTCTGTGATAAACATCACACGGACATAGCCCTCGAAATCAGGGTAAGCTCGGTCCAGTCGATCCAAATCTCTTGGCAGGGCTCTTGACGTTCGTCTCGAATAGGGGTTCTTCGAGAAACCTGTCTTATTGCCCTCCCTTGAGCGCAGTGCTGGCATTCATGGGTCTTCGGACCTCGAATATGCACTCCTTTTCGTAGTCCTAGCTTTAGTAAAGCTAGGGTCCCGGGTGACCTAGTCGGGCGTGCCAAAGGCTAGCTTCTGCTGACGCTGTCGGTCTTGGGTCCCGGGAGCCTCTTCTTCTCGGCTTAGAGGCTTGAAAAGCCGCTTCTTCGATATCCTCCTTCTGAATAGGCTGGAAATCGAGAACAAACTGGCGATATTTCCGAAATAAAATACAAATCGGTCTCTTGTCTCGGTAGACTAGCCGTGTTGGCTCTGTGAAGGTATCCCAGTAGATTCCTTCGTCTCGAAGAGCCTGGAAAGATACCAGGCTTGCTGAAAATCTCGGCAATAAGCAACGGTTTTTAACCGTAAAGACCGTAATGACCCGTCTAGGCCGTGACCGTAACGTTGACTCTGCCATAACCTTCGATCCGGACTTCTGAATCCCTGTGACTAGGTATTCGTTTCTTGCTTTTCTAAAAGACCGGAATTTCGATAGGTTATTGCAAATATGTAAAGAAGCTGCTGAGTCTAGCAGAGTCGACTTTCGAAGAGGGTAGTCGTTAGAGGCGGTCGTTTGGCTAGCCTTAAAGACAAAGGCAGGGTTTGCGTGCCCAACGATTCTTCCGACTATCCGATTCTTCGGTAGTTGCTATGCCTCCTTCTCATGACGGGTTTTTCCACCTTCTTTCTCAAATCTGGGTCATTTTCAAGGGCCTTTTGCACCCTTTCTTCTATTCGAGGATTCGAATCACACCACGAGGGGCGTTTATCTTCGAAGAGAGCCCAGCAGTCAGAAAGAACATGACTTATCCGTCCACACGCAGGGCATCGGTTTTATCGGTTTTATCGGTTTTCTGTGTTTTTGGTTGTGTCAGGTTTCTTCCTTTTCTCTTTTTCGGTCTTTCTTCAGAAGGGTCGTTTTCATCAGTTTCTTTATCAGCTAGAAAGCCGGCACCTCTCTTGATTCCTCCTTTCTGCTGGTGCGGCTGTTGCTCTGCAATTTCTCTGATTTTTCTAGCAACAAGCTGAAAGGTCCAGTGAGTCGAAGAAGGTGGTACTGCTGCCAAAGTAGGCGTGCTTCCGATAGAGTCTGGTCGAAGAGCTTGATAGACCCTATATTGAGCAGTTGCTGCTTCTTCATCGATTCTTCGGCTGTCTTCGTAGAAGATAGTGGCGTATCCATCGCTAAGAGGTCGGATGACGCTAGCTATATCTCGTAGCCACTGGCCTGTTAGTGCCTCAGTTAGGAAGTAAAGGTCAGCTTCTTCTATAATCTCTTCCCACTTAGTCAGCCAGTCTAATATGTTAGTCTTAGTACTAGTACGAAGGTGACTCGAATACTGCTTCCTAATTCGGTCAGTCATAAAGCCGCGTGAAGGAGCAGTCGATGCTTCTAGCTTCTGCAGCCACTGTCTAAGCGTATCCCCTTCTCGAAGGGAGGTTAGTTTAGCAGTGCTAATAGACCTGTAATAGCTGTCCTGGCTGCCGTGATTAGCTTAGTCTCGTAAAGGTATTCCTTACGCCTGCCCTCATATTCATGAAGTGCCGCCGAGTAAGCTCTTTGCTGTTCGCTGGTTAGATTAACAAACTGTCGAACGCCTTGTGCAAAGTCGTCAAAGTCGGGCGCTCAGGTAGCTCCATAGCTTCAGAGCCATCTTGAAAGATCAGCTTGTGGATAAGCTTATCCACTCGTGCTCGGAGCTCCTTGACCCAACGGTCCCAGTCCTGGGGTTCAGTTAGAATTGTCCGCTTCGTCGGCGCCATAGCCGAGGTCTTCGACATCTTCAACTGCCGTAGAGGGGCCGAAAAGGTGGCGAAGATAAGCCGAGGTGGTGTGAAGCGTGCGGGGAAGAGGGGTTCTTTCTCAAGGTTGCAATTTTGCCACCGGAAGTTACAGAAACAGGTCTGTTTCTCCCGGGCTCATAACTCTCGCGAAGAAGAGAGCATAAGTGGGCATAAAAGTGGATAAAGGGACTTTTCGTAGGTAGATTCTCAGATGATCTGATAGTCGGTGATGTGCATGTGTTTTTTTTTCTGTCCAGTTGCCCTGTATCCGTCTAGCCCTCCCCTTTTATATCCCTCTGTGCCTTCCCTATGTTCATATCCCGTGTTCAGGTATAATATACATTCTATCAGGAAGAGGGCACTCCTTGCCTCTCACTGAAGGCCGCGTAAGCCATCTACGTCAGCACATTCAGCTCGATCTCCCGATCAATAGCTTTCCAAGCTATTAGGTCGATAGTTCAATCTCTTGAGGTCCCCGAGCCAGTAAAGATATACCGGACTCCTTGGAGGATCCCGATCGAATAGGAGATCCTCCGGACCCCTCAGTGGTCTAGGAAGAAGAAACAATAGTCTGCAGACTTCCCTTCTTACCTGGTTTCAAGCTGTATTACCTAGAGAGACCTAGGGACCTCAACTCGTTCGGACCTTCTTCTCGACACGTACCTCAACACGAATTTAAATCTCACGATATAAACAGATCCGCATTTATCTGGGACATTTGGAAAAAGGTAATGGGGGCAATTTGCAAGGGACATTCTCACATCGCCCACAGCCATCTGGCGCATTGCGTTCACGTATCCTGCTCTCGGGCCGGATATTCCATCTCGCCTAAGACATACATACTCCCCCCAAAGAGAGGCAGCGCCTTTCCGCACCCTGGCATTTCGCATGATCAAGTAAGTAATCGAATGAATTTTAAGTTACAATGAAGGAAGAAAGGCCTCCCTAATGGTGACGCACGTCGGTATATACCGTGCCTGCATAGCGTAGTCAGATGCTATTAGAACCTTGTCGAAACTCTCGCGCTTTATAAGTTTTCATGAATCGCAACGCGACTCGAACTTGGAGCCACTTACTGGGAATATGTCCAACTGCATCAGTAGGGCCACAGCCTTCTTCCCCTGCACCTTCTTCCCCTGCATATCTACAATCACCATTCCTCTAAACCTCCGCGCTCAGCCCGGTTCGAAATCAAGGCCCCGCGTGAAAGCCCTTTATCTTGAGATCAGAATGGATGCAAACATCTTCAAGCAGCAATACGCTGACATGGTCCGGCAATATCTCCAAGACATCTCGTTCCAGATCCTGCCCGTGACGACATACGATCAGCTCATTGAAAAGGCCGTCGTCCATTTCTTCCAGACGCGGGGCTCTGATCCTACCTCGATCGACCACATGAAGCCCATTATTGAAGCCGCGGCTTGGATCTCAACGAGCACATACCGCTTTGTTCCGACCAACGTAAGGGAGACAATTGCCGTCTTAGACGACTACTTCCGCGAGCAAGCCCATGATGCTCGTCATGGGTGAAGTCGTGTTGGGAGGAGGAGGGAGTTTTACCCGTGATACTTAGACATATATACTCATGCACTTATTAATACTCATGACCGTTCTACGCTATATAGCTGCTCCTTCTCGAGATATAGACGTGCTAGTTACGGCGACTTCCCACCGTGCACTCTGCTCACGTAAACACAGAAGCCACGCGACGACGGACGGACGGACGTGGTGTATGTGTATATCTAGCTCTATAGATATTTAGTCTCTCTATAAACCCAAACCCCTTTTTTATTGTGCTGCTCGTCCCGCGCACCCGCGCTTATCTAGAGCCCGCCTTACTAGGTCCATAGCCTGCCACTCGACCTCGCACTATTTGCAACGAGACGAGGAGATCCAAAACGACTTCTCGAGCGGCGACTTGTTTTGCATGCCCGCATTTCCGTCCTAGCATCAGATAGAATACGTAAACTCGTTGCTAAAGCCTATTAGCAGTGAGCTTAGACTCCGGGGACTTTGAACGTGACATGGTCGAAAATGCGGTTCAGAGATTGGTTAACCGGGCATACACGGATCCGCTGCTATAAAGTAGCCTCGGCCTCTAGGGATCGTGAACTTCGAGAGACATACAATCTCGGTACAACCAATGATCCCATATCCGAACCCTTGGCTCTGCGAGATTTCGGCCTCCTTAAACCTTTGCCGGTAACTCGGCCGGTGAGGCTCTCGAACTAATACCACTAGGACATATTTAGCGGCGAATCGACATTCGCATCTATATTAGGACGATCAGAGAAAGAAATCCTGCCCCGGTTGCCGTTGGTCAGCCCGCAATGGCGTATTTATAAAATCTCTATACGTAATAGAAAGAGGCCTAAAATAGCCGACATTAAGAGGCTGTGGGATCCAAGACGAATAGACAGGCCATATTCCACCCCGCTTAATTCCATCGCTAATCGTGGATCCTTACTTGCGAATCTCTACGTGCTGGGTACCGCAGCGACCCGTTTCTTATACACTGGACGAAGTCTCCAATGCAATACATCACACTGTGGTTGCTCTCGGATACAGGGAACTTTAACTACCAACCGCAATTCGAGATGAAACGAGACTTTGTTTATTCTTCGTTTCCGAAATAATTTTTCCCTATAATTGGACCTTTGACAAAAAGTTCTCCAGTAACGCTTTAGAAGCACTGCGAATTTTTCGAGCATCCCGTCTATCCACCGAGCACGGCCAAAGTTGAAAAAGTTACAATTCACACTAGGCCCAGCAACTTGACGACAGCAAACTCTGCCACCCACGTCGATGTACTGTGAAGGAAAGTTGTTTGAGCATATTACTCAAGGGACATAAACCGTATGCTATAATAGGACGAGCTGCCGACCGCCTAACTTTGAGTTGCTGCGGTTTTTAGAGGGTCTTGGGAGCAGCTTTGTATCCTCTCCGACAAAGTCTGCCAAACGTTTTTCACGAAAGGATAACAGGCCCTCGAAACGATCCGTAGTATCCAGCAACGACGCGTACGCGGCTTCTTCTACCGCTGGAGAGCCATACGAGAGAGCACTCATGGCTGCTCGAACGGCAAGAGGTGCGCCGCCAGATATCTGGGTAGCCAATCTAATAGCGGCTTGCAAAGTGCAACACCGTGCCGTTCCTGACGAGTTGGGGAGTTCGGCTTGGTCAATATTAACCAGACGATTGCATAGTCCGATGGAGAATGCCTCTTGTGCCCCGATACGACGGCCCGTCAGGATAAGATCTCTGGCACGCGAAATTCCAACAACCTGTGGCAGTCGGTATGTTCCCCCCGCACCAGGTATAATGCCAAGTTGGGTCTCTGGTAGCCCAACGATGGCCGTCGATGAGAAGACGCGCAGGTGACAGCACAGAGCTAACTCTAATCCGCCACCAAGGGCCGCACCGGAGACCGCAGCAATAGTTGGTATAGGCAGCGCCGCCAGCCTCGAAAGAGTTCTGCGTAGCAAGGTCAAGAACTCCTCAAGTTCTGCGTCACTCATAACCATGCGCTGCTTCAAATCAGCCCCTGCACAGAAGACGTCTTCTAAAGCACTCGCCAGAATGAGGACTCTCGTACCACCAACCGTCCTTTCATGGTGTATTCGCTCCACCTCCTCATTTAACTGGTGGAGCATTTGCAGTGAGATCGCGCTATTGGCTCTCGGACGATTCATTTCAATGACCTTGATCGTTCCAATGTGAGCGGCTTGCATAGTGATCACGTTCAGGACGGATGGAGTCGTGGTGCTGAAGCGATCTTCTAGATTGGTAGTGGCGGGGATTTCTGCAGACGTTAGGGCATCCGAGTCTGCCTTGACGTCGTGGTCTGAACAAGGCGGAGATGGAAGAAGATGAGGATCTAAAAGCGCAGACTTTGCCATCTTCTTATTCTCCGCTGCAAATCGGCAGAAGATTCCGTCATCACTGAGGCAGTCCATTGTGCGCTCTTGCTCGGTGATCATGAACTCGCAGCTTCCGTCCAGTAACTTAGGAAGCACAATAACTGCACCGACCATGGTCGCACGAGCAGGGAAGCGAAGAGCCTTGACGTGGCGCCCCTCGAAGGCTGGACCAAAGTCAACTGCATGAAGTCCAAACTTGAAATGGCTGGTCAGGATAATTCCCCCGGTCAAGACCTCGTCGATAATCCTCATTCGGGTTTGCTTCTCTTGTCCAGTTCGCTCGGCGTAGCCGACAAGATCTCTGAACTGTTCTGCCGTTGCGGTTTGAATTTGGGCACGAATGGTTTGTGCTGCGGCGGAAAGCCCAGTCGCAGGATCGGCCAGGTCAGAGAACGGCAAAGAGCCTTGGGTCATGTAAATGGCATTGCCGAAATAAAGCTCGTCAAGGCCAAGCAGTGCCCGACAATCGACGGGCTGGGCAATATGGACCTCCTTGTCAGCGTCGAGGAACCCGGCGCGATGACGTGCGACCATAATACTGCGCCAAATGAATGCAGATATGGCATCGTTGGTTGAGATCCAGCTATTAGGTGAAGCTGACGTCAAAGTCGCCGCGCTCTTAAGTGCTACTAGAGCGTCTGCGTCAATATGATACGTACGGCAGGAAGTCTCAATGTCCACGGGCTGGGAGTGGGTGTTGGCAGCTGTCGAGGTCCAGGCAGCATGAGCCTCTATTGAACCCGGGATGCCGTTTCCTGTGATAATTTCGGTTCTATCGGAGTGATACAACTCTTTAGTCGTCTCCAAGGGATAGCCAAGCAGGCCCGACTGTGCCTTGCGGAAGTTCTCCGCAAATATCTTTACGATTTCTGTCACTCCACGGCCGTCGGCGACAATGTGAATAATCGAGACAACCAGCAACAGGCCTCCGTCGATGAAGTTGGCCTGAAATCGGCAGACATCCGCAGTGTTATCCTCGACGTCAATGACTTTGGGGGATGAGTAGAACTCCTCAGCCAGTGAGCGTTGCGAGAAGTTTTCTTCCACCAGTCTATCGAAGCTGAGCGTATCTGAAAGATCTTGTACGTCGGATGTGCAGCTCCCTGGGGGATGAGCTTGCGAAGCCAGAGGCGGCTTCCTTCCTCTGGAGAGAATGGGACGATTGATCCAGCCAGAAATGGTATGCGTTGAACGGTGTTATGAAAAGCGACATGTAGGTGGCCGACTATGCTTTCCTTGTCTGCATTTTGCGGAAGGGAAAAGCAATGGATTCGTGTCGCATGGCTTGGTGGGAAGGTTTGACCCCAATGTGGAAGAATTGTGTCCCAATGCGAAAGCTTGAGGTTGAACGGAGGGCATTGAATCTCGAACCATCTGTCCATGTTTAGGGCACACAATCAACATATTTGGATCGAGAGCTGGCAGGTTGATATGGCATGGGGGGGGGGGACTTGTACGCAATGGGGTCAGCCAAGGTTATATATATGAATCTGTCTGCCGCCAGCTGTACAAGGGGGTCTCAAAAACGGCCGCAAACCACCCCCCTTCGGCCCCCAACTGACGGTCGATTAGCCAAAGAAAAGGCATTTCACAACTCTGCTCAAATAGTAGGTGGCATAAGTAAGTTTATTCATGCAGTAGCCGCGCAGCAAACTGCACCCCGTGACAGCAATACCTCAATCAGGGTAGGTGGGTGTGTATAGTAAGGAATGCCTCCTTATTGAATCGCCAGCAGGAAGCCGCCCCAGTGAGCAGGGCAAGCTTTGATACTCGCCCCTGGATCTGCCATCACCAGTAGTTTGGCCTACGCTCTGGGCAAGGGGCCCGGCGAGCTCTGATTCCCAGCAGGTACATGCCATGAGCAATTACATGCCTAAGGGCTCCATCTCCGCCACCACCTCGGGCATCTTCTATCTGGAGAAAATCGATTGTATGATTGCGAGCGGTCACTTGGTTGGGGCTTAACTCAGTTACATGCCTATGGATGGGAGGCGGTACAGGGGAGACGGCATATCACATGAGTCTTGGCCATACGCGGCTGAACAGCCATATCTTTTGGCTCAATTCTCCGCAGTGCCGAAGAGAGCACCTTGGGGTCAGGAACGGTCGACTTGATTACTGCATGTGAATGCATTCACTGGACCGACACGATTGCCGCTCTCCAAGAATTTGGCAGGCAACTCAAACCTGGTGGCACGCTTGTGCTTACACACTACGGTGTAGCACAGATATTGGGCAATGACTCGGCTCAGAGGATTTGGAAAGCCATTTGGGGTGTACATTCGACCAAGGCCAAGGGTGCGCTGTTTGATCGTGCTTTTCAGCTTTGCAATAAAGCACTAGAAGGCCTTGAGTTTCCCGAATTGGAATGGGAGACTGTCAAACGGATATACATCAACGCGAACGGGAACCTTGAGTCCTTCATATTTAACGAGCGAGTCGGTGAAAGTAGGAGGGTCAAGAATGGAGAGGAGAAGGTCTGGGAAGACGGTGACGAGCAGTGGTCCGACCAGCAAGGGATTGATTGGTTGAGAGGGTATTTTGGTACATGGATGCCTCGAATCCCGGAGTCCGAAATTCAGTTTCTTTGGCATGACATGGAGCTTGTCCTGAAGGGAGAGAAAGTGAGAATTGAGTTTCCGGTGGTGATGGTTTTCGCTACAAAGACACAGCACAGCCCCTACTAAACCCCTGTTGCAGACATTCGTATATGGAATACTACTATTTATGTACTAAATCACCGCTATCCGCAAGAGAAAACCTCTCCGCCTTTCAAATTTGAATCACTAGATGTCCCAAACTATTGTCAGAACTCAAGATTATAAATACGAAAAAGATGTCAATTTATAGAGAAACAAACCTTCTTATATAAACCGAGGCCTTTTCCACAATTCTCCCCGAACTACCATGCCCCACCCCCCTTTCGGTAACACCCACCTTTCGGTAGCGCATTAGGAAATATCCCCACCAAAACCCATCAATTTCACTTACACCGATTCCAGCCAGCTTTGAAGATATTCACAAGCCGTCACTTGGAGTAGATAGAGGATTGATTGAATTCTACTTTTCGATGGTTGAATGTTTGTACAGGGTCTGTGGCCTGTGCGTACCTTGCACGCGAAATTACCATCCAACCCCTAATCTCCTTCCGCCTCCTGACGATGATTCTTCTCGTTATTCCTCCACCACATGACCAAAATGACCTTAAAGCGGCCTCGGGTATTTATACGGAGGATATTATGGCTAATGCGATAATTGATGTCACAAAAAACGGCTTGTCGCAGTACCGCGCCGCCCAAAAGTATGACATACCTCAGCAGTCTATTTCCGACAGACTCAAAGGCCAGGTAGCCCTGGCTGATCAGATCCAGCCTCGTCAACTCTTGAGTAAGTCTCAGGAAGCTCGCTTGGTTTCTTGGATCCTCCGCCAAGAGTCTCTCGGCTATGCTCCTCCCACAGTCAGATCCGCGCATGTGTGGAGGCTCTTATGAAGCAACTGAACAACGAGCGGACAGTGGGGCGCAACTGGGTCTCTAAATTCATCAATCGCCATCCGGACATCAAGAACAAGCGTGGGAGACGTCAGGAAGCTAACCGATTTAATGCTTTTACGCCTCGTGCGGTTCACTGGTTCTTCGATATCAGGAAAAGGAGTATGGATGGATTAAACCAGAAAATACCGTGAATGTTGACGAAGGCGGTATTATGTCTGGCTTTGGTGAGTATTTGGCTTGTCTTTCATTACTTTTACTAACCAGACTCTTTTGCCAGGTTTGGATAGTCTTGTGGTTGGGAGTGCAGACCCAAAACGGAAGGCCCTTCTGAAAGGGCCACAGTCCGCAACTGGACCTCATTTATTGAAGCTATCACCGCGGACGGCCGTGTCCTTACCCTGGCATTATCTTTAAGGGCAAAGAACTTCAGAAACAGTGGTTCTTGACGGAATTCGGCAAAATAGCCGACTGGCATTACATAACGTCGCCCAACGGATGGACGGACAACCATATCGCTATTGAGTGGCTTGAGAGGGTCTATTTGCCCCAGACGCGACCAGCCGATGCCTCAGATGCTAGACTGATCATATTAGATGGACATGGAAGTCATGCAACGGTGCGTTTCTTTATCCACCTCTGTAGGAATTACCGTTAACCGGGACCAGGATGCATGGATGGCCACATGCTTTTTGAACAACGTTTATTGCTGTTACCTTCCTGCCCACTGCTCATGGCCTCCAGCCGTTAGATAACGGTGTATTCAATGCCTCCAAGGCAGCTTACCGGAAAGAACTTCAGAAATTGACCTGTTTGACCGATTCTGCGCCTGTTCATAAGGTCAATTTTATACGGGCATATGCTAAAGCGCGCGAGGTTGGAATGACGGCAAAGAATATATTGTCCGGCTGGAGGGTCACTGGGAATTGGCCGATCTCACGATCCAAGGCATTGCGGCATCCAGAAATTCACGCGGACATTGTAGAGACGTCTCCAAAGTCCGCGCCATTTTTGGGTTCTGATGATACGCCAAGAAACAGCCGCCAGATTCGCGATTTCGGAAAGAACAAGACTCCTGGCACCCGGAGACGATACGCCGTGATAGCTAGAGGCTTTGAAGCCCAGAACAGACGCTTGCCGAGCACAGCAACAGAATCGCGAAGCTAGAGGAAGAAGTGGCCCGGCTGCAGAGAGGCAAGAAGAGGAGAGCAATTCCGAACCGGAACAGACGGTTCATGACTCTCAGTGAAGCTTTGGTGGCTGAGGAAGCCATTCCCCAAATTAAAAGCCAAGAGATAGCCGTTGTGCTGAATTCTGACACAGAGGAGGAGGCGGTCTCAGAGGTGGAGACAGCTTCAGTGATCGAAGTCAAGGTGGCACCCGAAGCCCTTCCAGTCACCACCAGATCCGGGCGAATGGTAAAAAAGCGCCGGTACATATAAGAGCGTCCATTTCTCTACGGAATGATATAATTTTTGTGTTTATAATGTTAAGTTCTGATCATATTTCATGTAGTTCAAATGGTAGACTTTTGGTGGAGAATTTTTCAATTGCGCTACCGAAAGGTGGGTGTTACCGAAAGGGGGGTGGGGCATGGTAATGGTAATAGGAAGGGCCTCGGGAACGACGTCAACTTATATAGCCTCGAGATGCAGGGAACTGGAACCGGCTGCTGGGAGCGTGCTTCAAGCGTGTAGTGTACTGTATTAGAGCGATTCAACTGGATCCTCAGGGGAATTATCGTGATTGTAGGTCCAAGAATCCGATCTACCCCCGGCATAGGGAGTCAAGGACGTTTTTTCAAGCGAGAGGAGTTCCGAAACAGACATAGGAGCCAGTGTACTGAGAGACAGTCATCGCCCAAGAAAGAGACGTGGCATTTGACAGTATGGAGTTCAAGGATGGCGAGGACTTTAGCTTTCCTGCAGCTGCCGGCCAGTAGTTCGGTTGCCCGGCTGGGGCGCTGTAGAAGGGCTGTGCGGAGAAATCGCCCAAGTATTTCCCCCAGAACTCCCTTGGTAGGTAGAGACTGTAACATATTTCGCTTCTAGGCTCGAGTCGGACAGTGCTATGAGTCCCTCCTTCAATAGGGTATAGGAAGAAGCGTCTCTCTGTCAGTATTTAGAGCTTGTCGTTTAACGGAGCTACTCAAGAAACCGTCAATCTATCCTTAGCTTCGATGCTAATCTTATAACTCTCGTCTGCCCAACTTCCCGGTGGGATTGTCTTGAGTAGTAGTTAAGGGAATTATAGTAGAAGAAATTATACGGACTAGTTATTGGGCCAGCATTCCCTAATATTCGGCCACTTCTTTTCGATTCCCACCAAATTTCTAAGTAATACCCTGAAGTTAATCTTACCGGCACGTCCACCACGATAGACTCTGCCACCATCTATCGCGCGCTATGGTTAGGGCTTCCGCCGCCTAGGCATCATCACTGCCGCCTATTACCTTTATTACTCCCTATATTTACTGCCTATTACTTTGACCGCTTGCTACGTTCATGGGCAGCTGCCTTTATTGCTGTACCTTTTTCCCTCTTACGCCTCGTCCGGGCTATACAAAAATGAACCTGTCGGTTCTTCGCGTTGGCGCGGGTTACCAAGGGGCGTAATAGCTAGTGGAAAGAGTGGCAATCGAAGAAAGGGGGGCCGAACTGCGGGAGTGGGTGGCATGTATACCAACCCCGAATTATATATGGCGGAAGTCAGGTGGCCGGGTCTATCGTAGCTCGCTCAACCAGCCGCCAAAACATTTTCCAGTAGATAGTTCCGAGCTAGTGACTTTTAAAGGAGCCCTGAATTGCTCGAGATCATGAATGCATCGATGCATTATCCCCGAAGTCTTCTCATTTCATGCCGATCACTTCATGAGATTACAAGCCGATGGAGCTTAGAGTGAGCGGTCCTCTTGGGTCAAGATGTACGTGACAATACGTCTAAGGTTGTTAGCCTATTTCTCATAGAGGGCAGAAGTCGTATACTGCAGCGAAATACTCAAGTTAATGCCGACTCCACGTGCTTGAATGATCACACTGGAACCTACTCTAACCTGTACAGGGTGATAGCTTTCATGCTTGCATACTGCAAAGTCACTGAGCTCATTCGTAGCGCTGGACTAACATGGCCAAAGCACAACTGTCTTTTATCGACAACTCAAGTCGTCATCTGAAGAGCCGGCTCTTCGGTTGATGATTCTTTTCACCAGTGTCAGAACGTCAAGGCCCTTTGACAAGTACAGACATTTGTAGAGTCGGCAATTTGTAGAGTCGGCAATGGGTAGAGCCGCTGTCATGTGAAGACCCCTGGTCAACTTCGTACATGAACCAAGGCCTGTCCGTGCCTGTGTAGGATCGGTGGCCAATACCCCATTCTACTTCCAGCAGTTGCATAGAGGTAAATTCATGCTCCTCCCTGAACTCGGTGACGGTGGAATATCGATCGGAACAGCGACGCGTCGGCTAGCATCGGCCTCTGACGAGTTTGCATTTCGTATCGGGAACAGACACGCAGCGTTCTCTGCTGGCGCCAAACCAGCTTGATTCTTGTCGTCTTCTGTGTTCCGGTCCTCGGCATTTCGCGGCACCCTAGTCCGGATCCTGGGGTCAAGGTCAAACGTAGCAGAGATGGATTCAAGGTGAAGCCGCAGGTGCACAGCCGGAGAGAGTCTCCTAACAAAACGCCTCGTGCCAGGCTGCCATGCAGGGCTTCGAGGCGCGGCAGTGTGCCACCCAGCAGGGAACGGCATCATGGCTCAACTGCTACATGAATATGCAGGCTAGGACAAAATTGGTTCTCCCATTACTCCGTACTTCAACCACTACCTGTACCCTGCGCAGTCGGGCCAGAAAAGGCGGTCAATATCGTGGATCTAGCTGGTTTGGGCTTCATCAGCCTCAGTAATCTGCATTGCACTATTGCATAGCGGATCGGCTCGAGCGGCCACTTCCCCACTGCGGTCACAGCGCGTTGTGATGTGTCTTTTTTTGTTGACCTGGTATTATCCGGATCCAGTACGTATACGGAGCAATTACATTGGATTTTGACGTCAGAACGAGTGATTGATCAATAATCGTACCTCCTCTGCATTTAATCTCAGATATGAACTCGCAGCGCTGTGTGGTATTTCATAATCTCTGCCGCCTGAGAAGTCAATAATCGTGCAGATTAATGATTCCTTTTCTCAATCGTCTCAGTTAACGTGGGAGGTGTGGACATATCAGCGAGTGCGATTTCGTGGAACAGCTGTGTCTCCTGGTCATCAGGCGTCATTCTATGGAGTATGCAGGATGGCAGGCTGGATTCTTTGGGCCTTACCAATCGTTCAGCTCGAGCTTACTGGCAATGACTTACAGGCCTGGTGCTAACCTACCTACTAGTCTGCCAATGCAGCTCTCGATCTACGTGCAAGTTGACATTATTCTTCCGACCCGATATGCTCATGCAAACTGGGACACGCAGATCTAACGGCAGTGCAATCCTTAAGCCGCGAGCTGCAACGTGGTGGGGTTGCAGAATCTCTCACATGGCCGAATAGCAGAATCAGGTTGTTAGCGTTTGATCCGCCTGTGTTCCACGAGAGCATTCCCGAGTACATCGTAGACACTGTCAACAAATAATGCTATGTGGGAGTATTTGTTGTGCCTGAGGGTTTCCATCCTGCGTTCCGAATACGAAGGACATGACATGGATTGGTTTTTATGTATTCCTTTACTTGTTTTGTATCCGCCTTCGGAGTGGGAGATGGCCCAGTTGTTCCCCTGTGAATGTGACGCCGAGGGCAATTGCCTCTGCTTCATTGCCGGGTCATCTGTGTACACAAACTCGAACCATGGATCAACGAACATGTCAGACAACTTGTGGCGGACTAGACGCATCTGGGGGCTTTGAATCTGCTAAACCGGCACTGGGAAGAGAAACCCCCTGAAAAGAGAATACTGTTAACTAGCTGGCGCTTAGCCCAGATTCTCCTCAGAGATGATGAAATACCCTGTGCTTGTCCAAAAGCAGCTCGGTAGAGTAGGTAGAGGAAAACACATTTAAAAATTCGTACGAGGGTACATGTCACTTCCTTTTGCATACTTGCATTGTGGCTTTGGAACTGCGTAGCCCTCGCGATGCCGACTTGCTTGCACTCCAGGGCACTTGACTACATGTAAGACGTTGTGAATACCAATATTAGATTTTCGGTACAATTTCTTCGTTTTTTCAGGCTACATGGAGCTTGCCCATCTTCGCCGCCGTCTTCGAGAGGAAGTTAGGAATCCTTGCAAGCATGCACCAATAAGCCATTGACCCGGCAGGCGCGGGATAGACCATCAGCATCTGCACGTCGCGCTCTCCAAACGTACGTACACGTACACGTACATTACCTCAAACTGCTTGTCTTAGACACACGACCGGCCCGCCACTGCCGCCCCCCAAAGTCGGATCATGGATGCATCACGACCAAGTGACTGCGGCGGACGCCGCGCCGCTCGGACTGCTTAAGCACCGTCCTTAAGACAAAGATGGGCTAAGTTGGATGTGTTACCCGTAGGCGGCCAGCAGATTCTCTGCCATTTAGCTGGGCACAAAATCCTGGTACAAAGCAGGCAAGGTACTTTACCTGAGAAACAGTACCAGGTAGCGGTGCTTCTCATACTTCTCTCCGGTTTCTATCAGCCTCGACAAGTAATATCTATTAGTCTTAATTATAACTATACACTGAGTTTCTCGAAAAACCTCAATCGGTATTCAAGTATCCACCTTTGAAGCCCAACAAATATCTGGTATATAAAAGGGAGCATGAATAGTTACAACATGGTACTCAACGACACGATGATGATGCTGCAGCATGACGTCTGTACCCGAATGCACTTTGAGTGCTTGCACTAAAATGTCAGCTCTCAAACTCTTAGCTGAACCCTTGTTGCCCAGCCAGGGTCTCGTCCATTAATCCATGGGGTCTAAGGTTAATCTAAGGCGGTTGAGAAGGAGCTAGATGTGCAATGGGATTGGTGACGTGCCCGGCTTCACGTCAACTCGGGGCGTAAATTGAATTGATCGCCTCCTAATCCTTGTTTATATCTGATATATGATTCTCCGAGCGACCATTCAAAAAAAGCAATACGAATCATGCGGGCTTCTACGAGTTAACGCCTTACCCGCCTCATCAAGTCATTCTCTTCGGGCATTAATTTATGTCTATAAAGGCCGGAGCGAACTTGGCTTTGCCGCTGATGCCATCCCGTTGCTCTTCATCCCCATATCAAATACCGTTATAGTCTCGTTAGGATATACCGATAAGTCTCACTCTTACTAGTCACAATGCTCCCCACCTCTATTAAGGGTAGCCTTACGGCCCTCCTAGCTGTCTTAACCGTTGAGCCTCGATATGCCTCAGCCTCTCAAGACGCACAGAAGAACATGGCACAGATAGGTAGCTCCTCGCTGCTTCGGTATGGCCACTGCTATACTATCAACACCACCGACGGGCAGGTCTTAGGCCACCAGCCTTCGGACTGGAACTATCTGCGGTTCGGGACCGACACCAAGCCGGCCCATTTCAAGGTCTGCCAGAGCATTGGCCAATGCACCGCCCCCAATACCGATTACCAAATTCTCCCTAACCGCTCCCGCTTCTGGCTCTTCGACGTCGAGGGTAATGCCTATTCACCCAACGGGGACTTTGTCGCCGCCAACTCCCCCCCCTTTGGCGCCAACCGCAATCTGTATCCCGCCGGCGGCGCCTATCGCTATTACGTTAATTTCTGGGGAGATAACGACTGTTCCAACGCCGATTTTCGCTTCTTAGGCAAATGCTCTGTCAAGCTACGCGTAGACAACCTCCGGGACGACCAGGGATTAACGATGACCGATAGGTACCTTACGTCGGCCGTTTCAAAAGACCAGTATGTCACCGTCACTTTCCATGAAGCAGAGTGTCCCCAGAAGAATGGCGTCTCTAGCGTGGCAAACGTGGAACTCTAGAGTGTATATATGCAGCCTTTGTTAAATATATAGGCGTGCAGGCGTATACAGCATGACCTGCAGAAGGTGGAAGTGGCTGGGAAGGGACAGAGAAACAATATAACCTGTTCTAGGGGGCTAATGTACGCATGTACATTAAATCCGGGCGTTGGAGTGAAACTCCCCAAACCTCCAACCAGCAACGACGACGCCAGGACCTCTGCTCCTTGGTCCTTAATCTAACCCCCAACATCAGCTCGGAAATTGTCTCCCTGCTGAGAATAGCAGTGATAGGCGGTGTGTCCTCCATTGCTCCTAGGCGGTTGTATGATTCCGAGACGTTGGACCCCTACGTATATTCAGAGATCTACGCACCACACCAGGTGGCTAAGTACATGGAGACTGCTTGAGCCGCCCAGGCATACAATTGAGAAGAAGTCTCCCCTGCTCCCTGTTTCTTTGTCGTACGCGGCCTTAGGCTATCTAATTCCGAAGCTGGAATAGCTCGGGTCACCTGCCTGCTCTGACAGGGCTCACCAGCGGGAGCGACTTTACGCTCGTCGGCTACGAGGACTTAGGCGAAGTAGACGGTGGCAAAACATTTTTCTCGTAAGCCCCCGCCAAGTTGCCTGCGAAAGTTAGTACTAGGAAAGGCGCCGCCTTAATAGAGTCCGAGACTTACCGGCCTCCTTGTAGTTGCACACTACAATGGTTCGCCATTGATTCTTAGGGCAGGCAACAGTGTTCCTGGCGCAGCCCACCTTGGTGGTTCCCTCCCAGACCAGCTGTGTGAAGTGTCCGGCCACGCCAAGCTGGCGAGGCTCACCGTACCCGGTGCTAGCATATTGTGGTTCTTCGCTATACCAAGACTGGGTAGGCTCGCTGAGGTAGTCATCTTCAGGGCCTAATTCTATGCTGCTGGCATAGATGTTTTGGCCCGTTCCCCTTTCAGTGCCCCCGTGTGCAAATTTGCATAAGTTGACCCAATCTTGAGCCATTTTCTCGAGCCCCTTATCCCATGTCAGGGAGGGAGCGCTGTGGAGAGCTCGCAAGTCGTTAACCTTGGCCAGACCGGCTTTGGCATTCTCGGGGACGGGGCCCGGAGTAGAACCAGTGCCGTTACCGGTGGCTCCGCCGGCGGGCTGTGGTCGGGCCAGCTTGGGAGTCGAAGAAGGCCGGGGCTTTAAGTCTTCGTCGGGCTTGCCGTCATCGCCGCCTGGGCACGCGAGTTCGTCGCCGTTGTCGACTTCTGCGTCCGGGGGAGGCATATCGGCAGTTGCCGGGCGCGGAGGCATGGGAGGCTTAGAACCGTTTTCCCCCACCGGTTCGGGCCTTTTGGTCCCATCCATTTCCTCGGGCAAGCCTTTTCCCTTTGACCCGTCCGTGTTGGCCTGAGGACCCCAGTACGTGATATCCGGTTTCGACCCGCCCGTCTCTCCTGCAAGACCATTCCAGATGGTCTCGCCCAGTTCACCCTTCGAGGGTGTCCACCTCATCTCCTTGTTTTGCACGGGCACTGCCTCGTCAAGGGGTAAGGCCGCGATAAGCGGCAGTGCCAGAGCAAGAAGCGTAATGGAGCGCATCTTGTGCAGTGAAAGAAGGTGGTTAAGCAAAGAACGAGCAAAGAGAATGATAAGGTAAGAGAGCGAATGGGTTCAATAACGACAGGGGAAGAATGAATGAAATTCAGCGCCGTGGCCGTTATCGAACGAAACAGGCTCCTTAATCGAAAGGGGACCAATTTCTTTTATACCAATATCAGGTGCGGCCTATGCTTGCTGCTAGGTCACGTCCAAGGCCGTCGCGGGCAAGGTACGCCTCCCTATAGTTTCTTTCAGAGATCATCGGCGTGCCGCGGCATGATTTCATGCGCTCTAGAAGCTCTCCGCTTGCATCTCGACAAGTGCCGAGGACCGCAGAAGGAGTCGGAGCGGCGCCACCGAGTTGAGACGAAGAAATTTGTGCGGGGGCAACGGAAATAACAGGAGGACTGGCTGGCTCCCACGGGAGAGGAGAGCAGATGCTGAAAGACAGGGATGATGGATGTCCAGCTGTTCAGGAAACCTAGGGATGCGCGTTTTGTTTGCAAGCAAATGAGGGATCATCTTATGATCCACTTGCTTATGAGTCGGACGTTTGGTTTAATCATCATTATGCGAGCAGATACCTCGTCCGTTACGAAACCTTGGCTACAAGTCAAGTCCTCGTAGCCTGAGTATGTGCAGGGTGCATCGCCGCAGCGAAGAAGGACATCAGATGCGGAGCAGTGGATGGGAGAGTCATGAGTAAATAGCTGATCGGGCGGGGACAAAGCTAAGACGTCGCAACTAAGTGGGTTCTGCTTGACGAGGGGAACGGTGGGGGCGGAGGTTTCAGACGCCATACTAATCTCCGGGTTAATGGTCGGCTCTCTTTGGTTACCCTGATATGGAATATGGACCGGGCTTCAGCTCAAATGCATAAGCTTATCCGGCATTACAAACAGGGTCCAGGAGAAACGCGTGTTGCCTTGACTAGTGACTCGACAACGATTTTCATCGAGGATATGCCTGACAACTCCGTCGAAACTTGGACTTTCTTCCTAGCTGATTCCTCCTCTTTGTGGGACGAGATCAGGGCGTCAGCAGCGTTTTAATATCTGCCGTGCACGATTCCCGACGACGTAAGCACAACAATTGGCACGAAGGCGTTTCGCTAAATCAAGACGCGGAGCTTTTGAACTACAAATGTGGCTCTCTCAAGTTGGGAATGAACAGCCCTCTGGCGAGCGTCGGCATTACTGGCTCGAGGCATTAGTGTTCGCTAAAGGCCAAATGGAAGCTTGCAAGTCCAGGGAGCAGGCTTAGAAAGCAGCCAAAGCCATCGAGCAGAGAATCTTCATCTCCATGCAATATCTCGACGAACTGCTCGCCTAGGTCTACCACTTGGCAGACTCTCGATGTGATCAGTGCTATGTCGAGCATGCCGCTCTATATGCTGTGGTTGAGTGATAATTTCGACCACCAAGGTTGAGGTTCAGTGCCTAGACCTGGAATCTGCTCGTTGTCGCCGCCGTAAGCAGTATATTGAAAGCATGGTCGATAAACTTGAGCGTGCGTGTGCTGCGAATGATGCATTTCGGCCGACCCCTGGTCAATTTCCGGTTCGACTGACTCTCCAGACGCGCGCGCTGCCCCCCAACGGGAACCCATGCCTTGGAAGGGCAGAAGTTACTACCAGCTCATACTAGCTGCAGTGGTTTTCCTTTTCTCGCACTTCGTTGTAGCAAAGCTCCTTGTATAGACCTGTCATGTTGAGAGGCCGGCCCAGATAATCCTCCATGGTCTTGAGCTCGTCCTGGCTGCCACCTTTCTCAAGCACTTGTTGGCGAAACCTGCGACCTTCTGTCGCGCTCATGGGGTCATGTCGAAAGTATGTGTTAAACATGTCCGCGGAATACGCCCGGGAGCTACAGCCAGTATCAGCAAGACAGAAATCAAGACAAGAAGGGTAGAGTGGGGACAACAAAGCAAGCATCGCAACGCGGAAACAGGAAACGTCATGCACACTCTTAGAACACTCACAAAAGATAACTGTACAGCCCTGCGTCGTAGTCTGAGCTGATGAGATGCTGGAGCTTGGTCTGATTGTGGCCCCATTCGTCGCCTTCTGGCTGCTGAAGAGGGTACGTCTTTCTCAGCGCTTGGTTGTAAAGGGCAGACATGTTGCTATTTTGCACGTCTTGCTGACTCTTGGCTTGATGGACCGTCATGTCGTAGATGCTGAGCGCAAGCGTGAGCAAATGGGTGATGGCGGTTCCTACGTGTTTTGCCCTCAAGAGGGAAGCAATCATGTCATCCGGCATCTTCTCCGGGGGCTGGTCCCTTGCAGTTGCTCCTTGCTCTTCTTGCCACATCTGATAGTACTCATTCGAAAGGTATGAGTAGTGTCTGCTGAGCGACTGGACTTGCGAAGGGACCCAGGTCCAGTTCTCGAGCAGCTGGCTCGGCGCCTCTCCAAAGTCGACTGAGGTGCCGCAAGATCCGTGAAAGCAGGCGTAACGCGTGTGCGACACCATGTCGTGAACGCCGTGGCCGAGCTCGTGGAAGAGCTGCACAAGCTGACCATGATCCATGAGCTTTGGGTGTCCCGGCTTAGGCTTGGAAAAGTTCCAAATCAGGACGGACACGGGGTAGTTATAGTCGCCCGTTTGTCGACGATAACCCTGACATGAAAGCACGGTCAACGATGGCACCGCTCAAGCTGTGCTTCAGGGTAGCAACTTACGGGCACCACGTTCAAAGCCGACTGGATGCCAGCCTTGGCGTCGCGTTCAAACATGTCCAGGTAGAGGTAGCCGAGAAAGGCGTTATCTCTATCGCTGTTCCAAACGCCCAAAAGCTGTACGTCGTCACTCCATGCACCGCATTCGCTGGTTGAGAGCTCGACAAATGTCAGCCCGAAAAGGTGCTCAAATATGCCTAGCAAACCCGAAACAGTGGGTTCCAAGCAGAAATATTCGGACACGGCCTTTTGGTCTATGGAGAACTCCTTCTCCCTCAACATGGCCTGGTAGTAGTGGAGATCCCACAGGTAGACGTTGTCATCACTGACATCATCCCCGTGGTTACCTCTTTCAGCATCGGCTTGCTTGACGCGTCTCAGTTCCTCCACTTCGCTTTTCCCAGTGATAGAAAGTCGAGACGACAGCTGCTGAAGAAAGCTGTTGACCGTGTCTGGGTCGCGTGCTAGCTTGGTCTCGATGCGAAATGCGGCGTGGCTGGGATATCCAAGCAGTCGCGCGGCCTCGTCCCGCAGCACAACGACCGCCTTGAAGAGGGGGACGTTTTGGGGAATCCGATTATGCGATTCCATTTCACATCGCCTTCTGGTCTCTCCGCGCTTGGCGTGTCTCATTACCAGTGCCGGGCTGGTCACAAGCAGCTTATCTTGATCCCCGTCCTCAACCTTGCCGCGGGGCAGACGAGACAAGTTGTCATCGGGAACACCATGAAGCTCCTCGTGGGTAAAGCAAACGCCTCCACTCGTTCTACTTTGCAAGAGATTCTTCTTGAACTCGGATTTGACAGTATTGATTCGCGCATTAATCTCTTTGAGCCGATCCTGAGCACTCAGTGGTAGGCAAGTGCCGCTGCGAACAAAGCTCTGGCACATTTGCCGCACTAGGTGCTGCGACTCATCGTCGAGATTGTCGAGCTGTGTCTTGACCGGGCCGACCAGCTGGTATAAATCTTGTCGGAGGCCGGACTCAAGGGCGAATTGATCAAGGCGCGCCCGGGCCTTGCTAGCAGCTTCTTGGACGTCGGCATCGGAGGACAACAGGTCGTACAAGTCCAGTGTACGTCCGTGGTGAATACGACTATTGTCCCCGTGGACAAGAGGAAGAATTACATTATCGAAACGGGCGTCTTCTGGCGTGACTTGTCGTGAGACGCGATCATGCGTCTCGAGCAGACCTTGCAGAAAGAAGTCGGTTTCTTGGACAATGGAGTCGGCAGTCGCCGTGAACCCCGGAGGCTTCTGCGGCGGCGACTGCAGGTGGTTGGGAATGTTTGCCAAATTCATGGGGGCACGCTTCGACAGCAAGTTGCAGTGTGTTTAGATGACTATAAGGCAATTAGCAGTCAGTCTGGTCGACGAGCACCAATACTGCGGCAGACTGAGACATTATCGTACCCGTAAGCATGTTCACGTGTCAATGCTTGGTGAGAGACGACAACAACAGGGAATGATACCCGAGACGAAAGACATAAAGTCGTCCTACCGAGGCAGTGCAACGTAAGGGTCAAAAGTACGTGACACTGCGGACCAACAACGCTATCCCACTCGTTTGTGAGACCAATAGGATGAGCAAAAAGTAGACAACGTTAACTAATACGTCACTCACGACGATTATGTATGCCGTAGATCACCCAAAGACAAATTCTAGTAATCACGTACCTGGCCCTTTAGTTAGACATGTTCTATGCAGTCGTATCACACGGTGCGCAGGTCGTGCGACAAGCTTATGTACATCTTCTGCAGCACGTAATACTCTTGGGCACGAAAGGGTAATATCATGACGCCCCGCAACACGTCTCACGTCATTGTCTCCCGCCTATGACAGAGAAAGTGAACTCTGTGGTTGCCAATACAGTGCTCCGAACTTGGAGCTCTCACTCTTGTCGAGCAACATTCCGCGAAATGTAGCTTTGCAAGGCTTGACGTACTTTGGACCTCCGGAGCCAGTATCTCATCAATTTTCGTACTTGCATTGCTAGAGACGGGTAAACAGTCGACGGCGCTGCCATTTACCATGGGCATGTTCAACAGAGTGCTCTCCTTTCTGCCTGGACGCCAACAAGGAGCCAAATACGATGCTTTAGGGGACGAGGAGTCGAGTCCCCGAGGCAGCAGCGTTGAACCAGGCCCTGGAAATCACACCTCAGCCACGAAAGAAACACAACGCTTCCACGAGACCTTTCTAACGCGGAAACTGTCACTCGGCCCCATTCCTCTAGCTGCATTTTGTCTCTTGCTCCTAAGTCTGGGCTTCCTTGCCGGCGAGTTCCTCCAAGACAATGGTCTTATTGCCAAGATACAGCATGAGAAAGAGCACCGTGACAGCCACTGCGAGAACCCACAGAAGCGAGTTGAATGGCGAAGTCTAAGTGCCGCAGACAAGGACGAGTACATTCGTGCCGTACAATGTTTGTCAGCCAGACCATCCAAGACTCGAAGTCATGGCAATCTATACGACGACTTTCCGTTTGTTCGCGCATACCTTGGCCGTCATAGTAGGTCACCTTTTCTCTGACCTTGACCTGAACGAACAGGGACTCTCGGTCTTAACTCAATGTCACAACTTAGCCACTGGTGCCGCATCTTTTCTGCCTTGGAACCGATACTTTCTTCATGTTTATCAACAAATGCTGAGAAACGAGTGCGGATATAATGGCAGCTTGATGTGAGCGCCCCTATCTCGACATTGTTCCGTGTGGTAATCGCTGACGTGTCTTGCTCAGGTATTGGGACTGGACAGTCGACTGGTGCGTATCATTTCAGCGATAATTCTCATTCTCGGAATCTCATTTCATTTAGGGAGTCTATGGCCTCATCGGACGTCTTCTCCGCAACTGTCGGCTTTGGAGGCAACGGCAATGCATCGTCGAAACAGGGCGTCGATGAAGCATTCTGTGTCACAGATGGCCCGTTTGCCAACCTCACCCTGACATTCGCTTCCTCATCATTCGTCGACCCAAAGATCCACTGTCTTTCGCGTCGCTTCCATGACGGCCAAATAGAAGGCAGAATTGCAGGCGACCAGGCAAAGCCGGCCGTCATTGAGCAAATTTTGGGCCAAGAGGACTATGACAGGTTTCTAGTCCAGTTGCAGTCCGGCCCCAGTCAATCAATAAGCGCGAGCATTGGTGGAGATTTTTCTCAGTATTCCGGGCCCAATGATCCGCTCTATATCTTGCATCTCAGGTACAGCAGTCCTTTGCCCTCCTCCTAGTTTCTCACGAGCTTCCTGGTCGTTTTTTTCTTTATCGCCTGGAGCTAACTTGCCGCTGCTACCAGTCAGCTCGATAGACTTTGGTGGACGTGGCAAAATCGGAAGCCCGATAAGCGCGTCAACGAGTATCACGGTATATCGCGAAACGATGAGACGACCCTTGCGCGACTGACAGATGAAATTTCTCTCGGTACTTTGCTGGCCCCCACGGTCCCGGTATCTGATGTGATGGCAACCGAGGCTGGGGTTCTTTGCTATACGTATTGATAATTTGTACGTTGAGGGCATGAATATAGACCACGTGTTGCCATGAGTGAGGAAACAGTGCTTGCGCTAGTTCACCCGGCCCAGATAATGCAGACTCGTTCTTTGAGACTCTTCTCATATTGTCAACGAGCAAATTGTGTGAGACAACTTGATTCGCGACAGGGAAGAACAGACAACTGGAACTCGGACAAAGGCAAAGTAACTGCTCCATTATCTGTAGCGGAACTCTACCCATGTCGCGGCAAGAATCGTCAGAGCGAGGGATACAATGGTCGGCGGCTTTTGTCTTAAGTGGCTCAAATGGTCTTGCAAGGCAATTCAGGATACCAGTTCTACTCCACACGATGAATTGCTGGTCAAACAGGATATCGTTACTGGAAAATGCAAACCAACGCCTACCGTCGAGGTTGAAAACCACCAGTTTTCCGGTACCTTTGAGAGTTTTCGCGTACACTCCGCGCACCCTTGCCGTCCCTGTTTTTAGCCCAAGCCTTCAGCTCGCCAAAGTCTCTGCACGTATGGACCGACTCAAAAACTGGCATCAGCCAGTTTCTGTTTGCTGACCATTCTACCGGGAGCAGAGTCATGTCGCCGGTGCACATTAAGCTCAGACGGAGACTATCGATGCAATGCTCTAAGAGATTGCCCAACGTTAGCGGGACCGGCACAGTGGAACGGTCCAAACAATACCAATGTGCGGCTGGAGAGTGTAGTCATCCATTTCCGTGTAGTAGTCAAGGTGCCTCGACATACGAAGCATGTTCTACGAGGGCAGCTCTTTAGTGATGGATTTCTTTGCCAACTCCCTGCGCGACGTACCAGACAATGCAGGTCATGCATAACGGTCAGCCTTCATCGACACTAGATTAGCAATCAAGGCCAGTATCCTACTCCGTTTCAGGGACCATCAAAACTCACTGCGCTAGATGCAATCCTGTCTCCGGATCCAAAAAGAGATCGGCACCAGGAAAGAGTTTCTTTTCTTCCGGAGACACTAACAGGGTAACGGCTGATGAGGACGAACAAGTCAGTATTCAGTCGCACAGCAAGGTGTGAGAAAGCTCATACGCCCCACAAGCTCGTCCCACGCCTTGTCGATTTCAGGACTCGGATCTCCAACGTATTGCGGATACGTAACTGGCCGATAGAGCATGTGGCTCTCGTTATACTTGAGAGTGGCTTCGAAGCGTCGCGGCTGCAGGGCCGGAGCAATCTCTTTTTTGGCGGTGTCTAGTTATCGTTAGGGCTGCTACTGGCCTCAGGAGGAGCATGCTCTTGTTACCGAACTCAGCCTCTCTCCAAAATCCTTGCCGTCTGCAAGCTTGCGACGAAGTATGTTGAGAGAGCAGAAGGGCTATGAGGAGAACAAAGGAAATGCTCCAGGGGACGACTGTTTTCCAGGGGCGACGAGGGTGTAAGCTGTGGCACTCATGTCCGCAGTGTGATGGGCCAATCGGAACACCCATGTCTAGCATTCGTTTGCCCTCACGACTTGATTCCCAACTTGGTCTCGGAGATTGTCTCGTCGTGGGATTCATCTTCAAGGCATGGTCTTGCAAGACTTCTGCCAAGATGTTGTAGGTAATTCTGGCTGGTGCAGGAACTTCACATCAATGACAGATTCTTTGCGTTGCATACTACGTGGATCCGCATCACATATGTACTCTACCTCGTCTTATCTTTTTTTTTGGTCTCACGTCATGTCATCACCCCAACTGCAATATTGGGAAAACGTAGTAGCTGCGCGGCTGAACGTGCCGTAAGGAGCGGGCAAGACTTCCACGTACTGTCATGGGCAAAATAACACGAGCCTCGTCGACATGGGAAGCAGTTTAGCACGTTTTCCATTCTTCCATTTCGCCAGCAAAGCGTGACATACACTATACAGACTCGCAAACAATGCCTCAACGAATCCGCTTCCTGTTCTCCAGAGGACCATACAGAGTCGTGCCAATAGCATATCCGGAAACCGCCCTCGAAAATGACAAAATTCTCTCAGCAAGCGGCACAAGTGGACAGCAAGAACGACCGACCAATAAACGTCGGGCAATGCTGTTCACTTTCCTGGGCGGCGTGGTCTGCGGATTCCTCGTCGCCTTCGTCATTACCTGGTCGTTTTGGCTGAGACACTCTGGGCCCCAAGGCCTTTCAATGAGCAAGAAAGAGTCAGCCGAGGTCGCGACGGCGTCTTTGTGTGGAAATTCATCAAGGGAGGCTGTGGAGCGTGGCTGCTCATTCGACCATCTGACTTGGGCGTGGTCTCCTCCAGGCTGCCCTCATTACGCCAACGATGAGTTTATCAGTGTGCAAAATTGGACTTACTATCTCGATGGCTTGGGCAAGGAAGTCGCAGTCGGGGAGAACTGGTCCAAGGCTCTGGATAACGAGATCAGGCTTTACGGCCAGCGGGGAGAGCACCTGACTCACTGCGTCTTCATGTTTCTGAGCATGGCCCAAATAATCCGGGACAATGCATCACAAATTACGCCAAAGCTAAAGGAATATGAGCATGCCCATCATTGCGCATATTTCCTCCTCGAGGCCATACAGAAAGACGAGAGATGGGAACGGATCGAGACCAGAGTTCCTAAAGTCAACTACAACCAGCATTGCTAGCTAGATGATTTAGAAAGAACATCGTTTCACGTAATCCAGTTCCGGAAATCCATCTTAAGATTATTCCAACCGGATATATGAACATTAAAGCAACTGCAAATAACGTGGGTTCGACCTCATGTTTCGCAAGAAACTCTCTCTTTCGATTCATACCGGGTGATATGGACACGGGAAGATAGACGGGAACGTGGGCATGATGCCGTAGGACCGGTGACTATTACCATGGCAATAGCTCTGAAGTACAGGACGAGTGTATCTCGGTACACTCAAGCCAGTCCAGACCACGTAAGTCAGCGGTCAATAACGTGTTGTCATAGTTTTATGATGACTCTGACATGTCTATGTCCAAGTTGCTTCGTTCTCATAGTTTCTGGGGGCGAGAAAGCCGGTTTAAAGCTGAGCCCGAGGAATAAATCATCTTACCAAGACGATCCAACACGCGGCATCCTTCTGAGACTTCAACTCGTCCTCAAAATTTGACCTCCCAACTTATTATTCTTCCAAGACAAGATGCGTATCTCTCTTGCAGTCGCGGCCAGCCTGCTTGCCATGACAAGCGCAGCACCTCTGGCGCCGGGCAAGGGGCTGACTGTTGTCGCTGCCGCCTACGTTCGCGACACGCACCACGCCAACCCTGATGACAAGCGGGATGGCACGATCTATAGCAGGGCCAACGGTCATGCCTCGCCTGACGACAAGCGAGACGGCACTCTTTATGGCAGGGCCAACGGCCATGCCTCTCCCGATAGCAAGCGGGATGGTACGATCTATAGCAGGGCCAACGGTCACGCCTCGCCTGACGACAAGCGAGACGGCACTCTTTATGGCAGGGCCAACGGCCATGCCTCTCCCGATAACAAGCGGGATGGCACGATCTATAGCAGGGCCAACGGTCACGCCTCTCCCGATAACAAGCGGGATGGCACGATCTATAGCAGGGCCAACGGTCACGCCTCTCCCGATAGCAAGCGGGATGGCACGATCTATAGCAGGGCCAACGGTCACGCCTCGCCTGACGACAAGCGAGACGGCACTCTCTATGGCAGGTCCAATGGCCATGCCTCTCCCGACGACAAGCGAGACGGTACTTCTTACGGCAAGCACTGAGTCGAAAAGAAGAATGCTCTACAAGATGGCGCGGATGGTGCCCGGCGAGATGGTTCCATCTCAGGCGGGTGGGACAGCAACTCTGAAGAAAAGGAACGTTAAGCCACTATGGGTTGAGGGACATAGCCACCGGTCATGTAGCCAGATCACTCTCTTGTTGGTTAGCAACCTAAATTCTTGAAAGACGCATTCGGTTACTTTCTCAGTATTGGCGTCAACATGCTGTTCTTCAGGTCATTCCATTTATATGGTTACTTCTATCAGCTCGCTGATATAAATTAAGGAGTTTCTCTAACTTGTTCAAAGCCCTCATGAGCGCTTCTCTAAGTTTCAGTTTTACTGCTCATATCGCGCGCTGATACCTACTTTCAACTAGAGACGCGCTCGCCACTTGTATTATTCGGAATATTGCAGTTGCTTGGGCGACTGGAAGTAAGAACTTGAGATCTTCGGCAACTGGATGATGAAAAGCAGCCAACGTTTCATCGTGGACCTCTCTGGTCTTTCCATCGTCAACGGCAAGACTCCGAGGCCAATCCGCGGGGCTGAGCGCATAAATTTACATATTGAGTGAGATTGAGCTGGAGCCTGTTTGCAATCACCCTCACGTCGGGTGACCACTGGTTGCTATCTTAGCTTCATCAGGCGAAGATGGAACCCGTTGGCAGATGTTGTATCAAAAAGCTCCAAGACGGCCCTAACTCTTCCTTGGGCCATGTTACCGGACACTATCACTCGATACATTGCTGCTCCATCAACAATGGGGTTCTCTCATCCTTACATACACGCACGAATTTCTCACCCTCTCTTCAAGCATCCCGCGAATCCGACCTCGACGGCAATAGACCTGTTCCAGTAGTCCATTCCGTTATCCGTCATATCCACAAGAAAGTTTGAGCAATGCATCGTATGCATTGCATCCGCAATTATTGAATCGAAAAAGCGCCTGTTCTCGGCAAAGGCTCGGTACTGCTTTCTCCAGAGTGCCGCACAATGGACAATGTGGTCGCGCGTTGATGTATAGTAAACACCGAGATCGCCCATAGCCTCTGTGCTAGGTATCAGCTTGGTGCGGTTCTTGTCCGCGTAGCCATGCCACGAGCCGTCCGATTGGTAGTCACGTATGGCCTCGTCGTCCATACACGGCTGCGGCACCCAATGATTGCTTAGGATATCGTATTGGCACCCGGCGGCCTTGGCCTCGACGGCAGAGCGGCCACATCCAGAGAATGCAGCTTGCTCAAAAATGCTGTGGTTCGTTCCCAGGTTCCATTCTTGACCTGGTGTAGCTCGGGCGAGGACAAGGCGAAACGAGAGGAATACCGCGACCCAAAAGATGGAGGTGACGGCGACTACTAAGAATAGATCGACACGCCATGAATTGAAGGCGCGCGTCAGTCTTCGGAACCGTGCAGGGACGCGGATTTGAGAATTGGGCAGAGTGACGGGGGAGTCTCGTCTTGATTCGAAGCTGGAAGCCTTGAGAAACGCCTCGGTCTCGTCGGATGATGCCATTGATGATTGTCAAAAATGTGATTCCTCGGATGGTGATTTGGCCGTAGTAAATGGCTGAGAAACTAGGGGACGAGTCTAGATAGAGTTGTCTTTGAGTTTGTGTGTGTGGTCATGATGCGACCAAGCGCTAATCGAGGTATGTGCACAGCTTCAGGCACGCATCGTCTTGCGTTGTGCCGCTACATGTTTGAAGTAAGCCTCCAAAGTACTGTCCTCTACGTTACGTGTATGGGTAACGTCATGAGCAAGGTAAAGAGAAATTGTCGTGACTAAAGCGGTAATCCTTACGTGGACCACGACAGTTGCATACTACGATGACAAGAACCATTATGCCATGAGGTGATGTTGCTTTGTATCAACTACACACGCCGTCATTTCAACTACGATGAAGTAGTCAGCCGTCGGCAACCAATCAGTGTTTCGCATTCAGAGTGAGGCGAGTAATTAAGAGTGACAGTGCAGCAAGGTGGACAAAGAAACGGTTTGGCCTAGTTGCCTCGAAGCCCAAAAGTGACATCAATGAGTGATTCCTGATGTTTATGTCTCGGCTTGGTATGCCACCAAGCTCATATATATCAATACCTGACAAACACTCCCTTTGCATTCGCTTATCCGCACCACGTTCCATGGACTCCAAAGCCAAAATACCACACTTAAGCGTTGATGTTTGCGCCGTTCTTCAAAAGCAAGCTCGTCATCGACACGGAACCCCCTTGCACGGCGACATGTAAAGCGGCATTGCCGAAGCAGTCTTGGACATTGACGTCAGCCATGGCGTCTAGCAACAAAATCCGTGCAACAGCTTCGTTGTCGTTTTGAACAGCCATGAACAGCGGCGTCTGGCCCATGAGGTTGGCCTCGTCTGGGTCCGCGGTTTTCCGGAGAAGAAGCTTGACAACGATCTCAGATCCCATGGCCGCGGCCACATGCAGGGCGGTATTGCCTCTTGAGTCCCGCTTTGCAATGTCGGCCCCGTGATCCAAGAGTAGTCGCACCATGTCCTCGTTCCCGCCGCAGACGGCAACATGAAGGGCGCCCTGGCCCTGGCGATGAGTCGGACTCGAGGGCGCCTTGCAATTCCATTCAACGTCGCCTTCCCAAACAGCCCCGTCATGGTCTTCATCTTCGAGCCCAATCAGGGATAAAGCCGGATCAAGAGGGCCGGAAGCAAAAAGTGAGTCTTTTGGCAGATCAACCGACAGCGCAGCATCAGGGGGGGAAGAGAAAGAAGGAGGGGTGAGAGGGATAGCAGGAGCGCAGTCACGGCTTGTAGTCGTGGGAGTCGTCATGGTTGAAAGTGAAGGCGTCATACCAGCCGAGGCATCTTCAAGGGGAGAAGTTGCACAAGCAGTGCCAGTAGATGCAGATACATGGACTCTAGAATCGAGGAGGGGCTCTGTTGCGGCCGACAGAGACTGTGCTGCCGCCGCCTCGAGTGCTATGATGCGTTGCTTTTGGTTCCGCCCTGAAATGACCAAAGACTGTCAGTCATTTCCGGCTCGGCAAAGCGTCCTACGACTTGAACAGCGCCAGCAGGGACAAGGGCATCAGGGGGCCTAACTATAATTCCGCTGGGCGATCCGGTTAAGCTCCCGTTTGCGCTCCAACTTGCTCAGACCTCGCCGCAGCTCTTGTTCTGGCTGCTGGGCAGCGTTTGTTGCTGCCAAAAGTCGCGGCATGGTGGGGAAGTCTTCACTGATCAGTAAAAAGGTAAGGCTGGTTAGGTTGGTTAGGGTGAAGGAGGTTGGATACAAGTGTTAGCCATGATGAGGTCCGGAGCTTAGTCCTCTTCGACCGTGGGTTCAAATCTCCAACGAGAGCCTCGTTTTCGGATCGGGGTAAGCAACTTGGACCTCAACGGCGGTTCCCAGCCACATTCAAGCAGGTAGGACACCTGTATGCCCAACATGCACAAAGGGACCTATTATTGGTCGCGTCTCACCGTGTACAATTGCCGAGCAGTGGGACCGAGTGAGACTCACCCATGACTGCAACAATGGACGAATTCCGAAACAGCACGTGGGCGAAACCGAACTGTATGTAAGCCCTTTCTCTTTTAGTTGACCATAGGGGGTTGAATTGACTTATCCATCGAATGTGCGCTCAAGAACTTGTAAGGAACTAAGGATGCACTCCATCACATCGCGTTCTGCGCTACGCATTGCACAAAGCGGCCAGAGAGCTCGGCCCGATAACCTGTCAGCTTCGGTGAGATGGTGAACGTGGGCATGCATTATGCTGATAACAATCTGCAAGGTAAGCGGAGGATATGCTCGGGAAAAGGCACGTAGCCGCGGGAAAAAAGGACCTCTATCCGTATCTGCATCAGATTTTGGTCAGCCTACAATCTGCTGCTCCATTATTAGTGCTTACCTGCTTGTCTGGGGGGCACCAAACCGGCCCAAGACTTCCGAATCATTTTGTCCAGGGGTGTAATAAGTTACACAGCATGCTTTTAAGACGACCCTGGAAGCCTGGACCAGGCACGCAGGCACCCGTCTGCCGTGATTTCCACCTTGGGCATCATCATGTGTAATGTGTATTACTCGGTGACGCCGTCTCTGACACTTGCTCGGCGTCTGGAGAGAAGAAGCAGAGGCTTCGAGGTGCTAGGGCGCTTGAGGCAGGTACACGTAGCCTGGGAATCATGACAGTGGAGAGTGGAGACTGGCGGCATGCCGAGCGGGCTCCGGCTCGGAACCTTTTGAAGGGATCACTTCATACAGTGGATGCCCTGGTTAAGGAAACGCTGAGATCAGATGAAGTACAAAGAGCAGTGCGTGACGATTGTGGAAGGTGCATATACAAAGTACCGCGAAACTGATCATATAAGAACTTTTGGATATTGAAAGCCACTATTATTAGCCGCATTTGTTGGTTGAGAAAAACGCTGTTCTCGGCCGAAAAGCACCGAATGCTATCGCACTGTCGCGCAAGTCGCTGCCGTGAGGCGTTGGGCGGGCACCGGACGCTACCTATGTCTCCGTGCCCAGCTTGTACAAGCTGTGGGCTCTAGCAAAACTACATAAATCGCCCCTTATCACCCAAAACTTTTGCCATTTGTCTTTCTTGTAAACCCGAACAACACTATGCGCGACACTTCGAGCGACAACGTCGAGCGATAGTTTGAGCGACTCTGCCACCGGTAATGACATCTTGTGCTCAACGCCAGGCCAAACGGGAATAAACTTCACTAGCAAAGACGGCGACGGCGACATAATGGTAGAAATCTCATCTCAGAATCACTCACACCTACCGCGGCTTCAAGGTTATGCGTTTCTTCACTGGGCCTAATCAGACAGAGAAATCGTCCTTTCTCCAACACATTCGGCACCAGACCTTCGTCAACGTATACACCATCCTCCCCCACCGAGAGGGAGACAACTCCACCGTGCTTTTCAACCTCATGCCCATAATGGTCGTTGTCGTGTGCGCGCAAGCGTACGCCGAACTTGGCGAGCTGAACCTCACGGCAATCCTGGGTCAAGTAGGTTTCACGTCCTAGCAGGCAATGAGTTCTATTGATAGCTGCTGGTGCTGCAAGGCATAGCATACCTTGAGGATAATGGGCTTCGGAATACGAAATTCTACAAGTTCCAAGTGCTAGCCGACTTGGCTGGCAATGTTAAGATCCGTTCATCCCACGACAATAGGGCGTGGTCATTCTAACGTGCACGTAGGCGGCCAAGAATGGTGCAACGTCGGTACAATTTATTCCGTCCTGAATGGCCGGATGTCCTTCACCAGCCACGTGATGTTCCCTTCGATATTCAATGGCAAAATAGTCGGAGGCAATGGGCTTCTACAGGGAGTTGACTACCGCTGCATCGGCGAAGACTCTCTTCGCGGCATCTGCATCCCAGTCTTCAAATGCACAAGACCTGACGTTATTCAGTACCCGTTTTCGCAACTTTCTTGCCAAACGAAACATGTAAAAAACATGATCTTTATTGCGATTTGGAAGCAAAACATGCTGTCAGGTCGACTTGCGCGATCTGTTTAACCGGATGGGCAATCGTGACTGCAGCCAGTAAATTAAGCAATACCGGGCGAAGAACGAGAGAAAAAAGCCATCAGACTGCTGGAGGACTTTCGACCAGAGAGACAAGGTATACCAGCCGAGCCCATAACGTTTCTCAGATCGCTCGCCACTGTCGCAAGGATCTCAGTACGACGTCGTAAACCCAAGCAGTAAGATTCCAGACACAATTGACTTCTAAGCCTTTTAACCTGCCTTTTTCCACCTTGGGCAGCCACAGATGACCTCATTGTGTCCATTTATTTGCGGCCCTAGTGATCATTCCTTGTCGCTATTAAGCAATGAAAGATACTTCTTTGCACAGTGAATATTACTCCATCGTTAATATAACACAGAAACTTTCTCTTGCCTCTGAGAGCCACTATGAGCTTAACCACCTCGATAGGCAACTGGGCGAGGTCATCACACCTCAGACTGTTTGCCTCATTGTTAGCAGAATAGTTCCGTAAGTCACACGCAGCCAAGTTAGTCTAGGTGCATAAGTGGCGCCATGTGATGTAACCACCCTCGTCATCGTCTTAACTGCCTTCAGCAAGCTGCCGCTTAACTTCCTAGGCAGGACGATAATAATAATATCGATATTGCCGTCGAACAGCTTTCTTGCACTGTGCCCTCATGTTTAAATCAGTCTTTCGGGGTCCTCATATATCATCCTCATATTCGGAACCTCAATCTAAGTCTACCCTTCCTAAGCTACTCTCTTCTCCCCTTCGGCGCTACAGCTTCAGGATCAGGAGTCAGATTACGCAATATTTCGTCGGGCACCTCAAAACCGTCGAATCCACGAAATATTGTCTCTTGCCACCGGATTGGCGTGCACCGAGTGCGACTTAGAGTCCAAAGACATTTGGTGCAAGTCTCTATCTCTATAGACACTATGCGTACGCTCCCTTTCTCGGATCGTAAAACATCCGGAACTATCTTATGATCCACCTCATTTTCGTCAGTTGAATCATCATAGGTTGATTAGGGCTAAGTTCCGTCACTAGACAGTTAATCACAGCGTATTCATATCTACTGTCCACTGTAAGCGTGGGAAACTCAGAACGTCATTAAATTGGCAGTGCAGCTTTAGGACGACGAAGAACTAGTTTATTGCGTAATTCTATAGAGCCATATGCTCCCCTTGCAGCGACTCTAGCTGATCATTTGCATACAGGGTTATAGCTAGAAGTGCGGACAAAGAGGGTAACAGCCCTGGCCAAGCAGATAAAATTGAAAGTAAGGTGATAATGCCGTACAGACGTACTTGCATCTTACGCGGAAGTAAACTCGGTAAGTATTACTATTCTAGGGGGTGATGGCAGATGCAGGGTCACCTATCATGTTTATAAGCCAGAGCACTATTTTGACGTCTATGATGATGCTCACTGGCCGGCGCGTATAATCTCCATTGCACAGATGTGGTTCTCCAAATTTTTCTCGGTGACCAATTCAACTCCCTTGCGGCCGCAGAAGGAAAGAATCATGTCGAGGCTGGTGAATAGTTGGGCGCAAGCTTCGCATAACGCCACAGTAGGAACGTCCTGTAGCGTAGGCATCGTACAACATGGAACATAATCCAAATCTTTAGTCTTGCGCAACTAGATTTCTGCTGATCGGGGCCGGACGACGAGTCGTGATGCACATGGGCAGGTTCCCGGTCGATGAGGGATTCACCCGTCATCTATCTGCAGGATCGCACCACACACCGTACTCATACCGACATTCTATCTACTCAAATCAGTAGACAACAGCTCCCGCCTGTCGAGACTGATATTATTCGGCATCATCATTCAACTATTTGCCTGTTCCTTCACCTGTACAGTCACTCCTTTTACCTCTAGAATTTATTATATTACATCCGTCACGGTCTTGGCTCAAATTCGGGACTCCAGGCAAAATAGCCGTCGATATCCAGCTTGTGCATTTGCCTCGAGCAAGTTATAAACCAAGAGTCTCAAGGCCAAACTAGCCGCCTTGGGGCTTTGCCTGAGACGGCTGCGAAGTAAGACGGTCTCGGGCACCATTGGGCGTTCCCGGCTGTTCCCGCACGAGTCCCGGCCCAAACTTTTCGCGGATAAACTGCTGTACGTCGGGGTTGCCTCCACGCCCGACAGCCAGCCCGTCTGGGTTCCCCTCCACCTTCAGTCCCTCCATACTCGTCGCCCGACTCAGCGCAACGTAAACCTGGCCCTCTTCAAAAGCCTTGGTCAGGTTGACAATGACGCGGTCCAGCGTTATGCCCTGGCTCTTGTGGATGCTCATGGCCCAGGCGGCGACAAGAGGAACCTGTGTGCGGTGCAGGAGGGAGTAGGGCTCCTGGTTGCCGACCGAGTTGACGACACATCCAGCGTAGATGGTGCGCTTCTCGCCGCAGTGGAACAACACACGGGGCCAGACCTTGTTGCTCTGCCCGCTCATGAAGCGCATTACTTGTCGTTCTCTGAGCTCCTCGTGGTTGTTCCTACGGCTTGTGGGCTTATCTTCATCGGGCGCCGGTCCTATACCTGAGCCACTGCATGATTTGGCTGTGGATGAGCCATGGGATGATGGCTTGGCTGTATGTGGACCATTGTATGGCTTGGCTCTCGGGATTTTGGCAGGATCGTGGTCTTCGAATCCGCAGATGATGCCTTGACTGCCATTGCAAAGACCCGCCCGGAGGTCGAGATTGACCTGCAGCACCACGAGCATGCCTACCCTCAGCTCCACGCGTCGTTCCAGGCGATGGTCCTGCAGAGCCGCCAAGGAGCCGTCCGGGAGGCGATCGTTGCAATGCTCCAGGTGAGGATGCTCGACGTGTTGCCACACAAAGCCGTCCAAAGTCTGATAAGTGACGATCGGGGTCCGTAGCTTGCTGAAGTTCTGCAGGTTGACCTCGGTGACCTCTGCCCTTGTTGAGAAGAGGCGGGTTGCGTTGGTAACATTGCACGGGTGGTTCATCAACGTCATGGTCTCGTCTGGCGAGAATGGGATTCCAAGGCGGCATTTCTGGAGCATCTTGATGAAGTGTTGGTCGTTTTGTCGATGAATCTGCTTCAGGTGGACGTGAGTGAAATCGCATTCTTCCCATGCGTCGCTCATAAAGGCCCACTTCTCGTGCTCGCGGAACGGCCCATGGTTGTCCGGGCAGTTGTACTCGGTCCCGTGCTCATCCATGGTCATCTCCTGGCCGCAAGTGATGCAGTGCTGAAAGGGCTTGACCGGAGGCAGCTGACAGAAGTCGCCCGTGACGACGACCTGTGCTCCGCCAAACGCGGCCACGTTGTTTTCTTTCCAACGCCTCGCCTCCTTCATGCAGATGTTGATGCGCTCTAGGTGATGGTTCTCGACCATGCTGATCTCGTCGATGATGAGTACATCGGTGCTCTTGAGGCGTCGCCGGACATGCTTTCGAAAGGCCAGTTTTGTGAGCTTGTCCATGGGGACCTTGTGGTGGTCGGGCGTCCAGCCCATGTAGGACCACGTCGTGGTGCCGTTGACTTGGAGGGCGGCTCGGCCGGTGGGCGCCAGGGTGTGGACGATGAGACCCATGGCCTTGAGTCTCTGGAGAGCATCCTTGAGGACGGTGGACTTGCCACATCCCGCCGAGCCAGTGTAGAAGACATTGCGGCCGCTGGCAATCAGGTCGACCAGGTCCTGCTGCTCCTGGCACAGCTTGGGCTGAGGCTCGAGGGGAGTCTGGGGTACAGGGTCTGGCTGATGCGGGAGGGAATGAAGCGTTGCTGCCCGGAGCGGCTGCTCTGACGGCGGATCGGTCAAGACGACTGCCTGTGGTTCTCGGCTCGCGCCCCCCGAGGCAGTCGGGTCGAGCGAGTCGGAGCCGCTGTCTGGCGAGACACGAAGGAAGCACGGCGGCTCGGCGTCCCACCTGCGCTTGCGCTTACAGCTCGGCGGACTCGAGGGAGACCAACAAGTGCCCGTGCGCGACGAGTCGGCCATGGAGCTCTGGGGGCTGCCAGCTTCGAGTGGCGCACACGTCGGCGCCGCCAATGCAAGGGGGGGGCCAGGGACCGGGATCATCGAGTCCAGTGAAGACGGTCATGAAGAGCGCGGATTCGGCACCCACATTCGCTGTCTCGTATTGGGAGGCAAACGACGCCTTATTGCATCGCCTTGAACATGCGTGTCGTCTGTTCACTGAGCGGCGCGATGCCTCTGCTATAGTGCTGTGCCGTGGATTACCCGGCCGTTGCTGGTCACGGGACCTTGGCACCAAAATGCAGCGCGACGAACGACGAGAAACTCGCTCCTGGCGACTATGAGCGCGCGCTCATCAAGGCTGGTTGACAACATGGACAAGACCAGCAATAATAGCGAGGCTTCATCAGTCCTCGGCGACCTGTTGATGCTTCTGTCCTCGCTCGTCATCGCCTACAGCGACGGTTCGGCCCAAGCACTTTACAAATTGCTTCTCTAACAAACAGCTACCTAAACCGCCCGCCGAGCTTGACACGCATCAGCATGACGAGATATTCGGCGCCATCCTTGCGCTTCCCTGGCTGTTGGTTCCGATCATCGCTGCAAAGCAGGCCGAGTTCACGGCACCACAGTTCGAAACAATCTTGGCCCTGGTATCCGAGTCAAGCTACGACGAGCCAGCTACGCCAGGAAGCCTGACCGGACGCCTCGGCCGCCCGAAGTCCACAACTTCAGGTCATGGCACCTCTCCCACCCCCAAAAAATGTTCATTGCAGGCTGTAATGGTTCTGTTCAGCCTTGGTTCCCATGGCGTGCTGCGCAACATGACGTGCCATTGGCACTACTTGCTGTTTGAGATCATATAGAGCTTCTCTTTCTTCCTTTTCCCCCCAGACCATCTGGCCTGGTCAGCCCGCATAAAGTCCTTTTGCCGCGGCTCCAACCAACGCCGCTTATCTTGTCCTGTTATATCCTTGACAATATAGGACGTCCACCTTCGCGGTGGCTCCCAAGGGAGCTTCCTTCCGCCTCAAGCTTGGGTAGCAAGGCAGACTGCCAAGACTGTATTAATGTGTGAGTGTGACTAGGTATATACAAGCAATTGCCTCGTACAAAGTAGGGTATCGTCTATAGCACTGAACGAATTCGGGATGTCGCGTCTCACCTCGACTGTACATTTGAGGACCCATATAATCGATCTCAGCTCCGCATGTTAGTTGGTTCCCACGGCACAAATGGACTATTTCGTCATGGGAAGCTTATTTCCATCGGTGGTGGCCGACACAACGGTATGAGACCTAACTCGTCGTCGGCCACATGACGCCCGTAACGCGGCGCGGATAGCTCGAGAGCGAGCTCCTCTGCCTTGGGTGGCTGGTCAGGTTCTGCCACAGAGCCCGGGAAAAGACCCTAGCGTTAACACATGGCGAAAATGCTTCCTATCATGAGCGGTGTACTGAAATTGAAGTCGCTCTTGAGCGGTGCAATAGCATTCTCCACTTGCGACAGATTCTCTGACCCGGTATCGGTTTCTGCCGACAGATATAGGAAAGTGAGCTTGCTCGAAGGGTATAAAAATATAGTATCTTCTGTCCTCCCGAATAAACTGCTAGTCGCTGTCGCCTTATTGGTAATTTCTCGGTATTCCTTAGCTTTGAAGGCGTTGTAGATTTGTTAGCCGGTTTAGGGATTACGAGTGCGATGGCCCCCCTTTCGAGGCTTCTAATTCAGGCTACGACAATTTTTCCGACAACAACCGCGACTTTAACGGTGCGATTAGCGCCTGTATTTGCTGGAGCCCGACTCCAAGCCTACCGTTACAATTTACGAAGATGCTTTCTTTAAGGGCGGGAATACTACAGTCGAAACCCCTCCTAAGCATGCGGTATGCTCTCTTATTGCCAGGGCCCGTACTCCAATACTCGCATATAAGTATCCGCTAATATCCGCTAATATTTATATAAAGTCGATTTACCTACGGATTATAACGATATGACATCTCCCTTCCAACCTAGCAAATCTTCTGGTACATGCCTGTTTTTTAGGGAATTTTCTAATATTTATTATTATTCGTCCTCGTTCAGTCCTTTGAGAGATAAGGACTAGCAACTTTGGGATTTTCGCTGAATTGGCCCCTCTATAGATGCATCTGTCCCGGGCCAGGACGATCTTCCCGACTATGACACCGGACGGGACGATGAGTTTAGCTCTATTATTTGCTCGAAAGAATCATTCCAGCTTGTTACACTCTCTATGGATATTGGAAAGAAAACTGAACTAGACGAGATATTTAAACGGCAGTACCTTGTGAATTTTTCTTTAAGTTTGCGGTTTTATAATGTGCTGCACTTACAGGCGCCTGGAAGGCTTCAAGGGCCAGAGCTGTCATTGCTAAACCCAAGAGAGTGTAAGGGAACAGTCACTTTTAAGGGGGATGCTACGGCTCCGAGGCCTTTTGATGTTGGCATAAAAGGTTTCCTCCATGGCTTGCAGTGTTGCAGGCTCGCTCGGCTCGCTCGGCCGGCCGGACCCAGCTCGAACGAGTGCCGCGCATGTCGCCTGTCGGCAAGGTTTCCTCTTCCATTTCGGCCGTGCCTTCGGGTCGCCGCGCCGTGTCTCGGACCCCGTTGGAGTGGATGTAAAACACTTGGCTCGACGGCTTCGTGCGCGTTTCCCTGCCTCACCATCGTCTCAAACGGGAGCCAATCACCTTCGCCTACTCGCACCCTCAATCGAGAAAATGATCACCGCCAGGATGTTTACGTAGCTCCCCAACATGCCGCTGGAATTTCGCGACTGCTGAGGGGACGTCAAGAACTGGCCTGCAAGGTCAACCTCCTCGAGACGAGATTTGCTGTGCAAAGCAGAACAAACAGCCTTTGCCGAGGCGCCGTGCGTGCGGGGGCGAGCATGGCCGCTAGACGTCCACGGGGGTCTTACCTGTGGCTTGTAACATGCGCTGTAAACTTTCTCAAACTTGCGCAGGCTCTCCGTGAGTGTGTGTGTGTGTAGTCGACTAGTAGAGTGGACGGGGATTATGGGCACCCAGATCGGCAGCTGCGCAACGCCTCCGACGAGACGGACAGATATAAACCGGGAAGACGCGGTCAAAGGTCTCTAAAGGTGACGGCTCCACCATCTTCCTTCTTTTCGGCATGTATACATATAGTCTTTGAGGCTTTGATGCTTTTAACCGGCTGTGCCCTGTTCCCCTTACAAGCTTGCTCGCGTCACGCGCTTTGAGAGCGTCATAAATTCATAACTGAGAGCCGATACAAGGGGCGAGAACGACAATATGTCTTTGCCTTGGCTGACCCAGCCTGTCATGCTGCACTCGAGCCGCAATGCGGGCCGTTGCAGCATGACGGCAGAGCAATGCGCTTACAAGACGCGATACTGGGTGTTTTGGTACGAGGCCGACCACCGCTATGGCTTGCCGACGACAGCCCTCTTCCTCGCCACCATCATCGTCTTTGCCATTGCCCATTTCGTCTCTCTTTATGCGCCGCGAGGGCTGAAGAACCGGACTGCGTGGCTCCGTGTCGTGTCCCTGAACCGGTTACTGGCCTATAAGAGTTGGCGCATTGGGCGTTGGAACTCGCAATCGATGGGCGTCTACCTGCTCGGTGCAGTCGGTCTCATCTTCTTCATGGGTAAGCTGGCAAAACAACTCGGTTGCTGTGCGGAGATATGATTCTCACCGGATGAAAACCAGCCATGACGCTTGGCCCGCGGCCGTACTATTGGCCAAACACGAGAGAGATCAGTTTTGGGGACTCGCCTCCCATCGCCACGCGTGCCGGATACATGGCCCTTGCATGCTTGCCCTTCCTTCTGTAAGACCATCACGCCCCTTTGTATAATATGGGCATGTTCATGGCTGATATTGTCAAAGCATACTTGGGACCAAGGCGAATCCCGTCACTGCCCTAACAGGCATTTCCCACGAGAAGCTCAATGTCTGGCACAACTGGATTGCTTGGGCCATGTTTGCTTTGGCCATGATACATACATTTCCCTTCATTGTCTATCACAACTGGAAGGGAGATATCAGGGCGCAATGGGACACTGGCGGTGTCTGGGTTACTGGTGTAATCGCCATTATTGCGCAAGCGTGGTTGACAATCATGTCCATTCGCTGGATACGGTGCGATCTCTTCCTCACCTTCTCCCCTCAGGCATCGGGTCTGCTGACACGTCGCTTGCTCAGAAACCGCTATTATGAATTCTTCAAAGCCACCCATTTCTTCTTCGCCGCCGTCTTCGTTGTCTTCTTCTTTCTCCACTGCGATTTCCGCATGACCTCGTGGGACTATTTCATCGCTGCTGGCGTGCTCTACTCCGTCTCTTGGTTCTACTCCCAGCTCAAGACATACCTTGAGCATGGCTTTTACCACAGAGCCCGTCTCTTGCTCGTTACGAACCGCACTTTCAAGATCGTCGTGCAGACAAGTGCGCAGTGGCGGCCTGGCCAGCACGTATACCTGCGATTTCTCACCGGCGACATGCACCTGCTGGCGGCACACCCGTTCACCATTTGCTCGACGCCGCGGGCGCGAGGGCCTAGTGAGATGGTCTTCTATATCCAGCCTCGCGGTGGCCTTACTGGACGGCTTGCCAAAATGGCGTCCAAGGAGCCCAACCCGACCATTGCCGTGCTTCTTGACGGGCCGTACGGTAGCATTACGAACCGATGGTTCGACGGCTTCGACAAGACCCTGGTCGTCGGCGGCGGTGCAGGTGCCGGCTTCACCTTGTCGCTCATTGAGTATTTCCTGCAGTTTAGGGCCCAATTGGAGAGCGGCCCGGAGCTGACGGTGGTCATCGCAACACGGGACTTGGGCTTGCGTGACTGGTACCTCGAAGCTCTCGCAGAAACGGCCGCGCGACATCCGCTGGGAGAAGCGAAGACGGCAGCCGTATCTATCCAAATCTATGAAACGGGCAGCATGGGACCACTTGAACGGGGCGCTGATCTCGAGTCGAACGGCAGCCAGAAGACGGAAGAGCCCTCGGTCGAGGGCAAAGAAAGCCAGCTGGACAGGTCGGGGGTTTTTGATGTCCGGTTTTTCAAGGGGCGGCCAGACATCAAGTCCCTTTCGGAGAAATTGACAACGCAGGAGGGTGCTTCCGTGGGCTTGGTTGCCTGCGGGCCATCGTCCATGGTCTACGACCTGGGCCATGCTGCTGCCGTTGCTCAGCAGGGCATACTTGGAGGCGGCACGGGCGCCAGAGAAGTCTGGTTCCACAAAGAGAGTTTCTCGTAAGTGACTGGGATCGTTCTGACCTCGACGACAAACCATTGACACAAATTTGCAGGATTTGAACGACACGAGTGTTTTATTTTCCCTGCATATGGACACGAGATTTAGCCGTTCATCAAGTTCACATAGAATACCTATATTTGTAGTATTGTTCGGTGGCATGTCTTGAACATCGCCTTGCTTTCCCCAATTGCCTCGATGAACATTGTAAATAAATTCCAAATCCACATGCCGCTTTAAACGTCGTGGAAAACACGACAGAGAATTCGCAGAATTATTAAACAATGTGTGCCAACCAATAGCTCACCCCGGGTTATTAACGCATGGGTTTTTTCGGCGGCAGATCGTCAAATCGTCCCGTAGAGGCCTGGGCGTCCACGGCCCACTAGGCAAAAGTAGAAAGCTCTAACAAACGCCTCTATTAGTGCGTGTTATAGCTGATTTCCTTGTCTGCTCCGTCTGACAGTACCGGGTGAGTGTCTGAGTCCGTAGTCGGTAGCCGACTCGAAAACTGTCTGTGAGTATGAGGTGAAACACGCTCACCCCATGGAAACTTGCTCAACCCACCATTTCACGACGCTCTATTTGCGCTCTGCATGGAGCCATCTTTTCTATTTCTGCCCGGCATCTGCCTCGTTATGATCTCTCAAGGCCCTGCCAGACCGGCTCGACACAGCACCCCATTCGACTTACCTCCACCCAGGCTCTTCTTTCAGCCGTTTCGCGTAGGCTCGTGAATGACAGACGGCATGTCAATGTCAATGGCGACATCCTCCGAGGCCATGAACATGGCCATGACTACGGGCACGCAAAACATGGCCATGCCTTCGTCCACCGGCGCATCTGGCATGGGAGACATGTCCGGCCACGGCATGAGCGGCATGATGTCCATGGCCGACATGATGATGGTGTTCTTCACCTCGTTTCAGACACCGCTCTACTCTACCGCATGGACGCCGACCACCCAGGGCGAATACGCCGGCACTTGCATTTTTCTCATTGCCCTGGCCTGCATCCTTCGATTCATGCTCGCCCTGAGACCCATCTTGGAAGCGCGCTTCTGGAGAAACGGCCATTTGTTCCACCCAAACGGAGACCCCCTCCTCGAGGCCCTGGACGAGCAGAAAACACCAGGGCGGCGGTTGCAAACGGTCAGACACGACATTGCCGGACAATGGAGTGGATGGCGTGCCAGTGCGGCGGCGGCGAGGGCAACGTTTGAAGTATTGATTGCGGGAGTCGGATATCTCTTGTTGGTCATCCCTCTCGATGTTACGGTCTCTTCATGTGCAAAGGAAAGCTAACGTGCCATCAGGATGTTAGCGGTCATGACAATGAACGTTGGATACCTCCTATCAGTACTGGGCGGAGTCTGGTTGGGCACGTTTCTCCTCGGTGGCCTTGCGAGTGGCCGGTGAGCTCACTGCTACCGAGTCACAATATCGTCTTGCCTTGTGACTGGATAACGGCGGAGGCCATAATTTCTGTCAGTCAGCGGTTTTCTCGTGTCATTAGCAGAACGTTTCTCTGGTAGTTTCGAAATACAAGATCCCATGTCGCCGTTATACCTGGACTAGGAGTGAGACGTCCCCGGGACACATTTTCACTCAGTCTGTCGAGGACCAAGGCCCGTGCCCTCGGCACGATGCGCATGTGGACAGCGAGAGAGACAGTTGATCACCTGTTCCGATGCCCAAAGAGGGCTGCGTACCGAGCTGAGATGCTCCAGGGCATCAACATGCAAAGGGGCAATATCTCATTCTATCTGGGAGGAAAGCCACCATGAGACGGCGGAGACTGGAAGCCAAAGATGGGAGCAGTTCGCGCCACGACGAGAGCTGCACGACAAGGCGTGACCCTGAAGACGGGTCCGCCACCCTTTCACGACCAATTCTACCACTCCCAACACCTCTTGACACCAACAGCAGGCACTGCTTCAGCCGCCGGAGATGGGACACAGAATCCTTGGAGAGTTACCGTCAAGCTGGTTGGCTTACGGCACGCCAACCCCGCGAGATGCCGCGAAGAGACGGTGAATGGGAATGCAAAAGCGGAGATAGGATGAAGCCCAGTAAGCGACTACAAGAATATTATATCCCTATTATAGAAAATCCTAGACGCCGTGAACCAGCTACAAAATGCGATCCTGCCAAGTTGAAGATTACATGTTCGAAAGACGGCCGTGGAGCCGCTGGCCCAGAACGTCCAGGTGGCCAAGATTGGCCGGTCGCTGGCGCCGGCGGAGCCGAAACGCCGTCTTTTCCCCGACCGCCTCCCGGTGACGCGGCCCTGGAGCTCGAGGTCCGTGGCAAAGACCCTCAATCCACCGATACGGCCGCCGAGGAACCGCGCGTGGTCGTATCTTCCCTTCTTCCGGTGCCGAACTGCCGCAGGACTGCCCGCCCCAGCTGGAGTGACGGGTGAAACGGGGCTGTCTCGGCTATAAGTCGTCGTCATTCACCACCGCCGACCAAGCGGCCGCCATGGTGGCCAGTTACGTAGGCCACCGGACTAGTAATCGGCGCACGGGCGCGCAAATCGCAAATCCGGAGTGAGGCTGACCGACTCTCTGCAGCGGCTGGACGCGACTTGATGGTCGTTTCCTGGGCTCTCCGCGGGTAGTTGTTGCTGTCAAAAGCGCCGCCTCGGCGTGGACAGCGACGCCGGATGTTTGCGGGAATTCTACCGCGGACTGGCCGTTCGCCTGGAAGCTGTCGAGGCCGACGGGAGACTCCTCGAGATTCCTGTCGAACTACTTGTCGTGACTCGTCATGCTTCTCGGCTTGAGCGTCCGGCGACTGGGAGCTTCGTCCTCGGGCCGCGACACTCCAGACCAAACGTCGGATAAAAACCGTCCCCGAACCTTCCCCCCGCCGCGTCCGGAAGTCGGCTTACATCTGACCCTCCCTGACGGGCGATGGCAGCCTTCTGCTGATCCGCACTCGAAGTGTCCATCGCCTCGAACAGGACGACCGCCGTCTCTCTGCCGTGAAACAACCCTCCACCATGGACGCGAGGTCCCTCGACAGCAAGCATTCATCCAGCTTCCGGAGCTAGGCCTGACACTCTTACACGGCAACGGCTTTGCCCGCCTCGAGGGTTGGTGAGGCCATCACGAGGCTCGCCATCCACACCTCCTGGCCTTGAAACCGCACGCGTCGCGAGCGCTGCTCTCCCGGGAGGCATGAACAGCGTCCCGGCACATCATTGTCCAACGGCGCTCTCCCGACAACAGCTTCTGCTTCTCCTGGCTGGCCTCCCTCCCGGCCTCGGCCGCCGGCGCTCAGACTATTCTCGCGAAATGACTGTTTGGTCGGCCATGACGACACGAGCGAGATGGCTATCATGCTGGAGTATAAAGACGAGGCTCGCTGTCCGCTGAACCATCCATGCCTCATCACCGTCATCGCTAGCATCTTCACAGCAGCTACAAGCACTAACTCTTAATTCCGCTCTCAGAATTCTGTTCGTTCGCTTGCTTTCTTAATCACACAGTCTCGGCTCCCCGCCGGCCAGGGGTCGAATAGACAAACCTCCTGGTTCAATAACAACAGCGCTTCCAAATGTATCTCAAGGCCGCTGTTCTCTCCCTGGCCCTTTTGGCTGCGGAGCTCGTGGCTGGCCACGGCGTCATTATCAAGGCTGTTGGCGACAATGGTCAAGGCCAGTCCGCGGGTCTCGGCATGGACCCCAACACGCCTCGTGACAACACGCGACGCAACTCGGGTCAGCAGGATTCCACCCGCTTCAATGGCCCGACGGCCCGGACCGTCGGCGAGACCCTCGGGGGCGGCCCCAACGACATCGAGTCGGGCACCCAGGCCATCATGGCAATGACGGGCCAGCCACTGGCCCAGGTCAAGGCCGGTGGCACGCTGACCATGACGGTCCACCAAGTCAACGCCGACGGCGCCGGCCCCTACTCTTGCATGATCAACTCGGACGCCACTGCTCAGAGCTGGCAGAAGGTAGACGTCACGACCAACCTCCCCGGCAACCGGCAAGGCCTAAACCCGCCCACCAACAAGCAAGACCAGCCTCTCAAGGTGCAGATCCCTGCCGGCCAGCAGTGCACCGGCACCGCTGCCGGCCAGCAGAACGTCTGCATGGTCCGTTGCCAGATCCCGGCCCAGGCTGGCCCCTTTGGCGGCGTTGTCCCGGTCCAGATGACCGCTGCCGCCGCCGCCGCGCCTGCCGCCGGGGTCGCCGGGACCGCCGGGACCGCTGGTGCTGCCGCCGCGCCTGCCGCCGTTGGTGCCGCTGGCGCTCCTGGTGCTGCCGGTGCAGCTGGTGCCGTTGCGGGTACTGCCGGTGCCGGTGCTGTTGGTTCCGGTAATTCTGGTGCCGGTGTTGCTGGTGCCGGTACTGCCGGTACTGCCGGTGCCAGTGTCGGTGCTGCCGGTACTGCTGGTGCCGGTACTGCCGGTGCTTCTGGTGCTGGTACTGCTGGCTCCGGTACTTCTGGTGTCGGTGCCGGTACTGTCGGTGCCGGTACTGCCGGCGTCGGTGCAGCCGGTGCTTCTGGTGCCGGTACTGCTGGCTCCGGTACTGCCGGTGTCGGTACTGCCGGCGTCGGTGCTGCCGGTGTCGGTGCTGCCGGTGTCGGTACTGCCGGCGTCGGTGCTGCCGGTGTCGGTGCTGCCGGTGTCGGTGCTGCCAATTCTGTCGGCGCCGGCGCCGGCCAGAACAACAAGCGCGCTGCCTTCATCAAGACCCGGGCTGTCGAGTTCTCTGCTTAAGCTCCGATGGACCGCGTCGACAGCTGCGCTGTCTTTTGTGTCCTTCTCTGTCGGCTCCAGCTGTGTCAATTCACATGGGCAACGGTGTGACTGCCCAACAGGCGAGGAAGTCCGTGTACAATATAGCAAGACTAGTATAATCAATGTAATACACCATGTTTTTTTTTTGAAATTATAACATAAAATCCTGTACCGTCCGAAATCTGTGGCAAGATCTGGCTAGGTCTACGAAGTAAGGTGCGGCTCCGATAGAATTCGGCGGTTACTTGACGGCAATGGAAAGATTAACTAGCCTTTACAGCGCAGTATGCAGAACCGATCAGTCGTGACCGAATCTCATCAGTCGGCGAATCTAGCTATTTTCCATCCTGCCCCTGACGCTCGTCGACTTGCCCGATCCGATAATGGTTCCCGCCGTGGTACCCTTGCGGTCAGTGGCGGTAGTTGACGCCTGCCTATTTTGAAAGACTGCTTAATACCTTCCATTGCCTTTATTGTCAGAACACGGACGAACAGTTGCGCAATTGGGACATTGACGGAACTTGAGCTGAACGAGTCGCTTTAGTTGAGCGAGCCCTCGAGAACGCTACGCAGGCACTTCCAATGGTGGGCTATACTCGGGTATCTTCGATCATCATTTGGCTAAGAAAATGCCTGAGATGCTCGACCCAGGCAAGACCCAAGTCGCAGTTGCGAGTTGTCACCCCCCGACTCGTGTCTACAACAAGCTCAGACAACCTTGGTAGCTGAGTATAAGCTTCGACTTGATTCGCCCTTTCATCGTGCCAGGTCTGGGGGATGATGCAAGGTGGGCCGGGTTTAAGCATGACGCGTTATCCCTATTCTTGAAGAAATCCCATCTCCAGATTTATTGTTTGGACTCTTTGTCCATTTTCGTGGCAAGTTGCAGTTATCCAAGTCCCTCTAATGCCCCATGGACGGTCATCTGCACCACCCACAACTCGCTGCAAAACTCCTGGAAGGTGGGCTTGCGAACAACAAATACCCAAAAAGGGGCCCTCCCGCTGCTTCGAAATCTTGCATCTGCGGCTGGTTTATGGCTGCACATGTTAAATGCTCCGATTTCATAACAACGCAAGCTCTGTGCCGTTTGCCGACTTTGATTCTTGGATGCCAACGGTCAACGCACGTGAGCACGAGCTTGCACTGTCTGTCTTTGTTTCGTCAATATGCCCAGAGTTGAACGAGGCAGATGTCCCAACGCGCCCTCCCTGGCAAGGGTTGTCTGGGCTTTAGACCTCGTGACAGATTTCCGAGTCGTTTATGGTGTTATGCCGCTGGTGAAAATCGAACACGGCATCCGCCCGGTCCATCATCTGCCTTGCTTGTTTAGCTGCCGAATGAATGCACTTCTGCCGCAGTAAGGAGTCGCCGAAACAGGCTCTGAACACGTCACAATAGGCAGCAACCGAGAAAATGCGTCTATTGAGGCGGGTTGCCTTGGAGACTGCTTCGCGCGAGTTCTACCGTCTCCCAGGCCAGCAGAAACCCCTTTTCCTTCCCGCCGTCACTGAACTCTGCAGCAAACCTCCTCTCACTCCCAACCTTGTCCTGGGTCAACAACAGTCTGGGAAACCTCGAAAAGACGCGTCCAGAGTCCATCTGGGCCGCGTCAGTCGCCGCCATGGTCCTGAGCCGCCTGCCAAGCGAGCTCTTGCTCGCCATCATGCAAGCCCTCGACCATCCTCGCGACCTCGCGGCCCTCGTCAAGGCATCGCCCTTGTGTTGTCGACTCTACTTTGCCGCGCCCTCACTCGTCGTCTCCTGTATCCTCCGAAATGCCATCCAGCCAGACGCCCTCCATGATGCTCTTGCCGTCTTACATGCCCCGTGGACGCCAGACCCCGGCGCGCTCAGCTGGGCCAGGCCTTCCCGGGAGCCGCTCAGGGCTTGTCTCGAGCAGTACTTTGACAAGGCCAAACCCTTTGCCTTCCCAAGTGAGTGGAAGGACCTGATGGCTCTGGATCGACTCCTTTTTCGCGCCACCTACTTTGTCAACGACTACTCGTCTGAAGCAAGGATGGTTCTGTTTAGTGATGGCGGGGCGGACCCCTCGGCCCCCCTGTCGCCCACAGAGCTTGCACGCTTCCAACGAGCCTTCTTTCGCTACGAGCTCTACTCCCGCCTTTTCCCTCCTGACTGCCGGGAGGCCAACTACTCGCTTGAGCCGGCGCAGGAGCAGTTTGATAGGTTCCTGGCTCGGATCGAGCCCTGGGAGGCAGAGGAGATGAGCTGCGTCCATTGCTACTATACCTCCCTCATCGGCAAACTCGTCGACGACATGGAAGACGGGGCTGTCGGAAACGTTCACTCTTATGACGGTGTGTGCCATCTCTCCGATCTCATACTCTCGCCCGCAGCAACAGAACGCTTGGAGCGCGGTCTCTCGTTGACTGAGGATAACTTGGACGCTAATTTTTTCCCCATCACGTCCTTGTTCCCCGGGGATTGGGACGACGATGCGTATGACGAGAGGCACCAGGACAAGCTGGTTCTCTTTGAGAACCTCGAAGACACCGATCTCGATCTCTTTTCCGAGGACAGCAAATCCCAGTCAGCGGGCTACGTCAGCTACCTTGCCTCCCTCGGCTGCGCTTTCATCCATGACCTTGCCGTCATTAACACGAGATCGCAACTCACAGAACTGATCCGAGCCAACGCGCCCAACGTGCGGGACTTTCTCCCCGAGGCCCTGGTTTGCGCCCCCGCTGGTGGCCCTGGCGGTATCGTTGTGCCAGCCGGGATTGGAGACAACGACGCTCGCTATGCAAATGCGGGCTGGAAGCTGTTCAAACGCTCCGAGCACGACTGTTACTTTAGCATTGACGACGACGATGGTCTCATGCACTGTCCCCTCCGCGAACGAGCGTACGTTTTCTGGGATGCGCAAAGAATCGGCGTGGGCGCCGTCACAGACAGCCTCCGAAAGGCAAAGCGTCCAGATCCAGAGACGGTATTCACCACGTTCGACCGGAGCGGGCGCGTGAGCGTCGAGCAGCGGCTCGAGGGCGTCTGTCTCCCCAAAGGGCTGATGGAGCTGTTCATCTTGCAGTATGGCTCGACCTTTCTGTGGCCACCGCTGTTGACGTCGTGGAACGAGTTTCGCGGAGTCATGAGGGAAGACTCTCCCGAAATGTAAGCGTCGCCTTCGGAAACATGATTCTACGACGATGTGCGAAAGTCCCTGAGCGTTGGTTGGCCTGGTGCTCTTCTCCGGTATCTGCATCAGTGGGTGGGGAGGTAAGGGGGTAAGGGGGTTGCGGTTGACTTGCCCTGGCTTGACAGGCCATTGGTACTATCACGACTGGAGATCGGGGGCCCGTATGGGGCAGGCAGGATTGAGGATTCATGGCTTCGTGTATTTCTTTGTTCATATTGGCCGTCATGATCAGCCAAGAGCCGGCAGCAACGAGGTGATGATGGCTTAGCTCTAGAGGCGAAGAGCGTCTTGAGTCTGAACATGTAGCCTCGCAGCCTTTTCGTCTAGTGCTCGCTCTATAGTTAACGGTTACACAACTCGGGCCTCTCCGGAGAGTCGTCTGGCAGAGTCTCGGCAGTCCGTGTCGCCCGTCCGTGTCGCCCGTCCTTTCGAGAGCGCGCTGCGGGCGTTGTTGGCTGAGGTGCTGAGGTGCCGTCGACGCCTTGAGCTGGCAGTGGAACGACCCTCTGTATTACCCCTGTATTGCCCCTGTATTGCCCCTGTATTATTACCCCTGTACCTAAAAGATCGCCTGTGGGGCTCATTGGCTGGCCACCGCCCGCCATGCCTTACTGGGGCTAGGCCAGCTCAGGGTCCTGCCGAGCAAGACTTTCCTTTCTTCCCCTCCAGGCAATCCGACGACGTGCCTCGAATCCCCCGCTCCGCGCTGCCTCGGTTCCCCTCCTCTCTTCCCTTTCCCTCCCGTCCATCCATCCATTCATCTGCTCCGTCGCCGCCGCCCATGTCGACTCGCCGCCGCGCCATCCCCGCCTCTTGCTCGACCTCAGCCCCGGCACAGGGCCGCCTCATGTGCCGCCCGCACCCTTGACCTTTCCGGCAAGCGACTTTTGAGTCTTTGCGCTTGCTGCCCTTTGGGGACGAAGAAAGACTTGAGTTGGCTGCACTGTCCAGCCATCTTTGATTGGTACCGGTTGCCGAGGATCCTCGTGCAACAGGACTCTCACTTTTGTCGGAATCGCTTCTTCCAGGACCGGCTTGTTCTTGCTTAGCGACGGGACAAACCCCCACGACGCTCGGCGCGATACCCTCGCATACGCGTGCCAACGAGTGCCGCCAAGCATCAATCGCCATAGAGCCAAACACTGGACGAGACACTCGCCATGCAGCCACACGAGCACAACCCCCCGCCCGCCAAGGACAGCTTCGGTGACCCCGTCGCGCACTCGGCCAACGATGACACCGCCGGCCTCCCTCCGCCGTATCGTCGCTCCGCCGCCTCGACCGCCGCCGACGACGACAGCCACCGCGGCGCCGTCTCCCCCCTGCCCCCCCCCTCCGACGCCGAGGCCGCCGCCGCCGGCCAGGGCCTCGACCTGCTCGACGCCCGCCCCGCGCGCTGGTACAGCTACCTGGCGACGGCCGACTTCTGGCTCGTCGTCGGCATCGGCCAGGTGCTGGCGCTCTGCATCACGGCCACAAACACCTTCACCACGCTGCTCACCGCCGCCGACTTCAAGGCCCCCGCCTTCCAGACCTTCTTCAACTACGCCTTCCTCGCCCTCGCCTACAACGCCCTCTTCCTCGCCCGCGACGGCCCCGCCGCCTGGGCCCGCGCTGCCCGCCGCGACGGCTGGAAGTACTTCGTCATGGCCTTCCTCGACGTCGAGGGCAACTACTTCACCGTCCTGGCCTACCAGTATACAAACATCCTGTCGGCCCAGCTGCTCAACTTCTGGTCCATTGTCTGCGTCGTCACCGTCTCGGCCCTGCTGCTGCGCGTGCGCTATCGCCTTCCCCAGCTGCTCGGCATCGTCGTCTGCTGCGGCGGCATGGGCATCCTGCTCGCCTCGGACCACATGCTGAGACGCAACGGCGGCCCCGGCCCCGACATGCTCAAGGGCGACCTGTTCGGCCTGCTGGGCGCCACCCTCTACGGCGCCAGCAACGTCCTCGAGGAGTGGCTCGTCAGCAAGGCGCCCATGCACCACGTCCTCGCCTTCATCGGCCTGCTCGGCATGCTCATCAACGGCGTCCAGGCCGCCATCTTCGACCGCGCCTCCCTCGCCGCCGCCCGCTGGTCCGGCCCCGTCGCCGCCTGGCTCGTCGGCTACACCCTCTGCCTCTCCCTCTTCTACACCCTCGCCCCGCTCATCCTGCGCATGGGCAGCGCCGCCTTCTTCGACATTTCGCTCCTCACGGCAAACTTCTGGGGCGTCATCATCGGCGTCCGCGTCTTCGGCCTCGCCGTCCACTTCCTCTACCCCGTCGCCTTTGTCTGCATCGTCGTCGGCCTCGCCATCTACTTCCTCTCCGGCAACGTCCTCGGCGACTCGCGCAAGCCCTGGCTCGGCCGCAACCAGGAGGCCGGCGTCGCCGGCGTCGGCACCGCCAAGCTGCGCGCCATCAACGCCGCCCGCGCCGCTGCCGCCCAGGCTCCCGAGGAGGGCATCCGCTCGGGTGCTGACACCGCCGCCGTCGATGCCGAGTCCCAGCCCGCCCAGCTGCGGGGACTTCTCCGCCTCCGTGGCCTGTTCAAGTCGGAGTGAGCAAGACGTTTTACCTCGTGGGCTGAGCAGGAGGCTCCCTTATTGGGTGAAGCAGCAGGTGGGTCGGGGAAAGACACATCATATGAGGTCTGTGCGATTGCATTCAGGTCGGCATATGGGAAGGACGAGGCATTCGATCAAGGCGTTGCACATGCACAGGATGTAGAAGGAGCCAGATGTAGAAAATAGAGCCCCGGTTAGAGGCGCCGCCAACACAACCCACTCCATCGCGAAAAGACTCATACATGATACGGAAGCGGTCATGCTTTGGACTTTACATTCTCACCAATCCCCTCTCCGTCTTTCGAGTGCACCCAGCCCGGCATGCCGGCTAATCGAAAAGGCAACCAGACACAGCGCCAAGCGTCGAGTACGTCGACCCACGCATCAAGTCAAAACACAACAAGCCCACCGAGGCACGACCATGTCCCAAGTCTGTATCCAGCCATGCTCAGAAACAAAACGAAAATAAACAATAAACAACAAAAAAAAATTGGGATAAAAGGAACAAGGGGTGGCATCTCCCCCTCCCCCACTCCTTGAAGACCATAGCGCCCGCCCGCAGAGGGTATAACATCATTCCATTCCGTTGGTCGACATTCCATCCTCTGGAGAAAACCGCAAGCACGGCAGACCAAAGTAAGTAGACAAGAAAAGGCCAGGGTAAAGAAAAAGTGTGCAAAAATAAGGCAAAATACAGCCGTCGAGGACGGTACGGTCTCCCCTCGGCAAACGTGGCCTGTCGAGTCCCGAGCCGGCCTAGGCGCTCTTGCAGCCCGCGCCGGCATTGGCCCTCACCACGCCCGCCACCACAGCAGCAGCAGTAGCAGGTCTTCCACACCCGCCGCCGCCGCCGCCGGCGTCCTTCTTGACCAGCCCGATGCGCCGGTCGTGGTCGCTGCGGAGCTGCTTCTGGCCCATGACGACGAGCATCTTCTCCTCGAGGCCCTCGACGAAGCACACGTCGCCCATGCGGAACTTTTCCCGGATGCCCTCGACGCTCGCCGCCGGCATCGCCCTCGCCGCCAGCGGCTCCGGATACAGCGGCGGCGGCCACAGGATCCGCGCCGCCTCTTCGTCCGTCATGGGCGCCTCGTCCGCGGCTGCCGTCATCACGTGAGACTGCTTGGGCGGCACGGTGTGAGGCGACCGTGGCGAGTTCACGGGCGGCTGTCGCGGCTGGGGAGGGCCTTCCGTGCCGCAGTGCGGATTGCTCTCGCTCTCGACGTATCTCGGTGGCTCGGCGCTCGGCTGCCCTGGCAACTCATGCGCCAGCGGTGTCGACGTCCCATCGATGCTGATGGTGTCGTCGTCGGACTCGGGCTCGGACTCGGAAACGTCGCTCTCATCGTCGCTCTGCAGCGTCACCGCGTCCAGATCCGCTCTCACCCCCGGCCCCTCGCTCTTCATCTGGTCCGAGACAGTTTTCAGCACCTTGCCGTCGTCCAGGTCGTCCACCGGCTCTCTGCTGGAGCCGCCGCGGGCCCGATCTCCGCGGAGAAACTTGCGCACGAGATCTCCCTCGTGCCCCTGGTACGTCTGGTAGAAGCCCCTATTGGTCCGCGCAGCGGCCTGTAAATCGTCGACGTCGTCGAGCTCGTCGAGAATCTGGAGGCGGACGCCGTCCGGTAGCTCTTGGGCGACGGTGTAGGCTCGGTCCAGGGCAGCCATGCGCTCCAGCCCAATCTCCGCCGCCGGTTGCGGCTCGTCCATCTGGTGCTTCGACAGAGCCCAGCCATGGCTCTTGCAGCTGATATCATGCAGCGTCAGTCCCGCGATGCTGTCGTAGATGTCGGCAATGGCGGCCCGGAAGGACGGACCCGGGTCGCAGACGCCGCCGCGGTGCACGGGGAAAGCGGGGCTCGGCATTCGGCGCAGCACGTCAATCATCTGCGCGAGGCTCCTGGGCCTCGGCTCGGCCTCTGGCAGATGCAGCAGTACCGAGGGATGCACAATCTGGGGCAAGAGGTCCATTTCGTTGAATCCGAGCATCATCCACCCCAGGTTTGCTGCGTCGCAGCTGTGGTTGCCTTTGGGGCACCGCGGCGAGCTTGTCAGGGCCGCAGCCGGCCTCGGGGTCATGGCCGGCTCGTTGAGGCGGTTGCGGGGATCCGTGGGGGGAACGCGCTCTGGTTCCAAGCCGGCGTCCCGGGCCGGTGTGTGAATGTATTCTTGGATGGTGCCGGTACAGCAGGCGTAGACTTGGGCGACCTTGGCGCAGCGCACATCCCAAATCTTGTCTTTGATCTTTTGGGGCCACGGCTTGCTCTGCAGGTCCTTTTCGTCGACGAGGTCGAGGATGGCGCTCTTGGACATGCGGGTGAAGAGCTGGCGCACGCCAAAGGCGTAGCTGATGGCGAGGAGGCCGTCGGGCATGTTTTCGGCGCCCTTGTGCATCCACTGCGGGAGCCACCTGTGCTCGACGACAATCTCGAGGGGCGAGGTGCTCTTGTAGCGCATGGAGCACTCAGCGATGGCGACGAACTGGTCGAAGCCGACCTCGCGCGGCACCATTTCGTTGTGCATGTGCGCGGCGTGCAGGAGCACCTCCATCGACCCGAGACGGTTCACCTCGCGTTGGGGCATGCGGTACAGCTTGACCTCGGACCCGTCCGTGCAGACGTAGCTGGTCGGCGGCGGGGGCAGCTGCTCGGAGATGTCCTCGGCTTCGTGGAGGTGAAGGCTGGCGGCGTGGCCCGAGAACATGCGTGCAAAGATGGGCGACGTCTCGGCCAGCATGTACGAGGAGACGCGGAAGCGCAGGACAGGCTCGTCGGCGGCCTGGTCGGCGGCGAGGTTGGCGAACTCGAGAATGGCGTCGCCGCGAGGAGAGATATCGAGGCCCTGGACGGGCCTCGACGGGGAGATGCCCGACTCGGCACACTGAAGAAGGCGGCGGATCTCGCTTAGTTCCTGCTTTACCTTTTCGTAGTCCCGAAAGCGAATCTCATATCGAGGAAACTGTCGGTGTGTCAGTGTCCTTGTCGTGGGCGCAGATGACGGGGGGGGGGAGGGGTGGCTCACAAACTGGGGGTCGGCGGAGCGGATGCTGGTAACGCTGGCGTTGCGCATGCGGTGCACCGCCTCACGCCGGAACCTTTTGCTGTTGAAGAGCAGATCGACCATCTCGGGGGTGGCGTCTCGCTCATAGCTCTTGTATGTGTCGGCGAGGCTGGCTTGGAAGGCGTCGGCCATGGCCTCAAGGCAGTTTTTCAGCTCGCCAATGGCCACGAGGCGCGACTCGTAGGCCAACGAGGGCCTCGGGCCGCCCCCCGTCACCACCTCGGCCAAGCTGCGGCCGCTGAAGGAGCTGCGACTATCGGGGGCGGCGGCGGGGGGCGAGTCCATGGACGAGTCTCGGCGGGTCAGGGAGCCGTCGACGCCGGCGACGCTGGAGAGGGTGCGAACGGGGCGGATCTCGTCCTGGAGGATGGCGTGGCAGAGGGAGGAGCAAGTGTCCTTGTGCTTGCTAAACTCATGGTAGGCAGCGTCGACGTGGCTGGGGCTCGAGTGGATGGAGCGGACGCGCTGGACGAGGGCCTGAAGCTTGCGGCAATTGGTCTCGTGAGACTCGTTGAAGGAGCTCGAGTCGGTGCGGCGTAGGCGGAGGGACTGGTCGTAGGGGTCTAGTTCGCCGGGTGAGGAGCGCGGCTGCAGAGCTTGCATGAGCTGCGAACCAGAGACGAAGAGAGGCCCGGGCTAGGGTAAGGGGTAGGGAGCAGACAGGACATACTGTGCCATTCTTGTCGTCCTTGGCCGAGTTTCTCAGCGGATTCCGCCTCAAGGCACTGGGGAGGCGCCACATCTTGGCCGAGCCGCCAGAGGGAGAGGAGGAGAGACCCCCTCCACTCGAGGTCCTATGCATTGCGTCGCGCCCCATGAGCAGTGATGCAGGCGCTCGGGCAGGGAGGGGAGGTGGTGAGCGTCGAGGAGCAAATGGCGATGGCTCTGTCAAACGTGCGTGTCGAGAGGGACGGCGGCGGGTGGCACCATGGTCAAGGCGGCCGGGCGAGAGGGGGACGACTGAGACTCAACAGCAGAGAGGAAGGGACGAGGATGGCAACGAGAACCGGCCGTGCGACGGGAAAATGCCCAACCAGACTGTGACCTGTTGGCTCGGGGTTCCCACGACCGAGACGGGGGAGGTCGAAGCCGGGGCCGATTCGCAGGCGGCTTGATTCCCGGGCGAACAAGAGGCGTACCGAGGAACCAAGCTCGCAAGAAACAAAAGCGAAGGTCGACAGAGTCGCAGCGGTGAATCCGAGTCGAGCAAAATGGCCTGTTTGCGGGCTTGGCGGGCGACCGGCGGACGGAGAAACAAGTCGAAAAGCGACCTTGTGCGACGGTGTGATTGAGCGTTGGTGAGGGGGGGGGAGACGGCGCGCGAGGGCCACTTTGCGAGCGAAGCTTGGCTGCGCGTCGCTTTGGGTGAGGTTCGAGCGCCTGGGAGGGAGAACCGAGGGGGCAGAGACGTGAGGCGGGAGGAGACGAAGAGCGAGGCGATGTAAGACGACGAGGCGAGGCTGGAATGGGGGCGGGCGCCCAAGGGAGGGAGGCGGACGTATGTCCAAGAGGGTGTGGGAGCGGAGCAGGCCCAGGACCTTGAGAGGCGACAGTTGGGGAGAAATATGGCCGATGAGATGGGCGAGGTTGCGAAGCAGGAGAAGAAGAGACGGCGATGGTTGCAGAAGCGAAGAGATGAGATTGGACTCTGCCTCGAGGACCAGGAGAGAGAGAGAGAGAGAGAGAGAGAGAGAGAGAGAGAGAGAGAGGGCTGCTGTCGAGTCAGCGATGCAGGTATCAGGTACCTTGGGTACAGCCCAGACGTCCTGGAACCTCAGCGGAGCGGGCTAGTGCTGACACATGGTGGCTGGGCCAGGTACAGGTACCCCCAACTTGCACCCTTGCCCTGACGAGGTACTAGTGCCAAGGTATTTATTGTAGTTCTTCAGTGCGATACTGAAGAACCTGCCTAGTAGGTTCCTCAAGTTACCCAAGCAGGAAACAAGAGATGAAGAGGAGAGAAAGAAGAAGAAGAAGAAAAAGAAGAAAAAGAAGACGAGTAAGCATCCGTGTCCAAGAGATGTACTGCACACGAAACGCGCAGACGAGGAGGTTGCAGTGCGTTTGCCCGAGTCTGCCCTCCCACGAGGCACCCGAGGTGGGGCCACAAGGGGCTCCATTCCGCCGAGGCCACAGTGGGGGGGTTCCAGGTACGAATAGCGGTACTCTCCAGGGCTCTCCAGGGCGAGAGAAGAAGTCCCCGCTTGTGTCTCTCGGCAGAACCGTCTACGAATACCTAGGTACTCTGTACATTGCGTCCTGCATACCTTCGATCCCCGGGGGCCGCTTGGTTCCTCTGCGCTACACGTCAATAGTATGGGGACTCTGGGGTCCGGGGGCATGGTCCGTCTAAAAAAGGGACCAACGCCTCCAGCTGCAGCACCAACACACCAACACCACCAACACCACCAGCACCACCAGCACCACCAACACTCGCCACCGTCTCTCAATGAGGCACAATGGCCCTGGAACCATTGCTTCCTTCTTCCGCCCCTGGACCTTTCATATGTGGGCCGCGACGTCGGCCCCAAGAATGCCTCTTCCCACCCGGTGTCCCAAAACAAGCAAGGCTTGAAGGCATTAAGCATGCAGTTCCAGGGGAACAAACACGTGCCAGCCCAAACCAACCACGTCATCGCCTCTCTCTCCGAGTCTCACTTTTCTCTCTCTCCATATTTGTTCTGTAGGTACTGTAGTGGCTGTAGTGGATGTAGTGGCTGTAGTGGCTGTAGTGGCTGTAGTGGCTGTAGTGGCTGTAGTGGCTGTAGTGGCTGTAGTGGCTGTCCACTGTACTGTACCGAGTAACTTACTCCTCCGTACGTGCACAAGCCATGTCTCAAACCCCCAACTTCAGCCGCAGCGGCACCCAAGCCACCAAGGCTCGCACAGCCACGCCCCTCGTGACCGCTTCCCCCAAACGTCTTCTTCGACGACTCCTCGAGTCCTCATCCATACGTACCAGACTTCAACCGCCGTGTCTCGCATCGCACCGAGCCAGAGACACCGGAGCATGCCGGATCGACACCCGCGCCCCAAATCTGCAAATCACCTCAAAAACAAGTCAACTCGCCATCTATATATATCCCCTGTGCTCTGTTTGTTTCGTGATATCTCTGTCCATGCTTTTCGTAACCACCCTTCTATGCCGCTTTCAACCTTCGCCGGCCAATCTTGGGCGGTGGAAGAATAACAAAAAAAAGGGACTGCTGCCCTGCCTGTCGCCATGCAGCATGCGGCACATGTCCATGCAAAACTCCGGCAACCTGATCCCTGCCAATGTACGTGCCACTCGCAGGCCACGGCCATCCTTTCCGCTGCGAGCTTGACCATCAGACTGCCACACATCACAAAGTAATACATACACATGCCACTTCGTACTCGACACGGGAGCCGACTCGTTGCATCATGTCCAAACACCCCTCCGCGGACCTTTCTCGTCTGACAGGCGTCTTCCAAGTGTCGAACACTTGGCCTATCCAACACGGTTCATACGTTCCCAAGTCACCTTCACAAACGGCACGCTCGCGTCCATGGCCGTACAATTCAGGCTTCTAGTCGTATCACGTCATCCGAGGGCAGGTGAGTCGTCGACGTGCAGCGTCGTGAGGCCCCCGCGCCCGCCCCGAGCTCTCCATGCGCCCGTGTCGCGCGTACCTCAGACCTCTCTGGCGTGCGACCTCAGCCGCCCTTTCGCTCCGACTCGTGCTTCGGGGGCTGTTCGGCGTGCCCCTGCTGGCCAGCCGCGTTGGCAGCCTTCTTCTTCCCCTTGCCGGCCTTTTGCCAGCCGCCGTCGCTCTCGCTCTTGGCCCCCCGTACGTGTCCGTTGACGCGGGGGCTCATGGCCTTCGAGACCGGCACCGAGGCCTTTTCTGGCCTTTGCGCTCGGTCGTCTTCGTAAACTGCAATGCGTCTCTCCGTCGGCGTCGGCGCCCCCTCGTCAATCTCCGCGTCGGCGGGGCGCCCTTCATTCCGCGCGTCTGGCTTGGCCGGAAGCCAGAAGCCGTCATTCTGTCGAACGGCGTTGGGAGACGATGCCCCGGCCTCGTACACGGGAGAAAGGTGGGCCGAGTCGATGACTGTCGGCTTGTTGGCGCGCTGGTCGCCGATGGCGAGGTCCAGAGGGGCAATCACGCCGTTCTGGGGCTGCCGTGACATCCAGCGCTGCCTCGCCGACGGCGAGAGGCGAGCAGGGCTGCCGTTGGGCGTCGTTTCCTGTTGATAGCCTTTAGGGCTGATGTGCTGCGCGGCCATCAAGGCCACTCGCTCGCGAAAAGACGCGTCGTCCGATGTGGGGGGCCCCACGGAGGGTGTGCTGCTGCCGTTGACAACCATGGGGAGCTGCTCGGCGGCTGACCCCGGGGAGGGGATCGATGGCGCCTCGGCCGTGAGCGACATCGAGTCAGAACCGCCATTGACCCAGGCCGCCTGGTCGAGATCGGCAGTGGCGACCAGATTCTCCTCTGGTTGCAGGGACTCCCTCCTCGATGCTTGCCGCTGGCCCGACACGGCACTTGCCTTGAGGCAAGACCCATTGACCACAAGCGGTCGGGACGAGTTCTTGCCATGGTTGGATGGCGACGCCGCAGATGGCAGCGAGGCTGCTGGTGTGCCGACCGAAAAGGCACGCATATGTCCGAGGGGCGACGGCGACCTCGACGCCCGCTTCATCCTCCTGTCCAAGATGGTCTGCGGGAGCTGGTCCGTGGAGAGCCTCCTCCTGCCGGGGCCGGTGGACGCGGCCGCGAGATCGCCAAAGGCAATACCGTTGGAGAGACCTTGGGGCGGCGGCGTCGGCTGCTGCTGCTGTTGAGGCTGGGCATGCCCGGCGAGGCTGGACTCCCGGGCCTGGAAGAACCCTGCCGACCTGCCGTCGTCCTCGGACGACTCGGGCGACTCCGAGACGGCCTTTGGTGTCTCGTCAAAGTCGGCGTCGTCCGGCATGAAGCTGGGGATGGGTACTCCGTGGGCGTTCTTGGGCGCGTAGGCGGAAGCGCTCGTCGGCGTCTGGCTTCCGCGATGGTAGGCGGTTTGGGAGTAGGCTGCCGAGGGCGACCGCGACGCTGGCTGAGATTGCGACCTAAGCGAACTGCTAGACGCCGAGGCACCGGTGTCGGTCGTGACCGTCGACCGTTGCAGCGAACGGCGAAACTCCTGGCCCGACCCGCCCGTGGTGGCGGGAGACGACGGGTAGGTCCCGTAGCCCACGCCGGCCACCTGCGGGTAAAACGCGTGGCCGATGCTCATGTTGTAGAGGGCGTACAGATCGGGTCGGAGCGTGGTGCCGACTGGGATGTTGTCGAAGGAATTCGTCCGGGCGCGGTCCGACGGCTGCTGGCCCGGCGCTGTGCCTGTCGGCACCCGCTGATGACCCATGGCCTGGGACTGCTGGAGAAAGCCGGGGGACTGCGCAAAGAGCTGCAGCTGGCGCATGTTCTCCTGGTACGCCATCTGCGTCATGAGATCCTGCTGCGCGTACTGAAACTGGAAGTGCGGGTTCTGGTACCACGTCATGTCCTGCTGCATGCTCACGGGCGCCATGAAGACGCCGTTGTCATACGTCGGCACGCTCGACGACGCTCTCCTGCTGGAGCCGCCGCCTGCTGCAGCGCCCCCTCCTCCTCCGCCCCCCCGGTGGAAGTTGGCGTTGTGACGCCCTCCCCTGTAGGCGCCGCGACCACCTCGGCCCGAATGCGTCGAGTGCGTTTGCGAGGAGCTGCGCAGCAGGACCGGGCGAGACTGCTGTGCCGGGCGGGTCCATACCCTCTCCTCCTCCTTGGGGTAGACGTACTGCTCGCACGCCTCGCTCAGCTTGGCGGCCGAGATGAGGTCAAACGCCCTTCGAAGCTCCAGATGCAGGCCCCGAAAGGCATATTCATCGGCGGTATTACCGAGATTTCGGGACACGTTGAAGGGCTCTTCGACGCAGAGCTGATTGTTCAACTGATAGTTCCACTTCTTGTCTACCTTGGTGATTAGCTTTCCCTGCCGGACGGACAGGACGTGCTTGTCGTAGTCGAACTCGTGCGCGTAGAAGCGAAAGAACTGGAATAACAACTCGGGCACCGACGACTTGTTCTTGCTTCCGTACCCCCGAATCTTCTTGAGATTGTCGGCAAAGTCGCTCACAGTCCCGTCCGGCTTGGGAAGCTTGTGTGGAAGCCGGTGCAGCGCGGGAAGCACGGGGGGGCTCCGGACCTGGAGAAACGCAATGATGAGGCATATCCACGTGTACGAGCTCAACGTGCCACCGAGACCTGCCATGACGATTAGCGCCAGTCTCGCCAGAGGTATCCGAGGGGCGGTCACGCGAGTCGCGCAGCACCGCATATCTTACCAGCATCATTGACGATCCTCCTCCGGGTCCAATACTTGATGATCATGGCGAGCTGCCGCACGCGGGGGTCAGCCTCGACGTACGTCCGCACCATCCGGGTGTTCTCGAGAGCGAGGGTATTGTTGACGTTCATGTCGCAGGCCAGGCCCAGCTCGGGGTCCCAGATCTTGACAATGGGCACCTTGGCGGCCGATATGCACACCACCTTTTCCATTCCACCTGCGAGAGCATCGTCAGCGGGACCGTACCGGCGAGGGACCGTGGGATCGGGGCGTGGGTACGTACGGCGGGCGAGGAGATTGGCTATCATGCAGACGCCTTCCAGCTCGTGCCACGGGGTGGTGATGCAAATGTCCACTAGAGAAACAGCGTCGTCAGCTATGTTCTTGTCTTGCATGCTGCGCCATTGATGCGGGAGGGGCAAGGGGGCGCGTACCGTCAGAGTCGTCGGAGCAGAGCAAGTTGCCCGAAGAACCAAAAAGATGGACCCGTATGTCGTGACCCGGCCATTCCACGTTGAAAATCCTCTCCAGCTTGCCGACCAATTTCTTCCTGTTGGCCTCGACGGCGTCGGTGGGCAATAAGCGGTCGAAAATCTCGCGCACGTCTGTATTTAACCTTCGCTCCTCGTCCTCGGACAACTTGCTCTTGACGTTGCGCAGGTCAAGCTTCTCCAAGCGGTCGCTGCCCACCGAGTAGGGTATTCTTCGCCTCGAGTTCATCTGCGCCGTCTCATACTTGCATCCGCCAAAGCGCGGTGGCAGGGGCCGCAGCGAGGGCAGGGTGCTGTTCGTCTCCGAGTACGCCGAGCGTGGCGAGTGGCTGTTTGGGACGGGGGGGGACGGGCCGCGGGATTCAAACGAGAACTGGCGGGCGTGCTGGTGGGGCGTCGAGGGCACCGAGCTCGAGTGGGACTGGCCCTGGGCTGAGGCGGCGGCGGTGGCGGCGGCGGTCGAACGCTGCGAGACGCTCGTCGACGACTCGGCGGCGAGCTGCTTGGCAGGCATCCTGGGCGGAGGGTCCTTGGATGCTATAACCGGGTGGCTCTTGTCCTGGTTGTTTTGTGACCTGCTCCCATGGCCTCCAGCTGCGGCTGCCTTCCCGGCCTGGGCGTCCTTGAGCGACACCTTGCTAGAGGATCGCGACCTCGACCCGGCGTGGACGTGGGGGGCCGACACGACGGGGGGGAGGGGCGGCGTCTGAAGGCCACCTCCTCCGCGGCTGGGCGAGACAAGCTTGTTGTAGTGGAGGAGCTGAGCGTGGTAGATGTTGGACTGCTGGGGGAACAGGAAGGGCAGGAAGTCGAGGTGGGAGCCCAAGGAGGCGGCGGCGGGGGCGGGGGCAATAACGGGGTCCGGGGAGCCGTCCGAGGCTATGAGGGACGCCGGGGAGGTGACAGCCGAGGTGGCGGCCGTGGACCAGGAGCTCGAGTGAAAAGAATGCCGGGGTTCAGACGTCGATGCCCGGGCGTCCATGAGGCGGGAGGGCCTCGGGCGGGGGAGGGGGAGCGAGGACGAAGAGCAGGAGCGTCGACGAGGGCGGGACGGGTAGCGGGAGGTGGAGAGGACTGGTTATGTAAATTCGTATCGAGTCGCGGCGGCGTGGAGGAGTGGGAGGAGGGCCTTGTTGCGAGGACTGAGGGGCTCTTGTATCGAAGCGAGACGAGAGGGAGCGGGTAGGCGAGAGCGGCTTCGTCGTGGCCGGCAATGGCGGAACTTGGGCGAGAAGCTACTCGCAGGCGTCGGCGGCCACGGCTGCCCACACGTCGTGGGCGTTGGGAGGAAAGGCGGCTCGGGTTGGCGACTTGCAAGCAAGGCAAAGCGGCCGAGGTCGATCAGAGGCGCGGAACATGGGACACAGGTGCGTGGGCGCAGCGTAGCAAGGTGCAAGTAGCGGCTCCTCTGGCAGCGCGCTTCGAGAGGAACGAAACGAACGAGTTGCGTGATAATGATGGGGTGGCGCTGCGACGACGGAGATCGGTCGGGGGTGTCACAGGGACGGGGGATACCGGCCAAAGTCAAAAAGGGGGGGGGACACTGGCACGGTTCCACGAATAACCTGTGTGGGCGGGAAGAGGATGAATGGGCGAGCCACCAGCCTCGTGTTGTCGATGACCAGGAAAGACACGGCCGGAGTGTGGGGAGGGGGCTTGGTGGCGGCACCGGAGAGGGAGGCGAGAAAACGAGGGAGAAAGAGAGAAAGTGGGTTGCGAGAGAGCGTGCGCGCGTGGGTGAGAGAGTTGCGTGCGAGGGAGAGTGCGAGAGAGAGTGAGAGAGAGAGAGAGAATGGGGGAGGGAGAGGCGGTGCGTGCGTATCCGTAGGTACTTGCAATATGTCAGGGCGAGGCAACTGTCTGGCCAGGAGGAGTGTCGAAATGCCGTGCCACCAATGGCAGCAAAGTAACGCTGCATGTCTTTTCCCTTGGGCTGCCGCATTTGCTGGAGAAGCAGGCCGGGGAGCGAGGGCCAGGGAGCGAGGGCCAGGCACCACAGCGCCCAACAGAGGGCGCCGCCGGTGCCTGCTAGCCCGTGCCTGGATCGAGGGGACGCGGGTATCCGTACAGTGTCTCGGGAAGCGGCACTGTAGGCATACCAACCTTACAGGACTACGGCACACTGGCTTGCCACTGCTTTTCCCGAGCGGGCCAGGCCTGAGTGGGCACGACACGGCAATGCTCTTGGGGGCCGGCAAGGCTAGCAGCATCGCGCGGGCGTCTATCCACTACAGCACAGTCTTTGGCGGGTGGCCGGAACACCGGACGGCAAACAGGGCGCCGGGCACTGTATACCTACGCCCTCGACGCAGCGCGCTATGTATCCCACGAGCGTGCGGGTACCTACACCCTAATTACCTAGTACGTAGTACTAGGTCGTGGTGGCTAATAGTTTTCTGTGCTTTGAGGCGGTTGAGTTGGGCGCGTAATGCTGCCTTTGTTCTCCGTGCCTTGGGCTTCGGATATCGGCCGCGCCGTCCAGCCGCCGGCAAGTGGCGCCATGCGGACTCTACACGCCTACGGTAGGTAGTTAAGGAGGTAGGTTAAGTATGTATGTAGGGGAAAGCAGGCAGCGGCTCGTGATGCCTGCTGAAAGGGGTCGTGGCGATAAGTTACAGAGCAGGCCTGTACCTGCCAAGCCTGCACTCGTCTCCCGTCCCAGCAAGCAGGACGGGCTCTTATCGATTGTCCGTGCCGTCGCAGAGTGCCGGCGGCGCTCAACAAGAGCGACAAGAGCCTCAGCTCGCCCGTCCCCGAGCAATAGGGGAATAGGGGTCAAAGGCTAAGGTACAGTACGGATACTTGTAGGCGGGTACCTACCTACCACCTTGCGTCGAGTCAAGTACTCACGGTACAGTATCCGTATTGGGAGGTCTCAAGCAACAGGCCGCTTAGCCCCCCCCCCTGGGCAAGGCAAGGACAGGACTTGCTTCGGTTTTAGACACGTGACGATGGCTGGGAGAGAGCCGAATGCTCGCATTGAGCTAGCACTGAAGTGTCACGGGCTCGACGCCCTCCGCTCGCCAACGGCAGGTGTCTTGTTGTCCGCGACTATCGAAGGCGAGAGTCCCTCAAAGTTGGCGCGGCCGTGGCTGCACTGGACGTTAGGTAGTTCGCTGGACTGCTGCGTCCCTGCCTACCTACCTACCTAAGGTACCTGCCTACCTGCCTGCCTGCCAGGAATACCTTACGGTACCTGGCCCTGGCGAGTGGGTAGGTACTGTACACTACGTGATGCAGCCGCCGCTAAGGGATGGACGAACCGCAGCGCCGGGACCCGCTGGCCCTGACTGAGAAACACACTGCTGGTCATGAATGAATGAGTAAGGCACTGACTGACGAAGCGCAGCGAGAGTCGGCAGCGAGAGTCGTCGGTTGCGCAATGCGTGCTTGCCCGTGGCAGGAATGCGGTGAATGACGTGGGGGCATTTCTTGCGCACCGCACGGGCGGAGTATCTCCCAAGTACTCTTGGGCTCAGCATTGCACTACTCGGACCCCAGCAAGGGGACTCCGAGGTACATGGCAGGTACTGGACAAGGAGGTCTCCTGAGTCGGCGGCCGTACTTGGTAAAAGCCGAGTGCCTCGCTGTTTCTCCGCCGCGGCACTGTGTTCAGGTACCTACGAACTGTGCTGGCACTAGCCTCGGCGGGTGCAAACTGGTACCTCAGGTGGGTAGGCTAGTACTGAGCAAGCAGGTACAGGTACAGGGCGCTATGGAAATTGGCTGGCAAATCCCCCCCCCCTTTTCATTCTTCAAGAAATGCCCCATTTCTTCGCTTTGCCGTGAGTACTAATTGGGTAACGAGTCTAACTAATGACAAGCTTGCGCATACAGAGTACGGAGTTCAGTCTTCCAGCTTCCATGCACACCTTCCTTAGTCTGCTGGCACAAATAAAGACGATTGACTCGTGCCGCCACGCATGCCCACGCTGTCTTTCCACCGTTCCGAACGCCCACCACAAAAGGCCCCCCGGCCCGTCGCCGAGGATAATGAAAGGACATGAAAGGACATGAAAAAGGATATGAAAGGACATGAAAGGACACGCGCCTTATGCGCCATCTTGGCCCGTCTGGCGCGCGAGGCTGCCGACCTTTGGTTCACCGTGACGAAAAGGGGGTCCTTGTTTTGCCCCCTCCCCCCGGACCTCGACGTCATATTCCAGTCGGTGACTGGTCTTTTTTTAGTCAAGTCAGGAAAGCGCTGGTGAAACCCTCCGTCGTCTCGCCGCCGACGAGTCGAGAGGCGTTGGCTGTTTTCATCAACCGCAGATAGATGGCCGTTTCATCCCATCTAGCCTTCAGCCTCATGCATGCCCGCTGGACCGGCGGCTGGGATATGCCGGTACATGGGCGCGTCGTGGAACACACTGCCTGCCTGGTCCTCGCACATTGGCCCATTCGCGTTGCTTTTCCCTCTCCTCTGTTCTCAGTCACGGCATGTACTTCGTCTCGACCCCCGGTCCCTGCCGCTGTCGCATCCGAGCCGCGCCCCTTATTTGCCTTGTATCACGGAGTACGGATTAGCATGTACAGTGAATAGCAGTAATATATTCCCGTCGTCCCAGGTTTTGAGCCCTCGGTCCTTGCGTGGGGTGAGTTGAGCATGTCCTTTTCCGTCTTGTGAATCAGTTGCGTAGATGGACACTCTTCCCGTGCCGACTGCCGGCCGCCTCTTCACCCCTTGGGTACTGCAGTGTCCATTCAAGAATTTCAGTGTAGGCAAGTGTAGGCAGTGCAGGTGGGATGTATCCGTACATCTATCTAGAAGATGGACTGCATGGGGCAGATCGTGGAGCATCCCCTCATCTTGCCCGCTCCAGTGCCGATCCACACGGAGCAGCGAGCAACAGCCAGGACGCGCGAGGATAAAGAATAAACCTGACGTAGCTGTCGGTTTACATACAGCACATGGAGCTTCTCACGTTATGCCTTGTACCGAGTATCCGTAATTACGGATATTTACCTGGATGACCTGACCACAACCCACATAGTCATGCATGTCCCAGCACGGCACGGATAGACACGGCCGTCTTCCACCAACAACAGGCTCTTGTCCACGCGACTCACGTCGGACAAAGTACTGTGCCGTGCTGTGCATGCGCAGGGCTAACAAAGGGCCCCGGATTAAGTTATGCATCCATCCAATCCATCCGTCCCATCCATCCAATCCATCCCTCTATTGAAAGCCAAGCCCAGCCCCGACGACGGCCGTCTAGTCTATTATTATATCGCTGTTCCGCAATTACATACCAACATAAATCGCGGCACCTCGCTGCGAGGGGCCGAGAGCAGAAGCCGGCATCCTTAGCGGCGGGCTGAGGGCTCCTGGCGCCACGCCTGGCCAGGTTCCTGTTAGCCATCTCGCGACGTCGTTCTCGTCCCCAAAAGGAAACATGGCCTATAAGAATCAAAACCATCCAATGCCGCTTGATCCCCATCGAGGCGTACAAGTTCAGTTGGGCCAAAGAGAGACGCCCTTGATTCCATCTCCGACGTCCAACCCCCGGTTCCGTCAGTCGCGTATGTAAGAATATCACTCCTGTGCCTGCTGCTGACGCTTCCTTTGCCCCCGCCATCCTCCGTGAGGCTGCGTGATGACTCCCCGGCTGGATCACTGGCTGCGCCTATGCTGACCGAGTGATTCAATAGCGTCGTCGCGTCTCGCTCGTCTCGCAGCCTGAGTCGTCCGATCAAGCGCCACTCGCACCCCGTCGTCCAACTAACGACCATCGTTACTTGGCACATTTTCGTACAGGACGGCCGTACAGTCCCGTAATCCGGATACTTGGCGTGTGTTTTGTGGTGTCGACAACAGTTCCGTTCCGCCTGTGAGCAACAGTCGAATCCAGTATTGGAGCCAATGGCTCGCTCCCACCAACTCGGCTGCTATATGCCCCCTCGACGCCGGGTCAGGACTTGCCTAGCAAACGCACAGACATCCACTCATAAAAAAGAAAGAAAAATGTGTACCGTGATGAACTTGCAATCACTTTGCCTTGTTTCCTGAAGCCCTAAATGTGACCCTCCAACGCCCGTGGCCTGGTAGTCTATACAGCCCGCTTCCAAGTCTGTACCGGTACAATCTCTATCGGCCTCGTAACCAACGAGCCCATGCAAAGTACGTGTTTGAGAAACAAGCCCAATTGACAAGGAAAGTTGTATCCACTTATCGGCGTCCATCCTCCGTGGACCCCATTGGCCCGGCACCGTCGCCGGTTACCCATTGCCTCTACTGTCTTTGGCCTCGTCCAACGACATCGTCACCTCCTCGTCCAGAGCTTCTGTGCTCTCCGGCGGAGGCCCGTCGTCGCCGTACGTCGTCGCCTCGGTCAGCCCCGCCAGCTCGAAGCGCACCACGGCCCTGCATATGATGGCGCTGGCCGCGTACCGCGCCACCACCTTTGTCGCGTCGCGGACGCTGAAGAAGAGCAGGCTCGAGAAGATGAGCGTGCCGAAGACGACGTGCGCCACCGTGCAGATGCTCAGGAACCAGCTCAGCGCGTAGTAGGCCACGTGCTCCCGCCGCCACGCCATGCGGCTCGGCCGCTGGAAGGCCGACGGGATTAGCTCGTCGGGCACCCACGACGCGAAGCCCCCCGCGGCCGGGCCCGGCGGTGGTGGTGGCTTGTACACCCTGACCCGGAGGTGCAGCGCTATGGTGCCGCCGCCGTGGATGAGGACAGCAATGAGCGTCCACAGCGAGGGGAGCCAGGTCGTCGTGGGCACGAAGACGACGATGGCGCGGGTGCCGAGCCGATGCGCCTCCAGCACGACGTTGGTGGCCGCCACCCCGACAAGGAGGTACTCGGAAAGGCTGACGACGGGCCGCAGTCCCATGTGAATCCCGCTCCAGTGGAAGCCGGGCATGCCCAGGTTGCGCGTCTCGCCCCCGCGGACGAAGCGCGCCAGCATCTCGATGAACTCGCTCCCCTTGACCGTCGTCACCGCGGGGCTCCCGGTGGCCAGCAAAAAGGACAAGATGGGCCTCCGGAGGCCGAGTAAGGCTGTCTCGGCCGTCGTGCTCCCCAGCGACTGGAGGATCATGGGTGCCGAGCCGAGCACGATGGAGCTGGCCGCCATGTTGACCTTGTAGAAGTCGCTCATTTGAGTGAGGATGCAGTTGATGAGGACGCTGACACGGGTCTTCTGCGTCACGTTGGGCGAGTGTCCGTGTTTGTAGTCTTCAAATTCGACGCCGCATTTGCTTTGGATGATTTCTTGAACGGCCTCGTACCAGGTCGAGCCCGTCTGGTCGAACTGACGCGTTGGACGGCCGTGGGCGGCTACGTACAGCAGCGAAATCGTCGCCATTGCATATCTGAAGGCGTGCATGTTGCCAGACGCGGATCGCCCGCGATGCCCGTCGTCGTTAATGTGCCCGTAGCTGGCTGACGTGGATGGACCGGGGGTGGAATATGAGAAAAGGCAGAACAGGGCAGGGACAGAAGGCCAAGGCCTACTTTCAGCTTGGAGTTGCTCAGGTCGCATGCAACGAGCGAATCGAGGGTTGGATAAAGACGTTTGGCCATCTCCGAAAGGGCTGGACCCTCGATGAGTTGCCACCCCGAGAGCGAGCTTTCTCTGCCTCGGCGCCTTTATAAGTTGGTTGCTCAATCTCAACGCCAGGCATGCATCCCAGTAAGCACGCATGAGCCATCTTGTTCTCGTAATTTCCAGCAGAGGCAAAGGCTAGCATTCATTGTGGCAAATAGCAGCTCAGTAGCTTCTCGCGCCGCCCATGGTTGAGTTTATAGGAGAAGACTCTCCGGCGAGTCGTCGTCAAGGCCGAAGAAGCAAATGCCCAGCTGAATCAAGCTTTCATCTCGCCTGGTCTCCCGATGGCGAGGATGCTGTACCCGAATCGCGAAATGCACTCGCAAAGCATCGTTATACCCAGCGGACGACCAGACTCTGCTAGTCGGCATCACAAGACTCAAGGCCAGCCGTTCGATCATGCCGTCCCCTTTGCCGCATGAGGAGAATGTCTCGCAAAAGGGGCTAGCCGGCGAGCATTCCGCGCACGAAGCTTCCCGGCTGCATGTTCCGCTAGCCCGATCAAAGTTGACGGGAGAAGGAGAGGCCATGGAGGCGCCGATCCCGGCTGACTGGAGGGAAGAATGTATATCTTGGTCGTAGGAAGCACAGCCACTTGGAGAGGTAGCGTATCCCTGGACGTTTGGGGAGGGTATCGCTGTCTGCCGCAAAGGCTCTCCCTTCGAAAACACCAAGTCTCGACAGGACCTCGCACACGATGCCTTTTATCTCTGCGCAGGCTTTCGAGCTCTCCCGTGGCTCCGCAAGTTGGTTTGGGCCCGCAGGTTCGTGACGGTACTGATGCGAGCGTGGGTGAGGAAGTCTTCCAGCTCAGTTGGTAAAAGAGTGATGATTCAATGTGAGAGGTCGTCGTCGGGCCATCTTCGGGAGCCGCAAGGCTGACACCAAGTTCCTCCCACACCAATCGGAAGCCCCTTCTGAGCCCCATATTTTGCCGCCCCTCCTCTGACCTCAACTCTCAGCCTCGTCCCAAACAAACCCCCCTTTCAAACCGGAAGCCCAACGCGACGCACCCCCAAGGGTCCAAGAGCGTTCAGGGGCTCTAACAGCCCCCGTCTCAGGCCTCTCTCGCCGCCGCCGCCGCCGCCGCCACCCCACGCCGGCTTTCATTTCTTTCTTCCTTCTTCTCCTCCTTTCCCTTTTTGATTATGCGTCTCCCTCGTCCCGGGATCTCCACCCAACCACCACCATGTTCTCCAGCATAACCACCAAAATAGCCCTCAAAAAAGTCGGCCTCTCCAGCAACGCCCTCGACTTCTCCTCCCTGACCGGCCCTTCTGCAGACACCCGCCAGCCCGCAAAGCTTACCAAGCGCCGCACTGATGGCGCCGCTGCTGGCGACGGCGCTGTCGACGACAGCGACTCCGGCGCTGGCTGGACGAGCTGGATGTCCCTCAAGTCGCTGCCGCTGACAGTCCACCCCTGGCTTGCGCCTCCGCCCCCCCCCGTTGCTGTTGCGCGCGTGCCGCAGATTGGCGACGTGGCTCCGCGCGACCGCGACCGCCAGCTCGAGTTTGGCGGGGGCCGCCGAGTCCTCGTCGTCTTCCTGCGGTGTGTCGGTTGTGCTTGTAAGCATCTCACTCTCTCGACCCATATCTGGCCCTCTTCTCCGTTCCCTCTCGTCTCCTCCTGTTTTTGCCTCTCACACCAACTGACACACCATGCAGTCGCCCAAAAAACCTTCCTCAACCTCCGCACCCTCGCAAACCGCCACTCCTCCACCATGACCTGCATCGCCGTCTCCCACTCCTCCCCGCAAGCCACCCGCAAGTGGATCGACATGCTCGGCGGCGCCTGGAACGTCCGCGTCGTCATCGACGAGGACCGCGCCGTCTACGCCGCGTGGGGGCTCGGCACCGGCGGCGTCTGGTATCTCTTCAACCCCACCACCCAGGTCCAGGGCTGGCGTGAAAAGGGCTGGCTCGGCGAAAAGGTGGCAGAGGCCGTCCAGCGCCGCGGCACCGTCCAGAGCGATCGCGGGCCCACGAGGGCTGTGCCGGGGGCGGCGGGCGGCGGAGGAGATGGGGACGACGACGACGCTTCCAACGTCCTCGGTAACAAGTGGCAGGAGGCCGGCGCGTTTGCCGTCGACGGTCGGGGCACCGTCGTTTGGGGCGGCAAGGCGCAGAGGGCCGACGATGCCATGGATCTTGACGAGGCGGCTCGACTGCTGTGCATGTGACGTGACGTCCGTCCGGTCGTGTGTCTCCCCCTACATCTGGCCAGAAGTCGGCACCTGGCGGATCTGCCTACAAGCGCCTGTACATTAATTCGATACACGAGCGTACTTGGCCAAATGATAGATACCATAGATTCGCTCGCCGCATCTGTCAGTTCGCGTCATGTGCTTACGACGACGCCATCACCGACACGCAGCCAGTCCTTCGCAAGCCAATCTCATTATCCGTGCTCCCTACTTGATTGCCTCCACCAAAAGATCAAAGTAACTCCAGCGATCCGAAAGACGACGGCATTAAGAAAAAGGCTCCCAAGACCAGACTCCCCTACCGCTTCGCCTCGGCAATAGAAGCGTGCAAGCAAAGTCAAACCCCGTAGCCCTCATTTGTGTTCCTTTTTTTGGTGGTCTGTTTTCCCGCTGCTTTGGTGTGATGAACCCTTGCTCCGAAGCACTTCGTACTCCGCCCTGAAATCAAGTCGCCGGTTCCCCAACGGTTTCGCCGTCATAAATAGCCCAAGCCCGTCCCTGTGCGCGATGCATCACTCCCAGAAATGCTGCCTGGTGTAGTGTCGGTCGTCCCAATCTGAACTCCCATGCTCCTGCCAGCTTCCGTCCTCGCTGGGCTCATCGCCGCCTGGCGCCCGTTGCCAGAGGGTCGCTTCTCCCGCGCCCCGCGCATTCTCAACACCCCATCCGTTCTCATATGCAATTCGACGCCCGAACAATGACATGCGCCGTGACGTGGCAAAGAGGCAACGCCGGTCCCTGTCAACACCGTGCCGGAGCAGGAAAGACTGCCCGCGTGCATCGTTTTGCCTGTGCCCAACAATATCCCAGCCGATTCCGAGTTCTGGTGTGTAGAAAGCGGTCCTTCCCTTGACCCCTTACTTTTCGCAATTTCCTTCCTCGCAGTCGCACGAAAATGCCGCAAAAGCGTCGTTGCAGGCAAGACGCATCAGAAAAAACATCAACCCTCCAAATAAATGAGAAACAGCCGGGGGGGGGAGAGGAGGGAAAGAATTTGTGGACAGCATTCAATCCCGTGTCGATCGTCACAATCGTACACCCCATGTCGTCGACACTAGGATTCCTAGCGCCGTTCCGAATGCAGAACGTCACTCTTAGCATCCCCTCTGCCACTCGCCTGGTGCGGCGGCTCCATGGCGTTACCCCCACACGCTGGCTTGGGCGCCGAGGCCAGAGGACTGGCCCCAGACACCGTTGCCGCGTCCCCAGCCGCCGGGCGAAGCAAGGGGCGTGGTGGAGCGCTTCCCGGATGTAGCTGTCGACGGCGTGCCGGAGGGGCGGGTGCCGATTGGCGCGACCGTTGCCCCGGACGGGCCAGGCTTGGACCCCGGGGCCAGGTCTCGAGGAGGAGATGCACCAGTTGGGCTCGAGGTGCTCGTGCGGCTCTGCAGGCCCATGGCGTTGTCGAAAACCTTGTTGGTGGGCCCGGCAGTCTGAGGGCTGGTCGTGCTTTGCGGGCGCGGGCTGGGGATGGCCGGGGCGTTGTTGTGGTCACTGGCAGAGGCGGGTGTTCCGGCATCCGCAACCGAGGGGGTTCGACCAACGCCGTCAAAGGTCAGAGGCGAGGGGCCGCGGATGCTCGAGGGGCCGCTGGGGCGGGGAGCGCCGGATCGGATGTTGCCCGACTCGTCCACGTAGCTACTCTTGTCGGCAAAGGGCCCTTCTCCGTAGAGGGCGCTGCGCTGACGGGCGATGAGCTCGCGCGTCTCCTCCTCAGACATGTGCTTGTTGCCGTGCTGGGGCGCCTCAGCCAAGTCATCTACGCAGGAGAGAAGGGTTAGCTCATGCTCATCATGTCCAGCGGCGCACACGCATGCAGCTGCACTGCACCAAGCAGCTCCGAGGCCAACACAGGTCTGCATGGACAACGTGAAGTGAAGGCGGCAGACAGCTCGTCGCCTTTGACCGCGCCCACGACCGGCCAGTTCTTGTCTTTGTTTTCTATTTGGGGTATCCTTGTTCGCCACACGAGGTGCTATACTGCAGAGGGTGGCCTACTTCGTTGGTATTGCTGCTCCGTGTGTCGGTTACGCAGCTCTCGTTCCCGCTGGGCCGCCATCCTTCTCTTGGTCTGCATGAACTGCTCTGCCTCGTTGGTGCCCCGCGAAGGCTGATGGCGCTGGGAGGCGTAAAAGTTGTGGAGGTTCGGTCCCTGGGCGCCGCGGACGTCGTCGAAGTTGTTGATGGCGTGAGAGCGGGGGCCGCCACCGTGAGAGGCTCGAGAGTCTGGTCGGAAGCGAATCGGGTTCGACTCGTCAGCAATTGCGCTCCGAGTCCAAGTCGACGCGGTAGGTGAACAGGCGGCCTTTGGTGACTCACGGCGTCCGCCCATTCCATAGCCCTTGCCCGACTTTTGCAGGTTCTCGTAGGCGCGATCAACCTCTGCAAGAGGAAATGTCAGCCTGCGTTGCGGACAGAAGAGGAGTCGCAGTGGCGACGTGCGCGCCCTCTCCGGGTGAAGCGAGGTGATTGATGTTGGGGCGTTTGTAGTAAGAGTGTTTCGTCATGCCGGGCCTGAGCATGTTGGGACGTACGTACCGTCAAATTGATACGAGAAGGCGTAATCGTCTTGGGGCTGGGGTCCGCTGGCACCAGCTAAGAAGGGCCTGGGTCAGTCGAGAGACCGAGAGCAAGCATCGACAAGGCGCAAATACCGGTGCGAGCAGGGGCAGCGGCACCCTGGTGCTCCCAATTATTCTGGGCCGGGCCAGACCACTGAGGGTTGTCGTAGTAGGACATGGTTCTCGAGGGCCGCTCGACGGGAGGCGCAATGATGGGCACGAGGAAAGCAGTAAAGGTGGCTAGTGGAGGCCGAAGTCAGCATCGGAAGAATTGAGAGGGAGGACGGGGCAGCGGTCGACAGGGGAGGAGTGCATAACGATGGCGGTCGAGCCAAGACGGCGAAGATGCACCATGGCCATCTTTAACGAGGGCAAATGAAACGTCACATCGAGTTGCGTGACAGGTGCGTGAGAGACGACGGGGAGATTGTCGGGTGGCGGCCGGGAGGATGAACATCGTCAGAGAGCAAGAGAACTGACCTTTCGTTTACCTGCAACAAGGCGCACTGCGTGGCGGACGAGCCGGCGTGAGAGGCAAGGCGAGGTGGGCGAGCGCCGTGTGCCGTGTGGAGAAAAAAAAAGACAATGGGAATCAAATGCGAAGCGAAACGCCGGTGCCGCGCAAAGATAGGAAAGAGAGCGGCGGGCAAACACACACGAGGGTATCGGAGGGCGAGCGAGGAGTCAGTCGAAGGAAAACAAAAAACGGGGAGCTGCGCAAACCCACTGGAGGTGCGAGAGAGTGAGGGAGAGGAATTTGGGCGAGGAGAAAATCCAAGGACCGAGGCGGGATCGTGGTTGTCGAGAACGGGGGGGTGGGGAGGAGAAATTTCCAGGGTGGGAGGGAGGTGGAGTGGAGCCAGTGGAAAGGAGAGTACATAAGTTACAGTGCCTCCTGTACTGAGACTGCGGTGGCCAGCAGCCAGTGCCCAGGGCAAGCTTTTTTCCCTCTCTTACGTGGGACATCGTACTGTAACTAAATTTTATATTTATCCCCCGTATTTGGCATTCAGCCTGGGTGCCTACTGTACTAGCGGGTGGTGGTGGTGGTGATGGTCAGCCGCAGCGCATGCCTGAGGTGCCCACTGTACTGTGGTATCTTGCAGACACCTACAGTGGCCTCAGCGTGCTCTGTTCCATGTGAGAAACACCTTGTACAGTACCTCCATCTTTGCCGCCCCTTTCCCCATTACTGTCGCCTGCCTAGATGCCCTCGCTCCAGCACGGATGCCTGGAAGAGTAGTAATTAGATTGCCGATGTGCCTGAGACGTCCAGGCGCTGTGCAGTATGCACAGCACTCACTGTAATTTAGGTGCTGCAGTACAAACATGAGCTCCAGAGTACTTGGTCGCACGGCACTAGCCCCCAAGTAGACATCGGCTGTGGTTGGTTGCTGCAGAAGCGCCGGCTTGCCGAGCGCACACTGTGTCCTGACGTTTGTTCAGGCCTCGTCCATCTCTTGTCAGCACATCCGTGACTTGTTCCAGGTACTGGTCGGGTGGTATGCGAGGACTTTGCCCCGGGTCGCTTTTCTCTCGGGGCTCCCTAGGCGACGAGCTCGCAGTACAGCAGCTAATACTCTGGACCGCGGGCACAGTACCCGCTGTCGGAGGAAGCGTTCCGCGTTTTAGCCTGTTTGCAATGTCTTGCCTGATGTCACTCCATTTGTACTGTGAGGTGCGGTACAGTGTACGGTACGGAGTACAGTACAGCAAAATCACGTCCCATCTGGACCCGAATGTCTCTTCCGTTCATTCTTGGGCACCCAACCATCCAACGTCCAAGCCATCATCCTCCCGACTGGCTGCAGGCCCGGACCCCGGCGCCACTGCGACCCTGAGCCTCACCTCTCGTGACAGGACACAGGACGTGTGCTCGAGAGTGCCACCGCACCTGCCTGGTCGGACTCGTTCCCCGCGTGCAATTAAACGGGCGGAGATTGGCGCACTGTGCGCTACCTCGCTCATTCCATCTCCCAACGGGGTACGGAGTACTCCCACAGGAATAGCTCGGTGCTCGGGTACAGTAGCCGGCACTGTACGGAGAGTCTTGGTGGCGTGGCCCCAAGAGCCCCCCCCAACGACGGGAAGCCCCTTTCACTGCCTCCAGGCCTTGTGCCAACCGCCAGTAGCACTTCGTTCTTCAGCGTCAAGCAATCCGCCACGACCAAGGCCTCGCGCGCACTGTCTGCTGCACCAGGACGTCATGCCTCCGTCGTCTATCCACTCAGCAGCCCTCGCCGCCCCTGTGGCTTCTCGTCAGGGTGTCGTCTCAAATTTCAACAAACGTCTCCCGTTGGGCTGTGATAGCGCCTCGTCTTCTACCTATCGTCGCCAGAGTCGCCGTGCCGACGCCTTGGTGCATTCTCCCGCACCCCTGGATCACGGGCGAGACATGAATCGGCAATGGAGGCGAGAGGCTTGCTTGCAAGCTCAGACAGCCCTCGTCGAGACAAGACCCCGACGAAGCCGCCAATCGCCAAAGCCCCGGCCCACGAGACTTTTTTTGACGTTGCACCTCGTGTCGCACGGCGTGGCAGAACACCCGCTGCACGGTACGGTGCCCCTGGCTGTTCCATGATGAGCACTTACTTGGCGCACGGCGAACGAGGGCTGCACATGGATGCTTCCTGGCTGCACGATGAATGCAGAGCCGGATGTTCTTGGACCGAGTCGTCCGTTGCATGTCATATGACGCCAAACCCCCATCTACGCATCTCTGTCGCGCCTATTTCATGCATGCAGCTACATGGATCGCACCGTCGTTGCCGCATCGCGACGCGCCGTCGACAACAGCAAGTACTGTAGCGATGCGTTCTCATCATCTCGGGCACTGCCGTCGAGTCGAGAACGGGAGACCCCGCCTTCTCAAGACATTCACGTGTCGACAGGTAATGCGAGGGGGCGCTCCCACCAAGGCAAGGTTCGTTGCGCGGGCGAGGTCTCACTCCAAAGCGCCTCGTCGGCGGCGCTGAGGACGGCGCCATGACGAGCGGGCCGCCTGGCTACCCGTATCGGGAAAGGCTGACTCGCAATAGCTTGCACAGAGGCGCCACGTCGGCACAGGCGATTGGGGAAACTGGTCTCGCCCAGTGATGAGAGAATCAAAGGAAACCTTGCAATGAACGTCTACAGTCAAGCCGGGGAGAGAGACGTCCTCTCCAGATCCATCGCCGCGCCGGCTGTCCATCTTGTCTGCGTTTTCCATTGTCCCCGTTTGCCCCTTGATTTGCAAAGCGCCATGCCGGCCTCTAAATCGCCCACGACCCACTCGACCTGTCCGTGATAAGTGGGAGGGATGGCAGTCCAAGGTCCGGTGCATACAGACATGCGGGCATGCAAGGGCATGCATACAAGACTCTGGCCGCACATGGACATTTGCGTCCCTGCAGGATGCATCTGTTGGCGAGGGTTGACAGGAGGCCCGGCCCAGTGCCGTGTCTTGTATCCGTCAGGCTTCACATGTCTCGATAGGTTGAAGGCGGCAGGCGTTGGCTTGTTGACTCACCCGTTGCAGCCTCGAGGTCTACGAGGCCGTGTTTCCTCCAGAGCCACTAGCCGTCAACTCGGCGAGGCACTTTTCGCACACCCTGTAGAAGCCGCGTCCTGTGATGCCCTCGTACCATCCGTGGTCCTCAGTGGGACACCAGTGCCAGTTGGTGGCTACTGGGGCACTGGCCTTTTTCTTGTTCTTCATGGGCGGCTCGGTTGAATTGCACTTGGGGCATTCGTCGTAGTAGACGAAGTCGTACCATCCGTGGGCGAACTTGGGACACCATTTCCACTCGGGTTCTCGGCGGATGTTTTTCGCCCAGTCGGCGCGGGGATCTTTGTCGCCCTGACTGGCACTCATGATGCTTTTCCGCGGGGGAGCGGTGTGGACGAGTCGAACAAGTTAGCACGGATGGATGAGCGGGCCTTTACGGCAAGATCTTGGAGGGAACAGAACGAGGTAAGCGGCCTGGGTGCGGACAGACGCGTGGGACGAGCATCGTGGGGAGGTTTATATGCGACCTCGAGACCCGAGGCTCTGCGGTGGTGCGAGACCGTTCGGAAGGGGTCCAGGGTGCGTGCGAGGTGACACCAAGGCTGGCGACGGGTGTTTGGTGGAGCGGTGCGCAGTGGCCGGTGAATGGGCTCGAGGCGGTCTCGGAGGATGCGGTGCAGCCCGAGTGACGAGGAGATTCTGGCGTCGTCGTCGACGTGCCCGTCACGCGTCTTGGTGCTCTCTCGGGACGACGGCCTACTGCCCAAGCCGCGGCCAGGCTTCTCAACCACTTAGCTGTAGATTGATCATGATGTGATCGATGGTTCTCACCGTTCGGTCAAGCAGAGCGGATGGTGTTGCTGTGATTCATCACCGCAGCCGCAGGGTAGGTCGCGGCAGTAAAGGAGGCCCCGGTGGCGAATGATTCATGACGGGCCCCGTCCTCGTCATCGGCGGACTGTGACTACTTGTTGGATGGCCTTGGGGGGATTGTACGCCAGGCCGCCGCTAAGGATGACTGCAAGACGGGATTCTATTCGCATTCGTAGGCAAGAATATGGACGGCCTTTGTCTAGCGGTGCCAGCCCCACAGTCATCGTCATCACCAAGCGCCGCTGCGCGTCACCGCTCGACCTCCATCCTTGACCACTCAACTCACATCACCAGCGAGGGCACACTTCCCCCGGGACACGCATGACGGAGTTGGATTTCATCAGCAAGAGTCACAATAAGAATCACAAGAAGAGTCACAAGAAATGTCGCCAGACTCGGACCTCGAACTCGACTCCCTCGACGCCCACTCCGACTCATCCCTCGACGGCGACGACGCCTATGCCCCCGACTCGCCCCTCGCCACGGCCACCTCCCGTCCACAGGCAAGGCCGAGATGGCTCCAGCCGCGCCGCACCCTCCCGCACCGCGTTGCCTCCGCCCTGAGGGCCCTATGCCTCGCCCCGCGGCCCCATCACCATCATCGCCGCCGCCGCCGCTACTTCTCCCGACGCCGTCTCCTCCTCCTCCCCCCGGTCATCTTCTTTCTATACGCCCTCGTCCGCCTCTTGCGCGGCCAGCCCCTGCTCGCCACCCGGCTCCCAGCCTCGTACTCAGGCCCCCACCGCGTCGGCGCCATCGACGTCGAAGTCCCCGCGTCGTCGGCGCCGCGCACCGTCACCGACGCAGGCGCAGACGTGCGCTTCCGCCTCGACCCGGCCCGTCGCGCCTTTGAGCTCGAGACGGTCCTCGTGACGCTCTACTACCCCGTCGCCGCCGCGTCGACGAAGCGCTCCTCCCGGCGGCGGCGGCAGCATTTCTGGCTCGACCGCCCCATCGGCCTCACCGCCGCCGGCTACGCGCGGCTCGCACATTTCGACTATGCGCCCTTTCGCGCCCTCTTGACCGTCGTGCTGTGGGCCGTCGCCGGCTCCCTGCGCATCCCCGCCGACGTCGACGGCCCCCTGCTGCAGCTGCCTGATGAGAGTGGTGGTAATGGGACCGACAGGCTCCCCGTCGTCGTCTTCTCGCATGGCATGGCCAGCTCGCGCACAGACTACACGCACTACCTCGCCCAGCTCGCAAGCAGGGGCTACGTCGTCGCCGCCCTCGAGCACCGCGACGGCAGCTGTCCAGGCAGCCTCATCAAACCCGGCGGCCAAAAGCCCGACCGCCGCCTCGTCCACTTTAGCGTCGCCGACGTCGTCACCGCCAACCCGTCCGCCTCGGCCGACGACGAGCTCGCCGCCTTCAAGAAACACCAGCTCGCCTTCCGCACCGCCGAAATCGCAGAGGCCGTCGCCCTTCTGCGCAGGCTCGACGACGGCCACGGCGCGCGCATCCACGCCGCCAACTCGCGCGCAGAGGGCTCGTCGCTGCCCCTGTGGAAGGCCCGGCTGGACCTCGGCCACCTCGTCATCGCCGGCCACTCGTACGGCGCAACCGGCGCCTTGCAGGCCCTGGGCCGACACGACGCAAACCTCGCCCCGAGCGGCGGCATAGTCCTCGACCCGGGCAAGTCGAGCGGCCCGCTCAACAACAACGTCTCGGCACCCCTGCTCATCATCCACTCCGACGCCTGGTCCCGCGCCCACAGCCTCTTCCACGGCCGCCCGCACTTTGCCACGGTCCGCGACCTGGCCCGCGCCGTCCTCGCCCGCACCCGCGACGTACTTCCCGGCGGCCGGGGCGCTGCCTGGTTCCTCACCAGCCTCGGCGTCGCGCACCCCAGCGTCTCCGACGCCCCGCTGATCGAGCCCCTGCTCCTCCGCTGGGCTACCCGCACCACCCTCGACGCCCGTGACGCCCTGCGCCAGTACGTCGATGTGTCCGCCGCCTTCCTCGATGCCCTTGGCTCCCGCGCCGCTGCCACCGGCTTGCTGGCTGAGAAGCCGACGCACGACGAGTACGGTGTGTGGGTCAGCCCGGAGCGCAAAGACTCGTTTCCCAAAGACTGGGCCGGGCTCTGGGAGATTCACGTCAGCCCGGCAGATGACAAGCATTGACTCCCCCCATTCCTGGAGTCTCGTATGCACTTCTGGTCCTCTACCCTTGGACACACTCGTGTCGATATCGCGACGCATGGTGCCTTGCTCGCGAGCCATCCCACCCACCGGTTCTTCAGTCATAAACCTCGCCATCCTCTCTTCTTTGCCGGCATCAAGAGGAGCAGCCCGCATCACGGCGGTGTCTGGTGCCGTCAGTGCAACTGTAACTATGTATCCTTCATCCTACGGAACGATCCCTGCCATCACGGTAATCTCGTCACCAGACCACGCCGGGCGAGGACGCCGCCTCCATCCACCGCATCTTTGCCCCCCCCCATCCCGCCTTCGTAGCACATGTACATGATTCGTCTCTCCTGATCCACATCCTCGATTCCTTGATGCCAGGCCTTTCGGCTGCTCATAAAAACACTAACGACGTATTCTCGCTCTCAGTCCCCATCGCACTGCCCTCGATTCGCCTGCGGCGACTGCTGAGAAACAGGTCCACCATTCTCTTGCTTCCCATCACCTGAGCGTCCCAGCTCGAGCCCGCCGATCCTGCATCATCGACTCTACCGCCAGCCTTGCGCTTTGGGGTCGTGGCATCCCCCTCTGCCTTCCAGTCATATCCCCTCCTTGGGGAACCTGTGCTGAGCTTGCCAAACTGCTTCTCAACAGCTGCCGTCAGCCCAGGGCTCGACTGCGCCGGGGAAACACCGCCAAAGCCCATGCAGGGCTGCCCCCGTCGCTTTGGCACCTGATCATCTCGCGCTGGGGAACTTCGAGTGGCCATGGTGTTGAGGGAGCGCATTCGCGGCAGCCTGGCATCTTGTCGCTCTGCATCCGCGTGCACGCTGGACTGAGTGCCTGGCAGGGACGGAGCGGTGCGAAGGCTGCTTCGAGAGGGGATAAGAGGAGGCCCGCCCAGACCATGACTCCTGCGCCGCTGCGCCGCTGCAGGGGGGGAGTTTTCGTCAGCCGTAGGTGATGGCTCGTGTCTGGCATCCATCGTCTTCCTTAAACCAGTACTAGGCGACGCCTGATACGGGCTCTCCGACATTTGCCTGGCCGGCGTTGCCCTGTCCAATCCCGCCGCCCTGAGCATCTCGGGCATCGGCAAGTCGCCCGGCGATTCGATTTCGGCCTGCTCTCTGACGTGGCCAAAAGACGGCGGCAAGCCATGACATAATTCCCCCCGGCTTTCGGCACTCATTGTTGTCGAAGGGGTTTCCAGCTTGGACACGTTGGCGCTAAGCCACGTCTTCCACTCGACCGAGCTCGCCGACGAAATGTTGCGGCCGTGAGCCATGGCCGGTGCATTGTATGCCGGCGGGTCAGCAAAACTTGTTTCGTTGGCATGGCCATGGTAGTTGAGTGAAGAGCAAGTGCTTTCACCAGCGTCCGCATTGTTTTCGGGCTGGCCGGCCTTGACGTCTTCAGCAGTGCTCGAATAAACGCTCCCGGCGTCGCTCGTACGAGCTTCTCTATCCGATCCGGCCGTGCTTGGGCGACGCGTTGGGAGGCTGAGCGCCGAAAGGGTGCTGAGATATCTGGCGTCGAGAGCGTGAGCACACTCCGACTCTTGAGCTTCCTTGATGCTCTCGCGGAGCGCCCGGCGATACGGGCTTGCCGTGCGAAAGAGGTGGCTCGCTGGGCTGGCATAAAATGCCGAGCTCCTGTGAGCCAAACGCTGCGCATCGGCCCCAGGTCTCGGCTTGCCTCGAGGTGACAGGCCTCTGCCATCGCCCGCCGTCGGCTTGGGGTAAGCCTGATACGACGCCGAGCGGGCCGAGCCGGATCGTTTGGTGCTTTGAAACTCGTCTTCCGCAGGCACATCATCCGCCCCTTGCGACGACGAATCCAACGCCTTGTCTTGGAAGACATCGTCCTCTGCCTGTACACAGCGAATCGTTGGCGGCGGCCACGCCTGAGAGCTGGCCTGTTCGACGAGGCTGTCCCGCGACGACACAACGTTGCACGCCTCGTGCGTGACCGCACTTGGCTTCGTGTGCGTTTGCTGTCGCGTTTCGTCCAGCCTCTTCATTAAGGCTGCATATACACGCTGGCTGTCGATCGCGGTACCAGGCGTAAGCGAGCCCGGCGGAGGCTTCGATCCCACGAGAGGATTCATCGGGCGAGCCGCGGCGCATGACGAAACGTGCGTGCCATTTTCCTTGATGACGGAGAGACGCTGGCGCTCCCAGTCGGCATGGGAAGTCACACTCGCCACCGTGTGGGCGCTCGAGTTGGTCCAGCTCGTAACGCGAGACTTGTCGTCGGACGAGAGGTTCTGCTCAATGCGGAGGCTCTCCAGGCTGCCCTGGCGCGAACGCAGCTGCTGGTTTGACGGGACTGCGTGCAGTGACGGTACGTGGGACGGCACTCGGGACATGGATGCCTCCTCAGGCTCCGGGGTGTTGCCCATCCGACGATAGCTGGCGCCGCTGTCTGAGCCAGACGAAGGGGGCATGCGCAATGTCTCTCCGATGGCGTCATTGGCGCTCCTGGGCCGGAAGAGTCCCTTGAACTTGCTTTTCAACGTGCTCGAGACCTTCCGGGCCTTGACTCGCAGCCCGGTCCGTTTCGACACGGGAATCGAGCTGCCAGAAAAGGCCGACGAAAGCGCAGCGCTGCCGTTGCTGCTGTTGCGCAGGGACTTGGGCAGCCCCGCCGAGCTCCCGCAACGCCGGTGCTTGGGCCGAAAGAAGGCTGACGGCTGCGATCTCAGGAGACGGCGTGGCTCATCAAAATCAGGTAGCTGCTCGGCGGCGTCATCATGGCCAGACAAGCTGGTATCATTTCGGCTGCTCCTCGACAAGTGTCCGTGGCCTCGGAGGAAACTCATGGATCTGGGAGCTCGGAGAGCAAAAGGTCGAGAGAGCCCTGCCGGCTCATTTTCCTTGTCTTCAGAGCCATGTAGAGGGTTGGAAAGCCAGTCCCTGAGCCGTTCTGCCGGGCCTTCGCTCAATTCGAACTGTGGCGAGGGTGGAACGGGGTAGGTGAGCGTGGACCTTGATTTTCGCAAACGCCCAATCGAGGGGAGCGCCGTGCCGGCGCTGGACTCGAGGAACAGAGCATTGCCTGACAGCTGACTGACGCGACCAAGGCTCCGGGTGGCGTCGCTGGCACCTAGATAGCTTCCGTTGTCGGAAAAGCTGAGCTGTCCGCGACCGACGGGCAAATGCCGCACGGCATCAAGTCTCTGGTGGGCCGGCGAAAGAGATGCTTGGTTTGCTCTGGGAGCCAGGGCTCGCCTGGGCCTGGCATTTGGTCCGGCGAACCGGACGCTCTGCTGCCTCGCGAGAGAACAGTTTATCGACGAGTCTTGATGGCTGTGTATCGCGTCCGAAGAAGGGGTCAAGCCGTGCCCGCCAGGACTGCCGTTGCCCGTGGACGCTGCAAAGGTTCGAGGACCACGCGGTGTAGACGGCATGTCGTAGCGGTGCCTTTCGTGCGCGTGGGCCCGATGGTACGACAGAGTGGCGGCAATATGGGCGTCTCGCTCTGCCACGGCGGGCTCGATGCTGACGAGGCGGCTGACGGGGCTCCGGGGGATCGACGTGGTCGACTTGCTCCGGCCAAGAGGACGCCTCTGTTTGTTGCGAGAGCTGTTGCGGCGTAGCATGGCCAAGGCCAGATGGCTGGCTGGTCGATGATCTGGAGACGTTGTAAATGGTGCTTGGCTAGCGTTGCAGTTAATCAAAAGACGCACCCGGCTAGAAGCTGCAAAACGGCATATGCTGATGGGCGGGACGAAGGGCGAGAATGGATGAGGCGAGCAGCGAGTGCTGAGGCCGACGTGTGCCCGAGGCGAGCGGGAGGAGCTGCCCCTGAGCCACCGTTGCAGGAGCCGACGACCCAGAGCCGAGCCGACTGCCGTGCAAGGAAGGAAGCCATGCCAGAGACCACCAAAGCTCCTCCTGCCCGTGGGTCCGGGTCCGGCAAAGGCCTCCATCGACTCTCCTTGGACATGTAGATGAAAAACACGGCGTGATAGTCAAGGAAAAGTGTATTGACCCGAACCCTAAACATGTAGACAGACAGTGCACGTGATGTGCATCCCGATACCAGGCCATGCCGCAAGCCCTGCAACCAGTACACATAGAGAGGGAAATAGGTAGCTCGTACATGGACGACTTTTGCGCCCCAGATGCGCTTCCGCGATAGCCAGAAAATGAGAAAGGAAAGGAAACGTACACCATCGGGCCAGCCACTGCAGGCCCCTTCCGTCTTCAGGCTCATTCTATCCGCTTCTAGTTGGACATTTCAGAGAGAAACTCCTCAATCTCCTCCTCGACAGCCTCGTGAATCTTCTTGGCAAACTTCTCGGCCTTGGTGCCAAACTTCTTGGCGCCCTTGGCAAATTTGTCAGAGACGAGCTTGACTTGCTCCTTGGCCGCCTCCTCGAGCTCCTCAACAACCGACGGGGCATGCTTGGCCTCATAGCCGCCAGCCTCGACAATCTTGGAAAAGTTGCTGCAGCCACCGCCGTTCCAGGCCAGCTTGTTGGGCGTATCCTCGGGGATCTCCGTCAGAGCGCCGCGCGTGGCGATGGAGACGAGGTCGGCCTTGAGCTTCTTCGGGGTCATGGCGCCCACCGAGAACTCGGAGTCGTGGGAGGGCTGGAGGGAGAGGTAGTAGGCGAGCAGGCCGCAAATGTGGGGAGAGGCCATCGAAGTGCCCGAAATGGTGTTGACGGCGTGCTTGGAGCCGATCCAGGTAGACAGGATGCTCAGGCCGGGGGCAAAAATGTCGGTACACTTGCCGTAGTTGGAGAAGTAGGCGCGGCTGTCGTCGAGGGCACTGGCGCCGACCGTCAGAGGCTTCTCGGCGGCAGCGGGCGAGTAGTTGCAGGCATCGGCGTTGTCGTTGCCGGCGGCCACGGCGAAGTGAAGTCCTGCATCGACGGCAGCGTTGACGGCCATGTCCAGAACCGTCGTCTTGCCTCCGCCGAGGGACATGTTGGCAACGGAGCCCTTGAACCCCTTGCGCTTGCCGTCCTTGGCATCCTTGACCTGCTCAATGTGACGGGTAGCGGCGAACTCGACGCCCTTGACCACGTCTGACATGCTGCCCGAGCCGTTGGATCGGAGGACCTTGACCGCGTAGACGTTTGCCTTCTTGGCGACACCATACTTCTTCCCGGCGATGGTGCCGGAGCAGTGGGTACCGTGGCCGTTGCCGTCCTCGTCCTCATCACCCTGGGGAATCGTCTTGCCCCATTTGGCACGACCCTCGAAGTCGACGTGCTCGGTGTTGCAGCCGGTGTCAATCACATAGGCATCGACGCCCTCGCCTCCCTCGGAAGTGAAGAGGTACTTGTTGAAGGAGCCAAAGTTAAGCCTGTCACGGTGGGAGATACGGGCCAGACCCCAAGGAGCTTGCTTCTCGGTGTCACCGTCGCACTTATCTTGGGTGTGAGCAGGCTCAGACTCCAGAGGACGCATGATGTGAACCAGCGTGTCGCGCACGACAGACTCGACCTGGGAGCTCGTTAGCCATCATATGATGCTGGGGTAGTGGTACAGGCCTACATCAGGGTGGTTCTGGATCTCGTCAATGGTGGACTGGTGAAAGTGGCCTGAGTAGCCGCGGAACGAGTTGCCGATTTTATAGGTGTGCTTGGTTCCAGTGAAGACGTCGGCGGCTACCGAGTCGTCGACGCCTCGCTTTCGGAGCTCCAAACGCTGCTGGCCGCCGCCCATGTGGACATCCTTGACCCAAATGTGATGGTCCTCGGCAGCCGAGTCATCGACGTGGTCCTTGAATTTGATGATGTACGAGTCGGGAATCGACTCCGAATGAATGGATTGTGCTGCGTGCGACTTGTGGTGGACAGAGGCCGCGTCGAGGATGGCAGCGTGGGCGGCGGCCACGAGGGGGAGGGCGGCGAAGGCGGTCCTCATGATGGCGATGACGTTGGTCTACCTGCGACGCAAACGTAGCGAGTTGGGAACACACGAGAAGGGAAAAAAGAGACTGCTGCTGATGGCTTCTGACGCGATGGAAAGAAGGGTTAGACGATGGCGATGGAGGGGGTTCGAGGGGGAGGAGGTGCAGAGGAAGGAGACAGGGTGATGAAGGAAAGGGGAGGGAGAGGGAGAGGGAGAGGGGGCGAGGCGAGACGGATGGCGTGCGTGGACAGGCGAAGCTCCAGATAAGGTAAGCTGCACTCCGTACAGTACACTCCGTACACAATGCTCCGGTGGCCAGGTGACGCATCCAGCCAGGCAGGCAGCAGCTTGCAGACGGTATGGGATACCGAGAATTACTGTGCGCGCCAGGCCCGGGGAGGATTAGCGCGAGCTTGGGGGCGGCGCCGTGGACGCCTTGACCCTTGACTCTGACAGTTCTACAGTGTCAGTTGGTGCAGTACTTGACGGTGTGGCGTTACGACCGCCTTTTGGCCGGTACCCAGTAATCGGACAGGAGGTGTGACAAAAGTGCCCCAAACACGAGCTGGGTCCTCCAGGGCCTCTTAAGGGTGCCAAGGTGCTTTTTCGTCGAATCACCTGAACGGACAGGACCAGTAGCAAATGGACAAGTGCCATGGCTGACTTCCACCATAGCCTTGCGCTACCGCTCTTGGCTGGCGGCTTGAGACAGGGCCGAGAACAAAGCCCCGAGAGCTGACAATGTGACGACTATGGTGCACTGTGCGAGTAAACTGGGCCCCGAGCTTCGGGTACGGTACCTACCTAGGTACGTAGCGGGACTCGACATGCACTCCGCAGCCGGCTACAGTGCAGCATAGAGTGGATACTTGGTACCCGCTCCATATCTCGGGAATGCGAACAGCGCCGTCTTTCTCTCCCTCAGCCCGGGCCGATGTCTGTATTTGTCGTCCCAAAGCCTTGAAACCAGAGCGGCCTAGAGGCATGGATCAGATACCGTGACTGGTAGCCCAGTGCCCCTTGAGGGAATAATCAGCCTCCTCGGGCCGTTGCACAGTGCGCGCACAGGACGTGTCCGATGCCGCGTTCTCCCTCACTGATCCATAAATAATGCGGGGAATGTCCTCCTGCACCTGGCACGTGCACTTGTTGCTTGTGCGAAGTCGGCCGTGGACGGATGAGCCATCACGCGGACGCACTGAACGACGAGTCCAGAAGAGGAAATACCGTGAAGCGAGCAACACGGCGGAGATATTCCGCCGTCCCTCTGCTGTTCTATTATAAAGCGTGGGGTGTACAAACCTTGCCTCGCCCGGTAGACTCGGGACCTTGCATAATTTTGTCTTGGACGGCTTGCAGACACGCGTACAGTAGGTACGGTACGTTGGCCGGGCAGAGGGATCGACGATGGACTAGGTATTAATTATGTGCTATCCAATAATCTGCACCAAGCATCTACTGACGAGCCAAGCTTAAACTTACGCCCACTCTTGGCGGGCGACGCACTTCCATGCAGACTTGAGCCGCTCCTCTGCATGCTCAGCCTTGTGCAGTCACGCAGCGGGGCCGGGCCGGGCCGGACGTTCTCGCCGTTTCCCGCCTACCTCTCCCGGCACCTGCGCCAGCGACATGATGCACAGTAGTCCAAAGGCATCTGAAAACCTTGGGCCGCATATAAGAGCGGCCAGGCTGATTCGTCGTCTGACTTGATCCATGAAGAAAAAGGCCCCGATTGGAAAACAACGATATGCCTCTCCTTGTACTTTGTGCGCTCCGCGCCACCAAGTATTGCGTTTTGCTCCGGCCAGCGACAGCCACGAGTACAGTTGCACATTGGTAGAAGCAAAAACAGGATTGATTGTTGAGGAACGAAAGTAATTACTTAGGCCCCGCCCCCGGCCCACCCTCCGCAAAACTTCTTTCACCCACTCAAAACCACCCGCTTCTGATTGACTATAAGTCCCTGCACATAGAAATGGGCACCCCCCTGTTTTGGGCACCCCAAAAAATCACGACCATTTTCAACACCATTAATTCAATCCCTTCTCACTGCCCACCACCGTGCACTACGATACAATCGTCACCTATTTCTGAAACCTCAGCTTCGGTTTCATCAGATTCTTCATTCTCAGCTGCGTTCACCTCCTCCTGCGCCCGTCGTATTGCCTCAATATTGGCGAACCTCGAATTCGGGCTCGTGACCACCCTCTTCCTTTTTCGGCTTGACGGCCGCCAATTGTGTTTCCAGTGCCTGAATCTGCAATTGAGCTTTTGCTAAAAGGCCATCCTTCTCGTCAAACCCTTTTGTGATCTTCCTGAACAGCAATCTCTTCGTGGGCACGTCGTCGTCTAGCTGGTTGAATTGAACTACCTGAACCTTCAGATCTTGCGAGCGCCTCGGGGTCGACCACGCAATCTGGGATGTGTCTGATTGCCAGTCACTGGTGGGTAAGTGGCTATTGAATGCATTGGCCACATTTTTCGCGTTCTTTTGCGTCTGTTGCTGTTCTCCAGCAGAAGAGGGCTCAAAAGTGGCTTCGCCATCGACACCGGCCACAAACCCGTCGCTTTCCAGCCACCCTTGATGTTTGACACAGTGAGCGCTTGCTCGCGTGCTTTCTGGTAGCAGGAAAGAAAGTTTTGCTTGCCGACTGGGCTTGAATCGGTCAGGAGGCTGAGAAATCCGACCTGTTTGCGGTAGTAGTGCTTAAGAGCGGAAGACAGACAAATCGAGCGGTTGCAGCACATGAGAGGTATGGGGAGGTAAGAAAAGAAGGTGAATCTGATGCTGGTAGCATAGATACATGAAGTCAACCGTCTCGTGACTTCCGTGGCCGTCCAATACTAGCAGTCTTCGCTCCGAAGGGTCGGGTGGCTGGGTTCTTGGAATGAACACCTTTCGGAGCCACTCCACCGCAGTTTGGTCCGAAGTCCAGCCGTTCTTTGTCGCAGTGAATTGCCAGTCACTAAAAGTACTGAGATCTTCTGGGAACCACTGTTGCTGGACCGATTTGCCCTTGAAAATGACGGGTGGAGGAGGAAGGTGCCGGCAGCGGACACGCACTCGATGAACGACGTCCAGACCCGAGAACCAGGCGTCTTCTTTTGTACAGATCGTTTTTCAGCACTGCCAACGACCAGGCCATTCTCCCAAGTCCTTCCATGATGCCTGCTTCATCCATGTTGTACCTGTTCTCCGGCTTAATAGCCAGAATCTCGGAAGGAAGAAATTGTTGAACCAAGGCCGAATTACCTCGGTAGAAGCGCCGTTGACACGCGCAGAGTCTCTGTGATGGCACTTCTGGGTCCGAACTGCAGGATTTCGTCTTAAAAATGCTTGCATCCAGTGTTTTCCGAGCGGTGTGTGGTCTCCTTTGACGGCGAGCATGCGCTGCGCGAACTGCCTGATCTGCGAGTGAGTGGGAGGAAGGCCCAAGGCGTCCTGAATGAGAATCCATTCGGTAAGTTGCTTTTCCTGTGTCTGAAAGCCTCTGAAGAGCAGAAAATGCATCCTTTCTGCATTCGTGACCATGCATGCGATTGTAAAGAGTTGCCCTCAGGACGCCCCAATCGCGAGCAGCCTTCTTGGCGGATCCGCCATTGGCGATTGCCTCAAGGGCGCTGTGAATGTCAGACTCTGTATATTTCATCAGTAGTGGCTTGAAGACACATGCGTCAATTTTTTAGCAGATTGGATGCGTTTCCGCGGTGAAATTTGCTGTTGAAGTTGACGCAGCCGTTTAGGTTGGGCACCCATCTTGGGTGCCCAAAACAGGGGGGTGCCCATTTCTATGTGCAGGGACTTAAGTCAAGCAGCGGGATCATTGATTCACCATTGTAATTGGTGGTTGGCTTTTTTGATCCTTGCCTGGGTGTCTTTCCGGACCCCTACGCCGTTCACTGTTCTTCGTGCTCAGCTCAGTGCTCCTTCTCCCGTCCATCGTCGTCACGTCCCGAAGCCACGTCTGGGAGCGCTTCTTCGCTTGCTTCGACTTCGGCGTCGCCACTCGGCCAGCCTAGCACACCCTGAATAGTTCTGTCGCTAACACCTCTAGCCTGGATTGTGCGGCATTCATCTCCCCGGGAACTCGGTTTCCTACTAGGTCTCTCTCTCGCAACTCCGACACGAGCATGATGCCGTCTAGCGTCGGGCACCGCGACAGCCGCACATCCTTGATAGAGGGTGACTTCCCACCGAAGTATTTTGCCTAGGGAAAGGGCTTTAGGTAGGGCCACCCCCCCCCCCCCCCCCTATTTAGTTAGAGGAATAGCCCTAGTAGCTTAGTCTTAGCTCCTATGTTAACCGAACTTTGCTTATATAGTACGGTTATAACCTATTTTCTAGTAATAAGATTAAGACTCCTTTTATTTAAACTTTACTACTTTTTAAAATACTTTATATATATATTATTAGCTTTATATAAAGTATAAGTACTATTATTAGCTAACCTTATTAATAAATTAATAGTACGCTATTAATTATAATAAAAATATTAGTTTATAAATACTTAATAAGAAGCTTATTATTATTATTATAAAGTATAGCTTAATTTTATATTCTTAGAAATATCCTTAAGTATAAGGGATCTAAGTATTATAAAGTATATAAAGATATAAGCTTAAGTATAGTCTATAAGAAAAAGGTTAATAATCTATAAAAGGGAAAAAAAAAAGAGAAGTATAAGCTTAGCTTATATAAATATAAAAGCTGCTTATATATAGGCTTAGCTTAGACCTTAGTCTAAGCTAATATAAAGTAAAAGCCCTTATATTATACCCTTACTTAGCTTTAAAGAAGCGCGACTTTATATAATAATTAATACTACGCTTAAAAAATAAAACCTTATATAAACTATATATACTTAGTTATAAAAAGATATTAATAAATAATATATAATACTTAAAAGATTAAAACTTCTATGAAATTAATATACGCTTATAATAGGTATATATCGCGACTAAAATACTAACTAATACTAGGAATTAATTTAATAGTATTAATTACCCTTAGTAACGATACTATACTAAGGCTAAGGGGTAGGTAGACGTAGTAGCGGCCCTTAATATACTAGGCTTAACTAGAGCGCGTAGCGCGAAGAGACGCTACCTAAATTTATATACCTTAATAGGGCAAGTTAATAAACCTAAAGTAGCGATATAATACTAGCCTAAGCGCTAAGCGACCTTATAGAAAAATTAATATATAATAAACTTATAGGCTTTATCCTAAGCGTATAGTTTAGTAAGGTATAGGTAGTAGTCGAACGGCTCTTTAAGGTAAAGGGCCGCGCTAGTAGCGTATCGTCGGCGGTGCTCTACGCGGACGAGAGCTTTAAGACGATAATCTAAGAAGTAATTAAGGAGGTAGTTAAGGAAGAACTCCGCCTAGGTATCGCTTTAGGCTTAAGGGGCCTAAAGCGAACCTAGGCCGCGGTCGTAGCCGAGACTAAGGGACTAGCTAAATATAAAGCCGCGGTAAAATAGGTCCTACTACGCTATAAACGCGAGATTTATCGAGAAGAAGGTCCGAACGAGTTAAGGTCCCTAGGTCTCTCTAAGTAATATAGCTTAAAACTAGGTAAGGAGGGAGGTCTATAGACTATTATTTCTTCTTCCTAGACCACTAAGGGGTCCGGAGGATCTCCTATTTAAACGGGGACCTTCTAAGGAGACCGGTATATCTCTTACTAGCTTAGGGACCTTAAATAACTAAACTATCGACTTAATAGCTTAGAAAGCTATTAATCGGGGAGATCGAGCTAAAAGTACTAACGTAGATAACTTACGCGGCCTTTAGTAAGAGGCAAGAAGTGCCCTCTTCCTAATAGAATATATATTCTACCTAAACATAGGATATAAATATAGGGAAGGTATAGAGGGATATAAAGGGGGAGGGTTAGACGGATATAGGGCAACCGAATAGAGCAATTAATATACGGATTCTCGTATACTATCTAATTATATAATACTCGACTTTCGAAAAGTCCCTTTATTTACTTTTATACTTACTTTTACTCTCTCCTTCGCGAGAGTTATAAGCCCGGGAGAAATAGACTTTGTTTCTATAACTTCTAGTAGTAAAATTATAACCTTAAGAAAGAACCCCTCTTCCCTATACGCTTTATACTACCTCGGCTTATCTTCGCCCCCTTTTCGGCCTATCTATAGCTATTAATTATATCGAAGACCTCGGCTATAGCAACGACGAAGCGGACGATTCTAACGGAACCCTAGGACTAGGACCGTTAGGTTAAGGAGCTACGAGCACGAGTAGATAAGCTTATCTATAAGCTTATCTTTTAAGATAGCTCTAAACCGATAGAGCTACCTAAGCGCCTAACTTTTAACGACTTTAGAGAAGGCGTTAGATAATTTATTAACCTAACTAGCGAGCAGCAAAGAGCTTACTCTACGGCACTTTATAAATATAAGGGCAGGCGTAAGGAATACCTTTACGAGACTAAGCTAATTACGGCAGCTAGGATAGCTATTATAGAGTCTATTAGCACTACTAAACTAACCTCCCTTCGAGAGGGGGATACGCTTAGATAGTAGATATAGAAGCTAAAAGCATTAACTGCTCCTTCTCGCGGCTTTATAACTAACCGAATTAGGAAGTAGTATTCTAGTTACCTTCGTGCTAGTATAAAGACTAACCTACTAGAATAGCTATCTAAGTAGGAAGAGATTATAAAAGAAGCTAATCTTTACTTCCTAACTAAGGCGCTAATAGGCTAGTAGCTACGAGATATAGCTAGCGTTATCCGGCCTCTTAGCGACGGATACGCTACTATCTTCTATAAAGATAGCCGAAGAATCGATAAAGAAGCAGCTACCGTATAATATAGGGTCTATTAAGCTCTTCGACTAGACTTTATAGGAAGCACGCCTACTTTAGTAGCAGAACTACTTTCCTCGACGTACTAGACCTTTTAGCTTATTGCTAGAAAAATCAGAGAAATTGCTAAGCAATAGCCGCAATAGTAGAAAGGAGCAATTAAGAGAGGTGCCGGCTTTCTAGCTAATAAGGAAGCTAATAAGAAAGACTATTCTATAGAAAGACTAAAAAAGAAAAGAAAGGGAAATAAACCCGACTCTAATAAAAACACTAATAAAACCACTAAAAATAATAATAAAAAACAATGCCCTATATATAGACGGTAAAGTTATATACTTTCTAACTACTAGGCTCTCTTTAAGGATAAACGCCCCTTATAGTATAATTTAAATCCTCGAATAGAAGAAAGGGTATAAAAGGCCCTTAAAAATAACCTAGATTTAAGAAAGAAGGTAGAAAAAATCTATTATAAAAAGGAAGCCTAGCAACTACCGAAGAGACGGATAGTCGGAAGAATCGTCGGGCACGTAAACCCTGCCTTTATCTTTAAGGCTAGCTAGACGACCGCCTCTAACGACTACCCTCTTCGAAAGTCGACTCTACTAGACTTAGTAGCTTCTTTATATATTTGCAATAACCTATCGAAATTCTAGTCTTTTAGAAAAGTAAGAAACGAATACCTAGTTATAGGGGATTTAGAAGTCCGGATCGAAGGTTACGGTAGAGTTAACGTTATAGTTACGGCTATAGATAGGTCGTTACGGTCTTTACGATTAAAGAACGTTGCCTATTATCCGAAATTTTTAGTAAGCCTAGTATCTTTTTAGGCTCTTCGAGACGAAGGAATCTACTAAGATACCTTTACGGAGCTTATACGGCTGGTCTACCGAGATAAGAGACTAATCTATATTTTATTTCGGAAATATCGCTAGTTTGTTCTCGATTTCTAGCCTATTTAGAAGGAGGATATTAAAGAAGTAGCTTTTTAAGCCTCTAAGCTAAGAAGAAGAGGCTCCTAGGACCTAAGACCGATAGTATTAGCAGAAGCTAGCCTTTAGTATACTAGACTAGGTTACCTAGGACCCCTAGCTCTTTATAAGCTAGGATTACGAAAAGGAGTATATATTCGAGGCCTAAAAACCTACGAATGCTAGCACTATACTTAAGGGAGGGTAATACGATAGGTTTCTCGAAGAGCCCCTATTCGAGACGAACGTTAAGAGCCCTACTAAGAGATTTAGATCGACTAGACCGAGCTTACCCCTAATTTCGAGGGCTATGTCCGTGTAATGTTTATTATAGACGTATATTTAGGCATAGTTTTCCCCTATTTCCTTAAGACCTATTATTTAAAACACTACCTAGCCGTACTTTAAGATTTCGTTAGCTAGATAAAGCTTTATTTTAACTATACGGTAAAGATTATACGGTCTAACGGAGAGCTATTTACTAATAAGATTAAGAAGTAGCTACGAAAGAAGGGAATTTTAGCAGAAAAATCAGCCTCGAATATATAAGCCTAGAATAGAGGGGTAGAACGGTCCGGTAGAATTATTATTAAAAGGGCTCGTAAGATAAGGTTCGTAGTAGGCCTTCCTTACGACCTTTAGAAAGAGACCGTAGAAGTATCCTATTATCTACGGAATCGAACCCCTCGAGCCCCTAGGACTACGAACTTAACTCCGAATTTATTAGAAGACTAGAAAACTCCTCTTAAGCTCTTTACGAAGAAGGATTAACCTTAACAGTATGCCTAGCTTAAGGCCTACGGCTATAGGGCCTACGCTATAACTTCTAACGTATGGCTAGGCAAAAAGAAGAGGCAGAAGCTTAATCTACGTTTATATATAGGATACCTAGTCGGATATAATTTAACTAATATCTTCCGGATCTAGATTCCTTAGCGGAAGAAGGTTATTTTAATAAGGGATATTATTTTTAACGAATTTACCTATTTTAATAGTAAATTCGAGCAGCCGCCGCTGCTTCCTAGCATTAATAACCTTATTTAACGCGTTAAGATACCCGAGGACTAGAAAATCAACTAGGAAATCCTAGACGAAGAATCGGAGCTTAAGAGCGTATTCGACGAAGACTTAAATAAGGAAGAAAAGGAATATACCGACCTAGAAGAAGAAGAAGACTATAAGAGGGTTAGGGAGCTTAAAGAAACTTCTCTTATAATACCTCTACTAATAAAAGAAGATCCTAAGGCAGGCTTCTTAGTCTCTCTTCCGGTTACTACCCCTAAGGGGGTAGGGCGGTTTAATAACTCCTAGAAAGCTTCCTTTTTATTATTCGACGAGTTAAAAAGACCTCTTTCTACGACTTCTACCTAGGAGTTATCTAATTAAATAATAGGGGTAGACCTAGAACTTAAACTACTGCCGATTTTAGACCGATTTAATAACTTTTATCCTACTCCTATAGAGGACGGGGTATATAAAGCCTTTACTACTAGACGACTATTTAAGCTAAAACTAAGGACTAAGGTATATAAGAAAGACCTACTAGACCTACTAGAAAACAATAAGCAGCTAGAAAAGCACCCTTTAAAAGAGGAATTTATTTAAGCTTAAAAAGACTACTTAGCCTCTTACGAGGAGATAGGGTCCTTTATCGAAGTTCCTTAGAAGAAAGCTACGGGCAAGTAAATTCTATACTATAAATAGGTCTTTACCTATAAGACGAATAAGCACGGGTTCCTTCTAAAGTATAAAGCCCGGCTTATAGTCTACGGTAACTAGTAGGAAAGGGGGGATCTACTAACTCGAGCAACGACCCTAGTAAGGATATCTTTCCGGGCACTTATAGCTATTATAGTAGAATTCGACCTCGAACTTAAATAAATAAATATAGTAAACGCCTTCGTTAACTATCTACTTAAGGAGGAGGTAGTCTTTATAAGGATGCCCCCCGGATTTAGTAAACTAGGTAGAATTCTTTTGCTCTAGAAAGCTTTATATAGTCTACGACGATCCCTTTTACTTTAGCAACGGCACCTTACCCGATCCCTAGAGGAATTAGGATTCGAAAAGGTCCTATAAGAACTATATATAATAAAAAAGGGAGTAGTTATCGTCTTCTTTTACGTCGACGATATTATCTAGGCCTATAAGAAAGAAGACTAAGGAATAGCTAAGGAGGCTATACGAGGACTATAAAAACGATATAAGATAATATTACTTAGGGAGCCCCGCTAGTTTTAAGGCATATATATCCTTTAGGACCGGACTAAGAAGATAATTTAGCTAATATAAGATGCCTATATCGAGAAAATAGCCTATAAGCTATTAGGACCGGACCGACTTTCCTTAAAGCTTCTAGATACGCTAATAATAATAGAAGAGCTACTCCCTTCGACTAGCTAAGCGAGCGAATAAGATATTTATAGATACCTATAAAAGGTAGGATCTATCCTCTTCGCAGCTATTTTAACGAGACCAGACATTGCCTTTACGGTCTCCCGGCTAGCTAGGCATAACTAGAACCCCGACGAATTATACTAGAAGGTAGTAGACCGGGTTATTCTTTACCTCTATAATACCCGTTCCTTTAGAATTCGCCTAGGAGGATTAACCGATAAGAGAGCCGATATCTTTATTTGCTCTAGTAATTCTTCCTTTACCGATAATTCCCTTAATAGAAAGAGCTTATAGGGTTATATTATAACCCTATTTAGTAGACCTATTATATAGAGAGCGTCGAAATAAGTAGTAGTTACTACTTTTAGCACCGAAGCCGAATTACTAGCTATTTTAGAGGTAGTAAAAGAAGCTATTTTTCTTAGCCGGATACTTAGGGCCCTTTACCTATAGATTCCGGACCCTTTATAGCTAGAATATAATAATAGTTAGACGATAAGACTACTTATAGAAACGATTACGAAGCTATTAACGAGACTACGATATATTAATATCTATTAGTATTAGTTACGCTAAGAGATATAAGAAGGAAGAATTTAAGTCCGTTAGGTTCTAACGGCATAGATAAAAGTAAACGGCCTAATAAAGGCACTCCCTTATTAAAGATTGCAGCAATTTTAGCAGCTTATCGGAATATCTAACTTAAAGGACCGGCTTTAGCTTAAGACCTAGATAGAAGACTTATAAGACCGGATTCTAGTAGGATAGCTAAGAGAGAGGCCCTTAACTATATAGGAATATTAAGGGAGGTCTCCTAGCTACGACTATATAGTAACCTTATTAAGGACCTATAACCCTTTAGCTATAGCTTTAACCTATTAGGACGGCTTATAGCTAAGGGGGTATATCGAGAAGAAGGTCTAAACGAGTTAAGGTCCCTAGGTCTCTCTAGGTAATATAGCTTAAAACTAGGTAAGGAGGGAGGTCTATAGACTATTATTTCTTCTTCCTAGACTACTAAGGGGTCCGGAGGATCTCCTATTTAAACGGGGACCTTCTAAGGAGACCGGTATATCTCTTACTAGCTTAGGGACCTTAAGTAACTAAACTATCGACCTAATAGCTTAGAAAGCTATTAATTAGGGAGATTAAGCTAAAAGTGCTAACGTAAATAACTTACGTAGCCTTTAGTAAGAGGTAAGAAGTGCCCTCTTCTTAATAGAATATATATTCTACCTAAACACGGGATATAAATATAGGGAAGGTATAGAGGGATATAAATAAGGAGGGTTAGACGGATATAGGGTAACCGAATAAAGCAATTAATACACGGATTCTTATATACTATCTAATTATATAATACTTAACTTTCGAAAAGTCCCTTTATCTACTTTTATGCCTACTTTTACTCTCTCCTTTGCGAGAAGATTATCGTAGCCCTTACTAAGGTACCGCCTAAAATCCTAAGCCGCGAACTAAAGGATATAGTAAAGGCGGTAAATATAGCCTTAAAAGCTATAAGCGCTATAGCGGTAAGGCGCTTTTAAAGTAAAGATATCGCGGTTATATTTAATACTATAATAAGAGCTTATTAAAAGGACTAAGGCTAGGTTAAAGCTATATTTAAACTAAAGGCTATAATTACCTACTATATATATATAATAGTCGCTAAGAATATCCCCTTAAGGGTAGTAATAGTAAATAAAGAGCGATTACTTTATAAGATTATAAAAGTAAATAAAGTTAAGGTCCTTTAAGCTTAAGCGCTATACCCTTAATCTAAGATATTAATAGTAATAACTATACTTATTAAGGTTAGTAGCTTAAAGAAGGCTAATAGGCTTTATAACCTAAGCTTAGTCCTTAAAGTATAAATCTTTTAATATAAACCTTATAATAAGTTAGTTTAACTATAGAGGTACTATAATTACTATAAGTATAGCTATATTACTAAGCGGTATATATTAATATAACTTTATAGCTAATATAAGAGTTTAGTATATAATAAAGGTAAGGATAAATATAAAGCTAAGAAGGGCGAAATCCTATATAACTATATTTTATATTAAGGAGACTATTTATTATAGACCTAAACTTACTTTATAGTAAATAAAGCCTAGGAAAAGTAAGGGAAAACTACTTATAATAACCTTAATAGTTTATAAATACTTAGACTTACGCTAAGTAATAGGTACTACTTACTATTAAAACCTAGGGTGTTTTTAAATTAACCGCGGTCTAAAAGTAAGGACTAGGTAAACTATACTAAGATAAGAGGTTAAGCTTAAGATACCTACTAGCTAGTAGGGCTAGGGAGGCTAAACTAAGTATAAACGATATTTATAAGTATAGTAAATAAAAAAGCGCTAAGAGATAAAGCGCTTTTCTTTTTATATAAACGACCCTTTTTACCTTAACCCTACTTATATATAACTAAAAGTATTATTCTAGAATATATAAAAGAGATATAAGCTAGCTTAGTTAGCGCTTTACTATTAAGCTAGCTTTAACTTAATAATACTATAGGAAGTAAAAGCTATACTAAGAAGTAAGGCCCTACCCTTTAAAGCGGCGCCTTATAGCTTAGTTTATAGTAAGGGGAGGTACGCGCTATATATATATAAAAGGCTTAAGCTAGGGACTTAGTTACCTTATTTTAAACTAAACTAAAGCGAGGTAATTTTTAAGGATAGTATTAAACTATAAATAATTTACTTACTACTAAGGGCCGCGAGGGCTAGAGCGTTATAAGACCTAAGTATAATTAAACTAAAGTACCTTATAGTAATAGTAAAGGACTTTAATATCTATTAATTACTTTAAGATAGTTATAATAAAACTTTAGATAGTATAATATAACTTATATAAAAAGTAATAAGACTATAACTTAAACTTACTACTTTAAGAAGGGAATATATAAGATTTTTCTATAGCTAAAGGGATAGTACTATTAACCTAGCTTAAGTAACCTTAAAGACTAAGATATAATATACTAGACCTAACCTAAACTTAACTAAGTTAAACTATATCTCTTAAACTATTATAATATAAGTTAATACTTAAGACTAAGCGCTTAAACTAGCTTTAAGGTAAAAAGAAGTAAAAGTAAAGCTAGTTAAAGCTAAGACTATATCCTAGCTAGGACTATACTAGCTAATACTTTAGACGCCTAAGGATATTAACTAGGACCTAGATTATATCTTTACTACTTTAGCGTAGATCGCGATAGCTATAGTTCTATATTAAGGGCGAGTATTACTTAAGGGCAATATATAGTTTACCTTAAAAGTAAGAAGGGCGATAAGGAAGGCTAAGAAGGTAAGGAGGAAGTATAAGTAAGAAAGGAGTAAGGTAAACTAAAAAGACTTATATAAAGTATTTATAGCTTAAAAGTAAACTATTTATAAGGTAAGGAGGGCTTATTAGCGCGAGTTCTTAAAGGAATTTAGCGCTAATAATACTAAGCTTTAAAATATAAAAAGGTAGGCTAGACTTTATAGTAAGCTACTACTAAAGCTAACCTATATCCTACTATTAGTTAAGGAGGGTATTATATACTAGTCCCTTAGTATAGGGCTAGTACGTTAACTTTACTATTTACTTAGATCCGGTATAGGTCTAATAGGTAATTAAACGGACTAGCTACTATATATAATTAAACGTATTATATAAACTAGCTACTATATATTATTACGCGCGTTAAATATAGACTAGCTACTAGTCTTATAAGTTAAAGTAAGAGTAGTAATAACTATCTATATTCTTCTTTACCCGCTTAAGATTTAGTAGGTTCTTTATCCTTTATATATACTATAATAAGCGTAAGACCTTACTTAGGGCTTTAACTAAGTAATATCTTAACCTTATAATCGTATAATAGTAGTACGGTATATTAGCGGTATTTCCTAGTATTTTCCCTAAGTAAGCATAGGTATTTCTTTATAATTTCCCTACTATATTCTTATAGTAACTTCTTAGGGAAATATTAATATAGTTCTTAAAGAACTATTATTACTTAGGAAATTATAGTATATTCCCTATATAATATATCCCTAAGGGAAATCTCTATAAAATATCTATATAATCCGCTTAGTTATTATATCTAGGATTTCTAAGTAATTTCTTAGAGTTTACCTAGTAGCTTCTAGGTTCCTTCTTTTATAGGGAGCCTTAAGGAGTTAAAGGTAACTTCCTTAAGGGAAGTAGATATCGTTCTAGGTACCTAGATTATCGACTATAGGGTGTCCTATAATAAATACCTAGGGTAAAAGAATTAACTAATGTTTTTATCGGTTTCCCGCGGTATTTAAGCGGGATTCGCGCTAATAAAGGATCGTAGTAAAGTTATATAGATTTCTAAGGTTAATATAGGGAATAACTTATCTCTTATCTAAAACGTAACCTAGTATAATTAATACTAAGGGCGCGAGGCAGCTAAGCTAGGAGTAAAATACTACTAAGACTAAGGGCGCTAGGTAGCTAAACCGGAGTAATAAATAAGTAAGGCTAGGGGCATAGTATAGCTAAGCTAGGAAAAACTAATTATAACTAGAGGCGCTCTATAGTTAAGCTAGTAATAAAATAAATAAGGCTAGGGATACTATAAGGCTAACCTAGTAACTAACTATCTTATACCGTAGGGGTAAGGGTAGGGCGGGGGATCTCTTCCTTAGCTTCCTCCTCTATTAGTTCCTTAGGGCCTACTAGCACGTTAGCCGGGGCATCCTATATATTAGAGGCTCTATAAATAGGCACGCTATAGGCGTTATTTAAGGCCGGTTCTACTAGGAGTATTATAGCTAGTCTATTATAAGAGGCTAGAATTTAATTATAGAGTACTACTACTAGTACCTATATAGTTAGGCCTAGGTTCTAGAATCCGCTTAGGTATACGTTAGTAAACTTCTAGTTTAATAAGTTAAAATAGGCTATTACGTTAGCCGTATAAGGGCGGGCCGCGGCTAGCGTACGTAGGGGGCTAACGTAGGCGGCTCTTTAGTATACTATAGCGAGCTTAGGTAAGTTATCTAGGAGGTAGGCGGCGAAAGCGAACTAATAGAAAAAGCTAGCGGGCACTCTAGCGAGGGCGGCGTACTAGCTAAGCGAGAGGTCGGAGTCGGCCTCCTTATAGATAGTAGCGAATAAATTTACTTAGATTACGGCCGCGTTTAAGGCTTTATAGACTAGCGCTTTTAACCTAAAGTAGATAATACTTATATAGCTATCTATATCGCTTAGGTTATTATAGTATACTATAAAATATATAATAGGGAATAGTCTAGGCTTTCTATAGCTTAGAACCTAAAAAGGGTTAAGCTTTTATTAAACTAGTATCGGGGCTTATTCCTTAGCGAATAGGTTAGCTTACTTAGAGAGAGTAAAGGGCGGGGCTATAGCGGCGGTAAGTAAGCGTCTAGTAAATAGGTTCCTTAATAGCTTATTAAATATAAGGTCTACTATACTAAATCCTTTAGTCTTAGCTAGGGTATACTTAAGGGTCTCTTTAAACTTATAAGTTCTTAGTATACTAAAGGCCTTATTATAACGACCGGTGTTATTTCTAAGAGATAAACCTATTAAGGGGTTTATATTAATAGATATAATAGGGCGTAGTCTAAGTAATAATAAGTATATTATATTAGTAATAAGTTAGAGGTTATAAACTATAGACTATAACTAGGTAATTAAAATTAAAGATAGAATCGTAATAAAGATCTATAATATATTAAAAGCTTAAGAGCTATTTATCTAAGGGAGTAAAAGTAGGTAGCTATATATACCTATAGAGACTATTCTTAGATTATAGTCCTAGCTATAATCCCCTTCGTAGCTTACTATAGCTTACTTATAAGCTATGCTCTTAAGTAGTAATCTATCTATATAAGGCTTACTTAGCTTATATATACTCTAGGTAAGCTAAGCCTAAGTAACTTCTTATCCTAACTATTATTCCGAGCTACCTTATTATATAAATATAGCTAGTTTTCCTATAGCCCGCTAACTATAGTTATAATATAATATCTCCCTTCCTTTTAGTCTTATCTATAAGACCTACTACTACCTTAGCCGCCGTATATAAATATACCCTTATCGCGCGTATATATATTCCCCGTTTCGTCCTTTTTATCCCTTAGGATATACTATTAATAGTATATCTAGTTGCGTATTAAAGGATCGTTCTTATAAGACCCTTAAGCGTATTTATTTAGCTAAGTCTATTAATCGTCTTAGTTTTAACGTTATACTATATTCTTTTTATTCGTCGCGCGGCTTCTACTATAAAATACTAAAGAAATCTTCTAAGTATACCGAATATATATAGCGGGGTCGTTCTTACGATACATTAAGTATAGCGATTAGCTCTTATAGGTAACTTCGTTATCTTACCTATTATTTATAGCTAATATATTTCTTAGTATCCTAAATAAATATAAAGTCCGATCGATTAAATAAAGAAGAAGAAATTACTAAGGAGCGAATATTAAAAGCTTAAGCCGACCTAAATAAAGCCTTAGCTCGTTTAGCGCGGCTTTACCGTTAAAAGCGCTAGCTAAAGATAAAGGGTACCGAGATAGTCTATTAAGGCCTTTATTCCTTAAATAGCCTTAATAAGGCTAAGCGCTAAGAATCTAAAGCGGTAGTCGATATTTAGTCTATAGGTAGATTTAATATAATTAATTAAAATACTATTAGTTTATTAAGCGATTTTATAATACCTAGGGTAGATTTTACTAGTAGAACTATTAAAGTAGAGAACTATAGTAGGTTAAGTACTTAAGTAGTTCCTAAGTATTTTCCTTTAGTCTATATCCCTTTTACTTAATAAGGTATTCTTATTACTAACCTTATTTTCTTATATTTAGTATTTATTCTACTTTATATTCTTAATCGTTATTAACTTTAATTTTTTCCTATAGTTTAGCGTTTTATAGCGCTAGTTTTAATAAAGAGATATAAAATATTAAGTATATCCGTATTATTATTAGTAGCGAAAGTTTATAGTTAACTTTTAAAATAGTTTTCTTAACTTTAAACGGTCTAAGTTTCTTAAAATCTAATTTATTACTTAGTTATTTTATTTTAATATTTCGTTATATAAGGTAGACTATATCTCCCTTTTAAAAGATTAGTCCCTATAATCTTTTCCGATTATAGTAAGTAGATATTTATTCTCTAACGAATTAAAGTTCTTATTATATTTCTTTATATAATTTTTATAGCTAATTTACTTATAGTATCGCTCTCTATTAATAGTAGAAGCGAGGGAGTCCCTCTTAATATAGGCCTAGGACGTAGGTAACGTAAGAGCGGGCCTTTAAGGGAAAAGGATAGCGGCGCCGCTAGCGCAATAGTTCCTCCGCTTAGGCAGGCTCCGCTAGTTCGACCTAGCTCGGAGGCTATATATAGATATACTAGATAATAGAACCGGGGTCGTACTAGGGACGGAGCGGCCCTAACTAGGACTACCCTAGCTAACTACTTCCCTTACTAAGGCGACCTAGGAAGGGAGAGGACTTACGATTATAAGACTATAGCTTCGACCGAACTAGACCTAGACTAAGCGTAAACCTCGCCGATTAAACTATAGACCGAATAGAACTAATATAACCTAACTAAACCGACCTTAATAGCTATAGAATAAGACCTACTACCGAAAGACTATAACTAAATAAGACCTAACCTAGAACCGAATTAAGATAGAGCTAATAACTAGCCCCCCCCTTAAACTACGACCCTAGCCTAGCTCGTCGGTAGCAACGTCCGCCTTATTATCGCGACGGGAATAATAACACCCCCTTAGGGTAGTACGTAGAGCATGGGAGGGAGTAACCTAAGGCTTACGAGGAGTATAGGGACTACTACCGCTATAAGAACCCTAACGATAACTAAATAAACCCGACCCTAAACCTAAACTAGAGCTAGCCTAGACGGCTAGCTTACGAGATAGAGTAACGACTAAGGTCTATATTAAGGCAGGACCTATACCGGCGGCGGCATAGAGGCGTTCGCTATAGCCTATATTATAACTATAGATCTAATTAAGGTTAAGACTAGTAACGATCTTAGCTAGGACCGAACCGCGATAGCTATAAATACGCTACTAAATAAAGTCGGGAGCGTTAGTAGGATCGGTAGGCAACGTAAGACGGGGACGCTTTAGGGCGGGCTCGGCGCTAGGAGAACTCGGAGGGAGACGCGGTTAGCTCCCGAGCCGGCTCCGCGACGGCCGCGGGCATAGATACCTTAGCCTTAGCCTTAGATAGGGCCTTAGACGCGGCTACCGCCTTACCCTTACCTTTACCCTTCCCTTTATCGATAGGGACTAAGGCTAGAATAGGCCTAGTAAGACTAGTAAGATTAAAACCGCTATCCTCTATATTAGGGCCGTCGCTAGTAATAAGATAGAAATAGTTAGCGAGATTATTAACCGCTATAAGAGTCTTCTAAGTAACTAAGAGCAACTTAGGCCCGACCTAGGCTAAGGTCTTAATAGCGTCGATAAACTTATTTAGGTACTTCTCTAAGAACTTATATATATAGCGGGTATTATCTATAAAATAGGTAAAAGCTAACGCGAGCGTCTCTATATTCTTAGCGACTATAGCCGGACTAAGGGCGGACTCGCCTAACGCGCCCTTACCCTTAGCGGTAGGGGCCTTCTAACTAGCGCGAATATAAGTTTCTAAAGTAGTATAATAAAGGCGCTCCTATACTAAACCCTTAATAAGGGAAGGGCTATTAACCTTAGACTATACTTAATAAAGGGTACTAGCGGCCTCCTTACCTTTAGAGGTAATCTAGACTATAGATTAGTACTAAACTTAGATAGTACTATAGCGGGAAGGGGTTACTTACTTAGTAATAAGACTAGTTAGAGTTAGTATAAGCGATATATACTTTAGCCTTTATAGCTATTAAAGTTAGTAAAAATACTAAAGGTAAGACCGACCTAGGATAAAGCTAAGATTAATATATATAAGACTAATTCTAATAGCCGGCGAAGGACTTATAGGTAAGCTTACTAGTAAGACGCCTAATATATATAAAATATAGGATAGAGCGCTCCGATCCCGCTACTATAGCGACTTTCTTATAAGGAGGGGGTTTTAGAGAAAGCGAGCCGCTACTACCTAAGTCGGCTTCTTAGTTAGATATAGCGACGCGACGACGAGCGAACTAGATACGGTGCTAAGGAGACCTAGAGTTATAGAAATAAAGCGGGCGAGGTAGTAGTTAGGCCTATAAAAGAGATAGATAATAGAAGGATAGAAGGAGGTATATATAAAACTAAGGAGGGAGGGTAGGTATATATAGGCGCGAGCCGGGCGCGCGTAATTAGTAATTACGAGATAGAGGGTAAATATAGGCCGCCGCGCCCCTAATTAAGAAGTCGCGTAGCTAGACGGGAACCGATTTACGATTAGCGGAGCCGGCTAACCGAATTTCGATTAGCCGGCCCTACTTAGGAGCGACCTATACTAGCGCCCGGCCCGGTAACCGGATATTACCTGCCCTACTAACTAACGGACCGATAAGCTAACGCGACCGCGGCTACGCGGCTATAACGCGGAGCTAGGGTAAATAGAGGCGCCCGCGAGTCGGGCCAGAGAGACTATTGCCTATAACCTAGGCCCGGGCTGAGCCGGGCCGCGGCACTGGGATAGTAGCGGCCACGGCCTAAGAGGGCCCGCGCCGAGACGCGATTTCGCGGGAGGAGCCCGCGGTAGCCGGCGTAAATTTCCTACGTACTCCTACTATAACCTCGTTTAAAGCGGACCTATACTAAAAGAGGGGAGGGTTTTCCCCTAAGTACTTTAGTTTATCCCTCCTATTTAATATTAAAGTTCTAGATACCTCTAGCTAGGTCCTTAGTATAATCTTAATAATAATATAGTATCGCTTATTCTACTTATAGTCCTTATTAAGTAACCTTAAATACTTCTAGGTTATATTTATAATTAGCGTATATTAGTAAGAGCTTAGTTATTTCTATAACTAAGCTATTATAAGCTAGTTATATTATTAGTAGCTATTTAACTTAATTATTTTATTTATAGCTAATATAGTATTATAAATATTATTTAAGCGTTTAGTTAAGTTATTCTATTTATCTATCTATTTATAAGTTATAAGCTATACTAAGCTTATATTTTATCCTTAATTATATTATAAGAGCTTACTAAAATTTAGCTATAAATATACTTCTTTTATTAAAGATAATCTTATTTAATAGTCTATAATTACTATAATTACTTATAGGAATATATATACTAGCTCTTCTATATTACTTACTTCTTTATATAGTAAAAAGTATCTATACTTTATTAATCTATCGGTAATAATAAATATACTATTATACTTAACGTTAGTTATAGGTTCTTTTAACGGTATTAGCTTTATAATATAGTTAAAAGCTATTAAATCCTATAGTTTCTCTAGTACTAGTAGCGGTTATAATTCTTTATATAGTTTATATTATTTAGCTTTACTTTATATATAAAGTTTATATTCTTTAATAACTTTTTATATTACTTTCTTAAGCTATAGAAAGTTATATTATCGTTTAATCTATTTTATTATTCTTTAGATTCCTTAGTATCTATATATTAGATATTTATATATATCTTATATAACTTTATCTTATAATTCTAGTAGTATCTAGATTTTATTTTTATATATTAGAACTTCTAAATATCTTATATTATATCTATTTAGTACTTTATATTCTTTTATTTATTTTAGGATCTTTTAGTAAGTTAAGTCGTTAGGTTATACTTTAAATATTACGTTTAGCTATTATTGCTAGTAGTTCCTATTTTCGTTGATTTCTAGGAGCTATCCTTTTATTATAGGTGCCCCTATATTATAGTTACTTTATCGACTAAGGGTATTAGCTCGACCGTTTTCTATTCCTTTTCTATAGATTATTTCGTAGTCGAATTTTAATAAGTATTCGGCTTATTAGATCTATCGTCCGTTTAACTATTACGTCGTTATAAAATATAAGATATTCTTATAATCTATATAGACCTTAACTTTATACTTACTTTTAAGAAGGTAGTATTAAAATTCTTTAAAAGCTTAAATAATTATAAGGAATTCTTTATTATAGATAAGGTAATTAAGTTCTATACTATATAGCCTTTTTAAGTAGAATATAATTAGTCGTAGTCTTCCTTTATTATCCTTTTATCCGATTTATACTCTTAAAGTAAAGTTTAATATATTAGTTTTAAGTTCGATTTATCGTTCTAAATTAAAGGTAATTAAAACTAGTTCTTATATAATTATAGTTTTAATATATTCGAAAGCTTTATTAGCTTTATCGTCCTATATAAATTCTTTTTCCTTTTTTCTTAAGTTATATAGTAGTACTATAATCTTTCCGAAATCTTTAATAAATCGTTAGTAGTAATTTATAAATCCTAGGAAACTTTATATATCTTTAACGTTCTTTAGTATTAGCTATTCTTTAACTAAGTTAATCTTATCTTATTATATTTATATCTCTCTTAGTAAGATTATATATTTAAGGAAGTCTACTTTCTATATATAGAACTTACTTTTCTTTAGTTTAACTAATAACTTTATATTTTAAAGTACGCGGAGTACCTTATAGATATATTCCTTATATTCTTCTAGGGTATCTAAGAAGATTAGGATATTATCTAAGTATACTACTATAAAGATATCTAAGTATTTATATAGGATATTATTAATTATCCGTTAAAAGGTAGCTAGTATATTTATAAGTTTAAATAGTATTACTAGATATTTAAATAGTCTAAATTTCGTTTTAAAGGCTATTATCTATTTATATCCCTTTTTTATACGTATTAAGTTATAAGCGCCTTTAAGGTTAAGGGCTATAAACTATTTTTTACTATATAATCGATCTTATAGTTTTAATATAAGTAGTAATAGTATTTAGTCCTTTATTATAATATCGTTTAAGTATCTATAGTTAATAACTAGTTATAGCTTACTATTTTTCTTTAAAATAAATATAACTAGGTAGCTTACTTTAGATATTAACGTTTATATATATCCCTTTTATAGATTCTCGTTAAGGTAGTCGCGTAGCGTTTATAGTTACTTTTCGTTTAGGTTATAGATCTTATAGAACGTCGGCGTTATTCTATCCTTAAGATAAATTTTATAGTCTTATTAGCTATATTTAGGTAACCCTATCTTAAGTTCTTCCTTAAAGAGTTTATTATATTTCTAGTATTCTTAGGGGATATTCTTTATTTTATCTTATAGGCTTTATTCTTTCTTTTAAGAGCTAGTTTCTCTTAACTTAAGCTATTTATTAATTTATTTAAGGTCTTTCCTTAAAGTAGTAATAACTCTTTAGATCTTTATATTATATCCTTTATTCTATTTATATTAAATACTAGGTTATATAGCTATATTAGTTAGTATATAGGTCTTATTAATTAATTTTATATCTATTAGTTCGGTTACTATTTTTATTTATATTACTAAAGCCTATAATAATTTACTTAAACGGTTATCCCTTTTATCTTATTTAGTAGCTAAATTATTATAAAATTTTACTTTCTTTTAAATCTATTAGTCTTAGAAACTTATATCTTCGTTTTAATATAGCTAGCTAGTTTTCTAGTTAATTAATAGGTTACTCTCCTATAGCTATAAAAGTCTTAATATAAGGTTATATTCTTTAATATCTATAATATTAAAGTTAACTTATTTATCGTAGCCCTAGATATTAATATTAAGGTAATTAATCTCTATATTAATAATTCTATTATTATAGTTAAAGGCCTCTCCTTTAATATTTATAAGTTTATATAGATCTATCTTATATCTTTATATAAGTTAGTAACGATTAACGACTTTAAGTAAAACGTAATTGCCTATTACGCTATAGTTTAAAAGTATATACGCGTAATATCCCGCGATTTAAATATCTAATACTATTTAGTTACTATAGCTTACTATTACTATATATAGGGTCCTTAGATCTTATTATATTATACTAGTCTATAGCCTTTTTATAGATAGCGTACCTTATTTTTTACTTAGTCCTTATTTATTTTATTTAAGTATTCTTCTTTAATTTATTATTAATATCGTTTCTTTATATTTTCGTCGCGTAGTATTATATCGGGCTTAAGAAACTAATTTCTTATAGCTAATCGAAGATTTCTTATTTCTTAACGCTATATTATTTATATTATACTACTTTAAAGTTAATTACGTACTATACTTTATAATTTTATTCGTTTTCGTACTAAAGGTTAAGTTTTCGTTTAGTATCTTTCTATTTTTTATATAGTATTTCTATATTAAGTTTTCCTTAGTCGAATATAGCTTATAGCCTTTATATATATTACTAATAATCTTTTAGTATACCGTTATATTATTTATACTATACTTATACTTTTTTATATTTATAAACTTTATAGTTTAGGTATATATATTCGTTATAATCTTCTTTATTATATTTAATTTATTATATAAGTCTTTAAAAGATTAATAGTTTAGATACCTTAGAGTAAGTAGCGCTATACTATTCCTTTATTTTAGCGTATTTATAGATTTTATATATCTTTAAAAGGCATCTTATTAGTAAACTATAGTTATTATAGTATTTAAGTAGCGTGCTATAATTAGGTTCTAATAATATAACTTAGTCGTTTAGGTAGCGTTAATCGATTTTCTAGTAGTTTAGTTCTATACTTAAGTAGGGTTTCGAAAGTACTTATCCTTCGAACCTAACTAAGAAAGCATCGTATTATACCTTTATTTAAAAGTATATTACATAATCTAAGTAGACGTATAATATCTATAAAATATACTTATAGTGCTTATAAGTAAGTAGTATTTATAAATCGTCTTTAAATTCTCCTTATAGTTACTATTCTTATTATAAAGCTATAAAGGTATTAACTATAGCGATAGCTATAGTATAGTCTCCTCTATATAGTACTAGTTAATATTAAATTAATATAGCTTATTAGTTTTTTATAAGAATTTAAGGTATTTATTAGGTTCTAATTTTAAGTATTTCTTTAAATTCTTTAAAGTATAGAGCGTATTCTCTAATCGTAGTATTTTCCCTTAGTAGTAAGGGTAGTAGTATAAGTTCGTTCTTATCTTCTATTTCTCTAGGTATTTCTTATTTTTTAGAGCTTATATCGTCGATACTCCGTTATTCCTCTTTAGGTTATTATCTAAGTTTTATAAGTATAAGGGCTATATTTATATCTTCTTTATTATATTACTTATAGACTACCTATTATTATTATCGATTTTTATTTTATATATCTTCTTAGAATTATTTACCGTTCTTCTTAATCTAGTCTTAAGAGACTCCTTTAAGATAAAGGTATTTTAGTTCTATAAATTTAACTTATTTCTATATTTTAAGATCCCTTTATTATATTATTATAAGGGTCTTCTTTAATAGCTTTAAGAACTATCTAGTACCGTTCTTATCGCTTAAGTATACTATATATTCGTTGTTATAGTATATAGTCTAACTAAGGAGTTTATACTTTAGTTCTTATTTATTAGTAGCGTTTAAGTATTTCTTACCTTTTAGGGCTAGTACTTAATAGGTTTTCTTCTCCTTATAAGGTTATCTATATTCCTTAAAGTAATATCTAAGTTTCTTATAGTTAAAATACTTTCCTTTACCTTTCTATATTATACTTAAATCTATTAGTCTAGGATTTATTATATATACCTAGGCTATTTATATTTCGCGCTTTTTCTTATAGTTAGTACGTTAGCTAAAGTTATTTCTATAAGAAGGATTCTAGTTTCCTCTTCCTTATTTCTTTTCTTAGTATTGCGTATACTATCTATCGTCGATTTATACTACTATAGCAATATAATTTAAGAGGCTATTAGGTCGATCTTCTTTATAGAGTTCGTCCTTAACTTCTTCCTTAAGTCCGTTATAGAATCGTAATATAAGGGGTTCGTCGTTTTATTTAAGTTTTAAGGTAACTTAACGGAATTTAGTAGTATAGTCTAATACTAAGGTCCTTTATTAAAGTTCTTAAAGTTTTTATTTAGCTTCTCGTTCTTCGTTAGTTATTTTAAATGCCTTAGTAATAGCTTCTTTAAATCCTTAGAAACTAGTAAAGACTTTATCTATTTCGCTATTTTATTATACTAGTTAGTTATCGAGATAGTCCCTTATAATAGGTCTAAACTAAGCGAGTACTATTCTAGATAAATAATTTCCTATATAAAGTACCTTTTCGATTAAGTTCGAAAGTTTTATTAGGTAAAACTAGTAATAGGCCTTAAGTTAGGTAAGAAAGTCTTAAAGAGTACTATAAGTACTATTAAATAGTCCTAGCTATTTTAGTTTAACTACTTCTTTAAGGTCCCTAACTTATCTATTACCTCCTTCGTTCCTAAGTAACTATACCTCTTATCGAAGGGTAATAATCTCGCGTATTATATCCTAAGGTAATATAATAGCTCTAGAGTTAGTTAATCTAGCTTACTATATAGGTATATTAATAGTTACGATATTACTTAAAGTAACGCGGTATTATATTAAATAACAGCTTTTAATATATAACGACCGGTATTATTCTTAAGGGATAAACCTATCGAGGGGTTTATATTAGTAAATATAATAAGGCGTGGTCTAAGTAATAATAAGTATATTACGTTAGTAATAAGTCGGAGGTTATAGACTATAGACTATAACTAAGTAATTAAAATTAAAGATAGAATTATAATAAAGATCTATAATATATTAAAAGCTAGAGAGCTATCTATCTAAAGGAGTAAAAGTAAGTAGCTATATATACCTATAGAGACTATCCTTAGATTACGGTCCTAGCTATAATCCCCTTTATAGCTTACTATAGCTTACTTATAAGCTATACTCCTAAGTAGTAATCTATCTATATAAAGCTTACTTAGCTTACGTACGCTTTAGGTAAGCTAAGCCTAAGTAACTTCTCGTCCTAACTATTATTCCGAGCCGCCTTATTATATAAACGTAGCCGGTTCTCCTATAGCCCGCTAACCGTAGTCGTAATACTTATACTCTTTTATAGCGGCGGCCTTAAATATCTTTAGATAGGTAGGGAGGCAGTTTATACTAGTAATAGTTTTAACGATCTTAAGTATCTTAGCGTCTATAAAAGCTACCTATCTAGATAGGAGCTTATTAATAACGTTAGCTAAGATAGTAGCGATCTACGTAGTTCTAAGAGCGCTAGTTATTTTCTTAGTTTTATTAAGGAAGATAGCTCTATCTAGGTCGCGTAGTAATAAGGGAAGAAGCTTATCCTTATTAAATAATAAGGTAAACTACCTATAAGCGTTTTAAGGGGTACTAAGGGTTTTCCCTATAATACCTAAAACTAAGGGTAGTAAGTTACTAAACGAATTACTAAAGCTTAATAGTAATAAGGTATAGTCGTTAAAGTAAACGTATAATAAAGTACTAGGAATAGGGCGATAGGAATCGCCGACCTACTATAGTTAGATAGTTAACGTTATATTTCTATTAGTTTAGGTAGTTATAGGAGTTATAATAGTAATATAATAAGCGGCGATACTATAAGGTATAAAGAGGTATAGCTAGTTACGTTTATATAGATTATAGGCTTTAGCTAAGGGAAGAGATAAAGGGGTATAGTATATACTATTTTCTACTAAGCTTATATTAAGATTATACCCTTCTTTAATAAGGAGGTCGCGGTAGTTAATATATATACTATAATTATCTTATTTCTACTTAATAAATATAGCTATATTAAACTTAAGGTTATAAAAGAGCTCCGCTTTATTCTTATATAATTAAACTACTTAGCGGAATCCCTTAAAGCTTAGGCGCGGTAGTCGGCGGTAGATTTAGTTAGAGAAATACTAGCGAAATACTAGGTCCTTACTATAATACTTATAGCCTTAGATAGTAGGAACCTTAAATATAAGTATAAGAAGGGCGCGGTTTAGTATAAAAAAGGGAGCGTAAAAGGATAGGGAAATTAGGTTCTTAAAATAAAAATAAATATAGGTGCTAAAATATAGAATTAGGTTACTATTCGCCGCGGGCGGCCTATTAATACTTATTAGCTAGTTAACCTATCCCTAGACTTCTAAAAGAAGGAATAATAATAGCGCGTACTATATATTATTATTTCTCCCTTAGCTATAGCGGCTCGTACTATTATATAGCGCGCGCGTAGAGCTTCTAAGTATAAGTAATATAACCTTATAATACTCCTTACTATATAGTAAATTCTTTAATAAGGTCTTTAGCGATAATATCCTTAGTAGCTACCTAAGAATTATAGCTACTTAGCTAGCCTTTTTAGCTAATAAGGTATTTTATATAAGCGGTCCCTTAGCTATATCTATAAGTTCTAGAGTTAAGGATTCTTTTAACTTCTTAGTAGTTAGTATTAAGTTCTAAGCTAGGTCGGGCGTTTAATCGTTTAGCTAGCTATAGCTATATAATAGAAATAATATTATAGATATTTAAGGATCTAGCTAGGTTAAGGCGGTAAGCTAGATAGCCGATCCGCTTAAGGACTTTAAACGGTCTTATATAGCGTTCCTTTAACTTTACTACCTATCTATTAGCTACGCCGTATCCTTTCCCTAGCTAAAGCTATACTTAGTCTCTAAGCTTAAACTCTAGTACTTAGTACTTTACGTTTTACTGCTTTTTTATTCCTACCTAAGCTAGAGCGATTAAGATCCTAGCTTAATCTTAGAGTATCTCCCTATCTATCTATAAAGGGCCTTCTTTAAGGTATCGCCTACTATTATCTATCTATATCTTAGTTAGTAGCTTACTTAAAGAGGTACCGATTACTAAGGAGTAAGAGTTATTAAGGGTAAATTAAAGTAGTAATAACGCGTCGACCTATTAATAGGATAGGAAGTTAGTCGTTAAGAACTAAAGCGTGGTTTTAACTACCTAGTTATATTATTTTAATAAGCTATCGGTCTAGGGATACTAAGCTATAAATACTAGTAACTTAGACCTATATACTATCTATAGTCCTTTTTAGAATACCGAAAGGAACTTAGGGTCTTAGTTAAAGATAATCTAAGTAGGAATCCCTTAGTTATAGTATATTAACTTAGTAAATAGTACCTTAGCTTAGTCTTCTATAGTAAACTAGTTAGCCTAAGATAAGGAGCCCTATTTTCGAGAACTTATTAGTTATTATTAGTAGTATATTATAGTAAACCTTAATAGGTAGTATTTATAGAGTTTAGTCTATAAGGACGTCTAAAAGTCTTATAATAAAATCTATAGTAATTATATAAAAAGGTAAGGCTAGGGATATAATTAAAACTAACTTATTAAGGGCCTTTAACCGGTTAGTTTAGTTCTTATAATAAGCGTTATACTTATTAATAAAGCTATCGATAAGTTTCTTAAAGCTAGTAATAGTAAATATAAAGGATAACTCCTCTTATATCCTTTACCGTCTAAGGTAAAATTTATATATATAGTTATTAGCGATAATTTCTTTAGCGTAAATAGTAAGGATATAAAGCTAATAACGACCTTTAGACTTAACTAAGTAAAGTAACCTATTCCGCTAAATAAATAAGAGACCGACCTAGAACTTATTATTTCTAAGCTACTTTAGTATACCGGCCTACTTAGGTTCTTCTACGTATACTCCTTAAATCTTTTAGCGTAGGTTAAGTTAGATAAAGGATTCTATAACTATATATATATATTTAACTAGCGCTTTATCTTCCTAGACGCGGTCTAATTCCCTAGGTTTATATTTCCTAGGTATTATAAATAGTAGTCGAGATAATATATTAATAAGGATATTTATAGTTCTAGGAATATAGTAGACCTTTAAGGGAAACTAGCTTAGGTACTATAAAGTAAGTATAAGCCGATTATTAGTCTTTATACTAATAGTAAATAGCGATATTTACTTTAAGATTATACTTATAGTAGCGTAGTTAGTTAGTATAACGACCTTTAGTAGTAAGGTAAAGATAATATATAACTAGAGCTTTTAATATACCTAGGAAAGATAAGCGACTTTAAGTTTAGTAAGCTAGTATCTAGGTTCTTTACCGGTTAAGCGTTTACTAAGGTAAAGGATTAGCTAGATACTTATTTAGGGTAGGGTCCTTCTTAGGTTCTAGTTTACCTTTAATATAAAGTAGAAGGCTACTACTATAAAGCCTAGCTCGCGGCTAGCATCGATTTATAGGAATAATAGCTATCGTAGGTTAAAATAATATAGCTACGTTAGTTTTATAAGAGCGTTTATAATATCTTAAAAGGCCTATTCCTCTACTAAGGAAGGTTAGTATATTACCTTAGAGGTATATTTATTCCTTACCGATCCTTTAAGTAGCGCTTAACTATCTTATACTTCCTTAAGTATCTTTATTTTTTAAACCTAGAGCGCCTCTACCTTTTAAGAGAAGTAAGCTACTAAGTACTATAGCTAGTTAACTAAGCTAAGCTACTTTTCTAGTACTTATAAGGTATTTAGAAACTCTATATCTTATAATACTTATACTTATTCTTTAGTATTTATTAGGCCGATACTATTAACTTAAAATCTTAATAGTTCTATAAATAAGTAGCCTAAGAATAATTTCGATCGAGCTAAGGCTAGGTTATAGTTCTATAAAGAGTTAAAAGATAGCTTAGAGGTAATAAATATAGTTATCTTTTATATCTAAGTATATTATAATATTATTAATATACTTAAAAGAATATTCTATATATTCCTAGAGGATTTAGTTTATAAATCTTTATATATATATAGGTAAGTTCTTATATCTTATTAAGGCTACCGTTAGTCGTTCTAAGCCTCTATAGCTAATTACTATAAACCTTTCTTAATACTCCTTATAAATAAGGAACTAATAAAAGAAAGACTAAGCGTTTATAGCAGAAATAAAGCGTTTCCCCTATAGCTTCTAGATTATATCTCCTTAAAGTAGTATTAAGTAAGCGTTTAAGATAGCTATACTATTAAGAGCGTATAGGTCTATTACTATTTAGCCCTTTTCGTTACTATATATAGTTCTCTAGACTATAAATATAAGGTAAGCGAACGGGGTTACCTTTATAGCCTATTTTATATACCCCTTTTAGTATAGGTCCTTATAAGTATAGTCGATTAATACCTTATCCTTCTAGCTAAGTAGGTAAGCCCTAAACGCTAGTTTATATAAGTACTAATTTTCTATTAACGGAATATATATATAGTAGTCTAGGTAGACCTTAATAGTACCTTAGTCTTTTTATAGGGTTAGGAAGGAGGCGACTATATATTAGATCTTTTCTATAAACGTAGGGTCTTAATTATAGATTTTAACGTCCTTTAAAGTAGTTATTTCTAGGAGGCTATAGTCTTATAAAATCCTAATCTTATAGTTCGGAGTCTATTTATACGTTTATAAAAGGAGTTCCCTTTTAGTAGACTTAAGGCTCTTTTCTTCTAAGGTTTCTATTAATAGGTTAGTAACTTAGTATAAGTCGCTATATTTTATAGTTTTTTATACGGCCGGCTCTTTAGTTGGAGTTACCTTAGCTAGGGTTTCCTTAAATAGGTCGATTTATAAAAACTATATTTTATTACTAAGGTCTACTAGTATTCCTAAGTACTATCTTTTCTTAAATCTAATATAGCGAGCGGTAGTATTAACCGCTATAACTAGAGTTATACCTTAGATTAAGTTATAGGCTAATAATAAGTCTCTTAGAAAGAATACTAAGTTACGATCCTTTAATACGTCCTTAATCTACGCTAGTAAGCGTTCTATCCTATATATAAGGACGTCGACGTTAGCTTAGTATATAACCTAATAACGGATTACGTAGCCCTATTAAGTTAAGTAAGCTATAACTATTAAGTTACTATATAAGCCGATAAATATTATTCCCTTTAAATTTAAGATATCGACTTTATTTAGTACTAAGAAATCTTATCTAAGTAATAATCCTATAAATAAGGTCTAGACTACCTAAGCATTAATAGTAAATTATCTAACCTTAAATCCTATTCCTTATTTCCTTAGGATATTTATTATTAAGGTCGCCTAACCCTTAGTTTAGCTTTTCCTTATACTAAATAGTAGGACCTACTACGTTATATTAAGGGTTATATCGTTAAAGTAGTTAAGCTAGTCTTTCTTAATTATAAAGCGGGCTATAATATAGTCTATATATACGTTTAATAGCTAGTCTAGGCCTTTAGTTCTAAAGATAGATATCTAAGCGTATATAAACTAAGATAGCTTTAATAGATCTAATATTTCGGTTTATAGCGCTACTTTTATAGTTAGCTAGTTCCTTAGTATTCTAGGTAAACGGCTCGGTCCTATAGGTTCTACTTTTATTATATTAGGAATAAATAGGATCTTATCTTTTATTTCTTTAGTTTCTTCTCCTACGTTAGCGGTAGTATTACTATCTTCTAGCCCTTTATCCTAGGTAAATAGGATCTAGTTTTATATTTCCTAGGAAAGATAGATCCCGCCTTAGTTATTAGTTAGTGCTACTTAAAGCTAATAAGCGAGGTTAATAACGATTAGGTTTTCCTAAGAGCCCTCCTTTAGTTTTAAATTATAAGGCCGTAGTCCGGTTTAAGGACTAGTTAACTAGTTTAGTACTAGGCCTATATCTACTTAGTATAGATTATTCTATCCTAATATAGTTATTATATTTCCTTTCTATTAGAATTATCCTTATTCCTAGGGTTTCTAGCTAGTTAGTTTAGCTATAAATAAGGTAAAGTTTACTATAGTTTTATTCTTAGTTTCGCGTAACCTACCTTATATATATCCTTTTACTATATTACTTATCTTCCCCTATAACCTAACTATTAGCTTAGTTTCTAACTATAGGATAAGTTACTTATAGTTATTAATCTAGGTATTAAATAATTCTAAACTAATAGGTTAGCGGAATAATTCTTATAGTAATACGTTTAGTTATTAATAAACTAGTATAGTAAGGTACTCCTTTAAGTATAGTACTACTTTTACTTTTTAGCGGAGCTTTAATATCTATTTATAGAAGTTAGCTCTGTTTATAATATCTAAGGTAGTAAATTATTCTATTTATAACGATCTTAAAGCTACTTTTAGCTAGATAGTAAAGCGTTTTTATAGTTTAGTATACTAGGCGGTATATCCTTAGTCTAAGGTATAAAGTATAGCTTAGTCGGATTCGCTAAGATTACTAGAATACTATTTAATAGCGGTTCCGCGGAGTAAGCTAGGGATTAGTATTACTAGTTTATTAGCGTATTTTAGTCTATAGATAGCTACCCGTTTTAAGGAATCGATAAATTAATCGACGCTTCTATATATAATCGTTTTCTTAGTTTCTTTAAGGACGTTAAACGTTATATTAAAGGGGCTAGCGGGGTTAAACTTCCTTATATCTTTTAGTTTAATATATACTAAGGGTGCTTAAGGAGGGTTTATAGTAGTATTATCCTTAGTTTCTCTTATTATAGCTTTTATTAGTAGTCTTATAAGAGCTTCTTTTATAATTAGACTTACTAGCTAGTTTACTAGGGTTATTATCGCGAACGTGCCGCTAAGGGTAGTATTATTTAGAGGTTCTTCCTTATTTTATTTATAATAGTTTAGCGAACTTCTTAGTAAAATTCTAGGGCTTTATCCTTTTAATAGAGGTAGTTAGGGCAGGGCGGGGGAAGCTATACTATACTAATTTCTATATAGCTCTATTACTTATAGCTAATATTACCTTATCGCTAGAACGTATTCTAGGTTATTAATTCGTTCTTATAGGCTTTAACGATTAGCTAGGTAGGCTAATAAGTTATATTATAGAAGTTCTACTCTTAATTCCTCTAAGCGTCGTTCTTACTACTAAGGTAGGCGACCTAGCTATCTTTTATTTCTATAGGCACTTAATAGGAAATATCCTAAAAATAGGTATCTTTCTAACCGCTAATAAAAGCTCTATAATACTTAAGCTTTAATACGTCGAAGTTCTACCTCTATCTAGAGTTCCCTAAGTATTTCTTTTATAAAAAGAGATTAAGAAGCTAGTATTCGTTAGTATATAAGTAAGAGCTTTCTTTTTAAGAAGATATCGGGGTTTATAGGTTAAGGTTAACTTATCCCTTTCCCTATTCTTTATCTTTTATTCTGCTAAATATAGACTTTAAGAGAATAAATAGTTAAGGGAATTAGAATTACTACTATTTATTATATACTAGTCCCTTAATATAGGGCTAGTACGTTAACCTTACCGTTTACTTAGATCTAGTATAGGTCTAATAGGTAATTAAACGGACTAGCTACTATATATAATTAAACGTATTATATAGACTAGCTACTATATATTATTACGCGCGTTAAATATAGACTAGCTACTAGTCTTATAAATTAAAGTAAGAGTAATAATAACTATCTATATTCTTCTCTACTTACCTAAGATCTAATAGGTTCTCTATCCTCTATATATACTATAGCGAGCGTAAGACCTTACTTAGGGCTTTAACTAAGTAATATCTTAACCTTATAATTATACGATAGTAGTATAGTATATTAATAGTATCTCCTAGTATTTTCCTTAAGTAGGTATAAGTATTTCTTTATAATTTCCCCGCTATATTCTTATAGTAACTTCTTAAGGAAATATCGGTATAGTCCTTAAAGAACTATTATTACTTAGGAAATTATAGTATATTCCCTATATAATATATCCCTAGGGGAAATCTCTATAAAATATCTATATAATCTACTTAGTTATCGTTTCTAGGATTTCTAGGTAATTTCCTAGAGTTTACTTAGTAGCTTCTAGGTTCCTTCTTCCGCGGGGAGCCTTAGGGAGTTAAGGGTAACTTCCTTAAAGGAAGTAGATATCGTTCTAGGTACCTAGATTATCGACTATAGGGTGTCCTATAATAAAAGGTAAGGACTAACTAATAGAAACCTTTAAAGGAAAGGCCTAAATATTAGCCGCTAAGTTCTTTTTATTAAAAGCTAGTATAACTTAAGGGATACCTTAGCCTATAGCTAAGGTTATCTCGAAGACTATTACGCTATATAGGTAAAAGTAGAACGCGCGCTCCGATAGGTGCGCTATAAATAATATATATTTAGTAACCGCGTCTTCCGATATACCCCCTTAGGGATCGCGGCTCCGCTAAGAGCCCTAGTCCGTAGCCTAAGACGCGGGAGTCGAATACTAAGCGCCGCGCTAATAACCTAAGGAAATCTAAGAGAGGTAGTTACCTACGGGGGATTAAACCCCGCACCGCGCGTAGTTACTAGAAGTTATAGGGGTAGTATACTATCCCCTCCCGGGCTTATAACTATTACGAAAAAGATATAGCCGCCTATTAGATATAAGCGATAGCGTTAATTAACGTATATAGTATACGCGATATACCCCCTTAGGGATATCGGGTTAATTCGTCCCGGGATACCTAGATATCCTAGACTATAGCGGGAATTTTTATATAAGCAGGCCCTATACTAAAACCGCGCTTAATTGCGCTAGCGGGACTTAAACCACGGGCCTTCGGGTAATACGCGCTAGGCTAGCTAGAAGTACGTGCGTAGTCACCGCGAAGTTCCTAGAGGGGTAACCCCTTAGCCCGGGCTTATAACTATCGCGAAGACTATTACGCTATATAGGCAAAAGTAGAATACGCGCTCCGATAGGTACGCTATAAATAATATATATCTAGCAACCGCGTCTTCCGATAAAGGTAACCCTTATGGTTAACTAATAGATCTAGCTAGCTAATATTATAGCGGCGCTAAGTAAGATAGTAAGCTAGAAAGTAGCGGGTTTAAATAGCGTTCTTTTAAGGTTTATTAAGAAGTATAAACTAGCCTTAGTTTAGTAATTAGCTATAACTTTTAACGCTTATACTTAACTCTTATATATCCTAGGTTAGTTTTATAGCGCGAATATAATAGTAATTTAAAAGCTAAGTAAGAGGCTAGAAGCTTACTATATAATAAGAGGATAGAGACTAATCTCCCTCTTACTTATAGTAAGGAAAGTACTTAAGTAGATACTAGCTTAGAAGATTATAAGAGTAGTAAAGGTAAATAGCATCTTATTAAATAAATAAATAAGGAATAAGAGGGAATACTTTATAAAAGCAGCGATCCTATTAGTAATAAAACTAGTATACGCGACCTAAGCCTATAAGGGTATTATATTATTCTTATAGCTAGATATTAAGAGCGTATTTAATATAGTTAACTATAATAAGCTTATAAGGGAACTAAAGCTTAAGGGATACCTTAGATAGCTTATAAGCTTAATATAAAGCGTTATAAGTAATAAAAGATTAACCTTTTACTTTAATAAAAGGACCTTAAAGCTAACTTAAGTACTAATAGAAGTCCTTTAAGGCTCCCCTTTATCTTTAATCTTATTTCTATACTATATAACCCCCTTATATAAGAGGCTTAGTATAATATATAGTATTTATATTATTAGCTTTACTAATAATATAAATATAGTTAGTATTATACCTAATAAGGCTATTATAGTAATATACTTAAAGGAAGCTTAAAAGGTATATATAAAGTAAGCGACTAAGTTTATAGTTACTTTTAAACTATTAAAAAGTAAGTTAATATACTTTATATAAAAGAGATAAGCAATAATAATATTAGTTTACCTTAGGGCTAATATAGTAATACTAGTTTAAGAGGCCCGCTTATTAAGGGTTTAGGTATATAGGAAACTATATTAAAATATATACCTAAAATAGCTTTAAGTAAAGATAAAGCGCTAGACTATAGCCTTAACTAAGCTCGCGGCGTTTATATAAAGCTATAGTTTACTCTAAGCTAAGGAAGCCTATAATAAGGTAATTTAGTCTTTAATCTCTTATACTATAGTTATATTCTATAAGATAACGCTTATAAGGGGGAAACTATATAGGATCGCGCGGGACTTAATATAGGACTAGTTAGCCTACCTTTAAGTAGTAATAAGTACTTACTATATAACCTTAGTTTACTAAGTAAAAGTAAAGGTATAGGTGCCTTTAATCGACTTCTACTTAAACTAAAGAATAATAGATACCCTTTAAAAGTTAAAGGACTTAGGGCTCTTAAGCTAAATTTAATATATATTTAACGCGGTCGCGGATATACTTAAAAGGAGGTAATACTAAAGAGAGAGTAAGCCCTTAGCGGCGCTACTACTTAGTAGGCCCCCCCTTATAGAAGAGATAAGGGGGGTCTAGAGCTAGATAAGATCGGACGACCTTTTAAATAAAGCTAAGTTACTTAAAAGGCTAAATAAAAAATAGGCCGCTTAATAAAATACTAAAAAACCGCGATTTAATAATACTAAACTACCCTTTACCTTACTAACTTCCCGCTATAGTTTAATAAGGTAATAATACTAAACTATTATAAAGGCCTCCTTAAGTATATTAATATAGTAATTACTTAGATATATATAGAAAAGATTAAGCTTAATAACTTCCTCTTTAATTAATAGGTTCTTAGTATAGTCTTACTAATATATACCTATAGATAAAAATAAGATACTATTTACTATATAATAATTAACTATTTATTAATAATAAAAGTAAGGGAGTCCTTTTTAATATAGGCCTAGGATATAGGTAATATAAAAGTATAAAGGAATACGTATCACGGTACGATTAGTTAGGTAGTAGAGATAGCTAGAGGTACTACGCTATATATATTATATTCTCCTTATCGTAAGACTAAAGCTTATAAGAAGAGGGATTTCTCCTCTTTAGTCGGAGTAGCGAGTAGTCTATAATATATAAGCGGGGTAGGCACGATTCCCTACTAATACCCTACTAATATATTAGTACTATGTACCTAAGTGCTTTATTAGCCTATACCTCTTAGTAGCGCTCTTATAATTATCTCCCCTCCTATATAGACGTCTCGGCTATATCTTTAATATATATTGCTTTCGCTACGCTATATATATTTAGTTAAGAAGAGAGGTAGTTTCGGTTATATATCGCGCGTATACGCCCGTATAAGTATACGTTAGTCTACGCTTTATAACGTTAATAGTTATTATACTAGCGGTTGCCGCCGAGTAACCGTTACGGTATCGCCTATATATCGGCCGCGTAACTATAATATAAAGAGCGTGCGTATATATCTCCTACTTCTTCTATTTTCTTTTCTTCTTTAACTCTTCCGCTTACGATTACTATAGAGTTTTATACCTTTTTTTATTAATCCCTTATACCTTTTTATATTACTTTTTATCGATAATTTATTAACGATAATGCCTTCTACGCTAAAGAAGATAAAGGACCGTAACGCCGATTTCCTACGCTATATATAGGAGTAGGTAGCGGCGGGTTCGCCCTTAAAGCGTAAGCAATCGGCCTAGAAGTCTTATAGCGACGCTAGTTCCCCTTTAGCGAAGAAAGCTAAGAAAGGTACAAGGGAATCCTAGTCCTAGGAGACTTTTAGTCTAAGACCTAACGTTAGCGAGGGTCGTGCCCCCGTTACCCCGCTAAGTACCCCGACTCTAACTACTAATAAGCCTACCTCTATAGGCCCGGAAACTTATAAGTCTATTACCCCCGTTAGCGATACTAATACTAGCGAGGAGATCGTGCCTAGGCGCTCCTAGGTAAGTACCGATAACCTAGCTACTCCGTCTCGATAGGGCGGCTCTAGCTAATAAGAGATTATCGCCTAGGCCGCTCCTTAGAATAAGTAGGCCGATATTAACGACGAGGCCTAGCTAAATAAGGGCTAAGATAACGATAACGGCAATAACGGAGACGGCCGCGATCTGACTCCTCCTACCGACGAACCTAAGAATAGCGGCGCTAGAGACGAGGGCACCTAAGCGGCGGTATAAGGCGGTCGCGCTCCTACGAAGAAGCGCACCTAATCTAAGGCTAAAGCCCGCCTAGTTAGGGCCTATAGGGTTATCCCTTATAAGCTCTAGTATATATATTATTTTAAGACGGTCGTTAAGGAGTATAGTATAACCGAGCTTAAGCCTATTAAGGTGCTCTCGATTAGCTATATTTTCTCGGGGGTTTCCTCGACGCGCTATAAGTAGTGCTATAGATATACCGCGACCTATAACTAAGTAAGTTTCCCCTTAACTTTAAATATTATAATTAATAAGCTAATCTTTCTCGAGGCCGCTACTCTTATATTTAGTAACTAAGCCGATATAGTCGCTATCGTTAAGTACCTACGCGAGCTTAATAAGCTAAAGACCGGTAACGAGAATACCGAGGACGATAGCTTAGATATAGGCGTGCTCGTTTTCGAGGAGGCTAATCGGCGCCGTCTCGCTATTACGGTATAGTATTTAGCTAAGGCTTTCGACGCCGCCGAGACGGCTTATTATAAGTCCTTCGGGACTACGGGCATATAAAAGTCTACTATCGTAAGTTTTATCCGACCCTTTTATTAGCGACCGCCTAACGATATACTAAGTCGAGCGTGCTAACTACTATACGCTAATTAATAAGCGCCGCGAGCTTATTATTCGCCTTAACCCCGCGCCCTTATTCGATATCGCCTATATAAGCCTAGAGTACCGGGCCTAGGAATCCCGGTTAAAACTCCGCCTTATCGACGGCGATATAGGCTATACTTTATAGTAATACGCCTTACTATTTACTAAGGCTAAGGTAAGTACCGTGCTAATAAAGATAGGTCTTAACGTAGAGGATAAGGAAGGAGTAGAGGATAAGGTAGTTTTAGTATTTCTAAAGGTATTTAGTATAGTAAAGGGGGCGCCTTAGTTAGTTCCCGCTATACCGGCGAAGAAGAGGGGTAGTCGGAAGTAATAGATAGGTCTTATCTTTCTTTTATTTAGCTACGACTATCCTTCTCTCCTTTATTATTAGGGCCTTAGTAGAGTTATAGTTTAGTTTTATTTTCCTTAATAATATTTAATAGGTAGTATAAATAGTTTTTCTTATTCTCTTATTTTACTATTTTATATATAGTTATAGGACGTTTAAGCGTGCCGATATATTAATAAGTCGGTAGCGATTTAATAGGGATTTATTACTAATTTAGTAGCGTCTCCCTATGCTAGTAGGTTTCCCTACCTTACTTAGTCTTATACCTCTTTTTCCTAGTTAAGCGAGCAGTATATTCTTTAATAAGGTCTTAGCTATTTACTATATCTTTAGCCTCGACCTATTAGTTATACTTAGCTAGCTATCCTTTCTATTTAATAAGGAAAAAGGTATCGCCCTTAGATCTCTTTTAGTCTTTAATCTCTTAGACTTCCTATTCGCCTTCGTTATCCTCTAAGTCTAGTATCGGTAGGGTTTCGCTATCTTTATAGGTACCTTTACGCTCCTTCTATAGCTCTAAGAGACTAATATAGAAAACGTTATAGAGGCGTAAGTACTTCTTAGGGAGTATAAGACGATATACTTACTTTCTAATAGCTTATAGGACCCGAAACGGTCTAATATACTTAGGTAAGAGTTTTCTTTTTTCGTCCTTAAAGTATAAGTTCTTTATCAATAATATTATAAGGTCTCTTACTTTTAATATAAGCGGTTAGTGCCTTAAATTATAGTATTTCGCTTACGATTTAATAGCCTTTCCCTAGTATTCCTTAAGCCTCTTTCGTAGCTCCTATAGCCTAGTAACTCTTACTCTTACTTTAGGTACCCCCCTCTAGATAATATCGTCCTTAGTATTAATATAGAAGTTTAGTTAGTAACCTATTAACGCTTCGTTAGGTAATAACCTAGTTATTACGTTCTTTATATTATTATATATAAATTAAATAATACGTAGGAGTAACGCTTAGTTAGTTTATTCCGAGTTAATAAAGTATCTTAAGTAGTACTATACGGCTTAGTTTATTTATTCCGTTTACCTATCGGTTTATAGGTAAAATACCGTCGATAGCTTACGTTTTACTTATAAGATAAAATAAAGATCTAACTAGAACTGACTTATAAATAGGGACCCTTTATCTAAGATAATGCCTTTTAAAGGTCTATATACTAATTTAACTTAGTAATAGAATAATTCTACTAGCTCTAGGGCTATTATTATCTTAGAGATAGGAAAGAAGAGGCAATACTTAGTATATCGGTCTATAATTACTAAGATCGTATTAACGTCTTATCTATTATACTATACTTTAGGTAGACCTATAATAAAGTCTATTAATAATTCTTCCTATAGTTATATAGGATATAGTAATAATTATATAGTACTATAGGGGCGATGCCTCCTAGATACTATACCTTAATATACTAAGTATAACTAGACGTATTTATTTATATCTTTCGTTATTTTATCTTAGTAGAAGTTCCTTACTAGTAGTTTACTAGTACGTTAGGAGCTAAAGTATCCTACTAACGGATCGTTATAAAAGAGCTATATTAGCTCTTACCGTAAAGCTACTTTTAGAGGCACTACGATACGACCCTTTTATAATAGTAGTCTATCTAGGCGTACTAACTAAAAACCCTTCCCTTTTAAGAAGTCTTTAGTCTCCTTTAGCCTACTAATCGCTACGTTAACCGACTAAGTGCGTTTTAGTAACTCTAATAATAGTTCTAGAACTTCTACTATATAAACCTTTATATAGTAGGCCGCTTCTTTAGCGGTCTTCCTTAAGAGTAACTATTTATAACTAGCTCTCTTTTTAGCTTAATCGGCTAATCGTTTAAGTCTCGCGCCTAAAGTATTATAGTTTTACTATAGATAAGCTTATATATTTTCCTTATATAAAGGCACTTTACTACGCTTATATTAACTTAAGGTTAAGTATCTCTTTACCTATAAAAACGCCTTATTATTTCTCTATATAGATACGGTGTTAATAGTAGCTAGCTTTACTTATAGCTCCGGTAATAGTTCTATAGATAAGGGCTTCTCGCCCTTATATTTAAGCATTCTCGATAGCGCGTCCGCTAGGTTAGATTTACCTATACGATACTTAATCGTAAAGTTAAATAGTGCTAAATATATATACTATCTTACTTACCTCCTATTTAGGGAGGTCTAGTATATAAACGTCTAAAGGTTATAGTAGTCCGATAATACCTCTACTTTATATACTACCCCTTTAACGTAATATCGCTAGTATTTAAATAACTTAACGATAGCGAAGAGTTCTTAGTCTAGAATACTATAATTAAGTTCGGCTCTAGTAAACTTCCTTAACTAGAATACGATCGGATAGTAACGCCCTTCGTTATTAGGTTAAGAGATAATCCCTACTATCGCGAATTGCGATATATCTATTTCGATGCGAATACGTCTTTCTAGATCGTAATATTAAAGGAGTAGGGCTCCTTAAAAAGCATCCTTAAGAGCCTAAAACGCTACCCTTTTAGTAAGGTTTAGCTCTATACTCCCTAGCTTCTTCTTATTCTTACTCCTTTAGTAATATAGTTAGGGGCGCTATAACTCCTAAGTACCTATATATAAATCGTCGGTAAAAATTATAGAACCTAAGGAAAACCTAAATATTATAGTAGGTTATAGGTTTAGGCTATTAAGCTATTGCCTCTACCTATTAAGGGTCTATCGATACCCTATTAATAGATAATATAAACCTAAGGAACTTAACTAACTATTAATAGAAGATATACTTTAATGGTTTTATATAGAGCTCTATAGCCCTTAGCCTTTTTATTACTTATCCTAAGTATTTAGTATATTCTTCTCTTATTTTAGAGTATATAAGGATATTATCGAGGTAGACTATATAGATTATATCTATAAGCCTTTTAAGCGCCTAATAGATATAGCTCTAAAATATAGCTAGTACGTTAATAAGTCTAAAAGGCATTACTAGGTATTTAAAATATCTATAATACGTTTAGAAAGCAGTCTTTTATTTATCTCCTTCCTAAATTTAAATATATTAATACGTATTCTATATATTAATCTTAGAAAAATACTTAGCTCCTTAATAGCGGTTAATAATCTCTAAAATAAGGGGTAAAGGGTACCGATTTTTTTACGTAACTTAGTTAAGTCCTCGGTAGTCTATATATAGCCGTAAGGTACTATCCTTTTTTAGAACGAAAAAGATAAGCGCCTTAGCTAGGCTCTTTAACTCTTAAATTATTTTCCTTTTTATTGCGTCTTAGATCTAGTCGCGTAATACTTAGAGTTCCCTTTATAATAAAGGGTAAATCGGTTTATAAGGAGGTTCTATATTAGGGATTAAATTAATTAAGTAATCCGTTCCCTTTCTAGCTAGTAATAAATTAGATTTATTAGCTAAGAAGGTATCTTTAAACCGGTAGAGAGTTAGTAGGATTTCGGCCTATTCTTCCTATAGAATCCCTTTATCTTCGTCTTTATCTAGTAGCGGGATTAGCTTAGGATTAAGCACTATTATATATACCCTTACTTTATTCTTATATTCCTAAAAGAATCTATAGGGATTCTATAGGGTTTCGCTGCTTAGTTAATACTTAAACTACTACTATCGTTTTTATAGGATAATATAGATATATTTATCCTTTAAGGTAGTAACTAATAAAAGGATTAGTACTTAATCGTTTAGCGTTAACTTATCGGTACTAATATAGAAATAAGTAATTATCTTTTCGGTGCCCCTTATATCTATTATTTAAAGCGGCACTAACTATACTCTATACTCCCTTACCCTACTATTATTAAGCCCTAATAACTTAGGGTATAATAGCGTTACTTATAGCAATCCCTACTATCGGGCAAAGTATATATCTACGAGGTTAACGGTACCGTAAGTATCTAAGTATATAGGGACTTTAGTAGGGTTTCGCCCTAATATTATTATAGGAGTTTTAAGTAACTATCCTATAGGTATTAAGTTTATTAAGGGAGAGGCGTTTACCCTAATATCTTACCTTTTCCTTATTTTACGGTATTAAGTCTAAGAGTCTTTGCTAGGGTTTCTACCTTTAAAGAATTAGTATATTCTATAGATAGGTGTCCCGGCTTATTATATTAGAAATATATAATTCCCGATTAAGTAGAAGATCCTTTTCCTCGATAACGTCCCTTAGTTTAGCCCTTAGTAGGTATATCGCTAGCTTACTAGTTATTAGTTAAATCGGTAGTATTTCCTTAACAATTCGGCCTAGCTTATCGGCCTCTTTAATTCCTTCCCTTATATATACCGCCTTAGGGTATAGCACTACTTTTATTCCCGGTTCTTCTAGGGGTAGAAGTAGTATCGGTGCGTCGCCTCTTATTAGTAGTAGTATCCTAATATCGTTAGGCGACTTATATAAGCTCTTCCCGTTAATAGGTATAGATAAGTATTAAATAAAGGTTAATTTAGTCCTAAAGTTATAGCTCTAGCTTAGCGAAAAATATAAGAGTACGCGCCTTTTCTAATAAGCGTTCGAAATACCTCTTTAAGGAGTTAAGGTATAAGCTAAACTCTAAGGGGGACTAGCCTTCTTATTAGCGAGCCTCCTTTAATTACGTCGCTAATAGTATCTCCCTATTCGTAGTATCCTTAATTAAGATAAGTATCTATTCCTTAAAGTATACCTAATCCGTGCTATATTTAGTTTAGTTAATCGGCGTCTATTCTTTAAGGTATCGGCGCTATCTCGCTTTATAGTCGCTATATATATAATCTACCGCGTAGAGGATCTTTATTTCGTCGCGACGAAAGCGTTTAAGCGCTGCCTTAAAGGCGTCCTCTAGATCGTAAGTCTAGTCTAGACGTTTCCGTGTATTAGTAGGTTAGGATAACTAAGCGATATTTTTAATCTTAACCTCGCTACCGCGACTGCCGTCTAATTTAAGGGAGGAGGACCGTCGACGCTTCCCCGAATAGATAGCGATAGCACCGGCGCGTTTAGCAATTTCCTCCTCTAATTATATAACGCGATCTTATAGGCGTTTCGTCTCCTCTAGCTCCTTAACGCGCGCTTATAGGGCCGTAAGCTTTTCCTTACGAGACGGTTATCTTACGCCTATAGGTAGCGATATCTTTAATATAGTTATAACGCCGTCTATAGTAAGGGTCTATTCTAAGGATATATCTTCTTATTCTTCGTCTCCCGAGTAGATACTCGATATACGTAACGAAGAGGCCTTAACTAGTTAACTACTACGTCGCGCTATAAGAGCGTTACGTAGTCTTCTCTAAGTAGCTATCTCTACTAAGTAACTAAAAAGGGAAGCTTTAGAAATTATAAGGGAATATATATTACGGTACGATTAGTTAGGTAGTAGAGATAGCTAGAGGTACTACGCTATATATATTATGTTCTCTTTATCGTAAGACTAAAGCTTACGAGAAGAGGGATTTCTCCTCTTCGGTCGGAGTAGCGAGTAGTCTATAATATACGAGCGGGGTAGGCACGATTCCCTGCTAATACCCTACTAATATATTAGTACTACGTACCCGAGTGCTTTATTAGCCCGTACCTCCTAGTAGCGCTCTTATAAAAAGTAGGCCTTTAAAGGAAAAGGATAGTAGCGCCGCTAGTATAGTAGTTCCTTCGCTTAAGTAGGCTCTATTAGTTTAACCTAGCTTAGATACTATATATAGATACGCTAGATAATAAGACTAAGGTCGCGCTAAAAATAAAGTAGCTTTAACTAAAACTACCTTAGCTAACTACTTCCCTTACTAAGGCGACCTAAGAAAGGGAGAGGACTTATAATAATAAGACTATAGTATTAACCGAACTAAACTTAGACTAAGTATAAACCTCGCTACTTAAACTATAAACTAAATAAAACTAATAAGACTTAACCGAGCTAGCCTTAATAGCTATAAAATAAGACCTACTATTAAAAGACTATAACTAAATAAAATCTAACTTAAAACTAAACTAAGATAGAGCTAATAACTAGCCCTTAAACTATAACCTTAGCTTAACTTATTAGTAGTAACGTTTACTTTATTATTATAGTAGGAATAATAAGACCCTATTAAGGTAGTATATAAGGTATAGGAGGGAGTAACCTAAGACTTATAAGGAGTATAGGGACTACTATTACTATAAGAAGACTAATAATAGCTAGCTAAGCTTAACCTTAAACCTAAACTAAAACTAGCTTAGATAGCTAGCTTATAAGATAAAGTAATAACTAAGGTCTATATTAAGGTAGGACCTATACTAGTAGTAGCGCGGAGGCGTTTACTATAGCCTATACTATAACTATAGATCTAATTAAGGTTAAAACTAATAATAATCTTAGCTAAGACTAAACTATAATAGCTATAAAGATACTACTAAATAAAGTTAAGAGTATTAATAAGGTCGCTAAGTAATATAAGATAAGGACGCTTTAAGGTAGGCTTAGCGATAGGAGAACTACTAAGCTATAGCTCGGCGTCGGAGCTAATAAAGGGCGATAAGGTAAGATCCCTTATTAGCTTTAAAGCGACCGCGGGTATAAGAACGATAGTAAACTCCCTAAACTTAGCTTTAGATAAAGCCTTAAACTTAATAGCCGCTTTACCCTTACCTTTACCCTTACCCTTTTCTTTATTAAAAGGGGCTAAAGCTAGACTAGACCTAGTAAGATTAAGACTATTATCCTTACTATTATAGTCGTCGCTAGTAATAAAATAAAAATAGTTAGTAAGATTATTAACTACTATAAGAGTTTTTTAAGTAACTAAGAGCGACTTAAGCCTAACCTAAGCTAAGGTCTTAATAGTATTACTAAACCTACTTAAGTACTTCTCTAAGGACTTATATATAAAGCGGGTATTATCTATAAAATAAGTAAAAGCTAAGGTAAGCGTCTTAATATTCTTAGCGACTATAGCTAAACTAAGGGTAGACTTATTTAACGCGCCCTTACCTTTAATAGTAAGGGCCTTTTAATTAGCGCGAATATAAGTTTCTAAAGTAGTATAGTAAAAGCGCTCTTATTCTAAGCCCTTAATAAGGGAGGGGCTATTAACCTTAGACTAAGCTTAGTAAAGGGTATAAGCGGCCTCTTTACCTTTAAAGGTAATTTAGAATATAGATTAATACTAAACTTAGACTATACTATAGTAAGATAAGGTTACTTACTTAGTAATAAGACTAGTTAAAGTTAGCGTAAGTAATATATACTTTAGCCTTTATAGCTAGTAAAGTTAGTAAAAAAGTACTAAAGGTAAGACTAACCTAAGATAAGGCTAAGACTAATACTTATAAGACTAGTTTTAATAGCTAGTAAAGGACTTATAAGTAAGCTTATTAGTAAGGCGCTTAATATATATAAAATATAAAATAAAGCGCTCCGATCCTACTATAATAGTAACTTTCTTATAGGGAGGGGGTTTTAAAGGAGGTAAGCTATTACTACTTAAGTTAGCTTCTTAGTTAAATATAGTAATATAATAGTAAATAAACTAAAAATAGTATTAGTAAGACCTAGGGATATAGAAATAATATAAGTAAGAAATCGGTGCTTATAAAAAAGATAATAAATAAAGAAGTAAGAGGAGGTAAGAATAAAACTAAAGGGGGAGGGTAGGTATATATATACGCGAGCTAGGCGCGCGTAATTAGTAACTATACGATAGATAGTAAATATAGGCTACCGCGCCTTTAATTAAGAAGTTATATAGCTAGATAGGACCTAATTTTCGATTAGCGGAGCCGGCTAACTAAAATTTAATTAGCCGGCCCTACCTAAGAGCGACCTATACTAGTACCTAGCCCGGTAACTAAATATTACTTACCTTACTAACTAATAGACCGATAAGCTAACGCGGCCGCGGCTACGCGGTAGTAATATAGGAGCTATAGAGAATAAAGGCGCCCGTAAGTTAGGCCCTTAAAAAAAGACTACTACCTATAACCCTAGGCCTAGGCTAGCGAGCCTAGGCCGCGGCCGCTTAGGATAGTAATAGCTATAGCCTAAGAAGGCTTATACTAAAATATAAATATATAAGAGAATACTATAGTAGCTAGCGTAAATTTCTTATATACTACTACTATAACCTTATTTAAGGCAGACCTATATTAAAAGAAGGGAGGGTTTTCCCTTAAGTACTTTAGTTTTTCCCTCTTATTTAATATTAAAGTTTTAGATACCTTTAGCTAGGTCCTTAGTATAATCTTAATAATAATAATATATAATACCTATTAAGTAAGCTTCTTAAATAGACTATCTTATTAATAAGGGCTATACTTTAAGAGTAAGACTTAAGTTCTCTTAAAAAGAGATATAAAAAGTATATATAAAATATATAATAGTAAAATTAAAAGTAAGGGGTTAAATAAGTAAGGTAAAGATATTTAATTTTTATAAGGGTAGTAATTATAGTAAGGTAGTAATTATTATATTACCTTAATTATCTTTCTTTCTTTTATTTAGTACCCTTTTTTATACTTATTTAATATCTTAATTAATAAAGAAGACCTTACTTAAAGAAGCTATTAATATCCTATTAACTACTAAGCTTTTTATTAGTTTTTCCCCTTTATTCTAGCTATTACTAGTATATCTATAAGAGTCTTTAACTATTATAGGTTATAAGCTTAGGCTTTAGCTTAAGCTATATAAGGAAGTTTAAGTTAACTAAACTAATATCTTTAAGGACTAAGAAAGCTTTATTAAGGTAATATTTCTTATAAACGCTTATTTAAAGATAGTTTTCTTTTATTTCTTATAAACCTACCTAAGTAAGTATAACTAGTTTACTTATAAGGAATAGTATTTTCCTACTATAAATAAAGTAGCTATAAAATACTCTCTTAATTATATAAGCTAATAAGTAGTATATTAATTATAAATAAAATCCTATCTTATAAAGTAAGAATCGCTCGTTATTTTATATATTATTATTTAGTAAATAGGTTACCGGGTATTATATAATTAGGAATCGAAGGAATAGAGCTAGCTTAAAATACTAGCTAAGACTTCTTAAGAATACTAATACGACTAACCTCCTTTAAATATAAATATTAATAGAACTAAGATACCTCTAGCTATACTTAAAGTATTACTAAATTCCTTAGTCTTAGGGCTATATAGCAGCTAAAATCTAGTCTTAAAAGGTTCCTTTATTTAGCTATAATTATCTATATAAAGTAGTATATCCGCTAGTAAATAAAGAAAGAATTAAAAACTTTAATACTTCTTTTATATACTAATATACTACTAATAAATTCTATTAAAAGTCCTACTTTATACTCCTTCTTTCTCTTTATTATATAATCTTATATAATTCCTTAATTTCCTAAAATTCTACTATTACTTATATACCTTAAAACTACCTTTTAAGACTTTATTAACTAAATAAATTCTTACTTTAGCTATAAGGTAAAGAAGATATAGTTTAATAGAGAGCTACTTATAAAGAATATCTTAAATTAGTTTTAAAAAAGAAGTATTTTACCGCTCTTATTAGTACTAAATATCTAGCCTTAAAATAGAAAGGTAAAAAGATTAAGAGGTACTATAATAGAAAGGGCTTATATAATAAGACTTACTATAAAGCTTCCTTATAACCTTTAAAGGGAAGTCGTTAAGACCGCTTATTACCTTTAAAACTAAACCTTTAAGGACTTTAAGGACCTTAGGGAACTAAACTAAGAAATAGACTTAAAATCCCTTTTTAAGCTCTTTATAAAAAAGAGGGCCTTACTAGCTTACTTTTATACCTATAGCTATAAGGTATATACTATAACTATTAATATATAGCTAAAAAGGAAAAAGAAAAGAAAGCTTAATCTTAAAGCCTTTATTAGTTACCTTATTAGCTATAATTTTATAAATATCTTTTAGATTTAGATTCCTTTTTTATAAAAGGTTATTTTAACTAAGGATATAATTTTCGATAAATCTAGCTTCTTTAAAAAAAGAAAGATTAATAGCCTCTCTTACTTTTATAACGTTAGCTAGTTTAAAAGATTTAAATCCCCCTTTCTTAATAGTCTTAAAAAGAGGTCTTAAATAAGGAAATAAAAAAAAACTAATATTAAAGTAGTTAAGGATAACGCTAACTTTAAAGAAAAAGAAAAGGAAGCTATTAAATTAAATAATTTAAATAGAGAAGAAAAAAAACTTTTCGCGAAACTAATATATACCTATAGTAAGTATATATCGCGACTAAAATACTAACTAATACTAGGAATTAATTTAATAGTATTAATTACCCTTAGTAATAATACTACGCTAAGGCTAAAAGGTAGGTAGATATAATAGCGGCTATCGATATACTAAGCTTAATTAAAGCGTATAGCGTAAAGAGACGCTACTTAAATTTATATACCCTAATAAGGTAAGTTAATAAACCTAAAGTAGTAATATAATACCGGCCTAAGCGCTAAGCGACCTTATAAAAAAAGTAGTATATAATAAACTTATAGGCTTTATCTTAAGCGTATAGTTTAATAAGGTATAAGTAGTAGTTAAATAGCTCTTTAAGGTAAAGAGCCGCGCTAGTAGCGCGTTATTAGCGGTACTCTATATAGATAAGAGCTTTAAGATAATAATCTAAGAAGTAATTAAAGAGGTAGTTAAGGAAGAACTCTACCTAAGTATCGCTTTAGGCCTAGGGGGCCCTAAGCGAACCTAGGCTATAGTAGTAGCTAAGACTAAAGGACTAACTTAATATAAAGCTATAGTAAAATAGGTCCTACTATACTATAAATATAAGATTATTATAGTCCTTACTAAGGCACCGCCTAAAATCCTAAGCCGCGAATTAAAAGATATAGTAAAGGTAGTAAATATAGCCCTAAAAGCTATAAGTATTATAGCGGCGAGGCGCTTTTAAAGTAAAGATATTACGGTTATATTTAATACTATAGTAAGAGCTTATTAAAGGGACTAAGGCTAGGTTAAGGCTATATTTAAACTAAAAGCTACGATTACTTACTATATATATATAGTAGTCGCTAAGAATATCCCCTTAAGGGTAGCGATAGTAAATAAGGAGCGACTACTTTATAAGATTATAAAAGCGAATAAAGTTAAGGTTATTTAAGCTTAAGCGCTATACCCTTAATTTAAGATATTAATAGTAATAACTATACTTATTAAAGTTAGTAGCTTAAAAGAAGCTAATAAGCTCTATAACCTAAGCTTAGTCCTTAAAGTATAAATCTTTTAATATAAACCTTATAATAAGTCGGTCTAACTATAAAGATACTATAATTACTATAAGTATAGCTATATTACTAAATAGTATATATTAATATAACTTTATAGCTAATATAAGAGTATAGTATATAATAAAGGTAAGGATAAATATAAAGCTAAGAAGGGTAAAATCCCTTATAACTATATCTTATATTAAAGGGACTACTTATTATAGACCTAGACTTACCTTATAGTAAATAAAGCCTAGGAAAAGGTAAGGGAAAACTACCTATAATAAAATTAATAGTTCGCGAATACCTAGATATATACTAAGTAATAGGTACTTCCTACTATCGAAACCTAGGGCGTTCTTAAATCGACCGCGGTCTAAAAGTAAGGACTAAGTAGACCGAGCTAAGATAAGAGGTTAAGCTTAAAACACCCGCTAGCTAGTAAGGCTAGGAGGCTAAACTAAGTATAAACGATATTTATAGGTATAGTAAATAAAGAAGCGCTAAGAGATAGAGTACTTCCCTCCTTATATAAATAACCCCCTTTACCTTAACTATACTTATATATAACTAAAAGTACTATTTTAAAATATATAAAAAAGATATAAGCTAGCTTAGTTAGCGCTTTACTATTAAGCTAGCTTCGACCTAATAGTACTATAGGAAGTAAAGGCTATACTAAGAAGCGGCCCCTCCCCCTTAAAGCAGCGCTTTATAGCCTAGTCTATAAAGAAGGGAGGTACGCGCTATATATATATAAAAGGCTTAGGCTAAGGACTTAGTCGCCTTAGTCTAAGCTAGACTAAAGCGAGGTAATTTTTAGGGATAATATTAAACTATAAGCGATTTACTTACTACTAAGGGCCGCGAGGGCTAGAGTATTATATAACCTAAGTATAATTAAACTAAAGTACTTTATAGTAATATTAAAGGACTTTAATATCTATTACTTACTCTAGGATAGATATAATAAAACCTTAGATAGCGTAATATAACTTATATAAAAGGCGATAAGATTATAACTTAAACTCGCTACTTTAAGAAGGGAGTATATAAGATTTTTCTATAGCTAAAAGGATAGTACTATCGACCTAGCTTAAGTAACGCTAAAGACTAAGATATAATATACTAGGCCTAACCTAAACCTAACTAAGTTAAGCTATATCCCTTAAACTATTATACTATAGGTCGATACCTAAGCCTAGGTACTTAAACTAACCTTAAGGTAAAAAGAAGTAAAAGTAAAGCTAGTTAAAGCTAAGACTATATCTTAGCTTAGATTATACTAGCTAATACTTTAAACGCTTAAGGATATTAACTAAGACCTAGACTATATTTTTACTACTTTAATATAAATCGTAATAGCTATAGTTCTATACTAAGGGTAAGTATTATTTAAGGGTAATATATAGTTTACCTTAAAAGTAAAGAGGGTAATAAGGGAGGCTAAGAGGGTAAGGAGGAAGTATAGGCAGGAAAGGAGTAAAGCGAACTAAAAAGACCTATATAAAGCGTTTATAGCTTAAAAGTAAACTATCTATAAGGTAAGGAGGGCTTATTAACGTAAGTTCTTAGAGGAATTTAGCGCTAATAATACTAAGCTTTAAAATATAAAGAAGTAAGCTAGACTTTATAGTAAGCTACTATTAAAACTAACCTATATCTTATTATTAGTTAAGGAGGGCGAGGACTAACTAATAGAAACCTTTAAAGGGAAGGCCTAGCTACTAGCCGCTAAGTTCTTTTTACTAGAGTTTAGTACGACCTAAGGGCTACCTTAGCCTATAGCTAAAGCGACCCTTATAGTTAACTAATAGATCTAGCTAGCTAACGATATAGCGGCGCTAAGTAAGATAGTAAGTTAGAAAGTAGCGGGTTTAAATAGTATCTCTTTAAGGTTTATTAAGAAGTATAGACTAGCCTTAGTTTAGCGACTAGCTATAATCTTTAACGCTTATACTTAGCTCTTATATTTCCTAGAATAGTTTTATAGCGCGAATATAATAGTAATTTAAAAGCTAGGTAAAAGGCTAGAGGCTTACTATATAGTAAGGGGATAGAAACTAATTTCCCTCCTACCTATAGTAAGGAAATTACTAAAGTAAATACTAGCTTAAAGGATCGCGGGAGCTATAAAAGCGAACGGTATCCTTTTAAATAGATAAATAGGGAATAAAAGGGAGCGCTCTATAAAAGCAGCGATCCTACTAATAATAGAACTAGTACGCGCGACCTAAGCTTAAAGGGGTATTATATTATTCTTATAGCTAGATATTAAGGGCGTATTTAATATAGTTAACTATAATAAGCTTATAAGGGAACTAAAGTTTTAAGGATACCTTAGATAGCTTATAAGCTTAATATAAAGCTTTATAAGTAATAAAAGATCGACCATTTACTTTAATAAAAAGACTTTAAAGCTAACTTAAGTATTAATAAGAGTCCCTTAAAGCTCCCCCTTATCCTTAATCTTATTTCTTTACTATATAACCTCCTTATATAAGAAGCTTAGTATAATATATAATATTTATACTATTAGCTTTACTAATAATATAAATATAGTTAGTATTAAACCTAATAAAGCTATAACGGTAGTATGCTTAAAGGAGGCCTAAAAGGTATATATAAAGTAAGCGGCTAAGTTTACGGTTACTTTTAAACCGTTAAAGAGTAAGTTAATATACTTTATATAAAAGAGATAAGTAATAATAACGCTAGTCTACCTTAGGACTAACGTAGTAATACCGGTCTAAGAGGCCCGCTTATTAAGGGTTTAGGTATACTAGAAACTACGCTAAAAGGTATACTTAAAATAGCTCTAAGCAAAGATAAAGCACTAAACTATAGCCTTAACCGGGCTCGCGTTATCTATATAAGGCTATACCTTACTATACGCTAAGGAAGTCTATAATAAGGTAATCTAGTCCTTAATCTCTTATACTATAGTTATATTCTATAAGATAATGCTTATAAGGGGGAAACTATATAGGATTACGCGAGACCTAGTATAGGATTAGTTAGCTTACCTTTAAGTAATAATAGGCGCCTACCGCGCGACCTTAGTTTACTAAGTAAAGGTAAAGGTATAGGTTCCTTTAATTAACCTTTATTTAAACTAAAGAATAACGGATACCCTTTAAAGGTTAAAGGATTTAACGCTCTTAAGCTAAATCTAATATATATTTAATATAGTCGCGGGTATACTTAAGAGGAGGCGACGCTAGAGAGTAAGTAGGCCCTTAGCGGCGCTACTACTTAGTAGGCCCCCCCTTATAAAGGAGATAAGGGGGGTCTAGAGCTAAATAGGATTAAACGACCTCTTAAATAAAGCTTAGTCGCTTAAAAGGCTAAATAAGGAATAGGCTGCTTAATAGAACGCTAAGAAAGATATAATTTAATAATACTAAACTACCCTTTACCCTACTAACTTCCCGCTATAGTTTAATAAAGTAATAATACTAGACTATTATAAAGGCCTCCCTAAGTATATTAGTATAGTAATTACTTAGATATATATAGGAAAGATTATACTTAATAACTTCCTCTTTAATTAATAGGTCCTTAGTATAGTCTCGCTAATATATACTTATAGATAAAAATAAGATACTATTTACTATATAATAATCGACTATCTATTAATAAAGGAAGTAAGGGAGTCCCTCTTAATATAGGCCTAGGATATAAGTAATATAAAAGCAAGCCTTTAAAGGAAAAGGATAGTAGCGCCGCTAATATAATAGTTCCTTTACTTAAGTAAGCTCTATTAGTTTAACCTAGCTTAGAGGCTATATATAGATATACCGGATAATAAGACTAAGGTCGCGCTAAAGATAAAGCGGCCTTAACTAAGACTACCTTAGCTAACTACTTTCTTTATTAAAGCGACCTAGGAAGGGAGAGGACTTATAATAATAAGACTATAGTATTAACTAAACTAGACCTAGACTAAGTATAAACCTTACTAATTAAACTATAGACCGAATAAAACTAATATAACCTAACTAAACTAGCTTTAATAGCTATAGAATAAGACCTACTATTAAAAGACCGTAACTAAATAAGACTTAACCTAAAACTAAACTAAGATAAAGCTAATAACTAGCCCCTTAAACTATAACCTTAGCCTAGCTTATTAGTAGTAACGTCTACCTTATTATTATAGCGGGAATAATAAGACCCTCTTAGGGTAGTATATAAGGTATAAAAGGGAGTAACCTAAGGCTTATAAGAAGTATAGGGACTACTACCGCTATAAGAAGCTTAATAATAACTAGTTAGGCCTAACCTTAAACCTAAACTAAAGCTAGCTTAGACGGCTAGCTTATAAGATAAAGTAATAACTAAGGTTTATACTAAGGTAAGACCTATACTAGCGGTAGCGCGGAGGCGTTTACTATAGCCTATACTATAACCCTAGATTTAATTAAGGTTAAGACTAGCGATAATCTTAGCTAAAACTAAACCGCGACGGCTATAAAGATACTATTAAATAAAGTTAGGAGCGCTAGTAGGATTAGTAAGCGATATAAGATAGGGACGCTTTAAGGCGGGCTTAGCGCTAAGAAAACTACTAAGCTATAGCTTAGCGTTAAAACTAATAAAGGGAGATATAATAAGCTCTTAAGCTAGCTTTATAACGACTATAGGTATAGTAATAATAATAGACTCCTTAGCCTTAGCCTTAGATAGAGCCTTAAGCGTAATAGCCGCCTTACCCTTACCTTTACCCTTCTTTTTATTAAAAGGGACTAGGGCTAGACCGGGCCTAGTAAGATTAAAACCGCTATCCTTACTATTAAGGTCGTTATTAGTAATAAAATAAAAATAGTTAGTAAGATCGTTAACTATTATAAGAGTTTTCTAGGTAACTAAGAGCGACTTAAGCTTAACTTAAGCTAGGGTCTTAATAGTATTACTAAACTTACCTAGGTACTTTTTTAAGGACTTATATATATAGTAGGTATTATTTATAAAATAAGTAAAAGCTAACGTAAGCGTTTCGATATTCTTAGCGACTATAGCTAAACTAAGGGTAAACTCGCTTAACGCGCTCTTACCTTTAGTAGTAAGGGCCTTCTAACTAGCGCGAATATAAGTTTTTAGAGTAATATAGTAAAAGCGCTTTTATACTAAACCCTTAATAAGGGAGGGGCTATTAACCTTAGACTATACTTAGTAAATAGTATATATAGCCTCCTTACCTTTAAAAGTAATCTAGAATATAGATTAGTATTAAACTTAAATAATACTATAGTAGGATAAGGTTACTTACTTAGTAATAAGACTAATTAAAGTTAGTATAAGTAATATATGCTTTAGCTTTTATAGCTATTAAAGTTAGCTAAAAACGCTAAAAGTAAGACCGACCTAAGATAAAACTAGGATTAATACTTATAAGACTAGTTTTAATAGCTAGCAAAGGACTTATAGGTAAGCTTACTAGTAAAACGCTTAATATATATAAAATATAAAATAGAGCGCTTTAGTCTTACTATAGTAGCGACTTTCTTATAAGGAGGGGGCTTTAAAGGAAGTAAGCTACTACTACCTAAGTTAGCTTCTTAGTTAAATATTATAATATAGTAATAAGTAAACTAGATATAGTATTAAAGAGACCTAGAATTATAGAAATAAAGTAAGAGAGGTAATAGTTAAGCCTATAAAAGAGAAGGATAATAGAGAGATAAAAAGAGGTATAAATAAAACTAAAAAGGGAGGGTAGGTATATATATACGCGAGCTAAGCGCGCGTAATTAATAACTATATAATAGAAGGTAAATAGAGGCCGCCGCGCCCTTAATTAGGAAGTTACGTAGCTAGATAGGAACCGATTTACGATTAATAAAGCTAGCTAACTAAATTTCGATTAGCCGGCCTTACCTAGGAGCGACTTATACTAGCGCCCGGCCTAGTAACTAGATATTACCTACCTTACTAACTAACGGATAGATAAGCTAACGCGACCGCGGCTACGCGGCTATAATATAAAAGCTATAGTAAATAAAGGCGCCTATAAGTTAGGCCCCTTAAAGAGAGACTACTACCTATAACCCTAGGCCTAGGCTAGCGAGCCTAGGCCGCGGCTGCTTAGGATAGTAGCGGCTATAGCCTAAGAGGGCCTACGCTAAGATATAATAACGTAGGAGGAGCCCGTAATAGCTAGCGTAAATTTCTTACGTACTACTATTTTAACCTCGTTTAAAGCAAACCTATACTAAAAGAAAGGAGGGTTTTCCTTTAAGTACTTTAGTTTTTCCCTCCTATTTAATATTAAAGTTCTAGATACCTTTAGCTAGGTCCCTAGTATAATCTTAATAATAATTTAAATAAAGAAGGAGACTATAAGAAAGTAATAAAGCTAGAATACGCTTACCTTCTTATACTTCTTTTTATAGACTAAGAAAAAGATCTAAAAATAGCTTTTTTATTAGTCTTTTTATCTTAACTTTTAAGGGGGTAGAAAAGGTACCTCTTTCTTTTTAAAAGGATTACTTAGCTACTTTTTATCCTTACTTTAAGAAGTAAAAGAAGGTATAAGGCCTAATATAAAAGAAGACTAACCTCTTTTTTATTTTAATTATTTTTCTAACTTTTATCTAACGCTTATTAAAAACGGTTCCTATAAAGTATTTATAGTAGGCTAGCTTTTTAAAGTATCTATTAGTAAGGAAGGTATATAAAAGAGACCTCTTAAACCTACTAGTAAACTAAAAGTAGCTAGAAAAACGCCCCTTTAAAGACTAGTTTTTCTAGGCCTAGAAAGACTATCTAGCCTTATATAAAAAGATAAAGTCTTTTAAAAAGGTCCTTAAAGAGAAAGTAAAAGGAAAATAAGTCCTTAGCTATAAGTAAGTCTTTATCTATAAGCTAAATAAATATAGCTTCCTTTAAAAGTATAAAGCCTAGCTAGTTATTTATAAGAACTAATAGGAAAAAGGGGATCTTTTTACTAAGGTAACTACCTTAGTAAGGATATCCTTTTAGACCCTTATAGCTATAATAGTAGAATTCGACCTCGAACTTAATTAAATAGATACTATTAACGCTTTTATTAACTACTTACTTAAGAAAGAAAAAGTTATTTATATATACTTTCTACTAAGCTTTTAAGAGCTAAGAAAGGTTCTATAGCTTAAGAAAGCTTTATATAGACTATAAAGATTACCCCCTTTTTAGTAATAGTATTTAATAGGTTCTCTTAAAGCCCTAGCCTTTAAGAAAGTCCCTTAGGAACTATATATAATATAAAAGGGTAAAATTATAGTCTTTTATTATATTAATAATATTATCTAAGCTTACTTAAAAGAGGAAGAAGTAACTACTAAGAAGGCTATAAAAGGGCTATAATAAAGGTATAATATAACTAAGCTAAGGGAGCTAAAGTAGTTCCTAAGGATTTAAATCCTTTAGAATAAGTCTTAATAGACTATTTACTTTACTTAGACGCCTATATTAATAAGGTCGCTTATAAATTCCTCCTTAATTCCCTTAATAAGAAGCTTCTATTTACGCTTATATTAAATAAAGAGCTTTTACTTAATCTATCCTTTTAAGCTAAAGAGTAAGAGAAATACTAATATTAATAAAAGGTAGGCTCCTTACTTTTTTTTTAGCTATTTCTACTAGACCGGATATCTCTTTTATAGTCTCTTAGCTAGCTAAGTATAACTAGAATACTAGCCTTAGGTACTAAGAAGTAATAGACTAAGCTATCTTTTATCTTTATTTAACGAGATTAAATAGTCTATACTTAAGAAGGTAAGAAAGGAAACTAGCTACTAAAATCTTCCTTTATTTAAGCGATTTATCTTTTACGGATAATTCCTTAGATAAAAAGAGCTTATAAAGGTATATTATATCCCTTTTTAAAGGAACTATTACTTAAAGAGCTTTAAAATAAGCTACTATTATAACTCTAAGTATAAAGGTAAAGCTACTAGCTCTTTTAAAAGTATTAAAAGAAGCGATTTTCCTTAGCTAGCTATTAATATCTTTATAACTATAAATTCTATCCCTATTAACTATAAAATATAATAATATATAAACTATATAAATTTTAATAGAAAATATAAAGCTATTAACCTAGCTATAGTATATTAATATTTACTAGTATTAGTTATACTAAGAGGTTTAAAAAGGACTTATTTTTATTTATTAGGTTTTAATAGTATTAATAAAAGCTAACGGTCTTATAAAGCCCTTACTAAAGTAAAAGCTAGCTATCTTTTTATAGTAAATTAAGCTAGAAAATATTTAAGAGAAGCTATCCTTAGAAGCCTACTTTAAGAGTCTATAAGAGGAGCTAATAGTATATAGAATAAAGGAGACGTCTATAGCTTTATAGGACTTAATTTCCTCCTTAGGCCCCTTTTTCCTAAAAAGTAAGTTTAAAAGAGCCTAGGGCTAAAACCTAGATTTCTTTTGTAAGGGATAAGTATAAACTAAGACTTTCTCTATATACTTACTAGCCTAATTATTTATCTTTACCCTTTTTATAAGGGTAAGCTATAGCTAAGGGGGTATATTATAAAGCATAGCTTAATCTTATAGTTCTTAAAGATATCTTATAGTAAGAGAGACTAAGGAAGCTAAAAAATAAGTTTTAAGGAAGGAGCTAAATAGAGGTATAGAGAGGAGGGTAAGGGTAAGAGGGAAAGTAAAAGTAGTAATAGCTTCTTATAAAGGTAGCGAGAAATAAGATAGATATACTAGTAATAGCTAGAAAGGAGGGGAAAAACTAGTAAAAAGCTTAGTAGTTAAAAGGATATTAATAGCTTCTTTAAGTAGGATTTTCTTTATTAATTAAGATACTAAATAAGTATAAAGAAGAGTATTAAATATAAGAAAGAAGGAGAATTAAGGTAATATAATAATTACTCCCTTACTATAATTACTACCCTTATAAGAATTAAAATATCTCTACCTTACTTATCTAACCCCTTACTTTTAATTTTACCTTTATTTATTTTTATATACTTCTTATATATTTCTTTTCTAAAATATTAGTATTAAGATAAAAGTAAGATAAAGAGCGACTTAATAGTAATTAATAAAGTAAGTATAAAAGTCTTTAACTATTATAAGTTATAAGCTTAAGCTATAGCTTAAGCTATATAGTTATATATAAAGGGCTAGATCTTATATAGATATATATAGGCTAGCTATATATAAAAGAGCTTTATATAGCTTATTAATATTATCCTATAAATAGTACCTATATATATATCTTTACTTACTTTATAATAATATAAGCTATTAACTAATAGATCTAATAAATATCTTTTTAAAGAAGGTACTACTTCTTTAAGGAAGTACTTTACTTTTTTTTTTTTAAATAAATAAGAAGTATTATAGCTATCTTAATAGCGATTAAAAGCGCGATAGCTAGTAAGAAAAATAAGGTTTTCGCTATATTAAAAAGGCTATCTATAAGACTAGTATTACCCCTTATAACCTTTTAACGCTAGTTATAGTAATAATACTATTAATATAAAAGCTGCTCTTTTAACTAACTTAAGATAGTAAGCTAAAGTCCTTTTACTTTTTTCTTAGCTAGCTATAAATAAAGTTTATAACTAATAAGAAATAGTACTTAATAAGCTATTATAATATAGTATAGTATTTACTCCTTTATATACTTTTAGAGCCTTAAATATAATAGATCCTTAGATTCTAAGATAAGAGCGGCCTTAAAGGTAAATATAACTAATAAAACGACTTTTAATACCTTATATATACGTTTAGTAATATATAAAAGTAAGAGAAGGTATAAGATAGGTTATAGACCTTTTAATAAAAAGATAAATAAACCTTTAGCGAATTCCTTCTTAATTTTAATAAGACGCTCTTATAAGTAGTAAGGACTATAGTATAAAAAGATAGTATAAAGCTTATATAGCTATATAATTTAATTATACTATCCCTATAAGAGCTACTTATCCTTATAATTATACCTACTAACTATAGTAAGTATATAAGCTAGTTAATAAATATAGTATAAGGCTATAAGTAAATACTATATTTTTAAAAGCTTTATAAGTATATACTATATAGTAGTAATAGGATTACTACTTTTCTATAAGGTAAATAGCTAGCTATTAATACTAATAAAGATACTTTAATATTAGCTACTTATATAGACTAAGCTAAATAAGGTAGGAAGATACTATTAACTTCCTTTTATACCGCCTTATACTTTAAGTAGTAAGTAAAGTAAGTAATAAGTAAGGAAATTAAAAAGAGGAAGACTAATAGCTACTACTTATATTATAATATATTTATATACTTTATATTAAACTACCCCTTCCTTTTAGCTAAGCGGCTTATAGCGGTTTAAGTAGTAAAGATAAAACCGCTCTTTACTTTAAAATAATAAAGAGGACTTTACTCCTTTAAGCTTAAAGGAAAAAGAGTAGCCCTATAGTAAAGATAAGCTTTAAAGCCTTAATTATTAATACTAGTAAAAGATAAAAAAGAGTTATTTACTTATATAAAAAATAAGCTTACTTTAATATAAGTTATAATTAATAATACTTTATTAGTCGCCGCCCTTATAAATAAGGGCTATTAATACTATACTATAAGTAATAAGGCGCTTATATAAGAGATATAAGTACTAGTAAAAAGAATTACCTTAAGGTAAGTAAAGGCGCCTTAAGTATAATAAAAAGTATAAAGATTAAAGGTATTATATAGCTAGCTATAAAGGTTAATAGCTACTATAAGCTTATTATAGCTTATATAATCCTTTAACTAAAGTTTCCCTTAATTCTTAGGAAATCTTAGTTATTATATATAGAGTTATACTTAATTTTATATTAAAAGAAGCTATAGTTTAAGATTATATAATAATAGGTCTACTATAACTATAGTTTTATAAGTATAAGACTAAGTATATAAGCTTTATACTTAGTATAAACGGTCTAAACCTTTATTTTTATAAGAACTATATAACGATTAAAGTAAGAGGAAGGTTATATAGTAGCTAATATAGCGGTCTATATAGTTAGCTTAGTAGATATTAATAAGGCCCTTTAAATAAAAAAGCTAAAGTTATACTTTAAGCTATAGTAATAGATCTAAAGCGCTTTTATAACCTTTTATTACTATTTAAGTTTTAAAAAGTAAATTAGCTTAACTTATATAAACTAAAGGTAAACTATAAAGTTATACTTTATATTAATAAGAAAAGGTAAGAACTACTTATACTATTTAAGCTACTATATAGTATATTATATATAGAGCTATTAGTATTAAAAAAGATACTAAGGGACCTCTTAAATAAGGGTTTTATTTAAGTAAGTAGCTTTAAAGTAAGAGCGCTAGTCTTATTTATATATAAGCTAGGAAGTAAGATATAATTCTATTATAACTATAAAGCTTTAAATATAATTATAAAGCTAAACTACTACCTTTTACCCTTAATTTTAAATATACTTTATAACCTTTTAAAAGTAAAGTAGTTTATAAAGTATAAGAATATACCTTTATATTCTTATTTTACTATTATAAAGAGATAATAAGTATTAGGAGGCTTTATAAAATAAGCTAGTAAAAAAAGGCTTTATAATATAGTTTAAAAGAATAACCTTTAAAAGATAAAAGACCTTTACTAAATATCTATAGCTTCCTTAAAGAAATATAAGTTAAGATAAGCCTATCTTAATAAATAAGAATAAATAAAGAGTATATAAGTTAATTATAAGTAAAATAGATACCTTATTACTTATTTTAGCTTAGCGGTTTTAAAAATATAAAATAGAATATATATTACGGTGTAATTAGTTAGGTAATAAAGATAGCTAAAAGTATCACGCTATATATATTATATTCTCCTTATTATAAGACTAGAGCTTATAAGAAAAAGGATTTCTTTTTTTCTATTAAAGTAGTAGGTAGTTTATAACTTATAAGTAAAGTAAGTATACTTCCTTATTAGTACCTTATTAATATATATATATATTTAGTTAAGAAGAAAAGTAGTTTTAGTTATATATCGCGCGTATACGCTTATATATATATATATTAGTTTATACTTTATAATGTTAATAGTTATTATACTAGCGGTTACCGCTAAGTAACTATTATAGTATCGCTTATATATTAGCTATATAACTATAATATAAAGAGCGTATATATATATTTCTTACTTCTTTTATTTTATTTTCTTCTTTAACTCTTTTACTTACGATTACTATAAAAGTTTATACTTTTTTTATTAATCCCTTATACTTTTTTATATTACTTTTTATTAACGATATATTAATAATAATACCTTTTACGCTAAAAAAGATAAAGAGCTATAACGTTAATTTCCTACGCTATATATAAGAGTAGGTAGTAGTAGGTTTACCCTTAAAGTATAAGCGATTAGCTTAAAAGTCTTATAGTAATATTAGTTCCCCTTTAGTAAAGAAAGCTAAGAAAGGTATAAGGGAATCTTAGTCTTAAGAGACTTTTAGTCTAGGACCTAATATTAATAAGGGTCGTGCCCTTATTACCCTATTAAATACCTTAACTCTAACTATTAATAAGCTTACCTTTATAGGCTAGGAAACTTATAAGTTTATTACCCTTATTAGCGATACTAATATTAATAAGGAAATTATACTTAGGCGCTCTTAAGTAAGTACTAATAACCTAGCTACTTTATTTTAATAAGGCGGCTCTAGCTAAGAAGAGATTATTACTTAGGCCGCTCCTTAAAATAAATAGGCCGATATTAATAATAAGGCCTAGCTAAATAAAGGCTAAGATAATCTTAATACTTAGCTAAATAAGGGCTAAGATAATAATAATAGTAATAATAAAGATAGCTATAATTTAACTCCTTTTATTAATAAACCTAAGAATAGTAGCGCTAAAGATAAAGGTACTTAAGCGGTAGTATAAAGCGGTCGCGCTCTTATAAAAAAGCGTACTTAATTTAAAGCTAAAGCTTACTTAGTTAGGGCCTAAGGGGTTATCCCTTATAAGCTCTAGTATATATATTATTTTAAGATAGTTATTAAGGAGTATAGTATAACTAAGCCTAAGCCTATTAAGGTACTTTTAATTAGCTATATTTTCTTAAGGGTTTCCTTGATACGCTATAAGTAGTACTATAAATATACTATAACTTATAACTAAGTAAGTTTCCCCTTAACTTTAAATATTATAATTAATAAGCTAATCCTTCTTAAGGCCGCTATTTTTATATTTAGTAACTAAGCTAATATAGTCGCTATTATAAAGTACTTATATAAGCTTAATAAGCTAAAGACTAATAATAAGGATACTAAGGATAATAGCTTAAACGTAAGCGTGCTTATTTTTAAAGAGGCTAATTAGCGCTATCTTACTATTATAATATAGTATTTAGCTAAGGCTTTTAACGCTACTAAGATAGCCTATTATAAGTCCTTTAAGACTATAAGTATATAAAAGTCTATAGTTATAAGTTTTTATTTAACCTTTTTATTAGCGACCGCTTAATAATATACTAAGTTAAGCGTACTAACTACTTATTATACTATTATACTAGTATATTAGTATCTATAAGCCTTATTAACCTTTCTTTTATAAGCCTTATTTACTATTCCCTTAGTCGAGGTATATTCGGCCGTATACTTAGCTAAGGCTTATTTAGTCTTTTAGTTAACCTAGGCTAATATAGGCAATTAACCTTCCTTTTACCTATGCCTTTTATAGCTATAACCTAATAGCTAGGTTATTTATTTACTTTTACTAATTCTTTTAACTATATAAGATTATCTATACTTCCTCTCTAGATAGAAGAATTAAGAGCTTTATTCTACTTAAGATTAATATTTACTACCTATCTCGTACTATAATAGTTATAAGCCCGGTTTATATAACTAGGTAATTATATTATTTTCACGGTATCGCTTCTACTTTATATTATTACGCGACGATAAGATAGCTTAATTATCTAATTACGAGAGCTCTTCTAAGGTTATTATTCTTAACGGACCTTATAACTAAAAATAATAGATTTCCGTTATCTAGAAATTCGCTATATCTTATAATATCTAGAAGTTTATAGACCCTATAAATAACGATAAATTAACTATTATAAGGCTATTAGAGCCTATATATATCTAGGTAAACGCCTAAGCATTTAATCTTAGTGCTTTAACCTTAGAAGAATTCCGTTAATTAGAATATCTTTATATATTATACCGATCTAAGCTCTAAACCTATCGGGATAATATAAAGGCCCTCGCTAGCCTTTAAGAATATATCGTTAAGTATATCGGAAATTACTATAGTATAATTGCTAATAAATATAACGTTGCTAAGCAGCTATCTCTCCTCTAAGCTAGAGTCGCACCGACTAACTAGGCCCTTAAGAGAGAAGTCTTAGAACGTTACCGAGCCGTTCTTTAAGCCCTTAATAGGTCCGAGATTAAGACCTAGGTTACGAAGTAGTAGAAGACCCTTACCGAAGCTAGGAAACTAGGGCTCCCTAATATATAGGGTCTCCGCCCTACTTAAGACTTTCTTTAAGCAGTCTTATCCGTTAACGAACTATTTACTAACTACTAGATTAATAAAATAGAGGATAAAGCTGTTACCGGAAAACCTAACTAGAAGGACTACTTCCTAGACGGTATTAAGATCTCTAAGATCTTCGAACGCGCCTACTATATTAAAAATGCCGGTCCTAGGGGCAATAATAATAAAGGCGGAGCATTTCTAGCTAGCTTCTAAGGCCGTAATAAAGATAGGAAGCAGAATCCTACTTTAGACGATAAGAAGAAGAAAAACCATTGTATTTATAGTAATAAATTCTACTTAATTAATAAATGTTTCTGCCTCGATAAAACGATTAGACTAAAAGGATAGGTCCCTTATAAACCCGCCCTTAAGAAGATTAGGGATAAGCTTAAGTCTAATATTAATTTAAAACGTAAAGTTAATACTATCTTAGACCGTACTAGCACTCTCCTAGAGTTAGATAAGAAGGAATAACCCCTTAAAGGTATAGTATTTATAGGACTTCCGATAGAAGAAGTATCTAATTACGAGCCTGCCCCTACGCTAGATTTATTCCCTACTCTACCTACTTATTATACGAGCTATTTAACTTTAAAGGCTCTATATCCTCTTTAGGACTTATTTATCCTAGATTCTAGATCCGATATATATATCTATAATAACGAATCCCGGTTTTCTAACTACGTTCCCCTTAATTAACTAAAAGAACTTTTCGTAAGCGACTTATAGCTATATATTCTTAGTTACGGCACTATAATACTACGTATTATAGGTAGGCTATTCTAGCTTAATAACGTAGTATATATCCCGAACTTCTATACTAACGTTGCCTCGCTCGACCTCTTTATTTAAAAGGGATATAATTAGGATCCTACTTTAAGAAAGGTATTTAAGTATAACGGTACGATTATATACTTTATAAAGCGTATATATCGTTAGCCCGTTCTTAAGTATAATAAACTCCTAAAAATATTATTTATAGCCTCTTTAAGCCTATATATATTATAGTTAGTAGAAGCTAGCCTTTAGTATAAGCGACTAGGCTACTTAAACGCTAATATACTTTAACACACGGTTAAAAACACTCTCGGATATAAGATTAAAGGCCTATTATAATTTAACTGCGAAGCTTGCTCCCTAGGTAAAGTAAAACGGCTTGTTTTAAGACGGAAACTATAGACGAAGGCGCCGCGGCCCTTCTAGAGAATCTATATAGATATCTTTAGTTATTACCCTTCCTTTAACGGGAAGAGAGCCGCCCTTTTAGTTATAGACGATTTTATAAGTATGATTTTCGTCTATCCTCTTAACGACACTATATAAGAGTCTCTTATAGGTACTCTTAAAGCATTCGCCGCCTTTATTTTTCGTTAATAGAAGCTATAAATCTATATTATCTATAAGGATAACGATCCTAGGCTATAGACAGCCTACGATAAATAGATTATATATAAAGGCATTAAGGATAAGCCTTCTACTCCCTATATACCTATATAGAATAGATTAGCTAAACGATCTAGGGGGGTAATATCTACTAAGTCTCGCACTATATAAATAGGAGCAAATCTTCCCTATAATTTATAGCTAGAAACTTAGAACGCCGTAGCCTTCCTTTATAATAGATCGCCCTAGTAATCCTCTAACTAGAAAACCCCTTTTAAGAAGCTTTATTAATAGCTCCTCGACGAAAAGAAGGATATAGGATATATTTAGGGTTATATTAAGCTAGATACTACCTTCCTTTAAGCATATAGTTATAAAGCCTATCCTTTAATAGTTTAGGCTCTAAATAATACCTAGAAGAAGGATCTTAAGACCTCTCCTTACGCCGAAGTCGGCTACCTTATCGGCTACGATTCTACTAATATCTTCCGTATTTAGATTCCTTCCTAAGATAAAATTAAACGAGTTCGTAATATTAAATTCGCTAAGGACTCTTTCTATAACCTAGACCTATTAGAACCCTCTAATAAGGAGCATTTACGTCTAGAAGTTTAACTTCTAGCTTATATTAAAGACGAATCTAACTATAAGGAAATTAGCAAAGATATTACTTAGACCCTTAAATCCGCTACTAAAGTTTAAACCGATAATACTATCGTAGTTTAAACTAATAAACTATTTAATTATAAGGATATAGATTAGAATCCCTATCTATCTCCTACTCCTACGAGAGATTCTCTACTAGATTCTCTTTAACTTATACTACTAAGTCGGCAGCTAGCAGCCGTAGCGCCGTAACCTTATAGGTTATAAAGACCCTTATAACCTCGAAAGCATAGAGCATTCTTAGCTCTTATAATAGGACGCTTTTATAGTAGCTTCTTTCTTAGTAAAGAAGAAAAGCTTTATTAAAGATCCCTTCCTCCTAAACCTAAGACCTAGAGAGACCTTAGGAATCATCCCTTTAGACCACGGTTTAAAGAAGCTAGAAACGTCGAATAGAGATCCCTTTAATAAAGAAGAACATTTACTCTAATTCTAAAGGCCGAAGCCGTAGGACGCGTTATACCCCTAACCTAGGTATTTAAATATAAGTTTAATAAGTATAGGTTCCTTATTAAATTTAAAGCCCGAATCTACGTCCGCGGAGACTTATAATTGCTAGTAGATAAAGATACCTATCTAGTAACCCTTATAGGCCGCTCCTTTCGTATTCTAATAGCTATTATAGCTAAATTTAACCTCGAGACTAAGTAACTTAACGCGGTTAACGTATTTATAAATAGCCTCCTTAATAAGGATAAAGTTATCTTTGTCTAGTTCCCCGACAGCTTTATATAAATCGGATAGGTACTTAGACTTAATAGAGCTTTATATAGGTTACGAAGGTCCCCTCTTCTTTAGTAGAAAGATCTTATAGTAGCCTTTAAAGACCTTAGACTAACCTAATACCCTAACGAACCTTATATCTTTTAGAACGACTAGCTTACTATCTTCTTCTTCGTTAATAATATAGTCTTCCTCTACTAAAAGGCAAATATAGCTATAGTAGATTAGCTAGTAGTAGCCCTTTAAGCTAAGTTCGCTATAACGGACTAAGGAGAGCTTTAATAGTTCCTAGGAATTCGCGTCCTTCGCGATAGGCCTAATAGGAAGCTATAGCTCTACTAAGATTCCTATATCGAGAAGATCGTTTAAAAATATAGTCTTAGATAGCTCGATAAAGTTAAAGGCGTCCCTTTCCCTATAAATAAGTTATAGCCTAACTTACTTAAGGCTTCTAATAAGGAAATTTAGCTCTACTAAGGCAAAGTCGGCTCTATAAATTACGTATTAGTAATTACTCGCCCGGATATAGCTAAGGCAGCTTTAAAACTCTTAGAATTCCTCCTTAACCCCTTAGAATACTATTTTAAGGCGGTAGACTATTTAATTAAGTATCTCTACGCTATAAGGTATCTCGTAATTAAGTTCTTAGACTTAATAGAGCTTATTTTAATTTCGGATCCTATACTTATAGGTATATCCGCCCTAATATTATCCCTCGAAACCTACTATATAAGTAATTTCGAAATCGCGTTTAATATAGCCTTTACGGACGATAAATAAACTAGAAAGTTATCCTAAGGATATATTCTTACCCTTTTCGGCGGGCTAATTATTTAGAAAGTAGGTAAATAGGATACCGTTATAACGTTATCTACTAAAGCCGAGCTCCTTACCCTTACTTATACTATTAAGGAAACTATTATAACTATACGCCTCTTTATATAGCTTTTATTAAAGCTCGATAGCTAGCTAATAATTTAGTATAATAACCTTTAGATAATTCGTCTTATATCCTAAGATATTCTATAGCTCTATATAGTACTTAAGTATATTAATATTTATTCTTACTAAGCTAGGCAAGCCTATTAATAGAAGTATTATAATATTAAATATACCTTAATAGCTCTTATGCTTACTAACGGTCTTACTAAGCCGCTTCTAGGCTAGAAGTTTAAAGACTTCGTTAAACGCCTTAACCTCGTCGATATTTCTTCGATTCTTAAACTATTAGATAATTTAAATAATTTAGACTACTAGTTTTCTTTAGTCTAACCCTTTAGCCCTTATCTTTAGGCTTAACCTAAGGGGGTATATTGCACTATTATACTAGTATATTAGTATCTATAAGCCTTATTAACCTTTCTTTTATAAGGCTTATTTACTATTCCCTTAGTCGAGGTATATTCGGCCGTATACTTAGCTAAGGCTTATTTAGTCTTCTAGTTAACCTAGGCTAATATAGGCAATTAACCTTCCTTTTACCTATGCCTTTTATAGCTATAACCTAATAGCTAGGTTATTTATTTACTTCTACTAATTCTTTTAGCTATATAAGATTATCTATACTCCCTCTCTAAATAGAAGAATTAAGAGCTTTATTCTACTTAAGATTAATGCTTACTACCTATCTTATACTATAATACTACTATATACTAATTAATAAGCGCCGCGAGCTTATTATTTACTTTAACCCTATACCTTTATTTAATATTACTTATATAAGCTTAGAGTACTAAGCTTAGGAATCTTAGTTAAAACTCTACTTTATCGATAGCGATATAAGCTATACTTCTTAGTAATACGCTTTATTATTTACTAAGGCTAAGGTAAGTACTATACTAATAAAGATAGGTCTTAATATAAAAGATAAAGAAAGAGTAAAAGATAAGGTAGTTTTAGTATTTCTAAAGGTATTTAATATAATAAAAGGGGCGCCTTAGTTAGTTCCTACTATACTAGTAAAAAAGAAAGGTAGTTAAAAGTAATAAATAAGTCTTATCTTTTTTTTATTTAGTTATAACTATCTTTCTCTCTTTTATTATTAAGGTCTTAATAAAGTTATAGTTTAGTTTTATTTTCCTTAATAATATTTAATAAGTAGTATAAATAGTTTTCCCTTATTCTCTTAATTTATTATTTTATATATAGTTATAAGATATTTAAGCGTATTAATATATTAATAAGTTAGTAGCGATTTAATAAAGGTTCGTTACTAATTTAATAGTGCCTTCTTACGCTAATAGATTTCCTTACCTTACTTAGTCTTATACTTCTTTTTCCTAGTTAAGCGAGTAGTATATTCTTTAGTAAGGTCTTAGCTATTTACTATATCTTTAGTATTAACCTATTAGTTATACTTAGCTAGCTATCCTTTTTATTTAATAAGGAAAAAGGTATTACCCTTAAATCTCTTTTAGTCTTTAGTCTCTTAAACTTCTTATTTACCTTTATTATCCTCTAAGTTTAATATTAGTAAGGTTTTACTATCTTTATAGGTACCTTTATACTCCTTCTTTAGCTTTAAGAGACTAATATAAAAGACGTTATAAAAGTATAAGTACTTCTTAAAGAGTATAAGATAATATACTTACTTTTTAATAGCTTATAGGACCTAAAATAGTTTAATATACTTAGGTAAGAATTTTCTTTTTTCGTCTTTAAAGTATAAGTTTTATATCGATAATACTATAAGGTCTCTTACTTTTAGTATAAGCGGTTAGTGCCTTAAATTATAGTATTTCGCTTATAATTTAATAGCCTTTCTTTAATATTCCTTAAGCCTCTTTTATAGCTCTTATAGCTTAATAACTCTTGCTCTTACTTTAGGTACCCCCCTTTAAATAATATCGTCCTTAATATTAATATAAAAGTTTAGTTAGTAACCTATTAACGCTTTATTAGGTAATAACTTAGTTAGTTTATTTTAAGTTAGTAAAGTATCTTAAGTAATACTATATAGCTTAGTTTATTCGTTTTATTTACCTATTAATTTATAGGTAAAATACTATTAATAGCTTATATTTTACTTATAAGATAAAATAAAGATCTAACTAAAACTTACTTATAAATAAGGACCTTTTATCTAAGATAATACTTTTTAGAAGTCTATATACTAATTTAACTTAGTAATAAAATAATTTTACTAGCTTTAAAGCTATTATTATTTTAAAGATAAGAAAAAAAAGGTAATACTTAGTATATTAGTCTATAATTACTAAGATTATATTAGCGTCTTATTTACTATATTATACTTTAAGTAAACCTATAATAAAGTTTATTAATAATTCTTCTTATAGTTATAGAGGATATAGTAATAATTATATAATACTATAAGGGCGATACTTCTTAAATATTATACCTTAATATACTAAGTATAACTAAACGTATTTATTTATATCTTTTATTATTTTATCTTAGTAAAAGTTCCTTACTAATAGTTTACTAGTATATTAAGAGCTAAAGTATCTTACTAATAAATTATTATAAAAGAGCTATATTAGCTCTTATTATAAAGCTACTATTAAAGATACTATAATATAACCCTTTTATAATAGTAGTTTATTTAAGCGTACTAACTAAAAACCCTTTTCTTTTAAGAAGTCTTTAATCTCTTTTAGCCCGCTAATTACTATATTAACCGACTAAATATATTTTAGTAACTTTAGTAGTGGTTTTAGAACTTTTACTATATAAACCTTTATATAGTAAGCTGCTTTTTTAGCGGTCTTCCTTAAAAGTAACTATTTATAACTAGCTCTTTATTTAGCTTAATCGGCTAATTATTTAGGTCTCGCGCTTAAATTATTATAGTTTCGCTATATATAAGCTTATATATTTTCCTTATATAAAAGCACTTTACTATACTTATATTAACTTAAGGTTAAGTATCTCTTTACTTATAAAAACGCTTTATTATTTCTTTATATAAATATAGTATTAATAGTAGCTAGCTTAGGTTATAGCTTTAGTAATAGTTTTAGAGATAATAGCTTCTTACTCTTATATCTAAGTATTCTTAATAGCGCGTTTACTAGGTTTAATTTACTTATATAATACTTAATTATTAAGTTAAATAGTACTAAATATATATACTATCTTACTTACCTTTTATTTAAAGAGGTTTAGCGTATAAACGTTTAAAGGTTATAATAGTTTAATAATACTTTTATATTATATGCTGCCTCTTTAGTATAATATCGCTAGTATTTAAATAACTTAACGATAGCGAATAGTTTTTAATCTAGAATACTATAATTAAGTTTAGCTTTAGTAAACTTCCTTAAATAAAATATAATTAAATAATAGCGCCTTTTATTATTAAGTTAAGAGATCGCGAAGTATAGCTTAATTTTATAGTTCTTAGAAATATCCTTTAGTATAAGGGACTAAGGAAGCTAAAAAATTAGGTTTTAAGGAAGGAGGTAAAAGGAGGTATAGAGAGGAGGGTAACGGTAAAAAGGGAAGTAAAAGTAGCGATAGCTTCTTATAGAGGTAGCGAAAGATAAGATAGATATACCGGTAATAGCTAGAAAGGAGGGGGAAAACCGGTAAAAAGCTTAGTAGTTAAGAGGATATTAATAGCTTCTTTAAGTAAGATCTTCTTTATTAATTAAGATACTAGATAGGTATAAAGAAGGGCGTTAAATAAAGGAAAGAAGGATAATTAAGGTAATATAATAATTACTCCCCTACCTTAATTACTACCCTTATAAGAATTAAATAGCTTAGCCCTACCTATCTATCCCCTTACTTTTACTTTTACCTTTATATATTTTTATATACTTCTTATATCTCTCTTTATAAGAGTTACTAGCCTAGGAGGAATAAAATTCCTATACCTTCTAGCTACTATAAAAGGTACCTTTCTTATATCTCTTATAGCTTCCTTTTACCCCTCTTACTAGAAAAGCCGATTTTTACTTGATTTTTCTACCCTTCCTTATAATAATATCGAAAAACGACTCTACTACCCTTATAGTCTATAAGACGATTCTTATAAAGCCCTAAGATTAAGATAAGTAGGTAAAGAAGCTATAGGCTTATATAGATAGAACTATTTATAATTTATTCTTCTTTAATAAGTAGGACCCTCTCGAGCCCCTTCTTTATCCTAAGGCAACGGAATTTATAAAGGGAGCTTTCCTCTTCTCTAAGCTAACCTCTATATAATAAAGAGCTTTTTCTACTACCTTAGGTAACTATAAGAGTTACTATAAGGAATACCTTTATAAGATAAAGCTACTAACTACTATACGTATAGCGATAACGGAATCTATTAGTACTATAAAGCTAATCTCTCTTTAAGAGGAAGAGACTCTTAGGTAGTAGCTCTTAAAGCTCGAGACCTTAATAGCTCCCTTAAGGGGCTATATAACTAACTATATTAAGAAGACTTATATAGCCTACCTAGGAGCTTTTTCTACTAGGAATCTACTAGCCTCTTTATAGCTAGCTAAGTAAGAAGAGATCCTTAAGGAAGCTAACTAATACTTCCTAATAAAAGCTCTTTCTAGCTAGTAGCTATAAGATATATCTCTATTAATAAAGCTTATTAGTAATAGTTACTTAACTATCTTTCGAAAAGCTAGCTAGGAACTAAATAAAGAAGCTATTAAAGTATAATAGTAAGTAGTCTTATTCCTTTATAGCTAGCACTCGACCTAGACAGCTCGACCTACTACCCCTATAGCTATTATTCTCGCGTAGAGAGATATAAGAAGTGTATATAAAATATATAAAGGTGAAATTAGAAGTACGGGGTCGGATAGGCAGGGCAGAGAGATTTAATTCTTACGGGGGCAGTAATAAAGGTAGGGGAGTAATTATTATATTCCCTTAATTATCCTTCTTTCCTCTATCTAACGCCCCTATTTATACCCGTCTAGCATCTTAATTAATAAAGAAGATCCTGCTTAAAGAAGCTACTAATATCCTTTTAACTACCGAGCTTTTTACCGGTTTTTTCCTTCCTTTATAGCCGTTTCCGGTATATCCGTCTTATCTCTCGCTACTTATACTTCCCCTTATACCCCTACTCTCCTTTCTATACCTTCTTTTTAGCTCCTTCTTCTATACCGGGTGTTTTTAGCTTCCTTGGTCCCTCTTACTAAGGGATATCTTCGAGAACTACGAAATCAGGCCACGCTTCGCGACACACCCCCTTAGCTATGGCCTGCCCCTAAAGGGCATAGCTAATACGGCTTCGGGCTAGTAAGCGTATAGAGGAGGTTCTTAGCTCTATACTTCTCCCTTTACTGAGGAGTAGGGGCCCTTTTAGGTCCCTAGGCTCTTTTAGACCTACTTAAGGAATAGGGGCCTAAAGAGGGGAAAGTCCTATAAGAAAGGGGGCCTTCTTAAAAGGGAAAAACCTAATTAAAATAGGGGGCCCTCTAAAAGGAAAAACCTCTTCCTTTTCTTTAGCTATAAACGTTACCTTCTCGTACGGGCTATTAGCTCCTCTCGTAGACTCTTAAGGCGGGCCTCTAAGGATAGCTTCTCTCGAACGTCTTCTAGCCTAATTTACTATAAAAAGACAGCTAGCTTCTGCTTTAGTAGGGGCTTCGTAAGACCGTTAGCTTTTATTAATGCCGTTAGCACCTAACGGACGGAAATTAGTCCCCTTTAGACCTCTTAGCGTAACTAATACTAGTAGATATCGATATACCGTAGCCGGGTTAATAGCTTACTATTTTCCTCCGTAAGAATTTATATAGTCTACGTATTATCGTATTCTATAGCTACCGGGGACGGAATTTATAGTCGTAAAGATATTAATAGCCGGCTAAGGAAAATCGCTTCTTTTAACGCTTCTAAAAGAGCTAGTAGCTCTGCCTCTATACTTAAAGTCGTAACGGTAGCTTGCTTCGAAGCTCTCTAAGCAATAGTTCCTTTAAAAAGGGATATAATATACCCTTATAAGCTCTTTCTATCTAAGGAATTATCTATAAAGGACGAATCGCTCGAATAAAGGAAGATTTCGGTAGCTAGTTTCCTTCCCTACCCTCCTAGGCGTAGACCGTATAATCTCGTTAAATAGAGATAAAGGATAGCTCTATCTACTACTTCTTAATGCCTAGGGCTAGGATTCTAGTTATACCTAGCTAGCCGGGAGACCGTAAAAGAGATATCCGGTCTAGTAAAAATAGCTAAAAAAAGCAAGGAGCCTACCTTCTATTAATATTAGTATTTCTCTTGCTCCCTAGCTTAAAAGGACGGATCTAGTAAAAGCTCTTCGTTTAATATAGGCGTAGAGGGAAGCTTCTTATCGAGGGAATTAAGGAGGAATTTATAAGCGACCTTATCGATATAGGCGTCCTAGGTAAGCTAGATAGTCCGTTAGGACCTATTCTAAAGGATTCGTATCCCTAGGAACCACTTTAGCTCCCCTAGCTTAGTTATCTTATACCTTTATTATAGGCCTTTTATAGCCTCCCTAGTAGTTGCTTCTTCCTCTTTCGGGTAGGCCTAGATAATATCGTCGACGTAGAAGAAGACCGTGATTTTACACTTCTATATTATACACGGTTCCTAAGGGACTTTCTTAAAGCCTAGGGCTTCGAGGGAACCTATTAAATGCTATTACTAAAGAAGGGGTAATCTTCGTAGTCCGTATAGAGCTTTCCTAAGCCGTAGAACCTTTCCTAGCTATTAGAAGCTTAGTAGAAAGCGTATATAGATAACTTCTTCTTCCTCGAGTAGGCAGTTAATAAAGGCGTTAACTATATCTATCTAATCGAGCTCGAGGTCGAATTCTACTACTATAGCTATAAGGGTCCGAAAAGACATCCCTACTAGGGTAGTTGCCCTAGTAGGAAGATCCCCTTTTTCTTACTAGTTCCTATAAATAACTAGCTAGGCTTTATACTTTTAAAGGAAGCCGTGTTTATTAGTCTTATAGATAAAGACCTACTTATAGCTAAGGACTTATTTTCCTCTTGCCTTTTCCTTAAGGACTTCTTCGAAAGACCCTATCTCTTCGTATAAGGCTAGGTAGTCTTTCTAGGCCTAGAAAAACTAGTTTCTAAAAGGGTGTCTTTCTAGCTGCTTCTAGTTTACTAGTAGGTCCGGGAGGTCTCTTTTATATACCTTCCTTACTAATAGAGGCTTAAAAAGCCGGCCTGCTATAAATGCTCCGTAGGAACCGTCTTCTATAGGCATTAGATAGAAGTCGGAAAAACGATCGAAATAGGGGAGAGGTTATTCTTCTTTAGTATCTATATCGGGCCCTATACCTTCCTTTGCTTCTCGAAGCAAGGATAAAAAGGCAGCTAGATAATCCTTCGAGAGAGGTGCCTTTCCTACCCCCTTAGGGTTCGAGACGGGAAGACTAACTAAAAAAGCTACTTTTAGATCTTCTTCTTATTCCGTAAGAGGAGGCGTAGGGAGGTAGGCGTATTCTAGCTCTACCGCTTTCCTATAGTCTCCTTCTTCGTCTAGATTATCTAATCTAGTAGCTTCCTCTTTAAAGTCGGCGTTATCCTCGACTACTTCGACGTTAGTTTCTTCTTCCGTTTCCTTATCTAGGACCTCTTCTTAAGACTATTAGGAAGGGGGAATTTAAATCTTCTAAATTAGCTAACGTTAAGAGAGTAAGAGGGGCTATTAATCCCTCTTTCCGTCGAAGAAGCTAGATTCATCGAAAATTATATCCCTAGTCGAAATAACCTTCCGTAGAAGAGGTATCTAGATCTAGAAGATATTTATAGAATTATAGCCGACGAGGTAACTAATAAAGGCTCTAGGATTAAGCTTTCTTTTCTTCTTCCTTTTTAGCTATATATCGGCAGTTATTACGTATGCCTTATAGCTATAGGTATAAAGGTAGGCTAGCGAGGCCCTTTTCTTCGTAAAGAGCTCGAGGGGGGATTTCTAGTCTATTCCTTAGGTCTTAAAAAGGGTCTTTAGGTCCCTATAGTCCCTTAGTCCCCTAGGGTCCCTCAAGGTCCGGTTCTAAAGGTAATAGGCGGTCTTAACGACTTCCCTCTAAAGGTCGTATAGAAGCCTTATAGTAAGTCTTATCGTACGGGCCCTTTCTATTATAGCACCCCTTAATCTTTCTGCCCCTCCGTTCTAAGCCTAGGTATTCGGTGCTAACGGGAGGGGTAGAATGCCCCTTTTTCGTAGCTAATTTAAGATATCTTTCGTAAATAGCTCTCCGTTAGACTATATCTTCTTTACCTCGTAGCTAAAGTAGGATTTTATCTAGTTAACGAAGTCCTAGAGGGCAGACTAGTTATACTTACTTAGGTAGGTCCGTAAGAAATAAGGGAAAACCATCCCTAAAAAGGCGTCTATAAAAAACATTACCCTAACGAAGCTTTCCTAGTCCCTAGAGACGTCGGTCTAGTCGACCTAAATTTCCTTATACGGCTAGTCCGGCCGTAAAGGCGTTCGTCTAGAAATTCGTCTCCTAGTCTTTCCTTAGCCGTAGTATTCGTATTCGACGGTCTTTAGGCCCCTTATTTATACGCCCTGTTATTGTCCTAGCTTATATAAAGCTAGGGGGCCCGGGTAACTAAGTCGTGCGTGCTAAAGAAGACCGTCTCCTTAGGCTGCTAGAAGAGGGTCCTTAGAACCTGCCCTCCTAGCAGGGAAAGCTGATTTCTCGAGAGATTCCTTCCTAAGGATAGGTCGGAATTCGAGAATAAATTAACCGAATTTCTCCTCGATAAGCCTAATAGTCTAATTCTTTTAGACTAGCCTCGTAGGTTTAGACGTTATATCCTAGAAGATTCCTTCCTCTCGAAGAAGGCGGAAGGAAATTAGGCTCGTTAAAAATCGAGGGCAAAAAGCTACCCTTTTTCGTCGAAGAATTCGTATAGACCCGTTAAGTAATTTTATCGTAAAATTCACCCTTCCGTATCCCTCTATCCGTACGGTTAATTCCCCGGCAATAAGGTATTCCCTCCGTGCCTTCTTAAAGGACCGGAATCGTAAGAGTATATTGCAAATATCGAGGGAAGTACTAGAGTCAAGGATAGCTAATTTTCGTAGGGGATAATCAGAGGGCTCTAACGGTTGGTTTTAGCCTTGTTAATCCGTAGGGAAGACGAAGGCCGGATTTGCTATACTAACGATTTTTCCTCGAATTTACGGTAGCGGCGTTAGTTGCTATTTCTTAGCAACCCGAATCTCGTCTATCTTCTTCTATAACGAGGGGTCCTCCTTAAGAGACTGTTATACTGTTTCTCGTAGCCTCTTTAAAGGGTTAATTCCTTTAGGTCGGTTTTCCTCGAAGACCTGCTAGCAGTCTTCTAGCCGATAGGGCTTTTTGCATGCTTAGTAGGTAGGTCGATTCCTCCTCGTTTGTTTCTTCGAGGAATCCTCGTCCTGGTCCGGAAGGTCTGCTTAAAAACCCCCCCTTTTTACCCTTTATTGCTGATTTTAACGAAGAGGTTCGATTTCGACTAGTTCCCTGATTTTTCGACTAACGGACTGAAAGGTCTATTAGGGGACTAGTCGGGCCGGTCTAACTAACGGGACCGGGGCCGGGCCCGGAGTAAGAGACGGAGCCGGGGCCGGGCCTACGGCAGCCGTTAAAGACAGTGTTAATGCTCTCGAGGGAGGAGGAGCCGAAGGAGTAACAGCCGTAGCAGCAGGGGCTGCAGCAGCTGCAGGTCGAGCCGTCTAGGTCGAGTGCTAGCCACGAAGGAATAAGACTGCTTGCTATTATACTCTAGCAGCCTCTTCGTCTAGTTCCCGGCTAGCCTCTCGAAAGATAGTCGAGTAACCGTTACTAATAGGCTTTATTAGCAGAGATATATCCCGTAGCTACTAGCCGGAAAGAGCTTCTATAAGGAAGTATTAGTTAGCTTCCTCGAGGATTTCTTCCTACTTAGCTAGCTACAAAGAAGCTAGTAGGTTCTTAGTAGAAAAGGCTCCTAGGTAGGCCGTATAGGTCTTCCTAATACGGTTAGTTATATAACCTCTCGAGGGAGCTATTAAGGTCTTAAGCTTTAAAAGCTACTGCCTAGGAGTCTCTTCCTCTCGAAGAGAGATTAGCTTTACGGCACTAACGGATTCTATTATCGCCGTACGAGCAGCCGTTAGTAGCTTCGTTTCGTAGAGGTATTCCTTTCGGTGACTCTCGTAGTCGCCTAAGGCAGTAGAAAAAGCTCTCTATTATATAGAGGTTAGCTTAGAGAAGAGGGAAGCTCCCTCTATAAAGTCCGTTGCCCTAGGACGAAGAGGGGGCTCGAGAGGGTCCTGCTTATTAGAGAAGACTAAATTATAGATAGTTCTATCTATACGAGCCCGTAGCTCCTTTACCTACTTATCCTAATCTTAGGGCTCTATAAGAATCGTCCTACGGACCGTAGGGACGGTAGAGGAGTCGGTTTTCGTTATCGTTATAAAAGAGGGGGTAGAAAAGTTAGGTAAAAATCGGCTTTTTTAATAAGAGGGGTAAAAGGAAGCTACGAGGGATATAAGAAAGGTGCCTTTTATAGCAGCCGGAAGGTATAGGAATTCTATTCCTCCCGGGCTTATAACTCTCGCGTAGAGAGATACGAGAAGTATATATAAAATATATAAAGGTAAAATTAAAAGTATAGGGTCGGATAGGTAGGGCAGAGAGATTTAATTCTTATAGGGGCAGCAATAAAGGTAGGGGAGTAATTATTATATTCCCTTAATTATCCTTCTTTCCTTTATCTAACGCCCTTATTTATACCTATCTAGCATCTTAATTAATAAAGAAGATCCTACTTAAAGAAGCTACTAATATCCTTTTAACTACCGAGCTTTTTGCCGGTTTTTTCCTTCCTTTATAGCCGTTTCCGGCACACCCGTCTTATCTCTCGCTACTTATACTTCCTCTTATGCCCCTACTCTCCTTTCTATACCTTCTTTTTAGCTCCTTCTTCTATACCGGGTGTTTTTAGCTTCCTTAGTCCCTCTTACTAAGGGATATCTTTAAGAACTACGAAATTAGGCTACGCTTCGCGATAACTATAGCCCCTATTACTATGTTTCCTACTATTACTACTATAGCTATTGCCCCTCTAGCTCCTCCTCCCTTAAGAGTATTAATACTATCTTTAATAGCTGCCCTAGGCCCGGCCCTAGCTCCGCCTCTTACTCTAGGCCCGGCCCCGGTCCTATTAGTTAGACCAGCCTAGCTAGTTCCTTAATAGACCTTTTAGTCTATTAGTTAAGGAATTAAGGAACTAGTTAAAATCGAACCTCGTTAATATTAATAATAAGGAGTAAAGAGGGGGGGTTTTTAAGTAGACCTTCTAGATTAAGATAAGGATTCCTCGAAGAAATAAAAAACTAAACAACGAAATAGCTACCTAGCCTATAAATTACTAGGTTATTAGTTATTATAATACTAATAGGTCTTTAAAGAAAACCGACCTAAAGGATTTAACCCTTTAAAGAGGCTATAAGAAACGATATAATAGTCTCTTAAGGAGGACCCCTTATTATAGAAGAAGATAGATAAGATTTAGGTTACTAAGAAATAATAACTAATAACGCCGCTGCTTTTATTCGAGCTATAAATTTAAGGAAAAATTATTAGTATAGTAAATCTAGCCTTTATCTTCCTTATAGATTAGTAAGACTACTTATTAAGACCCTTTAATTATCTCCTACGAAAGTTAGCTATCCTTAACTCTAGTACTTCCCTTAATATCTATAATATACTCTTATAATTCCGGTCCTTTAAGAAGGTATAGAGGGAATACCTTATTACTAAGGAATTAACTATATAGATAAAGGGATATAGAAGGGTGAACTTTACGATAAAATTATATAATAGGTCTATAGGAATTCTTCGACGAAAAAGGGTAGCTTTTTGCCCTTAGTTTTTAACGAGCTTAATTTCCTTCTACTTTCTTTAAGAGGAAGGAATCTTTTAGGATATAACGTTAGAGCCTATAAGGCTAGTCTAAAAGAATTAAACGATTAAGCTTATTAAGAAGAAATTCAGTTAATTTATTCTTAAATTCTAACCTATTTATAAGAAGGAACTACTTAAGAAGTTAGCTTTCCCTACTAAGAAGGTAGGATCTAAGGACCCTCTTTTAGTAGTTTAAGGAGACGGTCTTCTTTAATATATACGACTTAATTACCTAGGCCCCCTAGCTTTATATAAGCTAGGCTAATAATAGGGCGTATAAATAAAGGGCTTAAAAACTATTAAATATAAATACTATAGCTAAGGAAAGACTAAGAGACGAATTTCTAAACGAACCCCTTTACGGCTAGACTAGCTATATAAGGAAATTTAGGTCGATTAAACCGATGTCTCTAAGGATTAAGAAAGCTTTATTAAGGTAATATTTTTTATAAACGCTTTTTTAAGGATAGTTTTCCCTTATTTCTTATAGACCTACTTAAGTAAGTATAACTAGTTTACCTTCCTAGACTTCGTTAACTAGATAAAATCCTACTTTAGCTATAAGGTAAAGAAGATACGGTCTAATAGAGAGCTATTTATAAAGGATATCTTAAATTATCTTCGAAAAAGGGGCATTTTACCCTTCCTATTAGCATTAAATACCTAGGCCTAGAACGGAGGGGTAGAAAGATTAAGGGGTACTATAATAGGAAGGGCCTATATAATAAGACTTACTATAAGGCTTCTATATAACCTTTAAAGGGAAGTCGTTAAGACCGCCTATTACTTATAGAACCGGACCCTTAGAGGGACTACCTAAGGAATAAACTATAAATCCCCCCTTAAGCTTTTTATAAAGAAGAGGGCGCCGCTAGCCTACCTTTATACCTATAGCTATAAGGTATATACTATAACTACTAATATATAGCTAAAAAGGAAGAAGAAAAGAAAGCTTAATCTTAGAGCTTTTATTAATTACCTCGTTAGTTATAATTCTATAAATATCTTTTAGATCTAGATTTCTTTTTTATAAAAGGTTATTTTAACTAAGGATATAATTTTTAATAAATCTAGCTTCTTTAATAAAAAGAGGGATTAATAGCCCCTCTTACTCTTATAATATTAGCTAATTTAAAAGATCTAAATCCCCCCTTCCTAATAGTTATAAGAAGAGGCCTTAGATAAGGAAATAAAAAAAGAAACTAATTTTAATATAGTTAAGGATAACGCTAACTTTAAAAAAGAAGAGGAAGCTACTAGATTAGATAATCTAAATAAAGAAAGAGAGTATAAGAAAGTAGTAGAGCTAGAATACGCTTACTTTCCTATGCCTCCTCTTATAGAATAAAAAGAAGATCTAAAAGTAGCTTTCTTTATTAGTCTTCCTATATTAACCCTTAAGGGGGTAAGAAAGGCACCTCTCTTAAAGGATTACTTAGCTGCCTTCTTATCCCTACTTTAAGAAATAAAGGAAGGTATAAGGCCTAATATAAAAAAAGACTAACCTCTCCCTTATTTTAATTATTTTTCCGACTTCTATCTAACGCTTATAAAAGACGGTTCCTATAGAGCATTTATAGTAGGCCGGCTCTTTAAGCTATAGCTATTAGTAAGGAAGGTATATAAAAGAGACCTCTTAGACTTACTAGTAAACTAAAAGTAGCTAGAAAGACACCCTTTTAAAGACTAGTTTTTCTAGGCCTAGAAAGACTACCTAGCCTTATATAAAAAGATAGGGTCTTTTAAAGAGGTCCTTAAAGAAAAAGTAAGAGGAAAATAAGTCCTTAGCTATAAGTAGGTCTTTATCTATAAGACTAATAAATATAGCTTCCTTTAAAAGTATAAAGCCTAGCTAGTTATCTATAGGAATTAATAGGAAAAAGGGGATCTACCTACTAAGGCAACTACCTTAGTAGGGATATCTTTTTAGACCCTTATAGCTATAATAGTAGAATTCGACCTCGAGCTTAATTAAATAGATATAGTTAATGCCTTTATTAACTACCCTTTTAAGGAAAAAGAAGTTATCTATATATAACTTCCTCTTAGTTTCTAATAGCTAGGAAAGGTTCTATAGCTTAGGAAAGCCTTATATAAACTATAAAGATTACCCTTTCTTTAGTAATATTATTTAATAGGTTCTCTTAAAGCCCTAGGCTTTAAGAAAGTCCCTTAAGAACTATATATAATATAGATAGGTAAAATTACGGTCTTCTTTTACGTTAATAATATTATCTAGGCCTACCTAAAAGAGGAAGAAGTAACTACTAAGGAGGCTATAAAAGGCCTATAATAAAGGTATAAGATAACTAAGCTAAAGGAGCTAAAGTAGTTCTTAGGGATATAAATCCTTTAGAATAAGTCTTAATAAACTATCTACCTTACCTAGAACGCCTATATTAATAAGGTCGCTTATAAATTCCTCCTTAATTCCCTCGATAAGAAGCTTCCCTTTACGCCTATATTAAATAAAGAGCCTTTACTTAATCCGTCCTTTTAAGCTTGGGAGTAAGAAAAACACTAATATTAATAGAAGGTAGGCTCCTTACTTTTTTTTTAGCTACTTCTATTAGACCGGATATCTTTTTTACGGTCTCCTAGCTAGCTAAGTATAACTAGAATCCTAGCCCTAAGTATTAAGAAATAATAGACCGAGCTATCTTTTATCTTTATTTAATAAGATTATATAGTCTACGCTTAAGAAGGTAAGAAAGGAAATTAGCTACTAAAATCTTCCTTTATTTAAGCGATTTATCTTTTACGGATAATTTATTAGGTAGAAAGAGCTTATAAGGGTATATTATATCTTTTTTTAGAGGAACTATTACTTAGAGAGCTTCGAAGTAAACTACTATTATAACTTTAAGTATAGAGATAGAGCTACTAGCTCTTTTAAAAGTATTAAAAGAAGCGATTTTCCTTAGCTAGCTCCTAATATCTTTACGACTATAAATTCTATCCCTATTAGCTATAAAATATAATAATATATAGACTATACGAATTCTTATAAAGGAAAATAGTAAGCTATTAACCTAGCTATAGTATATCGATATCTATTAATATTAATTATACTAAGAGGTCTAAAAGGGACTTATTTCTATCTATTAGATTTTAATAGTATTAATAAAAGCTAATAGTTTAACGAAGCCCTTACTAAAGTAGAAGCTAGCTATCTTTTTATAGTAAATTAAGCTAGAAGATATTTAAGAAAAGCTATCCTTAGAGGCCCGCCTTAAGAGTCTATAAGATAAGCTAATAGTATATAAGAGGAAGGAGACGTCTATAGCTAAAGAGAGGAATTAGGACTTATCTTAAAGGAGGGCCCCTAGCTTAATTAAGACTTATTCTTTTTAAAGGCCCCCTTTTTAAGGACTTATCCTTAAAGAAGCCCCCTTTTCTTATAGGACTTAATTTCCTCCTTAGGCCCCTTTTTCCTAAAGTAGGTTTAAAAGAGCCTACGGCTAAAACCCGGATTTCTTAAGTAAGGGATAAGTATAAACTAAGACCTCCTCTATACGCTTACTAGCTTAAGTATTTAGCTTTACCCTTTCTATAAGGGCAGGCTATAGCTAAGGGGGTATATCGCGAAGTATAGCTTAATTTTATAGTTCTTAGAGATATCCCTTAATATAAGGGACCTAGGAAGCTAAAAAAATAAGTTTTAAGGAAGGAGCTAAAAGGAGGTATAAAGAAGAGGGTAGGGGTAAGAAAGGAAGTAAAAGTAGTATTAGCTTCTTATAGAGGTAGTAAAAGATAAGACGGATATACTAGTAATAGCTAGAAAGGAGGGGAAAAACTAATAAAAAGCTTAGTAGTTAAGAGGATATTAATAGCTTCTTTAAGTAAGATCTTTTTTATTAATTAAGATACTAGATAGGTATAAAAAAGGGCGTTAGATAAAGGAAAGAAGGATAATTAAGGTAATATAATAATTACTCCCTTACCTTAATTACTACCTTTATAAGAATTTAATAGCTTAGCTATACTTATCTATCCCCTTACTTTTACTTTTACCCTTATATATTCTTATATACTTCTTATATCTCTCTTTATAAGATAAGAGATAATCCCTACTATCGCGAATTATAATATATTTATTTTAATACGAATATATCTTTTAAATTATAATATTAAAGAAGTAAGCCTTTTTAAAAAGTATCTTTAAGAGCTTAAAACGCTACCCTTTTAGTAAGGTTTAGCTTTATACTCCCTAGCTTCTTTTTATTTTTACTCCCTTTTAGTAATATAGTTAAGGGCGCTATAACTCTTAAGTACTTATATATAAATTATTAGTAAAAATTATAAAACCTAAGGAAAACCTAAATATTATAATAGGTTATAGGTTTAGGCTATTAAGTTATTACCTCTACCTATTAAGGGTTTATTAATACCTTATAAATATATAAAATAAACCTAAGGAACTTAACTAACTATTAATAAAAGATATACTTTAATAGTTTTATATAAAGCTTTATAGCCCTTAGCTTTTTTATTACTTATCTTAAGTATTTAGTATATTCTTCTTTTATCTTAAAGTATATAAAGATATTATTAAGGTAGACTATATAGATTATATTTATAAGCCCCTTAAGCGCTTAATAAATATAGCTTTAAAATATAGCTAGTATATTAGTAAGTCTAAAGGGTATTACTAAGTATTTAAAATATCTATAATACGTTTAAAAAGCAATCTTTTATTTATTTCCTTTTTAAATTTAATATATTAATATATATTTTATATATTAATCTTAATAAATACTTAGCTCCTTAATAATAGTTAATAATCTTTAAAATAAAGGGTAAAAGGTATTAATTCTTTTATATAACCTAGTTAAGTCCTTAGTAGTTTATATATAGCTATAAGGTACTATCTTTCTTTAAAATAAAAAGGATAAGCGCCTTAGCTAGGCTCTTTAACTCCTAGATTATTTTTATTTTTATTATATCTTAGATTTAGTTATATAATACTTAGAGTTCCCTTAATAATAAAGGGTAAATTAGTCTATAAAGGGGTTTTATATTAAGGATTAAATTAAATAAGTAATCTATTTCCTTTCTAGCTAATAATAAGTTAGATTTATTAGTTAAGAAAGTATCTTTAAACTAATAAAGAGTTAATAGGATTTTAGCTTATTCTTCTTATAAAATCCCTTTATCTTTATCTTTATTTAATAATAAGATTAGCTTAAGATTAAATACTATTATATATACCCTTACTTTATTCTTATATTCCTAAAGAAATTTATAAGGGTTTTATAAGGTTTCGCTACTTAGTTAATACTTAAACTACTACTATCGTTTCTATAAGATAATATAAATATATTTATCCTTTAAAGTAGTAACTAATAAAAAGATTAATACTTAATTATTTAGTATTAACTTAATAGTACTAATATAGAAATAAGTAATTATCTTTTTAGTGCCTCTTATATTTATTATTAAAAGTAGTACTAACTATACTTTATACTCCTTTACCTTACTATTACTAAGCCTTAATAACTTAGGGTATAATAGCGCTACTTATAGTAATCCTTATTATTAAGTAAAGTAAATATTTATAAGGTTAATAGTACTATAAGTATCTAAGTATATAAGGACTTTAATAGGGTTTCGCCTTAATATTATTATAGGAGTTTTAAGTAACTATTTTATAAGTATTAAGTTTATTAAGGGAGAAGCGTTTACCTTAATATCTTACCTTTTTTATAAGAGCGCTACTAAGAAGTATAGGCTAATAAAGTACTTAAGTATATAGTACTAATACGTTAGTAGGGTATTAATAAGGAATTATACCTACCCCGCTTATATATTATAGACCTCTTACTACTTTAACTAAAAAGGAAAAAACCCTTTTCTTATAAGCTTTAGTCTTATAAAGAGGAGAATATAATATATATAGCGTAGTACTTCTAGCTATCTCTATTACCTAACTAATTATACTATAATATATATTCCCTTATAATTTTTAATGCTTTTCTTTTTAGTTACCTAGTAAAGATAGCTACTTAAAGAAAACTATATAACGCTCTTATAGCGCGATATAGTAGTTAACTAGTTAAGGCCTCTTCGTTATATATATTAAGTATTTACTTAAGAGATAAAGAATAAAGAGATATATCCTTAAAATAGACCCTTATTATAGATAATATTCTAGCTATATTAAAGATATCGCTACCTATAGGTATAAGACTACCGACTTACTAAGAAAAGCTTACGGCTTTATAAGCGCGTATTAAGGAGCTAAAGGAGACGAAATACTTATAAGACCGCGTTATATAATTAAAGGGGGAAATTACTAAACGCGCTAGTACTATCGCTATCTATTTAGGAAAGCGTCGACGGTCTTACTCCCTTAAATTAAACGGTAGTTATAGTAGCGAGGTTAAGATTAAAAATATCGCTTAATTATCTTAACCTACTAATATATAGAAACGTTGAAACTAGACTTACGATCTAAAGGACCCCTTTAAGGCAGCGCCTAGACGCTTTTATCGCGATAAAATAAAGATCCTTTACGCGGTAGATTATATATATAGTAACTATAAAGCGAGATAGCGCTAATACCTTAAAGAATAAACGCCGATTAACTAAACTAAATATAGTATAGATTAAGTATACTTTAAGGAATAGATACTTATCTTAATTAAGGATACTATAAATAAGGAGATACTATTAGTAATATAATTAAAGGAGGCTTACTAATAAAAAAGCTAGTCCCCCTTAAAGTTTAGCTTATACCTTAACTCCTTAAAGAGGTATTTTAAACGCTTATTAGAAAAAGCGTATACTCTTATATTTTTCGCTAAGCTAAAGCTATAACTTTAAGACTAAATTAGCCTTTATTTAATACTTATTTATACCTATTAATAGGAAGAGCTTATATAAGTCGCTTAACGATATTAAGATACTACTACTAATAAGAGGCGACGTACTAATACTACTTCTACCCTTAAAGGAACCGGGAATAAAAGTAGTACTATACCCTAAGGTAGTATATATAAGAGAAGGAATTAAAGAGGCCGATAAGCTAGGCTAAATTATTAAGGAAATACTACTAATATAACTAATAACTAGTAAGCTAGCGATATACTTATTAAGGGCTAAACTAAAGGACGTTATTAAGGAAGAGGATCTTTTACTTAATTAGGAATTATATATTTTTAATATAATAAGCTAAGACACCTATCTATAAAATATACTAATTCTTTAAAAGTAAAAACCCTAGTAAAGACTCTTAGACTTAATATTATAAAATAAAGAAAAAGTAAGGTATTAAAGTAAACGCCTCTCCCTTAGTAAACTTAATACTTATAAGATAGTTACTTAAAACTCTTATAACGATATTAAGGCAAAACCTTACTAAAGTCCTTATATATATAGATACTTATAGTACTATTAACCTTATAGATATATACTTTACTTAATAGTAAGGATTACTATAAATAGTACTATTATACTCTAAGTTATTAAGGCTTAGTAATAGTAAGGTAAAAGAGTATAAAGTATAGTTAATACTACTTTAAATAATAGATATAAGAAGTACTAAAAAGATAACTACTTATTTCTATATTAGTACTAATAAGTTAACGCTAAACGATTAAGTATTAATCCTTTTATTAGTTACTACCTTAAAGGATAAATATATTTATATTATCTTATAAAAACAATAGTAGTAGTTTAAGTATTAACTAAGTAGCGAAACCTTATAAAATCCTTATAGATTCCTTTAAGAATATAAGAATAAAGTAAGGGTATATATAATAGCGCTTAATCCTAAGCTAATCTTATTACTAGATAAAGATAAGGATAAAGGGATTTTATAAGAAGAATAGGCCGAAATCATACTAACTCTTTACTAGTTTAAAGATACTTTCTTAGCTAATAAATCTAACTTATTACTAGCTAAAAAAGGAACGGATTACTTAATTAATTTAATCCTTAATATAGAACCCTCTTATAAATCGATTTACCTTATATCGTAAAGGGAACTCTAAGTATTATACGACTAGATCTAAGACGTAATAAAAAGGAAAATAGTCTAAGAGTTAAAGAGCCTAGCTAAGGCGCTTATCCTTTTTATTTTAAAAAAGGATAGTACCTTATAGCTATATATAGACTACTAAGGACTTAATTAGGTTATATAAAAGAATTAATACCCTTTACCCCTTATTTTAGAGATTATTAACTGCTATTAAGGAGCTATATATTTTTCTAAGATTAATATATAAAATATATATTAACGTATTTAAATTTAAGAAGGAGATAAATAAAAGACTACTTTTTAAACGCGTTATAGATATTTTAAATACCTAGTAATACCCTTTAAACTTACTAACGTACTAGCTATATTTTAGAGCTATATCTATTAAGCGCTTAAAGGGCTTATAGATATAATCTATGTAGTCTACCTTAATAATATCCTTATATACTTTAAAATAAGAAAAGAATATACTAAATACTTAGGATAAGTAATAGAAAGGCTAAGGGCTATAGAGCTTTATATAAAACTATCGAAGTATATCTTTTATTAATAGTTAGTTAAGTTCCTTAGGTTTATTTTATCTATTAATAGGGTATCGATAGACCCTTAATAGGTAAAGGTAATAGCCTAATAGCTTAAACCTATAACGTACTATAATATTTAGGTTTTCCTTAGGTTCTATAATTTTTACCGATAATTTATATATAGGTACTTAAGAGTTATAGCGCCCCTAGCTATATTATAAAGGGGAGTAAGAATAAGAAGAAGCTAGGGAGTATAAAGCTAAACCTTATTAAAAGGGTAGCGTTTTAAGCTCTTAAGGATGCTTTTTAAGGAGCCCTACTCCTTTAATATTACGATCTAGAAAGATATATTTATATCGAAATAGATATATTATAATTCGTAATAATAGGGATTATTTCTTAACTTAATAATAAAGGGCGTTATTATTTAATTATATTTTAGTTAAGGAAGTTTACTAGAGCCGAACTTAATTATAGTATTCTAGACTAAGAACTCTTTACTATCGTTAAGTTATTTAAATACTAGCGATATTACGTTAAAGGGGTAGTATATAAAGTAAAGGTATTATTAAACTACTATAACCTTTAAACGTTTATATACTAGACCTCCCTAAATAAAAGGTAAGTAAGATAGTATATATATTTAGTACTATTTAACTTTATAATTAAGTATTATATAAGTAAATTAAACTTAGTAAACGCGCTATTAAGAATACTTAGATATAAGAGCGAGAAGCTATTATCTCTAAAACTATTATTAAAGCTATAAGCGAAACTAGCTACTATTAATACTATATCTATATAAAGAAATAATAAGGCGTTTTTATAAGTAAGGAGATACTTAACCTTAAGTTAATATAAGTATAGTAAAGTGCCTTTATATAAGGAAAATATATAAGCTTATCTATAGTAAAACTATAATAATTTAAGCGCGAGACCTAAACGATTAGCCGATTAAGCTAAAGAGAGAGCTAGTTATAAATAGTTACTCTTAAGGAAGACTACTAAAGAAGCGGCCTATTATATAAAGGTTTATATAATAGAAGTTCTAGAACCGTTACTAGAGTTACTAAAACGCACTTAGTCGGTTAACGTAGTAATTAATAGGCTAAAAGAGACTAAAGACTTCTTAAAAGGGAAGGGTTTCTAGTTAGTACGCTTAAATAAACTACTATTATAAAAAGGTTATATTATAGTACTTTTAAAGGCAGCTTTATAGTAAGAGCTAATATAGCTTTTTTATAACGATCCGTTAGTAAAATACATTAGCTCCTAACGTATTAGCGAACTATTAGCGAGGAACTTTTACTAGGATAAAATAATAAAAGATATAAATAAATACGTTTAGTTATACTTAGTATATTAAGGTATAGTATCTAAGAAGTATTGCCTTTATTATATTATATAATCGTTACTATATCTTATATAACTATAGGAAGAATTATTAATAGACTTTACTATAGGTCTACCTAAAGTATAGTATAATAGATAAGACGTTAATATAATCTTAGTAATCGTATACTAATATACTAAGTATTGCTTTTTCTTTCTTATCTCTAAGATAATAATAGCTCTAGAGCTAGTAGAATTATTTTATTACTAAGTTAAATTAATATATAGACCTTTAAAAGGTATTATCTTAGATAGAAGGTCCCTATTTATAAGTAAGTTTTAGTTAGATCTTTATTTTATCTTATAAGTAAAATATAGGCTATTAATAGTATTTTACCTATAAACCGATAAGTAAATAGAATAAATAAACTAAGCTATATAATACTACTTAAGATACTTTACTAACTTAGAATAAACTAACTAAGCGTTACTCCTATATATTACTTAATTTATATATAATAATATTAAGAACGTAATAACTAGGTTATTACTTAACGAAGCGTTAATAAGTTACTAACTAAACTTCTATATTAATATTAAAGACGATATTATTTAAAAGGGGGTACCTAAAGTAAGAGTAAGAGTTAATAGGCTATAAGAGCTATAAAAAAAGCTTAAGGAATCGAGGAAAAGGCTATTAAATCGTAAGCGAAATACTATAATTTAAGGTACTAACCGCTTATATTAAAAGTAAGAGACCTTATAGTATTATCGATAAAGAACTTACGCTTTAAGGATTAAAAAAGAAAACTCTTACCTAAGTATATTAAACCGTTTTAGGTCCTATAAGCTATTAAAAAGTAAGTATATTATTTTATACTCCCTAAAAAGTACTTATGCTTTTATAACGTTTTCTATATTAGTCTCTTAAAGCTATAAAAGGAGCGAAAAGGCACTTATAAAGATAGCGAAACCCTATTAATACTAGACTTAAAGGATAATAAAGGCGAATAAGAAGTCTAAGAGATTAAAGACTAAAAGAGATCTAAGGGCGATACCTTTTTCCTTATTAAATAAAAAGGATAGCTAGCTAAGTATAACTAATAGGTCGATACTAAAAATATAGCGAATAGCTAAGACCTTATTAAAGAATATACTACTCGCTTAACTAGGAAAAAGAAGTATAAGACTAAGTAAGGTAGGGAAACCTATTAGCGTAGGGAAACGCTATTAAATCGGTAATAAATCCCTACTAAATCGCTACTAACCTATTAATATACTAGTACGCTTAAATATCTTATAACTATATATAAAAAAGTAAAATAAGAGAATAAGGGAAAACTATTTATACTACCTATTAAATATTATTAAGGAAATTAAAACTAAACTATAACTCTACTAAGACCTTAATAATAAAGGAGAGAAAGATAGTTATAGCTAAATAAAAGAAAGATAAGACCTATCTACTACTTCTAACTACCCTTCTTCTTTACTAGCGTAGCGAGAACTAACTAAGGCGCCCCTTTTACTATATTAAATACCTTTAGAAATACTAAAACTACCTTATCCTCCGCTCCTTCCTTATCCTTTATATTAAGACCTATCTCTATTAGTACGGTACTTACCTTAGCCTTAGTAAATAGTAAGGCGTACTACTATAAAGTATAGCCTATATCGCCGTCGATAAAGTAGAGTTTTAACTAGGATTCTTAGGCCTAGTACTCTAGGCTTATATAGGCGATATTAAATAAGGGCGCGGGGTTAAGGTAAATAATAAGCTCGCGGCGCTTATTAATTAGCGTATAATAGTTAGTACGCTCGACCTAGTATATTATTAGGCGGTCGCTAATAAAAAGGTTAGATAAAACTTATAATAATAGACTTTTATATACTTATAGTTTTAAAGGACTTATAATAGGCTATCTTAGCGGCGTTAAAAGCCTTAGCTAAATACTATATTATAATAGTAAGACGGCGCTAATTAGCCTCCTTAAAAATAAGCACGCTTACGTTTAAGCTATTATCCTTAGTATCCTTATTATTAGTCTTTAGCTTATTAAGCTTATATAGGTACTTAATAATAGCGACTATATTAGCTTAGTTACTAAATATAAGAGTAGCGGCCTTAAGAAGGATTAGCTTATTAATTATAATATTTAAAGTTAAAGGGAAACTTACTTAGTTATAGGTCGCGGTATATCTATAGTACTACTTATAGCGCGTTAAGGAAACCCCTAAGAAAATATAGCTAATTAAGAGTACCTTAATAAGCTTAGGCTTAGTCGTACTATACTCCTTAATAACTATCCTAAAATAATATATATACTAGAGCTTATAAGGGATAACCCTATAGGCCTTAACTAAGTAGGCTTTAGCCTTAAATTAGGTACGCTTCTTTATAAAAGCGCGACCGCTTTATACCGCTACCTAGGTACCCTTATCTCTAGCGCTACTATTCTTAGGTTCGTTAGTAAGAGGAGTTTAATCGCGGCTATCTTATTTATTACTATTATCGTTATCTTAGCCCTTATTTAACTAAGTATTAAGATCGTTTTAGCCCTTATTTAGCTAGGCCTTATTATTAATATCGGCTTACTTATTTTAAGGAGCGGCCTAAGCGACGATCTCTTATTAGCTAAAGCCGCCCTATTAAGATAGAGTAGCTAGGTTATTAGCACTTACTTAAGAGCGCTTAAGTATAATCTCCTTACTAGTATTAATATCGCTAATAAGGGTAATAGACTTATAAGTTTCCTAGCTTATTAAGGTAGGATTATCGATAGTTAGAGTTAAGGTATTTAGTAGGGTAATAAGGGTATAACCCTTACTAACGTTAGGTCCTAGATTAAAAGTCTCTTAGGACTAGGATTCCCTTATACCTTTCTTAGCTTTCTTCGCTAAAAGGGAACTAGCGTCGCTATAAGACTTTTAGGCTAATCGCTTATACTTTAAGGGCGAACCCGCTACTACTTACTCCTATATATAGTATAGGAAATTAGCGTTATAGTTCTTTATCTTCTTTAGCGTAAAAGGTATTATTATTAATAAATCGTTAATAAAAAGTAATATAAAAAGGTATAAGGGATTAATAAAAAAAGGTATAAAACTTTATAGTAATCGTAAGCGGAAGAGTTAAAGAAGAAAAGAAAATAAAAGAAGTAAGAGATATATATATACGCTCTTTATATTATAGTTACGCGGCCGATATATAAGCGATACTATAATAGTTATTTAGTAGTAACCGCTAGTATAATAACTATTAACGTTATAGAGCATAGACTAATATATACTTATATAAGCGTATATACGTAATATATAACTAAAACTACCTGTCTTCTTAACTAAATATATATAGTATAGCGAAAGTAATATATATTAAAGATATAGCTAAGACGTCTATATAGGAGGGGAGATAATTATAAGAGCGCTACTAAGAGGTATAAGCTAATAAAGTACTTAGGTATATAGTACTAATATATTAGTAAGGTATTAGTAGGGAATTATACCTACCCTACTTATATATTATAGACCTCTTACTACTCCGATTAAAGAGGAAAAAAACCCTCTTCTTATAAGCTTTAGTCTTACGACGAGGAGAATATAATATATATAGCGTAGTACCTCTAGCTATCTTTACTACCTAGCTAATTATACCGTAATATATATTCCCTTATATTTTCCTTATTTTATAGTATTAAGTTTAAGAGTCTTTACTAAGGTTTCTACCTTTAAAGAATTAGTATATTCTATAAATAGGTATCTTAGCTTATTATATTAAAAATATATAATTCTTAATAAAGTAAAAGATCCTTTTCTTTAATAACGTCCTTTAATTTAGCCCTTAGTAAGTATATCGCTAGCTTACTAGTTATTAGTTAAATTAATAGTATTTCCTTAACGATTTAGCTTAGCTTATTAGCTTCTTTAATTCCTCCCCTTATATATACTACCTTATAATATAGTACTATTTTTATTCTTAGTTCTTTTAAAGGTAAAAGTAGTATTAGTATATCGCCTCTTATTAATAATAGTATCTTAATATCGTTAAGCGACCTATATAAGCTCTTCTTATTAATAGGTATAAATAAGTATTAAATAGAAGTTAATTTAGTCTTAAAGTTAAAGCTATAGCTTAATAAAAAATATAAGAGTATATACCTTTTTTAATAAGCGTTTAAAATACTTCTTTAAGGAGTTAAAGTATAAGCTAAACTTTAAGGGGGACTAGCCTTCTTATTAGTAAGCCTCTTTTAATTATATAGCTAATAGTATCTCTTTATTTCTAGTATCTTTAATTAAGATAAATATCTATTCTTTAAAGTATACTTAATTTATACTATATTTAGTTTAGTTAATTAGCGTTTAATCTTTAAGGTATTAGCGCTATCTCGCTTTATAGTCGCTATATATATAATCTACTATATAAAAGATCTTTATTTTATTATAATAAAATATTTAGGCGCTACTTTAAAGGCGTCCTTAAAATTATAAGTTTAGTTTAGATATTTCTATATATTAATAAGTTAAGATAATTAAGCGATATTTTTAATCTTAACCTTACTACCGCGACTACTATTTAATTTAAGGGAGTAGGACTATTAACGCTTTATTAAATAAATAGTAATAGTAGTAGCGCGTTTAGTAATTTCCTCTTTTAATTATATAACGTAATCCTATAAGCGTTTCGTTTCCTTTAGCTCTTTAATATACGCTTATAGAGCTATAAGCCTTTCTTTATAAAATAGTTATCTTATACTTATAAGTAGCAATATCTTCGATATAGTTATAACGCTATTTATAATAAGGGTTTATTCTAAGGATATATCTTCTTCTTTTTTATCTCTTAAGTAAATACTTAATATATATAATAAAGAGGCCTTAACTAGTTAACTACTACGTTACGCTATAAGAGCGTTATATAGTCTTTTCTAGGTAGCTATCTCTACTAAGTAACTAAAAAGGGAAGCTTTAAAAATTATAAGGGAATATATATTATAGTATAATTAGTTAGGTAGTAAATATAGCTAGAGGTACTATACTATATATATTATATTCCCCTTATTATAAAACTAAAGCTTATAAGAAAAGGGATTTCTTTTCTTTTATAAAAGTAGTAAGTAGTCTATAACTTATAAGTAAGGTAAGTATAATTTACTATTAATACCCTACTAATATATTAGTACTATATACCTAAGTGCTTTTATCGCGAAGTATAGCTTAATTTCGTAGTTCTTAGAGATATCCTTTAGTATAAGGGACCTAGGAAGCTAAAAAATACCTAGTATAAAAGAAGGAAGAAGGAGCTAAAAAGAGGTATAGAAAGGAGGGTAAGGGTATAAAGGGAAGTATAAGTAGCGATAGCTTCTTATAGAGGTAGCGAGAGATAAGATAGATATACCGGTAACGGCTAAAAAGGAAGGGAAAAACTAATAGAAAGCTTAGTAGTTAAAAGGATATTAGTAGCTTCTTTAAGTAGGATTTTTATTATTAATTAAGATACTAAATAGGTATAAAGAGGGGCGTTAGATAAAGAAAAGAAGGAGAATTAAGGTAATATAATAATTACTCCCTTACTATAATTACTGCCCCTATAAGATTTAAAAATCTCTACCTTACTTATCTATCCCCTTACTTTTACTTTTACCTTTATATATTTTATATATACTTCTTATATTAATCTATATAAGAGCTTTATTAGCCTATACCTCTTAGTAGCGCTTTTATAAGATATCTATAATATAAAAATAAATAGGGTATAGAAATTTCTAGTTAAATCTACTACTTATACTAAAACCTTTAGTTCTATTATTAACTATTACGCTATAATTAAACTACCTATTAAGTCTAGAGGATATACTATAAATAGAGTGTTTTAAGTACTATAGAATATACTAGAAAGCTAACTAATTAAACTATTAGTAAGTAAGTAATAGTTAATAAAAGAAAAAGGATTTCCCTAAGAGTAGTAAAGAAAATAAGTAAGTTTATAAGTATCTTTTACCTTACTATTCTTTTAATATATTATTTAGCCCCTTATATACTTATTATAAACTATAAATAAAATCCTACTTTATACTCTTTTAACCGCTTCTTTTACTTACGTTATTAATTACTTAATCTTATTCCTATTACCTATACCTCTTAATATAAAGCTAAATATAAAATAAGCGTTTTATAAAGTATAGATCTTAAAAGGTAATAAGTAAAATATAGCGTTCTATATATACTATAGCTTATTTAAGTAGCTTATAACGCCCTTTAGCTTTTTAAGAGTACTTACTACCTTTTAATATTATATTAATAATATACTTTAAGACTTTTTAAATAAGTTCGCCTTTATATATATAAATAATATCCTTATCTATATAAGTAGATCCTATAAAAACTATTTATAAAAAGTATAAAAGGTCTTAAAACGCTCTTAACTTTATAAGCTTTACTTTAACTTAAATAAGTATAAATTTAAGGGTAAAAAGGTTAAATACCTAGGCTTTATTATTTATATAAGTATAGGTATATAGGTAGACCTTATAAAGATCTAAGCGATCTAAGACTAAGTAGCCTTAACTATATAAATAAGTATATAAAGCTTTTTTAAGTTCGCGAACTATTATAAGATATTTATTAAGGGCTTCTCTTATATTTTAAAACCCTTAAATAAGATTACTAAAAGAAAGACCGCTTTTTATTAAGGGCTTATATTAGAGGGAGCGTTCTATATACTTAAAGACTTATTCTTATAAGCCTTAGTACTACTTTAGTAAGACTTTAACTAGTTTATAATAGTTAAAGTAAACTATAACGGCTAAGCGCTTAAATATTATAACTATAGCTACTAGGCCGCTAATAGTCGACCGCGTTAAGCACGTAATATAGTCTAACGGATAAATAGTTAGTATAACTATCTAATAGATATAGGATTAAGGGGATCGTAGAGATCTAAGTAATCTAGGATTAATAAGATTACTACGCTCTATATAATCTAACGTTAGGGATTATAGCTAGGCCTATAATATAAGGATAGTCTTTATAGGTATATATAGCTACCTACTTATACTCCTTTAAATAGATAGCTCGATAGCTTTTAATATATTATAATTATTACGATCTCTATTACGATCTTATTTATAATTCCGATTACTTAATTACTTAGTTATAGTTTATAGTCTATAACCTCCGACTTATTACTAATATAATATACTTATTATTACTTAGACTACGCCCTATTATATCTACTAATATAAACCCCTTAATAGGTTTATCCCTTAAGAATAATACTAGTCGTTATACGTTAAAAGCTCTTATTTAATATAATACTACGTTACTTTAAGTAATATTATAACTATTAATATACTTATATAGTAAACTAGATTAACTAACTCTAGAGCTTCTATATCGCCTTAGGATATAATACGCGAGATTATCGCCCTTTAATATAAAGTTTAGTTACTTAGGAATAAAGGAGGTAATAAATAAGTTAAGGACCTTAGAGAAGTAGTTAAACTAAAATAGCTAGGATTATTTAACGGTACTTATAGTATACTTTAAGACTTTCTTACCTAACTTAAGGCCTACTACTATTTTTACCTTACTAAACTCTTAGACCTAGTTAAAAAGGTACTTTATATAGGAAATTATTTATCTAAAATAGTACTTACTTAGTTTAGACCTATTATAAGGGATTTTCTTAATAACTAACTAGCGCGATAAGATAATAAGATAGATAAAGTCTTTATTAGTTTTTAAGGATTTAAAGAAGCTATTATAAAGGTATTTAAAATAACCGATAAGGAATAAGAAGCTAAATAAAAACTTTAAGAACTCCGATAAAGGATCTTAGTATCGGATTATACTATAAAGTTCTATTAAATTACCTTAAAACTTAATTAAGATAACGAACCTCTTATATTATAATTTTATAATAGGCTTAAAGAAGAAGTTATAGATAAACTTTATAAAGAAAATCGGCCTAATAACCTCTTAGACTATATTACTATAGTAGTACGAATTAATAATAGATAGTATATATAATACTAAGAAAGGAAATAAGGAAGAGGAAACTAAAACCCTTTATATAAAAATAACTTTAGCTAACGCGCTAATAATAAGAAAAAGCGCGAAATATAAATAGCTTAGGTATATATAATAAATCCTAGACTAATAGATTTAAGTATAATATAAGAAGGTAAAGGAAAGTATTTTAACTATAAAAAACTTAGATATTACTTTAAAGAATATAAATAACCTTATAAAGAGAAGAAAACCTACTAAGTACTAGCTTTAAAAGGTAAGAAATACTTAAACGCTATTAATAGATAAGAACCTAAGTATAAACTCCTTAGTTAAACTATACTTTATAATAATAAATATATAGTATACTTAAGTAATAAGAATAGTACTAAATAGTTCTTAAAGCTATTAAAGAAGACCCTTATAATAATATAATAAAGGGATCTTAAAATATAGAAATAAGTTAAATTTATAAAACTAAAATACCCTTATCTTAAAGGAGTCTCTTAGAACTAAATTAAGAAGAATAATAAATAGTTTTAGAAAGATATATAAAATAAAAATCGATAATAATAATAGGTAGTCTATAAATAATATAATAAAGAAGATATAAATATAGCTCTTATACTTACGAAACTTAGATAATAACTTAAGGAGGAATAATAAAGTATCGACGATATAAGCTTTAAAAAAATAAGAAATACCTAGAGAAATAAAAGATAAGAACGAACTTATAGTACTATCCTTACTATTAAAGGAAAATACTATAATTAAAGAATATACTTTATACTTTAAAGAATTTAAAGAAATACTTAAAATTAAAACTTAATAAATACCTTAAATTCTTATAGAAAACTAATAAGCTATATTAATTCGGTATTAATAAGCACTATATAGAGGAGACTATACTATAGCTATCGCTATAGTTAATACCTTTATAGCTCTATAATAAGAATAGTAACTATAAAGAGAATTTAAAAATAATCTATAAATACTACTTACTTATAAGTACTATAAGTATATTTTATAGATATTATACGTTTACCTAGATTATATAATATACTTTTAGATAAAGGTATAATATAACGCTTTCTTAGTTAGGTTTAAAGGATAAGTACTTTTAAAACCCTACCTAAGTATAAAACTAAACTACTAGAAAAACGATTAACGCTACCTAAATAACTAAGTTATATTATTAGAACCTAATTATAGTACGCTACTTAAATACTACGATAATTATAGTTTATTAACGAGATATCTTTTAAAGATATATAAAATTTATAAATACGCTAAAATAAAAGAATAGTATAGCGCTACTTACTCTAAGGTATTTAAACTATTAATCTTTTAAAGGCTTATATAATAAGTTAAATATAATAAAGAAGATTATAATAAATATATATACCTAAACTATAGAGTTTAGAAATACGAAAAGGTATAAGTATAGTATAAATAATATAACGGTATACTAAAATATTATTAGTAATATATATAAAGGCTATAAGTGTCACGGGCTGTGCCCGGCTGGTGGACCCGGTTGTACCGGGTCCGGTGGGTCGTGCTCCGGTGGCAACACCGGCCCCGCTCCGCGGACCCAGAAGCTGCGAGAACATTCCGAGAAGGGCAATATAGCTGCACTCGAGGCTACGCCTCGAGTTCAGCTTCTTTCCTCCTTAGCTCTAGATAGACAACACCTAGGCACCTGCTTGTTGAATAAACTCCGGGCCAGCCTTTCACATATCTAGAGCTCCTTCTAAATACCGCAAGCTGCAGACTGCTCGTCAGGATGGACCAGCAGAGTGAGAGCCCAAGTCTCCAGCAGCAATGGATTGACCAACGCATTCAAGAAGCGGTCAATGCGACTCTCAGCCCTCTACAGGACCAACTTTCCTTGCTGATGGAGCAACTCGGCGAGCGCAGCCGCAGAGCGCCGACTTGCAATCGCCGCCAGTGGCACGAGGATTGGGCGAGAGCACGCCTGGCTTGGGCACGCCTCCCAAAACCTGCGGTACTGGAATGCGGAAACCGTTGCCCAACCCACCCAAGTATGACGGCTCACGGAAGAGCTACTCCGCCTGGGCCAGGCAGATGCGAGACAAGCTGGACCTTGATGCACACTACTACAGTGGAAATCGCGAACTTTGGTACCTCATCAACTCATGTTTGGACGAGCGACCACAGCAAGTGGTCGCTACCTTTACGCCGCGGAGGCCCTGGGGTAGCTACGACCCCAAGAGTTCATGCGATACCTCGACCGAACCTACCAGGACAGCAACATCCAATCCCGCGCTGCTGCCACGCTGAGAACTATGCGGCAGCGCGAAGACCAACCTCTCGCGTCCTTCCTTCCCCGATTCGAACAGGCATTAGCTGAAGCCGGGGGAGCAGACTGGCCGGACAGTGCAAAGATCGTATTTCTAGAGAACGCAATAAATGCACGCCTCCAAGAGAGTTTGGTCACAGCCGTCCTACCCGACGACTACCAGGGATGGCTTGCGAGAGTTCAGGAAATTGCGGGCAGATTGGAGAGACTGAAACCCGGTAGGCAGCCGACGTCGACTGAGCGGACGCCTCAACAGCTACCAAGGCAACGACCAAGGAGGAACCGGAGGACCCCGACGGAGATGTTAAGATGACGGACATCAACCGTATTGGCCACGAGTCGAAGGGTCGTCGACATGTCGATAAGAAGCCGAAGGATGAGCGCCGCTGCTATCGCTGTGGTCGGACGGATCATCTTATCGTGGACTGCCCAGCCCAGGTGGTCTTTCCTGGCGAAGGGAAGCAACAGCGACCTAAAGCTGCGCGCATGAAGAAGCCCGATGCCGCAGATGATTCGGAATCAACCGCAGCATCCAGTGAGGACGAGTCGGCGGGAAAGACTAGCCCCGGGGCGAAAGCGGGCGCCGGGGCCTGCAAAGGCAGACATCGGGGACTGGGAAGCGTTCGCCACGAATGAATAGTCGGACTGTATTAGTCAACGCGCGGGTAAACCGAGGCTATCGAATACGCGCCCTTGTCGACTGTGGATGTGACTGCTATGCCGTGATCGACGAAGCCCTTGTTCGGAAGCTGCGGATACCCTTCGTCGACTCGAAACCACGAGAAATTGGGGATTCTCAGAGTCAGCGAAGAGTGTCATATCCCCAGGGTCGTGGCTGTTGTGGTCGAGACAGCTGGATTTGACGAACGTGTCTTTGCATACGTGATCCCAAGCCTGGGCCAGGACATGTTCCTCGGCCGGCCTTGGATGGAGAGAAATCACGTCGTGTACGATGCTGCCAAGCAGCGAATGTACCATGGGAGGGCAGGTGTGACGATACGCCTCATTGGGCAGGAAGAGCCCGCCAAGATACGCGCGATTCGAAGCGCAAGACTCGTGTCGGCAGCCGTATTCACGGCGGAGTGTCGACGCGCAAAGAGACGCAAGAAGTGCAACGCGATCTCGATTCATGCAATCAGTTTGTCGGATATAGAGAGGGCGCTTCAGCCGAAGCCGCCAGTCGATCCGAGCGAGAAGGTCCCGGCAGAAGTGCTGAAAGAATTCCGCGACCTATTCTCACCAGGAGAGGCAATGAAGCTGCCGCCACATCGACCGGGTGTGGATCATGAAGTCAACCTGCAGCCTGACAAGAACGGCAACGAGCCACCCTTCCGTGGGGCCCACTCTACAACATGTCACGAGAAGAGCTGTTGGTCTTGCGAAAGACCCTGAAAGACCTGCTGGACAGAGGATTCATCCGAGCGAGTAGCTCAGCGGCTGCCGCGCCGGTGCTGTTCGTGCGGAAGCCGAATGGAGGGCTGCGATTTTGTTGCGACTACCGAGCGCTGAATGCAATCACCAAGCGCGACCGATACCCACTGCCCTCATCGCGGAGACCCTGCAGAATCTGGCCAAGGCTAAGTGGTTCACCAAGTTGGACGTGGTGGCCGCTTTCCATAAGATCCGCATGGCTCCGGGACATGAGGGAAAGACTGCATTTCGCACGAGGTTTGGGCTCTACGAGTGGCTCGTGTGCCCTTTCGGCCTGAGCGGCGCCCCGGCATCATTCCAACGATACATGAACAGTGTATTGCGCGAATGGCTGGACGACTTTGTCACAGCGTACCTGGATGATGTACTGATCTACTCGAGCGGTTCGAAGGCGGATCATGAGGCTAAGGTGCGACGAGTTCTCCAAGCACTCGCCGACGCTGGGCTGCACCTAGACCCAGCGAAGTGCGAGTTTTCGGTACAAGAGGTCAAATACCTTGGGTTCATCGTCAACGCAGGAAAGGAATCGCCTGCGACCCCGAAAAGCAGCGCGCCATCCGCGAATGGGAGGCCCCGACCACGGTGAAGGGTGTCAGAAGCTTTCTGGGCTTCGCCAACTATTACCGGATCTTCATCCCCGACTATGCCAAGATCACGCAGTCTCTGGATGCCCTGCTTAAGAAAGGAACTGCCTTTCATTGGGGACGAGCGGAGAACGAGGCGTTTCAGGAGCTGAAGCGACGATTTTGCGAGTCACCGGTGCTCAAGCAGTGGGACCCGAGCCTCCCGACCTTTTTGGAGACGGATTGCTCAGGCTACGCATTGGGAGGCGTCCTGTCGCAGGAAGGCCCAGATGGACGTCGACACGCATGCGCCTTCTTCTCGAAGCGACTTTCGCCAGCGGAGTACAACTATCCCATTCACGACAAGGAGATGCTTGCCATCATGAGATGTCTCGACAACTGGAACGCCGAACTTAGGAGCTGCGGCCCATTTACAATCCTTACCGATCACCGCAACCTGGAGTATTTCATGACACGCCAGAAGCTCACGGAACGGCAGAGCCGTTGGGCAGCCGAATTGTCCCAGTTCGACTTCAAGCTCGAGTATCGACCGGGAAGCGAGGCTGTCGTGCCTGATGCGTTGTCCCGCCGTGAACAAGACAAGCCACAGGGCATCGACGACGAGCGGGAACAAGGAAGAATGATACAGTTGATACCGGATAGTGCCATTCCATCATCGACAAGAGCATGTATCAACGCGATGAGTTCTGACTGTTCAGAGGCATCCACCCTGCCGAAGATGAAGGTCTTCGAGGTAGCGGACCTGCAGCAACTCTGGGACGAAACGGTGGCGAAGGACTCGATATTCCGGGCAGCCTATAAGGCAGTCCGCGATCGCGAGCGTGCCTTCCCGCCCTCGCTGGGCCTGAAGATCCAGATTTCAGAATGTGCGATCGACGCAGGCAAAGGCTGACATTCAGAGACCGTATTTGGGTGCCGGGTGGATCCGGAGAGGAGGGTAACCAGGAGGAAGCTGAGAAAGACCAGTTGAGAACCCGCATTGTGCAGCAGTCGCATGACTCTGTTGCGACCGGTCATCCCGGCAGGGAAGGTACGCTGGCTATTGTGGCTCGGCGATTCTACTGGCCTGGGCAGTCCCAGCTGGTTCGCCGGTACGTAGCCAATTGCGACACCTGCGGCAGAGCACACATCTGGCGCCAGTCGAAAAGGGATTTCAAGCCTCTGCCGATTCCAGATCGACCCCGAAGCCATTTGTCCATGGACTTCATCACAGATCTGCCGCCTACTGGACCGAGCAAGGCAAGGTACCTGTGGGTGATTGTGGACAGACTGACAAAGGCTGTGACCCTCGAGGTGATGGACAACATGGAAGCTGAGCCGTGCAAACCGTTTTCCAGTGTCATTACCGATTTCACGGAATGCCACGGTCCATCGTCAGCGACCGCGGGAGCAACTGGCTAAGTAGGTTCTGGAAGAGGTTCTGCCGTCTTGCAGGTGTCACGCAGAAATTGAGCACGGCCTATCATCCTCAGACGGACGGAGGGCCAGAGAGAATGAACCAGGAGATCGAGGCCTACCTGAGAGCCTACGTGTCGTACGTGCAGGACGACTGGGGAGAACTGCTCCTGCCGCGCAGCTGGCACTCAACAATCGTGAATCCGCAGCGACCAAGATCAGCCCCTTTTCGCTGAGCATGGTTACCACGTCGATCCCATCAGCGTCGAGGAATCGGAAGAGCCACCGAGGCATAGAGAGAAAGCAGAGCTGATAGCCTACTCAGTCGCCTGCAGGAGGTCAATGAGTACATGCAAGCAGTGATGGCCTCCTCACAGCAACAACAAGAAGAGGCTGCCAACGCAAAGCGACAGCCTGCGGAGCGATTTGAAGTTGGTGACAAGGTGTGGCTCTCGATGGCAAACTACAGATCGCCACGACCGTGCAAGAAGCTCGACTGGCTGCATCACAAGTACACAGTCACGAAGGTAATTAGTTCGCACGTTGTTGAGCTCGATGTTCGTGGCTCAATTTACCCGCGATTTCATGTTGACCTTTGCGGCGGGCGCATCAAGATCCGGCTCCTGGCCAAAGGTAGATGACGCACAGCCACCACCGGTACAAGATGAGTCCGGCACGGATCTGTGGGATGTCGACGAGATCCTCTGCGCGAGATGGAAGAAGCGCGGACGAGGGGAATTCAGGCAAGCACTAGTGCGATGGACGGGCTACGCAGAGCCGACTTGGGAGCCAGTTGAGTGGTTGCAAGGAACAATTGCGATGAAGGCATTCGAGGACAAGTACGGGCCAATCAAGACCAATGATGGCCCTAGGGAGAGGTACGAGACGCTGGCAGGAACGCAAGAACCCCGCAGACGCCGACCTGGTCGGAGGGGACAAGGGGGGTAATGTCACGGGCTGTGCCCGGCTGGTGGACCCGGTTGTACCGGGTCCGGTGGGTCGTGCCCGGTGGCAACACCGGCCGCCCGCGGACCCAGAAGCTGCGAGAACATTCCGAGAAGGGCAATATAAGCTCGCACTCGAGGCTACGCCTCGAGTTCAGCTTCTTTTCCTCCTTAGCTCTAGATAGACAACACCTAGGCACCTGCTTGTTGAATAAACTCCGGGCCAGCCTTTCACACGTGCCCTCTCTTCCTCGCTGGAGTTTGCAACTGTGAGTTTTGCGTGGGGAATACAGGGTCCGCGGGCGATAGCTGCGGCTCAAGGACCTTCTTTAAAGCATGGGAAAAGTCGGCCTGCCGCACCGCGGATTCCTTAAGTCTTTGCTTGTCGGCGTCAACAATGCTCCTCCGCATCTTCTTCGAGTACCGTTCCGTACATGACAGCGATTGCCACGAAGAATCGTCACTCGCCGATAGTCCCGAAAGTTGTTGGTCATCCTCAGCTTTAACGCCTAAAAGCAATCAGCTGGCGGCGTATCGAGGACATCGCGAATAACCTACGGTATGACGACCATAGTTGCATTTTCCTTTTCCAGCTAGTATAGTATTGATCGTTTCGGTCTTGCTCGGTCTGCGCCTCATAATTGATGACAACGTCTTTTGGCGGCCCATTGGTAGCGCGTTCGAGAGGATAGAATTTCGACTCTAAGACTTCAACCTGACGGCTCCAGAATGCTGCATCATCATCGCCTTGCGGCTCATCGCCCCGACAAGTAATGGCTCCCTTCTCGTCAATGTAAACCTCAGCATCGTCGATATACTTCAAGCCTTGGGGTCCAAAGTGTCTAAGGCTTCGTAAGATGCCAACAATCCCTTCTTTGGAGCGTCGTATCTGTGCTGCTGGTGACTCTTCGCGGGATGGGGATGATGAGCAGGAAAACGCGTCGTCATACTCCCGAAGATTCGCTTCGGTAAGCTCCATATTTGAAAGTGATTGGCGCAGGAAAGGACGCAGGGTCAATGCTAGACTTGAGAGCACCGTTCGTGGGCGGAAGGAAGTGGCTCCATCTTGCTAGATCCAGGCGCGGTGGGGAGATGATGCACTTCGTAGCCTGAGGCAGAAATATTGACCTCGGACTTAAGGCCGCCAAGACATCTACTCCACCAGCCCCTCACCCCTTACACCCCTGGCTTCTATCGTAGTACTTCTATCGACCTATAATACAGCAAAAGACCACGCTTGATTAATGTACCCCAGTGTACATAGGACGATACTAGGTCCTTTTGTTGTGGGGCTGCTCAGTAGTCAAGATCCACCGGCTTGTAGCCTTGAGACTTCCAAAGGTGGGTGATGTGCCTCTATCCGTCACCACTTGGCCATGCAACCCATTCGAGGGGGCTTGCCTGCCACGGCGATATCCAGGTGCGTGAAACCATTGGACGAGAACGCCCAGCTTGCATTTTCCTAACGATAGACAGCGCGTAGCGTGCCTCTCGCAAATATATTTAATTACGCACGTCAGCCCTCAACTTCGACACGAGCCACTCCCATGACTACCACTTCCAATCACCTGGTTTATACCCCTGAGTTTGCAGCCAGCGCTTCGAAACATGGCATTAGATTCAGATATTCAGTCTATCCTAGAGATAAACTCGAGCAGTCGGCCTGTCATCGAATACTTGCACAACAAAAATTTCGCTGTCTCAAACGAGACGCTGAGCTATGCCAGCGACCTTTTTCATCATAAATCCACGGCCCCTGGCTCCGGTGACGGCAATAGCTTGAGGGACGTTACCCCTGCCCCTTCGAGCCTCGCTCCTGGTTTTCTACGGATCAGCGCGGATCCCCGGCGCCGCCCAAAAGACGCAAATAGGGGTTGGGTATTTGGCAGCAACCCCCAGGTTTCCGACATCCTTCTAGCCTACAACAATAAGCACGGGGTCAGTGGCTCGCAATTCGCCATCAGGATGCAAAAAGAACCCGGCATATTCATTGTGTTAAATCTCAGTCGGCATGGGACATTGACGAGAGCTGTCGATTCTTCTACCGATCCTGGCTTCACCCGCGTCAAGTCTCAGAGAGCCTTTGGCACTTATGCGGGCGTTAGTGAAATGACGATCCAACTGGGTGAGCTGACGGTCAAGCTATCCTGCCCCGACTATTCGAGTTACCGTTACGGTTTTGAAGACCATTGGTCTAAGCTCTACGCCGAGCTCTCGGCGCAAGTCCCGACCCTCAACAACTTGGCCTTAAGCGCCGGTCCGAGTTCTACGCACAATTCGATAGAGTACTACCTCAACGGCAGAATCGGAGACGGAGATGGTGGCTGTGTATACCGCGCAGTTAATCGGGTTACGGGAGATGTTTACGCGGTAAAACGATACTGGAGCAGCAAAGATGTGAGGAAAGAGGTTGCCCTACTTTCGCGGATTCAACATGTAAGAACCCGACGGGCTATTTGGCAAACGGAAAAGCTGACCATCTCTTAGGAACACATTGTTGAGTTTCACTCTTACAGCGAAGCAACAAATGAGCTCGTCTTGGAATACGTTTGCGGCCTGACCCTTCGCATGGAACATGCAAAAATGCGATTCAACATGCTTGAGCTGAAGCTCTTTTCGAAGCAAGCTCTTGACGCCCTGTCGTACTTGCATGAGAAGCGTATAACTCATCGAGATCTTAAGTTAGACAACGTCGTCGTGCAGAGGCGGACCCCATTGCATATCAAAATCATCGATTTCAATGTGGCGTCAGACCTCGAGCAGATGAAAACTTACGTTGGAACGCGTCGTTATATTGCGCCTGAGGTCATCAACAATCGTAGCACCTATGACAACAAAGCTGATTTATGGTCGTTGGGCATTATGGATATGGAGCTCTTTTGTGGATTGCCACTGTCGGAGAACGACCACGACCCTGGCGCGCTTCGCTTTCACCTATATTTTAAGGGCAAGGGGTATAACGGTGCCGTTTCTTTTATCAACCACCTCCTTTGCGAAAAGCCCGTCTTTCGACCTACTGCCAAACAAGCGCTTTGCCTCGAATTCCTTGACATACAAGAAGGCGATGCTATCACTGCCCTACCACCTTTGGACACAAGCAACGAGGAATCGTCCTCGAACATCAGCAGTAAGGAGCCACACTTTGACATTATCGTCAGAGATATGCCTAAGACATTGCCGTGGGGAATGCCACGTCCTTTAGACGCCAACGCCACCTGTACAGCGAACAGCTCCTTAGATCCCACGATTTCAAGACACCGAAAGAGGACGCGAGGAGATGAAGACGCAACTGAAGGTACTGGTAGTGCACCCGTTCGCTCCAGATATGGTGCCAGCCGCGGCGTCATGACAATCTCTAGCATTTTGAGGTCGGAGCTGTGGGTTTCCACATTGTCAGAGCCGCTGAGAGAGGAAAAAGAAGCAAGTAGACGGTCGACGAGTTGCCACGTAGGGGATATCATCGATGCATCGAGCGCGAATGACGATTTTTCTCGGATACCCGAACTCTCCGTACCTGATCCATCCATTGCGTTTGACACACCGAGCAAGGCCGGAACGTCTGACGCAGATAGCTTGTCTGAACCGGCTCATACGCACGAGGCCGCCGAGCTTGTTTAGATTTCGCGCTTGAGATCGAGATCGTTGCGATTTGAGGAGGGTCTAACATACTTGGTGTACCGCCGCTAGAGGATGTCGATGCGCACGAAAGACTAACGACTGAATACCAGCCAAATTTGTGCTGCTGCACGTCTTAGTGGAGTGCGTCGTCGTAACTATCTAGACAGGATTAGGATGCAGAGTGATATCGATGTCGTACGCCGGGCCTCCCGGGTTCTATTTCGAGACGGCGTCTTCCTCTGCCAATTCTGCAACCAGACATCATAGTCAAAGATCTATTTTCTCAAGCACCATTACTTATTCCTGACAAATAAATAAACTATCTCCTCAAGAAGCAAAAAGCCGATGAGACTTTCTAGGATATTTATGTTTTAAAGGAGGCTATATGGCGATGTCTTATGGGGTCACTTGGTCCTCTTTCATGCAGAGAAACTCGATATCAACGTGACTAATATTCTTAAACTAAAGGATAACGTCACAAGCCCGTGGGAGTTCTTCCGGCACCATGCTAATATGAAAAAGCGTTCGATAGTAGGAGGGAAGGCGTTGGAGCGGGGGACGTATGTAGCTGCTGATCACGCTCGACAATTTAGTGACTGATTTAATCACCATACCAAGGGTCCCGCGAGTATAGGGTATTATGACCTCGGGGTGTGGTTGAAAGTCTACCTAGAGAGTGTTGCGACAAAGAAAGATCAAGGAGCTCAGGTACTATAGGGACCGTGTCGAAATCAGGAAATGAGCGTCTGCAGCCGTACTGCTCCCTGCATAACACGTAAGTTACGCACTGCCTCCTATCCAGCCATCGGGTTTTGTGTTCTTTTGACGCAGGGGAATTTTATGCCGGGCACCTTAGAGAACTCGGAAATTATCACAAAAGCTACGGATAGTCAAAGTTGCGTCATGCATTTTAAGACTCTTTAGCGTGATAAGCATTTACGGAGTGCGGCCGGGTCGCGGCACAGGCACCGATGGGCAGGGGCTTGCATGAAAGAGTGCTTTTGTCTGACCTGCAGATGACTTTGTTTTGGTGAGTTTGCGAAGGCGAGTTTGCGAAGGTGAGATTGCGAAGGCGAGATTGCGAAGGCGAGTTTGCGAAGGTGAGATTGCGAAGGCGAGATTGCGAAGGCGAGTTTGCGAAGGTGAGATTGCGAAGGCGAGTTTGCGAAGGCGACTTTCCTAATCGACCCCCTTTAATCACCCTGTGCGCCGTTTTTATTCTCCCTGTGCAGTCAAGAGCTCTAATTAGCTCCTTAAAGCTAGTGACCTTATACACCACGTTAATTGCCAGGACTTAAAAGTACCGACTGCCCTAAATAGACCCACTTATTCTATACATAGTACTCTATTAAGAGGACATTTATCTACCTTGGTTATATTTCTAAAAGAATTTTTATAAGCTTTTAACCTGACTTATCTACTCTTTAAAATGCTATATTTATTTTAAAAACCCTACGGTCTTATGCATCGTGAATTTCGGTAGCGTATTCTAGCTATAAGGCAGTAAGACTGTCAAGATGCGAACGTAAGGACAAAATCGTCATTAGTACTTGTCCTTACGTTAGCGCACTAAGAATTTAGTATGGTGCATTTTATATATAGGGGGAATAAAAATTGGCGCACAGGATGATTAAAAGGGGTCGTCGAGGAGGAGCAAGCAGGTCGCTTGCAAGGCTCTTGTCCAGTCAGAGCGCGGCTCAATATGCGGTACTTGTTTTACTACACAATTATATTGGAGATTCCAGCAAATTTCCTACGCACTAATCGCCACCCGTTTATTCCTTCTTTCTCTATCTTTAATCCGCTTTGCAATGAGCATCTACGACTGTAGAGGCCGCGACCTGCCTGCTCCTCCATGACTTCCAAAGGGATGCGGGGTTGGTCCACCTCGTTTAACCGGAGACGGCCCGGCCTGTCGACACTGTATTTGGCTTTCAGTTTGGGTTAGTCTCTATGTGCCCAGTTTTAGCCAAGCCTGCGTGTCACATGCTTTCCCGACGGTTGACGTGGCATCTTCGCGAACGTTGGAGCCCAACGCCTTAGGCAGTAGATTTCAAACTTCTTACTTATCGTTTGATGTTTACCATCCCATATTTACACTTTACATCGATAGCCATCTCATCTAAGCTCTACAGCCCTGCTAGTGGTGAGTGCTGAAACTGCGTCATCTTCGTCTAAGCAGACGATACTGGTGGAAAATACGAAGCCAACGGTCGGCAATTTCGCGCCACTGCACGTTGCCGTAGCACGTCTGCCCACATGGTAAGTGCCTCGACCTCAAGCGACGTCCTGGCTAAGTAGTTTTTAGGATTTCAATCCAGAGCCCCTCGACCCTAATACAGACTTCAGCGGTTTAAAACCAACACCTAGTCGGATATATATTAAGGTATCTTATTTATTCCTTAATTTTAATAACTTTAGCTTCTATAGGGCACCTTCTATTTATTCTATAGATATAACCGATAACTTCGGTTGCTTACTAGTAGAATTTTAATTTAGCCCCTATAATCGTATAACTAGAGAGTTCGACGTTAACTAGGACTTTATCGAGGTTAATAAGGTATTTAAAGATAAATCTCCTTACTCCTAGCGCTACCTCTTTATTATTATACGTTATATCGGGCCCCTTAATACCTATATTATCGAGGAAATTCCTATAGATATTTAGTATAAGGTCTTATAGGATTCTTTATATTATCCTTATAAATTAGCCGACTAAGTTCGTAGCCCCTTAAGGGAGTATATATATACGTAAGAGGCTAATAGGTATCGCGAATATCGTTAAGTTATAGCTTCTAATATTAAAAGGGATCTAATTATAGCTTAAAAAAAGGTCTAAGAGGGAAAGGATCTTATATATTAAGAAGTAGTTGCTAAACTCGTCTATATTCGGCGGTAGGTTCGTATCTCTTATTATAACGGTATTTATATATATAGCGGAATTAATTAGGCGTAGTCCTCTATCTTTCTTTACTACTAGGAAAAAAGGGTTCCTATAGGGCCCGTGCCCTTCTTTAAGGACTCTTATTTCTAGTCTAATTTTAAGGATATCGATAACTTTCTACTCTATCGCTTTTAGGATCGGGATTAAGGCTACTTACTATGCCTTATATTTTATTATCTTAATAACCTATAGTAGGGCTATAGCTAGGTCGACTTTACCTCTTTTTATAAAGTCCTAGGATAACGCTACTTCCTTATTAAATAGAATACTATCGAAGATCCGGATTTCTACTTCTATAAGAAAGCCTTTAAATTATTTATAGATTGCTTTAAGTCTTTCTTACGTTAGCCGCTTTCCTTTCTATATACTTAAGAATTTTCCTATTAAGTATTCTAGGTAGGGTCTAGGCTATATCTTATCTTTAACGGTATTCTATTTAGTCTTCTTTTAGTTAGGGTCCCCTTTTAGCGTTAAGCCGTCTAATAAAGTATCGTTAATAGGGTTAATCTTATTTACTTTTCTTTTAAAGAGAGTATTAACTCTTAGATTATATAATCTAATAGGTTATTTCCTCCCTATCTTAACTTTAACCTTCTAGATCTTTCGGAACTTCTTTCTAGCTTTAATAATATTTTTCTTAAATTCTCCTATAGCCTCTATAACTATAACTTTAATAATCTCTTTTACTATCTTAGATCTAATAGCTAGAATCGCCTTATCTCCTTTATCTATAATTAATTACTATTATATTAGTACTATTAAGGGCTCGTTTACGCTAGCGTAGGCTAGGTTAAGGACTTAGTTAGCACCCCTTCTATAACTAAGGATCTTACCTCCCGGTAAGAGAATCTCGGCCGTTAGGGTATCCGTAAGGGTTTCTCTCTATAATTATTAGGTAGCTCCTAGGTTATCTTCTTTAACTTTTATTACTAAAGCCTAAAAAAAATTTCTTAGGAGCTAGGTAGCTGTTTCCTATATAGCCTCCTTAAGCTTTAGTCTTTCGTATACGTCTTTATTAACTATTAAGGTCGTAGCCTAAAAGGATTTTACTATATTAACCTCGTCTAGAAGCTCCTATTTAATAGCTCCTACTACTAGCGTAACTACCTAGATAGTGCCGATCTAATATTTAACCTATATATCCCCGTTCCTTAAGGAATAATTAAATAATATACGCGCGGCTCTAATAAATAATATACCTAGGATAAAGGGGACTAAGACTCTATCTAGCGTAATATAAAGATAGATTAGTATCTAGGCTATGCCTAAATAGAGATTAGTCTCTACCTCCTTAACTATATCTATAAGGGACCCGGTATACGCTATTATTAATACTCTTATTAATAGGATTTTAAGCTTATATACGTTTATATATCTTTTAGTAATAAGGTTTCCTTTAAACTTAGTATCGATTAAGGCGCTTAGAACTTTAGCTTTCTAGCTACCGAGTTATACTTAAATATAAGGTAGGTCTTATATATACTTAAGCGAGCGGAAAGGTATAAGGACCGTGTTTATACGTATTATAGGAATCGCTATAAGGTCCTCTAAAGTTATCTCCTAGTATCTTATCGAGAGTACTACTTCCTATATAATAAATTTATCTTTCTTTAGTCTTATTACCTTTAAAGTTTATTAATTAAATAGTCCTTAGGCTAGTTACGTTACGCTAATTATATTAGTTATAAACCTAACTTCCTTTAGTGCTTATTAGACTTCGAGGTACTTATAATCCGATTCTTTATAAGTAAGGTAAGTAAGCTTAATCGGTTCGACTTAGTATTCTTTGTCTTATTCTTTAACTTATACTAAAGCTACCGCGAGTTTTCCTTATAGATATTTAAGGAGGAGTAAACTACTCTCTATATTATCTTCGGCTACTTTTATAACCGTTATCGTAGCTCTATAAGGTCTTATATTACTCTTTGCTTTCTCTAAGGTCTAGAATTTAGTGTTTTCTATACCTTAGGCTATATCTATATATCTTATACTAAGTCTCTCGCTTAGTTAAGGAATAAAGTTAATTAGGTAATTTAAAGGGATTAGGATCCTTTTATATATAATTTCTCTAATAATTTTATCTATAAGTTTATCGAACTTCTTATTTAGATCTACTCTATATCTATAGTTATAAGGAACAGTGTTCCTACTATAAATAAAGCAGCTATAATATACTCTCCTAATTATATAAGCTAATAAGTAGTATATTAATTATAGCTAAAACCTTATCCTATAAAGCAAGAATCGCTTGTTATTTTACATGTTATTATGTATTAAACGGGTTGCCGGTTATCGTATAATTAGGAATCGAAGGAATAGAGCTAGCTTAGAATGCTAGCTAAGACCTCTTAAGAATACTAGCACGACCAACCTCCTTTAAACACGAATATTAGTAGAACTAAGACACTTCTAGATTTACTCGAGATATCACGGAATTTCCCAGTCTTAGGGCTATACGGCAGCCTAAATCTAGTCCCGAAAGGTTCTTCCGTTCAGCTATAATTATCTATATAAGACAGCATGTCCGCTAGTAGATAGATAGAGAATTATTAACTTTAACACCTCTTCTATATACTAATATACTACTAATAAATTCCGTTAAAATTCCTACCTTATACTCCTTCTTCCCCTCTATTACGTAGTCTTATATGATTCCTTAATTTCCTAAAATTCCGCTTTTGCTTATATACCTTAAGAATAGTATATAAGGATAATCTTTAAGCTAGTTTTTACTATTCTTATTATCTCGATTTCCTCTACGTCCTCTTTAACTCTTTATCTTTTCCCCTTATAGGCATTAATCCTTATTATAGTTATATAAATTATCTAATTATATATATCGCTTTATTATATATTATCTATAATTATAATAACTAATATTCTTTATACTTCTTTTCTTATATCGCTTACTTTTAGATTCCTTAGCTTCTACTTATACGGGCTTCTATATCTCTAGAACTAGTCTAGGAAACCGGATTCTCTTTTACTAGTAGCCTAATTTAGGTAAGATAGTATAACTATAGCTTTAACCTATTTTATAAGTAGTAATATAAAGGAGTCTAGCTATATATCTACCTAGTATATAATAAGCCTTTAAATATATATACCTATTTAAGAAAACCTATTAATAAGTACTAAGGGAATTACGCTTCCGTTATCTTTTCTTTTAAGGTAAAAAGTCCCGTTTACTACTTTATATATTATAAATCCGATCTTATAGTCCTAAGAGTATACCTCGTACTTATCGGGGTAATATCCTTCTTTACCGTAATAAAAGTATCTCCTAGGCTAGTTAAAAGTATTAACCTAAAACTATATATATTAATTAGAAAGGTAGTAAAATCTAATAGTATTTACGCTACCTCCTTATCTACGACTTAAAGAGTAGCCTTTACTACTAACGCGTCTCTATTCCCTATTAAGCTAGTTAAACATCTACTTTTACTAGTAAGTAAGGTTAATCTTTATATCTTTAAAGGCTATTATTAGGTCTAAGATCTCCTTTACGGGCTATCTAGGTTTCTTATTTATTTTCTTTAGCTCTTTAAGAAGTTTTTCTTCGCCCTTATTAGATTTAGCTTCCTTTATTACTTCGTTAATTTCCCCGAAGAGCTAGTCTTTCTTTAGGTTCTTAAGCTTTTAATTATAGACTTTAGATACTATATCTTATCGCTTAACGTCCTAGTAAGGTACTAAGTAGTTATTAATTATATAGATAAGGCTTTTATATAAGAGTTTCGAGATAACTTTAGATATCTTCCTATTTCTCTTTATAACGTTAATAATAAGCTCCTTTAGTATTATATAGTAAATAAAGTATAACTAGACTATAGATTCTTCCTAGCCGTTAAGTTATACTTTACGCTATAGGTATAAGTAGAGACTAAGCTATTCCGTAACTTCTATAATAGTCTTAGGCTTTTTAGTATTATAATAGTCTAAGCGGTCGTTAGTAGTTTCTAGTTATTTAATATTATATATATAGTAATATTAAAGGAGTCTCTTCTTTACTTCTTCTTAGGTAAGTCCGTCTATAAGAATTTTAATAGTAGGGGCTTATATAGAGTAGATATAGACTTCGAGCTAGTCTATTTTATCCTTATTATAGATACGGTTAACGTATATCTCTTATTCGAACTTCTTAAGGAATTTAGTTACGTTTTTACTATTAAATTTACTAATAGGTAGGAGTCGTAGTTAGTAGAGTCTTCTTATAAGGTTATCCTAGCTTCTAGCGAGTATATCTCTAAGTCTATTAGCAATCTTATTAATATCTACCTTAATTTTCTTTATATCGCTAATAGTAGGATTAAATAATCCCTTTTAACGGCTAGCGTTTCTAGATATAGTATACCTATAGATTATAAGGTTACGAAATTTAGAGTTAGAGTTTTCGGAGTTAGAGGATATCTTATTATAACTATCTTATTACTTACTTTCTTATCTATTAGCGGGAGGTAAGCGTTCTCTATAAGCTACTATATAGAGGAGAGCTAAGGTTAAGGTTATTAAGGTATCCCTTATTAGTACCTATATTAGCATTATTAGTATATATATAAGTAAGAGGTCTTAGTAAGGTTCTAGAATAGTTTAGATTACGCTATCGTCGTTATTTATATTTTTTAAAGTATTATATAAGGATCGTGGTTTCTTAACCGAGTCGCTAGTATTAGGGGTCGTAGGGCTAATAATAAGAGCTTAGGGTTTTTTAGTATTAGCTTATTGCTTTTCCTTTACTACTAGCGAAGGTATTATTTAATTATTTATTTCCTAGTAAGTCTATCGCCTTATTAGGTCCCTAACTCTAGCTATTAAGGTAGTTACTACTTTAATTATTAAATCCCTAGATTTTATTTTTTCTAAATAGTACCGTCGTCCTCTAGGTATTCTCGGCTTCGTAAAGCTACTCGTCGCTATATAAATAGAATAGAACAACGAGTTTACGCCCTAGAGACTAGTTTTAATAGGGACGAGGGCATATACCTAAAGCACGTATAGTACGTAGCTAAGGATTAGTAGAGCAATTAACTACGTAATTATCTAATTATTTAGCCTATATATAGCTTTAAGGGCCTTAGGTTATAAATATAAGTCTTAGAGATTTCTTTACTCTATATATCTTCGTCTCTACTAGAGTTACGTAACTAGCGGTATCTACTTTAAAGGGGAAAAAACAAAAATTTAAATTAACTATAATTAAGGAAGATACTTAATTAGATAATCGAGGTCTTTATAACGCCTTTAAGTATACTTAGAAGTAAGTTAGAAGGGGAGTGCTAGGGGTCTATCCCCCCTTAACGGGCTAATATCTATAAGGGTGCGATCTTACCCGTTAAACTATCCTTCTTAATAGTATAGACCTAGCGGCCTCCTATAGCCTCCCTATCCTTAAGGAGCTAGGAAAATTCCTAAGTTTTATATTTAATTAGCTAGATAATTTCCTTAATTATAGCTTCTTTCTAAAATACTATTTTAGGGCTATTTATTGCCTATTTATAGGTCTTTAGAATTTTTAGATCCTGATTTTCTATATTAGCTAGAATTAACTCTATAAAATCATAGTTTAGAAATAAATTAACGTTAGGGTATTTAATATAGTTAGAATCGAACCCTTCTAGCTTCTTAGGTAATTCTACTACTATTTTACTAGTAGTAGGAATAGGATCGTTATTTAAAGACTCTTCTTCTATAAAGGGCGAGGGACTTTTATCTCTAGGTTCTCTAGTAGCTTCCTTTATAGGGATATAGCTTTCTAGCTTATCTGTATTTAGAATAAAATTAAAATTAAAGGTATTATTACTACTAGAGATTTCTAGATTTTTTATAAATTTATTTTCTAGTATAGTAATATCTCTAGAGATAGTAATTTTCTCTTAAAAAATCCTAGATTTTATATATATTTTCTAAATAGCCTACTATTATTCCCTTAAAAGCTTTATTATCTAGCTTATCTTTAAAGTCTTTATTTTTATAATATATAAGGCTTTTAAAGGTCTTAATTTTATTTAAGGTCTTAAAAGGTAGTATTATATTATCCCTCTTTTTTATAGGACCTTTAAATCCTATCGTAGAATATAGTAATCTATTATATAAATAGGTAGCTATTAAAACTGCTTCTCCTTATAGGTATTTAAGAAGCCTAGTAGTAAATAAAAGAGCTCGTACTTTTTCTAATATTATATAATTTATTCTTTTTATTCTACTATTAGATTTAGGCGTCCTAGGAGGACTAGAATTAAAGGTAATTCCTTCTTTTTCGTAGTAAAGCTTTATTTTATATATAAATTCTTTAGTATTATTAGAAAATGCTTCTTTAATCCTAGTATTTTTAGGGTTATTTTCTACCCTATTTTTAAATTCTAGGAACCTATCTAAAGCTTCCCCTTTTCTTCGAAGAAGGTATATTTCTAGATATTAGGTTCCTACGTTTAGGAAAGAAATATAATATTAATATTTATTATAAGTAAGCACTTTAATTAGCTCCTAAATATCTAATACTATTTTTTCTAAATAGGAATAAGACTTATATAAGGGTTATTTATTTACCTTATTCGTTACTTTAGCTCTAATATATATTTCGCACTACCTTATTTTATTTTCCTCTTTTAGAGGTATTTTTATATCCTTATTATATCTTTTTAATATTTCTAAAATAGCCCTACTATTTATATACCTTAAGCGTAAGTACTAAGTATAAAAATCTATATCCTTTGCTTTTAAAGACGTAATAAGGATCGATTAGCTTTCTAATAAAGGTTCTATAGGAATATAATATAATTTATTTCTAAGAAATCCTTTAGTAAGGACCTTAGCCTTATTATCTAATAACCCTAGCAAACTTTAGACTTAATTTCTTTATAGTTAATAAGGAAATTCTTATTAGATACTATATACCTAGTAGCTCTAGTATTATATATAAAATCAAAGATCCTTTTATTCTTATAACTAGGAAATCCTCCTTCTCTTGCCTTTAAGACTAATTCCTTTATTCTAGGAATCGAGGCTTTTAGAGGTCCTAAAAGAGAGTCTTTATTAGCTTCTACTATAAGGGTAATTATAGAGGTTAAAATTACCTTTAAATCCTTAGACGTATATATAGGGGTCGGGGCCCTAGAGAGGTCTATAAGGTCGATATCTAGGTCTATATTTTCTTCTTACGAAGCTATATTTAAGACCTTATTACTATCTTCCGAATCGGACTCTAGCTCGGTAATTCGAGCCTTCCTTCTTTATTAGTAGTAGAAATGCTACTAGAAGGGGATTTCTTCCTAGAAGAAAAAGAAGAAGAAGATTTTCTCTTCTTAGAAATTCGAGTCCTATCGTCCTTTTTTCCTTTATTTAATACCTAATAAGCGGGAGCCTTATTCGGGTATAATTTATAGCAATTTACTATAAAATGCCTTGGTTTTTTATATTCCTTATAATAAGGAGTATCTATAGAATTTCTATGGGATTTCTAAGGCTTCCTTTATATTAGGAAGGCTTTCTCCGAAGATTCGTCTATATCCTCTATTCTTCTAGCTTTGTCTAAAAGACTAGCTATAAGGGTTTTAAGGGTAAACGCCGTAGAATTATACTTAAGGCTCTACGTAATATTTATAATATAGCTTCTAAATTCCTTATTAAGGTAATTAAGAATCTATACTATAAGAATAACTTCTAGAATTTCTATATTACGGGATTTTAAATCCTCGTATATTTCCTTTACCTTATAAAGGTATTTCTCTAAATTAGAGTCCGAGGGACTAAGATTAAAGAGCTGCTTAATAAGCAGATAATTCGACGAAAAGTTCGACGGATTATATAGCTTTTTAAGCTCATCCCACGCTTCTTTAGCATTTTTTAGATACCGAATTTATATTAAGGGACTATCTTCGACTCGAAGGAATATTATAGATAAAGCTTCTATAGTCTATATATAATTTACTTGCTCTAGAGCAGCAATAAGCTTTTCTTTTATAAGGATAGCTTCTATCCTTATAGTCTATAAGGTATAATTTAAATTTCCCTTAAGTCTAGTAAATTCGTATTCTTTCTATCTACCTATTTAATATAAATTCGGTATTATTTCGTTCGTAGGGATCGAGAAGTCTAGACGGGTTTCGACGAGGAATTTCAAAGGTATAAGTAGTTGATTTCCCGGCTTAAAAGGAGTAAGCCGGGCTTATAACCTCTTAAGGTATATAAGCAAAAGCGGAATTTTAGGAAATTAAGGAATTACGTAAGACTATATAATAGAGGGGAAGAAGGAGTATAAGGTAGGAATTTTAAAGGAATTTATTAGTAGTGTATTAGTGTATAGAAGAGGTATTTAAGTTAATAATTTTCTATCTATTTACTAGCGGACATACTGTCTTATATAGACAATTATAGCTGAACGGAAGAACCTTTCGGGACTAGATTTAGGCTGCCGTATAGCCCTAAGACTAGGGAATTCCGTGATACCTCGAGTAAATCTAGAAGTATCTTAGTTCTACTAATATTCGTGTTTAAAGGAGGTTGGTCGTGCTAGTGTTCTTAAGAGGTCTTAGCTAGCATTCTAAGCTAGCTCTATTCCTTCGATTCCTAATTATACGATAACCGGCAACCCGTTTAATATATAATAACATGCAAAATAACGAGCGATTCTTACTCTATAGGATAAGATTTTATCTATAATTAATATACTACTTATTAGCTTATATAATCGGGAGAGTATATTATAGCTGCTTTATTTATAGTAGGAACACCGTTCCTTATAAAATAAAGAAGCTAAAGTCGCCCTTTAAGCTATAGTAGTAGATATTAAAGCGCTTTTATAACCTCCTACTACTATTTAAGTCCTAGGAAGTAAATAAGCTTAACCTATATAAGCTAAGAGTAAACTATAGGATTATACTTTATACTAATAAGAAAGGGTAGGAACTACTTATACCGTTTAGACCGCTATATAGTATATAATATATATAGAGCTATTAGTACTAAAAACGATACTAAGGGACCTCTTAAATAAAGGTCTTATTTAAGTAAGTAGCTCTAAGGTAAGAGCGCCGGTCCTATTTATATATAAACTAAGGGGCGGGATATAGTTCTATTATAACTATAGGGCTTTAAACGTAATTATAAGGCTAGACCGCTACCCTTTACCTTTAATCTTAGATATACTTTATAACCTCTTAAAGGTAAAGTAGTTTATAAAGCTAGATATAAAATAAGCGTTCTATAAGGTATAGATCTTAGAGGGTAACGAGTAAAAGATAGCGTTATATATACGCTATAGCTTATTTAAGTAGCTTATAACGCCCTTCGGCCTCTTAAGAGCGCCCGCTATCTTCTAGTATTATATTAATAATATACTTTAAGACTTCCTTAATAAGTTCGCCTCTATATATATAGATAATATCCTTATCTATATAAGCGGCTCTTATAAGGACTATATAAGGAAAGTATAAAGGGTCTTAAAGCGCCTCTAACTTTATAGGCTCTACCTTAACCTTAATAAGTATAAATTTAGGGTTAAGAGGGTTAAGTACCTAGGCTTTATTATCTATATAAGTATAGGTATATAAGCGGATCCTATAAAGATCTAGGCGATTTAAGACTAAGCGGCCCTAACTACGTAAATAAGCGTATAAAGCTTCCTTAGGTTCGCGAACTACTATAGTATATTTATTAAGGGCTTCTCTTATATTATAATGCCCTTAAATAAGATTACTAAGAAGCGGACCGCCTTTTATTAAGGGCCCGCGTAGGAAAGAGCATTCTATATACTTAAGGACCTATTCTTATAAGCCCTAGTACTACTCTAGTAAGACTTTAACCGGTCTATATTAGTCGAAGCGGACTATAGCGGCTAGGTACTTAGAGGAACGCTCTCTTAGGAGGTAGATAGGCAGAAGTAACTAGTAGCGTTCTACTCTTATAAGCTAACCTTAGTAGAGCGGAATTACGCTATTTATAATAAAGAGATACTAGTAATTATTAGCTACCTTAAGTAATAGTAAGCGGAGCTCTAGAGCTATAAGAGCTTTAAGGTTCTTATAAACTATAGGAACCTTAAGTACTTTATAACCTACTAGTACTTCTTAGAGTAGTAAGCCTACTAAGCGGAGTATCTCTTACGCTTTAACTTCTTAATTAAGTACTAGCTAAGGTAAGACTCTATAGTCCTAAACGCGCTTTCTTAAAGGGATTAAGACTAGCTAACGGGAGTAGATATCGAGGCCCGGGATCTATAGCTTATCCTATAAGAGGCGCTATAGACTTATATAGGAGCTTCCCTAGTAAAGGGAGGCGCGGTATTAATAGATAAGCTTTCCCTTATACCTTTACCTCGGCTTAGCGAGGAGGGATAGACCGGCCTAGGGGTATATATAGCGTGGGTATTTTAAAATAAGGTCCTTTAATGCTTATAGGATAGGATATTATCTCTAGACTATACTTATAAGAGCGTACGCTACGCTATTAAGTCTAGCGCTCGACGCCTCGATTTAAAGCTAAAGCTAAATATATAAGTAGCCGATTATTATATCGACCTATAAGGGCATCTATATTAGCGAGGGAGACTATAGGTGCTAGGCGCGCTATATACTATAGAATCTAAGGAGAAGGATAAACTACTAAAGCTAGATAAATAGAATAAGCTTTAAGGGAAGCTAGTCTAGCTCGTTTATAACTTTAGTATTATAGGCTACCTAGGCTAGTAAGGTATAGTAGTAGGCCTTATAAGTATTACGACTACGGTCTAGCGAACTATAGGGACCAATATATATTACGAGGTTACGTAACGTAGGGAGCAAGGAATATTAAATAGACCGACGGGCTAATTAAGTTTAAAGCGATAGGTTACTCTAGCGCTCTAACGCTTTATAGCTAGGATCGTAGGATCGCTCTAGCGCTCTAGCGCTCCTAGATAATAGGATTACTTAGCGCTCTCGGCGATCTAAGGAAGCTCTCGAGATATATAAGAAAAGAACGGAATACTCCTTTAGATAAATAGCTCGATAGCTTTTAATATTATAATTATTACGATCTCTATTACGATCTTATCTTTAATTCTAATTACTTAATTACCTAGTTATAGTTTATAGTCTATAACCTCTAACTTATTACTAATATAATATACTTATTATTACTTAGACTACGCCCTATTATATCTACTAATATAAACCCCTTAATAGGTTTATCCCTTAAGAATAATACCGGTCGTTATATATTAAAAGCTCTTATTTAGTATAATACTATATTACTCTAAGTAATATTATAACTATTAATATACCTATATAGTAAGCTAGATTAACTAACTCTAGAGCTACTATATCGCCTTAGGATATAATACGCGAGATTATTACCTTTTAATATAAGGTATAGTTACTTAGGAATAAAGGAGGTAATAGATAAGTTAGGGACCTTAGAAAAGTAGTTAAACTAAAATAGCTAAGACTATTCGATAGTACTTATAGCACGCTTTAAGACTTTCTTACTTAACTTAAGGCCTATTACCGGTTTTACCCTATTAAACTTTTAGACTTAGTTAAAAAGGTACTCTATATAGGAAATTATTTATCTAGAATAGTACTTACTTAGTTTAGACCTATTATAAGGGACTTTCTTAATAACTAACTAGCGCGATAAAATAATAAAATAGATAAAGTCTTTACTAGTTTCTAAGGATTTAAAGAAGCTATTATAAAGGTATTTAAAATAACTAATAAGGAATAAGAAGCTAAATAAAAACTTTAAGAACTTTAATAAAGGATCTTAGTATTAGATTATACTATAAAGTTCTATTAAGTTACCTTAAAGCTTAATTAAGACGACGAACCTCTTATATTACGATTCTACGATAGGCTTAAAGAAGAAGTTAAGGATAAGCTTTATAAGGAAAATCGACTTAATAACCTCTTAGACTATATTACTATAGTAGTATAAATCGACGATAGATAATATACGCGATACTAAGAAAAGAAATAAGGATAAGAAAACTAGAACCCTTCTTATAGGAATAACTTTAACCGACGCGCTAACTATAAAAAGAAGCGCGAAACTCCTATTACCTACGCCTATATAACTAACCTAGGTAAGATAGATCTAGATATAATATAGAAAAGTAAAGGAAAGTATTTTAACTATAGGAAACTTAGATATTACTTTAAAGAATATAGATAACCTTATAAAGAGAAGAAAACCTACTAGGTACTAGCCTTAAAAGGTAAGAAATACCTAAACGCTACTAATAGATAGGAACTAAAGTATAAACTCCTTAGTTAAACTATATATTATAACGATAAATATATAGTATACTTAAGCGATAAGGATAGTACTAAATAGTTCTTAAAGCTACTAAAGAAGACCCTTATAATAATATAATAAAGGGATCCTAAAATATAGAAATAAGTTAAATTTATAGAACTAAAATACCCTTATCTTAAAGGAGTCTCTTAAGACTAGATTAAGAAGAACGGTAATTAATTCTAGGAAGATATATAAAATAAAAATCGATAATAATAACGGGCAGTCTATAAATAATATAATAAGAAAGATATAGATATAGCCCTTATACTTATAAAACTTACATAATAACTTAAGGGGGAATAATAAAGTATCGATAATATAAGCTTTAAAGAATAAGAAATACCTAGAGAAATAAAAGATAAGAATAAACTTATACTACTACCTACGCTATTAAGGGAAAATGCTATAATTAGAGAATACGCTCTATACTTTAAAGAATTTAAAGAAATACTTAAAATTAAAACTTAATAAATACCTTAAATTCTTACGGAAAACTAATAAGCTATATTAATTCGGTATTAACTAGCACTATATAAAGAAGACTATACTATAGCTATCGCCGCGGTTAATACTTTTATAGCTCTATAATAAGAATAGTAATTATAAGGAGAATTTTTAAATAACCTAAGAATAGTACTTAGTTATAAAGAGTATAAGTATATTTTATAGATCTTATATATTTACTTAAACTATATAATATACTTTTAGATAAAGGTATAATTAAACGCCTTCTTAGTTAGATTTAAAGGATAAGTACTTTCGAAACCCTACCTAAGTATAGAACTAGACTACTAGAAAATTAATTAACGCTACCTAAACGACTAAGTTATATTATTAGAACCTAATTACGGCATGCTACTTAAATACCGCGATAATTACGGTTTATTAATAAGATATGTTTTAGAGATATATAAAGTCTATAAATACGCTAAAATAAAAGAATAGTATAGCGCTACTTACTTTAAGGTATCTAAACTATTAATCTTTTAAAGACTTATATAACGAGTTAAATATAATAAAGAAGATTATAATAAATACGTATACTTAAACTATAGAGTTTATAAATATAAAAAAGTATAAGTATAGTATAAATAATATAACGGTATATTAAAAGATTATTAGTAATACGTATAAAGGCTATAAGCTATATTCGACTAAGGAAGAATCGATATAGAAATACTATATATAAAATAGAAAGATATAGAACGAAAACTTAACCTTTAGTATAAAAATAAATAGAATTACGAAGTATAGTATATAATTAACTACTAAGTAGTATAATATAAAGGATATAGCGTCGAGAAATAAGAAATTATCGATTAGCTATAAGAAATTAGTCTCTTAAGCCTTAATATAATACTACGCGATAAAAATATAAAGAAACGATATTAATAATAAATTAAAGAAGAATACCTAAATAAAATAAATAAGAACTAAGTAAAAAATAAGGTACGCTATCTATAAAAGGGCTATAAACTAGTATAATATAATAAGATATAAGGACCCTATATATAGTAATAGTAAGCTATAGCGACTAAATAGTATTAGATATTTAAATCGCGGGATATTATATATATATACTTTTAGACTATAGCGCGATAAGTAATTACGTTTTACCTAAAGTTATTAATTAATACCGACTTATATAGAGATATAAGATAGATCTATATAAACTTATAAATATTAAAGGAGAAGCCTTTAACTATAATAATAGAATTATTAATATAGAGATTAATTACCTTAATATTAATATCTAGGGCTATAACAAACGAGTTAACTTTAATATTATAGATATTAAAGAATATAACCTTATATTGGGACTTCTATAGCTATAAGAGAGCAACCTACTAATTAACTAGAAAACTAGCTAGCTACGTTAGGACGAAGATATAAGTTTCTAAGACTAATAGATTTAAAAGAAAGTAAAGTTTTATAATAATTTAGCTACTAAATAAGATAAAAGGGATAACTATTTAAGTAAATTGTTATAGGCTTTAGCGATATAAATAAAAATAGTAACCGAACTAGCGGATATAAAATCGACTAATAAGACCTATATACTAACTAATATAGCTATATAACCTAGTATCCGATATAAATAGAATAAAGGATATAATATAAAGATCTAAAGAGTTATTACTACTTTAAGGAAAGACCTTAAATAAATTAATAAAGAGCTTAAGTTAAGAGAAACTAGCTCTTAAAAGAAAGAATAAAGCCTATAAGATAAAATAAAGAATATCCCCTAGGAATACTACAAATATAATAAACTCTTTAAGGAAGAACTTAAGATAGGGTTACCTAAATATAGCTAATAGGACTATAAAATTTATCTTAAGGATAGAATAACGCCGACGTTTTATAAGATCTATAACTTAAACGAAAAGTAACTATAAACGCTATACGACTACCTTAACGAGAATCTATAAAAGGGATATATATAAACGTTAATATCTAAAGTAGGCTACTTAGTTATATTTATTTTAAAGAAAAATAGTAAGCTATAACTAGTTATTAACTATAAACGCTTAAACGATATTATAATAAAAGACCGAATACTATTACCGCTTATATCGGAACTATAAGATTAACTATATAGTAAAAAATAGTTTATAGCCCTTAACCTTAAAGGCGCCTATAACTTAATATATATAAAAAAGGGATATAAATAGATAATAGCCTTTAGAACGAAATTAAGACTATTTAAATATCTAGTAATACTATTTAAACTTATAAATATACTAGCTACCTTTTAATAGATAATTAATAATATCCTATGCGAATACTTAGATATCTTTATAGTAGTATACCTAGATAATATCTTAATCTTCTTAGATACCCTAGAAGAATATAAGGAATATATCTATAAGGCACTCTATATACTTTAGAATACGAAACTACTAGTTAAACAAAAAAAAAGTAAGTTCTATATATAGGAAGTAGACTTCCTTAGATATATAATCTTATTAAGAGAGATATAAATATAATAAGATAAGATTAACTTAGTTAAAGAATAGCTAACGCTAAAGAACGTTAAGGACGTATAAAGTTTCCTAGGATTTATAAATTACTATTAACGATTTATTAAAGATTTTAGAAAGATTATAATACTACTATATAACTTAATAAAGAAGGAAAAAGAATTTATATAGGACGATAAAGCTAACGAAGCTTTCGATTATATTAAGACTATAATTATATAAGAACTAGTCCTAACTACCTTCGATCTAAAACGATAAATCGAACTCGAAACCGATATATTAGACTTTACTTTAGGAGTATATAAGAATATACCCTTATATTCCTATTTTACTATTATAAAGAAATAATAAGCATAGGGAGGCTTTATAGAATAAGCTAGTAAAAAGAGGCTTTATAATATAGTCTAAGGGAATAACCCTTAAAAGATAAAGACCTTTACTAGATATCTATACCTTCCTCTAGGAAAAGCGGGTTAGGATAAGCCTATCCTTATAAATAAAAATATATATAAAATACATAAGTTAATTACGAGCGGAACGGATACCCTATTGCCTATTTTAGCCTAGCGGCTCCGAAGATATCCGCGATACGAGAATAGGTAGGGCATAGAACATTCTAGTTAAATCTACTACTTATACTAGAACCTATAGTCTTACGTTAACTATCACGCTATAATTAGACCACCTACTAAGTTAGGAAGATATACTATAGATAGAGCTTTTTAGGCATTATAGAATATACTAGAAAGCTAACTAATTAGTCTAGTAGGCGAGTAATAGTCTATAAAAGATAAAGGATTTCCCTAGGAGTAGTAGATAAAATAAGTAAGTTTATAAGTATCCTTTATAACGCTATTCTTTTAATATATTATTTAGCCCCTTATATACTCGTTATAAATTCCGGACGAAATCCTACCCTATACTCCTTCGACCGATCTTTCCGCTTACGTTATCGATTACCCGATTCTACGCTTATTACTTATACCTTCTTATAGAGTATAAATCGGATAAAAAGATAATAAAGGAAGACTATAACTAATTATATTTTACTCGAAAAAGCTATATAACGTAGAACTTAATTACCTTATCTACGATAAAGAATTCCTTATAATTATTTAAGCTTTTAAGGAATTTCGATACTACCTTCTCGGAAGTAAATATAAAGTTAAGGTCTATATAAATTATAAGAATATCTTATATTTTATAATAATATAATAGTTAAATAGACAATAGATCTAATAGGCTAAATATTTATTAGAATTTAACTATAAAATAATCTATAGAAAAGGAATAAAAAACGGTCGAGCTAATACCCTTAGTTAACGAAGTAACTATAATATAGGAGCACCTATAGCGAAAGGATAGCTCCTAGAAATCAACGAAAACGGGAACTACTAGTAACGATAGCTAAATATAATATTTAAACTATAACCCGATAACTTAATATACTAAAAGATCTTAAAATAGATAAAAGAATATAAAGTACTAAACGGATATAATATAGAATATTTAGAAGTTCTAATATATAAAAATAAAATCTAGATACTTCTAGAATTATAAGATAAAGTTATATAAGATATATATAAATATCTAATATATAGATACTAAGGAATTTAAAGAATAATAGAACGGATTAAACGATAATATAACTTTCTATAGCTTAAAGAAATAGTACGATAAGTTATTAAAGAATATAAACTTTACGTATAAAGTAAAGCTAAATAATATAAACTATATAGAGAATTATAACCGCTACTAGTACTAGAAAAACCATAGGATTCGATAGCTTTCGACTATATTATAAAGCTACTACTATTAAAAGAACCTATAACTAACGTTAAGTATAATAGTATATTCGTTATTACTAATAGACTAATAAAGTATAGGTACTTCTTACTATATAAAGAAGTAAGTAATATAAAAGAGCTAGTATATATATTCCTATAAACTATTATTAGTAATTATAGACTACTAAATAAGATTATCTTTAATAAAAAAAGTACGTTTATAGCTAAGTTTTAGTAAGCTCTTATAGTATAATTAAGGACGAAATATAAGCTTAGTATAGCTTATTACCTATAAATAGATAGATAAATAGAATAACTTAACTAAACGCTTAAATAATATTTATAATACTATATTAGCTATAAATAAAACGATTAAGTTAAATAGCTACTAATAGTATAACTAGCTTATAATAGCTTAGTTATAAAAATAACTAAGCTCTTACTAGTATATACTAATTATAAATATAACCTAGAAGTATTTAAGGTTACTTAATAAGGACTATAAGCGGAACGAGCGATACTATAAGTAGATTAGCTATAAAAACTATATAAAGAAATATAATAAGAACTTTAATTTATTAAAGAACGAATATCTACTTATTATAATCGGAAAAGATTATAGGGACTAATCTTTTAAGAGGGAGATATAGTCTACCTTATATAACGAAATATTAAAATAAAACAACTAAGTAATAAATTAGATTTTAAGAAACTTAGACCGTTTAAGGTTAAGAAAGCTATTTTAAAAGTTAACTATAAACTTTCGCTACTAATAATAATATAGATATACTTAATATTTTATATCTTATTATTAAAACTAGTACTATAAAACGCTAAACTATAAGATAAAATTAAAGTTAATAATAATTAGGAATATAAAGCTAAATAAATACTAGATATAAGAAAATAAGGTTAGTAATAGGAATACCTTATTAAGTAGAAGGGATATAGGCTAGAGGAAAATACCTAGGAACTACTTAAGCACTTAACTTACTATAGCTCTCTACTCCGATAGTTCTACTAAGCGAACCCTTAATCGGAAATATAGGGTTACTAAGAATAGCATCTTAGTTTAATATATTTAAGGTACTAAACGATTAAACCTTACTAATAGTAATAGTTTCCTTATTTAATAAATAAACCGATTTATCTTAAGAAGAATATATTATACTATCTTCTTTATTAATAGCTTATATACCCTACTAAAATAACTTACTACCTCGGTCCTTTAGGAAACGCTTTTATTTCCTAATCTAAGCTAGGTAAGCTATCGCTTCCTTTAACGCTTCTTTTACTTTCCGTTCGTCTAAATTAATCTTTTACTATTAATTTATAATATAATAAACTAAAAAAGAAGGAATATTAGTAAAAAGAACGATAGGGAAGGAAAGGGATAAAATAAATAAGCGGACGCTATATTATAACTATTATAAGAACGACCTATAGAGGTATATTTAGAATACTAATTAGAACGCTCGCCGACTTTATAAGTTAGGCCTAACCGAAAATAATAGGAGTAAGGTATAATTTTAATACTATAGATCTTAGTCTAGGATATTAGCTTTAATTATTAACGCGATTTATTAGAATTATAGGAATAGGATTTTTAAATACGACTAGATATACTATTAGTAGTATATCTTAAAAGGATAAAAGAATAAAGAACGATATACTTATATATAACGCAATAAGGTTATATTTATATATAGCGGCTAAAGTAGTAGGTCTTAAGGATAATACTAAAAGAAAGGGAGGTATATTATTATAACTATAGTCTAGTAAACCGCGGGGACTAATATATATTATAAGGTTATATAATATAAAGAGTAAGGAATATTAAATAGACCGACGGGCTAATTAAGTTTAAAGCGATAAGTTACTTTAGCGCTTTAACGCTCTATAGCTAGGATCGTAGGATCGCTCTAGCGCTTTAGCGCTCTTAGATAACGGGATTACCTAGCGCTCTCGGCGATCTAAAGAAGCTCTTAAGATATATAAGAAAGGAATAGAATACTCCTTTAGATAGATAGCTTAATAGCTTTTAATATTATAATTATTACGATCTCTATTACGATCTTATCTTTAATTTTAATTACTTAATTACCTAGTTATAGTCTATAGTTTATAACCTCTAACTTATTACTAACGTAATATACTTATTATTACTTAAACTACGCCCTATTATATCTATTAATATAAACCCCTTAATAGGTTTATCCCTTAGGAATAATACCGGTCGTTATAATAAGGGATTTTTACTAGCCCCTCTTATAGTACTATATTTACCGCTTCTTTTATAACTATAATATCTATAGCTATACTAAGATTTAAAGGGCATAGCTTAAAGGGCTACTTAAGTAGCTTTTAGTACCTAACTAATTCTATATATATATATAGATAGACTTTATAATAAACCTTCCGCTTATAAAAGGCGGTAACCGCTATATATAGGTAATTAAGGACTAGTTTAGTAAATTAATAGTATTAAAGCTAATACTATTTATAAATATAAAAGCTTATATAAAGCGCTTCCTATAATACTAGGCCCGCTTATATAGCTAGCTAACCTTTTTTATAAGTAATAAAAGATTAAACTAAACTAGCCGCTTTTAGTAATACCTATACTAGCTACTTTAAATTATATAGCTACTTAGTATAGCCTATTACGTATAGACTAATAAGGGACCTAAGAGGGTTAACTAAGAAGTATAGGCGTATTTATAGGTAGTAATAGCCTATAACTAAGTTAACTAAGACCGCTAGCTCCTTATAGCCTAGCTTATATTAAATAGTAAACTATAGTCCTTTATTAAGATAGCTCCCTTCTTTACTATATATAGCTTTACGCTACCTTCCTTAATCCTATTCGCTATAGATATAGTAGTAGAGTAATATAGTAGTTCGTCCTTAAAGAGCCGCGCCTCTACGTTTATATAAAAGCTATAGGAAACTATAGAATACTACTAATCCGCGATAGCCGCCTTAGTATAAGATTAAGAGCAGTATGCTAATAAGACTAAGGCCCTAGTAGATAGGTTTATAGTAAGAGATAAGGTATAGCTTAACCTCTATAACTATAAGTTAGCGCGGCTAAAAAAGAAGCTAGATTAACTATATATAAAGTTTATAATATAAAGGGTTATTAGCCTATAAGTAGTAGAGCTTAATAATCTTTTAATAGGGGTTTATAATAAGATTAATATTAACCTCCTTTACTAAGCCTCCTTTAACCCGCTACCTATATATAAAGTAGCGGACGCTTAACCGCTTACTATTAAAGTAAAAAGGGATAATAGATTTAAGGTTAAGGAGATATAGGCCGTATACTAAAAGAAGGTTAGCTAAGGAAAACGCTAAGAGGTTCTTATAAAGTAGCGCGGGTACCTTAACCTAACGTAGGAACCTATATATAAGTTTATAAGAGCTATAGCCCTTAATAAGTTTAAGGCCCTATATAGACTAATAGATAAGAATAATAGACTAGTAGACTACTAGTAATAGCTTAGGCTAGGACTATAAAGTAAGTAAAGTAAAAGGGGTAGTTATAGTAAAATAAGTATAATAGTATAAGTAAAGATAAAAATAGCGTTTATTATAAGGCAGAGCCCTTAAACTACCTAGGCCTATTCCTTATTATTATTATTACCCTTATTATTATTATTATTATCCTTATCCTTATCGGCCTCCTCCTTTTTATTAGTAGCGGCGGCGCTCTCTAAGGCGCTAAGGCGGCCCTCTAAGCCTATAAGCTAGTCGGCGGCGGCGGCGGCTTTAAGGGTAAAGGGGCGGCGGCTAGCGTTAGTAGCGGCGGTAGGGGCGATCGCGGTAGTAAAGGCGGGCACGGCTAAGGGGACCGCTAATAGGGCGACGGAAGTAGTATCCCTAGCGCTAGGTATATTAAAGGTAAAAGTAAGGGAGTAAAGGAGTAAGGACTTACTTAAGCACGAAGCCCTATCGATTAAGGGCATAGAGGTTATAGTATACGGCAACGGCGGCGGTAAGGCGCTTCTTAATAGCCCCCCGCGCCTACTTATATAAGCCGGCCTTTTAAGTAGACGCTATAGCGAGTAGGATAGGAGGCGCCGCCTTATAAGCGCGGCCGGCGCGCGCGTACTAATAGTAGCTGCCGCCGCGGCGGCGCCCGACCTAGTTAAAGTAGTTAAGCTCCTATAACGTATAATATATATAGGGGGCCGAGCGGGCGGCGCCGGCCTATACTTAGCGCTTATACTATAGGAGGTTAGTAGAAAACGCTTATTACGCGTGCTTAACTATAGACTTATAGGGGTAGCGGAGATAAAGGCGGGGGCCGAAGGGCTAGGCGTTATAGGTAGCGGCGGGGATAGCGTCGTTACCTTAAAGGGCGATATAAGGGTAGCTAGCGTAGCGGAGGTAGTAGCGGCGGCGGTAGGTATAGTAGTAGGGGCGTAGGTAGGAGCGGCGGTAGCGGCGGAGCTATCGTTAGCCGTGCTATAAGGGAACACGTATCACGGTACGATTAGTTAGGTAGTAGAGATAGCTAGAGGTACTGCGCTATATATATTATATTCTCCTCGTCGTAAGACTAAAGCTTGCGAGAAGAGGGATTTTTCCTCTTTAGTCGGAGTAGCGAGTAGTCTATAATATACGAGCGGGGTAGGCACGATTCCCTGCCGATACCCTACCGATATATTAGTACTACGTACCCGAGTGCTTTATTAGCCTATACCTCCTAGTAGCGCTCTTATAATTATCTCCCCTCCTATATAGACGTCTCGGCTATATCTTTAATATATATTACTTTCGCTACGCTATGTATATTCGGTTAGGAAGAGAGGTAGTTTCGGTTATATATCGCGCGTATACGCCTATATAAGTATACGTTAGTCTACGCTCTATAACGTTAATAGTTATTATATTAGCGGTTGCCGCCGAGTAACCGTTGCGGTATCGCCTATATATTAGCCGCGTAACTATAATATAAAGAGCGTGCGTATATATCTCTTACTTCTTCTATTTTCTTTTCTTCTTTAACTCTTCCGCTTATAATTACCGTAGAGTTTTACGCCTTTTTTTATTAATCCCTTATACCTTTTTATATTACTTTTTATCGACGATTTATTAACGATAATACCTTCTACGCCGAAGAAGATAAAGAACCATAACGCCGATTTCCTACGCCGTATACGGGAGTAGGTAGCGGCGGGTTCGCCCTCGAAGCGTAAGCGATCGGCCTAAAAGTCTCGTAGCGACGCTAGTTCCCCCTTAGCGAAGAGAGCTAAGAAAGGTATAGGGGAATCCTAGTTCTAGGAGACTTTTAGTCTAAGACCTAACGTTAGCGAGGGTCGTGCCCCCGTTACCCCGCCGAGTACCCCGACTCCGACTACCGATAAGCCTGCCTCTACGGGCCCGGGAACTCGTAAGTCTATTACCCCCGTTAGCGATACTAATGCTAGTAAGGAGATCGTGCCTAGGCGCTCCTAGGTAAGTGCCGATAACCCGGCTACTCCGTCTCGATAGGGCGGCTCTAGCTAATAGGAGATCGTCGCCTAGGCCGCTCCTTAGAATAAGTAGGCCGATATTAATAACGAGGCTTAGCCGAACGAGGGCTAAGACTATCCCGATACCTAGCTAAACGAGGGCTAAGATAACGATAACGGTAATAATAGAGACGGCCGCGATCCGACTCCTCTTACTAATAAACCCGAGAACGGCGGCGCTAGAGACGAGGGCACCTAAGCGGCGGCACGAGGCGGTCGCGCTCCTACGAAGAAGCGCACCCGATCTAAGGCTAAAGCCCGCCCGATTAGGGCCTATAGGGTTATCCCTCGTAAGCTCTAGTATATATATTGTTTTAGGACGGTCGTTAAGGAGTATAGTACGACCGAGCCTAAGCCTATAGAGGTGCTCTCGATTAGCTATATTTTCTCGGGGGTTTCCTCGACGCGCTATAAGTAGTGCTATAGACGTGCCGCGACCTATAACTAGGTAAGTTTCCCCTTAACTTTAAATATTACGATTAATAAGCTAATCCTTTTTAAGGCCGCTACTCTTATATCTAGTAACCGGGCCGATATAGTCGCTATCGTTAAGCACCTACGCGAGCTTAATAAGCTAAAGACCGGTAACGAGGATGCCGAGGACGATAGCTCGGACGTAGGCGTGCTCGTTTTTAAGGAGGCTAATCGGCGCCGTCTTACTATTGCGGTATAGTATTTAGCCGAGGCTTTTAACGCCGCCGAGACGGCCTATCGTAAGTCCTTTAGGACTATAGGTATATAGAAGTCTACTATTATAAGTTTTATCCGACCCTTTTATTAGCGACCGCCTAACGATATACTAGGTCGAGCGTGCCGACTACCGTACGCTAATTAATAAGCGCCGCGAGCTTATTATTCGCTTTAACCCCGCGCCCCTATTCGATATCGCCCGTATAAGCCTAGAGTACTAGGCCTAGGAATCCCGGTTAAAACTCCGCCTTATCGACGGCGATATAGGCTATACTTTATAGTAATACGCCTTATTATTTACTAAGGCCGAGGTAAGTACTATGCTAATAGAGATAGGTCTCGACGCGGAGGATAAGGAAGGAGCGGAGGATAGGGTGGTTCCGGTATTTCTAGAGGTATTCGGTATAGCGGAGGGGGCGCCTCGGTTAGTTCCCGCTATACCGGCGAAGAAGAGGGGTGGTCGGAAGTAATAGATAGGTCTTATCTTTCTTTTATTTAGCTACGACTATCCTTCTCTCCTTTATCGTTAGGGCCTCGGTAGAGTTACGGTTTAGTTTTATTTTCCTTAATAATATTTAATAAGTAGTATAGATAGTTTTCCTTATTCTCCTATTTTACTATTTTATATATAGTTATAGGACGTTCGGGCATACCGATACGTTAACGAGTCGGTGGCGATTCGGTAGGGATTTATTACCGATTCGGTAGCGTCTCCCTACGCTAGTAGGTTTCCCTACCTTACTTAATCTTATGCCTCTTTTTCCCGGTTAAGCGAGTAGTATATTCTTTAATAAGGTCTTAGCTATTCGCTATATCTTTAGCCTCGACCTATTAGTTATACTTAGCTAGCTATCCTTTCTATTTAATAAGGAAAAAGGTATCGCCCTTAGATCTCTTTCGGTCTTTAATCTCTTAGACTTCCTATTCGCCTTCGTCGTCCTCTAAGTCTAGTATCGGTAAGGTTTCGCTATCTTTATAGGTGCCTTTACGCTCCTTCTATAGCTCTAAGAGACTAATATAGAAAACGTTATAGAGGCGTAAGTACTTCTTAGGGAGTGTAAGACGATATACTTACTTTCTAATAGCTTATAGGACCCGAAACGGTCTAATATACTTAGGTAAGAGTTTTCTTTTTTCGTCCTTAAGGCATAAGTTCTTTGTCGATAATACTATAAGGTCTCTTACTTTTAGTATAAGCGGTTAGTGCCTTAAATTATAGTATTTCGCTTATGATTCGATAGCCTTTCCCTAGTATTCCTTAAGCCTCTTTCGTAGCTCCTATAGCCTAGTAACTCTTGCTCTTACTTTAGGTACCCCCCTTTAAATAATATCGTCCTCGGTATTAATATAGAAGTTTAGTTAGTAACCTATTAACGCTTCGTTAGGTAATAGCCCGGTTATCGCGTTCTTTATATTATTATATATAAATTAAGCAATATATAGGAGTAACGCCTAGTTAGTTTATTCTAAGTTAGTAAAGCATCTTAGGTAGTGCTATATAGCTTAGTTTATTCGTTCCGTTTGCCCGTCGGTTTACGGGTAAAATGCCGTCGATAGCCTACGTTTTACTTATAAGATAAAATAGAGATCTAACTAGAACTTACTTATAAATAGGGACCCTCTATCTAAGATAATGCCTTTCGGAGGTCTATATACTAATTTAACTTAGTAATAGAATAATTCTACTAGCTCCGGGGCTATTATTATCTTAGAGATAGGAAAGAAAAGGCAATACTTAGTATATCGGTCTATAATTACTAAGATCGTATTAACGTCTCGTCTATTATACTATACTTTAGGCAGACCTATAGTAAAGTCTATTAATAATTCTTCCTACGGTCATATAGGATATAGTAACGATTATATAGTACTATAAGGGCGATGCCTCCTAGACACTATACCTTAATATACTAGGCATAACTAGACGTATTTATTTACGTCTTTCGTTATTCTATCTTAGTAGAAGTTCCTCGCTAGTAGTTTGCTAGTACGTCGGGAGCTAAAGTATCCTTCTAACGGATCGTTATAGAAGAGCTATATTAGCTCTTACTATAAGGCTACCTCTAGAGGCACTACGATACGACCCTTCTATAGTAGTAGTCTATCTAAGCGCACTAACTAGAAACCCTTCCCTTTTAAGAAGTCTTCGGTCTCCTTTAGCCTACTAATCGCTACGTTAACCGACTAAGTACGTTTTAGTAACTCTAGTAACGGTTCTAGAACTTCTGCTATATAAACCTTTATATAGTAGGCCGCTTCTTTAGCGGTCTTCCTTAAGAGTAACTATTTATAACTAGCTCTCTCTTTAGCTTAATCGGCTAATCGTTTAGGTCTCGCGCCTAAATTATTATAGTTTCGCTATAGATAAGCTTATATATTTTCCTTATATAAAGGCACTTTACTACGCTTATATTAACTCGAGGTTAAATATCTCTTTGCCTATAAAAACGCCTCGTTATTTCTCTATATAGATACGGTGTTAATAGTAGCTAGCTTCGCTTATAGCTCCGGTAATAGTTCTATAAACGGGGGCTTCTTACCCTCGTATCTAGGCATTCTTAATAGCGCGTCCGCCGGGTTAGATTTACCTATATAATGCTTAATCGTAAAGTTAAATAGTGCTAAATATATATACTATCTTACTTACCTCCTATTTAGGGAGGTCTAGTATATAAACGTCTAGAGGTTATAGTAGTCCGATAATACCTCTACTTTATACGCTGCCCCTTTAACGTAATATCGCTAGTGTTTAAATAACTTAACGATAGCGAAGAGTTCTTAGTCTAGAACACTATAATTAAGTTCGGCTCTAGTAAACTTCCTTAACTAGAATGCGATCGGATAGTAACGCCCTTCGTTATTAGGTTAAGAGATAATCCCTACTATCGCGAATTGCGATATATCTATTTCAATATAAATACGTCTTTCCGGATCGTAATATCGGAGGAGTAAGGCTCCTTAAAAAGCATCCTTAAGAGCTTAAAACGCTGCCCTTTCGGTAAGGTTTAGCTTTATACTCCCTAGCTTCTTCCTATTCTTACTCCCCTTTAGCAATATAGTTAAGGGCGCTATAACTCCTAAGTACCTATATATAAATCGTCGGTAAAAATTATAGAACCTAAGGAAAACCTAAATATTATAGTAGGTTATAGGTTTAGGCTATTAGGCTATTGCCTCTACCTATCGAGGGTCTATCGATACCCTATCGATAGATAATATAAACCTAAGGAACTCGACTAACTATTAATAGAAGATATACTTCGATGGTTTTATATAGAGCTCTATAGCCCTTAGCCTTTCTATTACTTATCCTAAGTATTTAGTATATTCTTCTCTTATTTTAGAGTATATAAGGATATCGTCGAGGTAGACTACGTAGATTATATCTACGAGCCCCTCGAGCGCCTAATAGATATAGCTCTAAAACGTAGCTAGTGCGTTAGTAAGTCTAAAGGGCATTACTAGGTATTCGAAATATCTATAACGCGTTCGGAAAGCGGTCTTCTATTTATCTCCTTCCTAAATTCGAATACGTTAATACGTATTCTATATATTAATCTTAGAAAAATACTTAGCTCCTTAATAGCGGTTAATAATCTCCGAAATAAAGGGTAAAGGGTACCGATTCTTTTACGTAACCTAGTTAAGTCCTTAGTAGTCTATATATAGCCGTAAGGTGCTATCCTTTTTTAGAACGAAAAGGATAGGCGCCCTGGCTAGGCTCTTTAACTCCTAGATTATTTTCCTTTTTATCGCGTCTTAGATCTAGTCGCGTAATACTTAGAGTTCCCTTTACGATAGAGGGTAAATCGGTCTATAAGGAGGTTCTATATTAAGGATTAAATTAATTAAGTAATCCGTTCCCTTTCTAGCTAGTAATAAATCGGATTTATTAGCTAAGAAGGTATCTTTAAACTAGTAGAGAGTCGGTAGGATTTCGGCCTATTCTTCCTATAGAATCCCTTTATCTTCGTCTTTATCTAGTAGTAGGATTAGCTTAGGATTAAGCGCTATTATATATACCCTTACTTCGTTCCTATATTCCTAAAGGAATCTACGGGGATTCTATAGGGTTTCGCTGCCTAGTTAATACTTAAACTACTACTATCGTTTCTATAGGATAATATAGATATATTTATCCTCTAAGGTAGTAACCGATAAAAGGATTAGTACCCGATCGTTTAGCGTTAACTTATCGGTACCGATATAAAAACGAGTGATTATCTTTTCGGTGCCCCTTATATCTATTATTCGGAGCGGCACTAACTATACTCTATACTCCCTTACCCTACTATTATTAAGCCCTAATAACTTAGGGTATAATAGCGCTACTTATAGCAATCCCTGCTATTAGGTAAAGTATACGTCTACGAGGTTAACGGTACCGTAAGTATCTAAGTATACGGGGACTTTAGTAGGGTTTCGCCCTAATATTATTATAGGAGTTTTAAGTAACTATCCTATAGGTATTAAGTTTACTAGGGGAGAGGCGTTTACCCCGATATCTTACCTTTTCCCTATTTTACGGTATTAAGTCTAAGAGTCTTCGCTAGGGTTTCTACCTTTAGAGAATTAGTATATTCTATAGATAGGTGTCCCGGCTTATTATATTAGAAATATATAATTCCTAATCGAGTAGAAGATCCTCTTCCTTAGTAACGTCCCCTAGTTCGGCCCCTAGTAGGTATATCGCTAGCTTACTAGTTATTAGTCGAATCGGTGGTATTTCCTTAACGATTCGGCCTAGCTTATCGGCCTCTCTAATTCCTTCCCCTATATATACCGCCTCGGGGTGCAGCACTACTTCTATTCCCGGTTCCTCTAGGGGTAGAAGTAGTATTAGTACGTCGCCTCTTATTAGTAGTAGTATCCTAATATTATTAGGCGACTTATATAAGCTCTTCCTATTAATAGGTATAGATAGGTATTAAATAGAGGTTAATTTAGTCCCGAAGTTATAGCTCTAGCTTAGCGAAAAACGTAAGAGCACGCGCCTTTTCTAATAGGCGTTCGAAATGCCTCTCTAAGGAGTTAAGGTATAAGCTAAACTCTAGGGGGGACTAGCCTTCTCGTTAGCGAGCCTCCTTTAATTACGTCGCTAATAGTATCTCCCTATTTATAGCATCCTTAATTAAGATAAGTATCTATTCCTTAAAGTATGCCTAATCCGTGCTATATTTAGTTCGGTTAATCGGCGTCTATTCTTTAAGGTATCGGCGCTATCTCGCTTTATAGTCGCTATATATATAATCTACCGCGTAGAGGATCTTCATTTCGTCGCGACGAAAGCGTCTAGGCGCTGCCCTAAAGGCGTCCTTTAGATCGTAAGTCTAGTCTAGACGTTTCCGTGCATTAGTAGGTTAGGATAATTAAGCGATGTTTTTGATCTTAACCTCGCTACCGCGACTGCCGTCCGATTTAGGGGAGTAGGACCGTCGACGCTTCCCCGAACGGATAGCGATAGCACTAGCGCGTTTAGCAATTTCCTCCTCTAATTATATAACGCGATCTTATAGGCGTTTCGTCTCCTCTAGCTCCTTAACGCGCTTTTATAGGGCCGTAAGCTTTTCCTTACGAGACGGTTATCTTACGCCTACGGGTAGCGATATCTTCGATATAGTTATAACGCTGTCTATAGTAGGGGTCTATTCTAAGGATACGTCTTCCTATTCTTCGTCTCCCGAGTAGATACTCGATATACGTAACGAAGAGGCCTCGACTAGTTAACTACTACGTCGCGCTATAGGAGCGTTACGTAGTCTTCTCTAAGTAGCTATCTCTACTAGGTAACTAAAAAGGGAAGCTTTAAAAATTATAAGGGAATACGTATCACGGTACGATTAGTTAGGTAGTAGAGATAGCTAGAGGTACTACGCTATATATATTATATTCTCCTCGTCGTAAGACTAAAGCTTATAAGAAGAGGGATTTTTCCTCTTTAGTCGGAGTAGCGAGTGGTCTATAATATGCGAGCGGGGTAGGCACGATTCCCTGCCGATACCCTGCCGATATATTAGTACTACGTACCCGAGTGCTTTATTAGCCCGTACCTCCTAGTAGCGCTCTTATACGTGCTTAGTATAGCGTCGACGAATAACTCTATATACTCCGAGAAATAAGAGGTAGAGGAGGAGGAGGTAGATATATTTAGCATAAAAGTTAGTATTATAGATTATAGCCTCCTACTATATAAGGTAAGGAACTTACTAGTTAAAGTTATTATTATTATTAAGGCTATTATTACTACTATAGCTATTACTATAAGTATATATTAATAGAGCGGCCTATATAGCTAGGAATAAACTAATAGCTTAAGTAGAGTAGAACTTACTTATTATTACTATTATTATAGTTAAAGAAAGAAAGATAAAAAAGGAAAGAAGAAAAAGGGATATAGCCTTATATACCCCTTAGTAGAGGAGGCTACTTAAGGCTAAGGGGTTAGGCAACCTAGGGCTTATATAGGTCTAGGCCGGCCGCTAGCTACCTAAGGGCATATATAATAAGTTATACCTTTATTTAAATAGCTAGCTAGCTAATAAGTATAAAGCTAGGTTATAGCTACTTAAGCTAATAAGCGCGGGGATAATAAGGCTAGTAAGGCTAGTATAATTAATAGGAAAAGGGTAGGGTAGAGCTAGTAGTATAGGCTTAATAGTATAAAAGCTATTAATAAGGTAGCGCCGCGCTATACTTAAGGGAGGGTATTATATAAGAGTCTTTAACTATTATAAGTTATAAGCTTAGGCTATAGCCTAAGCTATATAAGTTATATATAGAGGGCTAGATCCTATACTTATATATATAGGCTAGCTATATATAAAAGAGCTCTATATAGCTTATTAATATTATCTTATAAATAGTACTTATATATACGCCTCTACTTACTTTATAATACCTTAAGCTAGCTTTAAAGGCTATAGGCTTATAATCTAAGCCTATAGCCTCTAAGAAGTAAAAGTTAGCCTAGGTTAGCTATTTAAAAGGGCTATAGAAAGTAAGGTCTATAACTAAGGCCCCTTTTAAGCTTTTCTTTTAATAGGTACCTTTTATAGCTACCTTAAGGTCTATTAGTAAGGAAGCTTTATAGTAGTCGAGCTAGCTAATAAGGGCTTCTACCTTATAGGCCTTAAAGGGTTCTATAAAAGGGTTTTAATAAAGGTAGTATAAGTTAAAGTCCCTTATTAAAAGGAAGGGCTATTATAGGAGTTAGGCTATTAGTAGTAGCCTTTTTATTATAAGGGACCCTTACTAGCCTTAGCTAGCTAGGGCCCCTTTAACCTCTTTTTCGTTATATAGGTTAATAAAGGTAAACGGTTTAATGCCTTTTACCCTTATAGTTTAATAGGTAAGATCGTACCCCTATAAATATTAGCCTATTAAAGGGATAAGACCCTTAGTACTCCCCTTTTAACTTACTTCTAAGTATACTTAAAGGCGTTATAAAGACCTCGATCGTTTAATTAAGTATCTTTCTTAATTATAGTTAATTTAAATTTTATTTTTTTCCCTTTTAAAGTAAAGGCCGCTAGTTATATAACTCTAATAAAGATAAAGAGGTATAAAGTAAAGAAATCTCTAAGACTTATATTTATAACCTAAGGCCCTTAAAGATATATATAAGACCGATAATTAGATAATTATATAGTTAATTACTTTATTAATCCTTAGCTATATACTATATATACTTTAAGTTTATACCCTCGTTCTTATTAAAACTAGTCTCTAGGGCGTAAACTTATTATTCTGTTTTATTTATATAACGATAAGTAGCTTTATAAAGCTAAGAATACCTAGAAGATAATAGTACTATTTAGAAAAAATAAAATCTTAGGATTTAATAATTAAAGTAGTAACTACCTTAATAGCTAGAGTTAAGGACTTAATAAGGCGATAGACTTACTAGGAAATAAATAATTAAATAATGCCTTCGCTAACCCTTATAGTATAGTATTTATATACCTAGGAAGCTTACTAGCTATAACGCTAAAGTATAACGACCGGTGTTATTCCTAAGGGATAAACCTATTAAGGGGTTTATATTAGTAGATATAATAGGGCGTAGTCTAAGTAATAATATATATATTACGTTAGTAATAAGTTAAAGGTTATAGACTATAGACTATAACTAGGTAATTAAGTAATTAAAATTAAAGATAAGATCGTAATAGAGATCGTAATAATTATAATATTAAAAGCTATTAAGCTATCTATTTAAAGGAGTATTCCGTTCCTTCCTTATATATTTTAAGAGCTTTCCTAGATCGCTAAGAGCGCTAGGTAATCCTATTATCTAAGAGCGCTAAAGCGCTAAAGCGATCCTACGATCCTAGCTATAGAGCGTTAAAGCGCTAAAGTAACTTATTACTTTAAACTTAATTAGCCCGTCGGTCTATTTAATATTCCTTGCTCCTTATATTACGTAACCTTATAATATATATTAGTCCTCGCGGTTTACTAGACTATAGCTATAATAAGATACCTCCCTTCCTTTTAGTCTTATCCTTAAGACCTATTACTTTAGCCGCTATATATAAATATACCTTTATTACGTTATATATAAGTATATTATTCCTTATTCTTTTATTTTTTTAGGATATACTACTAATAGTATATCTAGTTATATTTAAAAATCCCGTTCCTATAATTCCGATAAATCGCGTTAACGATTAGAGCTAGTATCTTAGACCGAGATCTATATTATTAAAATTATACCTTACTCTTATTATTTTTAGTTAGGCCTAACTTATAAAGTTAGCGAGCGTTTTAATCGGTATTCTAAATATACCTCTATAGGCCGTTCTTATAATAGTTATAATATAGCGTCCGCTTATTCGTTTTATCCCTTTCCTTCCTTATTATTCTTTTTACTAATATTCCTTTTTTTCTAGTTCGTTATATTATAAATTAATAGTAAAAGATTAATTCGGACGAATAGAAAGTAAAAGAAGCGTTAGAGGAAGCAATAGCTCGCCTAGCTTAGATTAAGAAATAAAAGCGTTTCTTAAAGGACTAAGGTAGTAAGTTATTTTAGCGGGGTATATAAGCTATTAATAAAGAAGATAGTATAACGCGTTCTTCTTAAGATAAATCGGTTTATTTATTAAATAAGGAAACTATTATTATTAGCGAGGTTTAATCGTTTAGTGCCTTAGACGTATTAAACTAAGATACTATTCTTAGTAACCTTATATTTCCGATTAAGGGTTCGCTTAGTAAAACTATTAAAGTAGAAAGCTATAGTAGGTTAAGTACTTAAGTAGTTCCTAGGTATTTTCCTCTAGTCTATATCCTTTCTACTTAATAAGGTATTCTTATTATTAACCTTATTTTCTTATATTTAGTATTTATTTAGCTTTATATTCCTAATTATTATTAACTTTAATTTTATCTTATAGTTTAGCGTTTTATAGTATTAGTTCTAATAATAAGATATAAAATATCGGGTATATCCGTATTATTATTAGTAGTAAAAGTTCGTAGTTAACTTTTAAAATAGCTTTCTTAACCTTAAACGGTCTAAGTTTCTTAAAATCTAATTTATTACTTAGTCGTTTTATTTTAATATTTTATCGTATAAGGTAGACTATATCTCCCTCTTAAAAGATTAGTCCTTATAATCTTTTCCGATTATAATAAGTAGATATTTATTCTCTAATAAATTAAAGTCCTTTTATATTTCTTTATATAATTTTTATAGCTAATCTACTTATAGTATTACTTATTTTACTTATAGTCCTTATTAAGTAACCTTAAATACTTCTAGGTTATATTTATAATTAGCGTATACTAATAAGAGCTTTGTTATTTCTTTAATTAAGCTATTATAAGCTAGTTACGCTATTAGTAGCTATTTAACTTAATTATTTTATTTATAGCTAATATAGTATTATAAATATTATTTAAGCGTTTAGTTAAGTCGTTCTATTTATCTATTTCTTTATAGGTAATAAGCTATACTAAGCTTATATTTCGTCCCTAATTATACTATAAGAGCTTACTAAAATTTAGCTATAAATATACTTCCTCTATTAAAAATAATCTTATTTAGTAGTCTATAATTACTAATAATTATTTATAGGAATATATATACTAGCTCTTTTATATTACTTACTTCTTTATATAGTAAAAAGTATCTATACTTTATTAATTTATTAGTAATAATAAATATACTATTATACTTAACGTTAGTTATAGGTTCTTTTAATAGTAATAGCTTTATAATATAATTAAAAGCTATTAAATCCTATAGTTTCTTTAATACTAATGGCGGTTATAATTCTCTATATAGTTTATATTATTTAGCTTTACTTTATATATAAAGTTTATATTCTTTAATAACTTATTATACTACTTCCTTAAGCTATAAGAAGTTATATTATCGTTTAATCCGTTTTATTATTCTTTAGATTCCTTAGTATCTATATATTAAATATTTATATATATCTTATATAACTTTATCCTATAATTTTAGTAGTATCTAGATTTTATTTTTATATATTAAAACTTCTAAATGTTTTATATTATATCTATTTAGTACTTTATATTCTTAAATATTATATTTAGCTATTATTACTAGTAGTTTCCGTTTTTATTAATTTCTAAGAGCTATCCTTTTATTATAGGTGCTCTTATATTATAGTTACTTCGTTAACTAAGGGTATTAGCTCGACTATTTTCTATTCCTTTTCTATAGATTATTTCGTAGTTAAATTCTAATAAATATTCGGCCTATAAGATCTATTATCTATTTAACTATTATATCGTTATAAAATATAAGTTATTCTTATAATCTATATAGACATTAACTTTATATTTACTTTTAAGAAGGTAATATCGAAATTCCTTAAAAGCTTAAATAGTTATAAGGAATTCTATATCGTAGATAGGGTAATTAAGTTCTACGCTATATAGCTTTTTTAAGTAAAATATAATTAGTTATAGTCTTCTTTTATTATCTTTTTATCTAATTTATACTCTTAAAGTAAAGTCTAATATATTAGTTTTAAGTTCGATTTATTATTCTAGATTAAAGGTAGTTAGGACTAGTTCTTATATAATTATAGTCTTAATATAATCGAAAGCTTTATTAGCTTTATCGTCCTATATAAATTCTTTTTCCTTTTTCGTTAAGTTATATAATAGTACTATAATCTTTCCGAAATCTTTAATAAATCGTTAGTAGTAATTTATAAATCCTAGGAAACTTTATATATCCTTAACGTTCTTTAGCGTTAGCTATTCTTTAACTAAGTTAATCTTATTATATTATATTTATATCTCTCTTAGTAAGATTATATATCTAAGGAAGTTTACTTTTTATATATAGAACTTACTTTTCTTTAGTTTAACTAGTAACTTTATATTTTAAAATATATAGAGTACCTTATAGATATATTCCTTATATTCTTCTAAGGTATCTAAGAAGATTAGGATATTATCTAAGTATATTATTATAAAGATATCTAAGTATTTACGTAGGATATTATTAATTATTTATTAGAAGGTAGCTAGTATATTTATAAGTCTAAATAGTATTACTAGATATTTAAATAGTCCGAATTTTATTTTAAAGGCTATTATCTATTTATATCCCTTTTTTATATATATTAAGTTATAGGCGCCTTTAAGATTAAGGGCTATAAACTATTTTTTACTATATAGTTAATCTTATAGTTTTAATATAAGCGGTAATAGTATTTAGTCCTTTATTATAATATCGTTTAAGTATTTATAGTCAATAACTAATTATTACTTATAGTTTTTCTTTAAAATAAATATAACTAGGTAGCCTACTTTAGATATTAACGTTTATATATATCCCTTTTATAGATTCTTATTAAGGTAGTTATATAGCGTTTATAATTACTTTTTATTTAAGTTATAGATTTTATAAAACGTTAGCGTTATTCTATCTTTAAGATAAATTTTATAGTCCTATTAGCTATATTTAAGTAACCCTATCTTAAGTTCTTTTTTGAAGAGTTTATTATATTTCCGGTATTCTTAAAGGATATTCTTTATTCTATCTTATAGGCTTTATTCTTTCTTTTAAGAGCTAGTTTATCTTAACTTAAGCTCTTTATTAATTTATTTACGGTCTTTCCTTAAAGTAGTAATAACTTTTTAGATCTTTATATTATATCCTTTATTCTATTTATATTAGATGCTAGGTTATATAGCCATATTAGTTAGTATATAGGTCTTATTAGTCGATTTTATTATATCTATTAGTTCGGTTACTATTTTCGTTTATATTACTAAAGCGTATAATAATTAACTTAAACGGTTACCCCTTTTATCTTATTTAGTAGCTAAATTATTATAAAACTTTACTTTCTTTTAAATCTACTAGTCCTAGAAACTTATATCTTTATCCTAATATAGCTAGCTAGTTTTCTAGTTAATTAGTAGGTTGCTCTCTTATAGCTATAAAAGTCCTAATATAAGGTTATATTCTTTAATATCTATAATATTAAAGTCGACTTATTCGTTATAGCCCTAGATATTAATATTAAGGTAATTAATCTCTATATTAATAATTCTATTATTATAGTTAAAGGTCTCTCCTTTAATATTTATAAGTTTATATAGATCTTTCTTATATCTTTATATAAGTTAGTAACGATTAACGACTCTAAGTAAAACGTAATTACTTATTACGCTATAGTCTAAAAGTATATATATATAATATCCCGCGATTTAAATATCTAATACTATTTAGTTATTATAGCTTACTATTACTATATATAAGGTCCTTAGATCTTATTATATTATACTAGTCTATAGACCTTTTATAAATAGCGTACCTTATTTTTTACTTAGTCCTTATTTATTTTATTTAGGTATTCTTCTTCGATTTATTATTAATATCGTTTCTTTATATTTTTATCGCGTAGTATTATATTAAGGCTTAAGAGACTAATATCTTATAGCTAATTAAATATTTCTTATTTCTTAACGCTATATCGTTTATATTATACTACTTTATAGTTAATTATATACTATACTTTATAATTTTATTTATTTTTATATTAAAGGTTAAGTTTTTATTTAGTATCTTTCTATTTTTTACGTAGTATTTCTATATCGATTTTTCCTTAGTCGAATATAGCTTATAGCCTTTATATATATTACTAATAATATTTTAGTATACTATTATATTATTTATACTATACCTATACTTTTTTATATTTATAAACTCTATAGTTTAGGTATATATATTCGTTATAATCTTCTTTATTATATTTAACTTATTATATAAGTCTTTAAAAGATTAAGGGTTTAGATACCTTAGAGTAAGTAGCGTTATACTATTCCTCTATTTTAGCGTATTTATAGATTTTATATATCTCTAAAAGATATCTCGTTAATAAAATATAATTCTTATAGTATTTACGTAGCGTGCTATAATTAGGTTCTAATAATATAACTTAGTTATTTAGGTAGCGTTAATCGATTTTCTAGTAGTTTAGTTTTATACTTAGGTAAGGTTTTAAAAGTACTTATCCCTTAAACCTAACTAAGAAGGCGTCGTATTATACCTTTATCTAAAAGTATATTATATAATCTAGGTAGATATATAATATTTATAAAATATACTTATAGTGCTTATAAGTAAGTAGTATTTATAGATCGTCTTTAAATTCTCCTTATAGTTACTATTCTCGTTATAGAGCTATAAAGGTATTAACTATAGTAATAGCTATAGTATAGTTTCCTTTACGTAGTACTAGTTAATATTAAATTAATATAGCTTATTAGTTTTTTATAAGAATTTAAGGTATTTATTAGGTTTTAATTCTAAGTATTTCTTTAAATTCTTTAAAGTATAAAGCGTATTCTTTAATTATAGTATTCTCCCTTAATAGTAAGGGGGGGAGTATAAGTTCGTTCTTATCTTCTATTTCTCTAGGTATTTCTTATTCTTTAAAGCTTATATTATTAATACTTTATTATTCCTTCTTAGGTTATTATCTAAGTTTTATAAGTATAAAGGCTATATCTATATCTTTCTTATTATATTATATATAGACTACCTATTATTATTATCGATTTTTATTTTATATATCTTCCTAAAATCGTTTACTATTTTTCCTAATTTAGTCTTAAGAGACTCCTTTAAGATAAGGGTATTTTAGTTCTATAAATTTAACTTATTTCTATATTTTAGGATCCCTTTATTATATTATTATAAGGGTTTTCCTTAATAGCTTTAAGAACTATCTAGTACTATTCTTTTCGCTTAAGTATACTATATATTTATTATTATAGTATATAGATTAACTAAGGAGTTTATACTTTAGTTCCTATCTATTAATAGCGTTTAGGTATTTCTTACCTTTTAAGGCTAGTACCTAATAGGTTTTCTTCTCCTTATAAGGTTATCTATATTCTTTAAAGTAATATCTAAGTTTCTTATAGTTAAAATACTTTCGTTTACTTTTCTATATTATATCTAGATCTATCTTACCTAGGTTAGTTATATAGGTATAGGTAATAAGAGTTTCGCGCTTCTTTTTATAGTTAGCGCGTTAGTTAAAGTTATTCTTATAGGAAGGGTTCTAGTTTCCTCTTCCTTATTTCTTTTCTTAGCGTCGCGTATACTATCTATCGTTGATTTATACTATTATCTTAATATAGTCCGAAAGGTTATTAAGTCGATTTTCCTTATAAAGCTTATCCTTAACTTCTTCTTTAAGCCCGTTATAGAATCGTAATATAAGAGGTTCGTTATCTTAATTAAGTTTTAAGGTAACTTAATAAAACTTTATAGTATAATCTAATACTAAGATCCTTTATTAGAGTTCTTAAAGTTTCTATTTAGCTTTTTATTCCTTATTAGTTATTTTAAATACCTTTATAATAGCCTCTTTAAATCCTTAGAAACTAATAAAGACTTTATCTATCTTATTATCTTATTACGCTAGTTAGTTATCGAGAAAGTCCCTTATAATAGGTCTAAACTAAGTAAGTACCGTTCTAAATAAATAATTTCCTATATAAAGTACCTTTTAGACTAGGTCTAAGAGTTTAGTAAGGTAAAACTAATAGTAGGCCTTAAGTTAAGTAAGAAAGTCTTAAAGCGTACTATAAGTACTATCGAATAGTCCTAGCTATTTTAGTTTAACTACTTCTCTAAGGTCCTTAACTTATCTATTGCCTCCTCCGTTCCTAAGTAACTATACCTTATATTAAAGGGCGATAATTTCGCGTATTATATCCTAAGGCGATATAGTAGCTCTAGAGTTAGTTAATCTAGCTTACTATATAGGTATATTAATAGTTATAATATTACTTAAAGTTCTCGCGAAGAGAGATACGAGAAGTATATAAAAATATATAAAGGTAAAATTAGAAGTAAGGGATCGGATAGGCAGGGTAGAGAGATTTAATTCTTACGGGAGTATTAATTATAATAAGGGAGTAATTATTATATTGCCTTAATTCTCCTTCTTTCCTCTATCTAACGCCCTTCTTTATACCTATCTAGCATCTTAATTAATAAAGAAGATCCTACTTAAAGAAGCTACTAATGTCCTTTCGACTACCGAGCTTTTTACTAGTTTTTCCCCTCCTTTCTAGCCGCTGCCGGTATATCCGTCTTATCTTTCGCTACCTCTATAGGAAGCTATTGCTACTTCTACTTCCCCTCTTACCCCTACCCTCCTCTCTATACCTCCTTTTAGCTCCTTCCTTAAAACCTATTTTTTAGCTTCCTAGGTCCCTCGTGCTAAGGGATATCTCTAAGAACTACTAAATTAGGCCACGCTTCGCGACACACCCCCTTAGCTATAGCCTGCCCTTATAGAAAGGGTAAAGCTAAATACCTAGGCTAGTAAGCGTATAGAGGAGGTCTTAGTCTATACTTATCCCCTACTCGAGAAATCCGGGTTTTAGCCCTAGGCTCTTTTAGACCTACTTTAGGAAAAAGGGGCCTTAAGGAGGAAATTAAGTCCTATAAGAAAGGGGGGCTTCTCTAAGGATAAGTCCCTAAAAAGGGGGCCTTTAAGAAGAATAAGTCCTAATTAAGCTAGGGGCCCTCCTCTAGGATAAGTCCTAATTCCTCTCTTTAGCTATAGACGTCTCCTTCCTCCTACGTACTATTAGCTCCTCTCGTAGACTCTTAAGGCGGGCTTCTAAGGATAGCTTCTCTCGAACGTCTTCTAGCCTAATTTACTATAAAAAGATAGCTAGCTTTTACTTTAGTAGGGGCTTCGTAAGACCGTTGGCTTTTATCGATGCCGTTAGAACCTAACGGACGGAAATAAGTCCCCTTTAGACCTCTTAGCGTAACTAATACTAGTAGATATCGATATACCGTAGCTAGGTCGATAGCTTGCTATTTTCCTTCGTAAGAATTCGTATAGTCTATATATTATCGCATTCTATAGCTAACGGGGACGGAATTTATAGTCGTAACGATATTAGTAGCCGGCTAAGGAAAATCGCTTCTTTTAACGCTTCTAAAAGAGCTAGTAGCTCTGCCTCTATACTAAAAGTTATAACGGTAGCTTATTTTAAAGCTCTCTAAGCAATAGTTCCTCTAAAAAGGGATATAATATACCCTTATAAGCTCTTTTTATCTAAGGAATTATCTATAAAGGACGAATCGCTTAAATAAAGGAAGATTTCGGCAGCTAATTTCCTTCCCTACCCTCCTAGGCGTAGACTATATAACCTCGTTAAATAGAGATAAAGGATTGCTTAGTCTACTACTTTTTAGTGCCTAGGGCTAGGATTCTAGTTATGCCTAGCTAGCCGGGAGACCGTAAAAGAGATATCCAGTCTAGTAGAAATAGCTAAAAAAAGCAAGGAGCCTACCTTCTATTAATATTAGTATTTCTCTTACTCCCTAGCTTAAATAGACGGATTAGGTAAAAGCTCTTTATCTAATATAGGCGTAGAGGGAAGCTTCTTATCGAGGGAATTAGGGAGGAATTTATAAGCGACCTTATCTATATAGGCGTCTTAGGTAAGCTAGATAGTCCGTTAAGACCTATTCCGAAGGATTCGTATCCCTAGGAACTACTTTAGCTCCCCTAGCTTAGTTATCTTATACCTTTCTTATAGGCCTTTTATAGCCTCCCTAGTAGTTACTTCTTCCTTTTTTAGGTAGGCCTAGATAATATCGTCGATATAGAAGAAGACCGTGATTTTACCCTTCTATATTATACACGGTTCCTAAGGGACTTTCTTAAAGCCTAGGGCTTCGAGGGAACCTATTAAATGCTATTACTAAAGAAGGGGTAATCTTCGTAGTCCGTATAGAGCTTTCCTAAGCTATAGAACCTTTCCTAGCTATTAGAAACTAGGAGGAAGTCGTATATAGATAACTTCTTCTTCCTCGAGAGGGCAGTTAACGAAGGCGTTAACTATATCTATCTAATCGAGCTCGAGGTCGAATTCTACTACTATAGCTATAAGGGTCCGAAAAGACATCCCTGCTAGGGTGGTTGCCCTAGTAGGTAGATCCCCCTTTTCCTATTAATTCCTATAGATAACTAGCCGGGCTTTATACTTTTAAAGGAAGCCGTGTTTATTAGTCTTATAGATAAAGACCTACTTATAGCTAAGGACCTATTTTCCTCTTACTTTTTCCTTAAGGACCTCTTTAAAAGACCCTATCTCTTTATATAAGGCTAGGTAGTCTTTCTAGGCCTAGAAAAACTAGTCTTTAAAATAATATCTCTCTAGCTGCTTCTAGTTTACTAGTAGGTCCGGGAGGTCTCTTTTATATACCTTCCTTGCTAATAGTAGCTTAAAAAGCCGGCCTACTATAAATACTCTATAGGAACCGTCTTCTATAGGCGTTAGATAGAAGTTAGAAAAACGATCGAAATAGGGGAGAGGATAGTCTTCTTTAGTATCGGGCCCTATACCTTCCTTTACTTCTCGAAGCAGGGATAAAAAGGCAGCCGGGTAATCCTTCGAGAGAGGTGCCTTTCCTACCCCCTTAGGGGTCGAGACGGGAAGACTAACTAAAAAAGCTGCTTCTAGATCTTCTTCTTATTCCGTAAGAGGAGGCGTAGGGAGGTAGGCGTATTCTAGCTCTACTACTTTCCTATAGTCTCCTTCTTCGTCTAGATTATCTAATCTAGCAGCTTCCTCTTCGAAGTTAGCGTTATCCTCGACTACTTCGACGTCGGTTTCTTCTTCCGTTTCCTCGTCTAGGACCTCTTCTTAAGACTATTAAGAAGGGGGGATTTAAATCTTCTAAATTAGCTAACGTTAAGAGAGTAAGAGGGGCTATTAATCCCTCTTTCCGTCGAAGAAGCTAGATTCGTTGAAAATTATATCCCTAGTCGAAATAACCTTCTATAAAAAAGGAATCTAGATCCGGAAGATATTCGTAGAATTATAACTAACGAGGTAACTAATAAAGGCTCTCGGATTAAGCTTTCTTTTCTTCTTTCTTTTTAGCTATATATCGGTAGTTATTGCATATACCTTATAGCCGTAGGCACGAAGGTAGGCTAGCGAGGCCCTCTTTTTCGTAAAGAGCTCGAGGGGGGATTTCTAGTCTATTCCTTAGGTAGTCCCTCTAGGGGTCCGGTTCTAAAGGTAATAGGCGGTCTTAACGACTTCCCTCTAAAGGTCGTATAGAAGCCTTATAGTAAGTCTTATTATACGGGCCCTTTCTATTATAGCACCCCCTAATCTTTCTGCCCCTCGGTTCTAGGCCTAGGTATTCGGTGCTAACGGGAGGGGTAGAATGCCCCTTTTTTATAGCTAATTTAAGATATCTTTCGTAAATAGCTCTCCGTTAGACCGTATCTTCTTTACCTTATAGCCAAAGTAGGATTTTATCTAGTTAACGAAGTCCTAGAGGGCAAACTAGTTATACTTACTTAGGTAAGTCCGTAAGAAATAAGGGAAAACTATCCCTAAAAAGGCGTCTATAAAAAACATTACCCTAACGAAGCTTTCCTAATCCCTAGAGACATCGGTCTAGTCGACCTAAATTTCCTTATACGGCTGGTCCGGCCGTATTAGGGTCCGTCTAGAAATTCGTCTCCTAGTCTTTCCTTAGCCGTAGTATTCGCATTCGACGGTCTTTAGGCCCCTTATTCGTACGCCCTATTATTAGCCTAGCTTATATAAAGCTAGGGGGCCCGGGTAACTAAGTCGTGCGTGCTAAAGAAGACCGTCTCCTTAGGCTGCCGGAAGAGGGTCCTTTAAACCTACCCTCCTTTAAGTAGGGAAAGCTAACTTCTTAAGAGATTCCTTCCTAAGGATAGGTCGGAATTCGAGAATAAATTAACCGAATTTCTCCTCGATAAGCTTAATAGTCTGATTCTTCTAGACTAGCCTTATAGGCTTAGACGTCGTATCCTAGAAGATTCCTTCCTCTCGAAGAAGGCGGAAGGAAATCAGGCTCGTTAAAAATCGAGGGCAAAAAGCTACCCTTTTTCGTCGAAGAATTCGTATAGACCTATTAGGTAATTTTATCGTGAAATTTACCCTTCCGTATCCCTCTATCCGTACGGTTAATTCCCCGGCAATAAGATATTCCCTCCGTGCCTTCTTAAAGGACCGGAATCGTAAGAGTATATTATAGATATCGAGGGAAGCACCGGAGTCGAGGATAGCTGATTTTCGTAGGGGATAATCGGAGGGCTCTAACGGTTGGTCTTAGCCTTATTAATCCGTAGGGAAGACGAAGGCCGGATTTACTATACCAACGATTTTTCCTCGAATTTATAGTAGCGGCGTTAGTTACTATTTCCTAGTAACCCGAATCTCGTCTATCTTCTTCTATAACGAGGGGTCCTCCTTAAGAGACTGTTATATTGTTTCTTATAGCCTCTTTAAAGGGTTAAATCCTTTAGGTCGGTTTTCCTCGAAGACCTGCTAGCATTATAATAATCGATAACCTAGGGATTTGCATGCTAGGCAGCCGTTTCGTCGTCTAGTCTTCTATTTCTTCGAGGAATCCTCGTCCCGATCCGGAAGGTCTGCTTAAAAACCCCCTCTTTTTACCCCTTATTGCTAATGTTAACGAGGTTCGATTTCGACTAGTTCCCTGATTTTTCGACTAACGGACTAAAAGGTCTATTAGGGGACTAGTCGGGCCGGTCTGACTGTCGGGACCGGGGCCGGGCCCGGAGTAAGATACGGAGCCGGGGCCGGGGCCGCAGCTGCAGTTAACGACGGCGTTAAGGCTCTCGAGGGAGGAGGAGCCGAAGGAGCAACAGCCGCAGCAGCAACAGCGGGAGCCGCAGCAATAGGGGCTGAAGCAGCTATAGGGGCAGCAGGTCGAGCCGTCTAGGTCGAGTGCTTACTACGAAGGAACGAGACTGCTTACTATTATACTCTAGCAGCCTCTTCGTCTAGTTCCCGGCTAGCCTCTCGAAAGATAGTCGAGTAACCGTTACTAATAAGCTTTATTAGTAGAGATATATCCCGTAGCTACTAGCTAGAAAGAGCTTCTATAAGGAAGTATTAGTTAGCTTCCTCGAGGATTTCTTCCTATATAGCTAGCTACGACGAAGCTAGTAGGTTTCTAGTAGAGAAGGCTCCTAGATATACTATATAGGTCTTCCTAATACGGTTAGTTATATAGCCCCTCGAGGGAGCTATCGAGGTCTCGAGCTTTAAAAGCTACTGCCTAGGAGTCTCTTCCTCTTAAAGAGATATTAGCTTTACGGCACTAACGGATTCCGTTATTACCGTGCGTACGGTAGTTAGTAGCTTCGTCTTATAAAGGTATTCCTTACGGTGACTCTTATAGTTACTTAAGGCAGTAGAAAAAGCTCTCTACTATGCGGAGGTTAGCTCGGAGAAGAGGGATTCTCCCTCTATAAATTCCGTTGCCCTAGGATAAAGAGGGGGCTCGAGAGGGTCCTACTTATTAGAGAAGACTAAATTATAGATAGTTCTATCTATATAAGCCCGTAGCTCCTTTACCTACTTATCCTAATCTTAGGGCTCTATAAGAATCGTCCTATAGACCGTAGGGACGGCAGAGGAGTCGGTTTTCGTTATCGTTGCGGAAGTAGGGGGGTAGAAAAGTTAGTTAAAAATCGGCTTTTCTAGTAAGAGGGGTAAAAGGAAGCTACGAGGGATATAAGAAAGGTGCCTTTTATAGCAACCGGAAGGTATAGGAATACTATTCCTCCTAGGCTTATAACTCTTATAAAGAGAGATGCGAGAAGTATATAAAAATGCACGAAGGTAAAATTAGAAGTAAGAGATCGGATAGGTAGGGCAGAGACATTTAATTCTTACGGGAGTATTAATTATAGTGGGGGAGTAATTATTATATTACCTTAATTCTCCTTCTTTCCTCTATCTAACGCCCTTTTTTATACCCGTCTAGTATCTTAATTAATAAAGAAGATCCTACTTAAAGAAGCTATTAATATCCTTTCGACTACCGAGCTTTTTACCGGTTTTTCCCCTCCTTTCTAGCCGTTGCCGGCATATCTGTCTTATCTTTCGCTACCTCTATAGGAAGCTATCGCTACTTCTACTTTCCCTCTTGCCCCTACCCTCCTCTCTATACCTCCTTTTAGCTCCTTCCTTAAAACCTGTTTTTTAGCTTCCTAGGTCCCTCGTGCTAAGGGATATCTCTAAGAACTACGAAATTAGGCTACGCTTCGCGATAAATGTAACGCGGGATTATACTAAATAAGAGCTTTTAATATATAACGACCGGTATTATTCTTAAGGGATAAACCTATCGAGGGGTTTATATTAGTAGATATAATAAGGCGTGGTCTAAGTAATAATATATATATTACGTTAGTAATAAGTTAGAGGTTATAGACTATAGACTATAACTAAGTAATTAAGTAATCGGAATTAAAGATAAGATTATAATAGAGATCGTAATAATTATAATATTAAAGGCTATCGAGCTATCTATCTAAAGGAGTATTCCGTTCCTTCCTTATATATCTTAAAAGCTTCCTTAGATCGCTAAGAGCGCTAGGTAATCCTATTATTTAGGAGCGCTAGAGCGCTAGAGCGATCCTACGATCTTAGCTATAGAGCGTTAGAGCGCTAAAGTAAACCGTCGCTCTAAACTTAATTAGCCCGTTAGTCTATTTAATATTCCTTACTCCCTACGTTATATAACCTCGTAGTATATATTAGTCCCCGCGGTTTACTAGACCGTGGTTATAATATAGAGTCGGTTTAAATCTAGCTAAGAGCACGATTAATTTTTAGTTAAACTAGTAAACTATACTAACATACTTATTAATTAGCTAATTAGCGCTTTTAGAAGCGCTTATAAGTATACTAATAGTCTAGCCCCGTTATAAGTAAGCCGGCCTAGACCTCGCTTACTTAGACCTAATAACGAATTCGTTAAGACCTCCCCCCTTAACCCTAGTCTAGGCCCCCTAACTAGGAAAATAAAAACCTAGGGCTAATACTAGTAACTTAATAAGTATAGCGTAAAGCTAGTACGATAACCTAACTACTAGCTTAGCTAAAGGCCGGCATTAATAAAAATAGCCTACTAAGCCTTATAGCGGAAAAATAAGGTAGAGCTTAAGAAGATATCGTTAAAGGATAAGGTTAGAGATAATTATATAATTAACTATTAACCGGTAACTAGAAAACGTTCGTACTACCGATTAACGCTATATACCCCGCGTATATAAAGGAGTTACTTTCTAAGGTTACTTTATAGCGGGGCTAATATAATTCCGACTAACTATAACGATACCTAAGATAGCTAGCGTAAGATTCTTATATATTATAACCGCGACCTAGTATAAGGGCGGACTAGCTATAAAAGAGGGGAGGGTTTTCCTTTAAGTACTTTAGTTTTTCCCTCCTATTTAATATTAAAGTTCTAGATACCTTTAAATAGGTTACTAGTATAATCTTAATAATAATAATAATACCTTCGCTAGTAGTAAAGGAAAAGTAATAAGCTAATACTAAAAAGCCCTAAGCTCTTATTATTAGCCCTATAATCCTTAATACTAGCGACTTAGTTAAGAAACTATAATCTTTATATAATACTTTAAAAGATATAAATAACGATAATAGCGTAATCTAAACTATTCTAAAACCCTACTAAGACCTCTTACTTATATAGGTACTAATAATATTAATATAGGTACTAATAAGGGATACCTTAATAACCTTAACCTTAGCTCTCCTCTACGTAGTAGCTTATAAAGAACGCTTACCTCTTATTAATAAATAAGAAAGTAAGTAATAAGATAGTTATAATAAGATATCCTTTAACTTTAAAAACTCTAACTCTAAATTTTATAACCTTATAATTTATAAGCATACTATATCTAGAAACGCTAGCCGTTAAGAGGGATTATCTAATCCTATTACTAGCGATATAAAGAAAATTAAAGTAGATATTAATAAGATTATTAATAGACTTAGAGATATACTTACTAAAAGCTAAGATAACCTTATAAGAAGACTCTACTAACTATAACTCTTATTTATTAGTAAATTTAATAGTAAAAATATAACTAAATTCCTTAAGAAGTTCGAATAAGAGATATATATTAACCGTATTTATAATAAGGATAAAATAGACTAGCTTAAAGTCTATATCTCCTCTATATAAGCCCCTACTATTAAAATTCTTATAGATAAACTTACCTAAGAAGAAGTAAAGAAGAGACTCCTTTAATATTACTATATATATAATATTAAATAACTAGAAACTACTAATAACCGCTTAAACTATTATAATACTAAAAAGCCTAAGACTATTATAGAAGTTATAGAATAGCTTAGTTTTTATTTATACCTATAGTATAAGGTATAACCTAATAGCTAGGAAGAATCTATAGTTTAGTTATACCTTATCTACTATATAATACTGAAGGAGCTTATTATTAACGTTATAAAGAGAAATAAGAAGATATTTAAAGTTATCTTAAAACTCTTATATAAAAGCCTTATTTATATAATTAATAACTACTTAGTACCTTACTAAGACGTTAAGCGATAAGATATAGTATCTAAAATCTATAATTAAAAGCTTAAGAACCTAAAGAAAGACTAGCTCTTTAGGAAAATTAATAAAGTAATAAAGGAAGCTAAATCTAATAAAGGTAAAGAAAAACTTCTTAAAGAGTTAAAGAAAATAAATAAGAAACCTAAATAGCCTATAAAGGAGATCTTAGACTTAATAAAAGCCTTTAAAGATATAAAGATTAACCTTACTTAGTAGTAAGAGTAGATATTTAACTAGCTTAATAGGGAATAAAGACGTATTAATAGTAAAGGCTACTCTTTAAGTTATAAATAAGGAGGTAGCGTAAATACTATTAGATTTTACTACCTATCTAATTAATATATATAGTTTTAGGTTAATATATTTAACCGGCCTAGGAGATACTTTTATTATAGTAAAGAAAGATACTACCTTAATAAGTATAAGGTATACTCTTAGGGCTATAAGATTAGATTTATAATAGATAAAGTAGTAAATAAGACTCTTTACCTTAAAAGAAAAAATAATAAAAGTATAATTCCCTTAGTACTTACTAATAGGTTTTCTTAAATAAGTATATATATTTAAAAGCTTATTATATACTAAGTAGATATATAGCTAGACTCCTTTATATTACTACTTATAAAATAGGTTAAAGCTATAGTTATACTATCTTACTTAAATTAAGCTACTAGTAAAAGAGAATCTACTTTCTTAGACTAGTTCTAGAGATATAGAAGCTTATATAAGTAAAAGCTAAGGAATTTAAAAGTAAGCGATATAAGAAAAGAAGTAAGAAGGATATCGGTTATTATAATTATAGATAATATATAATAAAGCGATATATATAATTAGATAATCTATATAACTATAATAGGGATTAATACTTATAAGGGGAAAAGATAAAGAGTTAAAGAGGATATAAAAGAAATCGAGATAATAAGAATAGTAAAAACTAGCCTAAAGATTATCCTTATATACTATAGATATAGAGTAGATCTAGATAAGAAGTTTAATAGACTTATAGATAAAATCGTTAGAGAAATTATATATAAAAGAATCCTAATCCTTTTAAATTACTTAATTAACTTTATTCCTTAACTAAGTAAGAGACTTAGTATAAGATATATAGATATAGCCTAAGGTATAGAAAATACTAAATTCTAGACCTTAGAGAAGGTAAAGAGTAATATAAGACCTTATAAAGCTATAATAATAGTTATAAAAGTAGCTAAAGATAATATAAAAAGTAGTTTACTCTTCCTTAAATATCTATAAGTAAAACTTATAGTAGCTTTAGTATAAGTTAAAGAATAGGACGAAGAATACTAGGTTAAACTAATTAAGCTTACTTACCTTACTTATAAAAAATCGGATTATAAGTACCTTAAAGTCTAATAAGTATTAAAGGAAGTTAGATTTATAACTAATATAATTAGCGTAATATAACTAGCTTAAGGACTATTTAATTAATAAACTCTAGAAGTAATAAGACTAAAGAAAGATAAATTTATTATATAGGAAGTAATACTCTTAATAAGATACTAAGAGATAACTTTAAAGGACCTTATAGCGATTCCTATAATATATATTAATATAGTCCTTATACCTTTCCGCTCGCTTAAGTATATATAAGACCTACCTTATATTTAAGTATAGCTTAGTAGCTAGAAAGCTAAAGTTTTAAGCGCCCTAATTAATACTAGGTTTAAAGGAAACCTTATTATTAAAAGATATATAAATATATATAGGCTTAGAATCCTACTAATAAGAGTATTAACGACGGCGTATACTAGGTCCTTTATAGATATAGTTAGGGAGGTAAAGACTAATCTCTATCTAGGTATAGCCTAGATATTAATCTATCTTTATATTATACTAGATAAAGTCTTAGTCCTTTTTATCCTAGGTATACTATTTATTAGAGCCGCGCGTATATTATTTAATTATTCCCTAAGGAACGGTAATATATAGGTTAAATATTAGATCGGTACTATCTAGGTAGTTATACTAGTAGTAGGAGCTATTAAATAAGAGCTTATAGATAAGGTCGATATAGTAAAATCCTTTTAGACTACGACCTTAATAGTTAATAAAGATATATATAAAAGACTAAAGCTTAAGGAGACTATATAGGAAATAGCTACCTAGCTCCTAAGAAAAAAAATTTAGGCTTTAGTAATAAAAGTTAAAGAAGATAACCTAAGAGCTACTTAATAATTATAGAGAGAACCTCTTATAGATACCTTAATAGCCGATATTCTCTTACTAAGAGGTAAGATCCTTAGTTATAAAGGGGGCGCTAACTAAGTCCTTAACCTAGCTTACGCTAGTATAAACGAGCCCTTAATAGTACTAGTATAATAGTAATTAATTATAGATAAAGAAGATAAAGCGATTTTAGCTATTAAATCTAAAATAGTAAAAGAGATTATTAAAGTTATAGTTATAAAGGCTATAGGAGAATTTAAGAAAAATATTATTAGAGCTAAAAAGAAGTTTAGAAAGATCTAAAAGGTTAAAGTTAAGATAAAGAGGAAATAACCTATTAAATTATATAATCTAAGAGTTAATACTCTCTTTAAAAGAAAAGTAAATAAGATTAACCTTATTAACGATACTTTATTAAATAGCTTAACGCTAAAAGGGGACCTTAACTAAAAGAAAACTAAATAAAATACTATTAAAGATAAGATATAGCTTAGACCCTACCTAGAATACTTAATAGGAAAATTCTTAAGTATATAGAAAGGAAAGCGGCTAATATAAGAAAGACTTAAAGTAATTTACTAATAATTTAAGGGCTTTCTTATAAAGGTAGAAATCTAGATCTTTAATAGTATTCTATTTAATAAGGAAGTAGCGTTATCTAAGGACTTTATAAAAAGAGGTAAAGTCGACCTACTAATAGCCCCCTTATAGGTTATTAGGATAATAGAATATAAGGTATAGTAAGTAGCCTTATTCCTAATCTTAAAAGCGATAAAGTAGAAAGTTATCGATATCCTTAAAATTAAACTAGAAATAAGAGTCCTTAAAGAAAGGTATAGGCCTTATAAGAACCCCTTTTTCTTAGTAGTAAAGAAAGATAAAAGACTACGCTTAATTAATTCCGCTATATATATAAATACCGTTATAATAAGAGATATAAACCTACTACTAAATATAGATAAGTTTAGCGACTACTTTTTAATATATAAGATCCTTTCCTTCCTAGACCTTTTTTTAAGCTATAATTAGATCCCTCTTAATATTAGAAGCTATAACTTAACGATATACGCGATACTTATTAGCCTCTTACGTATATATATACTCCCTTAAGGGGCTATAAACTTAGTCGGCTAATTTATAAGGATAATATAAAGAATCCTATAAGACCTTATACTAAATATTTATAGGAATTTCCTTAATAATATAGGTATTAAGGGGCTTAATATAACGTATAATAATAAAGAGGTAGCGCTAAGAGTAAGAGGATTTATCTTTAAATACCTTATTAACCTTAATAAAGTCTTAGTTAATATCGAACTCTCTAGTTATATAATTATAAGGGCTAAATCGAAATTTTACTAATAAGTAACTAAAGTTATTAGTTATATCTATAAAATAAATAGAAGGTAGCCTATAAAAGCTAAAGTTATTAAAATTAAGGAATAAATAAGATACTTTAATATAACGTATATTAAAGCTTTCCTTAGTATCGTAGGATACTATTAAATCTAAATTAAATAGTTTGCTATCTTAGTAAAACCCCTTATAGACCTATTAAAGAAAGAAGTTTATTAGGAATAAGGAGATAAATAAGTAAAAGCGATAGCTACCCTTAAGGAAGCTATTATTAATCTAGTCTATTTAGTATCCCTTAACGTTAGCCTAGGAAGAGGAGATATTATTTTAATATATAATACTAGTTTACTTAGCTAAGGGGCAGTCTTAATATAAATTATTAATAGAAAGAGGCGCCTTATAAGGTTTAAAAGTAAAACGTAGTTACTAATAGAAACTAAATATAATATAATAAAGAGGGAGTATAAGGCTATATTAAATATACTTAAGAGACTAAGAATATACCTATATAGCGTATATCTTATCCTAGAAACTAATATATAGGTCTTAGTCGATTAACTAAAAGGTGCCCTTAAAGACATCCTTAGAGCTATAGTACCTTACTAGATAAGCTATATTTTCCTCTTTAACTTTACTATACGATATATCGAAGGTAAGAAGAATAGCGTAGCCGATAGACTCTTAAAAAAGCCTAAAGGACCTTTTAACGTATTAAATAGGGAAATAAAAGGCAATATTAAAGAATTTATAGACTTTTACTTAAACGTAGTATAAGGGACTAAGCTATAAGGGGACTACTTAAAGGAATTAAGGATAATAACGGACTTCCTTTAAACGTTAAAACGGCTAGAGGGCCTTTTTAAATAAGACTATAAGAAGCTATATTTAAAGAGTCTAAATTTCTACGTTAAAGATTAAAAGCTTTAGCGACTCCCTAAAAAAGAAGAAAGGGGACCTATACTAGTTATAGATAACTTAAAAGAATAGAAAAGGATTATCGTAAAGTACTATACGTAAATAGGATATTAAGGATAATAAGTTATATATATATTTATAAAGAATAAGTATTAGTAGGCTAGCCTTTAAAATAATATTTATAGCGTAATCTCTTTTTATAAAGAATACTAATACTTTACGACTAAGAGACCCTAGGAAGTTATAACCGCGACCGCGCCTAGCTACCCTATAAGTAAGATTTACTTTAATAGCTAGTATATACTATTTAATTATAGGTATTTATACCTTATAGAAGCACGAGACGACCTTATTAAATAGGTAGAAGTAACCCTAGTTAAAGGAATTACTATAAGAGCTATAACTAAATTTATACTCTTTATTATTTATAGGTATAGCGTAATACTATACGCTATAATCGATAGAGGGCCTAAAATAAAGAAAGACTTTAAGTATATCTTAGAGGGTATAAGCGTTAAAGTTATTTAAACTTTAGTATATAATTTAAAGGCGAATATAGTAGTAAAATAAGGGTACTAAAGGTTAATAATAGTACTTATAAAAATAGCAGAGAAAAAGGGTAAGTAGATTAAATACCTTAACTAAGTAATCCTTATAAACTAAATAATATTTAAAGAGTCTTATAGAATATTAGCTTTCTACCTACTATATAGATAGGAACTAGTACTACCTCTTAAGGTAGAATACCTAACTTAGCGACTAATCGACTAAGATAAAGTAAAGATAAGAGAAGAATTATTTAAAGTATAAGTATAAGTTTTAAAAAGGAAAGAAAAAGATATAAAAGAAGCTAAGAAAAGAGTAATAAGATATCGGAGTTAATTAATAAAAAGGATAGATAAAGCTAATAAGTATATAATAAGGAAAGAAAGCCTATAACCTAAAGATGTCGCGAAGCGTGGCCTAATTTCGTAGTTCTCGGAGATATCCCTTAGTATAAGGGACTAAGGAAGCTAAAAACACCCGGTATAGAAGAAGGAAGAAGGAGCTAAAAAGAGGTATAGAAAGGAGGGTAGGGGCATAAGGGGAAGTAAAAGTAGCGATAGCTTCCTATAGAGGTAGCGAGAGATAAGACGGATATACCGGCAACGGCTATAAAGGAGGGGAAAAACCGGTAAAAAGCTCGGTAGTTAAAAGGATATTAGTAGCTTCTTTAAGCAGGATCTTCTTTATTAATTAAGATACTAGACGGGTATAAAGAGGGGCGTTAGATAGAGGAAAGATAGATAATTAAGGATATATAACACTTACTCCCCTACCTTTATTACTGCTCCCGTAAGAGTTAAATCTCTCTGCCCTGCCTATCCGACCCCTTACTTCTAATTTCACCTTCGTGCATTTTATATATATTTCTCGTATCTCTCTTCGCGAGAGTTATAAGCCCGGGAGGAATAGTATTCCTATACCTTCCGGCTACTATAAAAGACACCTTACTTATATCCCTCGTAGCTTCCTTTTACCCCTCTTACTAGAAAAGCCGATTTTTAACCGACTTTTCTACCTTTCCCCGTAATAATATCGAAAAACGACTCCTCTACCGTCCCTACGGTCCGTAGGACGATTCTTATAGAGCCCGAAGATTAGGATAAGTAGGTAAAGGAGCTACGGGCTCGTATAGATAGAACTATCTATAATTTAGTCTTCTCTAATAAGTAGGACCCTCTCGAGCCCCCTCTTCGTCCTAGGGTAACTAACTTTATAGAGGGAGCTACCCTCTTCTCCGAGCTAACCTCTATATAATAGAGAGCTTTTTCTACTACCTTAGGTAACTACGAGAGTTACTATAAGGAATACCTTTACGAAACGAAGCTACTAACGGCTGCTCGTACGGCGATAACGGAATCCGTTAGTGCCGTAAAGCTAATATCTCTTTAAGAGGAAGAGACTCCTAGGCAGTAGCTTTTAAAGCTCGAGACCTCGATAGCTCCCTCGAGAGGTTATATAACTAACCGTATTAGGAAGACCTATATAGCCTACCTAGGAGCTTTTTCTACTAGGAACCTACTAGCTTCTTCGTAGCTAGCTAAGTAGGAAGAAATCCTCGAGGAAGCTAACTAATACTTCCTTATAGAAGCTCTTTCGGGCTAGTAGCTATAGGATATATCTCTACTAATAAAGCCTATTAGTAACGGTTACTCGACTATCTTTCGAGAGGCTAGCTAGGAACTAAACGAAGAGGCTGCTAAAGTATAATAGTAAGCAGTCTTATTCCTTCGTAGCTAGCACTTAACTTAGACGGCTCGACCTATAGCTGCTGCAGCCCTTGCTACTGCGGCTCCCGCTGCTGCTGTTGCGGCTGTTGCTCCTTCGGCTCTACCTCCCTCGAGAGTATTAACACTATCTTTAACGGCTGCCGTAGGCCCGGCCCCGGCTCCGCCTCTTGCTCCGGGCCCGGCCCCGGTCCCGTTAGTTAGACCGGCCCGACTAGTCCCCTAATAGACCTTTTAGTCCGTTAGTCGAAAAATTAGGGAACTAGTCGAAATCGAACCTCTTCGTTAAAATCAGCAATAAGGGGTAAAAAGGGGGGGTTTTTAAGCAGACCTTCTAGAAAGGGACGAGGATTCCTCGAAGAGACAACGTACGAGGAGGAATCGACCTACCTACTAAGTATGCAAAAAGCCCTATCGGCTAGAAGACTGCTAATAGGTCTTTAAGGAAAACCGACCTAAAGGAATTAACCCTTTAAAGAGGCTACGAGAAATAGTATAATAGTCTCTTAAGGAGGACCCCTCGTTATAGAAGAAGATAGACGAGATTCGGGTTGCTAAGAAATAGTAACTAACGCCGCTGCCCTTATTCGAGCCGCAAATTCGAGGAAAAATCGTTAGTATAGTAAATCCGGCCTTCGTCTTCCCTACGGATTAACAAGGCTAAAACCAGCCGTTAGAACCCTCTAATTATCCCCTACGAAAATCAACTATCCTTAACTCTAGTGCTTCCCTCGATATTTATAATATACTCTTACGATTCCGGTCCTTTAAGAAGGCACGAAAGGAATATCTTATTACCGGGGAATTAACTATATAGATAGAGGGATACGGAAGGGTAAATTTTACGATGAAATTACCTAACGGATCTATATAAATTCTTCGAAGAAAAAGGGTAGCTTTTTGCCCTCGATTTTTAACGAGCCTAATTTCCTTCCGCTTTCTTTAAGAGGAAGGAATCTTCTAGGATATAACGTCTAAGCCTACGAGGCTAGTCTAGAAGAATCAGACTATTAGGCTTATCGAGGAGAAATTCGGTTAATTTATTCTCGAATTCCGACCTATCCTTAGGAAGGAATCTCTCGAGAAGTTAGCTTTCCCTGCTAGGAGGAATAGGTCTACTATAAAGGACCCTCTTCCGGCAGCTTAAGGAGACGGCATTCTTTAGCACGCACGACTTAGTTACCCGGGCCCCCTAGCTTTATATAAGCTAGGTTAATAATAAGGCGTACGAATAAGGGGCCTAAAGACCGTCGAATGCGAATACTACGGCTAAGGGAAGACTAGGAGACGAATTTCTAGACGGACCCTAATACGGCCGGACTAGCCGTATAAGGAAATTTAGGTCGACTAGACTAACGTCTCTAGGGATTAGGAAAGCTTCGTTAGGGTAATGTTTTTTATAGACGCTTTTTTAGGGATAGTTTTCCCCTATTTCTTATAGACCTACCTAAGTAAGTATAACTAGTCTGCCCTCTAGGACTTCGTTAACTAGATAAAATCCTACTTTAGCTATAAGGTAAAGAAGATACGGTCTAACGGAGAGCTATTTACGAAGGATATCTTAAATTAGCTTCGAAAAAGGGGCATTTTACCCCTTCCGTTAGCACCGAATACCTAGGCCTAGAACGGAGGGGCAGAAAGATTAGGGGGTGCTATAATAGAAAGGGCCCGTACGATAAGACTTACTGCAAAGCTTCTACACGACCTTTAGAGGGAAGTCGTTAAGACCGCCTATTACCTTTAGAACCGGACCCTAAGGGACCCTAGGGGACTAAGGGACCCTAGGGGACTAAGGGACTATAGGGACCTAGAGACCCTTTTTAAGACCTAAGGAATAGACTAGAAATCCCCCCTCGAGCTCTTTACGAAGAAGAGGGCCTCGCTAGCCTACCTTCGTGCCTACGGCTATAAGGCATACGCTATAACTGCCGATATATAGCTAAAAAGGAAGAAGAAAAGAAAGCTTAATCCTAGAGCTTTTATTAGTTACCTTATTAGTTATAATTCTATGAATATCTTCTAGATCTAGATTCCTCTTTTACGGCAGGTTATTTCGACTAGGGATATAATTTTCGACGAATCTAGCTTCTTCGACGGAAAGAGGGATTAATAGCCCCTCTTACTCTTATAACGTTAGCTAATTTAGAAGATCTAAATCCCCCCTTCCTAATAGTCTTAAGAAGAGGCCCTAGACGAGGAAACGGAAGAAGAAACCGACGTCGAAGTAGTCGAGGATAACGCCGACTTTAGAAAGAGGAAGCTGCTAGATTAGACGATCTAGATAAAGAAGGAGACTATAGGAAAGCGGTAGAGCTAGAATACGCCTACCTCCCTATGCCTCCTCTTACGGAATAAGAAGAAGATCTAGAAGCAGCTTTTTTAGTTAGTCTTCCCGTCTCGGCCCCTAAGGGGGTAGGAAAGGCACCTCTCTTAAAGGATTACCCGGCTGCCTATTTATCCCTGCTTCGAGAAGCAAAGGAAGGTATAGGGCCCGATACGGATACTAAAGAAGACTAACCTCTGCCCTATTTCGATCGTTTTTCCGACTTCTACCTAACGCTAATAGAAGACGGTTCCTACGGAGCGTTTATAGCAGGCCGGCTATTTAAGCTAATATTAGCAAGGAAGGTATATAAAAGAAACCTCCCGGACCTACTAGTAAACTAAAAGCAGCTAGAAAGACACCCCTTTAGAGACTAGTTTTTCTAGGCCTAGAAAGACTACCTAGCCTTATACGAAGAGATAGGTTCTTTCGAAGAATTCCTTAAGGAAAAGGCAAGAGGAAAATAGGTCCTTAGCTATAAGTAGGTCTTTATCTATAAGACTAATAAACACGGCTTCCTTTAAAAGTATAAAGCCCGGCTAGTTATCTACGGGAACTAGTAGGAAAAAGGGGATCTTCTTACTAGGGCAACTACCCTAGTAGGGATGTCTTTTCGGACCCTTATAGCTATAGTAGCAGAATTCGACCTCGAACTCAATTAAATAGATATAGTTAACGCCTTTATTAACTGCCTACTCGAGGAAGAAGAAGTTATCTATATACGCCTTCTACTAGGCTTCTAATAGCTAGGAAAGGTTCTACGGCTTAGGAAAGTTCTATACGGATTACGAAGATTACCCCTTCTTTAGTAATAGTATTTAATAGGTTCCCTCGAAGCCCTAGGCTTTAAGAAAGTCCCTTAGGAACCGTTTATAATATAGAAGGGTAAAATCACGGTCTTCTTCTACGTCGATAATATTATCTAGGCCTACCCGAAAGAGGAAGAAGCTACTACTAGGGAGGCTATACAAGGCCTATAATAAAGGTATAAGATAACTAGGCTAGGGGAGCTAAAGTGGTTCCTAGGGATACGAATCCTTAGGAATAGGTCCTAACGGACTATCTAGCTTACCTAGGACGCCTATATCGATAAGGTCGCTTATAAATTCCTCCCTAATTCCCTCGATAAGAAGCTTCCCTCTACGCCTATATTAAACGAAGAGCTGTTACCTAATCCGTCCTTTTAAGCTAGGGAGCAAGAGAAACACTAATATTAGTAGAAGGTAGGCTCCCTGCTTTTTTTAGCTATTTCTATTAAACCGGATATCTCTTTTACGGTCTCCCGGCTAGCTAGGCATAACTAGAATCCTAGCCCTAGGCATTAAGAAGTAGTAGATAGAGCAATCCTTTATCTCTATTTAACGAGATTATATAGTCTACGCCTAGGAGGGTAGGAAAGGAAGAAATTAGCTGCCGAAATCTTCCTCTATTCGAGCGATTCGTCCTTTATAGACAATTCCTTAGATAGAAAGAGCTTATAAGGGTATATTATATCCCTTTTTAGAGGAACTATTGCTTAGAGAGCTTCGAAGTAGGCTACCGTTACGACTTTTAGTACAGAGGCAAAGCTACTAGCTCTTTTAGAAGCGTTAAAAGAAGCGATTTTCCTTAGCCGGCTACTAATATCGTTACGACTATAAATTCCGACCCTATTAGCTATAGAATGCGATAATATATAGACTATACGAATTCTTACGGAAAATAGTAAGTTATCGACCCGGCTATAGTATATCGATATCTACTAGCATTAGTTACGCTAAGAGGTCTAAAGGGGACTTATTTCCGTCCGTTAGGTTCTAACGGCATTAATAAAAGCCGACGGTCTTACGAAGCCCCTGCCGAAGTAGAAGCTAGCTGTCTTTTTATAGCAAATTAAGCTAGAAAACGTTCGAGAGAAGCTATCCTTAGAGGCCCGCCTTAAGAGTCTACGAGAGGAGCTAATAGCACGTACGAGAAGGTAACGTCTATAGCCAAAGAAAAGGAAGAGGTTTTCCCTTTAAGGGCCCTTTATTTTAATTAGGTTTCTCCCTTCTAGGAAGGCCCCTTTTTATAGGACTTTCCCTCTTTAGGCCCCTTTTCCTTAAGTAGGTCTAAAAGAGCCTAGGGACCCGAAAGGGCCCCTGCATTCCTCGAGTAAAGGGAGAAGTATAGAGCTAAGAACCTCCTCTATACGCTTATTAGCCCGAAGCCGTATTAGCTATGCCCTTAAGGGGCAGGCTATAGCTAAGGGGGTGTATCGCGAAGCGTGGCCTGATTTCGTAGTTCTCGGAGATATCCCTTAGCACGAGGGACCAAGGAAGCTAAAAACACCCGGTATAGAAGAAGGAAGAAGGAGCTAAAAAGAGGTGCAGAAAGGAGGGTAGGGGCATAAGGGGAAGTAGAAGTAGCGATAGCTTCCTATAGAGGTAGCGAGAGATAAGACGGATATGCCGGCAACGGCTAGAAAGGAGGGGAAAAACCAGCAAAAAGCTTAGTAGTTAAAGGGATATTAGTAGCTTCTTTAAGCAGGATCTTCTTTATTAATTAAGATGCTAGATAGGTATAAAAAGGGGCGTTAGATAGAGGAAAGAAGGACAATTAAGGATATATAATACTTACTCCCCTACCTTTATTACTGCTCCCGTAAGAGTTAAATCTCTCTGCCCTACCTATCCGACCCCTTACTTTTAATTTCACCTTCGTACATTTTATATATATTTCTTATATCTCTCTTCGCGAGAAAAGACCTTATCTTACTATTTAATATAAAACGATTAAATAATCTAAGGAGGTAAGCTAAGTATTAGATAAGGTAGAACGGTCCCTTTTAAGTAGTATTACGCTTAGAGTAGTTTAAGGCGTATAGGATTAAGACTTTAAATAGAATTATACTTAATAAGATAATCCTAGGAGAGTATTTAAAGAAGTTTAAAAAGGATAAGGAAGGTTAGTAGTACTCTATTAAGGATAACTAGTTGCTCTAAAATAAGATTACTCTTAATAAAAGGAAGAAGGAAGAAATAATAAATAAAGTAGATAATTTACTACTCTTACTAAGTAAAGAAGCCTTAGATTAAATAGTACTATAGTTATAATAACTCCTTAACGAACCTTAGAAAGATTAAAGCTAAGAAGAGAAAGAAGAGTAACTATAGATACCTAAGAAAGGCTTAAGGTATACGATCGAGGTTTAGCTACTATAACTTAGTAAAGTAAAAAAAGATATTTATATAAGAGCCTTAAAGATATTAATTTAACGAGAAAAGGAGGAGGTAAAAAGGAGCTAAGGAGGAAAAGGTAGTAAAGATAAAAATCTATAACTATCGTAAGAAGTACGTTAAAACCTAACTAGTAACTAGGGCACCGTCTAACTATCTAATTAAAGGACGACTATAATAGCTAAGATATTTATAAGCGCCCTACCTACTACTTTATTATTTTAAATTTTCTACCTAAAGCTCCCTAAGTAAATAAAGATAATATTTCCTACTATTCCCTAATAATAACCTACCCTCTACTACCTTAAAAAAGATAAATAAAGATATAATTAAATAATAAAGTAAGAAAATAAATATTCTTACTACCTACCTCCTTTAAGAATAGGATTTTTTACTTTATAGATAAAGATATCTATTCTTTATTATAAAAGGGGCAACCTACTATAGTAAAAATAAACGCGCCTATAAGATACATTTTAATATATTTTTAACTTACTAAATTAAATATATATAACCTTAAGAGAAAAACCTTTACCGCTAAAGATAGCGACTAAATAAGGCTACCTACTCTTAGTAAACCTATTATAGACTACTATAAAGCGAACTTAAAGACTATTTAATTATTACTTAAGAGAGAGCTCGTTAAACCTATATAATCTCTTTCTAGGTAAAATAAGTATAAGGTTAATTTCCTCCCTTTCCTTTAAATCTTTAGTAGGACTAAAGGCATTAAGGATATTATAAAGAAGATAAGGGGCGGTCTCGTTATTAATATACTTATTATAAAATTTATTAATCTTAAGGTCGGTATAGAAATTATAACTATATATATAGTTAGCGAATCTATTAAGGTTATAAGTAGCCCTACGGTATTTAAGGAAGTACCGCTATTTATAAATAAGCGCCTTAGTTAAATCCTAGATATAGTTAGCGTAAGAGCCGCTAGTAGTACTTAGAAGAGAGATATATTTAAAAAAAGGAAATATAATATACTTATAAGTAGAAGTTATAGTTATCTAATAAGTTTAAATATACCCTTAATAAAGGCGAGGATTATAAGTTCTATATAAAGTAATTAAGACTACTTAAGAGTATTTTTACCGCCTTAAACTAAGCTAAGAAAAGAAGTATCTACGCGGATAAGCGATTTTTATAAGGTTATAGGTTACTAGCCGATATTTATAATAAAGGGTATAGAAGACGATTTAATTATACTAACCTAGCGTACTCTTAAGAAAGTAAGAAAGAGGAGAGCGACCGTATGCTTTAATCTTAATAATATTAAGAGCTTTTAATAAAACGTATAACTAAAAGGCAATTTCTATATAACTTAAAAACCCTTGGTAACTAATATTATTTCTATTATAAACCTGGGTCTTAAAGTAACTATAGATCTATAAAAGAAGATAGTTAGAACGAGCTAAGCGAGATTAAATAAGTTAGATAGTTATTACTTAAAAGTACTTTATATAAAAAGGAAAGACCTTAGTACGATAATTCTAAGTAAGAAGAGTAGTAGTAATAAGAGAAGGTTATAGAAGAGTAGTTAAAGAGAGGTTAATAATATCTAGTAGCTCTTTAGTTTTAAGTTTAGCGGTCTTATAAGATATAATAAGGAAGAAGAGGTAGTCGTAAAAGAAAAAGATAAAAGGTAGCGATCTAGAAAAATAAAGAAGATAGAGGAGAAAAAAAGAAGAAAAGGAATAAAAAGAGTAAAGAAGAAAAAAAAAGGTAAAGATTAAATAGCTCCTTAATTAATAACTAGTAAAAGAAGCTATTTAAGCGTAACCCTTAAATATACTTAAGACCTTACTACTATAAAGGCTTGCTAAAGTAACTAATAACCGCGCGCTTTAATAACTATTTATTCCTCTTACTATACCCTTCTTCTTCCTTCCTTCTTCCTCCTTATATATATATATATATATATATATATACTCTATATACTTCCCTACTTATAATAATCCCCTCTACTAATATAACTCTTATATATATATATAATACCCTTTTAGCCTCTTAAGCGTTATAACTTAAAACTACTTACCTTAACTATTTAATCTTATTTTCTCTTTCTCTTTCGCTTACTCTACCCTTTCCTAAGATATAGCGGCGAACCTAAATAGCATCCTAGGCCTAGCTATAGACCTCCCTAAGAATACTACTATCTTCTTTAGCGTATTACTATTTAAGAGTAGAAGCTTTATTTTACTTACTTACTATAGCGAAGTTAAAGTAAAAGGCAGCGAAGGGCGCTTTTATACTAAAGATAAAGAAAAGTTTATAAACTAAGACTAATAAAACGTTTATAAGTAAAAGTAACCTCCTTAGTATATTTATAAAGATTATTAGTACTTAATACTAATAGGCCTTATTAAATAGTAGGATATTACCCTTAAAGATACTTATATAATATATAAGGGCGTTAAAAAGATAAACGGATTTACTAAGAATAAGGCCCGCTAAGAAGAGTATATCGTTAACGTATATAACTTTCTTTATAAAGCTATTAATAAATAATAAGCTATAAGCTTTAGCCTTAGCGCGATAATTAAGATCTTAATAAGAGGTATTAAGAATATAGTATACCCCTTACCTTACTTACTATCGGTTTATACTAACTATTAAGGGAAACCTATCGAAGATATAGAAGATAGATATATAAAGTACTATAAATACCTAAACGATAGGAAGTATCTAATTAAGTTTACTACTCCTACCGTTAACCTTAGTTACTTTATATATAAATAAAGGTATATAACTAAAGTTATTAACTTTTTAGTAAGACTAAATAAAGAGGGACTCTATTAAGGAGCGTTCTTTTAAGACTATAAGGAAGGAAACTTAGTTATTTTTAATACTTAGAAAGAGGAACGGCACGCTAAACTCTATATATTCTTATAAGTATAGTAGTAGTTTCTTTATATCTTTTAAGTTCCTTATAACTTTACCTATACGCTAGTCCCTTTTACCGCTTAGTAGGAAGGGTAGGAATATAGCTACTTAGCCTTAATAATAATCTAATACTAGGTTAAAGGTATAGTTAAGCTATACTTTAAGATAATTAAGCAGCGATACTTAAAGGTTAAAGTAATTTTAAAGTAAAGGTATAGGGTAATATAAGAAGCCTTATAGATAGATAAAATCTTATACTAAGACTAGTATTTCTTTAAGCTAGATAAGAGGATAAGTATAAAAGGCTATATTAATAGGCTAATATATAGAATCTAAGCTATCGCGGTAAACGAACTTAATTATATATAAGCGATATTATAAGGTAGCGGAGTTTCTTAGTAGTTTAATAGCGGGGTTAAGCGATTATAAAGGATACTATTTAATTAGGGTTTAATAACTTTTAGTAGAGTCTTTCTTATAAGGATTCCTAGGTATAAACGGATTTACTAATATAACTATATTATTCTAAGAGATTAAGAAAAATAAGACCTTTAAGAAGTCCTAGAGGTAGTTAACCTTTAAGATAGGCCTAGTAAATAAAAACTACCGCTTTAAAGAGATATATAACTAGCTTATATAGTAAGGAGAGTAAGAAAAAAGCTAACTACGCTAGCTAACCTTATAGAGTAACCTAACTTAATCGCTTAAGCTATACGCGGTTTCTTTATAAAACTCCTCCTCAAAAAGACCCGTAACTATCTAATCGCGCTAATAAAAATTAAGAATAGGCCTAGACCTTTATTACCTTAAGCGTTAACTAAATTAAGCTCCTTATCTAAACTAAGTAGCTTTTCCCTAAGTAACCTTAAGATAGGATCCTTACCTTAGAATCTATAAAAGAGAGTACTAAGCGCCCCTACTAGTCCTTTTATCTATATAGAAACAACGCCTTTATTTTCCCCCTTAGATATATAGCTAATTAGGTCTACTCCTTGCCTATTACTAACGACCCCTTTAAACGTATAAAGGAGCGAAAGACTTATAACCGTACCCCTACTAATAGCTTAATAAGAAGCTAGTAAGGAAGAAAGGTAGATAGCGTAGCTACTAACTCGCCCTAGGACTCTAAAATTACTAGGCGCTTAGTTAATTACCCTAAAGCTAAAGACTCTAGTAACGCCTATAGCGCGCCCTATTACTTCCTAGAAATAAAGTATAGTAATAGCCTCTCTAGCTATAGTCCTTATAAGGTTTATACTAGGCTTTAAACCCTTTTAGGTTAAAGGAATTAAAAACCTAGGAATATATTAAAACTACCGCTAGGATATTAATAACTATAATTTTATATATTTATATAGGACTACTAGCGACGTAATAATAACTAGTCTATAAGGCTTTATAGCTTATTTAATCTATTTATACCTAAAGCTATAGACTAGTAAAGATACTAACTACTTTATTTCCTTAACGCCCTTAAGAATAATAAGCGCGAATACTTAGGAGTATATATAAGGGGTAGTAGATAATTATTTAAAGAAGGAAGTATATAAGTAAAGATAGGAAAGAGCTAAATAAGTAGCTTATAAGTAAAAGGAGGAATAAATAATATAAAGGGAAAGGATTATAGTAAAGAAGAAAAGTTCTATTAATAGTTTATTTACTTACTTATATACTTAGGAAGAGAGCCTTACCTATTATTATCGCACCCTTTCTATTAGTATCTTAAGTCGGAAAGTCGCTAAGAAGGAGTTTAATAAGTAAGATCGTACCCTTATAAATATTAGCCCGTTAAAGGGATAAGACCCTTAGTACTCCCCTTTTAACTTACTTCTAAGTATACTTAAAGGCGTTATTTTTATAACTATAGTTAGCGGGCTATAGGAGAGCTAGCTACGTTTACGTAATAAAGCAGCTCGGAATAATAGTTAGGATAAGAAGTTACTTAAGCTTAGCTTACTTAAAGTATATATAAGCTAAGTAAGCCTTATATTAATAGATTACTACTTAGGAGCATAGCTTATAAGTAAGCTATAGTAAGCTATAAAGGGGATTATAGCTAGGACTATAATCTAAGGATAGTCTTTATAGGTATATATAGCTACCTACTTTTACTCCTTTAGATAGATAGCTTAATAGCTTTTAATATAGATCTTTATTACGATTCTATCTTTAATTCTAATTACTTAGTTATAGTCTATAGTCTATAACCTCCGACTTATTACTAACGTAATATACTTATTATTACTTAGACCACGCCCTATTATATCTACTAATATAAACCCCTTAATAGGTTTATCCCTTAAGAATAATACCGGTTATTATATATTAAAAGCTCTTATTTAGTATAATACTATATTACTCTAAGTAATATCGTAACTATTAATATACCTATATAGTAAGCTAGATTAACTAACTCTAAAGCTACTATATCGCCTTAAGATATAATATATAAGATTATTACCTTTTAATATAAGGTATAGTTACTTAAGAATAAAGGAGGTAACGGATAAGTTAAGGACCTTAGAAAAGTAGTTAAACTAAAATAGCTAGGACTATTTAATAGTACTTATAGCACGCTTCGAGACTTTCTTACTTAACTTAGGGCCTACTACCGGTTTTACCCTACTAAATTCTTAGACCTAGTTAAAAAGGTACTCTACGTAGGAAATTATTTATTTAGAACGGCACTCGCTTAGTTTAGACCTATTATAAGGGATTTTCTCGATAGCTAACTAGCGCGATAAGATAATAAGATAGATAAAGTCTTTACTAGTTTCTAAGGATTTAAAGAAGCTATTATAAAGGTATTCGGAATAACTAATAAGGAATAAGAAGCTAAATAGAAACTTTAAGAACTTTAATAAAGGATCTTAGTATTAGATTATACTATAAAGTTCTATTAAGTTACCTTAAAGCTTAATTAAGACAACGAACCTTTTATATTATAATTCTATAATAGGCTTAAAAAAGAAGTTAAGGATAAGCTTTATAAGGAAAATCGACCTAATAACCTCTTAGACTATATTACTATAGTAATATAAATCGACGATAGATAGTATATATAACGCTAAGAAAAGAAATAAGAAAGAGGAAACTAAAACCCTTTTTATAAGAATAACTTTAACTAATACGCTAACTATAAAAAGAAGCGTAAAACTCCTATTACCTATACTTATATAACTAACCTAAGTAAGATAGACCTAAACGTAATATAAAAAAGTAAAGGAAAGTATTTTAATTATAGGAAACTTAGATATTACTTTAAAGAATATAGATAACCTTATAAGGAGAAGAAAACCTACTAGGGACTAGCCTTAAAAGGTAAGAAATACTTAAACGCTATTAATAGATAAGAACTAAAGTATAAACTCCTTAGTTAAACTATATACTATAATAATAAATATATAGTATACTTAAGTAATAAGAACGGTACTAAATAGTTCCTATAGCTACTAAGGAAAACCCTTATAATAATATAGCGAAGGGATCTTAAAATATAAAAATAAGTTAAATTTATAAAACTAGAATACCCTTATCTTAAAAGAGTCTCTTAAGACTAGATTAAGAAGAATAGTAAACGATTCTAAGAAGATATATAAAATAAAAATCGATAATAATAATAGGTAGTTTATAAATAATATAATAAAGAAGATATAAATATAGCCCTTATACTTATAAAACTTAAATAGTAACCTAAAAAGGAATAACGAAGTATCGATAATATAAGCTCTAAAAAATAAGAAATACTTAGAGAAATAAAAGATAAGAACGAACTTATATTACTACCCTTACTACTAAAGGAAAATACTACGATTAAAGAATATACTCTATACTTTAAAGAATTTAAAGAAATACTTAAAATTAGAACCTAATAAATACCTTAAATTCTTATAGAAAACTAATAAGCTATACTAATTCGATATTAACTAATACTACGCGGAGGAGACTATACTATAGCTATCGTCGTAGTTAATACCTTTATAGCTCTATAATAAGAATAATAACTATAAGGAGAATTTAAAGATAATCTATAAATACTACTTACTTATAAGTACTATAAGTATATTTTATAGATATTATATATCTACCTAGATTATATAATATACTTTTAGATAAAGGCACGATATAACGCCTTCTTAGTTAGGTTTAAAGGATAAGTACTTTTAAAACTTTACTTAAGTATAAAACTAAACTATTAGAAAATCGATTAATACTACCTAAACGACTAAGTTATATTATTAGAACCTAATTATAGTACGCTACTTAAATACCGCGATAATTATAGTTTATTAATAAGATATCTTTTAGAGATATATAAAATCTATAAATATACTAAAATAGAAGAATAGTATAACGCTACTCGCTCTAAAATATCTAAACCCTAAATCTTTTAAAGACTTATATAATAAGTTAAATATAATAAAGAAGATTATAGTAAATATATATATATAAACTATAGTATTTATAAATATAAAAAAGTATAAGTATAGTATAAATAATATAATAGTATACTAAACGATTATTAGTAATATATATAAAGGTTATAAGCTATATTTAACTAAGGAAGAATTAATATAGAAATACTATATAAAAAATAAAAAGACGCTAAATAAAAACTTAACGTTTAGTATAAAAACGAATAAAATTATAAAGTATAGTATATAATTAACTATAAAGTAGTATAATATAAACGATATAGCTTTAAGAAATAAGAAATCTTCGATTAGCTATAAGAAATTAGTCTCTTAAGCCTTAATACGATACTATATAATAAAAATATAAAGAAACGATATTAATAATAAATTAAAGAAGAATACCTAAATAAAATAAATAAAGACTAAGTAAGAAACTAAGGTACGCTATCTATAAAAGGGCTATAGACTAGTACGATATAATAAGATCTAAGGACCCTATATATAGTAACGGTAAACTATAGCGACTAAATAGTATTAGATATTTAAATCGCGGGATATTATATATATATACTTTTAGACTATAGTATAATAGGTAATTACGTTTTACTTAAAGTCGTTAATTATTACTAACTTATATAAAGATATAAGAAAGATCTATATAAACTTATAAATATTAAAGGAGAGGCCTTTAACTATAATAATAGAATTATTAATATAGAGATTAATTACCTTAATATTAATATCTAGGGCTATAATAAATAAGTTAACTTTAATATTATAGATATTAAAGAATATAACCTTATATTAAGGCTTTTATAGCTATAAGAGAGCAACCTATTAATTAACTAGAGAACTAGCTAGCTATATTAAAACAAAGATATAAGTTTCTAGGACTAGTAGATTTAAAAGAAAGTAAAATTTTACGATAATTTAGCTACTAAATAAGATAAAAGGGATAACCGTTTAAGTATATTATTATAGGCTTTAGTAATATAAATAAAAATAGTAACTAAACTAATAAATATAATAAAATCGACTAATAAAACCTATATACTAACTAATATGGCTATATAACCTAGCATCTAATATAAATAGAATAAAGGATATAATATAAAGATCTAAAAAGTTATTACTACTTTAAGGAAAGACCTTAAATAAATTAATAAAGAGCTTAAGTTAAGAGAAACTAGCTCTTAAAAGAAAGAATAAAGCCTATAAGATAGAATAAAGAATATCCTTTAAGAATACCGGAAATATAATAAACTCTTTAAAGAAGAACTTAAGATAAGGTTACTTAAATATAGCTAATAGGACTATAAAATTTATCTTAAAGATAGAATAACGCCGATGTTTTATAAGATTTATAACTTAAACGAAAAGTAACTATAAACGCTATACGACTATCTTAATAAGAATCTATAAAAAGGATATATATAAACGTTAATACTTAAAGTAAGCTACCTAGTTATATTTATTTTAAAGAAAAATAGTAAGCTATAACTAGTTATTAACTATAAACGCTTAAACGATATTATAATAAAGGACCGAATACTATTACTACTTATATTAGAACTATAAGATTAACTATATAGTAAAAAATAGTTTATAGCCCTTAATCTTAAAGGCGCCTATAAATTAATATATATAAAAAAGGGATATAAATAGATAATAGCCTTTAAAACGAAATTCGAACTATTTAAATATCTAGTAATACTATTTAGACTTATAAATATACTAGCTACCTTTTAACGGATAATTAATAATATCCTATATAAATACTTAGATATCTTTATAGTAGTATACCTATTATATACTAGTCCCTTAGTATAGGGCTAGTACGTTAACCTTACCGTCTACTTAGATCTAGTATAGGTTTAACGGGTAATTAAATAGACTAGCTACTATATATAATTAAATATATTATATAGACTAGCTACCGTACGTTATTATACGTATTAAATATAGACTAGCTACTAGTCTTATAAGTTAAAGTAAGAGTAGTAATAACTATTTATATTCTTCTCTACCTACCTAAGATCTAATAGGTTCTCTATCTTCTATATATATTATAGCGAGCATAGGACCTTACTTAGGGCTTTAACTAAGTAATATCTTAACCTTATTATTATACGATAGTAGTACGGCGTATTAGCGGTATTTCCTAGTATTTTCCTTAGGTAGGCATAGGTATTTCTCTATAATTTCCCCGCTATATCCTTATAGTAACTTCTTAGGGAAATATTAATATAATCCCTAAGGAACTATTATTACTTAGGAAATCGTAGTATATTTCCTATATAATATACTTCTAGGGGAAATCTTTATAAAATATCTATATAATCTACTTAGTTATTATTTCTAGGATTTCTAGGTAATTTCCTAGAGTTTACCTAGTAGCTTCTAAGTTCCTTCTTTTATAGGGAGCCTTAAGGAGGGAGGCCGATATCGTTATAGGTACCTAGATTATCGACTATAGAGTGTCCCGTAATAAACTATTTATTATATACTAGTCCCTCCTTTAGTTTCGAATCCTAAGGCTATAGTCCGGTTTAGGGACTAGTTAACTAGTTTAGTGCTAGGCCTATATCTACCTAGCGTAGATTATTCTATCTTAACGTAGTTATTATATTTCCTTTCTATTAGAATTATCCTTATTCCTAGGGTTTCTAGCCGGTTAGTTTAGCTATAGATAGGGCAGAGTTTACTATAGTCTTATTTATAGTTTCGCGTAACCCGCCTTATACGCGTCCTTTTACTACGATACTTATCTTCCCCTACGACCCGACCGTTAGCTTAGTTTCTAACTATAGGATAAGTTACTTATAGTTATTAATCTAAGTATTAAATAATTCTAGACTAGTAGGTCGGCGGAATAATTCTTATAGTAATATATCTAGTCGTTAATAGACTAGTATAGTAAGGTGCTCTTCTAAGTATAGTGCTGCTTTTACTTTTCGGCGGAGCTTTAATATCTATTTATAGAAGTTAGCTCCGTTTATAATATCTAAGGTAGTAAATCGTTCTATTTATAACGATCTTAAAGCTACTTCCGGCTAGATAGCGAAGCGTTTTTATAGTTTAGTATACTAAGCGGTATATCCCTAGTCTAGGGTATAAAGCATAGCTTAGTTAGATTCGCTAAGATCGCTAGAATACTATTTAATAGCGGTTCCGCGGAGTAAACTAAGGATAAGTATTACTAGTTCGTTAGCGTATTTCCGTCCGCGGATAGCTGCCCGTTTTAGGGAATCGATAAATCGATCGACGCTTTTATATATAATCGTTTTCTTAGTTTCTTCGAGGATATTAAACGTTATATCGAAGGGGCTAGTAGGGTTAAACTTCCCTATATCTTTTAGTCTAATATATACTAGGGGTGCTCGAGGAGGGTTTATAATAGTATTATCCCCGGTATCTCTTACTATAGCTTTTACTAGTAGTCTTATAAGAGCTTCTTCTATAATTAGACTTACTAGCTAGTTCGCTAGGGTTATTATCGCGAACGTGCCGTTAAGGGTAGTATTATTTAGAGGTTCTTCCTTACTTTATTTATCGTAGTTTAGTAAACTTCTTAGCGAACTTCTAAGGCTTTATCCTTCCGATAAAGGTAGTTAAGGCGGGGCGGGAGAAGCTATACTATACCGATTTCTATATAGCTCCGTTACTTATAGCTAATATTACCTTATCGCTAGAACGTATTCTAGGTTATTAATTCGTTCTTATAGGCTTTAACGATCGGCTAGGTAGGCTAGTAAGTTATATCGTAGAAGTTCCGCTCTTAATTCCTCTAGGCGTCGTTCCTACCGCTAAGGTAGGCGATCTAGCTATCTTCCGTTTCTATAGGCACTTAATAGGAAATATCCTAGAAATAGGTATCTTTCTAACCGCTAATAAAAGCTTTATAATACTTAAGCTTTAATACGTTAAAGTTCTACCTCTATCTAGAGTTCCCTAAGTATTTCTTTTATAAAAAGAGATTAAGAAGCCGGTATTCGTTAGTATACGATTAGGAGCTTTCTTCCTAAGAAGATATTAGGGTTTATAGGTTAAGGTTAACTCGACCCTTTCCCTATTTTTTATCTTATATTCTACTAGATATAGACTTTAGGAGAATAGATAGTTAGGGGAATTAGGAATTACTACTATTTATTATATACTAGTCCCTTAGTACGGGGCTAGTACGTTAACCTTACCGTCTACCTAGATCTAATATAGGTCTACTAAGTAATTAAACGGACTAGCTACTATACGTAATTAAACGTATTATATAGACTAGCTACTATACGTTATTACGCGTATTAAATATAGACTAGCTACTAGTCTTATAAGTTAAAGTAAGAGTAATAATAACTATTTATATTCTTTTCTACCCGCCTAAGATCTAGCGGGTTCTCTATCTTCTATATATACTATAGCGAGCATAGGACCTTACTTAGGGCTTTAACTAAGTAATATCTTAACCTTATTATTATACGACGGTAGTATAGCGTATTAGCGGTATTTCCTAGTATTTTCCTTAGGTAGGTATAGGTATTTCTTTATAATTTCCCCGCTATATCCTTATAGTAACTTCTTAGGGAAATATCGGTATAATCCTTAAGGAACTATTATTACTTAGGAAATCGTAGTATATTTCCTATATAATATATCCCTAAGGGAAATCTCTATAAAATATCTATATAATCTGCTCGGTTATTATTTCTAGGATTTCTAGGTAATTTCCTAGAGTTTACCTAGTAGCTTTTAGGTTCCTTCTTCCGCGGGGAGCCTTAGGGAGGGAGGCCGATATCGTTATAGGTACCTAGATTCTTAACCGTAGGGTATCCTATAATAATACCTAGATAATATCTAATTCTTCTTAGATACCTTAGTAAAATATAAGGAATATATTTATAAGGTACTCCGCGTACTTTAAAATATAAAGTTATTAGTTAAACTAAAGAAAAGTAAGTTCTATATATAGGAAGTAGACTTTCTTAGATATACGATCTTATTAAGAGAGATACGAATATAATAAGATAAAATTAACTTAGTTAAAGAATAGCTAATACTAAAGAACGTTAAGGATATATAAAGTTTCCTAGGATTTATAAATTACTATTAATAATTTATTAAAGATTTCGGAAAGATTATAGTATTATTATCTAACTTAATAAAGAAGGAAAAAGAATTTATATAGGATAATAAAGCTAACGAAGCTTTTAAATATATTAAGACTACGATTATATAAGAACTAGTCTTAACTACTTTTAATTTAAAATAATAAATTAAACTTAAAACTAATATATTAGACTTTGCTTTAAGAGTATAAATTAAATAGAAAAATAATAAAGGAAGACTACGACTAATTATATTTTACTCGAAAAAGCTATATAGCGTAGAACTTAATTACCTTATTTATAATAAAGAATTCCTTATAATTATTTAAGCTTTTAAGGAATTTTAATACTACCTACTTAAAAGTAAATATAAAGTTAAGGTCTATATAGATTATAAGAATATCTTATATTTTATAATAATATAATAGTTAAATAGATAATAGATTTAATAGGCCGAATACTTATTAGAATTTAACTATAAAATAATCTATAGAAAAGGAATAGAAAACGGTCGAGCTAATACCCTTAGTTAACGAAGTAACTATAATATAAGGGCACTTATAGTAAAAGGATAGCTCCTAGAAATTAACGAAAACGGGAACTACTAGTAATAATAGCTAAATATAATATTTAAAGTATAACCTAACGACTCAATTTACTAAAAGATCCTAAAATAGATAAAAGAATATAAAGTATTAAACGGATATAATATAAGATATTTAGAAGTTCTAATATATAAAAATAAAATCTAGATACTACTAGAATTATAAGATAAAGTTATATAAGATATATATAAATATCTAATATATAGATATTAAGGAATCTAAAGAATAATAAAACGGATTAAACGATAATATAACTTCTTATAGCTTAAAGAAGTAGTATAATAAGTTATTAAAGAATATAAACTTTATATATAAAGTAAAGCTAAACGATATAAACTATATAGAGAATTATAACCGCTATTAATACTAGAAAAACTATAGGATTTAATAGCTTTTAACTATATTATAAAGCTATTACTATTAAAAGAACCTATAACTACCGTTAAGTACGATAGTATATTCGTTATTACTAATAGACTAACGAAGTATAGATACTTCTTACTATATAAAGAAATAAGTAATATAAAAGAGCTAGTATATATATTCTTATAAATAATTATTAGTAATTATAGACTACTAAATAAGATTATCTTTAATAAAGGAAGTATATTTATAGCTAAGTTTTAATAAGCTCTTATAGTATAATTAGAGACGAAATATAAGCTTAATATAGCTTATTACCTATAAATAGATAGATAAATAAAACGACTTAACTAAACGCTTAAATAATATTTACGATACTATATTAGCTATAAATAAAACAATTAAGTTAAATAGCTACTAATAGTATAACTAGCTTATAATAGCTTAGTTATAGAAATAACTAAGCTCTTACTAGTATAAGCTAATTATAGATATAACCTAGAAGTATTTAAGGTTACTTAATAAGGACTATAAGTAAAACGAGCGATACTATAAGTAGATTAGCTATAAAAATTATATAAAGAAGTATAATAAGAACTTTAATTTATTAAAGAATAAATATCTACTTACTATAATTAGAAAAGATTATAGGGACTAATCTTTTAAGAGGGAGATATAGTCTACCTTATATAACGAAATATTAAAATAAAACAACTAAGTAATAAATTAGATTTTAAGAAACTTAGAACGTTTAAGGTTAAGAAAATTATTTTAAAAGTTAACTATAAACTTTCGCTACTAACGATAATATAAATATACCTAATATTTTATATCTTATTATTAGAACTAGTATTATAAAACGCTAAACTATAGGAAATAATTAAAGTTAATAATAATTAAGAATATAAAGCTAAATAAATACTAAATATAAGAAAATAAGGTTAGTAATAAGAATACCTTATTAAGTAAAAGGGATATAGACTAAAAGAAAATACCTAGGAACTACTTAAGCACTTAACCTATTATAGTTCTTTACTTTAATAGTTCTACTAGTAAAATCTACCCTAGGTATCTTAAAATCGCTTAACGAACTAATAGTATTCTAATTAATTATATTAAATCTACTTATAAACTAAATATCGACTACCGCTTTAGATTCTTAGCGCTTAGCCTCGTTAAGGCTATCTAAGGAACGAAGGCCTTAATAGACTATCTCGGTACCCTTTATCTTTAGCTAGCGCTTTTAATAGCGAAGCCGCGCTAAACGAGCTAAGGCTTTATTTAGGTCGGCTTAAGCTTTTAATATTCGCTCCTTAGTAATTTCTTCTTCTTTATCTAATCGATTAGACTCTAGATTTATTTAGGATACTAGGATATACGTTAGCTATAAATAATAAGTAGGATAATAAAGTTACTTATAGGAGCTAATCGCTACGCCTAACGTATCGTAGGAACGACCCCGCTATATATATTTAGTATACTTAGAAGATTTCTTTAGTATTTTATAGCGGAAGCCGCGCGATAAATAAAAAGAATATAGTATAACGTCGAAACTAAGACGATTAATAGACTTAGCTAAATAAATACGCTTAAAGGTCTTATAAGAACGATCCTTCGATACGCGACTAGATATACTATTAGTAGTATATCCTAAGGGATAGAAAGAATAAATAGGGAATATATATACGCGCGATAAGGGTATATTTATATATAGCGGCTAAGGTAGTAGTAGGTCTTATAGATAAGACTAAAAGGAAGGGAGATATTATATTATAACTACGGTTAGCGGGCTATAAGAGAGCCGGCTATATATATATAATAAGGCGGCTCGAAATAATAGTTAGGATAAGAAGTTACTTAGGCTTAGCTTACCTAGAGCGTATATAAGCTAAGTAAGCTTTATATAGATAGATTACTACTTAGGAGTATAGCTTACTAGTAAGCTATAGTAAGCTATAAAGGGGATTATAGCTAGGACCGTAATCTAAGGATAGTCTCTATAAGTATATATAGCTACCTACTTTTACTCCTTTAAATAGATAGCTCGATAGCTTTTAATATAGATCTTTATTACGATTCTATCTCTAATTCTAATTACCTAGTTATAGTCTATAATCTATAACCTCTAACTTATTACTAACGTAATATACTTATTATTACTTAGACTACGCCCTATTATATCTACTAATATAAACCCTACGATAGGTTTATCCCTTAGGAATAATACTAGTTATTATAGTTATTAAGACCTCGATCGTTTAATTATATATATTCTTTAATTATAGTTAATTTAAATTTTTATTTTTCCCTTTTAAAGTAAAAGCTATTAGTTACGTAACTTTAATAGAGATAAAGAGGCATAAAGTAAAGAAATCTCTAAGACTTATATTTATAACCTAAGGCCCTTAGAGCTATATATAAGACTAATAATTAGATAATTATATAGTTAATTACTTTACTAATCCTTAGCTACGTACTATATATACTTTAGGTATATACCCTTATCCCTATTAAAATAGCTTATATATTAGGATCGTAAAAGAGGTCGAAGCTAGGGCTAGCTTCTATCTAAGCTTCCTTCCTCTTATAAGCTATAAGCCTAGGCCTCCTAGTAAGCTTAGGAAAGTTAGTAAAAGGGATAAGGGTTATAATATTATAGGCTAGATACTATATAGGGATATAGCTATTATTAATCTTATAAAGGTAAGGCTCTTATAATAAGATAAGGTCCGCTTTTATTTTTAGGGCCTACTCTAAGATCGATAGGTTAGCTATTTCCTACCTATTAGTATTATACTATATAATACTAATAAGGTCGTAGTTAGGCCTAGAGGGCCTAAGGGGCTTTAAGGGCCTTATAAGCGTAAGGGGGCTAAGGCTATTAAGTATTAGTTATTCCCTTATAAACTCTATATTATACCTTATTAGTCGTAAGGTGCTCTCCCTTATAGTTATAGTATTAGACCTTAAAGTAAGAGTAGCCTTAGCTAGCCTTATAGCTAAGGTAGTTATAGTCCCTAGTTAGGTACTTTTCTAGGTAAAATATATACCTAATAAGCTATTAATAGGTCTAGGAGTTATAGCTAAAGGAAAGGCACTTATAGTACTATATATATATAGTATATTCCTTATAGGCCTTAACTTAAATCTATAGACCTATTATATAAAGGCCCCTTTTCTAGTATTTAGCCCTTATAGCCTTTAAAGGGACTACGAAGATAATAGATCTTACCTTTTATATTAGGCCTAGGGTACCTAGCTACCTAGGCTGCCCTAGGATATTAATCCCGCTAAAGGTTTTAGCTTCTATAGTAAAGATATTAAGGATAGGGGCCTCTAAGAGGTTAGGGACGCTCCGGGCTACTAGCTTAGTCTAGCTAGTAGGAAGGTTAGCCGATTTAATATATAACTCCTTAAGGTATAAGGACTACTTCTCCCGCTACTTAAGAAGCTTCTTTACTATATATAGGGCCTTTATTATTATAACTATATTACTTTTATTCGAAGTTAATAGATATAATAACCGGTGTTATTCCTAAGGGATAAACCTATTAAGGGGTTTATATTAGTAGATATAATAGGGCGTAGTCTAAGTAATAATAAGTATATTACGTTAGTAATAAGTTAGAGGTTATAGACTATAGACTATAACTAGGTAATTAGAATTAGAGATAGAATCGTAATAAAGATCTATAATATATTAAAAGCTATCGAGCTATCTATCTAAAGGAGTAAAAGTAAGTAGCTATATATACCTATAGAGACTATCCTTAGATTATAGGCCTAGCTATAATCCCTAACGTTAGATCGTATAAAGCGTAGTAATCTTATTAATCCTAGATTACTTAGATCTCTACGATCCCCTCGATCTTATATCTATTAGATAGTTATACCGACTATTTATCTATTAGACTATATTACGTGCTTAACGCGGTCGACCGTTAGCGGCTTAGTAGCTATAGTCGTAATATAATATCTCTCCTCCTTTTAGTCTTATTTATAAGACCTACTATAGCTACCTTAGCCGCTATATATAAATATACCCTTATCGCGTTATATATAAGTATATCGTTCCTTATTTCTTTATCCTTTTAGGATATACTACTAATAGTATATCTAGTCGTATATTAAAAAATCGTTCCTAAAAAGCCTCTAAGCGCGCTGCTCTTACCGAATATATTAACTTAAGTAGAGATCCTACCGATATACCGTATACTTAATACTTTAAGGCAAAGAAAACGAATTATTAAATAGCTAAAAATTCTTCGCGCTATAATAATTATATTATTAGTAGTCGTCCCTATTATAATAATATTTTAGTAGCCTCTTCTTATAGGTGTCTTTTAATTCTTTCTATATATAGTAGCTAATATATTTCTTTTAGTAACTAAATTATTAGCGGAGTAGCGTAGGCTATATTCTAAAGAGGAGGAAGCTAGGGAAGCCTTATTAAAGCTTTAGGTATAGCTTACGAACCTTTAGTCGTAAATATCTATCGCCGTTAATCGTTTAGCTTATATCTAGAAGATTCGGAATCGTATAAAGGAAAAGAGTTCTAAGTTATTTTATCGTAGTATCTAAGAAGTAGATACTAAGGATAGCGTTTTACCTACGCTCGATATATATAAGTATTAGGTAGTAAATAACTTATAATCGTTAGGCGTTCCTAACAAGGCGAATTAGTCCTTATTTAGTATTAGTAAGGAGTTTGTAGATCTTAGTCCTTTAATCCCTCTTAAACCTTTTAGTAAAATTATCGAAGTAAAGAGCTATAGTAGGTTAAGTGCTAAAGTAGTTCCTAGGTATTTTCCTTTAGTCTATATTCCTTCTACTTAATAAGGTACTCTTATTACTAACCTTATTTTCTTATATTTAGTATTTATTCTACTTTATATTCTTAATCGTCGTCGACTTTAATTTTTTCCTATAGTTTAGCGTTTCGTAGCGCTAGTTTTAATAATAAGATATAAAATATTAGGTATATCTATATTATTATTAGTACCGAAAGTTTATAGTTAACTTTTAAAATAGTTTTCTTAACCTTAAACGGTCTAAGTTTCTTAAAATTTAATTTATTACTTAGTCGTTTTATTTTAATATTTTATTATACGAGGTAGACTATATCTCCCTCTCGAAAGATTAGTCCCTATAATGATTTCCGATTATAGTAAGTAAATATTCGTTCTCTAATAAATTAAAGTTCTTATTATATTTCTTTATATAATTTTTATAGCTAATCTACTTATAGTATCGCTCGTTCCGCTTATAGTCCTTATTAAGTAACCTTAAATACTTCTAGGTTATATCTATAATTAACGTATACTAGTAAGAGCTTAGTTATTTCTATAACTAAGCTATTATAAGCTAGTTACGCTATTAGTAGCTATTTAACTTAATCGTTTTATTAATAGCTAATATAATATCGTAAATATTATTTAGGCGTTTAGTTAAGTCGTTTTATTTATCTATCTATTTATAGGTAATAAGCTATACTAGGCTTATATTTCGTCCCTAATTATACTATAAGAGCTTACTAAAACTTAGCTATAAACGTGCTTTCTTTATTAAAGATAATCTTATTTAGTAGTCTATAATTACTAATAATTATTTATAGGAATATATATACTAGCTCTTTTATATTACTTACTTCTTTATACGGTAAAAAGTATTTATACTTTATTATTTAATTAGTAATAACGAATATACTATTATATTTAACGTTAGTTATAAGTTCTTTTAATAGTAATAGCTTTATAATATAGTTAAAAGCTATTAAATCCTATAGTTTCTTTAGTACTAGTAGCGGTTATAATTCTCTATATAGTTTATATCGTTTAGCTTTACTTTATATATAAAGTTCATATTCTTTAATAACTTATTATTCTACTTCTTTAAGTTATAAGAAGTTATATTATCGTTTAATCTATTCTATTATTCTTTAGATTCCTTAGTATCTATATATTAGATATTTATATATATCTTATATAACTTTATCTTATAATTCTAGTAGTATCTAGATTTTATTTTTATATATTAGAACTTCTAAATATCCTATATTATATCTATTTAGTACTTTATATTCTTTTATCTATTTTAGGATCTTCTAGTAAGTTAAGTCGTTAAGTTATACTTTAAATATTATATTTAGCTATTATTGCTAGTAGTTCCCGTTTTCGTTAATTTCTAAGAGCTATCCTTTCGCTATAGGTGCCCCTATATCGTAGTCGCTTCGTCGACTAAGGGTATTAGCTCGACCGTTTTCTATTCCTTTTTTATAGATTATTTTATAGTCGAATTCTAATAAGTATTCGGCTTATTAGATCTATTATCCGTTTAACTATTATATTATTATAAAGTATAAGATATTCTTATAATCTATATAGACCTTAACTTTATATTTACTTCTAAGAAGGTAGTATCGAAATTCCTTAAAAGCTTAAATAATTATAAGGAATTCTTTATTATAGATAGGGTAATTAAGTTCTACACTATATAGCTTTTTTAAGTAGAATATAATTAGTTATAGTCTTTCTTTATTATCCTTCTATCTAATTAAAACCCTTAGAGTAAAGTCTAATATATTAGTTTTAAGTTCGATTTATTATTTTAGATTAAAGGTAGTTAAGACTAGTTCTTATATAATTATAGTCTTAATATATTTAAAAGCTTCGTTAGCTTTATTATCCTATATAAATTCTTTTTCCTTCTTCGTTAAGTTATATAGTAGTATTATAATCTTTTTAAAATCTCTAATAAATCGTTAATAGTAATTTATAAATCCTAGGAAACTTTATATATCCTTAACGTTCTTTAGCGTTAGCTATTCTTTAACTAAGTTAATCTTATTTTATTATATTTATATCTCTCTTAGTAAGATTATATATTTAAGGAAGTCTACTTTTTATATATAGAACTTAATTTTCTTTAGTTTAACTAGTAACTTTATATTTTAAAGTACGCGGAGTACCTTATAAACGTATTCCTTATATTCTTTTAGGGTATCTAAGAAGATTAAGATATTATCTAGGTATACTACTATAAAGATATCTAAGTATTTATATAGGATATTATTAATTATCCGTTAAAAGGTAGCTAGTATATTTATAAGTCTAAATAGTATTACTAGATATTTAAATAGTCTGAATTTCATTTTAAAGGCTATTATCTATTTATATCCCTTTTTTATACGTATTAAGTTATAGTCGCCTTTAAGGTTAAGGGCTATAAACTATTTTTTACTATATAGTCGATCTCGTAGATCCGATATAAGTAGTAATAGTATTCGGTCTTTTATTATAATATCGTTTAAGCGTCTCTAGTTAATAACTAGTTATAGCTTACCGTTTTTCTTTAAAATAAATATAACTAGGTAGCTTACTTTAAATATTAACGTTTATATATACCCCTTTTATAGATTCTTATTAAGGTAGTCGCGTAGCGTTTATAGTTACTTTTCGTTTAAGTTATAGATCTTATAGAACGTTAGCGTTATTCTATCCTTAAGATAAATTTTATAGTCCTATTAGCTATATTTAAGTAACCCTATATTAAGTTCTTTCTTAAAGAGTTTATTATATTTTCGGTATTCTTAAGTAATATTTTTTATTCTATCTTATAGGCTTTATTCTTTCTTTTAAGAGCTAGTTTCTCTTAACTTAAGCTCTTTATTAATTTATTTAAGGTCTTTCCTTAAAGTAGTAATAACTCTTTAGATCTTTATATTATATCCTTTATTCTATTTATATCGGATACTAGGTTATATAGCTATATTAGTTAGTATATAGGTCTTATTAGTCGATTTTATTATATCCGCTAGTTTAGTTACTATTTTCGTTTATATCGCTAAAGCCTAAAATAATTTACTTAAACGGTTATTCTTTTTATCCTATTTAGTAGCTAAATTATCGTAAAATTTTACTTTCTTCTAAATCTACTAGTCCTAGAAACTTACGTCCTTATTTTAATATAGCTAGTTAGTTTTCTAGTTAATTAATAGGTTACTCTCCTATAGCTATAGAAGCCCTATTATAAGGTTATATTCTTTAATATCTATAATATTAAAGTTAACTTATTCGTTATAGCCCTAGATATTAATATCGAGGTAATTAATCTCTATATTAATAATTCTATTATTATAGTTAAAGGCCTCTCCTTTAATATTTATAAGTTTATATAGATCTATCTTATATCTCTATATAAGTCGGTAATAATTAACGACTTTAGGTAAAACGTAATTACCTATCGCGCTATAGTCTAAAAGTATATATATATAATATCCCGCGATTTAAATATCTAATACTATTTAGTTACTATAGCTTACCGTTACTATATATAGGGTCCTTAGATCTTATTATATCGTACTAGTCTATAGCCCTTTTATAGATAGCGTACCTTATTTTTTACTTAGTCTTTATTCGTTTTATTTAAGTATTCTTCTTTAACTTATTATTAATATCGTTTCTTTATATTTTCGTCGCGTAGTATTATATTAGGGCTTAAGAGGCTAATTTCTTATAGCTAAATAAAGATTTCTTATTTCTTAGCGCTATATTATTTATATTATACTACTTTATAGTTAATTATATACTATACTTTATAATTTTATTTATTTTTATACTAAAGGTTAAGTTTTTATTTAGCGTCTTTTTATTTTTTATATAGTATTTCTATATTAATTCTTCCTTAGTCGAATACGGCTTATAGCCTTTATATATATTACTAATAATCTTTTAATATACCGTTATATCGTTTATATTATACTTATGCTTTTTTATATTTATAAATTCTATAGTTTAGGTATATATATTTATTATAATCTTCTTTATTATATTTAACTTATTATATAAGTCTTTAAAAGATTAAGGGTTTAGATACTTTAAAGTAAGTAGCGTTATACTATTCCTTTATTTTAGTATATTTATAGATTTTATATATCTCTAAAAGATATCTCGTTAATAAACTATAATTATCGCGGTATTTAAGTAGCGTACTATAATTAGGTTTTAATAATATAACTTAGTCGTTTAAGTAGCGTTAATCGATTTTCTAGTAGTCTAGTTCTATACTTATGTAGGGTTTCGAAAGTACTTATCCTTTAAACTTAACCGGGAAGGCGTCGTATTATACCTTTATCTAAAAGTATATTATATAATCTAGGTAGATATATAATATCTATAAAATATACTTATAGTGCTTATAAGTAAGTAGTATTTATAGATTATCTTTAAATTCTCCTTATAGTTACTATTCTCGTTATAGAGCTATAAAGGTATCGATTATAGCGATAGCTATAGTATAGTCTCTTTTATATAGTACTAGTTAATATCGAATTAATATAGCTTATTAGCTTTTTATAAGAATTTAAGGTATTTATTAGGTTTTAATTTTAAGTATTTCTTTAAATTCTTTAAAGTATAGAGCGTATTCTCTAATTATAGCGTTTTCCCTTAATAGTAAGGGTAGTAGTATAAGTTCGTTCTTATCTTCCGTTTCTCTAAGTATTTCTTATTCTTTAGAGCTTATATTATCGATACTTTATTAGTCCTCTTTAGGTTATTATCCGAGTTTTATAAGTATAAGGGCTATATCTATATCTTCTTTATTATATTATTTATAGACTACTTATTATTATTATCGATTTTTATTTTATATATCTTCCTAGAATCGTTTACCGTTCTTTTTAATCTAGTCTTAGGAGACTCCTTTAAGATAGGGGTATTTTAATTCTATAAATTTAACTTATTTCTATATTTTAAGATCCCTTCGTTATATTTATTATAAAGGTCTTCTTTAATAGCTTTAGGAACTATCTAGTACTATTCTTATCGCTTAAGTATACTATATATTCGTTGTTATAGTATATAGTCTAACTAAGGAGTTTATACTTTAGTTCCTATCTATTAATAGCGTTTAGGTATTTCTTACCTTTTAGGGCTAGTACTTAGTAGGTTTTCTTTTCCTTATAAGGTTATCTATATTCCTTAAAGTAATATCTAAGTTTCTTATAGTTAAAATACTTTCCTTTACTTTTCTATATTATTTCTAGATCTATCCTACCTAGGTTAGTTATATAGGCATAGGTAATAAGAGTTTTACGCTTCTTTTTATAGTTAGCGCGTTAGTTAAAGTTATTCCTATAAGAAGGGTTTTAGTTTCCTCTTCCTTATTTCTTTTCTTAGCGTCGCGTATACTATCTATCGTTAATTTATACTATTATAGTAATATAGTCTAAGAGGTTATTAGGTCGATTTTCCTTATAGAGCTTATCCTTAACTTCTTCTTTAAGCCCGTCGTAGAATCGTAATATAAGAGGTTCGTCGTTTTAATTAAGTTTAAAGGTAACTTAATAGAACTTTATAGTATAATCCGATACTAAGATCCTTTATTAGAGTTCTTAAAGTTTCTATTTAGCTTCTCGTTCCTCGTTAGTTATTCTAAATACCTTTATAATAGCTTCTTTAAATCCTTAGAAACTAGTAAAGACTTCGTCTATCTTATTATCTTATTATACTAGTTAGTTATCGAGAAAATCCCTTATAATAGGTCTAAACTAAGCGAGTGCCGTTCTAGATAAATAATTTCCTACGTAGAGTACCTTTTTAACTAGGTCTAAGAGTTTAGTAAGGTAAAACCGGTAGTAGGCCTTAAGTTAGGTAAGAAAGTCTTAAAGCGTGCTATAAGTACTATTAAATAGTCCTAGCTATTTTAGTTTAACTGCTTCTCTAAGGTCCCTAACTTATCCGTTACTTCCTCCGTTCTTAAGTAACTATACCTTATATCGAAGGGTAATAATCTCGCGTATTATATCCTAAGGCGATATAGTAGCTCTAGAGTTAGTTAATCTAGCTTACTATATAGGCATATTAATAGTTATAATATTACTTAGAGTAACGCGGTATTATACTAAATAAGAGCTTTTAACGTATAACGACCGGTATTATTCTTAAGGGATAAACCTATCGAGGGGTTTATATTAATAGATATAATAAGGCGTAGTCTAAGCAATAATAAGTATATTACGTTAGTAATAAGTTAGAGGTTATAGACTATAGACTATAACTAGGTAATTAGAATTAAAGATAGAATCGTAATAAAGATCTATAATATATTAAAAGCTATTAAGCTATCTATTTAAAGGAGTAAAAGTAGGTAGCTATATATACTTATAGAGGCTATCCTTAGATTATAGGCCTAGCTATAATCCTTAACGTTAGATCGTATAGAGCGTAGTAATCTTATTAATCCTAGATTACTTAGATCTCTACGATCCCCTCGATCCTATATCTATTAGATAGTCGTGCCGACTATCTATCCGTTAGACTATATTACGTGCTTAACGCGGTCGACCGTTAGCGGCCTAGTAGCCGTAGTCGTAATAATAGAGCTAATATAGCTAGTTCCCTTATAGCTTTATAAAGCTCGTTATAAAGAGCAATAAGGTTAATAGTCGGCGTTAGCGATCCCTTCTTTAGCTTTAAGATAAGTTAGAAGTCCTCTTTTACGTTCCTCTTAGCTAGGGCCTTAGTTAGGGCTTTTACTAGGGCTTTTACCAGGGCTTTTACCGGAGCCTTAGCCGGAGCCTTAGCTAGGGCTTTAGCCGGGGCCTTAAGCGCCTTCTTTATAGTAACCTTAGCCTACGAGTTCGCTTTAAGGTTTCCTTAAGTAGCCTTAAGCTACTAAGCGGCCTTAGGCTAGTATAAGGGCTATTACGGGGGCTATTAGCGGTCTAGGGCCCTTATAGTTACCTTCTTAAGCCCTTTTATAAGGGTCGTATAGAAGGGTTCGATTTTTTAAGCTTCCTTAAGGGCCTAGAGGGCCTGCTAATAAAAGCCCTAGGCCCGGTCTCTAGGGAAGGGGTGCTAGGGCCGGGGCTAGGTCTACTATAAGTATTAAAATATAGGTCGGATAAGTATAAGGCTAATAAGGCTACTAAGGGCAGCTCTCTTTCGCCCCTTTACCTACTTTAGGGGCTAGTTAGGCTAGAAGTAGCTAGCCTAAGGCAGGGCTAGGCTAGGCCTAAAGAGGCTAGTCTTTAATATAGGCTAGGTATTATCTTTTATCTTAATATCCTCTAGGTCCTAGTCTTAGGTCCTAGGCCTTTCTTCTAAGGTCCTTAGAAGGCGTTAGCCTTCTAGAGCTTCTTTTAAGCGGGCCCTAGCCTCTAGGGTGCTTATTTCGACCCTTAGGCTAAGGGGGGGGGGGGTTAAAGTTAAAAGGGCCCTCCTTAGGTCTAGGGCGGGGTCCTAAGTCGGGTCCGGGCTAGGTCCCGTTAGCGGGGGGCATATACCCTTAGTCAGCGAGGGCGGGGAAGAGTTTTCTACCCGTATAGGGGAGAACCTCGCCTAATTCGCAATCTTTGGCAGCATATTGCAGACCCGCTAGTAGCTGCACGAGGCTGCACTTAGGGGGGCGTAATACGCCATTCGCGGCGGTTCTAGGCGTATGCTTTTTTCGTGTTTTAGGCTTGGTTTCGAAAAGTTAGCTGAGAAGACGTGATGATGTACTAGCTCGCTATGTCCTACGCTGTAAATATTCGATTTGCTAGTTTAATGTACCTTACGAATGTGCTTATTGTCATTCCCCGCTCCCTGCTTGTTATTCCGCCTTTGTATGATCTCCAGCACTCAGAGTCTCTTTAGTCAATTCTAGTCGTGCCAGATTACGGCCCGCCCAAGCCAGTGCTTGCTATCCTTTTGTTATCACCATCATTCTGTTAGTAGGGAATTAATCGCTAGCCTTTAGGCATTTCCTCTTTATTCCTACATCACTCTTCCTGCCTGCTCGAGCTATCTTTATTCTAGCATGATTCATTCATGCTCTTTATCCGTATAACTGAAGACTTGTTGAATCTGAGACGTATAACGGCGTGACTCCTCTACTCTTCTCTGGATTACTTGCTCTGCATCGACTGACCAGTAGCAAGAGAAGACATGTTTAAAAACAGAACTCTCAACCCCATAATTGAATAGTGAGTGAATGCGATGCTGGAATATCCGGGGCGCGTGGTTAGGAGCCATGACCGCATGGTTGTACCAGAAAGCGCCTGAGTCCCAAGCATGTCGTTGCAACTTTGCCCAAGGAGTATCGCCATTGCACTTCTTCTCTTCGGCCTCGTAGATGTCTAGATACTTCCGAATAATAGCATCGTGCTCTAAAGTACTAGCTTCTGCCAATACATCAAGCGAGGTCGAGGTCAGCCAATACGGCGGCAGCTGCATGCTGACTGGTCTTGCACAGGAGAATTCGAGATCGATAATTGTCGTGATATTACCGGCCTCGTCAACAAAAATGTTTGCCGGGCGAAGATCGGTCAAACATAGATAAAAGGGGTTATCTTGGTGGCTTGGGGTGATGAAATGATGCATAACAGCTCGCAGTCCAGTTAAGGTTGCCAGCTGCGTTCGGCCGTCCTGCTGATCTAAAACTGCGTTCGGCTGATGCTTGATTATATTGTCGTGAAATGCAAGGATATCGGACAGGTACGACTCGACGGCGGCATATGTCTGACCTTGTGGTATGCCTGATGGGACCCCTTGGCTCTCGAGAAGAGAAATGTGAAGATGCAGAGGCCGGTTTGATAGTGTGATGGTGCCGTCGGGGTTGAAATGCCACGACCCGATCCGAGGCAGACGGATCTTGTTCATGGACAGGCTTATCCTAGCCATGCTGCGACACAGGTTGTGCATATATCGCTCGTCATGCCAGCGGTGCTCTAAGTACTTAGCCAGACATTTCCCCTTTGCCTCACTTAGAAGAAGGTAGCCTGTGCTCAAGGCATGTTGATAGTTCCGCTTGATGTGACGAGTTGGAACAGTCCAACCAAAGAGACCGCGCAGCCATCTCCTAAGATCCCAACTAACCCTTACTAATAAAGGGGTATTGCTTAGGTGCGTATACTGCAAGAATTAGTCTCGACTAGGAATGGTATTTCTCTAGGGCACATACGCATTGTCTATTAGGTAGCCCAAATGCGTGCAAAGTAGGGATCGGAACTTCTGGGCAATGGTCCTCCATCCATATATACGTAGCAATCTCTGTACGGAGCTTCTCGTCCGCAGAGTGCAGATTTGCGTTCCTATAGGGAAGTGGCAAGCGGAGAAACACTCTCTTACCGTGCCCTACTTCGATCGGTATAGCCAGGTTAAAACTGCCGGACTGCCACTGTCCCTCTCCCCACATGTAAGCGGCTCGGATGCCTAGAAGATGGCATACCATGGCCTCAATGTCGTTCTTCTTCCCTATGATCTCTTGGCGAAATTCGTTATCGAGGCGTGGATATTCTAGTTCAACTAGGATATTATCAGGACACGTTTCGGCGGAGCGCAATCCAATCGTCTCACCGCCTAGAAGCGGGAGCCTGGGTGTATCGTCCATCGTAACGCTTGCTTGAAGTCGGACTAAGCATTTATCAGGGAAGACTAAGGAGGGACAAATAAGGATAAAGCAGCCTACTTGGTAGACTATAGGATTAAGCGCATTCGAGCCAGCCTGGCCATCTCGTCGAAATTAAGGGGCTAATATAGCCACTAAGCGGATTAAAGTTAATAAGCCGTTCCGTACCTGCATGAGGTACGTACCTTAGTGAGAATTACGGAGTACGAGTGCGTATTGCTCCTCCCCCGCAAAGGGATGCGGGGGTCGGGGGAAACTGCGAGAGTCTAGACCATTTAACTACTACTCATCGAAACACGCAACGATGGCTGAAGAACCTAAAAAATTGTAGCAAGTCAATGACTTTCATATTACGACCTATTACAATAAATCGGAAGTCGCGGGGACAGGTATTATCATATATACGCTGCGGGAGCACAGACTTGACCTCCCCGCCTACTTCTCGCACGCCGAATGGTAATAACTTTTGCTCTCTCTTTTAGATAGCGCTTTTTATCTAACGAATGGTTTCTTAGGGGAAAAGCCATTGAGGATCAAGACGAATTGAGGAGAAGAGCTGAGTCCTCTGGACGATCTGCTCAAAGCAGTAGGCGAGCGGGGGGGCCAAGCAACCCTAATTATCAACTTCCTTCACAAAAGATTGCCGATAATCCAAATCGTCAGATGCTTAACTCATCCGCTGAAGCTGCACGTAAAATAAGGCCTAAAGAAGAACATTAAGAAGGGAAGGCTAGCTAGTATACGGACAGATTATGCCAAACACTACTAGTTACTAATAGTTTACGTCGAGATTGCTATATCCGGCTGTCATTATCTACCTCGTATGCACAATAGCGTACCCAGGCTAAGATTAGTTAGTCTTACGGCCCTAATGTCTTTCGAAACTGCTGGGGAACTAATAGCATCCGGCTGCAAGAAACGACCTTAGGAGGTTATTAATCCCTTGCACGCAGCCTGCTGTGTCTGCTGCGCCTAAAACGCCTGTCTCAGCATAGCCGAAATAAAAGGCAATTGTTATAGGATAAAGGTCAGATCCACCAGACACAAGGTGGAGACAGACAGAGCCACCCTTATCCTATATACTAGATAAGCACCGTTAGACTTATCCGTATATAAGACGGAACTAACGGCTAGATAGTCAGAAAGGACAAGCCTTTTACTCCCACCACTCGGACGGCATCTCTTGCGACTGTCCAGAGTAGCGGGAGGACTATCGCTAGTCACGGTAGGTCTAACTAACACCCAGCATCCTTAACAGCAATAAAGAACACATCTAAAAAAGCCTCTTCTCTAGAGGTAAGGGTTTGAGCCGGAATTATTCACTTAAATGAATACTCTATAACTGACCTAATACGCTATTCTCGAATAGGTGTTTGAGAGCATATGTGGAGGTGATTTGGGGCAATGAATTGATGTGAAAAAATGTGCATGCCCTCTTCTAGCTACGTGAGACCAAGGGGGTATTTATACGTATAGATACCTCTTCTAACCCCTGATATAGCTGCTAATATAGCCCTAACCTGATGGCCTTGATGTTTGATACGTACCAAATTGCAACTTCCCTTGGCCTCAATGCATAGGGATGGGTTATCCTTGCGTTGATATGGCTCCTTGGGCCCTGCTTACACAAGCATCCCTTACCTAATTGACGGTTGTTGCCCAACAGCCATATATACGGAGTATTTCTGTTTTGCGGCACATCGTGAAATTCGCAGCTTTGCTATGTCTATCTCCTGGGCAAAAGCGTTATATACTTGCTTTGTCGCAATCTGCTTTCTCTTCCGAAATCGACAGTTCGGACAAACAAGCTCGAGAATGGGACGTTCGTGGAGCTCTGCTCTCTCGAAATCCACGATAAATACTTACCGCATATAACTGTGAAAGGCTGGCCCGGAGTTTATTCAACAAGCAGGTGCCTAGGTGTTGTCTATCTAGAGCTAAGGAGGAAAAGAAGCTGAACTCGAGGCGTAGCCTCGAGTGCGAGCTTATATTGCCCTTCTCGGAATGTTCTCGCAGCTTCTGGGTCCGCGGAGCGGCCGGTGTTGCCACCGGAGCACGACCCACCGGACCCGGTACAACCGGGTCCACCAGCCGGGCACAGCCCGTGACATTACCCCTTGTCCCTCCGACCAGGTCGGCGTCTGCGGGGTTCTTGCGTTCCTGCCAGCGTCTCGTACCTCTCCTAGGGCCATCATTGGTCTTGATTGGCCCGTACTTGTCCTCGAATGCCTTCATCGCAATTGTTCCTTGCAACCACTCAACTGGCTCCCAAGTCGGCTCTGCGTAGCCCGTCCATCGCACTAGTGCTTGCCTGAATTCCCCTCGTCCGCGCTTCTTCCATCTCGCGCAGAGGATCTCGTCGACATCCCACAGATCCGTGCCGGACTCATCTTGTACCGGTGGTGGCTGTGCGTCATCTACCTTTGGCCAGGAGCCGGATCTTGATGCGCCCGCCGCAAAGGTCAACATGAAATCGCGGGTAAATTGAGCCACGAACATCGAGCTCAACAACGTGCGAACTAATTACCTTCGTGACTGTGTACTTGTGATGCAGCCAGTCGAGCTTCTTGCACGGTCGTGGCGATCTGTAGTTTGCCATCGAGAGCCACACCTTGTCACCAACTTCAAATCGCTCCGCAGGCTGTCGCTTTGCGTTGGCAGCCTCTTCTTGTTGTTGCTGTGAGGAGGCCATCACTGCTTGCATGTACTCATTGACCTCCTGCAGGCGACTGAGTAGGCTATCAGCTCTGCTTTCCTCTCTATGCCTCGGTGGCTCTTCCGATTCCTCGACGCTGATGGGATCGACGTGGTAACCATGCTCAGCGAAAAAGGGCTGATCTTGGTCGCTGCGGATTCACGATTGTTGAGTGCCAGCTGCGCGGCAGGGAGCAGTTCTCCCCAGTCGTCCTGCACGTACGACACGTAGGCTCTCAGGTAGGCCTCGATCTCCTGGTTCATTCTCTCTGGCCCTCCGTCCGTCTGAGGATGATAGGCCGTGCTCAATTTCTGCGTGACACCTGCAAGACGGCAGAACCTCTTCCAGAACCTACTTAGCCAGTTGCTCCCGCGGTCGCTGACGATGGACCGTGGCATTCCGTGAAATCGGTAATGACACTGGAGAAAACGGTTTGCACACGGCTCAGCTTCCATGTTGTCCATCACCTCGAGGGTCACAGCCTTTGTCAGTCTGTCCACAATCACCCACAGGTACCTTGCCTTGCTCGGTCCAGTAGGCGGCAGATCTGTGATGAAGTCCATGGACAAATGGCTTCGGGGTCGATCTGGAATCGGCAGAGGCTTGAGAAACCCCTTTTCGACTGGCGCCAGATGTGTGCTCTGCCGCAGGTGTCGCAATTGGCTACGTACCGGCGAACCAGCTGGGACTGCCCAGGCCAGTAGAATCGCCGAGCCACAATAGCCAGCGTACCTTCCCTGCCGGGATGACCGGTCGCAACAGAGTCATGCGACTGCTGCACAATGCGGGTTCTCAACTGGTCTTTCTCAGCTTCCTCCTGGTTACCCTCCTCTCCGGATCCACCCGGCACCCAAATACGGTCTCTGAATGTCAGCCTTTTGCCTGCGTCGATCGCACATTCTGAAATCTGGATCTTCAGGCCCAGCGAGGGCGGGAAGGCACGCTCGCGATCGCGGACTGCCTTATAGGCTGCCCGGAATATCGAGTCCTTCGCCACCGTTTCGTCCCAGAGTTGCTGCAGGTCCGCTACCTCGAAGACCTTCATCTTCGGCAGGGTGGATGCCTCTGAACAGTCAGAACTCATCGCGTTGATACATGCTCTTGTCGATGATGGAATGGCACTATCCGGTATCAACTGTATCATTCTTCCTTGTTCCCGCTCGTCGTCGATGCCCTGTGGCTTGTCTTGTTCACGGCGGGACAACGCATCAGGCACGACAGCCTCGCTTCCCGGTCGATACTCGAGCTTGAAGTCGAACTGGGACAATTGGCTGCCCAACGGCTCTGCCGTTCCGTGAGCTTCTGGCGTGTCGCGAAATACTCCAGGTTGCGGTGATCGGTAAGGATTGTAAATGGGCCGCAGCTCCTAAGTTCGGCGTTCCAGTTGTCGAGACATCTCATGATGGCAAGCATCTCCTTGTCGTGAATGGGATAGTTGTACTCCGCTGGCGAAAGTCGCTTCGAGAAGAAGGCGCATGCGTGTCGACGTCCATCTGGGCCTTCCTGCGACAGGACGCCTCCCAATGCGTAGCCTGAGCAATCCGTCTCCAAAAAGGTCGGGAGGCTCGGGTCCCACTGCTTGAGCACCGGTGACTCGCAAAATCGTCGCTTCAGCTCCTGAAACGCCTCGTTCTCCGCTCGTCCCCAATGAAAGGCAGTTCCTTTCTTAAGCAGGGCATCCAGAGACTGCGTGATCTTGGCATAGTCGGGGATGAAGATCCGGTAATAGTTGGCGAAGCCCAGAAAGCTTCTGACACCCTTCACCGTGGTCGGGGCCTCCCATTCGCGGATGGCGCGCTGCTTTTCGGGGTCGCAGGCGATTCCTTTCCTGCGTTGACGATGAACCCAAGGTATTTGACCTCTTGTACCGAAAACTCGCACTTCGCTGGGTCTAGGTGCAGCCCAGCGTCGGCGAGTGCTTGGAGAACTCGTCGCACCTTAGCCTCATGATCCGCCTTCGAACCGCTCGAGTAGATCAGTACATCATCCAGGTACGCTGTGACAAAGTCGTCCAGCCATTCGCGCAATACACTGTTCATGTATCGTTGGAATGATGCCGGGGCGCCGCTCAGGCCGAAAGGGCACACGAGCCACTCGTAGAGCCCAAACCTCGTGCGAAATGCAGTCTTTCCTCATGTCCCGGAGCCATGCGGATCTTATGGAAAGCGGCCACCACGTCCAACTTGGTGAACCACTTAGCCTTGGCCAGATTCTGCAGGGTCTCCGCGATGAGGGGCAGTGGGTATCGGTCGCGCTTGGTGATTGCATTCAGCGCTCGGTAGTCGCAACAAAATCGCAGCCCTCCATTCGGCTTCCGCACGAACAGCACCGGCGCGGCAGCCGCTGAGCTACTCGCTCGGATGAATCCTCTGTCCAGCAGGTCTTTCAGGGTCTTTCGCAAGACCAACAGCTCTTCTCGTGACATGTTGTAGAGTGGGCCCCACGGAAGGGGTGGCTCGTTGCCGTTCTTGTCAGGCTGCAGGTTGACTTCATGATCCACACCCGGTCGATGTGGCGGCAGCTTCATTGCCTCTCCTGGTGAGAATAGGTCGCGGAATTCTTTCAGCACTTCTGCCGGGACCTTCTCGCTCGGATCGACTGGCGGCTTCGGCTGAAGCGCCTCTCTATATCCGACAAACTGATTGCATGAATCGAGATCGCGTTGCACTTCTTGCGTCTCTTTGCGCGTCGACACTCCGCCGTGAATACGGCTGCCGACACGAGTCTTGCGCTTCGAATCGCGCGTATCTTGGCGGGCTCTTCCTGCCCAATGAGGCGTATCGTCACACCTGCCCTCCCATGGTACATTCGCTGCTTGGCAGCATCGTACACGACGTGATTTCTCTCCATCCAAGGCCGGCCGAGGAACATGTCCTGGCCCAGGCTTGGGATCACGTATGCAAAGACACGTTCGTCAAATCCAGCTGTCTCGACCACAACAGCCACGACCCTGGGGATATGACACTCTTCGCTGACTCTGAGAATCCCCCAATTTCTCGTGGTTTCGAGTCGACGAAGGGTATCCGCAGCTTCCGAACAAGGGCTTCGTCGATCACGGCATAGCAGTCACATCCACAGTCGACAAGGGCGCGTATTCGATAGCCTCGGTTTACCCGCGCGTTGACTAATACAGTCCGACTATTCATTCGTGGCTTGAACGCTTCCCAGTCCCGGATGTCTGCCTTTGCAGGCCCCGGCGCCCGCTTTCGCCCGGGGCTAGTCTTTTCCCGCCGACTCGTCCTCACTGGATGCTGCGGTTGATTCCGAATCATCTGCGGCATCGGGCTTCTTCATGCGCGCAGCTTTAGGTCGCTGTTGCTTCCCTTCGCCAGGAAAGACCACCTGGGCTGGGCAGTCCACGATAAGATGATCCGTCCGACCACAGCGATAGCAGCGGCGCTCATCCTTCGGCTTCTTATCGACATGTCGACGACCCTTCGACTCGTGGCCAATACGGTTGATGTCCGTCATCTTAACATCTCCGTCGGGGTCCTCCGGTTCCTCCTTGGGTCGTTGCCTTGGTAGCTGTTGAGGCGTCCGCTCAGTCGACGTCGGCTGCCTACCGGGTTTCAGTCTCTCCAATCTGCCCGCAATTTCCTGAACTCTCGCAAGCCATCCCTGGTAGTCGTCGGGTAGGACGGCTGTGACCAAACTCTCTTGAGGCGTGCATTTATTGCGTTCTCTAGAAATACGATCTTTGCACTGTCCGGCCAGTCTGCTCCCCCGGCTTCAGCTAATGCCTGTTCGAATCGGGGAAGGAAGGACGCGAGAGGTTGGTCTTCGCGCTGCCGCATAGTTCTCAGCGTGGCAGCAGCGCGGGATTGATGTTGCTGTCCTGGTAGGTTCGGTCGAGGTATCGCATGAACTCTTGGGGTCGTAGCTACCCCAGGGCCTCCCGCGGCGTAAAGGTAGCGACCACTTGCTGTGGTCGCTCGTCCAAACATGAGTTGATGAGGTACCAAAGTTCGCGATTTCCACTGTAGTAGTGTGCATCAAGGTCCAGCTTGTCTCGCATCTGCCTGGCCCAGGCGGAGTAGCTCTTCCGTGAGCCGTCATACTTGGGTGGGTTGGGCAACGGTTTCCGCATTCCAGTACCGCAGGTTTTGGGAGGGCGTGCCCAAGCCAGGCGTGCTCGCCCAATCCTCGTGCCACTGGCGGCGATTGCAAGTCGGCGCTCTGCGGCTGCGCTCGCCCGAGTTGCTCCATCAGCAAGGAAAGTTGGTCCTGTAGAGGGCTGAGAGTCGCATTGACCGCTTCTTGAATGCGTTGGTCAATCCATTGCTGCTGGAGACTTGGGCTCACTCTGCTGGTCCATCCTGACGAGCAGTCTGCAGCTTGCGGTATTTAGAAGGAGCTCTAGATATGTGAAAGGCTGGCCCGGAGTTTATTCAACAAGCAGGTGCCTAGGTGTTGTCTATCTAGAGCTAAGGAGGAAAGAAGCTGAACTCGAGGCGTAGCCTCGAGTGCGAGCTTATATTGCCCTTCTCGGAATGTTCTCGCAGCTTCTGGGTCCGCGGAGCGGGGCCGGTGTTGCCACCGGAGCACGACCCACCGGACCCGGTACAACCGGGTCCACCAGCCGGGCACAGCCCGTGACAGCACGATAGCGATACCGATTCCTCAGCCGGACCAGCGAGAAACAAGCGTCGACGGGTATCTATCCCACCTGCCGAGTCGCACCAAACTGTCCGATCCACTGTATATCCGAAGACCAACCTCCGTCGGCCACATCAACGAATAGCTGCTTCGACTGTAGATACGGACATCGTTCGACCCTCTAGGAGTCAAAGACGGGCCAAACAGAAAACACATCCATCTCCACAGATGCCGCGGGCTGACCGCAGCTGTCTACAAGGTGACCAGCCCCGACAACCTGCTGCCGAGAAATTAGCCAACCACAACACGGCTCAGACGAATAAGCCTCCTCCGCTGCTACGTCGATCCGTAAACAATGCTGATTCCAACGGGCAAGGTTCGCTCGATCGCGCTTCGCCAAAACTGTTGCGAACAAGGAGGCACACGAAAGAACAAGGAAGGGTAAAGCAGGGCACAGCGCGGGACCAACATACCTTAGTAAGAGACGGCGAGAAAACAGTAAGAAGGAGTCGGAGGCTAGCAAGACAGAAGTCTGAGTATGACCTCAGTGGCAAGCTTTAAGATCAAAGTATGGCAAGCCGTGAAGCACAAGCGGTTCCCCGGCCAGAGGGAACGCGCATATGCTGAATCTTTGCAGCGTGATGAGAATACAATGGTCACTGTGGTGTTCATAGTTGGGCCGGATTTGCCGGACCGCATGCAGACGGGATCGTCAGATTAAATCGGGATTAAGTTTCTGCTATGCCCGGCCATAGAAGGCACAAAATTCTCATTGTCTTGCAAAGAGACGCATGTTTTGATGCATTGATAAAATCAACTCTCTTGTATCTCTACGTAACAGGCCGCAGGGTGCCATGTTTTCCACTCCGCAGGCGTTGTTTCGGTGCTAACAGGGGAGGCCAGCCCTTCAAAGGCATTAAAAGATTATTTGCTCCCACAGCCTCCACTTTACCTGCGGTGCGAGATCGCCTTTGGCTAACGTACAATACCTCCAATGTAAGCGACCGGGGATTATAGTACTTCTCTTGTGATGTGCCGCTTAACATGAGGGTTTTTAGTGACCGTGATCCCAGCACGACAGCTTCTAGCCTTAAGTCCTTTAAAGGAATAAGCCAATAGGGTGGCGTTTCTGGCCAGAGCGCTTACTAGTCAGCCACTACGTAATAACCAAGAATCAGCCCCGTCATTGAGGGGCTGGTTAATTAACAGGCCACTCACTTCCGCTTTTAGGCCACCTGTTCCTTCCCTCCTAGGTGCAGGCACGTCCAGATTGCTCTGAATAACGCAGGAAACCACGCGATCATCCGTCCTCATTCTTGCAATGGATAAAACGAGCTTCGAGGGCTCTACTTCTGAATTTATTCGAGTGCAAAACGGCGAGGTGCTTAAGTATCCACGTCAAATATGGAAAGAAAGCAGATTATACGACACCTTGACTCGGGACATCGAAACCAGCTTCTCAGTTGAATGCCAGATTCTCGAACATCTAGGGCACCATCCAAGGATTGTCAAGTAGGTCACCACTCCCACGATAAGCTCCTACACGACTAAGAGTACGTTCAGGTACCTAGGCAGGAACCAGGGCGAAGGAGATCCACGAGGAATTCTTCTTGCCGAGGCTAGTCATGGCGATCTCCAGCGGTACTTGGATCAAAATGAAGTCGAAAGCAAGACCCCCCTGGCAGTCCGCAAGAAGTGGTGCCTACAGGCCGTTGAAGCCGTCGCGTATATTCATCATCGTGGAGTAGTCCATGCCGACCTGCGCCCCGAGAACTTCCTGATCCACGAAACCACACTGATGTCTCTAGACCTCTGGCTATGTGATTTTGGAGGCTCAAAATGCGACGAGCTAGGCGTCTATGGTGGACATTTACCCGATTCAGGCTTCTTCGACCCCACGCTGGAGCCGAGCGCGACGACGCAAATGGACATCTTCAGTATCGGGTCTGTCCTCTATGCCATCCTCACTGGTCATTGGCCATTCCGGGGACTTGGGGTTTTTAAGTCGCCAGAGGAAATGAACGACTATGGGAATAAGGTTGATAATCTATTCCTGCAGGGAACATTTCCCGATGTAGACGAGCTTTTCGCAGGCGATATTATCATGAAGTGTTGGAAGAACGAGTATGCGAGCGCGGAGAATGTGCTTCAATCTTTGCAAGCAGAGATGGACAGGGCAGAGAGGACTCGGTTCTGGCTGGCTGAATGGTTTGATTGGGTTCGCAGCATGCTCTCTCCATAGATATAGAATAATTGATCGAATAAATGAGTGGTTTCTCAAGTTTCCCATTTCTCCATCCGCTGCCTGAATGGCATGTAAGAGGGCGCAAGCGGGCGGGCCCGCAAAATGAATACACCAGCCGTTACACTGTTGGATCATGCCCCATCGTTCCCGAGCGAGCCCTTGCTAGATGTCACCGCATCATAGATTAGTTCTAAATAACTTAGCAATATACTAGGTATTATGATTCGACGAGTTGACTTACAGAAGTAGACTGCGCATCCGGGTTACGGCAGTTAAACTTGCCACACTTCCTTCCGACTCTCTTCGATCCAAAAGGAACCCGGCTCACACTGTGGTTCGCTGCAGTTTGTTGGTTGCACGGGTTGAACATAGTGGTGTCCTCTTCTATGTCGCCACAAGTATAAATAATAGTGCTGAACCTAATAGTGCACATGCTGGCAGAGAGTCGAGGAAGAGGGATCTTTTGACGGTTTGAAGATATTTCTTATAACGCAAGCTCTAGGGGAGTCAAAAGCAAGTGGCAAGGTGTGTTATATAGGCTCGAGGGCGTAGGCATGGACTTAAAGAGCACACTTGGCGTGTAATATTCTTCTTTAAGTCCGTGCGCTGGTTCACGGTGGCCTCGAGCTATATACTCCCCAGCCCCCAACACCAATCCTTGTCTCCAACATGCAAGTGTGTAACCCCTACCTCGTTATGACGTATACGAAATGCGACGTAGTATCCGCAAGTCACCTCTGCATGCGGATGGAGGGTGCCAGTCCATGTTGCGTTGCTCGGGGCATGCGATGCTTCAACACATGCAATGCACATTAAATGCGCTGAATTCAGCCCCGCACGCATCACCGCAACGGCTGCCGCACACAGCCATGCCAACGGTCTCTTGCAGTGGCCTGCCCCAACAGCAAACCTGCAGCCTCGGGCGTTGGCAGCCGTCGACACGGGCTGCCGTGTACAGGTATACGCAGAGCCAATCAGTCCCAACCCAACGTCAAGCCATAGCCTCGGCTAAGAAATACGGCGCAACTGACTGTTATACATGACTGCTACAAGCGGCCCTGGCCTCAATGCATTGACCTTGTATCCGAAGAACTCGGGCATTTGGCATCAGTCCTTCCGTCTTATTAGAGACTTTCGGGAGACAGCTAGAGTGACTTCAAGTTTACAAGTCCCATGTCAAACAAGTTATCATCGAGCCCACCAGCCTAAAGAAAGCAGGAATACAGCGGACACTCAGGTGCAACCAGGCCCAGGGGAATGAACGGAGTGAATCTCGTAGAGACTACGTAATCTCAATAGGCAGACGAACCAAAGGGTATTTTCAAATCTGCCGCTTAGTTAATCTCCCCACCCGGTCAAGGTCATGTAGCTTACAACAAAGACAGCAGAAGGTTGCGTCGTCAGGAAAGGACATTTTAGTTGTTAGAAGGTACCTCTTAAAACTCTACGACTTAATGTTCTTTATAGTAGTAGGTCATTGTAAAGACTTGTGTAACGACATCTATATCTAGAAAGGAATAAGATCCTTACGATTAGCCTATAGTATTAGAATAAGTTTGTTCCCGCCATAGCATCGTCGACTATAGCCTGTCAGCTGCTACCAGCACCTCCATGGCATATATGGTCCACTGCCAGGTCATTTGTCGGATTGTCACTTCACTTTTGCCTGAACGATATAGTAGTTTCCCAACAAGCCCTTAAGCTTGCTGTTGCACGTTCCTCCATTGTTCTAAGGCCCATCTCCTTTGCTGTCTTTTCAGCAGCTTGAAACAACCGTTCCTGCGCGGGTTAGTTTTCAGTCGGTTCGCTTGCCAGAAAACTCACAAATGCGTTCTCGGTCTCTATGGCATTAATAATGCCGTCTATATATATGACCTGCCTATGAGAAATTTCCATGTACTTAGCTACTGGGTATGGTGGGTCGCCTCCAAATGTCCGTGGGGATCCAATATGTCCTTGAAATCGTGTAATCGCCTCAAGGTCTTGATGTGATAACTCGGACAAGCACCTCTGCGCAAACTCATATGCTCTCTGTGCTTCTTCGGTATTCGCTTCTAGTTCTGTAACAAGACTTCGTACGAATCCTCGGAGCATAATCCGGAGGGCGACGGCGGGGATCTCTCCGCCTGTCAAGCTGCCAACTATCTTACGAGGTTGCTCGCATCGGGGTTGAATGGCCTCTCCAATACGCGCTGTCCCGTCCTCAAGCTCTTTAGCTTGAAATGACTCTCTGGAAGCATTGCCTATGTCCTTTTATATCAGTTAAGTACTCCATCGCTATAAAAAAGCTCAGTGCCATTCATACCGTCGTGCTGAAACTCGGGACTCTGAACACGCTCAATGGCATCAAAATGCTGATTAGGTTGCTGCTTAGTGGACAACGAGCCTTCGGAGTATGTGGAGGTCCTGGAAAGGGGAGATAGGCGTTGCGACATTGTCTCAATCAGATTCGCGACGACGGATTTGTTTCAATAAAAACTTCGCATCTGTCGGCAGGTGGTTTACACGTATTTAGTGGCTCTAGAAAACAGAATGTTAGAGTTAAGCATGGAGCTGATAGAAGCCCAGAATAAACATACTAATAAAGCTGGGCAGGCGATCATTTGTATACCAATAGTCGAGTGTTAGGCGGTGCCCAACAAGCAGATTGACGGGAACGAGTAAGCGCTGTTAAATACTGGTAGAGAACACGAGATGGGGTCTGTTGAGTTTATACTTGAATCTAGTTGCTTGCTCTATGCTAGCGACGGATGTACACGTTTCTGTAATATAGACAGGGTTACTCTGTACTCTCCAAACGTTCCCTTTGCGGTATACTTTCTTAAGTCGTTCACCATTCTAACCTGAGTAGCGGCTGAGCAACGGCTTACTGCTGAGTTTGAATAGCCACAAACCTAGGGGTGTACATATCATTTGGCAGTGCGAGGACATATGGGGAACCCTAGGCTACTTAAAGGGATTGTAGCCAGTCGGACGCCGTGTAGGAGGAAATACCTTCGTTTTCTAGCATATCATACTATAAGAAAAGTCCCCATAATCCTAGGCGATACTAGATCCCTACGTCACGCTCACCATAGTACTCGTAAGGCACAAGACTTTATTGGCTCCCTCTGCTGGGTGATGGGTATCGACCTGGTCTCTAAATATTGGGGGTTCCCTCACCTAGATTGGCCTGCCTGCAAGGGTAACGCCGAGAATGATCGCTCCTATTTACGTGGAACCAGACTGTATATAAAGTGATAAGAGCTGGCCCGCAACGGCTTGCGCATCCTGCTGCTGCTAGCCCGCAACGGCTTGCGCATCCTGCTGTTGCTAGCCCGCAACGGCTTGCGTATCCTGCTGTTGCTAGCCTGCAACGGCTTGCGTATCCTGCTGTTGCTAGTCCGCAACGGCTTGCGCATAAGCACAACAGGAGTCACGGTAGTCCATATGCTTGAGAACATCTCATGCTGTAGTCATTTATGATGAAAGTGTACAAACTGACCAGCACCGTGAAGACCCTTAACCCTAAATACCCATATCTCCTATCCGCAATTAATAGGGCCTCTTTTAGGTGCATAGATATAGAAGGAGCAGTTATTTATTTATGTAAAACACGGTGTTTAAAGGGGAACTACTGGCTACCATATAATCCACCGTGAGGATATAAAGATGAAATCATCCTGATTTAAGTGTGCGGGCTTATACGAGAATCACGACAACTCCTAGCGCCAGTATTAATTCGGGCCAGGCCTTGTCCCGGCTTTATTTTTTTTGCTCTCTTTTTGCAGACATTATGTTCTCACGTTCATCTAGGTCGCACAAGTCGAAGAAGGAAAAGTCTAAGGATAAGGCCAAGGAAAAATCTAAGGAGAAGGATTCCAAGTCTCGCAAGTCCAAGCACACGCCAAAGTCAGAGGACGCAGACCCGAGTCAACATGCTAGCCTTGGCGTCTATTGTGCCATCTATCAGCCACACTCCGGCAACTACTATCACTGGGCATTCGCAGTCGTGCATGCGAGAACGGGACAATGGCACATCTTTGAAGTGGTCCAAGATGTGCAAGATGGGCCGTATAGGCCCGATTACCGCCAAGCCAATCCGATTAACTCGCGAAGGTGTCTTTAACCCCTTACCTTCCTATGTGAAGTACACGAAGACTGGTGGGGCACACTTACTAGGGCGATCCGCAGCATTCCGGTCCCTAGGGAGGGCCTATACTAGAACTGCCAAGATTATGCCTTAGATATTTGGCAGATCATGTTGGACCACGGGATGATCGACAACGCAACATGGCGTATGGGCAGAGATAGCTTGATTCCCTACTATGGCCAGGACTTTGGTGGACAATATGGAGATGATAAAGATGAGGAGGATCAGGAAGAGCAGAGTGGGGAACAGGCGGGGGGAGAGGACCAACGGATTCTGTCAGAAGAGTACGTCTATGATTCTGACGAGTAGGGAAGCTGATCGGAGGCATAATGTTGTTTGTGGCCGGATTGCGATAGTCGCCGTCTTTCATAATGTCGTCTTTTAATAATGATGACTTGCTATATACCGCCGTTTTATTTCTAGAGAGCCACTCCTCTGCGTACACGCTCTAAAGCATTTACTCATTTCTGATTTCAATATTCCGCGAAATTAGCCGTTGACTGAGTAAGAAAGCGCCATGATTTTAGCTATTAAGTATGTCACGATCCCACAGCCTATCTACCAGCCACTGAATAGGGTACTGTTGTGGTGACAAGGACTTCGGCACGTATTTATACCAGTCAAAGGTCTCCCTCGAAGTCATGTTGTTGGTCACCTTAGCACACTCCCAATATTCAGGATAGAAGCCGCTTGCGTCCCAGTCTATAATAGCGACAACTTTCCAGGTTCGATCCTTGGCTCTGTCCACCATGATATTGGCTGGACGAATGTCTCCATGGGTAAAAACACAATTTGCTTGAGAGCGCGGCATCAAGCTGCGCAAGAGGTCGATATATAGCGATGAAGCTATATTGGAACCAGCAAAGACAAAGTCTTCAAATTGCTTGACGTCCTTGATGGGCTTGGGACTAGTACGGACGTCTCGTCGTATATCCTTGCAGCCCTCTCCACGAACGCCGCCGATGGGATGATTGTCGGGAAAGGGGAGCGATCTTAACTTAGAGAAGATAGAATCAAGCTAATGGCTGATGTCTTGCTTTTGACCCTCCTCTAGTTGCGGCCACGCCTTCTCCAAGTTAAATCTCGGAATGAAAGTGGTGAATAGGAGGTAGAAGGTGCCTAAGCGGATGAAGCCATGTGGTCTCGGGACAGGAAAGCTAGGGAGCTGGCTTTGCAGATAAACAAGAGCCGCATGTTCAGTTTCAAGGTTTTCGTGGGTGATCTTAACGGCGATCTCATCGTGAAAACCGAGCACCATGGCAGACGGGCTCTTATAGAGGACACGACCTTAATCTAGCAAGTCTATAATAGCTTGAGATAGATTGTTGCTTGCGAAAAGGGCAAGCAGGTCGGGGGATGGCTCAGTTATAATTGCCAAGTGGGCAGACGCGTCTAGTCGAGAGCGTATATCATCATGATGCCAAGTTAAATGCGTGGGCTTTGCGTCTTGGTTTGACGCATGTGGTCGAGTGGCTATATATAAATGCAAAACTCGTTAGCAGGCCAACAAGTACCAAATGAGTATCCGGGAATGGGTAATTAGTACCACTTGATGTCTTGAGCGACTGCAACTGTGTTGAATACGTCGATGCCAGGAGCGTAGTCATGTCGGCTTTAGGATCATTGTCGAGTGCACGCCGAATGCGCCTAGACATTTCTAGGTTCCATCTGGCCGCCGGGGTGTTGCGGTTTACTTTGCGCACACGACTGGCTGGCTTTTCTTTGTCCATCGGATTAATTAAAAGCAGACGAGGTCCGGCTTAGTAAGGAGTGGCAGCAATAATTTATGTGAGATTTAGCAAAGGACTTGGGCAAATAAATTTTTTGACGAAGTGCAGGACGGTGTGCTTTAAATAAATAGGTAGTCCCTTGCCCGTACCTACCAGCCTAAGTACATGCGCATCGACTTTAATTATATAAGCAATAAATCCATTGCCCCCGGACTCTCTTTAATCCGTTTACGCTTTTTAGAACTACATTATTAATATTGCCCCGGGACGCGGAATGAAGTGACCTCTTTATTAACAACACGCGCCCCAGAGACCTTTAGATTCTACTATACGCTAGCTTCTAGCCTACTCCCCGTCAAGCAGAACTAACAAGGAACGATGCAGCTAAGGGAGTATTGCTTTCACGACAGACCAGCCGTCATACTTCCGATCCCACATCTTATCCGAGCGATATCCTTGGCGAGGACACCATATTCTCGCTATCAAGACTCGATGCTCTTGGCGCATAAGACTAGACCGACGACAATGCAAACATCCCTCAAGAAGCCCAACTAGGAGAAGCTCTATAACATGGGCTTCACTTTGTTGCCGGCGTGTTAAGTAATTGCTGGAAATGTTTGTAAGACTGCTTATCTGGGCTACAATCTTCAAAGCGTTAGTAGAGTGCAGCTCTCTTGCGATGCTATTCTAATCTATAGCCACTACTTTCTCTACGTCTTAAAGATAAACTATCTTGCTCCTTCTCAATTCTGTCCCTTATCTTCCTCCTAAGCTATCCATACTGATCTTGATTATCTTGATAGGAGCTGTATCGACACGACCTCGTACGCTACCACGCTAAATTTCTAAGAACGACGCTTCCCCAACGCTCTCCTAGAGCCCTGTGAACTCCGCGCGATAGCAAGTCCTGTATCAAAGACTTTATTCTTCGAGGAGAGTGGCGGCGGGATGCCATAGTGCAGCGCGGCGTTGACGCGAATGGCAGTCTCCTGCCTGGGCTACTCAATAAGTCTAAATGGATCATATATAGCGCTACAATCGTTAAGGTGGCTGTGGACTGCGCGGCTTGACCCCGAGCAAGAGGTCTAGGCCAGCCCGGAAACGATTCGGAAGGTGTATCCGAGGACGGGTTTAATAAGGAGCTAAAGGAAAATGAGTCTGAGGAAGGCTTGCGGGGTAGATCTCGCATACGATCGTGGGTTATAGCGAATAAAGCAGAAAAATACGACGTGAGGAGGCCAAAGAGGCGTCGTAGGAATGGGGATAAGTCCTATCTATCTTTAACGACTTCTTTAGTATACCGTCGACCCGGGTTCTAACGGAAGGTGCTAGTAAGCTAACTAGCCCTGGCTCTAAGATGTTTGGCTTAGGTATAAGTGGAAAGAACTGCACTGACTGCTTTAGAAAAGGAGACGCCTAAAAGGACGCAGAGGTTCTATGAGATCAAAATAATATTATCACAGCGTGACCCCTGCAAAATCTTAGTTCGGTCGGCAGAGTACCTATATACGTTAACATAGTCGGCTCTATAGCCCTTGAAGTATGCAAGCCTGGGCCAAGCGGTGACTACATAAGTACATCTAAACCTGGAAATCGTATGCAGCCCGGCATGTATATTCCGGTGAGATAATATGTATAATTTGACCTAGTCTGTCAAGTACTAAGTACGTTACTCCTTCTTTAAAAAGCTCACTCCCTCCCTTCCTTTGCTTTCTTGCTGCTTAACGAACAATTTGCCTCACTTCAAACCGCCATTTAACGCTCCGTCAACCAAGTGTTCCAACTCATCGCACCTTTATCATTCGTCTGTCCGTGCCGCCGTTCCCGTCGCATCCGCTAGAGAAATACCAAGGGTCCAGTTTATCAGCTCTGCAAAATGATCCCCGAGAAAATGGCTCCCCAGAGCAGCTGTCCCTTCTGCTCCGTCGATATCCAACCGGATTTGGGGTCATTCAAGGCACACATCCGCAGCGACTCTGCCAGGCACCCTAAATTTAAAGACGATGCCGATATAGAAGAGGCTTATAAAGCCGTCGCGATACGCGGTTCCGTTTTTTTGACATCAGAAGGCCCAGCACTAGCCAAAGGACTGGACGGGCAGGTTGATTCCGGGGGCCGATCTGAGAGCAACACTCGCCAATGCAACCGGACTTTATGCTCACTTCTAGTCCCGATGGCTCAGCAGCGCAGCTCATTTTCTTCTTCTCTGGAATACAATTATGCAGGTCTAGACGAGAAGAGAGACTTTGGCTGGAAGTATGGCCACAGTTGCCCACAACCGGACCACAGTTCCCAGCAATCACCCAGGGAACAACCTGCGGCCTGGGAGATGATTCGAGAGCCGGTAGTACAGCCACCTAAGCACCTTCTAGAGGAGGTAAAGGCTGTCTACGCCGGTCTAGCCATGCTTGAGAGCACATGTATCAAGTACCACAGCACCCAGGCGTCTTAAGAGCTTAGCCACGAACAGTTTCAAGCTTTAATACGGCTACATCAATCCCTCTGGGAATTCCACCACGACTTCTTTCTCGCTAGCCAGCACCCTTTCGCAATCGACGATATTCGACGCCTTCTATCGAAAAATATGATGCCTATGCGCATGTGGAGTCATGGTATTCACTCGCTCCTAGAGCTACTTCGGCATAGGCTCCCGGCATTATTAGAGCATATGCTTAGCTTTATTTATACTGCTTATAGTATGATGACTCTCTTCTACGAGACGATACCAGCGTTTAAGGAGACTTGGCTAGAATGCCTAGGTCACCTAGCAAGGCACCGAATGGCGATCGAGGGCGATGATATTCAAGATCGAGCAATATGGATGAGGATCTCTTGGTGCTGGTATAATAAATCTTTAGATATATCGCCCGCGACTGGCCGTCTCTACCACCATCTCGCAATCCTCGCGCGCCTAAATGCGCTACAGCAGCTATACTACTACGCCAAGTCGCTCTGTGTTCTTCTTCCATTTACGGGCGCTTAGGACAGCATTTCGACTCTCATAAACCCGCTTCTGGGCCCCGACTCGAGTCAGTGGGCGAAATCCGCAGAAATAGCTTTTGTGCGTGTGCACGGAATCCTTCTTTCAGGACGCTCTCTAGACCAGTTGCAAGCATCAATGGACCAGTTTCTAGATCTTATCGATCGCTGGATCTGCACTACGCGTTCCTAGTGGCTTAAATCCGGGTAAGATAATCAACGCAGCCTCCTACAAGCCTGCACAATTACTCACGAGCCTAGATACTTCGTGGGCGTTTCTGCTTGTTGCTCTCTACTAGGGTTTGGCGTCGAGTCAAACGTCCTAATGCAGGTGGTTTTATGCCAAAGGAACAAATCAGGTGCAAATGACGAAGCCGTTAGAGAACCCCAGCCCGACGCAAACGAGATGTTTCAACATACCCTTTCTTTTTTCGCTAGGACCTGCGAGATCGTACTTCGGAGATGGAAGGACAAGGACACCTTGAGCTTTATCCACACGACGTTGGTATTTATGCTCTATATGTCGCGACTCCCGGCTGCCATGACGCACTTGCAGGGTCGATATCCGTGGAAACTCTTGGCGAAGCTGCTCAATCATCTACTAGAGACAACAAAGACGAGATCAAGAATCGATAGCGACGAGTTTCCGGGGCCGGAGAAGAGCGAGGGTCCCTGCCCGCTGCCGGAGGATTACGCTCTAAGCGGGCTGCTGTTTGCCGAAAACTTCTTTCCAAAGGGGTGGTTTTCTAGCAGGAATATTGATGATGCGGATCGGTATCTTGAGCCACCATCGAAGACTCTCAAGCGACAAGAGCGGATTCTCTGGATCGGACGCAGGATTGCTGCCTCTGGTATATGGATAACTTGGTGCGGAGAGACTGATCAGTTCGGCGTGGCTGAGAAGTACGACATCCCGCTGTAGGGACTTCCTAGGAGCCATGAGGACGTGTTATACCAAGAAGAATCTTGACTTATACTTATTTTTCTTTATCTACAATAAGTAATGAATTTTAAGTTCTTTCTTAAGCACTAGGTAATGCTGGTGAGATTGACAACACGCTGGCGTTAGGTCAAGCTCCTTGCCTCACCATTCTTCATGCCGCGCCGCCCGACCGCACTCCGCGGATGCTCCACTGTGAGACATTTGGCTCCACACGGGTCAGAGATGGCATCGGGCAATTGATGAGAATCATCTAAAGAACAAGAAGTGAGTGAACGAACGCACGGAACTGTGCAGCTCTTTTATACACAAATAAAAGTTTCTTCACATGATTACGCAGCAGCTGTTGCCTAGCAGGCTACAGCGGTGTTGCGTAGCAATATCGCCACCTCATGAATAAACCTTCTAGGCAGGCTTGATATACGACATCCACGCTAGAGGAGGAGATTCCTTATGGTATGTTTCTCCGGCTATAGGTCTGGCCAGTCATGCAAACATGCCACATCGTGCCGCAACAGCACTACCACGTTTACTCGGTCCATACGACATTTAGCGATGACAAATAGCCGGGCCGCCTGCGCGAAGCTTGGGATCGTACCCGGTCAGTAGACAACAGTATCCTGCTACTAAGCCATGTCCATGAGCTCTTCAACGTTCATCTTTTCTCCATCCATCCTAGCACATTGTGAAAACGTGTCTTTATGCCATACGGTGTCGTTCTCTATTACCACGGCTCATTCGCCCAGTTGCCGGCCAGCTTAGACCGCCAAGCCCTTCGTTATCGTTATGACATGTGCTGCATCGAGGATATGACGGCCAAGATGCCGTTGGCAGAGCATACCATGCCCCTGAGGCAGGGACGGCACCACTTATCTTAGGAACCGTTTCGCCCATAGACTCGGATCCAAATCTCCCTTCTTCTCGACTGTTACAGCCAGGGCGGACCCACCGAAAAGGACGCCCCGGGGGTGGGGGCAGGACGCCTGCACAAGCCCAGGCCAACTGGCGCATGACACCATGCCACGATCAATAAACGGCACCTTGGCCTTGAGTCTGTCTGCCTTGGCGGGGGTCCGGTCCAGCCAGCCAAGTGGCGCTGAATGAAGATGTATAGTGCACGTTGAAGGCGGACGGACTTAAATCTACGGAAACGACGACGAATCTCTGGCGGCAATGTGGCCGTTTGGGTCGATAGGGAGGACTGTCGAACTTCGGATGGCTGCATTACGGAATGGAATATCCGCTATTTTTTTGGCGGGTGCCAACTTTGAGTTGAACAGATCCCGGGACTATCAGCATGAACGGCATAGGCATACTGCAATCGTGTTTAAAATAAATAAGAATAACTGTCATGAAAGTCACGTGCGGGTACATACTGGTAACCATATCCATGGGTCGCTCCGTACTAGATTTCCCCTTCTAATAGGTAGTACCGGCAACTGCAAACCATCCGGGGAATATCGCCAAGCGTCACTGGCAACTGTGTAGGGGCGGCCATATAGGGTTCGCACATATCGTAAATGGGTTACCGGTAACTCAATAAGTATGCTATAGCGGTTACCGGCATTCTTTTGCCTCTCTCGCGTAAGTGACCCGGCACTGGTGACGGGGCGGTTAGGGCCTAAGCCGGGTACCAGCAAGGGCGCTTAATCTGTTACCGGCAACTGTAGTTTAAGGGCTATCAGATACCAGGAACAAGAGGCGTAGAGGTTACCGGAACCCCCTTAATGCTGGGAACTTCATTCCATTGGTCACTAGCAGCCCTAGGCTGCCAGCAACTGCAGGTGGGCGGTTACTGGCACTCGCAGCTTCGCCAAGGTTACCGTTACTAGTACCTAGAAAGCCCCGCTCAGGGGTTAGTAGTAACTAGCAGAGTCACCATATCGTTGTTACTGGTACAAATACGTTTTATTTAAGTGCTGCATGAGTAGACGCTCTGTAGGGGACTAGGAACCATGTGTAATTAAACCAATGAGGCTGAAGTGGCTCATGGCGCCCTGCTAGTAACACTTGACCCCATTCCTGCTGTAATAGCGGATTTTCGATACGGAGTACATATAACACAGTTACCAGCTTTTTGCCGGAGCGAGTGTCTGACATACAATCATGAGCATGGATCGTACGAAGTAATGCGTTCAGACTCAACCAAGCCAGTGGCTGCTTTTCCCCACGGTTTGAATTGTCCCCTTTAGTAGGCTGCTTAATTTAAGATAAGAAGTTACATATAATGACGACGACTCAGTCTACTAGACTCCTTACAATATATACATCTGGGTACAAGGGCAGAATTAGGCGCATCTACTCATGCGACACCAATCCCTTGCTTCCAGTGTACCGATGGCTAAGGAGTTCTGGGGGTAGCTAACTCAAGCCCGCGTGGGGTCGGCGATTCTCTCGCGCTCAACGCTTACGACGTTTTGCGTCGCGGCCGCATTGCCCTGCCTCTCTTTGTCGTGCCTACCTACGGACCTTACTTTTAGCACCATGCGCCTCCTGAGAGCAGCCTACAGTCTCTCCGTTATTTATGGAGAGATGGAAACAAAAAGTAATCGGAGAAATTCGCCACTATTCTAACTCGTACGCACGGCTGCTCCTTTCTACACTTGACTCTCCGGTCGCCTTTATATTAAAGCCGTGTGTTTGACCTTGCACCTTCTTGGTCTCCTTCCCCCTAAAACTTTCAGGTTCCAGAGTAATTGGCACCGGATAAATATTGGCCTATCACAGTCAGTGTAAAGTTCATGAGTTTCTCGTCTAAGAAGACTTACTATCTCGGTCTGTGAAGGCGGAGTAAACCCACTAGAGTACTGCTATATCTGGTTGTTGCGCTTGTTGCGTACGCATAGGAAAACATCGACTTCATAGTCTTTATGTAGCTTATGTGCTTTCTTGATAAAGTTCTTTCGACGCTTAGAGAACTTCGACGCCATGTTTTTACGGACCCTTCGTAGATCGCAAGTAGAAAGGAGGTGACTTTGAGTGGGTTGGTGTTTTTCTGGGGCTTTCACTGTCCCCGCGTCACCGAAGACACCCTCTGGCAGAGTGCAGAGTGTATGGGCGGCATATAGACGAGCTTGTGCCTCCCCTACGAAAGGTTTAAAAGCTGTATAGCATCTATAACCAGTAAGCTTATATCTTCTTGGCATCTGATATTGAAGACTTACCGAATACAACCCATGATGTTTCTTGGAGTCTGGCGTTTTGAAGCTTAAGCTTGCTTGCCTACTATGGCCATTAATGGTTTTTATGCACTAAAGGCGGTCTAAAATACGAATTCCAGATCGAAGGAGGCACTTAATTTAAAGGCAGAAGAAACAGACGCATATAACGTAAGCGGACGAGGCGCGCGCTTAGCCTTGCATTTTAATGGAACTTAAATAGACGTCTTTCAATATTCGGGTATATTACGACAGCCAAGCTGTCGTTAAATTTAAGTTAAGTTCTAGACAAGGGCGATTGCCAGGCAGGAGAGAGCAAAAACAACCGTTCCAAAGAGAGCCCAACCGTACACGACGCCGTAGCTAGCCTCAACCAATAGCCCCATGCTTTTGATGTCCGACACGACGTTTCCCAACGATATAATAGCTATAACTATTGGGCCCGCTGATAGTAGCACACAGAAAAGCACTCCAATTTTGGCCTAAAAAGTCAACGTACGGGTGAACAATAGCCCGCAGCACAACGCTATTGAACACGCCGTGAGGATGATTGCCACTTCTGATAAGGGACCGAGATTGAGGCGAGACAATTTCTGTACCATCATTGCCGTGGAATTATCCATTTCCGGAAGCGCATCGCGGTACATGATGCAGCTTTTGCTCCGCTTAAAGCCGAGACAAGAGCCCCAAATTCCGACCGTCAGATTGATCGGGCGTTCGGGGGATAGGTGGTGGAGTGAAAACTAAGGACAAGTTAGACTCTCGCTGTAGCATAGCGAGCTGTACTAACCTGTACAATCGCCAAACCCTGCTCTGTGAAGTTGGCGCTCTGGCGGAAAAAAACGCTGAGGGTGCCGTGCGCGGCGAGCGCGGCGACGGCCGCGCAAACAAAGAGATTTCGAAGCATTGCCGATGTCGTCGCATCGCATTGACGGGAGCAGCTTGCTGCGGAGTATTTGACTGCTTCTGCCGCTGTCTCCCTACGCTCGATTTCACGGTTAATTTTGGGTCCTTCTTAATTTTAACACCCGGGGCGCCCCGGAGCATCGATAGTGGTGGTCCCTCATATCTCGGCAGCAAAGCCCAGCGAATGGCCTACTTATTCGGCCGCCGCAAACCCACTCAGCCTCTCATATGACTTCATGCTGCAGTTATAGTCTATCGATGGAAGGACACCGTAGGATAATGGTCAGAATATCGCTCCGATATCATTGGCCTCCTCGAAAGTTTATGCTTCTATAGTCGACGGTAAGTTGCCAAATATAAGGGACAATATATATGCGGCTAGGCATGTTCTGGCCTCTGCTCTGACTTATATTAAATTGGCAAGATAATTCTACTAGATTGTATGTTCTATAAATGAATATTTATATCATTTATTGCGACTTAAACAGACTATACGTTCTTTTCTCGCTTATAAAGCTCAAGACCTAATCTATGCTAACACCCGGGAAGTGGCCAGACCACTCGGCCGGAGACGGGGCCCATCCAGGTGGAGACAGACCGTCGTCACTATTGACGTCGGGGAGCTGTAGATCTCCGTCTAAATCTGCCGCCAACTCGTTGCTGTCGCTCAAAGCAGGAGAGGCCTTTGAGAATTGCTTGGGAGGGCTGACGTCCTGATTGCTTGGAGGCTTCTTTGGTCCACCGTTCCAATCTTGTAGCAACTCTGCAAGCATCTCGAAATCCGATTCAGTCAAGGGGGCGGGGACAGCAAACTTAGTACTAGACTGAGCGGCGGGCTGTAGGTAAGACTGAACTGTTTCTTTGACTGTTTCTTGGGTTGTTCTACAAGCACGAGCAATATTCACTATAGAGGACTTCTGGCTCTTGCTTGTCGCAGTTGGTAGGTCTTGTTTTTGCTGCCTTACAACGGAATTTCGTGAGAAGTCCTTCTGATATAGTCGTCTTGGGCCTTTGCCTTTGGAAGTCTGGGTGGCGACCAGCCTTTTGGTTTTGGTGGTGACTTGCCTTACGGGTTTCCCCTTTGTTTTAGGCGCTTTCCTTAGAGGGTTTCTCAAAGGTGGTTCGATATTGTCTGTCTCCGGGGAATCAGTTGATCCCAAATGCTGGCCGACTTCGCCACGTGCTGCCTGTCGCTGAGGCAAGATTGATGACGTTATTTCTCTAGTTTGACGAGACACAACTCGTGGGCTTCCAGCATTCCTGTTAGACATCTCAGTCGGCCCCGTGGCCCTCCCTTGCGTCCAACCCACTCCAGGCGCGAAACGATAAGAGTTTGCAGACAAATCAGTCGGCAAGGTTATATCGATTTTCGATCCCGCTAGAGGCCTAGACTGGAGAAAGGTCTCTGAAAATTCTGGAACAGACTGCCTTTCGGGGATATCCGGTATTTCGGGGTCTAAGTCCATCTCCCTGGCAAGCTCGCTTATTTCAAAGGCAAAGGTCTCGGCGACAGGAATTACTTGATTCGCTTGGATCACTTCAGTCTGATCCAGCCGCTTTTTGAGACTTTTCTCCTTTAGTCTCTTCTCTTTCTTCTTGAGGAAAACTGCTTTGATGCCAGCTGGCCGCGACAACCTTTTCGTAGGAACTGCGGCTCTTAATCTGGAACTTTTTCGTAGCCGGAATTTATTATTTTGTGCCGCTTCCTCTGGTTGGAACGGCGAAGGCACCGAAGACGGTTCTAATGGAGGATTGGGCCCGCCGCTATTTAGACGTTTCTGAGCCGTTTCTGGCTCAATGGGCCTTCTTCGTTTTTGGCCTGCAAGCGAAAGGGCATCGGTAATATTGTGATCCGGCCAAGCACCAAAGAAAGCTATAAGTATGTCTTTCTGAACATATAGAACTGGCACGTCTTAGGAGTTTTCGAAGGAGCTAAGGTGCTCGAAATGTAGCAGTTGCGGTAAGAAAGACCCTTGAAAAGTACTTTTAAAGCCTGGTAAGAGGGCTTTCCGCCGCGCCAGAATTTTATCTCCTCGGATTCTAAGAATTCCGGGGGAGTGTCCTCACTACTGGCTTTACAGCCTTTGTCGACCTTTGTGTTTGTGAATCCCAACTTTTTAGCTGTCCTGCACAGCAGCCCGACGTAGCGCCTGTCCACTTGTGCCCCAACGCCTTCGGTGTCCTGTAAAGGAGGCTCTAGTGACAAAAACGGAAAGTACCGCAAGGCAGCAACAAATAGTTGCATGTAAGCCAACCTTGCAGTTGTAGGCCTTGAGAGGCTTCTAAATTCTCTGTGGTTCGTTTGTATCTGTGAACTGTCCGTCTAGTCTGCTTTAAGGCTCTTAAATAAGCTTATCCGGCTTCCGGCTATAGTGGTAACTCTCTTAGGTTTAACTTGAATATTTCTCTTAAGAATCTTGGCTCTAATAGTTAAGTACCTTATGTTGTCGTGGAAAGTATCAATACTTGGTATCATAACGGCAATAGATAGGATATTCCTTTCCAGGCGATCTCTGTCCTTTTATCGAGATATCATAGGAAATAGAGGGTTCTTTTTGTCTACGAAGTCCTTCTCAATTTGGCGCTTGTCGCGAGTACAAAGTGCCGGAATACGACGCGAAATGCGCCGCACGCTTCGATAGTCGATAAGATGACGCAAGTTGTCCAGCCCTGCCATGATGTCCGACCATTGAGAATTCATGTAGTTCCAATAGTTAATGATGAGGTCATCGTTATGGGCTGCGAGGTGCTTCGCCTAGTTGCCTATCTCGAGTCCCCCCTAGAGTCCTAAGAATGAAAGCATACCGTCTATGGCGTCCATAATGGGCTTTCTCCTTATTATAAGCTGCAGGATCTTCTTTTTACATGCGGAGAGTTTATTTAGCCACGAATCTGCTAGATGATATCGGCGCTTTGTCATATAGTGGCGCACGTTGCGGAAGACATCGCTATCAGAGAGTGTTCGGGGTTTTGCTACCTTTCATTGGCAGAGGGACTCCATATGGTAGAGGAAGGACTTACGAGGCATACAATGCAGTAGTACTTTGCATACATGGTTGTCCCCAAGAGTCTGAGTTGCTGTCCGAATCACATCGTTCGGGGCGGAGCAATAGACCTTTATGGAGGGAACAAAAGGGGTCTCTTGCGAATGTGAAAGCTGATTCGCAGACCAACCTAATGTCCCTAGGATATTGTCGCGCGTTTTGGATGTGATCCTACCTTCAATTGTATACTCGGGATCTTGTAAAAGCTGTGCAAGATCTATGGCGCGGGGAACAGCGTACGGATCGAACTCATTAGAAACAAGCTGCGAAAGCTCAACTCTTATAGCTCCTTCCTGGAAAAGGGGGTTCATACTGAAAGAGAGAGGCAATCGAAGAGCTGAATGATGCTTACGCGTGCAATCTTTCTCTAGTTTACGCAGCTTTTATATGCTAGTTCACGCCTAACATATGCTAACTTTAACTTGCACTAACTGGGCATATTGCTGGCAGTTAAATTAGCAGGTTAAAATAAGCTAAAAGTGCGCCACTTACAAAATACGGCTCCGCACAAGCCAAATTGGCCGTCGAGCCTTTGGCGGGGCAGGACGGGAACGCACGCGACATAACTTTGATGCTTTTGAGGTCCGGTGCTCCTGGGCTGCCAGGCCCATATCTTTAGGAGAATCTGGCTCTATATCGCATTATGGATCAAATAGGAGCGCACGGCTATAACATAGCGCTAGCGATTGGCGGCAAGGCAAAGCGGCGCTTCCTGGCGAGAGGTGGGCTGCCGCTAGACGATTTCGCCGTGTCTTTGAGGAAGGCCAGCCACCATACTTTACTGTTCGACTGCGAGATGCACCTGCAGCCGGACGGCGCCATGCCTCGCATCATCGCAGGGCCAAGACGAGGACACTACGCGTACCACCTGATTAAACCGCCACAGAGGGCGTCTCAATTTGCCTTCGGCCTTTACTACAACGTTTATTCTAATTTTGGTGGCTCTGTGATCATCTTCGTGGCCGATTTCGGAGCCAAGCAAGTACTGCATTTCCTATATTTCTGGATGAGGTGCGCCAAAGCCGAACACGACTCTCGGCGATCTCGGATCATCCTGATAACCAATGAATCGCAAACTACACCCCGACTTGATGACTTCCAATTTGTGGCCGCTATGATCTCGGAGCTGCGGAAGGATGAGCCGACAACGCCATATTCTGCTAAGGACGTTAAGAGAATGATTCATTCGTACTTTGACTTCACGATTGTGCCAGGGGTGACTGATTTATGCGACGAATTTTGGCAGAGCATAGCCTCTCCATCAGCCTCTATGGCTGGGGGAAGAGATTGCGCTCCCCCTTGCAAGCGTGCGCTTTTCCGAGCCGCCATCTCCCAGTTTGTAAGGCAGCCGCTGCTGCCTTTTGACGCTATCCTCGCTTCCCGGATATCCAACCCGATCCCGAAAGAGTTCGAGGAAAATCTAGCCTAGTTCCTTAATGCGACATAGGGCCAAATTGCACATCTCGACATCACTTGCCTTATTGCATCCGCTCTTATGATGGATGCGTTCTCACCCGCAAGGCATAGTATGTATACCTCCTTTATATATAGACCCTTAAGGGCCTAACGATATTTAGGGTTTCCCCCTCAATAAGTCTTTAAGTCGCTTTATCGCCAGCGTGTCCTAACGTGCGAGGATAAGCTCAGGTTGAAGGGCCTAACTGAGTCTGTTGAACGGAACTTCATTAATATTTCAACCGATATGCAATCGTCCCGAATAGATTCGTCTATACAGCATCTCGCGCGGGTTCAGGGCAACAGAGCTATCTCCTTTATTAGAAGCCTAAACGCCTGCTTAATTTGTCTCATTAACACGTCAATATTTACTTTAGACTGCTCCCATCGACTATGCAAGGCCTGTGTGAAGAGATGCTTTATCGAAATTCAACCTCATAAGTATAGACCATCGATCTGTTTACTATGTCAGAAAGGCAACTAAAGCACATTTATAATCAGACCTCCTACTGCTGGGGTTAGAAGGCTTGAGTTCGGGGGAAGGCATCCCGAGCACACCCTTTCGTTTCTTCAAGAACTAAGCCGATCTCTTAGACTAGCCACCATACCTCTATGGGAATTTTTTGATACGGTAATAGCTAGCGAAATTGGTACTAATTCCTCTCTCTATATGCTATTTTAAAGCAGCTAACGAGAATAGGAATATTTTTTGCTCTCGCGCTGTTTATAGAAGAGTGGACGCTTCTTGACTGTAAATACCATTTATTAAGAATGAGAAGTCTAAAGACGACTGGAAGCAGGATAAGCTTTGGGAAAAAACTTACTTGGGGTATGTCTGATGTCTTGCGATATAATAAAGGCAGTATGCTGCTAGATATACATGGGGTACAAGTTTCCAACAGCGGTATTGCCCAGAACGATAGGTAAGTAGTCCCCACTTCATCCTAAACGTTGTCTAACTAATTTATGTTATAGCTCGCTTTCGGGACGACATGACATCGTGATTCAACATTCTAGGGAGCTATACCCGCCACAGTCTATTAGCAGCATAGCTAGCAAGCTAGTAAGTTCTTTATTCTACATCGAGCTTACTCGCTTGCCTAACTTCTATATGTCACCGGAATCATGCACCTTACAAGTCTTATGCCGTATTTAACCGGGAGAGGCACTCTTAAACCTTCTCAACAAGCTAAGACGGGTCGATACACTCCTGAGATACTAAGGAAGTGAGATGAATCCGTTTGAGACTCCCCTTTGCATAGATGACGTTATGCAAAAGTGCTAAGCTTTCCAGCGCTTTTCAAGGGCTATCACAATAAGGGCATCGTCGCTTAAAACGTGGATCACGGTTAAACTTGGCAGTCCGACTAGCCGTCTACGGAGCATAAGTAACTGTCCGTACCGACTGGGAGATCTAATAGAGGATCAGGGACTTGACAGTTTTGATGGGAAACGACTTGCAAGTCCGAGTATAAGTTCTAGAGAGGAGTGCCGAACACAGAGGACTTGTCCGGGAACCAAAGTAGATAGACTTATAAAAAAGATCAGGCTGATACTATAATACATTCGCATTCCTCGATAGATTCTGCTCCGTTCCAGCAATTTCATTCACAAGTACTTATCCAGTAGCGATAGAATCGCCTGTCTCTTCTTTGCGGATACCGGTGTTGGCTGCAGTATATTAGTCGTGCTATCCTGCGAGCAGGCGGCGACAATGCCATGGGTATCTTTTGGCGACTCTGATGGTGTGCTTTCAGGTGCAATGTTTGCGAGACAGGCATATTGTGTTAAGGCGTCATCTAACATTAAATCCGTGGGACTGATCTCCATGTCATGCTATAGACCAGGCGACGAGAGTAGCATGGGGGGAGTAGTTGGGAAGCCTGGTAAGTCTTCTAGGAGCGATAGCTCAGAGACTGAGCTTGGAATATCCGAGTCTAAGCTCGGCATGTTAGAGAGTGAACTCGACGTTGACGGTACCGGGCTTTGATATGCGGCTGAGGCCAATGACGGACGGTGAGTATTTAAGAATCGATACCTGCCGCCTTTGAACTGATCAGGGCCCATAATATCTTTTTCTTCCAGCAGCTGAGTGAGACCGTGCATCAGGCCAGGCCGAGACTGAAACCCTCCCATGAAGCCATCCGGTCGCCGCGTAATGATAACCACGTCGACGTTGTATGTTTCCGAAAGAGCGTTCCCCTTCTTGCAGAGGCCCCATTGGTAATTGGCCGTGCCGGTCTTGATGTCTTTGTTCTTCTTGGATCGCTGTCTAGGCATCGTTGTGAGGGAGATGTGAGGGCTGTTGAACAGAACGTGAAAGGCGCTACTGACGAAGGTCAACAACGGGGCTAATGATGTTCAATTTAAGCAGAGAGCACAGGGCTCCTAAGCGCTAGACATATATCACTTTTGGAGGCCTTGCTTTCTAGAGGTCAGGAAGAATCCAGGCGCGCGGATAGAAGTCCGGTGCGGGCCAACCACCGGAGTCGGAGGCATACACGCAGGCGCCGTCGGGAATTGCGGGGCTTTCCGGACCCACCCCGATGCGGACCGTCTTGGCATCCGGAAGGTGGCATAAGGATGTCGTCTAAAAATAAACAGATACTATTTTTAAATAATGAGCCGGCGCTTAGACATTTTCGAGAGGGTTAAAGTCTATAGGTATGTTGGATTTAATCTTAAGAGTCGGTTTTAAACTTAACGGCATTTAAACGGCTTCTCTCATAGAACTGCTAGTCTAGTCTAAACATTAGCTATATTAAGCAGAGTCCCCTTCGGTAAACGTACAACCATAGTCTTTCTTGTCAACATCAACACACTGTCATTATGAGCCTCGACGCATGTATGTTATACTTGATCGCCTTCTTTGGGTTTGCCGGTATAGCTTTGATTATTTGGATAATGAAGTTCGTTATTCCCAACCCTGCTATCTATTTCGCCAGATATATCCAATATCCCCTCTTAACTAGCTCCAGGTGGCTACGCGCCACCCGTCTTCATGCAGCGATATGCGCTATATTTCTACTTATTAACATTAGCGTCATTTTCGTGCCATCCTTTTTTCCCGGATGGAGGCAAGTTCAGAAAAGGGCCGCCTTGATGGCTGTCGTAAACATCGCACCCCTTTGCATGGGTGGCCGAGCGCCTATCATTGAGACTTTAGACATTCCTCGCGAGTGGTATCACATGGTACACTGCTGGGTTGGGTTTATTGCTGTTATCGAGGCTGTGTCTTACTCCATTATTGCCTTGAGCTTGAACCCGAGACCGGGCCCCTTGATCTAAACAGGCTGGACAGTAGGTCAACCCCCTCTTAGCTCTGTTTATATCCTAACTAAAATACTAGTCGTTCGGTCTGCTCCTGGGAGCGCTTCTTATAGCTTTACCATTGGTTAGGAGGGGCCTCGGAAGATGGTTTCTCTGGATCCATAGAGCGGCCTCGCTGTGTGCGGTCTCCTTGTTGTTGAGTCATGTGCTCAACGTTTCATCCTCATCCTCGCGAGCAAAAGTCCTTATCGGAAGCTCGTGTGGTTTCTGGGTAGTAACCACTGTGTTCCGTGTCTCGAGGCTGATGTACTATTGGCACACTGTAGAAATTGTTGAAATCTCGGGAACTGCAGATACTGTGCAGATTGACGTTAGTCTTAGTCGCCCGATTCGACTCTACGCGGGATACCATTTCTATATTTTCTTCCCTTTTACGTGGTATCCTATGAGGAAATTAGTTAAGTATAACTTGCTGCATAGCTTTACCGCCGTTGCATTTTGGCACGATCCATATGATGCATCTCAATCAGTCTCAAACATTAGGTTCCTGCTTTCACGGCATGAATATCATGGCAGCGCAATCTCGAGATTAAAAGAGGGTCAATCCATACTTCTCGACGGACCGTATGGGCATGATTTAGGCCTCCAAAGGCTTCAAAACGTCATACTAGTAGCCAAAGGAATGGGCATCGCCGGCGTCCTCCCTCTGGCTTTATACTTGGCTCTTCGTCGAAATTACGACAACTAAATACGCGATAGGATGCATTATCTTAGCGAGATGGACATTGACTTGCGCGAGAGGTCAAGTAAAGACAAAGAGTCGTTGATTCAAAAGAGGAAAGAAATAGTCGCGGAACGGCTGAACCTGTCACGAGCGTGTCTTAACCGAGATCCTGTTAAAAGGTGACCCTATTCTGGTCTCTCGAAAGCAACTCTCAAATGGATTGGGTGAAAGAACAGCTTGAATCGCTATAGAAGCTCGATCCCGGAAATGTAAGTGCACTTCTTAAAAAGGATTGCTCCTGACACCAACTAATATCTTAAGTAGAAATTGCTTATCGTATGGTGCGGCTATCCTCGTCCGAAGCAAGGCTTTAAGCCGTTTGAAGACTCGCGGTTCTGGATGTGTTTAGATCCCGCCGCAGTGCTAGACTTTAACAACTTGATTCTGTCAAAAATAAAGGAAGAGCGAGCTCGTCTGCCCGGCAGCATGGGAGTCATAAGTATGTGCATTAATTCTGATCGCTTTAGCTAAAGAGCGTGGTGGATATTTTCAAGAAGTGCTATAGAGGTCTCAATGACGGACACTTTATCATCAAGAGGATTAAAGCAGAAATTATTTGCTGCGGCCATAGTGTTTATGAGTAAATTTAAGGATGAATTGAGCGGGCTATAACGGGACGTTAATTTGAGAAAAATAACCGGGCTATCGAGGATGAAATACCCACGCAGCCCGTTGTCTCCTCTAAAAATAGCGGCATAATGAGAAACGAACAGGCGCTCGTAAATCGTCGGTCGGCATAAATGTCCTAAAATAGCAACATGAGCGGCCGTCCAACGGTCTTCCAGCGGTGGAAGTGTGGGTAGTAACCGGGCGTCGATGTTAACTAAATTAGATGAGCTTGTTAATTATAGACGACACGGTCGGCCTAAAAGTGGGGCGTGCGGCAGCTAAAGTCCGTAGCCCGTCCCCCCTTGCGCGCGGCCGGGACCCGCTTGAGCCGTGTGAGCGGCAAGAGGCCCGGACCAGGGGATCTGAGAGGCTGGGGCGTTAGCAGTAGCGGTACATTTATCGTAATGTAAGCGCCTGGAGACGAAAGATATTTATTATTTCTAGCGAAGTTGCCTTGTATTCTGTCCTTCACTATTTAGCAGCGCCTCTATCCTTTATCATTTTACCTTACGAAGCAAGATGCGTATGTGGGCAAAGCAGCAGCGCGAGCCGTAAGACTCTTCTCTCTTACAAAGTGAGATACAGCATCATTAAGAGACCAGAGTTCAGCTAGCTCGAATTGAGCACCAGAATCAGCGTTTAGCAGCTCAGTTAGTCGCTTCTAGAAAGCAGGTTCATAATCTGGTATCTGAGATCGAGTACCTGCACTACATGAGGGAATATGAGCAACGATGCGCCGAAGAAAAGCTCACGAAGCTTGCCGCCGAAGTATATGCCTTAAAGCACTCGGTAAGTTAAACCAAGACCCCACAACATATACAAGGCTAATAGTGCAAGACCCGTGGATCGTAAGACCAGACTGGGAACCTGTCCAGTCTAAGGGTAGAGGGCTTGGGTTAGAGCAAACTAAGTACTGGGGGCCTAATCGACATCGATTTATCGCGTCTATGAGGAGTGTTATAGGAAATGCTAAGAAGTTAATGGCTTGTCTAGTCGAAGCAGATAGCACTTTATTTCCCCCCCTATAAGCCACCCTGCAAGCAATAAAGGCAGCTCGACATTACTTTCGCTCTATATATCGAGGATGGAATTGACATAATGCTTAGTTCTCCGCAACATGACCAAGCCTTATCAAGCTTCCGCAATTTAAAATGCGTATGCTGGTTCCAGTAGGTGGGCCAACCTGTCTTCCTCGTCCAGTCGTGATGGCCCTCCTGGATCGGTTGGGTTGACCGGTCCTTGCCCTCGTCGCTAGGTTTGACCATCGGGCTGTTGATGGCCTGCTGGTCTTGTTGCAAACATGTTATAAGGGATTATTGCAATTGCACCTATCACTAAAATCGTCCAGTAGTGAACGGCACCTTTGACGCAATGGTATGACCCTCTGCTATTGTTGACTGGTGTTAGAACCCCGGTTGGTCACCGGAGTTCGTTAAGTAGCTTAGGGCGGCGGAGGGACAAATCGGTCAGTGATCCCTTATCAGTGCACTCTTTAAAAATCCTGGTGACTAGGTTCTAGTGAATCTGGCCGGGTTGGGTTGGTAGCCCTGCTACCGTGCTGGTAAGGGTGAGACACTTTTGTTTTGCTCTGTTGTTTTGTTGGTGCTAAGCTTAAGGGAAGAGGGCAGAGAGGTAAGAAGGAAGCTCAGGTACCATGCCCCACCCCCCTTTCGGTAACACCCACCTTTCGGTAGCGCATTAGAAAATATCCCCACCAAAAACCATCAATTTCACTTACACGGATTCCAGCCAGCTTTGAAGATATTCACAAGCCGTCACTTGGAGTAGATAGTGGATTGATTGAATTCTACTTTTCGATGGTTGAATGTTTGTACAGGGGTCTGCGGCCTGTGCGTACCTTGCACGCGAAATTACCATCCAACCCCCTAATCTCCTTCCGCCTCCTGACGATGATTCTTCTCGTTATTCCTCCACCACATGACCAAAATGACCTTAAAGCGGCCTCGGAGTATTTATACGGAGGATATTATGGCTAATGCGATAATTGATGTCACAAAAAACGGCTTGTCGCAGTACCGCGCCGCCCAAAAGTATGACATACCTCAGCAGTCTATTTCCGACAGACTCAAAGGCCAGGTAGCCCTGGCTGATCAGATCCAGCCTCGTCAACTCTTGAGTAAGTCTCAGGAAGCTCGCTTGGTTTCTTGGATCCTCCGCCAAGAGTCTCTCGGCTATGCTCCTCCCACAGTCAGATCCGCGCATGTGTGGAGGCTCTTATAAAGCAACTGAACAACGAGCGGACAGTGGGGCGCAACTGGGTCTCTAAATTCATCAATCGCCATCCGGACATCAAGAACAAGCGTGGGAGACGTCAGGAAGCTAACCGATTTAATGCTTTTACGCCTCGGGCGGTTCACTGGTTCTTCGATATCAGGGAAAAGGAGTATGGATGGATTAAACCAGAAAATACCGTGAATGTTGACGAAGGCGGTATTATGTCTGGCTTTGGTGAGTATTTGGCTTGTCTTTCATTACTTTTACTAACCAGACTCTTTTGCCAGGTTTGGATAGTCTTGTGGTTGGGAGTGCAGACCCAAAACGGAAGGCCCTTCTGAAAGGGCCACAGTCCCGCAACTGGACCTCATTTATTGAAGCTATCACCGCGGACGGCCGTGTCCTTACCCCTGGCATTATCTTTAAGGGCAAAGAGCTTCAGAAACAGTGGTTCTTGACGGAATTCGGCAAAATAGCCGACTGGCATTACATAACGTCGCCCAACGGATGGACGGACAACCATATCGCTATTGAGTGGCTTGAGAGGTCTATTTGCCCCAGACGCGACCAGCCGATGCCTCAGATGCTAGACTGATCATATTAGATGGACATGGAAGTCATGCAACGGTGCGTTTCTTTATCCACCTCTGTAGGAATTACTGTTAACCGAGACCAGGATGCATGGATGGCCACATGCTTTTTGAACAACGTTTATTGCTGTTACCTTCCTGCCCACTGCTCTCATGGCCTCCAGCCGTTAGATAACGGTGTATTCAATGCCTCCAAGGCAGCTTACCGGAAAGAACTTCAGAAATTGACCTGTTTGACCGATTCTGCGCCTGTTCATAAGGTCAATTTTATACGGGCATATGCTAAAGCGCGCGAGGTTGGAATGACGGCAAAGAATATATTGTCCGGCTGGAGGGTCACTGGGAATTGGCCGATCTCACGATCCAAGGCATTGCGGCATCCAGAAATTCACGCGGACATTGTAGAGACGTCTCCAAAGTCCGCGCCATTTTGGGTTCTGATGATACGCCAAGAAACAGCCGCCAGATTCGCGATTTCGGAAAGAACAAGACTCCTGGCACCCGGAGACGATACGCCGTGATAGCTAGAGGCTTTGAAGCCCAAGAACAGACGCTTGCCGAGCACAGCAACAGAATCGCGAAGCTAGAGGAAGAAGTGGCCCGGCTGCAGAGAGGCAAGAAGAGGAGAGCAATTCCGAACCCGAACAGACGGTTCATGACTCTCAGTGAAGCTTTGGTGGCTGAGGAAGCCATTCCCCAAATTAAAAGCCAAGAGATAGCCGTTGTGCTGAATTCTGACACAGAGGAGGAGGCGGTCTCAGAGGTGGAGACAGCTTCAGTGATTGAAGTCAAGGTGGCACCTGAAGCCCTTCCAGTCACCACCAGATCCGGGCGAATGGTAAAAAGCGCCGGTACATATAAGAGCGTCCATTTCTCTACGGAATGATATATTTTTTGTGTTTATAATGTTAAGTTCTGATCATATTTCATGTAGTTCAAATGGTAGACTTTTGGTGGAGAATTTTTCAATTGCGCTACCGAAAGGTGGGTGTTACCGAAAGGGGGGTGGGGCATGGTAAGGCTGTCGTGATAAGGCATAATTAAATAGCCTTACCTTTCTCCTTTCCACCACTATAGCAGATTTCGCCCTTTTCCAAAAAGGGAAGCCCGTAGGTTCGAACCCTGTAGAGGTTTAATTTTTCGTCTGCAAATAGCAGAGGATCACATATGCAAGAGGCAGCACTGTTAGCTGTCAGGCGTGCAAGTGACACGCAAGGCTGACGTTATTAGGGGCTTATGTTGCCGGCTCGCCATGGCTGGCAGCCTAGCAAGACTAGAAAGAGCTAAGCATATACCAGTTATGGGTGTTAAGAGAGAGAGAGAGCAGCTTGAGGCAAGCTATAGGTCTCACGGTAGTGATTTTTGGTGTTTTAAGGCTTAGAGAAGCAATAGTGTCAACTTAACAAAAAAGGAAAAACGTATAATTATTCCTAATCTATTGCACAATGCATGGTAAAGAGTAGAGAGGCATCAAGTAAACACACTTCGGTGCTCAGGATCGTATAAGGCGCTCCCTTAGAAGGGCTAGCCGCTAGGCAAAGGGCGTCGTTCACGTAACGCGGGCCCGTTCTAGTAGATAACGTAGACATCAATAACGACAAAGGAGATACAGAAGTTGATAGTACTTACGTATTCAAAATTCTTGCCTTTTAAGGCGCTAATGTTTTATGATCGCCGCAGTAGGAGAGGAAGGACTAGCACCGTGTCGGAACCAATATCGACCACGGTTCTTGCACTTGTCTTGAGGCCCCCAAAAAGGCCTAGCTGTGATCTTATTGCTTAAGCCGAGAGACTGTAGATGGGCCCTAATTTCTGGCAGGTTTTGTCGGCAAGTCCAAAATAGTGTGCTAAGAGGTCAGACAGAAGCTCATGGAGAAAGAGGGATGCTAACTGCAAAAGTCCCGTTTAAAGCGGTCATATTAAGCTCTCCCTTGGCCGCTGTAAAAAGGCTGGGCTGTTTCTTAGGAGACCGAGGAATTCGGCTAGATGGCTATAGCTTGAGCACCGAATAGGGCTTCCACGTACGCCGTAAGTTTCAAGAGGAAGACAAGCGTCCTTTTCCGCCGCGTAAGATAAAGGCATATTTGTTCTTGACGTGAAAGCGATAGAAGCGGCAATCCTAGGATCTAAGGGCACCAAACGAAACGGCTGCGAGAGACTGGTGACGTGCACGCTGGAGGTGGCTGGGTCCATAGCGAAGATTATTACCCACCTCACATCAGCTTATAACGCAGCACCCATACCGAAATAATGCCTAGCAGCCTCTAATGACTTCGGCCACTGCAGGACGCAATGCTACGAGAAGCGGAGGTTGTTGGTCGCGACTAATTCATCGCCAATAACGCAAGTCAAACATACAGAAGCACAGACAGCATGATTGCATCGTGGTTGCCTAATCGCCGGCATCCTAACACTATCGGAGGTTGTCCGCGCCGTTTTCAAATGGGGGCAACATTGGCAGATCCTAGTCACGGGGAGGAGTTCGGAAGGCGGAGATTGAACTCGCTGGTCCTACGGCCCGGCGGTCCCCACGTATTCCGGACCTTTAGGGTGCATGGGGCCCATAAATTCGGGGGTTCTTTCGGCATGGGGGTAGGGGCTCGGGCTTAAACTGGTTACCGCCCCCGGCCGGATGGGCGGCATCTTTGCGATAAAAATGCAATGAGCGCGCGTATCGAACGAATGTCGGCGTCTTAGACCGTATGATCCACCCTAGTTATATAGTACCATTGTTTGCATGGGTAGGCCATCTCTCGGGCTGGAATGCAGGCTACTCTCCTCGGGTAGGCGAAGGCTCTACCAACGTAGTTGCGGTAGCAACCTTAGATAAAAATATATACTGCGTAACTAGGCGAGGGTATGATGTCTCTTTGCAGCCAGGGGAGCTCCGTGTACTTTTATAACGATAGATACCAGACGGCGTCATCTTAGTCTTTGATCCCTACTAGCTACCCTATTGGAACCTTCGCCAGTCCGAAAGAATAGGTAAGATGACTGGTCTAGCTTTATGTAGGTGCTCGCCGGAAGGTGGAGCATAAGGCTGAATGGTGGCGTGATGTCCGCATTCTATGATCGTCACGGGAAGACCCAACTTACATGAAGCGTTCCCTAAAGGAGATAGTGTAAGCGAGTCATATGTAGGTCCTCTGCGCAAGCACGTACTCAAGCGGTCGCATTAGTGTGAACTTCATACCTCGCATATGAATCTGCCTTACCACTGCACCTGTCAAAATTCTACAATAAGTCAGTCCTTATGCATTCCTACTGTATATAGATCTCTGCGTCTTTTATTAGCCTAAACGCCCCGTCGACGAGCTAAGTAGAACCCGTAATGAGGTCTATCTCTCGGGATTAGAAGGTGCCGGTTACGTAGCTGCATTAGACTGCCCCTTAACGCTGCCTATGGTCTTTAGTGACATGAAGAGCTCCTGGCAGGCGCAGTAAGTATACTAAACATGCGATATATTTCGCTGCAACGTACGCGGCCTTCAATGAGCTGTCATCCCTAAGAGATATACCATTGGCACCCTCGCACTACCGGAGAGATAGATCGGAAGTTCATATCTAGTTTTCACTAGCCAAGGAGCATAAAAGGACGAAGAACGGCTTATTAGTGTATTTAACTGCGAACTGCAGTTTAGACCGACTTATGCAGCAACTACGACCACTGCAGCTACTATAAGAATATCCAATTGTTTAGCAATCGGTCTTGCTTAAAAAGAAATATCTAAACGTGGACGTTTTAGCTTATAGAGAGCGTCTGACGATTTCTTCCTACTAGGATCCGATCGATTTAGTCGTTAAACTCAAATCGCATCCTTGCAAAGTCGCTTTCGTCAAACACCAGCCCTCCAATGGAGAAACCTGGTCCACTAAATACAAGCTTTAAGCCTGAAGCACCATCACCGCCTAGAATCTCCCTTAGAAGGTCAGCTAGCGATCTCATCCGGATTCCCGGTCGCGGAGACCACGTGGAATATCTCGTAGTTAGTCCGTGTATTTCTCCCACACTGTACGTAAATAGTAAGGTTCCAGCTTTGTGTGGCTCTCGAAGAATAGCTTGGATCTCATCGCGCGGTATAACGGCGTTAAGGTCTAGATGAATCGCCGAAGGTCGAGGACTGGATTGCTCAACCTGCCATGTGTCTAGGGCAGCTCCGAGAATGCATCTCCACCCAAAAATCTTCTACGTGCATCTATAGAATAGACACACCATCAAGGAGAATATTCTATATCACTTTAGTTTAGTGTCTTTAGAGGGAATGTTAAGTCCTTACTCATTCTTGTCGTTTGGGTATGTAAGTAAGCTTAGCGAGGCTTAATTCCCAGACCAGTATACCAAGCCTCGCCCGTGTTCTTCCAGGAATATAGCCGCGAGCTGGCGATAAGCGTGATAATGAGTTTGCAAAGGAGGTGCGTCGCTGCCATTTCGGCCGCTTGTCGTCCTAAGAGCCCGTGCAAATGCCGCCACATCGTAAGTAAAGAGCATTGTATAGGCACGGTTTAGGTTACCATAGCCTAGAAGAGATAACACGTCTCTATAGCTAGGGACAGAGTTTGCCATGGTATTTAAGCAGAACGAGGATCCTAAAATATAATCCGGGGAAGTAATAACTATAAATAATGTGCGGGTTTTACATATAGGTTGAGACCGACTAACGGCATCTAATGTGGTATATAAGCTGGAGTTATCGGTAAAGGAACTTTTGCGATGGATGCATCATCTGCATTTCGAGTCGACCTATAAAAGCACAAGAACACAATGGCGCTTATATAGTCATTTGTAAGATCATCACGACCCAACGCAAAGAAGACAGATAGGTCATTTAATATACAGCCACACTATATGCCTTGCATGTAAGCTAACTCAACGTCTATGCATCCTTGCATATAGCAGTCAACTAATTTCTGCGGAATGTGGGCAGGGATACCTTGCTACACAATCTTCTTCAGCGGATCTAATACCGTTGACTTTACTATAGTCGGCTACATCCGCGATTGGTTCACAGCCAGGCAGGGATAGTGACTGCTTGCAGCCTCCGGCGGAGAATCCTGAGTCCTTGCTCCAACTAGACGCATAGCGGCGCCCTAATACGGAGTGGTGCACGTAGTCATTGTTTGGATCACCGCAGCTAGAGCTAGGCTATACAGGCAAAATATAAGAGACGCTTTACTACTTTTCCCTTAGAAGAGGCGACAATTTTGTTACAAGTATACATGAGCTCAGCTACTTGAGGTGAAAGGTGCTTCCGATCGACGGAGACTAATTTTTCTCGACATTTTCAAGGTCTCATCCCATGACTAGGAGCTAAGCTCCAAGCTCAACAGTTATCCGCCTTGGTGATTACCCGGTTATCCAAAGTAAGGGGAATGGCGGGACTCAACATGGCTCTCATGGTAACACCCGCCAGTTAAGTTTGCATTATCGATCTAAGAACAGGTTCTAAGCATATGAGCATTTACTCGGAGTATGGACTATTAAATCTCACGTACCTGTTCATTTGGGGAGGTGTCTCCCTTCGCAACCGCCTTAAGCAATAGTTTTCGGGTAATGGCCGTCTCCTCTGCCAAGACATCGTGGTTATCTTCAAGCATTCCTATCTTCCCCTCCAAATCGCACATTCTATCTCTAAGCGACTTCGTTTGTTCTTGCAAAAGGCGCAGCTCCGATTCTAGTCGATAGGATCGTCGTGTTACCTCTAAGAAATCTTTGTACTACTGCCGGTGAATAGATCTACAACTCTCGTCTGAGCTTGTACCAGATGGCTTGGGATCAGGGACAAAACCTCGGACACTAGCACATTGGTCCGAGCTGTTCCCTCTGTCGTGCCTTTCTTGATGAAGCGAAGCGCTAATCTGCGAGTTAACTAAGTTTGTCTGGCCTTGACTGGCCGGACGAAGAGGGGGCAAGTACTTGTTAGACATGGTCTAATGGGTATGTGTCTTTTAACTTATTGATAAGGGCGCGATTAAAGGTGAAGATGAGAAACCCAGTCCGGCAGCAGGGGCTATATTATATAGTCTACACTACTTATGCGTAGCACTCAACCGACACTCGTAGCACAACCAGCGCTTAAAGACCGCAGTATGGTCAACGTGCTAACCAATGAAATAGTGACTGAGCTGGCCAGAGGTGTGACGACTTTAGAAGCGGAGTTGACGAACACCCCGTCAACTGTTGGCTGTGAGAGTGGGGCGGTTACAGGGATGGAGGCAGCTTTGTCGAGGGTCGTAATGCTAGGCGGCAGGCTCCACTCGGATGCAGCTTCTGCGGTTGGTTCAGTCAAGAGGATTATGCTGCTTGAGAATGGTGTGGCAGCCAGACTGAAAGTGGAAGAGGCAGGAGAGGAAGATGTGCCCTTAGTATACGTGGCGCCCTCTAAGGACTTGCTTGGCGAGGTTGTTCTTTCAAGCCAAGGGAAGCTGGTGGTTGTTGAAGTGAATACCGTAGGTACCGTTTCGATGACGACCTGGTTGGATCTCGTTTGAGTGACTAAGGTGATACTTGTCTGGAGCAGCTCTAGTAGACATCCGACATGACCTTGCATTTCTGGAGCTATAGATGGGTCTGCTTTCCCTCCCGATATTGATGCACGAATGCAGTAAGGAGAGAGCCCGGCGCATTGCCTTTCTTTAGTTAGAGGCAGTTGCTTAAACAAGAGGTGACACGCGTACCAGATTGCATTGGCATCCCCGTTAGGGACCTCCTCAGGTACAGTAAAGGTGGCAAATTGTTGGCCGCCGCAATTAATCGTACTGAAGTTATAGTGTATCGGTAGGAAAGAAGGGTCGGAAAACTGCAAGGTTGCCTCGCACTTTGTCTGGGCTGGCGCTTCGATGCTACGCTGGGATTAGCCCGTGGATGGATGAGCAGTAGCGATGAGGGGGCCAACAGGGTTGACAGCTCGGACTGCCCTGCTTTAAGAGTAGTAAGAGGAGACGTAAGGCATATGGTATGGAAGGCGTTGACCTGCCAAAGCAGGCATGCGGCAAGGGCGATCAATTTGTTCATATGCATGGTCATTTATGCTTCTTGCTTTATTGTTTCGTAGGCGGATGTAGTCTGCCGCACTGCACGAGTAATGGTTGCCGTCTGTCGCTTTTGTACTCACGGCACGCTGCTGTGACACGTCGTGGTCCAGCTAAAATTGAATATAAAATTACTAAAATTAACCATCAGTCGGCGCTTAAGACCCCCTTTCTTTCTTGTACTCTTATTCTAGGTGATTCAGCTCTTATATAAGAGGGCGATAGAACCGTCTATTGCCACATTCTTGACAAACGATTCTTTACACCAAGTTCATTCGCACATCACTTATAGGACCTTCTCTTATGGAGTTCCTTCCTTCTGGCATAAGCGGATTTGGGAGAGATCCAGGAGCCGCCGATCCGCGTAATGGCAACCTAACAGAGGAGGTTCCTCAGCTTGACCACGATTCCTCCACCGTTCCCTCAAGTTCTCCGTCTACAACGTCTTCAAAATCCGTAGCACCCGTCCAGTCGACATTAAACCCCCAAGCCTCATGGTTCGACTTTAACGGCCTTCCTGCTGAGAACGATATGCTGTTCCCTAACAGCGACAATTTGCCGCCGTATGAACAACCGTTCCGGTGCGGAACAACGACTAACGAAGATATAAAGTGGTGAGTTACGGCATATATATACTTGCGCAGCAGCTCAATAACGTAAATTAGGATGGTAATTGGCATGGCCTCTCGTCTAGATGCCCTGGAGCTAGCCGTATCAACGGGAAACATGCGAATAGGGCATGTGCAAGACGGGGTTACTGAGATACTCAAGCGATCACAAACCGCCGAAGACATGGTGAGGGAGATAGATAACCTCAAGAAGAGCCTAAAGGAGCTTATCAAGTCATTCGTGCTTCTCTCTTTTGGGGGCGAAGGCATTGAAGACAATGAAATGCAATTATCTCGCGCGGAATAGCAGGCAAGAGCGAGGGTAATAATTGGAGGCCTTATAAAGTAGACATAAGCTATATGTATGAACACGTTCATTTCTAAAACTAACTAAGCTGTATATATTCACTATGTCTTCTCTTATGGTATTTAAACGTCTAATGGTATAAGTATTGTCTCTTGCATTAGCAATTCGTCCGATTACGAACAAGTACGACAAGGAGCCGTCCCAACTGCCTCTCAAGGGAGGACAGGCAAGCGTTTTATACCCCCTTTAGATACACCTGGGTCCTTGCCTGCGCGCCTATACTATATCTAGTGTGGCTCTACCGACTGTCTATAGACAGCCACTAAGCGAAAGCGATAGTCATCCAACCTACAAAAACAAAACGCTACACTAGCAATAGATAATTAATTACCGCCAATACACAAAGAAGCGTGATCACGGACCGACCCATGTTATCTCAAATATTTGCTCGGCTTTCGAGAAACTATCGAGTGGCGGTGGTAAAAGCATCTCATAACGCAGCCTCCGGAGAGGATTGGCTTAGCATGTTTAGCGTAAATATCGATGACGAGTCTAAAGAATGGGCCTATTCTCTGTTTAAAATTAAGTTTATTCAATTAAAAAGAACCTTATATTAATCGTTAAGTTATATCTCTGTATATAAACAGCTTCTAGATGCCATGTTGTGGCATATTCCTCTATACCCGACCAGTCCAATTACCTACCCCCTGACCTTCCAATAATGACATTCATCAAGCTATCAGCAGCGCTGGCTTGCGCTTACGCTGTTACCAAACTGTAGGTCATGTTACCCTCGTCGTTATTAAGGCAGTATTATAACATATGGCCAGACTCGACAGGCTCGATTCGGCGAGCTACCTTCGACAAGGCAAACGCCAGACACGACATCGAAGACCTGCATGGGATGATGGAAATATGGAGCTTCCACGAGGTCGCCGGTCATCCCAACGGAGTCACAGGAGGCTTGAAACCCCCCCCCCCGCGCGTCAGTCTAGAAGAGAATAAACAATTCATGTACATATGTTTAAGCAGGCTGGAAGCTCCATTACTATAAATTGCAAATAGGGCACCCCGTATAAATGTGGTAGTTACATTGTCATTATAAGCCTTATTAACTCGCCATATCTAAGCCACAGTGATCGTTCTCCGTAATAGAAGTGCACTTAGGGGGCGAAAATAGCGCAGGTATTCCTACTGTAGGGGGGGTAAACCGGCGAGGTGTAACGCATGATCTGTTAAATCAGGACACTCTTCTCCGGTGTGACTAGGGTCGGCGCTTGCAGTAGATAGGCTGCGGAAGAGCGGCTCGTGAACCGGCCGTCACGGGGCGGGATTCCCCATCTCCGAACTGGTGGTGTGGGGCCAAACCGGTCTTTGGTCCGTACGCTGGCAGTTGCGTGAATAAAACACGTCTTAATAATTAGAATTAAGACGTTAGTTTAAGCAATTAAAGGCTAGGTATACAAAAACCAGCATAAATATGGAGTGGGTGCCCAGAACTGCTCTAGACATAAGCCCAGCCAGCGATCGACCTCCGTAGACATGGCACCCCTTACATGCAAAGTCGTCGACACTTCATACCAGGGTTTACCTGGAGTTCATGTTATCATCGACGGTCGAGACCAGCTATATCGCAGCATTACAAAGCTTGAATCTCTTATAGATGATGACGGCGAGATTACTATTTGGTTTCCTCTTCCTTCAGTTGGGCGCTCCGAGGCTATAGCGCCGCAGATCGTGGACACGGCGATGTTGCCTCGTGTTTCGTTGACATTCTTCCCCCAGGGGAATTTCACAACGCCTCTGGCTCCTTGGTTGTCGATTCATACCGACCTCTATCTACCAGGTAACGAGTGGCATGGGGTCACCCTTTGCTTAGGGCAAGCCCCCCGACTCGAATATTCGCCCTATCCCGTGGCCAACCCCCTCGAAATGATGGCTTTAGGGCTTTATAAGGAGCCCGCGGTGCCTAATGCTCAAATTCATGAATCGACACCATCTCCTCTGCTTCTACCCTCGCCAATCCGAACATCGCCACGTCAGGAACAGAAAGAAGAAGCTAAGAACAATGCCGATGCCCACCAGATGACGACAAGGAGCCGGAAGAGGACGTTGGACGAAGAGGAAAATGAGCATGGGCCGAGCTGTAAAAGGGCGAGGCGATAATTATGAAGTGCCACCAACGAAGAAGAGGAATAGGGGGACAATGAAGTAAAGAGGAGAAATAACGCGATGTATAGTAGAAGTATCGATTTATCAGCTTGTTCCAACTCACAGGTCTACAAAGTACCATCTTCATAATCATCAGCTCCAACCGGGGACGCTTAATAGAACACTACCCCGTAGTGTAATGTAGGCGCAAAAAACACGCGATATTATATGACTCAAAGGCATCTACTCGGTAAAAGGGTTTGAACTTTTGTTTAGGCTACACACCCACACATAGGCAAGGCGTAACCGTAACCTACGTCTTGCTGCTGCGGTTATCTAGGGAGCAGTGGGACGCTACGGTAGTATTGCATAATGGTGCCCTACCTGGTTCCGACAGAACGGTTCGTACTAATGCAGCAGAAATCCTTCAATGGACGCCTGCCGCTTACTAGCAGGGGCACGATATCGGCAATATTAGCGCCCCAGCCACCGTGAGCCGTGTTTTCTTTAACCCCGCTTGCTTCCAAATGAGCAGCCTTAGCATCTGTATGGAGAATGGGTTGAGGGAGTGAGTGATGGCCGGGACACGGGCCGTGAGGGCTTACCACAACCCGGACTATACATAGAATAGGCTACATACATATAGCCGTACATGCGTAGGCGCGCGCAGATAAAAGGCGCATGCATACAACCGCCTAGACGCCGGTGATGGAGCAAGAAGGACCATTATAGCAGGAAGGGGCCAGCAAGGGAAAGGGGACGAGAAGAGGGGAGGGAACATAGACCTTAATCCACCTCTTGATTTTTTCCTCCTTCATTCTGCCGGGCTGAGAGAGCGAAGAGGAGAACAAGGGCCGACGATGCCAAGGCCAGCCGGCTTAACGCCCAGCCGGTGTGGCGGCCATCGGTAAATCTCCGTGGCACACCTTTTGATCCTCAACTCGTCCGTCTTCCACTTAATGGTGCTATTTTAGACGTCTCTTTTTCCACATTAAATGATGCTACAAACGGCGGGGGCTTAAATTATTTTATGCGTTGGCATCTCGTCTAAATTAAGCTCCTCCTCGTGCCATAGTTAAAATAGGCACGATATGAAGGGGAAATAACGATATTCTACGTTCATTGCCCCGGAAAGGGCGTGGCCTGCAACAAAGAAGGCCCCCCAGTAATACTTAAGTCGGTTGTCAAATTTCCCCTATACTAACTGCCGTTGCAATACTTGCCTCTTAACATGTGATTTGTGTCAAATGGGAACTAATAAACGGCTATTAGGTTTAAATTAGAGACTTTATTTAAAACTTCTTCTTTGCTTAGTTTTAGTTCAGGGAAGCTCGTAGGTACTATTTATATAGTTAATAGCTTCTACATTTTTGACGCGATATTTAAATACATACTTATTATCATAACACTGCAATTTTTACCCTACATTTCTACTATATATCACACCTTCTATCTTAAAATGGCCCAAACTTACTCAGAAAAGACCAGAACCATCAAGAACATCATAAACAAGCTTAACCTTGGTGACGCTCTGGCCTTGAAGGACGCCTTCTCGTATAGCCCCATCTTGAGCCAGTGCTATAGGGCTCGTGCAGATCCCGTGGCTTACCTCTCGGCATCTTTCAAGCATCCACTAACGCTTCTGTCTGCTATGTTCGATACGGGCTGCGTTATTAGTGGCTCTCGTGCCTTGGATTTCTTTGTCCCTGGATCAGCTCGACCTGACTCCGACTGGGACTTTTACGTCCCTGGGTACAAGGAATCTGTCGTGGATATGGTAAATGTCCTAGGGGCATGTGGCGTTTCCTGGCAGCTCGAAGGAGACAAGATCGTTTCTACCTTACGGTAAAGCAAAAGAGCAATAGTCGATCGTACAACGCTTAACTGCATTGTTTCATAGACTGATCCTTTCGAAGCGATAACTAAGGAAACTGTATTGGGTAAAGAATTGCATGCGATTGCAAAGGCATATAGAGAGCTAAAGCTCCAGGAAGAAGTTAAGTCAGGCAAGTTCACAATCACAATAGCGCACGAAGAAATCAGCATCATGCCGGAAATGCCATCTCATACTCCTGGGACTGGGACTCACGAACCGACCTACACCGATATATCTAGGCGAGCCTTTAGCATTTTACATGGTCAAGTTCGCACAGAGAATGGAGATCAAAAGATCCAGCTTATTATAGGCTCCTATTATTCTGGCATTAGGAGCTGCATGAGCTTTATAAAGGACTTTTACGCGAGCCATGTGTAGTGCTTTATTAGTGGATGGTGTGCAGGCCACTTATACTATCGACAAGCCAGCCGGAAGAAGTCCACTTTATAGAAGTTATTGCCCGACCAAAACACGGCGAAGCTCCATCGTTGTGTCGCTAAATACCAGATGAGAGGCTTCGAGTTCACACCAGCAAAAGACTTAGGGCCAGTTACCCGGCGTTTAAAGGATGATGAGTCTATTTTGCTTGACTTCGGCGACATATATCGGCCATTTATAAGACAATCTCATTACACCCTGCTCGAATCATGGCTTGCAGAAAGGCGGGGAAGTATCGATGATATTACTTGGACAGAATTTAATGGACGCATTTTCTCGATGCAGGATACCTTTAAAGCCTGTTTTCGACGTTGTGATAAGACTTTTGCTTCTTATGCAGCGGAATTACCTTTAAATAGACTTCGACGATTGGCGAATCTGATCTCTCTTAGCGCGGAAGGCTCTGACTCTTTACGGTCAAACAGCTTTCGGAGCTCGGTTGCATCATCTATTGGAAACCAGAGGTGGCAGCCGCCCGAGCTTGTGAGGTCCGGTACTGTGTTCGCCAGCCTTCGCAACGCTACTCCCTGGTCATGGGTATTGTAACTTTGACTTAAGATAATTATAAAATGAAAGGAGTCTATAGATCTACATTAGCAAGATCATCATTAGATTGGATTTACGTTAAAAAGGCCCTTCTCTAACAACGCTTCCCTTATTTCCCTTACTACCTATGCTCTAATTTTTAATTAAAGGCACTCTACTGCCACTCGCACATATTTAACCGACCGCCTAAAGCACCAAGCAATTAACGCGTATAAGGCGCAAAGGAGTCTTAATAGACCTTAGTAGTGTTATAGCCGTCTATACTTTGCGATATTAATATAATCTTACTTCGCGCTAATTGTGTGACTATCTCTGACAATGAGTCCAAATCCTTTTAAGCTAGATTATAACCTGGACGGTATAGTAACGGCTTGCATAATAGACGCTTCCGCGGACGGCTTTATAGTAAATTATACGCGGCATAATATCGTTAAGTAGCGTCAATATAAGTAGCACACTGTCTTCTTACGGCCCTAGTGTCTTTTTGTAGCTGTAGGTAAATTTGCATCCGACTACGAGAGGTGACCTCGGGAGGTAATGCCTAACAAATAAGTGCCATTATGCGAAAACCATCTTTAAGTATAAGGTTAAATGAACGGATTGTATTTGCCTAGAGGCTTTCTGGTCAAGGCCCCCTAACTAAGCTTTGTTACGGCTCGGTACTTTAATGCGTGACTAGGTGGCCGCCCTAAAATGAGGTTTATATTAACTCACATCTGCTAAAATTAACCCCCGTAATATCTCCCTCGCTCACTAACATAGTTGGCTGTTTATCTTTAAAAATAATTAGTTCTTTCTAAGTTAATCATTCTAGCATAAAGCTAATATTTATCTTAACTATATTTAAAGTACCACCAGTGCATAAGTATATAATACTCTATGTGTATTTCCTTAAGGTCTATTTATCAATACTATCTTTGATAACAACCTTTTACAATGACTGATTTCCATGCACCTACTGGACATATTCTTGGCCTTAGTGGCACATTTTCTAAGACTCAAGCCCAAATCGCCAACATACTTAAAAAGTCCCAAGTTAAAACCGCTAAGGACGCCAAAGACTGCACAATTATAGTTGCTCAAGATGCAAGTAATAATACGAAGCTTATTCAAGAAGGCAAAGAGCGCGGCCTCCCATTTCTTAATGAAGTTTGGATGGAGTTATGCATCAGCGAGAAGAAATGGATACAACCACAATCCAGCCACTTCCATGAAGGGCATCAGCCGGACTTAGTAGAACGGTCGGGCTCGTCGGGGCAGACGGGCTCAGGAGGGTCCAACCCATCGCGAGAGAGCACCGTGGATACCGCTATGTCGGAAGATGAAGAGCAACAGTCGGACTTAGTAGAACAGTCAGGCTCGGTGGGGCAGACGGGCTCAGGATCCAACCCGTCGCGAGAGAGCACCGTGGAGACTGCTATGACGGAAGTTTTCTCGAATAATGCTGGAACAACTCGAGACTCAACGCCACACGATGTAAGGCCCAAAACGGAGCGGGTAAACGGTGCAGCCGGGGGTTCCCGTCAAGCCGCTGAGATTCCTGCTGCTGATACTCCTGCTGGGACTTCTGCTGCTGGGACGTCTGCTGCTGGGACGTCTGCTGCTGGGGCTTCGACTGGGATTTCTGCTGCCGCGGCTTCGACTGGGACTTCTGCTGCCGCGGCTTCGACTGGGACTTCTGCTGCCGCGGCTTCGACTGGGAATTCCGCTGCTGGGACTTCGGCTGCTGGGACCTCTGCTGCTGAGATTCCCGTTGCTGATACTCCTACTGCTGATACTCCTACTGGGATGTCTGCTGCAGGGACGTCTGCTGCTAGGATTTCTGCTCCTGGGACGTCTGCTGCTGGGACGTCTGCTGCTGGGGCTTCGACTGGGATTTCTGCTGCCGGGACTTCGGCTGCTGGAACTTCGGCTGCTGAGACCTCTGCTGCTGAGATTCCCGCTTCTGATGCTCCTACTGGGACCTCTGCTGCTAGGGTCTCTGCTGCCGTGACTGCTAATGGGACTCCTGTTGCTAATACTCCTACTGGGAGTACCGCTGCTGGGAGCTCTGCTACTGGGACCTCGACTGGGACTTCTGCTGCTGGGACTTCTGCTAATGAGACTCCTGCTAATGGGACCGCTCGCAATAAATGGTCTCTCAAGAGCCCGACGGCCCGCGAATTTTATATCGATGTCCACCCTGATGATGTATATAAACCAAAAGACGAGCAACGAACGAATTATAGAATGGTTATTGACTTCGTTCTTTGTCATTTTCTATTAATTTCCGATCTAACTACCTATTTCCCAGAACATAAAAATCCCGACGAAACTAAGGTCAACCTTAGGGCATCTTGGCTCATTACCCGACGTGAAGCCGGCGCGGTATTCCAGAATTTTATCGACAACGATGGCCCTGTCTTGATAAGCTCAAGCGACAACCTACTTAGGGGCCTTAAAATGGAGAATTTCGACCGGTGGGGTACCGCATCATACTACGGAACCCCTTGTTATAATGTAGGTATATTGCCAGGCGAAAAGAAACCTCGAGTTTGGCCGCGTACGACCCTCATGAAGGTATGGGGTAGGGCAGCTGATAAGGAGATAAATCGCATACGTAGAGTCTTTCGCCAGTTTTCTCTAGATGAGGAGAAGGAACTTAGGCGTAGTACTGGCAAGGAACGGTCAAAGATTCTTGAGAACCTAAAGGAAAGTGAGGTCTACTTAGCGGAGGAGAATGAGGCATGATATTGGTTATAGATTAACTGTGAATGGACTTTTTAGTACGATTATATATCTGCAATAGTGGAGTTCTGTCAGACTAGCTACGCGTGTAGCTTATTGCTGAACTATGACATCGATGCGGCTGCCCTTGGTTGTGTGTGTGTGTGTGTGTGTGTGTGTGTGTAGGTAGGTGTGAGTATTTGCGCGTGTGCGCGCCCCCGGCTGCTACTTTCTTGGTCTGCTCTAGTTCTTGCCATAGTAATATAATAGGCAATTGCAATAACGTTTGCAACACAGACTTAGGAGCATAGGATTATGCGGAAAGCATATTAGTTTAGGGCGCCAATCCTACCTAGTATAGCCGGGAACAGATTGGTAATAGCCTTTAAAATGAGGCTCTATGTTTCGAAAGGTTAGAGCATGATGCATGCATCTATTTGGTCTTCAGTTATAAGTCTGCATACGTATGGCTATCTGGAGAGAAGAAACTACGCGGCTTCTTTCGCTTAGGGGTATAATGTAATGGTAAGCCGAGTGTCCAGGTTAATTGATGTACCTAACTTGCAGAATTCAGGGTTCCTCTAAGTTCAAGTTTTTACGACGTGTCTTCTTATTAGAGTATTAACCATCTAAAGTCGGTAGAGATAACTAAATCTTACGTTGTTAGAAACGTCGTAGGTTGTATATCTTATGACAGTTACACGCAGCCTCAAGTGTCGGCAGCTATCAGCATTGACGCCGATCTACTAAGGGCTGTACTTACATAACCAGATAACAAGTATGAAAACTCCCTTTCCCGGAAAATCAGAGTGAGCCTTGCAGACTATATAAAGATATATATAAAAAAAAGTTATATATGTAACGTCAAGTGAGGAGGCAGTTAAAGCTTCGGGCACGCACAGTCATACGGCCAATTAAAACCGTACCAGCGCACCCGCCCGCGCACACAACCGCACACGCAGGCAGGAAGCCCACTAGAGGAGCCGCACGCCTTACACGTAAATACATTCGCATAAGGAGGCAAGAGGCGCTTTGCCAGGCGCGGCGGTGGATGTAAGGCTACGGTTGGCATAAATATTTATCCGCTCCGAGAAGCCGACTGTCTAGAGGTCTATTAGGTAAGCCGTCGCATCTTTAGATAGCCGAGGTAATCTAGGGGGGGCATTTGAATGTCAATAAACAAACTCTCAAGCAGTGGCTTGAGAGCACAGTAGAAGAAATAGGGGCATAGAAAGGTAAATTTAGTGATGCATGTCTTGGTCTATCTATTAGGACAAGGGAGGGGCTTATATAGGTACAGTAACTACACATAGCTAGCTAAAAGAGGGCAATAGGATGTTCCTATACCTAAGTTAGGCCTATATAGTGTCCTTAGGCTAGGGGAGTTATATTATTTAGGCAGGCTTCCTTATATATGACTATTGGGTCTACTAAGCATAACTATAGCCTCTTATGCCTACTCTCTCTCCTCAATACACCCCCTTATTATACTAGCTTCTAGATAGTAGGGCAATAGGTAGAGGAGGGTTCGGTCTAATAAATATAAGGTTATTCCGATATTAAATTCGGCTACTTTATTATCTATTTAAGGAGGTTATCTAAAAATAGGGAGGCTCCTAATTATATCCTATAAAAGGAAGGTAAATGCAGTAAAAAAGCCGGGACCGAGAGGATAGGATATAAGAGAACCTCCTCTATATATCCTATCTCCTCGGCCCTAAGTTCGTTAACCGCCCCTAGGGCGTGGTTATATAACCTGCTCTTCCGCCCAGGAGTCGAACTTACGATTAATAGGGTTATATAACCTACTCTTACCGTTTAACTAATAGTTATAAGTTATATTTATAACCTTCCTTATAAGGAGGGTATAGCGGGCATCCCTTTAGGTGGCCTAGGTACCGTAGTACCTTTACCGGCGACGTTATTATTTAGGATAAAAGTAATCCTAAAGGTAGGCTTTCTAATAATATATTCCTTATATTAATTAGTCTTAATTTAGTAAAGCTATCGCGATTATCGTAAGTTTAAGCGCTATAGTATTATACTAATTAAGGGGTAGTCTAGTAATAGCTTTACTTCTTAGTAGTAAATAAGGCTAATTTCTACCCCCTAGATCTTTATAGTTTCTTAACTAAATTAAGATCTAACTACGCTATTAGAATCCCTTAATCTTAGTATATATAGTAGTGCTCTTATTATTAGGATCCGGCGATTATCGAGTTCGCTATAGTAGGGAGATATTACGCCTTAATACGGTAGTTAGGTATATTATCTCTTAATATATCTTCCGGCTATATTACTAGTTCTAGTTACTTAATAAAGCTTTAATACTTCTAGTATATAAGCGCCTTCGTTATACTATTAGCTAGGTTATCTGCTAATGCGATCTAGCTAACTTATATCCGATCTTACTATACCTCCTAATAAAGCTAGTATCTATAAACGTTAACGTACTTAAGGTTCGTCTTAAGCTTCGCGCTTAATTTAGTTAGAAGCCTAATAGTCTAAAGGTTATTATACTAGAGCTCTATAGTCCCTTTAATACTAATGCTAAGCTCCTTAATTAGTCGGCTAAATACTACCTATTCCTTAGCTATCTATAAGAGTGCTAATAATTTAGCTTTTATAGAGGACGTTATTATAGTAGCTTACTTAGTAGCTTTCTAGTTAATTAGCTTATTAAGGAGTAGGAATATATATCCTTATAAGGACTTCCTAGTCTCTAGGTTATCGGCGTATAAAGAGTCGGATATATATATTAGCCGCCTTATTAGGTTTATCGCCGTAAAGTAGATATAGCGGTTTCTCGTATAATAAAGGTAAGCTAGGCACTTACGTGCTTTATGCCTATAGCGCGGCCCGGGGTTATAATTATATTAGGCTAGCTTTCCGGCTATAAATACAATATCTAGCCTAGTATAAATTGCTAGATAAATAAGCGACCTAATTAAAGAGAGATATTTATATATCTCTTCCTTTAAGGCCTGCTTTTCGTAGGGGACGAGCTTTTTTATTATTAGTAGGATCTTAGGCTTACGAAGGATATTATTATTAAGGATATAATATTTCTTCGCGGTCTTAGAGATATAGGAAGCTTATAAGAGCTATATCTTCTTAAGATCCTTATCCCTAATAATCTCGATACTAAGGAACTAGCGTAGCTCTCTTATATACGTAACGGTGTATTTCTTCGTAATAGCCTTATATAGCTCTTCCTAATCTTATTTTTGCCTTTTCGGATATATTATAACGATATTATCTACGAAGATAAAGATAATAACGCCCTTATAGACTAGTACGTAGGCGTCTTTTACTAGCTACTAGGCTCTTAGTTTAGTAAAGAAACTAAATATCTCTTTAAACTATAGCTTTAGAGAGATACGGAGCCTATATAGTGCTTTTAATAGCTTTAGGCATAGCCTAGGCATTAAGAATCCTAGTAGAGGCTAGCAATAGACTTCTTAGCGTAGGATTGCGTATAGAAATACTATTTTTACGTTGTATTATTCTATCTTAAAGTCCTTAAGGTAGTAGAAGGCTATTAGTAGTCGAAATATTCGTGCTCGTAGGGTATCTATATATATATCCTCGTTACCTTTAGGTTATAGGTCTCTATAAACTATAATACGTGCTTTAAAGCGTATAATATACCCCTATTTATCGGTCTTATATATAAAGACCTAACGTAAGGGGATTAGGAAGTAACCTTTCTATTTAATAATAGCTTTTAGGATAGTCTTCTATATACCCCTTACTAGGTTTTCTTCTATTTCGCGGTCTATAGCTTCCTTCTACTCGTATACGAATTCTAAAGCTATTGCCGCGTTAAAGGAGGTAGGGGGAGGCGGTATATCTTTAACGTAAAGCTTATACTTACTTACCTTTACGATAATATTATTAATAAGGGATTTCTTAGGCCTATAAGCCCGTTTTCCTTTAATAACGTTACTTAGGTTAATCCCTTATAACGTATCCTTTCGTCTACGTTATTCTTATATTTATAATATCCTTAAGCCGGCCCTACTAACCGCTAGGTTAAGGGTATAGGGTTCGGACTAAGGGTTATCTTCTTAAACCTATACTATAATCGTTCCTTTACCCTAGGTTAAGAGGTATATTATTGCGTTCGTCTTGGGAGACGAGTCGATTAATATAGGTATCGTATCTTTAAGCTATCTCCCTAACGAGATATAGGAGGGGTTGCTAGCTATAGTATCTATTACGGGCGTAGGAGGCATAGAGCTTAGTAACTCTATATTAGATATAGTATTAAGTAGAAGGGGTAACGTTAAAATCTCTATCCCTAAGCCTACTATTTCCGGAGGGGAAAGATATATATATCTATATAATCCCTATAAGGGCGTCTTTAATCCCTAATCTTCCGGAGTATATAGGGGTAATAGGTCCCGTAGGAGGGTAATTACTTCTTCTAGCGTCTAACCGTTATCCGTATTATCGTCGGATAAACTTAGTACCCTAAAGGTTTCGGGTTCCCCGCTATCTATAACGTTAGTTACGGCTATATCTCTAAGGATATCGTAGCTATATATTTAGACTAGCTAGGCTTGCTCTTTTCTTTTTATATCGTAGCTTATAGACTCGTTAAACTATATATTAGCTAATATTATTAGTTTATTCTATCTAATTAACGGTATCTATACGACGTATTATTAAGTAGACCTATAGCCTACTAGGTAGCCGATATAAGCTCTCTACTTAAGGGGTAATTACGTCTTATATAACTTAATATGTTTTAATACCGTAATTATTATTAGGAACGCTATATAGCTAAAGACCCTTAAATATATAATGTCTAGTTTAATATCTTTAATATAGTAATATAGTAGATTATTTTCTTTTATCTAGGTCTACTAACGCTTATATAAGCTCTGCTAGCTATAATTATATAATTCGAAGGGTGTTATATTAAGTAGGTATACTACTATACGGTATATCTCTTGCTATAGCTCTTCTAGAAGCTTTAAGTTAAGCCTTATAACCCTTACTTTTTCCTTTACTATTGCCCTTAATCTCTCTACGTAACCGTTTTATATAGGCGTTAAAGGGGCTAACTATATAACTTATATCCCTCTATTAGTTATATAATCTATTTATTCTATTATTAAAAGAGCCCTTTCCCCGTTAGTAACTAATATAGTTATTTTAACTCCGTACTAGGTCTTAAATAACGCTATAAAGTTATTAAAGATATCCCTAATACCCGTTTTTCTTTCTATTAGGTAATAGAACCTTATAGATATATCTATATAGGTAAATAGGGCGAAGTTCTTTTCCCCGTTATATGCTATTATAGGGCTAGGGTAAAGGTCGAAGCTAACTTATACCCCTAGACCTTTAGGCCTTAGGGATAGTATTTTTCTCGAGACTTCCCTCTTAGCTTTCCCTATTACGTATATCTAATAGCTATATATTATAGGGCCTTAAAGCTTAGTGCCTAGGCAGGCTTTTAATAGCTTTTCTAGTGATTTTAGACTAGGATGCCTAAGGCGGCGATACTATAGGTTACCCACCCCCCTAGTTAGCGGCTTAGGCGCTTATATAACTACGAATACCCGCTTATACTACGGGAGTGTTCCTATTACGAATTAACCTTCGAAGTCGGTTAGTTTAATACAAACCTCCTTCGTAGGTTCCGAATAGAGGTATCCTAGGAGCTGGTTCTAGAATATCCCTACCGTTATCCCTAGCCTAGCTAAGAAGACACTTATCGGTATTTCTAGGATAAAGTAGGCATCTAGTAAGGTTATCTTTCTACCGTTAATTATAGGGATAACTACTATTCCTATTCCTTATACCCTAAAGGCTTAGTCTTTAACCTAGACTTCGTTAGTAGAACCCTACTTAAAGGTTCCTTCCTAGAACTAACCTAGGTTATTAAAGAGGTTAATATCGGCCCCTAAGTCGTATATTAATTTATCGGTAAGTAACGGCGTTCCCTTTATAGCCGTATTTACCCTAGATAGAGTGACCGTGTTAATAGTCTTTCCTAGCCCGTTATTACTAATAATAGTATCTGCTAGTTCTCTTCCTTTAGGGTAGGAATTAGGGGTCTAGGCTATGCATTTTACTTTCTCGTCTAGATAGTCCTTTAGCCGTTTTTCGATATTCTATTTAGCTAGATTACTATATTTCTAGCCTATCGGGGGCTTCTTATTATATATCACCTATAGTAAGTAGTAATTTTCCTACTAGCTTATTAAGCTATTAACGTGCTGCTTATAGCTAGCATATTTAGCTTAGGTGTCTAATTTCCTAGAGATTTAATTAGCGCTTCCCCTTTTTATAGGTAGTTATAACTTCTTTCTATAGGTATATTCTTATTTAAAGTTAGCGATTAGGTTCCTTAGGGGAAGTTAATCTTTACTATGTCTTTCGTTATAGAGGTCGAGAGCCCTTATTATTATAGACTAATATAGGTCCTACTCGTCTACCGCTATAAGAAAGTCCTATCTAATTCTTATATCGTTAAGTATATCGACCTTAAGGTCTTATAAATCTATAATAATTTAGTCGAGCTATTCTACCTATGCTTTCTAGTCTTATATACCTCTTTTATTAATAGAGGTCGTATATCTCTTGTAAATTAGCTTTTTCTCCTTTACCCTTAAAGGCAAGGCTTACTTCTTTAATTCCTTAATTTTCTCTCTTAGGCTATTATATATTAGGGTTATCCCTTAAAGCCCTTTACTAATCGTTTTCTTAATTAATTCTTCGAGTGCGATTAGGGCTTTCTACTAGACCTTATAGCGATCGAATTATAGCTAGAACCTTTTCTCGAGGTTATAAAAGGAGTCCTTTATATCCTAATATCGTTCGTTATAGCCTATTCGCCTCGCTAGGAACGCAGCCTCGGTTTTATCTTCTCGTTAGGATAGTCTCCCTCTAAGGTTAATAATAAATTACTCCTAGTCCGGCTATTAGGGCTATTTAAGCTCCTTTATACCGTCTAGGTTAGTATATTCTAAATCTCGTAAGTCTAGGCCTACGATTTAATCCCCAATCTATAAGGTCTAATCGAGGCTTTCCTTTAGTCTTACGATATAATTATCCCCTCTTACTTCCTTTAACGTTATCTTAGGAAAATAAGGGGTTCTAGCTTAATAAGTAATATCCTTTTTTAAGGGATATATAATTCGTATAATTCGTATATTTCTAGTAGTGCCCCTTAGTATAGCTAGGTTCCTTGCCTTAATACTATAATTTAAGCGTTATAACGGCGTTAATAGCTCGTAAATAGCTTTAAAGGTAATATCGGCGGGCAAAAGATAGTCTAGCTATATAGGCCGGGCTTATAACTCTTAAGTAGTGGCTTAAGAGCATAGTAGAAGAAATAGGGGCATAGAAAGGTGAATTTAGTAATATATATCTTAGTCTATCTATTAGGATAAGGGAGGGGCTTATATAGGTATAGTGACCACACATAGCTAGCTAAAAGAGGGCAATAGGATATTCCTATACCTAAGTTAGGCCTATATAGTGTCCTTGGGCTAGGGGAGTCATGTTGTTCAGGCAGGCTTCCTTGTGCATGACTATTGGGTCCACTGAGCATGACTGTGGCCTCTTATGCCCACTCTCTCTCCTCAACACAAACTCTCACGCTAGGTTGCCTCTAGGAGCCGACCGCCTTTCGCCTGACCTCGAACAATTAACCAGGTGTCGAGCTTGGCTTATGTCTACCTTCCAAGAGCCCTTATGTCCCCCAACGCCGGCACCATTGCGTCCGATCGGCATAGATGTCCGCCGCATCAAGTTTCGCCATCCAGCTTACCCCGAATTCGAGCCAGATCTCCTATGCTTGAGTGCCGTGGATGGCGAGCATAGAGACGGCATCGACTACGACACGGCATTCGTCTCTTGCTGTATTGTGACTGGCAATAAATGGAGTGTCGCGTGGCTTGCATGCAGGGATGCTAAAGGCTTGTTTACACGAATCCAACGGCCTGACAATGGCACACTGCGAGAAGAGAAATATTACTTTATGATCGGTGATGATCCGAAATGTAAATAACTGCTTATCTCTATTCTCCGAACCTCTAAAGCTAGACTGACGTCCTATCTAGACCAATATCCGGTGCATCCATCTTTCGACCATTGGCGGTTTCCCCACGACGACCTTCCCGCCCTCTGGGCAGAACTGGCGATTGCCCCGGCTGACGCCACGCGCCCATCTAAGCAGAGAGCTGCCGCAGACAATCGAGACATAACTTGCCGAATATCCGGGCACTATAATGCTACCGAAATCGCCTATCTTATACCCCGGTCGGCCGGCCACTAGTTTAAGTCGAATAATATAAAGAGGTAGGAATCTGATGCTTTAACTCTTACGATAGGAGTAGCTTGAGCGGTAGATCGCTAGGCTAATAATTCTTCCCCTTAAGGTATTATCGCTTTTATAACCCTTAAGATATTAATAACGAGAAGAACCTACTTATTCTCTATAGGGACCTCTATTACCTCTTTAACTAAAGGCGCTTTACGTTTATAGTAAAACGGTCTAGCTATAAGGCACCTCTATAAGTTATAATATATATACTATCGCTATAAGGCTTAACTAAACTTATTAACCTTTACTATAATCGTCTCCCTTAAACGATAATAAGTATTTTAGCTAAGATATTTTTTATATAATTTATATAGGCTATCTTTACTAATAATATATTTCCTTTCTTTTAAGGCTTTTAAAAGTACTCTATACTTTTATTCGATATTAATATAGGCGGCCTCTTTATTTATAAACTATAAGCAGTATAAATTTATTAAAAGTTAGTCCTTTTTAGTCTATATCCGCGAAGTTATAGTATTAGCCCTTAAAAAAGAAAGCTTAATTAAGTTTATTAAGAACTATATAATAAGGCTTATAGTATAAGTAATACTAAGTAAGAAGGTACTACTAAGGATAACTTAGGCTTAGAAGATAAACCTAGGGGGCGACGTGCCCTAGCTAATACTATGCGCCTATTTAAGTAGAGAGCTATTATAGATAATCGAGATATAACTTATTAAATATCTAGGCACTATAATACTACTAAAATCGCCTATCTTATACCTTAGTTAGCCGGCTATTAGTTTAAGTCGAATAATATAAAGAGGTAGGAATCTAATACTTTAACTCTTATAATAGGAGTAGCTTAAGCGGTAGATCGCTAGGCTAATAATTCTTCCCCTTAAGGTATTATCGCTTTTATAACCCTTAAGATATTAACGATAAGAAGAACTTACTTATTCTCTATAAGGACCTCTATTACCTCTTTAACTAAAGGCGCTTTATATTTATAGTAAAACGGTCTAGCTATAAGGCACCTCTATAAGTTATAATATATATACTATCGCTATAGGGCTTAACTAAACTTATTAACCTTTATTATAATTATCTCCCTTAAACGATAATAGGCGTTTTAGCTAAGATACTTTTTACGCGATTTATATAGGCTATCTTTACCGACGATATATTTCCTTTCTTTTAGGGCTTCTAAGAGTACTCTATGCTTTTATTCGATATTAATATAGGCGGCCTCTCTGTCTATAAACTACGAGCGGTATAAATTCGTTAAAAGTTAGTCTTTTTCGGTCTATATCCGCGAAGTCATAGTATTAGCCCTCGAAAAAGAAAGCTTAATTAAGTTTATTAAGAACTATATAATAAGGCTTATAGTATAAGCAATACTAAGTAGGAAAGCACTGCTAGGGATAACTTAGGCTTAGAAGATAAACCTAGGGGGCGACGCCGAAATCGCAGCCTGGATTAGAGTGAATGCGAGTCACCTCCTGGTCTCGCTAATGAGTCTTACTTATTAGGATCCGCCGCTATATCTGAGGACTTGCTGGAGAAGGGACCTTATAAGCTATCGACGACTGACATCCATAGAGACGACATCTCCATAGACGACAAGCCGCCTCAAAAACGTCAATGCCGCCACTCCATAGATCAGTAAGAGATTACTGTCCCCTAGGCCGCTAAGGATGATGGGGTACACGTGGTCATGGCGGAGAGGGGACTTGGTCGGCCTAGCCCTCTGTGTATATACATACTTATCGTAATTAAAGTCTGCGTAGTGTTAAACTATTAATACTAAGAAGTGAGCCGATGTATAACGAAGATTAACCTGCATCTATAACCCTCCAGCTCAGCCAAGTTATATATATATGTGGACTTTATTGGCACACTAGCATATTGCTGTTTGCACACTCGCCCTATTTTTAAGATACTGTCGGCTAGTATATAGGCACCGCTGTTAGTAGGTCACCTGAAGGATCAAGGGAGGGCCACCTGAAGGATCATTATGAGGCCATGTATCGGGGACCCATAAAGACCTCACGTATGGGGCCAGTTTGGTGCCTATGTAAGTCACCTGAGGGTCCCTCTGACTACGGCATAAATAGGGCCCTGTGGCCGCTTCTTTCTAGCTAGATCATGCATCTTTATCCTTTCTTGTGCTGCCCCTACCTCATGAGTACCAGAATAACAGTCCATCGACAGATACGTACCAACGCCAGCCCGCCCCGCCTATTTGTAGCGGGCCGCGCCTGGCAGGTAAATAATAGCGGTACCGCCCAAATGCCCGCACCCGCCCACATACACACATACACACTCATACACACACATAACGCATGCCTCTCAATTCGCTTAATAGACGTGCAGCGGGCACCGCGTACACGTGCCCTCGCAGCGAGGGAGACACGGATGTGCAGCGGGCATCGCGTGCCCTCGCAGCGAGGGAGGTTGAGAGAGCCGGATGATCTCGACGGAAGTGAAAAAGGCGTGGAGTTTGGCTTTTGTTGAGGCCCAAGTTATCTATCCACCCACTTTCATTAACTGTACACCCAAAAAGTGGATTAACTGTGGCTGACGGCCGAAGAGGGCCGATACCGCCAATTTGTATGCACACATTCTCTACGATAAGTAGAGCCAGGTAGTAACAGTTCTCCTTCAACGATAAGGCACCCAAAATTGAAGCTATTCGTACTGCGCTTTCTATGCTGATGAGACTATTCTTTGGTGTTTACAACAGGCCTCCTTCTTCGAGTGCACTACGTGCCTGATCCGCTTCATCTAACTGTGATTCCAATTGATCCCATACATCCTCAAGGGCGGCATCGTCCGTGAGGCCGGCGACGAAGATGCAGTCTTGGGTCTCCCGCCGTACCGGCTGATCGTCATCATCAGAGACTGGCGTTTGACGCCCGGCTTGTTGATACGCCCGTTGCATCCGTGTGCCTGCCTCGTACGTATCGCCGTTTTCCTCGATGTGCCGCAGCCCTCGTTCCGTTGAAGTCATCGCGGCCGTTACCGTACCCGTCATCGCCGCTGGTGCCGTTGAGGAGGAGGCAGTCGTATAGCCTCAGCCCGCTCATGCCGTTCAGCGATCTCGTGATGTGACGGATCCCGCCGCGTTGATCTTGACCGCCGTGACTCTTCGAGGTTGAGTGAGCCCTTGGGGCGGCCCTTAGCCCTGATAACTTGTGGCTCGTATGGTGCCCGAGTAGGGCTTGTGCCCTGAGCGCTTGTATCGATCGGAATATACCAAAATGGGTCGAAGTCGTCGAGTGTAAGGAGGTATTGGTGTTGATAGACTCGAAGATTCGATGGCAGCACGGTAGCCCTCGACTAGTAGCCCAATTACAAGGACATTGACCTGGCGGCGGTTTGGCCCGTTGACTTCGGGGTCTAGAGGATCTTGCGATGCTCATCTATTAGTAGCTTTAACGCATATGACGATACTCGCTCGCGGATCGGCATATACGGCGCCTGTAGGAGAACGTTGATATCTTGTGGAGGTTTCGATTCTCTATCGCTGTGATCTGAGCAGCCTGATGGCCCCAGAAGCGTTCGAATCGTTGGAAAACGGTCGTCAAATCGCCCGTACAGGACCAAAGGAACTTCTTCATATGAGAGTGAAGTCCTCGACGATCGAGGTCGTTGTACGCCCGAAGTGGCGATATTGATTAACGAAACAAGATACAAACTTCTCCTTCCAAGGCGTTAGCCACGTATTGCAACAGTATTGTATAGCTGCAAGCGGGTGGCGGCCTGGTGTCTCAAATTGGCGTAAACGTTCGTTGAAGCTATTCACATCTTGTGACTTGACGATCTCGTTCCACTCTTGTAGAAACGCTTGGAATGCCGGGGCCCGTACGACTCGATTGCCGATTTTGATGCCTTAGGGAAAATTGCTTGCATTTCGCAACGACATTCTGGTTAATATGCCACGTGCAGAGAAGGTTAGTACTGTTTTGAAGCTCGCGAAAGCTATCTAACGCCTTAAGCAACGCAGTATCTCGGTCCGTGACAGTGACCCTTGGAAATGGGATCGACTCCTTCTCGCAAAGGACTAGCAGCAACGAGATAGCCCAATAGTAATGGGACTCGGTCTCGCCGTTCAAGAAGATAGAGGCAATAGAGAACGTTTTGTTATCTCGAGTGGCCGCGCAGATATTCAATAACGGCATATTGAATCGGTTCGTCTTGTAGGTACAGTCGAGGACGAGGACATCGTGATGCTGACGCCATCGATGGAAGGTAGCACGAGGCGCGAGAAATAGCCCAGTTAGCCGGCCCTGGGGATCACGACTATCTCGATGAAAGAAGTCGGACTTATCTAGCCGGTCGTAGAGAAACTGAAGAGGCGTACGGCCAGCTAGTTCTTCCTGACGGTGCCTAGCCAAGGCGTTACTCACGTCTTGAGCCGTGATACCGGCTAAACGAGGATCGTCGTGAACCAGGTCACGAAGCTCGCCAGCAATATCGGTCGGCCGGGTATTGTTATTAAACTTCCGGATAATGTCGTCGCGATACTTCTGGATAACAAGCGCCCGGTACTTCGGAAAGACCATCGGGTCATCAACAAGGCGATGATTGTGAACATCGTGAAGATAAGAGATAGTCCAGTAACCGCGTTTTTCCTTCAACGAGAGGCGAAATTCACAGTCTGTTTTCTGGGTTGCTGTATTGAGGCGACGACGAGAGATATGAGCAGCTTTATCCTTCCGATTTTCGTAGGGCCGGCCTTGATACAACGAACAAGTGCAGACTTGCGTTGGCCAGCGTTATCCCGCTTCGATGTTCGAATGTGTAGGCGTAGCCCTCAGCCTCAACAACGGTATCGGCGGCTTCCATCGCGGCCTGGAAGGTCGGGAATAGTGTCTTCGTAAGCGACTCCATGATTCGGGCTCGTAAGGGCAGAAAACGCGGTGCGAATAGCTTCAGTTTTGATGGTATTGCTGATAGTTACGGTTACAGGATGTTGTTACGCAAGCATCACGAACTGGCCAGCTGGCCGGCCGGGAATGGGCGCACCAAAATTAGCGGCATCGGCACTGCGCCTGACCCAGCCACAGTTGATCCACTTTTTGGTGTACAGTTAATAAAAGGAGGTGTATAGATAATTGGGCCCTTTGTTGAAGCTTCTAAGCCGGCGATAGAGAAACGGCAGAGAAGGCAGCGGTAGAGGCGTGAAATTATAGATTGACGAAGGTATCTTAGCTGAACGAGGGCCACCGTATCGGCGGTTGTTGTTGTGATCTTGTTCCTCCTACGACTACACGGTCTATTAGGGAGAGAGTATATAGAGGAGGGAGAAGAAGGAATTAAAAACGGCTTCTTATCTTTCCTCTAGCCTCTAGCTGGCTCCTTCGTGATTTATAGAGAGTGCCCGTAGGTGAATCAGTTGCTATTTCCCCCTTAGGCTGTGCCCCTTTCGTCGGGTCTGCGCAAACGCTCCTTAGGAAAGCTTCGGTTGGGGTGCCGCGGTTGGTTCTGCTAGGCAGAGAAGAGCGTCTGTTTTGCTGCCTGCCTAGTAAGGCTATTTATAGGTAAAAAAGAGCTCTATTAAGGGGCTTAAGAGATATGTTGATTGAAGGAAAAAAGGTGCGAATGTGAAGCTAGCTGCGTTGCAAGACGAGATATCCTAGGGCTCTATCCTGATTGGCTGACAGCCGCCAGCTGCAGGTCCTGCACGTGACTCCTCTTGTGGCCCAGATACACACACATATACCAAATTTGAAGCTATCACCAGCGCTGCGATGGACCCCTTTCTCTCCCTCCTTGATGCCCCTACGCCTATCCACGATGCCCACGAAGAACGCGAAGACACGATCCCATCCCTGCCGCCTTCCCTAAGTTTCGAAACCTACGACGAGGCAAATAACTTCGTCTAGGGCTTCCTTCGCGAGAACGGCGCCGCTATTATTAAGCGGTCAAGCACATGCAAGCGAGATATTAATGAGGCCTCCCTTGCAACACGAGTCCTCTATATGCGATCGTGGCCAGAATGGGCGAGGCGGGCTGGCGTTGGTACGTATCTTAAAATGGGGCGAGTGTTAATATGCTGGTGTGCTAATAGCAATACTCTATTAATTATAACTTACCTCTACGGAGTATAGAACGAGGGGAAACTTTAGAAGACAGACGTAGATACGACGTGTTTAATATTCAATCTTTAATTTTAACTCGCCGGTCACCTGCGCCGGGGGTTTGTTTGAGAACATGCATTACATACACATATACCTCTGTACACACGCATGCAGTCCCCCTTTCCGCTCGAGGGGTACGTCTAGTAAGCGTGTCTGCGTACAAGCACCGATAAAAGCACCGATGCACCGATATCGGTGATAAGGTGTCCTCAGAAATCGGGGCACTTCAAAACGGTTCCCTAGGCGGTTAGGAGACTAAACGCCGCAGAAGCAATTGCGGGTACGACACCTTAGTCAGGTAGCTACTTCTCCGCTTTATCAGCCTTTACCTACGGAACCTCAGGTGCTATATAATGGAGGAGCAGGCACGGGGACTTCGCCGACTGTCATAACCACGAAGTGGCCCCGGATCGAACGCTCCTGCGGGAGAAGACAATCGCCATCGGGGCGAATCCCCGACTAACATTGCTACACTCTCTGCTTTCTTTTTCCTTTCTTTTTCTTTCTGCCCCGTAGGCCCTCCTCGAGGGGGCTTGCGGCCGGCCCATGACTTCGTGGGCTTTCTCAGTCACCCGGCCTCGGCCAAAGACTGACTACTATTACGGCTTCACTGCCGTGCCTGGAACCCGCTGACGGGGGAAGGGCCCCAATTTCCGACCGGCCTCAGAGCCTCAGAATTGCTAGATGGAGTGGTTAGGTGCTACACACGGTCCTTAGTCCAGGTACTCGGGATATTCTATGTATCTAGTCTTCTCTAGCCTAGCACGTCTTTTGCCCTTATAGGGATGTCCCAGACGGTAATCAATACTACTACTACTACTACTCAGGTGCTATATAAATTACTAGGACTAGAAAGTACCTCATGCCCCGCATTGCCGTACTTAATCTGCGCATAGTATACTATCAAGAGATATTTTGTCTATCTTAATTGTATTTTTGATAGAATTCTTATTAAGCTTATAATATCATTTATCTAGTCTTTCGTACTAGAGAGTAGATTTTTTGACCTTATTTTACTATGCATCGCGATTTGAGATAGCGTATACTAGCTAAGACACAAGGCGGCTGTTAAGCTACGAACGTCAAAGAGAAAGTAGGTCATTAGTACTTAGTGCGCTAGAAATTTAGTATAGCGGACTTTGTATACAGGGAGGGTAACGATTAAAGCGGGTCCCTACTAAGGGCCAGCCTTTGGTTTATCGACCTCCAATTTTAATAGACCCCGACTCAAAGTCTAGAGGTATACGTGGCTAAAAAGAACGGACAGAACAAGCTATGAATGAGCTTGACGGGATCGGAATCTCTCATGCAGGTATGGCCGTATGTAAAACTCAAGCAGCGTGATGTGACCTATCACCTGCACGTTCACGTGCGCACGCGCCGTTGTGGCCACTAGCGAGCCATGATATAATAAGCTTCAAGCCTCGAGCCGCTTGCCCCACCACCACCATCTTTCTTGACCGCCGACGACCCGCGTCTCGCCAACCATCTTCGCCCGCCGCTTCCTGCGTCTCCAGCCTCCCATCTCGCGGCGCCCGTCTCCGCCTCTCGCTCCTCCCTCCCTTCCGCTCATGTTCCGTCTGGACTGTGGCACGTAGGGCAACGCTCCCCCCTTCTCCGAGGCGCCTCAGCATCGCCCACCTGGAGGCTGTTCCAGCATGTCCGACCACGAGTTTGGAGGTGAGTGCAGCAGCGCTGTCGCAGGGCGTCGGTTTCCTCCCACGGTATACGGATAAGCCGTAAATGCGGCCTCTCTGCTCTTGCCTCTGCATCTTGGCTGTCCTCGCCTATTCGCGTTTCGCCTTCTGCAGCGTCCCATTCACCGACACCTCCATGTACGACCGACACTTGCCCACCCATCTGCAGTGCCTTGGCTCGGTTTCTGGCCCTGCCTCGCGTCGCCTTCTCCTTTGCCTCCTCATTTCCCTCACCATGAATCGCCCCCTCCGACGTCAGCCCGCGCAGAGCCGTTGCTGGGCCCGACTCGACTCCGTTCCTGCTGCGTGTTGCGTGCTTCTCTACAGGCTAGGTCTAGGTGCTCTCGCTAACACTGACCCAGGCAACGATGATTTATCCCTCCCTAAAGGTACGACCGCCCCCTCTCAGCCGGGCCTCGCGAAGAGCTCAGCGACATGGTGCAAATCTGGCGCATCGTGAGGCTAATGGCCGCGCAGCAACCGTCCAGAAGATTGTTGGCGAGATTCTGCCGGCACACGGGGGCGTAGCCTTCGCCAAGGAGGCGCGAGACCTCCTCATAGAATGCTGCGTCGAGTTCATCACCCTCATTTCCTCTGAGGCCAATGAAATATCGGAAAAGGAGGCCAAGAAGACGATTGCCTGCGACCACATCACAAAGGCCCTGGAGCAGCTGGGCTTCTCCGACTACGTCCCCGCCGTGCTCGAGGCCGCGGCCGAGCACAAGGAAGTGCAAAAGGTGGCAGCCATGGCCCTGATGCTGCGCGCGCCTCGACTGACTTGCTCTACAGGGACGCGAGAAGAAGTCGGACAAGTTCGCTAATAGCGGCATGTCGATGGAGGAGCTCGCCCGTCTGCAAGAGGAACAATTTGCACAGGCACGGCAACGGCACACGTAGCGCGGAAACACTCATCTCTTGGATTTGGCGTCGCGGTCGGCGTTGCTTGGCGTTGCAATACACACGGGTACACGGAGGGCCTGGGATTGTCGGGACTGCGTTGGGGCTTCTCGTGAGGGAGGGCTGGAAGCGTGGCTGGGTCGAGATTGTGGGCGTCTATGGATGCTGCGTGCATCCGCTCGGCCTAGGGCATCCTGCTCTAAATTCAATCTCGTATCTGCTTGCTCGCCGGCCGGTCTTTTGGAGGTTTCCAAACGGATACGAGCAGGCCTCAAGACTGAATGCATATGCCGTGCCGAAACTCTTGCATGGCCCACACTGAAGAGCCCGCCAATGATGATGCAACGGCCTCGGTGCAGCGCCGCCTTATCGATAAGGCTGCCGGCGGTGATGTAACCACGAGCTCCTCCCCCACATGCTGTTCCCCAGGGCCAATTTGATTCTTTGGCCAGCCATTGCCTCGACGCGTCCTTTCTTCGATTGTGCACTCACCCCCACGCCCTCTCTTTCGTCGCAACCATAGGGCGAAGAAGACGCCGTCGTCATTCTCAGCTGGCCGGACCCCGCGTCCCCCGCCGCACAATGGGCCAAGAGGAGTCGGCCATTGTCGACGATTCGGTCCCGCCGCACAGCCTGGCGGCCCGGACGCTGTCGGCCGTCGCCGAATACATCAAGAGCGGTCACGGCAAGAGAATTGTCGTCCTCACAGGAGCCGGCATCTCCACGGCCGCCGGCAGTACGTTGGGGTCTCCGAGCTTGGGTGACGTCTTAAACGGCTGACAGCGACGGCACCCCAGTCCCCGACTTCAGATCGCCCAAGACGGGCCTCTACAACAACCTCGCCCGCCTCGACCTGCCCTACGCCGAGGCCGTCTTCGATATTGAGTACTTCCGGCAGCACCCCGAGCCCTTCTACGTCCTCGCGCAAGAGTTGTACCCCGGGAAGTTCCATCCGACCGTCTCGCATGCCTTTATCGCGCTGCTCGCCCGCAAAGGCCTCCTCCAAATGCTCTTCACCCAGAACATCGACTGTCTGGAAAGGGCCGCGGGCGTCCCCGCCGACAAGATAGTCGAGGCGCACGGGAGCTTTGCGACGCAGCGCTGCATCGAGTGCAAAGGGGAGTTTCCAGACGACAAGATGAGGGAGCACGTATTCGACGGCAAGGTCCCCCACTGCGCAGACACGGCCTGCAACGGCATCGTCAAGCCCGACATTGTCTTCTTCGGCGAGTCGCTGCCGCCGGCCTTTGGCCAAAACTCGTACATCACCGCCATGGCCGACCTGGTCCTGATTATCGGCACGAGCCTGACGGTGTATCCCTTCGCGGGCCTGCCAGAGATGGCCAGAGAGGGCAAGCCGCGGGTGCTGTTCAACATGGAGCGGGTCGGACGCGTTGGCGGTAGGACCGACGATGTGGTTGAGCTCGGGCCGTGCGACGACGGCATCCGCACGCTGGCCAACGCCCTGGGCTGGAGAGAGGAGCTGGAGAAGTTGTGGCGGGACGTGGTTGGCGAGGAAGAGGCCAAGAGGCAGCTGCAGAGTCAGGAGAGGCAGGATGCGGCTATCGATGACGAGATGCAGAAGCTGGCTGAGGGCGTAGAGGCAGCGCTCAACTTCGACGAGGTGAAAATGGGACCCGAAGATGACGCCAATAAGCATGGAGACATGGGTACAACTGGCCGAGATGCACCACCACCAGATTACCGCGAGCAGGACAGCGTTCCTTCATCGCCGGAGACACCGGAGAAGACCGCGGTTGCCGGAAAGGCTGGCCCTGGGTCATCGCCCGTCAAGGCATCAGGGGAGCCAAAAAATGCGACTACAACCGAACCAGGCTCTGACGAGCGAAAGGAAGAGCCGCCGTCGACAACCACCGACGCCGTCGAGCATAAGGGCGAAGGCAAGCTAGACAGCAGTGACGGGGACGAGCAAAAGCCACCGCTGTGAAAAACGGCTTTCATACTCCATCAGCTACGACGCGAAGCCGTCGACGTAGCCAAGAGAGCAAGGGCGGAGCTGCGTACAGCTCCCCGCGGTCTTACACGTGCTCACACCACGCTTTGAATCATGTGTCGGACTCGGGCTTGGGAGAGGGAAAAGCGATTATTATTCACGACGGGACGTTGAGCCAACCTGCCAAGAGATGTAGTTCAAAGGAGTTTCAGTCGCCCAATGACGCGAGCGGTGTTATATGTACATTGCCATGCTCTATATACAAGAGATCCGATTCTAATTAACGCCTGATCGTCGAAACATAAAGAGTCCGAGGTAGTCCCTCCCATTCATTCAAGTCCGTCTATGTCCATCCACAAAAAGAAAAAGCCTCCGCGAAGCCGCCCCCTATATACCAAAAGTCTTTGTCCAAAGAAAAGAAGAAAGCAGCATATTCACGTCAACTTGTATGTACAGACCAGCCGGCCCCCCTTTTTGCAATGGGGGGGAGCGATGACGACGACGCCCTTTTACAGGCCGCTGTCAATCTGGTCGGGGATGTTTGTGTTTGTCCACTTGGCCCACTGGCGGCACGTCTCGGCAACGACGTTGGGGGGGCGCATGCGCCGGACGCGGTCCTCGCCCGTGACGAACTGCATCAGGAAGCCGGCGGACGAGTGCCAGGCGATGTGGCAGTGGAAGGGCCAGACGCCTAGAGAGAGTCAGCAGGGCCCCAATGATGTATATATATATGTAGTCCAGCCTTGTATTTGCTGTCGGTCAGGGGGGCTTACCTGGATTCTCTCCCGCGTCAAATTGCATCACCAGGTGTCCGTTCTTGCGCAGCTGCACCACGTCCCGCCGCTGCGGGTTGTCCGGGTTGACAATAGTGCCGTCCCACTCGCCGTCTCCCTCGTGCAAGACGTACATGTTGAAGCCGTGAAGATGCATCGGGTGCCTGCGGGGACCACATGTCAGCACTATATCTCGACGAAGCCTGGGACAGGAGGGGGAGGGTTCGACATACGCCACTGGCGTGTTGTTCTTGACATAGACGCGGACGCTGCGCGCATTCTTGGTGTTCTTGACGTTCCACTCGCGCTCAAAGGAGAAGTTGCCGAGGTTGGACAGCAGCAGCGTCGGGCTGTTATAGTTGCCCCTGAACTCGACGCCGCCAAAGGACCACAGGTTGACGCCGCTCCCGTTCTTGATCAGGTTGACCTCGAACTCGTACGTCTTGTCCGGCTTGGGCAGCCGCAGCTTCATGGCCGGGCGCGTCAGGCGCAGGTCGTCGTTTGCGCAGGTGCCCGGGTCCGGCACGTTCCACGGCTCCGAGCACGGCGCCTGGGTCTCGTCGGCGTCGTCGTAGTAGATGGCGGCCAGGCCGTGCGGCTGCGCCGACAGGCTGCACGGCTCCGAGACGTTTGTGCGCATCCAGTAGGCGTCGAGGGTGCCGTTAGCCTTGACCAGCACGTCGGTGCGCTGGCCAATGCCCAGCGTCACCACCGACGTCTCGTAGGGCTCTACCGTCACAAAGTCGTTTGCAATCACCGTCATGGTGTGCCCGTCGATGGAGAAGCGCTGCAGCGCCTCGGCGCCCGTGTTGACCAGCCGCAGGCGGTGCGTCTTGCCGCGCCGGAAGCGGAACTTGGAGATGCCCGCGTTGCTCACGCACGGCGTCTTGTCGCCGGGCGCCAGCAGCGAGCAGTTGAAGTTGTTCTTGCCGTTAATGAGTGTGTTGTTGGAGGTGAAGGGCTGCCCGTTGGGCTTCATCGTCTCCTTGACCAGGTCGTAGTAGCTGCGGTGGTACCAGTCCGAGAGCATGACGGGCCCGACGTCGATGTCGTAGGGCCGCTCGCGTGGGCCGTAGATGACCATGGGCCCGAGGAGCCCGCCCGAGAACTGCGACGAGTAGTGCGAGTGGTACCACGAGGTGCCGTACAGCTCCGCCTCGAACGAGTAGGTAAACGACTTGCCCGGCGGGATCGGGCACTGCGTCACGGCCGGCACGCCGTCCTCCCACGGCTTCCCGTGCTGGAGGAAGCCGTGCCAGTGGAGCGCCACGCCCTCGCGCATGTCGGTGATGTTGTTATGCACCGTCACCTGGATCGTGTCTCCCCAGTTGGCCTCGATCAGGGGGCCGGGGAAGGCCCCGTTGACCAGGAGGGCGTCGCGCTGGAAGCCGTCCGGGGCGATGACGCCGTGGCTGATGGTGAAGTCGTAGCTGCGGATGACGCCCGTGTGGGGGAAGTCTCTGTAGTAGTTGGTGTCGAGGTTCATGACGCTCCACGGCTTGCCGTTGGGCAACGGGTTGTCCTTGAGGAAGAGGGGCAGCATAGGCGCCAGGAGCGTGCCGAGCAGAGATTTGCTGTACGAGGCCTTGTTAGCATGTCGAGATTTTGCAGAGCAAGACGACGAGAAGGAGACAGCTTACCCATTGGTCCTGTGCTGCGGCAGACGGCTCTCGACGCTCCGCGGCTCAAACGAGCTGACTCCGACCACCATCTTGACACTGGATACGGCGCAACTATCAAGAAAGCTCCACGGCCGGACGATGGCTGCTGGCCTCTTTATAGGAACCGACTGTGTCTAACAATATGAGTTGTGAACGAGCGTGCTGATGTGAAACAGAAGCTTCTCATTTGCATGCGAGGGTCATCTCCCTGTTTTATAGACATGGACTCAAGAGCGTGAGACGTGGTGTAGAGGCCAGGAGCCCGAGCCATTTCCGACCGCCCACCACCCGCACACCCCCTGGACCCCCCTTGTCCAGAGCTGTGCTGGGAGGAATCATATTGGATCAGCAGCACACAAACGAAGACGAACGAGCTGAGCGCCGAACCGTCGACAAGACCGTGTTGGTTGCCCCAACGGTTCAGAGGGAGAGGCTTCGCCGCGAAGCCTGGGCTCATGACTGGACGAGGAGGCTTCGTGATAGGCCAGGCCGGAGAGGCTGACAAGTCCGAAGGACCCTTGGTTGACATCAGCTTCATGGCAGGGCACAGTCCCTCCGTCAGTCCGTCAGCGTCGTGGAGACCAGGAAAAGACCTCGGTCGGTTGCCGTTGTCTCCGAGCCAAGTCTTGCCCCCTAATTATACACACACTTACGGATACACTGTCACACACCCACATGGGAGACGTGGAGTCATCTTTCTAAAGCGAACAGCACCTAGTCATCCGGCCCCAACTAAGACCGCTCACACCCGGCCGCCGGTGCCTGGCAGGACGTGTTTCCTTGGGACGAGTCGGCAACCTTTCCCCCCCCCTTGAGTCGGGGATCTGCGCCGCATGCAGCAAGGCGGCATGCAGGGCTGGGAAAAGAAAAGCTTCCAGAATCTGAATCACAGTAAAATTGTGCAGTACCGCGAGAGAAAGACTCGAACCGCACGCTGGGCCAAGGGAAGGGACGGGGAAAAGGGAAGGGACGGGGAAATGGGAAGGGAGGCCGTCGCGGAGATTGATGATGGCTGAGCAGCGCGCAAAAGCTGAGGGTGGCCTTTCAGAGATTTCACGATTTTTTTCCCTGCCAGCTCGAGCTCGAGCTTCCAAGAATAGGAACCGGTTCGCCCATGCAAGCCGGCCGCATGCGCGCTCGCAGCTGCGGTCGCACCAGCGCCTCTTTTCGTCAGCATGCATACACGGAACGGTGCTCCCGTCACAGCGCGGATCTCCATCGTCTTCACCCAACCCACCGCGTCCTGTCTCGTTGGCCTCTCCGGACGGTCAAGAGCAGGGTGTCATTTCGGCGTACGAACGTTGCATTCTCGATCAAGCACATACATATGCATGCAGCTTTATCCGTCCATGGCTTGCTCATCGTTACCGATCGTGTGGCGCGCAGAGAGGATGCTGTGCGCGAAGACAACGACAGGGGTCGTGTCTGCCCGTCGAGAGGCGCAGAAGCAAGTCATGAACATCGAGTGTCATGTGTCGTGTACTTGCTTGCCCCCTTGGCAGACGGCTCAGCCGGGGGTCGATCAACAAGAGGCCCCCACGCCGGGCGCCTTTTGGTTGCATTCGACCATGTGTTCCATCTGCCCTGAACGAGTGCCGGGGCTGAGCTAGTCCATCAGCCGGGCACGCGAGACAAGCTAAGCCACCAGCCCTGCTAAAATATCACTTGGGCCAGATATCGTCGTGGCTCCGGCGCAAAAAGAATGCGTCCCTGCAGCTCTCCGGGCCCCGTGGTGAGACGCTGTCGCTCCACGCCAAATGAACTTCATATCACGGCCATCAGCCGACATAAGAACACCCACGGGGAAGCCTGTCGGCCGAGCATGGCCGGGTAAGAGCTGCTGCTGGCCACGCGGATGATTGCGAGAATACGACGGATACCGGCCATGTCAACGCCCGAGCAGAGCCAGAGCCAGCCCGCCACAGGCTTCCGCCTCTTGCGTAGCAATAAACATCCTGGACGAATGGCCACATGGGCCGTCACTGGCTGCTGGCTCGCTTCCGGCGTATTCGGACCTTGACGCGGCTGCGTCGCAAATCGATATTCCCCGACCAAGGCCAAGGAAAAGGCGGGGTCCCCGGCCTGAGCCACAGCCGCCGCGTGCGCCGAGCTGTCGGCCGAGCAGAGACCGGGGAGGGTAAGCATGGCAAGGCAACGCCGGAGCATGGCTCAGACTATCAACTCCGACTCACGCCCATTACGCACAATATTGAACTCTGATATCCATTGCCAGATGCAGATGTAGATCAGCACAGGTCTCATGACGAGCGGAATTTCCATGGCAGCGTGCTCAAGACCATGCCAGCTGACGTCTCGTGACCTTTTGACGTTGGCTTCGGGAGAATATCGAGGCCGCGTTGCTGTATATTACACAAAAAGGGGTGTTGTCATGAGCCACCACCGCCCATGGGTTGCCGATCTCGGCGGGTATAACCTCGTCTTGTCCTCGAAATCAGCATCTTCGCCACGCCGGGTTCGCCCTCAGGACAATGGGCCGCCGCTGAGCCCGCATGTACATTTCGTGCATCCTGGGGTCGGCGTCGGACCGGATGACGCTGCCGATGGACATGAAGAAGCTGGACGGGCCCCCGTCAGCGTCACTTAAGACGTCAGAGAGGATAACAGTCGACTGACCCGAACGTGGCGCCCGAAGCACCCATGTATTGGCCCAGCGTGCGCATGATGCCCTGGGAGCCAGCGCCATAGCGGAAGATATTGACGGTCCCTGCGGCGGGTCAGTGTCTCCGTCAACGTCCGGCAGCCGCGAGCCCGGATGGTGCGTACCGAAGATGAAGCCGATGATGACGCCGACAGCTAGCGTGGCGTTAGCGAGTGCCTCGACCGAGTGGACGGTGCCGGCGAAGACATACTTCCGCCCATCATGGCGCCCATTTTGACTGCAGCTCGCCCGTCAGTCTCGCGCTCTCTCGCCGTCAAACGCGTCAGGTCTCGGCGTACACTTGTCGAAGTTGGAGGGGCCATGCTGGCCGCCTGCGTTGACTGCGGCGACGGGAGGCATCGTGGAGGCAGGCGTCGTTCCCTGGAGTGAGGTGTCGTCGGATGAGCGGGCGCCTCGGTGGATTCTTTGTTGGCGACACCCGTCCGCAGCTTGTTGTAACGGTAGAGACGGGCGGTTGGTTGATTTCTCGAAGCTCCCCTCGACGACCCTGATTGGCTGCAAGACCGAGGGATCGGCCAAATGTTGATGCGATGCCGCCGTGCCCCTCACAGTGTCACTCCCGCGGTTATTGTCACTGCAGCGTTGCATCACGTGCAGTGCCATCATGAGTTCGTTACGGGGCCCTGCTTGCGCTCACCCGGCCGAGAAGCAGATGCCGTAGGCGTGTATCACGTACGGCCTCGAGCAACGTCCAGGCCCACGAGCCTCGCGCGAACCGACCCCGTGTCTTTGCGTTGAGAGCTGGGCATCATCCGCACATGCCGTCCGGACGCTAGCGGTTCGCAGCACTGTACGTGGCTCCAGCGCTTCCCCCCAAGGGGAACAGACCTGGAAATCCCCCCGGAACCACCCCTTCGAGCTCGCACTCCGTCCCAGCTGGCCGACAAGGAGACTGCGCCCGAGTCGGTTGAGGATTTCACATTCTGTACGTTGCCTGTGCCGCTGTCCGGCCTCTGCAGCCATCTTTCCGGCACACCCTCCGTCACCCGATTGAATTCCACCTGTCCCGCTGGCCATCTTTTTGCTGACGAATTTTCCCACGTCTCAGCGCGTACCAGAACAGCATCCTGCACATCCCTCGCCATCACCAGCACATCCGCCGCGCTCGAGGCCGCCAGGAGCCTGCATCCCCTCTCGGAGCCGTTTCGCCGACGCTGGGCCGGTCGAAGCAGACGAGGCACGCGCTTGGCCGCTGTTCAGCCGCCGCCGACGATCCAAAGGAGCCGTCTGCCCTCATCCGCATCCAACCCGCCCGCCTCTGCCTTCCTTGCATCGCCAGCACCACGCCCAAACCTTCCTCATGACCGCTGTGGCGAGTCCCCCGACCTTTCCTCAGATTTCCCGAACAGCATGGGGGACAATGAGCAGCAACAGCCTCATGAACCCCGACGAATTTAGACCAATGTTCGCGCCTCGCAAGCAGCTCTCGCGGTCAAACTCGTCGTCTTCCATCTCGTCCACCTCGTCAAGCACAACCATTGCCACAAACGGCTCGCAGTCCAATGGCACGCCGCTCTCTGCCGCCTCGGACCTGAGCCAATGGTCCGGCAACACTGGCCCACGCAAGCGACCGCAACCCAGGGCCCCTTGGCCCATCGCCAAGGCCGACATGCAGCCAGACTTTTCGAGGCTCCCGTCCAACCGCCCAAACAGCATGGTGGCCCATCAGAATCCCTTGCAACAGGGTCCGGGCCAGCCGCAGATGGCACCGCATGCTGGGATGAGGCCCATGCCCCACGAGCAGTTCTCCCCTGGCCAGCCCGTCCTCTATCTCCTCTCGCTCAACGGCACGTTCGAGCGAAAGACAATTGCAGTGCCCTTTGCCCCCGACAGCCTGCGGATCGGTCGACAGACCAACCAGAAGACGGTGCCGACGCCCACTAACGGTTTCTTCGACAGCAAGGTGCTGTCCAGACAGCACGCCGAGATCTACGCCGAACGTAACGGCAAAATCTATATTCGCGACGTCAAGTCGTCCAATGGCACCTTTGTCAACGGCACCCGCCTCTCGCAGGAGAACCGAGAGTCGGAGCCGCACGAGCTGCAGACGGCCGACCACCTCGAGCTCGGCATCGACATTGTCAGCGAAGATCAAAAGACGGTCGTCCACCACAAGGTGGCGGCCAAGGTCGAGCACGCCGGCTTCTTGAGTAACACTAACAACGTCTTGGATATGAACTTTGGCGACCTGGACCCGGCCAACGGCACCATGATGGTTCCCAATGGGCCCGTTCATATGCGCGGCAGGACCGGCAGTAATGCGTCCATGGGCAACAACGGGGGGCGCATGATGCCCAACGGCGGCGCCATGGCGGCCCAGTTCAATAGCATGGCGCAGCAGCGGCCCTTCTTCCTGTCACCCATCGCCACGGATCAGATTCTGAAACGGCTGGCGGTAAGTGCACCGGCTCCTTTCCTGCCTATCTTGCGCGCCGGCTCCTGACACAACCCAGACCGAGATGCGCAACGCTCGACTGCAAGCCCAAGACTTGAACCGAACGAACCAGTTCGTCAATACGCTGCTGTCCAAAGACGATGTGAAGGACCTCGAGAAGCCCGATGTGCCAGAGCCCTCGAAACCTCAGCACGTGGTGAACGGGAGCATCTCGTTCCGATCCGACCACAAAGCTCGTTTCTCCGATCCTCCTGCGCCACCTCCACAACAGCCCCTCCCCGAGAAACCCGACGTACCATCCATGAAGCGCGGCTCCGTCGATCGGTCCAAGTCGGGGCCGCTGCATCCGGGGCCGGCTCGGCAGGATAATGTGAACCAGATCATCCAGCTGACGGAAGCACTTAACAATGCGAGGCGGGACATGGACACGCAGTCTGCGCGCATGCGCGAACTCGAGGCCATGCTTCAAAAGGAGCGGGAGGCGCGAGAGCTGGCCGAGGAACTGGCCAGGCGGCTTGAGGGACCCGCAAACGCCCAGATGAACGGCTCAGCTAAAGCAGCCACCGGGGGGTCCGTCAGTGACGCCCTCGAAGCTTTACACGAGGACGCAAAGGCCCATGGTATTGTGCCGGAAACAGAACTGGTAGAGGGCCCACCCCAGGCAGACGTTGCTCCAGAGTCGACAGCTTCTCTTCAGTCCCGCATCGATACCATGGACGAGCATATGCGAAACCTCCGAGAGCAGCTGGACAAGTGGAAGCAACGGTGCGAATATGCAGAGACGGAACGCGACGAGAGCCGGAGGACGTTGGCAGACATGGTGGTGCAACTGAGAGCCAAGGAGGCGAAGCGAGTCTCGTCCCAGGCTCCGGGGCGCTCACGATCAAGGAGAAGCCGTTCTCGACGGCGAGAAGTGCACGCGGATGAGGGCGCATCTCTCAGGCCAAGTGATCCGGAGCACGCATCTGGGCCAGCGCCGTCGGCTGGAGCGGTTTCCAACGAGGCCGAGGACGATGCGATGCTGTCAAGGGCCAACACCATCACGCCAGCCTCTTCACGCAGAGAGATACTGGGGCAAGGCCAACATCTGCAGGCCGGGCTCCCGTACGCGTCTATGCTCGGGGTGGTGCTGATGGGAATGGGCTTGATGGCTTATATAAACGGCTGGCAGCCCCCTCCGCCGCGACTGGAAAGATGATGAACTCGGCAACCTCGACTAGAAATACAGGCGTCTACTCGACGAAGAGGGATAACTCGGGCCTGCAAGCCGATGTACCTTGCAGGCAGCGCGAGAAGACGCAGTTTTTTTTCTCAGACGAAGGGACGAAACGATGACGACGAACATGCACGAATCGGCCATGCCCCTTTCTTTTGTGTGTCACAAGCTTGATGCTGTCCTTTTTTTCCTTTACTACACTGTATGATAGGGAGGCAGACGAGGGGGGGCGGGCGAGCTTCGAGCAACAGGATGTATGGACAATAGCACGCGCGCAGGAGGGAACAAGGCTGGCGTTTGATGTTGCAGTGTACGTTTGCATTAATGGAGCACAAGCCGCACGCGAGCTCCTTGGGCAGGGCTCGTGGCGGGCGAGCACTCGGCTCCTCGGTTTACAAAGACCAGCTTCCATGGCGGCATTGGATTGAGATGGCGATGTCGGTGGATGCAAGGGAGGCGACGCCAGACAGACGAGGCTCAATTATTATTGATATCCGGCCCGGACGTGGTCTTTTCGTGCCACGACGGTGAATGGCTCGGGTGAGGCGGCTGGGGGGGTTTGGGCCGAGCTGGGCATTGCCAGCATCGTATGCGTATCATGTCTGTCAGCGATGTGCAGGGACATTGGAGGACTCGCATCTGGAGTCGACCGATGGGGACACGGGAAGCCGGTGATGATTGCAACCTGGTGAAACCTTGTTGATGGCCGTAACCTGGACGTGAGGGACAGTGTCCTTTGGGGAGGGCGATTGCTCCCTTGGAAGAAACAGGATTCTTCGGCCGCATGACCAAGCTGGCGTTTGATGGAGGCGTGATGGCGATGGTTTTGGTCTTGGGACAAGTCCGAAAGCTTCTTGCGCTTCTGCTACCCTAGAGCGACGGGAGAAAAGGAACCGGCTCTGCTTGGACGGCGTAGGGCTGTCTTTGGGCCGGTCTCGGTCACTCAACTCGGTGAGCGTGTATCGCGATTGTCGTCGTGACGCGAGAGAGGCTCTGAAAGGCCGGCCACCTGCAAAGTTGTCTGTTTCAGCCCCTGAATGGATGGATGATGCCTTGCCCTTGATCGAGATGGTTGATGAAGTATCCGTAGGTACGGAGTGACCTATGGATAGACCGCCAATGGAAGAGCGTGCTCCTATTGGTTCGTTCCGAAAGGACATGTTCTCGGCGGCAGTTGAAGGTACAAAGGGGTTGTACTCCGTACCTTATTTGATAACGGCCGTCAGTTGAACCGGGGGCACGGACCACGTGATGATGGAATATCTTGATGAGGCACCTTTTTTTGTCTCTTGTCGTCAGGCAGTTTCGCCTGCCACACCCCCCCCTCCCTCCCTTTGCAAAGCCAAAATTACAGAGGCCATTCATTACGTACCGAGGACAACGATCGGCCACGATACCACGCACACTCTCGATCGATAAACGGGAAGAGCGAGCCATCGATCAACCGTCGCAACACAAGCCAGGAGCAGGGCCGCCGCCGCGTCGCGTCGCGTATCGATCAACAATGCCCACGTTTCAGAGCAAAAGGTTTCGGACCGCGAGCGACGCCAGCAAGCTCGGCATGCGGTACCGCGCCCTCATCAGCAAGCGCCCGTTCCTCAGCTTCGGGCTGCCGTTTGTGGCCGTCGTCATCGCCGGGTCCTTTGTCCTGACGCCGGCCACGGCGATCCGGTACGAGCGCCAGGACCGCAAGGTGCGGCAACTGACAAAGGACGAGGAGCTGGGCGTGCGGCGGTCGGCGCGCAAGGTGGACATGAAGGAAGAGTATTACGTGAGTTACTCACCACCGCCGTTTTGTTTTACCGGGCCTCCCGAGATGCAGGGAGAAGCGAAACAACAAAAACTAACCGGGGATCGACGACTGCATAGAGGCTGGCGGGTAGAGACCTGGACAACTGGGAACAGAAACGGGTCGAGAGACTGCCGGGCGAGAGCGATGGCATCCTGAGATGATGGTGGCTTGTGGGCGGCCACATGGAGGGGGGACGATGAGGGTCGCATGCCCTGAGGCTCGACGTCACCCACGAGACAAGCAAGCTCACCGGCTACGGCTCTGCCCGCCCCCGCCCTTGCCTCGAGAATGACGGGCACCGCCTTGGACGCGATCCGAGTCAAGACAGACAGAGCACGCAAAGGTGTGAGAGGGCCGGAGCAAACACGTCGCACCGGCGCGGCGAATCGGCCGATGCGGACACGAGAGGGAGAATAAGGCCGGCGGAGAATGTCAGCCCCGTCCGTGGGGCAGGGCGGGCAGAGCACGACCCGGCGTCTTTGGTGGGCATCGAATTCACCCACCAATTGTGGCATGTCGTTTCCAACCCACGCTGATCTCTCTCTCGGCTCCTTTCTCTCACGGCACTCCCCCTCCTTGACAGTCTTCCCACCGTCATGTTTTAACTCCTTGCTGCGGAAGCTAGTTGGCCAGCCATCGACGATGACTGGTGAGTGGAGCCGAGGATCGCGTTTGCCTTGATGGACGTGCCGATTGTTCGATCTGGGGACCGAGACGGTGTTTCAGCGAGTGGCGGGGAGAGAAGAATGGCCATGTCTTTATTTTGGCCTATTTGCACGAGAAGCCTGACGACACAGGAGGGCCTTTTTTCCCCCAACCCTGCCGGATGAAGCAGCAGCGGCATTGTTCTGCCATGGGTGGGGTCGGTGGCATCGAGGCGATGCGGAGCAAGCAAGCAAGCAAGCGAGCAGGCCAAAAAGCCTAATGCCACTCACTCTGCCTGCTTGTCGTACATGCTGCACTGGTATCCCTTGCACGGACCTGACTACTCTATGTATGTACTACCAACGACATGCACGATAGCCGGGGTGGGGGCTCGATGATGAGGCTGATGGTGAGCTTGTCTGCGAGGCAATGATCGCCGGTCTGGCGGGCACGCATCTGAACGCATGCATCATGTAGGTTGCGCAAAGCAAGCCCGCAGGCGTGTGTGAAAGAGAGCTAAGTACGCGTGCGATGCGATATCGGTGCAAGCGCCTCGTTTTCCATGCCCAGGAGAGCGAGCATGCAGGCAATGGGCGAGTGAATGCCATGACATGTCCCCTTCCCCCCCCTTTCCCCCATCTTCGCTTGTACTGTATGTATGTCTCCGCTTGGCATCGAGGCTAGTAAACCTGCGCAGCAGCAGTAGCGGGAGTCTTGCCAACGGCGGCGGTTTGGACGAGCAGCCACATTCTCGTCCGTTGGCCCTTGTGGGATGGCGTTTGAGTCTGGCAAGCGATGGCCGCCCGCCCTTTATCTCCGCCCGGCAGTCGAGGCAGCGGGCCTTTGAACCTGGGGGGGGGGGGGTGTTTGTCTACCGCTCCTATGCGGAGGAGTGTTGCATGGCCGACGACGACTGCTCTCGCTGTTAGTCTTTCATATGAGTGTCTTGCTTGGGGCGCCTCCCCACCACACCTCTTCGGCCCGGCTGCGACAGCGGCGGCCGACTCACGGACGGTGCGGTGGCGTCACGGACGGCTTGCGCTGGTGTCGATGGGGCCAGCGAGGTCGAATAAGTCGGCGTAAATTACGTGGTGCGTCGCTTGTCGTTGGACGGGGACGGGCACACGCCCCAAGCTGTCTCGCGAGGCCGAGTGTATTTTTGCGTGTAAGCGAGGGAGCGATGGATGGATGGACGGACGGATGGACGGATGCAAGGACGAGAGAGAGTAGAAGCCTTCGCCTTTCCGCCATCTCCGGGGGCACGGCATGTGCATGTACGGAGGATGGGTGTAGGCGGGAGAAGCAGCCAAGGGCGCTCACGTGAACATGGACCTGTTTTTTGGTTCCTACGCCGGCACCCCCTCCTCCTCCTCCTCCTCTGCTCGCACCTGTCCGAGATGGGGGGGGGTGCAGTGGGGGTAGTGGTGGTGGTGGCGGTGGGTGGTGATGGTGATGGCGGCAGGGCAAGGAACCGGGGTCCGGCGCAACGCTCTCACCGCGAGCCGGCGCCGTGAGAGAACTTCATAGCCACGAAAACAAAGTCACTCCTGCTGAAGGGAGCGGGGAGCCGCCCATCCAGGACCCATCCATGGCCTGTGTTTCTGCCCTGGAGAGTCCTTTGCGCCCGCCGGCCGCTACTCGGCGCCGACTGAGCCGGATGGACCCGGAGGCCGACGGCGGCCGTCGGGCGGGGGGGGAGGGAACGAGTCGGTGAGGCGGCACGACCACGACGACGACGCTGATTGCGTGCAGCGCCGCGCAGTGCATTGCATACGTGCGTGCGTGGTGCGTCTGCCTGGCGCATCTGCCTGTTGCATCTGCCTGGTGCGCGGTAGATGCCCTGTCGCTTATCCCAAGCAGACGCGGCATCTGGGGTCGCATCTGGCCCTCCCCTTTGCCTCCCCTTGCCTCACGTCCAACTTGGCTACCCCGTATGCAGTGCAACGTTTTCTCTCTCCTTCTTTCCCGTGGCCCCCCTTTCCCTGATTCATTCGCGATAACCCAATGCAATTGCCGACATTGCTACGTTGGGCAGCACGCAAAATACAGGGGGTTGCGCGGCATGTCGCGATGCTTTTCCTTTTTCCGGGCCTGGCTCTGCCCGCTCGCTACAGGGCCTGTAATTATTCGCTGTATGAAAGGGGCGAGGGGGGAGCATATGCTTTCGAGGCTGTTTTGGCGCTCCTAGCCAAAACTCTGTTTCCTTGGGGACGGACGGCGTTGGGCGCGGGCGTAAAGTATAGGGACCCCCCGTCCGAGGTTGACGGCTCTTGATTGTCTATCGGCCGATGACCCCCCCGAGAGGGACAATGTGCGAAGCGCCGCCCGTCGAACAGGGGAAAAGCGATGCTCGCGACTATGGTGTTTTTTTGGCCTTTTGTCCACCTTTCGCTCGAGGCTTTTGCTCAAGTGCCGGCTGCTCTGTTTCGCATCTCCGTCCTTGTCCCCATCGTGATACACTGATACGATAACTTGCTCGATGCACTATTTCCTTTTTATCGGAGATCGTTTTCTTGCCCACGCACTAGCTAGGCAACTCCTCGGAAACAGCGATAAGTATCGGGCGGCGCTGACGACACAGAGAGGGTGTGTACGTGTACGTGTGTGTGTGAGAGAGAGAGAGAGAGAAAGCAAGGACTTGGGCAAGTAGCCTGGCTTTTGGCTTGTTTGGGAAGCCGGCGCTCCGATGCGCTGCGGAAGCCGAGCCGAAGGACGATGACGATGCAGAAAAGGAAACAGGGCAGAAGCCGATGACGATGACGGTGCCGTGTGTGCCTTGCATGCCCTGCTCTCGCCTTCGGAAACCCACTTGGAACCGTGACTTGCATCTGGCCGTTGTTTCAAGTCTTGCGAGCTGCATATGCGCGTACGAGATGCGGGCACGTGAGAAAGAATAAGCGGCTCGAATATAGCAGCTCCGTGACGCTCGGCGGAATGCGGATACGAGGGAGCAAGCAGTAGAGCGGCTTACACGCACAGGCTCTCATATACACACGCTTGTTGGCTGGACAGCGCCGCCATTGGCCAGTCGCTGGACGGCCAGCTGGCTAGTCCGAGCACAGCTCTACAGCCCTCGTATATCTTCGGCCTTGAGAGAGCAACGATGAGGGTGTTGCGTCGCTTACACGGACCAGACGAGGCAGCCTCGGAGTCGGGCGCGTCAAGCCGGCTGTCGCCCGAGGAAAAGCAAAGGCTACCGTCTGGACGGTGCCGATGGATTTCGCGGGTGCCGGTGGGTCGCCGACATCGTACGTGAACGACGCAGGCGTTGCTTTGGCCAACGTGGTCCAACGATGCCGTCATGGCCTCAGCATCGTGGGCTTCACTTTGAGTCGGCCCGGCTCGCCCAACTCCTCCACCGCGCCCCCGCCATCGTGAGACGCGAAGGCAAAAAAAGAAGAAGGCCAAGACGCCTGGTCCCGTGCGGCTTCTCTACACGCCGCGCCGCGGAGACGGGAGATGGTGAGAGAGCGGGCGGAAAAGGTGGGGGAGAGACAAAGTCCGGCCGGATAGCTGGTCCGCGCCCGTCTTTTCTTGGCTTTTCCCCTTCTCCTTCCACCGCCGCCCGCGAGCGAATATGGATGCCAAGCTGTATGTGGGAGAGCGAGGCGGAGCGAGGCGGAGCGCGCAACAAAGGGCACGGCAAGTCGGTGACGAGACGGTCAAGCTTGGGTCGAGCCCGTACGCGGCAGCCGGCACGCTGCATCCGCACAGCGACGTGTTGGTTCCGGCCGTGACGATGCCGAGGTGTCCAATGCCGCTTCCATTTCCTCGGCCATGCTGGCCTTTTTCTTGGTTGCCTGTCCTGTGTGCCCGCTCTGGCCTAAGCTTGCAGCTCGGGCCAGCGTCGCCACGGGCAGCGGGAGCGGTGAATCAAACAGCTCCGACACTGACAAATCGGCTGCAGAGTCTACGCCCAACTAGGCCCACCCGGGTCTACTGCCAGCGGGCGGTGGATGGATGACTGTGCAATTCGTGGAAGCGGTGTAAGTGATGCTTTGAAATGCCGCCATGAGCTTTGGGTGCATCGATCCGTTCCGCCGTGGTGAGCACAGACGGTGCAGCAGAAGCCGACGCAGAAGGCAACCAGGCTAAAAATAAGAAATTCCAACCAAGAAAAAATGGAAGAGGAAAAGGGGGAGAGGAAACGAAAAGGGCCGTTTTCATGAGGCCGAGAGAGGGGGAGGGGGACGATGCATTAGAGGGAGGACATGACCGCTGTAAGCACGCTGGACAGTATTTTGAGCCCACTGTTGCTGCTGACCCTTTGGGCGACCGCTGCTGCTGAACGGCACGCCTACACCACCTGAGAGGTACGGGTACTGTACTGTACGTACAGTCCCCACTAGTGGTAGGTGTGGTAGGTACTTACTGTACACGCCCCTGCTCGCACAGACGCTTGCGCAGGTGCGTTGATGCGATGCAGCAGCCGTTGGTTGACCTTGGGTCGGGTCCATCAATCAATCTCACAGGATTTCAATTGATTCCAGCCTTTATTGCCCAGCTCGCCGGAGCGCTGCAGCCACCACCACCACCACCGCCGACTGCCGGCCATGGGACACCTGCGGCGCATCTGCATCCCGACGGACGAGGGTGTCTCGGCGCCGCCGTCTGCCCGGGGCTGTCGTTGCCTTCGACATCTCCAGCTTCACCAGCTGAAGAGTGCATCGTCAAAAGGCTAACAAGCCCAAGTAGCTTTTGCCAAGGGCTGCCAGCGCTCCGCCACGCCCCATGACATGGCACCATCCGAAAAAAATAAGGCTCGGGAAGCTCGGCAACGACTTGGGGAGGGCGGCGGCGGCGGCGGCGGCGGCTGCCGAGGCATTGACAGTACTGCTGTACAGTACAGTCAGTACAGTCAGTATCCGCACAGCCCAGGCAGTGACTCCCCGTCGTCGACAGAGGTCTGGGCTCGGGGTGGGGGCCTCTGAGCTGATGCCGAGAGGCGCCGATATAACCAAAGGCGAGCCAAGCCCGGGCGAGCAGACGGGGGGAAAAGCAAGCAAACGTCAAGAAGCGAGAGCGCGCTGCTTGGCGCGCTTCATCCTGGCCCCCCCCGTCGCTCCACCACTTCTACCAGCGCGCCGGAGAGGGCTGTATGTAAGTCAGACGATGCAGGTACAGACCGTACCGCAATCAGTCCAGCCATGTATGTACATCTCGCATGTGCACCATGGCTGCGCGCAGGGGCGCCGAGGTTGGGTTGGCCAACGGCGAGACAGGAATGTGCCCGGGGAGAAAAGCAACAAAAAAAAGACAAGAGACGGTCAAGGATGGAGAGAATGAGGGGAAATGTAATTAAAAATGCGCGTCGCGAGAGACAGGACACGCCAACGCCGTCCGCATGCGTGCGTGACTGCCCGCCGCAGTAGCCCATCAGATAACAGCGGCGCTAGGGCGCCTGGCCTTGCACCGAATAGGCAATGCGCGTGGTGCCTGTCGTGCGTGGTTTGCTGAGGCAAGAGATAATACCGACCTAAAACCCAGGGCACCTGATGCCTGGGTAGGCCCTGATAGGAGGAACAACTGCGGGTAGGAGGAACTGTAAGTTAGGTACTTACGCAGCGGGACTGTACAGCAGGTACGCGGCGGCGATGGCTGCTACCTTGGCTCCCCGCCAAATGCGGCAGCCGCATGCCTCTCTGGCTAGCTCCCTGCTTGTACCTGGACCAGTTCCCGTCCCGGTGGCATGGGGCGGGATCGATCCAGGCACAGGAACAGGAACAAGGCAGGCCACAGGGACAAGTCACCGTGTCACTCGCGCACCCAAGACAGACAGACACACACACACACACACAACAGGTCAGCAGCAATCCTCCGTCGCTCCCTTGCTTTCCCCTTTGAGAGGCCCTTTCCTTTTTCTCCGCTGCCTTGTTCGTGTTCACTATTGCCCCTTCCCTCGTTGACGCCACTGCCGCCGCCGCCGCCGTCTCCTCGTCCTGACGGGCTTACCAGCATGTGCGGTTCCTGGCATGACCTTTGATGACCTTGTAGGTGAGATGACGGGGTGCTGCGACAGAAGAAATAAGAGACGCCTGACAAATACAGGCCACGCACCCAACGCCGCGGCGGCTTGCCAAGGGAGGGTGTATTCGTACTGTTGGGAATTCTGCATGGGTCACGATGCTGTAATTAGCGTTCAGTCATCCGAGGCCACCTCTCATCAGCCTCTGACCACATGGCCTCTTTGGGCATCTCGCACCCGCCAGGATTTGCCTGTCTGTCGTGTGCGACGCCCGCCTCGTCCGCCAGGCCAGCCTGTCGATTCACACCCCCTGGCAACCCGACGTGCCCGGGTGTCGTGTTGTGCAACATGAAGCCGCCCCGAATACCCGGCTGCCTTTTTTCCCCCGTCTGACAGGACGCCTTGTGCCTTTGCAGCATGACATAGGGCACACACGGCACATCTATTTCTATGCATTCAGTACACCAGAGCGTGACAAGTGACAGGCGGCATGGACTGTGCAAGGCGCCCAGGGGTCCTCTCCTCTGCTCGCGTCCAACGTGGTTTGCAGCGACAAGACACGGCGACATATTTTCGAGAGCATAATAGAAGTGGCTTGTCAGCGGCCACGATGTTTCTGACCTCTATGCCGCATGCGGCCAATCCTCCACACCGGCAAGCCCCCAAGCGAGGGGAGTGTGGGGGCGTGGGCGCGGGCGTGTGCCATTCATTACTCACGAGCTGCGGAGAGAGCTTCACTTCTGGCCATTTTCTTGGCAGGAGGGAAAGAAGTCAAGGATGAAAGCAAAAGGAATTTAAATCTACGGCCCTCATCCTTCTTTCCGTCGCCTGTCGGCCGTGAGCCTTGTCCGTGAGCCTTGTCCGCAACCAGAGCCTTGTTTCGCAACATGGACTGGACACAGAGAGGCTGTGTGTTTCGTCAACGAGTCGTCGGTTGGTTGGCTCTGGGCCAGTTTACGTGCATGGCATGACGGCGAGTGTGTGCCTGCAGAGTGCGTCTCTTCCCCCTTTGCTCTCTGTCAATGTCGTCTCTCCCTCCATTCATGTGGCTCGGATCATCGTCACTGTCGTCATTCGGGCTCGCACAGGCAAGGGGGTGCTGAGGTGGCATCGCGACACAATGCATGTGTGTATGTTTATGTTGACCATGAGAGGGATAACAGGAGGATTGGTTACACCAGCAGGGACGAGGTCGCATGGAGGACAACCCATCACATCATACTGCTACGCATACAGCGAGGGCACTGGACGAGCGAGTGTGTGAGTGTGAGTGTGAGTGTGAGTGTGTGAGTGTGTGTGACGGCGTGCACGTAAGAAGATGCGAGTTGCGAGTGATCGGCGAGCTTGTTTCGTGTGCACGGATCAAAGAAAAGACTGGAGGAGGACGGGCGGACGGAAGAACAGAGGATAGGGTGGGGGGTGGATGGGCGGGAGCCGGACATGGATGGGCAGGCACAGAGAGATGGAGATTGGAGTGCGTACAGTACAGATGAGCGAGAGAGAAAGAGAGAGAGAGGGAGAGAGAGTGAGAGAGAGGGGAGACGGGATCGCGATGGATCATGGATCTGCCCGCCCCAGATACTTGGTCGTGTTTCAGCCGGGCCCCCCCCCAATCGTCACCTTGCGCGGCCGCATGTACCTTGACCCATGCGTTCACACTCACATTCACGAGTGTTGACACTCGAGTTTGAATCTAGATAGCAAGACCGAATTCACATGCACTCACTCACACACGAGTGTCGACGCTCGAGTTTGAATCTAGGTAGATGGCAAGACCGCATTCACGCACGTCTCGATGCGGGCGATGCGAGCCTCTGCATTCCAGCAGGCGTCGCGGGGCATGCATGGTGCCTGGCCTAGCACGCCGCTGCAGCACCTCTTCTTCCGGGCGCCGTCGCATGCGTCCCGTCCGCTAACACTCGCTGTGCCTGCGGGGGGAGAGAGAGCGGCAGCCTCAGGGCAAAGACGCAGCAGAAGCGACGACGCCTGGGGGCCGGCGCACCTGATTTGCCTCGGGCTAGACACCCAGGCCCGCTGACCAACCGCAGCCGAGCAGCGACGCTTGCCTCACCGCATCGGTTGCTACAACTCAGGCCAGCATGCATATCAGAGGTAAAACCGGGCACAGATTAGACTTCTGCATCCCATTTCAGCGGTCCATGGGCGCTGGTGCCCGCATGCACCCGTCTATCGCGCACCCTCTCTCCTCTCTCGGCCTCTTTTTTTTCGACGGCAACGGGGGAATCGACGGGATACGGATGTTAGTGCACGCAGATACGCTCTTTACGTAGCTATGATGTTATGTGCTGGGGGATCTGCTCCCCTTTTGGGACGGCCGTCTGGTCAAGTGACGACGACCAGGAGCCGGGGGGGGGAGTGAGAGCGAGAGGGGTGAGGGAGGGGGTGAAGTGAGAGTGCGAGAGCGAAGAGAGAGAGAGAGAGAGTGGGTGGTGTGGACAGCAGCAGCCTCGTCGTCCCCATCCGTCGGCTTTCTTAATAATAACCGTAACCTGCCATTGACCGTTTCCACACACACACGCCTCTCTCTTGCCCTCCGGCCGGCTATTGCAAGCCTCGTAGGAGCGAAAAAAAAAAGCAAGAGAAAAGGACTTGTAACAGGCTGTCAACCTTGTTTCTGGCCTTACTTTCGCACCCCGGTACGTACCGCTCTATGTATATCGCCCACCCCACCACCACAACCCCGAGTCCCCCTCCCCGTGCGGCTGCCACCTAGCAGTACGTACTCGGATACCTTGCCAGGGTACAGTATCCCCAACTTACACACCTCCTCCTCCATACATACATATAGACAACGCCCGCTCCGCCCACTTGCGGCTGCTTCTTCTTCACCGCCAGCTCATCCGCCCCCGGCAACCTCTGTCTTTTTATATTATACATCTCCTACCCCCGTGCTTGAGACGCTCGTTTACATATACCATCATCATCCGCCTCTTTTCCCATCATCATCATCATCATCATCATCATCGTCTTCCTCTCTCCTCTCTCCTCTCTCACACACGCACACACTCAGCTTGCCATACATCTCCAAGCTCATCAACATTATACATACGGGGCCCATATAGCTTCTTGGTTGCCCCCCCAGCTTCCAACCGACGGCTTCTCACGCCGAAAAGCATTCTCGGTTCTACACCACCATCACCACCACCACCACCACCATGCACGTCCTCGGCCACAGCTTCAGCCAACGGCGCAAGACGTGCAAGCCCCGCGACCTCCACATCCGCAAAATCTCCTTCTCCGGCAGCTCCCTGTCCTCGGGCAGCTCGTTCTCCTCCTCCATGTCCGCCGCTTCCATGTCCTCGTCGTCCATCTCGGCCCCCTCAACCGCCGCCTCCTCCTCCTCCTCCTCCCTCTCTCCGCCCAACTCGGCCTCGACCGCCCGCGGGCCCCGTTCCAGCCGCTCCGCCGCCGGCCTCGACCCCCTGGCCCTGCACCCGACCTTTCAACCGCCGCCTCGCCTCTGCGACCGGCCGCTCCTCAGCAGTCCCGAGCCCCGCCGCTTCGATGAGTCGACGACCTTTTTCCTCGACGACGACGAGGAGAGCATCATCGACCCCTGCGGCTCCTACGTGCGCCATGACGAGGCCGTGAGCCCCGTGGTCGAGGCCAAGATGATGGAGCCCGACGACTACTTTGGCGTCCAGTTCACAAGGCGCCCTGCGATGCCCCGGTCTCGCTGGTCTGAGTCGACCGTCGCCACCGTCGAGAGCACCACGCCATCCGACGACGACGACACGGTCCACGGCTCCGAGGAAGACGACGCGGACCGCGATGTCGTCGACGATGTCATCGGCCACTACTACTACCAGCCGACTAAGCCGCTGGACGGCCACCAGTCGATGCCCAACTTTAGCCACAAGCGAGACACGATCCCCAAGCGCCCCCCCATCAAGACACTCGACAGCCTCGAGGACTTTATCAAGCGTGGCGGCTGGAAGCGACGCGGCATTGTCTTCCACCAGGAGGACGTCGACAGCGGCGGCGACACAATTAACCTCTTCTGATCTCGCGGTGCAAAAGTCCCTTGGGACATTGTGGCCCTCTCCACCCTCTACTTTCGACCACTATTACTACCTGGCTCTCATATACGCCACCTTCCCTCCACGACCAGGGCTCAGCCGACAGACCCCGTACATCCTCGACCATGACGTCGATTCGTGTTATTTTTTTCTCTCAGCGTGTCATTTTTTTGGATCAAAATTGGGACTCAACAGTTGGGCGGGCCGGCGTTTGGAATCAGAGCCTCTGGCATGCATTTACACCATTATACCACGCAACAGTGTCGTTGCGACGAGCAAGCAGTCTTGCTCTTTTCTTCCCTGTCCATGCTCGAGGCAAAGTTGTATCGTCTTGTAATGACGGCTACCGACAACAGAGGGCATCGGTCAAGAAGCCGTGCCTGGCTATTGATTGTCACACACACACCTCTCTCTTCCATTTCTTTGCCCAGTCTCAAATCTAGTCGTCGTATAGACAGACACCAACAATTGAAAGCATCAGCAGGCCCTATCCTTGAGGCTTGCCGAGGAAAAACCATCTTAGTCCCCTTTTCGCAGGCGTAGCTCTCGTGTCTGATACGAGCTTTTTTCCCGCTGAATGCCAACTGCCACGAGGCTCCATCCGAGTGCATGGTAGCTGCGCCAAGGCCGGTGGGCGCATGACGCGGGCGGAATTAACGAACGGGGTTCGCGAACGGACTAGTGTTGGGCCCGTCTAGCGCGAGTGATGCAATTCTGACGGCTGCTCTCGGCGCTCAGACGCCTCGGAACTCCGACGCGGACCCTGAATGGCTGACGAAACCACGTTTATTTAATGAGAGTCTTAGACAGCAGGGTATGGTCAAGTGGGCCTGGGCCGGTCCAGTCCCTCTCGACGGGCGCGACATGACTGGCTCGGGCCACGGGCTTGGCTCGCTTCTCCGGGCTCCGTCATGACGCTTTCTTCACGCTGGCGCGGGCAAGGAAGGGCCTCGAGAACGGAAAAGGAAGCAATTCCACCGACGGCGACGCAGATCAGGTGGCGGAAAGGGACCGAGGGGTGCGAAGCCTCTCGGCCCGGACAATCGCACGCACGGGCAGCGAGGGACGTGAGACGACGGGCGGCCATCTGGCCATGCTCGATGACGGAGCAGCGTTTCAAGAGGCGCGAGCGAACACGAGAGACGTAGGGCTGTGCTGGGTTTTTTTGCTGGGAAACCCGATGTGGATTAAATATAGCAACGCAACCAGGCTCCAGTCATCCGTTTATCCACCTTCCTCTCAGAGCACGAGAAGCGGTAGCTTGGTAGCGTGTCAATAAACAGGCACATATAGCAAGGCTATGCCGGGATCTTGTGCTTATTTGCCCTCGTCTCGCCCCGAGGGCCTCGCACTCGTGAGTCCACGTGGCGCGTCATCTCACGAGAAGAGGAAGAAGAAAAACGACAGTGGGCATTGGTAAGCAGAAAACACGCAGCAAAGGGGAGGAGGCGAGGAATGAGGGCTGGTTTCGGGCTGGAATGTGTGCCTGAGGGAGACAATTGCCTGCTCTTGTCGGCGGGATGGAATGCGTGGTCGTGTCTCTCGTCTCTTTCACGCACTATTCACACGCAACGCTGTTTAACTTAGAGAGAGCATGTCTCGAGATATGAATGACGACAATGAGGTCATTGTTCTCTCCTCCAGGCTCTCCCTTGTGATATGTGATATCGGGGAGCGCGCGTGCTATTCCATCTTTGCCCAATCACAACCCACTGAGCGGAAACCTCACCAAGGGAGACGTGACTGAGACGCCCACGGAAGAGCAAAAGAGGCAAAGTCTTGGCGTCGATGGATTTCGGGCACGGGGCCGCCGATGGGGCCGGGGGTTCGGGGGTGGTCGCGCTCTTGCTCACTCCTCGCCCCTGTTTCTTTTTTGTGATTCCAGGCACGGCTCGGCTCCTGCATATAAGTTGCATTTCTGAACGGGGGGCGATTGCTTTTTCCTTGCCTCTTCTTTCTTGGCGCAGCTCCGGCTGAGAAGCTCGATTTGGTTACCGCTCTTCACGCGTGCACGGCTGTTGGCGAGACGGCAAAGTCTTGGCAGGCTCTCTGCGCAAGTGAGAGCTCCGTTATCTCGTTCTGATGAAATGACTACATCCATAATCGTCAATCTGTCATACAGTGCCCATCCGACGAAAGCGGCTCCAGAGCTTCATCCCGTCTGCCCAGCCATGTACAAGAGTATCCGCGTATATGGTCAAATGTGCACAGAATCAGGCCCGGGCCCCCATCGTCCCGCGTGCTGTAAGTAACAAGTTTGCTGTAAATGCCCACTCCTAAATGGTTCTGTACATGTTCATGCTCCCAGCCGCTACCACAGCCTCCGCTGGTAGTAGACGGGCTGGTCACCCGCCTGCGCCAGCCGCCGGATCTCGTCCTTGATCATCCGCCGCCGCTCCGCCCGCGTCACGGGGATCCGGCTGTTCTTGAGCGGGTCCGGGTGCTCGACCCCCCACGACTTGGCCGCCACCTGCGCCTGGAGCTGCTGCACCACAGCGCGCTGCTTCTCCGTGGCAACCGCCTGCTTGTCGTCAGTCTCGCGCTTCTGCTGCTGCTGCTGCTGCTGCTCATCGTGCCCGGCGGCGACAGCGTCGTCTTCCAGACTCGTCTGCTGGGTAACCACCACCACCGCCGCCACCGCCTGCTCCATCTCCCTCGCCTCGCGCGCCGCCTCGCTCTCCACCAGCACGACGCTGCCGTCGGCCAGCTCCGTCGTCGACGTGCGGAAGCGGTCCGGCAGGTGCGCCTTGGGCGAGGGCCGCGACTCGCGCGGGCGGATGGCGGCACGCAGGTCGCGCAGCGTGCGCTGCTGGATGGCGTAGCCGCTGAGGAAGAGGGCCAGCGTGCACAGGATCACTGGGCGCCGCGAGTCAGCCCCGGGGTCGTCGTCTACCGCGCGTCTTGCCGTGGTGGAAGTCTCCTGCAACGTACCGATGATCATGGAGGCGAGCACCGAGACCTCGGACGAGGTGAGGACGGCTCTGCGCATGGTTGGCGGGTGATGATGGGGCGGAGAGTGAAGCTGCGGCTGGTAGCGCTGCGAGGAGAGTCTTCTTTCATGTCTCCCGACAACTCTGCAAACGACCGCCGCGAACGCCCTGGCTGGCTGGCCCTCGTGGTCCTACAACGACCCGAGTGGGTGGCGCATGCGGCCCGCGTTGGCACAGCAACAATCTTATCGCCCCGCCACCAACCCCCAGGCTTCTTTCGACCGCGAGGCAAATCGTCATCTTCGTCCTCTTCCTATGCGCATGCCGGCCGCCGCCTCCACCATGCCTCGACCCAATGACGACGTCGTCCACGCCGACGCCCGGCGCTTCCTCGACGACCGCGGCACCACGGCGGCCCTCGCGCCCAACGGCCTTAACCCGGCCATGATCATGGAAAAGGCCGTCAAGGACCGCATCGTCGACTCCTACTTTTACAAGGAGCAGTGCTTCGCCCTCAACGAGGCCGACGTCGTCGACCGCGTCGTCGAGCACGTCTCCTTTGTCGGCGGCACCCACGGCGCCGCCCAGAAGCCCAGCCCCTTCCTGTGCCTGGCCTTCAAGCTGCTCGAGCTCGGCCCCAGCGACGCCATCCTGCGCGAGTACCTGGCCCACGGCGGCGAGCACTTCAAGTACCTCCGCGCCCTGGCCTGCTTCTACGTCCGCCTCACCCGCCAGGCAAAGGACGTGTACCAGACGCTCGAGCCCTTTCTCGAGGACCGCCGCAAGCTGCGCCGCAAGGGCAGGGCCGGCACCTCGCTGACGTACGTCGACGACTTTGTCGACGACTTGCTCACCCGCGATCGCATATGCGCGACGAGCCTGTGGAAGATGCCCAAGCGCGAGATCCTCGAGGACCTGGAGTTGCTCGAGCCTAGGGTCAGTCTTCTGGGCGACTTGGATGACTTGCTGGACGAGGATGACGACGACGAGGGACCCGCCACGCCACTCGGTGAAGATTTTCACGACCTCGGAGACCACGGAACTGGCCTCGAGAAGAATCGGGAAGAAAAGCCATCTACGGGCTCTAGAGCCTAGGACCCAACCAAAGCAAAGTCGTACATTATGTGCATCGTCTCTTCGAAAGTTTTCCCCGCGCATCCATGGAATGTACACTTCTCTTCGCGACACCGCTCGACCGTCTCGTCTCATCTCTACACGTCAAGTCACCTGTATAAATACACACATATCCACCTCCGCACGTCTCACTCACCCCGCGGGCCCGCCATGAGCGCCTTGAGTCGCTCCGCCATGGCCAACAGCCGCCGGTCATCCCAAAACTGGCCGACGAGCTGCAGCCCAGCAGGCAGCCGGGTCTCGGCCGCGGGCACGGGCAGGCTGACGGCGGGCAAGCCGGCCAGGCTGGCGGGCACGGTGAAGACGTCGTTCATGTAGGCATCGAGGCTGCTCCTCTGCAGCACGTCGGCGAGGCGCGGCGGAAACGAGGGCGTCGTGGCCGAGAGCAAAAAGTCGACCTGCGGCGGGCCACGCTTGTCGGCCAGCAGCGTGTGCTCGGGCATGTCGCAGAGGTCAAACTGCGCGCCGTCGCCGCCGCCGTCACACAGCGGGTTGGCCAGCCGGAAGACGCGGTCGAAGTCGCGGCGGATGAGGCGCCGGACGCGCTGCGCCTGGACAAAGTAGTTGTCGATGGCGGCGGAGCTGAGGCTGTAGGTGCCGAGGAGGATGCGGCGCTTGACCTCGTCGCCGAAGCCGACGCCGCGCGTCTCCGAGTAGAGCGTGTGGCCGGCGCCGTCGCCGCGGCTCTCGGGGGGCCGGACGCCGTAGCGCACGCCGTCGTACTTGGCGAGGTTGGACGAGGCCTCGGCGGCGGCGATGACGTAGTACGCGCACAGGGCCTCCCTGGTCGACGGCAGGGACACGGGCACAACGGTGGCGCCCGCCGACTCGAGCGCCGAGGCCGCCGCCGCCCAGGTCGCGCGTATGACGGGATCTAGCTCGGCAATGTTGTACTCGAGCGGGATGCCGACCGTCAGCTGTGAGTTGTCGCCCAGGGTCGGGGGGCAGGCCGCGGCGCAGCGCCGGCGCGTGGCCGACGACAGCGAGGTCGGGTCGTTGGGGTCGTGCTCCTGGTCGAGCTCGCCGTCGGCGAGTAGGCGCAGGATGGGCCGCGCCCCACGGGCAATGAGGCCGACCGTGTCGAGCGAGTTGGCGTAGGGGAAGACGCCGAAGCGGGAGAGCATGCCGTAGCTGGGGCGGTAGCCGACGGCGCCCGTGTACGAGGCCGGCAAGCGGATGGAGCCGCCCGTGTCGGTACCCAGGGCAATGTCGGCGTCGCCCAGCATGACGGCGACGGCGCTGCCCCCCGAGCTGCCGCCGGCCGAGATGGGCTCGTCGTCGTTGGCCGAGAGCGGGTTGCGGACGGGGCCGTGGATCGAGTTTGTCGAGTGGGAACCCATGCCAAACTCGTCCATGTTGGTCTTGCCGACGACCTCTGCGCCGCGGGCGCGCAGCTGCCGCACAATGGTGGCCTCAAAGGGCGAGGCATGGCCGACGAGGATGCGGGAGGCGCATTGCGTGGGGAACTCGTCCGTGGCAATGTTGTCCTTGACGGCGAGCCGGAAGGGCGTGGCGCCGGCGAGCAGCGGCGGCGGAGGAACCGTGGGCTCGAGCTTGCCTGGGTCTGGGGTCAGCGGATGGCGCTGTGGCTTTGTAGAGGAGTGGCGGACCGCTGTCGACAAAGTGGTTGAAGCCCGACGAGCGTCGGCGTTGTGGCTGTTGGAGAGCTTGCCGCAGAGCCGGGACCCCTCGAATGCTGCCGGGCTGGAGATTCGAGCGGCGCGCGCATGCCGCCCTCATTGTCAGTCACGGACCATGCAAAGAGGAGCCTCGGCACGACAGCGGTTGACTGCGCATAGGACGGGATGCAAGGTTGAACTGCCTTCACGGAGAAGGAAAAAAAGTCGCCGTCGTGGACGCGAGATGAAGGTGAGCGTGGCAGGTACCTGGAGGGGGGGGCAGTACTCAATAATCATGATAACGGTGTAGCTTAGCTCGTATATTGTGTGGGTGGATACTTGTACTGTCATGCCTGGACTGTACCCTGTCAAGCTCACTGTACTTCATCTGTGCGGAGTACCCGACCCTGTGTTACTCCCGACGGGTGCCTGCAGCGCGGCTCAGTCCCGCGGGTGCGGAAAAGCGGAGCTCTGTAGTTTAGACCCGCAGGTTCCTACTCTATCCGTACTATCTGTGCAGATTACGTACCTCGGTATCTTATCTTATCAAAGCTCGGCACCCAACGGTCTGCAGAAAGCTCTCGCTGTTTTTCAACGCCATTACACTCCGGCATCTCCAAATTCACCACCACTCCTGCACCCGCCCTCGAACGACGAAGACGACGACGCCGTTAGCACAACCACTAGCATACGCCATTCATATCATCTCGCGCGTCCCGTGCTGGAGCCTGCTGGGGAGGTACCGGCGGAGAACGACCGCGGCAGAAGCAGTCATGTCTGCCTCGGCCGCCAAGCGAGACTACGACGACGTCGACGAGGGCGAAGTCTCGGCCGACGAACCCATCCCCAAGCGTGCAAAGAGGCTTACCGGTGCCCAGCCGCGTCACCACCATCAGCACTCGGCCATCGATCCCACCTGGGGCCAGAAATATGTCTTCTCCAACAAGGACGATGCCACGTCCATCCCCTATGGTGAAGAGTCCGATTTTGAGGATGACGCCGAGGCCATGGCCTACCTGCGCTCCGTCCGGTACGTGCTTCGACCGCTTAGGCTTCCGAGGGAACCTGTCTTTGCTGAATCCCATTCCTTGGCTCCATATCCAGGACTCAGGTGACGCTGATATGCTCCATGTGGCAGACAAGAGGCGCATGGCATCTCCCACCTGCTCGTTGCGCCGACCAGACAGATTGGGCCCCAGCTGCCACCCGAGCTGCAAGAACCCCCCCACGATGACGACGGCGAAGCGAAGCCTGAATTAGACGGCCATCGGAACGTGCACGCGGCTGCTTTGGGCGACGCGAAGGCATACTACGAAGACGGCGCCTACATCGCGCGGGACCCCGAGGCACAGGATGGCAATCGACATGGCGAGGCTGACAACGACCAGGACAGTCGAGAAAGAGAACTGCACGAGGCATTTTTTGCCTCCACTTTGGATAGGTACCGCTGCCTTCGCCGCCTTCTGCACTCCAAGCCACCCCCTGGCGCCGCCAAACGACTTTCCATTGCACAGTCCACTTATGCTGCTTCGTTGGGCCCCAACTCGACCACGGCAAAGAAATGGTCCACCATCCTCCGTACCGCCGACCCACACCCGCTTCAACTCGCACTCATGTCCAAGGACTCGGTCTTGCGCATCCTGCGCGTCTTGCTGGGCGGGAAATTTCTCTGCCGCGGATACACGCTCTCTGAGCGAACTAGCCAGTGGCTGTGGGGCCTGCTCGCGCGGCTGCCGGATCCCTGGGAGCTCAACCACGCCGAGTTGGCCTTGGTGCGAGACCTTGGTCGCCGGGCCGTGCTACTGGGTAGGTCCCTAACCGAGATGGCGGCGCTGAAGGCGGAACTCGACGACGGCATGATGGGGGTGCCCGAAGGCGTGGATGCGAGCAGCGATGACGACGAACCAACGAATACCGATATCAAAATGGAGGGGCCTTCCAGCCACTGCTCGGAAGTGCACGAGAATCCACCTCAAGAAATGGGAGACATAAGGCAGGACTCCCACAAAGACGACGACGCTGATGTCGAGGAGGGTGAAGAAGGCGAAATCGACGAGCACGAGGCCGCGGACGGAAGCGAATCCGTAGAGATGGATCTCTCATCCGACTCTGGCGAAGGCGGCGAAGTAGTCTCGGGAGGACACGGAGCGGCAACCGACGACACCCCGACGCTCGAGGCGGCCAAAGCGGCTCTCCTGGGTCGGCTCGCAGACGACGCACCTGGGCAGGCCGACAAGGAGGACAATCTCGAGACGGCCAAGCTCCGTCTGCGGATAAACATGCGGGCCACGCTCAACATGATTCTTACCGTGGCGGGAGACTTTTACGGCCAGCGCGACTTGCTCGAGTTTCGCGAGCCGTTTGTGGGGTTGTGAGGGGAGGGGGGGAGGAGAACAGGGGGGTTTCGCCGATGCTGTTGCCCGAGACTGGAGATTGCTGTGTGCAGCCGAAAGGGGGGGTGGCTGGAAACGGCGTCATTGCTCACTCGTGAGGCTTTCTCACATCATCTTCTCTCTCGGCTGCCAGCTAGCTTGATACCCGTGATTCCAATTTGGCTTGAGAAAGAATTACACGATGCAACCTGTACAATGGCGACTCCTCGGCACGCTCTAGCCGTACCGAATGGTGGAGAAAAAACAGAACAGACGAAAAGAACGGTACATGCGGAGGTCCCTCCGAGTACGTGTTGTGCCCACAACGCCAACGCCTGAATGCCCTAGGATGGCTCGCCCTCAGCCTGGGCCACCTCCACCTAACTTGTACAGTCCGAGCTGCTGGGCTCGTTTCATCAAGAAAAGAAATCCAACAAATAAAAGCAGTCCCTTGCCACTGTCCAGACGATTCAACAAGGTGCACGAGGTGCCTTCTCTCTCATCGCGAAAGATCCATGTCCCTGCCTTCCCCAAAGACGAGAAAGGGGGCCTCTTCAAAGTCCTCGTCGACGGCCATGTTCTCCTGGCCCATGTCCTCGAGCGGGAGGCTCTTTGCCGTGCGGGAGCGGCGCGGAGTGGCCATGAGGCGGGCATTGCCGCTGTTGGCATCCCAGCCCTTGTTGGAGTGGAGGCCTGCGACTGTCGAGGCGGCGTCGTCGTCGTCGTCATCGTCGAATATGCGTTTCCGCGAGGGTTCAGAGGCATGGCTCTCGACGCTCTCTTGCGAGAGGGTCAACCCGGGGACGGCATCCATGTTAGGGACGTCGTCGTCGTCGAAGCCGCCAGTCTCGGGCTGCGTGCCTAGCCCGCCAACTTTGTTGATGCCACAGAAGGGGAGCAGCTCGCGCGGCACTGGACATACAGCCGCCGCTGTCGCCGCGGCGTCGTGTGATGCGCGCGGGGCAGCAGCGGGCGTGCTGTCGGTCCACAGCTTGAAGGCGCTCGGGCCCGTCGTCCGGTAGCCCTCGGGAACCGACTTGCGCACGCGCATGCCGACGCTGAGCAGGTTTGCCTGGACGCTGGCGGGGAGGACCGGGTGGCGCGATGCCGGGGCGGTGGCAGACGGCGACGACGGGCCGGCGGCCGAGGCAGGGAAGAAGGAAGTGATTTGGCGCTGGTACGGGTCGGCGGCGGCGCCCGCAAAGGGCCTCTTCGTCCGGGGGGCCGACATGCTGGAGGTTGAGTGACTAGCTGGGGTTGACGGCTGCTGGAGACGGGGCGGCCACGTCGTTGAAGCCTGTGGATGTGGTTTTCGATGGGCTTGGAGCCGGCGGAGAGCGCCAATTGCAACAAATTGTCTCGTGACAACGTATCGCCGAATCGCACCAGCCGAATCGACCCTTCTCTTTCCTTTTTTTCCACCTGTGACGTTTTGTCTCAGAGCGGCTGCTGGACCATGCAGGGGGGAGAAAAGAAGACAAGTGGTCGAAAGACAGCAAAACCAACAAAATCAAAAGCGGTAGAGCGGAGAGATTCCCAGATGTCGGGAAAAGAAAGGAGAAAAGGAAGAAAACGGGGAGGAAAAGGGCGGCTTTTACTCGCGAGTAATTGCCATACCCAGAGGACAGAGAGAGAAGGTTGAAGTTTTTGGTAGGGGGCCAGCGAGGCTAAAGCGTTGGGAGGCTGGGGTGGAAATTGGTTCCGTTCCAGGCAAGAAGTGGGGAGAGAGGCTTGATTGACGATGGAGAGACTCGCACTGTCGTTTGGCACTGTGCTCGTCGCGTCTGACGCGCCTGCGACGCGTTAAGTGCTCATGGCTGAACGGGGAATCCCGCGTCTTGAATTAGTCAGCCGCTTCTTCAAGGCCTGCAGCAGGGGCTTGCCGTCGGAGCACCACCTCCGGAAAAGTGACGATTCACGGTGGCTTGATGCTGCCGCTGCTTGTAAGAAGTGACGGTCAACTCGGTGAGGCCACTTACCTCGGGTCCTGGATTGCCCCTTCGCCACCGGAAATGACCCCAGCGGCGCCACTGGCAACCTGAGTGCTCTCTCACCTCGGCATGAGCCGCGGCCATGCATACGCGATGGCGGCGCAAGGGCCGGAGCTCGGGGTAGGTGGACTGGCACCAGGGTGGCCTGCTCCGCGATCTGGGCCGTGAGAGGTCGATGGCCATGGTCGTATTGCTCTCCGTTGGCTTGACTCGCGGGTGACGGGTAGAATCCCGGCCCCGGCAGACGACAAGACTCACCGAGGGCCACGCCGCGCTCATGCGCCGGGCCTGATGCCGGCGTCCGCTCCTCTTGCGTCTAGAAATAACCGGAAGAGTCGAGAACACAGCATGTACGACCGGTCATGGCAAGTCAATGTCCAGGGTTGAGAGAGGGAGACAAAGTTGAGTCTATGGGCTGACTGCCGTGCAAATGGACAAAGAGAACGACACATCACGTAGTGGGAGATGCTGCACGTTTGGTCGACCTGCTGTCACTCTGATTCTGGCACAAACGAGCGATGAATACTCCGAGAGGGGCTACACTTCGACCGCATCATCGTCCATTCGTACAACCGTGCCGGGTACGTGTCACGTCGTTGAACTTCGTGACACCACAGGAAGACAAGGCTCGGGTCCAAAGCACGTAGCGTCACATCACCACCACCTCTGAGACCATCACCGAGTCCAAGATACAGTCCGTGGAATGCTTGAATTCGCAAGCGCAGTGTGCGTCTTCCACTACCCACTGCACCCAGGGATGAAGCAATCATCAAACCAGCGGTTCCACGTCCTCGCACCCAGCCAGTCTTCCAGCCCGTCCCGGACACTCGTGAAAGGCATTCTCCGGCCACCCACCCCGACCAGTGGTTTTTATGTGCCTGCTTCCGGAGACGACTCGCGGGTACAATGCACGCGCAAAACGAGAAAAAAACGACATGAATGATGTGCCATGCAAGATATCCGGAGACCCCAAACGCCCCAGTTTCGGGTGTCCCATCTTCTATCTGCAAAGAGGTGGATGATTATGTTTGCGAAGTTGGCTGCCTTGTCTATGCGCCCACGCCGACGATTGGCTTGTTTTGCAGATCCGAGATGACCACCGTGAGTTGAACCATAAGAGTCATGATACCCCAAGGAAAGCAACCGCCGCGAGGCAGTCTACTTTCTTCGGAAGGAGCAGCCCTCGGTTAATCTGGCCTTGCCACCGGTGGGCTGGCACAGAACCGTGGTGCAGCCCTGGCAGATGACGACGGTCTGGGCGTGCGAGAAGACGGTGGTGATGGTGAAGCAGCCGGGGCACTTGACGTCCATGAAGAAGGATCGGGGCGCGGGGACAAGAGTCTGGGAACGTCGAGCGTTAGAAGGGGCCGTCGCGGCATGTTCTCGTCGGTGGTATGTTGCCGTCGTACCTTGAGCTTGTGCTTCTTGGCCTCGGCGGCCGGCGAAGGGTTCAGGAGATCAACGGCGAGAACCTGACCAAGCGCTGTCAGCAAACCTCGCCCTTCATCGTCGACTTGGCCGCGCGTCCCGCCCGTCCGATGACAATTCCAGGCGTCAAATTTGCGGCATCGATGCGACCGAGGGCATTCAAGAATCCCTTGGCACGACTTCACACCGTCCTTTGTCGTCGTCCGGGGCAGAGAGGGGGCATTCGTCGCTCACCATCTTGACTGTGTATCTCGAGATGCGTCTGGCGTCGGTGTCTTGCGAGGATCGAGATGCTTGACGAATCTGGCGACAGATTTGAGGCTCGCAAGATGGGGTGAGATGAATTAAGCGAGGAAAAGTTCACCACAGTCTGAGGAGGGTTTCCCTTTCGCCTCCGGCTTGGTCCTGATCCAAAGAAGACTAGCGCACTAGGGCTTCGAGGCCCAACAGCACGTGATGATGGCGTGGCTGGCCTGATTGGCCCGTCGCTGGCCAAATTGCTCCGCACCTTATCCGTAGTCACCGAGGGGATGTCCGTGCATTACCATTTTGTGCAAGCAGACGGTTGTGCAGCCGAGCTTTATGCACTCGAACGCGGGGCACCGCGGCCGGGGAACGTCGGGGCCGCGATACGCACCGACCGAGTCTTTTCTGCCTGGCCTGATTGCGCAAGCTTTTTCACTTTCCGCCTCGCTGCATTCCTTGCTTGCTTTGGACACTTGACCCTGGAGGTACAGACCGGGGCAAGACGCAAACATGGCGGCGCCCGGCGACCAACGCATCGCCGTCCCCATCGACGATCCTAACGCCGACACCGAGTGGTATGCTTGACCCGCCAGAGCGCAACGGCGCAACAGCTGTCTGACTGGCTGCAGGAACGACATACTGCGCAAACATGGAGTCATTCCCGAGAAACCGCCCAGTCCGACTCCTATGATCGAAGAAGCCATCGTCGAGGGAAGGCGGCTGGCCCACGAGAATCGACTCGAGGGCAAGGACCTGGACGAGCTTGATGAGCTCGAGGACCTGGAGGACGAGGCCTTTTTGGACCAATACCGACAAAAAAGAATGGCCGAGCTGAGCAGCCTGCAAAAGAAAGCTATCCACGGCAGCGTCTACCCCATTTCGAAACCAGATTACCAGCGCGAGGTCACCGACGCATCCAAGGACGGGCCCGTCTTGGTGAACCTGACGTCGTCGATGGGCACCAACGTGGAGTCGCGGGTCCTCTCGGAACTCTGGCGGCAGGCTGCCAAGGAATATGGAGATGTCAAGTTTTGCGAGATCAGGGCGAGCCAGGCCATCGAAAACTACCCGGACAGGAACTGCCCCACGATCCTGGTGTACAAGAACGGCGACCTTGCCAAACAGGTTGTGACGCTCGCGACGCTGGGCGGAGCCCGCACCACGATGCGGAGTATCGACGACATTCTGGTGGAAGTCGGCGCCGTGCCTGCATCGGACATGCGGGTGGTCAAGAGGAGGCAAGCGGCGGTGGACGCTGAGGAGGAACGATTGGCCGGGAAGAGCATCAAGACGGGCTCTGCGGGAATTGACGACGACGATGACTGGGACTGAGGCTTTTGATTTGTACAAGCAGGAGGCCAGATGTCTGCGAAGCCGCTCGACGGATGGGACGCCGGAGCCCTACCTGCGATAATGATGCTCTGACCTGATGAAGCGAGCTTGGCCACGGTGACGCAGTATGAGGACGACGAAACGGCTGATGCGGACCCTGGAGCGAGCCTTGGGCGGATCTGATAAGCGCGGCTTCGGGGCCCCACTGCCGGCGAAGAAACGCGCCCCGAATTGACTTAGCGGGCCAACCACAGGCCGTGTCACGTCACGCCACCTCTGCCACTACCGAGGGCAGCTATCAAACCGCGTCCCGCTCGCGTTTCTTGATACGTTTTAGCCGAGCATCTGGTGCCGCACACACTTGCATCGCGGAGCAGCGTGCAGCGTGCAGCGTGTTTCATACCGCTCATTCTTCCGTTTCCTCTTCTTGTATTAGCCTTGCAATGGCGGAAGAACCGTCGCTGCCCCGGCTTCCGGCCGTCTCGTGGGACGAGCCATCCCAGCGCTTCTCCAACAACCCCCGCAAGCGCAACCTGCCGTCTGCCAAAGCCTCGTCGCCCTCCCTCAACTCGAGCGATCCCGCTGTCTTCTCGAGCGACGACGACCCGGGCCTTGACAACTACGTCGAAGGGAGGAAGAAGAAGAGATACATTGGATCATGGTTTCAGCAGCAGCCCGCGTCGTCCGACTCGGCTTTCGGCGACGCCATGCCGGCGCCCAAGCCTGCCAAGAGAAGGCTCGCGCGACAGGTCGACAGCGGCGTCTTCCTCGGAAGCGACGGCACCGACAATGAGGACATGATGGAGGCCCTCAACGTCCCGGTCCGGGCTAGGCTGCCGCAGCTGGACAAGCGCCCGGCCCCTCAGGTCTCGCCAGCAGAGCTGGCCGCCCGCGAGACGGTCCGGCGGTGCCTAGAACAGGGCCTCGAGACTATCGACTTTTGGTACCTGGGGCTCGAGGAGCTTTCCGACGAGACCATCAGCCCGCTCGCAAACTTCTCCTGCATCCCGCTCGTGACCAAGGACGTCGCCTTTGAACAAAAGGTGCCGGAGCTCAAGCTGTACCTTGCCATGAACAGCCTCAGACGGGCCCCTGGAGCCCTGTTCGACCTGACGCACCTGACCATCCTGAGTCTGCGCGGGAACAAGCTCACAGAGCTACCCCCTGCCATTTCGAAACTAAGCAACTTGAAGGAGCTCAACATATCGCAGAATCGGCTGACAAGTCTCCCGGCCGAGCTGCTTGACCTGCTGCAGCCACGCAGCAACTTGCGCGAGCTGGTCATGCATCCTAACCCCTTTGATGAACCCGACAAGCCCATTGCAGGATTCACGCGGGAAGGCAACGGCCCAGGGGACGGCTCGCAATTCTATATCAAGTACCTAGGTCGATCGCCTCTGCAAGTCTCCGACTCGAGGGGGAAGGCAGTATCAGACTTCAAGTTGCCGTCTGGCGACACGGCGCAGAAGGTCGCCGTCGAGCGGCCAGGCGGCGTCCCTAACATGAGCGCCGCGAGGCCCAGCCGAGTCCCTAGTCTGGTTGAGGCGTCCCTTCGAAGCTGCTACGGTAGCAGCCAACTCTCCGAGCTGCAGCACTACATGCCAGAGGGCCTGTCCCATCTCCGGCGGCTGCTCGGTCGAGCCGCGCAGCAGCGAGACATGGGCGGGATTTGGTGCGCGCAATGTAGACGCTCGCTCATTGTGCCGACAGTCGAGTGGCTGGAGTGGTATGACGTGACCAAACGCACTGGCCCAAATCCAGTGACAGAACAGTCATTATTGAATCCGTCGCCTCCTATTAGGCTGTCAGTATCGGAGGTTGCCATGCCTTTTAGGCATCGGGCCTGCTCGTGGAAATGCAGCCCTGGCGCCGCTCCTGAACAAGAGACGGGCTGCTAGGGAGAGCCGGCCTGTCAATGGTGTACGGTCTTGACATTTGGATTGGCGTTGAGAGCCGGACATGGGCCTGTTTGACGGGCTCGATGTCATAAAGGCACATAATTGTATGTTTACTGGTCGAAAAGCGATCGAAGCGTTGATGATGCAGATCCCCCTTAGATTCTGTTTGAGGGATGGATTATTTACACTTGCTCTGGCAGCTGCCAGTGAGTATGAGCCCGCCGTGTCTATCCAGCCTTCAGCCCTGTGCCGAGTTTGGATCACGCCGGGACCAGCTTGTCTTGTTTCTCCAACGACTGCTTGATTGACTGCTTTCCATGGAGCTCGACAGTGCAAGCATTTAAGCCCTCGCATGGACCCTTCAGAAACCAAATACTCGCCACTTTTCTGTCTGTTGCGCTGAGGAGACCCGAGGCTTTTTACGACTTCTCTGGCGCTTATGATCGAGCCGTTGCACATCAGTGACATCACCATTCACAGGTTTGGCCTGAAGCGCTGGCGAGGAATCATGATACATGGAGAACTTGATTTCCCAGGGCCGCCAAAGACAGAGATGAATCAATGTTGCACGTGCAAATGAGTTTGATTGCTTTCAACGATGGCCACGTGTACTGGCTTTGTCGTCTTGAGAAAAAGAGAGACAAGACTTCTGGTCTGCGCACACCCAGAGTCTAGACACTGGCGGTTTCGGGCCGCCACCCCCCAACCCCGTATCGACGCATGGCGATATCTCTCGGATCCCCTTTACCTGCAGACGCAGGGACGGCCGATGGAGCGGCACGGGCAGACACGGATGGGCCGGGAGCAGTGGCAGCCGTGCGGGCCGCAGAAACCGGCGCACCGCTGCAGAAGTCAACACGGTCAGCATCTGGCACTCAAAGGGGAAAGGGGGTTGAAGAAAAGAAACGAGAAGATGGCAGGCCTCACCTTTCGGGCGGCCTCGGCAAGGGTTCCGGGGGCCTCGTCGGCGCTCGAATGGGCCTGGTCGTTGGCCACTTCGGCAGTCTGCTTGGCCTCCTCCGCGACGTCGGGGATGGCGTTGGCGAGGACAGAGGTGGCCAGGGCGCCGAGGAGCAGCATGTTGGTGAGGAACTTCATCTTGGCTGGGGCAGAGGGCTATATGTAAATGGCCGGTGATGTGAAAAGGAGATGGAGAGGATATTGCAAAGGGGCAGGACGGGGAACGAGACTGGCTTTTATTTCTGAGACGCTGCTTCGTCGTCCTTGCGCGAAGCAGCAGCCATACATGAGACTGACTACGATCGTTACCAGGCATCAGAAACATGGCCAAGCCATGCTCGCTCTCGCTCCTGGATCTTGGCGATGGATTAGCAGAGCATATTGCCCGATTGGAGTTCGCCTCATCAGCACTTATGCGTGGCCGTCGAGGCTCTCACGACACAAGAAGCCGTCGTAGGATTCGTGGGACCATCGTGGCACACCAAGGACTCGCCACGATGCGGGCTTGAAGGGCTTGTGAGGGCGGGCAGGTCTTAGGGGTTCCATGTGGCTTTCTCGTTGATCTCGGTGACGTTGATGGCGCCAGCCAGCCAGCCCGTGCCCCCTGAGCTGTCATGGCTGGCGTCGTTGTATTCTAGACGACCTATGTGCCTTACCTCCAGCCATGGCGGATCGTTTTCATGTTGGTTCACGCCGCGTGTGCGCGCGGCGGAGACGCTGTCAGCAGACGCGGACCAATAGCGGCGTCTCGATGCATCAAGCACATTTCGAGGCTCCCGGCCGACCCCTGCGAAGGCTCCCCCTTCCTTCTCTCCTGAAGCCTGGATGTTGCGACGTAGACCGGCAAGTAAGTGGCAGGACTGTGATACATCCACAAGAAGCTCGGGGGAGGGATCGGCAACGGGGCGAGCGAATGGGGCGGCCGGCTGCCCTGATTGGTCCTGTAGGGCTGATTCAAAGCGTATTCACAATGCTGCGTATCCTCTGACTTGTCGAGTTCACTTCCTGTAAGATATGGCACCAGGCCTGTCGTTTCTGCAACGACGGAGCCGATTTGGTTTCGGCCGTCATGTTTTGTCGTGCCTTGGGGTCTCTCTCCTGAGGCAGATGAAGGCATCAGGACATATCTGGGTGTCCCGAAAGGGGTGTGTGGACAGCAGCTGTATCCACCACTCTTTGATATACCATCAAGGACTCGCGGCCTGTCGGGCCTTCCCGGCTCCGGCCGGAAGTCGGCCCCACAAAGACCCCTTGACCCGGTGCCGATCCACTGGATGGCCGGGGGTCAGATCAAGCGGCGCCGCACTGCTGATTCCATGTCCGCGTGCGGCCCATCGAGCGTCAATTGACGTCAGCCCTAGTCTATTGTGCGTTTGCCAAGCTGTCTTGCATGTATGTAGCCGCTTCCCGTCTTGGCTACGAGCAAACTTGGGGAACAGGGTGGCTTGGCCTCGGAACTCGGGGGACGTGTCGAACGAAACATTGATCCAGTTGTACTGGATCTCGAAACCTTTGAGGAATGTTCAAGGGTCCTCGGGTCAAGCCAGTCATCTCCTGATCAACGTCAACATGCAGATCCGACTTCTCACCGCCAACTTGTCAGCTGGTTACACGTGGGATGAATTCTGGATAGCCCTCCACTCTTCATATTCTCATAGCTTACAGTTAAGCAGCTTGATGAGGGACAGGTCGGCAGCAGAGAGCTACTGGTCAGTTAAGAGAGCGGCTCTTGAAGGCTGCCGCTGCTGGTAAGCACTGCGAGCCTCAACAACGTTGATTGCACCATTCGGGCGGGAAGATCCGAGACCTCGGGCTTTGGTGACGGTTTGAAGCTGAAACCTCGATCAACCCTTGTGGTCTTTTGTGCTGTGCTGCCACCGGCAGTAAGCATGCAGGGAAAGATGGCGTAAAGTTTCCCGCAGAGCATCGGCCCGAAGCCCGTCGATGGTTTGAGCGCCACGAGCCTCGGATGGAGCTTGCTCCGATTCATGGATTTCGGTATTCCTCACAAGGGGAAATATGCTCGATGGAAATAAGACGCGGCTATAACTATCGAGACGTCGCCGGATCCCCATCGATGGGCAATCTGGAGGGACCGCCTGGTTCTACTGTTAGTGAGCATTTTCACTCGAAACTTGAGATTTACTAGTTGTTTGTATACGAAGCACAATGCTTCGACCCTTGTATATATTGACACAAGATTGGAATGTGTGCGTATAATTTTAGACGAAGCAGCTTTGATGACATGGAAAACGTAGAGTCCGTGGGGGGTTTTTTTTTTGCCGCGCCGGTCTTGCCTTTATGCTGGACGCGTTGTGCTCCGGCGCATGATCAATCTGAATCGGATTCTGATCATGGCAACGAGTGAAAAGACGTGTCCGCGTTGTATCAATGATTTACGAGGAGCCTCGATTCTACGGACGGCACCATTTGCGTGACCTTTGACGTTAAATCGTCACCAACTGATATGACATGCGCTCCCATTTTGCTCTGAACATGCAGCCCCATGTTCTTGTCGTCTCTCATGACATTACTTGTGCTCTTGATTTGCATGTATATTCTATCAAGGTAATGGTTATTGTATGTATGTACATTCCAATCCCAACATTGATCAAGTCTGCCGTGAACCCTCTAGCCTACCCTGGACCCCCGCATCGACCACAATGCAGCCCTCACTAATCCCCCAAGCCGAGTCAAGACTACGCCACCTTGACGGCCTCTCCTGAACCCCCCCCACCCTAAACGCGACTCGACGCGCCGCCCCTGTTGTCGGGACCAAAACCTCGTCTCCTACCAGCAGTATCCGCCCTTTGAGCTTCGTCCGCGGGCCTCCCTCTGTCCGCTCGTCCTCGACTGCTTCTTCCTTTCGCCGTCATTGCTTAGTCGCCGCCGGGCCTGGAATATCCGAAACGAAGCCTCGTCATCGCTCCTTGTTGGCTTGACGAGGCCTGCTGAACACAAGGCAGCCCATCGAAGCCTTGTCCCGTCGTCTCCAGTGCTCTGGGTCGGCCAGCCACCACCCGCCATGGCCGCCGTTCAACCACATCCAGCCTCACAGCAACACCACCGGCGGCAGCATCACGACGGCTCTAGGCCCCCCTCGCCCACGCCCTCGCAGCTGCCCCCCGTGCCCGCCTCGCCCGTCTACTCCATCGCGTCGACAGCCGCCCACGCCGTCTCCCACTTCAGCCTGCCGCTGCCTCCGGCGCCCCGATCCGCCCACGCCGTCCTCAAGAAAGCCGACCTCGAGCACTCGCAAGACGCCTACGCCGACCTCGTCGCCTCGGCAAAGGCCTACCGCCTCGCCCTCGCATCCCTCTCCACCGCCGCCTCGGCCTTTGGCTCCGCCCTCGAGGCCTGCGCCCGCCTCAAGGAGGCCCGCGCCGAGCCCATTGGCCCCGCGGGCATGGCGGCCAGCTTCGCCGCCACTTGCACCGCCGATCCGCTGCTCTCCGCCTCGGGCGTCCATCACCTCGTCGCCAACCACCAGCAGATCCTGTCCGAGACGGTGTACCGCTCCTTCGAGGTGCCCCTGCTGCACGACCTCGACCGCTGGCGCAGCGTCATCGAGGATGAGGACATGACGTACCAGCACAAGATCAAGGCCCAGAGCCGCGAGGTCAAGCGCCTCGAGAAGGAGGGGCTCAAGCTGCACAAGCAGCCCCGCCGCGACGTTGCCCGCTTCCGCGCCCATCTCGTCGACCTCACCAACAAGCTCGACGGCCTGACGACGCTGCACGCCGACCACGCCCGCACCCTGCTGCGCGAGAGCCAAGACACGAGCGCCCGCATCGTCGACGCCAGCTGCAGCCTCGTCCGTGCAGAGGTGGACATATTTGAGAGCCTCGCCCGCAAGGGATGGACCGGCGGCGGGCTCGACGACTTGCTCGACAGGGGCCAGGATCTCTTTGCGAACGACGACGCCGGCGGCGCGGGCGCCAACGCCGCCGACCCTGCAAAGCTCTTCTCCATCCTCCCGCCAAAGAGCATCCTCGCCGACTCGGCCTCGGACGCCTCTCGCCTTGACCACGACCGCGCCGACGGCCTCCTCCCCGCCGACGACCATGGCGGCGACCGCCCCCGCTCCTTTGCCGCCTCGGCCACCGCCAGTACCGCCGGAACCGACACCACAGACGCCACGAGCAGCACCTCGAGCGCTGGCACCATCACCGCCGCCGGCACCGCCGCCGCCGCCTCGACCCCTGACAGCGTCGTCTCCCCCGAACCCAGCAAGCCGCGCCACCCCCGGCCCTTTTCCCCGCAGCCCATCCGCAGAATCCCCACCGACGTGACGTTTGAATCGCTCGGCGCCCTTGCCGCCACCGAGCCCCCGGGTCCTGCCCGTCGCGGAACGAGTGGCGGCCGAGCAGACGCAGGCGGTGCCGAGGGAAAAGACGAAGACAAGAGCAGCAGCAAGGCCGCAGATGGAGGAGACCCTGGCGCAGAAGAACAGCAGCCATCAGAGGCCGTCGAGAGCGAGGCACGGCAAGACCGGGGCAGGAAACCATCGCAGTCCACGTACGCGAACCGGCGCTCGTCCTTGCCGGGTCCCGCAACGACGGATAAGGACGAGGCTGATGGCAACTAGGACTTTCACATTGGCCGTGGCCGGCGCGTCACCACGACATGACTGTACGGAAGCATCGCTTGTTCATCACCTTGTGTGTTTTTTTGTACCTGTTCTTTGCCCACCCTGTCGGAGGTTTGGTTGTTTGCGCAAGCCAGCGGGACTTTCCTCGTTCGTTGTCAAGGGCTCGAGCGCATCTCATCATGGGCGTCGCGTCTCTTTGTATACCCATCCTTCCCCCTCGAACCCCTTTTTCGAAAATCATGTATATTACAGCCTTTTCCCTCCTTGCTGGCCCGGACTCGGCCAGGGAAACAAAATATGCATCATCATGAATGCATCCTCCCAATGTTTTGGGTCGTGCGCTATATGCCCCAGCCATGCCGTCCTCAATGCTGTCTGCTTTTGGTCTAAGCAAGGGGGAAAATCCCAAAACGCCAACGTGCCATGTGTAGTGCCGCCCAAACTACCATGCCTCCACAAGGGCACGCATGACGGGCACGCTTCATCAACCTCGTCAATAAGAAGAATGAAAATCAGACCCAAGACCGACGACTTCGCCCGAGGAAACCAAAGAAATGTACAGGCAGTCAGGGATTCTCACGAAGAAATGTACGCCTCGGCTTCATCGCGCAGCTCCCTCGCCCCCATCTGCCCACCCACGGACTACTCGTCCTTGTCGACGCTATACACGTCGCCTCTGAAGAGGCCAAACGTAGCGTCGAGCCACCATATGAACTTCCAGTAGAGGCTCGCGCGCGCCCAGTCAAACTCGCCCGCCTCTGTGCGCGGCACCTCGTTGCCAATCATGCTGCCGCTGAACCACCGCACAAAGGGAATCGCGCCCACGATGCGCTGCATGACCGACTGTTGCGGGAGGAGCGCCTGCTCGGCGGGCAGCAGACGGGCGCGGCGGGCCGTCGGGATGCGCCGGCAGAAGATGCTGTCGTTGGTCATCTCGACGGGCTCGGCACCCGTCGGCGGCGGCGGGGGGACGAGCTCCGTTATGGTTGCCGAGGAGGCGTGCGAGGGGGTTATCGTGGCGGTGTCCATGGTTTGGCTCGAGGTGCGTGAATTGGGCGGCGAGAGGTCGAGGAGGCGGCTCGTGAGTGTGGTCGGCATGCCGATCGGGCCCTTTCTGCGAGGCGTGCCCATGGCCGCGGGCATGCTGTTGGAGCGCTCGACGTGGTTGTGCCCTCCCTCCAAGCTGTCGACGTCGGGACACGACTCGTCCCTAGGCGGGGGCAGGCCTCTGTAGGGCTCCGCATGCACCAGGTAGCCGAGGACTCGCTGGGGACTGGCAAAGACGGCAGCGTTGCCGGCCTCGACGCTCTCAAACGTCACCTTGACCCAGTGCTCGCCCCCGTCGGCGCGGTTCACCAGAGCACGCTCGTCGGCGGCGAGGGTGCGGCGCCGCGTCAGCGCAGGGTCGCGCAGCTCCGACTTGTAGCGACGCTGCGCGGCGGGCGGATCGCGCGGGTAGTCCTCGAGGATGGGCCCGGCGAGGGCCTCGTAGTGCGCAATGGCGGCGTACTGCTGCGACGAGGAGCGGTAGCCGCGCAGCATCAGCTCGACGGGGGATGACTTGGCCGCGCGCAGGGGGGCCGCCTCGTCCGGCACCAGGCCGCTCATCTTGCGCTGCGAGGCGCCCGCCGCCGACGGCGGCGGCGGGGCGGCGGCCTGGTTCGACACCCAGTCGCCAAACAGCTTGTCGGCGGCCGCGAGCGTCGGGTTCTCGCGGGACCGCGCGGGCGTGCCGGTGCGGGAGCGGGAGCGGCGCGTTGACTTGCCAAAGGACCCTGTCTCGGCGGTGCTGCGGCGGGGGCGCGCGCTGCCCTGGTGGCCGTCGTGTCTGGTCGTCGGCGTGAGCGCTGCGGCCAACAGGAGCATCTGCTGAAGGGACGGAACGAGCTTGCGAGGCTTACTGGTTGAAGATCATGGCATAAGGCCGTTTGACGCCGTCGTCGCCGACGTAGCACTCGTCATCTGGGACGTTGTGGAGGATAAGAGGAGCCATGGTGGGTGGCTTCAGACGAGTGGGGAGGAAGAGACAGTCTGGTAGGAGAGAAGAGAATAGCGGGAGGAGGGGAAACAAAGCAAGAAATTGAGGCTCTCCAGCCTTGCAAGGATGGAATGGGAAGCAGGCGCAACAAGGGGCCAAAGGGCAGCGCTGCTGGTCGGCTTGCGATTGAGGTTATCGCTGACGATTGTTTGCGAGCTTGGGAGCTGCCCTGATAAATTTCCTGGCACGGCAACAATGGGACGGGTCATCAGTTTATCCGGCCCCGTCGGTCTGACCTCCTCGCAGTGGGATCGTGACCGTAGTTCTCCGTTTGCCATTCTGTCGACTTGGAAACAACATGTTAAATCATGGCCCTGACCTTGATTACAATTTGTTTGTATCCATTAAAATTACCCATCATCTCTCGTGATTCGTCATGTCGTCAATCGCGCGACCCGTTATCCTGCTTTGCCCTGTCCCTGCGACTCTCATCCATACTTCAAATTCCATGCCATCGCCTGGGCATCTGCATGTCCCCCGATAAAGCCCCCCCCGAGTGCCATCTGAGCCAGTCGGGTTTTTCCCTATATATGCTCCAGCTGGGCGCCTCCATGATCCTGTCTCCCCGCGTGTTCGACCACACCCCGCGAGCCGGTTGGTATAGGCTGAGGAGCCACTATGTCCTCAGGCCCGCGGTCCGCTCAATGAGCTGCAGCTCGCCGGAATGGACGCACATGTTCCGGAACAAGGCGCTGGGATCCCGCGTTTCGTCTTTGTCCAGGAGACGCTCCGGTGGGCCTTCCTCGGCCACGGTCCCGGCGGACAGGGCGACGACGCTGTCGTAGTCGGCAATGGATACGAGCCGGTGCGCAATGGTTACGACGGTCGTGCCCGCGACGTTGATTTCTCGCAGGGCCGCCTGCACAAAGTCTTCGGCTTCCGCATCCACGCCATCGGTTGCTTGGTCAAGCACGATGACGATGGACTCGCGCAAAATGGCACGAGCGATGCACAAAAGCTGACGCTGGCTTGGCGTCAGGGCTGGTACGACCTCGTCTAAGCCGACAGGGATGATGCGAGACAGCCGGAGACTCTGCATTACTTCGTATATGCGCTCGTCGGTGTGACGCAGCTGAGGATCGAGACACTCGCGCACGCTGCCGCTGAACAGCGCGGGGCATGGATCCTTGGGGACAACCGTCAACAGCTGGCGTAGCTGACTGAGCTTGAGGGACGCAATGTCGACACCGTCAAGCTCGACCAAGCCCCCTGCTGCCTCGAGTCGGTGGATCATGGCCATGGCCATGGTGCTCTTGCCGGCCCCCTTATGGCCGACGATGGCGACGCGCTGACCCCCTCCTATCCTCACGTCGAGATTTCTCAAGACGAGCCCCTGCGTTGACCCGTAGCGGGTCGAATAGTTGCGGAAGCGAATGCTTCCCCGCTGCGGCCAAGTGTATGTCGGCACCCGAAGCTCCTTGATCGACTCCACAGGCTCTCGCTCGGCGTTTGTGCACTCCCTGATGCGTTCTAGGGAGCCAAGGCCCCGCTGACTCTGCGAGCAGAAACGGATAAATCCAAGAACGTTGTCGGTGTAGGTCATGGAAAAGGTCAGGACAAGACCGGCCGCGCCTGCGCTGACGCCATAGCCTTCTCTGCCCCAGAGGATCAAAGCCGCTGCCATGGACGACGTCACGGCACTGAGGCAGGCCACGCGGCACACCAGCCACTCTCGGGCAGCGGCGTGATGAACAGTCGGTCGGCTCTCTTGATCTGTTAGGTCGTGGCCTTGAATAGCAAACGTCGAAACCTGGCCATATGCACGAACAGTGACGCTTCCGGCCAGCGTCTCCTGGATGTGTTGGCACACAGACGATCGCTTAGTGGCCGCGATCCGATTAAGACGGCGGGTTAGGCGTATGTAAAAGGCGCCGACAGCAGAGTAGGCCAAGCCAATGGGGGCAGCCACCAGTGGGAAGACTGGTAGCACGAACGATATAAAGGTCGTGACCACAACCATATTGGCAACCAGCTGGAGGGCGCCGACGCAGGACAGTGCCAGATCTCGGTCGACGACTTGGGCATCATTGGAAAAAAGGGAGGCAATGTGCCCGACCGGAGTTCGGTCCAAGAAGCTGAACTTGGCGCCAAGTATCGCCGACAAGAGGCGGTCGTGAATCCTCTCCGAGGCCTTGTGCGCGCCGTGAAACGCTATCGCGTCGCGCATGAGTGACATGAGAGCAATCACAATGGTCATGCTACCGTAGATGCCGACGTAGTATGTCCCCTTTCCCCGACTCGGACCAACAGACTCGTTGGTCTGCCGAGCCCACTGCGCAATCCACAGGTTCAGCCCAAGGCGCATCAGCGGCTGAGCCACGAAGGCGCACAGGGTCAGCAGCCAGTAGGGGCCGCGTCCCATGGAACAGAGGTAGAGCTTGATGGCGGGCCAGCTGAATGCCACAGTTGACTCGTCCTCTCGGTCTTGGTTGGCCTCCGACTCCTTTTCTCTCCTTGTCGGAGCCCTTGAAAAATTCTTGAACACGAATTGATCAGAACTTCTGTTTCCAAATTTCCGAGATTGTGTCGCTCCCCTGGTTTCGTTCCCAGTGTCGGTATTCAAGCCCGTGGCGTCGATCAGGACATCCGACGGGAGGACGCGAGCAGCGACTAGTCTCGCAGGACTACCTTGATACCTGACCTTTCCATCGGCCAAACAGACTGCGTAGTCGCAATACGGCATGAGCATCCGGAATTGTTGAGCTGCGAGGACGCAAGTCCGACCTCGCATGAGCGGTCCCTTGATGGCGTGGACCAGTACGTGTCTCGCAGTGGCCGCTTCAAGCCCAGTAAGGCAGTCGTCGAGCAGGACGCACTGGGCCCGGCTGTACAGAGCCCTGGCTATTGCGACTCGCCGCCTTTGGCTATCGGAAAGACGAGAGCCCTTCTCTCCCGCCAGTGTCAGGTCTCCCCGGAGGAGCGTGGGCAGCTCTGACAGTAAGGCAACGGCCTCAAGCGCCGTCTTGTACCGCAGGTAGTCGAACGGGAGGCCAAACGTGACTTGTTCTCGTATTGTCTTGTTCTGAATCCAGGGATTTGACGGACAGTATGCAACTGTCCTGCGAAACCCCGAGGGTTCGTTGATCCATGGCTCACTGCTGGTTTCCGCGGGCGAGTGAACACGCCCGCTGACCAAATCCATCTCTCCTAGCAAGGCCAGCAGAAGAGACGACTTGCCCGAGCCTCGTGGTCCGCAAACGACGTTCAGCCCCCCGGGGCGAAATGCAATTTGAAGATTGCTGAGCCGGAAGAGTGGTGGAGGCTCCAAGCCCACCAGAGGGTCATTTTCGGTGTAGCCGGCTGTCGAGTGGTCGCCATGCCATTGCAGTGTGGCACTGTCGAAGCCCATAATGCCGTCTCGAGTGTGAGAAATTGCAACGTTTGTGTCTCGCTGGCCTTGGCCTAGGAACCTATCAATCTTCCCCAAGGACGCGTTTGCTTGTAGTGTGACCAAGACCATGTCCGACGCTCGCTCGAGAGGCACGCGCAGAAAGGCAAACGCCGCGAGGGCCGGAAAGGCACCAGAGTTCTGAAGCGGGAGTCCAGCAACGACGGTATAGAAGAAAAAGGTCACCAGCGCTGCGATGATTGGCGCGGAGCAGCAGGCTGTCGTGTGTGCAGACCACCACGCGAACCCTGACCTCAACTTCGCGAGTTCGGCTCGCCGAGATCTCGACACCCGCCCATGAAAGCAGGATTCCCACTCATAGTACTTGATGAGTTCAACACCAGCGAGGAGCTCTGTGGTCATCTTTCCTCGACTGTCCGCAGCCCCCGATGCCTGGTGCAGGGCCACAGTTCGGCGTTTCGACATGTAAAAGCGCAGGGGAAGTAGCGCAACCAAGGAGCATACGCCGACAACGCCGCTTGCGCCCATGATACTATACAGCGTCCAGCTTGCCACGAGGAGCTGGCCGGGAACGCTCGCCCAAAAGAGATGCAGGTGGGCGCTGGCTTCGCTGATGACAATTGCGTCGACAGAAACGAGGTCAACGACGGTGCTGCCGCTCTTGATTTGCTGCGTCGCTCTCCGGGATGTGAACGCGCCTGTATCCTATACAGGAGAGCCAGTCGCCGTCTTGCAACGCAATGTTTTGGCGTAAAGCTCGCCGATCAGAGTGGACTTGAGCTTTGCAGCGGTTTTCTGACCAGTCCACTCGCACTGAGCGTGAGCGAGGCTAGACACAAGGCCCGAGACGAGCAGACCAGCCACGAGAAGCCATGCTCTGCTCGAAGGTGTCGCATCTGGAACCTCCAAGTATCTGAGGATGCCGTAAAGCAGATGCACCGGGACGTAGACTGTGACGCTCGCGATTGCTGCCCAAAGCCCTTGCAGCAGAATCTCTTCTTTGAAGTGTCTGAGCAGCCGCACGAGGAGCGGAATAGTTGAAGGCGTGGATTGGCGGAACGATGAGGCAAGGTCTGCAGACTTGAGGCCATTCGCGAGGTCGCGTAGATGGTGCGATTCGAGCGTTGCATGATATCCCTTCCAAATGAGACTCGTCATCCAAGACAGACTCATGCGAGATGCAAGGCTTGCTAAATCTTCTGGTGTTGAGTCGGACGGATCAAGAGTAGAAGACGAATTCGACATGTGCCTAGGAGCGGTAACGCGCAAGAGCAAGAGTAGGGAGAAGAGGGCGCAACGAAATGGTGATGGCCCACCAGAAAGATTTCCGGGGAAATCGGCAGCGAAGAGAGTGCCTGCGAGTGTGGACAGCCACTGCGAACAGTAAATGACCATCAGATGGCACTGCAGCGTCGAGAACAGGCCTGGAGAGTCGTCGCCAATGCAGAAGCGGACGAGGATCAAACACAGCGCGTACGCGGACGACAGAGTAGCGGCCACAAAGGAGGAAGCTCGATTACTAGAGCGCGCTGCCAGCATGAGGAGGGGGACGTGGAGGCCGATATCTGTCGCGAGCGCAAGCGCTTCAACCAAGGCCGACAGCCACGAGTCTCCCGCAACGTATCGAGGTCGCGCTGAAGATGGCGCTGCGCCGCAGGGATCGCCGTCTGCACCGAGATGTCCTCGCGGGCCAGATGGGAGGACGCCACGCGGCGAAGACGCGGATGGGAGCTTGTTCGAGAAGCATCGCAAAGGACCAAGGCGTCGCCACGCGAAGCGAGCCGTCAGGAGAAAAGCCGACAGAGCGCAAACACTGAGAGGAAGCAAGACGCCGCGGATATCGAAGCGGGCGTTGCCCCAGCCGCACTGTAGCAGCAGCAGCAGCAGCATGATGGCTCCAGGGCGAGTCGCAGCTAGCTATTCGTTTGGTCAGTTTGGCTGAATCCATGATATCGCGGCTGGTCGCGGAGCGGACCTTGGCAAGGATGCGCGCGCTTTCACCTTGAACTACATCCGGCCGCGGTCGAGGCGCCGGCTTCCATGGTTGTCGCTGCTTCAAGGTGATGTGATTGGGCTTTGCTGTGTGGAAGCGCCGACGGAGTTGGTGATGGTGCGTGTTGGCCGCTGAAGGTGGTGGGATGGCCGAGCTCCAGTGCCTAATAAGTTAGTGAGTGGCCTGTGGACTGTGCCTGCTGGGGGCGCGGGCTTGGGTTCTTGGGGGCTTAGAAATCCAGCCGTTGAATTACCAACGGGCGACGCAACGGCTGAGGCGCGGTTTGCTCATCCAGACCTCGCACCGGAAGCCGAATTGAAAAGCCCAGGCTTCGCGCGCCTCGCTTGCTGGGAATCCTTCCGTAATGTCCAGTCGCACCAAAATCCTGCTTTCGCTAGCAGTCGCAGGCGCTGCCATCTATCTCTCCCGCTTCCTCGACATCACTTACAGCACCATGAGCACACGGACCGCGACGCTCGGCCGCTGGCTGTCCAGGCAGAGCAGCTCGCCGCCCAGGATGCCCGTTTACTTCTTCAGCCACGGCGGGGTGAGTCGGGATCGTGACCGAGAGGCATCCAGGGCTGACGGCAGTGCCACAGCCAGATGTTCAGTACAACACCAAGCACCCGGTGTATCCCGTCCTGCAGAACATCGGAAAGGAAATCACGCAACAGCTGAAGCCCAAGGCCGTCGTCGTCTTCTCGGCGCACTGGATGGGCGACAAGGACACCATCCTGGTCAACAAGGAAGAGCACGCCGACCTTGTTTTCGAGTACGTGGCACCGACTGCCTGACACCCTCTTCTGACGCGCCACTCCAGCTTCTATGGCTTCCCCGACCACTTTTACAAGGCCCAGTATCCCAACCAGGGGAGCCCCGAGCTGGCGAGCCACATCATGGTCATGCTCTCCGAAGCGGGAATCCAGTCTTCGGGCGTGACGCGAGGGCTGGACCACGGCGTGTGGTCCGGCTTCAGTGTCGGTAAGAGCGGCAAGCAGCCCCGAGCGACACAAAGTGCTGACAGAAGACCGCCAGCCTTTGATCCACAGACCAACCCCCTCAACGTGCCCCTGGTGCAAGTCTCGCTCTTCAAATCCGAGTCGCCCCGTGACCACTACGCCCTCGGCCGGGCCGTGGCCCGTCTTCGCCAGGAGGGCATCGTCATCATCGGCGCCGGCATGTCGGTCCACAATCTGCGAGACATGCATTTCATATTCGAGGGCAACACGGACCCCCTGCCGTATTCTGTCAGCTTCGACAATGCCCTCAAGGACGCCGTCGAGGTCGACCCGTCTGTGCGAGAGGACAAGATGGCCGAGGTGTGTAAGCGACCGGACGCGAGGCAGGCCCATCCCTTCATGGACCACTTGATGCCCTTGTTCATCGCCGCCGGAGCAGCACACGACGACCGGGGGCGGCAGACGTGGACCATGCACGAGGGGAGCTTTGCGTGGGCGCAGTATCGGTTCGGAGACCTGCCTTGACCGTGACTGTGGCTGTGCATATTTAGATGTGCTTGGCGACGAGTATCTGCGTTTGTCCTTTTCTGTTCTGTTTGACAACACAAATTGGACCGTTTGTGCCCCGTGGTGCCACTGTACGGTGATCACGAGATTGACGAGCCGACGCCTCTCACGGAATCGCCTCGGCTGTAGAACTCGACCCGCGGGAGTGGCTCGCTGGCCATCCATCCCACAAGTCTTGTGTGTTCGGAGCCGTATCCAAACTGCTCTTGTGCCTTATCTCTCCTCATATTTTTGTCGTTGATACTGAAAGACTCGATGGGCTCGACCAGAGAGTTACCACCGGCGCTTTGTATCGGGCTGTCATCCCTGGAAAAAGAGGACAGATCATTCGTCAAGGCCTGGACCGGGACCAGCTGATCCTGGAGCTTCTCATCCACCGCGCCGCCTAGGCTTACTTCCTCGACGAGCTCCCCGCAGAGGGCCTTTGAGATTTCTGCAATGAATGTGTCTTGACGCTTGGTCTTGCGGGGCATGGAGCGATGAAAGCCTCTGCCCCATCGGATTCCGGCTTCCGAATGCGCGACCTGAATAATCGGCAATCGGGTGTGGTCACCCGAGTCCTCTGTGAGCTTGAAGCAAACGTCTGCGTCGGGGAATTGCGACTCTAGGCGCCGACTCAGCTCTGCTCGAAGCCTCTTGAGCGAGGACTGCGGAGTGATGATACTCACATCGATGCTCCTGACGTGATAGGACGACGAGGACGTATACCTTTGAGGCAGATTGTACTGAAGCGCCTGGCCCTTGGGGACAGGATGGACCTTGAGCTGGAGCCTACCCGTGAACCGTGGCCCAAAATTCCACACGCACCTATCCAGTGTCCGCTCAGCCACGATACCGAAGCATTCCTGCAGCGGGGGCATCAGGACTTGGGTCCAACATCAAGCAACAACACTCTTCTTTTCTACTGTACCTAAAGTGTGGAAATTGTGCGACTTCAAATACACAAGCAAATAACTGGAACCTTCTGGGTGGTTTAATGGTGCCTACGTTGCGTGTGGCAAATAGCCAACTGTTAGAGCAGAGAATGGACTTATAATACGCGTTGACAACACCTCTAATGGGGATGTCCCTATATTGCCTGGTGTAGCGGTATTTCCCAGCTTCACACCAACGCTATAAGGTGGCGATGGTTGCGACAACGCACTGTTGCCAGCATAAGCGGCCCAGGTAGTTAGTGAGTGACTTACCTTGATAAGGGAGGCTAATTAAACGGCGAGGGCATTTAGTTGGCCTCCGCCTAGTCGCGAGCCAACGAGTACTTACTCAATTGGGAGAAGCGGTATGTTTAATATAGGACCCGATCCCACAGATGCCCGTTTCATAGCCGTGACAGGCTCAAATCCGCCACGCTACGGGCTTACGATAGACGACGTCCTTCTGTAATCGAGCTTGTGTGGTTGCGGTGCTGGTGTTGATTGGTCGGTCGAGAGCACAAGCCCTCTCGCGGCTTTAGTTGCGTTCAAATTGAGTATTAAAGCCGCCACTAATCGCTCCACTTCCTCTCGCCAGATTAACTGCCAGCGCAGTCGTATCCCGAGTTGCGGATTCGTTACGAAACCATCGAATCCCTGAAGACGTTTTATCGCAACACCAACTTGAATATTATCCGCAGTTCCGGACCATGGCACATTGGCTCCTGGTAAATGGCCTTGTTGTTTCGCGGGCTTCTTTTTCTATCAATATTACTTCCGAAAGAGGGTTGGCTGGAACCTCCCACCTGGGCCGAGACCTTTGCCAGTGTTCGGCAACATCATGGATTTACCCCCAAAAGGAGCGCCGGATTTCCGGCATCGGCTCAGACACAAGGAAGCCTATGGGCCGATTAGTTCTGTCAGTGCAATGGGTCAAACACTTAATATAATACGCGATAAACAGGCGGCACACGACCTCCTAGTAAAAATGTCTTGTGTGTGCTATGCCCTTATGGGCTCGTCAGGCTCGAGGGCTCCGGCAGGCTCATCGTCAGAGGCTGGCGTGCGGCGAATAGCTTATTGATACGTATATGTGAATAGCTTCACTTTGCAAGGTACGCATAGAGAGGGGCGCGTAGTCAAGGCGGGGAATATACGCACCTGATTATGCGGTAAGTTATCGGCGCTGCGCCTTGATCATCCACACAACCTCACTTTTTTCTATCCCGAATAGTCAGAGAGCTATGCTGGATAACTATTAATAGTCGGCCCCCTAAAAGAGGCCCTAGAAAAGCGCTACTTCTGCTTGGCTGTAAAAATACGTAACCAGCGAGGTACCCTTTTTTTTACGAATCAAGCGTGAATCAAGCGAACCCCCGTCCCTGATCTCCATCCACTGTAGGGGCGGGGAAAGTGGTAGTCGCAGACAAGGATTGCCCGCATTTCTGACAATATCCTATTAAGCCTTCCGGGCGAAATAAATTGCATGAGTATTGCTAATTGTACATATACATATTGCTATCCGTACACTCGCCCTATTTTTAAGATACGTACCAACGCCAGCCCGCCCCGTCTATTTATACCGCGCGCGCCTGGCAAGTACCCGTACCGCCTAAATGCCCGCACATATAACCCTCACACACAACCTATATATATACTAAATTTAAAGCTATCACCGCCAGCGCTGCGATAGACGTTATCACTATTACACGCGGCCGGCCCCGTAATAATAAGCTACCTATACTAAGCTCCCTCACAGCGAGGGCATCATAGCCGGTATCATAGACGGCATCATAGACGGCATCATAGACGGCATCATAGACGGCTTTATAGCCGGTACTATAGGTATAGCCGCCTATTGCGGCTATACGGGCGTCACAGCTTCCCAATTCGAGTTAGGCTAGCTTAAGGCGGCTCAACGCGAGCGTTCGAAGGCGCCGGGGGCGGGACGAGATCGATGAACTTAGCTATAACCCGCGCTCTCTCGCAGCGTCACAACAAGGATCGTTAGCTCGAGGAAATATAAGGGGAAGGGGATCAAGAGGAGGACGCGGCAGGAGGGGCGCGCCGCCGGCTTCGTCAGGGCAGCCGGCTTCGTCAGGGCAGCCGGCTTCGTCAGGGCAGCCGGCTTCGTCAGGGCAGCCGGCTTCGTCAGGCGTTAGAGGGATCGTTGAGTGGGATGCAATTAAGGCGCCGCCGCCGCCGCCCACACAGCCGTAAGGGCCAGAGGAGGAGCCGGATTAATTAACGGGCCGATTATTGCAACTTCGAGCTCAAGGCTCGGAAATGCCTTATTTAAGCGAATTAAGAGGCATGCGTTATATGGCCTTTATCTGTGTGTATATGTGCGGGCGGGCGTAGGCGCGGGTGCGGGCATTTAGGCGGTACGGGTAACTACTTGCCAGGCGCGCGCGGTATAAATAGGCGGGGCGGGCTGGCGTTGGTACGTATCTTAAAAATAGGGCGAGTGTACGGATAGCAATACGTATATGTACAATTAGCAATACTCAATTGCATTGCATTGCATTCTCGACCCCAGTCAGCACCGAGTCCTGGCTTCCCCATCTGGTATGGTTTTACTATATGGAACAATAACGAGGCGGAGCCTGCCTCTTTGATTCATTCTTTCCTTATTAGGCGACCCAGCTATATTCGAGATTGAGAAGGGCCTATGATTCCATTATTAATATCTGAAGAACCACTCTGACCTTAAGCATAGCCTCTCTCCGTACATATTACGGAGTAGCGTCGGCCGTTTCCCGATAGGTGTCCTTCGACATATATCGAAGGTTTGCTTCCTTTTAGCGCTTTGCGTGACATTGGCATATAATGGAGCATTACGCCGCAGCCGATGCTTTGATCGAGGACTCAAAGAACTTGGGTCTCTAGCATGAAAGCAACGACCATTGTATAAGTGACGCTAAGACAATGTTTCTGCACATTAGGCTGACATATCACTAGGCCGTCGAGAAGACAAGACACAACGAACTACTTAAAAGGGTGAACTGCCCATAGTTCGGACCCCATGTGGCCCAGATAGCTCATTGACTTGTCAGTGGTGGTGGGCTCACCCTGTTCCTTTAGATGGCGGAGCTTGATGTGCCGTTTGAGGCATCAGGGCCATGCACTGCCCTGCAAACGGCAGCAGACTCACACATAAAGCCGTGAGGCTGCCCTAGATAGATTGAATCGTCACCCCTCTTTTGCACACCCTTGGCCCTGCCACGGTTATGCCCTTGCGACTCGCATCGGAGCTGGGCGCCAAGATCGAGAGCCAGTAGTGTCTCCGGGGAGACCGTTTCACTACCTCCCCCTGCTCAAATAAGAGGCGCTTAACTAAACGCAGGCACTACCTAACATCCGAGGTGTCGTAACCAAGCAACGTAAACCCATAGGAGCGAGAATTTCTCTAGTTGCGTGGATGACAACCTTGAGCCTGATTCCTGATTAGGCAATGCCGGGCCTTGTTCTGCTGCCCGCATTAATATGAATACACGAAGCGATAGCAACTTGCATTGATCATGTGACTCTTACTCCCACCGGAGTAACACGCCTCCTTTCATCTCGTACGCTAGCATTTAAACGTGGAGGCAATGCCGCAAGTCTGCCTGGCCCTCTGGGCACATCTCACGTATATATATTTTGCCTTTAGCCTTCATCATGTTTGGCATTGGACTGCTCTCAATGCTTGCAGTTCTGTCACACCGTCGTTAAACACATTCGTTAAACACATTCGCTCTTGTACCTAAGGATGCGCTGGACCATTATCGCCCTTTCAGCTGTGCCTTTTTGGCTCTCTTGGCTTGGGCCTTGCAATGGCGGGGTCTTGCCAGAGTCATCACTTGCTCGTCGACAGGCTAACCCCCGTGGCGAATTCGTCTGGCGTGCAGACGCCAGATCCCCTCAACAAATCAGGGAGACTGGTGGTTTTCAGCCTCAGGGGCAGAACTGGCATCGCAATGAAGCGGCATTTCTCACGGATCGCCATTTCAGCGCGGGCCCCGGTGGTTGTGGCTTATCACGAAACCTTACTGCCAGGCCATTTCAATCAGCCTATGTGTCATTGGCACGAAACAGGGCCACGTCGGAAACATACACTCATGAGTATTTGAATTCGAGCACATGGCTTTATGAGATTCGTGCTACGCCCAACATGATCGATCCCGGTTTGGCAGAGTCTGAAGTCCTGGCGCTAGGCGGCGTTCAATGGAGACAGATACGGAGATACGCACTTATGAACACTGTAGAAGGGGGCAGAGTCAATGAGCTACAATGGCAAGACAACCCTGAGTACGATAGGGAGCTATACGAGAACTCCGAGTATGCCGCGAGTTGCGTTGTCGACAACGAAGTCCCCCTCGACCTCGACGATGAATGGAGCGAGGATGGGATGGACTCGCTGGATACAACTAGGGAGGATACGGATGAGTATGAGTACGATGGAGCAGGCAATGAACGATATCCGCGTTATCGCTCGGCTGCGACTCATATGAGCGGCAGGACAATGGAGGCTCTCGTTGGCAGATTTCCGCCAACTTTCACGCAATACGGATCAGGGGCGGCGGCATCGTCTGAGGAAGACGTTATTCGTGATGAAGGTAAGAGTTTCCCCTGCGCGACTGCCGAGGCGACACGGTAAAAAAGTCCTGGACGGACAAACAAGACTTGCGTACTTGCGGACTCGCGACTTGATGCTAACTACTGATAAAGTCATGAGAGACTTGGAGCGCTACGTGGATCTGACCGCGGAGCAAATCCAACAACAATACCCAGACTATGCCCAAAACCTCCAAGATCTCTTAGATCACCTTGACCGGGACACTTGCTCCCCTCCTAAGCGACCCCGTATGCTCTTGAGAGCTCGCGCCGGTATGGAAGTTTGTTTCTTGGCAGTATTGGCCGCGCCGAGACTGATGAGGCTGCAGAACAACCAAAGAACACTTGTTGCCAGAGTCTTTCCAAAATTAGGAGACTGGTTGTCGAGCAGAAAAGGAAATCACGTAAAACGGACAAGGCCGCCGGCGTATCACCAGATGAGCTAAAGCGTTTGGAAGAGGGTCAATTCGACGGTTTTGATGGTCTTCGCTGCACAGCCATCCTTACCGCGGTATTAGCGAGCTATACAACCAAAGGAAAACCGAGTGGCAGTCTCGGCCGTCGTAATGATGAACAAGGTACGGCATGTGTGACTCGCAACAGAAGCCAGTGCCTCCGCTAACCATTGTTCTATTCACAGTGCCAATGGCCGATTGCCAGCGAGCTCGCGATATTGTACTACGACAGAAAATTCCGGAACCTTGCCGCAAAGTCAAGAACATAGAATTTGACCTTGCCTTGTCCAGCGATTATTGGTCTGGAACCTATGATAAGGTCGCCGGGACTATCGAAGGCCCGGCTGGCAAGGCAGACTTTTTCTTCGCGGAGGCACCCGCGCGAGGGACTCAGAAGACGATTTCCGTGGATATGAAAAAGTCCTTCGGCTCAGATGAAATTGATATCAACGGCATTGATAAGATCACCCTTACTGCCCAGGGGGTTTTTTGGACCCTCAAAGTCGGTAGAAATGACAAGTTCCAGGTTCAAGGTAAGAAGGAACATAACAAGTTGGCTTCCAGAAACTAATGGGGTTGCTCCAATATAGATATCAAGATCCGCGCGCAGTGTTCTGATCCTAGCTTCAAGACCAGGAATGATAAATTCATTGGGGTCAATGCATGGTACGGCCATCCTGGAGGTTGGTTTATTGAGCCTTTGAGAGAGAAGACTGTCGCAACCTTCCAAGTCACTCCTGGAGATTGGACTTTCGCCCCTCCCTGCAGTGTGATCAAGGACCTCAGGTACGACTTCAAGGTAGCAAATGTCATCGGTGGCGGAACCTATGACAAGATACACCTTACTCTCGGAGAAGGCAAGCAAATTGAGCTTGGCAGCAACGTGGCTGCTGGATATACCAAGGAGGATGCGATCAACCTTAAGGAGGCTTTCGGTAAAGACACTGTTGATGTTCGCGACATTAAGAAAGTGGCTCTGGCCGATGATCTTGGCAGCTCCCTTATCAGCGGCGACGCATGGACCTTTCAGGGTATGTGCTCTCTTAAGCAATTCCTTGAGAAGCCGAGAACATACTAACCGGACTCCTTTCCTGTTCTAGGCATCACTTTCTCGGCATCTTGCGCAGACGTGCCGAAAAAGATGCAAATGAAGAAGTTTGAATCGGTCAATCAAGATGTCAAGCATGTAGATAACGCACCGGTTTGGACTGGCGATATTGTTCCCCAGGATTGGACGGAAGTGGTCTAAAGAATCAGGGAAACGAAGGCAAACAGGACTTGACTGAGCAGAACACAGTCCCTTTAGCAGCGCAGCACAGTCCCGTTAGTTGGAGTCGCTAGGGGGCTGAGTGGCTTAGAGTCCGATGCAAACCGGGAAACGTCCTACTGGTCTCAACTAGATTAACCCTGCCTTAGCATGGCCCTGATATTCGACGTGTGTTGATCGGAGTAATCCTGTTGGGAAACACCTTGGGCCAAACATCAACCCCGTCTAATAACACCATGCCCATTCCGAAAAACAGGTGTGTCTCCATGTGGCAGTGGGGCAGAAATGGTCCTGGATTCCCAGCCTGATAGCGAATTGCAATCCATCCCAGGGCTCCTAATAGTGCAACTGGTGCGTGTAGACCGCCCAAACGGCCCCTTCAGTGCGTGTGACTTGGCCAGACCAAACTGCCAGTCCGTTCAGCTTGGTCGCACTGAACTGTCAGTGCAAACTGTGGTTTATATTATTAGTGCGAATAACGCGAGCATAAAATTTGACTGTCTTGGACGAGGCAAGATGCCGTGTATGCCCGTCAACTGAGTCTACTCAGCGGTCCGACTAGCTTTGTCCTGTCGCGAAGAGCGTGCACAGCCCGGGTGGTTATGATGGGACATTGGAAACCAACGGTTCAATTGGAGTGCGCGCTCACTTTTGCTTCGCGCGGCGCAGTGGTTGTTCCCGACATGTCCAGTTTGGCCGCCATTTAAGCAGTTTGACCAATCACATCATGAACCGAGACGAGCATCGTGGCTTAAGAGGGCCCTACTCGTTAGAGAAGATCAAATTATAGATAGTCTTATCTATTCGAGCCTGTAGCTCCTTTACCTACTTATCCTAATCGTAGGGCTCTGCTAGAATCGTCCTATAGACCGTAAGGGCAAAAGAGTCGTTTTTCGATATCGCTATGGAATTTTTTTTTAGAAAAATCGGCTCTTTTTAAATGAGGGAAAAAGGAAGAAGGTAGGAAGAAGGGTGCCTTTTATAGCAGCCGGAAGGTATAGGAATTGTATTCCTCCCGGGCTTATAACTCTCGCGAGATATAAGAAGTATATAAAATGCACTAAGGTTAAATTAACGGTAAGGGGTAAGATAAGCAAAGCAAAGCTATTTAAATCTTTCGAGGGCAATAACAATAGCAAAGAGTTAATTATAGTATAGTTCTAATCCCCTTCCTTCTTTATCTAACGCTCCTCTTTATATCCCTCTAGCATCCTGATTGATAAAGGAAATCCCTTAAAGCCTCGATCCCGATATCTGTTAGATAACTAGCAATTTTACTCCTTTTTTCTAGCCGTTGCCGGCACCCCCGTCTCATCTCTCGCTACCTCCATAGGAAGCTCGCTACTTCTGCTTCCCCTCTTTCCCCCACCCTTCCTTCTGCACCTCCTTTCCGCTTCCTCTAGAGCCCCTCTTGCCAAGGGATATCTCCGAGACCTGCGAAATCCGGCCACGCTTCGCGACAACAATACCTGAGAGGCTACTCATTTCCGTCCTGGCATGCAGCGTGGGTTTCTGCTAGAGTTCAATCTATTCAAGGTTATGTATACAGGCAAGTCCATGGCCATTCCGTTTAGATGCGACTAACACCGCCTTGATAATTCTCGAGTCAACCATCCACAACCCCAACCGACGCGGCGATATACTCCGCAACGAGGTCGACAGCAGAAACAAGCACATCATCATGCCCCGTATCCACAAAATGTCTTATCCAGTTCAACCTCCCCGCCTGGAGCCGAAGCTCGGCTCCCCAACCCAGATCGGCATCGGGCAGCCGAGCGCCTAGACCGTGGCTGGCCTGCACCAGCATAACCCCCAACCTTGGCCTCATATCATCACCATCCGCCATAATTAAAGTAGTTCCGTTATCCTTCTCGCTTTTGCCATCCCCTCCTCGCTGCCTTCTGTAGCTACTGCCACAGAGCGCCTGTAAACTCCCCTGCAACCCAAGCGACGACTCGACGAGGTCCGCGTCCGCGATCCAGGACGGGATGCCGCGGGACTTATCGTAGCATTTCCGGACCAGAGGCGGAAGGGCCACCAGGTCCGTGTACTCGTCGAACCGACTGTCCATGAGTAGCTGAGTCAAGATCTGGACCTGGTCGCTCTGGGTCTGGCTCTGAGCCGTCGACTTGTTCTTCTTCTTCTTCTCAGACGCTGACATGTTGGCGCTGCTGCTGCGGGTGCGCTCCGCGACATAATCGATAATATGCTCGGCGTAATTCTCGGCCACCAGGGCGCAGGGGTCGATTTCACGCACCGCGGCGTCGAGAGTCGGGGCGTCGAGCAGGATGACCCGCACACTGGTTTCTTCCTCCTGGCCTTGCTCCACCACCATAGACTGTATGCGCTTGCCCGTCTCGTAGGCCAAGGTGCCTCCAAAGCTCCATCCCAGCAAGTACAGCGGCTGCTTGGAGTCACGACCCGTTCTGCTGCGGGCACTGATGAAGTCGGCCAAGATGTCGGCATACCTCATCGCGAGGGCCTCCACCGTCAGGGGGGAGGAAGCCTCTTCTTCTTCTTCTTCTTCCCTCCTCGTGGTGGCGAGTTCGCGACCACTACTAGTCCACGGTAACCCAACGATCCGGGCCGCCCCCCGGAGCCGCGCGCCCAGGGCATCGGCAAATTCTGCCATGGGCATCAAGCCGCCCCCGATGGGATGCATGACGACGATGTCCATCATCATACCCTGGTTCTCTTCATCCCTCTCATTCCCCCCCTCCTTCCCCGAGTATGCAATAGTAGCAGCAGGCCGGAGCAGCACCAAGGGCGCGGGCAGGTCGCCGGTTTGGTCTTGCCAACGGCGCATGTCGGCCAGGCGCGCGGCCAGCGCCGTTGGCGTCGGATGGGCCAGGACGGCTGTGAAGGGCACCGCCAGGCCTCCCCCCCATAAGCGGGTACGCATCATCTGGACCGCGCGCGCTGCGAGAATGGAGTGGCCCCCGCTGAAGAAGAAGTCGTCGTGCACAGAGCAGGGGCGGCCGAGGACTTCGGTGAAGATGCCTGCGATGTCGCGGGCCAGTGGGAGGATATCGCTGGGAACTATAGCCGCACCGGGCTTGCTGTCGGGGTCCTCAGAGTGTCCGCTTTCTTGTTGGTGATGTTGAGGTGATGCGGCCCCGCTTAGCAGGTCACCAGGCCGTGGTGCTGGGAGGAGCTTGGCATTGACCTTGCCAGTTCCTGCGAGGGGGAGGCCGTCGACGGATATCATATAGTGTGGTATCATCTGCCACGGATGCATTAGCCACGTCTTGACGAAGACGACGATGATGACAATATGGGAGAAAGAAGCAGGATATAAGTCAACGACTTACATAGCGAGGCATCTTGTGGAATAGATGCATGAAGATTGACCTCCGGGTTAGCTGCGACATATCTGCTCGACTACATAAAGGCTGTTGAGTAGTGTTGGAGCAAGCATTAAACTCGGAGAGGTGTGTGAAGGCCCAGCTTGTCGCGGCGCTCCGGAACAACGACGACGGCCGAAAGACAACCAAGTCAAAAGCCACAGGCGTCTTTGGCGAGGGCACAATCAAGGCGTCGTACCCCGTCGCTTGCACTTGAGAAACCAAGACCTCTGGATCCCAGCCTGTCCGCGTTGCGCCAGACTCTAGCACGGCCGAGACAGCATCATGGCCGGCAGTCGCTGACGTGGGATCAAGAAAACGTCTCAGGTGCTCCGATACCTGAAGCCGCTTGTTCGGGACGTCTTGGAAAATCATGATGTCGGTGTCGGATGGAAGAAGAGTGTGCATATCAGAGAGTCGATGCTGCTGCCCCTGCCCCCACGAGACAGACCGTTCTAGTCGCGTCTCGTCTTCTTCAGCTTCCTCGACCATCATGAGCACCGCATCGTACCTAAAAAGTCAGCCCAAGTCAGCTCGGGCCTTTTAACGTGTTCAGTTGGGGGATGAGGAGCAAGCTTTACCGGAATAGCGTCATCTCCGTTGGGGCCGATCCTCTCCTCCACTCGATCCTTGCACGCCCTTCGAAGAGCCGATTGACTGCACCACACCGGTCTACAAAGAAGGAAGGGTCAACCTGAAGCTCTTTATCTTTGTCCAGGATGTCGGCTGCGGACACCTGCAGTGCTGCGGCTGTTCTGGCGCCCCTGGAAAACGCCGACGTGACGGCATGGTGTATCTTGAGTCCCTCGTGACGTATATCGCCCATGAAGAGCAACCCCGACGGGGCCTGCCTGTTGCGGGCTCGCCGGAGCACCTGGTCGAGATACTCGAGAGATGGAAAGTACTGGGCCACCGAGTTGCATATGATGAGGTCGAATTGCTCGCCCTCGGACAGCAGGCTGTCGAACTCATGCGCTGGGAGTGCCTGTGTCCGGATGTGGTGGTGCCCCAAGGTCCCGGCATGTTGCTGCACCTGGGCCACCGTGGACTCGGCCAGGTCTGTGCCGTAATAGCTGCTGACCTTGTCTGCGAGGCGGAACAAGATCATGCCTGTGCCGCAGCCTATCTCGGCAACCCGCGGTTTCTGTCCTCCCCGGAAGCAGTCCAGGTCGAGGATCCGCTCCACGGTACAGTTTACCCACTCCTCCATGTCCTCCTTCGGAATAGTGCTCCGGTCGAAGCTCGAAGCCCAGCCCCGGTAGTCGAACCCCAGATCGATCCCCTCGTCATCGTATTCCTCCAGGCTATGGTTGACATCGGTGAACATGGTTCGCCAGTTGGAAACCGTCTCGAGGTCTTGCTGTTCACGCCACTGCCGGTGCAAAACGACATGGGCCACCACCTTGGTTTGCTTTGCGCCCGCTCCATCCTCTTCGTCCACGGCCGAGACGTGGGCTTCTCGGACTTCTGGATGACTAGCCACGGCCAGTCCGACTTCGTCCAAGTCGACACGAAACCCGCCCAGGACCTTGCGCATCGAGTCCGACCTCCCCAGGACCTCAAAAGCGCCACTGCCTGAGCCCGTCCACCTCCCGAGATCACCCGTCCTCCACCCGCGCAGTTTTTCGCGGGAGATGAACTTGGCCGCGTTCAGTTCGGGCAGGCTGAGATACTCTCTGGCTAGACAGGATCCCCAGATGACTATCTCACCCACAGCGCCCCTGGGGAGGTCTCGCAAGTCTGGACCGACAATCGAGATGGCCGCGCTTGGTAGCGTCGTGTCGATGGGGCTCCGACGTCTGCCAGTCAGCCAGCTCAGGTCGGACGCCCTGTAATCCCCATATGACGAGAAAATGGTGCCTTCGGTAGGGCCATACACGTTCTTCACCTCGACCTTTTCGGGGCAGCTCGACCGCGCGTATATGAGCGACAAGAATGCAGGAGGCAGCTCATCCCCGCCGAGGAGAAGGCAGCGGAAGCGAGGCCCGAAGAATTCGGGATGTGACTGTGAGGCCTGGCTCATCCACAAGCGGATCGCGGCCGTGGTGGTGCAGAGGTAGTTGATCTCATGCTTGCTCAGCGTTGCGGCGATGTACTCTCCATCCTGCTCGCCCCCGTGCTTGGCAAGGATGAGCCTTCCGCCGGTTGTGAGCGCCGAGTACATCTGGGACAAGGACCCGTCAAACGCCGTATTCGAGGTGAGAATGCTGTTGAATACCGTCGGGCCCCCAGGTCGCGCTGTCCACGACCGGATATGATCGAGGAACTGGATGAGGCTCTGCTGCTCGATGGCCACTCCTTTCGGCGTCCCAGTCGTTCCGCTGGTGTAGATGACATAGGCCAAGCTGGGTTCCCGAGACGTCTGGGGAATATCCCAAGCAGCGTCCCGTGGGCCGTTGAAAAGCTCCACGGGGTAGATGATAGGAACGCCGTGGGTGGAAAGGGATGGGAGATCGGCGTCAATGCCGCTTTGCGTGATGATACAGCCCGGTTTTGCGTCGTCGATTATGCGCATGACTCTTTCGCGGGGCTGATTCACGTCGCAGCATATCCAAGGTCGGTCAGCCAGAGCGGAGGCGATCTGGGAGACGGGAACCTCCCATGATCTTCGGAGAAGCAGTAGAACTGCGCCCGGCCGTGAAGCTGTGAGATGAATCTGGTGAGCTAGATGTCTTGCCATCCGTGATAGCTCTTCATATGTGATGCAGCAGTTCGAGACCTCGTCGACTATCGCAACGTTGTTCTGCCTACAAGTATCAACAGCCCGAAGAAGGTATGCACCTAGATCTTCTGGGTGCTTGCGAGTTTTGTCTCCTATGGCCAGCAGATCTTTTGGCTGCGTCTCGACCAAGGTCAGTTGTCCAACAGGGATCTCCCATGCCCGATGTGAAGCGATGCGCTGTAATACGCAACTCATGCAATCTGAAATGGAAGCTATCGTTTCGCGGTCGAAGAGGTCTGCATCGTACTCGAGCTCGCCCGAGATGGATCCATCAACGCAGAGCTCGGTAAAGCAAGTCAAGTCGGCGCGTGCGGCGCCGTTGTGGAGCGGCCACCGCTTGAAGGCGCAGGCGTCGGCCAATTTTCCCTCAGGGGCGTCCTGGAAGGAGAAGCAGAACCTGAGCAATCTTTCGTGTGTGGAGCTTGAGCTCTGCTGTCGACGATATACATCAGCCAGGAGCACATGCTGGTTTCTGCGCAGTGTACCCAGTCCGGCCTCGACCATGTCGAGAAGGTCAGACAGCCGATGCTCCTCCTCGGCTTGGACTCGGAGAGGCAGCATGTTGACGAAGAAGCCTATACACGCTGCAGTTTCGGCCGTCACTCTGTTGGCCATGGGTACTCCCAGGGCGAGGTCGCTCTGACCACCGGCGAAACGTCGAAGCACAGCTGCGTACACGGTAAGCAACAGCGATGTTGGCGTGATGTTACGACCAGCCGATGCAAGAGCTTGACGCATCAGGGTAGCAGGCAGCTCAAATCGCAGAACGCCGCCTCGGCTGTAGCTTTTCTTCTGCGGAGGCGCCAGGTCGGTGGGCAGGCCGACGGACTCGGGCACATTGCGGAGGTAATCGCTCAGTTCCGTAATGGAGGCTTCGGCCGGTATGGACTGTAAGTCGAGCGTGGCCACGACGGGGACAATGGATTCTAAAGCAGCAACGGGGTCTTGGTACAAGGTGTTGAGCTCCTCGAGAAAGATGCCGTCGGAGAAACCGTCCCAGCAAATGTGATGCGCCTGTACGATCAGGACCGATATTCTTGCATCCGGCATCCCTTCGGGATTCTCGGCTTCTAGTAGATGGATCTTGAGCAAGGGCCCAGAGAAGAGGTCTAGAGGAATACTAAACAAGTCGGCGCTGACCCGCTTGAGATTATCTGGGCGAACCACTTGATGATTCCAGATACTCTCCCACAGCGAACCGCTGAGCGGGAGAATGCGTTGTTTCACCTTACCAGCGCTTCCAGCACCGACGAGCACGCATCGAAGGGCTTCATGCCGCCTCACAATGCGCCTAATGGCGGCCTCGAGAAGCTGCGAGTCATAAGATCCCTGAATCTCGATCGCCACGCCGTCGTTGAAAAATGGGGAGTCGGGCTCTTTGCTCTGAGCCAGATACAGCTGCTCCTGGCTCGGTGTTAGGTCAAAGACCTCGTCGGCATCGGGGGTGGCTGATGGCTTGCCCGCAAAGCTGGCTGGCCTACTTTCCAATAAGACGGCCATGTCCGACAGCTGCTGGTGCCGTAGAAGCTCGGGCACAGTGACCCTGACATTGAATCGGTTGTATATTTTGCTCGTCAACGTGACCATGGTCAAAGAATGGCCGCCGAGCCTAGCGAGGTTACTTTCCCTCCCAAGCTGAACTGATGGCTCGAGAGAAAGCGTCTGCCGCCATAAATCGGCCAGCGACTTCTCTGTATCGGTGATGACTGGTGAAACTGATGCATTGGCAGCCTTGGGTCTCCGTTCACACCACTCGACAGCCAAGGCCTTCTTGTCTACTTTGCCGCTTGAGTTGAGCGGCAGCTTTTCCAGCAATACAAAGTGCGAAGGCTTCTCAAAAGCTATCAGATGGATGGCGCAGCTCTTCTCGGCATCGGACAAAACGGTCTCTTCAGGGTGGCCCTCGCGCGCGACGAGAAATGCGACCATGGCCTCGGATCCCTGGTCCTCCACTACGATAATGGAGGCTTCCATGACAGATGCGCAGCCCGCTAGAACCGACTCCACGCCCTCGGCCTCGACTCTCTGACCCCGGACCTGGAGCTGCAAATCGACCCGACCGCAGAAGCCAAGCTCACCTGTCGGTTTTCGGACCACAAGGTCCCCCGTGTTGTAGACACGCTCGTAGCCAGGCATCACCCATTCCTCGAACGGGTTGGGGACGAACTTGGTCGCCGTGAGCGTTTGATCGCTTAGGTAGCCAACAGCCAGCTGAGGCCCGGCAAGCAGCAAACGCCCGACTTGACCATCAGGCACGAGCACGTTGGAGTCATGCTCGGCAACATAGGCTTTCATCCCCGGTAAGGGCCTTCCAATGTTCAACGTCGTGTCACTGAGGTCGAAGCGTGTCCCAAATGTCGCTGAGATGCAGGATTCCGTGGGCCCATAGGCGTTGACAAGCTCGACACTGCCTTTCACAGCAGAAGCCCAATGCCGGTATGCATCGGTACGTGCAGCTTCCCCCCCGATGACCACGAGGCGGAGAGTGCTAGGCAGGCTTTCGCCACTGTCAACGAGATGCGGCGACAAACGGTGCCAGAAGGCCGTGGGCATTGACACGGCTGTGATTCGCGAGGTGGTGATAAACTCGAGGTAGCCAGTGAGCGAGTCGAGGCCCCTCTGAGGCTGGCAGACGATGCAAGCGCCGGCGCTGAGCGGCACGAAGAGCTCCTCGAGGCTGACGTCGAAGGTGTAGGGGGCTGCGTGGAGCCAGCGATCGAGGCTGTTGGTTTTAAAGGTGCGCCTGCTTGCATCCAGGTAATGGAGCACTGAGGAATGAGACATGGTAATGCCCTTTGGTTTCCCGGTGGTACCGGACGAAAAGAGCGTGTAGGCCGCGCTGTTCTCTAACGGTGTTGAGGGCAGCCTGACGTCTGTTGTGCCACGGTCTGTGTGACTGGCAAGAAGTGTTTGCACGCTGAGCAGCAATGGCTTAGTGCCGGTTTCGGCATCATCTAGCTTGTCGCTTAGAGCCTGAGAAGAGGCATCGTCGGTGAGGACGATCTGGACGCCGGATATCTCGAAAGTCCTCGCTAGCCTCTCGGTCCCGGCGTCTAAAGTGAGAGGAACATAGCAGCAGCCGGCTACTAGGATGCCCAAGAGAGCAACAATGGCGCTCGATCCTCTTTGGATACAGAGTCCCACCGTTGGATTTTGGTGTAATGGTACGTCATTCTCAGACGCGGCTCTGAAAAGCGCATTGGCAATCGTTTTGGCACGGTACAGAGCCGTTTTGTAATCAACAACATCTCCCTGGTCCTCAATGGCTGGGGCATCTGGCTGCTCGGCTGCACGCCAGTAAAGAAGTTGCTCCAGCCGCCTAGCAGGCTCTTCGTACGCTAGGAGACCCATTGCGTCGCAGTACAGATAGTGCAAAGAGGTGAAGATACAGTAGAAATTGGGATTAGGTAGAAGAAAATAATACAAAGGGGTCTGCCAATAAGTTAGGTTGAAGGCGGAAATGTGTTCGCCAGGTTATATGTATGATCCAACACATCACGGGTTGTTTCGGTCCTTGCCCAGACAGCCCCCGTCAGTTTATTTACACGTGTTCCCCTGTCACCGTGTCCAGGTGCACAGTATACGGACCAAGTTCAAAATTATACCATTATCGTCTCCGACAATGTACGTCTTCTGGCTGACTTGCGTTTGGAGTTCTCCAGCAAGTAAGCAGCTAAATAACAACGGTTTAGGTCAATAACCCCCCCAGGTGGGCCATGGCTAGCCTGAAGCCGTGCTCTTTGCAGCTTCCTTTCTCGGCGGTTTATACGAAGTAGTTGGTTAACAAAAGTTCTGGGTAACCCCGCTTGAGGCAAGATCTATATCCCTAACCCAACATTCTTTAAACCCGATTACGGGGCTAAATAGAGGCCGATTAATTCAGGGAAAGGGCAGTATACCAATTTAAAATGAGGGCGACGTTGTCCTGGACATAAAATAACTGCACGCCATCCCAAGGCTCCAAAGACACAAAGAACAGTAAGTATTGTCTGAGAAGGGGCGGTATGCTAATAAGAGGCACCGGAAAGTATATGAGTAATAGGTTCTCTTTTTGTCTTAGTCTTGCGCCCTTTCCGCCGTCGGTGATAAAATAGTGTCAGACTGCTCAGTCTGCGGCTCAAGCTTATAGAGGTAGAACAGGGCTAAACAGGGATACACCGCCACTTCAGGAATGGAACCGTTTCTGTGATGGTTGGGTCTCTATGCGGGCGTTGCTGGGCCTTGACGGTGGAGCCGGGTCAGCGGCCGGGTCAGCGGCCGGGTCAGCAGCCGAGCTCGCTGCCTAATCCACGGCAGGCTAGCGTGAGGCGGCTCAAGACAAGCGTTGAGCGGCACCTCTTGCAGAATGAAGTTAACGAACTTAGGAATACAGCCCACGGTTTCTCACAGCGTTACAACAGAGATCGATAGGCTAGGAAAGTATAAGGAGAAGGGAATTAAGAGGGATATAGAGGGGTAATATACCTATAGCTTCATTAAGGCTGCTTGCTGTCTTTCTCAGGCGTTAGAGAGGTTGAGAGGGAAGCCATTAGGGTGGCCGCACCCGGCTACGTGTAAGGGGCTACGCCCCGATGTAATGTAAGGGGCTACGCCCCGATGTGTAGATCTGGCATGGCCAGACTAGTCACGTGCGAGCGCCACGGACACGACTCCTAAAGGGAGCGATGTAGACACGTCTCCCCTTTACACTCTTTGTAGCTCAATTTACATCAATTACGCCCAGCACCTGTGCTAACAGTGCTGACCCGTAACATATTGAGCTACCAGTTAACAAAAGACAGGACAGACAGAAGGACAGACAGCAGGACAGACAGCAGGACAGACAGCAGGACAGACAGCAGGACAGACAGCAGGACAGTCAGCAGGACAGACAGCAAGACAGGCGATAGGCTAAACGACGAGACGGACGATCGATCGGACGACGAGACGGACGAACAAGATGGAGGACAATAGTAGTTATGCAGGGCACCGCGACCGGCGGCGCAACGAGCCGATGGAGGGAAGGAGCAAGAGCTCTTGCAGATCTTATCTGGGATCGCGGAGACGAAGAACTGCGGAAGATGTTCACCGGGCTAGGCCTAGCAGCGCCACCGTTGACACCCAGCCCGGGGGTGCTCAGTACCCCGGCGATCTTACCCGTCGAACCGAGGCCGGAAGCAGCCCAGGAAATGGACCGTGGCAAGAAGCGCAAGCCGATGACTTGGCCGAAGTGGAACGGTCAACCCGAGTCCTTCCACTTCTACCTCGACCGTCTGGTATTTAAGTACAATACCGACGAAGAGGAGGGCCTAAACGGCAATAACAACGTCGTGTGGTACGAGATCCTGCAGACCTTGCCGGATCAGATGATGAGGAGAGTCGAGGGTTTTTGGAGGCAAGAGAGCGCGAAGGGCAACCCAGACCCCCGGAAATTCTTCTCGCACCTAGCCCAGACGTTCGGCAGCGTGCAGCAGACAGAGAGGGCGCAGGACAGGCTGCGCACCCTCATTCAACGAGACAGCCAAGAGTTTGGGAAGTTCCTCCTGAATTCGAGGAAACATTGACCAAAGCGGGCGGCGCGAGCTGGGATAATGCTTCCAAGCTCGCATGGCTACGGAACTCGATCTCTCCTGCTCTCCGTGAGCAACTAGTCCCGGTTATCATGCCGAAGGACTACAACGAGTACATCCAACGTCTACACCCGATTGCTTGGGCGTTCGAGCACACCGCGAAGTTTAAGGCGTTGCAGAGGCAGGGCTCCCGCGGGCAACGTGACCAAGGGCAGGCATCAGGCATCGGCAACATCCAGGTCGCCGGTAACGACAACACCCCGGCACCGTCAGCAACGTTACCCGCCGAGCAGAACGCACGTGACGCACGCGACCATGACGGCGACGTAATAATGACGGTTACACGCACTCAGGGCAGGGTCAGAGAGGACGGGCGAACGGCCAGGGTCAAGTGGAACGAGCAAGACGGTTCGCTTCCAGCCTAGGTCAGGACGGAAGCAACGGGCGAGGTGGGTATCCGAGGACGAACGGAATAAACGCCGTGACGAGGGTCGTTGTCTCCGCTGCGGCGACAACACCCATTTCATTGCCGCTTGCCCCTACTCGCCAGGACAGGACCCTAGCCGGTCGAGGGATGTAAAAGTCCGCACCGCTAGGATCATGCCCTTGCTGGAAGATGATGGTAACGACTCTAGTGAGGAAGAGTCAGGACTTAGCGAGACCCCATCCCTCTCGGAAATGCGTAGCCTCGAAACAAAGACGGGTCTCGAGGCCAAAGAACGGAGCAGTGGCAAAGAAGAGAAGTTCTCAGGAAAAATGGAAGTTGGTCCTACAATAATTCGAAGCATTATCAATAGGACCAATCTCTTCTCCTCACTCGTAGACGAGGGATGCCAGTGCTACGCCGCGGTTGACGAAGAAGTCGTCGAAAAGTTGGAAGTTCCTATAGTGGAAATAGCACCGCGAGCTATTACAGGAGCATCAGGGGCAATGGAAGGAGCAACGATTAGGGGCCTCGTATGGCTATCAATGGAGGTCAACGGCCACATACAGACGATCTGTGCCTACGTGGTGCCCCGATTGGAATTCCCCCTAATCCTAGGAAAACCCTGGTTATGCCACACAAAGTCGTACTCAGTGCCCCACGAGAAACGACTATGGCATGAACCTACACAAGACTGGGTAGATCACCTCGGGGAAGGAGAATATTCTGCGAAAGCCAAGGAGTTCGAAGAAGCAAAGCACGTACTAGCCAGTACCTTTGTGGGTTACTTTGAAAGGATCCGCAAGCAGGAAGGAAGAGAGGCAGCTGCCACGGCGATTTTCGCTATCAGCATGAAGGATATCGAAAGGGCGTTATCACCAAAGAAACCCATGTCAGAAGCAGAGCTACGCCGAACGATACCCCAGCGGTTCCACGATTTACTGCCTCTATTTATGAAGAAGGAAGCTGATAAGCTGAATCCTCATAAGCCAGGCATAGACCACGAAATCAGAATCAAGGAGGACCCGAATGGCCAGCAGTTACCACTACCGTATGGAGCACTATACGGTATGTCACGAGAGGAACTCCTGGTTCTTAAGAAGACTCTACGAGACCTAGTGGATAAAGGATTTATCCGTGCAAGCAGTTCAGAAGCAGCAGCTCCAGTCCTGTTTGTGAGGAAACCAGGTGGCGGGCTGCGATTCTGTTGTGACTACAGAGCGTTGAACGCAATCACTAAGTCGGACCGTTACCCCCTTCCTCTAATAGGGGACACACTTCGCAACCTAAAAGATGCGAAGTGGTTCACTAAGGTCGACGTGGTACAAGCGTTCCATAAAGTACGGGTTGCAGAAGGAGACGAGTGGAAGACAGCGTTCCGCACCCGGTACGGTCTCTTCGAATGGATGGTTACCCCGTTCGGGCTAAGTGGCGCGCCAGCAACCTTCCAGCGGTATATTAACGGTATCCTACGAGACTACCTCGACGAGTTCGCCTCTGCTTATATGGACGATATACTTATCTATTCGAGCGGGAGCAGAGAAGACCATTTCCGGAAGGTACGGTTAGTTTTAGAACGCCTCGCCGAGCATGGACTACACCTAGACCCGGAGAAATGCGAATTTGGAGTCAAGCGGATTAAGTACCTAGGATTCATTATTCACGCAGGAATTGGCATTCAGGCAGATCCCGACAAGATACGAGCAATAGTCGAGTGGGCAGTCCCCGTTACCCAGAAGGGGTGCGCAGTTTTCTAGGATTCGTTAACTACTACCGGATATTTATACCGCAAGCCTCGGAAATAACTGCACCCTAACAGCACTAACAGGAAGGGGACTAAGTTCAAGTGGACGGACGAGCACGATATGGCGTTCCAGACACTAAAGACGCTATTTACGAACGCCCTATTCTTACTCAATGGGATTTCGAGAGGCCAACCTTCGTAGAAGCAGACTGTAGCGGCTGGGCGCTTGGGGCACACTTACGCAGGAAGTCGACGGACAACGCAAGCCAGTAGCGTTCCACTCGCAGAAGCTATCACCGGCTGAGCGCAACTACCCAATCCATGATAAGGAAATGCTCGCTATTATTCGTTGTCTCGAACAATGGTCAGCCGAGCTACGAAGCTGTGATAACTTCGTTATCCTTACCGACCATAAGAACCTCGAGTATTTCATGACGCGCCAACAGCTCTCGGAAAGGCAGGCACGTTGGGCTGAATATCTCTCGCGTTTTAACTTCCAGCTCCAGTACCGTCCGGGACGGGAAGCAGTGGTGCCAGACGCGCTCTCGCCGCGAACAGGACCGACCAAACGAAGCGGATCACGAAGCACGAGATATGCAGCTTATTCCAGAAGCAGCCCTACGTACCTACGTCGGAGTAACGTCGACTCAAGCGGGAGAAGGCGAAGAAGAACACACGGTTTTCCACGACCCAGAGCTACAACAATTATGGCAGCAAACGGCAAACCAGGATCCAGTCTTTACAAGCGTTTATAACGCGGTACGAAACGGATCTCGGTCCCTCGACCCCAAGCTTAAGCTGAAGGTACAAGTCGCCGAGTGCTTTATTGATCCTCGGGGGCACCTACGACTACGTGGCCGCTTATGGGTGCCAGGCGCACCGATCACGACAGAAGCAGCAGCCAAGGCAGCACCGCTAGAGCAGGAGTCGCTAAACGAATTACGGGGCTCCTTAATCCAGAAGGTTCATGACTCCCATGTAGTAGGCCACCCGGGACGGAAGGGACGATAGAAGCCGTATCCAGGGACTTCTACTGGCCGCTAATGCAACAGCATATCCGACGTTTCTTGCGTAACTGCGATGTCTGCGGCCGTACGAAGATATGGCGCGAGCATAAAAGGTCTACTTAGACCGCTACCCGTACCGGACCGCTTTTTCCGCCAGATACAGATGGACTTTATTACGGACCTCCCCTTGCGAACGGTAACCGCTGCCTCTGGGTTATCAAGGACCGGCTAAGTAAGGAAGTTATACTCGAACCGATGCCAACGATGGAAGCGGAAGCATGTGCAGAGCGTTTTCTATGGTGCTTCGCCCGCTACCACTGGTGGCCCGACGCTATAACGAGCGATAGGGCTCGAATTGGGTAGGCCGCTTTTGGAGGCACATGTGCAAGTTACTGGGGATCGACCAGCAGCTAAGCACGGCGTACCACCCCCAAACCGACGGAGGCCCTGAGAGGATGAACCAAGAAGTACAGGCATACCTCCGCGCCGTGATTAACCAGAACCAGAACGACTGGGATAAGTGGGTTCCCGCGGCTCAGATGGCGTTAAACGGTCGGGTCAATACCTCTATAGGGATGTCCCCATTCTTCGCTATACACGGCTATGAGCCGAAGTCACCAGTTCCCCTCGTTACGGAAGCATATGCGGAAGAGTATCCTCAGCATTCGCCAGAAACCAGGGCAAAGAAATTTGTTACCAAACTACAACAGATTACGGACCTCTGCCAAGCATCAATGGCGACAGCTACGCAGCAACAAGAACGCTTCGCTAACAGACGACGGAACGCGGCAGAACGCTTCGAAGTAGGCGATAAGGTTTGGCTTGACTTACGGAACTACGCGTCAGAGCGACCTAAGAAGAAGTTCGACTGGCTGCACGCTAAGTATACGATAAGCAAGGTACTCGACCCGTACACGGTTGAACTAGCAGCCCTCCCGAGGGCTGCTATAATAGGTTCCACGTCGACCAACTCCGGAGAGCGGGGACGGACCCAATGCCTGGTCAGCAACGCACAGACGCTCAACCCCATCTATCCAAGTAGACGGGAGGCTCACCAAGTAGTAGAGGAAATACTATGCGCTAGGTGGAAGAGAACCGGCCGCGGCCGTAGGCGGAAGTCCTTGTACGCTGGCAAGGTTGGCAAGACCCGACCTGGACCTCTTTAGACAATATGCAACAGACAGCGGCCTTGGATAAGTACGAACAGAGATACGGCCCGGCTCTCGAAAACGATGGACCATACCAGCACCGACGAGTGGCAACGGAAGCACAGCCGGCCCAAATCCAGGGGCAAGTCGAAGGAATACAACCACAGCTGCAGATACAGGGCAAGAGAATACGCGGACCACTACGGGCTAGGACTAATGGCGACGCCCCGTCGATAGTAACGGCACCAGACCCTATAGACGACGGCCCTACGATCGTTGTAGGGGACCAGGAACAGGAAAAAGGGCACCAGCGCCAGAGAGGAGTAGGGGCTAATGTAAGGGCTACGCCCCGATGTGTAGATCTGGCATGGCCAGACTAGTCACGTGCGAGCGCCACGGACACGACTCCTAAAGGGAGCGATGTAGACACGTCTCCCCTTTACACTCTTTGTAGCTCAATTTACATCAATTACGCCCAGCACCTGTGCTAACAGTGCTGACCCCGTAACACTACGCAGCTTTAGGGGCTAAAGGGGCCGGATCAATCGACAGGCCACATTATGTGCATATCTCACGAAAGCCCTAAAGCCGCGTTATTTCATGCAGTCGAGAGGGATACATTGCATGTGCATCTGTGGAGGCAGGTGAGGGTATTTAGGTGGTACTGCTACTTACTGGACTCAGGCGAATAAGGCAGGGTGAGCTGACGTCGGTATGTATATTACCAATGAGGCGGGAGTGCAAGTAGAGAATTATATAAGTGTCAATAGTACTGTACTGTACTACCCCTTATTATTACCTAACAGGTAGAGCGTGAGCGTGTTATTCCATTCGAGTATCCGAAGGCCACCCCTAGCTTACAGGGTAGGGATTACAGCCAGTAACGACGCCGCGCAACAAGAGATACTTGCGGTAGTTGGTAGAATGCACTATAGTTGAAGTATCTTTAGCTCCCCCTCGTACAGATAGATACATCGCACTGGTCTCATCCCTCGCAACAAGTTGTTGTCTTGAGGTAGTTACGTACTGTGGGCCTTGTGACCCAGGTTCGGAACTTCGGACACTCCAAGGGACTTAACTACTTCATACTCCGTCGTATTATACTCGTATGGCTGAAGAAATATGCCGTCAGCTTATGAAGAGGACCGATTACTAGCTACCTGGATTGGCTGATGTAGCTTCATAAATATCAAATACCGACCTTGTCCGGGCCTTCGTAGCACCACAACTACAGGTATCGATTCATCTCACTATCTCTTGGAATACCCAAGCTATTATCCGGTTTTTTTTTTCAAAATGGTACCGCCTTCCTCAACGTCCACTTCAGGCTCGCTTGGCCTGGGCAACGGGTGGTCAGACCTTCGCTTGCCAAGAGTCAAGTTGAGCACCGCTAGAGGGCATTACGAAGTGGTCGAGAGCACGGGAAGTTTGTCGGGACCTTTCGGGGCCCCTGTGTTTGATTCTGCCGACCTCTCTCGAGCCACTGGGATGAAGCCGTTGGACCAAGACGCAGAGGCGATGGGAGGCCACGTTTGCAGCTCAAGATCAACCAAAGATGACTGGCTCCTACCCCGGAAGCAATGGGACGAGTTGGTCAGTATGACCCTCGCCCGGCGTGGGCTGAGCCAACGAGATTGCTCTGAGATGCGATATGGAAACCCGCAAGAGCCGGTTATGGATCAACTAGTTGAGCTATTCTCGCAAGCAGCCCACCCCGCCCCAGGAGAGGAAGTGACGTGGTACGCCTACAGTCGACCCAAGCCGGAACATGTCAAGGCACTGGCAAAGAGACTCAGCCGTTCCCAGGGCGTCGAACATGCGCCACAAGACATCATCGTAACTGACGGGTCTTTGGCCGCACTGGATCTCCTGGCCTTCGTCGCCCTGGACGAGGGAGATGAGGCTATTATACTCTCGCCCGTGTACTTCAACTACCCAGTCATCATCCAGCACCGACAGGGCAAGGTGAAATACGTGCCGGTGAACGAGGAAACTCTGGAGCCCGACGTCGAGGCAATCCGACGTGCCATCGGCCCACGCACAAAATGCATCTTTCTCAACACTCCCAACAACCCCACCGGCAAGGTGTACGGACGCCCTGTGCTCGAGCGGCTTGCACGGATGCTCCAAGAGGTCAATACGCAAAGGAACAGGCCGATCTTCGTCGTCAGCGACGAGGCCTACCGACGTATCCTGTACAGCGACGCCTGCTTTACCTCCATCACGCAACTCTACCCTTATTCAGTCTCGGTATACACGACAGGCAAGACGCTTCTGGCACCCGGTCAGAGACTCGGATACATCGCCATCCCCCAAATCATGCCCGCTCCGCAGCGCGAGGTGCTGCGGCGGGCCCTGACCGTGGCGCAGAACAGCGGCTGGGCCTTTCCCAGCGTCACCGTCATGAACTGCCTCGACTCACTGTTGCAGATACAGATCGACCTCGGCGCGCTTGAGCGCAAGCGCGATTACTTCTGCTGGCGCACCCGGAATGCCGGATACCGGGTGACGGTGCCTCAGGGCACGTTTTACGTGTGCATCCATATTCCCCTCCACCATGCGAGCCCCAGCGCCGAAGTGGTCGACTCCGAGATTGGGTTCTGTCTGCTGCTGGCCAGCAGGGGAGTCCTTGTCATGCCGGGGAGCCTTTTCGGGTGGCGAGACACTTTCCGCATCTCGCTCACCGCCACGCACGAGTCCATTGAGCACGCATGTAATGTGCTCGAGTCGGTATGGTCCCCGCAAAGAGAACTTGCCGAATAGCTTAGAGAGGAAACGGGGAAGAATTGCTCCTTTTGGCTCAAAACGTAAATAATAGCCCCAACTAGGCACTTGAATGCCGACTACAGTTTTTACAGCTGCGCTTCAAAACCCATACTAGCTTTGAATATACCCATAACGCTTTCAGCATTGAGGAAGGTTCGTAGCTTTCTTCGTTGTGTGTCACTATCATTACTATGTAGTATGTAGATTAAAGATGTAATTACTACTCCCCTTTGTTTTTTATAAAAAAAACTCCAATAATCTAGCTGGATTGCGTACTTGGTATAAATCGGGAAAACAGGCACCGAGAGCTGCAGGGTAGTAATAGCCCCCCTCTTGAATCTACCAACGCGGCTCTCGTTTTCCCCTCCACGCTGTCAACCTACTTGGTCTTGATCTGCGAGGTGCGTACGAAGTAAAGCTCACATTATCCTGTCGGTGGTTGATGCTGCCCGACTAGGCCGCCGTCTCTGCATATTAGTAAGTACCTGTAAGTTGTATGGGTCTGAGACGCCAGAGATCAGCGCTAATTACCTCTCTCTCTAACGCGAGCTGTGGGCGGTCATATATTACTCAGAAACCTGCTAGTACTTCTGGCCCGGCAAAGAATTGCACCGAGCAGGACTTCGAGGCGTCGGGAACCCAAGTCTGGTTGGGCCGATGATTTGATGCTGCTGATTCTGCTGGGTTTGCCGATTCTGCCGATTACGCTGATACCTTCTGCTCATCCCGCCGATCTGTACTTTCGTACGGAGTACAGGGATACACATCGGCTCCGCTTCCATCTTTCTTTGACCCATCCCCTCAGTGGCTCAGTGGGGCCACCGCCGCCGATTCGGCGACGGCCCGAACACGACGACTCGGCCGACGGCCCGCGGGGCCACCACCAACACGAGGACCCCCTGCTGCAGCATCCCCGCCCGCGCGCCGGCTGCACTAAAGGATGACGGCCTAACCTCCTTGACGTTCCTCCTTGTGTTCCTGTGCAGTGTACTTGTACACCCGGATGAGGACTTTCCTTTCCTGGCACCCGGGCTGTACAGAAATGAAGATGAGGTTTCTAGACCCGCTTTAACCTGTAAGCGATCGGGATGTCGTCGGTGCAGTGCCACGCTATGACTCAAACCCGTCTATTCATGTGATGAAGCATCTATGTATTTAGCGGGACGGCTGCTTGTCATCCCAAAGTGCATGTTTTTTCTCTCTCCACGCCCAATCACCTCTTGACGCGCTGTCTTCTTCCTCGTCTCATCACAAGATTGTATGCAAAACAGCATGACAACCGTCGAGGTCGAGCTCGATCACCTCGGGGCTTCGCAGGTCAAGCTTCAGTGTCCGGCAAAGGTGAGCACCCCGCAACTGAGTTCCGGCTTCTCCGCCGAAGACTCGTCAGACCGTGAAAATGATGCCGAGGCCGGCACCGGCGACGATGATTCCTACCGGCCGCCCAATGCTCTCGCAGGCAGCCCGGATGTTAAAAGGGTTCCTTACCCGATAACTAGGGCGGGATGGATCGTTATTGTCATGGGATCTCTGGAGAGAATGGCATTTTATGGTGGGAGTACGCCTTTCCAGAACTACATCCAAAGAAGCGGGAGCCCAGGTCATCCCGGACGGCTCGGGAAGGGACAGGTGGCGGCTACGGCCTTGAATCAGTACTTGTTAGTCGAAGCTGCCGAGACGTGCTGACCAGCTTGGCGAGACTGAGTGACTGATGTTATTATTGCAGCTTCTTTCTGAGCTACCTGACCCCTGTCATGGCGTCGGCCATCTGTGATAGTGTCTCCGGAAAGTATGGCGTGATTCTTGCCTCGTCTATCGCGGGCATTGCGGGCTGGGGCCTCATAGCAGGCACCTCGGTTCAGTCAGTTGCGGTCGAGGGTGCGTTGGCAGGTCTGGTGGTCGGCATGGCCGCCGTGGCGGCTAGTTCCGGAGGCGTGAGTTCCATCATACCGGCATTTGCTGCGGACCAGGCTCGTGGGACAGGCATGACTGTCGCCTCACCCTCAAACCCGACACTGCGAGGGCGTCTTGTCAGCTGCCTTCTTGGCCGCAAGCAGGCTCCACGTGGTACCACGAAGATTGTGTACGATTCTTCTCTGAACGTTTCACACATCTTCCACTGGTATTATCTTTACATCAACGCCATTGGATTGGTCGGATCTCTTGCGACGCCTTTCATCGAAATCTACTCGACGTACCCGGTCGTCTTCCTTTTCGCGACGGGCTCCATGGCTCTCGGCACAGCCGTGCTTGTGTTAGGCAAATCAACATTCAAGATGGTCAAGCCCCAACAGGGGCTTGTGAGCGACTGCGTAAAGTCTGTCAGGATCTCGCTTGCCGAGCGCAAGAGAAGCCGCTCGGGCGGTCTCGCATGCGGCCACTTCTTGGATCGATCAAAGGCTAGTTACCAAACGGCTTTGTACGGCGCCAATAGTAGTGGAGTCGCCGACCAGACAGTCGAGGATCTCAAACGTGCCTTGGATACGCTGCGCATTCTCCCTCCGCTCGCCGTTTTCTGGCTGGCCTTCAACCAGTGCTCCCACAACCTCCTCTCCCAAGCGAGTCAGATGCGCAGGCCGTCGTGGTTGAGCAACGACCTGATGACCAACGCGAACCCGATCGCACTCACCGTCTTCGTGCCCGTTCTGGATCACTACGGCTTCCCCTGGTTGAGAAAGAAGGGCTGGGAGCCGACACCGATTAAGCGAATGACCTTTGGTTTCCTGCTGGCGTCTCTCGGAATGGTGTATGCCGCCGTGTTGCAGGCTTTCATCTACCGTGCGGGCCCGTACTTTGATCATCCCGGGGACCGCTCCAACAACATTAGCGTGTGGTGGCAGCTGCCGCCATATACTATCGTGGCGCTGGCAGAGATATTGTAAGTAACGTCCCTATAACCCCGTCTTGCTTGCTCTTGGGGAACGAGAACATGTAGCTAAATTCGCTTCCACACGATTTAGCGCCGTCATAACAGCGCTCGAGTACGCCTATAGTCGCTCTCCGGCTTCCATGAAGACGTTCGTGTCGGCGATGAATGCAGTTCCGAATGCCGTGGCCTCTCTTCTCGTTTACGCCCTCCTCCCGCTCAACAGAGATCCTTATCTCACATGGAACTTCGCGACAATTGCATGTAAGTAGTGACCAGCCTGGCCTCGAGAATAGACCCAGACAGTGGCTTACAGTTTATGGCAGTGCTTGCCTTCACCACGACCATAGTATTTTGGTGGCTATTCCGAAAGGAGGACCGAGAGTGGAAATCCGAAGCCGACGATAAGCATCGTGATGCGCTCAACCTGTAAAAAACCGACTATGCCTGCGTGAAGCAGTTGATAGGAACATCTTTCGGATCAAATTTCTTGATGCGGTTCAATCAATATTGCAGCTTCCTGGCACGACAAGTTTAATTATATCGGAAACCGTCTCTAGCGTGTCCTCGCATCAGGTAGGGCCCGAGGTGTCTACTTCATACATCTATATCCGTCTTCACTGTATATGCAAGTTTTCTACTTCTCAATCATCCCTTTCCACTCAGCTCCCGAGACTTGTTGGCTCATCACCCAATGGGGTGGACGATCTTGAGCCTCTTCCGCCGCCTGGCTGGCCACCCCAGAAACTATAAATAAGATGAAACTAAAATTGTCACCATCAACCTTGACATAACAAGCGCAATGAAGGTTTCAGACGGTCCAGTTCTCTTTGAAAAGATTTCCCTTTACTTAGAGGCCTGGGACGATGCATATGCACTTAAGATCCCGTGATTTACTGCCTCATAGGGCTGACTGGGACTCCGGGGGCTGCTGCCAACCACCGACGGCGAATACAAGTCACGGATACTTGCAATCGTGGCCTAGCCGCCCATGCAGTCTCGTCCCGGCTGCTGCCTTGCTGCCTTGCGATGGGCCGTCGTCAGCGTTGATGGATGTTTGATCCTCATAATGTACATCTATTGAATGCTAGTTTCTTCTCGCCTGTTCACAAAGAGTCTGCCCGCTGTTCCATGTCGAGCCGTTTTGTTGCCAACGCGAATTGAACTATGGCATATACAGCCTTTATGCTCGGTTTCTACTTGTCGTCGTCTAATACTGCTTTGCCTCCTAGAAAGAAGGACAAATTGCCTATCTTTTTTATCCGCAGTCGGCTAAACTTTTGCGCTGCGTCGTCTACTTTTTATATCGGGAAAGAAAATAATTGCTGCTTGTCTATAATTGCATATATCTAAGTCTATTGCCCTAATCTTATCGAGGCATCGCGTGGGAGTATCTGAACCTCGTCTCCCACGGCTTCCAGGCCAAGGGCGAGGCAGATGCTGCCAAGCTGCAAGAAGCCAGAGACGGCTACGACGCAGCTCTGGCGGAAAGGGTCCTCGCCGGAAACCCGCCTAGGCCGTACTTGATAGTACTGGCCGGTTGGATGTACATCTTTGGGGGAAAGTTCTAGGACCCCGTTGGCGCAGCGGGAATCAAAGTCATCAACTTGCACCCAGCGCTTCCAGGTCGGGATAAGACGCGATGCATGGACAAAAGCGAGTGCACTAACAGCGGCTGCACCAGTAGCAAACTGGCGGCATGGCATCTGAAGTCTTTGGCGATGCGCGGCTGGCTGTGTCTCCAGGTTTGTCGCGCTTCACTTCGCAAGGCATCAACTCAGCGTGCTCTTTGGAAGCGCTCGCAACATGCATGAGCTTGCATCCCAACACAATTCTCTGCACCGGGACTCGCGGTGCAGGGATTGGAGATGACGAATGCACGCGCTCGCTCGCGATCGATGCGAGGATCTCCTCAGCGCTGGAAATTAGCAACCCGAGCCCCGTCAGGGTCGGTGGAATGGGGGATTGTGACAAACAGATAGTCACGACCAAGTTTTCTTGAAAATATCAGCATCGCAGGCTGTGCGAATCACGGCGCTCGGCGAGAGCCTGGGTGGCGGCGGAGGATGCACGGCTACAAAGCGAGTGCAATAGGAAACGGCGAAGGGAGAGAACAGTCAGTGCACTGTTATTGCATGCAGCGATAAACGACGACCGTGGATGGCGATGGTGAGGCGCGCCGGTGAATGGAGGGCTTGGAGGTGCGCGCAAAGTAGGGTATATAAACAATAAAAGACCACCATCCAGGTGGAGTTGGACCTCCCATACGGACTAATTTCTTGCCTTTTACCAGAGATTACCGTGGGATTGGCCAAAAATACTCCATTCTCCCAATCTTTGGAACCCCTCATTCGAAACCCCCCAGTGGTTTTTTTTGCTTTGTTTTGTCACGGCGCTCCTTCAAAGCCAACTACGAGCGATTCGTATTTTCGTTTCTTTTGTCAATGACGCCTGAGATTTGATTGTCGCCGGCCTCAACACGAGCTGAGTTCTGGCCTCATCCCAAAGGAAGCCATCGATCATCTGTCCATGCGCGCCTTGCAAAGCGTCGAGCTTGATTACAATTAGTCAATTACCTACATACTTCCCGTCCGCCGCGCTCCGCCTCCCCTCGTGCGATCATCATTGCCTTCCGCGCAAGTCCGATGGAAGCAGCCGGTCGATGTCGTCGGTGATGTCTTGGAGGGGAAACTCGGACCGGTTTCCAGCTCCAGCAGGCTGTCCCGGGACCTTGACATTCGCGTCGCCGAAGAACTCGAAGACGCACAAGATGCGCTGTCCGACTTGCACGGCCGTCACGACGCGTATTCCCTCGGCAGCCATTCCGTTCGGAACAGCCCCGAGCTTCTCGGCCGTCGCCCAGTGGTCGTTTGAGTGGAGGATGACGGTGCCGACGAAGGCGTCCGACACGAGAAGGATCTTGCCCCCGTACATGGCAGGCAGAACCGCGGCGTCGAGGCTTTCGCCGACGTTGGAAACCCTGCCGCCCTGCTTCACCGGAATGGCGTTGGGACTTCCTGGCGTGTGGATGTCGAACCAGACCAACTGGCTTCCATCTACTCCTGTTTGGTATGCCCCGAGGAGCTTGCGGTTCTGATACATGGCTATCCCGTTGATGCCGACCACCTGCGAGTCGCTCGGCCCCAGCCACCACGGCGTGGCAGCCTGCGTCGTGATGTTGACGTGCATGAGACTGGGCGGAAACGTGCCGCATACAAACGTGTTGCCGTATCCGTCGTGCTCTATGTCTTGAAACCCCCCGTATGCGCCGCTCGTGACCCTGGACAGGTCGATTGCCCAGAGCACCCGCTTGGTTTTCAAATCGTAGCGGACGAGGTTGTTCTCGCCCGCTATGTTTCGCCCGAGCGTGTTAAAGGCGTTGCCGGCGTTGAACATGATGGACAGCTGGTCGCGGGGGGCATCCAGCTGCACGCCGCTGGCATGTAGCTCCGGCCGGCCTGAGAATCTGTCATCGGTTATGCTGCCGACCACCTCGTTCTTGACCGGGTCCCAGACAGCGACGGAAGCGTTCCACAGCACGCTGCGGGTGTAAGTCAGTGCTAACAAGACGTTGCCGGCGGTCACGAGGCCGTACCTAAAATATACGAGACACCGCTTTGGGTCAAACTCGGCGTTTTCCGGGTACAGCTGGAATCGATTCACCGTCTTGTTTCCGGGTGACACGTCGCAGCTCGGAGCGGCGTAGAATCCCGGAGGCGGGCGGTAGAGGCTGTCGGCGATATGACCCTCTGACCTCGCGCCGGTCAGATGTGGGGACCCAGGGGGGGCCGACAGGAGCAGAAACAGTAAAGGGGCGAGCATTTTGGGCACGCGGATAGATTGTATCATTTCACGAGAGAGTGGCAGCAATTGGAGACGGTATATGCGGACTCGCTATAGATGACGGGCATCGCCATTTTTATATGCCATCTCATAGCGGGCGGACGGCCCGGGACGTGACGTCTGGTTTCTATGGTGAGCTCCATCGAGTTGCTGGTTGACTGGCCGGCTCGGGTAAGACGCAAAGCCTGATGAATCCTTGCGTACGGATTGGATCTCGCTAGGCCGGCATCGCCCGCGCAGTCCTAGCGGCCCCGGAGTGCCGGACTCTTAACACCAGGGCCATGGACTGGAGAAAAAGCGCCGCCGAATTGGCACGGCCCCTTTGGTGGTTATCTCATAAGTTGGAGCTAAGATTTTGAGGCTGGCACGGCCGAACAAGGCAGAAGAAGCGGCTGAAGAGTGTATCAAAGGAACTCGTGTGAAAAGCAGACAAGCTTCGAAATGAGACTCACGAAGAGTTTCGGGGCAAGGCACAGAATAACCGGCTGCATATCAGCTAGAAAATGAGTGAACTACGAGGCAAAACTCGATCAAGTGCGCCCGGACAACAGCATCGGGACCGTACGGGCACCAACACCGACTAGCCGCTACATGCTGTGACCCCATCCGCGAGCCCGGTTCCAGTGGAAACGTCACCCGTGTAATCGTGTTTGATTCTAGAGCCATCGAGATGCTCATCTTGCTTTCAAGATTGACCGGAATACCCATGGCGAAGCGCTACGCCGCGGAAATCAGATTGAGGAAGGGGAGCACAGAAGGAGGCAAGGTGAAGAAGCATTTCCTGTCTTGACCAGGGAACTCCTTGGTACCGGCCATGGCAAGTGCGCGAAATACACTCTTGTGGTAACCTGATTCATCGACTCGCCCGTGTAAGGCCTGCCATAACCAGCAAACCGGCAGACAATGCTGGAGGATTTACGTGTCGGGGCGAGATTGTGGAGGCATGTATACTCGATTTAGGCCACAACTGACCTGCAGAGCGCCGGCAAGCTATATAGCGTAGCCTGTTCCTGACTCGGTATAATCTCCCCCCCATGAAAACAAACTCAAGCCAAAACGCTCTCGATATAAGTAAGAACAGGCTTGGACTCGGCACTCTCGCTGTGATACGTCTCCATCCTCAGCGATGCCTCGATCTCCTCAAGCTCGGGAATCGGCTGCCTCTCGTAGCTTACAGGCCCGTCCGAGATGGAGTGAGGAATAAACGCTGAGCCATTGGTGGTGATGGGCGTCACGTCCTCGCGGACCCCGATTCCCACAGGGTCGCCATCTACGAACCAAAGTCCCACCACGGGGTAGTGCAAATCGTCCTCGTTGTCCTTGAAGCTCGGGAGCAGCGCGAGCTCTTGCACGATGTACCCCTCCTTGCCGTATACTCCCGTCTTCATGTCCTGGATCACCTGGCCGTCGGCTTGCAGGACAATGTCGGCGCCTTCGCGGGCGAAGATTGGCTTGCGCGCAAACTTGGTGAGGGAGGCCGGTGCCTCGTTGTCGAAGAAGGTAGGGAGAAGCCATTTGGAGCGCGGGTCGTCCTTGAACAGGTCCCAGAGGATGGCAAAGATGGCCTTGTTGCTCCATAGCATCTTGTATGGTGCTTCGATCCACACAGTCCCTCCGGTATATTCCCCGTCCTCGTTGCACCGCCCGACAGTCTCCATGTCTTTGAAACACGCCTCTGCGAAGTCTTGCTCGACCATCATCTCCCAAGGATAAAGCTTGAAGATGACGTCGATGTGCTCATTCTGCTTGTCATAGAAGCGTCCGTCGGGACCCAAGCCAATGTCCTCCACGAGCAACGTCTTGGTAGACCATCCCGCCTGCTGGCATGTGTCCAGCAGAAGAGCCGTGTTCATTGTGTCTTCGCCAGTGTCGTCTCCTTCTGCCACCGCAAAGTGCACAGTAGGGCGATGCCCCAATTTCTCCTCAATATGTCTCAAATTCCTCTTCCATGCCGTAATAAGTTCCTCGGTGATGCAGTTATATTGGTCGTTTCCGCAACCTGTCTGCTCTAGCCAGAGCCACTGAATCGAAGCGGCTTCCACAAGCGACGTAGGTGTGTCGGCGTTGAACTCGTAAAATTTGGGCACGCGCAGTCTCGGATCTGGATGGTCAAGGCCCCCAAAGCAGATATCGAAGCGTCCATATACGCTGCCCCAGGCGGGCTCCCGGTCCCACGACTCTATAATCTGCCTGAGCGCAAATGCGGGTATTTTCATCTTGCTGGTAATCGTCTCTGGATGGTCCACCAGATAGTCGGCAGCCTCGCAGCACATGTCAAAGACATCTTGCCCGGCTTTCTTAAGCAGCTCAATCTCCTCGCTAGTAAAGGAATAGTATCGATCATCCGGCCAGTAGTTATCTGTAGGGTCCGACGAGTCGGCAGGATTGGTGTACACAAGGCCCTGGCTCTGCACGAGCAGCGTTGCGTTGGGACGCGATTCCACGGCGACACGTCGCATTTCTACCGTCTTCCAGGATCCAGTGATGCCGAGAAGTTCTCGTGTACGGGCTGCCAAGAGCGTCTATTCTGTGATGTTGGCTAAGTCTATCCAACGACAGCAGCTAGCTACTCGAACTTGCTGGAGCCGAGGAGCGGGCACGCCTATTTATTTATCTCGAGAACCCTTCCGCACAAGGTTACCACAGAAACATGCCAATGCAAGCCGGAGTCTGCCCCCTATACTTTGTTGCAGCGTGTCCTAGGGCCAACCTTCTTTGGTGACGACAACGAGGGGCAGCTAGAAACGCCAAACTAGCCACCGCTCGATTTACCTTCGTCCTGAGGGCTCCGCTTTCCAAAGCCGCGGCGGACAATGCCGCCGGTTCCAAAAAGCCCGGCGGCCTTGCGTGCGTTGTTGACGGGCTGCACCGTGAGTTGAGTGTTGACTGCCTCATCGGCAGCCAAAGGGCCCTGTGCCACGAAGAAGGTTCCCGTGGGGCCGGCGCCATCGCATTTGTTGGCTTCGATGGCCTTGTTGCCCTTGTCGACACAATCGGTCACGCCAGTGTTGATGGCAGCCGCCTGGCACCCGGTGGCGAAGAAGGCAGCAGCCGCGAGCTGCAGGGCCGGGAGAGTAATGTGCTCGCCCTTCATCTTGACAGCGTTGGAGTAACGGTAAGGATTCTTGGAAAGGAACAGATGCTCCCTTGACAAGATTGTAGGACTGCTGCTGTCTGGAGTCTGGCCAAACCCTCAATAACGGGTCAGAAAGACTGCTTTTTTGTCTTGGATTCTTCGTGACCATCCGAGGACGGCGATGACACAGCTTCGTATGAAAGGCTTCGAATGAAAGTGAGGTCTCGTTGTATCGAATGGTTCCAGATCAGGGAAAACGGAAGGGAGGATCCCGGGGAGCGCATGATTTATGAGACCAAATGTGTGGATGAATGAGGGGGAATAGACGAGAAAAAGGCAAACGGGAACAAACTCCATTAGAGCAAAGCCGCCTCTCAGTCCGGTACGGCTGATGCCGTGACACTAACGCTTGGTGCCAAGCTCAGACAAACTTTCCTCGTCAGCTAGCTGTGAAGAAAACTGCCGACGGTCAAAAGCTGGCTACGTATGTTCTTGCGGTTGTGTATTCTTCACTCCTCCTGCTCACATATTTGAGACGCCGGGTAGAGAAGCCATCGCAGTTCTCGCTACGTGGGGTAGGGACGAGGTGAACCGGGGGGTTCTGAACCTCCCCATACCATGTCATTCCCCATTATAAGTCGCCACGGTCCGCAGTTGGCGCCCAAACTCAAATTAGAATTTCTCGATGACGTCTTGCGAGATAGCTAGCGTTAAGCTTATCCATCACCATGCTCATTGCCGAAAGAAAGTGTCAGCAGGATGCTGCATTGACGGCTGCCCGGGCAAGCGGTTGATGCATCTTCACAGGACTGCCAGACTGTTATAGGCTCTCGAAGTATCATGACTTATCAAGTGGTGTCTGGTAAGGCGGTAGCCTACCCGCCTCCTTTACTAACTGCTCCACCAAATGTCGAACAGCTGACCTTTGGCCGAATTCCAGCCTACTCAGTTCTCACGTTCTCGGCATTTTCAAACACAAGTTTGTCCAAGAATCGCCAATTGCGAACACTGTTTAGCATGAGACCGTATTATTGCTGTACAACTAGACTATTCCGACTGTGACAAGCGCACCGTTTATGCTCATCTTATTGCTAGGATCTATGATGAGTAGTTGAGTACGCGGCTCTGCGACTGCTGGTTACCCGTAGGCTCCCCTTTGTACATCGACCAAGGACTCCTGTATATAGCAATACACGTCTTTAAATGAATTTCCACCGCTGCCTCGCTGAGACATGTGCCCTACATTCAGCAAAGGTCCGGTTGCGTTGCCGACGTGTCGGAACCTTGCACTTGTTTATGTTCTATCATGCTCTAAGTGCCAGCACCAAGGCACATTTGGCGACTGGAAAAGGAATCCTTGAGATAGCATGCCGCTGGCGGCGATCTATCTGTGTAAGAGTGCGCTTACATTAATCTTAGTATCGTCCTTCATCTGCACCACATGCCCGGGTCCGAAGCTGGGGACCTTTATTGAAGCTCCCTGCAGCTTTCACTGGCGTACCGCCTGGTTCCGTGATACGAAGCTCAAGAAGAGCAGGTCCTCCAGTATTGCCGTACCAAACCAGGATAGGGTAGTAGGTTCCGGCCTTGATATGCTTTTTAACAGTCTTGGGCTCGTTCTTGCTCTCCGCCGTCCCAAAATAGGTTTGCTGAATGTCAACGTTCTCGCGAGTTGGATTGCGAACGTGATCTTTGCCAAACCAAGCCAAAGTAATATCGTCAGTCCCAGGCGAGTAAAACTCATAAACCCCGCTTTTGCAAGCATAGATATAGGTTGTATACTCGATAGCGATGGGAGGGCTCGACGTGACAATAATTCTGTCGACGGTTCCCTGTTCGATGGGAGTTTGCGTCGGAAAGTATGAAATGTCGAACGACGTGTAATCTGGCGAGTTGTCCGAGACGAATGGGTTCGTATATTTTTTATATTTGATACCCGGCCTGCCGCACTTGGGCTTCTTGCAATCACCATGGGAGTGGTGATGAGCATGTTTGGTGGGCTGAGGGGAGTGGTGATGACCATGTTTGGTGGGCTGTGGGGAGCCTTCACAGGAGTGGTGATTACCATGGTTGGTGGGCTGAGGTGGGTCATAGCTATTGGATTCAGGCGGAGCATCGCTGTACGGGTCCTCGCTAGGTTGGTCGAGCGTGCCAGCCTTCGCAGGCGTGGCTAAGCCGCTGCCTATAAGTGCAACGAAGAAAACAGTCTTGCTCAGCATCATGGCGATGAGCGTAATGACCTGGACCAGACAAACGGGAAAGATGGGCGAGAACAAGGGTGTTGATAGTGAAGAAGAGTTTTCTAGACGAAGTTTGGGCAGACTCATGGCTTTTAAATGCTTGCGAGCATGCAACTCTCGCCTCAATCCTGTACTCTGGATGTGTCTATTGTCTCAATCCATCGCCGCCTAGCTGAGTCTCTCCTCCCCGGCTTGTGGGGTTGCCGACAACTTTCGGAGCAAAGAGTGAACCTCTGCGTGCCTCTCGTTGAGGACTATCCATTTGCCACCGCGGCTAAAGAACAGTCCAACGGAATGTGTCTGTCTGCCCTAGAATGTCTTGCCCTTGTTCTCATGGGCCTTGGCAGAAGCATTCTTTAGACCTCCTACGTGCCCTCTTGGCAGGCACTAGTTTCGGACCCCTGATTATCGCACTTTGCAGATAGGCAAAAGTGGAATTCGCTCCGACAAGTGTTGGGTCCGGACCTTTCTCCGCATCTCTCGCTCTCTCCCTTTCCCCTCCTCGTCTCTCTAGCTGTACCTAAGAATGCTGCGATGCTGTCCCGGCTATATCGCGTTTATGCCTGTGGAATAATGCTTGAAATCTCATTATATGCCTTCTTTTCGTTCGAGTTAGTCGGCTCTCGCGTACCTTTACTTTTAGGCTGGCATTCACTTGCGAGCCGAAAAATTACCCCCTTAAGATGAACTGTAGAGCGTCGTATTATGGAATCTCTCGCCCTGTGAAATTTCTCCATTCTATAAGCCTAAGTACCGTAGAAACTCACAAAATTCAAGCAGGCTTGGCTCTTTAGGGGCCCCCTAAAGAGCCCCCTAATAGGGGGTTCTTAGGCGACATAACCCTTGGAGACGAAAATCATCACTCAGCTGCTCTCTGCTCTTGTGCGTCAGCTGCATTGCATGGGAAGTCATAGAATTGAGGAAACGCAAGCGCTAGAGTGCGATAATATGTACCGTCCCGTTAGGTATACATGGCCTGCCGAAATGCTCACTGATGATACACGCGCGATCCGGCTTCGCATCATCCCCCTCGGACGAAATATGATAGCCCGACTTGGCTTCCCCTGTCACTTCCCCTTGTATCTATACATGTGCCGTTACCCTCCCTTTTTGTTATCGTCCCTCCGGCCTTTTTTTCTTGTCACTAACCCTCTCCCATCTCATCTTCTGCCATCGCCTTCTCACACAGGCTTTCCGCTGCCAATGTGGCCACCTACGCCAGGGTTGAGTGCGAGAGAGACTAATGGGATTGCCGCAGAGGGTTACGAGACCACAAGCCGCAGCAGTTGGAAACAACCTTCGTCGCCGGCCAATGACACTCAAAAGTACAAATACTCTAGTGAATAATATGGGGCGGCGCTGAATCGGCTTATCAATCGTGATATGACGGGGACGGGGACACATACCCAAGCACGCGCAGCACGATGCCTGGATTATAACTACACATTAATACTCAAATGTAATATCGATACACTCGAATAGGGGTTCGAGAGCATAGTGGAAGGTAAAGGGGGCTACATATAGGCGAAAACAGTGATGCTTATTCTATTCCATCTAGCAGGATATTGAGGGAGCTTTAGGTGCATATACCTCTTGAGGCCCTATCCGTAGACAACTACCATGACAGGGGGAATGGCGTGCTCTCGTCAGAACGGGTTGTGGCGAAGTTAGGAGGGGCAGACAGTTAGTCTTCACCACATGCAGTCAACATTGAAGCCAATGACTAACGCCAACGTAATAACTTTCTCCTTGCATAAAGTTGGCGAATACGCAAGCTCAAAGATCGAGCACTCTACGCAAATGCAGCGAATTAAAGACGGGGTAGTGACCATAGGAAATCCCAACAGGCAAACATGCTACGTGATCCAACCTTCATGAGGTGGCGTCACGCTCTGATAATCGAAGCTCTGACGGGTCATCCAGCACTCAAGGTGACTGCACATTCAAGAAACCTGCATCAAGGTTCTGGCAGAGAAGCATGTGTATACAAGAGTTGCGAAAGACCTAGATCACTTGATTCGGACAAGATGCCGCAAACGTTGAACCGACAGACCAAATGGCTGCTCTTCCCCCTTCTTCAGATGTATCCATATTTGAAGGACTTTCTCACCAAGAAGGAGAAAAGAACGCAGACACAATCATACAGTCGCAAGCACCTTCACAACGGCTTCCGTCTCTTGTGATCGGATAGTATTGATGTTCCATGACTCTGGATAGGACAGTAATGGCAAGGACACATGCAACGCGCTGAGCACGTTGAGGGATGTGCCCTCGTCTCTGTCAAACCTTCACTTATCCTCTTGCGCTGCATCGACACCATGCACTTCATCATAATCGAAAAGAAAGGAAGACGAAGCAAGCTTATGGTTGCCGCGTTGCGGGCTCCTGGATGCTGTGAAACATTTGGGAAATCTGCCCAATGACGGACGGCGTCGTTTTGTGCGTGCTTGTCTCCTGTGCGTTGGAAATTGAACCAAGCCCTATTTTACAGCCCTAACAGGCTGATGATCCCGGAACTAACCCGCTATTGAACAAGGCAAGACCCGGCTTGAGTGAGACTTAGGTAGTGTCCAGACACGACTCATGCCTCAGCTCTTTGCCACTGTCTCGCAAAATCGTGACTAAGTCAGACTGGCCGTACAAGGGTTCAGTTCATCAAGAATGACCCGATCTTCACCTTAGCCGCCCGTCCCGTTCTCCCCTTATGGTCTAACCTGTCCAAACCATGGCGAGTTCCGATCTAACTACAAAAAACCGCGAAAGCGGAAGGTTCCGAGGATGGCATTGCTCGTGCGGACGATACCGGTTCTTGACTACGATCAATTAAATTCTGGCAATCCTCACAAACCACCCTGCTGAAGTCTTTGTGCTATCTACTCCTTCATACATGCCTGCACCTTTTCAGCTGGCGGAATCATGAATGCATTAAAGTCGCCCGGCCCCTCTACGGACATCGGTTCGGGATCCGAGAGAGCGGCCATCTCTAGTTCGTCGACTTTCTTCTTTGTTTCCAGGACAAACCCTACAATACTGTTACTTGAAATGGTTGAGCGGAATTTCCGGCCTCGGCGCCAGAGGCACATGAATTCCCATGTGGGAGATGCCGCTGGAAATCCAGACGTGGTTCTGCAAGAAATGGCCCCTGCGCAGTAATGATCAAGAGCTAGACGACACGGGGTCTTGAAGTTGGTTCGCATTGCGGCTTCACTATCGTCTCGAAACAGCGCCAGCCGGAAAAGGATCCATCTCAGCTGTCTGCTGGCGCCGAATAACCAAGGAAAAGGGACGGGACTTTCTCATGCCGTGGGAGGTCAGCCGCGGTAGCGCGTTGTAGAATCATGCAATGCTTGCTAATAAGCACCAAAACATGCTTTTCTGCAGTGGGCTGCCGAACCTAGCCTCTCTTACCCCGCTTCACTTTTCTGTGGGCAAGCAGAGAGGACTTGGCAAGATCGAGTATCTGTACAGGCAGACGAGTGAAAAAAGGGGGAGGGGCGAAGATCAAACTTGACCTATATATTTAGCTTAGCTTACAGGTCTTCCTTATAGCTCTAGCTAACTGCAGAGAAGCTAGCAGCCGTTGTCGGGATGCCGTAGTTCCCTGTTACAAGATCGTGAGGCAACCGCTGATTTAGTTGCCGCCATGGCAGCACTGCCTGGGAGTCTCTTCTATCAGATGAACTCGCTCTGCTTCGTACGAGACCGCGAGGCTACCGGGGTTGCACGCGTCTATCTCAGGAAGGTTTAGAGTTTTCGCGGGGCTCCAAATAGCTTGCGCTTGAGGCGAGAGGAGAGGCAGCGTACATACATCCAGTAATCCACTGCATGCAGTGCCTCGCTGTTCACGCTTGCTTTGCTCAAAGGGGTGAGGGGGTGGCGGAGAGCCTCATGGCTCATAGCACATCTTGATATGACGTGTCCAGCAGGCTAGTTCGTGCCTCCTGACCATGGCGCACGGTCGACATCCGGTGGGGAGACGCGGCCTGCCATCCGAGTGGGTTTGTATTAGGCTAGCAACGATGGGTAGTCTACTTCTGCCCAGCGGAACTTGGCCGTCCTCCCACCATATAGATGCAGGTATAGGCCTGCTGTTGAAGCATTTCTGTCAGGAATTCGACAAATCTCCTCACAATATATGATGAGCTGCCGTGGTGAATCACTTTCGACCTGGGATCTTGCACTTACAAGCGCACTATAGTACGCGAAGCATGAACCCGGTTGCGACGGCGAGGAACATCTCCCATGGCCATGCGAGTAGGGCATACAACATATCAAGGATTTCAAGGAGAAGACGTCCTCCCGCCGGAAATCCGAGCAAAAGCGATGTACGTAAAGCACTGGCGCAGCCACTCCTGGCAAAACGAGCCAGTTGGAATCTGTAACGAGTCAGGACCCGTCTGTCAAAACGCTGGGACGTGCGCCGTCTCACCACCATTGCACCCCGAACCTCGTCGACTTCGGATCTGCAATATGTGACGCAGACATTGATTCATCCGAAATTCAAGCTCGGAGCTTCCTCGGACAAGGACGAGAAAGCAACCAGTCTGATCAAAAGTCGGTCCATTGCATCTTCGTCTGGTGGCTGAAGCATGGATGATACGTAGTCCAGTCCCAAGTTTTCGATCACCCTCGGAGCACACCTGTAACCAGCTACCGATCACGCTTGAGCCTAGGGATGTGCATTTCGTCAACGTATAAGAGGCCGCTTCCCTCGGCCAAGTGCTATCGTCTTACCCCTTCATCCAACGCCATCATCTCCTCTTTCGTGACCATCTAGCATCTCAACAACGACCAGGCGTCGTCCTCTTTCGCTAATTCTTTCCATCAAGCTTCTTATACCCAACCAGGCTGTTGGCCATCTTGTCTTAACCGATCATCTCACACGGTATCTTCCAAGAGACGTCTAATAAAGAATCATCACATCCCTTCAGCAAAATGGTTCGCTTCGCTTTCACCGCCGTTCTGCTTTGTATGTCTCAAAATCCCTCGTCTCAGGTTTCTCTTGACTAACCTCCCGGCAGTTGGCGTTTCTGCTCTCGCTGGCCAGGCTGGCAATGTCGCAGCCCAGAAAAATGCTGCAGCTCAGCAGCAAAAAGCCGCCGCTGGCGCTGCCAACCAGGCCAGCGGCGCTGGTGACAACAAGGTCGGCGCAGGGCAGGCCAACCAGTTCATCACCGGCCCATGTGCATCCAAGGCAGACTGTGCCTCGGGATGCTGCACTCAGAGGAACGGCAAGGTTGAGTGCGCGGCTCCTGGAGCACTTGGTGTTAAGGACAAGGCCAACGACCCGAAGTGCAACGCCAAGGCCGGAGGTCGGGCGGCTAAGCGCCTGAGGGTTTGAGTGGGAAGCGAGATGAAAGATTTAACGAGACCACGAGGCCACGACAGCTGGCTCAGTCTGGTAATTAGGGTACATTGTTCATCGAAGGCCAATTATGGCTTTGTATATACTTGCCAGCTAGGTCAATACCCAATACGTGATTGATCTTAAAAACTCGGAACCAAAGTCCCAGACTATAGTGATGTTTACTGCCGCTTGCGTAGCATGAGTCGTCGGGTTAAGGGAATCAAAGCAGCTGAGCTCATGTGTGTCGGCTGGGCTGCGCAGCCAAAGGGTTGCATCCGTCCGCCCACGACTTACTGTCGGCAGACTAGGACTTATACCGCCCTAGAATTGCATTTGTTGTAGCGTTACACTTTTGCTTGCCCAGCGGCTATTTGTTTCGTCGCTTACATTCTTGCTCCATTCCAAGGCCACGCGTCTGCTCGATAGCTCGTTTTCCTACCCAAGTAGTCAGATCCATGATTATGCGGAGGCTGTGTCCATCTAGTGACGTCGACATAGCTCCTGGACGTTGCTATATCGGGTCATCATGACAAGATTGGGTCCGGACAGCTGACCAGGCGCCTCTTGCGGCACTTCAATGTTGCTGTATATAAAACCATCCAAGCCACCGTTTCTTTGCTGTCATGAAATCGACTGCGAATCCGATGCCACCAGTTTGGAACCCGTGTGCCAACAGCCCATAAATAGATCCGTCATCGGCCAAGCCTCAGAGGTGGCCAGGTCTCTCGAACCACGGACCCTGACGGGATGGGCCTGGCGATTAAGAACTAATATAGCGAATAACTACCGTCTTGGTAGGATCAGGGATAATATTGCCGGCTTTGGCAGCGATCCGGGGGCACGCAACGCTCTATCCCATCGTCTCGCGTCTCGTGCTTCAACGCGGTACGATGCAGTTTGCGGGGGCGGAGTTGCGAATGCCGATGCCGGGTATTGAACTGCGAACACCGCCAGGTGGAAACCCCCATGGTGGATAACTCGACCGTCTTCTCCACTGAAGTGTATGCAAGGCGAAGCAAAAGGGGGAGACATGCACAAGTCGGGCGCTATGGACTGTACATGAGATCTTTCCTTGGTGACTCGCGGAACCCCTTCCAATGACCCCGTGTAGCCAACTTCGATAGGCATGATGAATGAGGAAAGCGGTGTGTCATTTACTGGAATGACAAAGGACGCAACAAGACCTTCTCGCATCGTCACGAAGACGTTTTTCACCGGCAACATAGCACTCAAGGCTGGGTTCCACGTCACGAACAAAGCTCCGGAGCTGCTGGAAGAGTTCTTCGGCATCTCTATTCACGATCCAGCCGGGGGTTGTGCAAAAAATACCGCCTTCCAACTTGGACCTTACAGCATGGCCAACGGATCGACGTTGGTGTAACTGTTCTCTAATAAGAAGACGCAATAAAGCTAGCAGTGGTGACGAGAGATATCGCCCATGAATATTCGACACCAGTTCCTAATTTTTATAGGAACAACTGTAAGAAAGTTAGCAGGATACATGCATGTCTGGTAGTAGTTATTCCGAGCACGCGGCCAAGCAAGCTCTTGGAAGCTCTGGACGATGCGCATGTTTGACTGCATGCTGGGAGGGGCTGCATCACGTCGGCATACATGTACACGAATACGATCGTTTTGAATTCTTTTATTTATATACTTGCACTTGTCGTCAAACCTTTGCAACGACCAGCGCCATGAGCTGCCGCTCCTCCATACGTCCACCGCCCTGTTATTATTCTTGATCCAAGCTTTCGATACCCAAATCTAGCACTATGACCCAAGTTTGTGAGCAGCATGTACGTTTGCGACTGAGGTCGTAAGATCAAACTTACATAACCGCCACAAACAGCACCGTGCCCGCTGGGAAGATCGCAACATTTGCCGGCACAGCAGTTGGATGCCTATTAGTCCGGGACAGGACATATTAGACACTCGGCAGCAACATCACTGGGCAGCCTCGACTCACACTTGATGAACATGATTGCTAGGAAGAGACTCCTAGTTTAGCCATCCCCTCGAGTTAAAGCATGATAAGGCCACTCACTCCATTATCAACACAGTACTGGATGCTGGGGTTCTGCCACAATGGGCCACTGAATTGCGTTCCATCTCGACGATCCTGCTGACGGACCACGGCCGGGCTCGCGATGACCAACGAGGAAAGACCAGCGAGGAGAAGGAAGTACTTCATGATGGGAAAGGTGGAGTGATTGAAATCGTGTAGAGACTTTGTGGGATTGGTAGCGATGCGAATTGCTCTGTTGTGACAGCTTGGGGAAGAATGATGAGAGTCGATGAGAGTCTGAGCGGTGTTTGTCTGGTCTATATATCTGAACTCCCTGAAGACAACACGACATGCCGTGTTGTTGATTGCTGCTTTCGAGTGCCAAGAGCCGTGGGACTTTCAAACATTGAATTGGCGTTGTACGCATACCACTTACCCGACATCTCGATGAGACCTGCATGCTCATGACATGGCCGGCAATATGGCAATGGATGGCCTGACACACCCTGTCTATTACGCATATGTCCATCATTAGAGCCGCAGTACCCGCTTGACAGGCGACTGTATGTAGCGGAGAAGAGCCAGTTGGTGCATGTGATTTCCCTGTCAAAGATACAGACATCAATACACCAGGTCTATGGCGCTTAGAATGCCCCTTTGGCATGGATTTTTCTGGACCGTTGTCCTGCTGCCGTGTACAACGTGGGTCGGAATCACATAGCTGAGTTGTTTCCCACTGGTAAGTCTGACCCATGCGCCCGGTTGCATTATCGGTCGACAAAGTGCCCGCGCGTCTGTTAATCGCTTACGAGGTTCGGAGTGTGGGGGGTTGTTTCGTGGCTGCGATGGACATTAATGGACTTAGCTATGATGTTGTACCTATCGTAAGAGCCATGACCTCGCACGCCAAGATCTAAAATGCTTGATTCTACTGCCTGCTCTTTCAGCTCGTGATGTGACCAAGGGAGTTAAGCTGAGGAACACGATAAATAGTCGCCTTCGCAAAGAAGTATTCTCGAGCTTGGTTTAAGAACCCTGTGGGGATTCGCCAACATGCTCGGTACGAGACGTCATTAGGAGTATGGTTTGATGCGGGCCTTGGTCTTTAGTCACGACGTATCAAGCATACGGAGAACTTGTAATTTCTCCATTTGCAAAGACCGATACATCTGACGCTTATCATGTCCCTTTGGGATGGATCCGGTAGTAGATGTGCTACCATCCGGGCTCTACGGTTTATGTGACGGTATACGTATCTATATATATCTCGTCCGGCCTACGGGAATCATTCCAGCTCGATCCGCTCGGCGAGATTCCCCTCCCGCCCCACGCCAAGGGGTTTCAAGCCGGGTGACCCCTGCTTGTCCAGGATTATCCTCAAACCCGACTAGGTATTTCTTATCCGCCTATCGGTTGAGTTTTCATTCTTTACCACCGCAAGTCTCTGTGCTAGATGCGTAAAAAAGCGCGACAATAGGAACTAGGACGTGCTAAAAGAGGGCCAGGGTGATCATTCACCACGGCTGCCGATGTATGCAAGCTTCAGAAACAAAATGAAAAAGTATCCACCACTCGGCAGGTAAAAGCGGGCACAGGTTTCTAGGCAAGTTCTCCCCTAGGAAGATAAGACGCTTCATAGTCTATATCCAATGCGTAGATTAGAAATCCGTCACCCAAGTCCGTGCGGCCTGCGCCCACTTGCGGACTCTAGACTCGGATATCCCAAGATTCGGTGATACGTTATATACCGGTAGTCCAATGTCATAACTCATAGCACTGCCTATAATACTACCCGCCGCCGTTAGATCCTTGCTCTTCTTTGTTCCCTGTCACTCACTCGCCTGCGTACATATGTGTACTGTACGAAGACTCCGCTCTTACGCGTCCCGTAAAGCCCTCCCGGACACGATTAAATAGCAAACAAAAACGCCGATTCTCTCGTATATTGAACCAAACCAGGTCTCGCTTAGAGTAAGGTCATGGCGTCTGGTGTAATCTGGGGCACGACCACTTAATGTTCCCTGGGTGGTGCTTCCTATCTCCATACCGGGTGTTGATATAGCCTCTTCATACTTCTTACATCTCCATGTACTTATCTGCGGATAGGAAGGGTCTACATCCCAACTCAGGCTCAACTTCAAGCCCCGTGTCCCTATGGCAAAAAGGTACGTCAGCACAAAACTGACGATCCCCCCACACCTACCCCCCTTTTCTTTTTTACAAGATGGGATGCCCGATACTGGAGGGTGCTTTGCCGAGAACCGACTGATAATATAGTTGTCTTGAGTTTTGAGCAACTTCTATTTGCTCCATCACCATCTATCCTATTGCTTCTAAGCGTCCACCGGAAACACGTAATTAGTGAGGAATGTCCAGCGGAAAAACAGGGATCCCACGAACTCCAACGTTGATTTGAATCCCTTGGGCCCTTTGGCTATTCTGGAGATAGCAGGTAGAGGAAGGATCGCATACGTTTCGAGCGATTCGGGCTCCGTCAATCGTGCGGGTAGCCTGCTCATACGTGCGAAGCTAGTTCAGTGAAAGGCCAAAGAAAGATTGCTCTCTGCTCAAACTCGTTATATCAAGTATCGGGGTATGTGGGGAAGGGGGAGGCGAGAGGCCAGGAATGCGTGCTTGTTCGGACAAAGAGCGATATGCACATACAGATCTACGCGTGAGACATGGAGTGCGATTCTGAGGAAGCCAGAAGTGTCTATCGTGGGGAAGTTCTCCAGGACATTTAGCATCGCCAGAAACAAGTTACCGCTGCCTGGCCAGACTTTGTAATCACTCTTGACGATAAGTAGTATCGTTTCCTGCTGTTCGGAGAGCGGTTAGGGACCAAGCAGCAGCTCAAGATCCGGCGTATGCTTACGCGGACCAGACGGCGTTTTTGACTAATCTTGGTATGTGAGTTGGAGAGCCGAACAAACAGGTACACGAGGCTGCTTCTCATTGCACTGTATTATTTCGTGAAGTTGATAACACCATTCTGCGTCGCCTGATGCTATTTGCCTTGTCACATGCGCAGGGGTCGCCTTCCGCGATGGGGAAAGCCTTGGTTTGTACGTAGTCGACCTTGAATTCCACCAAGTCCTACGCGGCACAAGCCTTAACCCTCCGTCCCCTAGCACCTCTGATGAACGGTATTGGGTCGCTGGACGGCCGCGGAGACTCAAACGTCAGCAATCCTGCTTAATCCTTGACAATGCCCGTAATTGCACTTACCTTACCTGCGGTACTCCTTTGGGGCAATGGACGTGTGCCTCTTCTTTAAATGACACTTGACCTCGTTTGCGATGACACGCAAACCTGCACGTCTTGCAAACCACGAACCACGGATCTTGGGAAATCAAGGCGGAGCCTCGAGTCACCCACAGAATGGCCTTGCAGTTGATGAGCATCGGAGTAATGGATGTGAACACGCCACTCTCGGCGCCCGCAAGCAGGGAATCCTCGACCTCGCCGACGAATATGCGAGTCTTTTCGGTCGTGTCCCCCTCGCCGAGCCGCTGGATCGTCGGGGAAGATCCAGTCTCATGAGCAATGGCGGCCTGGACGCTCTTCAGTTAATCCATGGGAGGAGCCAAGGTCCCAGTAACCAGCATTACGTCTGAGCCTTTCTTGTCCTCAACATATGCATTCTCACCTGAAGCGGTGGACATTATTATGCTAATCATGTAAAACTCGTCGTCTTTATAGTCTGCGCGCAATCTGTCAATCAACCAGCGCGGGTCGCCTATGGTTATATCGGGGCTCCAGACCCAAGAGGCGCAGGCGCCTTTGGTGTTCTTAGATAGTTCCTTGTCGCTATAGAAGCCGCTTCCTATGGACTGAAAGGCGAGGCCCCCAACCTCAATGACCGGGGCCTCGACCGGCACGGTCGCATCATCACATACGGCCAGGTCCGCTGTAAACGGTTGCGGGTTGCGTTCCTTAAGACTGGCGCGGGCGGCTAGGACTTGACCGGCCTCAAATTCGGACATTTTCGAAGAGATTCCCAAACTGGTCAGGCCCCTTGGGATCAGACTGGTGGTTAAGTTTGTCCCGACATAAGGTAGCACCGTATATGCCGCCTGGATAACCGAGTCCAGGGGAGTGGGATGCACTACGAGACGGTTCTCCTAAGAGTGAGGAATAGCAGAAGCCAAGTCAGCAATGACAAAAGAGCAGAGGGAGCCGTGCTCATCGCTCTGGAAAACTGCAGCGTAAGCTGCGGCTGCTTCTCCGCTAGAATGACTCGAGATCGCCGTTGGCCGAATTCACCACGACCACAAAAGACGCATGAGTGCAATCTGGATCGCCGTGGACAGCGGAAAACTATACTCGGCAGCGTTGACATGAGTCTCGGCCTCGTCGCGACCTAGTTCCTCTGCTCGGATGAGATACGGTTCAACATCAAGCTTTCTCTTGGCAACACAGATGCCGCCATTCTTTATATTAGGTTACTTACCCATGATTGTCCAACCAGCCCCAAGTTGCTTAATATACTCGTCGCATTCGAGGAGCGCTTGTTGTGAAGACAAGAAAAGCGCCCATCAACTCTCTATTCGTAGCATGCCACTGTGCGCCTTGGCCTGTGAAAACCCACGCGACCCGCGATCCTCCGCTCAACCTAGTCGGCTGAAGGCCCTCGCTATCAAGAGCATGCAAAAGGCCATCAAAGGTTGTCTGCCACGCATGCTGCTCTCCAGGGCAAGGCCGACCGACGAGAAGATAGCATGTATGCCAGGCTGGCGAGGGGGCTTTGCTCGTCAGTCTTGCCTCCGAACTCGAGGTAGTCTCGCAGGTTCGACACGGCTCGCCGACAAGCCTGCTCATTCTTGCCACGGACGATGTAGATCCGGGCCTGGTTCGGGCTTTTCAGGTTATGCTCTTGGGCTTGGGAAACTCGATACTTGCCGCTGTTTACTTGTGAATCGCCTCGCCGAGTGGAGGTCGCTGGGGCCGTCTGAGGCCATTCGAGAATGACACCACAAGTCTGTCAGCTGACGGCATGCTCTTGCATCCAACCAGGCTGCTGAAGGGCTGGAGCCTGGGCGATTATAGCAAACTCCATCGCGGTACGAAGAAGCCCGTGTACCCGTTCCGGTAGCCTCGTCCAGAGAGTCTGTTCTGCCGTGAGCTCCGTCTCGTAGCAAGGTAGAGCAAGACGAAGGTACTCCCAGTCTTGACGCGGAAAGTAGTTGCCACACGCATACTGTCGGCCTCTGTGGCAGGGGGAGTCTGGTAGCGCGACCGCTGCTTTTGCCCTTCTGGGGCCAAGACCCTTACAATTAGTATTCGCATAGATAAAAAACGCTTATCAGGTGCCTTAGAAGCCTCAGCATTTAGCATTAACGGCGGGAAGGACTAGGCGGCGAAGCGGCGAATATACAGCCGAGCGCAACCAGCGCTCGCCGATAGATGCTGGCCAGCGAGGAAGATATCGTAGTGCTTCCAGCCAGGTTCACTGTACTTCTGAGCATGCAGCTGCCCCTTACTGTCGAGGTTACCAAAAGCGGCGGCACCTCCCTCCCGATTCGGTGGGCTCGACAGTGCTTTCTATCACTAATCTGTATGTATTCCTGAGGCTTTCTATCATTAATCTATGTGTATTCCTCTGGCCTCTTGGAATCAAAAGGATACCCCTCGGCGTCATGAGAGAAATGGCACAATGACGGTTGCGGTCCTCAGCCATAGGCGGCCCTTGACGGAAGGTTGCTTCCAACAAGGCTATTCTTTTCAGCATCGTCGACAGCATCCAGATTGGACCCAGAACCAGTCTTTCTTGTAGTGGCCCCAACATCGGTGCTGTTCAAAACCGTAGGTACATTAGGGTCCTATATAGACGAGCCAGTCCCTACGGAGGTCTTCGTCGCTTACGCATTGATAAGGGTAAAGTGAGGGGTCGGCTTAGCAGGTTTTTCCAGGGCCTCAGCTGTCTTGATATGTTCATCAGCGGCCTCGGGTGCCTTGGCCGTTAACGTGACCATCGGATTAGAGCTAGGTGTCTTGAGTGAAGCTGGAAATTCACGAGCGGTGGCAGCAGCCCGCATAGGCATCGTCGCCGTAGTGGTGCCGATGATGCTCTTGGAGATAGAAGAGCTTTTTGGATCACTTCCGGCAAGGCGTGACGCCTCTGTCCCGTTCCGCGGTCGTTTCGCGTTTGGACGTGGTAGCGCTCGACTGCTTGGGCGGAATGGACTTCTCGGTGTTGGTGTCTTGCGCTTCTCCAAGTCGCCATCCGCGGTCGAGGGGCCCTCGAACCGGCGAACATTGAGATGACCCAAGGAGTCGGCTGCGCTGCCGTCTATCGAGCCTTCATAAAGCCTGCTCGAGGTAACGACCCAGCCAGCACAGACCAGAACGGCCGTGACAAGAACGTGACGGACATGAACCATCTTTGAAGCTGTGGTTCTTCGGTAAAGAATGACTGAAGTTCGAAAATAATGATAATAATAATAACAATAATAGCGTTTAACGATTGGAGACTCGGACTGGGAGTGTATGCATGTGCTCGGATCAGAGGCTTCAAGTACTCCGACTATTGGGAGCGACACTAGCCATATATGTGTGCGTCGACATGTACAGTGAGCAGTGAAACCTAAATGCGAATCGTGTCAAGCTACATGCGTGAACAAGTCTCCAGGCATTGTACGCACAGTAACAAAAACAGTAGAAGATGAAGACATGAACAAAGTTCGCGAGTCATATGGATGTTCCCGCATGGCCGCATATAACTACATTAATTCTAGAATCGTTGATCAATCTTAGAAGTCGATGGGAGCGAGTTGGTTGTACATTCGAAGGATTAGTTCAATGGCTCTTACTTCGTGAAGAAGAACGTTCATAGCCCAGGGAGCCACGCGTACACGAAGACTTGGCGTCCATGCTCGAGTTTCAAGTTGAGATTACCTGGCATTGGCGGGGCCCAATAAATCAAGGTTTGTTACATGTACGTGACTTTCTGCGCCCTATGTAGTTCGAGTATGCACGTCCATGACCGTCATGCAGCGCAAGCAAATAGCCTCTCCGTCTTCAACGCATAACGATAGAAATGTCCAAGCAGCAGAAATGACATGGGTTCACGGCTCGACAGCATCAAGGCTTGAGCAGGCGGAGTGGAGGCGACGACCCTTGAGCTCATATCGGCAGAAGAAGGCTGAGAGCGTTGTTGGATGCTACGTATCGTCTTGATACTGGCAGATGGCGCAACACTTCCTAGAGGGCGCGATTTTATATGCAGACGGGAAACACGCACCGGTCGTCTTCCCCATTACATGCACGCGTACGAGTCGTCCAGAGTCCAGACCTACAATTGCACTTTCAGCCCATTGCGCCAAGCAAGGCTGACACGCATCCGACCCAGCGCATGTTGAGCACCGCCTTCGGCTCTTGTATTTCCTTGGCCACAAGGGACTGTGCAAATGTGGTGAAGACTTTTGGCAAAAAAGAAATCTTTTCCAATGCTCATGATGACCCAGACTCATGACCGAGCAATTTGAGCAGCGACACGATAAGCGCACCAAGAGATCCTAGCCGGGGGATTGGATCAAGTTGGACTTTATCACCACCGGCACCGACGACGAGCTCACCGCTATGGTGCTTACTATGGGTCTCTTACAGCCCTACGGCCTCCCCCCCGTTACACTACTTGGCACCAGGGAGGATTGGATCAGCCCTCGAAACAGGCTGGATGACTTGAAAGATTTGGTGAGCGATCTACCGAGTTTGCCTGGATCATCACGCCTACCCTAAACGGCTTTGTTAAAGCTTAGGACTACCCCGAGTCCGAAGAAACTAAGTCATTCTGGGCCCAGATCGTCGTCGGCGGCGCCACAGGGAATGCGGGACAACCAAGGATGGTGAACCGTATCCCTATCAGCTATGCCAAGGTGCCATTCGATCTCGGTTCTTCTCTCGCATTGGCGTGTCGAAGCAACGACGGTACTTGTTTCCTCGGAACTACCCCTGTGCCGCCTGCCGCACCCACGATGTTACGTGCTTGGACGGACCAAGCTGTTCTTTCGTTCTTCTAGTCTGCATTATTCGTTGACATGTATTCTTCCGCTGACTTCTATTGCGCTTTGGGTCGCTGGATCATCACATGCGTAGGAAGACCACTGTCCTTCCGCAAAAGAAGAGAAGGTAATGGAGGAAAGAAAGAGATATATTCAATTCAATTTCTTCAGATATCTTCTTACCGAAAGTTGGGCTGCTGCCCAGAGTAATGGACTACGAATACACGCAGAAGGGAAGGATCCAAGTCCCGCAGGGATAAGGCTCTGAGCCCGGATTCGGGGAAGTGGGGGGGGGGGGCGAGAGTACGAGATGAGAAGGTGTTATAAAGGAACAAAATGACAATGGCCAGGGTTCAATATATAGAAGCCGAGCCCGGGTCGCTCCAGATCCATGACGAGGACGCGGTCCCGGCCGTCAACCTGACGCCCCAAGGATTGTTGGCTGTATGATGACATCAAGTGGATGTCACAGGTCCGGCTTTGGTGGGCGGTCAGCGGATTACCCCGCAGATTACCGCCGATTACCCGCTTGCCCTTGACATCACCTCTGCCGGGTTGATGTCATCTTCGGAGCGCCATAAAGCGCGAAAGCCGGGACCGACGACGAGAAAACCAGTTCGACTGGATAGCCTGCGTTTGTGCGATCAGAATGCACCCTGTCTAAGGTCCTACATCCTGTCGGTTGCGAGGTTGCGGTGATTTGAAGCATTTTCTAGCCTTGACGCACTGGAGCTACAGCGACGCTTAGCGGATGCATACCCTGTCTACAGGCCCCCTGACGGCCTGGGGGCACTTTCGCCGCCAAGGTCCTCGGTCATTCTATCAGACGGGTGTTCAAAATCACTGCGCCATTGACTTTTCGCTACCACCGACGTTGAATTGCCCCGACGCACGTTTGTGTCCCTTTTCGCCTTGCCTGTCCTTTCGGATGGCCTTGAACAACTTATCCAAAGAGCTGGGTCCACGTTCTTCGTCCATTTGCCTCGCCACGATATCTTCAGTTAAGCCGTCCGACTGGGCCCGCCTCCGAACCTCATCGACGATGATCTTGCGCGTGGAAAGGTAATTCTTCTCTGCAGATGGCCGCCATCGAGCACCCCAGTCTCGCTCAAGAGAATCCACAGAAGGCATTTCGCCCCAGCCCTGCCGCCAGAGACGCAGCAGCTCCTGTACAGATTTGACAGAACGGGGAGCTTGAAGCTCGGAGGTTCGCGCGGCCCAGGCGGCTCGCCATGCGCTCTTCCCTGGGGCTTGCCCTGGCCCGCTTGCACCATTCCCTGCTGCTGCTCTAGAGAGAGCGGAGCGTATGTCGGACCGCCCGCTTGCGAAGGGCCTATCTCGGACCTGAGGACCGTCTCTCGTGGAGCGCGGCGCCTCTGTTGATGAGCTCCCGCGATCTCCGCATGTTGACCTGCAGCACCTTGGCCGGGGCTGAAGGTGACGGTGTAGGTCGCCTGCGCAAACTCATCCAACTTTGTGCATAGTTCGTAAGAAGCCCCCAAAAGGTCTAGATGTCTTCGCTCAGCTAACTGCTCGGCTGCGACCTGTTGAGTCAGTACTGTGCGCAGCTTCTCCGCAACCACCGGGATCGCTTTTTGAATGACCGTGGTATGGCTGTCTTCGTGGTCCCGTGTGCATGTGTCTTGAACTTTGCTGGCGAACGCTTCAAACTCGGGGCAAGAGAAGACCGGATCCTGAAAGATAGGATGGTCGGGGTAGGACTCGCGAAGGAAGACAGCGTCCTGCAGGAGCACCTCTCGAAGCCACTCCAGGAGTTCCAAGAAGGCGCCGGCGGCCATGTTCTGCTCCACCCCGAGATCTGAGAAAGGGCTACTGTGGGCCTCTTTCCATTTGTCGAGTTGAGGCCAGACCTGCACGAGTAGCACCACAGGCGGCCTCACGGTGGCCCGGGCACGAAATAAGACCCCGACCATTCAGGGTCAAAGTCGGCCACGGCCCTCATGAATTCGAAAGGCAGGGAAGTCAGATAGCAGCCGGTCATTTGGTCTCCGTTATTCCAACGACCGGCTCGGCGGATCTGTATAGTTCGGGTCAGCCCAGGCCAGGGGGTTGGCGGCTTGCCTAGGGCAGATGACATGCCTGGCCTTCATCCACCCGGCCATGTCGGCGTTTTGCGTCGCGGCCACTCTAGGCGCGTGGCTGACCTTGGAGACCTTGATCCCGGCCTTCTTGTAGAACCTGGACGTCCATTCTCGGGCAGTCTGGCCCGACAACGGAGCTGTATATTCGGTGAGTGAAAGGGTCGATGCACCCTCTGAGTTATGGGATTCCGGTGAATGCCATCACGCTTACCTTGAGGCTCCTTCGCCGATCGGCGGAGCACCTTCGTTTCATACCAGTCTTCGCTTCTTTGGAAGACGGAAACCTTTCCGCCTTTCTACCTGCCAGCGCCAGAAAAGCCAGAACGCGAGGGCGCCGATGAGACAAGACCGCGGATCTCGATGCCGCAAAGCAGATCCATACCCATGCGGCCGTGCTGGTTGGTCTTCCCACAGTTCATCACGACAACCAGCGCCTTCGTGGTATACCCTGGGCCTTGAAGCCCTCGTTGGGTAAGTCCAGGGGAAAGCAGTCTGCCAACTCCATCGGCAGGCGGTTGCCGGACCGCAGCAGCATGTGGTTCCCGAGCAGAAAGTCCACCTGCGTCCTCAGGGCGCAGGCGATCTCTCTCCTCTCGGACCATGCCACGTTGGTGTGGTCGGGGATCTGCGCCGGCGCATACACATCTCTCAGAGTTCCAACTCCCTGTCCATGTATTCCTTCCTCTTCCGGCTCCAAGTCGTTGCAAGAATGCTGCGTTTGAGCGCCTTCAGTGCCACTCCCGTGGCCGGGCCGCAGGATTGACTCCCGGCTCTTCTGCTCGTCGTAAAGCTTCTGTATGGCCGAGACGTAGCCCCGTACAGTATTATACTGTAGTTTGAGCGTGGACTCATACAACTCCAAGTCGGAGTCTGACTCGTATTCGCTACCTCCGCCGCCTACAACGATGGTATCTGCTGGGGAAGCTGGGTGTTAGTATGATGGGCTGGCTCAGTCCGACGACCACATCCCGTGATCAACATCTGTTACCTGATGGTGCTCTGCGTCTTTCACGGCCCTCTTGGCTTCCTGAGCCTCGAGGTGTCGTTTTCTTTCATCGGCGACCCTCTTTCCTTTCTTTGGAGGACGTGATGCCACTACCTCCTTCATGAAGAGCAAGAGCTTTCCTTCATCGACCAGGTCTCCCGGTAGCTGTTGGCCCTGTGGTACCGAGGCCGGCCAAACGTCCGGGATCGCAGGCCAGTTGGCTTGACACCACTCCTGTGAGGCGGTCAATGCATGGATCTACATGAAGATTGCAGGGCGCGCATGCGGGCTTGCCTTCCATTCTTCCTGCTTGGGACGATAATTTCGCTTCGTATTCTTCGGCTGGGTGTTCTCCAGATCTAACAGGTAGTGCTCAATGGCCGCCCTGACCCGGGGATCCTCTATCGCGTTCGACATGGTGCAGGCGGTCGCCGTCGCGACGGTGGCAATGGAGGAGGTGGTGGGAGGTGGGAGGAGGAGGTGGAGCGCAACGCGCGTGAGCGAGACCGAAATCGAAGGTCTCGCGCAGGGCCCCGCGGGCGTGGACCTTCGATTTTGCCGTCCGATGGCGGTAATCCGACTAAGAAAACGCCAGCCCCGCAGGGACGAACCTTCGAAAACGACATGGTTTTGCGTGGGGCGGGGCGGTAATCCGATTACCGGATGACCGGTCAGCCGGCCCCGGGACCTGTGACACCAAGAACTGCCTGGACTGCCGTAACCAGCACAACTCTCATGTCGGCTCCGTCTCCCACACCGCAAGACATTCACCGCTAACTAAGTAAAGCCTTCCAGATCCAGGCATGTGATCCAAATGTTAAAGAACCTCGCTGTCGGCCCTTCCTCAAATGATAGTTCGTCCTACTCTGAAGAGAAGAGAAGAAGATGCTGGTCTATCGCCTCCAAATGACACATCCAGAACCCAGCCTACATCGTCGGACGGTCGGAGAGGGTACGGCAATGTCATACATCGAGGATGTTATTTGAATCCTCGATTAGCCAACCGCGTGTATGGCTGGAGACGCCATTGTCGCCAACCCAACGAAGCTCAGGGCTCTTCCGAACAATAGCTCCCTCACCTCCCGTGCAGCGAACGACCCATCCGATGGGGAAGGACTCGCAAAATAGCCCTTCCACAGCCGGGGCGAGGGTCAATATCGCCACTGTCCAGCGCGACCATCGTTCAGGACGCCGTGCAGGGGAAACTGTATCACTGACGCATACAATATCTCAGCTGGGCAACTTTCAAGGTTCGGAGGCTGCTGGAGAAGGTATCTACCGAGGCGACTGCACTATCTATCCCAGGAGTCCTGGAAGCTCCTCTCCAGCCGTGTGCAGGCGAAGCTGGACAATCAGGAGCTTGCCAGGTTCGTCAATTCCCTACGAGTATACGCCACGAAAGACAGGGTGAACAAATATAACCACTACCGACCGCCTAGGCCGGCCTGTCATCCCAGGTAATGGCTAAGATCATTGGCTCTGGCGCTGCTGCTGCTCCTGACGACAAGGCAGGCAACCTTGCGAAATAGATTCCCGTATGCATTGGCGCCCGTCTGATGCTGACGTCCAACCTTTGGCAGCCAGTCGGCCTCTGCAACGACGCACGTGGTAACGTTACAGTATACGATATCGCCTGGGCGCCTGGAGCTGACCCCATTCAAGACCCTCCCTGCGTGATCATGATGGAGTTTGACAAGTACCCGGGGCCGGTATTCCTGACCACCGCAAATGGCAGGAAGATTGTCCCGATTCGGCCGGTAGACAGGGACTTCCTCGTCGGGCCCACGCTCTGCCCTCGTACGCAGTTTCCCCTGATCGTATGCTACGCCATTACAGTTCACAAGTCGCAGAGCATCACCGAAGACATGATCGTGACGGATCTGTCCTGCCGTGACTTTCAGACCGGATTGAACTGATTGTTCGGTGACTGCTTGACTGGTAGCCAGACTCGCAGCCTTCGGCTGATTGTACGCCTTGCACCACAGCCCTAAAGACTAAAGTGCAAGGTGTGGCGCAGTATTTTAGTATATTAATATGCGGAGAGGCTCTGTGGTATTGATAGCTGGGTGGTTACCGGAATAGTGGTGTACGATGCAAAGAGGCAACAAACCCCAGGACTGCCGTCAGATCAGGCAATTGATGAGAATTATCTGAAGAACAGGAGCTAAATGAACGAACGCACGAAAATATGCAGCTCTTTATACACAAATGAAAAGTCCGTCGCGTGATTACGCATTAGCGGTTGCCTAGCAGGCAACAGCGGCGTTGTCCTGGACAGGCTTGATATGCGACATTCACCCGGCTTCAATTGTAACAAGTCTCCCCTCCCCTCGCCATCACCAGTTCATCTAACTTCGCAATGCACCTCGGCAAGTACTCCTTCACGCCATAGGCGTTAAGATAGTCCCGCTCCTCAACCAAATCATTCAATGCCACCTTGACCCAGTCGACCGTCTTCTCTCTCCGCTCCCTTCTGGCCTGCCGCCTATTTTTTTCCCACATCAGCTTCTGGCGGTACATCTGGCCGCGTTGCTGCTTGTTCGGCCTCCCAGTTTTGAACACGCCGACATCCGCATCCATCACGGTCCACCGCTTTGGGGCCTCGGGCAACTTAGCTGCCAGACTGACGGGCTTCTCCCTCGCCTTGATCAACGACAAAAGTGCCTCGTCCAGCAGCTTGAAAGTCGGAATGCTGTTGTCGCATGGGGTGCCGCACATCTTGCAGGTGGCGTCGAGGTCAGTGTGTGATGCATCAGCCATGCTGAGCAGCAGGTTGAAGGCAAGTGTAATGTCCATGGCGACTAGCTTCTTGACGGCGCCCATGTGTTTACGGATGGAGGTAGCGTAGCTGGAGGTCGTGATCGCCGCGCTGTTACCACTCATGATCCTAACTTTCTTGTCGAGTTCATCGACGCGTTTGTCGAGGGCCTTGAGGGTGTCGGCGTAGAGCTCCTTAGCCTCTTGGCTGGTGCCTACAGCGGCGGTCTTTTTGGGTTTGGCGGAATTGTCTGTCTTGGACGCTTTTGTGGGACAACGGGCTTCGTCGATCTCTTCGTCGGAATACTGAGCCTCTACGTCCACTTTGGTGTCGCGCTTGCGCTTAGCCGAGCGGGGTGGCTTGAGCCAGCTCGTAAGGTCTTTTGGTGGGACCATTCTGGATGCTGTGTATCATGAACGAGCTCAGTACAGTCAAGAATGTAGAAGAAGTGGATTCGTTAGGCAGAGACAATGACCAGCAGAAGAAGCTCAAAAGAACTTGTTACGCGTCGAGAAACGCGTCTTGCGGAGACCATCTCGGACTCGGAGAATAAATTAACCGAGGAGCTATGGAGTTCCAATAAAGTGGGGTGTGGCACGGGTAGGCATTTCAGACCGCCACGGTCCCGCGCGGCCTGCTTCAGCGCCGCGAAAATCTCGTCGATTTCGGCGGCGCCTTCCTCGTCCATGGCCCGATCCAACGGCGGCATGACCTGCGCCGTCCGCGTCCTCTCCAGCGCCGACGGCTCGATTCGCTCCAACCGCTCGCACACCACCGCCGGCACCCCGTACGGCGGCGCCCCCCAGCTGTCCATCTCCGCCGTGTCGATCTCGACCTCGCCGTAGAGCGGGTTGTTCTCCTTAAGCCAGGCCAGCGCCCTCTCGACCACTGACCGTCTCACCGATAGGAGACCCGACAGGCCGCGCGACCCTGGCCTCTCGGCGCCCAGCCATGAGACGTGGATCTCGTCTATGACCCGGAGCAGCGGGTGGGGCAGCACCTTGGCTACCAGGCCCTGCACGTCGTTCGGGAACACCGTGATGTGACCCTTGACGTGCTTGGGATATCTTAACGTCTGCTTCTGGCCGCCTGAGGCGCTGTATCTTGTGACGAACCTATAACATGAGTTCAGCGCGATCAGCTTCTCCACCGACGTTAGGCCCTTGAGCTCATCGGGGAACACGTGCTCACAACCGAGACGGCTATGGAGTTGAGCCGCCGGCGACAACACCCCGCGCGCCAAGGGTCGAGAACACTCCTCGCAGACCGGGACGGGCTCGCCCTCGGGGAAGCAACTCCGGCACGCAAACGGCGATCCGCGACCGCCCCTAATGGTGGGACTCGACATCCACTGGTCCCATGCCATCTCCCTCGGCTCTCTTGCCGTGCGCTTCCGGTGGCATAGCATGCACATCCGTATCGGCAGCTTGTCTACGTCGTGGAAGGCCCGATAGAAACCTCGCACCGTCGACACCTTCCTCTCGTGCGGTACGGGCGTGCATCGGTTTTGCATTGGACAGCCTTTCCTTTACGGCGAATTCCTCTTCAAGGTAACGTAGGACGCTGGCCAAATCCTCCTCCTGCAACTCCCTTCTCCTCTGCCTCCAAAGGCCTCCTCGAGTACGTTTCGCCGGGGCCGGTCTCGGTCGGCTGGCCCATTCTCTTTCTCTGTTCTACGGGCTGCGACGGTCTCGCTGCCGCCTTGTCTCGTCTCGGCCGATCTTGTTCCTCCGCTGCGACCTCGCATAATGGTCGCGGTGGCGAACGTCCGGAAGACTGCAGATTCGCTGTTCTGTTTTCCGTCTCTCTAGGTCGGACTGGCCGAACGAAGGGCTCCTTACCGACGTGCAACCCGCCTTCACCCGAGCGAGGCACTTGTCCGGCCGGGTTCGTAGCCTCTCTGGGCTGAACGGGTTGGGGTTTTCTCTCCCTCGCGCGTTTCCCCAGCGCCGGTTGTACGCTCGATGAGACCCTTCAGAGTTACCCGGGCGCCATCGCCGGACTGCCTAGGCCTAGCCGTCTCAAGACCACCTCTGGCCGCGGCAGACGATTCCCCTATGCCTGCGCCTTCGTTTCGCCCAACTAACACGGCCTCTGGCCCATCACGAGCGTTTATCGATGCTGACCGTGGCGCTTGCCCTCCCTCTAAAGTAGCGCCATCGATGTACCTCGTCCGTTTTCGCTGCTAAGTACCTCGCCGTATTCCTACAGGCAACGCTCTTTTGAGTGTTTTCGCTCGTTCCCTTCGCAAGGCCTCCTCGAACGCCGGCGCCTGCTTGGCCTCGATAGGCCGGACTTGGATGCCGCGTCCACTTGACTTTCGTGGTGTGACACCTGCTTCGGCCCTTGTCCGCCGCGCTAACTGTCCCCTCCGCGATACTCCTTGTCGCAGCGGCCACCGCAGCCACCGTCCCCATTTGACCTTCTCCGGCCACTAACCTAACCTCGCGGCTATCCAGTCAGAACTCCTGATGAGTCCTTCGTCAAGGGTTGGCCACTTCTCTTCCTATATGTATGACGTCAGCATTGAGGAGACGGTAATAGCAATGATGCGAGGCACATGCGTTTGCGTCTTATCCGAAGAAGACCGCTTCAGTAGACTGACCCGAGCGTTCAAGTACAACGAAACTGGCGCGAATCAAGGCAGCCCTAAAGTCAAGAGCAGCGCAAAATAGCAACAGTCGGGGGAGCCAGGAGCCGCCGGGTCACGTTAAAGCTGCGGCGTCTCCGGCACAGTTATATCATCAAAGAGCAGCAGTTTGTCCCTGATGGAGCAATCCTGCATCGCAAATTAGTGCCAAACACGGTGACTACAGTACGTTTCAGCGCGCTTATCCATGGCAACTACTCGTATCCCTCTAGCTTATACGTCATGACCACATAACGCACGTAGGACAAACGTTTCGTGGCACTATGCCACGTTGTTGCCCACCGGCGAGGCTGCATTACATGATGGCCTTCAATCTCCTTCCATTGTGGCCGCACTGATTCAGTCCTCGTATTTCTGCTGTGAATGGTCCCGATGAGTACGTGCCTATTCCATCCTCGGTTGCACCTTTGCTTTATGGCAAAGAGGCCCGGCGAGTGGAAGTGGACGACCCGCACGGTGATCGACATGGCATGGTTCGTCAGGGTCTGATGGTACTTATTTCAACTGACGGAATATCTTCTATGAGCTTGGCAATGAGTCGTTGCAGTGAAGGGTCCTTGCTGCAGAGGCAGCCTTCTTAGCTGCCCGCCCACTCCACAGCGGAGGCTGCCAAGCCAACGTACTGCAGCCCCTCAATTAGGTACCCGTGCCACGCCCCACTTATTTCGCGTTCGTTCCTCACCAGCTCCATGGCTCAAGCTGGTGCTGGAGATCTTTAGAGAGTTGGTGCTCGATCGATTCGATTCCCGTTCTTCTTCATATTTCTTTACTCTGGGGTAGGTGTGGCTCTTGATTGCCATCATGGCAGAGCCTGAAATGGCGCCTCCGGCCGACGTGGGGGCGGGGCTGGATCCAACTAGCCCGTCGCCATTGACGCGTCCGACGCGAGGGATGACGCCCAGCGCACGAGTGCAGGATACGTTACGAACGCTGGAAAATGCGACCGCGAGAGCTCCCAAGCGTGTCTCGACCCGAACGACGCGAGTCATATCGGTGGGCAACGAAAGCGAAAGAGGCGACGAGGTGAAGTCACGCAGCAATGCGGAGACCGCCAAATCGATGATGCAGAGGGTTCTAGAGATGCTGGCGAAGATGGGAAGTGAGATGGTGGAGCTGAAACATCGAGTATCCGAGCAAAGCGACACGATCAGGAAGCTGAGCGCCACGGTTTACAAGCAAAGCACCATCATTCAGGGACAGGAAGATCTGATCCGAGGCTTGGAAGCCCAGGTCCAGGAATCCAAGGAAGAGTTTTGACATAAGAGCGAAGAGCACGACAAGGAAATGAAACAGGAGCACCGGGATGTTAAGAGAGAATTGGTTGGAGTGAAAGAGCAGCTACATCAGCTGATGCAAAAGCTGGATGTATCGGGCGAGGTGGCTTTGCCAAGCGGCCCTCGAGCAACGTTTGCGGACGTCGCGCGCGCCCTGCCAAACAACCCGCCATCCAGTACACGCAGCATACCTGGTCCAACCAAACAGCAGACAACCAACGAGTCTGTCCATTGTACCATTGACACGTCTCGTGTAAGTGAGTCGAACAGGAACAAAGCGCAAATCGGGCAGATACGACAGGCCATCGAGGTTGAGATGAGAGCGAAGAACGGACATGAGACCTGGAGGTGTGCAGCAGTTGTGAGAGAATCCCGGAACGCCGACCGAGTCAAGATCGTCTGCAGAGACGAAGCCGAGCTTCAGCTGGTCAAAGAGGCGGCGCAGAAGACAGCCGTGGAGGGAGCGCGAGTCATGAGAGACCAGCTGTATCCGGTCCGGGTCGACAACGCCAACCGGACAGCAATCCTCGACACGGAGGGCAATATCCTGCCCGGAGCGATCGACGCCTTGAGTGCCGAAAACAGAGTGACCATTGGCAAGATTTCCTGGCTGAGCAAACGAGAGTCTGGTAAAGCCTACGGATCCATGGTAGTATACGTCACCAAGAAAAGCGATGCAGAAAGGCTTCTGGACGGTTACTACTTTGACCTAGCGGGAGAGTCGGCCACCACTTATACGTTCGAGCCAAGAACGGGACCGAGCCAATGCTTCAATTGCCAGGAGATCGGCCACAAAGCATATATATGCAAGAAGCAGCGGACATGCGGCAAGTGCGCAAACGCTGGGCATCACCACCGAGAGTGCACAGCGATTGAGCCAAAATGCGTCCCGTGCGGCGGACCGCATGAGTCGTTTAGCTGGAAGTGCAGGATGAGGAACCCGAGCAGCGATGCTTGAGTCCCTCCGCATCCTGCAGCTGAATGCACACAAGAGTGATGTGGTGCAGCAGAGTCTGATGAACGACGAAGACTTGAAGGATTTTGCCGCACTGGCTATATCTGAGCCACATGCGCGCAATATCGACGGAAAGGTGGTGACGAGTCCTATGGGACATCGTAACTGGACAAAGATGATTCCGACGTGTGTTCGTGACGCGTCATGGCCGATCCGCAGCATGCTCTGGATCCGAAGTGACCTTGAGGCAGAGCAAGTATCCGTGCCGTCGGCTGACCTTACAGTAGCGATAGTTCGACTCGAGGGGAGGGAGGTGATGGTGGTGTCAGTGTATGTGGAAGGGAAGAACGACGAGGCGCTGGCGAGCGCGATGGAGGTGTTGCGCGACGTGATCGATCGCTTCCGCAATGGAACAGGAAACCGCACAGATGTGGTTCTGGCGGGGGACTTCAATCGCCACGATCTCCTCTGGGGCGGAGATGAGGTGTCAGCGAGAAGACAAGGGAAGGTCAGCCCATCGTTGACCTGATGGACGACGTTGGTCTCTGCAGCCTTCTCCCGAGAGGGACGAAAACGTGGCAGGGGCCGGACAAGGAGAGCACCATCGACCTGGTGCTGGCATCGGCAGAACTGGCAGACGAGGTGATATCCTGCGTGATTCACCCGACAGAGCACGGATCAGACCACAGAGCGATCCAGACGACCTTTGACATTCAAGTACCGGAGCGAATGTTTCCGCAGCGCCTGCTGCTCAGGAACGCGCCGTGGGTCGCCATCGCAGCCAGGGTCGAGGACGAGCTTCGACCTCTTCCGTGGAACGTGGGGGTGCAGACGCAGGCGGATCAGCTCATGCGGGTGGTCACCAAGGTGCTGCACGATCTGACACCCCGGGCACAGCCGCCGCCTTACGCGAAACGATGGTGGACGAAGGACCTTACACGACTGCGGCGGACATACACGTACTGGCGCAATCAAGCGAGGGCACAGCGACGAGCCGGCCAGTCACGGCCGGATCTGGAGCAACGCGCCAAGGAGGCTGCCAAGGAATACCACGACAACTTGCGGAGACAGAAAAAGGCCCATTGGGATGACTTCGTCACGGACGAGAGCAACATCTGGAAGGCAGTCAAGTATGTGAAGTCTGGTACGGAGATGACAGATGACAAGGTGCCGCCGTTGAAGAGAGCCGACGGCTCGATCACCGAAGGCAAGGGCGAGCAAGCAGAGGAGCTCCTAAGCACCTTCTTCCCGCCTCTGCCAACGAGGATCGAGCCGGAGGGTGAACGTCCGCAAAGAAAAGAGATAGCCATGCCAGACCTCACGTTGCAAGAGATTGAGGAGAAGGTGATGGCCGCGAAGCCCTGGAAAGCGCCTGGGGAGGACGGCCTCCCTGCGATCGTATGGAAGAAGCTCTGGCACGCGGTGAAGCACCGTGTGTGGACGCTCTTCAGCTCATCGCTCCGAGAGGGCGTGGTGCCTTATCAATGGCGAACGGCCAAGATCATTCCCCTGAAGAAACCAGGTAAAGGGGATTACACCTTGGCCAAGGCGTGGCGACCGATTTCTCTCTTGTCAACGCTTGGCAAAACCCTGGAAGCAGTCGTTGCGGAACGTATCAGCTATGCAGTAGAGGCTCAAGGGCTTTTGCCCGCGAACCACTTTGGTGCACGGAAGCGCAGGTCCGCAGATCAAGCACTTGTGCTTCTGCAGGAGCGGATCTACAAGGCCTGGAGAACGGGCAGAGTGATCGCTTGGTCCATGATTATGGACATGTTGACTTGCCTTTTCCTTGTGTCTTATTTCCCATCTGTTGGTGCCCATCTGAATCTCCACGGCATTGAACGAAAAAGGACAACCCGTCTTTCTTTCCTCCCCTGTCCTCCCTGCGCGGTTACATTCCCAAACAAGCCTCTTCTTCGCAACTGGGCCTCCTATGACTTTCGAGCATTTTTGGAAAGATCGACAAATACGAATACCGTAGCCTTGCGACTTGGCAAATTCGAAGAGCTCTCGTCTCATTTCTTTAAAAGAAGGGTAAGTGGTGCCTTCTGGAGGGAGCTTCAATAGTTGCACTTCACATCCGGCTGACAGAACAGATGCACCTCGTTTCTCTAACTGGGACTCTGTTAAATCTCCATTTCTGCATCAGTCTTTTGCTCAGTTCTGCTCTGTAAAGCCTTTCCCGGTGTTGCATCGAATGCTAACCTGCTAGAAATATTGCTCCCGTCTCGTGATCTGCGGATTCCTGCGCAAGGCACGGGTCGATAGGGATGTATTGGCCGTCCACGGCCTCTAACATGCCATCATTCGCCCGACTACTTGACGAAGAATCCTTGGTGCGTTTAGATGGCGAAGCAACCGGGCTGCTGCTGAAAGGGTTTCGTCGTTTCCCCGGTTCGGCCTTTGCGTTCTGTGGAGAAGACTGTTTCCTCATCGTTACAGCACTGTCGAACGTAGCGTTCGATATGAAGCCGAATTCATCCGCGAGCACTACTAGGATATCTTGACCAGGCTGGAGCTCCTCCTCTAGCAGCGCAGGGTTCAGCACACCGACGATGCTGCCTCTCCCATACATCCATTTTCTGGCTGCGAAGCCGCCTTCGGGTGCGCTCTTCATCCAATCAATACGGCTTTTCCAAGGCTGCTGATCGTGTGGCAAGTACACTAGGATGTGGAACATCTGGCCGCCTTTAAATGTCGGGTCTCTGCCAAGGGGCGGTACGAGATATGTGCTACACCGGACGAAGCCACAGCACTTTAGCTGGTTAATGCTCAGCGATCCGGCCTTGAAACGGAATGTTGTCGTGTCGATGGGTCCGTGGAGGCTAGCACGCGGTGCCATGGTTGGGAAACTGCCATTCGCAAGCCTCAGAGGCCTCATCGCGATCCTAGAGGCAGGGCTGGTCAGTTCTCCCAGGCTTGTGGGGTTGGGGTTCTGTCGGAGTGATGCTTGCACGCAGGGCTTCAACATACGGTTGAACACACATATGTCCACGGACCTGGGCTAACTTTGCGTACGAGTCTTCCCACATCCCGACAGCTGACTCGTCTCCATCTTCGACTCTGCGGCGGAAATGCAGCTGATACGGATGGAGCTGGGCGTCGAAGAAGAACCACTGGCTCTCCCACTCATCCATTTGGGGGAAGGGATACACGTGCATGGATAGCGGCACATCGACTCCATCAATCTCATCGAGGAGTTCTCCATGCTCCCCAGCCCCGTCGTCGAAGAAACTCGGCCTGACGAACTGTAGTCGGACCGCACCGACCAAGTTGTGCCCTCGGATGAGCTGCCGGTCGGTAGATGAGGCTATCTCCAGCCCCTCGAGGCTCGAGAAGAATTGTACTCCTAGGGGGTTCAGAGCTGGCTGCCCTAGCCCTGGTCCCGATGCCGACGAACGAGCCATTGATTGTCTGCTGCTGGATTCTAGCCCTTGAGGAATTCTGGGTAGAAGTTGACCTGGCGGGTACTTATGGCGATGAGAGGAAACGGGGGTATGTCAAAAACGTCTCTGGCCCTCTTGTAAGGAGGTCTCACCATATTCTTATACGCAAATGACCCTCATCAGGCCTGACAAGACAACATTTACAGAATGCATCCTGATGATGCGAGAAGATCCCTCGCCGCACAGCTCTTGGTCATGAGTACTAATTGGTACTCATGTGATGAGCTAGGACGGCAGCGGTAACTAGTGATGCTCTACTTGTTTGTCTCCTAGATCGTTCCCAGCCTCACTTAACAGCACGTGAGAGAGGGCCAGACAGGGCCCCTGGCTCCAGGGTCCGACAACGACGGCATTGATCAGTTGCGTGACCCTGGAAACGGGCGTCACGATGTCATTGCCCGCATCGGTCCCTGTCTATATTGCTTTTTGATCCTATTCGGCTCAGCCCTACGAAAGTCAGCTGGACCTCTTACCTCACGAGACGTGATCCCAGACCAAACGCCGCGGTTGGTATGCCATCTGTCAAGCCGGGTACCCCACGACCTTCCGATCTCGAAGCGTCTCCGGGCACGCTTTGCGAGGTTGCCAGCTCCGTAAAGCTCTTACTCCACCGACCAAGTTACAGCTGTGCATTGACCCCCCCGTGCCTCCGTTGCTCCTTCCTGGCCATTCGTTCGATGATAAAAACGGTGTATTTCTTCCGTTCAACCCCGATCGGTTAAGCATGGTATCCTTTTATTTGGTTATTCTTTTCTTCACTCCGTCCCTCTAGCGGGGGGTGTCAAGATTTCGCTTGAAGAGGTTCGCTCGATGGAAGATCAGGAACGCCAACCCGCGCGATACCGTGCCAGAAGGGGGGCCTCGAGATGAGCCAGTTAGAGTGCTTTTCGACGAGGCGACTCTACAGGCACTCCGCGAGCCCCAGCAGGAGCCCGCTCGAATTTCGCTCGACGAAATTCGCCGTACGTTGCATGGCCTGGATCGCCAGCGAGCCGAAGAAAGAGCCCGCCGGGGACAAGGAGTTCCCCAGCAGGAAGCCACGGCGCTGCAGCCCCGAAATGGGAAAGCCATAGTACCCCTTGAGGAAATCGTCGGTACACTAGACGATCTGGAGCGACAGCGCGCCGAGGCCCGGGCCCGGCCGAGGGCGAGCGATACCGAGCCGGTACGAAGGCCAAATACCCCGGAAATGACCTTGCGTCCTCCCCAGACGCCGCCTTCCCGCAAGCGCCGTGGCGAACGACAAGAAGGACTTCTGACTCCAGTGACTCCACCACCCTCGGGTCAAGGCCGGCCCCGGAAAAGACCGAGGCTACCGCATGAGGCTGTCCAATTCCAGCAACGGTCTGTTGACGCGATTCTACAACACCGAGAGTCTTGCTTCGGTGCTCAGAAAGATGCATCGGTAGGAAGATCCTGGTGCAAAGAAGTACCCCTCGCTCTTCAGGTCGAGACCTCAAAGTCATTCTATGAGGCCTTCACAGACGAGAGAACGCTACCCATTTCCCACTGCATCTTTTGCTACAGAAAATTCCCGCCTGCGAGGCTCACCATCCTCCAATGGAGAGAGTGCTTAACCCCCTGGTTGGTGCAGGCCACGACGGCTCTCCAGAAATGCGAGAAGTGCCTCCCATCGGATGCTGACCCTCAAGTCGATATTTGCCTGGAGTGCCGCGCTGGTTTCGAACGTGGGAAGCTGCCAAAGGCCTGCTCGGTCAACAATATGGATATCGGATGTGAGCATCGTTATCCTAAAGAACTCGACGGTCTCTCTCCTCTTGAGGAGAGACTGATTGCTCTCCAAGCCCCCTTCGGCTATATTACAAAGTTTACAGTTGATAACAAGACGCCGTCCGGTGTTGGTTACCGGAAACACGTGAAGGGACACATTGTCGTGTTTCTGAACAATACGAACGACCTGGTTGCCACGGTGCTCCCCCACCCGCTCCTTCAGACAGTCGAGAACATCCATGTATCTTGGAGCGGCGCCAACAGACCCAGCCCGGCGGACGTGGGAACTCTCCTTCGGGTGCGCAAGTCCCGCGTAATAGCCGCCCTTTTATGGCTTCAGAGGAACAATCCCCTGTATAAGGACGTCAAAATCAACCTCGATGAGATACGGGGCTGGAAGTACGCGGAGGGCTCAGTAGTTCCCGCCGTTCTCATGGAACGGATGCAGAGAGAGGATCTCTCGGCCGTGGAAAGGACGCATACAGATCCCGTCGTCCCGAATATTGATCGGGGTTTGGAAGAGAACGGCTTCACAAGCATTGAAGAGCTCCTCACCTCGCTACGGGCAGACCCTAGCAACGATACCTGCCCGTCAGGTAGCAATACAGCGGCAGAACAGCCCTACGCATTGCCTCGGGATCTCCATATGTCTGCTCCTAATCCGGAGAGTGCCGACCAAGGCGGTGATATTCCCCATCGCCCTGCGATACTGCTGATTGGTCGTGATATTGCCAGTGGGCTGCGCTGCGTACCACGCGCTCCTTGCGGCAACGTATCTTCCATATATGGCTTGTGGCGAGTCGTACCTCGGCGGTAAATCGAGAGGGGCTCCGCAAACGGCATGGCTCTCCTTCAACAGAGCTTGGCATAGTTCCAACCGGACCATCTGGGACGACAGGAGAGTGGAGAGTTATAAGGGACTCTTGCATAGTAGGTAAGACTAAGGGCGGCACAGATGGGGTTGGTTCAGCAGCGGGAGAGCGCCGAACAGCTTCCGCAGGAGGATCCAGTGTAGCCCCGAGCAATGATGCCCTCGGACCGCCGGAACACTTGGGGGAGGATCAGTAAAAGCTGGAACGGCAACTGATGCTGCGTCCGGCTGTGGGACTGGCTTTGCCGGTGCTGCCTTTGTAAGCAACTCCTGGAACCTCAGAGGGCATGCTCTTGAGGACCTTATGTGACCAACTTGGTCATTGGTGACATCTGCTGCACGTACGGGGAGCTTTCTTGCCAGACTGGACAATTTCAAATCCACAGGGTTCTCGTCTGGTGCTCGTTCTAGACTGGCTGGTTGTCTGAGAACCTTGCTTTGGGACTCGACGTGGTTCAAGTATAGGTTGTGGCCGATCCACACTCCGTCTTAGGTTCCAGTGGGGATGAAAATGCTCGAGCAGAAGGCACTGCTTTGCATCCTCGAGTTTCTTCAAGGTATGAGAGCATGGTAGTCCGTATGAAGAAGTGAAAGATTGACTGCAAGGAGATTTCAGAGGCGCCGAAAGTAACTGCCGTTGCTCTTGCACTCTGCGCAGGGCCTGGTGTGACACCCAACCATGCACGGCCTCGAACATTCCTCCAGAGACATCTAGAGGCATCCGTATCTGCTGAGATGCTCGCATATGATTCAGCTCCTTTAGTTGGTTGGTGATCGCATGCCGCATGGCCTGCCAAGAGTCAAAGAGGTCGAATGTGGATGTCTTGATGTATGATTTGATCAATGAGTGAATTCCTTCGGCCTATCACGGGGCAGACCTAGGATGCCAGGGAAGATCTATGTTGTGCTGTGAGGAGGGCAAACCACGGAGGTGGAACAGAGTCTAGACTAAGTACAGGGAGGCACGTGACGGAACCCAGGTTGGTGCCGTGACAGTACCCCCTTCCCAAAGGCTCTAGTTAATGGGCCCTTGGTTTTCCTTATCGGGCCCTTAAAGTGTGGCTAAAATAGTCACATGACTGTCGCGTCCCTTTCCCCGCCAAAACATTAGCCGCCAACTGTGAAAAGCTGTCAATACGGCCTCCGTACTCGTGCACGCCCCCACTTGTGGGTGAGCCAAAGCGAATCCCAAAGTGGAGGCGGGCACGAGTAGTCAATGGTGCATCCAGCTAGAACGCGACAAAGTTGACAACGCGCATACAACGCACGCCAACGTACGAACGCACGAACGCATACCAAGGTGAGGGCATCCCCAACGCACCAACGCCGCACCGATGAAGTCACCTTTCCGCCGCAAGTTCGAGACCTGGCAAGCTGCTGCAGAGAGCGCCGTAGCTGCATTACGGAGCGAGAGCCTAATCAGGACTGTGTCGTTGTAGCGACGTAGCCTCGGGCATATGTTCCACGAGCCTGTTCAATTGCCTCACTCATTGACATTACATTAAGCACCCTACTTTTAACGGCTCTACGTGAAATGCAGTTATGCTGTCGGGCCTATGACGCCGGCAAATGTGTGCACCGGCGCGCGTGCAAGCAAAGCCGCAAAGTAGGTTTGACAGTCCGCCACACTTTCAGCCACACTTCAAGGGCCCGATAAGGAAAGCCAAGGGCCCATTAACTAGAGCCTTCCCAAACGGCTGTTCGTCCTCGAACAGCCTAAACGACTAAGAGCGGCCTGGGCACAAAGTATATAGTTGTACCCTTTACTTCCTTGCCCAGACCGGGGGGCCTGGCTTGTTTGGGTGAACTCTATGAAAGTCGAGGAGTACTTGGTTATGTCCTTTGAGGTCTCTAGCCGGTTGCCAGGTAGGGTCATAGTGTTTCCACTTGACTAGGTAATGTAGGCCATCAGCGTCTCTGCGGCTATTTAGTAGCCCGTCAAATAGCCATTTTTCGACTAGTTCTCCTGTCTCGTCATCGCGTTCTAGGACTCGTCCTCGGGTGTTTTTTGACTCGGCCTTGTTGATAACGTCTTGGCCGGGTAGACCATTTGTTTCTGGTTTCGGTCGTAGGAGCGAGTTGTGGAACACGGGAAAGATCTTCATTCCCTCAGGGAGTTTAAGCAAGCATGAACGAGGGTAGACTTTCAGAATTGGGAATGGTCCTGCCCACTTGTCGTCTCCTTTCTTCATCGGCCGGTTTGTCTTCATATTCTTCGTGCTTACGTAGACTTCTTGACCTTCGGCGTACTGAGGAGCATCTTCTCGATTGAGGTTGGCGTTCTCCTCGTAGCGTCTGGCGGCTTGGGTTGCAAGGGCTTTCAGTTGGGTGATAATACGCTCAAAGCGGTCGGCGATGTTGTTTGCTTTGAGGAACTCTCGCCGTTGGGCTGCGGACTGGTTTGGCGGCAGTGGCTTGGTTGGTTCAGTGCCGAGTTTGGGGTGAAACCCATAGTTAGCGAAGAATGGTGATACTCCCGTGGTCTCAGATGTAACGTTGTTCGCGGCGAACTCGGCAAGGGGGAGCCAGTCGACCCAGTCGTCTTGGTGGAAGTTCATCAATGCTCTCAGATATTGTTCGATACCTGCGTTGATCCGTTCCGTTTGTCCGTCTGTCTCTGGGTGGAAGGCGGAAGAATGGCGGAGTCGAACTCCTAGGCGGTCGGAGAGTTGGCGCCAGAACTCGGAGATGAATTGGGAACCGCGGTCGGAGATGACATTGTCGGGTGTGCCATGGAGGCAATAGACCCGGCTGATAAAGACAGAGGCTAGTTCTTCGGCTGTTAGGCCTACAACTGGGATGAAATGGCGCATCTTTGTCAATCGGCACACAACAACGAGGACATGCTGGTATGTTTTGCCATAGCGCTCGCATTCTGGCAGGGGCGTGATGTAGTCAATGGATATATCTGACCAAGCTTGGAATGGCACTGGCAGTGGTTGGAGGAATCCTGGGGGTGCCGACCTTGAGGCTTTGACCCGATCACACAGCTCGCAGGCTTTAACATATTCCTCGATGTCTCGGGTTATGCGTGGCCACCAGTAAGTTCGGCTAACCAAATCGATTGTCTTTATCCGCCCGGGGTGTCCTGCAGGGCCTGTGGAGTGCGTACGGTAAATAACCTGGGTTTTTAGTTCCTGATCGTTGGGTGGTATGAAGAGCTTTTCGCGGTAGTATATGCGATTCCCAATGACAGAGCAGTCTGCCATTGCTACGCGAAGTTCCTTTCGCCATTTCTTGGGCCAGCGGCGGTGGGTTGATGCGTCTCTCAGGGCCGTCAGCATGTCTTGGGCCATCTCTGAATTTTCGTAGGCTCTATCGACCAGTTCATCGATGGGTTTGTCCATGGCTGGCATGATAACGTCTATCGGGGCGGCAGCGAGGTCGAATTCCCCATTGACTTCTCGTGTCAGTTCAGCCAGGGCCTCTGGGTCAAAGATGTGTTCTGGCAGAATGGTCCGTTGGCGGTTCTTAATGCGGTCGTCGTTTGTGTCTGCGCGCTTGGGTTGGTCTTCTGGCTTTCGACTTAGCGCATCTGGACGGACGGCTTTGGTGCCTGGTCGATAAACAATACGGAAGTTGAAGCCTGACAGGAACTCGGACCAGCGGACTTGTCGTTGGTTTAAAGCCTTGGTTGTTGTGAAATATTCAAGGTTCTTATGGTCCGTGATGACTTCGAAGGGTTCTTGGGTCCCTTGAAGCTCAGGCCTCCATTCTTCCAGAGCCTTAATGATCGCCAGTAGTTCCTTGTCGTAGATCTCGTAGTTGCATTCCTGGGCCGAGTGTTTTGACGAGAAGTAGGCTACAGGTCGCAGTACGCCTTCGTCATCATACTGGGACAAGACTCCTCCAGACGCCCAGTCCGAGGCGTCTGTTTCAAGTACAGTTTTCCTATTATAGTCATATAGGGCTAGAACCGGTGCTACGGAGAATGCGGCTTTCAGTTGGTCAAAGGCAGTTTGGTGTTCTACCTCCCAGGACCAGATTGTGCTCTTCTTCAGGAGGTCATTTAACGGCCGGGTGATCTTGGAGAAGTCACGGATAAAGCGGCGATAAAAGTTTGCAAAGCCGAGGAATCTTTGTAAGTCGCGGAGTGCTGTTGGTGGCTCCCAGTTGAGGATTGTAGAGACCTTGTCGGGGTCCATCTCGACGCCTCCAGGCGTAACGATCAGCCCAAGGTATTTCGTCCTGGTTGTTTCGAATTCGCATTTGTCGATATCAATCTGGAGGCCTGCATCGCGAAGTCGTGTGGCTACCTCGCGGACGTGTTCCCTATGCTGCTTCTTATCTGTTGAATATATCAAGATATCGTCAAGGTAGGCGGTGCAGAACTTATCGAGAAGGTCGAATAAGGTATGGTTGATGTAGTTCTGGAAGGTTGCTGGGGCGTTGCAGAGGCCGAACGGCATAACCAATGTTTCAAACAAGCCAAACCGTGTGATAAAGGCTGTTTTCCATATATCTCCCTCGGCGATGCGGATTTTGTTAAATGCGGCGATAATGTCTAGTTTCGTATAGACCTTGGCGTTGCATAGGGCATCTAGAGTCTCACGGATCAAAGGCAGTGGGTAGCGATTCTTGATGGTGATGTTGTTAAGACCGCGGTAGTCCTGGCAGATCCGGACACCACCTCCTGGCTTCGCGGCCAGGAGTAGTGGTGCTGCACAGCGGGCTCGGGACTCCCGTATGAACCCTTTAGCCAGGTTATCATCCAGCCATTTCCGTATGACTTTGAGTTCCTGTGGGTTCATTGGGCGTGTCTTTTGGTACGGAGGTTCTTTTCCAGTCAGAAGCTCTATCTTATGGTCCCATGAGCGCTGCGGGGGAAGTTTGTCTGCGAGCTTAGGTAGGAACACATCGTAGAGGTCGCGCAGCCATATCGGGAGCTTCTTCAGGACGTCATCCGCTGTTCGCTCCGGCTTGCCTTTCATGAACTTTTCGATATCGGCATCTGTGATCTTGGCTAGGCGGGCTGGTGAGTAGCATTCGTCAACGAAGTCGTGCAATTCATTAGGAAAGAGCTGTCTTGCTTCCTTCCAGCTGAAGTCCATGTTTTTGCTGCTTATACCAAGGACTACCATTTTATAATATTCCTCTGGGAGGTCAGGTAGGCGGTATTTCGTCTGCTGGCGACTACTATCCAGTCGATCAAGCTCATCCCATGTTATTTTCATGGCCTCAACGGTTGGGTCGCGGCAGAATTGGACGAAGTTTGTAGCGTTTGTAAGCCGTATGTTCGATAGGTCTGGTCGGTCTGATGGTTCTAGGGCGGTGTCGCGAGATGGGTTTGGAAGTGGCACGCTGAGTGGAGGTAGCGGAGGTCTTGGTGGTGGCTTCTTTGTATGACGGCTGCCAGCAGTCATACGAGTCGGGGCTGGTTTAGTTCTCGGCTGATTGGGGATCATCTGGGCTCGGCACTCGGGGCCTTGGTGATTCTTAGGGTTGCGGGTACGGTAGTGATTTGCGCCTGGGGTCAGCGTTGCTTTAAATGTCATAGCCGGAGCATCTTCGCTAGCGTTGGAACAGTCATTACTATCATTCTCTAAGTCTTCGACTGTTGGGGGCTGATAGAATGAGACTCGTCGCGCTGGCTTGCTAGATATTGGCGTTGCTTCAAATGTCATGACGGGGGCATCTTCGCTAGTGTTTGAGCAGTTGCTAGTATCGTCCTCTGAGTCGTCGACCGTTGAGGACTGATGTGTGAGAGTGCTCGTTTTGTTGGCGTTGGTTGGGTTACGATATTCCGGGTCTTGACAAAGCTACGGTCCGCAAATGCCCGTGCAGAGCATCCGCTATCAATAAGGCTCGTCACCTCAATGGGGTCGGTATGCGCGGGGACTAAGGTAGCTTGAATGAGTAGAGATTTGCTGTCTATTGACCTAAGTCTGATAGGTTTGTGGCTCGAGAGACAGCGACGTATCCATTCCGGCATCCTTGGTTCCTTCGTTGACCTCCGTCCGCGGCTCTGGGCGGAGGTTATTCTTTTCCCTGGTGCTCTAGTGAGGCTGGGGTGCTGACAGAGAGAGTGGGGGTCGGGGTAGTCCTTGTTTCCTCGTCTGCTATAATATAGCCTTGTTCGAGGGATCGCAGTCTTGGAAAGGCTGGGGGATACGCAGGGAATTGGGGCTGGGAAACGGGTGGGTTGTGTTGTTGGCTGGCTTGGTAATTGTAGGGGTGGTGGTTTTGTCCAGGTTGGCCGCGTCCCATTCCTCTACTGTACCCATAGCTAGGTTTATATGTTCCAAAGGCCTGGTTGCGTTTTGCGTCGGCCTGCAACTTTTCATCACAATCGCTTTTAAAGTGGCCGGGCTTTTTGCAGTACAAACAGAGGTTATTAGTAAAGCAGTCCTCCCTCGTCGGTCTGGCTTGGCGCGTAGCGTCCAAAACCATCGGGTCGCCAACGTCAGCCTGTTGGCGTTGTTGGGACTGCTGGTGTGTTTGGCCTTGGTAGGGTCGACTACCTAGACGTACTGAGCGCAGTTTGTCCTGGTGGTCCTTGACCAACAGGTTATCGTAGATCGTCTGGTACATTTTGCACCACTCAGAGAAGTTGTCTCTAGCAGGGCGGACAAGCTGGTGCGTCATTTCGTTGGCGAGTTCCTGAGAGACCTTGAGCTGCAAGGATTCAACTTTCTGGGTCTCAGTCTTTCCACACTCCTCGGCCAGGGCGGCAAAGTCAGCGATGAAGTTTTGGAAGGGTTTCTTGCCCATCCAAAGGTTATCAAAGGCTTGTGAAGCCGAAAGTGTCAGATCAAGCGTTTCATACTGTTTGTTCATCTCCGCCAGGCAGTCGGTATGGGTCTGCCATGGCCATATGGCTTGGTTTTCCTCATGTTCAATAATGAAATCGAATTTCTTGCGGTAGAGCTTCGAGGCCGATCCTCCAAGCAGGCCAGCGATGTGTTGGATTCGGATAAAGTCGGTGGCAAAGAAACTCTTATCCACAGCAAAAGCTCGGAGCACTTGAGAGCGCCAGTTGACATATTGCAGCTGGCGTTTCTTAACATCCTTCTCATCGCCTTCAAATGGGTTGGGATTTGGCATCATTCGACGGGGACGTGGCTCAGGGCGCAATTCTGTTGGTCTGGCGCTCAGCAGAGTTCTTAGTTCGTCGGCGAGGGTGACAAGGGAGTCTTGGGTCCGGGGCGTTCCTTGGGCTTGGGCGAGGTGTGTTTCTAATTCCGCGATTCGTCTCTCCAGATGGGCGTTTTGGTTGATGAAGTGGTCCATTGCGCTCTCGGCCGCTTGGCAGAGAGCTTCGACCTGGTTCTTGTACATGTCGTCTGTTGGGTTTTGGAGCATAGAGGCGAGGCTGGAGCAGTCACAAGCTTGGACCCGGTGAAGGGCAGCTGCGATGTTTGGGAAGGTATCATGAATAGCGTCGGCGAAGGTTGCGCCCGCCTGGTTCTGGGGGTTCATCGTGGTCTGGGCAGGGCGGGGGAGAATTCCAGTGATCGAGAGTAGGGCTGGGCCGCTCGCGGCGTGGTAATCTCGTTGCGTGGGACTTGGGGTGTCGAATGGGAAAACTCTGGTTAGGTGTGCAATCGCGATTGCGGCGCAGCCGATAATAGACAGCACAAACTATCACGGGGCAGACCTAGGATGCCAGGGAAGATCTATGTTGTGCTGTGAGGAGGGCAAACCACGGAGGTGGAACAGAGTCTAGACTAAGTACAGGGAGGCACGTGACGGAACCCAGGTTGGTGCCGTGACACGGCCCTAGGGAGCAAACGTTAGCCTTGAATCATGGTGCAAGCTGTCACGACCCTGGGCGCCAGCGTAGAGCCGCCAGCGCAGAACCTCACCAGTGTCACGTGCCCAAGCAGCATCACGTGCCCACGCGCGACCTCGTGTCTATATAAGGGCCCGCTCGGTCGTGTAGTCTAGTCTTCCTTTCTTGCTCCTTAGCTTTGAGTCTTTGTTCATAGTGCCAATACATCTTTATAGCCGTCAAGGCTCGTATGTGCCTGGCCGTAACACTACTCAAAGCTCAATAAGATCGCTTGCCAGCGATTAAGCAAATAGGCACCGAGCTTTCACGTCACACGCGCCTGACGTAAATCCAGCGCATCCGTTCTGACCGTTCCGACCAAGACTCCGACCACCGACCAAGTGATCCTCAAGGCTGAGATCACGTCCGTTCCGACCAAGACTACGCGTGTGTGTAGTCGTCCGACCAACCGTTCCGACCAAGGGATTCGTCCCGTCTGACCTCCGACCGTCCCTGCTTGTGCAGGCATCTGACCGTGATTCCGCGTGGTATCATTTCCGACCCTAGACTCTGACCTCCCGCTCCTCCGACCGATCTCGCCGCGCGCCGACTAAGACTGCTCCGACTACCGCCAAGACTCGAACAAGACCGGCTCGACACCTATCACCTCGCGACTATGATATCCGAGGAAGCCCTGCCCTCTGATCAGCCTCGCCGTTCCACCCGGCTTGCTGGCCAAGCCACTGAATCCGAAATGGTAGCCATGGCTGCCCCGAGCCCCCAAGACGCTCTCATCCGCGAGATGAGGGAACAGATTGCGGCCTTAACGGCCCGTCTAAATGAACGCTCTCCGTCTGTTGAATCAAATCGACAGCACCGGGAGCCCTCGACTGCTTTGCCGGCCCAAATGGCCCGGCCTTCCGACCAGCAGGCAAAGCTGCCTGGCCTATTTTTGCCCCCTTCCCAGAGGGCAAGAACCCCGAGTACAGCGACGCCGCCAAATCGCGCATCAAGGTCTCCGCGACGTTCTCAGGGAAGAAGGACGAGTTCCATTCCTTCATCCTGAGCATAAAGAACAAATTTGACGAAGACGTGCGAACCTTCCGGACTGAGAACAGCCGGATGGTCTGTCTGTATAACCTGCTCGAGGGAAAAGCCCGCCGAGCACTTGAAACCCGCTTCTCCTCTGACACTCGACCCTTCTCTGGAGTGGCAGAGATGATCCAAGCCCTCGAGTCCGCCTATGGCAATCCGAATGAGCTTTCCGAGGCTCTTGACCGCCTGCAACGCCTCCAGTTTACCGTGAATGGGAAGACCGACATTGTGGACTTCCTTGCGGAATTTGACTACTTAACTGCGACCGGTCGTGTGCCCGAGGACCAGATGAAGCATACCTTGTGGCAGCACATCCCAGCCAACCTAGATAACAGCCTCTTGACCAAGACCCGTGACGAGTCCGTGACCTACGAGGTTTTCTGTGGGTTCATTAAAGACGCTGTCCACTGCCAGAAGAGGAGTATGAGGCAGACACAGGACTCCCGCTCTTCCGACCGATCTCGCCGCGCGCCGACTAAGACTGCTCCGACTACCGCCAAGACTCCGAACAAGACCGGCTCGACCCTATCACCTCGCGTGATGCTGGCAGAGCCTTGACCGACGATGAGAAAAGGGTCCATTGGGATAATGGCACCTGCTTTATTTGTGGAAAACAGGGCACCTCTCTCGCGAGTGTCCCGACCGCACCCATGCTGTCTCCCGTGTCGCCTCCGTCCCTGTCCCTGCCAACGACTCTGATCAAGATTCGGGAAACGAATAGGACCATCACAAGACTCCTTGATGGTCCCTAAGGTGTCACAGACAGCGAGTAGGTCTAGCAAGTCATTCACTCTGCCAAGTCAAGTCCAAGTGGATGGTGTGAGCCTACCTGCCCGCTCCCTCTGTGATACCGGAGCCGAAACCCGTTTGCTGGTTAGCCCAACCTTCGCCCAGTCCGCCGCCCAAAGACTCGGAGCCCAGATTAAGGAGCTCCCGAGTCGGATTCCTCCAAGACTTCCGTGGAAAGCCAGCCGGCTATATCCAGAAACAGCTGGTCGCCACTTTCGTCATCGATGGCCGTTCGTTCGCAAACGAGACATTTGATATAGCTGAGTGTGGCCATGATATCTTTATCGGTCTTTTCTGGATGCGGGAGAAGCGCCTCCTGCTTGACTGCGCCGCCCGACAGATCATCTGGCCAGATGATCTTCCTGCCCTCGCCAAGTTCTCCCCGACGATCCAGCTCTCGTCAAGCCCCGCTCTCGGGTCGGATCGACCCTAAGATCCAGGCCGACGCTGAGAGGCGGAACCGCCTGCTCGAGAAAGAGGAGAAACGCTACCGGATCCTCCACAAGAACTGGCGCCGCTCTGATCAAGCTCCTCCGGCCTCTGTCCCGACCCGTTACCGACTCCGTCTCCGTCGTTTCAGTCCAAGTCTCCGTCTGCCAAGAAGTCTGTCCGTTTTCAGCTCACGACCGCCCCTGCTACCGCCTTCGTCTCCGTCGCCTCGGTCCAAGCCTCCGAAGATCAAGCCCTGATTAACGCCCTGGTCTGCCAAGTAGAGTCTCACGAGAGATTCGAACAGTGGAACGAACTCGAACCGTTGATGCCCCGGGATCCAGTCCAGCTCGAGCCAAGCTCCGGCCTTGACCAGACCGTCCCTAGTGCTCGAACCGTTGCTAAAGTCTCCCGGATCAGAAGACCTACCAGGGACAAAGCATTCCGTTCCCTCAGGAGAAGACCCTGAGCATGTTGCTTGTGTCCGTAGTCGTCTACCGCCCCAGCTCACCCATCTAGAGGATTCTTCTCGAAGAAAGAGGCCCACACCCTACCTTCGAGCCGACCCGGTCACGATGTAGTCCTAGAGCTTGAGAAGCCTCTTTCGCCGACAGGACCCCGTCGTACCGCACGCCCGTTAAGTATCTGCCTCTAGAGAAAGAGACTGTCGATCACCTCCGGAGATAGACTTCATCGAGCCCGATCCGAGTCCGCACGCCGCTTCTGTCCTCTTCGCTCCGAAACCGAACACGACCGCCCGCCGCTTCTGCATCGACTACCGTTGGATGAACGATCATCTTAAAAGTCGCATCACGCCCGCTCCGTCCCTCGAAAGTACTGCTTTCGGTTGCCGTGAAGCTCAACGCTTCACGAAGATCGATGTGATCCAGGCCTTCCACCGTCTCCGCATGGACCCTGACTCCGAGTATTTGACCGCCTTTCGCACCCGTTTCGGAACTTTCCGCTGGAAAGTCCTCCCGTTCGGTCTGAAGGTAGGTCCCGCCTGGTTCCAGCAGTTTATCAACGCGCAGCTTCACGATCTCCTCGACCGGTGCGCCAGCGCCTACGCAGATGACGTCCTGATCTACTCGGATAAAGAAGAAGACCACTGGAAAGACTGTCAAGAAGTGATCTGGCGACTCCATCAGGCAAACCTCCAGGGAGACATCAAGAAGTCTAGATTTAACGTGACCAAGGTTGACTACCTCGGCGTTCTGCTTGAAGCCGGTGTGGGCCTTAGTGTCGACCCTCGGAAAGTTCGATCGATACAAGACTGGAAGTTTGAGGACCTCCGAGACCGCACCGCGATCCGATCATTCGTTGGCCTATGCAACTTCATCCGTGTTTTCTGCTACCACGCCTCTGGAGTGGCAGAACCCTTGAACCGGTTGCTTAAGAAGGATGTTGCCTTTGTGATGGGCCCGGAGCAACGCGAAGCATTTGATCAACTCAAGCGCCTGGCTATCGAAGCCCCGGTCCTCGCCTTCTTTAGACCAGAACTGCCGACCCGACTGGAGACCGATGCCTCCCGGAATGCCACAGCTGGTGTTCTATGGCAGGAACAGCCTGATCAGACCTGGAAGCCCGTTGGATTCTTCTCTAGGACCATGACCCCGGCCGAGCGAGCCTACCCAATCCAAGATCGAGAGCTCCTCGCCGTCGTACAGAGTCTAGAGCACTTCTACCCAGAGCTCTTAGGCCAGAAATTTGATGTGATCACCGACCACGAAGCCTTAGTCCATTTCTCTACGAAGCGCCTGCTCTCGGTACGACAGATCAGATGGTCCGACTTTCTCGCCCAGTTCGACATCCGTTTCCTCTACCGCCCCGGTCGACTGAACGTAGTCGCCGATGCCCTCTCAGGAAGACAGCCGAGCTTCCTACCGTAAAGGCCCGGGAAGCCGAGGAACGCACGGTGACCCTGATCCCTCCGGAAAGGCTAGGCTTCGCGACCGACTCTCTAGACCCTACGGCCGCCGGCCACCTGCCCCCTCAGAACTTTAGTCCCGAACCTAAGCCTACTAGACCATTAGTTCTGAGGGCCACGAGTGCCCTACAGACCCCAGAAGACCAAGGGATACAGCAGACGCCCGATCAAGACCGCCCAGAACTAGACCCGAACTCAGTCCCGAAGGGAGCCGAACTCGTTTCATTGATCCGCCAAGAGAACCTCCTCCAAGACCTCGGCACCCATGGAACACACCTGATCGTACCAGCCCAGACCTCAGACAAGCAGACGTTTCTTCAGACCGCGCTCATTCGCGAAGCCCACGAGCCCCAGATCTTCGCTCACGCCGGACAGAACAAAGTGATCAAGCTGCTCCAACGAGACTTCTACTGGCCAAGGATGAAGGAGGATATCCGTCGTTATATTCGAACTGCCACGACTGCCGCCGCAACAAAACCCTCGAGACAAGACCCTGGACTGCTCCATCCACTGCCCGTGCCGACCTCTGTTTGGGAGCACGTCGAATGTGACGGGAAGGATATGCCGAAAGACCGTTACGGATATGACTATGTTTGGACCTTCGTCTGCAAGCTAAGCCGGATTATCGCCACGCTCCCAGGAAGGAAAAACGATACGGCAGAAGTCTTAGCTAGCCGCTACTTCCGCTACCTCTATCGTTTCTTCGGTATGCCCTCGTATGGATTTCTGACAACGCTGGACAGTTTATTTCTGCCTTCCTCGCAGAGATTAACCGGCTCACGGGAACGAAGCATCGTCATGGAAGCTCCTACACCCTCAGACCCAAGGGTGTAGAAGTCACAAATCAATACCTGGATCAAAAGCTACGATTCTACGTGACGAAGCATCAAGACAACTGGAGTTCCCTGCTGCCCGCCCTCGACTTCGCCCATAACTCGTCTTGGCACTCTTCCATCGACATGGCACCGTTAAAAGTAGTCCTAGGCCGAGATATCCGGAACCCCCTGTCACTGCCCCCGACTGACAAGACCGCTGCCACCGGACCCGCCGCCAGAGCTAGGGAACTTGTGCAGACCGCCCAGGAAACCCAGGAAGACGCGAGGAATGCTGCCACCGCCGCTCAAGAACGTCAGAAGGAACAGACTAATAGGAAACGACGACCAACCGACTTTGCCATCGGTGACCGAGTTTTCTCAGCAGGAAAGGCTTCGCCACGAACGCTCCGACTACTCGGCTAGATAACCAATGGTCAGGTCCGTTCGTAATCCTGGAAGAACGCGGTTATAGCTACGTACTGCAGCTGCCCGAGTCGTACAAAATGAAGAACCTATTCCACGCCGACCGTCTTCGAAAAGCAGCCAATAACCCCTTGCCCCAGCAGATCCAGTCACCTCCGCCACCCGAGGAGATCAACGGAGAACCCGAGTGGGAGGTTGATCAAGTCCAGCAGTCTCGAGTAACCGGTAGGAGTCGACGACTGGAATACCAGGTCTTATGGAAGGGATGTGACCCTGATGAGACCTGGTACCCGGCTAGGAATTTCCGTAACGCACCAATGGCATTGAAGATTTTCCACGATGAACATCCGGACGCAGCAGGCCCACCCGTCAACCTGCAATACTGGATCGAATGTGCTGCAGCGGAGGAGGGCTGCGAGGAACGAGACGATGACGACACAGCAGAGAAAGCCGTGAAACCAAGAACCCGCCGCCACGACTGACTACCTTGATACGCATATCAAGGCCTTAGACGGGGGGCAGTGTCACGACCCTGGGCGCCAGCGTAGAGCCGCCAGCGCAGAACCTCACCAGTGTCACGTGCCCAAGCAGCATCACGTGCCCACGCGCGACCTCGTGTCTATATAAGGGCCCGCTCGGTCGTGTAGTCTAGTCTTCCTTTCTTGCTCCTTAGCTTTGAGTCTTTGTTCATAGTGCCAATACATCTTTATAGCCGTCAAGGCTCGTATGTGCCTGGCCGTAACACAAGCCCTGGCGAACTACCTCGAGGTGGCCACATTGCCAAAATGCAAGTGCCTGTCTACCCATGCTTTTATGATTCTCTCCTTGTGTGGCTCTAGCCAGTATAGTTTAATATACCCAACCGCCCGGGGGTGGCTTTTGGCGTACTTAACCTCAAATTTGGCCAACCGCTCTTCATATACCGCTTCGGTTGGCGAATCCACAATCGAGTGCCAAAATCGGTAGAATTCGTTCCATGCATCTTCTGCTTGACCGCTCGGTTGGCTACTCTTTGTACAAAGTCAGGTTGACAGTACTGCAGAACTGCCTTGTTGACATGCCAGAGGCAAAGCAGTGCTTTGGAGGTAGGAAACCAGGTTGCAGCCGCATTTATCGCAGCGAGGCATCGGTCAGTCAAGACCACAGAAGGAAGCTCGTGCTGGTAGAGTGATTTGAGGTGATGAAGTGTCCACGAATAGTCCGCTTCTGATTCACCGGAGAGAAATGCGAATGCAATGCAGAACGAACGCTGACAAGAATCAACTCCGACCATGTCGAGGAGCGGCATGGCGTGCTTGTTCGTCTTGTAGGTGCAGTCTAGCAACAAGACGTCTGGGTTGCATTGGAGGTAGGCAACAGAGTCTGGATGGGCGAAAAGATGGCAGTAAGCCGATGGTCTGAATCCAGTCGAACCTGACACCAGAAACCCTCTTCATGTAACTGGTCAACGAGCGCTTGTATACTGCTTTGGCCTTCACGCAGATCTCTCCTGGTTGCCGCAATTCGGTTATAGACGTCCTGCTGAGTCGCGAGGGTATCAGAATTATTATGGAGGTAAGTTCTGATATCTCGAGGAGCAGTGCCAGCAGTTGTCAGATTTGATATAATTGCAGCGTCTCTCTCGTTAAGCTGGCGATGCGCTGGGTGGACAGATGCATCTGAACTCGGTGGATGATTGTGCTGGGCGCAGTCCTTATCTGGTCGATGGCTAAGGACCCAAGTACTTCCATCTAATGACTGTTTGGCCAGTACTGAGAACTTGCATCCGGCTCTCCGGCTACAAGTGCGGCGTTTTCGTTCGATAAATGTACTGGGCGGCAGCTTATTTCGATCGCATGCGAACACGATTTTGACCCGACCGTTAGGGGTCTTCGTAGATTTTCCCGTCGTGAATGCGTATCCTCGTGGTTTCGCCCAAGAATTGATGGCGCTGAGTAGAGATTCGCGTGATTCGTACGTGCCCTCCGGAGGGAGGGCATCATCGCCAAATGTCGTCGGTCCCGTTGAATTCATTCTCTTGACTCAACGTGTTGTGTCGCGGTTTAGGGTACAGTTGCAGAGCGCGTGAACAGAGGTCGATACGTGTGTTCATGGGCCAATGACAGTCTGCGGTTCTTAGTGGCGCGCCCGGGCGCGCAATTTTATTTGGGCGCCCGGGCGCCCATGTATTGGCCGCCAAACTGCAGTGTGCACTAATAGTGCGCTAAACGGTCTGCACTATTAGGAGCGCTGCCCGGGGGGCGTTCCGCTCGTCAAGCCTTGCGGCGATCGTTGAGGCGTGGAGGGTTCGATTACTTGGTCCAAGTTGCCTTCCTGGATGAAGCCGGGAAGATCTCGCTTAAGTCCCTGCACATAGAAATGGGCACCCCCCTGTTTTGGGCACCCAAGATGGGTGCCCAACCTAAACGGCTGCGTCAACTTCAACAGCAAATTTCACCGCGGAAACGCATCCAATCTGCTAAAAATTGACGCATGTGTCTTCAAGCCACTACTGATGAAATATACAGAGTCTGACATTCACAGCGCCCTTGAGGCAATCGCCAATGGCGGATCCGCCAAGAAGGCTGCTCGCGATTGGGGCGTCCTGAGGGCAACTCTTTACAATCGCATGCATGGTCACGAATGCAGAAAGGATGCATTTTCTGCTCTTCAGAGGCTTTATCAGACACAGGAAAAGCAACTTACCGAATGGATTCTCATTCAGGACGCCTTGGGCCTTCCTCCCACTCACTCGCAGATCAGGCAGTTCGCGCAGCGCATGCTCGCCGTCAAAGGAGACCACACACCGCTCGGAAAACACTGGATGCAAGCATTTTAAGACGAAATCCTGCAGTTCGGACCCAGAAGTGCCATCACAGAGACTCTGCGCGTGTCAACGGCGCTTCTACCGAGGTAATTCGGCCTTGGTTCAACAATTTCTTCCTTCCCGAGATTCTGGCTATTAAGCCGGAGAACAGGTACAACATGGATGAAGCAGGCATCATGGAAGGACTTGGGGAGAATGGCCTGGTCGTTGGCAGTGCTGAAAAACGATCTGTACAAAAGAAGACGCCTGGTTCTCGGGTCTGGACGTCGTTCATCGAGTGCGTGTCCGCTGCCGGCACCTTCCTCCTCCACTCGTCATTTTCAAGGGCAAATCGGTCCAGCAACAGTGGTTCCCAGAAGATCTCAGTACTTTTAGTGACTGGCAATTCACTGCGACAAAGAACGGCTGGACTTCGGACCAAACTGCGGTGGAGTGGCTCGAAAAGGTGTTCATTCCAAGAACCCAGCCACCCGACCCTTCGGAGCGAAGACTGCTAGTATTGGACGGCCACGGAAGTCACGAGACGGTTGACTTCATGTATCTATGCTACCAGCATCAGATTCACCTTCTTTCTTACCTCCCCATACCTCTCATGTGCTGCAACCGCTCGATTTGTCTGTCTTCTCCGCTCTTAAGCACTACTACCGCAAACAGGTCGGATTTCTCAGCCTCCTGACCGATTCAAGCCCAGTCGGCAAGCAAAACTTTCTTTCCTGCTACCAGAAAGCACGCGAGCAAGCGCTCACTGTGTCAAACATCAAGGGTGGCTGGAAAGCGACGGGTTTGTGGCCGGTGTCGATGGCGAAGCCACTTTGAGCCCTCTTCTGCTGGAGAACAGCAACAGACGCAAAAGAACGCGAAAAATGTGGCCAATGCATTCAATAGCCACTTACCCACCAGTGACTGGCAATCAGACACATCCCAGATTGCGTGGTCGACCCCGAGGCGCTCGCAAGATCTGAAGGTTCAGGTAGTTCAATTCAACCAGCTAGACGACGACGTGCCCACGAAGAGATTGCTGTTCAGGAAGATCACAAAAGGGTTTGACGAGAAGGATGGCCTTTTAGCAAAAGCTCAATTGCAGATTCAGGCACTGGAAACACAATTGGCGGCCGTCAAGCCGAAAAAAAGGAAGAGGGTGGTCACGAGCCCGAATTCGAGGTTCGCCAATATTGAGGCAATACGACGGGCGCAGGAGGAGGTGAACGCAGCTGAGAATGAAGAATCTGATGAAACCGAAGCTGAGGTTTCAGAAATAGGTGACGATTGTATCGTAGTGCACGGTGGTGGGCAGTGAGAAGGGATTGAATTAATGGTGTTGAAAATGGTCGTGATTTTTTTGGGGTGCCCAAAACAGGGGGGTGCCCATTTCTATGTGCAGGGACTTATCTACTTCTTTCGTAAGCGATGATAACGCATCTTGGAGGTTATCGAGAACCATCGACGGCTTGTGTGGGAAAAGACCGCACTTCTCCCACGCCGAGAGGATCGTATGCTTCTTGAACGTTCGATTGCGAATCTCTTGAAGATGGTAGAGGAAGTCGGTCTTGCCGAAGTCACTCGCGCCGTCATGAAAGGAGGTGCAGGGGGAAATGTCATGATTTGCAAGCCAGCCAATAGCCAAAAGGGGATTGAAGTTGTTAAGCAGAGGGTCGTTGCGTGCGCCATCATACACAAGGAATGTCGGGTTAAGGCCATATGTGACGTGGGCCTCGGCATGGGAGGCGCGAGGGAAGTGGAATCGACATAGCTTTTCCCTTGACAGAGAGTTGTCAGGCAGTCGGCGGTGTCGCAAGCAATAGAGCTCAGAACAACGATGGCGTTGTACGCGATTAACAACCTCAGCGAGGAACTGGAAAGTAGGCGGCGGTCGGACTAGTACCAATGGATTTGCGTCGCCTTGCTGCATCACACGAAGCGGCTCTGGGTTAATGGCAGAGACATAAGGGGCCCAGAACCGGGCAAACTCAGCTTTGCCTTCGAGAGTAGACATATCAGGCTTTGGTGTATCCCTAACCCAATAAAGGCCGTGCACATGCGTGCTGCCACGGGCCTGCCATTCGTAGCGAAACCAATAGTCGGTAATGTTGAACTTTGCATCGATACTATCTTAAGGAAGCTAGTAAAACGGCTGTGAAAGTGATATGCTGCGATATGAGGGTTTTCAAGGAGATTCCGGAACGCAATAGCACCCTTACCACGGCCATCAGCCTCACGCCATTCAACATATGACGGCATGTGTCTCTGGAGGCTATCCCAGTGAAGGTCAGCAGCTGAGAAGGTGAGGAAGACACCAGGACAGGTAAGGCCGTGGACGATGGCCTCAAGCTGATGTCTCTGGCCGCCCCAGTAAGCTCGTGTGCCTTTCAAGCTGCTTGAGAAGCGCACAATAGAGCTCAACAGTGCGCGAGATTCTGGGGTATCTTCCTCAAAGGCATTGCGTAGTTCATCCATGTCAACTTGCTGCTGCAGGCCAGGCCTCTTCAGAAAGAAGGAACTGCGAGAGTTAACTTGTTGGCGCATGAGTGTGTTAAAAGCAACATATCGAAAGCGTGGATGCGTAGCAAAACGGCCATCATGGTATCTCACGGCGTGTGCGATATACTCATCGTACCGAATTGTCCTCTGACGAGGCGCCACGAAGTCTGCCTGCCCAGTAGGGTAGAGGGTAGGAAAGGCGAGAGACAGCAGAGGCTGGGAACGATTGAACTCATTGAGAGGTGTAGACCGGATATTAGGCATCTCGATGTGGGCCTGGCGCAGAGGGATCTGCTCGGGCGGTACGGGTTCGTGATCCTCAAGCTGAGCCCGGAGACGCTCAAGGTCAGCCTGCGCTGCAATGAAGTTTGGGATTGCTGCTGCATCGTAGTCATCAATGCCAGCTGCATCGGCATCCTCAACGGCCTCAGGGTCAGGGTGCTCTATAGGATGTTGCTCTGCTTGCACGCCCTCAGGCACATCGACTTCCTCGGCAAGCATTTGATCAACCACATCACCGTCGTTTGGTAGCTGACTTAGGCGCTCAGCGTCAATGATGATATCTCGATAGCCAGGGTGGTTGAGTTGAAGGTGTTCAAGCCAGACGCGAATGTGACCTTGCCTAACACGGAATTGACGTCGAAACTGCCGGACGACGTGTGGCTGGTTCGTTGAATCCCGTGGGCGTATTATGATGATGTCCAATTCGCGCGGCAGAAGAGGAAGCTGCGTATAGACGTGGCCAATATCCCGTAAGAAGTTAATGACATGACCACGATACTTATACTGCTGGCCACGGTACTGGAAAACCTGGATGTGGACATGCACCCGCGCAATGAGCATCTCCTCGACTTGGGATAGCTCTGGGAGCTCGTTGGGAACGCTGCCGAGATCCAGGTTATTTTCTTCGGAGAAGAGGAAAGGTTCGTGAGGCTGCCTTTTCCCATCGGCGTCACGACGACGGCAGGCAGAACAGACATCATTTACAAGGACCATGTTGAACCAGGACTCCTTGAATCGACTGCAGTACTCACGAGACTCAGAGTCAAGCTTGTCGTTCCACAGATTGAGGAGGTCCTGATCACTCTGAGAAATGGCCTGTGCGTTGAGATCGCCGGCAAACGGTCCAACGATGTCCAAAGGAGGAACGTCTTCATCGGCCTCGTCGCATTGGATAGATTGTAGGCTTGCAGGAGCAGAAAGGCCAATGCGAGGAACCGGATGCAGATTCAAATCGCCTGCTGTGAAAGCAGAAGAGGCTGGAGACGACACGTTGGAAGGGCTGCTTGACATCGGATAAGAGATATGAGAATGTGTTGCTAACCGCGGGATAGAGAGCAGGAGACGACGGGGCCGGCTGCATAGAAAGCAACTGGGAGGTGCCTGGCGTTGCGGATGGCTCATGGCCTTGCCGTCTCTCCATACGATGACGTCGACTGATAGTAACCTGGCGGGCGTGTGCCCTTGCATGGCCTGGACTATCTTCTGGCCGAATGCCCCGACGAAAGAACCGAGGGCGATGCTGTAGTGGAGGTAAGCGTAGCGGAGGCACGCCAGGAGAAAACGAAGGACGAGGCTGCAGAGGAGGCAGAGCAGGCGAAGCCGAAGACGGTGTCTGGGGTGCGGTAGGCCTACGCGCCGTTGGACTCTGGATATCTAGGCTTGCGTGTCGCTTATGGATTGTTGGGATGCGTTGAGCCTAAGTGAAGATCAACAGACGAAGGAATTGAGAGGCAAGAAGAGACACACACAGGACGATTGTGAACCCGACGACAGGGGAGACATTTTCTAGTACGCTTAGATGGGTCAATCAGGTGAATGAATTGATCGTCTTGCTTGAACTGGTTGCATTGAATGCAAAGACGATCGGGAAGAAGCTCCCCCGAAGGAGGCTCCCCCGTAGGACCCCACATAGGAGGATGAGGAGACGGCATGTAGATCAGATCGTCTTGCCTGAACTGGTTGCATTGAATTCAAAGACGATCGGGAAGAAGCTCCCCCGTAGGAGGCCCCCGTAGGAGGACCCCACGTAGGAGGATGAGGAGACGGCATGTAGATGTCATATCAGAAGATCAATGTCAAAGGATAGGAATCGAGGTTTTCAAGAGGAAATTAGGTCCTCCGGGCGCCCCTACGTTCTATGGCAAAGGTGCGGGTAAACCTTTTAGACCAATCAGAGGCGTCTTTTACGGTGTGAATAATTTCTACTGCAGACAGTATACATAGGCTCTAACCAATCACAACAAAGTTCACGGGTAAAGTCTGGGTAAATCTGACCAATCACCTAGACGTATTCGAAGTGGGCTCCAATCAAAACGCAACTGTTAGCAAAGTGGGTCTAAAAGTTTCGCACTTTTTGCTCAGTACGAGAGGAAGGCTCGCCAGCCGCGGCTCGCGCAAAGACGCCTTTCGGAACGAAGTTGGCGGTGACAGGAGACAGGAAGACAAGAGAAGAGTGAGCTCGAGATACGGCGAAGACGTGGAGCATTATCATGAGTGAAATCGAAACAGAGCGCCAGAGAGGCAGGCTAGGCCGCTGGAGAGAGATTTTGCTTTGCAAAGGCGCAAAGGGCGTGGAGAGACGGCAGGGTTGAAGATAGATGTGGGTGGGTGATGAATGTCCGGGCGAGTGGAAGGCTCGGAGGATTTACAGGTGCTATAAGTCGTAGATATACCTAATAAACATCATGAGGAGTATATTGGGGAAGTTTTGACTCGATTGTCCTTGTGAGAAGGAGAACAAGAGGAGAAGGGAATGTCCTATCCGAGGCTTTCGCACTTAAAGACGCAAAACGCGACGCCAAGCAATGGGCAGCCTCGCCCGGCGATGGCGACCCGACGGTCGCACACGTCGAGGAGGTTGGAGCAGGCGAGGCGGGCGCGGAGTCTGCAGCGACATATCAGCCCAACAGTATCGGAGACGCAACGCGGCTCATCGACGTCGTCCGAGGTGCAGTGGGAGCGAATCAGGTGACGGCCAAGTCGCCGGAGCTCATAGCAACGATACAGCAGCTCTGTCGGTTTCAGCAATCGGCGCTGCGCTCGACGGCCGAGCTCGAGGCCACCGCGCTGATCGAACGAGGGGAGAGGCGGTTAAGCATGCCAGGGCGGGTATTTTCCGGGGCCGCACTCCCGCCGCAGGATCAGGTCAAGGCTATCAAGTCGCAGCAGGTAAGTGCCTCGAAGGAGAGGGGGAGGATGATCCAAGGGATACAAAGCACGCCCGCCGCCTGGGAAAGCGATCGCCGCGCAGCGTTGCGAGGGTGATGACCGGTTTCGGGGAGGACGAGGTCGAAATGACGACGGCCGACTCCGACGAGACCGCTATCGACGCAGGGGCGGGAATGGACGTTCAGTTTGGCCCATCAACCTCCTTCCTCGCGGCGGGCAAGGTGTTGGCAACACGGCTGACGCTGAACAAGAGGCAGTCCATCGCTTTTCTGATAATATGCCGCCAGCTCGATTTGATGCAGCAGACCGACGGGGCGATGCCTGCCAGCTGCGCCAGTTCGTCGGTGGCGAGGGCGGTACCGGCAAGTCGCGAATCATCGAGGCACTCGTCGAGCTGTTCAATAAAAAGAGCCTTTCGAATCGTCTGCTGATCACGGCGACATCGGGGACTGCGGCGGCGCGGATCAACGGCATCACGATCCACTCCGCCTGCGGGTTCACCAAAGACCAAGGGGCGGGGGGCGCAAACATGGTCAAAGACCTTGACGGGGTGCGGCTGCCGAAACAGGCGGAGCGGTTCATCCACGGCCAGTCTCGAATGGATTGGCAGGAGAAGGATGTGCTCGTCATCGACGAGGTGAGCAAGCTCGGGGCGCGGACGCTGCACGCCGTGAACGAGCGGCTTCGCCGGCTTCGCGGATCGCGGCAAGATTTCGGGGGGGGATCCCCATCGTCCTCTTCTGCGGAGATTTTCAGCAGTTCCGGCCGGTCCAAGAGAGGTCGATCGTCTTGCCTAGCGCGGCCATCTCGTGGGACGTAGACAACTCGTTCAAGGCCGAGCAGCGTCACCAGCACGACAAAGCGCACGCGCTGTGGAAGAGGTTCACGACGGTCGTCATGCTGGACGAGCAGATGCGCGCCGCCGGCGACCCGGAGCTGCAGAGGCTGCTGAAGCGGATCCGTCTAGGCGTGCAGGATCGGACGGATCTAAACCTCCTCAACTCAAGGTGCTACCGGGAGGGAAGGCGGATCCCTTGGGAGACGGGCATCACCGTGGTGACGCCGCTGAACAGGAATCGGTGGAACCTGAACATGGAGGCGAGCCTGGCGTTCCGGGTCCAGCAGCGGTCGACGATGCGCATTTTCATCTCCGAGCACAAGTGGAAGGAGGAGCTGCCGACGGAGGAAGAGGCGATCATGATACTCAACCAGGGCGACGATAGCGCGATCCCGGTGCCGGCCGTCTTCATGTTCGTGGCCGGGATGCCCATCGTCGTGAACCACAACACCCACCAGGGGCTGAAGCTAGTGAACGGCGCGAGCTACTCGGCGGTGGAGGTCATTGTCGACAAGGCGTACCCGGGGCATCGGATCTCGGCCGATATGACGATCCACTTCGGGCCGCCGGCGGGGATCATTCTCGAATCGGAGACGACGAGATATCTCCACTTCGTCGGGATGCCGCCGGGCACGATCTTGTTGACACCCATGACCGTTAAGATACAGTGCCAGCGAAAAAAGGCCGTGGCAACGCAACGACGTCAGCCGAAAGGGTTTGCCGTGCGCAGCAGCGTTCGCGTGCACGGACTACAAGGTGCAGGGCAAAACGCTGGAGCGCGTGGCCCTCGAGCTGCGAGGGACACGGACGACGAAGATGGATGGAACGGTGGTGCCCTCGCAGTGCGACCCGTACGGCCTGTACGTGCAGCTATCGCGCTGCCGAACTCTAGACGGCATCATGCTCGTGTCCAAGGTGCGGGACAGAGACTTGGTGGGCAACCGGGTCCCCGAGGAGATGACTGCCGCACAGGCCAGGCTCGAGGTACTGAGCGAGAGGACCGTTGAGGAGGCGTTGCGCTGGCTGGACGGTGATGCTGAAGAGTCAAGGCGGCCGGGCTAGGTGACGCGATGAAGAGTTCGGCAGGCGGGAAGAGTCGGCAGGCGGCAGACAGGGTGGGAGGCGCCTAGTGGTGGGATAAGGCACGCGAAAAGGCAACAGAAGCCGGGGGAAGGGCAGCGACCAACGAGGAGAGGAGGGAGGCAAGGAGGGACCAATCACAAGGGACCAATCAAGGGGCGGAGAACCTTTGGGGGGAGAGGGCGGGGTCTGCGGGGCACGTTAGAAGGCCTTTCGTTCCTCAAGGCAAAGGCCTTTCGTTCCTCAAGGCAAAGAAGCTCCGCTGAATTTTCGCACTGCGTGTACTTCGTCACTTCGTAGCACAAATTTACAGCTTTGCTTAATTAAAAGCTGCCCTCTATACAGCTACATTGTTTATTTTCCACCAGCAGGCTGCTTTGCGGATGAAACGGGATGTCGAACATGGTGCTTCGGCAGGTTCCAGGATAGCCCTTGGCGGCCGTTGTAACGCGATAACGGTTCGTGCGGCCAACAGGACGCTTTCATTCTGGATCACGATAGTCTGCTCCGTTTTAATAGGTATCAAATTCTGGGTTGGGCTGAAAAACTCTAGTGAAAGGCATTTGGGATAGGATCTTGAAGGAAGTCAGCTGTCACGGATTTTTTGTGATGTCACGGATTTTTTGTGCCAACTAAAGGGCGTCAGACCTTTAGTGGGCTGCCGTGGCCCCACCACGCTTAGACCAACGGGTAGAAGTGAAGCTTTTCGCGATATCTCTCCACACCTACTACTTACCGCCGCCGCCGCAATGGATTATCCCGTACCACCGCGAATTCGATTCAAAGAAGGCCGCCCAAGATGCCTGTCATACAGTCGCCAAGGCACAAGGCCACGCCCTGATTGTACGATCGGGGAGGGATAACGACGCCTACATGACCTGCTCGCGGGCTGGCGGGCATCGCGATTCTACTGACCCCAGCGCCCATAGATAAAAACGCCGGGCGAACCAGGCCACATACAAATGCGACTGCGGCTTCCGCCTTATTATTAAGAGGGGCAGCGAGGGCGCCTGGTTTCCGAAGCCATCGCCGTCCTCTACAGACCACAACCACCCTCCTGTGCCCGCGATATTACACTCCAAGTATCGCGCCGAGCTTCTCAGCGAGCATCACGACCACATTATCCGGCTCTACAATACAGGCCTCAAGCCATTCCAAATTGCCGCCCACCTCCGCAGCCTCGCCCCCGTCAAGAGCCCCGACCTCAAGCATATCTCGAGCCAACACATCCGCAACGCCCTCGCCGCATACCGCACCGCAGAACTCGCTGGCCGTACGCCCCTGCAATTCCTCTATGACCAGCTACGGATTCGTCTTGCGGCTTCTTTTCCGGGATACACGTGACCAAGATGGCCGGCTGACCGGCCTCTTCATCGCACCACGCAGCGGTATCGAGCTTTGGCGGCGTTTTCCGAATATCCTGCTTTTGGATTGTACGTATAAGACCAACCGGTTCAAGATGCCGCTTCTCAACGTGTGTGGGTCAACCGCAGAGCGGAAAACCTTCTCTGTGGCCACTATCTTCCTCAACGGGGAGGCCGAATCACAATACCGCTGGGCTCTGCAATGCCTACTCCAATTGGCAGCCGAAGCGGAAGAGGGCATTCCGGCGCCGCGGATCATGGTCACAGATCGTGAGCTTGCCCTAATGAATGCAGTTGTTGCTTTCCCAGAATTACACCACGTAGTTCACCTGCTCTGCCGCTGGCATATCAACAAAAACGTTCTTACCAAGTGCAAAAAGCACTTCCCTGCTGCAACAAAGGAAGGAGATCTCACAATCCGAGCCCCTACGTTCACAGCCTTCCTCAAAGAGTGGGCAGGCATCGTTAACGCCCCTAATGAGGCTATCTATAACACACTGGTCCCCGCGTTCGAAATGAATGAAGTTGACGTGTTCTGGCATCGCGAAAAGCCTCAGGGCATGAGCCCTGACGACGCCCCACAAGATCCGCTCCCTATACGCGGCAAAGGCCGGCCACAGGGCTCGTTGAACCTTCAAAAAAGCACACGTCGCGACCAGTCGGAATTTGAGGTCGTTGAGGGCATCGAGCGAGCTGAGGCCACAAGGCCGCCGCCGTCAACAGCGCCGGCAGCAGGCTTTCTAATCATACGCGTATTGTTTGTTTAAACCATATATTGCCCATATATTGTCAATAAAACTATACCATACGGAATCATCCGTATGACCATATATGGCCATACGCGGTATAAAGTTCCTCCGAGGTTGAAATGCTTGGCAAGTGGGCACTTGATATTATTTAGTGGGAAGAATTGCCTACCGATATATGTCAAAAAAAAAGCTGTCGCGATAAGACTTACGTGCAACTGACGTTTGGTGAAGTTTTAATAAGTTATAAAAATTTAGTGATTTAAATTGCATAGACGGGTGGAAATAGCGCGAGAACGTAGATCGCCTCCTTAAACTTTGCCAGATAAAAACAGAGGATTCCTTATAAATATGGCTAAAGGAGTGTAGGGTAATCAACGTTGCTTAGACCGTCAGGAAACATAATTCGGAAGCTGAGAGTGAATTACGTGTAGAATTGAAAATACGATTATAGGTAAAAGTAACGTTAGATACTTGAGTTGAAGGTCATATTTGGTTCAATCCGTGCATTCCGCGACTCTCGTGGTGAGTTCTCTCGTTAAGTAGTTTGGCCGACGACAATTTCTCTATTAAAGATGGATAGCGTCGTGACGGATACGGAGGTCATGAGCGAATGACGTCATTTCTCGTATGGGCAATATATGGTTTATTTCACCATATGAGAATAAACCATACACCATAAACCATACGGGTCCGTATGGCATATGGCGTATGGTTAGAAAGCCTGGCCGGCAGCGCTGACGGGCACAAATTCTACACGCAACACACGCAGGGGCAAGGCTATCGCTGTCAACACCACTGCCAGCGACGCTAATATGACGAGGCAGGCGTTGGAATACCTTCATACACACGGCGACTCGTACGAGCCGGGCACAGAGATGCCACGGGCGTATCAGCGCGCCGCTGCTGCTGATGACTCTGATGACGAGCTTGCTGGCGAGACGCAGGGCACGATCCACTGTTATCAGGCCACGCAGCCAGCTACACAGTGGACTTCACAGCGGGTCACGATGCCCTCAAATCGTCGAGAAGAGGAGGATATAGAAGATGAGGACGACCCTTTGGCCGATTTCGATGAGATGGAACGGCGGGTGGATGAAGAAGCTCGTGCGCGGCGAGTTTTGGATACAGATGACCCGCTGTAGCTACTTCCTTTGCGATTGTGTTTAAATTGACGGTGGTGCGCTTCGTATGACTCTAAAATCGACTCCCTTCCATAGGTAAAGGGTATCACGGCCGGCTTCAATTGCGACTTCAATTGCGCCATGGACGTTGCTTGCGCCCGCTTGCAGTTCGTAGTGGGGAATGTGCACACAAAAATGCGGTATCGGCGCTGCCCCGCGATCTGCGCCACATTTTGTTGTACGTTCAGCAAAATGTGTTGTACGGATAACTACCCCCTTCTTGAACCCTTCAGCGTCGTAGTATAGCTCGTCAGGGTCCTGTCCTGCCCACTCGGCTCGGTACTGTAATTTTCCCCTCGAGATCCTTGACGACAATATTTTTGGGGGGTAGTTTATTTTTGCCACCTCGTACTCTGGCTCGCCGTTAATCATCTCGGCCGGCGGAGCTTCTACCTGCTGTCCCGGCAGGGGGTCTCGCGCAGCCCTTCTCAACCGGTCGGCATGCAGCACCTTTGCCACCCTCATGCCTTTGGGTAGGTCCAGCTCGAATGAGTGACCCCTTTTTGCCACGATTCTGAACGGACCCGCGTTCTTAGAATCTAGCCGTGTTGTTGGCCTGTCAGTTGACCAGCCCCTTTTTGAAACGAACACCCAGTCACCAACATCGAAATCGGGCACTCTTCTCTTCAAATTGGCTGATCGTGCCTGGCTCCTTTGAGCCGCTTCCACGTTCCTTTTTGCCAGCGAACAAACTTTCTTAGCTCGATTCACAAAGTCCTTAGCTGCCTTTTGGGCGTCGGTCCAATCCCCGACCTGCTTGTCGGTCGCTATATCCACCTGTTTGTTCTATGGAAACCTTCAAGCCGGTCCGCTGTCTAATACTCTGCCACTCCTGGTCCTGACCGCCATTGGGATATGAGCCATTACTATTGACCGATTTTCGATTCAACCACGGTGGCAAGCAGCTGCCCAGCTCCGAGCTCGCCACCTCCAGTGACAGTTGAATTGACCGAGCCGAAGGGAAGGAAGGATCGGGGAATCTCCGGGTAAGTTCGTTCGACTAACTTAGTGGTCAGAGCGGGGTAATGCGTCAACTGTGTCTGAATCAAGAATGAAACTCTGCATTTAACGCTGGACAGATCTGCCGGGTTTTCACGAGCCAGTCCCGTAACCATGGTTCGGGTAGCACGCCCAGCCGGCCGTCGCGACTTTGAGATTGCCATCATCTGCGCCCTCACTGCTGAGGCCGACGCCGTGGAGGCTCTCTTCGACGGCTATTGGGACGACGAAGGGCCCCATTATGACAAAGCCTCTGGGGATCCTAACGCCTACTCCACCGGCTACATCAGCCGCCACAATGTCGTGCTTGCTCACATGCCTAGCATGGGGAAGGCCAACGCGGCGGCCGTTACGGCCAACTGCCGTGCCAGCTTCCCCAACATCAAGCTCGCTCTTGTGGTTGGCGTCTGCGGCGCGGCGCCCTTTGTACCCGGCAGTAAGGACGAGATTGTGCTCGGCGACGTGATCATCAGCGACGGGGTCGTTCAATACGATCTCGGACGACGGCTACCCGAGAGCTTCGTGCGCAAAGATACTCTTCTAGACTCTTTGGGGAGGCCCAACACGGAGATCCGCGGGCTGTTAGCGAAGCTGAAGGGCGTCCGCGGCCAAAAGACGCTAAGAAGCAAGATGGCTAGTAATCTGGACAGGCTCGAGGAAGATCCAGAGCTGAAAGCAGAGTACCCAGGTGTCCGGTGTGACCGGCTCTTCGAATCGAAATATCGCCACGCTCGCGATGGGATGACGTGCGAAGAGTGCGGATGCAGCGGTGAGCCAATCTTGCGCCGTCGCCTCGAGCAGGGCATACCACAGCCTGCCGTCCACTTTGGCTTGGTCGCATCTGGCGACACAGTGATGAAGGATGGAGACGAGCGTGACGCCATCGCACAACGGGAGAATGTTATCGGCTTCGAGATGGAGGGCGCCGGAGTATGGGATATCCTCCCGTGCGTTGTGATCAAGGGCGCCTGCGACTATGCAGACAGCCATAAGACCAAGGCATGGCAGAATTATGCTGCGGCAACGGCAGCGGCATGCGCAAAGGCATTCTTGGACTATTGGGTGCCTTCAGTTACTTATGGTGCGTGACAGCATCACACTCGAATGCTTTGGGTGGTTTGCTGATCGTTTTCGGGGCAGGCAATGTTCCCGAACAATCCACCGGCCCTTGGTGTGAGTAGTTGATCTTTCGTTCGTAACTTCAGGTAGACGAATTCTTACATAGTTCACAGTTATTGTTCCATTCCCAAAAAATGACGCTTTTGTTGGTCGAAGCTCTATTCTTGAAGAATTGCAACAGCTCGCGGGTAAGCCGCAAGCGCAGATTGCGCTCTTTGGTCTAGGCGGCATAGGGTGAGTGGCTTCAACCACGCATCACTTCGTCACTGACAGGACAAGAAAAACCCAAATCGCGCTGGCGCATGTCTATTGGCTTCAGGAGACGTGTCCAGAGGTGTCAGTATTTTGGGTCTATGCAAGCAACGTCGAGCGGTTCCGCCAGTCCTTCAATACGATTGCGCTGGAATGCAAAATTCCAGGGTATGACGACTCCAAGACGGATGTGTTACTGCTGGTGAAAAGATGGCTAGAAAAGAAGGATTGTGGGCGGTGGCTCATGGTCATCGATAATGCCGACGATATGGACCTTTTCTTCAATCCAAGTGGGCCGACTACGAGCACATTCTCGAGCGGCGGCAATTTCGCACGCTACCTTCCCGAATGCAGCCACGGAGCCATTCTAGTCACGACGCGGAACAAGAAAGCGGCGTTAAGGTTTGCCAAGGGGCAGAGTCTAATCGAGGTGGATTGTATGGAGGACGACGAGTCGGAAGGCCTGCTTCGTGCAACACTGAAAGGCGTTTCCTCCACCCCTGCCGAATTGTCGGAGCTCTCTTCTCGACTAGAGCACCTTCCGCTCGCCCTCGTCCAAGCGGCGGCCTTCATTCAGGCGAACAGCATTTCCATGGAAGCGTATCTCGGGCTGCTCGACGAAAGTGACCATAATGTCGTCGACCTGCTATGCAAGGAATTCGAGACGATCGGGCGGGACTCGGAGGCTGCACAGGCGGTAGCGCAAACGTGGATGCTCTCGTTCCGACAGATTAAGGAACAGGATGCATTGGCGGGCAACTTGCTCTCGTTGATGAGCGTATTCGACCGGCAGGGCATTCCGACGCCGTTTCTATCGCATTACAGTACACAGGAACGCAACGGAGGCCCGAAGAGCAATATGGAGCTGACCGAATCTATTGGGCTACTTAAAGCCTTCGGCCTCATTTCAGAGGAGAAGAACGGCAGCCTAGATATGCATCGACTGGTACAGTTAGTGACACAAAAGTGGCTCGTCAACGATAGCAAGATGGGTGAGTTTGGGCGAGAGGCGCTATTGACGGTATCGCAGATGTATCCGTTTGGGAGGTTCGAGAACCGGACGATATGTAGTGCGTATCTACCACACGCAAGCGCTGTGCTGGAGATTGAGGTTGGCGAGCTAGGAGATGATGTGAAGGCGAAGGCATCGCTGCTCCATCGCGTGGCTAGCTACTTGGGTTTTGAGGGCAAATGGGGGGACGCAGAGAAACTTAGCGTGAATGCTGTCAAGACTCGGAAAAGGGTGCTGGGCGAGGAGCATCCCGAGACGCTGACCAGCATGAACAACCTCGCGTTGACGTACCGGAATCAGGGGCGGTGGAGGGAGGCGGAGGAGCTCGGGTTGCGGGTGATGGAGACCCGCAAGAGGGTGCTGGGCGAGGAGCATCCCGAGACGCTGACCAGCATGGCGAACCTCGCGTCGACGTTCTCGAATCAGGGGCGGTGGAGGGAGGCGGAGGAGCTCGGGGTGCGGGTGGTGGACATCTGGAAGAGGGTGCTGGGCGAGGAGCATCCCGAGACGCTGACCAGCATGGCGAACCTCGCGTTGACGTTCTCGAATCAAGGGCGGTGGAAGGAGGCGGAGGAGCTCGGGGTGCGGGTGATGGAGACCCGCAAGAGGGTGCTGGGCGAGGAGCATCCCTCGACGCTGACCAGCATGGCGAACCTCGCGTCGACGTTCTCGAATCAGGGGCGGTGGAAGGAGGCGGAGGAGCTCGGGGTGCGGGTGATGGAGACCCGCAAGAGGGTGCTGGGCGAGGAGCATCCTGACACGCTGACCAGCATGGCGAACCTCGCGTTGACGTTCTCGAATCAGGGGCGGTGGAGGGAGGCGGAGGAGCTCGGGGTGCAGGTGATGGAGACCCGCAAGAGGGTGCTGGGCGAGGAGCATCCCGAGACGCTGACCAGCATGGCGAACCTCGCGTTGACGTTCTCGAATCAGGGGCGGTGGAAGGAGGCGGAGGAGCTCGGGGTGCGGGTGATGGAGACCCGCAAGAGGGTGCTGGGCGAGGAGCATCCTGACACGCTGACCAGCATGGCGAACCTCGCGTCGACGTTCTCGAATCAGGGGCGGTGGAAGGAGGCGGAGGAGCTCGGGTTGCGGGTGATGGAGATCTGGAAGAGGGTGCTGGGCGAGGAGCATCCCGAGACGCTGACCAGCATGGCGAACCTCGCGTTGACGTTCCCGAATCAGGGGCGGTGGAGGGAGGCGGAGGAGCTCGGGGTGCGGGTGATGGAGACCCGCAAGAGGGTGCTGGGCGAGGAGCATCCTGACACGCTGACCAGCATGGCGAACCTCGCGTCGACGTACTCGAATCAGGGGCGGAGGAAGGAGGCGGAGGAGCTCGGGTTGCGGGTGATGGAGACCCACAAGAGGGTGCTGGGCGAGGAGCATCCCTCGACGCTGACCAGCATGGCGAACCTCGCGTCGACGTACTCGAATCAGGGGCGGTGGAAGGAGGCGGAGGAGCTCGGGGTGCGGGTGATGGAGACCCGCAAGAGGGTGCTGGGCGAGGAGCATCCCTCGACGCTGACCAGCATGGCGAACCTCGCGTCGACGTTCTCGAATCAGGGGCGGTGGAAGGAGGCGGAGGAGCTCGGGGTGCGGGTGATGGAGACCCGCAAGAGGGTGCTGGGCGAGGAGCATCCCTCAACGCTGACCAGCATGAACAACCTCGCGTTCACGTACCGGAATCAGGGGCGGTGGAGGGAGGCGGAGGAGCTCGGGGTGCAGGTGATGGAGACCCGCAAGAGGGTGCTGGGCGAGGAGCATCCCGAGACGCTGACCAGCATGGCGAACCTCGCGTTGACGTTCTCGAATCAGGGGCGGTGGAAGGAGGCGGAGGAGCTCGGGGTGCGGGTGATGGAGACCCGCAAGAGGGTGCTGGGCGAGGAGCATCCTGACACGCTGACCAGCATGGCGAACCTCGCGTCGACGTTCTCGAATCAGGGGCGGTGGAAGGAGGCGGAGGAGCTCGGGTTGCGGGTGATGGAGATCTGGAAGAGGGTGCTGGGCGAGGAGCATCCCGAGACGCTGACCAGCATGGCGAACCTCGCGTTGACGTTCTCGAATCAGGGGCGGTGGAGGGAGGCGGAGGAGCTCGGGGTGCGGGTGATGGAGACCCGCAAGAGGGTGCTGGGCGAGGAGCATCCTGACACGCTGACCAGCATGGCGAACCTCGCGTTGACGTTCTCGAATCAGGGGCGGTGGAAGGAGGCGGAGGAGCTCGGGTTGCGGGTGATGGAGATCTGGAAGAGGGTGCTGGGCGAGGAGCATCCCGAGACGCTGACCAGCATGGCGAACCTCGCGTCGACGTACTCGAATCAGGGGCGGAGGAAGGAGGCGGAGGAGCTCGGGTTGCGGGTGATGGAGACCCACAAGAGGGTGCTGGGCGAGGAGCATCCCTCGACGCTGACCAGCATGGCGAACCTCGCGTCGACGTACTCGAATCAGGGGCGGTGGAAGGAGGCGGAGGAGCTCGGGTTGCGGGTGATGGAGATCTGGAAGAGGGTGCTGGGCGAGGAGCATCCCTCGACGCTGACCAGCATGAACAACCTCGCGTTGACGTTCTCGAATCAGGGGCGGTGGAAGGAGGCGGAGGAGCTCGGGGTGCGGGTGATGGAGACCCGCAAGAGGGTGCTGGGCGAGGAGCATCCCTCGACGCTGAGCAGCATAAACAACCTCGCGTTGACGTACCGGAATCAGGGGCGGTGGAGGGAGGCGGAGGAGCTCGGGTTGCGGGTGATGGAGACCCGCAAGAGGGTGCTGGGCGAGGAGCATCCCGAGACGCTGACCAGCATGAACAACCTCGCGTTGACGTACCGGAATCAGGGGCGGTGGAGGGAGGCGGAGGAGCTCGGGGTGCGGTTGATGGAGACCCGCAAGAGGGTGCTGGGCGAGGAGCATCCCGAGACGCTGACCAGCATGAACAACCTCGCGTTGACGTACCGGAATCAGGGGCGGTGCAGGGAGGCGGAGGAGCTCGGGTTGCGGGTGATGGAGACCCGCAAGAGGGTGCTGGGCGAGGAGCATCCCGAGACGCTGACCAGCATGGCGAACCTCGCGTCGACGTACTCGAATCAGGGACGGTGGAAGGAGGCGGAGGAGCTCGGTTTGCGGGTGATGGAGACCCGCAAGAGGGTGCTGGGCGAGGAGCATCCTGACACGCTGACCAGCATGAACAACCTCGCGTTCACGTACCGGAATCAGGGGCGGTGGAAGGAGGCGGAGGAGCTCGGGGTGCGGGTGATGGAGACCCGCAAGAGGGTGCTGGGCGAGGAGCATCCCGAGACGCTGACCAGCATGAACAACCTCGCGTTGACGTACCGGAATCAGGGGCGGTGGAGGGAGGCGGAGGAGCTCGGGTTGCGGGTGATGGAGACCCGCAAGAGGGTGCTGGGCGAGGAGCATCCTGACACGCTGACCAGCATGGCGAACCTCGCGTTGACGTTCTCGAATCAGGGGCGGTGGAGGGAGGCGGAGGAGCTCGGGTTGCGGGTGATGGAGACCCGCAAGAGGGTGCTGGGCGAGGAGCATCCTGACACGCTGACCAGCATGGCGAACCTCGCGTTGACGTTCTCGAATCAGGGGCGGTGGAGGGAGGCGGAGGAGCTCGGGTTGCGGGTGATGGAGACCCGCAAGAGGGTGCTGGGCGAGGAGCATCCCGAGACGCTGACCAGCATGGCGAACCTCGCGTCGACGTTCTCGAATCAGGGACGGTGGAAGGAGGCGGAGGAGCTCGGGGTGCGGGTGATGGAGACCCGCAAGAGGGTGCTGGGCGAGGAGCATCCTGACACGCTGACCAGCATGGCGAACCTCGCGTCGACATACTCGAATCAGGCACGGTGGAAGGAGGCAGAGGAGCTCGGGTTGCGGGTGATGGAGACCCGCAAGAGGGTGCTGGGCGAGGAGCATCCCGAGACGCTGACCAGCATGGCGAACCTCGCGTTGACGTTCTCGAATCAGGGGCGGTGGAGGGAGGCGGAGGAGCTCGGGGTGCGTGCGGGTGGTGGAAATCTGGAAGAGGGTACTGGGCGAGGAGCATCCCGAGACGCTGACCAGCATGGCGAACCTCGCATTGACGTACTGGAATCAGGGACGGTGGAAGGAGGCCGAGGAGCTGGAACCTGGCGTCGACTTGTTATCAGATTGACTGAGTCGTCGAAGCAACGGCGTTAATGCGTGATTGCATTGGCTACTGGAAAAAGATGCTTGGCCAAGATCATCCTCATACCCAGTCTTCCATATCGGCCCTGGCTGGATGGGAGGTAAGAGGTAAAAATTTGTTCTCTATCCTTCATCACAATTTCTGACAGATCCCTGATCTCCTATATCGAATTCCTCCAAAAGTGTCAAACAATTGCTAGTATTTATTAACCATCCTAGAATTCTCATGAAGAGAACTTGTGAATGGAAATAAAAGGGGAATCCGGGTTGTGTTGATTGATGTGTGCATGTCTGGCTTCCATTTGTCGCCATCCGATGCGGCCTTTCCTCCCAAGAAGAAAGACAAGTTCCCAACCTTGGCTTGTGTCAGGCTCATTCCTTCATTTCACAAGCCGGCCGCCTTGCTTCTCATGCTCTCAAGCTCATTCCGAAAAGGCATTGGCGGGCCCCATGGGGGACCGGTCTCCTGTTACCAGTGACCGGCAATCTGAGCCGGGCGGTTACTGGCCACTTTGCCACGACGCTTGATTGGTTACTGGCAATCATGGCTGGGCGGTTACCGACAGCACATAGCTACCATCAGCAAGCGCCCAGAGGTTACCGGAGCCTATAGGCTGCCGGCAATCTCTGCCTGGCAGTTACCAGCATCCCTTGCAATCCAGATGCTTGGTTACTGGTTACGAGCGTTCTTCACATCACCGTTACTGGTAACATGTGAGCCATTCGCCACCGGCCCCAGACTCGTGCCTGGGCGGTTAACGGTAAGTCCTGGCTCTTGTGTTGCGCGATAAAGATTACAGGAGACCGGCCCCTTCCAGGGTCCGCCAATGCCTTTTCGGAACGAGCTTGAGAGCATGAGAAGCAAGGCGGCTGGCTTGTGAAATGAAGGAATGAGCCTGACACAAGCACTTGTCTTGTGCGCCTAACACCTACCTAACACATGCGCGGTAGGTGGCGATGAAGCTCTGGGTAGGTATCGCGTACGGCCATTGTAGATTCCCTTTCAGGTGTCTTTTTGAAGGGAAAGGAGGAAAGAGAAGAGTGTGAGCCCAGCAGTGAGCTATATAGGCAATTGGGAGACTGTTTTATAGGCGCTGGTGGCGTCTGCGTGTGACCTTTTTTTTTTTGCTTTTCAGGGTTGAAGGTGCTGCGCACAGGCATTGGCTTCCAGCTAGACCCCGCGTTCGATGACATTGCAGTCTAATGCCGTCTGGTGACTTCATTTCTTTATACCTGGCCTGTTCAATCTTGAATCCTCCTCTGGTCGTAACAATGAAACGCTCTTCACGACTATCGATTACTCAAGATAGAACAATATGGCCACATATTCCGTGCTAAAAATTTCGCCTCTGCTACCTGTGGCCGAAGCATTACCCAGCACCCGCTCCAGCCGCCCCACAGTCAGTAGGGTCAGCTAGAGCCCGCACCAACTTCAACCAGCGTACCAGGGTCCATCCAAGCTGTCATTGCCCGGTGCGATGTTGAGAGAATAAGATTTGTGTCTTGTTCGGCGTCGATGATCTAGGCAGATCGCCCCGTCATATAATCACGTATCTCAACATCGACCATGAATCCAGGTTTGTGCCCCTGGGGTGGCGTGGCGTTCCTACGTCGGAACCGTGGTACTCTCACGAAGAAAGTCAGCAGAAAAGGCATATAATGTAGTAATGAGGTAGTTGCATCGTATTCCGTATCTCCGTCCTCCTCTCTTTCTGCCCTAAACCCAAGCCCCTATTTATATCCCTCTTTCGTAGTATAGGTAATGGGCTGAGGGAGGCTGGGTGACCCCAGCCTCTCGACTGGAGACGTTCCAGTCTCAAATAGCAGCTTTCCAGCCTCTCGTTTGACCTGGTTGACAGCTCCCTTGTTGGCCCAGCCACCCATGTGTGACCTGGCTGACTCAATCGAGAGACGTTCTTCGCGACAGGTACCGGTGGTCGCGCGAATGGACGAGTAACCGTTGCTGCCCCAACATCTTGAGATGTGTGGATGTATTGTGGCTACATTCTGGACCTCTTTGTGGAGGAGAAGGTGCGCCGACATACTCGTATAATAGACAGGCATTCGAAGTGTGGTTGGGCTATTGCGACGAACAGGAGGGTTTCGGCCGGGTAACGGAGGTGACAACGATCCGGTTGATTGGCGAGCGGGAGGTGGCCTTATGAGATGTAGAGCCTTCGTGGGTTCCGAATAAAAGACCTGTATTTGTATCTCGCCCTGTCCTACACGAGGATTTGCTGACTTTCAAATAGTCGCCTCGTCACCGCCGCCAGATGCGTCAACCTCTGCATGGCATCAATGATGCTTTGGTCTGGCTTATTCCCGATGAAATCCTGGGGTCGTACGGGACTAAGAAGCTTGATACCTTGCAACGTTCTGCACCTGGATAGTTGTACATAGAGGCTGGTAAAGCCGCATTTGGAAGGCTGACCATGTGTCATACGGTTTCCTCGTAGCTCCAACAGTACATCCTCAAACGTCTTACCTTGAGCTTTATAGTCAGTAAGGACAAATGCCGGACAACTGGCAAACCCGCCGTGTGCATTTCCCCGACAGGAATCTGTAGTAGGAGTTTGCTGGATCGAGAGTATGTGTGATAGGCCGGATAAGCACGGTGCCTGTTGGAAGGGCTGGGATAGCTAAACCCTTTGTTTCTTGCGACTCTAACAATATGCCTAGTGGCGGACCAAAGTGAATGGTAACGTCGTCCGCAAGATGGTAGCCAGGGATTTTGTATCGGGAATGACGTCCGCGGCGGTGAACTCGGCCCCATTCACAACTTTTAAGCCGGTGTACGTATTTTTGTTGACAACTACAGGCATCCCTGGGCGTAGAAGAAAACCCCGGGGATCTTGCAGTTTGAGTTGTCGCCTTGTTCGATGGTATGAGCCACCTCCTGCTGGGATAAGGCTCGACTGCGCCAGGTGTGGGCCGAGACGAAGATTGAGATGTGTCTCTGGTGAAAGCGGGCCCTGCGATTGAGCGGTGTTATAGCGCGCAAGTCATCCTTGAACGTGATTTGGGAGCGGTCCACGAGCTTGGTGTTGAGCAAGTCAAGATCCTCTATCGTCTGTGTTCCAGCGCGTACTCTGTCCAAAAGAGCGCCTAGCTGAGGATCGTCTCGCGCGCGGACTTGTTCCTCGAGAAGGATGACAGTCTTGAACATCAGCCATAGACTATGGCCACGGTGGTGAGCAATGGTCGCCTGCCCCAGGGAGGCCATGTAAGTCAAACCTACCACTCGGTCCACCAGGAGACTTGCCTCAAGCACGGGGGCGAACTGATAGAAGTCCTCCATCAAGAGAACAACAGGAATACCTCAAAATGGCTTATCAGGACAGTCACGGAGGGCCTGGAGGCGGCAGTTGGCGTTGAATAGAGTGGCTCCCCCGAGCATGCTCACTTCGTCGATCACGAGAGCCAACTTTTGCTTCCACATCCATTTTTTCGCTTCCGAGAACATTGGAGGCTGTTGTTTGTCGTGAGGACGACTGATATCCAGGCCACATGCCGAGTGGAGTGTCGTCCCGCCGATCTGAGCAGCCGCACTGCCCGATGTGCCGGTAATCTGGAGGTGATGTGGCTGACCTCTAGCCGTGAATACGCCCCGCAAAGCATCGACGATCCTAGACTTCCCAGTACCGCCTGGACCTCCGACGTACTGAAGATGTTGACCGGCGGAGTCAGGATTGGCAATATACTTGTCCAAGAACCGGCACACAAGTTGAAGTGCCATGCTCTGCAGATCGTTGAGCGTGTAGCTAGAGGCGGCAAGAAGTCCCAACTCCACAAATCCTCTGCTGGAGCCTACCTCAACAACCATCCGAGGTCTCTGTACGGCCGAGTCTTCCAGTTGTCTCGGAATGGGGATGTCCGCGTCACACTGCCGAACAAGCAGATCGTCGGTGTCCGCATCGCCAATGGAGGTTGTATCACCTTGGACGCCGCCTTCCATCTCATTGAGCATCCGGAGATGGAGCATGTCCTGGGCCTTCGCCGCCGCCTGAACATCTTCTGCAGAAGGAATCGGACACCGAGACAAGAGGCTGTCCTGACGAGCGCGAATCTGCTGATAGAAATCGTAGTGACGTTGGATGAAAGGCCGGTCCTCTTGTGTCGGGTTCTCCTGGCAAAAGTCTCGGATCAGACTTTGCAGGACTAGAGAGTCTCTCGTTGCGTCGGAGTCTCGCACAGCATTTCGAAGAATCTGGAGGAGGGCCGTATATTTTTGGTGATGCTCTGCCATGGTTGGGTCTTCGTTATAATCGCCTTCATCCAGAGGAAAGTCCACATCCACTGTGTCGTCGCCTTCCGACCGGCTAGCCCAGAGCTTCGCGTCTTTACGAGCATCCTCAGCCGATTTTCTGAGGAGGGAGATGTTTGCGACACGGGATCTCAGGCGGGGGCAGAGGGTAGCTGCATGGTTCCTCCATATGCCCGTGATATCACCGCGCGTCTCGGAGAGGAAGTTTTCCCATGGTACAAACAAGGCCAGGTGGAGAACCGAGTTTCTGCGCAGAATGTCAGAGCCGGCTCAGGGGCAAATGGGGCAGCAAGAGGAGCGTACCGTTTGAAATACACCGGGTGCTCGTCTATATGGTCGTCGCTAATGAATCCCTGAAAGATTGGCACCGCGTACTCGGGGGCTGTCGAAGCTTTTGTATCCATCCGTAGCACTCTGGAGGACCTTCCAGAGCAATACGGGTTTCATCCTCATCTCGGCCACGGCGACGCTCCAGGGTAATCATAGACATATAGTCATAGAGGCATACGTCCTCAGAACCGGGCCTCGATAGGCGTAGGCATCCAGGCACAATAAAGTCCGGCCACTTTCCCGAATTGTACCGTCTCCGACGGCTCTTCGGCGTCGGTTTGCGTACTGGCCTGTCGACGGAGGTGAGTCCAGCACCGGAAAATGGTCCAATAGAGTGCGGTCAAATTTATGTAGGACCAGTGCGGTACATTAGTAAAGTCAGTTTGATAGCCCAGCAGGAAGTAACAGACCTCTACGGCCGAAAGCTGTCTATCGGAAAATATTCGGTTGGCCGCTCTCATCAGAAACTGACGACTCTCGTTCACCACAGCCTGGCGTTGGGCATCCTGTTCGGCAAGATTTGGACCCCTCAACGCGGCAGATTCACGAAGCTGTCGAAGAACATCAGCAGCGAAGACAAGGCGTTTCCACATGGGCGTGTCCAACTTGGTGGCGTAGTTTGTGATGTAAAATACCATGGCGAGTCCCTTGGTTTTCGTCAAGATCATCGAGACGTCGTGGTTGTGACGGAGGCCGACTGCCATGGCTTTATTATATCGGTTGACAAGCGGGTGGTTCCGCCGGATCTTGAGCAAGCCATCTTCTGTGAATCCGGATTCCTCGACGATCTTCCAAGGCGCCTTGAATCGACAAGGCGTCCGTCTATGCTTATGCGCGCCATCTCCGACGAGTCCCTTTAGAGAATACTTAATGCATGTGTAGGTGTGCGAGTGAACCTGGCAACAGTACGCAATGTAATTAGACTCCTTGTCAAAGACTGCTGCGAGAGCCTCGGTGTTGTGCATCATTCCCTCGACCGGATCAATCGGCTTCCTCTCCTTTCGGACAGCTTTTCCAGCTTCCTCGTCTAAGCATTCGTTAAAGACCGAATCCAGATACCGAACCACTTGGGCACGGTATCCCTCCTCGTCGGGCTTTGCCATATCATCGACCAGGGAAGGCAACTGCATGTTACCCTCCAACCAGAGCAGTCCATGCAAGTGCAGACTGCCTCGGTCATTCGTCTCGACTGTGGCGTAGTAATGGCTGATCTTTCCGAAAATCGATTCTTGGCCCGTCCTGACGTATTTCTCAAAAAACAGCGAGATTTCTCGATGGAAGAAGATGGCCGCGCTAACTGGGTCCATGGTGCTGAGGGCGATCCTATCATATCTTCCCCGGAGATCGGCTAGCAGTTCCTTTGCTGTGTCATGCTCGTGGAGCCTGTGGATGGAGAGCCTCATCTTGACCGGGTTGTTGATATCGTTGGGGTTGACAGTGATCCAGATGGCAGGCATACCTGTCCAAATGTTAACTGCTTGTATCTTCCTCCGCATTAGGAGTCGAGTTTCGTTAGACAGCGGTTGTGCGTGGCCAAAGATGGACAATTCGCGGAGTAAGAACGATATGTCCGGATCTGTCGTGGTCCTTGTCTCTCGCATCTCCTCCACGGCTCTTTTTAGGCGGTCCGCTTTCAGCCGTCCATAGACTTGCTCTAGTCTATGGAAGGAGCCCCTTGCCATACGGACCATGCTGATACGGCGGTTTGTGGATCGGAGAAGGATGTTGAAGACCAGGAAACAAAAGACCGGATGCGTAGCAAATCGACCCCCGTGCCGTTGCAGCACATATTTAGCCCAATAATTGAGCGAGTGATTCGCACTGCGCTGCACAGGCTGCGAAGGATGAGGTCTGTTGCCATCTTGCTCCCTCAGCGCCTTAGGGCCGCCACTCCCCCACGGAAAAGTTTCGGAAAGGTCCGCGGAAAGAAGTCCTCGTGCAGATTGTCCGCAAAATCCGCACCACGCTCGACCCTAATGAACGGTTGGTCTCCTGCTGTGTAGACCATCATGGCGGAGGGTTCGGCATCATCGCCGCGCCTAATCTGGCTCGTCTGGTAGGCTTCGGCTAGGAAAGACAGCTTGTCAACTTCAGCAAAAGCGGCCGGCCCGTCCAAAGGAAACACGCCGGAGGTTGAAGTTTCATATAGAATATCACCGCCTTGGTCGGCACTCTCCGGATTAGGAGCAGACATATGGAGATCCCGAGGAAATGCGTAGGGCTGTTCTGCCGCTGTATTGCTACCTGACGGGCAGGTATCGTTGCTAGGGTCTGCCCGTAGCGAGGTGAGGAGCTCTTCAATGCTTGTGAAGCCGTTCTCTTCCAAACCCCGATCAATATTCGGGACGACGGGATCTGTATGCGTCCTTTCCACGGCCGAGAGATCCTCTCTCTGCATCCGTTCCATGAGAACGGCGGGAACTACTGAGCCCTCCGCGTACTTCCAGCCCCGTATCTCATCGAGGTTGATTTTGACGTCCTTATACAGGGGATTGTTCCTCTGAAGCCATAAAAGGGCGGCTATTACGCGGGACTTGCGCACCCGAAGGAGAGTTCCCACGTCCGCCGGGCTGGGTCTGTTGGCGCCGCTCCAAGATACATGGATGTTCTCGACTGTCTGAAGGAGCGGGTGGGGGAGCACCGTGGCAACCAGGTCGTTCGTATTGTTCAGAAACACGACAATGTGTCCCTTCACGTGTTTCCGGTAACCAACACCGGACGGCGTCTTGTTATCAACTGTAAACTTTGTAATATAGCCGAAGGGGCTTGAGAGCAATCAGTCTCTCCTCAAGAGGAGAGAGACCGTCGAGTTCTTTAGGATAACGATGCTCACATCCGATATCCATATTGTTGACCGAGCAGGCCTTTGGCAGCTTCCCACGTTCGAAACCAGCGCGGCACTCCAGGCAAATATCGACTTGAGGGTCAGCATCCGATGGGAGGCACTTCTCGCATTTCTGGAGAGCCGTCGTGGCCTGCACCAACCAGGGGTTAAGCACTCTCCATTGGAGGATGGTGAGCCTCGCAGGCGGGAATTTTCTGTAGCAAAAGATGCAGTGGGAAATGGGTAGCGTTCTCTCGTCTGTGAAGGCCTCATAGAATGACTTTGAGGTCTCGACCTGAAGAGCGAGGGGTACTTCTTTGCACCAGGATCTTCCTACCGATGCATCTTTCTGAGCACCGAAGCAAGACTCTCGGTGTTGTAGAATCGCGTCAACAGACCGTTGCTGGAATTGGACAGCCTCATGCGGTAGCCTCGGTCTTTTCCGGGCCGGCCTTGACCCGAGGGTGGTGGAGTCACTGGAGTCAGAAGTCCTTCTTGTCGTTCGCCACGGCGCTTGCGGGAAGGCGGCGTCTGGGAGGACGCAAGGTCATTTCCGGGTATTTGGCCTTCGTACCGGCTCGGTATCGCTCGCCCTCGGCCGGGCCCGGCCTCGGCGCGCTGTCGCTCCAGATCGTCTAGTGTACCGACGATTTCCTCAAGGGTACTATGGCTTTCCCATTTCGGGCTGCAGCGCCGTGGCTTCCTGCTGGGGAACTCCTTGTCCCCGGCGGGCTCTCTTCGGCTCGCTGGCGATCCAGGCCATGCAACGTACGGCGAATTTCGTCGAGCGAAATTCGAGCGGGCTCCTGCTGGGGCTCGCGGAGTGCCTGTAGAGTCGCCTCGTCGAAAAGCACTCTAACTGGCTCATCTCGAGGCCCCCTTCTGGCACGGTATCGCGCGGGTTGGCGTTCCTGATCTTCCATCGAGCGAACCTCTTCAAGCGAAATCTTGACACCCCCCGCTAGAGGGACGGAGTGAAGAAAAGAATAACCAAATAAAAGGATACCATGCTTAACCGATCGGGGTTGAACGGAAGAAATACACCGTTTTATCATCGAACGAATGGCCAGGAAGGAGCAACGGAGGCACGGGGGTCAATGCACAGCTGTAACTTGGTCGGTGGAGTAAGAGCTTTACGGAGCTGGCAACCTCGCAAAGCGTGCCCGGAGACGCTTCGAGATCGGAAGGTCGGGTACCCGGCTTGACAGATGGCATACCAACCGCGGCGTTTGGTCTGGGATCACGTCTCGTGAGGTAAGAGGTCCAGCTGACTTTCGTAGGGCTGAGCCGAATAGGATCAAAAGCAATATAGACAGGGACCGATGCGGGCAATGACATCGTGACGCCCGTTTCAGGGTCACGCAACTGATCAATGCCGTCGTTGTCGGACCCTGGAGCCAGGGGCCCTGTCTGGCCCTCTCACGTGCTGTTAAGTGAGGCTGGGAACGATCTAGGAGACAAACAAGTAGAGCATCACTTGTTACCGCTGCCGTCCTAGCTCATCACATGAGTACCAATTAGTACTCATGACCAAGAGCTGTGCGGCGAGGGATCTTCTCGCATCATCAGGATGCATTCTGTAAATGTTGTCTTGTCAGGCCTGATGAGGGTCATTTGCGTATAAGAATATGGTGAGACCTCCTTACAAGAGGGCCAGAGACGTTTTTGACATACCCCGTTTCCTCATCGCCATAAGTACCCGCCAGGTCAACTTCTACCCAGAATTCCTCAAGGGCTAGAATCCAGCAGCAGACAATCAATGGCTCGTTCGTCGGCATCGGGACCAGGGCTAGGGCAGCCAGCTCTGAACCCCCTAGGAGTACAATTCTTCTCGAGCCTCGAGGGGCTGGAGATAGCCTCATCTACCGACCGGCAGCTCATCCGAGGGCACAACTTGGTCGGTGCGGTCCGACTACAGTTCGTCAGGCCGAGTTTCTTCGACGACGGGGCTGGGGAGCATGGAGAACTCCTCGATGAGATTGATGGAGTCGATGTGCCGCTATCCATGCACGTGTATCCCTTCCCCCAAATGGATGAGTGGGAGAGCCAGTGGTTCTTCTTCGACGCCCAGCTCCATCCGTATCAGCTGCATTTCCGCCGCAGAGTCGAAGATGGAGACGAGTCAGCTGTCGGGATGTGGGAAGACTCGTACGCAAAGTTAGCCCAGGTCCGTGGACATATGTGTGTTCAACCGTATGTTGAAGCCCTGCGTGCAAGCATCACTCCGACAGAACCCCAACCCCACAAGCCTGGGGAGAACTGACCAGCCCTGCCTCTAGGATCGCGATGAGGCCTCTGAGGCTTGCGAATGGCAGTTTCCCAACCATGGCACCGCGTGCTAGCCTCCACGGACCCATCGACACGACAACATTCCGTTTCAAGGCCGGATCGCTGAGCATTAACCAGCTAAAGTGCTGTGGCTTCGTCCGGTGTAGCACATATCTCGTACCGCCCCTTGGCAGAGACCCGACATTTAAAGGCGGCCAGATGTTCCACATCCTAGTGTACTTGCCACACGATCAGCAGCCTTGGAAAAGCCGTATTGATTGGATGAAGAGCGCACCCGAAGGCGGCTTCGCAGCCAGAAAATGGATGTATGGGAGAGGCAGCATCGTCGGTGTGCTGAACCCTGCGCTGCTAGAGGAGGAGCTCCAGCCTGGTCAAGATATCCTAGTAGTGCTCGCGGATGAGTTCGGCTTCATATCGAACGCTACGTTCGACAGTGCTGTAACGATGAGGAAACAGTCTTCCACAGAACGCAAAGGCCGAACCGGGGAAACGACGAAACCCTTTCAGCAGCAGCCCGGTTGCTTCGCCATCTAAACGCACCAAGGATTCTTCGTCAAGTAGTCGGGCGAATGATGGCATGTTAGAGGCCGTGGACGGCCAATACATCCCTATCGACCCGTGCCTTGCGCAGGAATCCGCAGATCACGAGACGGGAGCAATATTTCTAGCAGGTTAGCATTCGATGCAACACCGGGAAAGGCTTTACAGAGCAGAACTGAGCAAAAGACTGATGCAGAAATGGAGATTAACAGAGTCCCAGATAGAGAAACGAGGTGCATCTGTTCTGTCAGCCGGATGTGAAGTGCAACTATTGAAGCTCCCTCCAGAAGGCACCACTTACCCTTCTTTTAAAGAAATGAGACGAGAGCTCTTCGAATTTGCCAAGTCGCAAGGCTACGGTATTCGTATTTGTCGATCTTTCCAAAAATGCTCGAAAGTCACAGGAGGCCCAGTTGCGAAGAAGAGGCTTGTTTGGGAATGTAACCGCGCAGGGAGGACAGGGGAGGAAAGAAAGACGGGTTGTCCTTTTTCGTTCAATGCCGTGGAGATTCAGATGGGCACCAACAGATGGGAAATAAGACACAAGGAAAAGGCAAGTCAACATGTCCATAATCATGGACCAAGCGATGGATCTGTTGCACACCCTAAGGGAGGAGAGCGGATGGTGCAAAGCGAAAACGGGTCAACAATGCAATTACGGCAGAATGCTGGCTCACCACATCGCACACCGGGATGAGAATCCCAGCTGAGCAAAGAGAGGTGGCAGCATGGATGGATGCGCGAAATTTAACTTGCCCCGTTCAGGCATACCTAGATGATGAGTTCCTTTACAATGGTAATGGCCCCGGAGGTCGGGGGCAGCCATGTAAGGCTCGGATGTCTTGCCGAGCTTAAGTTCTCCATAGTTTGGGGAAGGCCCTTCAAGGACTCCTCAAAGGCACAGTAGATATGACATGCAGCATTGCGCTGTTCAGATTGGATCGTAGAGAGTGCCTAGTTGTGTAGTATGGTATCGTCCGGCATGCAGGCTGCAAATGATGATGAACGATTGGGAGTGCCCCGTGGCTTTAGCCCTCGGCGACCTTCTGGTCCGACCCCAGCCCGATACAGGAGACCGGCCCCTTTCAGGGCCCGCCAATGCCTTGAGGAACGGGACGAGAGTTGGCATAGCCGAGCGCGAGCATTCGGGTTGGTTTTTAAACGTAGACAAGTCTGTTGGAGAAGAGAGGGGTAGTGCGGCTGCTTGGACCCGCTACAGCACCTTACCTGTTTAAGCCTACCCCTCATCTCCACCCTGCGGCACAAATAAGCTTCAAATTGATTCAGCCTCTTCACACAAGCAACCTGCAACGATTTGGTCATCGGAATTAGGTCATCATGGCCCTTGAGTGCAATAGCTGCAAGAAGTCGCCGCCTGAAGTCGCCCTCAAGAGGTGCGCGAAATGTTCCACAACGCCGTACTGCTCCAGGGATTGCCAGAAGGCAGACTCGAAGGCCCACAAGAAGGTTTGCAGCAAACAACAGGCCGACGCCACGACGTCGTTTCAAGATGGGTCTACGACGACAAATTTGTCGCCTCCGAAGGGGTTGGAACACGGCGTCGCCCACCCCTTCACACGTCTTGAATTCACGCGTCTTGAAAATCGCACTTGGCTCCATGATCGATCGGAAAGAGATGTCTACGGGTTGCTGATCGACGCTTACCGGCTGCGCGTTGAGGACATGTACAACATTGAAGGCGAAGCAGACACGGATAGCATATATGGTGGTGCCGCCAATGGGCTGCGTGGCTTCAAGCGCTTCCTGGGGCGCGTCGAGCGTTGTCCCGGTTTACTGCCGCCGTGGTGGGATGCAAAGAAGAAGAAAGAGTGTGAGACACTCGGCATGACCCCGTCGCAATGGCACGACCTACGATGCGCGGTGGAAAAGAGCGACATCATCGAGCAATATGGGGATTCACGATTCCCGATGCAGCTTCGGATGTTTGCTGAGTCCGTGTATGGTCGAGCTCCGGGCGGGACAAGTGGGACGGCGATGAGGCAAATGATGGTTGCGATGGAGCAGGGTAAAGCAGAGGATGGAGTCGCATATGGACAGGTCAGCAGCCATGCTTGGTCGGCGGTGAAGGGATAGGCTTAGTTGGTCGACAGCACCGCAGATCGAGTAGAAGCTGGCCGATCGTGGTGTGCTTTGAGAAGATTGTTTCTCCATCTGCAAATCATCCTAGGTCAACAGGGCCGAACCTCGACAACCAGATTGCTACGTATCTCAGTATTGAAGCCAACTCCGGTTTGCACCTCCAGAATGGCAGTCACAAGTTGGCACCGTCGTGGTCACGCGCAAGGACGGGAAGCCATTTTATCCGCAGCATCTTGAAGGTGTGTGGATGTTTTGCGACTATATCCTGGATCTGTTCGAGGAAGGAGACGGGCCGCCGGGATGGCTCTACAGCCGCCACGCGTTTGAGAAATGGTGGGTGAATTATTGTGAAAGCCAAAAGCACTTGCGCTCTGGGAAGGGAGGGGATCGAGATCCAGACGACTGGGGTGCGGTCCGGTCACCTTATGAAGTGTAGGACGTTTACCTGCCGCGTTACGACATGCAAAAGGTCAAACTATCGGGATGGTTAGTAATCTACCACTACTTTTCGAAACCTTGGTCCTCGTATAACCCTCTCGTTTCTGCGGCCAAGTTCTTGAATCTCTGCATTCCATCAATTATGGCCGGATCCAGCCCATTGCCAATGAAATCATGGTGTCTCACAGGACCAAGAAGCTTGATGCCCCGAAGCGAGATGCACCTGGACAGTTGCACATAGAGGCTCGTAAAATCGCACCTGGAGGGTTCACCATTGGTCACACGATTTCCACGCAGCTCCAACAGTACTTCCACGAACGTTTTACCCTGGGCTTTGTAATCGGTGAGGACGAACCTCTTCGGGTGCGACAGTGGCTGGGTGTTCTCGCGACATGGTGCTGCGAACGAGAGCTGGGAGGACGTGGGAGGGGAATGGTCTGTTACCGGCGCCCAGCCAGAATCCGGCGTTGGAAGATCAGAGGGCTTACGGAGTGCTTAGGTCATGATCAAGACCTTTGGTCCGGCTGGTAGGAGATGGCGGTCACGAAGTGAGGGGCCAGTATCCATGTCTCTCGCAGGATTGGACGGTTCTCGCCGGACGGTCCTTCCGATGTGGCCCGTGGGCAGGGGCCCTATCCCGCCGACCGGCCGGAGCATGGTCGGAGCGGATAGGCGGCCCGGGTAGATAGAGGGGCCGGAACGGTCCCGCTGGCAGGAGATGGCGGTCACGACGGGAGGAGCCAGGCGGCCCGGGAAGAGAGGGGCCGGAGCGGGCGGCCCGGGGAGAGAAGAAGTGGTGGCTTGGCCAGGGTCAGGGCAGGTGGCGGTGAAGAGTGGCTGGGAAGTGCACGGGGCAGCAAGCGGTCCGTGTTTACGGAGGGGGCGGAAGAAGGATCCTTTCGTCTCTTCGTTCCTCAAGGCATATGTGTGAGGCCGCCTGTAACCCGGGCACACAGAAGGAAGAGGCTCCTGCCCCGTCGATGAAGTTTGGCCAGCTGTGTGGCTTGTGGCTGGTGCGTGAGGCGCAGCCAGCACGGATCGTTGAGTGGCCCGAGCTTCGTCAAGGACGGGGCGGAAGACAGGAGACCGGTCCCTACGGGCCCGCCATCAAACCTTCGGAACGGCCCTTTCAGTTTGTGAGTTTGATGGAGGTCTGCAGTTGCTTTCGAAGTGTCGCAGGAATCGCGGTTGTGGCTGGTGGGGCACGGACCCACCGCATGTCTCGAAGATCGGCGCATCTAGCGCACGGACCAATCGACCAATCAATGAATTCAGCTCCGGTACCCAGCTTATCGTGGTGATTCGTCAATTTCAACCGCCCATTGGTAATGTTGAGATGAATGGCCTTGAGAAGTACGAAGAAACTAGGCAGTAGGCACCACGGTTTTCCTGCAGGGTGTCCATCCATCGATCCATGGACACGGATAATGTGGCGCCAATTCCGAGCTGGCATTTGACAGGACGGCAGGGGGGGCCATGTATCACAATCCCGGGCCCTCGTAAACCCGTTTGGTCTCCGAGGCCAGGTTCTCAAGCCTCTGCATTGCATCTACCATTTTCTGATCCAGTTTGTTGCCAATGAAGTCCTGGGGCCGCACAGGGCTGAGAAGCTTAATGCCTCGAAGAGTCGTACCCCTGGACAACTGAACGTAGAGACTGGTAAAATCGCACTTGGAGGGTTCGCCATTGGTCACGCGATTCCCCCGCAGCTCCAAGAGTACGTCGGCAAAGGTTTTTGACTGAGATTTATAATCGGTGAGAACAAAGGCCGGAACAACCGGCAGACCTCGTCGGGTGCATTTCGTCGACAAGAACTTGAAGCGGGAATCAGCTGGTTCGAGAATGTGCGAGATAGGGCGGACGAGCACCATCTCCGCCGGCAGGACGGGGACTGCCAAGCTCGCCGTGTCGCTTGACTGTAATAGGATGCCTAGCGGCGGACCGAAGTGTATGGTGACGTCGTCCGCAAGACGGTATCCTGGGTGTTTCGGATCGGGGATGATGTCTGCCGCGGTGAACTCTGCTCCATTGACAACTTTCAAGCCAGTGTATAAATTCTTGTTGACAACAACAGGCATCCCCTGGGCATAGAAGAAAATGCCTGGAATCTTGCATTTGGAGTCATCCCCTTGCTCGACCGCCTGTGCGATCTCATATTGGGACTGGCCCGCTCTTCTCCAGGTGTGGGTTGACACGAAGACGGAGATGTGCCTCTCATTGAAGCGCGCCCAGTCGACAACGGCTTCCATATTGAGGCTCCATCGGTTGCGGTTGAGAGGTGTTATGGCGCGCAAGCCGTTACTGAAGGTAATATCGGAGCGGTCGATCAGCTTTGTATTCAGCAGGTCCAGATCTTGCCACGTCTGAGTACTGTGTCGCACTCGGTCCAGAAGAGCGCCTAGCTCAGGGTCGTCGCGTGCGCGGACCTGTTCTTCGAGAAGAACCACGGTCTTGAACATGAGCCACAGACGGAATCCGCGGTGGTGGGAAATGGTGGCTTGGTTCAGACGGGCGGAGAGGGGATCCGCCATTCGGTCCACTAGGAGGCTCGTCTCACGTACTGGGGCGAACTGATAAAAGTCACCCATCAACAGAACAACAGGAATACCGCCAAAGGGCCTGTCTGGGCAGTCGCGGAGCGACTGGAGACGACAGCTGGCCTCGTAAAGAGTAGCGCCTCCAAGCATGCTAACCTCGTCGATCACAAGGACCAGCTTCTGCTTCCACACCCACTTCTTGGCCTCGGAGAAAAGGGGGATTCGTTTGTCGGCGGAGCGGCGGGTATCCAGCCCACAGGCGGAATGCAAGGTCGTGCCACCGATCTGTGCCGCTGCGCTCCCCGAGGTTCCCGTGATCTGGAGAAGATGTGGCTGTCCCCTTGCGGAAAAGACCCATTTCAGGGCCTCGACGACTCTGGATTTGCCCGTGCCGCCCGGGCCTCCTGTGTACTGGAGATGCTGACACGCCGAATCGGGATCCGCGGAGTACGTGTCCAAGAACCTGCACACCAGTTGAAGGGCCCTTGTCTGCAGAGGGTTGAGGGTATAGTCTGAGACGGCCAGGTGGCCTAATTCCGTGAAGCTAGTTGCCATGTTTACATCAACAAGCATTCGAGGACCACGTGTGGCTGTGCCTTGACTCCGATGCGGCAGCGGAAGCTCAGCATCATAGTGGCGGGCAAGCAGATCGTCTATATCGGCGTTAGGCGCGCGATGAGGGCCACCCTGTGGACCAGTCTCAATCTCGTCCAGCATCTGGAGATGGAGTAGCTCCTGGGCCTTCGCGGCGGCCTGGACATCCTCTACGGAAAGAGTCTGAGACTGGCACAAGGGAGCGTCCTGAGCGCGGCGGATTTGCTGATAGAAGCCCTCGGGACATTGCATAAATGGCTTATCCTCCGATGCCAAAGTCTCTTCACGCAGATCCCGGATGAAATTCGCCAAGACTGGAGAGCCTCTCGTGGCATCGGAATCTCTCACGGCATTGTACAGAGTATGGAGCAAAGCCGCGAAATTCTGATGATGCTCAGCGACTGTTGCACGCTCTTCGCCGTCGTCGTCCTCATCAAGAGGAAAGTCTATGTCGACGGTGTCGTCGCCTTCTGATCGGCTGGCCCAGAGCTTTGCGTCTTTGCGCGCGTCCTCGGCGGACTTGCTCAGGAGAGAGATGTTCGAGACGTGAAAACGCAGCCTGCGACAGAGGGAGGCTTCGTACCCGAGCCATATATCGGTGATATCGCCCTGCGTGGTGGGAAGGAAGCGCTCCCAAGGCACGAATAGGGCCAGATGGAGAACAGAGTTTCTGCTCGGCATGTGAGAGAGGGGCATCGGATTCACCAGTGCGGACGAGCAGCGTACCGTCTGAAGTATACCGGGTGCTCGTCCCGGTGGTCGTCGCTGATGAAACCTTGGAAGATCGGCACGGCGTACTCGTGAGGTCGGCGGAGCTTCTGAAACCACTCACGGCAGCCTGGAGAAGGCCCCTCGAGGGAGATGTGGCTCTCGTCCTCGCCCCGGCCACGGTTACGGACCAGGGTGACCATGGACATGTAGTCGTACAGGCAAATATTTCTCAGCACATGGCCTCTGCAGGCGTAAGCATCCAAGCACAACAGGGTCCGCCCGCCCTCCCTGAGCTGCACAGTCTCTGGTGGCTCCTCCCCCTCCGTTTCCTCGCCAGCCTGGCGGCGGAGGTGTTTCCATCTCCGAAAGGCCGACCAATACAGCGCGGTCAGGTTCAGGAAGGACCAGTGCGGGACGTTGGTGAAGTCCGTCTGGTAGCCGAGCATGTGGTAACATACCTCCACGGCCGAGAGCTGTCTCTCGGAAAATATCCGATTCGCCACCCTCATCAGAAACTGACGGCTCTGGTTCAGCACTGCAGGTTGGGTGCCCCGGTCGGCTGGCGCGGATGCGTCACGCCTCGACACGGCATCTTCGCGAAGCTGTCGGAAGACGTCGGCCGCGTGGGCGATTCGTCTCCACATGGGCGTGTCCAGCTTTGTGGCATAGTTGGTGATGTAAAACACCATGGCCAGGCCCTTGGTCCTCGTCAAGATCATGGATACGTCGTGGTTGTGGCGGAGGCCAACCGCCATCGCTTTGTTGTACCGGTTGACGAGCGGATGGTTGCGACGGATGGCGAGCAGGCCGTCGTCAGTCAGCCCCGTCGCATCGACAATCTTCCAGGGTGCTCTGAACCGGCAAGCCGCTCGCCTGCACCTGTCCGCGTCGTGGTCGGCGAGGCCCTTCAGAGAATACTTGATGCAGGTGTAGGTGTGGGAATGGACCTGGCAGCAGTGCGCGATGAAGTTGGCCTCGGCGTCAAAGGCCGCAGACAGGGCCTCGGTGTCGTTCATCATCTCCTCGACGGGGTGGATCGGCTTCCGCTGCTGGCGAACGGCCTTTCCGGCGTCCTCATCCAAGCACTCATGGAAGACCGAGTCCACGTAGCGCACCACTCGGGCACGGTACTCGTGCTCTCGAGGGTCGGCGATGTCGTCGATGAGCGACGGCAGCTCCATGTTGCCGTGCAACCACAGGAGTCCGTGCAGGTGCAGGCTGCCACGATCGTTCGTCTCCACCGTTGCATAATAGTGGCTCACCTTCCCGAAGATCGACTCTTGGCCTGTTCGGACGTATTTTTCGAAGAAGAGAGATATTTCTCTATGGAAGAAGATGGCAGAGCTGACCGGGTCCATGATACTGAGGGCAATCCTGTCGTATTTCCCTCGGAGATCCGCCAATAGGTCCTTCGCCGCGTGATAGTCGTGGAGCCTGTGGATGGAGAGCCGCATCTTGACCGGGTTGTTGATGTCGTTGGGGTTGATGGAGAACCAAATTGCGGGTGTGCCGGTCCAGATGTCAATTGCTTGTATCTTCCTGCGCATGAGCAGTCGCGTTTCGTTGGAGAGCGGCTGCGCATGGCCGAAGATGGACAACTCCCGGAGCAGGAACGCCACGTCGGGGTCCGTCGTCTTCCTTGTTTCTCGCATCTCGTCCTCGGCCTTCTTCAGTCGGTCCGCTGTCAGGGTTTCGTAAACTCGTTCAACCCTCTCGAAAGAGCCCTTTGTCGTGCGCATCATGCTGATGCGGCGGTTAGAAGAGCGGAGGAGGATGTTGAAGACGAGAAAACAAAAGACGGGGTGGCTGGCAAACCGTCCCCCATGTCGCTGCAGCACGTATCTGGCCCAGTAACTGAGCGAGTGGTTCAGGTTCACATGGAGCCCGGCGGCCGCCGGAGCCTGCTGCTGCTGGAGGTCCGACGCGTGCAGCGCCTTCGGGCCACCTCTGCCCCAGGGGAAAAGCTTCGGGAAGGTGCGCGGGAAGAAGTCCTCGTGCAGGCTGTCCGCAAAGTCTGCACCTCGTTCCACCAGGATGAACGGCTGCGCTCCCGTGCCCTGGACGTGCATCGCGCACGGCTCAGCCTCGTCGGCACCTCGAGCCCGGATCGTCCGGATGGCGCCGGCTAGAAATGAAAGCTTATCAGCCTCTTCGAAAGCCACTGGCCCGTCAAGAGGAAACATCCCGGACGATGTCGTTTCTAGGATAATGTCACCATCACTGCCGGCACCCTCCGGTCCTGGGGTGGAGGTACGGGCGTCACCCGACAAGCGCGGGTCCTGTTCGTTCGGCAGAGTACCCTCGGCAAGGCTGGAGTCGTGACCGGACTGAGCTTGCGCCGACGCAACAATCTCTTCAATGCTCGTGAACCGGTTCTCCTCCAAACCTCGATCGGTATCTGGGACTATATGGTCTGTCTGCGTCCTCTCGGCAACGGACGGCTCGTCCCACTGCATGCTGTCCATGATGAGGATAGGGACATTGGAGCCGTCTGCGTACTCCCAGCCATCTATCTCGCCATGATCGATCGCGATGTGCTCGTAGAGCGGATTGTTCTTCTGGAGCCACGACAGGGCGTCCCTCACGCGGGACTTGCGCACTTGGAGAAGGTGGCCAACGTCGGCAGCGCCAGGTTTGCTGGAGCCACTCCAAGAGACGTGGATGTTCTCGATGGTTTCCAAAAGAGGGTGAGGGAGGACTGTGGCAACGAGGTCCTCCACCTTGTTCGGAAAGACCACGATATGGCCCTTGACGTGCTTCCGGTAGCTGAGGCCTGACGGGGTCTTGTTGTCGACGATGAACTTCGTGATGTAGCCGAATGAGGCCTGCAGAGCAATCAGCCTTTCCTCAACGGGAGAGAGGCCGTCAAGTGCTTCGGGATACCGGTGCTCGCATCCAATGTGCATATTGTTGACGGCACAGGTCTTCGGCAGCTTCCCCTTCTTCAAAGCAGCGGAGCATTCGTGGCAAACTATAGCTTCAGCGTCGTCGCCAGCGGGGAAACAGTCCGTGCACTCCTGGAGCGCCGTCGTGGCCTGCAGCAACGGGGCGGACAGGCGCGTCCTCCAGCGGATCGTGGTGAGCTCGGACGGGGGTTGCTTCCTGTAGCAAAAGCTGCAGTGCGAAATCGGCAACGTCCTTTCGTCGGCGAATGCCTGGTGGAAGGACTTCGCAGTCTCCACCTGGAGGGCCAGTGGGACCTCTTTACACCAAGATCTTGTTAGCGATTCCTTCTCTTTGTCGCGAAAACGAGATTCATGGTGTTCAAGAATGGTCTTGAGGGACTCTCGTTGGAGCCGGGCGTTGTCGTGCGACGGCCTCGTTCTTTTCCGGGGTCGGTCCGGCCTCGTGGGTGGCGGAGTCGGAAGTCCTTCCGTTTGTGGGTCCCGGGCGCGTTTTCGAGGGGAGGGGGTGTGCGGAATCGGTCGTGCAGGCGGCGGAGGTCGATGCCTCGGGCAGTCTTCGGACGGGGAACCCTGTGGGTCACGGACCATTCCCTCGGGAATGACGAGTGGCAGCGTCGGCGGCGTCTCTTCGCGCTCGTCCGCATGCTCCTGCATTCGTAGCCTTGCGGCTCTTGCCCGTGAGCGTCCCTCGGCCTGTTCTTGCGTGATGGCGGCCATCGTGCGGGCGAGCTCATCTTCCGGAACGGTAACCCTATGCTGTCGAGGTGGGCGTCGTCGGTTGTTCCGACGTTCTAGGACTTCTAAAATACGTCGCCGTTCTAGGACTTCTAAAGTACGTCGCACCTCGTCAGGGGAAACTCTGACCGGCTCTCGGCGGGACATCGTCGAGGTAGTCGTGGAAAGATCTGCTGGTACCATGAATGCCCAGGCGAGGGCAGCCGAGAGATGATTTTTACGCAGGCCACATAGCCCACCATCGCACCGAGGCGGCCGTCGTCGAGAAGGCGGGGGTCTACTACAGTCATGGCGGCTTCCTCGCCGGCCCGGCAGCAGCAGAATTCACATCGGGGTGGCTACTTTCCGGAATTCCCTATTTTCCCTATACGGTTCGTCTGGTCCGTCTTGGGGGTGTGGTACGGAGATCTGGCGGGCTGTTCATCTGGCCGGTTGATAAAAGCAGGAGCGGTGAGGGGCAGCGGGGGGAGGACGTAAAAAAAAAAAGCAGGACGTAAACAAAAGCAAATCGGGGGAGTGAGACACCGACATCGAGACAAGAAGGGTGGCTTTCTGTGGCGGTGTCGAGGGGGCTTGCAAAGTCGGGCTCAGGGAGCGAACCGTGCGTCGCGGGGGGGGGTGGGAAGGAGGGGGCGGAAGGAAGAACCTTCGGAACCTTCCGTGCACACAGGAGACCGGCCCCTTTCAGGGTCCGCCAATGCCTTGAGGAACGGGACTGAATTTGGTTCCACACTGGCAGGTCTGCTGAGACGATGAGGCTTGCTCCCGGTAGTGTGGCTGCTTGGACGCCATTTTACCCCGCCACAACAAGGTGGGTTGAGGGCGGGCGGGGTAAGAACGCGGAGGTAACTTGTAAGGGGCCATCATCTCGAAGGGCAAAGGAGTCTGAACTGTTCGCGAATCATGCAGTAAAGTGTAACAGTTTGTTAAGAATCGACTCAATGCCTCCGATTGATTACTCAAAGTGGGACAACATCGACACCGATTCGGAGCCAGAGGCATCGCCCCAGCAAGCGCCAGCAGCAAAACCCACCCCGCCGCCCACGCATGCCTCCCCGCCGATGGGTACATCAGGTTTGAGGGAAACGCACAGCAAGTCGGGGCATGTCGAAGCTGTCATTGTCCGATGTGAGGCCGAGAAACGCAAGTTTCCCCTTTGGTCTGCCACTACAATCCCTGCGAATCATGTCGTGTTTTCGCAGTCGGTGCCGTCCGTCCCAGGGCTCATCGAGGTCCCGCTGGTCCTGGATCGGACGGGGACTCAGTCCGTCAACGAGGCAGACCTCGACAACCAGATTGCTACGTACCTCAATATTGATGCCAACTCCGGGTTTGCACCTCCAGACTGGCAGTCACAAGTTGGCACCGTCGTGGTCGCGCGTAAGGACAGGAAGCCATTTTATCCGCAGCATCTCGAAGGAGTGTGGATGTTCTGCGACCATATCCTGGACCTGTTCGGGGAAGGAGACGGGCCGCCGAGGTGGCTTTACAGCCGCCAGGCGTTCGAGGAATGGTGGGTAAATTATTGTGAGGAGCAAAAGCGCTTACGTCCTGGGAAGGGAGGGCGAGATCCGGACGACTGGCGTGCGGTCCGGTCACCTTATGAAGTGTAGGACGTCTACGTGCCGCGTTACGACGTGCGAAAGGTCAAACTATAAGGATGGTTAGTATACTAGCACTACTTTTCGAAACCTTGGTCCTTGTATAACCGTCTCGTTTCCGCGGCCAAGTTCTTGAGTCTCTGCATTCCATCAAGAATGGCCTGATCGAGCCCATTGCCAATGAAGTCATGGTGTCTCACGGGATTAAGAAGCTTGATGCCCCGAAGCGAGGTGCACCTGGATAGTTGCACATAGAGGCTCGTAAAATCGCACTTGGAGGGTTCACCATTGGTCACACGATTTCCACGCAGCTCCAACAGTACTTCGACGAATGTTTTACCCTGGGCTTTGTAATCAGTGAGAACGAACGCTGGTACAGCGGGCAGTCCACGTCGCGTGCATCTTGCGGATAAGAACTTGAAGTGAGAGTTAGTCGAATCAAGTGTATGCGACATGGGCCGGATAAGTACTGTCCCCACCGGGAGGGACGGTATCGCCAAGGTCTTCGTCTCCTCGGACTGCAGAAGAATGCCGAGCGGCGGCCCGAAGTGGATGGTCACGTCATCTGCCAAGCAGTATCCCGGGTGATTGGGATCGATTATCACGTCCACGGCAGTAAAGTCAGCCCCATTCACCACCTTCAGGCCAGTGTAGATGTTCTTGTTCACAACCACGGGCATGCCCTGGGCGTAGAAGAAGACGCCGGGGACTTTGCAGGCAGAGTCGTCGCCTTGTCCGATGGTTCGCGCTATGAGGTTTGGAGACAGCGTGCCGTTGCGCCAGGTGTGAGTCGAGACAAAGATACGGATGTGCTGCCTGTTGAAGCGCGCCCAGCCCACAACAGCTTCCATGTTGAGGGCCCACCGGGTGCGGTTCAGCGGCGTTATAGCGCGCAAACCATCGTGGAAGGTGATTTGCGAGCGTCCTACAATGTTGGCATTGAGCAAGCTCAGATCTTGCTGGGTCTGGCGCCCGTTACGAACTCGATCCAGGAGTGCACGGAGCTGGGGATCGTTGCGTGCGCGGACTTGGTCTTCGAGGAGCACCACGGTTTTGAACAGATGCCACAATCTGCAGCCGCTGTGGTGAGAGATGGTGGCTTGTCGCAAGGGGGTCTCTGTTCGGTCCGGCGGTCTGATGATCAGTAGGCTTGTCTCCCGCACGGGGGCGAACTGGTAGAAGTCTCCCATCAGTAGAACGACGGGCATCCCGCCAAACGGTTCGTCCGGACAGTCACGGAGTGCCTGCAGGTAATGACTGACGTTGTGCAGAGTGGCTCCTCCCAGCATACTGACCTCGTCAATCACGAGTACCAGCTTCTGTTTCCAGATCCACTTCTTCGCCTCCGAGAAGGGGGGAGGCGGTTTGTTTGGATCGCGATGGGAATCTAACCCACAGGCCGAGTGGATGGTCGTGCCGCCAATCTGGGCCGCCGAACTGCCCGACGTGCCGGTTATCTGCAGAAGATGCGGCTGGTTCCTCGCCGCGAACACGTCCTTCAGGGCATCGATAATCCTCGACTTTCCCGTGCCACCCGGCCCGCCGGTGTATTGAAGATGCTGACCCGCTGAGTCCGGATTGGCAGCATACTTGTCCAGAAACAGGCAAACGAGTTGAAGGGCCATGGTCTGTAGATAGTTCAGTGTAAAGCTGGCCGCGGCGGTGTGTCCCATCTCCGCGAAGCTAGTTGCCGGACTGACGTCGACAAGCATCCGAGGCCTCGTTCATTGAGGTCGCTGCCCGGGAGCCCAGCAGGGGACTCCGTATCGCCGTAGCGAGCTAGCGTATCGTCGATGTCGGCGCCATCCGCGGAAAGCATGGTCCCCTGGGAACCACCCTCAATGTCGTCTAGCATCCGAAGATGCAATAGTTGTTGGGCCTTGGCCGCTGCCTGGACATCGTCTCGAGATATGGGAGTTGACACAAGGCGTCACCTTGATCATGGGGCATATTCCGGTACAGATCCTCTTGACGTTGGACAAAGGTTGCTCTTCTCCAGCCGGGTTCTCTTCGCACAGATCGTGTATTAAACCTCCAAGGACGGGTGAGTCTTTTGTGGCGTCCGTGTCCCGCACGGCATTTCGCAAAATCTGGGTAGAGCTCTGTAGGCCTGACGATGAGCCATCGCTGGAGGCTCTTCTTCGTATCGGCCATCGTCAAGCGGGTACTCAACGTCAATTGTGTCGTCGCCCTCCGACCGACTGGCCCAGAGCTTCGCGTCCTTACGCGCGTCTTCGGCAGACTTTCTCAAAAGACAAATGTTAGAGAGGTAGAAACGGAGGCGGGGACAAAGGCCCGCTCGATGCGTCGTCCATATGTCGGTTATATCACCTAGGCTCTCAGAAATGAAGTCTTCCCAAGGGACGAATAACGCCAAATGTAGGACAGAGTTTCTACACAGAGTGTCAGACGGAGCCAAAACGGTGCCGGGGGTTAGAGCGTACCGCTTAATATAGACTGGGTGATCGTCCTCGTGGTCGTCGCTGATGTATCCTTGGAAGATCGGGACGGCGTACTGGTCTGGCCGTCGAAGCTTTTGCATCCAGCCGTCACAGTCGGAATCCTGCCCATCGAGAAAAATGTGAGAGTCGTCTTCACTCCGACCATTTCGACGCACCAAGTGAATCATTGACATGTAGTCATACAGGCATAAGTCTTGTAGAACATGACCGCGGTAGGCGTACGCCTCCAGGCATAATAGGGTTCGCCCTCCTTGCCTCAGAGGATTGTCTCTGGGGCTGTTCGGCGTCCGTGAGCTCGCCGGCCTGATGGCGGAGATGCGCCCATAGCCGAAAGATTGTCAGTATAGGGCCGTCAAGTTCAAGAAGGACCAATGCGGCACGTTGGTAAAGTCGGTGTCATATCCAAGGAGGTGGTAACAAACCTCGACAGCCGAGAGTTGTCGCTCGGAGAAGATGCGATTTGCCGTTCTCATCAGGAATTGACGGCTTTCGTTCAATACCGCCTGGTGCCTCTCGTCGGGCAAGGCGGGACCTGGCGCGCGAGACGTCGGACGACCGGCTTCGCGAAGTTGGCGGGCAACCTCGGTGGCGAGAGCAATGCGCTTCCACATTGGCGTATCCAGTTTGGTGGCGTAGTTCGTGATGTAGTACACCATGGCCAGGCCCTTGGTCTTGGTCAAGATCATCGAGACGTCGTGATTGTGGCGAAGGCCGACCGCCAACGACTTGTTATACCGGTTGACGAGTGGATGGTTGCGCCGAATCTGAAGCAAGCCATCCTCAGTGAATCCTGTCTGCTCGACGATCTTCCACGGTGCCTTGAAGCGGCAGGCTGTCCGTCTCTGTTGATCTGCCCCCCGGTCGATGACCCCCTTCAAAGAATACTTAAGGCAGGTGTATGTGTGGGAATGCGCGGCAACAGTATGCGATAAAATTGGATTCGTCTTCAAAAGCCGCAGTGAGAGCCGAGGTGCTGGTCATGACCTCCTCCACGGGATCGATGGGCTTCCTCTCCTGTCGCACGGCTTTTCCGGCATCTTCATCTAGACACTCATGAAAGACGGAGTCTATATATCGAATCACCTGGGCGCGATATGCTTCTTCCGCGGGATTGGCCATGTCGTCTATCAAGTTCGGTAAGCGCATGTTGCCGTCCAGCCAGAGGAGTCCATGCAAGTGGAGGCTGCCTCGCTCATTCGTTTCCACCGTGGCGTAGTAGTGGCTGATCTTCCCGAAGATCGATTCCCGGCCTGTATTCACATACTTTTCAAAGAATAGGGATATTTCTCGGTGGAAGAAGATGGCCGAGCTGACCGGATCCATGGTGCTCAGGGCGATCCTGTCGTACTTTTCACGGAGATCGGCCAAAAGCTCCTTCGCAGACTCATAATCGTGGAGCCTATGAATGGCAAGCTTCATCTTTACCGGGTTATTAATGTCGTTGGGACTGATGGTAATCCAGATTGCAGGCATACCGGCGCGGATGTCTAGAGCTTGTATCTTCCTCCGCATAAGTAAACGGGATTCGTTCGAGAGCGGCTGTGCATGGCCAAAGATCGACAGCTCGCGAAGCAAGAGCGATATGTCGGGGTCCGACGTAGTCCTCGTCTCCCGCATCTCCACTTCGGCCCTCTTCAGTCGGTCCTCGGTCAAGTTCGCATATGCTTGCTCAAGCCTGTGGAAGGAATCCTTAGCGACACGGACCATGCTGATGCGGCGGTTGGTGGAGCGAAGGAGGGTGTTGAATACTAAGAAACAAAACACAGGATGGGTGGCGAATCGGCCTCCATGCCGTTGCAATACGTATCTGGTCCAGTATTGAAGAGAGTGATTCGGACGACGGTCGGCAGCGTCGCTTTGTCGGCTACGACTCGAGTCGCCCTTCGATTTCGGGCCGCCCCTTCCCCACGGAAAAAGCTTGGGAAATGTTCGAGGGAAGAAATCTTCGTGCAGGTTGTCTGCAAAGTCCGCACCACGCTCTACTCGGATAAACGGCCGATCTCCCGTAGTTTGGACCTGCATAACGCATGGTATAGAGCGGCCACGTGGATCCGGATTGGCGTTGGCCATGCCCGCCACAAACGACAGCTTATCGGTATCCGCAAAGGCAGCCGGTCCATCAAGAGGAACATGGCGGATGCCGACGTCTCACATATGGTTTCAACTTCCTGGCCGATGGCAGCCGAGGCGGGGGCAAGAGTCGCCAGCTCACCAGGAGAGGTCGAGTCTGCTCAGTCGATAGAGTACAGTCCAAGTCGCGAGACTCGTCGACGAAGGTGCCATCGATCGAGCTCACAAGTTCATCGATGCTTCTGAAACTGTTTTCCTCCAAGCCTCGATCAGTGTCCGGGACTATGTGGTCAGTTTGAGTCCTCTCAACGGTCGACGGTTCCTCTCTCCGCATGCGGTCCATGATGACGGTCGGAACAGTGGAGCCGTCGGCATACCGCCAGCCATCCATCTCTGCCTGGTCGATTGCGATATTCTCGTAAAGTGGGTTGTTCCTTTGCAGCCACGCCAGGGCGGCCGCCACTCGAGATTTGCGCACCTGAAGCAGGTGTCTGACGTCTGCGGAGCCAGGCTTAGCCGAACCGCTCCAAGAGACGTGGATATTCTCAATGGTCTGCAGCAAGGGATGGGGAAGAACGGTGGTAACAAGATCGTCCACCTTGTTCGGAAAGACGACGATATGTCCTTTCACGTGCTTGCGGTAGCTGATTCCCGAACGGGTCTTGTTGTCGACCGTGAACTTGGTGATATAGCCAAAGGGCGCATGCAGGGCAATGAGTCTCTCCTCAACGGGAGAGAGGTCATCAAGCTCGCCAGGGTACCGATGTTCGCAACCGATGGCCATATTGTTGACCGAGCAGGCTTTGGGCAGCCGTCCACCGTCGAAGCTGGCGCGACACTCGCGGCATACGTCAACTCCCGCGCGCTCGTGCGGCGGAAGGCAAGCGCCACACTTCTGGATGGTCCTGGTCGCCTGCAGCAGGGAGGGCGACAATCGACCCCTCCACTGCATGGTTGAGAGCTCGCAAGGTGGGGTCTTTCTATAGCAGAAGACGCAGTGAGAAATGGGCAACGTCCTCTCGTCCGTAAACGCCTGGTAGAACGATCTAGGAGCTGCTACCTGAAGGGCACGTGGAACTTCGTTGCACCAGGATCTTGTTGACGATGCCTGCTCTTTAGAGCGAAACGGGCGTCATGGTGATGTAGCGCAGACTCGACAGAGTCTCGCTGGAGTTGGACGGTTTCTTGCGTAGGCCCGGGCCTCGTGGGGAAGCGCCCGTCCGTGTGGGCGATGAAGGGCGAAGCGGTTGTTCCGCCCTGGATCGACTCGGTGATGGAGAGGCCGGCGTCTGCGTGTGTCTTTTGGAGGAGCGCGTTGGCTGCGTGGGGGGTGGAGTGGGAGGTGTCTCCTCTTCTCTGTGTCGTTTCGGCGATGGAGCGGGACGGGAACGGGCAGCAGGAACAGGAAGTTGGTGGGGAAAAAGAACAGGTGGCGGTGAAGAGTGGCTGGTGGGCACGGAGCGGCATGCGGTCCGTGCGTAGGGGGTAGAGGATGTGGAGGTGTGGCGAAGGACGCGGAAGAAAGAACCTTTCGTCTCTTCGTTCCTCAAGGCACCTTCGGAACCTTCCGTTCCTCAGGCAAAGACCCTTGAGTTCCTCAAGGCACCGGTACCCTACGACGCGCCATTGGGCCAGGTATCCTGCGGAGCCCCCTTGCTCTCGGCCGAGGCTGCAGCCAAACCTATCCCGTTCGACGGCAGTGAAGGACCGGCGGCCCTCCATGTCGGCTAGGCCGAATGTCCCGTGGAGCGTCCGAACTTCTCGTCTGCGGCGGCGAGGGCAGAGGCCGGATTTCTCTCGGTGCGCACCGGTTTTTCCCTGAGGCCGAGACGGCGCTGGACCCGCCCAGCGGCAGCCACTGCCCCGCCGCCCTCGGTGTCGACGGCAGCCAAGTTGCCGCCGCACTCGGTGTCGGCTGAGGCTGGATATCCCGCGGCGCGACTCGGCCTGCGCTGATCCTCCATTTCCCTAGTCCTGGCGGTCTTCCCCGCCCTCGCCTCGGAGGCGCCTCCCTTGACGCCTCTTCTTGCTCTCTCCGAGAGGCGCCGCGACCGAGTGCCGGCGCTGCTGTGATCGGCCGGATCTCTGGTCCTGTGTACGGCGCTGCTCGGGCTTCTGGCGCCGGGCTTGCCCTGTCACCCGCTCCGGACTGGACCCTCCCGTTAGCTGGCTTCATCGCGACACCGGTCTACCGAGGCCCCGCGGACCTCTTGTCTTCCTCGCTTGCGCTGCCCTCTTCGGCCCCGCCTACTTGCGGTGCTACTGGGCTCCCGGCGTAAATCCTCGTAAGTGTAATAACGGCGTATAAGTCCTTGCCTCGACCATTCATCCTGCACTTGTCTTGCTGACTGGCACCCCTCCTGTGCGTACAGGATCCTCTAGGAAAGTCTATATCTTACTCGTAGCTCTTTAATACGTCTACAGGCGTGCCGCTGCTCTTTACATTATACCGGCGCCGCCTTTCTATCGAGGCCGCCCGCTATTGCTCGCCGCTAAAGGCGGCGGGCTATACGTCCTCGGCCGGTCCTTACATGTAGGTCGCCAAGACAGCTTCTTCTTGCCTGTGCTTTGCATGGTACACTTTTCCGTCTTGTCATCTAGGTCTTGTCAGTCAAAGCCTCAATACGCCCCTAGACGCTCGCCTGCTGAATTTTGAACACATGTCTTACACGTGTTGCGAATAGGTCTGCCTCCTTCTCCTGGAACATGGCTTCGCGCGTCCTGCTTGTCTTAAAACCCTCTACATCTTACTAGACCGCCTTTCGAAGTTTCCTCTTCTCCTCTTGTCGCAATTTTTTCTATACGCATCTTATAGACCTCCTTTATATAGGCTCCTTATCTTAGCCTACCGCTAACGCTACGTTGCGTCTTCGTTTAGGATCCTTTGACTTCTCATATACACCACGGCCACTAGCCCTTGCCTACTACACTAAACTCTTAAGACGGCATATTGGTAGGGAGCACTCCTGCCCCTATTCCTCGCCGCTTCTAGCTTCGCTCCGGCAACGTTGCTCTTCCGCCACACGGCCTCGCCATGCCTTCGTCTCCGTCGGCGGACAGCTCTGCCCCGCACCTCCGCAAGCCCCTTGTCACTAGCAAAGGCGCGGGCGGCGACATGTCCATGATGTTCTTCGCCCAGCCCGACTGCCCCGCGAGGTTCGCCCATCAGGACGAGCACCGCATTAGGGGCCTTAACGCCGAGGCTATCGCCCGCGTCCTCCTGCCGGTGCCCTCGTGGCTGCTAGAGTCAGAGTACGCACCCCTCCGGGCCGGGAGCGACGACCTGGGGCCCTCTCTCTTTTTTAGCCTAAACCTCTCCATCTACGGCCAGCCAGTCGTTGATACGGACTGGTCCGAGCAGTGGTTCTTTATGAGCGGCCGCGTTTACCCCTATGCCCTCCCTGGGAGGTGGAGCGCCGCGACGGCCTCGAGGCCGGCCCGGACGATACTATTGTCTACACCGTGCCCGCCCTTATCGTCCCCGACCAAGGTTACCAGCCTTCCCCCCCCCCTCCCCTTTTTATTTTAATGCGCCTCCTCACCCACCGCCCCGCTGACCTTGCCCCTCAGCATCCTGCCGCGCTTCTTGGCCTCCGGCAGCCAGTTCCCGTCTACGCCTCCCGTTGTCTCCTTCCATGGCGTAGTAGCCGGGCCTGGCCTCGACCTCCTATGTCCAGACTTCCTGCCTGGTCTCGTGCCCGACCAGCTCCGCTGCTGCGGCTTCGTCCGGCTCACGACCTACATCGCCCCTGGCCTGCCGGACAGGATTCCCTTTAAGGGCTACCACCCCTTCGAGGTCTTTGTTATCTTTACCATCTACGTTAACCCTTGGGCCGTGCTATGCAAGAAAATCGCTGAAAAGCCTAACTCTTCCTTCCTACCTGGCGTCCCCTTTACCTGCACCGGAAAGGTCGTCGGCCTTCTCGACCACCGCGTTATGCTCTGTCCCCCGGGCTCAGAGCGCGATTACGTTTTTATCGTCGTCCCGGACAGCTGGACCTTTGTCGAGAGGCCCTCGGCGGCGGCCGCCGCCTCGGCTTCCCCCCTCGCGACGCCCCTTTGGCGCCAGACCCAATCCGCCTCATCTACCTTCGATTCCGTCCGCGCCGCCTTATACTCTGTTGCTGCGCCGGCCTCGACCGCGCCGCCCCCCCTTTCCTCGGCCCCGGCCCCGCAAACCCTCGACCCCGTCACGCCGCCGCCTAAGCGATCGCCCCCGGCCCTTGCCGATACGCCCATGAAGAGGGCGCGCTTCCTGCAGCAGCAGCATTCGCCGCTTTCCTCGTCTTCGAACACCGTCGGCTCCGCCGCCCCCTCCTCCTCTTCGCCGGCTGCTTTTCCGTCTCGACCGGACGGCGCCCCACCCGTTCCCGCTCCGACGGCCAGCCCGGATTCCCCTCTCAACTCTATCGCCGCGAGCACCTCCGACCCCCCCGCACGCCCTCTTCGCTATCGCATGCAGAAATAAGCTACCTACTATAGACCCATCACTCTCTCACGCCTCCTACCTTTACTAAAACGAACTGTTCTCCCTCCCGGGGTGCTGCTCCTAACGCAAATTGTCGCTGTAGAATTACTATTACTCTGCACATTACAGCGTTTGTCCCTTTTAAGGATAGCTTTAGCTTCCGAACCCGTTTCTTACGAAAGTGCCTGCCTCTAGACGTTCTCTGTGACCTCCTTTGTGTCCTGTGCGTTGCGCTTCGCCCCTTCTCTTTTCCTTGCCAGCTTGCCGCCGCACCTCTCGGCTGCATTTAGCGGCGACGGGGGGCCTGTAGTTGCGTCTCGGCAAAAGGCGTCTTTGTTGCGGAAGCCGACTCCGCTTCTCGTCTATCGGTCATTGCTCTACATGGAGGATACGGTTTTCCACTATATAATATTATATGCCGTTCCTTAGTTGTGCAAGCCATAGGGACGACGGTCGTTGAAGTCGGCGGGTTCTACTAAGGCCGTTGCGGCGTTTGAGGCTGGCCGTAAGCCCGCCTCTACGGCGTTGCTTGCTTCCTCTCGCTAGCTCCCTAGCTTGCCTTTGGCTTGCATCCCTTCTTGTGCACCTTCCAGTCCTCCTTTTGGTGTTGCCTGCTGCAGTACGCGACCGCCAGGCATCGGCTGCACCTCCTCGCCCCCGCGATCTCTCTACAAACCCGGCAGACCTTCCCCTCTGTGCTCAGGGCATCCTACCCTTGCATTTGCGTCGCGCGCCTTTGTTTCCGCCCGCCTGCCCCGCCTCCGCCATCGTGTCCTGCATTTCCTGCCTCGTCCTAATTTCGCATCCTTCTTTGCCGTAGAACGACGACACGACCACGAGCACAAACGGCCTCTCTGCGTGTAGGTACGATATCGGGCTCTGTAGAATGTCCTTTGCGAGTCCGCCGCAGCTCTCGCAGCGCACCCCTGCTGCCTTTCAACACGCTGCCTCGAGCTCCCGTAGGATCGGCCTTATCCACTGTAGGAACAGTGCACTGGCTGTGTGGTTCGGCCTCGCCTGGCCTACCTGCGTCACGAGCGTCTTCGGGATGCTATGCTTGTACTTGAGCTCCGTGGCCCCGAATTCGCACCAGAACTCCACGGAAACGTTGCAAGTGGCCATGCTATAGTTGTTTTCCCAACTGCTCGATCGGTAGCTACGGTAGACGCTTCTGCTTTTGTTCTCTTATTCGTGCCTTGGTGCTCCTCTTATGCCCCCTTCCTCTCGCTTACCCCGCAACCGTCATCACCACTTTACTTTTCTTGTTGCTTTTTCTGCCTCTTCCCCGCTGCGGGATGGTGCCCGAATGGCCGCTTTCTTTGCCTACCTTTTTTGCATATTTTAGTTCCTAGCGCTACCGCCTGCTTGCGTTCATTCTCTCGCCCTGTCTTTGTCTTGTTTGTTTCTCCAATCTTCAGCCTTTGTTCCTCAAGGCTCTTTGCGCAACCCATGAGGGGTTGCCTTACCCGTTACTCCTATACACGCCTGCATATTTTCTGCCGGCAGATTGAAAGCAGTGTATTGTAGCAGAAATTACTGCCGGCAGAATTACTAAGCACTCCCGTACATGTGGGAGCCAATAGAGGCGCGGGGGTCCGCGCCTTTAAAGTCGGCGCGGACGTCCGCGCCTGTTTTGTAAGCCCAGCCGGAAGATAGTCGGGCCCGCCTCCGGCCCCGACCTGTCCTCTCCTTTCTCTCGCCCTCCGTACTGTGGCAAGCATATCACGACCATATCCACGGAGGGTCAGCGCGCCGCCATTGCGGCCCAATTTATCCGCCGCCCCTTACGCAGAGTAGGCCAATATGGAGCTTACTGAATTCCCTGACGATTGCCTTCCTCCTGAGGTCAATTCGACTCGCGAGAGTCCCTTCTTGTCTCAATTAATGCGTGGGCAGCTCCAGAGGCTATGCCTTCACCACAGGCAAGTCCACGAGAGACCCGCGGTCCGGAAGACGCACAGTCACATTTGCCTGTGATCGTGGAGGTAGACCAGGGCTCATACAAGCAAGGACCAGAAGCCAGCTGAACGGCAACGGTCTACAAGCTCCCGTATCACTGGATGCCAGTTTTCCATCAATGCGAAAGAGAGCCTTGATAAGTCGTACTGGTATATCAGGCATCGCCCAGGCGAGGAGAAGTCGGTCCACAACCATGAGCCCAGTCTGCACATTACAGCACATCCAGCTCATCGTGCCTCTCCTCAACTGACCAGTCAGCTATTGGGAACCTCGCAAGCGCCGGCATAGCACCAAAGGATATCCGGACATATATGCGCCAGAGCTCTCAGACTGCTCAAGGAGCGACACAGCAAGACATATATAACTGTATCGCACAGCGCAGACGAGAGCTTCTTGCTGGGCAGAGCACAATGCATGCCCTTGCCAATGAGCTTGACAACGAGGGTTCCAAACCCGCATACAGCTTGACCATGACGGCCGAGTCACAGCGGTCTTATTCGCACACCGGCGTCACTAGAATACCTCAACGCATACCCAGAATTACTACTTCTAGACTGCACATACAAGACGAACAAATATAAGATGCCACTGCTCGATATGATCGGCGTTGATGCCTGCCAACGGTCATTCTGTATTGCCTTTGCCTTTCTCAGTGGTGAAGATGAAGATGACTACATCTGGGCACTGGACCAACTCAATCGATATACGAGTTATATGACATTCGCCAGCCATCCGTTATCCTTACAGATCGTTGCCTTGCCTGCATGAACGCAATTTCCCGGTGCTTTCCTGCGTCAAGGTCTCTGCTCTGCATCTGGCATGCGAACAAGGCGGTGCTTAGCTATTGCAAACCAGCATTCGACCGTGAGGATGAGAACTCTAACAGTGATGAGAAATGGGTTGAGTTCTTTGGGTATTGGCACTCAATCGTGAGCTCGAGAGATGAGGAGACATTCGATCAACAAGTTGAAGAGCTGGAGAAGCGCTTTGTACCACGATACGTCAAGGAGGTTAGCTACATACGGAAACCTGGTTGGACCCGTATAAGGAAAAGCTCGTCAAGGCCTGGGTTGATCAATATGCTCATTTCGGCAATGTGGCTACTTCCCGGGTGGAAGGCATCCACGCATTATTGAAGAGCCACCTTAAGAAGTCAACACTAGACCTCTTCGAAGCAACGAGGGCAATCAAGCAAGCTCTTCTCAACCAACTGGCCGAGCTACAAGCCAACCAAGCCAGGCAGCATATACGGATGCCAATTGAGCTCTCTGGAACCGTATATAGCACGGTACGTGGCTGGGTATCACACGAAGCCTTGCGACAGGTTGCAAAGCAACACAAGCGCCTCAACGAGAAAGACATCCCTGCTTGCACAGGCAGCTTCACCAAGTCTCACGGTCTCCCTTGTGCGCACACATTACAGCCGCTCATAGAGGAAGATCTGCCACTCCGGCCACAACATTTTCATACGCATTGGCGCCTTCGACGGGATACCAAAGAGATTGGTCAGGTCCTCATAGAGCCTCGTCGGCGATTGGACCAACTTGTCGCCACATCGAGGATAACACAGTCATCCACACAGCGCGAGCCAAGTGCATTTGAAGCCATAGAGCCAGTTCTACGGCCAAGGCGCCACCTACATGCAGCAAATGCCACCAGAAAGGGCACATCATGACATCTCGCAATTGTCCTTTACGCTATAGCGACATACTGCAGCGGGCAGAGGCACGGGCGGCAGAGACTGCAGAGACGGCAGCAATTGCAGCGACTGCACAGACTGCACAGACTGCACAAGCAGTAGCAATTTCAGAGACTGCACAGACTGCAGCAGTCATGGAGACAATCACGGTTGCAGTCACTACAGTCTCTACGGTGTCTACAATTGCTGCAGTCTCGACAGGAATTGCAGAAGCTACAGAGACTACGGAGAATCTACGATATGATGACCCACGAGCCATCTATCAGAGGTATGTCAGGGCAAGAGACTCTTGGTATAGAGCACAGCCTCGCGGCAATCTCAAGACCAACCAGGCATACCGAAGGCAATGGGCTTGCCATTGCGCTACAGCAAGACTGAATATGACTGGTGCCTCGACTGGAAGCAAATGTCTGAGCTGCGGCTCGAGGAAATGGACCAAGGAAGAGATGATGGCATACCTTGATTGGGATAAGGCAGAAGAAGAGCGGTTAGATGCCCGGGTGGCCGAGGAAATGCAAGCGCAGCCTTTCTCACGAGAAAGAGGTACTGCAGGTATATGGGCTGACTGCGAGAGAGACTCGGAGGAACAGCAGGCAAACTATTCCCGCATATAAGTCGTCTGCTAGGACCGGTCTGTATAAGTGCGCCACAGTTGGAAACCACAGCAATTCTAGATTAAAAAAAATTTGAGTCGATTGACACTCAAATTGACGCTGTAACCGTTGAGTACTTTTGCCGATGTGCGGGGAGATATGTGCAGTAAAACTGGCGCGCCAGCGCGGTCGCGGCGGGCGCTGTTCGCGGCGCCCACAATGGCCAGCCGGGCTTACATAACAGGCGCGGACGTCCGCGCCGACTTTAAAGGCGCGGACCCCCGCGCCTCTATTGGCTCCCCGTACATGTCTGGATATTTTCTGCCGGCAGAATTAAAGCGGTGTATAGTAGCAGGAATTACAGGTAAGGCAACCGCTCGTGGGTTGCGCAAAGAGCCCCGAGGGACGAAGCTGAAAGTTAGAATAATAAACGGCAGGCAGGCAGTAGCGTTAGAAACCAAAAGCATGCTAGAAGGCAAGTGAAGAAAGCGGCCATTTGCGTATTCTTTTCCATCGCAGACTTGCAGAGGGAATTAGGGGGGGAAAAGGCAAGAACGCAGCTAAAGCAGCCAGAGATTGCGGGTTAAGAGACGAGGAAGGGAATATAATGCTAGGCCACGGCGACGACAGCGCGACCCCGGTCCCGGCCGTCTTCGTCTTGTAGACGTCATCCCCGACCGGGCATTCCCCGGCCACCTGATCTCGGCGGAGCTCACGATGCACTTCGGGCCGCCGGCGGGCATCGTGCTGGTCTCAGAGACAACCAAGGACTTCCACTTTGTCGGATGCCGGCCGGGACGACCCTGCTAACGCCGATCAACGTCAAGATCCAGGCGCAGCGGAAGCGGCCGTGGCAGCGCAACGACGTCAGCCGCGAGGGCTTGCCGTGCGCCGCGGCCTTCGCCTGCACCGACTACAAGGTGCAGGGCTGGAAGCTGGAGGGCGTGGCGCTGGAGTTCCGGGGGCCGGGCGGGGGGGAAGGGGACTACGGTGGAGGGGAGTGCCGTGCCGTCGCCGTGTGACCCGTACAGCCTGTACGTGCAGCTGTCGCGGTGCCCGACGCTCGACGACGTCGGAGGTGCGGGAGCGGGACCTAGTAGGGAGCCGGATCTCCAAGGAGATGACGACGGCGCAGGCCCATATTATTAATGTTCTACTGTTTACTAAGAATCATCGACGACATTCGCGTCGCTCTGCTTGTCGCGACGGACGCATCGGTTGAGACCGAATCTTGGTCAAGGGTGTCAAACGACATTCTGCCCCAGTCGAGGAGGTGTCCCGACCCACATGGGCACCGTTTTTGTGTATATAACTGGGACCTTCGTCCCCTTGACTTGGGCAGTGGTCAAGGCCAATAGACTCTCTATAACCGTCATATGCATGGCATCTCTCATTTCCTTTTGACAAAGGGGACCAACCACCCCGGCCGCGACCTCATCGCAACGACCGAGACGCGTGACGAATCCCCTACTATAGCTGACACACCTCGAATAGGAAGCTTAGAGAATTGGAAACGGGGCATATATGAAGTAGACCTGGCATATGGCACTGACATATGGCGCCCGGGGCGGAATGGAGACGAAACGCGAGATAAGATTACATTTTATTGAAGGCATAACGGTTAATGGCCTCCCCTATCAATTCAGTGGTGACCTAAATTATCTTTCCTGAAAGTCCTTCTAAATCGAGGCAAGAATTAGGCTGTAACCATTCCACCCACTACTTTCTCCCGCGTATCATCTGACGGCGCTTGACTTTTCGTTGTCGTCTATGCTTGACCTGCTCCGATGATCTGAGCGGGACCCCATGGACTGACTCCAGGCTCTGGCTCGGAACTGGCGCATAGCTCGGGTGACTCTTGCTTGATAAACTGCCCGACTTGGGCTCTCAGCCGGGTCCGGCTATTCTTTCCCGTCTCTTTCTTATCGCATAGAGCCACCATAAGGTCGATAGCCTCGATTCTGTGCTGGGAGATCTCCTCCTCGGTCCAGCTCCTAGGCTGACAGCAGAAAATCTCGGCCAGTCTGGCGCGCTCGGGCACAACGAGATCGATGGCTGGCTCCTCGTATTCCTCTTCTACCTCTCCTCGAGCTTGTGCCTCAACGTCCCAGGTCGGACGGTGGTAAAAGTAATACTCGCGATATCCTTTCACGATCCTCCTCTCGCGCTCTGCCCGCTTGGTCCTGATCTCATTCGTGAGTTTTCGGATATCCTCCTCATCCTCGTGGCCGTCGATTCGATACCGTCCCTGCTTGAGAGTCGCTCGCTTCTCTTCCAACACCAATATCTCCGGGTCCGGCGGCGTATTGGCCCATACCTCGTCGGGCACCATGTCCCTAACGGCCCGAGGGTCGCGGGTGAGGCTGACGTGCGCGAACATCCGGAATAGTTCATTCTGCTTCTCCTCCTCTAAGAAGGCATTCTGGATATCGAACCGGGCAATCTCATTCAGATATGCGCTGTAGAAAGTGGCAAACCTAGGGTCATGGCGCATCATCTGGTCACGGACTGTATCCGGTGCGTCGCCTAGAGAGCCAAACTGGTCAGTATTACCGCCCGTCCTGGAAGACCCTCTTCGCTGGCTAGTCTGTAGGGCGGGGCTTGACATACCATTGACAGCGTTTGCAGCGCCTCTCCGAGCGAATCTCGGCGTCCAGGGCTTCTCGTGTCCTGAATCAAGGCTCTGCCGACCCATATCGTAATTCAGCTTGGAGTATAGCATAGCTTCGTCGGCGGAAAGGGTAGTGCCATGAACCCGCCGGAAAACCGGCACCTTGAGCATTGACTCCTTCCATCGGAGCGGCGTAGATTGCGTCGGGCCCCAGACCTTCGTCTCAAACACACGGGATGCATTCGTCAAGCTTTGCGCATCAAACGCATGGTCATGCAGCGCCAGGGCGATGAGAACCATGATGGGGCAGAATATCAGCTTCCTGGTGGGAGTGAAGAAAAAGATGGTTCTAACTTGCAATGATTAGCATGTGCTATGAGGCTAATCGACTGGAGCGGCCTGAGGCGTACGGTTTGGGCTTGTTGTCTGCTCCCTTGTGGTTAATGAACTTGATGGCCATGACCGGGACGGAATTCCCGGTGGCAGGGTGACGGACGATCATCATGAAGATATCCTCATAGCAGAGAGCTTTGGGACGACCACGCTTGGTCGTCTCCTGTGCGAGCAGCTCAGCCAGCTGATGAGATGCTTCATCTGTCGCCCCGTCCAACTCTTTCTCGCCGTCAGTTGACTGGACGACTTTCGAGCCAAAGAGCTCCTCAATGGAACCATCCTTCGGATTCTTCCTCTGACCATCCACTAACTCGGCAGGCCGTGCCCCAGTGTAGCACAGAATCTGATAGCAGCCCGCCAGCTGGATGCGATGGCGCTCGAGGGCAAAGGTGCTAGCGTCATACGCTATGTTGAAGGTCAAGATGACCCGGAGGCTGTCCACGTTTAGGACTGGCTTGCCATCAACGTTAGGCGCCCGGAGGCCAAACCGAGGAACTAGAACGTTATGGTGATACTAATGGCGCGTCAGTAGACTCAGGAACCAGACATGATGTAGGGTGGCACGTAAGGTGTACCTTGTAGACCTCTTTACTGTCGTTCCGGTCCATATATCGTCCGGTAACAGTCGTGTAGAGCTGCTGGAACTGACGCATGTACTCTTCCGATGTACCCCATGACTTGACCTTATAATTTCCGCAGACGAAGAGGAAGAAGTCCATTGTGGTTTCACGAGCCAGGTTCTGAATTGTCGCCTTCCAGTCACCAATCCGATTATCAGTGCAGTACCTGTGTCGTCGAGTTTAGCCCTTAGTCCGAATGCCTGACGGGGATAGTACGACATACCGCGTCCATTTTCTAAAGATGCCAGTGACGTTGATCTTCGTTTCAACTGAGTACTTCGGCTTAACGAAACGAACGACGCGCAGCTGCTTTCGGTTTCTAGCGTGCTCCTCGGCTGATAACGACGCTGGCTTCACGACTCGCTCGCGCTCTTTGGCGGTGAAACGCTGAAGGAAGTCAAGGTGATGCTCTGGGGGAGCGTGCGCGAGGGGGTGTCGGGCGATGGCGGTCGACATGATTGCAAGTAGGTTTAGCGGGAAGGTGCAACTGCCAGTGTTAAGCATTTGAATGGGGGCGTATCCGCCATTTATGGTGGATGACGGCCATACTGTCTGGCTGGCAACGCGGCATTCTGCCTGGGCGGCTACAGTTGGACTCCTCGGACGAGGCAGGCCGAGGGAGTGAGCCAGGATTGGTGACTCCTTAGCGAGGCGGCGTGGCACACAGCGCTTAGAGGTAGACAGTACCTGGCAAGGCTCCGCTTCTAGCTGGTGTGCCTCGTTGCTGGAGCTGCTTAAAATGGCGGCACAAACCTCCGGATTGGGCCGCTCCAGCAGCGCTTCTTGCATTTAAAAGGTATTTCTATATTAATTCTTCCTTAATTAAATATAGCTTATAGCCTTTATATATATTACTAATAATCTTTTAGTATACCGTTATATTATTTATACTATACTTATACTTTTTTATATTTATAAACTTTATAGTTTAAGTATATATATTTATTATAATCTTTTTTATTATATTTAACTTATTATATAAGTCTTTAAAAGATTAAGGGTTTAAATACCTTAAAGTAAGTAGCGTTATATTATTCCTTTATTTTAGCGTATTTATAGATTTTATATATCTTTAAAAGGTATCTTATTAATAAACTATAATTATTACGGTATTTAAGTAGCATACTATAATTAGGTTTTAATAATATAACTTAGTCGTTTAGGTAGCGTTAATCGATTTTCTAGTAGTTTAGTTCTATACTTAGGTAGGGTTTCGAAAGTACTTATCCTTTAAACTTAACTAAAAAAGCGTTATATTATACCTTTATTTAAAATTATATTATATAATTTAGGTAGATATATAATATCTATAAAATATACTTATAGTACTTATAAGTAAGTAGTATTTATAGATTATCTTTAAATTCTCATTATAGTTACTATTCTTATTATAAAGCTATAAAGGTATTAACTATAGCGATAGCTATAGTATAGTCTCTTTTATATAGTATTAGTTAATATTAAATTAATATAGCTTATTAGTTTTCCCTAAGAATTCAAGGTATTTATTAAGTTTTAATTTTAAGTATTTCTTTAAATTCTTTAAAGTATAGAGCGTATTCTTTAATTATAGTACTTTCCCTTAATAGTAAGGGTAGTAGTATAAGTTCGTTCTTATCTTCTATTTCTCTAGGTATTTCTTATTCTTTAAAGCTTATATTATTAATACTTCGTTATTCCTCTTTAAGTTATTATCTAAGTTTCGTAAGTATAAAGGCTATATCTATATCTTCTTTATTATATTATTTATAGACTACTTATTATTATTATTAATTTTTATTTTATATATCTTCTTAGAATTATTTACCGTTCTTTTTAATCTAGTCTTAAAAGACTTTTTTAGGATAAAGGTATTCCGGTTTTATAAATTTAACTTATTTCTATATTTTAGGATCCCTTTATTATATTATTATAAGCGTCTTCTTTAAGGGCTTTAAGAACTATCTAGTATTATTCTTATCGCTTAAGTATACTATATATTTATCGTTATAGTATATAGTCTAACTAAGGAGTTTATACTTTAGTTTTTATCTATTAATAGCGTTTAAGTATTTCTTACCTTTTAGGGCTAGTACCTAGTAGGTTTTCTTCTCTTTATAAGGTTATCTATATTCTTTAAAGTAATATCTAAGTTTCCTATAGTTAAAATACTTTCCTTTACTTTTTTATATTATATTTAGATCTATCCTACTTAGGTTAGTTATATAGGTATAGGTAATAAGAGTTTCGCGCTTTTTTTTATAGTTAGCGCGTTAGTTAAAGTTATTCTTATAAGAAGGGTTCTAGTTTCCTCTTCTTTATTTTTTTTTCTTAATATTATATATACTATTTATTATTAATTTATACTACTATAGTAATATAGTCTAAGAGGTTATTAAGTCGATTTTCCTTATAAAGTTTATCCTTAACTTCTTCTTTAAGCTTATTATAGAATTATAATATAAGAGGTTCGTTATCTTAATTAAGCTTTAAGGTAACTTATTAAAACTTTATAATATAATCTAATACTAAGATCCTTTATTAAAGTTCTCGAAGTTTTTATTTAGCTTTTTATTCCTCGTTAGTTATTTTAAATACCTTTATAATAGCTTCTTTAAATCCTTAGAAACTAGTAAAGACTTTATCTATCTCGTTATCTTATTACGCTAGTTAGTTATTAAGAAAGTCCCTTATAATAAGTCTAAACTAAGTAAGTACTATTTTAGATAAATAATTTCTTATATAAAGTACCTTTTTAACTAGGTCTAAGAGTTTAGTAAGGTAAAACTAATAGTAGGCCTTAAGTTAAGTAAGAAAGTCTTAAAGCGTACTATAAGTACTATTAAATAGTCCTAGCTATTTTAGTTTAATTACTTCTCTAAGGTCCTTAACTTATCTATTACCTCCTTTATTCTTAAGTAACTATACCTTATATTAAAGGGCAATAATTTCGCGTATTATATCCTAAGGCGATATAATAGCTCTAGAGTTAGTTAATCTAGCTTACTATATAGGTATATTAATAGTTACGATATTACTTAAAGTAACGCGGTATTATACTAAATAAGAGCTTTTAACGTATAACGACTAGTATTATTCTTAAGGGATAAACCTATTAAGGGGTTTATATTAATAGATATAATAAAGCGTAGTTTAAGTAATAATAAGTATATTACGTTAGTAATAAGTTAAAGGTTATAGACTATAGACTATAACTAGGTAATTAGAATTTAAGATAAAATTATAATAAAGATTTATATTAAAAGCTAGAGAGCTATCTATCTAAGGGAGTAAAGTAGGTAGCTATATATACTTATAGAGACTATCCTTAGATTACGGTCCTAGCTATAATCCCCTTTATAGCTTATTATAGCTTACTTATAAGCTATACTCCTAAGTAGTAATCTATCTATATAAAGCTTACTTAGCTTACGTACGCTTTAAGTAAGCTAAGCCTAAGTTACTTCCTAACTATTATTCCGAGCCGCCTTATTATATAAACGTAGCTAGCTCTCCTATAGCCCGCTAACTATAGTCGTAATAGGCCTAAGCTATTACTAGGTACTAGAAACTACTATTAAGAAGAAGGTAGTATTATAGAGTTAGTAGAGGTATAGGCTTAGGTACGGTCCGTTAAAAGAAGGTTAATAATCTATAAAGGGGAAAAAAAGAGAAGTATAAGCCTAGCCTATATAAGCGCGGAGGCCGCTTATATATAGACTTAGCCTAGACCTTAGTCTAGGCCTATATAGGGTAAAAGCCCTTATATTATACCCTTACCTAGCTTTTAAAGAAGCGCGCCTTTAAATAATACCTAATACCGCGCTTAAGGGGACGGAACCCTCGCGTAGACTATATATACTTAGTCGCGGAAAAAACATTAGTAAATAACATATAATACCCTCCTAAGCGAGCTTCTTAGATAGACTATATTATTAGTAGGGGCTACGCCTTAGGAGTCGGGCTTTAGTACTTCTAGCTAAGGAGTAAAGGTATATAGAATAGCGCGTAGCTAGCTTTAATAAGCTTATAGTATCCCGCCCCCCCTATATCGGCGTATAGTAGTAGCTCTTAGTACTATAACGTAAGGGATAGTACTCCGGTATATAAGGCTTTGCTCCCTCCTATATAGAGCTATATAGGCACTCCTTTTCGCTATAGTTATATTATATTAGCGGCCTTCCTATATCTTAGCCGCCCTTTTAGTCGCTATAGGTATACGTCCCGTTTATATAGTAGCTATTACCGTATATAAGGGGACGCTAACGAAGCCTATAAAGGCGTTACTAAGATTACTCGTTGCTAGAGTTACTATCGTCGAACCTAACCTCCTTTCCGTCCTAGCGCGTATGCCCCTTTACTACTTAGAGTACGTTTACCCGCGCCTCCTAGCGCGGGCACTTTAAAAACTAATAGGATTTACTATTATAGCCTATATAGCGACCCTTCTATCGCTACCTCTTTCTATCCTTAGTCTTTAAGGTAGAGATAAAGATATCTATAGTATTACTAGCGTTATCCTCTTTTTATACTATAGAAGAAGATAAAAAAAGAAACTTATTACTACTAAGCTCGCGAAGAAAGTAAATAAGATCGGTATATATATCTAATAGTATAGACCTTTCGCTTAAACGGGTACGCTAATCTATATTTAAGCTTATAATAAGGTAATTATACTTTACTGCGTTAGGCTAGCTATATACGTTTACTTAATAAAGTACTTCTTCGAATTATATAAGGTAAGCTAAAATAGCTTTACTCTACTTTTAATAGAGTATTATAAGCTCTTAGCTTACCGACTTAGCTACGTTAGGTTCGCCGTAATTAGTATAGAGCTTTATAAAGAGGTCGGCTAGTCCGTTTATACTATATTATAACTACGGTCTAGTAAACCGTAGGGACTAAAATATATTTTAAGGTTATATAATATAGGGAGTAAGGAATATTAAATAGACCGACGGGCTAATTAAGTTTAGTATAATAGGTTACTTTAGCGCTTTAACGCTTTATAGCTAGGATCGTAGGGTTACTTTAGCGCTCTAGCGCTCTTAGATAATAGGATTACCTAGCGCTCTTAGCGATCTAGGGAAGCTCTTAAGATATATAAGGAAGGAACGGAATACTCTTTTAAATAAATAGCTTAATAGCTTTTAATATATTATAATTATTATAATCTTTATTACGATCTTATCTTTAATTCTAATTACTTAATTACCTAGTTATAGTTTATAGTCTATAACCTCTAACTTATTACTAACGTAATATATATATTATTACTTAGACTATAGCTTATTATACCTACTAATATAAACCCCTTAATAGGTTTATCCCTTAGAAATAATACTAGTTATTATATATTAAAAGCTCTTATTTAATATAATACTACGTTACTTTAAGTAATATCGTAACTATTAATATACCTATATAATAAGCTAGATTAACTAACTCTAAAGCTAATATATTGCCTTAGGATATAATACGCGAGATTATTACCTTTTAATATAAGGTATAGTTACTTAGGAATAAAGGAGGTAATAAATAAGTTAGGGACCTTAGAGAAGTAGTTAAACTAAAATAGCTAGGACTATTTAATAGTACTTATAGCACGCTTTAAGACTTTCTTACTTAACTTAAGGCCTATTACCGGTTTTACCTTATTAAACTCTTAGACCTAGTTAAAAAGGTACTCTACGTAGGAAATTATTTATTTAGAACGGTACTCGCTTAATTTAGACTTATTATAAAGGACTTTCTTAATAACTAAATAGCGTAATAAGATAATAAGATAGATAAAGTCTTTATTAGTTTCTAAGGATTTAAAGAAGCTATTATAAAGGTATTTAAAATACTTAATAAAGAATAAGAAGCTAAATAAAAACTTTAAGAACTCTAATAAAGGATCTTAGTATTAAATTATACTATAAAGTTCTATTAAGTTACCTTAAAGCTTAATTAAGATAATAAACCTCTTATACTATAATTTTATAATAAGCTTAAAGAAGAAGTTAAGGATAAACTCTATAAGGAAAATCGACTTAATAACTTCTTAGACTATATTACTATAGTAGTATAAATCGACGATAGTATATATAATACTAAGAAAAGAAGTAAGGAAGAAGAAACTAAAACCCTTTTTATAAGAATAACTTTAATTAATACGCTAACTATAAAAAGAAATATAAAACTCCTATTACCTATACCTATATAACTAACCTAGGTAGGATAGATCTAAATATAATATAGAAAAGTAAAGGAAAGTATTTTAACTATAGGAAACTTAGATATTACTTTAAAGAATATAAATAACTTTATAAGGAGAAAAGAACCTACTAAGTACTAGCCCTAAAAGGTAAGAAATACCTAAACGCTATTAATAAATAGGAACTAAAGTATAAACTCCTTAGTTAAACTATATACTATAACGATAAATATATAGTATACTTAAGCGATAAAAACGGTACTAGATAGTTCTTAAAGCTATTAAAGAAAACCCTTATAATAATATAATAAAGGGATCCTAAAATATAAAAATAAGTTAAATTTATAAAACTAAAATACCCTTATCTTAAAGGAGTCTCTTAAGACTAAATTAAAAAGAATAGTAAATAATTCTAAGAAGATATATAAAATAAAAATCGATAATAATAATAGGTAGTTTATAAATAATATAATAAAGAAGATATAGATATAGCCCTTATACTTATAAAACTTAGATAGTAACCTAAGGAGGAATAATAAAGTATTAATAATATAAACTTTAAAAAATAAGAAATACTTAGAGAAATAAAAGATAAAAACGAACTTATACTACTACCCTTACTACTAAGGGAAAATACTACTATTAAAGAATACGCTCTATACTTTAAAGAATTTAAAGAAATACTTAAAATTAAAACCTAATAAATACCTTAAATTCTTATAGAAAACTAATAAGCTATATTAATTTAATATTAACTAGTACTATATAGAGGAAACTATACTATAGCTATTATTATAGTCGATACTTTTATAGCTCTATAATAAGAATAGTAACTATAAGGAGAATTTAAAGATAACCTATAAATACTACTTACTTATAAGTATTATAAGTATATTTTATAGATATTATACGTTTACTTAGATTATATAATATACTTTTAAATAAAAGCATAATATAACGCCTTCTTAGTATAACGACCGGTATTATTCCTAAGAGATAAACCTATTAAGGGGTTTATATTAGTAGATATAATAGGGCGTGGTCTAAGTAATAATAAGTATATTACGTTAGTAATAAGTTAGAGGTCGTAGACCGTAGACTATAACTAGGTAATTAGAATTAAAGATAAATCGTAATAAAGATCTATATTAAAAGCTAGAGAGCTATCTATTTAAAGAAGTAAAAGTAAGTAGCTATATATACCTATAGAGACTGTCCTTAGATTATAGGCCTAGCTATAATCCCTAACGTTAGATTATATAGAGCGTAGTAATCTCGTTAATCTTAGATTACTTAGATCTCTACGATCCCCTCGATCCTATATCTATTAGATAGTCGTGCTAACTATTTATCCGTTAGACTATATTACGTGCTTAACGCGGTCGACCGTTAGCGGCTTAGTAGCTATAGTTATAATACAATATCTCCCCTCCTTTTAGTCTTATCCGTAAGACCTACTATAGCTACCTTAGCCGCCGTATATAAATATACCCTTATCGCGTTATACGTAAGTATATCGTTCCTTATCTCTTTATCCTTTTAGGATATACTGCTAATAGTATATCTAGTTATATACTAAAAAATCGTTCCTAAAAAGCCTCTAAGCGCGCTGCTCTTACCGAATATATCGACTTAAGTAGAGATCCTACTAATATACTATATACTTAATACTTTAAGGCGAAGAAGACGAATTATTAGATAGCCGAAAATTCTTCGCGCTATAATAATTATATTACTAGTAGTCGTCCCTATTATAATAGTGTTTTAGTAGCCTCTTCTTATAGGTGTCTTTTAATTCTTTTTACGCGTAGTAGCTAACGTATTTCTTTTAGTAACTAAATTATTAGCGGAGTAGCGTAGGCTATATTCTAAAGAGGAGGAAGCTAGGGAAGCCTTATTAGAGCTTTAGGTATAGCTTACGAATCTTTAGTCGTAAATATCTATCGCCGTTAATCGTTTAGCTTATATCTAAAAGATTTAGAATTATATAAAGGAAAAGAGTTTTAAGTTATTTCGTTATAGTATCTAAGAAGTAGATACTAAGGATAGCGTTTTACCTACGCTCGATACGTATAAGTATTAGGTAGTAAATAACTTATAATCGTTAGGCGTTCCTAATAAGGTAAATTAGTCCTCGTTTAGTATTAGTAAGGAGTTTATAGATCTTAGTCCTTTAATCCCTCCTAAACCTTCTAGTAAAATTATCGAAGTAGAGAGCCGTAGTAGGTTAAGTGCTTAAGTAGTTCCTAGGTATTTTCCTCTAGTCCGTATCCCTTCTACTTAATAAGGTATTCTTATTACTAACCTTATTTTCTTATATCTAGTATTTATTCTACTTTATATTCTTAATCGTCGTCGACTTTAATTTTTTCCTATAGTTTAGCGTTTTATAGCGCTAGTTCTAATAATAAGATATAAAATATTGGGTATATCTATATTATTATTAGTAGCGAAAGTTTATAGTTAACTTTTAAAATAGTTTCCTTAACCTTAAACGGTTTAAGTTTCTTAAAATCTAATTTATTACTTAGTCGTTTTATTTTAATATTTTATCGTATAAGGTAGACTATATTTCCCTTTTAAAAGATTAGTCCCTATAATCTTTTCCGATTATAGTAAGTAGATATTCGTTCTCTAATAAATTAAAGTTCTTATTATATTTCTTTATATAATTTTCGTAGCTAATCTACTTATAGTATTGCTCGTTCCGCTTATAGTCCTTATTAAGTAACCTTAAATACTTCTAGGCTATATCTATAATTAGCGTATACTAGTAAGAGCTTAGTTATTTCTATAACTAAGCTATTATAAGCTAGTTACGCTATTAGTAGCTATTTAACTTAATCGTTTTATTCGTAGCTAATATAGTATCGTAAATATTATTTAAGCGTTTAGTTAAGTCGTTCTATTTATCTATTTATTTATAGGTAATAAGCTATACTAAGCTTATATTTCGTCCTTAATTATACTATAAGAGCTTATTAAAATTTAGCTATAAACGTACTTCCTCTATTAAAGATAATCTCGTTTAGTAGTTTATAATTACTAATAATTATTTATAGGAATATATATACTAGCTCTTTTATATTACTTACTTCTTTATATAGTAAAAAGTATCTATACTTCGTTAATCTATTAGTAATAATAAATATACTATCGTACTTAACGTTAGTTATAAGTTCTTTTAACGGTAGTAGCTTTATAATATAGTCGAAAGCTATTAAATCCTATAGTTTCTCTAGTACTAGTAGCGGTTATAATTCTCTATATAGTTTATATCGTTTAGCTTTACTTTATATATAAAGTTCGTATTCTTTAATAACTTATTATACTACTTCCTTAAGCTATAGGAAGTTATATTATCATTTAATCCGTTTTATTATTCTTTAGATTCCTTAGTATCTATATATTAGATATTTATATATATCTTATATAACTTTATCTCGTAATTCTAGTAGTATCTAGATTTTATTTTTATATATTAAAACTTCTAAATATTCTATATCGCATCCGTTTAGTACTTTATATTCTTTTATTTATTTTAGGATCTTCTAATATATTAAGTTATTAGGTTATACTTTAAATATTATATTTAGCTATTATTGCTAGTAGTTCCTATTTTTATTGATTTCTAGGAGCTATCCTTTCGCTATAAGTGCCCTTATATCGTAGTTACTTCGTCGACTAAGGGTATTAGCTCGACCGTTTTCTATTCCTTTTTTATAGATTATTTCGTAGTCGAATTCTAATAAATATTCGGCCTATTAGATCTATCGTCCGTTTAACTATTATATCGTTATAAAATATAAGATATTCTTATAATCTATATAGACCTTAACTTTATATTTACTTCTAAGAAGGTAGTATCGAAATTCCTTAAAAGCTTAAATAATTATAAGGAATTCTTTATCGTAGATAAAGTAATTAAGTTCTACGCTATATAGCTTTTTTAAGTAAAATGCAATTAGTTATAGTCTTCCTTTATTATCTTTTTATCTAATTTATACTCTTAGAGTAAAGTCTAATATATTAGTTTCGAGTTTAATTTATTATTTTAAATCGAAGGTAGTTAAGACTAGTTCTTACGTAATTATAGTTTTAATATATTTAAAAGCTTCGTTAGCTTTATCGTCCTATATAAATTCTTTTTCCTTCTTTATTAAGTCGTATAGTAGTACTATAATTTTTCCGAAATCTTTAATAAATTATCGGTAGTAATTTATAAATCCTAGGAAACTTTATATATCCTTAACGTTCTTTAGCGTTAGCTATTCTTTAACTAAGTTAATCTTATCTTATTATATACGTATCTCTCTTAGTAAGATCGTATATTTAAGGAAGTCTACTTCCTATATATAGAACTTACTTTTCTTTAGTTTAACTAGTAACTTTATATTCTAAAGTACGCGGAGTACCTTATAAACGTATTCCTTATATTCTTTTAGGGTATCCGAGAAGATTAGGATATTATCTAAGTATACTACTATAAAGATATCTAAGTATTCGCGTAGGATATTATTAATTATCCGTTAAAAGGTAGCTAGTATATTTATAAGTCTAAATAGTATTACTAGATATTTAAATAGTCCGAATTTCGTTTTAAAGGCTATTATCTATTCGTATCCCTTTTTTATATATATTAAGTTATAGGCGCCTTTAAGGTTAAGGGCTATAAACTATTTTTTACTATATAGTCGATCTTATAGTTCCGATATAAGCGGTAATAGTATTTAGTCCTTTATTATAATATCGTTTAAGCGTTTATAGTCGATAACTAGTTATAGCTTACCGTTTTTCTTTAGAATAAATATAACTAGATAGCCTACTTTAGATATTAATATTTATATATATCCTTTTCGTAGATTCTTATTAAGGTAGTCGCGTAGCGTTTATAGTTGCTTTTCGTTTAAGTTATAGATCTTATAGAACGTTAAGGTTATTCTATCTTTAAGATAAATTTCGTAGTCTTACTAGCTATATTTAAGTAACCTTATCTTAAGTTCTTTTTTAAAGAGTTTATTATATTTCTAGTATTCCTAGGGGATATTCTTTATTCTATCTTATAGGCTTTATTCTTTCTCTTAAGAGTTAGTTTCTCTTAACTTAAGCTCTTTATTAATTTATTTAAGGTCTTTCCTTAAAGTAGTAATAACTCTTTAAATCTTTATATTATATCCTTTATTCTATTTATATTAAGTGCTAGGTTATATAGCCGTATTAGTTAGTATATAGGTCTTATTAGTCGATTTTATTATATCCGTTAGTTCGGTTACTATTTTTATCTATATCGCTAAAGCCTATAATAATTTACTTAAACGGTTATCCCTTTTATCTTATTTAGTAGCTAAATTATTATAAAATTTTACTTTCTTTTAAATCTACTAGTCTTAGAAACTTATATCTTCGTTCTAACGTAGCTAGCTAGTTTTCTAGTTAATTAGTAGGTTGCTCTCCTATAGCTATAAAAGTCCTAATATAAGGTTATATTTTCTAATATCTATAATATTAAAGTTAACTTATTCGTCGTAGCCTTAGATATTAATATTAAGGTAATTAATCTCTATATTAATAATTCCGTTATTATAGTTAAAGGCCTCTCCTTTAATATTCGTAAGTTTATATAAATCTATCTTATATCTCTATATAAGTTAGTAACGATTAACGACTTTAGGTAAAACGTAATTACCTATCGCGCTATAGTCTAAAAGTATATATACGTAATATCCCGCGATTTAAATATCTAATACTATTTAGTCGCTATAGCTTACCGTTACTATATATAGGGTCCTTAGATCTTATTATATCGTGCTAGTCTATAGCCCTTTTATAGATAGCGTACCTTGTTTTTTACTTAGTCCTTATTCGTTTTATTTAAGTATTCTTCTTTAATTTATTATTAATATCGTTTCTTTATATTTTCGTCGCGTAGTATTATATTAGGGCTTAAGAGACTAATTTCTTATAGCTAATCGAAGATTTCTTATTTCTTAACGCTATATCGTTTATATTATACTACTTCGTAGTTAATTATATACTATACTTTATAATTTTATTCGTTTTTATACTAAAGGTTAAGTTTTCGTTTAGCGTCTTTCTATTTTTATATAGTATTTTTATATCGATTCTTTCTTAGTCGAATATAGCCTATAGCCTTTATATATATTACTAATAATCTTTTAGTGCACCGTTATATTATTTATACTATACTTATACTTTTTTATATTTATAAACTCTATAGTTTAGGTATACGTATTTATTATAATCTTCTTTATTATATTTAATTTGTTATATAAGTCTTTAAAAGATTAATAGTTCGGATACCTTAAAGCGAGTAGCGCTATACTATTCTTCTATTTTAGCGTATTTATAGATTTTATATATCTTTAAAAGATATCTTATTAATAAGCTATAATTATCGCGGCATTTAAGTAGCGTGCTATAATCGGGTTCTAATAATATAACTTAGTCGTTTAGGTAGCGTTAATCGATTTTCTAGTAGTCTAGTTCTATGCTTAAGTAGGGTTTCGAAAGTACTTATTTTTTAAACCTAACTAGGAAGGCGTTATATTATACCTTTATCTAGAAGTATATTATATAATCTAGGTAGACGTATAATATCTATAAAATATACTTATAGTACTTATAAGTAAGTAGTATTTATAAATCGTCTTTAAATTCTCCTTATAGTTACTATTCTCGTTATAGAGCTATAAAGGTATCGACTATAGTAATAGCTATAGCGTAGTCTCCTTTACGTAGTACTAGTTAATATCGAATTAATATAGCTTATTAGTTTTCCGTAAGAATTTAAGGTATTTATTAGGTTCTAATTTTAAGTATTTCCTTAAATTCTTCGAAGTATAGAGCGTATTCTCTAATCGTAGTATTTTCCCTTAGTAGTAAGGGTAGTAGTATAAGTTCGTTCTTATTTTCCGTTTCTCTAAGTATTTCTTATTTTTTAGAGCTTATATCGTCGATACTTCGTTATTCCTCCTTAGGTTATTATCTAAGTTTCGTAAGTATAAGGGCTATATCTATATCTTCTTTATTATATTATTTATAGACTACCTATCGTTATTATCGATTTTTATTTTATATATCTTCCTAGAATCGTTTACCGTTCTTCCTAATCTAGTCTTAGGAGACTCCTTTAAGATAGGGGTATCCTAGTTCTATAAATTTAACTTATTTCTATATTTTAAGATCCCTTCGTTATATTATTATAAGGGTCTTCTTTAATAGCTTTAAGAACTATCCGGTACTGTTTTTATCGCTTAAGTATACTATATATTCGTTATTATAGTATATAGTCTAACTAAGGAGTTTATACTTTAGTTCCTATCTATTAGTAGCGTTTAGGTATTTCTTACCTTCTAGGGCTAGTACCTAGTAGGTTTTCTTCTCCTTATAAGGTTATATATATTCTTTAAAGTAATATCTAAGTTTCCTATAGTTAAAATACTTTCCTTTACTTTTCTATATTATATCTAGATCTATCTTACCTAGGTTAGTTATATAAGCGTAGGTAATAGGAGTTTCGCGCTTCTTTTTATAGTTAGCGCGTTAGGTAAAGTTATTCCTATAAGAAGGGTTCTAGTTTCCTCTTCCTTATTTCTTTTCTTAGCGTCGCGCGTATTATCTATCGTCGATTTATACTACTATAGTAATATAGTCCGAGAGGTTATTAGGTCGATTTTCCTTATAGAGCTCGTCCTTAACTTCTTCTTTAAGCCTATCGTAGAATTATAATATAAGAGGTTCGTTGTCCTAATTAAGCTTTAAGGTAACTTATTAGAACTTTATAATATAATCTAATACTAAGATCCTTTATCGGAGTTCTTAAAGTTTCTATTTAGCTTCTTATTCCTCGTTAGTTATTTTAAATACCTTTATAATAGCTTCCTTAAATCCTTAGAAACTAATAAAGACTTTATCTATCTCGTTATCTCGTCGCGCTAGTTAGTTATCGAGAAAGTCCCTTATAATAGGTCTAAACTAAGCGAGTGCCGTTCTAGATAAATAATTTCCTATATAGAGTACCTTTTCGACTAGGTCTAAGAGTTTAGTAAGATAAAACTAGTAGTAGGCCTTAAGTTAGGTAAGAAAGTCTCGAAGTATACCGTAAGTACTATTAAATAGTCTTAGCTATTTTAGTTTAACTACTTCTCTAAGGTCCCTAACTTATCTATTACCTCCTCCGTTCCTAAGTAACTATACCTTATATTAAAGGGCGATAATTTCGCGTATTATATCCTAAGGCGATATAGTAGCTCTAGAGTTAGTTAATCTAGTTTACTATATAGGTATATTAATAGTTACGATATTACTTAGAGTAACGCGGTATTATACTAAATAAGAGCTTTTAATATATAACGACTAGTATTATTCTTAAAGGATAAACCTATCGAGGGGTTTATATTAATAGATATAATAGGGCGTAGTCTAAGCAATAATAAGTATATTACGTTAGTAATAAGTCGGAGGTCGTAGACTATAGACTATAACTAGGTAATTAAAATTAGAGATAAATCGTAATAAAGATCTATATTAAAAGCTAGAGAGCTATCTATTTAAAGAAGTAAAAGTAAGTAGCTATATATACCTATAGAGACTATCCTTAGATTATAGGCCTAGCTATAATCCCTAACGTTAGATTATATAGAGCGTAGTAATCTCGTTAATCCTAGATTACTTAGATCTCTACGATCCCCTCGATCCTATATCTATTAGATAGTCGTGCCGACTATTTATCCGTTAGACCGTATTACGTACTTAACGCGGTTAACTGTTAGCGGCCTAGTAGCTATAGTTATAATACTTAGTTAGGTTTAAAGGATAAGTACTTTCGAAACCCTACCTAAGTATAAAACTAAACTATTAGAAAATCGATTAACGCTACCTAAATAACTAAGTTATATTATTAGAACCTAATTATAGTATACTACTTAAATACCGCGATAATTATAGTTTATTAACGAGATATCTTTTAAAGATATATAAAATCTATAAATACGCTAAAATAAAGGAATAGTATAACGCTATTAACTTTAAGGTATTTAAACTATTAATCTTTTAAAGACTTATATAATAAGTTAAATATAATAAAGAAGATTATAACGAATATATATACCTAAACTATAGAATTTATAAATATAAAAAAGTATAAGTATAGTATAAACAATATAATAATATATTAAAAGATTATTAGTAATATATATAAAGGCTATAAGCTATATTTAATTAAGGAAAAATCGATATAGAAATACTATATAAAAAATAAAAAGATATTAAACGAAAACTTAACCTTTAGTATAAAAATAAATAAAATTATAAAGTATAGTATATAATTAACTATAAAGTAGTATAATATAAACGATATAGCGTTAAGAAATAAGAAATCTTCGATTAGCTATAAGATATTAGTCTCTTAAGCCCTAATATAATACTACGCGACGAAAATATAAAGAAATAATATTAATAATAAATTAAAGAAGAATACCTAAATAAAATAAATAAAGACTAAGTAAAAAATAAGGTATACTATCTATAAAAGGGCTATAGACTAGTACGATATAATAAGATCTAAGGACCCTATATATAGTAATAGTAAGCTATAGTAACTAAATAGTATTAGATATTTAAATCGCGGGATATTATATATATATACTTTTAGACTATAGCGCGATAAGTAATTACGTTTTACTTAGAGTTATTAATCGTTACTAACTTATATAAAGATATAAGAAAGATCTATATAAACTTATAAATATTAAAGGAGAGGCTTTTAACTATAATAATAGAATTATTAATATAGAGATTAATTACCTTACTATTAATATCTAGGGCTACGATAAATAAATTAACTTTAATATTATAGATATTAAAGAATATAACTTTATATTAAGACTTCTATAGCTATAGGAGAGTAACTTATTAATTAATTAGAAAACTAGCTAGCTATATTAAAATAAAGATATAAGTTTCTAAGACTAGTAAATTTAAAAGAAAGTAAAATTTTATAATAATTTAGCTACTAAATAAGATAAAAGGGATAACTATTTAAGTAAATTATTATAGGCTTTAGCGATATAAACGAAAATAGTAACCGAACTAGCGGATATAATAAAATCGACTAATAAGACCTATATACTAATTAATATAGCTATATAACCTAGTATCTAATATAAATAAAATAAAGGATATAATATAAAGATTTAAAGAGTTATTACTACTTTAAGGAAAGACCTTAAATAAATTAATAAAGAGCTTAAGTTAAGAGAAACTAGCTCTTAAGAGAAAGAATAAAGCCTATAAGATAGAATAAAGAATATCCCTTAGGAATACTAGAAATATAATAAACTCTTTAAGGAAGAACTTAAGATAAGGTTACTTAAATATAGCTAATAGGACTATAAAATTTATCTTAAGAATAGAATAACGCTAACGTTCTATAAAATCTATAACCTAAATAAAAAGTAACTATAAACGCTACGCGACTACCTTAACGAGAATCTATAAAAGGGATATATATAAATATTAATATCTAAAGTAAGCTACCTAGTTATATTTATTTTAAAGAAAAATAATAAGCTATAACTAGTTATTAACTATAGACGCTTAAACGATATTATAATAAAGGACCGAATACTATTACTACTTATATTAAAACTATAAGATTAACTATATAGTAAAAAATAGTTTATAGCCCTCGATCTTAAAGGCGCTTATAACTTAATATATATAAAAAAGGGATATAAATAAATAATAGCATTCAAAATAAAATTCAGACTATTTAAATATCTAGTAATACTATTTAGACTTATAAATATACTAGTTACTTTTTAATAAATAATTAATAATATCCTATACGAATACTTAGATATCTTTATAGTAGTATACCTAAATAATATCCTAATCTTCTTAGATACCTTAGAAGAATATAAGGAATATATTTATAAGGTACTCTATATACTTTAAAATATAAAGTTACTAGTTAAACTAAAGAAAAGTAAGTTCTATATATAGGAAGTAAACTTCCTTAGATATATAATCTTACTAAGAGAGATATAAATATAATAAGATAAGATTAGCTTAGTTAAAGAATAGCTAACGCTAAAAAATATTAAGGATATATAAAGTTTCCTAGGATTTATAAATTACTACTAATAATTTATTAAAGATTTTAAAAAGATCGTAGTACTACTATATAACTTAATAAAGAAGGAAAACGAATTTATATAGGATAATAAAGCTAATAAAGCTTTTAAATATATTAAAACTACGATTATATAAGAACTAATCTTAACTACCTTTAATCTAAAATAATAAATCGAACTTAAAACTAATATATTAGACTTTACTTTAAGAGTATAAATCGGATAAAAAGATAATAAAGGAAGACTATAACTTATTATATTTTATTTAAAGAAGCTATATAGCGTAGAACTTAATTACCTTATTTACGATAAAGAATTCCTTATAATTATTTAAGCTTTTAAGGAATTTCGATACTACCTTCTTAGAAGTAAGTATAAAGTTAAGGTCTATATAGATTATAAGAATATCTTATATTTTATAACGATATAATAGTTAAACGGATAATAGATCCGATAGGCCGAATATTTATTAGAATTTAACTATAAAATAATCTATAAAAAAGAAATAGAAAACGGTTAAGCTAATACCTTTAGTCGATAAAGTAACTATAATATAAGGGCACCTATAGTAAAAGGATAGCTCCTAGAAATCAACGAAAACGGGAACTATTAATAACGATAGCTAAATATAATATTTAAAGTATAACCTAATAACTCGATATACTAAAAGATCCTAAAATAGATAAAAGAATATAAAGTACTAAAAGGATATAATATAGGATATTTAGAAGTTTTAATATATAAAAATAAAATCTAGATACTACTAGAATTATAAGATAAAGTTATATAAGATATATATAAATATCTAATATATAAATACTAAGGAATCTAAAGAATAATAAAATAGATTAAACGATAATATAACTTCCTATAGCTTAAGGAAGTAGTATAAAAAGTTATTAAAGAATATAAACTTTATATATAAAGTAAAGCTAAACGATATAAACTATATAAAGAATTATAACCGCTACTAGTACTAGAGAAACTATAGGATTTAATAGCTTTTAACTATATTATAAAGCTACTACCGTTAAAAGAACCTATAACTAACGTTAAGTATAATAGTATATTTATTATTACTAATAGATTAATAAAGTATAGATACTTTTTACTATATAAAGAAGTAAGTAATATAAAAGAGCTAGTATATATATTCCTATAAATAATTATTAGTAATTATAGACTACCGAATAAGATTATCTTTAATAAAGGAAGTATATTTATAGCTAAATTTTAGTAAGCTCTTATAGTATAATTAAGGACGAAATATAAGCTTAGTATAGCTTATTACTTATAAATAAATAGATAAATAGAACGACTTAACTAAACGCTTAAATAATATTTATAATACTATATTAGCTATAAATAAAACGATTAAGTTAAATAGCTATTAATAGCGTAACTAGCTTATAATAGCTTAGTTACGGAAATAACTAAGCTCTTACTAGTATATACTAATTATAGATATAACCTAGAAGTATTTAAGGTTACTTAATAAGGACTATAAGTAGAATAAGCGATACTATAAGTAGATTAGCTATAAAAATTATATAAAGAAATATAATAAGAACTTTAATTTATTAAACAATAAATATCTACTTACTATAATTAGAAAAGATTATAGGGACTAATCTTTTAAGAGGGAGATATAGTCTACCTTATACGACGAAATATTAAAATAAAATAACTAAGTAATAAATTAGATTTTAAGAAACTTAAACCGTTTAAAGTTAAGAAAGCTATTTTAAAGGTTAACTATAAACTTTCGCTACTAATAATAATATAGATATACCTAATATTTTATATCTTATTATTAAAACTAGTACTATAAAACGCTAAACTATAAGATAAAATTAAAGTTAATAATAATTAGGAATATAAAGCCGAATAAATACTAGATATAAGAAAATAAGGTTAGTAATAGGAATACCTTATTAAGTAAAAGGGATATAAACTAAAGGAAAATACCTAGGAACTACTTAAGTACTTAACCTACTATAGCTCTTTACCTTAATAGTTCTACTAAGCGAACCCTTAATCGGAAATATAGGGTTATTAAGAATAGTATCTTAGTTTAATACGTTTAAGGCACTAAACAATTAAACCTCGCTAATAGTAATAGTTTCCTTATTCGATAAATAAACTAATTTATCTTAAAAAGAACGCGTTATACTATCTTCTTTATTAATAGCTTATATACCCCGCTAAAATAACTTACTACCTCGGTCTTTTAGGAAACGCTTCTATTTCCTAATCTAAGCTAAGCGAGCTATCGCTTCCTTTAACGCTTCTTTTACTTTCCGTTTATCTAAATTAATCTTTTACTATTAATTTATAATATAACGAACTAAAAAAGAAGGAATATTAGTAAAAAGAATAATAAGGAAGGAAAGGGATAAAATAAATAAGCGGACGCTATATTATAACTATTATAAGAACGACTTATAAAAGTATATTTAAAATACCGATTAAAACGCTCGCTAACTTTATAAGTTAGGCTTAACTAAAAATAATAAGAGTAAGGTATAATTTTAATACTATAGATCTTAGTCTAGGATACTAGCTCTAATTATTAACGCGATTTATCGGAATTATAGGAATAGGATTTTTAAATATAATTAGATATACTATTAGTAGTATATCTTAAAAGGATAAAAGAATAAGGAACGATATACTTACGTATAACGTAATAAAGGTATATTTATATATAGCGGCTAAAGTAGTAGGTCTTAAGGATAAGACTAAAAGGAGGGGAGGTATCCTATTATAACTATAGTCTAGTACACCGCGGGGACTAATATATATTATAAGGTTATATAATATAGGGAGTAAGGAATATTAAACGGACCGACGGGCTAATTAAGTTTAGAGCGATAGGTTACTTTAGCGCTCTAACGCTCTACGGCTAAGATCGTAGGATCGCTCTAGCGCTCTAGCGCTCCTAGACGATAGGATTACCTAGCGCTCTTAGCGATCTAAGGAAGCTCTTAAGATATATAAGGAAGGAACGGAACACTCCTTTAAATAGATAGCTTAATAGCTTTTAATATATTATAATTATTACGATCTCTATTATAATCTTATCTTTAATTCTAATTACTTAATTACCTAGTTATAGTCTATAGTCTATAACCTTTAACTTATTACTAACGTAATATATATATTATTACTTAGACTACGCCTTATTATATCTATTAATATAAACCCCTTAATAGGTTTATCCCTTAGGAATAACACCGGTCGTTATATACTAGTACGCGTAAATAGTAAGAGATACCTTTATAGGCGTAGGGATAGGCTTATATAAAGATAGTCGAATTAAGCGCGGATATCCCCTATTATAGCGCTATTAGTATAGAGCTTCGCTTCTATATAAAGTAGCTACGGCTTAAGCTCTATAGAGGAGCTATCGAACTTACTAAGGTATAGTAGTACCGCTCTTAGTCGTGCGGAGCCCTACTATTATAAGAGGCTCTTAATTGCTTAAGCGAACTAAGTATTTCTTAAGGTATATAAGTAAAAGCGGAATTTTAGGAAATTAAGGAATTATATAAGACTATATAATAAAGGGGAAGAAGGAGTATAAGGTAGGATTTTCAACGGAATTTATTAGTAGTATATTAGTATATAGAAGAGGTATTAAAGTTAATAATTCTCTATCTATCTACTAGCGGATATACTATCTTATATAGATAATTATAGCTAAACGGAAGAACCTTTTAGAACTAGATTTAGGCTACTATATAGCCCTAAGACTAGGAAATTCCGTAATACCTCGAGTAAATCTAGAAGTGTCTTAGTTCTACTAATATTTATGTTTAAAGGAGGTTAGTCGTGCCGGTATTCTTAAGAGGTCTTAGCTAGTATTCTAAGCTAGCTTTATTCCTTCGATTCCCGATTATACGATAACCGGCAACCCGTTTAATATATAATAATATATAAAATAACGAGCGATTCTTACTTAATAGGATAAGATTTTATCTATAATTAATATACTACTTATTAGCTTATATAATTAGGAGAGTATATTATAGCTACTTTATTTATAATAAGAATACCGTTCCTTATAGCCTCCCTTAAAGAGTAGATTTATATACTCTTTACTAATTTATTTATAGTAGTATATATATAGGGTATAAACCTAATTTAGGAAAACTATTCTTATACCTTAATAGGATATATAAAAACCTATTCTTTCTTAGGAAAGAAATCCTTAGGTATATACTAATAGAAAAACCTATAGTAGGAAAAATCTATAGTTATAATAATTATTTATAGGATAACCTTATATAAAGTAAAACCTATTATTACTAGGAAAATCTTAATAGATAAAAACCTAGTAAATATTTCTTAGGAAACCTAAAAAGGAAAAACCTAGTAGGGGAAAGATATAGAAAGTATAAGAAATATCTAAAAACCCCTTTTAATTGCTTAGGAACTTATATTAAGAATAGACCGTCTTTAAATTTATAGAGTAATCTAGGTCTTAATTGCTTTATAAAAATATTAGCTATATTATCTTTTAATTTAATATAAAAAACTCTAATTTCCTTTCTTATACTAGTTCTAGTATAGTAATAGGCTAATCTTATATACTTAGACCTTTTATAAAATTCCGGATTTTCTACTAATTTAATAGTAGTAGTATTATCCGTTAAAATAAGAGGTATAGTATTAAGAATCTTAATAGATAGATCCTTAGTAATATTTTTAAAAGCATATTTAAATAAATAGCTTCTTTATTTGCCTCCTAAGGCTAATATACTCTACTTAGGTATAAAGGGCAATAGCCTTCACTTAGCTTATTATTATTATTATATATAAAAATAGTAACCGGAAAAGGATTTTCCGTCTATTAAATCCGACGCCTAGCTAGAGTTAGTAAAACCCTTTATATATAAATAGGTAAAAGGGATATTATAATTATATTTAATCTTTAGGCTAGGGAATTTATTTAAATATTTCTAAATTATATTTAAAGCCTTAAAATATATCTCGTCGGGCTTAGCCGCGAATCTAGCATAGGAAATTATAGAATATAAGATATCTAGCCTAGTAAATAAGGCTAAGTATAATAGAGATCCTATTTCTTTCTAAAATTATAATATACCTTCCTTAGAAGGTAATTCCTTTACTTTTATAAGCTTAAAGCCTACTATAGCGGGTAAATTTAAAGTTCCTAAACCTTCTTTATTAAATTCCTTTAATTTATTTAAGGTATAATTTTCTTAGGATATATATAGCTCTTTATTTTCTCGGTTTATTATAATATTTAGACCTAAGAAGTCTTTTATATCTCCTAAAATAGTAAAATCTAGGAATTTAGATAATTCTTTAAATAATCTTTCTTTTATTATAGATTTAGAGGGCCCTACTATAAGAAAGTCGTCGACGTAAATTACTAAGGCTATACTATAGTCCTTATTTATAAATACTCCTTTATCTATTAAAAGAGGAAGAAATCCGAGATTATTTAGTATAATTTTTAAATAATTATACTAGAGCTTAGGACTTTATTTTAGGCTATATAATGCTTTCTTTAGCTTTGCTTTAATTTAACCGGTTTTATATAGGTCTAGGAATTTAGTTAATTTAATTCCTTTAGCTCTATAAGCTAATCTATATTTTAAATAATATTCTTTAAGAGCGTATTCTTCGTAGCCTATAAGAAGATCGATATATACTTCGCTATCTATATCGGTATATACGAAGGCATTTATTATATCTATCTATAAAGCTTCGAATTCGTAGATAATAGCTAAAATAAGTAGAATTCTAATAGATTTAGGTCTAGCCGTAGTCGAGAAGGTATCTAGGAAATCTAAGCTATAGATCTACTTAAATCCCTATATTACGAAACGGGCTTTATATTTTATTATATTATTTTAACTATCCTTCTTAATAGTATAGACCTAGTGGCTCCTATAGCCTCCTATCCCTAGGAGGTAGGAAAATTCCTAAGTTTTATATTTAATTAGCTAGCTAATTTCCTTAATTATAGCTTCTTTCTAAAATGCTACTTTAGGGCTATTTATTGCCTATTTATAGGTCTTTAGAATTTTTAGATCCTAATTTTCTATACTAGCTAGAATTAACTCTATAAAATCGTAGTTTAGAAATAAATTAACGTTAGGGTATTCGATATAGTTAGAATTAAACCCTTCTAGCTTCTTAGGTAATTCTACTACTATTTTACTAGTAGTAGGAATAAGATCGTTATTTAAAGACTCTTCTTTTATAAAGGGCAAGGGACTTTTATCTCTAGGTTCTTTAGTAGCTTCCTCTATAGGGATATAGCTTTCTAGCTTATCTTTATTTAGAATATAATTAAAATCAAAGGTATTATTACTACTAGAAATTTCTAGATTTTTTATAAATTTATTTTCTAGTATAGTAATATCTCTAGAGATAGTAATCTTTCTCTTAGTAAAATCCTAGATTTTATATATATTTTCTAAATAGCCTACTATTATTCCCTTAAAAGCTCTATTATCTAGCTTATCTTTAGGGTCTTTATTCTTATAATATATAAGGCTTCTAAAGGTCTTAATTTTATTTAAGGTCTCGAAGGGTAGTATTATATTATCCCTCTTTTTTATAGGACTTTTAAATCCTATCGTAGAATACGGTAAGCTATTATATAAATAGGTAGCTACTAAAACAGCTTCTCCTTATAGATATTTAGGAAGCCTAGTAGTAAATAAAAAAGCTCGTACTTTTTCTAATATAGTACGATTTATTCTTTCTATTCTACTATTAGATTCCGAGTATTATTAGAAAATGCTTCTCTAATCCTAGTATTTTTAGGGTTATTTTCACCCTATTTTTAAATTCTAGGAACCTATCTAGAGCTTCTCCCTTTTTTCGAAGAAGGTATATTTCTAGATATTAGGTTCCTACGTCTAGGAAAGAAATATAATAGTAATATTTATTATAAGTAGGTACTTTAATTAGCTCCTAAATATCTAATACTATTTTTTCTAAATAGGCATAAGACTTATACGAAGGTTATTTATTAACCTTATTTATTGCTTTAGCTTTAATATATATTTCGTATTACCTTATTTTATTTTCCTCTTTTAAAGGCATTTTTATATCCTTATTATATCTTTTTAATATTTCTAAAATAGCCCTATTATTTATATGCCCTAAGCGTAAGTGCTAAGTATAAAAATCTATATCCTTTGCTTTTAAAAACGTAATAAGGATCGATTAGCTTTCTAATAAAGGTTCTATAGGAATATAATATAATTTATTTCTAAGAAATCCTTTAGTAAGGACCTTAGCCTTATTATCTAATAAAAGGACTTTATTTCCTCTTATTAAGGCATAGGTATTATTAAAATAAGATTAGGATAGTATATTTACCCTAATTTAGGTATATAAAAGCAGTCTCGAAGGATATACCTTTTCTACTATATAGGAACTTAAATACTAAGTCCCCTTTCCTTTTAATAATAAAAAGGAAGCTTTTCCCTACCAAACTTTACATTTATTTTCTTTATAGTTAATAAGGAAATTCTTATTAGATACTATATACCTAGTAGCTCCGGTATTATAGATAAAATTAAAGATCCTTTTATTCTTATAACTAGGAAATCCTCCTTCTCTTACCTTTAAAACTAATTCCTTTATTCTAGGAATTAAGGCTTCTAGAGGTCCTAAAAGAGAGTCTTTATTAGCTTCTACTATAGGGGTATTTATAGAGGTTAAAATTACCTCTAAATCCTTAGACGTTTATATAGGGGTCGGAGCCCTAGAAAGGTCTATAAGGTCGATATCTAGGTCTATATTTTCTTACGAAGCTATATTTAAGACCTTATTACTATCGTCCGAATCGGACTCTAGCTCTATAATTCGAGCCTTCCTTCTTTTATTAGTAGTAGAAACACTACTAGAAGGGGATTTCTTCCTAGAAGAAGAAGATAAAGAAGAAGATTTTCTCTTCTTAGAAATTTAAGTCCTATCGTCCTTCTTTCCTTTATTTAAAACCTAATAAGTAGGAGCCTTATTCGGGTATAATTTATAGCAATTTACTATAAAATGCCCTGGTTTTTTATATTCCTTATAATAAGGAGTATCTATAGAATTTCTATAGGATTTCTAAGGCTTCCTTCGTATTAGGAAGGCTTTCTCTAAAGATTTATCTATATCCTTTATTCTTCTAGCTTCGTCTAAAAGACTAGCTATTAGGGATTCGAGGGTAAACGCTATAAAATTTTACCTAAGGCTCTACGTAATATTTATAATATAGCTTCTAAATTCCTTATTAAGGCAATTAAGAATCTATGCTATAAGGATAACTTCTAGAATTTCTATATTATAGGATTTTAAATCCTTATAGATTTCTTTTACCTTATAAAGGTATTTCTTTAAATTAGAGCCCGAGGGACTAAGATTAAAGAGCTGCTTTATAAGTAAATAATTCGACGAGAAATTCGACGGATTATATAGCTTTATAAGCTTATCCTAAGTAGCTTTAGTATTTATTAAATGCTTAATTTACATTAAAGGGCTATCTTCGACTTAAAGAAAAATCTAGGATAAAGCTTCTATAGTCTTTATATGATTTTCTTACTCTAAGGTAGCGATAAGCTTTTCCTTAGTAAGGATAGCTCTTACCCTTATAGTCTAAAGAGTATAATTTAAATTTCCCTTAAGTCTAGAGAATTTATATTCTTTCTATCTACCTATTTTATATAAATTCGGTATTATTTCATTCGTAGGGATCGAGAAGTCTAGGCGGGAGTTTAAGAGCGTAGGAAGGTAGAAAAAGTCGTTAAGGGGATTTTCAAAAGGAATTTTAATCGGGTATTTCGATAAGGAATTTCAAAGGTATAAGTTAATTTCCCGGCTTAAAAGGAGTAAGCCGGGCTTATAACCTCTTAAGGTATATAAGCAAAAGCGGAATTTTAGGAAATCAAGGAATCAAGTAAAACTACGTGATAGAGGGGAAGAAGGAGTATAAGGTAGGATTTTCAACGGAATTTATTAGTAGTATATTCGTGTATAGAAGAGGTGTTAAAGTTAATAATTCTCTATCTATCTACTAGCGGACATGCTGTCTTATATAGACAATTATAGCTAAACGGAAGAACCTTTCGGGACTAGATTTAGGCTACCGTATAGCCCTAAGACTAGGGAATTCCGTGATACCTCGAGTAAATCTAGAAGTGTCTTGGTTCTACTAATATTCGTGATTAAAGGAGGTTGGTCGTGCCGGTGTTCTTAAGAGGTCTTAGCTAGCATTCTAAGCTAGCTCTGTTCCTTCGATTCCCGATTATACGATAACCGGCAACCCGTTTAATGCATAATAACATGCAAAATAACGAGCGATTCTTGCTCTATAGGATGAGATTTTGTCTATAATTAATATACTACTTATTAGCTTATATAATCGGGAGAGTATATTATAGCTGCTTTATTTATAGTAGGAACACCGTTCCTTATAGTATTACGTTCGCCTTAATTTTACGACTATAGGAGTGCGGATATTTCGCGTGCGTATATACCGGCGCGGGCGGTTTAACTAGACTAGGTAATTAAACGTCGGCTTTAAAGGCAGCTAAAAATAGCTATTCTATATATAGGGATACGGAGAGGGTAAAATAAAGGGTAGATTATACTATTACGGAGTTAGTAGGGGCGTAGGCTTCGGTGCGGTCTATTAGAAGAAGGTTAATAATCTATAAGGGGGAAAAGGAAGAGAAGTACGGGCCTAGCCTATATAGGCGTAGAGGCCGCTTATATATAAACTTAGCCTAGACCCTAGTCTTGGCCTATATAGGGCAAAAGCCCTTATAGGTAGTAGATAAAGCTATTATAATAATAAATAAAGAACTTAAGCCCCTATTAAAAGAAAAGTAGGAACTTAATAACGGCTTACGAAGACTATATCTCTATTAACTTCTTAGACCTAAACCTCGATAGAAATTTAACTAAAAGTTAGGCAAGCTTATATAAGGCTCTAAGTATAGTAGAATCGACTAGTTCTACTACTAAAAGAAGATTCTTCTTCCTAAGCTCTTTCCCTTTACTAAAGAGTATAAGGCTAAGCTTTCTAGGACGATTATATAAGAAGATAAGGCTCTTGCCTATAACTACTATATTTAGCAATGATTCTATAATTCTTATAATATTTAACGGCTTTATTAGTACGGTAACTCGCTTAACCTTAACGCTATTAAGCTAGCTTAGCTATAGATAAAAAGAACGACTATAAAGAAGGGCGCGCTAAAGAGCCGAGCTAAGGCTATCACGGCTTAGGATCTTATTTAAAAGGAGCTACTATAAGAAAAGATATAGGCTTAAATTAAACGAATCCCTCGTTATATATAGAAAATAATTAAACTTAAGGGCGGTAATAAATATCGTAAGGGCAGGCTAGATTAAGTATAAGCTAGGAACGGTATTATAGTAATTTAGTTACTACTTCCTTTTTCCTTATAAGGTTTAATTTAGCGTGGCTAATAACTTTTAAAAGCTATATCTATAGTGTTTTCTAGGTAGGCGGGTATCGCCTATAGCCGTAATAATACGGCCGGCGAATTCCCTTAGCTAGAGATACGTTAGGGGGAGCCTAAGGGCGGCTTAGGTAAGAACCTAATCTTAGAGGTGTTTCTCTTGCTCTCGGCTAAGCCTCTAATAGCATTCGTATGCCTCTCTCTTCGGTTAGGCACCTTTAAGGCGTTTCTAAAGTATCGTCCTTAGAATACCCTACTTCTGACTAGCCTATACTTAACTTATACCGAATTTAATATTAGCTAGAGCGTTCTAAAGCTAATCTTCGGTATATTTAGAAAGCTAAGATATTGCTAATTCGAATAATGTTTTTTTAATAATAATTAAGTATAAGATATACGAGAATTCGCGGTTATAATGCACGAGTTAGTCGGCGAGTCGGTGTTATAGAGACGTGCCCTTAAGTGGGTGTGCCCCTAAGTGGGTGAGCTGACTTAATACGCTTTTGCCGTCCCAGGCACCTAGTGGTCAGAGCATTCACTGTTACAGTAGCTGCACGGGAGTGCCTGCCCTCTCCCCAGAGACTCAGAACAAGGCGCAGGCTGAGTCGCCAATGTTGGTCGATCTTTACCGTCGTCGTCTAGTTGGTCCGGATAAGGCGACCGCTGATTCGGTACTCACGGAGGTAAGAACTTGAGATCATCTTCGTCGACACCGATGAAGAGGTTGAGATTCAGGCTGCAGACCGACAACGTCCCGTCTGATCGCTTATTTACACCATGGAGGGAGGACAAAGTTCTCGACATGTATATTCCGTCGTAAACTTGGACATTTTTGTTCCAGTCACGTTGAACTCTCCATCATCGACACCGACGTGGTGGTCGAAATCGATTGTGACCACCTTCATGACCCTGTTGCCATCTTTGGAGAAGAGCAGTACTTTGGTTCCTTCCAGCCAGCACTTTAATTAGGGCTCGGCAGGTTAGGGGAACACTGGGTGCAGGAATATGGATGGAGCACGTGGTCAGTTTCCAAGACGCTGAAGGATCTACTAGTATTCAAGACGCAAAGCCCTGGGAGGCACTACGTAATTACAAGAGGCGCGGGGCGGGCTGGCACCGGTACGTATCTTGAGAATGAGCCGTGAGTGCAATATGTGAGTGCAAATAGTGCTCCGTACTAACTGACAGTACTCCTCTTCATACTCAGATCGTGTCCTGGTTTATTAATCCTAACATCGACTTCTCCTCCAGCCTTTGCAAAAGTGATCACTTGAGCCTAACCAACCAGCCACACACCCACCCGTCCGATTCGCTCCTGGGCAGACGCCCGTGAGCGGGGCCCAGGCGGCCCTCAAACTGCTCTCTGCCACGACAAAATGGCAGCCGCGGCGACGGTGCGGCTGGGCGCCGGGGAACACTTCGAGGTCCAGGCCGAGCCGCTGACGGCCGCGAGCTTCGCGCCCTTTGGCAGCGTCGTGGCCAACCCGCGGCCCGACGTCGACCCCGGACGGGACCACGGCGGCCTCGTCCTGCCGCCCAACGCCGTGTCGGCCAACCAGGGATCCGCCATCCAGTACCGCGACGTGGGCTGCGTGTGCAACCTTTACGACCAGGCGCCGAGTGGAAGGGGCGAGCCCAGGATGAGCGTGTTTGTGTGCGCCGCTCGGGGCGGAGGCGGTGACGGGGAGGACTCGTCGGCAGTGCTGCTCCCCATTCGCTTCCTGGAGCGCCACCCGTTCACCACGCAGACCTTTTCGCCCCTGCGCTCCTCGGCGAGCACATATCTCGTCGTCGTCGCGCCGAGCCTCGCATCTCCAGGTCCGCTCGACTCGACCCTTGGCCCCCGGCCAGCAAACCCGCCGCCACCGCTGCCTGGCACCGGCGGCGGCGGGCTGCCGGACCTGCGGCGGGCGCGAGCCTTTGTCTCATCGGACGCGCAGGCCGTGACGTACGGTGCGGGCACCTGGCACGCGCCCATGATGGTGCTGGGCCGCCGCGGCGAGGCGCTGGCCTTTGTCGTGACGCAGTTTGCCAGCGGCGTGCCGGCCGAGGACTGCCAGCTGGTCGAGTATGTGGCGGCCGAGGGGGGGGCCGAGATTGGGATTCGTGTCCGCGTTGAGGGGACGCCGAGGGTGCGGGAGAGGCTGTGATTTTTTATTTATTTGTGAAATGCGTTGATACGGCCAAGACGCTGTCTGGGTCTCTTCTTTGGTTGCTGTTTGTCTAGGAGACGTGGTGTTTCTTTCTAATTACTTGGCAGAGCGAATGTAGTAGACCTGGTCTCAACTTTCAGTTCGCCCGCAACATGTATACAAAGAGGCGCCCGATACACTCTTGCTCTCTTATACAGTGACCCTTATACAGTGACCTTTTGAATCGGCCTCACGACGACCAAAGATGCAGGAAGCGAAACTGCGTCCATCAACAATAAACGAGCGCCGCCTCGCACTGCGTCTGCAGGAACCAAGTCAAGTCATTAGTCATATCCAACCCCGTTTGTCGTGAAGGCGGCGACGGAGGATGAAATCACTGAATGCACCTCCATACAGGAAGAGGGAGCAGCCAAGCAAGATACGTTAGCTTCGGCGACTGTTCCATTAGTGTACAAACTGCTCCCCTGTCTCTCAATACCTGTCATATACTTCATCTACGGACGCTCCCAAGCCACTTCACCACACCATCTAGGCATCCACTCGGAGCGCCATGGCCGACCATGCCAACGCCGCAACCACCGAGCCCAAAGACCTCTCCGGCATCGCCCCCGCGCCGGGCGAGAACCCCTATTCCGCTCTGATCAACGCCAGCGGCGACAACCACGTAAGCAGCCATCAAGCAAGCCCTCCCTACCTGCATGGATCCTTTCCTAGTTATGAAGCGGGAGCTCACGCCGGTCACGGTCCAGGAGGATATGCAGCGGCTCTACGCCGCCCACCGCACGCGCCGCAACGCGCAGCAGCGGGACAAGTTCCTCTCTCCAGACTTTCCCGGCCTCGTCGTGGATCAGCACCTGCTGCGGCTGGAGCGGCCGGCCGTCGAGCCCGGGTTCCGCGATGAGCGGAATTGTCTCGTCTTGTGGGCGAGGCCGCCTGTCCATCTGCTCCGCTTGGCCGAGAAGCTGCAGGAGATGCTGAAGCAGGCTGCGCCGAGTGAGTCTGCTGTCTCGCGTCGCTTGGTTGGAGTCGCGGGATGAGACAAGGATGAGCTTGATGGTGGTGAGGCGGTGGTTGTGAGGGCTTCATACGCTGACTTGTGGCCCAGAAGTCTGGCTCATGCCCACATACAAGATGCATCTCACCACCCTCGAAGTCGCCTTCTGCAAGACGCCAGACCAAATCGCCGCCCTCGTCTCGACCCTCCGCCCAGCCCTGCCCCGCATAACCTCCTACACGCACTCCCACCGAGCCCGCCTCGTCAAGCCCGCCATCTCCTACGACCTCTCCGCCTTTGCCCTGTCCTTCCTCCCGGCCGCGGGCGAGCCGCCCCTGTCCCCGACCCCGACCCTCCCCGACGACCCGCCGCCGCAGGGCGACTCGTACACGTACCACCACCTCCGGCGTGACATCTTCGGCCTCGTGCGCGCCGCCGGCGTCGAGGTTGCGTCGCGCTACCAGGTGCCCAGCGCGCACATCACCTTGGGCCGGTATCTAGACGAGACGGATCACGACACACCCGAGAAGAGGAAGGCGTGGATCGGGGCCATTGACCGCGTTAATCAGTGGTTGGAGACAGGGGTCTGGGACAAGCTTGACGCTGAGTTTATCGGGGAGTGGGTTGTCGGGCACGAAAAGGGGCTGGATGCGAGAAACGGAACTCTGTGGTACGGGGACGGCAGGACCATCACCGTCGGCGAGGGTTTCTAGAGCACCTGAACCGGAAAGGAAACGGCGACAAGGCGACAACCAACTCACGCAGTGCCATTCATATCGTCATCACCGCTTCCTCGCCCCCAGCCACGGACGTCTTTCCCCTCGCCTGATGAAATATATCCTGCTCGACGTCTTAACTCATCGCCACCTTTTGTACCGCCCGTTCGTGAGTGGCAAGACTCCCCGCCGGCGACCCCATGGCTTATCGCACGCAGAGTTGTCGCAGAGTCTGGACATAGAGAATCTCTTTGATTGATTCCCTATGAACCTTTGCCCTCAATGAGGACGTGTACCCCGCCTTCGCCCATGTCCGTGATGCCCAAATGCCGCAAGCAGAAGCACGAGAAATGGAGTGACCCAAACACAATGCACTTAGAACACCAGAGCCGCACCCTTTGTCTTCTTGTCGCCACTGTGTGTCCTGTCAGCACGCGCCACCGCCGCACCGGGGCGAGTCCGGGAATCACGTACCCCAGCTCAAAGTGCTTGCATCGCTTCAGCGCCAGCTGGCACTTGGTCTTGCACTTGACGCACTCCAATCTCAACACGACCTTCTTGGTCGTCTTGGCCTTCTTGTGGAAGACGGGCTTGGTCTGACCACCGTAACCGGACTGCTTGCGGTCGTATCGTCGCTTACCCTGGGCAAACAGGGAGGCCTTGCCGGCCTTGTACTGGGTGACCTTGTGCTGGGTGTGCTTGCGGCACTCCTTGCCCTTGCAGTAGGTGTTTCGGGTCTTGGGGATGTTGACCTGTTGTCAAGTCAGCCTCTCACTCTTGAGACGGCGCGCGGCCGCCCGATGGTGCCCAGAGTCGAATCGCGGTTGCCGGTGCACGAGACAGTCCTGAGGCCAAGTCGTTCTAGTTGGTTTTGCACAAGTATCAGTCTATCGCGACGCGCTGCTCGGTCTGGAAATGTGTCGTCGTGAGTTGTCGCTTGGTATTGTGCTTGGTGTCGACTGGACTTGGTTCGGGACTGTCGTCGTGCACCGGCAATCGGTCGCGCTCTTGGAAATTAAATCGATCGGCGTGATACCCGGAGAGATCTTGATGCGCAGAGGGAGAGGCAGTAGAGAACGTACCATCTTGACGACGTTGCGCGGAGTCGCTGCTGTGTGTGTGGTGATGATGGAATCCCAAGGCCGAGTTTGGGAGGATTTGGTGATTTTTCGCTTTGTGGGTGACTAGGGTCGGCGCCATTCCGGGCTGGGGAGGTTGTGGCTCAACAAGCAACCGTCAGCCACATTTTCGCCTCGCCGTCAGGGCTGCATGGCGGGCACGTGATGAGGCTAGTTAGATTTGGGCGTCCCACTCAAGCCGAAGCCGTTGCGGCATTTCTCACCCTCGGATTAATTATCCGCAAGGCACCATGCAGAAACCGGCGCAATCACTGTCCGTTGTGTTTGCTGTCCGAGTTATCCCCTTCTTCGTACAACAGTGGTAATTTTCGGAGCCTGTGGCTGCAAACCGCCTTGAACCTGGCAGAGTTCGCATAGACAGAATTCATCTTCACAGTTTCGCTTAGTGATGGTTGATATCTGTCACTGAATGCAAAATCACAGACAACAAGGCCTTGGCTGAGCAGGACCTTTTTCCTCTTAGCCTTCTTTGACCCAGTCGAAGAGCGCCAGGAGACTTTGTTGCTTGCTTCTCATCGCAAGTATACTCACGCAAGTGGCGTCAAGGGAGACGAGTTACTTAGTCATCAAGCTATCCCCAGCAAGGGGACACCATTGGCTGCTGAATGACAGTGTTCTTTATCAGCCGATATAACCATCGAGCCTCCAGCCCAGCATCAGGCAAAGACATTCCTCGCCATAGCCCATCATGGACCCCTACTCAGCCGAGGGCGAGCTCATCAACATCCACAACCACTTCCACCAGGGACAGTACCAGCAAGTCGTCGACTTCGACACGTCGTCCTTCTCGCCCGACAACGCCCTGCCCGCGCGCGTTCTGCAGCTGCGGGCGCGCATCGCCCTCGGCCAGGCCGACGACGTCCTCGCACAGGTCCGCGGCAACTCAGAGCCTGAGCTGGCCGCCATTGCGGCCCTGGCTGAGCAGTCCCTGGGCAAGACCGACTCGGCCCTGCAGGCCATCGAGACGCTCGCTGCATCCGCGGCAGACAACGTCACCGTCCAGGTTGTGGGCGCCATCGTGCTGCAGGCCGCTGGAAAGTCGGAGGAGGCTCTGGCGCTGCTGTCGCAGCATCAGGCTAGTCGTGAGTGGCGAGGCGCGCACGGGGGCGATGCGTACCGAGCTAACGCTTGGCATAATAGTCGAGGCCGTCGCTCTGATCGTGCAGATTCAGCTGCAACAGAACCGAACCGACCTCGCTATCAAGGAAGTCTCGGCCGCGCGGAGATGGGCACAGGACAGCCTCCTGGTCAACCTGGCCGAGTCGTGGGTCGGCCTGAGAGTGGTGGGCGACATGTTCCCCTTCCGTGGTGCGATCCTGAAGCTGACTATTCTCCTCTACAGGGCGGTGAAAAGTACCAGCAGGCATTCTACGTGTACGAAGAGCTCGCGCAGGCTCCCTCGACGACATCGATACGGACCCTCGTTTCGCAGGCAGTCTGCGAGCTGCACCTGGGCCGCCTGGAAGAGGCGCAGGCTGCCCTGGAACAGGCGCTGAAGAAGGAGCCGGAATACGTCGAGGCCATTGCCAATATGCTCGTCCTCAACGTCATAAACGGAAGCGACGATTCCGAGCTTACCGCGTGAGTGCCCATTGTTGCTGGCGCTCAGCGCGAGACCCTTGCTGACTTACACACGTCTCAGATCACTCAGAAAGTCCGACCCGAACCACCAAATGCTCGTTGATCTGGAGGAGAAGAGCGCACTGTTTGACAAGGTAGCGACCAAGTACAGTGCCAAGGTTGCCTCGTGAAACGAATGATACATGAAGATGGCGTGGTCACGGTGCAGAGATAACCGGAGACCTGCATAGAAATCTGAGTGATCAAATCATTCATATCCAGCAAACTCTAGGTATGGCTAGACTGTGCCGAGGCCAAAGAGATGTGTCCCATAGACCAGCGTCGCTATGTTGACCGTTATTCAGGCCAACGTCGACGAATAAATAAATGCACATTGAACCCATGTCACCGTCTCCAATTTGGTGCAACGTGCACAACAGCGGTCCGCGCCCTCATTCCGCATTCCCAGTCCACCCCCCGGTGATTTGTGTCGGAGTACCCTGGCCCGCGCTTTCGTGCTCTTCGCCCGTCTCGGCTATAGACTCTTGCGGCGCCCGGTAGGGCCTTGTGCGGCGAGGCAAGCCAGGTCCGCCGGCGGTCGGGGCACTGGGCCGTGCTGGGCCCTATGGTCCAACAGGTCGAGAGGCTCCGGGCCGTCGGAGCTGAGAATCGTGGCAAGTTAGCCCTGCTGCCCTGCTGCCGGTGAAGCCGCCCGCGACGTCGCGAGACGATGCGCGGCTAGGCTGGACCAACCTCGGCGGGCCTCGTGCGGGAGACATGACCGGCGCCTGGCTGGACGACTCGGGGCCGGAATCGGAGTCGAGCTCGTCGTCCGAGATCCACAGGTAAGATCGGGCGTTGCTCTAGAAGGCCTCAACCTCCTGCGGATCTCGCTGGATAAACTCTTGAACCTCGCCGCCTGCTGCAGGTGCTGCCGCCGACACTTGATTCCCGGCAGCGGCGATCCTACCCGTGGGGCCGTCGGTGGCCTTCTTTGCGTCTGCAATGTCACTGCCTCCTGGCTCGGCGGGGCCTGCTGCTGCTCCTGCGCTGCCAGCGGCGGTGACTTGCGGAACCTTTGCATGACCAACGTTAGCCGACTCTTTGTCCGGGACAGCTGCTTGCTTGGAAGCGTCGGCGTCTTCCCCGATACTCGTCGACGTCTTTTCCTTTGCAGCAGCCGAGGACGATGGCGTGGGACTGGTCACATTGACAACCGTGCGCCCAGAGGCAGTCCTCTTCTCGGCATCTTTGAAGACATCCTCGAGAGGCTTCTTGGACAGATCCTTGTCCACCCCGTCGAGGCACCTCGCAAGTGGCGCCTCAAGGTAAAAGCCTCTATAGTTGAGGTACGTCAACGAATAGTCTTCGACGTCTTCGGCGCGGGCAATGCTCTGGTCGGCAGGCCGGTGGTGATCAAGGGGCTGATCAAGGGGCTGATCAAGGGGCGCCGACGCCACCGACGCAGCTGACGTGGCCTTGCGTCCCGGGCCGGACGCGACGCTGGTCGTCGGGGGCGAGTCGGGCTGCTTGGGGCCCTCGAGCCATTCCACGATTGACTTTACGGAGCGGCCAGCAACGCCAGCGGGGAGAGCCTGGCGCGGTGGGGTGGCGGCGGCTCCGCCACGGCAAGAGGAAGCCGGCGAGGCCAGGCGGGCAGGACGAGGAGAGGGGTTGACTGGCAGATCAGACGGTTTCTCCTGGCTGCGGTCGGTGGTAGGGCCAGCGGCCTTGATGACGCCTGCCGGCGGCCCCTCCTTATGGGTGCCATGAGCGTTGGACGCCGGATCCATGGAAAGGCAATCAGATGACTATGGGAGAGATAGGATGGAATGGGAGAAAATGTGATGTGCGAGACGCAAACGCAACGAAAGAAGAGAATCAGGTGCACAAGACGGTTGAAAGCCAGTGTTGGCTGTAGGAAAAACTTGGCGTGGAGGTGACAGCTGGCAAGAGGGCAAAGAAAGGGGCATGAAATGGCTGCCTTGGCGGTCTGTCAGTTTGAGCAGCCGGCGGGTTCAGCAACCAGCTGGCCAGCGTGAATAGAACAGGTAGCCAGTGCCGAGAGCCGGATAACGTCTCACGCAAGATAGTGCTTCACCGGCCTTTGAACCCTCCGGAGAAAGTAACTCGATTCTTCTGCCCAGAGCCACAAAAATCTAACCGTTATCTAATGACTTCCTTTCCACAACGCTTTTGTTCCCCCGCATACCTTCATGGGCGTGTGTCGTCATGGGTGCCATGCCACCAAACCGGCGCTGACGTCGGCAGGACCGCAGAGCATGCCCAGCCTCTATGGTTCATTCATTTGCGGCCACGGCGTCCGCTCACTTTTTGCCCGGGAACTTGGGGGCGCCAATGTCGCTGCCTCGCAGCTTGACTTTGAGCACGCGCTCCATGGCGCTCAGCACCTTTTGGTCGGGGGGGGCAGAGCCCCGCTCAAAGTCGGCGACGATGGACTGCGTCGTGTTGCACCGCGTGGCGAGATCCTTCTGGGTCATCTTGGGCTCCATCTTCTGCCGCGCCGACGAGATGGCGTCGCCGACGGCCTTGCCGACCGTGTTGGGCTTGATGATGTCGTCGGATCGGTCGACCTTTGTCATGCGCTGACCCTCGGTGGAACTGCCAGCCTACATTGTCGAGTCAGCAGATGAGCGCTTGGCAAGAACACCGTCTTGACTTGGGGAAGTTGGACCAAGTCATGTGGGCCGGACCAGACATACCGCGTTGGCCGACGAGTACTTCTTCTCGGTGCCGATGATGCCACCGCTTCGCTGGGCAGCATTCAAGGCAGCCTTGCCTCGGACGACGGTCTCGCGCTCCGAAGCGCCAGGGCCGCGCACCTTGCTGCCAATCTTGGTGACGGAGCTCCAGTCCTCGGACATGTTGTGTGTGGGGTGTTTGGAAACTGAGCAAAATCGAAACGAAAGACGAGCGGGATATTCGGGCCGGCGTTGATGGAGCGAGGACAGCCTCTCGACGATGGTCAGTCGCTTGTCCTGCGACAGTCTGCTGTTGTTGTTGTTGGGGGCAGAAGTATGCTGTCGGATACCTTTTGGTAGTTATATCTGGCCTGGGGAGGACGATGGGCGATGGTGGCGTGGAGTGAAGTTGGGCGCTGAGTCAACCGGCAAGGCGGAGTCGTACCGGTGCTGTAACTTACAGCCACCTTGCCGGGCTGACTCCCACCCACCACCCAGCCAGTAGATTGCTGGAATGTGCTAGATTGGGAGACGCTTACCTAACAACGTCCAGGCCGTGCCCTGCCAAGCCTGCCGTATCTCGAGGGTACTTGTGACCTGTACTTACGCATCTGGATGGCCAAACACCTTGATGGTGAAATAAGCCCATGAGTCCGGCTGGCCAAAGACTCGCCTCTTCCGCTCTCCATCCCAATTCCCCTCCTCCTCGAGGCTACTTTCTTTTCCCTCTCCGGTTTCTCCGAGAGGACCATGGACGAGGTGTCGGACGAGTCGCCGTGGCTACCTGCGATCCTTGCCATTGACTTTGGCCACCGATTGATACAGGATGGCACGCTTTCACTCTTCCTCGTCTGCCTCATCTTCTCGTGCTACTTCCTGTTTGGGAGCTGGCTGGATCTTGCCCTCGTTTCAGTAGCCGTGGGGCTCAAGTCTGTCGGCTCTCTCGCCTCTTGGATTCATGATTCGGCCTCCGCCCACGTCTCGCTGGCCTCTGCCTCTGCACTTCTAGCCGCCTGGCTCATCTTCAATACTGTGCGGTCAAGCTTCACTTCTCGAGATGACATCCCCTGGAATGGTCCGGAAATGCCCTACCTGATACCCTGCCGAACTATGCATAGTCGACAAGTCCCCAAAAAGCATTCCTTTTCATATTCCTACTTGGTCGTGGGCACTCCCGTGGGCTACAGCGGAAACGTGAATGGCATCGTCTCAGTCGACGTCCAGGAGCAGGCGCGCTCTCGGCAACCTGGCGCCCGGATTCCAAAGGGCTGGTTCGACGTGGACGCGGCGGATTGCCTACAGAGGGGCTATGGTGAAGTCGGGCTGCGTGGGAAGTTGGACGGCTACCTCAAGTCACAGGTTTGCTGGCCAATACTCATCACAAGGTGTAAAGCTAATCTGACCTAGGATATCGATCCTTCAGACTACCCGCACGCCTATCTCATCACAGTTCCCAGGTTTCTTGGATATCACTTCAACCCAGTCGCCTTCTGGTACCTCTACTCCTCCGACAAGGTGCTCTCTGCCATTGTGCTCGATGTCAACAACACGTTTGATGAACGACGGACCTATCTCGTGCTTCGCGCATTTCCAAGGCAAGCCGACACGGCTTCGGCCTCCAATGGCGCGGCGCAGTCGCGGATTACAGCCTCGTGGCCAAAAGACTTTCACGTATCGCCTTTCAACTCTCGCAAGGGGACTTACTCTCTCCTCGCCAGCGATCCGCTCGGGCCTGACATGAAAGGCTTCCACGGGCTGGACGTAACCATCAACCTAGCATCATCAGCAGGCCATCCGAAATTCTTTGCTCGTCTCTTCTCCGAGGGTGAGGCTGTCGACCCGTCGCGGATGAGTGCCATGCAAACACTCAGGTTTCTCCTTGGCTGGTGCTGGGTCGGATTCGCCACGTTTCCCAGGATCATCAGACAGGCTGCAGCCTTGTTTCTCAAGCATAAACTTCATGTCTGGTACCGTCCAGAGCCTCTCAAGACAACTCAAGGCCGACATGCGGACCGGGTCGAAAAGGACTTGGAGCATGTGTTTCGAAGGTACCTGCGGCACCTCGTCCAGCAATCTCCAAAGGCCCTCTCGGTGCGATATCTCTCGAGCGGCATCCCCTCCCTCGACTCCGAGGTCTTCAAGTCGTCAGCGGCAGCGGATCAGCCCGGGGCGGCCGAGCAGTTCGAAATCAGAATTCTGACGCCAGTGTTCTACTCCCGTTTTGCTCAATATGCCCACGATTTCGAAGGCATCTTCAGTGAGCTGACGGAAAATGGGACTGTGTGGGTGGACAAGCCGCACTTGCTGCCCGGAATATTCCTCAAGAAGGCATCGTCTCCATTACAAACGTCCAGCCTTACGGACTTTGCCGGCTTCAAAGCGATACAAAGACTCCGTCGAAGGCCGGAAAAGATTCCGCAAGCACCAACGACCTCGGCGGATCCCCTGCGGCCGACGAGCCGCGCAATCGATATTCGAGACTTTCGCATCTCCTCCATGGATGCCTACGTGCTGGGGCAGGATGACGGGAGCTTAATTGCAACCTACCGGGCGGCGGTGCTTCGAGTATTGATAGCAGACCGCTTTCTCATGGGCCAGACGGGCCTCGTCAAGACGGTCGAGTTTCTTGGGCACGCAGGCCTCGCATGGACTTTGGTGTCTCTGATGATGCGCAAGATGCGGTGAACCTTGCCCCTCCCAGGACGCATCGAGAACGTGCAGCACGACTTGCTTCCTGCATGGCGGTGATACGGGAGCAGCCGGTGGGGCTTCGGCGGTAGGCCATTGGATCGATGCGGGCGCAACGGGACTAACGATCGTCAGCCGCCGCGGAGAACCGACGCTCTCCAAGCCCAACTTATAAGCGGCATGGCGTGTCATTGCTGCGCTAAGCCATGGGGAAAGCCACTTGATTCCAAATACTCTGAGAGCCGGACGGGCGGCCCCGCCGCAACGCTCATGCTCGCTTCTGAGGAGCCAAAAAGGGTCTTCATACGAGAGCCCCGTCCGAATTTGCCCAGGCCCAAGCCGGAGAAGCTTGCCTACAGAAAGGGACTTGCCAACGGTCATCACCAGCGCGACTATCGATGCCCTCACAGCCCCCTCCGCCCCTCCAGCCTTGGATTCGGTGTGAGTTGCCCGGCGAGTTGCCCATGGACAGGAAACTCCGTCGTGGTTGAGTGAGGGGAAAGGGAAGGAATGAGACACAGAGACGGCCTCGTGTGATTCGCTGCCACGCAGCTCAGCCGTTGACCTGCTTGCATCCTCGCATGCCGCGGCTACCCACATCATCGAGCTCCCGCGGCCCCACCACAGCTTCCTTTTGCTCTAGGCTGGCGAGCAAGCCCGTATCCGTATCCTACCGACTTGTCCGGATCCGTTGGTGGCCAACCCATCAGGTATTTATTACCCCGCAAGCTGCAGCAACCATAAGAGAGGCGAGAGGCAAAGAATAGCCACGACAAAGACAGACAAACCCCTCGTTGAATCCCCCCCCAAAAGACGCCCAAGACGAAAGCGAACAACCAGCCGCCATGCCTCTCACCGGACACTGCCTCTGCAAGGCCGTTAAGTACTCAGTCGACATCGACAAGCCGCTCGTGACGGGCTACGACCATTGCGACGACTGCCAGCGCCAGACGGGCTCGACCTATTGTACGTCAAAGACCCCTCATCGACCCCTCTCTGTCATGCGTGGACTGCCCCCCTCCTCTTCTTCCTCGCCTCCTCATTACTCCAACTGACCAATCTTCACCAGCCCTCGTCGCCCTCGTCCCCAGGGACAAGCTCAAGATCGACGGCCAAGTCAAGAGGTGGCAGGGCAAGGGCTCCTCGGGTAACGCCGTTTATCGCGTCTTCTGCCCTGAGTGTGGCTCCCCTATTGCTCACGAGCCCGACGCCAACAAAGCCGTATCTGTCCTCAAGGCCGGCACCCTGGACACGAATATCAAGAAGAATCTAAAGCCTGTGCGTTTCGTCACCTTCTGTTGACCATAGCAAGCGCTTGCCCAAGTTGGGTGTGTTTGACTGGACACGATGGACTGATACGTTGCTTCCGTCTAGGACACCGAAATCTGGACCGCGGGAAAACTGCCGTTCTGCCAGGAGAAGTTGGCCAAGGCGTTCGAGCACATGCCTCAGTAAATAATGGCGAGGAGACAGGGGATGACGGAATGAGGAGACGCAACAGTGGGACAGGCATGCCGGCATCTTGTCTGCATTATCCTGTCAAGAAGATGGGCTCTGTGAAGAAAAAAGACGAGAATTGAACAAGCTGACTTGGACAACTATGATCTAGAGAACAAAGTCTCCTAAGGAAGAAAAGAAACCCATTGCAACGCGGCCTGGGCTATTGCCACCACGTCTCCCATCTCTAAGTACACTCACCAACGGTATAGACAATGCGCCCGTGATCCATCCAAAACCGAAGCGCCATCCCCATTAACTTTGTGATGGATGAGTCACCCTTCGCGAGTGTCGTCTCCTCATCATTAACTCAGGAAGCACTGCACGCCCTGGTGCAGTCCAATCCTTCTCGTCCTCTCCTTGAATGGCAAAAGCGTTGGTACAAGCCTCGGTAACAACAGCGTACACGACGGTCAGACACTTTTACAGAGCGAGCATGACAGCAGCGCCAACAGCGGCAACAGCCAGGCTAGAGATGACCTTGCCCGAGTTGCCGGCGTTGGCGTTGATGCCAGCAGTAGATGTCGTCGAGTTGCCGCTGCGGCCGCCGGCGGCGCCGGTCGTGGGTGAGGTGGAAGTGGAACGGGTGCTGGCGGGGGCATCGGCCGCGCTGGACGCCCTGGCCCCGGAAGCACCAGCACCGGAAGGGGCACTGGCATCACCGCCGGCGCCACCAACACCGGCTGAGGCGCCGCCGGCCGAAGTACCGCTACGACCGCCACTGGCACTGGGGGAGCCACTGGCCGAAGCGCCGGGAGCGCCGTCGGTGCCCTTAGAGCCGGGAGCGCCGTCGGTGCCCTTGGCACCGTTGACACCGTTGACACCGTTGACACCTTCCCCGCCGTCCCCGCCGTTGCCGCCGTACACGGTCTTGCCCGGAGCGCCGGTAGCGCCGGTAGCGGCTGCGGCAGCCTCGAAAACGCCCAAGCCGCCAGCGATGGTCTCCCAGAGGGGCTGGAAGCTCGCTGTGGGCGACGGGCCGCAAAGGCTGGCCGAGACCTGATCGATGGCCTGGTTGACGAGCTTATACGTATCCTGGGTCATCTTCTTCGAGTCGAGCTCGCACTGGCGGCAGTCCTTCCAGGCGGCGAAGAAGCCGCCGCCGTTGTCGGTCTTGCACATGCAGGCGGCGTGCGCGCTGATGTCTCCGGTGCAGCCGCTCTGGATGCCCTCATCCTTGCCGCATCGGCTGGAGCAGGCGTTCTGGCCCGGGGCGCTGGGCTCCTGGGGCGCGGCGAGGGCCGGGAGGGCGAGAGCGGCCGAGGCAGCGAGGGCGGCAGCGTATCTCATTGTGACGGTGAGTAGTTTTGGTGCGTTGAGGAGAAAGCGATGGTGTGTGCTTGGGCCTGCTTAACGGATGGATGCTGCGGGAAAGCTAAAAAAAACACACGAGATGCAAGACGTGAGAGAGAGAGAGGAAAGGAGGAAAGGAAATCAGACGAAAGATGGGATGGGTGGTAGATGTAGGGAGAGTCAGAGGGGGAGTCGGGACGGGCCAAGATATAGGCCAGGGCCGTCGTGGGAGTCAGCGTCAAGCTTGCTATACAAGATGAACGAACATGCCTGCCTGCCTGCGTGTATGTCTCCACCGCATGCTGGGTCCCTGGCAGGCGGTGCGCGCGTTCCAAGGCCGCCACGGCGCGAGCTTGGTGTAGGCATGACGACGGGGCCGCGATTTGCCTCGATGCATCCATCATCTCCATGGCATGTACCAGATGCTTCCATGGGTCGGTCAATCAGTGGGTCGTGGAAGAGGGTGCGGTACTGCCCCGGTCTCCTCTCCTTCTCTTCCCTCCCCAGCACCGGCAGAGCAAGACGGCCAGTTGCATGAATCAGGGGGGGTTGTCGGTGGAGACGCTGCCCCTGCCGGCATTGATGTTTCTAGGGCTGGCAAGTCATGCACGTTCGTCACGCTGCTGAACCCCATGTGCGTGTTGCATCGTGGCGGTACTATGACGGTGCCGGCCTGTTGCGTATGCGTGCTCGGTTCGAGACGGGTTGGGAAGAAGGGGGAGGATCCTTTGCGTAGAGACTTGGAGGCAAACGCTGCCCTCGACTATACCGTATGAGTATGTCGACACCCGAAAGTATGTGTGTTATTTGCCTCAGCGTCCACGGCATTCCCATCTATATTTAGAGACGCTCTCCGAGAGGTTGGTTGCCTCTGATAGGTAGGAAGAGGGAAACAAGTTGTGGGCTTGCAAGTCACGATAGGCTGATGTTGCAGGCCTGCACCTTGCCCGCCGCCGCCATAGCACAAGTACACACGTTGAACCTTCCAGAAGCGCGTCACCGAATAACATCCATTTGCCTTGTTCTGCCCGCTTGGGACGAACGGGTCCCACGCTGGCTGGCTATGCTGGAGACGCACCGAGATGACTATAATCTCCAGCGAGTGAGTACCGACATGCCCGCGGGGACTGCGCGCGGACCCAAGGCATGAGCGAGTTGTTTATCGACGACAGGCTTTCCGCGCTGTTGTTTTTCATTTCGAGCGCATCCGGACGTTAATCGTTCGCCGTGGCAAGGAACCGTGCCAAGAAGCCTGGCTGCCTCCTCGCTCGCGTCTCCTTTTACGTACAACGTACCCAATTACCCGGACGCCGCAAACGCTGCTTCTCGTCCTCCAGAGTTTCCGCCGACCCGAGAGTTCAAGGATCGAATAACAAACAATCCCTGTATACGTACCGTGCTGTATTAACACACTTAAAACAGCCCCTCCCTCTGGGAGGCAAACCAAGGCTGCCGAGGCCACTACGTAAAGGTCGCGAGGGAGCTCCAGTCCCTATCCTGAAATAACACATGAACCTGTCGGAGTTTCTCCCGTGCGACGAGAAACAAGAAATAGCCAAGTGCGTACAAGGCCACCCTGACAGCCACGACAGTGAACCCAGCCCGCATGCCTGCAAAGTGGCTTCTCCTTTCATTTACTTAACTGGGCGTAAATACCTCCCTCTCCCCCTCCCTCTCCCCCTCCCAAACTATAGGTATTATCCTTGAGCAGCTGCCAAGCTACAGCAACAGACCCGTCCCGTCCATTGCTATACATAGAAACAGAGGTTGCACGTGCAGTGCCCCGGATGCCAACTCCCTGTCTATAGCGGAAGCGTCAGTATGTACGTATGTACATGCATGGTAGACGGGCAAACAGTCAAGGCCGTGTGTTGTGGCAGTTGAGATGCCAACGATACGCTGATCGTGGCACCCATCATCCCACATGCTATGCCGTCCAGGGTCTGTGTTGCGGCCGAATCCACCCGTGCATGTGGACCGGCGCCAGCCTGAAGCTGAACCTCGGGCTGAGCAAACTTCATGGAGCTGCCGTCGCCCATCTGTCCGTATTAACTGTGCTGTGCTGTCCATCACACGACAGAACAGTATGTATACGTGCAGCACATGCCTTCTGGCACCCGGCTTCCCAGAAACTGAGAGCGTTTTGTCCCAAATGATATGGCCGGCGAGTCAGCCCATCTCGCCGGGCCCAAGTGGAGCTCGCCCGGCTCCCACACCCGGCGTCGGCCTCCCACTCCGCACGCAAGCCCGGTAGACGCTGCATTGGGAAGAGGCCTAGCGAGGCGTCGCTTCCATCGAAATGAGAAGTCGCCGGCCAGGTGTCCCCGGGCCTGCTCCAAGGCAGGCAGGCCCAGCTTGATTCTTCCTCTCGTGCCCGGGCTCTGGTATAAACAAGGTCGAGCAATATGCAAACAGAGCCTTGTTGCGCGTCTGCCCACCAGCAATCCACACCATTGGCCGGGCTCCGGGGCAGCCAGCGGTGCTTGCTGGGTGGCAAGAACAAGTTTCCTCCCACCCTGTGCAATCTTGCTGTTGTTGTGTATGTTTCTGCTGTTGTTCTCGTTGTGGAGAGTACCTGGTGCTGAAGGGCGACGAAGGTTCCAGAAGGCGCAAACCCAGACCTCAATGAAACTCCGCTCATGCTCCGCCCATGCCTGTTGGTTGAGTGCTTTTTTTTTTTCACGATCATCGTCGGGATCATGTGTATAGCATTGCCCCATCCCCCGTTATTAGCGTTCCAAGATCCAACAGCGCTGCTCGTCTTCATGCTGCCAGGGCCCACAGACAAGCCCCCACGGTGGCGCGGAAGAGCAGTTTGCGCATCGCCGCCCTACTTTTATCACTGCCGCCGCAGCCACCAGCGCTCTGCCGCGGGGCCTGCTTCTGCACGCTGCCCGTCTGGCTGGCCTGCGCGGCGAAGCAGCTGGCCGTGCCGCAGTCGAACCCGCTTGGGCAGCACCCGGCCACGGGCCCCGCCGACTCGCCACACAGGAACCAGCCGCCCGCGCACGTCGGCGTCGCGTCGGCGTCACGCGGGCTGCCCTCGGCGGGGACCACGACTGTGGCGCCGTTGGCCATGATGGTGGTCGATGACGACGGCGGCGGGCACGAGTGTGTGTTGCAGTCGCGATCGGTGCGGCAGCAGCCTCCGCCATGGGTGGCCAGGCATCCGTAGAAGCCGGTGGGACAGCCCGACTGCGTGCTCGAGTCGTCGCGAGTCGTCGCCGAAGCGCCGGAGCTGGTTGGGCGGAATGGCGGGCTGCCGGTGGCGGAGTCCGGGTCCGAGGCTGTGACGACTTGGGTCGTGGTCTGTGTCGTGGGCGCGGGCGACGAGGTGGTCGTGACGGTCATGGTGACGATGACGACGGAGGGACTGCCCTCGACCATGGTGGTGCTCGTCGTGGTGACCGTCTCGAGCGGCATGGGAGCCTGGATGGGGGTTTGCGGGAGCGCGGTGGAGGAAGGGCTCGGAACACCTGCCACGGGATACCGTCAGCGCTTCGGCCCGGACCCACGAGAGGCAGGCAAAGACTTACAGCCAAAGCCGCGACAGACGAAGCCGGGTATGCAGCAGCCGCCTCCCAGCGACTGCGGACAGCTCACGGCTTCCGAGGGGCAGCTGGCGACCTGGCCTCCGCACTGGGTGCCGCGGGGACAGCAGGCGACCCGGCCGACGTCGACATCGGGCACGTCGGTGCAGTAGGTGCCCTCCTGGCAGCACTTGTTGGGGAAGCCTTGGTCGGCGCAGCTGTTCATGGTGGCCGGGCACGAGGACCTCTGCTCGAGCAGGGCGCGTCGTAGCACGTAGGGCCGGCCAGGGTCACGTTCTTGGAGGTGCTGGCCATACGCCGGCCGAAGGCATGCCGCCGTGCCGTTGAGCCGAGGGAGAAGCTCGGCGTCGGCTTCTGCCGCGCATGAGTCCTGGGACGCAAAGTCGAGATGGTGCCGAGAGATCTTGTGGCCCGCGTCGGGGGGGAGCTTCCTGAGGGCGGTGAGCTGGCTGGCGCTGGCGTGCAGCACGGGGAGGAGGAGGAGGAGCGTCGAGGAGAAGGGCGCCATGGCGATTTATCCAAGCCGTCCGGGGCAGAGGTCGAGCGAAGAGATGCGGTTGATTTGACGATTTGAACGTCAGCTTTCCGGGCTGTATAGGGTGGCTGTGCCTTCACAAGTCGGGTGGCTGGGGCGACGGGTCCAAAAGCCATCTTTTCCGTTTCTCCCGTATCATGCCGCGAATCACAGCTTGCAGAGGTTGGTGAGAATTATTGTTTTCTTGATTGGGCAGCGAGGCCATGCTGCTAGAATGGGAGCTGGACTCTGGGCGGCACGGGTGACGGGTGACGGACGACATAGACAGCTTGTAAGCCGCCACAGTCAAGGGTCTGTCTCGGAAACGCCGTGTCTGGACTGGCTGTTGGGGTGTTCCAGTCATTCCCGGTACAAAATAGGAACGTCTTTAGATTATGCATTTCCACTGTGAAATAACAGAGCCCACGAGGTGCGTGCGTTGCCCGGAGCTGCCTACGGCCTTGGACGAATTCCCGCGGGAGCTAGTAAAGTCAGTCGGTCCCCGAGGCTGGTCGAGCGCACTTTGGCTGCCAGCCATGGAAGTGAATCCGTCGTCGAGAATATGCCGGTAGAAGGTCAAAAGAAGGTCAAATTCTGGGGCGCCTCGGCTTACGTCTAGTCTACCTCGGCTTGCGTCTGCCTGGCTCGCCGACTCACAACGACCACTGGACAGCTGGCTAACCTTCTATTCATCTGCTGCTATGACACCAAGTTACCCCCGTACCAACATGCGAGCCTATACCTGTTTGCGTGTACTTCGTCCGGAGAGTAGGCTACCACCTTGTCTCGCTCGGCAGCATCGCCCAGTTGCTCCGAGTACACCTCGGTGTCGACCCAGCTCGAGCTCGGGCCCGCCAAGTCGACATCCGCTGCCCCAAGCCATCGAGCCTCGTTCATCAGGCGATCGATTGGCCGGCTCGGGAGCCAGGGGGAGCTAGTGGGCGAACAGAGATCAATCCGATCCCGGTTCATGGTGTACCGCGCCGGATCTGGCCGAGGCCCAAACGCGGCCACCTCACGCTTCTCCAAGTCGAGCGTCAAGGTGATGGCAGCCTCGAGCGACATCAAGGCCGTTCTGATGTTGGTCCCCGGCGGACCGCTGATGAGGGAGTGGATTTGGTGCGCGACGCTGTCGAAACAGATGGGCGCGCTCAGCCCGTCCTCGACCCCGGTGCAGACGAAGAGGACCGGTGTCTGCCCAACGCTGTCCATGCGGGTCGGGAAGTCTTGGCCGTCCATGTCCTCGCAGCTCTCATCCCTGCCGCCGACGATGATGGCGATGGCTCGGAATAGGGGCTGAACCTGCAAGAATTCCTGCTCCGCCCTTGCCCTGGTGACTTGCTCGAGCCACGAGCGCCGCGCCCAAGGGGGCCGAAGCCCGTAGCGGGCCGTGTATTCCAGCATGTGCTGCACATCCTCAGGCTTGCCACTCATGATTTCCAACTGCGTCTCCTTGACTTTTGCGCAGAGAGATGCACTCAGGTTGACTATGTGGCCCAGGAACCGTCGAGGCTTGGCCTGCAACCAGTTCGGAATCCCTTGCACCTCGAAGAACTTGACGAGAAACTGATTATACTCGATGTTGCGTTTATACGGCACAAACCACCGCCTGTAGATGTACTGGAAGGCGTATCCAGGGAACCTGGGGTAGTCGCCGACCCGACTGCTCGCTATAAGGGTGTTATTCATGATGCTTTCGAGGAAGTATACCGGCGCCATTTTATTGCCACAGTCCAGGAGGTGGTCGACGGGCACGCCACGCAGGCAGAATGTGATTTCGGGCAAGTAGTCGTACAGCAGCGTCAGCATGCCGCGCCGGTGTCTGATCTCCAGGAGCCGGCGCAGGCAGCGGTATATTTCCAGTCGTGAGAGCGTGGGCTGGATTTGGAACAGTTCGTCGTCCTCGTTGGCGGCCATGTTGAGGCGATGCCGAGGCCGGCGGGAGGGTCTGGGGACTGGAACGGACGGGGAGCTGGGAGACGGCGACGCGGATCGACGCTTGTTGGACTAGATTTCCCCGTGAGCCGGCATGATGCTAAGCTTTGGTGACGGCACGACGAGGCGGCGGGTGCAGCTGTCTACGTTGTGGATGGAGGAGGGGGCCTGCCAACGATGAATTCTGCCCACTGAGCGGGCAAGTGGTGACCGGTTAGTCTCTGGCCTCTTTTATTAGGTCCTACATCAACGACTCTTGCCATTTGCCCTCCCTGTTGCTGTCTCTCGTGTTGACAGTATCTGGTGGCTTCAAGCCGTTTGCTGTCGTGCGCACGCGGTTGTGGCCGACGCCTTGAATCTGGCTCTTTTCTGAACTTCATCGAGTTAGTTTCATGCTTCCGGGCCAGAGTCGGGGTCGAGGAGCAGTGTCTGACTTTCTCGACGCCCAGTGCCGCCTTGAAGCCGTCTTATTGCCGTTCCCCGACGTGCACAAGCCCACCCGGACATCGACTTGGTAGCCAAGGCACGCACTCGGCCTGGTCGAAGATGGGCAACTCGGCCGTATTCCGTCACCGAGATGCCTCTACGCAGATGCCGGACCAATCGCCATGCTTGGCAGTTCCCACTCGCCGGCAGCACAGACCAGAGCCCGTGGAATCGGTGCCTGTGCGGCTCTAGAAAACGAGCCGCCCACATCGGCTTCCATCCTTTGCCACCCCCCCCACCCGCTACGAGTTGGCCGCTTGGTGCCCGTGCCTCGCCCCCGCCTCGACGAGCCGAGTCCGTGGCGAACGGACCGGCGCCGAAGCCCGGCTCTTGGTCCGAGTTCCCTTCCGGACTGACGGACCTGCACCACTCCTCTGCCCCGGGCTGTCGAGACTCGCCCATGGACCGAAATCCCTCCGCTCTACGTTGTGCATGCGTGGTCCAGTGCATGCACTCAACGTAGAGGGAGCCACACACGATCTGGTGTTTGTCCCGGTTCATGGCATTGTCATGTTGCCGCCTCCGCCTGGCCATGCACCCTGACCCGCGCCCAACCAAGGAGTTATGACAAAACAATTTACAACAGTGCCGAGTGGCTTCTAATCAATCTTGCCACTGTAAAAATCCGACGGCCTCGAAAAAAAGGGGGGCCCGCTCGTTCGCTCCGCCATCCGTCAAGAGGCCCCCCTTTTTGCCCTCGGACTAAGAATACATCTTGTACTTTGTGCGTGCTTCCAGCCGGGCGCGAAGCTTTGCACTAGCAAACCATGACAATCAGGCCACGCCTGCAAAGATGAAGCACGCGCCTCCACCCGAGCGAGCAAGCCACAACGGCGCACCGGTCCCGGGCGGCGATCCTTCAGCTCGGCAGGGCCCGGACGACGCCGGGCTCGCGGGATTCACGCCGTCTGGGAGCAGTCCGTGCCTTGCCGTCGTGGCAGCGGCGGCCTGCGCACTGGCATGGGCAACCATCGCCCCATCATCAATGCCTTGGCTCTTTATAACACCCGTCTTCTCCTCCCCTGCCCTGTCGTCCGGGATTCTTGTTCTGCAGTTCTATCTCGTATAGACTCGGAAAAGGCAAGAGAGAAATAAGAGAGACAGAGAAGATGCTTGGCCTGAAGGGCGAGGACATGTCTCTCGCCGCCGTCATGAGCTACGCCGCGCCCCTCTGCAGCAAGGCCGTCGTCGAGCTCGTCGTCTACACCATCCTCTACGGCGCCATCTTCGGCTTCCACGAGCGCCGCGCCATCCCTACCTACAACCGGAAATTCCGCAAGTCGAAGAGCTACCACCTCCCCGTCCACATCGTCACCGGCCTCTTCGAGATCACCAGGTACCAGCTCCGCGTGGCCGTGCACGGCGAGACGGTCGCCCCCGGCCCCGTCGACGTCCTCGTCTGCCTCGTCTGGGCCTGGTCAAGCCTCGAGCTCGTCCGCTCGCTGCAGCGCGGCGACCCCCTGACCACGCGCCCTGCCTACCAGGCCGGCACCGTCCTCCGCCCGCTGGCCTCGCTGGCCGCCTATGCCCTCCAGAGCCCCCCGCTGTACCGCGTGTGCGCCAAGGCCATCAACAGCTTCCTCTACGCCCGCCTCGGCATCTTCATCGTCGACAAGTCGGGGTTCATGCGGGAACACTCCAACGCTGCCGTCTACGCCATATGCATCCCTCTGTCTGCGGTGCTCGGCATTTATGAGGGCGGCTATCCCGGTGCCGTGCCCGTCTATGTGGCCTCTGTCCTCGCAGTCGCCTGGCTCAACCGCTGGGTCTCCCGGGGGCTGCGAGAACAGCGCAGCCGGTAAGTCCGAGTCCCAGCATAGCGTTACAACTGGAAAGGAGAAGCACAACTAACAGCCATCCAGGCTTGATGACCCGACGGCAGACAAGTCGCTCAAGGACCGCTTCCTGGCCGCCATGCTTGCCCTTGGCTTCGCCGAGCTGCCAGACATCAAGAGGATCCAAAGACGCAGGTCGCTGAGCTCCGACATTAGAGACGAGTACATCCACGTCCTTCGGCGAGAGTCGGGTGGCGTCGACTATGACTCCTCCAGGCAGTCGAGCGTCGACAGCGACGTTCCAAGCGACTGGCAAGGGCCTTGGAAACTGAAACTGGGCGACAAGTGAGCCATTGGTGTAATGGTTTGCCCCTGCCACCAAAGAACACGAGCAACAGATGCGAATTTTGAACATAGCGTGGGAATCCAGAACCATGCATCATTTCCGTCCTGGTGTTGAAAAGTCATATAAAGTCATATATGGTTCAGTCTCTAGAGTTTTCACTTTCACTTCACTTCCATTTTCTTCTTCTTGTATATAACTCCTCTTCATGTCGCATTCAAAGCCAACGCAGAGGCTTTCTTCCTCTCAAAAGCATTGGGCTTCAAGTCCAGACATTTCTTTAGGAACGAGGCTATGAATGAAAATAAAAACCGATTGGATACCGACCCTTTGGTGTAATTCCCCTTCTGGTCACCCGCGAGCACCAATAGGTGCGCAAAGGCTGGTGTGACAGTGACTGTACCCCGTGCCTCCCGGTCGGCCCTTATACTCTGCTTTCCCCCTGTGCCCCTCGAACATCCAGCGTCGAGGTCTCGGGCGCGAAGCTGGAAGACGGCAGCTGCTGTACAGCAACGTATCATGGCCTGGCGCGGCTACGACCCCGACAGGGACATTCCCGACCTCTCGGGCAAGGTCATCCTCGTCACCGGAGGTATGGTTGATCAATGGCGGAAACATATCCTTTGGGACCTCAGCCGACCATTGAGGGCAGCATAAGAGTTCATCGCCAGGCTGACGAGTGGAAACGAGCGCAAAAGGAACCGGCGGCATTGGCAAGCACACCGTCGTCGAGCTCGCCAAGCACGCGCCCGCGCACATCTTCTTCACAGGCCGCAACCGGACCGCCGCCGACGCCGTCGTGGCCGAGTGCAGGCCGCTGCTCGACGGCCGCGTCACGTTCGTCGAGTGCGACCACGGCTCGCTCGCCAGCATCCGGTCCGCCGCCGAGGCCTTCTTCGCCGCCTCCGGTCCCTCCCCGCGACTCGACGTTTTCGTCGCCAACGCTGGCATCATGGCCGTGCCCCTCGGCGCCACCGTCGACGGCTACAAAGCCCAGTTCGGCGTCAACCACTTAGGCAACGCTGCCCTGCTGCTGCGCCTGCTGCCCGTCATGCTGCACACCGCGGCCGAGCCCGGTGCCGACGTGCGCTTCGTGACCCTCACCTCGCGCGCTCACTTCATCCACCCGCACCGGGGCATCGACTTTGACCGCCTCCGGGCCGCGCCGTCGGCCGACAGCAATCCGCGGGCGACGTTTATCCGGACGTGGATGCGCTACGGGCAGTCCAAGCTGGCCAACATCCTGACGGCCGCAGAGCTGCGCCGGCGACATCCGCAAATCACGAGCGTCGCCATCCACCCGGGCATTGTGCGCACCGGCCTCGTCACGAGAATGGGGGCATTGAGCAGGCTGGTCCTCCTCCTGGCGGGCCCGCGTGGCCTTGTGACGCCGCTCCAGGGCAGCTACAACACGCTCTGGGGGGCGACGGGCCCCGGCGTGCGCGACCAGGTCGCCGAGTCAAGTGCTCGACAAATAGCTGCCCTCTTCTGGCCTGTCGGTGAACCCAAAAAGGGCGACGCCAAGTGCTGGGATGGCGCGCTGGCCCAGAGGCTGTGGGACTGGACGGTCAAGGAGGTCGGCGTCGACGGGAGCGGCTGAGTTGCGTTTCGCCCACGCCCTTGTCTATAGTACATGGGATATACATGCTCGTGGCGATGTCTAACTGGCCACGGCAAATCAAAACATCCGCTCGCTTTGTGGCTCGACGTATTGGCTCTCGGCCAGGTCAGCCACGACCGCATCCACTTCAACTCCCTCACTCCTGCGACCGGCGGCCGCCTCGGCCTCGGCCTTGGCAACCGACGATCCTTTGACGAACGAATGGCACAGCAGTGCACCGGCCACGCTGACGTTCAAGCTGTCCAGTTGGGTGTGTTCCATGAGCTTTGGTATCGCCACTTCGTAATCGATCACCGTTTTCAAGGCCTTGGTCAGGCCTTGGCCCTCGTTGCCGAGCACGAGGAGGCATGGGCTGTGTTGCAACGGATCCTCGCGTTCGACCGCATGGTCCGAGATGAACTTTTCGCCATGCAGCTCCATGAGTCTCTTGGACGGCGGCGGCACGGCCGCATACGTCTTCCACCCGGCCATCTTGGACTGCTGGACGAACTGGACGGAACTGGGAACGGAAAAGAGCCTCACCTCCTCGGCTGCACCGCTTGCGGCTTTGAGGGCGGCGGCCGATAGGCTCGACGAGCTTCGCATCGTGATGGCGACGGCATCGATTCCAAAGTAGTGTGCCGACCGCAGCAGGGCCCCCAAGTTGCCCGGATCCAGGATATTGTTCAGCAGCAGGACAAACGGCTTGGGGGTGACGAGACCGGCTCGGGGAATAAATGAACTCTTGCCGTTGATCTGTTCCTCCTCCCTGGACTGGTAGCTCAGGTTGACGTTGAATCCCAGCCTACCGGGCGACTCCTCGACCGGGCCCAGAGATAGGACGGGCAGCTGAGGCAGGGGCGAAGACTCGAGGATGATGCCGTTGTGTGGTCGTCCCACGCTCATCCTGTCCAACAGCCCACGGCCCTCTATCGGGACAATCTTGATGCTAACACGACGTTGCTGGGCCAGATGCATGATGACCTCGTCAATCTTGTCCACCTTGCGATTCTCGTACATGTAGAGCTTGTGCAGTTTCCGCCTTCCATGCTCGAGTGCTGCCTTGACCGAGGACCTGCCGTAGACGAACACGGAGTCGGCACTGGCGAGCTCGAGAATATCGCCTTGAGGCATTACCTCAAACCTTTGGGATGGCTGCATCGGCATGGAGCGTAATACGCTTGGCTCCCCTGCCTTTCTCAGCGTCGAGTCTGCGACGCGGAATTTTGCGACAGAAGATCCTTCCTCGGGTTCGACGGGGAGACCGCGGCACCACCTGTCCTGGATGGCTTGCGCTTGCTTGGCACGTACGGGACCTGGCAAATTGACAGCGTCCTTGAGGTCCCCATGCTTGATGTGATATACCAGGCTCCTCTTTCCAAACTGAGAGTCGGGGTCGAGAAATCGCTTCCGTCTGGTTTGCCTGCCGCTATCGTCCGGGCCCTCCTCTTGCTTCGCATCCCTGCGACTCAGCTTTCTCCTAAGCTTGTGGCGCTGGCGTTCGGAAGCGGAACCCTCGAGTGCTTTGGATGTTTTGATATGGTCCCATGAGTCTCGCCTGGTGTTGGGCTTCTGCAGCGTCAGCTGCTGGTCGATGCGAGAGCTCCTGCCAAAGCCCTTGATTGCGTCCCTGCCGGAGACCCTGCCTGCCTCCTTGCTTACCTCCCTGCTTGTGCTCTTGATTGCATCCCCGCTGGAGCCCGTGATTGTGTCCTTGCCGGAGCCCCTGCCGGGGACCTTGCTTGCCTTCCTACTTGTGACCTTGCGTATTTCCCTTGCAGTGCCGTTGCCAGTGCCATTGGCAGACCCTGCGGATGATTTGGCTCTCTTGCCAACGTCCGATGGGTCTCTGTCGGGTTGCCACGGCGCCACGGCGTTCCGCTTCTTCTTGGAGGAACCGATGGCCCAGGAGGGCAAGTCGCCGTTCTTTGAAGTCTTTTCCTCCTTTCGCAGGCCCTGGATAATTGACGCCAAGCTGGCAGATCGTATCGAAACGCGGGGGCAATGGTTGCGTGTTGCGACAATGGACGGGCGTAGGGATCGACGCGAGCCAGCGCTCACCCATTGGCTTGCGCATATCATGGCAGCGCAGAATAATGCGACATGCGCGGGCGACAAATCGCCGGTTGCAAACAGAGAGCGGTCATCTATTTGGGCCAAGGCGGTGGACGGGAGGCGCGAAATCGAAGGCTGGCTGCCCGATGAGGTGAAAATGTTTTGCCAAGAAGGGGAAGAAAAGGGTCTATCGATTATCATGACAGGTAACCACGTGATGCTGTAATACCGAGCTGCATGGAAAAGCAGATTGGCGACCTGCAAGCGGTATCGTGGCTCGTGATTGGCCAGAGCTTTAGAGGGAGACACTAATCGGTCGAAACGCGTGCTCCACCAGCAATCGCGTCTAGACTAACTGGCGACTGGCACCGGCTGTCATGGCAGAATCTTGCGCGTCGAGTCTGCGCCCTTTTTCCAAGATTTGCCGACACTCCCATCTTGCTTCACCATCACCAACAGCCACGCATGACAGTGAACATCCCTCTTTAATAGCCCGCCAAGGTACGAACTCGCCTCGCGCAGAGCTGGCATCGGCGCCCGCTGACATTCTGCAGATGAACGAGGACCCGGAGCCTCGGCAAGAAACCCCGACCAACCCTCGCGTCTCGCTGCCAGAGCCCGCAATCTCCTTTGACTTTGTAACCAGCGAGGTCGGAGCGAATTGGCCAGAAAGCAGTCCGGAGGCGCCCCCCGAGGTTGCCAGCCCCGAACCCCAAGCCGACCTCGAAGCCGAAGCCGAGCCCCCAGCCGCTGCCGTGGCCGACGACGATGCTCCTGATGCGGCGCACAATGCTCCAGAGAGTCGCGTCGAGGTCGCAATCCCCGAGCTTCCCATGAATCGACGCCATGAATACGATACCGTCTATAGCCAAGTCGTCGAGCTCGTCAGCGAAGCAGTGGGCAATCGTGGACAAGTCTCATACAGTGTCGACTTTACAGACGGAAGGCAAAAGCTGGTATGTCGCCCCTTTGAGTTCGTCGTTGCCCCACGAAGCTGCTCCTCCCATACCCTCTTCCTCATCTATTTCTTCCCGGATTCGCTCCGGTCTGTGCGTCTCTGAACCCGTCCTCGGCGGCTGTGAACGCTTTGCGCTCCCTCGCCTTTCCTCGTGTGCGCGTACAGGGCTTTCAACACCGGGCCCTGGCCTGACCGCTCGGCCGTGCTGCGTTCCGGGCACTTGGCTGCCGCCTGCAACGCCGCCTCAACGCTCCTACGTTTTACGCAAACCCTTCCGTCTTCCCACCTTCTGCCCTCCACCTTCTGCCCTCCACCTTCTACCCTCCACCTTCTGCCCTGCACCCTACACACTCTGGCGCCCACATCAACTTTACTCTTGGCATTCACTTTCGACCCAATCCTGGTGAACGGCACTGCTAACCCAGCACATCAAGGTCTCCGCCAAAGAACTACTCTCCCTCGAAAACGGCAGACAGGCACTGCGCCGCTTCACCAGCAGCATGAGCACCGGGCAGAAGCGCAAGTACGTCCCAGACGATGAGTGGGACTCTGAAAAGCAAAATAGTGCCTCAGACAATATGGAAATCGACGAAGACACCAGTCCCCGTCAACCCAGGACGCGTGGGGGGCGCGTGCTTCGTTCCCGAGGCCCGAGTACTCGGCAGAGCTCGAGGGCTCGCGCGGTCTCCCTGGATGACGACAGCAGCGATGATGCTGTAGAGAAAACTCCGACATTCCCCGTACGCAACCTGCGCACCCGGCCGCAGAGGCAGAAACAGCCCAAATCCGGCCACAGCGCCTCTGCCAAGAGCAGCTTCACAGACGACCGCGACGAGCTGGCTAACGAGCCTCCAGAGCCCTCAGATGCAGAGGACGGTGATTTCCGACCAGTGATCTCCGACCTTGCCATAAAGTCGCGCCGAACTGGTGCCCTGCGTCGCGGTCGTCGGATGAATGCCAGGAGCGCTCGATCCAAGGCTCAGCAGTCGGCATCGCGTCGCAGGGGTTCCGATGGCTCGGACATCGAGTTTGAACAGCCCCGGCGCTCGTCGAGGGCCACCAAAAACACTGCCTACATGGTAGATGATGCCCTCATGGACGAGGACTCATTCTATGTCGTGGATGACAGGGTGCCTTCCGCTCCCAAGACCGTCCTCGTCAGAGAAACCTTTCAGCCTCTGCCGCCCGAATCCGCCTTCGGCGCCGTCCATCTCCCCTCCTGTCACAGCTGCGGTGGCTCCAAGCAACGCGGCCAGATTGTGCATTGCCAGGGATGTAGTCTCTCCTACCACAAGCAGTGTCTCAGGCCTCGCAACGCGCGAGAGCATCTTGCCACCAAGATTGCAGACGACTGTTTCGTCTTGCAGTGCCGATTCTGCCTCGACATTTACCGAAAGAAGGGCAGGAAGGACAACAGCGCAAATGCTCCCCAACAAAGCATCTGCCAAGTGTGCAAAAGCCAGGGCAAGGCCTGCATCCCTTTCTCTGAGTTCAAGACTGCCCGGCAAGAAGAGAAGCTGCGAGAGCAAAACGGCGGCACCGACCCAATCACGTCCGTCTCCCCTACTCTGCTCAACAACGAAAACATTGTGCTCTTCCGATGCGTGTCGTGTCACCGTGGCTGGCATCTCGATCATCTACCTACCGTCGGCAGCAACTCCATAGGAACAGATGTCAAGTCCGAGCGCATCAAGGATTACATGGTCGACTGGCAATGCCACGAATGCAGCTCGGCCAAGCACAAGATCCACCGCTTGGTTGCTTGGCGACCTTCGCAACAGTCTTTACAAAAGTCACCCAGCCCCTCGTTCGACTCAGTGGACGAGGACGATAAAGAGTATCTCGTCAAGTGGGAAACCCTGTCGTACTTTCACTGCACTTGGATGCCCGGTGCGTGGGTCTTTGGAGTCTCCGTAGGGATCATGATGCTCTCTTTTGCGAAACACGCCGCGCAGCAAGACCTCCTGAAGCTCTCTACAAAAGATGCAATACCAGAGGAGTATCTCATGGCCGATGTCATCTTCAACGTCAAGATGAAATCCGGCGCCCCAAGGTCTGGAACCAAGAATGGCGACTCGGTCAACATAGCGCATGTCAGCAAAGTGCTCGTCAAGTTCCAGGGCCTGGGGTACGGCGATGTGGTCTGGGATGCTCCCCCTCCTCGGGGTGAGACTACGTGCTATGCCGCGTTCGAGGAAGCATACCTTGAGCACCTGGAAGGCAAATATTTCCACAACGAAAGCCAGGCCAAGATACAAGACCGAATCAGGTCCTTCAAGGCCTCCGAATTCGGTCCTGTAGCCGTCCAGCCCGCAGGCCTCAAGAGGGGCAAGCTCATGGGGTACCAGATGGAGGGCCTCAATTGGCTGTTGGGGAATTACCACGACGGAAGGAGCGTCGTCTTGGCCGACGAGATGGGTCTTGGAAAGACGATTCAAGTCATCAGTCTTGTCACCTCGTTGGTGCAGGACGCGCCCAAGGTAAGAAACCATCTGACCCCCCCGCCCCCCAACCCCATGTCTTTGCCGAATGCTGACTCCCTATTCCTATTCGCAGTGCTGGCCGTTTCTCATCGTTGTGCCAAATGCAACCTGTCCCAATTGGCGCCGAGAGTTCAAGCAGTGGGCTCCTGATCTGCGGGTCGTGACCTATCACGGAGGGAGAGAGTCTCAGGAGCTTGCCTACACGTATGAGCTCTTCCCCCACGGCTCGACAGATATGAAGGCGCATGTGGTCATCATGTCGTATGACTCCGCTCAAGACCCGAAAACGAAGACCCTCTTCAAGTCGGTGCGCTGGACCGGGCTCGTTGTTGACGAAGGCCAGCGACTCAAAAACGACCAGAACCTGCTCTATCTTGCGCTGCGATCCATGAAGATTCCGTTCCGCCTCCTCCTGACAGGGACCCCGCTGCAGAACAACAAGCGCGAACTCTTCAACCTGCTCCAATTCATCGACGACACCCAGGATGCAGCGGCCTTAGACGAGGAGTACCAGGTGCTGGACAAGGAGACGCTGCCGAAGCTGCACGAAACTATTCGCCCCTTCTTCTTGCGACGAACCAAGCTCGGCGTGCTCAAGTTCCTCCCACCCATGGCGCAAATCATTCTGCCCGTGACCATGACGGTCATCCAGGAGAAGCTTTCCAAAAGCATCATGGCCAAGAACCCGCAGCTCATCAAGGCCATGTTCGCCAACAACAAACTGAACAAGAAAGACCGGAGCAGTCTTAACAACATCTTGATGCAGCTGAGGAAATGTCTTTGCCACCCCTTCATCTACTCGGATGCCATCGAGGAGCGACATCATGATCCTTCCGTCCTTCACAGGAACCTCGTGGAGGCCTCGGCAAAGCTGCTCTTGCTTGAGGCTATGCTTCCGAAGCTCAAAGAGCGCGGCCACCGAGTTCTCATCTTCAGCCAATTTCTTCAACAATTAGACATTCTAGAAGATTTCCTCACGGGTATGGGCTATCAGTTCAGGAGACTGGACGGCACCATGTCGAGCTTGGAGAAGCAACGTCGCATCGATGGCTTCAATGCTCCAGACTCGCCTTTCTTCGCCTTTCTCCTGTCGACCCGGTCTGGTGGCGTTGGCATCAACCTGGCGACAGCAGACACCGTCATCATCATGGATCCCGACTTTAACCCCCATCAGGATATCCAGGCCCTGTCCCGAGCTCATCGAATTGGTCAGAAGAAAAAGGTACTCTGTTTCCAGCTCGTGACAAAGGACAGCGTGGAAGAGCGGATCATGCAGGCGGGCCGCAAGAAGATGGCGCTCGACCATGCCCTGATTGAGAGCATGGACGATGATCAGCTTGTCGGCGATGATCTGGAATCGATCCTGAAGCACGGCGCTCAAGCTTTATTCAGCGATGACTTTCAGAAATCCTCCATCCACTACGACGGCCCCGCGGTCGAGGAACTGCTCGATCGCGCGCAGACGGAGCACACCAAGACTGACGAGGAAGGCTCCACGGAAACGCAGTTCTCTCATGCCCGGGTGTGGGCCAACGAGAAGGGCGGCTTTGCCGAAGGCCTCGACACTGCCGAAGACCAGGCCCCAGAGCCAATCAACTCGAGCGTTTGGGACAAGATTCTCGCGGAGAGGGAGGAAGAAGCACGTCGCGAGGCCGAGGCCAACAAGGAGGTCTTGGGGCGAGGCGGCAGACGTCGAAATGTGCGTTTCACCGTTTTCATACTTATCCAAGTCCATCCCCACTCGAACTGAGCTAACCCACAACCACAGGTCATCAACTACAAGTCCCTTGGCGTGGGGAACGCGCCGCTCCCCGAAGGGATCGAGCCCGATACATCAGACGCTTCGGATGAGTTTGCCGGCGCCAACTCGTCGGAGGAGTCGGAGGACGAGGGCCTGGTCACGAAAGGTAAACGACGCAAACCTTCCAACGCGCAGCTCAAATCTCCAGTGTCGACCCCCGTCAAGAAAAGAGAGAGCAAAACCCACGTTGACACGAAGTCCAAGCAGACGGCGAAGCCCAAACCGACCTCCTCACGATCAGCCAACCGAAAACCGCTGAACAAAAAGCCCACATCTCCAAAAACGATCGCGACGCCTCAGAAGCCAAAAACCCTACCCAAGGGCCGCGCCCAGCCGGGCAAACTGCCCATAACCCCCACGCCAACGCCTGGAAAAACAAAGCAGTCAAGGCTCGCTTCCAAGGACCACGTCTGCCTCACGAGAACGGCGACAGAGTCCCAGGTCATCCCACCGTCCCCGCTGTCCAGTCAAATGGCCACGCCTTGCAGCATGACGTCGTCCCCAACGCGGGAGTCCCCGGCTACCACAATTCACCTGTCGGAATGGGCGGGCAGCCCCAGCTCTATCAAGCCATGAGCATGCCGCCTGGCCACGTCGGCGACCAGCAGTTGCCTGGGCCGATGCATCCGCAAAGCATGGATCTGAGAAACTGGCCCCCGAGGCAGGCCACCGGCAACCTGTCCGAGGCCCAACTGCGGCTTGCCATTGACGAGGTGTGGCGTTCGCGGTCGAGTATCAACACGAAACAGCATAAGCTATCGGCTTTGCTCTACCAGCTGAGAGCCTTGGGCATACAAAGCGCACCTCGACTTCATCCGCAACAGCCCCCCCCCCAGCACCCTCATCCGAGCCCCCTTCAGCACCCTCAACAGAGCCCTTCCCAGCACCCTCACCAGAACCATCCCCAATACCAGCTTCCTTATCAGCTCCCACCCCAGTACCAGCCCCAGTACCAGCCCCAGTACCAGCCCCAGTACCAGCCCCAGTATCAGCCCCAATACCAGCCCCCACCACAGCACCAGAAGCAGTACCAGTATCAGCAGTAGAGCTGATCGGTATCGGTTTTCTTTGATCACGTCGACACGAGCTATGGAGGAAGAAGGTTTTCGCAATTCCGCATGCCCCAGGATACACCCTAACTTAAAGCCCCGTTTTAGAAGGACAGGAAAATAGACGATGGCCGAGGGCTGCGATGAGAGACGCCTTTATGCGACTTTTGCGTGAATGTGCTCTTGCAGTGATACCGGGCATGTGCGAGACAGTTCAACGGACAGAAAGGCCATGGCGACAGTCCGCAGCAGCAGTATTTACCGCCAGCTTCGTAACGCTCATCATCCCAAGCGGGACCGCAAGCGATTGCCTTGATAGCCTGTAACTTCTGTTCACAATCTTGGCCAACTCAAACAGTCCTGCCCAGCTTGTATTGTGCTTCCGACTTTGATCATCTAAAATTTATTTTCACCTTTTACAGCAGTGCTTAGTACAAAGGAACATGCTGGTTTTTGAGGAGTTCTTACTGACGACTGAGAGTCGTCAAGCACCATACCTGGAACAAGCCGCATCAACACACTGTCTGAGTGTCCATAGTCAATGACACGGTTAATGAAATCGTGGGATGGTGGAGGGTATAGGGTAGTATCTCGTGACACGTAATTACCCAGGCCTCTCCCGCAATGACTTGTGAATGGCGGGGCAATTGACTTATCAGATTGCTCTTCTTATCGACGGCTCAACGCCGGAACCATCTCGCCTCTCAACTCCCCACCTCCACCTTTCACCAAATGACCTCACGACGCGGCTCCTCATCTCGATTGCGTCTGTCTTTTGCGTTTTCGGCGTTTGGGTCCATGATTCGCAGGGAAGCTGAAGAGAACGCCTTCCTCTCCAGAGCATGAATGCGGCGAGCCGAGGATAGACGGACTGGACCAGCGGAGCGTTTGGACCATCGCAAGGCAAACAACCGTCACCCGGCGCCAAGCAACACTCTGTCGAACCTCGCGCGCTCCGTCAGTCCGAGATGGAGGAAGCCAGGAGAACCCTGAAGAGCTTCCCTCCGGCTCTGGGAACTTTTGAGACCTTGAAGCAGTACGACTTGGCCATCAAACAGCACGTTTCGGCCTTGGGTAAGCTTTCCAAAGAGGCTCAAGCTGCCATGGCCGCCAATCCGGTGGCCATCCTGCAGGTAGGCGCCCCCCTGTGCCTGCTATGGCGAGCGGAAGAAACGGCGCCCCTAATCATTCATAGACATTAGCTCCGGCAGATAATTCCATCGGATACCTGACCGTCCTCGACATTGCCCACGGCGAAAAGACCGAGCCCTCTGCCCAGGTGCTGGACATGACGCTCGAGTTCTTTCTCAATTTCGACGTCTGCCAGGTGCGCTATGTCGGCGCCATGTTCTCGTCGCTCCTCGAGAAGGTTGGCTCTGGCGCCATTTTCCCGGTATGCACATGGACAAGCCACTTCCACCCGCCCATACTGACATCCAGCGTATAGCCCAAGGTTGCGGTCGAGCTTCTCGTCGCGGTGATTCTCCGACTCGACCCCAGCGGCTCCATATTCACATCCACACACCTCGTCTTGGCCAAACTTGCCTACGCATCCAGCACCGTCGAGCGGGCTCTGCCAGTGCTTGACGCAGACATCCTCTTCTACCCCGCAATAACTAGCTACAAGGAGACAAGGCATTACCTATGTGACCCTGATCTCCCATCATTGGGCTTCTTGACACCAGCCACCGGGCTTACCGAGCAGCTAAAGAGCGCGACGGTGCTCGAGTACAACTTTCTGTGCGGCATGCTCTACATTTCGAGGAGGGACTGGTCCAAGGCCCTTGCGGCGTTCGAGCAGGTCATTTCCCATCCGTCGCGAAACAAAGGTGTGAGCAAGATCATGGCGGAAGCTCACAAGAAGTGGCTACTCGTCGGACTGCTGCACCAGGGCAAGACTCCCCGGCCCCCTTCGTACACGAGTCCCACGGCCCAAGCCAGCTACCAGACCACGAGCGAAGCCTACATGACCTTTGCAAGCCTATTCAACACGGACAAAGTGGGTCTTTTGAGGACAGAGTTTGACACGAACAGGCAGGCGTGGGAAGAAGACGGCAATGCGTCGCTCGCAGCCGAGGCCATGTCAGCGTACCAAAAATGGCAGATCATCAATCTGCGACAAGTATACCTTCGGGTATCGATTTCCGAGGTGCGGAGGACCACATTGAACGCGGAGACGGGGGAGCCGCTGGCCGACGACCAGGCGACCCTTGCCCTGGTTCGCGACATGATTGAGTCCGGTATGCTCCTCGGGTTGATTCAGACGGGGCGGAACGACGGGGAGAGCTACCTGGCCTTTGGCAACGCCCAAAACTCCATGTCGGAGGTGGAGTTTGCCAAGGAAGTGGCCCGCAGCCAGCAGAGCATCGAGTTCTTGAGCACCCAGTATCGACTGACCAACGAGCGGCTGAGTGCCAACAAGGACTATCTGCGCCATCTCATCCGGGACCAGAAACGGTCCGAGATGGACAAGGAGGCAGATGCGGCCATTGGCTTCGAAACGCAGATCGAGGACGAGGACTTGATGACGGGCGTCTTGGCGCACGCTTGACGTGGAGCGATGGAGTGCACCAAGGGAAGCGACGCGTAATATTGAGCAGCAGCAGACAATAGACGGCGAGCACGGGAGCGGAGTGCAAAGATGGCGAGGATGACGAGCAAGTCACAGATTTCACGGTTATGATGTGACGATTGGGACATGAGATACAAGCTGCTGCCGCAGACTCTGGGGTCGCCCCTAACTCTCCCCTTGCCAGCCCCCTTTTATGGTAATGCCGTGCCATGGTCTGCTCCGCGTGCTGTGTCTTTTTGCATTTCGCCAGTACGTCTACAGCGCCTCCTCGCCCACGGCCGACCCCCGTCGCCACCCGGGCCTGGAGGGGACGCGTGGAAGAGGGCATAAGGCTGATACAGAACCGGGCCCGAATACAGGTTTCCATCTTGCGCAACTTCTTCTTTCTCGCCACAATACCGCAGCATGATGTGTCCTTGGCGTTGCACAACTCGACTGGATACACCTTGCGACGTTAAGCGCACGAGCAAAGTTCCCCGAATGGGGCTTCTCTTTTTTTTTTTAACTAACTAGGCACCAACTTGGCCTTCGCCGCAGAGATTGCAGATGGTGTAGATTGCAGATGGCGTTTAGGAGGGGAAGATGATTATCTTGAAGCTTCGGGCTGAAGTTGGCTGACTTGATTGCTCGAGGGATAGGCAGGCGGACGAACAGAAGCAGGAGCAGAGCTGGAGGACGCGGGGCCAAGACGATTCGACGGGCCGCTATGTCGCTGCCGCAGAAGCCACCGTTCAGACAAAGGGTTCAGTTTGTTGCCGGTGACCCTGCGGCATGCGCCATCTCGCCAGTCTAGGCTCCCTTTCTTTTCCCCGTCAAAGCTAAACAGTACAGCACCGAAGAGAGGCGACGGCGCCTGGTCCCAGCGAAGCCACAGCGCCATGGCTGGGCGAATCTGATGCTCCCTGCAAAAAGCTTTGTCTTCTCTTCTGAACCTTGCCAGCCCGCGCTTTCGTCGGCTGCAGAAGAGCTTCAGGGTTTAACTGCTGGGTCTCTGGCCTTAGTGGTGGTGCCTGGTTGCTCTGACGGCAAGGTTACTGCCGCCTTTTAACATTCAGCTTTTTTTTTTTGGTTTCGGACTTTGTTGCGCCATGTGTAGGCAGATATGCTCGGGGGCGTGAAGGCAATTATTGACTTTTGCGTCCCGGTCTATGGGAGATGATTAGGCGGTTTGCACTCTATATGCAGTCAATCCCCCATGAGGCCTCGGGACGGTAGGGCGTCTTTTCTCGATTTTCGTCATACACTCATGCGTAACGCAGGTCTTGTTTGTCCACACCGCGAGGCCGTGGCCGTTGTCGTATCCAGTGTCGGCACAACCAGCTCTTACCAAAGAGCAGAGACGACTCGAGTCCGGCGCAGTCTATAAACGCAGTCTGCATCGCGCCGTACTCGGGAGGAGAGGCCAAGACCGCTAGGACCACGACGTCTCGTCCATAGAATCACGACTCTCGAAACCGGCATATAAAAGGCCCAGACCACGCAAGAGCATCCAACAGCAGCAGCACCATGCTCATCATGGTTCGCCCCTCCGGCCTCGCCCTCCTGTCCGTCCTGGCCATGAGCTTCGTCACACCCACCGCCGCGGCAACAGGAAAGACCCGGGTCGACTGGCCATACGGCGAAAGGGGCCCCGAGATGGACCACGACACGTGGGTCAGCCTCATCAACGCAACGCCGTACCGGTGGGCGCGGGTGTACCAGCACTCGTACCAGATGGGCTCGTGGGGGGTGTGGCCCGAGTACCTGGAGCCGGGCCAGTCGGTTCAGACGTTGGCGGAGCGGCGTAACGGCTTCTTCATCGAGGACTCGGCGGCCGAGGTGCGCTACCAGCTCGAGGGCACGGCCAGGCCCATGGGGCTGCAGGTCGAGTACCGGCGCGGCCTGGCCCACAGGGTGTGGGTGCGCTTCGTCGACGAGCTCGAGACGCTCAACAACGCGCGCGGCACCGAGCACGAGCTGGGCTTCGTGCGGCGGCCCGGCGGCGTCGGCTTCCTGCTGGCGGGCTCCGAGGAGGCCGGCTTCGTGTCCAACGACGGCCCGCTGCAGTGGATGCAGGCGTCGCTGCCGCTCGTCGGACACCTGCCGCTGCGCGAGCTGGCCCTGCCGCGGACGCACCACTCGGGCATGTGGAAGGCCGTCCAGCCCGTCATGTTCGGGTGCCCGGCCAACACGCTGACGCACGACGACGACCTCTGGAACCAGCTGGGCAACGGCGGCATCCGGGTCCTCGACCTGCGCGCCACGCGCGTCGGGCACGAGTTCCGCGAGAGCCACGTCTCCGAGATCGGCATCCTCGGGTGGCAGGGCATGATCGGCGCGGGCATCGAGGAGATGATCGACATAGTCAACCGCTTCAACGACCAGTACCCCGGCGAGCTCATCATCCTCGACGTCCACCGCGAAGCCCGCTCGCGCAGCCGCGGGTGGCAGGAGCTCGACGAGGGCGAGGTGCTGGACCTGTACAAGCTGTTCAAGCTGCTGCGGCACCGCCTGCGCGTCCCGGACGACGAGGACCTGACCACCTGGCCGCTCGGGCGCTTCATCGCCAACGGCACCTCGGCCGTGCTCGTGCGCTTCCACCAGTCGTGGCTGAAGCGCGCCCCCGACGGCTTCCCCGGCGGCGCAGAGGGCTTCGTCACCGACCGCCAGCTGCCCTACCTGGGCGACTGGTCCAACGCGGCCGAAGTCGCCGACATGGTGCGCGACCAGCTGACCCAGCTGGCCCATTTCCGCCCGCGCCGCGACAGCCCGGCCTTCAACGCCCAGTGGATCATCACCCAGAACAGCGCCCAGACCGTCTTCCCCTTGGAGACCATCATCCAGCGCAACGCCCCGGCATGGCGCACCCTGTACCACGAGTTCTGGAACGCCCTCTCGGACCAGACGTACCCCAACTGGATCACCGTCGACGCCTCCCACCACAGCCAGCTCAAGGCCATGGCCATGGCCATCAACCTCTGCCTCGGCGCCCGCAAATGCGGCAGCCTCGGCGGCAGGGTCCGGGGGTCCAGCGTCCAGGACCGATATCTTGCCCGCGCAAACGGGACCGAGGCCAAGGTGGTACACGCATGAGCCGCGTCTTCTGTTCCTTTGGATTTGGTGTTCAAAATTTTTGAACATACGGGGCTTGGGATCTCTTGTTGGGTTCAGCAGGCAACGGACAAGCGTCGGCGAATACCCTGGTGCTTGGCCAAGACCTCTGAAGTCTGCTGCATTTGGTGGGATGCTCCAAGACGAGCGCCATCGTGTAGAGAGAGAAAGGGTGAATAAACTCGTGACGCTCAGTCGCCAGCGAAGCTTGTATTGAGGTTCCAATCAATTTCCGGCTGCTCCTCTTGGCCACCGTCTAGTACAGAAGCGTCGCTTTCGTCGCACCGTCGGTATATCCGGCTTTTAGGTGTTTGCCCATGGTATGTAGATGTGCATATGTGCTCACTAATAATCCAGCCCCCGGTGATTATTCCATCCTCCCATGGCGTAAAATAACAATGCTGGCTCCCACCTATGCGATCCGAGACGCCAAACCACTCTATCGAAACATGCGAGGGAACAAGGCCAAGCAACACGATTCTTGTCCGCGCCAGCCGGTGCGTTACGTCTCGGCGCCGCGTCTCCGGCGCACGAAGTCGGGGAGGGCCAGGCCCTTCTTCTCGGACGTGGCCGCCGCCGGTGGCGACTGGCCTTGGCGCGGCCCACGGTTGGGCTTGCAGCAGCATCCCATGGCGGCGTGGAGCAGAAAGGCAAGGTCGGTGACGAGGGCGCCGATCCACATAAAGGCAAACATCTTGATGCCAATATCGGCGCGGATGTTGAGTTGGTCCTGGGAGGTGAGGGCCACCTTGGCGGCGACGCTGATGACGGTGGCGATGATGGCGGCAACGGTGAGCAGGACGCTCGAGGCGCCGGCAAAGAAGCCGATGAGGAGGCTGAACCAGCGGGTGCGGATGACGAGGCAGGTGGCAAAGACGAGGACAAAGTTGATGACGGTGCCGGCCATGAAGCAGACGTACATGGTCTGGGAGCCGATACGGAGGAGCTTGAGGACGGTAATGACGGCCGAGGGCAGGGCGATTCGGGCGCCGGCGAGGAGCTCGCTGACGAGGATCTCGACGGGGTTAAACCAGTAGAACCGCACAGGGTTGGAGCAAAAGGTGACGCCTCTGCAAGCGCGAGGGGTCAGCGAGAGGTGATTTGGTCAATCGAATGGAGGGGAGCGCACTCATCGTTGTAGCCCTCGCAAAAGTTCCACAGGCCAACCTGGTAGAAGTCGTGGAGGCCGAGGCTGCGGGCGACCGAGTTGAGGAGGTTTGAGTTTGCGACGGCGATGGGTATGATCTGGGAGACGTCGAGCTTGAAGAAGAAGATGTCTGTGAGGACCGAGTTGTTCATGCGGGTGTTGCCGATGAGGACGAGGATGAGGAAGGGGATGGTGATGAAGTAGCAGACGGCGGCGGCAATGGCCGTGTTTCGGCGCGTTGTGTTGACGGCCATGATGGAGACGGGATTCCACCACCTCCTCTGGCGCCTCGCCTAGCTCCTTGGCCTCCTCACCCCGGCTACGGGGGACGGGCGGATGCGAGGGAGTGTCGAGGCTCGGCTCGCTGCCCCTGGCCGGGGAGGAGCGGACGGATGGGCGGTGGGAGTCGTGGGAGGCGTCGAGACGTTGGTGATGAGCGGTCGGCTCTCTTCGAGCTTGCCGGGCTGAGGTCAAGCGAGGGTGGGCAGGACGGGGTGATTGATGCAGACTTGGAAGAGAGGGAGGCAAGAAAAGAAGGAGATTCTGGCACCACGAGGCTGGAAGCTAGAGAGAGCCCGACCCGGCCAGCCTGCTGCAAGGAGCCTGCAGGCCTTTGATGCTGGCGGCGTGGTGGTGGTGTCACCAGAGAGAGCGAGGCCCCGGCCGGGCACTAACTGCCCCCACTGGAGGTGGGGTCTGTTTGCTGAAGCCTACTCGGTGGGCCCGGCGAATGTATGTGTTAGCGCCATGAACCGCGGCTGGGCCTTGCCGAGAGGTGCTGGGTGCGGATCAGGGGCGGCGCAGGGGGGGAGCTGCAGGCGGGCCACAAACACTGTAAGGATAGGCACAGGGGAGATGGATCCATCGCCGAACCAACACGCAGCCTAGCACCACGGTCCTGTTTGCGCCCAGCCCGGCCTATGGCTGATGAGTTACGTGGTACTCCGTATCTACCTGGTAGATACTTAGGTATGCCTGCGCCGCCATGCCTGGTCTGAATTTGTGGACGATGCCGGCTGCAAGCTGCCATCGTTCAGCTAGACAGCCTGGAGCCTGGTCTGTCCGGTACAGTAATTACATGGATGGACGCGTGGGTGAGCGTCATGCATCCTGCGCCAACCATGGTGCTGCGGTCCAACCAGAGCAGATTTCAAAAGAAAAAAAGAAAAAAAAAGGGAAGAGATCTTCTACAACCAACCTTTGCTTCTACAGTATGCTTGCATAATGCCGGGGCATGCATCCAGAGCTTCGTCACCACCGGGCAGTGCACATCCATCGAAATGAAGCTTCATCTCTTGGCGCTCTGCATTCTGTTTGCCGAAGCCGTGCACAGCCGCTGCTCCGCCCGCCCGTGCCCGCAGATCATGCATTTGCCTGTCACCTGTTTACACACTGCACTGCCATGAACAACTCGTCGTATTCGCTCATGTTCATCATTGCTCGTGTTTGCAACTATCTTTGGCCGCAACTGTCTTGGCTGTCTCATATGTACCGCTATGGTGAGAGAAAGAGTGTCAAAAAAGGGAAAACGGTCGGCAACAGTGTGCTGCACATCAAATAGCCAATACTGCGGATATTTCCTCGTTTCGTGGTCCCGGCGTCGTCATTCAACCCCGACATTCGACCCCGACAGGCCCTGCTGTGGATCTCCTTTAGGGAGTTGGCTAATTAATTAACCACCGGACCGACCATCCTTGTCTACATATGCGCTGCGTGAACGCTGTTGGCAAGCAAAACACATCTTGTCCCGGTCATCATCGACCGTCCGGACAGTCGGTTTCCCGGAACAAAGCCGAAGCTCAAAGAAACGGCCATTTTGATCATATCATTCTCTCGTCCCTCTCTCGCCGCCACTGACCCCCTCCCCCCCCGAGAGGCTTCGAGCTTCACCCAGCACGTCCGCTGTTCCACGCCGTTGTTCCACGCCATCGTTGCATCTGTGACTGAGCTTCGGACGTCGTCGGTCTCCCACAAGCCGCGGCCGTTGAGGAAACTCGCCCTCCTCCTCCCGTCGCGGCCATCATGAGGCTGCGCGCCGCAGTCGCTGCCGCCGCCGCCGGCGGGCTTCTCCCCCCGATGGCCTCGGCCCAGTCCGTCTCCCTGGCCGCGACATCGGACCTGACCTTCATCACGGGCGCGAGGTCCATGGCCCCGCAGCAGACGGCCCCGCCCACGGGCATCTACGTGTCGTACGCGTCCAAGATCACCCTCACCGGGTCCAACTCGTCGAGCACCGAGACGTCGGCCTCGTCGGCCACGGGCACGTCGACGCAGTCGTCGGAGCCACCGCGCAACACGCAGCCGTGCAACAACTACCTGGAGCTGTGCGGGCGCCGGTACGGAAACATCACAAACGTCGGCGCCCACAACTCGCCCTTTGTGCGGCCCGGCAACTCGGGCTCCAACCAGGAGCTGCCCGTCAAGACGCAGCTCGACGACGGCGTCCGCCTCGTCCAGGGCCAGATGCAGTGGCCCGTCAACGGCTCCGTCCCCCATTTCTGCCACACGACGTGCGACCTCCTCGACGCCGGGCCCATTACCGACTGGCTCACCCAGGTGCGCGAATGGGTCGACGCCCATCCCTACGACGTCGTCACCGTCCTCCTCGGCAACGGCAACTACTCGACCCCGGACCTGTACGCCCCCTACATTGAGCAGACGGGCATCCTCAAGTACACCTACGAGGCCCCCTTCCTGCCCATGGCCCTGGACGACTGGCCCACCCTCGAGGACCTGATTGTCCGTGGCAAGCGCGTCGTCATGTTCATGGACTACAAGGCCGACCAGAAAAAGTATCCGTGGCTGCTCGACGAGTTTGCCCACATGTGGGAGTCGCCCTTTGACCCGCAGGACCGCAACTTTCCCTGCCCCGTCCAGCGGCCCCCGGGCCTCAGCAACGAGACGGCGCGGGACCGGCTCTACCTCGCCAACCACAACCTCAACGTCCAGTTCAACGTCTTTGGCGCAGAGGTGCTGGTCCCCGCCGTTGCCGTCCTCAACCAGACCAACGCCGCCGAGGGCCCCGGCAGCCTTGGCCTCGCCGCCAACAACTGCCGCAACGACTGGGGCCGCACCCCCAACTTCCTCCACGTCGACTACTACAACTACGGCCAGCCCCCTGGCTCCGTCTTCGAGGTGGCCGCCAGAGCCAACAACGTCACCTACAACCGCACCTGCTGCGGCAAGGTCTCGTCGGCCCCGGCGACCCTTGGCGGCGCATTGTGGCCCTCGGTCGCGACCTTGATGCTGGCCATGTTCCTGATACTATAGACTGGTCCTCTTTCTCTATCCCTGTCCCTGTGGTCTGGGGTCATGCTGCGGGTGTGTTTGCTGAAAATCCCGGGGCGGCTGGAATGATTTGCCTGGCCCAGCATCGGATGTTTGTGCCGGAGTCAGGGGATATATGTCTGCTGGCGTCTTTGCTGTACATGATTGGGAGCATCACGCGGTGCCTCGCCCACGCAGTATTTGTTGAAATGGATTCATTGTCCAATGTTTGGCGCTCGGGATGATGCATAGGTATCTATCTAATTTTTTTTGCTAAGACATTCAAGAATAGCCGGCCCTGTTAAGCGCCCAATGTTTGCGCTTGTCCGGCCTCCTTGCATGTACTACCGACGCCCAGGTGGTAGCCCAGTAGCCCAATCAAGGCCGTCGCATCGCAGCTGAATGGTCCGTCAGTCACGGCTCCATCGAAGGAAGGATCTGGTGTGGGGGATCGGGAGCAGATACCCTGCCTGCCAGCCCTATCACTGCGGGCCCCGTTCCATCCATCTGTCCCGCCGACAATTTCTCCACGATTGCTTGCCGCACACCTACGATTGATGGCGCCCGGCTCTTGGCAGATCAAACATTGGGAGCTCATGCTCCGACAAGAGTCCCTCAAGCGCGCATATATATATATATTCCCTCGCTTGAACGGCGCGTATGCTTTGCTGCCCCGTCTCGTCGCTCTCGCATTGCATCCCAGCCGCTTCAGCAAACTCGATCATGATCCGCCGCTCGAACCATGGACCACCTTAGCGAGCCGGGCAGAGAGCCGTCTCGCCAGTCCGACGCTCTTGACGGTGGCCCGCTGCGACATTACCCGTCTAACATATCGGCGCTCAGTGATGCCGGCTTCACCCCCTATGATCCGACGTTGCACTCGCAACAGAACCTGCGCGGCCGAGAGTCCCTCATCTCCATAGACTCTCGCCACGAGGCAGACCCGGGCCGGTCCGGCGGCGGCTCTTCCTATGACCCGAGCCCGGCTTGGCCTGGCTCCTCGCCCTATACCGGGGCCGCCGGCGGGACAAGGTTTGCGCCTGTCAGGGGCTCCGTCCTCGAGTCGTTTGCGTCTCGGACGCTCTCGAGGGGCAGGCGCAAGTCGAGTCGCGCGTCGTTGCGGCCGCAGAATGCTGTCCCTGCCAGCATCGAGGAGGAAGAGTACGACCTGTCGTTGCTGCGGTCCGCCGCGCCTTTGGGACAGGAGCCGCGGTACAATGCCATCCCCGAGGAGGAGCCTGCCGTGCCCATATTCGACGTCACCTCGGCACTGGGGCCCATGGACTCGCACGACGCAGACTTCATCAAGAAGCTCCAGGAGCAGGAGGCCCAGGGCACCCTCACGGGGGGGCTTGGCCAGGGCTTCGCAGGGGACTCGAGGCTCCGGCTACGCGACTCGGAACTGCTCTCGTCCCCCATGGTCCCGTCGAGGAGCCTGACCCGCTCCTTCACCCGGCGCAGGTCCGTCAAGGCCGTCGGTCGGGCAGAGACGATACGCGAGGCGGGACAGGGCGAGGCCAACCGACGGGGCCAAGTCGTCGAGGTGGTTCTCGAGGAGCCCATGGCTGGGGCCGACCTCAGCAATATGGAGGGCTCCAGCATGCTCTATGGCCCCGAGACGCGACGTTCGTCGTTGGCGGCCAAGGGCCAGGTGACGCAGGTGTTTTACCCGCAGCCCGACTGGAAGCCCTTTTCGATGCGGTGGCCCTACCTTAGCATGCTGATCCTCCTCTCCGTCGCGCTGGCCGCCATGCAGGAGCTGCTGTACCGCACGTTCCGCAACAAGGCCATCGCCAGCTTCCACTCTCCCCACGATGTGGAACCGTCCGTGTACTTTGCCGTCAAGTTCGCGCCCTCGATATGCGCCGTCTTGTATGGCGTGCTGTGGCAGTTTACCGACTTCGAGGTACGCCGGCTCGAGGCCTTTTACCAGCTGTCGAGGGAGGGCGGCGCGCTGGCGGCCGAGTCCATCAATGTCGACTACGTCACCAGCTACAACATGCTGCGGCCCTTGCGCGCGCTCGGGCGGCGGCACTACGCCGTGGCCTTGTCGTCGGTGGCGACCATCTTGGCCGTCTCGGTGGTGCCGACGTGCGCGGCTGCGTGCATTGTCATGAGCCCGGGCCGGAGCGAGCGCATGAGCAACCCCGACGCGGAGAAGTTTCTGCACCTTTCGGCCATCTGGTCCCGGCTACTGACGGCGACGCTGGTCATCTGCGCCGTCCTCGGCGCTGCCCTCTTCTACATGCTCCAGTCGCGGCGCTCGGGCTTGCTGGCCGACGTGCGAGGCATCGCCGGCCTGGCCTCGATGGCCGTGGTGAGCCACATCCTCATGGACTTTAAAGACATGGACACGGCCAAGCACAGCGACATTCACCTCAGGCTCAAACATAACCGCTACATGCTGCGCAACTCGTCCCTGGCGCCCGACGACGAGAATCCTGCGTCTTCACAGGAGCGAGACCGGTACCAGGAGACGCACCTGTCCGAGAACCCGCACCCGCTGATGCTGCGCCCGGCGGGGTGGGTACCGTTCGTCGTCGGGTCGCTGGCGCTGACGGCCTTTATCCCGACGTTTCTGTTCACGGGGGCGGCCGTCGTGGCGGACCGGGCGCCGTGGCTGTTGACGGCGTCGGCCGTGTGCCTCAAGCTATCGTGGAACGCCATGGAGACAGCGGTGCGTGTCATGGAGCCCTTTTACATCCTGTCGAGGAGGCACGCGCCGGCGAGGACGCTGATGCTCGACTACACGGCGTTGCCCTTTGGATACCTGCCGCTGCGGGCGCTGTTCAACGGACACGCGCTCGTCGTCATGGTCGGGCTCGGCAGCGTCATGGCCGAGCTGTTGACGATCCTGGTGACGGGCCTGGCCACGGTGGACGGGCAGGAATTTCTGGGCCGCGGCAACGGACGGACGGCGCGGCCCATCAACTCGGGCCAGGAGACGGCCAAGTCGTTCTACCTGTCGTTTGGGCTGTCCATGTTCATTTTGGTGTACATGACGGGGGCCGGGTGCGTCGTGTTTGCGCGGCGGCGGCACCCGTTCCTGCCGCGGCAGCCCAACACGATTGCGTCGGTGCTGGCGTACATCCACCAGAGCAAGATGCTGTACGACTTTGTGGGGACGGCCAAGCTGAGCAAGGCGGAGACGGCGCGGCGACTGAACGGCGGCGGGCGGCGGTACGGGCTCGGCTGGTTCGAGGGCCGCGACGGGCAGACGCACTGCGGCGTGGACCAGGAGGAGCTGACGAGTAACTACAAGCACGGCGTCGACTATTCGCAGCGCAACCAGCCGTGGAATGTGCGCTGGGATGTGTTTTGACCGGTTGGTCCGTTTGCTGGCTGGACGGGGACGGCCGGCTGTGACGGGCAGACGCGCTGGGATGGGGTTTGGATGGCGAGACCGGCGTGCTTGGAGACTCGAAGCCGTGGTTTATAATGTTGCTGGCAGCATGTGGCATGCTGTGGTGTCGGCAGGATCAGGAGATATATGTATATATATATATATATATATGGTACTTATATCTGTCGGGGCGTTGTCCTTTGGCCTGGTTGAACGGCCTAAGTATTAATAAACGGTCTAATTTAATGGACATGAAACCTGAGCTCGTAGACCCCTGGCATTACGAGCCCTTACGGTAGTCGGGAAGGACGGACGATTCCCATGATTCGTCACTTTGGCCCTCGTCTCTCTTCACCATCCACGATGAGACGTCGCATTGACAAGCCATTGTGTGCACCCGTCAGCACGGGCGGCGTCAGCAGAGCAGCGACAGGACGGCAGGGCCCAGATGCGACACGGAAGGGCACCCTGGTTCAGGAGCGAGACATGAGGTGCCAAGTCGACGTGCTTGTTGTTTATTGCCGAAAATCTCACTTGGCTTTATTTTTAGGGTCCATATTTCAAGACGTCTATGCATGAATTGCTGCGAGGTACGGCAATGCGCGACTAGAGCATATTTGAATGGAGGAAGAAGTGGACGGGTCTCGCGTGCGCAATGTCTCCAGTGCATCCGGGGCTTCCCTCTTTTGATGTCCTCTTGTTTTGAAGGGTTGGGGGAGACGAGGAAGCGTGGTCAATAGCGCCAGATGCATGAGGAGCGGAGCGGCCCTTGGGCGAGAATGGTCGGTTGGGAGGCGGCTGTGCACATGCCATTCTGTCAATGTCCTAGAACAGAGACAGGTTTGCGTGCCGTTTACCCTTTGGAAGCCCCGGCAACAATAACAGCAAGCATAATGAATGATGACGAATCCAGCCTTGTACGTATGTAAAGTAGGTAGTCGGTACGGAGTACGTACAGGAGACGCCGCCCATGCTGCCAGGGGGTGCGGCGCGAGATGGGATGCCAAGGTAGACAGAAGGTTACCCCCACGTTGCCTGAGACGCCTGAAGATGCGGCCCCGGGGGCAGTGCTTTTAATTTCGACGAGAGTGCACCTGCTATACCTTGCCAAGTACGTGGGTACTGTATGCATGCCTCGTGGAAACATCAACGGACAGCCTGGGTCCGTCAATGACTGACTGTTGCTTGAGGGTACAGACAGACCCGGGGCATCTCGACTCGGCCAGCCGGCACCGCCGAATGGGGCTGTCGGTGGTGATCCCGGCCGGCTTGGCTGCAATCTTGCAGGGCATTACAGTGGGCTGATGAATCAAAGCCGTGGGCCGACGGATACGGATCGAGTGCCCTCCGTGTGTCCCGTCAGTCCAGGCCCATGATGGTGATGGAAAACCTCAGAAAAGTCTAAGCGAAGAAACAGGTCATGGACCTGAATTCGCTCGCGGGCCTTACCGGGTGCGTCGGCCAAGTCAGGGGGTGTGCGTGTGTCTGGGGAATGCGTCGAGTACCGACTGTTAGAGCGGATACGAGACGGTGCGCTGGGCCGCGGTCGAGCGCCGAGACGGGGACATGTTCTCCAGTGCAAAGAAGCGCACACCTCCAAGTACTGCACAGCCTCTCGCGGCCCACCGCTCGGCGCGCTCCAAGACACGCTATCAGGTCGCCCATCAGGCGGTACTCATTTCCTGCTCAGAAATGGGCTCGCTGGCTGGGGGCTGGGCGCTAAGAAACCTGCGCGTTCCCTTAATCATCATAATACTGTACCAGTGTGATACCGGGCGCGGCCCTTCCTCTTGCACCCACGCGCATGTATCTGCATGTTCCTTGATGGATGGGTTCCTATCGTCATGTGCCCACTTCCACGCTGCGTCCGTCTGCGGGTGGCCTCCTCCCAGGCTCTACTCCCCCACCCCCTCCCCCCAACTCCCACTCTCACCCACTCGCTCGCTACCGCCTGCTTGCTGCTGTTTGTTGCCGCTGCGACGCCGACGCAACCCCCTTCCCATTTCCTCCTCCATCCATTCTCCCTCATCCCCCATCAACAACAACCCGCCTCCGCCAGACGCTCCCGAGGGATACAATCGACAACGACTCCCTCACCGCTCGCTAATAGTTCGCCCTCGCGTGCCTCGACTCTTTTTTCCGTCGAGTGCCTTTCCCCCTTAGTCTCGTCTCGCGCTTCCTTTTTCTCCGCTTCTCGATTCAATCAAGCCCCCCGGCTCTTCTCTCTGGCAGATTTCCCTTCGATTGCACAAACGCCCGACAGGAATCAATCGGACTTCCACCGACCGACGCTTCGCCATACATCGCCCCCATCGTCTACGCAGCGCGAGTTGGTCTGTTTGCCGGGAGACACACGACACATTTAGGTGGTTGGCTCCAGCGCTGCAATCGACCCTTTGTTCGCCTCCGCACGCACGCACGTTCCGCACAGGCAGTCGTCATTCTTGGGCGGCCATTTTTAGGTTGAGAAAAACTTGAACTGTCAAGTCGCATCTCGCTCAGCGCCAACGCGGCGTCATCTCGATTTGGTCGACTCAACGCCGCCGTGCTTCCAAGTCGCCCAACGACGCGGTGACGCCTCGACCAAAGTCTCGTCTCCCCCAGTCGATCTAGCGAGCCTCCGGGCTACCCGAAATCCCTCACCATGCGGTCGCTCCTCAGAGGGCCGCTTCTCCTCCTCGCCTCGATGGCTGCCCTGTCATCGCCGGCGTCGGGCGAGAAGCTGCTCATGTCCAACTCGCTCAATACCTGCCAGCAGGACTCGAGTTTCACGGCCTCGCTCTTCAACGTCGTCTACACCCCCGCCAACAACTCAGCCAACATCGACATGGTGGCCACGTCGTCGGTCCAGGGCAAGGTGCTCTTCGACCTCGCCATTTCCGCCTATGGCTACCAGTTCCTCCGCCTGACCGTCGATCCCTGCAACATTGATCTCGCCGGCCTATGCCCCATGGTCGCGGGCAAGATCCCTTTTGGCTTCAACCTGCCCATCAGCGAGAGCGCCGCCAAACAGATTCCCGAAATCGCCTACAACATCCCCGATCTCGACGCCACGGTCCGCGTCTACGTCAACCTGACAGCGACGGGCGAGAGTGTCGCCTGCGTCGAGGCCGACATCTCCAACGGCAAGACGGTCGACCTGCTGGGCGTCAAGTGGGCCACGGCCATCATTGCCGGCCTCGCCCTCGTCTCCTCGGCCGTCGTCAACGGCCTAGGCCACTCCAACACGGCCGCCCATGTCGCCGCCAACTCGCTATCCCTCTTCGGCTACTTCCAGGCCCAGGCCATTCTCGGCCTCACCAGCGTCCAGCTGCCCCCCATTGTGCAGTCGTGGACCCAGGACTTTCAGTGGTCCATGGGCATCATCCGTGTCGGCTTCATGCAGGATATCTTCACCTGGTACCAGCGCGCCACGGGCGGCACCCCGTCCACCATTTTCGACTCCCTCACCACCGTCTCTGTCCAGGTCGCCAAGCGCTCCCTCGACTACGCCGACACGAGCCTGAACCTCTTCAAACGCGGCCTCGCCATGATGCCCCGCTCTGCCGTCGTGGATGCCGCCCGCTCCCTCGTCAAGCGCAACAACATCACGACCGGCTCCGGCGCTTACATTGTCTATGGCATACAGCGCGTGGCATTTAGGTCCAAGATTGAGACAACCAACCTCTTCATGACGGGCCTGACCTTTTTCTGCATCTTTGTCGTCCTTACAGTGCTCATCGTCGCCGCCTTCAAGGGCATCTGCGAGCTCTTTGTCCGCAATAAGTGGATGGACAAGGACAAGTTCCTCGACTTCCGCAATGGCTGGCTCACTGTCCTCAAGGGCATCCTCTTCCGCGTTGCCCTCATCGGCTTCCCCCAGATGGCAATTCTCTGCCTGTGGGAGTTCACGCAAAACGACTCGCCCGCCGAGATTGTCCTCGCCGTCTTCTTCTTCTTCGGCATGGCCATCACTCTGGCTTGGGGCGCCAGCAAGGTGATCCGCATTGCACGCCGCTCTGTCGCCATGCACCGCAACCCGGCCTACATCCTCTTCTCCGACCCCCAGGCTCTCAACAAGTGGGGCTTCCTCTACATCCAGTTCCGGGCCTCGGCCTTTTACTTCATCGCGCCCGTCCTCGGCTACACCCTCATTAAGGCCATGTTTGTGGCCTTTTCGCAGCGCAGCAGCGTCGCCCAGGCCATTGGGTTCGTCATTGTCGAGGCCGGCGCCCTCATTGCCGCCTCGGTCCTGCGGCCGTGGATGGACAAGAGCACCAACTCGTTCAACATTGCCATTTGCGTCGTCAACTTCCTCAACGCAATCTTCCTCCTCATCTTCTCCAACGTCTTTGGCGCCCCGCCCCTCGTCGTCGGCGTTGTCGGCGTCGTCCTCTTCGTGCTCAACGCCGCCTTTTCGTTGATCCTGCTCATCATGGTCATCGTGTCGACGACCATCACCTTCTTCCGCAAGAACCCCGATGCCCGCTACCAGGTCATGGCCGATGACCGCGCCTCCTTCATGAAGTCGCAAACGCAGCTGACGACGACGACGGAGCTCGACGCCCTCGCCGCGACGGCCCGCGGCGACAAGGGCGGCTACAAGTCGCACCTGGACCTCGACGACGACAACGAGTCGCTCTCGTCGGAAGATCTTCGCCGACGCGCAGACACGCATGGCTCACAGGGCTCCTACCACCAGGCTAGCAGCGGACCTCGGTCTCCCGTCAACCCGTCGATGCCCCTCTTCCCGGCCGGCGGTCAACGGCCCCAGAGCCCTTTCCGGTCTGCCTCGCCCAACAACTTCAACCGCTCCGGGTCGTCGCTCGGGCAGCATCGGTCAAACGATGACTCGAGCTCGGCCGGGTATCGCGCACAAAACACTGCCAGGTAGGTTGTCCATTCCGAGATGGGAAACGAGCGACGGGTGACTAACAGCTAGAGCAGCCCGTGGCAACGTGGAGCAGGCTACGACTAAATAAAGAGACGAGCGGGGCAGAGAACGAACGCGGTTGAAGAACAGAGGAGATTTAAGAGGGGTTCTCGTGCCATTTAATCCGGCCACGACCGGCATCCCTAATCGCCACATCTCTCGCGGACCGGAGGGCCCTTTCTTCCACCACCCTTCTCACAAGACCAAGGATAGCATTGCCGTCGGCTTGGCTCGGCCTCGGGTCGTGGCCAAGTCCAGCACGACCAATACCTGGGCCATTCCTCCTGGGCCAGATGTGAACCCGTTGCCGATGTCAACCGGTCGCTGACTTATCATCTACGACCCTGCATTCCCGTCACGCACTTTTCCGTCGTCGACCCTCACCTGGCTGCACTTTTCATTTATCTGCGATGGAAGCATGATGGCGTCTGCGATGGGATGTGGCGCTGGAGACCAATCAGGCTCCACGCTCCTCTACGTGCGATTTCTCTTTCCTTGCTTTTGTATATATATATAAATATGCACACACGGCAGTGTCTTGGACCGTGGAGGCGAAGACACGGGTCTCGTTTGGATCAAGGAGAATGGGGATAGCCAAGAATAAGAGGTAGTAGGACCGGAAGGCGGCAGCAGTCTGCCGGCCACGCAAGTATGAAATCATTTGCTCATGTTCGCAGTGCAGACGGGGCAGCCGTTAGCTTGACTGATGTTGTTCACGTAAGATCGATCAAACCTCGATGAGTGGAGGGAGCGTCGTCGAGTGCTCTGGAAACGACGTCTTTCAGGGCCACTTGAAGGAGGTGGATGACGCGTTGGCAGCGGCACAGACGCCCTTGGTCTAAGCACAGCCATGTGGCAAATGCCAAGCCTCGAGGGTAGATGAGACAAAACGGCTCATGCTCGGCGCAGTCGAGGCAAGGAGTCGTTGGGCCTCTCGTAAGGGCGGCGGAAGAGCTGGCCACGTGGGGAGAGCGGGTAAACAGTAAACAGGGCTGCCAACGTCCCTCGCATGCACCAGGTAGCCCGTCTTCACATGTGCCTGTAGGCTGGATAAGGCGTCGATGAATGGATGATGTGGCCCGAATGGCAGATGGAGCTGGAGCGATGCGTCTCTGCTGTTCTCTAGGGCATGCCGACTTTGCGCGTCTCCAAGACGCATGGCCTCGTCGTGTGGCTTTAGGACTGGATGAGGTGCAAGAGATGGATGTCGTTTGGGGCTGAGACGGGCCAAAGGGCTGTGAGTGTGTGTGTGAATGTGTGTGTGTGTGTTTTCGGCCAAGACGGGCGGAGGGGGCGCATGCCAGCCGACCAGCAAGTCACGGAGGGCAGGACGATCGGCTACTACTGACACCGCACCTCTGACTGGAGGTGGTGGCTCAGAGACGACGGACGGATGATGGGACATGGATGAAGGCGTCGTGAGTCGGATGTCAGCCAGGCCTCTCTGGCTGGCGGCGAATGGCATTCGTCGTTGCCAGCCCGGTCCTCCGCATAAGCCATGATTGGCAGAGGAAGCGGCCGATGGATTAATATCCAGGCCTCCATGTCGCTCCTAGCTAGGCGTAGGCCTATCTTGCCGATCGCTCTGACAGGCCAAGTCTCGGAAGGAAATGCTGCCGTCGCTAGGCACTACCGCGTAGACAAGACAAGCCAGTTTATTCCTTGGAAGGAGTTTCTTCTCCATCGCGCTGGAATTCCCTTGCATGACACGGCGTGCTTTGCTGCCTTGCACGCGGGCGTCGACGATCCCAATATTGGTCGTTGTCGAGACGTTGCTTCTTTCTTCTCTCCCTGCTGAAGACGAGCCGCATGAGAGTCTTGCATGCACCGTGTCTTCCACGGCGAAGCAGCAAGAGCAGATGAGGAGAGGATATGCGTCAGAAATGGACCACAATGCGTATGGGCCGAGTCTGCCTCCCGCGCCCCCTTTGCCGTCAAGCGTCATTCCCGAGTGCCACGAGTCTCAAGCCCGTGACGGAAGGCGAAGAATGAGCGGGAGTCGAGAAGGAAAGCTGAAAGAGGAAGAAAAAAATCAAGGCCAGAGGGGGATTCAGCCAAGACGGCTGCCCACGACGCGGGCCCGAGAGACCCTGGAGGGGAATCTGACAACGGGTTTTCCGATGCCAGACATGATGCCAATGGAGCCGTCGAGGCGCGAATCCGTCATTGCCTTGTGTGTCTTGCCCTTATCCCTAGGGACCAGTCTGTCTCATTGACGAGGCCTGGCCCGACGCCGGGGAAAGCCCCTTTGTCGTTCGAAGCCTGGAAGGATCGGGAAGCCAGAAACTCCCTTGATGGAAGACGACAGACGGCCGAGGCGGTTCTTGAAAGTTGGCTATAAACCGGACACCGGGCCGCGCCAGTTCCGCATTGCCTTATCCAGGCTCTCCTCTGCCCCCTCTTGCTCGCACTCCCCATTGCCGGAGTTGATTGTTCCTTTTATACACTCCTTGACCTACTAGATCGACGGGTCCATGACGCTGCGCAAGCTGTGCAGTCTGCGGCCGGTCGTACTCGCGGCCGTCGTGGCGGGACTGGCCAGCGCGCTGGGACTGGGCCGGGATGCAAAGGCGCAGCTCAGTGGGTGGGATGCCGAGGTCGAGGAGCCGGGCCTCGTGTGCCGGATGGCCGAGGGCCAGAACCCCACGGACAAGGTACCTCGATTCGGCTGGTTGGTTGGATTGCTGATTGCTGATTGCTGATTGCATGTTCCCTCCATCTAGTACACGGGCCCGCGCGAGGCCTTCCCCGGGTCCGAGTTCGTGTCGCTGCGCATCGGGCACGGGCCGCGGGCCGAGGCGCTCGGCGTGTACCGCAGCACGGGGCGGGCCAGCCGGCAGACGCGGCACGCGTACATCATCGTGCACGGCAAGGACCGCGACGCGGCGCGGTACTGGGAGCGCATGAGGCGCGGCATCGAGCGGGCGCGGCAGCGCGGGTTCCCGGGGGCCGGGGCCGAGGCGGGGGCGGCGTCGCTGGTGCTGGCGCCGCTCTTCTTCTCGGCGGTCCAGACGCCCGGCCAGTACCGGCGGCGCGAGCTGGCGTGGTGCGGCAAGGAGCTCGAGGGGTGGCAGGGCGGCGCGCAGGCGGCGCACCCGCCGGGCACGCGGCTGACGGCCTTTGACGCGCTCGACGGCCTGCTGGCGCACCTCGCCGACCGGCGCATCTACCCGCACCTGACCAACGTGACGCTGACGGGCCACAGCGCGGGCGCGCAGCTGGTGCAGCGCTACGCGGCCGTGGGGCGCGACCCGCCGCCGCACCTGTACGTGCGCTACATCCACGCCAGCGAGTCCAAGTACGCCTACTTCACCGCCGACCGCCCGCGCCTCGCCGGCCACGCGCTGCCGTCCAAGGCGGCCTGCCAGCGCTACGACGCCTGGCCCTACGGCTTCGAGCGCCTGCCGCACACGCGCGGCGGCATCGACAAGCAGTCGGCCCAGCACTACTTCCGCCAGTACGCCACGCGCGACGTCGTGTCCATCGTCGGCTACCGCGACGTCAAGAACCACGGCGACCAGACGTGCATGGCGCGCATCCAGGGCGGCCACGCCCGCCGCAGCCGCAGCCTGGTGTGGTACCGCTACGTCAACTCGCTGGCCCGCACCGGCGAGGACCTGACGGGCTTCCCCGGCCGCTTCGTCGACCTGCCCGACTGGAGCTACCTGACCAACGGCACCGTCAGCCTGCGCATCGTCGTCATCAAGTCCATTGGCCACAGCTCGCGGTTCCTGCTCCGGAGCAAGGCCGCGCGCCCGGCCCTGTTTGGCAACGGCACCTTTGCCTCGCCGTCGTGGCGCCCGGAGGAGCCGGACAAGAAGAAGAGGAAGGAGAAGGAGGAGGGCGAGGACAAGAGAGAGGCGTCCGACCCGGACTGGGATTCCGATTCCGACTCGGATTCCGACTCTGACTGGGACTCTGATGATGATGATGATTAGACAGATGTGCCGGGACGCCTGCCATCAAGGGGAAGCTTGTTTGGTTTGGACTTGTTGGGGCGTGGGCCGGGGCCGGCTGGGCCGCCTCTGGCTTTTTCCAAGTCAAGTATATATATTGATGGGATTTTGTACCGTAGAAAAAAAACTGCTGTGAGGCAGAGCATAGTGTTATCACGACGATAGCGGCTGCAGTAGGTCGTTGGCCGCCAGTCGTCAACACCGGCGGCACTTGACCAATTCCCATGTTTCTGACCGGATTTTAGGCACGCCACCAGCACTTTGCACCACTTCTCGTGTGTACGTGACCGTCAACCGGGATTGTCCCCGCGGAATCGTCCTCGAACAGGTGTGCTCCGCCGCGTCGAGGTTTGGCTCGCTGTAAACAAAGACTGCCTGGCAGAGTGCTCCGAAACACCGAGCCCATGGCGTAGACTGAGAGGCGGAAAGACAAGAATTAGTCGGTGCGAGAGCAGCTCCCAGTGCTTGCTGTAACGCTGGATAGGTATGGAGACGTTCAAAGCTTAATACAGCTACGTTGCGTGCTAGAGTCATCATGCTACACGGGACGCAGCCGCTGATTGTCTGCGGGGAAATGCATGTCAGATCAGCGGCAGCCATATCGCCCATTAACGTCGATGGAACGGCGGCGACTGCTCCAAACTGCCCACGTCGTGTCTACCAGATTCAACCGCCATGCCTGCTTGTTGGAAAGCCGCGGGGCACAGCATGATCCTGGGCCTGTTTTCGATTATACACACATCCGCGAGCTTGATTATTATGGCTAGCATGTGGGGTTGTCATCTGGCAAAGCTACGACGCCTTACAAAATCGTGGGGCGCACCACTCCTGCGGTCTACCATCTATATACCTTTTTAAAACCCCTCCTTGCTAGACAGCGTGCTAGAGTGGTTAATAGGTGAGACTTGAACTGGAACGGAAGGTGGGCCTAGTCCAGCTTCTGTTATGCTCAATATCTCATGGTTTCGGCCTCGCAGGTTCGAATCCTGTCGCTGTCGGACTTCTTTTTGAGTAAATCTGCCAAAGTTCGCTTTTTGCTTGGCGGTTCTTCTGGCACGGCTTCGTGTTTGTGTCTTGGGCTTGCAATCCCTTGAGCTGCCGTCTCTGCTTTTCGCTGCTACCATCCCCGTGAGTTATGCTCTGCGTTTCAACCCGCTCGCTTCGACCGTGTTGCGGGTTGTCGTGGCGCCTGATACTCCCGAGTTGCTGCAGCAAGCCGTCACGATACACGCCGTTGTCGGAACAGTCGGTAACTCAACAAAGTCACGGATGGGTGCTGTGTCTAAGCGGGCGTAGGTTCCACACGGAAGGAACACTCATCCTTTCACTTCGACGTGCAGCTTCAACCGGCCCCGACTGAGGACCCGTCGCCTCCAGCAGACTTCCCGTGTACATATCCTGACTTGCTACGAGGCCGAGCGGGTAGCATGTAGTGATTGGGACAAGATGCCGCGAGAGCAAGGTACTGAGTCGGCTTGCGAGTGGTCCTTGTTGGAGTTATAGCAACTTCTCGGGCAGCAAAATAGTCCTCTCATACACGGGCCTCTATAAGGCATTTCGACGAGTCCCGAGATGCATGTCGAACAAGTTCTCGTGTACTACGGGCCCGGCGACCTGCTTGCCATCTTACACAGCCAAGTCCGCATCGGCAGCATCCAGGCAACTCGGTTAGTGGCGCCAGTCCTTGCCTACCGCGCCCGGCAAGCGTTTAACCAGGCATTTCCTTATATCGTTCACCCGACCCGACGAGTTCCACGGGGCGAGGTGGAAGCATCGGGCCGCCGCGTCGGGATGCACCTACTCAGCGACCTGCCCCTGTTCATGGACGCCGCCCGTCCCTGAAGACAGCTGGACCCGAGCCGCGCGTACCACGGCTGAGCCCCTGGGTCCCCATCTTACGTCTGCCAACACGGCAGCCATTGCGGTCTTCTGGGTCTCGAAAGTCGTTGTGCCACCCTCTCGTCTGGCCTACAGTCTGTATGCTGTATCTGTGCGGCCCGGTGGTCGCCAGATATCGAGGCCGAAGAGCATAAAAGCCGGCCTCCCTCCTCACTTACACTCTCCTCCCCACCCACTCCTTCAAAGCACTCCCCCTTTTCCCTTTGTCCTCACCGTACCTTTCTCCCGCAATACTTCAAACGCGGCATACAGATACAGACACACATGCGCGCATGCACGTATCTGCTCTGCCGGTTCCCTTGCCCATACAGCCCCCCTCCGGCGACGCACTGAACACGGCATCGATACAGACACAGGCACACACATACACGCACGATCCGTCGCCGGTGCTGTCGCGGCTGTCCACGGCTCTCGAAAATGGCGGACTCGAACTAGCATTGTGGCCGGTGTCTGCTCCCGCAGCGGGGTCCGCACAAACAAGGACGCCAACTCGCCTCGATCGCGGCGAATCCGGGACTGGGGCGCTGGCACGAGATCATGTGCCCTCAGTAAGTCGCGGCTTCTTCACCTCTCTCCAGTCTCTGTCTTTTCCCTCGATGGGTGGAACATGTGCTTGCTCGTTCGTGTCTGACCTGTTGTGGGCGTGGCTAGCTACGTGGCGAGGCTTCCCCCAAACCCCTCGTCGAGCACTGCTCCCCGGCATACCGATCGACAACAGGCGGGCGAGCTCCTGGGCGATAGACTCTTCGTCGGCCTCGACCGAGGCTCGACACCACGGTACGCGATTCAGCTCTGCAAATCTTCCCGACAGCTTCACGCGTCCATTCACGGTATACATCGGTGCCACCGTCCCCCGCCAGCACATTCCCATATATGTGCGGGTTCACGGGACTTTCTTTTACAGCAACTACAGCAACCGGGCGCACCTGCCTTGCCCATCACCACACGGCAGTCGGAGAAGCCCCACGATATCGGCCCGGACCGGCCAGTGTGCCGAGACCTGACCTGGTTGCCCGGCCGCTTGTGGTAATACTATGCCATGAGCGCGGCATTGCCGCTCAGGAAACCTCCCCCATTCGACTACTATTGTCGCACTTCTTGGGCCGAGTCGGCCGGAGCCCCCAAAAGCTCTCTAGAAAGGCATAGGCGCGATGACTGGTGGTGGTGGCGAGCGGCTACAGCGCAGACACGAAAGGGGGGCGCCCGAACGAGGCACCGCGCCCCGAACCTGGCCCGAGCAGAGCACCAAATCGCACAAGAGGGTTTGCGGGGAAGCCGACGCAGACCTGAGAGAGATGAATAACTGGGGGAGGGGGGCAAGCGTGCGGATGGAAAGCCTGAGCCTAAGCCACCCAAATCAGGATTATTAGTAAAAGAAAAGGGGCGTGTGTCTTCGCCTCGGGCGTGATTAGAAACCGCGCATTACAAATCAGACGAAGAAATAGAAGCTGGGGGTAGGTCAGAAGGGGATAAGAGTCGCGGTAGCAATGACAATCAACGTCCCAACCCCGATGCGTCGTCGCCCCCGGCAGTTCGAGACACCGAAGGCCTCCGAATCCGGCTCCGGGCAAGCGGCCCCACTTTCCCACCCTGCAAAGTCAACGGAAGCCAAGAGAAGCGGTGGAAAATCCTGGACACGGCAAAGCTTCCTCCCGCCTGAGGGGAAGGAGAGGCAAGGATCAGCAACAGTTGGCGGAGCCGGGAAGACTAGGCAGGGCGTCGAGGCCCAATTCGTCGGGAGCTCGCCACCGGACCAGAGGAGCCAGGGGGGGCCGGCGCTATGGCCACGGAAGCTGCCTGCCCAGGGGCCAAGAGCTATTCGCCTCGACGCCGCCACGCATTAGCTGTCGTGGAATCATTGAGATTTGATTTCTTTATTTTTATTTTTATTTTTTATCCTGTATCCCATTCCTCCTCGCCTCCTCCCCTCTTCCCACCCCTTGCATCCTAAACCTACAATCCCGAGACGCCTTGGGCGTAGAGCACGCCGAGGCCAGGCAAACCAGCCCATTCTCCCACACTTGCCCTCTCCCGCGCCGGTAGCAGCAAATGGTAGTGATATAATATAGATGTACACACGTATTAGGGTCCTTTCCATCGGAAAGGATGGGGAGAAGAACAGAAAAAGTACATTCGCCTAGCGTTAGACAGAGACGATGACAACACAAGAACCCCACTCGAGCTTCACGTAGCGGAAGAGTGCCCGAGGAGACGAAAAAAGGAAAAGAGAAAGGAGGGAGGAGGCCGACAAAAGAAAGAAGAGGCGGGAAGGGGAAGAAGGAGGGGAAGAAGAAGATTGAAAGGAAATGACAACGAGTCCAGTGTTGGCTGTTGCGCGTGTCGCCGACCCTTGTTTTGTGTAGCCCCTGGGTGGACCGACCATGATGCTGTCACTTTCCCCCAAAACGCCCTGGAAACACATCTCTCGAGCGCCGTCTTCGCCGTCGTCTTGCCAGGCCCGCCGGCCTAAAAGGCGAACCCCTGCTCGAGCAGCTTGTCCACGTCTCCGCCGGCCGCGGCCACGGCCTTGAGCGCTGCCTCGCTGAGCCGCCTGCGCCTCTCCTGCGCTTCCTTTTCGCGCCGGGCCTTGGTCTTGGAGCTGCCGCTCGGCGCCACGCCCGTCATGAGCAAGGAGCCGTCGTTGGGCGTAAAGTTGACGAAGCCGCCGCCCAGACCGCCACCCAGACCGCCGCCGCCGCCGCCGCTCTCGCCGCTCAGGGACCCGCCGCCGGAGCTGACGTCGCGCGACCGTCGCTTGCGGACGCTGCACGGTGTGCCGGGCATGCTTGCTGGGAGCCGGCCCGAGGCGCTGCGGACCGACGAGACGGAGGCGCCCGAGCTGTGGCGCGACCGGGGCTGCGCCGGCTGCTGCCCCGGGTTGGGCGACGCCGAGGGTCCGCGCTGCTTGCGCACGGGCGAACACGACATGTGCCGCGCGCCCGACGACTTGGCTCTCGGCGGGCGATGCGGCCGCTCCGACGTCGACCCCTTGGGTGGGGCCGCCGGCGGTGGCGGCGGCGGCGGGAGATAGGTCTGCGCGTTGACAGTCAGGTCGTTGACGACGGTCGGCTGCGACGGTCGGGGCTGTGGCATATGGATCATAAGCCCCGCCGCGCTGGTGTCGGGCATGGGCGCGTATTCGTACGGCAATCCCGAGTGCTGCGCGTGGCTGGCCAGGTTGACGCTGCGGTGGTGGTTGGCAAACTCGCCGCCGCCGCCGCCTCCTCCTCCTCCTCCGCCGCTACCCTGGGGAAACATGCCGAGATCCCACCAGCTCTGCTCCTGGCTGGTGACGTACTCGCCACCAGCGCTGGCCCACCGTGCGGCTAGCAGGGCCTGTTCTTGCTCCGGCGGTTGCTGCTGGTGCTGATGCGGGTGCGGGTGCGGATGCGGATGCGGATGCTGTGCTTGCTGTTGTTGCTGTTGTTGCTGATGCTGCCACGGGGAGAGCCCCGCGGCGCTGGAGATGCCAGATGGGAACTGTCCCGGCTCGCTCTTGACGCCGGGGGACTCGATGGGGGTGTCGATGCCGGCCTGGCCATAGTACGGCACCGAGGACGCGCTCAGGGGAGGCGGGGGATGAAGCTGGCCCTCGTTGAAGGGGTCATCGCAGAAGCTGTGGATGAAATGAGGGTGGCCGGCCGCATCTTGCTGCTGCTGCTGGACGGGGGGCGACTGGGGCACGTTGCCATGCGTGACGATGCGAGGCCGGCCCCGTCGTTGCTTCGGGGGCTTGAGCGCCCGCGGCTGCTGCTCGTCCAGCGTCGGCGAGCCGGCCCTCTGCTCCGGAAGCGGCTTCCTCGACTTGCGCATGGTAGTGGCCTTGCGAATGGTCGACGACAGCGCCTCGACAAACTTGTTGGACTTGCTGCGGGCGGCCGTGCAGGGCGGCGTCGGCGAGGACGGGTCAGAGGTCGAGGTGCCGTTTTTCTGGGGCGAGTGGATGGAGATGCCCTCGAGGCGCGACAGGTCCGTCTCGGACACAGAGGCGCGGCCGGGATACTCGAGCTGCTGCGAGAGGGCGTGAGGCTCGCGGCCGAGGGCTAGCTCCCTCGGATCGATCTCGTGGCCGGCGGCCGAGGCCGGAGGTCCGATCTGGGAGCTGTTGGGGAGAAAGTCAAACTCGTCCGACGTCGACACGCCCGAAGATGCGGTGCTCTCCGAGACGCGGTGCTGCTGGTCGTCCATGAGGAAGAGGGCGTCGGGTGGTCCCGCTATGGAGGTGGCGACGCCGTGAAAGCCATCGGCAGCAGCCGCCGCCTCGCCGTCAAAGTCGACAAACTGGCCAAAGAAGTCGCTTGGCATGTCGCCGGGGCCACCAGGTCCTTCCATGTCCTGCCAGTAAAAGCTGCCATCTCTGTTGTTTTCGACGGCATCAGCCCGAAAGGGCATTGTCCAGAAGGCCATGCCGGCGTATCGTACAAGTTGGCGGCGTTCGTATGCTCTCGTTGGGACTCCGGGCGGCTAAGATGCAAGTAAATAAGGACGGCTCGGCAGAGGGGCGCGGGCCCCTTCTGGCCATGTGAGGCTTGGTGATGACGAGAGCGAGGACGATGCGGTCGATGAGCGTCGAGCTGGCCAGAGGTCGAGATGGAATTGACTGTTCAGCAGTCGGAGCCAGGCACAGGGTGGAGAGTAAGAAGGAGAGAGCGAGCGAGAGAGGGAGATGTGGGGAGCTGGGAAAGCTGGGGAGAGCGGATGAAAGTGAAGAGCGAGCTATCAACTCCACACGGGTACGCGGGTCGGAAGTTGGTTGTATCCAGGAAGCACACGGGAGCAAAATGGGGGAGGCGAGGCAACAAAAGCTTGAGCAGGCATATAACGGCGGCCCAAGCAACGATTGGAAATAATTACATGGCAACGGGCAACGGCAACCAGCGCTTCTGTTATTTCACAGAACAAGCGTGGGCCGAGGAATGCACGGGGATTTGGGCGCGCATTCCATTGACAACCTCGAGCGATCTCTCATCCCATCACCCTCTGCCGTGGCGACCCACAACGGGGGCCCTCCCGCGCTGTCAAAAGATAAAAACCGCTGTGCCCAAGCGGGAAAGGTCTTTGCGCCTCATCGGCGAAGCGGAGGGGCGGAAGTGGGAGCGAGGAGAGTTAGCCTTTGGAGAGAGTGCGAGCGAGCGAGGGTGTGTGTGAGTGGATAGAGGGAGAAGACGAGAGAAGGGCAGAGGGCAACAGGCGAAGACGAGTGGGTGGTGGAGTGGGTAAGAGGCCAGACAGAGCCTGGCGAAACCTTATGGCCCAACCGCCATGTTAGCTCGACAGAGCTCCAGTACGCCGGTGGCGAGGGCCATACGGCGAGCCTTGCGGCCTCTGGGTGCGAGAGCGGCGGGCAATGGCCGACGACGAGCAGGTGTCTATTTGGCGGCCATTGGACGGCCATTGGATGGTGCCGGCTCGGGGACACCAGCAGGCGCGCGCGTCCCGAGTTCGCGTCGACGAACAAGTGTCATGCGTCGACCAGCAGCCATGCCTCTTGGTCTTCTCACGAGCAGCCCCCAGCGGACAAGGATGGAAGCCGGCGCCGTGGTTCCCCAGCCTGTCTCCGCACAAGCCCTGTCCGGGTGCTCAATTGCGCGTGCGGCCGACGCCGGGCTGGTCCGGGGGGAAAGCCGACGTCTGCTGGTCAAAGAGCTGGCGAGGATGAGACGGTTTCCACGGGCCGCAGAGCAGACATTGTGCTCGGGCCGGATCCACGTGTTTCAGCGACGAATGTCGATTGCCAAGCCAACGGGCGCGAGAGCAATGCTCAGGCTCGTCATCCGCCGAGGACAAAGGGCGTAGTCATGGGCAGAGCACATGGCCCGGACGCTGTCTGAGACAGGGCTGCTGATTGTCGATGGTGACGCGGCAATGCAGGAACCGGTTCGGTAGTCGAGGTCCAGCCGCACGATAGCTGCTGTCGGTCAGGGAGGCCGGTGGCGAGAGAAGATTGGGAGTCAACGAAGCAGCGCAAGAAAATGTGTGCATGAGAGAAAAGGTGTTGGGAAAAGTGATAGCTAATACCGCAGGTGAGGGTTTGGAGCCTGGAACACGTGAGACGCACAGTGAGGGAAGGGGCCCCTGGCCGATGCTACCGATGCAAGGTCAACGTCAACTTCAACGTCGACGGCAAACTCGCGCAACGGCGGACCTGCATCAAGATGCTGCGTCCTGCAACTTTCCTCTCGGTCTGGCTTTTTCATACACACGTCTTCAACCGGCGCTGCCGTCGACGACAAATGGGGGCGAGTCGGCATCCAGGTCGACGTCCCGTGTCTTCACGCCGACCGACCGTCACGCAAGAGCTGCTGGCCAAAGGGAGCCGAGCGATGCTTTCCACTTGTTTCCTCGCCGCCGTGCAAACACTTGGCTTGGCGATATTTTGAGTTGGCGCTTGGCTTTTGCTCTATCAGACGGACAAAACACACCGACTACCGTGCGGGCAGGCGCCTCCCCGAGCCATCGCCGCGTCCCCTCTCCTCTCGTCTGTCCCAGGATGCTTGGCGCCGCGCTTGCGAAGCTCCCCCTCTCGTTGAGAGGAACCGCCAGGCCCATCGCATCTCCTGTCGCACGCAGCTCCTTCTCCACTGCGCGGGCTACCGAGGCCCCGCAGCGTCATGCCGCCACATACCAGTTCCCCGCTGGCCCCGATTTGGGCCATACCATAGCGTCGACCGCAGAATTGTACAAGTAGTGGCATCCCGTAACCACAAAGGATGGCTTCTGCCCGAGGCCCGACTCTCACGCCCGTTGCAAGCCCGACGCGATGGTGCGTCATCCGGGCATTGGCGTTACAAGAATCAATCACAACGCCGGGTATTCTAAGCATCTTCTGTCACCAAGCCCTCGAGCTTCTCAGGATCAAAAAGGGGTGCGGGGGCTTCGAGAGCCACAAAGGAGAGAAACCAAAGTGCAGAAAAAAAAGTTGTCACGTCAAGATTCGTGGCCTGTCCAAAGTCAAGAGCGGTCCCGTCGCTCGACGCATCAAGGTCCAGATGACGCCCGTCGTGGCCGTCACATACAGCTTTTGTTCCGTTCAGAGCAGCCAGGTTCAACAGAATAGCAACGCTGTTGCATGGGAAAACGTATTAAAAGGGAGAGAAAACGATTCGTCAAGGCAGCTAGCCGTCGTGGGTCTAAGGCCCTCTCGAACTGTCCGCTAATGCATCAGTGGTTTTTAATCTCGTTTCCAACTTCTTTTGTCTTCTTCTCCGCATTCTTGGATTTTTGCGGACGACCAGGGAACATTGAAGCGCCGCCTCGGTCGACGTCCTGAACTTCAAGAGGCTGTTGCTCCGAACGGCGCGAGACATCCCATTCATGCTGGCGCTGTCGGCGAGCCAGGACATGTCGTCGGCGCCCTCGCAGTAGCCTTCGTCGGCTTCCAGCTCGAGAAAGCTCATGTCCACGACCGGCTCAACGGCCATGGTGGGGAGGTTGCGCTCGAAAACGGGGTGTGGTTTCGCTGTCGCGGAATCCTCGATAGGGGGCGCCATGGTCGGCGGTTGAACAAGTTGCATCGAGCTGGCCGCAACGCTGCCGGGGCGCGGCGCGCGCAGATAATCGCGGCGGGAAAACTTTCGGTGCATGCGCATCATGTCGAGGCTGCGAGGCAGCGTCTTGGTGGTCTCGGCGCTCCCGCCCTGGTCCGGATCGATATTCATGGCCATGCCGAACGGCTCCTGCACGAGCTCCGTCATCCGGTCTTGAGCAACAGGCACCGATGCCTTCCAATCGGTCGAACAGTCTTCCTCTTGCGTTTCCAGTGTCTGCTGGCGCAACTTGCCGACGAGCGACTCCATGGGCTGCTGGGTGGTGGAAATGGAGGCGGGGGAGGTGGGACAATCGTGAGCATTGCGAGTGTGGGGCGGGAATAGTTCTTTTTGTTGAGGCGAATGGTGGTGTTGGTGATGTCGACGACGCTGCCGGAGGGGCCATTTCGAGGACGCGGAATCCAACTTTGTCGCGAGCGACGGCGGCGGCAGCCCGTTGGAAGTCAGAGGCAAGGGAAACGCGGGGGCTGCATCGTCGAAGAGAGCCGCGCATGTCTGCTGCACGGGCGGTGGCTCGCGGTGCCATGGACGGCTGCCATCCATGGCGTGCCGTTCATGCGAGAGCTGATTGCTCGGCGGCCGTCCAGGTGGTGCGGCGCTGCCGAGTACGAAGGGTGTACGGAGCTCAGCTTCCGTGCCGGGTCCGACGAGAGGCACTGCGCCGCTGGTCCATGGCGGCCCCCCGGGACAGATGGACGGGCTGGCCCTCGACACGAAAGAGGGGAAAGGGACGTGGCCAGCTCGGTCGCGGCGGCGGCGATGAGGGTTTTCGACAACAAGGGTCCAGCCGCCCTGTTCTCCTCTTTCCTTTCCGGAAAGGAAGGGGGTGGAGAAGAATGGTGAGTGAGGAACCCGAGTATCACCTGCGTCGTGAAGAGGAGCAGAAAGAGGACGAGGAGGAGAGCGGACGAGACACGACGAGGCGATCGACGAGCGCTAGTGATATGAGGGCATCCACGGCACTAGGCTCAAAGGGCCTAGTTTGCCTACCGGGAGCAAGGAGCTGCGGCTAGCGCAGGCCGCCGACTCGGAACCGCCTGGGTGCTAGGAAGCCGGGGGGGGTGGGGAGAGCGGGCCAGGCAACGTTGCCAGGGATGGTGGATAGGCGAGCGAGTGGTGAGTGATGGTCGTGGGCGAGGTGAGGTGAGGAGATGGGGCCGTCTTAAGGTTCACAGCTGAGGGCGCCTCCTCTTTGGTTCCCTTTGGCCGATGGTTGTTGGCCGGTGCTTGCTGCATGGGCCCCATCAGTCAGTTGCTCGATGACGGGGGGAGACGAGACGAGACGTTGGGGCCGAGGTGGGAAGCCGAGCACATTACCGAGAGCTCCTCGCACAAGAGGAGAGAGCCCAACCAAGGACGCTCCCATGTGCTGCTGCGTCTGTCTCTCTCTCTCTCTCTCTACAGCCGCAGCAACATACATGGTGGTGCAGCAGCGCCGCAGCAGCCCATGTGCCCGAGGGTCCTTTTTGGGGTTTCCTAATGTAGGGGACACGCATACCTTGCATATTCAAGCATAAGCGCAGATGGGTTGCGTTATTCTGCGAGGTGTGCGTGTATATGGGCGATGAGGCTGGTCGCTCGTCGAAATGCATGCTTTATACAGTAGACCGAGTTATGCGCAGTTCGTCCTGTCTGTCCCCCATGCATGTCTGGCCACGACTGGACCGGGATCTGACCGCATGGAACAAGACACAGGCCAGAGACACGGTCAGAGGCAGAATCCACCGTCTCTGCGTCTGCGTCTGCGTCTGCGTCTGCGTCTGCGTCTCCCTCTCCGCCGGTCCGGGACGGGGGACATGTTCTATGAACCAGTTGCTCCTCTTGACTCAATACGCCAGTCCCGCATGTGTACAGTACACTCGCTCGTCGCGGGGAAGTAATGTTGTATTCCTCGCTCCAAGCACAATCCCCAGCTGTCGATCCGCTGCCACGAGGGGGGTCCAGCAGCTCCCAGGTCTGGGCGTGGGACGCGGGCGGGCATTCCATGCACATGTCGCGCTCGTCCAACCATGCCCCCTTCCAATCATGACCCCGTCCAATCATGACCCCGTCCAATCATGCCCCCGTCCAATCATGCACCCAACCAGCCAGCCGGCGCTCCACGACGGCGGCACCGTGCGAGGCGGCCGTGGCGGGGGCTTCGCGGACGATGGAGGAGAGAGGAGAGTTACAGCATCAGGTCCAAGTTATTGGCCATGTACGAAGAAGGGAAAGAAGAGAAGTAAAAGTAAAAAGACATGCGAGGCCCCCCGGGGCTCTCTCGCCCTCGCCCTCCTCATCCGTGTGTCGCCGCCGCCGCCCCCCCCCCTCTCTCTCCTGCAGACTCGCACGCCCGCCGCACCGCACCCGGCGTCGACTTTTGCTCGGCAAATTCGATGCTTTCTTTTTCCACTGGCGTGCTTTTGCTTGTCGTGCTTCTCCTCGGGCATGGCTGACGGTCCAATTTAGCGTCCTTGAGGCTCCTACCGCACAAAGCGCCTCTTCTCGCGGACCGTGTTCCGGGTTGGCGGTGCGTCTGTTCGCTGGTGACGGATTCCTTGCTGCGGACCTGATGGCTGGGTCCCTGCTGTGCAGTACTTGCCGAGGCATCTACGAAAGCCCTGTTGCTATAACTGGATGGGTGCTTTATAGACTCACGGAGCCCCATGACTCGTGCGACTTCTTACTGTCCAAGACGAAGGAAAAGGGTCCTCCGCTCCCCGATGGTGGTGCACACTGCTGAGTTGTAGCGGCAACAAACAGACCGGCCTTTGATGCCTTGCCTGCCAACATGCCTAGTACATACATACCAACAAGGTCCCTTACGTGCATGCTGTCAAGTACGGATATACACCATGAACTTTCATCTGCTCACTCGTCCGGCAGGGAGAGAGGATCCTGGTCCGTTACTCCACGAGCTGTGGAGGCTCCTAGGGATACCCGCTGCCAGAGCGGAACCGGCCGGCCCAGCTGTCATCCAATCTCTGCTCTGGGCAAAGAAAGACGGCGGCGTCTTGAAGTGCCCGCGAGAGAGCAGCATGTCTGCGGCCGGCCGGCCCCCTGTACTGTACTGTATGTATAAAAAGAACAGGAAAACTGCACTATGGCACCTTTGGCACTCGCCTGCTTGACCGGCGCCGCCAGTCGGAGAGACAGTGGTCTCGACGGGGGTGCAATGTGCGAGTGGAGCATTGAATGGCCGTCGACCGGGGTTAAACGGATTCTCTCTGGGAGCAGACGGATCGAGGCAGGGAAGAGGGCGAACTTGGAAGCCCTTTGGCACAGATACTGTATGTATAAAAAGAACAGGAAAACTGCACTATGGCACCTTTGGCACTCGCCTGCTTGACCGGCGCCGCCAGTCGGAGAGACAGTGGTCTCGACGGGGGTGCAATGTGCGAGTGGAGCATTGAATGGCCGTCGACCGGGGTTAAACGGATTCTCTCTGGGAGCAGACGGATCGAGGCAGGGAAGAGGGCGAACTTGGAAGCCCTTTGGCACAGACGTGAGGCCCGCCGCTCTCCCACATGCCGATCCGTCACTTTGCCGCACGCAAGCTTTTGCACTCTCGCTTGCTCTCGAGGCACGGCATCACTCGCCCGGGCAGTTTCGGCCGCCCGCCCTCGTCCTGATTGGCCGCTCACTGGGCCAGGTCCTGGATCGTGGGTCTTGGTACGCACGGATCTGCTCCTTCGTCCCTTTTCCTTGGTCGGCCCCCTTTCCCCTTCCCCGCGCCGTACCGATTACACGGCGGCGGGCTCCGGGGGGGCAACCCATCCATGGACGCGAGAGGATGGGCCTCGGTGATGATATACATATGTACTGTAACAAGCTGCAGCTGTTTCTGTTGCACGAGGGCATGGATAGTAGACACGTAGGTAGATACAGTAGATCCATCATACATGAGGCAAGGCACAGTACTTTGTAGATGCAAGGAGCAAGGAACCTGCAGGCTCTCGTCGTCGGAGAGGCCTGTGAATATGCAGATGCTGGGACCAACGGGAGAGGCCCGTCGATGCTGCGTCCCACGCTCGCGGATCCAGCACGACGGAAGGGAGGGCAGAGAGGATCGTGTCCACCATGAAGTCGACGTACCGGTGCACATGTCGCAACATGTCGCAACATATGTCCTCGGAGACATGTGCAACTTGTACACGCCATCTTGATGCAGAGACATGTCGGGCACCACTAACAAAGACACCATCGGCAGCTATTCTAGGCATCTACCGTAGCTGGAAGGTCCTGTTCCAGCTAGCGCTGCATCACGCTCCCATCACGCTCCCATCACGCTCCTCCTTGGGCGGCTGCTCGTCCGACCTCGTCGCCGTCCGCATATCGCAGAGTCGAGCCCACGGGAATGGAGCCGCAGTCCTTTTGCCCGCGCTGGACGCCGAGAGGAGGAGGGGAGGAGGGAGGAGGGGAGTAGGGGTGTATACAGGCTCACAGGATCCTCCTCCCCTTGCTTGCCCTCTGCCCCAAAATCACCCCGAGACTCAGCCCCGTTCCCTGGCGCTTACCCGTCATCGGCGGTCCCCCCTTTTTGCCCTTCCAGAACAAACAGTTCGTGATGCTGCACCTCCGCGGCGCATGCGCTTGGGGCGTGCCGGCGCAGAGAGAGGCACCTGGCCTTTGCTTTGCCCTGGCCTTTGCTTTTGCCCTGTGCAGTATTGCGGGCGCTGGGGCGTGCGAGTGCCGAGCGTGCAAGACTGCACAGACTCACCAGCCGGACGATGGTTGACCAATGTCTCCTTGAGATGGGCGGCCAGGGGCCTTGCCGCGTGTAACGGCCCAGGGGGCCCCGAATCTGCACACATCACATCGCCATGTCGTATGATGACGGGCACCGCGCCACCCTCCCATGGCCGGCCGCAAAGGGGCGCGAGACTTGCTCCGTCGGTGGAAACGCAGCATTGCTGCAAGTGTCCACACGGGCGAGGGCGAGGACAGGGCTGACTGTTTCGAGAAGGGGCATTTCCTGGGCGCCTCGTGCCCCCCTGATTCGACGGCCAGCCCTCCAGGCTGGGCATCGACTGATGTCCATCCCTGCATCCAGTCAGATGCACGCACGCGCAGGCGGAAATGGGCGAGACTTGTCTCTCGCTCCGACCCGTGACAGTTGAACCGGGCAATCGAGAGGACAGCAACTGCCGACCCCTTCTCCTCCTCCTCCTCCTCTCCTCCTCCCACACACCACACGCACACATCGCCACCAACCGTAGCGCCCCGTCCCCCCGGCCTTCGTCTGCCTCATCTCATCGGTCCTCCGCCCATCCCGGGCGAGGGAGTACAATGGCGCGCGGGCAGGGGTGCGGCGGATGGCGAGCGATGAACAAGAAAGACAGGCCGGCACTTGCCGCCGTCCTATCCTGTCGCGAATTAACGTAGTTGGTCCAAGCAAGTGGCGCGCGGTGCAAAGGCTCGCGCCACTTTGTTCCTCGCCCTCGTCATCTTTTCCGTTCGTTTCGCGACGATGCAGACGCAGAATCGAAAGCCCTGGTTGACGTTGCCCTTTTCTTCCCCGGTCATCAAGGTTTTTGGTTGGTCAGCTGTGCTTTGTGTGCGTTGACGAGAGTTTTCAAGCTTCCTGTCATGCGGCACCCTTTTTACAGTACATGCGCAGAGTAGGATACCGGTATGCAACACATCGCTGATGGGGCTCGGCCCAAAGCTCATCGAGGCCCTGCTTGCCCTGCCCCGCGAACCTTGTTCCTCAACTCTCTTCCAACGAGAGGGGTGTGAGCTTCTTTACCATGGTCTTCTCCGACCCGACGGATCCCAAGCTTGCTCCTCTAGTGGCCCAGGGCAGCCCGTCTTGCCTCTCTGGGGAGCCCAAGCTTGCTAGCCCTCCGTCCTTTCCTCTCTACAGCATCCCGTACTTGACTCCTCTCGGGGCGTGGAGAGGGGAAACGTACGATTGGGCGGCCGCCTTACTCCTCACGGTTCGCCGCCCAAACCCAAATTCTGCCCTGGGCCCCCTGGCTTCCCATAGCAGCAAAGACGGCCGATGCTTGGCCGGTCTCTGCTGCCTCCCGGAGTTAAAGGGGGGGGGGGGTATGGTGAGGGCCCTGCTTCGGCTGCTACTGTAACTTACAGTAAGTCCGGGCGACGGTGTGTGTAAACCGTGGGCATGGTCCGACTCGTAGCGTCGAGATCTATTGGACAACCAGCGCAGCCTCGGACAGGCCCTGCTAGCCGGCCCAAGTTTCTTCTTGCTTGGTTCGCTACCTGTTTAGTGCTTCTCCTCCCCCCCATCCGGGCGTGTCATCGATAAAGTCGGCTGATAGGTCGTGGGCGAGCTCTGCTGCAGCCACCCCCAATGCTCATCAATCCCGGCGCCGCGGCCGCGGACATCATCTGCCCGTGGCGCTGCCGGGCAGTGACCGACAGCGGCTGCAGAACAGACACCCCTGACACGGGGACTTGTTGATGTGCACTTTGCACAGTAGCTGTAAGTGGCAGGTGTCTGGGCCCGATGGTTCATCTCTGTGGAATCATGAGGCAGACGGAAACGGTAGCTCGCAGGCCTGTGACGCACCTTTGCATGCATGCGCTTGTACGGATACGATACTCTCTACGGCGCTTGAAGACTGTGTCTCTGTCCATGGTCGTTTATCACGTTTTGCACCCCAGCACACAGATGGCATCATTCAGTTCTTGGTCTCTTTTCCCGCTTATTTGGTCAAGGGGTGGGAGCAGGGCCAGGAGCTGGAAATGATCCCCCAGAACGCCAGACGCAGAACAGCAATGCACAGAGGCACTAATATGGCATATCTTACTTATATAAAACACACCGACCATTGCAGGACGGCGGCCCGGAAGCGCCCCATCGCCGTCGATAACGACGATGAGGCCTTTTCCTGCCCTGTCCTAAATTGACACCAACGACGACCAACGCTGTCTCTTGATTGGGAGGGGCAGCAGGAGTAGGCCAAGAATCGATCATGGCCCATCTCCGAGGGAATAGGCCAAAGAAGACGGGACACATTGACAATCAATGGGCTTGGGTGCGGAAAGGTGCATGCATTGGTGTATCGTATCTGGCTGGCGAGTGAGCCCGTGCTTGATATGCAGCCAGCATGAACCCGCCGCGTCCCCCCGAGGAATCTCACGGGCTGAGGCAAATCTTTCCCAAGGGTGCCGAATTTTCGGGCTACCACGTCACCTCACGATTGATGGTCGGCCAACACGGGATAGAAAACAATGTGCCCGGCATATAAGACCCGCCGGCTTGAGCCAGTCGGCACACACAGACACGCAAATCGCCCGAGGCTGCTCAACAAATTCCCCCTTTCAACAGTCGACCGACAGTGTAGGGAGCCAGCAGAGGACGATTGTCCAGCATGGCAAGTTTCAACCCTTCCGCAGTCGGCCTCCCCCCTTGCTGTCGAGTGTTTGCCCCGTCTTGCGGGCGTGTGGCGCCCGCGCGGGAGGAAGAAGGGGACGTCGTTGTTTGGCTGACGCGGCGTGGGCAAACACTCGTGAAACCAATGGCAGACAGCAGGCAATCGGGCGGCGCCTCGCTTGTCATGTCGAGAGCAGATAGTCCCGGACCCGGCTGGGCGGTCAGCCCCTTGACGCTATCGTCACATACCTGCAGCCAGGCCTTGCTTTTCAACTACTGTGACATGGGCGGATTTGTCCTCGCTCTAATCAGGCGCCGTCGTTCGTCACTAGCAGGATGGGACCGCCACCACGCATGTTCGTCGACTTATCGTGTCTGCCTGTGTCATGCCTGTGTCCTGTGTACCGCGTCCTAAGGCAGGCTCTAAGCTTTACATTGTCTAAAATAGATCCGGACGGCTGGGCACGTGGAGTGGCTGACGCCGCGCGGATGGAGGCAGCCTTCTTGCACGGAGACACAGACAGCAAACCCTGCAGGCTAACCATGGACATGTGGGTGGGCCGCGAGAGACTGTCGCGCCGTCTCTGGGCTTCGTCAGAGTCTGGCTGGGACGTCACGCAACACGAGAAGCTTTGGTGATGAGGAGAGAGAAGGGGCCTCCTCCAGATGGACCGATAGGTTGCGCATTCGAGTTCTCGCCAGGAGACGAAGAGCCTGGATCCTCGCTGGTGGAGATTTGATGTTCTTCTTGGGAAGATCCGTGAGGCTGTTCATGGATGTAGAGTAAGTAGTCCTGAGGAACGGGGTGCTCGTCAAGTCGGCAGTTCCAGCAGCAACTAGCCAACATTATCAACTCCTCGAGCCAAGGACGTCACCGCATTCAGCCGCAGATCCGGCCGACCCTTTGATCCGTCCGGGTCACCGGTTCCAGGTCATCAGGGCCATGCAAATCCAGTCTGTCAAGCCCCGTTGTTCGCCACTGCCGACGTCTTCTAGGAATACTGGCTTGTTATACTGAGGCCTTGGTACGATTCGGGTGGCGTGGGGCATGGGGAGGCCGTTGTGGGCCATGTTCTTTGGAGGCTCGTAGCTCGAACGCGAAGGAGACGGAAGTCGGGCGAAGGAGCTGGGAACCGACGTGACGAGAGATTCAGCCTCGAGTATAGCCTCGAAGGGAACGCAAATGCCCCTATCCTAGAAGCCCGCTTAATACGGTCATTGAACGCTGGCCGGAACTGCGAGCACGCCCGGGGAGCGTTGACCTGTTCGCCTCGTGGTACATCAACGCAGACAGCACGGTATGCCCTGCTCTTCCAGCGTCTGGGATGCTCGCCACGCCTCGAGCGTGCCGTGGCCCCCAAATGACGGTGGTTTCAGACCGGCCGTCGTAAGTGGCCCCGGCGCAGCTGTTTTGCCGCGGGCTGCTCAGCGGCCGAGAGCCCGAGACTATAAAGACCGTAGAGCCGGGGGGCCCAGTGTCTCGGGGTCCATGTTGGCCCCGACGTGCCGTGGGGGCGGGAGCCGGTGCCGTCGGGTCTCGATGTGCTGTTTCATGGCCGGCAGCCCTCGCCCATGTTTGATGAAGCTGTTCGAGTGTGGATGGTGTAACCGAGAGGCTCAGAGACAGAGTGGAGAAACGACAGCAAATCTCACACCCCTGTCCCGGAACTGATACTCCTTGCTGATGAACTGCGGGGTTTTGCCTTGCCGATGAGAGAGAGAGAGGACCGGCCCGCGTCTCGGAGCTTCGTCGCCACCAGTTGGAGGAGCCACGGCAGCTCCCGAGCAGCTCGCGTCACCCCGTCCCTACATCCAACGCCCCAGGCCGCCGCCGGAGATTGCAGCCGCGACCATGTCTGGCCAGCAGCAGCAGCACTTTTATCCTCGTGCGTCGTGTCTCGTGAGCACCTCTCCGCCAGTCGTGTCTGCTGACAGCCCGTGGGACAGCTCCGCCGAGCGCGGGAGGCCGAGGTTCGTCCAAGACAAACCCCCGTCTCGTCGTGCTGGCCCGGGACTGACCGACGGCACGGCTTCAGGAGACGGCCAGCAGTATCCGCCGCCGCCTCCGCCGGCTCAGCAACAGCCCCGGCAACAACCGCAGCAGTATCAGCCGCAGCAGCATCATTACCCGCAGCCGCAGCCTCACTATGCCCCCGGTCCGGCGTCCCCCCCCGCGAACCAGTCGCACTTTTACCCCCCGCCGCATCCCCCCGAAGCCTCGCCGGCCCCGGCCATGGCCTATCCTCCTCCGCCTCCGGCCCCCCAGGCCTCGCCGGGCATGGCCGTCAGCTACCCGCCGCCTGCCACGGCTCCCCAGCACACGCCGTCGCCGCAGCCTCATCACCCCAAGCCGCAGCATCATCCGCCGCCGCCTGCTTCGCCGCCCACCTCGCCCCCGGCCCACCAGCAGGTCTTGATGCCCATGCGCCCGGCCGCCGTGACCCCCGAAGCCGTGCCGTCCCAGGCGCCGCCGCCGCAGTATCTGCCGCAGCAGCAGCAGCATCCTCAACTCGAGACGTCGCCGCCGCCCTTCCCGCAAGCCGATGCCCCTTATCCGCCCGAAAAGGCTGCCAGCCATGACGAGCAGCAGGTGGATACCAGCAACCCGGCCAACCTTGCCTCGGGAGCGCCGCCGGCCGGTCACTTTGTCGGCGCCGGGGCCGTGGTTGACGACGTCGGCACCTTCAACGGCGGCAGCTACCGCATCAGCCACCGAGACACAAACACCATCCTGACCATCCAGCTCGCCATGGGCTGCCCCTTTGACGGCAAGCCAGGTACGCAGACCTCGTCTTGCAAGCTTCTGATCAACGGCAGCAGCGGCTGACGACGTTGCAGGAGCCATGATTGCCATGTCCCCGTCCATCACCCTCAAGGGTCAGCTCAAGTTCAGCGTCAAAAAAGTCATCTCCGGTGCCGACGTCAGCACGTCAAAGTACATCGGGCCTGGCGAGCTGCTCCTCGCGCCGCCAATGCTCGGCGACATCACGAGCATCAGGCTGTCGGGCAACGAGGCCTGGTCTGTCGGGCACGACGCCTACCTGGCCTCCACCCAGGGCGTCGTCAAGGACCACAAGCGTCAGGGCCTGGGCAAGGCCCTCTTCAGCGGCGAGGGTCTCTGGGTTTACAAGATGAGCGGGACGGGCATCATGTGGGTCACCAGCTTCGGTGCCATCGTCAGGAAAGACGTGAGATTCCTCCGCGGACCCAGTCGCGGCGGCGCACGATGGCTAACACGGCAACACAGCTCATCGAGGGAGAAAAGTACATTGTCGACAACGGCCACCTGGTGGCCTGGAACACCAAGTACGTGCTGGAAAGAGTGGCCTCGGGCGGCATCATCTCCAACTTGGCGTCGGGAGAAGGCCTGGTGTGCAAATTCACGGGCCCGGGCACCATCTTTATCCAGACAAGGAACGCGGTAAGCTGGCGCCAAAGCCTGTGTGAGTCGCATGATTCCCGATGAACTGACGGCCGCGACAGAAAGCTTTTACTGCGTACATAGGCGGGCAGTCGGTTCAGTCCTGATGATGGACAGCGAAGCAGGTGCTGATGGGGGAAGGGGTTTCAAACCTGGCCTGTGCCGCGAGCGTATTCTCTTCTCTGCAACCGACTTGGACTTGCCTAATGGGATAAGGGGAGCCATGTTTGAATGATGTGCTCTCCCGCACAAGTCCGCTATGCTTTACTCTCACGTTGGCGCTCGATGTTCGAATGATGCGCTCACCCGCACAAGCCCGCCATGCTTCACTCTCACGTTGGCGCTTCCTTCAACAGACCTGTGAGCCGCACTCGGGGGCTTACCGCGTAAACTCGTGTCCCCATAACTACCCTCAAGCTGACTTGAGGAGGCTCTGGAGGAGGCTCTGGAGGAGGCTCTGGAGGAGGCTCTGCAGAGGCAGCCATGGACAACGGCAAGGAGCAAGGGACGCATTCTGTATTTCCTCGACAAGCTGTCTCCCCTGCCATCGAGCCTTCCTGCAGAGCCTGAAAGTCCATCAGATGCGATCAGATGCGCTCCTGCCTCGAGTCGCAGGCGTAGGCCAGAGCTTCTCGGCCGCCATCGAGTCCCCCTCTTCTCTCCAATGTCCAGTCCTCGACACCTTTGCCATCTCTCTCCAGCAAAGAGCCTACGACCCGCGTCAGCGTTCCCCCTTTTTGGACTTTAAAGCTTATTGCACGGCATCCCGGGGACTCTCCAGCTCCCTCGGACTCACCCAGTCAGCGATTGCACAGCGAGCAGCGCCGAGTTTTCCGAGCTCACGAACCGACTCGACGCGACCGGTACGCGCGCCGGCCCGGTGGCAGAACCGTGCCCGTCTTGCCTCGACACGCTCTTCAACGTCTTCTCGAGGCGTCTCGCTGGCTGTCACCAAGTTCAGCTTCTTCCTCGAGCTCGACTCGAATCATATCACGACTTCCGCTCCACTCCTCTCAGGGTAACTGTGCGACAAGGACAACCTCCTTCTGCTCTTGCTTGTGCTGTCACCTCCTCCAGGAGTCCCTCGCTTTCTGCCATCGTGTACGGCATCTCGACCCCCTTCAAAGGCCCAACTTGTGCGAGGAAAGAAGTCCACGTTTTGCGGACCGAGACCCCCACGTCCTCGGGTCACTGCGAGAGCTTCTTTTACGTCTCAACTCGGCAGTTTGGTTAGCTACCTTGGCTTTCTTCAAATATGACTCTGTAGGTCGCCACCCTGCTGCACGCGTGTTCTCTCATCGGTCGGGACACGATGCCACCGTTTGGAGCTTTGGCTTACCAGATCTGTCTGTAGAAAGACTCTCCCTGCCGGTGCCGGTTGTGCCAAACCGACTCACCGCTCGGCCGGCAGCGCAGGCCATGCCGCAAAGGGTCCCAAAACGGGCAACGCGGCCTCGAACGCGAAAAGAGACGGCCCCGAGGAGCAGCGTCTTACAGCAAAGTTCCTCGAGGCTATCAAGAACCCTAACTGGCGCGAACGCCAACGCTCGTCGTCGTCGTCGAGCACCATCGATCTGGCTGGCCCAGACTCGGCGGACCTCGACAACATCAGACCCTGGACGGGCGCAGGGGCTTCACCTCCACCCGTCGACTCCGGCAAGGTTGAGCCAGATAACGTCAACAACCGCAAGATTTCGGTTTCAGACAGGCAGTTCAACGTGCGCCGCGAGTCCAACTCCATGTCCTCTACTAGCTATGATGAGTGCGACTCTCGGCCCGAGAAGTCCGACGGCACCAGCGAGTCAGAGATCTTTTGTAGCATTATCAGGCTGGAGAGCCTCGATACCTCGTCCTCCGGCGACTTGGGTCCTCGCATAATCGAGGTGGTGCCCTGCGATGCCACTCGAGCAAACAGTCTCACACAACCGCTTGATGGCTCGGGACATGCCCAAAAACTCGCGACATTACAACGCCTCGGGCCGGCCAAAGCTCCAGACCGAGAGTCCGATCCCACCGAAAGATATCAGTTTGCCCCGTTGTACTTCATTCGGAAGCAGGGGATGGAGGAAACTCTGGCCACTTCAACCACGGTCGATCGGAAGTCGTCCCGGACCCCTGTGGCGAGCTCCGAGCGAGGCACCGAGAAGAAGCGGCCAACGTCAAGCCGCGGGACTGCGGATGACGAACCCTCCTGCGGCGCCCGTGGAGACCCCCAGAAGACCAGTCTCGATGCCAAGAATGTGGCCTTTCGGAAGATGCTGGAAAAGCTCAGGAAAGGGCCCGCTGCAGTTCAGCCCCCTCCAATTCAGCCCCTTCGAGAGACGAGAGACAGTGGATTTTCGACGAGATCGGGATCCGATGCAGCCGTCGAAGAAGCTTCCGTCGATACCCACGACAACATCAACACGCTTCTGAGCGTCCCAGCAAGCACGCGAGAGAAGCGAGTACAAAGAGGGCTCACGGCATCCGATTCGGCCGTGGTCGACTACGGATCAAAGAGAGCCTGGCGCCCCCAGGCCGAGCGATCCGAGGACTCGGGCGTTGCTGACGTTGGGGGCGCCAAGAGTCATGACTTGAACCCCAAGGCCAGAGAGTTCCTCTCCTTCGTGCCTGATGGACATTTGAGTCCGGAGAAAGCTGAGGAGCAGCATCTGTTGCGCCCACTGCTCTTTACGAGTGACAACAGCCAAGACGGCGGCAAGGATGTCCTTTCCGGCGTCGGTACTGGAGCCGAAACACAATCCGCAAATTCCGCTGCCATTCTTCCGCCAATGCCCCTGATGTACAGCTTGGTGACGCCGCCGTTTCCCCTCGAGCCGACAGGAGCCCTGGGCCCGCAGCAGGTGCCGCAGGTTACGCCTTGGTTAGAAGCCGCCAATAATGCGCTCGGCTGGGCGGCCAAGATTGCTGCTGCCTGCCCGCCCCGACTCGACAGCCATCTCAAGGGGCCTCAGCCGACTCCAAGCTGGTTTGGCGGGGGAGGTGGCCTGACACAGCCTATTGGACTTGTTTCGGCGCCGCAGATGGCGGGCTCCGGACTCCACTCGCTGCCGGCGCGTCTTCACTGTCCGATGCCTCCCACGCAGATGCCGCTGATTCCGGGGCCGGCAACCCAGCTGGGTCCTCCCGCACGTCCCATGCCTGTCCCGAAGCCCAAATTACCCAATGCAGGGGATCAGCAAGCGTACGAGGCGTACATTGAGCAGCGCAAGGCCATGGAACCTGGTTACGCTCTTGAGTGTCGACTCCGACAGCAGCGACGAGCGAAGCGCACTTCCAACTTTCCGGCGACCCATTCGAAGTCGGGATCGAGCAGCGATGCCTAGGTACGGTCCGAAACCTGCTGTGAGCCCGACGGTCTTTGCGGGAGCAGGGAGGGACTACTTGTCCTTCTTCTAGACATGGCCGAGGCTGCGATTTCGCCAGGATTGTACGGTAGTCCCACCGCTGCCGGTGCAGATTCAGAGCAAAAGGGATACACTTTTGTGATACGACGGCTTGACGGCATCTGACAAACGACTGGTATCCATCGTACCGGAACCGGGAACTGTCACATCATGTTATCGTGCTTTTGGCGACGCATTCTTACAATATCACGGCTCCTGTGGCGCGTTGCCCAGCTGCCGACCTTTTGGTTTTCTTGCTGCTTTTTGTCTCTTCACCCCGTTTCTTGTTCCCTTTGGAGAAGGCCACGAGTGAAGGGTGCTTCTGCGATGGCTTACCATCTCGTTTACTTCCCATTTCTCACGCCGGAGCTTTCATTAGCATTGTTCACATCGCCGAGCAAGGTCTATCATTGGGTAGATCAGCCATGTCAGACCTTGAGGGTGACCAGGAAACTTGAAAGGAGGATTGCAGACTTTTGTACGAAGGCGGCGATGTGGAGGCAAGGCCAGGGGGGGGATGCGAGAATGCGGTCTCTGTTGTGTTGAGAACATGCTCGGGAGGACGCAACATGCTGCTTGACAGATGTCATGTGGTGAAGGGCGACGAGAACGACGGGCGCTGAGCCCACGTTTGTGGCTATACATGCGTACGAGGGGATCAGTACTTGTCTGGGAAACTGGGGAAGTTGTATCAGGGCTATTTTGTTTTCACCCCGGTGCCCCCCGTTTGGTAAACTTCGTCATGTACGAAGTCTTCATCATAGTTACATATGGATACATTACTAGTGTGCTCACCGTGATTCCAGCAGGGGGTGCGGCTTGGATGTGCGAGAGGCAGTCAGGTACGCACATCTGCTCTGCTCGTGTTTGCGTCAACGGCCCGTGTCGCGGCATCCCGGTGCTCAGCCCCTGCCTCTATTGAAACGCAATTCGAAAGACCTGCGGCGGTCAAGTCGGTATCCAAAGGCAAGTCTCACTTTTGAGTGGGTGAAACCCGTAATAATCCGTGATTTGCTTCTGTCACGTTTCCACTGCGGCTAGGACGAGGCAACTCACGATGGCCGTGATGAGGAGTGAAATTGGCACCGCGTATCGGCAATGCCAGGTTTTTGTCATACATGGTAACAAAAGGATGAGGTATGGGCGCAAAGGAAGGGCTGCAAAGGGTTCCTGGTGAAGCAATGGCACGTGAGGTTCAGACATGATACATTGGGCTTGGAGTGTTTGGTTCGTCCGAGACGACGCTTAGACTCTAGGAGAGAGAATGGCTGGAAAGACGGGGCAAGTAGCAAAGTATGGAACAAGTAAGTTATCTTGAGAGCAAATCATGCAGACACATATTCGAAGGGCATTGAGCTAGCGGAGGCGAGGCTCCATTTTGAGGGGCTTCATCCAGGAGATGTCGGCACTTCTAAGACAAGATTGCGTCAGCCAGACTTGAAGGCGCAGATTCTACATTGAGAGCCGCATGATGAAAAGTACAACGCGAAATACATGGAGACTCGTCTATGAATCGAGCCCGTATCAATGGCAGCCATGTGGCTCGAAACATGGAAGCCAGCTTGGAGCCCAGCCATATTTCCCACGAGAAAAGGGATATCGGGGGGGGCGGTAGAACCCCGTCGTGGTTCCTACACTCTTCTCTTGTTCATCCTCAATGCACAGTTCGTCTAGGGCCAGGGTTGGAAAGGGGGCCGGGGTTGTCGGGGATGCGGCACGATCATTTTCCTAGTTGAGCGTCAGGCCTCGCCGAGACTTTTCATACGAGCTTTGTATGCTCGTCTTCAACCCTTACATGTAAGCTGAGTCGGTTCCGATCTGTAACACTGCTCAACTCAGATTCTAGCGCCTCTTTGGGTATTGTCTATTGCGTCGCCGAGGTTTGACGACAAAGAGTTGCTGTGCCGCCTCGCCATGTTCGTCGGATAACGGGTATCCTCCCACGCCGCTCTGCGCCATGCTAGCCATCTCCTTTCGCTATTCCCGGGCGGACATGAAGCAGCCCTGAAGTTTTACCGGCAGTGACCACGGGGATCGGTCTTGGCGTGTGGAAAGACGCAGGCATCGATGCGAGTCCGCAACGGGGACCCGGCCTCGTCTCTTGCTGCGCCTGCTGCCAGAGAGGTGCGTCACAGGGCGAGATGTCAGACCGCCAATCTCGAACACACCATGCCGCAAACCGACCAAGCGCAGAAAGGGCCCGTATCAATTCCAACCATCCATGCCAGAGCGTGGTGACGGGCAGGAGGCGTGACGAGGTTGTTTCACGGTAACAAGACCGATTGAAGATGCAGTCAACGCTAAAGCAGGTTTTATCGCGTCCTTCTTCAGGGGTGGTAATGGGATTGGCGACATCGTGATGATCGTGTAAAGGCATCCGCGTGTCTGGGGGGGCGCCGCTCAGGCCTGGTCTGAGACATGGCATGCTCCTCGCCGAACCCATGGAATGACGACTGCGCACCGGGAGACACGTCGTCGACAGGGCGTATATAGCACCTCACGCGCCGGGGGCCCGTAGACCGCGCGCTCTGCCGTCCGTTGCGTATCCCGTTATGCTGCCGTTGTGTTGAGCCGAAGAACCTCTGCGGGCTCGGCCAAGAAGACCCTGCGACTTGCGTGCGACCAGCAGGCAGACTTGGACCCGACGAAGCGACACGCGGACGAGTTTGCGAGACGGCCCCCGCGAGGGATCGTAGACGAAGATGAGATCGCAGGCGAGCTGGGCGCTTGCGGTGGCTTGCTTGGCGGCGTTGGCCGGGGCCGATCCGAGGCTCAACGTCAACGATGCCCGATACTTTGAATTTCACACGCCCGACCCCAACGACTGTATGCCACCCCGAATCCCGTATCCCATCCATCCGCAGCATTGCAAGGAACCCAACTTGTAGCTCCAGAGTTCCCAGACTGACAAAGCCTCCCCTGGCCCCCTAAAAAAGCCCGATGCGCATGCCCAGCCCTCAACTCGCTCGCCAACCACGGCTTCCTGCCCACCAACGGACGCGGCGTCAACATAACCGACATCATCCTGGCCGCCTTCCACGGCTACGGCGTCTCGCCCGAGACGAGCGCCCTCATCACCATCGACGGCCTGGTCGAGAGCGGCAACTCGCTCGACTTCGTCTTCAACCTCGAGGACCTGCAGCGCGACTCGTGGCGCATCGAGCACGACTGCAGCTTCTCGCGCCCGGACACGTTCGAGGGCGCCGGCTTCGGCTTCGACCAGTCGGCCTGGGACACCGTCGTCAACCTCATCTCCGACTGCGACAAGATCGGCCCGCTGTGCATGGGCAGGGCCAAGGCCGCCCGCATCAGGGAGCTGCGCCAGAGCCTCAACCCGCAGACCGTCTACAGCAGGGCTGCTGCCGCCCACGGCGCCACCGAGGTCGGCATGCTGCTTGGCGTCTTCAGCACCGCCAGGAATACCCAGGATAGGCTGCTCTTCATCAGGTCGCTCTTCGAGAACGAGGCCATCCCGCGGCACCTTGGCTGGATGCCCCGCGAGTTCCTGGCCGACGTCGAGACCGTCTTGACCGTCGGCACCACGTCCCTCAATGCCGACCCGATCTTGCAACAGGCCGACGACGGTCAGGTGGCTTCCCGAGAGGTAAGTCTTGCTCCCAGACCGACCGACCTGTTCCGCAAGGCCGCGGCAGCTAACCCAAAGGCGTCTAGGATGTTATCAGGGCCATCAAGCCCGACACCTCGATTCCCCTGCAGGAAATGTCCGCCGTCCTCAGCGGCGCCGGCTTCACCAACCCCGCTCCCTTCAATGCACTTCGGCGGATCAGCCAAGGTGGCTAGTGTTTGAAAGGCACCACCGGGGCCCTATATGTGGCTGGGAAGAAGGGGGAAATGTCCAACGGTCCTGTAACGCTCCGTGGTGCCCCCTTGTGGTTGAGGGCAGACTATGCCATCCATGGAGATCTTGCCATGAGGCGTTGCGGATTCCAACGCCTGCGTCATCCCAACTAAGGCACAAGTACGTGTACGGCTCATCATCATGCACTCAGGGGCATGGCTCAGAAAGTCCGGTGCTTGGTATCCGGTGGAATGTGACACGACTTCATGCTTGTGTACGACTTCAATGATGCTAGAGATCAGATAGTCAACCCGACACTGCGTGAAATAGCATTGCAGACAAAACGCAAGTTAATTGACTGCTGAATCTCCGAAAACTTTGAAAACTGCCAGAGCATTATTGCCAGTGTACACAGCAAACCACAATGGTTGTTCTCGACCAGGAACAAATGCTTCAGTCCATAATTCTCCGCAACCCGGCCAAGACGCAGCACATACAGCACCAAATCAATTTGCCCGGGTTTCCATTTAACCCAACAGGGCACCAGAGTTTCCATCCCAAAATCCAACCAGTCGTGCAAAGAAACGCGTGGCAGACAATGCTAGCAAGTCCCTGGTTCAGATTGGGCCAGGACCTGGAGCTCCCTCAGGTGCGGCCAGGTCTAGACTGCGGCGCCTCTCTTCTCTATCTTTCTGTCTTCCTTTAAACTTTCCCTCTATTTCCCAGGGTCGTGGAATCATACCCCCAAGAAGGAAGCGCGTCAGAAAACAGTGTAGAGACACGCCAGACCAGGACAGTATGATAAATGGAAGCTCAACACACCAACGCGTAAAGGTAAAAAAGAATCGCCCGGCGGCAACAGTGCACAAAAACAAGAGCCTAGAGCTTGGCTACTACGCCAGCATGACCAGACCCGTGGTATCCCAAAAGACAAAGCAACCATCCAACTCATGAGTTCCGACCGTCTGAGGGAAGGAAAGAAAAAGGAAAAAAGAGAGAGCTCCTCCCGTACGTGCAAAGGAGAGGAAATTCGGATCGCAGAGTCGGAGAGCCTTTGTGCGAGAAACAGAAAATCAAAACATGGGAGAGGGGGGCAAGGAGCAACTAAAGGGGCAGGAAAAAGAGAGAGGAGTCTCCCCCTCCCTGACCAGAGCCCATGAGGGCGTGGGCCGTCAACCTGACTGCACTCGCTTGCATGGCGGGCCGAGGGCCTCAAGCTCTCCTGGTCTTTGGAGATTGCAATCCTCCCTCTGGCAGCTGGACCGCTTGCGGTGCCCTTTCTTCCTTTTCGACCCATCGTTCCAAGTCGGGTCGCGTAGCTTCCATTGGCCACCTTCATCTTCGTACAAGAAGCCGGCCGAGACACCGAACCTCTTGAGTGAAGAATCTATCCAGCTGCCCATGGCCGCGGGGCCTCGCGAACACTCCAAGGCCTTTTTGAGGTGGTCGGCGACATGTTCCAGGAAGCTGTCCCACGCCGAGCTGCCGCCAAAGGTCTCGTTGCAACCCATGACCGAGCACGTCATGTCCTTCGTGTCCCTGGGCAGCTGGATTCGACGATGGCATGCCTGGGCAGCGACCCTCTCCTGGTCGGCAGCGATGAGTTTTTTGTCTGCCGGAGGCCGAGGGGGGAGGAGGTGACGATGTCTGCGGCCCAGGTGCATTATGTACAGGTCCTTGCGATTGAAGACCCTCCCCTTGCGGGGGAACGACGGCTCGCCGAAGGTCATTCCCCGATCCCAACTTATCGCGAGCGATGCGCAGTCGCCTTCGGCGCAGACCCAGGCTTCCCACCGAACGTGAATGGTGTTGACGTGCCTCTTCCACTCGTTCTTTCCGGGGAACCCTCCAGAACAGCCGACAGCCTGGAAAAGGCAGGGGTAAACCTCTTTGCTCTTCTCTCCGTCGGCCTTCAACCCGCGGCCGAGACAAGTGTTGAGCTTGGTTGACCCTTGCGAGGACGCCCGAGGGATCACCACCGGCACCTGGTTCTGCGGTGACAGAAACGACGCCGGCGACAACCCGGTACCAAGAGGCTGCGGCGCCGCGGCTCGGCTCCTAGAAAAGGTGACATAGGGCTCATTCTGGCCTGGACCAAGCGCCGGAGGGACGGGCGAGCAATCATCGACCACGTCCTGCATGTATGGAGTGCTCTCCATGATCGGCTGGTGTGGTGGTACGACACCAGGGTCGAATTCGTTGTACAGCGTTGAGTTGACGTCGACATGTGTTAGGCCTGCATCGGCCGGCATCATCCCGCCATCGTTCTGAGGGGACTGTGCGGTGCTGAGGTCGGTGGGGTCGACGCATGTAGCAAAGTCGCTGTGCGAATCCAGCGAGGGAAAAGGACGGTGTGATGGGTAGCCGCGGGCATTCATCACTGGGGATATGAAGGCCGTATCTGAGGGAGTCGAAGTTTCTTCGGAGATGGTATCACTGCCCATCGACGGGCTCGGATAGGCGGGCATACGAGGCTGATGATAGGGAAAAGTGTGTCCCGGGCCATAAAAGGGGGCATGACAGAAATCGAATTCGTGAGGGTAAGAGATGGTGGATATGTCCGGCACCCGGCAATGCGAATTCTGGAACGAGGTCAACGTCCCGCCCTGGAGGCCGGAATCGACGCGTAGATCGTCGGGCACGGGGGTAGGATATTGCGCCCTGCGATCTGGTTTCGCAGAGGCTGAAATCCCGGGCTGAGTGGAGCTGCGGAGCAAATCCATTTGTGCGTGGTGACCAGGCAGACAACGGGGACGAGGGGCTAAACGACGCGTAGCTGGGGCTTGAATAGAAAATCGAGTTCAGGCACGAGCGGCGTCGATGGACTCGACGTGGATTGTTTGGCAGTTCTTGACTAGATGCAGCGTCGAGTGACGGGTTTGAAAAGGAGGCGGACGGCTACTCCTCGACGGGACACGAGAGCGACGGGGGCGGTTGAGCTTTTTCGAGAAAGGCTTCGGCGTCGATAGCCGCGGCCAAGCCGATCAGCTGAGGAGAACAGGAGCTGAGGATGGAAAAGAGGCGAAGGGCCAGTCTGCTGGACGGTTGCCAACAACGGTCGTCTGCGGAAGCGTTCGAGCAAGAAGGCGGGCATCAAGGCGATGGTGGAAAGAGCCGTGGACAAAAACAGAGTCGATGTGAGGCTGTGCAAGAGGCGGAGAGACGGAACGTCTTTTAATAGAGGCAGAAGACGGGAGGGCGGAGCGGAGAAGCCAAAGTCGGCGTGGGAGCTGCGTGAGCTGGACGTCTTGGCTGACCCCAGACCACAGGCATCAGGAGGCTCTTCGGGTTCGAAGAGGTCGCCTAACCACAGAAACAGGTCCTCGTGGCAGCCAGTAGCCAAGTCCGGGTACGTGCTTGCAACCTGCATGTTGGAGCCGACAAGGATGACGAGCCTGCGGTGACGGCTTCTGATGATGCTGGCCCCGATCTCTGCGCATCCAGGGCCCGACCCACCTCGCCCTGCCCCCCTTTCTCTCTTCGCTAACTCGTGTGTGTTGATTCCGGTTTCCAAGAATAGCCCCGTTCGGGAAAGCTCCCTCGAGGTGCCTCTGCTGAGACTGGGTGCGGGAATGAATGCCGCACATTTCTCTCCGAGTCTGACGGGGCGGGCAGCCACGAGCTCGGTGGCTCGACCGTGCCGCTCTGGGCCTGCAGCAAAACAGGGCGTCCAAATCGAGCGAAGCACCGCCGGGGTCCGCTCACATGGATGGGACGAGCATCTCGAGTACTTGGGTACCAGGGAGGAATGGGTAAACAGGTAGACAGTTGGGTAGGAGATACTTTGTACAATGCTGGTTTGTGGCGCTCTTGGGGATGTGTGCGGTCAAGGTAGGGGGGGGTGGTGGTGGGGAGTGCAGGGTTTGGCGATGATGTGGGAGGTTTTTCTTTCTATTCCCCCTGTCTCGCCTTCTCTTTCTTCCCCCCTCTCCCGGTCTCATTCTCCCATGCTTCTCTCCCCCGGCCAAACAAGTGATGTGCTGGGCAGGCAATAGACGCCCAGTATCGGGAGTTCCGGCGGAAGGGACTGAGAGCGAACAGCGCAGAGGGCGAATTCAGGTGGTAGGCCCAGAGTGAGGTCAGGAAGCCTTTGTCTCCGCTGCAGGTGCGTCGTTGGTGTGCGTACAGTGACACGGAACCAACTGGCTGGGAAGATGCAGGCTGCGGCCACTCGTCTGTCTGTCTGGATTTCCGCTCCTGTGGACGAGAGAGGGCGAGCGTTGATGGGTTGGGGCCCCGGGCAGGGCATGGTTCGGGGTGCGCCGCCGGCAATCTCCATTTGTCCTTGTGACCGGAGGCGGCATTTTCCAGCTGTTGATGCAAATCCGTCATAGATGGCCGTTGAGCGTGGGTTGGGATCGGCAGTCTGTGGGCTGGGGAGCTGATGCTATGATGGATGGGTCTAGGCTTTCTGGGGACGCACGTTGTCACGGGGGAGTGAGCCGCCTTCCTCACCGGAGCGAGAAGGCAAAGTGAGGCCGGGAAAGACACAGTGCAATGGAGGTTTGGAGGCGAGTCGCCTTGCTGGCCTTTCGGCCTGATGGCCAACGGTCCCTTGGTGTCACGGGCTGTGCCCGGCTGGTGGACCCGGTTGTACCGGGTCCGGTGGGTCGTGCTCCGGTGGCAACACCGGCCCCGCTCCGCGGACCCAGAAGCTGCGAGAACATTCCGAGAAGGGCAATATAAGCTCGCACTCGAGGCTACGCCTCGAGTTCAGCTTCTTTTCCTCCTTAGCTCTAGATAGACAACACCTAGGCACCTGCTTGTTGAATAAACTCCGGGCCAGCCTTTCACACTTGGCACCGGCAGCAGCCTTGATCAGAGAGGCCTGGACAGAGAGGGAGTCGGACAACGACGACGAGGCGTCATGACGATCAATGTCAACATGGGGGTCTCGTTTGTATGGGCCGTTGGGTTGCTGCAGAAGGTCAGAGTCTAGAGGCAGGGATCCATCAGTCAGTCGGAGAGAAGGCACTGACGGAGGAGATGGATTAACCTGGGCTGCGGCCTCAGCTTTCGCTCGCCCGCATTGCATCCAAGCCAACAAGACGACCCCTTTCTCGCTTGGTTTGCCGCTTTGAGTGAATCCCACGGCCGTGGTTCGTCGGACGGTCGCGGCCAGAAGCAGGAGGGCAGATGCTGGAACAGATCCTTTTCTTGGCACGCCGCGGCAGCTGCTGCTGCCACGCACGTCGGCACGCACGCACGCACGCACGCACGCGCACGCACATGTTGGCTCCTGGAGCGCAGACGGGAAGAGACGGGATGCCGGGTGGATGATGGCTGGATGGATGGATGGATGGGTGGATGCACCGGTGGAGGAGGTTTGACGGGAAGACGGATGTGGAGTACCTGCGTTCCCCACTGCGCGGTGCAGAAAACACAGGTACCACCGGCACCTGGAGCAAGCTGGCACCTCGCCCAGTACGCACCACGCGCTTTGCAGGCGCCCACGGCCCCGTACTACTGGCTGTCGGTTTGGGGGCCAACGTGGAAGATGCCGTTCTGCAACATTTGAACAAAGCAAAAGAGGTCATGTTCAGCAAGGTCGTTCGTCTGCGCGGGCGTCTACTTGGACGGCACATGCACGTCCCCACCAGTGGATGCCACTACTAGTGGTGGGCCTCCACCCTGTATTAGTGGTCCTTCAGGCGGGCCGGGGCCGACGAACGCGGGTCGGCGGGCCGTCGTGTCCACTAGACAAGACGAGACAAGAAAAGGCTACTGTCAAGCCGGTAAAATACCGCTACACCATGCAAAATGAGGGCACCCCCAATAGAGGTGTTACTAACGCGTATTATAGGCCCTTTTCTTGTCCTGACAGCTACCTTAATTGCTTAGCTGGTATAACTGTGAGGTGCCTACCTTTAACTTATTGGATGTAGTACTGAGGCGCGCCATGCATCAAAAGAGCCGCCTGGGTACCCGCCAAGACGCTCAACAGCCGCCCTTACACAATACACATCATATGCCATCGAGATAATGGCTGCAGATGATGATGGTTCTGATCTGGGAACAAGTGTATATGTTCCGCGGGCGACACAAGCATCCTGGGCTCACGGCCTGTATCGGGAACCTCGTACAACAGATGTATCCACGTCCACCCTTGGCCCCCACGCCACATGCAGGACCAGATAGCACCAAGGGACTCAGCTGGCAGTGCCTCGCAGAGGGCACCAAGGGGAACAGTGCCGGCCAGCCCCTAATTAATTGCCTAGCCTTTGGGGACGCTAACGCCAAATATATACAGGTGTGTGTGTGTGTGTGTGCGAGTGCGTGTGTGTCTGTCTCTGTGTGTGTGTGTGCGTGCGCGCGCCCGCATATGTCTGTCCGTGTCTCTATCATGTCCGTCTGCGCAGCGCTGTACGTGCTGTACAGTACGCATGTATGCTGTGCGAATACATATCTCTACATCATATCACACCCCACGCGCCTGTCTGGCACTCACGTATTTACCCCAGGGATGCCATCCTGTCTGTGCTCCGTCTCCCGCTTCTGCAACATATCCACCACATAATTACACTCACTCACTCACTCGCACACACATACATACACACACACACACACACACACACACACACACACACACACAAAAGCCCTTGCCAAATCCCCTTCCCTCCCCAACTTGACCGGCCAGTGGCAACGTCATGCCACTCACTCATTGTCCGTCTTCATCGGCCTGGCCACGCTCGCGTGCCGCACATCTCCCGCCCGCGCCTAATCACCTGCACACGTACACACGCGCGACGGCGCTCAGTAACGGATCCCGGGCTCCGCACCAGCATTTCGTTGCTTGCCAAAGTCCAGCCCAGCTGAGAACAAGCGGGAGAGAGGAGAGGCTTGATGGACCATCGAGGCAGGGGACAAGGGCCCATGTACTGTAACTTGGAATCAAGATAGCCTTCCGGTGTGTTCATGTAACACGTCCAAGATGCACGGGCACCAACCTTGTTGTCTCCCTCTATCGCTCTCTTTTCTCACCAGATCCCGCCCAGCCGCTCGGCCCAGACCCCGTCTAACCTACAAACTTATACAACGTTCCAGACGCGTCCTCTTCGTCCTGCAGCCACAACTGGCCCCCCCCTCCCCGGGAACTGTCCATCCCGATGCCGAATAGGCTCTCTCTCCCCCAACGCGGTGTCGTGCATGATCATCCCGGGTAGCTGGACGATTAGCGCACACCGATTAAACATAACTAGCGCACACGTCTTCAGACGGAGCTGTACAGTATGTATGTATGCTAGAAATAACAAAACACCGCCTCCAATCCAACCGCACTCTTCATCTCTCGCGCGAGGCCCCCAAGAGCTGGTCGTCGACTAAGCAGTGGAGTCGGACACAGCATAAGAGATAAAAACAGAAAGAACCCAAGCTCACACTCACACAGTGGCATAGACCCTCATGCTGTTGAGGCGTCACCGCAGCGGGCCGTCCGATAGCTAGGATAGATGAGGAAAAAGGGGGGGGGGGGCAGGGTCCTACCTGCTGCCTCTCTTCCAGGCTGTCTTCTCGTACTCGCAGTGCCCAATCTGGGGACTCTTTGCTGCCACTGCCGGTGTCTTACTTTTCTAGGTAAGCACCTTCACCACACCTCCATGCCCATCTCTCTGTCGATCCCTTCCTTTCCACCAAATCCGTCATCGTAGGCCAGCCACTTCCATCTGCCTACGAGCGGCTTCATGAGACCCCCCCTTCACTCCCTTCCCCCCCTCTACCTATTTGCCTCGTACTACCCAGTGGAAACGTAGACCCGTCTCCCCCACCCCCTCAGTCTTGTCTCTCTCTTCGCTCTCATCAGAGCACGGCCTGACTGACAGCTTCTCCCGCTACACCCTTTCCCCACCATGTCCAATTTTCCCCGAAACGGAGGGGAACCAGAAACGAAAGCAGCAAGAACCTTTGAATTCTCGCGTGTTTGTCTTTGTTTCTCCTCGGGAAGAAAAGAAAAGAAATGAAACAAGAAAACAGGAAACCGTCAAGGATCCGTCAGCTTTCCCAGCAGTCTGTTTCTTGTCTCGGCGCCTCCGGTTCTGCTGCGGGCCGCCCCCTTCCTCCTCCCAACGCCCCGAACCCCGTTGAGGCCGGCTCTCGTCAGCCCAGCACGCGTCCTTCTCGGCCAACTCTTCTCGTCGAATGCGGCTGCCTTGGCGTTTAGGGGCCTGCCACGTACCTTTGGGACCTACCTACGAATACATGTAGATGCACGTCAAGCCTCTCTTCTCTTGCTTTTACGCGGTGCAAGCATACGTGCGTGCGGGCTGAGCCATCGGTCCCCAACTCCGCCGTGGCCAGGAACCCCTTCGCCGCCCACATTTACACACAAACGTCGCTAACATTAAGCCACCAACGGCCATCCACGGCGCCCCCAAGCTCTTCCGCCGTCCCTCCGACACATCCACACAGAAACCGTGCGGTCCAATTCCGCCCTCATTGTCTCCGCCGCTCTCCCTACTCTTCCGCACAAGCTGTCACACGCGCCACCATCCTCTTTCTTCGGTTTCCCAAACCTTGGCCGCCACGCCTCCCCCTCGCGCCCAACGGTGCTCCCGTATCGACGGAACGTTTCCGTTCTTCAACACGCACTGACCAGGATCCATCGTCATTCCCGCTCCTCTACGAGCGGCCGTTTCTATTCTTCGACCGCGCTCAGGTCCGACGAGGCGACCCGATATGCATCACCTCGGCCGTGCCCGTCCCCCTGGTAAATGAGGTCGCCGAGCCGTCCCGCTTTGCCCGCGGTAGGCTCCACGTCTAATAGCGCTTGTCTCTTCTCCTCCGCTCTATCAGATCGTGCCACAAGGCTCGGCTCGCCGGCGTTGGCGGAATCTCGAGCCTGTGGCGTGGAGAGGGAGGAGCAGCAGAAACAGAGACAACAACAACAACAACAACAACAACAACAACAACAACAGGAGGAGGAACAACCACGCGTCTTGCACTTTCCTGTGTCCAAAGCATGATCCTCGGGGTGTCCTGCTTGCTGCTCTGAAATTGCGCCTGGCGAGCCACCAATCTTAAAAATCCGCCACTTGCTTCGTCTCGTCGACCTTCACTCCATGTCAATTAACAACACTATCCCCTTCAAGCTTCCAGATGTCCGTCGGTTCCTGGTCACCGACCGTGTGAAGCCAAGTTTGTCAACGGGCGCATGCACTAATTCTGTGTAAGACGAGCTGCCAGGGATCCTCCTAGCTCGGGACGCGGCGTCTCGGGACCGGCCCATCGTGTCAAAACGAACGATCGATGAGCTATCACCATGAGGCTGGATGTCATCGACCTCTCCTGAAGCGGCTATTCTCCGCCCCCAGAGCACTCTAGGACACCTACATCCTACATAGTAACACACGGTGACCTTATCACTGACTCCATGCCCCTGTCAAGTCAGGGGGGGCCCTTCTTCTTTTCTCCACTCTCGCCGCTCGTGCGTCCCATGCGGCGATCCATATCATCCTTCTCTCGGGGCCAACACGTCAAGCCCAGGGACCTTGTCGACCCTGCAAGCTGAGGTTGCACAAGGCTGCTTCAGACGGGGAATTCGTGTTCCGCACTTCGTACCTCCACACGAGTACCAACCTGCTGGCCGCCATGGTGTCCAGCACGGGCGAGTAAGCAAAATGCATCTGAGCCCCGCGCGCCGTGTGATGTGTTAACCGAGGACACGCATGCGGGTGTCGAGAATGCGCCAATGGCTGTCGGTAATGAATGCGCGTTCCTGTCTCGTCGACATCGGGGCGTGCGGCAGACATCTCCCCGTCCGCTTCTTTGTCCCGGTCCATGGCATGGGGTTCCCTGTATCGGCCTATCCGCTCGGCTTCTCGGACGTGCGACAGAACTGCCAGTCCATTGGGACAGGCGATGCAAGGAGCGGCAGAAGCGCGCAGATGTCTGCTGTCGTACTTGGTACACCGCATCAGCTTGGCTCCCAGCTTTCAAGTCTGGTCAGCCATCGTTTCCAGGCCTCTCCTTGCACCTCTGGTTATACTAAGCAAGGCCAACACAAAAAGCAAGCGACTGCGCGGATGACCTATTGATATTTTCCATGGGCAGTTATTCATGGGCGCTTGCCTCGCGAAGGAGCGGCTGCTTCCGGCCGGCGTCTCGCTCGTGGGCTAGCACCGGCCCCCTTTACAGCGCTTTCTCTACGGGATTGACCGGAGTAACAGTTTTTTGCTGTCCACTGCGCATGTACATTCTCCCTAGTCCCTGTGTCGATAGTAGTTGCATAAGGCAAGCTATGCGCCGGAGCGTGAGCAGCCAAGCAAGCTCCGGCTCTCAGCGAGTCACCCGTCTTGTCCCTAAGGCAGAACTAGAGCACAGAAAGACAACAGGTGTCACTGTGCCTCCTCTTGTAGTTTCAGTTGCCGTGACGTGTCCGCCGTGTCCAGTTCCATGGGCAAAGTCATTGCCTGCATCTCTTCATCCCAGTTTTCATCGTTCTCTTGAGCAGAAACAGATTCTATCGCGCAGTTCGCCAGACACCTCGCGTGATGACACTCGAAGCAGCAAGATGAAGTTTTGAGGTTCATTGTCGTGAAACACATGCACTATGGTTCAAGTTAGCCGCCTGCTCTGCTCTACTGTGGGGACCAAACGCAACCATATGCGCTGGGTGGAGGCACTCGGCAGGGGCAGTAGACGAGGATTCATAGGTCAAAGAAGACTTACGCATATCCACATGTAAGTCTGTGTCCTGCTGGCTTTCTTGCGAGGTCGGAAGCTTGTCTCCGAGCTACTTCTTCGCTTTCTCTCGTGGGCCTCGACCCCTCCCACGCGGATTGGGTTGCGGGACAAGACCCCGGAGGCGTCAGTTGACATGCCCTCGCTCGCCAATTCCGTGTCCCTCTGTTGATCCTCTTGATGTTTCCACTCCTTCATGACCTTTTTCTGGAGCCCTTCTTTTCCAAACAAGTGGTTGTCGATGTGATCGCACCGCTTGGTCCACGAATTGCCGCCTCGCTCATTGACGTCAATCTGGATGACCCGGACGCAGAATCCGCACCAGAAGCGCGGGTCACAGTGGCGTCCGAGCCGGCATGACTCCAGCTTGTCGTCAATCAGCTCTGCGTCGTTCATGTCGTGGTCCTTTTGCAGGTGATTCTTGAAGCTCTCCCGCCGCTGGCAAATCTTGGTGCAATTAGGCTCATCACAGTCCCACTTCTCGAGCATGAAGTGCTGGCTGCTCTCGTGTCTCTTCCAGTCGTTCTTGCTTCCAAATCTTTTCGAACAGCTCTTGAAGGTGCATCCATAGGGCTTTTCATGCCTCTTCATGTGTTTCCTGCGGGACTCTGTAAGCGGCAAGGCGCCGGTTAGGCAGAGACGGGTAGCAGGGCTTGCCTACTTGAGCTCGCACGGACGGCTGAAGTTCTTGTCACAGTACGGGTCAGGGCACCCCAGCTGGATTCTTGGGTTGGATTCATCTTCTGAGGGGCTCTCGGGCTCCGTGTCCTGCCCGTCCTCCCCTCTAAGTGCGCTCTGAAGAAACTCCTTGGGGAACCTTTTGAGATAATTGACGATTTCGGAGCGATCCGATTTCACGTTGGCGATGCTTTCTCTCAATATGCCCAAGGAGAGGCGGCTGTAGGGTACGCGTCGGCACTGCCGTGTACTCGCCGTGTCGGCTCCAAAATCATCAAGTCCCTCTGGGGTGGACTCACTGAAAGCGGAACTATCTCGCTTCCAGCTCTCGCGGCCGGCTGCCGCCGGTGGATGCACGACAGGTGTGATATCTCTGGGCGTGGAAGCAGACAGGCTTGGCCCAGAATCATCGTCCTCATCGTATGAAAATGGCTGATGCGAGAAACTCGGGTGATTCAGTGTGTAATCTGATTGATGCTGCATTGTGAACGTCGTGGCCGAATCTCCCATGGCATCTATAGAGCCAACGGGCCGGCTCAAGATGCCCGGGTGTATGTATGGCGTCTCCCCACCTGTTGAAGATGGAGCCGTTGCACTTGTCTGGCCGGCGTTCATGGGCGAAGGATTGAAAATTGCTGGATCGATGCCTATTGACTCCACCATCATCTCGTGGGCATGTGCAAATTGGCTCTCGGGAAAATGAGGCTCGGCGCCCGATTGCTGTCCTCCCGACAGGACCGGAGAGTCGTGGAGGCACATGGGTCGGGTTTCAGAATCTACATATTCGAGGGAATCCCCCACTCCTTTGAGATCGTGTCTCCGCGCCGAAGGCCTGCGGATGTGTCAGAGCCATGTAATGGTGGGGCGAAAGAGATCCAACGTACTGGTATATGTATTCCTTGTGGTCATCGTCCGAGTTGAGCTTGACGTGATGAGAGCGAAGTAAGTGAGAGCGAAAGTTGTCCGCCCTGGGCCAGACCTTGGGGCCCGTGGTGCCTGGAGCACAATGGGGGCAAACAAACGACCGGCCCGGGAGACCGTGCTCGCCATGGACAGATCTCTTGTGGCGTACGAGGTCATTTGAGGTGCTGAAGCCCCTCTGGCCTTTGATGCAGCCGGCATAGGGGCATTTGTGGGACTTGAGATGGCGCTGCTTGTGCTTTCTTTTGGGCCGCCCGTGGTTAGCATCTTGATCCATGTATCGAAGAGACGCCACGGAACTTACTTGAGCTCGCCTTGACTCCTGACGAAAGCCTTGCACTCGTCGCAGCGGTATTTGCCGGACGCCGCGAGGCGAGTGGGCGGCTCGGCCGGTGCTGCTTCCGGGTTGATGCGGCATTCGCTCATGACCTGGCCCATGTGCGAATCGAGGGCCAAGTCATCTCCGCCATGGACGGAAGCGCTCGCAGTACTGTACGCTTGGCGGCTGCTCCCGTAGCCGGAATCACCAGGCAAGGTTGCGCAGTCAGACGGCGACGTGGTGCTCTCGAAATCTAAGAACTTTGTCTGGGGCACAAGATGACGGGGCGAGGGCAGGGCGTCGGTGGACTGATGGCCAGTCTGGATGACGCCGCGGGGGACCCAAGGATCGTTCTTGGCAGGCGTGGCGTAGAAGTTGAGAATGTTCCATGGTTGCTGCGTATCCGCCAGTGGGCGAGATGCGTCGTCATACTGCGGATCCATGACAGAATAATGTAGAAGGCGAGCTTGGGATGATGAAGCGCGATTCTAGTGCGTTGCCGATGGTCAGGGCTGCCTGTGATGGACTTGAGGTCGGAGAGTGTATGTCGCGACCTGTTGTGGGTGGGATGGAACGGAAGAGGGAGCGATGCGGAGAAACCTATGCCGATCGAGCTGGTCTGTCTGAAGTCTGCATTCGACTCACTCGATGCAGGCCATGGAGAGAGGTAACAGTCGGCAGTGCCTTGGGGCGAAAGATCACGGGGGGTCGTGCATCAAGCAGAGAATCTGTGGTGACGGTGAGTGATGAAGAAACGAAGGCAGGCTGCTGATGCAAGGCCACGCGGTCGGCATGCAGCGCCAATATTACAAGGCAGAGGGAGAGGCTTTGTCCAACTTGTTGCGCTGTAAGCCAGTGCGAGTCCTAGGCGGCAGGCCAGTGAGGTCAAGGGACCTTTGGTGCCATGGACAATAAGATGGCGGCAGTATTTGTAAAGTACCAATATATGCGGGCACTGCAGGGATGAACAGGCAGTAAGTAGTGCTGCAAGGGGCCGGGAGGTAAGTTAAAGAGCGAGGAATCGATCGATTGACGGCGGCATTTGCAGCCTTGATGAAAGAAGCTTCGACGTCTCTACCAAGTGCTTGGGTGAATCGCTTCGAGTGTCTTGCGTGAATGTGCGCGCTCGTCGGGAGAACACGGCAACAGATACCTGTCGAGTACCTGAGCTCTGATAGTTCAGTACACGTCCAGCGGCTGGTGGTTCGCATCGAGTGGTTCGCCTCACTTTCCCTTCCTTCGGTGTCGTCCCCGGCCAATCAGACCCTCTTTCCGCGCGCGCAAGGGTCGGTAACAAGTTTCCTCGCAAGGCAGCCGCAAGGCAAACTGCCCAAGCCAATCAAATGTCAGTTTGATGCACACTGTACTACAGCTGGACATTGGCCAGCACTGTACCGTGCAAGGCGTCACTGTACAGTCCCGAGTTCTGCGAGTGCGCAGCAGCCAGCCATTCTCGTACTCGGGCGGAGCAAAGGTGACGTCTCAACTCGCACAAGGTTTGGCGTTTGACAAGGCACCCGCACAACCCGGCTTCTGTTAGCCGTGTGTAGGTGCTCTCTACCCCGTCTTAGTCCTGGTGCTCACGGGTCAACCAAGTACAAGCGACTTGCCCAGCCTCCAAAACATCTCTCCACCACGTCCTTCTTCTCTCCGGCATCGCCACTACTACGTGTTGATGAGCCAGGAACCTGATGCTGGGTCGGCTTATCCGCCGAGTCATTTTCTCTTTACCCGAAAGCTTAGCCCGAGCCTCAGCTGTTACAACACAGCGGCCCATCAACGACTGCCATGATGAACAAGAAGGGAAACCAAGTTGTCATGACTTGGTCACCTATTCGCTTCAGGGCCTCGATCAATGACCCCTTCTGCCATCATTGTAAGCGTTGTGTACCAGCTCGCCCCCTAATTCCCTGTCAGCGTCCTCTCCCCTTCTTCGGCGAGGCCCCTCCCGGCGTGCAAACCCCTTGGAAACCGACCTAGGCGAGGGCACGAGCACTCCGGATGCCTGCATGCCCTCCTTCTGCCCAACTCATGCAGCAGGGAAGCACATGTGCTGTGTGCACCAAGCTGTCTGTCTGGCCGCCGTCACACGACTCGTGCCGCCCGACGTTGGGCCCCCATCTCCCGGTCAGATGGCTGCAGACAGGAAAGCTTGAGCCCCTTTCGACCTGCTCTCTCCCTGCTAACGCCTTTCACCACGCGGCCTTCCTGCCACATCAAGTTGACGCTCGCCTATGGCAGACATGAGGCGGCGCCCATCTACGACCGTGCTTGCAACTCGACCCAGAGTTCAATCCCCCATCATGCCCGTGGGGTTCTGCTCTGACTTGACAATGCCGCAGCTTCCGAACCGTATAGAGGTGCGATGCTCTCAATAGGGGCTCAGTCTGCGTGCTCCGGGCCTATTCGCCGCGGCTTGGCCATGGAGGCCTTCATTTCTCAAGTGAGCCGTGGACGCGGAACCCGTCCTACGCACAGTCATGTATGTCAAAGCCTCAGATGGCCGGCTGGCTCTATTCATGTTCCAGACCAGCCTGTAATACCTCGTGACTGTTTCTGTCGCATGGCAAGTCGTCTGCGTCGACGGCTGTTGATTTCTTGTTTCTTGGTGCTTCTCACAGCATCCACATTCAGACAAGTTGTCAAATTCTTGCCGTCAACACATATCCATCTCTTCATCAGCGACTTCGCTTGCCCGGTTCAATACGCAAAATCATTGGCCTTGTTGCTTGTAGCCGCCAACAGTAATCAACGTTTGTTCCCGCTGGCTCATCTCGACTTGTCTGCAAGCGAGGTTCGCACTGAGCCCCTGCCCCTGCCCACCCCTGGCCATACAAACTCTTTGCGGGAAATGCTTCCACCAGATGCGGAGCGGCAGCCGGCGTCTCGTCTCTGTCCCTTTAATCCCCCTTCAACTTTATTTCCTGAGGTTCAAGGGCCCGCGAGCAAAGGGGGCCGGCCAACCAGGGGTAAGGACCGTACCCGTCCACATGAGCAAATCTTAACAGCGTCTGTCAACTAAACGCGCACTAATCTGCGTTATATACATGCTGTACCGAGCTTGCTTCCTATATGGGCAGCTTCTTACCTGTTCGTCAAATGACACACACGCCACGATCACGCTTACTTGTGCAAGTCGAGCCAGCCCTCTCGTTTGGCATCTGCGGGTTCGTTTCCCGAATCCATGTTGAAAGCATCGTCAAGGCCTGCTAGGACCAGTCGAATCCACGTTGCCCGTCCGTGTTGGGCAGCATAGCCGGCCGACTCGGTCTCGTCAATCGGACTTGTCGTTTTGCAGGACTGCGTCAAACGTACGCTCAGACGCCTTCGCGGCTGCCGGTTGGTCTAAGCCACGCCCGGACTTCTCGCTTGCTTGAAGACATCCTTATTTGCTATTGGGCTCCGTGCACTGTACGTCCAGAGAGAAGCTGGTTATTTGGACCAGTTGCCGTTTTCCCTGGTTGTTATCTCCACCTGTGTCGAGAGGGGAGGCTGGCCATGAGCTATTGAAGTCATGTATATAAGTCTAGGACGGGATCCCGAGCGTGAGGACACGGATCCCGGCCCATCTCACCTTTTTCCACTCCTTCAATCATCTCGCCATCTCAATACTCACTGCAGGGAAACGCTGGTGTTGTTTCTTGTAGCTTCCTACAGCAGGTACCAAAAAACTCCTCAAAACATCTTGCGTCCAAGGTCGAGTCTTCTCCCCGTCAATACTTGGATAATAAATCGACGGACTAACGAGCATTGGGCGGTTAGACAACGTTTGAAACCCCCGAATCCGATATACATCATGTGCGACTGGGAGGAGTTCCTCTTCGCCTGCAACCACTCTATCATTCGGCTCAAATCCTACTGCCATTTTGCTCGGAATGATGCACACCACCAGTGTTTCGGCGTCAAAGTTCTGCGCAGCTCGTGGAAGCAGAGTGTACTATGCGAAAAGTGCGCGGCGGAATGTCGAGCTGCGGGGACGAAAGGCCGAGGGGGTTCGAAAAAGACCGGTTTGTAGAATCGGAGATTCAGTGGATCTGGGTTGTGCGTGTCTGAAGACCCTGCATTTTTTTGGGAATAAGGCGGTCAAGTCTTGGTGTGCCTGTAGCTCCGTTCCACGATCCGCGCAGAAAGGGGCATCAGGGCATCCCTAAAGGGAGGACGCATGAGGGCTGTGCTTGAAAGTCCAGGGGCGGCGAAGCATGGCTAGCTCTCAGCCTGCTATTAACCGAGCCAAGGCTCATCGAAAAAGCTGGAAGTTAGACTAGGCGTGTACATACTCAATGTCATCTCGTGCCTGTCAACATGCCAGTTGGCTCCTTCGCCCGGAAAACCGGCGACGCCGACAAGCAAACGGGCCAAAGTATGATGGGCCCGGATCCGCACCGGCAGGCGATGTCGGGTGGCGTCATTGAGCACCAGGACTATTTCTAGAACAGGAGAGTCTTTGATGGTGCGACTGCGCCGTTCAACGTGAGACGGCTGCCGAGACAAGACGATTGGGGCGGAGGAGACAGGAACCCTGGCATCGGCAGATTTTGCTGTCTTGTTCTACAAGTATGTCTTGATGGACTGTCTTGTGAACAGGATTCCACTTGACAAGGGCGTTGCATGTAGGTCTCCGGGCGAGGTTTGCTCATGCAAACAGCCGCCAGGGTTGTGGTGACAGGGAGCGGTTGCTCGATGATGCGAGGCTCCGTGCACGGCGGTTGGCTCCCACGTCTGGATATTACGGAATGCTCGCGTGGAAGTGCGTGTGCACGACGTGAAAGACGGTCCTCAAGCTTCAACTGGGCAGTGGAGTATCTCGGTCCCTTGCGGGGGGTTGGGTGCGGTGAGGCGGGAAGCAGCTTCTGGAACCCTTGAGAAACTGCGAAGGTGCTTCCAGACGCGTCTCGCAAGACAGACAGTCGTGCCACAGCGGATAATACCCGACACGAAACAGCATTGGGGGTTCGCTGCTCTGACCGGATATTCGAGGCTTTCACAGTCGGTAGACAAGGGGGTCTTGAGCTCACACGGGGACGGCAGTGGCGGCAGGGGCTTCGCATAGGTCACGCGGCACCAGGAAAGCTCCAGGACGACCGAGGCCAAGCCGGCAGTAAAAGCTCTCGACAGGAGACTCAAGACAGGCAGATGCAGGCACCAAGAAGGTGCTCATTGCGGCGCTACTCATTCCATGTTGGTTGCCCCCTCGACCACTCCCACGATGTTGTAGCGCTTTGAGAAGAAGGTGACCCAGTCGTCGAGGGTGCTCTTCTCCTTGTCCTCGAGATCGTGCCAGTCGGCCTGGACGTCCTCGGGCTTGGTGGAGGTCTTTCCCAGCGCTCTGGACGCGTCTTTTCCAGCAAAGACTTTTTTTGCCATGTCGAGGGTTAGTCTCTGGACTTGGACAGGTAGTTGCGCAGGGGGTAGCGACTTGGCTGCACCTGCGAGATATTCAAGGTGCTTGTGGCGGCGGCGACAACGTACTATGGTATGAGCCACCGGGCTGGTATGCCTTGTTGCCAGTCACATCGTAGACCTTGCCCTGTGAGGCTCTTGTGAGTGGCGCGTCCCGCGAAGGCAGCAGACGGGACATGGAGACATGCCTTGATTGCCACGTAGCACCTGCCGCCGTCGATGCCTGTCGCCGAGAGATGATGTCAGCCGAGAGGAGAAGGCTGTAGGGGCCCAGGGGTTCCATTGAGGCTCCGTCTTGGCGATGCCAGCAGAAGTCCGAGATCATACGTCCTTGTAGCCGAGGCACACGCAAGAGGCGAGGGAGCTCGTACCGTTTGCCTTGGCCAGCTCATCCGGAGAGATGGGATCGTCCTTGGGAGGATCCAGGTTGACGGGGACTTTGGGCTCGAATTTTCCGGTCATGATTGCTGCTCGTGTTGACGAAATGGCATCATACTAATACTACTATGTAGTATGTACGGATATGGCCTCGAGGTGTTTTGAGGGCCGACTTTCCGCCCCACTTTTAGCCTCGCCGATCCCCGGAAGCGCACAGACCAGCTCACGATTTGATTTTCCCTGACGCCAACACTCCAAGCTCCAACCACCGACATCGCTCCACGCAAACGTCAAGCACAACATGTCCGTCTCGGCCATGGCCTCTCTGCGGCCGCTCCAGCGCCAATGTCTGCGGCACGCCTCGAGCGGCCTGCTATCTCTCCACGTCAGGTCGCCGTCTGTCCGCTTCAGCATCCACGCCGTGATAGCTCTCGCGCCGCAACAGAGGCGCCACCAGTCGGGCTCGAGCCGCGAGCCTGAGCCGCCAAAGCCCAGCAAACCTCCCATGAGCTTCACACACTTCGTCAGGCACGCTCTCGGCGCCAGCTTGAGGAATCTGGCCGTCGCTCTGAGCCCTCGCGGCATCCGCGCCGCCTACCGCGACTCTCCTGCTCTCATCGCCACCATCGTGGCACTGTGAGTTTCCAGGCATCCCCTGCGCGTCGCAAGGCGTGGCGTGCTGACTCGGATACCAAGTCTCATCTTCACTTTTGGCCTCTCCGTCATCGCCCTGAGGTCCTTCATCCATGCCTTTTACAACTCCGACTACAGCAGATACCCCAAGCCCATCGCCAACACGCTGCGCCGCGCAATCTACTACACCAATATCAAGCCCGACCCCGAGCTCGCCTTGCGCTTCTACAGAAAAGCCATGGAGCAGAGCGCAGAGCTCGGCCTCGACCCCTTTTCCGACGAGGTGCTCGGCATCCGCATCCAGGTCTCGTTTTGGCTACAGAAGATCAACAGCCACAAGTCGGCCATCAACGTTCTTGAGTCCATCCTGGGGGACTGCCGGAAATGGGTCGACGTCATGGAGCAGTCCGCCAAGGACGGCAAGGTCGACGACGCAGGCCGATACCGGGCGGCTCCCGAAGCCGCCCCCGAAGCGTCCCCCCAAGAACCACCTCAAGCGTCCCCTGAATCGTCCCCGGAATCGTCCCCCGCCACGCAGCCCGACGAGGCTGCCCTCAATGTCCCGCACGCTGAACCCGAAACCCTATGGCGGAAGCGCCAGCGGCTCTTGGCCAAGGCCATCGGCACCAGTGTCAAGCTGGGGGAGCTCTACTCGGACGAGCACGTGCTCGATCCCGACAAATCCCACACTCACCTGTTATGGGCCGTTGAGACGGCGCTCCGCGAGTTCCAACGACGCAAGTCCCAGGGGCTCAAGTCTGGGGAGCAAGACTGGCTCACCCCGGAGGAGCTCGGCGGGTCCATGGAGTCGCTCGGGCGAGACTACGAGCGCAAGTCCCAGTTCCAGCTCGCAATACCCCTCTTCTTCCAGGCCCTCCGACTGTGCGAAAGTCCCTGTCACCGGGCCGTCATCATGAACAACATATCCGCTGCCTTCGCCCAGCATCCCATCTACACTCCCCCTCAGCTCGGCGTCTCCAAGACTCTGCAAGACGTCGTCGACCCGGCCACGCCCAAGACACGCAACGAGTGCCTCGACGCGGCACTCAACTGGGCGCGCAACGCATACAGTCACGCCCAGGACGTCAAGGGCGATACCAGGACGCCCGAATGCGATGAGGCCTGCGCGGTAGCGCTGTGTAACTGGGGTGACGTGGCAGCCATGCTGGGCAAGGCGGATGTGGCGCGGGCCAAGTACAAGGAGTGCATCGACATGAGTCGCCAGATGGAGTTTCCACAGGGCTTGAAGCAGGCCCAGGAGGGTCTAGCCAAGCTGACGTCAACCTCGTCCAGCCGCATCTGAGATGCAATGGAATATGCCGCATGCAGGCCCTGACCAAACCCACTGACAGGGGCCTCATGGAAGCGTTCGTGCCGGGGAGTCAAGGAATTGCGCTACGTGTCCAAAAGTGGCTCTTGGTTGATGGCCAGAGCAGGCAGCGTTGGCGCGCCTGGCCTTAGCCGCTGCGGTGTCAACCCAACCTGCATGGCATGTGCTCTTCTGGCCATGAAACTGCCGCCATTGGCTCTCGAGTCCCCTGGGTGCCGCACTTCAAAGTGTTTGATCCTTGCATGGAACCGGTGTGGTGGACCTCTGTCTCCATGGACAAGGGGTCTAGGACGAGGTCCCCACGAACTAGACAACGGTTTCTAGCCTGATGAGGTTTGGTGGATCTATCGCCCCCCTGGCCAGTCGATCTCGCAGCTTGGAACGTTCTCGTCCTTCCGGCGCTTTTCGGACGAGCCCAATGGCCTTTGGTGATGCCTTGGGCTCCTCGACGCGGCCTGGGACTCATTCGATCCCCACATCCCTGCTCAACGGGTCTCTGGCTTGTCCGTGACCATAGAAGGCCTTTTGCTGCCCTACTGGTCTCTCATAGCAACGCCTACAAGGATGGACGAGCAGGGGCAGAAGATTCCCCGTGCTGGACGAACGGGTTCGGCCGAGTCCGATGCCGTGACCCTGGAAGCGAGCCCCGAGCAATAAGGCTCATCACAGAGTGTTTTTGCCAGTTGAAGAGATTTCCTCCGCCCTGGATGGCCCCCTTGAGCAGCCGTGTTGGTACCGGAACGCTCTTTGCTGCTCTTGAGGGCCAACGCCTTCCGATTCCTGCCGTGCCCTTGAGGCGAGTATGATGAGACTCTCTTCTCCCCCTTGTTCAGGGTTACATTGGTTCCACCCCCACATGAGACATGGTAGCTGTCGTGCTACGATCCCCTCCCCCGAATAGAAGTATGCATAGGTTGATGCCTGACAACAATTGACTCTACTCACTCGGCTCACGACTGTCGGCGCCAGCACGTTGGACTCCCCCCACCCTCGCGCACACTGCTGCCCGCCACCCGGGACTGCTGTTGGAGGCTGTCAAAGTGATGTATGTAGGACGATTTCAACGCACTCGACGTATCGTTTTCCGTAACATGCTGTTGGCGCGGGACCTTTCCGCTGCCGGCAACGTTGATTCCTGGGCATTCACATGATGCACCTGTATTCGTAAATGGTGTCTAGCTCATGGACACGGTTCCCCTGGACTCTTTACCTGCGGCCCACCACCTAGGCTTTGCGGCAAATAGCTTTGCATGGCAGCCATGGGCATCTGGGCGCGCAGAGCGTTGCTGCGGCTCAACAGCGGTGTCTCAATAAGCACAGGGCTATGGAGAAGAGTGTTTACAATGCTCCGCCAGACTTGGCAATGAGGTCGGCCGAGATGACGGCATCAGCGGCACGGGCGGATTACAATGGCGGCAATACCTGATGGGATGGTTGGCAAATTGGCTTTGCGTCCGCATCGAGACGACTTCTCAGGGGCGGCGTGCTCCTGACTGAACGCCTTGGGAGAAGATCAGATCCGACTCCTCGCTTCGAACCTGTCTTCCTTGCCTCTTCAGGGGTGAGCAGGAGAAGACGTTAACCTGGGTAGGAAAGGGATGAGGTAGGCAGCTTAGTAAACGTTGGTGAGCCAACCGGTCCTCACCTTGGCTCCGCAGCCTTATTCTGCGGTCCTTTTCTCTCCTTCGCCCAAGACCCATTCTTTCTTTCGGTCCTGTGTCAGAGTCCTCTGCGGAAACTTTATTCCACGGTGGGGGAGAAATGAGAGGGAGAAAGGGGGTGAAGGGGGGGGCGAATGAGTAAGGAAGGGGTCGGAGGAACGGGTTATGAGAGAGCTGGGAGAGATGGGGACGTGGGGGGTGGAGGGAGGAAGGGAGGAAGGCTCTTGTCGGCGGTACTTGAGCCAGTGTGTGGCTGGCTTGCGGCACGATAAGAGGTGGGAGAGGAGGTTATATGTTGTTAGCTGGGCGCGGGAAGCAAGTGGCAAACAACGGCACGGCCAACCAGCAGACGCCTCGTGTCTGGCTGCTTGGCGAAATCGTCTGCATCGCCAGGCTTCGACGGCTGCGGTGCGAGCCGTACGTCGAGGCGCGCCGGAAGACGAGGTCTGTGTTTTGGTTGCTGCTGCTTCGTTTCTTTTTCCTTGTCTCTCTTCCTCGCTGCCGTGATGGCTCCTGTCAATGGCTCGCGAGAGGCGCCACCCGGGTGTCGTGCGACGTCCCTCCCGCCCTTTGGTGCTCCCCCCTGGACACGGAACTCGGGAGGGGGTCTGGGAAGGTGGCTTTGTTGACGTGAAGCCGGGAGCGCGTGGTTTCCACGAGAAAGGGGAGACGTGGCGTGGCCGCCTCCCCCGACTTTCGATCCGCGACACATGCTCGCCATCGCCTTGGCGGTGCGGTACGAAACGCCTGCTGCCCCTGCTCCCTTGTTTTTTGTCCTCCCCCCACCCGGAGGAGGCACTGTCGTTAGCTGTTGGCCCGTTTTGCACACCCAGTCTAGGCAGAGAGAGAGCCGGGACAGACGGTATCCCGAGACGTGGTCATGGTGGGCCGTGACTCAAAAAGGCCGTCCAGAGAAAAGAGGAGGCGGGCAGGGAGACCCAGGAGTGAGTGAATGGCAGAGCGAGCCTCTCCCAATGGAGCGGGCAGGCACAGATGGCAGGCGGCCTCGAAACCAGCCTGGGCCGCACAAGAAGCTTGGCTGCCGACGGCTTTGACACACGGCCTCTTCACCGCCCAAGCAAGGCATGACGTCCTGGGGGGTGGGGGGTGGAGGGTGTCCGCGCAAGGTCTCGCTCGATTCTGTCATTTATCTGTCTTCTTTTAAAACATTGCTCGCAAAACTCCTTTTGCCAAGGAAGCGGAAGGGGAAAGCTTTGAGCAATGACGCGAAGAAAAAAGGGAGATCGGCGGCCAGCCTGACGAGACAGTCGCGCAACGACCCCCTTTTTGTGGTTTATTTTCTGCGAAAAGGGGGGGGGGGGGGGGACATGCCCCTCCCCGCCCCCCCCTTTTCCCTCTCTGAGGTCCTTCAAGGTAACGGTCGGAGTTGACCGCACAGCAGGCACGGCTTGACCGCATATCAAGCATTCTAGGGCACCTCTCCAGCGGTGATGGAACGGGCTATGGCAGGCGAGCGCTTGCTGGCCCATGCGTTCTCCCTCCGCCCCTCCCCCCCCTTTCCGCAAGGTGGTAAAAGAGGGGAGCCGATGCTGTACGAGAGCGATCCGTGAGGAGCCAGGCCTCAAAGATCGGTCACGGCCTTGGGCCCCCCTTTCCGTGGCTCGTCTTCCTTGTCATCTGCCATGCGGGTATGTAGAAGCGGGTAAGATCGATGTGCTGCTGTGTGCGTCTGAACTCGGGGGGCCTCCTGGCATCGAAGCCCGGGATGTGCATGCGCAGTGGCCATCCAGCTTTCGCGTCAAGCCGATGCTAGCCTGTCACCCGACACCGCCATTCGTCCATTGCTATTTCCGTGATGCTTCTACGTTGCTCCTTTTTTTAACCTACCTCAATCGTTCTGGCCTGCTGGTCTTGACGGGAAGCGTGTCACTCTCGGCTCCCCGTTCTCTTGGCCCTCTTGGGCTTGTGCATATGTGGATGTGAGTTTCCGCCTTGTGTCGACGCCCGAGCAGAAACGGGAGAGGCTGTGGTGTCTGCTCGGCCGTCGTGGCCAGGCCCCCTTCATACTGTAGTGCATCATCCTCTTCATCTTATTTCTGCCGAGCACTGATAAGAAACTCATTTCCTCTCAGGCTCAAGAATCAATTTCCCTTCTTTTTTGTCCTTCCTTTTTGTGTTGGCTGTCCCAACCCTGCCGCCGCCCGGCTCCCACTGCCGAACCCCCGGTTCCGAAACGCCGGGCCGGCCCCACCGGAATCGGGAGTCGGGGCCACTACGCCCGACACAGGAGGGGGCCATTTCACACGCGCAGCCCTACACTTATACCATCTCGCCCATCCCCAGTCGAACCGGCAAACTTTAAATATCGAAGTTTCCTCGCTTATAGCTCATCGTGGACCCTGGCACGGACGCATGTGCCACGCTCAAATCGTCGGTGTCCCTCCTGTCTTCCATTGGAGAGAGAAAAGGGGGGGGGGGAGGTGGTCCCCCACCCCAGTGCTGTTGGACATGATGCCAACGCCCGCTTGACGCCCTGACCACTTGAATATTTTTATTTTACGCCTTCTTCTTTAATCCTCTGCTGTTGTTTTTTCATTCGTCCGAGGGGCAATATTCAGAATAATGTATATTGATTTAAAAGGAAAACGTGAACGGGATGGGCTCCGTCTCGCTCGCCTACGAATCCAACCCATAATGACGAGCCAGATAGGCCTCTGCGCCGACTCTGTCATCGACTTCGGCCTCGCCTTTACTGTTTCCTTTTTCCTTTCTCCTTTCGGCGGTGCTCTCAAGTGCGCAATCACCGTCCTGCGGCCGACGCACCCCGGCCACGCCATCAAGCCCTTGCCCCCCCCCCCCCTTCCTTTCTCTTGCCTGTTCGCTAGCTGAAGCAATGGCATGATATACGTGAAACTTCCCTGTTCCCTGTAGGTATACCTATGTGTCTGCCTCTTCGTCTACTCTTTACCCTTGCTCCCTCTCAGGGTCCCCCACACCTCCTCGTCTCTCCCCCACATCTTTCAACCCAGATGCTGCCAGTGCCTATTTCTTCTTTCGTTTCAAATATGACTTGTGTCTTGTGACCGTCTTTTGCCAAGAGTGGGGGTAAAAGGGAGATAGGCTTTGAACAATAAACGCCTTCTCCTGGTGTGTATGCATGTTCTTCCTACTCTGGGTCCTCGCAACATACTGTGCACGCCCAGTCAGGCCACGGCCTTGTCAGCGCTGCGCCACGTGCGACAAACGGCTGGCACGATGTCCGCGCGCCCTCGGGAAAGCGAGGTGAAGGAAACAGAGGCAGAGAAGCCGGCGCAGAGGGAGGGCGGCGTGTGGATGACGAAGAGCGGGCCCAGCCGCCGCCGCTGCCTTGCATCTGAAGCTGCGGAAACGTCATGCGGCGTATTTCTCTGTCTCCCTTGATCTCTTGTCTGCCTCCCAGTTGTTCCACAAACGGTAAGAGCAAAGGAAAGGCGAGAAAGAGGGCAAGCCACCTCCTCGGCCACGAACGACCCGCACAAGAACGAGGTAAAGCTCGAGAATTGAAATAAATAAATAACCATCGAAATAAAAATGAAAGCCAAGCCAAGCTCGCGCACAACCCACGGCATCCCATATCTGCTCTCTATGTGGGCAACAGGCCCTTTCCCGCGCCAACCACCCGGTGGCCCATGTGTCACGACGCGAATGCACGCTGCCAACGCACGGGGCCCGGCTTGTTGGGCCTTGCCCACGCAAGAGACAGAGGGGGAAAAACAAGAGTGGGAGAGGGCAAAGTAATAGAAGAGGAGGCAGCCTGAGAGAAATAGAGACAGAGATATCGCTCATGGTGGTAGGCGGAGACGAGATTGCCACCAACCGCGGGCTCTTCGTCGTCACTCGGCGTAGCAGGTTCATCGTGGAGCCCAAAGTGTCTATGTGTGTGTTCCAGATTCTCTTCAATTATTTTTATCAATTTTCTTGCCCTTGTTGCTTTCTTGGCTGTGCATGTGTGTGCCCTCAGAAACGACTCGACTCGACTTGAGGTGAAGAGGAGGGAGGGGCCAGAGCCTGGGGGTCGGGACCAAGATCAAGTCGGTCAGGGGAAGGGGGGGGGGCCGTAGAGGAGACCAAGCCAGAGAAGCGGAGAGAGGCAGTAGCCAGCAGCGAGGGCAGCAAGACGACGAGCAGGCAGGAGGGGGCAGGCAGCGTTTTTCTTGTCGCTGTTGGGCCGCGGCCGCTGCGATGGCGCGCGCGTCTCGAGCCGACGAGATGGGCAAAGGCTATAAGTGAGCGGTGTGCGTGCGGATGCTTACCTTGTGGCCCTCTTTTTTCTCTTGCTGTAGAATAAGAGAAGACGGCCCGTCGTTTTTTTATTTGCACTTGGTCTTCTTAATTTTTTTCCTTCTCGGCCTTTTTCTTCTCATCAACCCCCTTCTGCTTCTCCCGTCCTTTCCCTCCTTCGGACGCCGCGAGACGGACGGCCGGACGGATCGGATGGGAGCGACGACGACGACTGGAAGTATAATGGGATAAGAAACCTCGCTGGAGAGATGGGATGACGACGGACAAGCTCTTGTGACAAAAGATCCCTCCTCCCGGTTCGGCTTCTCCATATCCTTCTCGACCCTCTTCTTCATCTTCGTCATCTTGGCCTTCTTCTTCATCTTCTTCTCCTCCATCCCCTGGTTTGCTCTGCCTTCAACTCCCCTCGCTTGTCTTGCTGGCTCGTCCATCTCGTCCCCTCCATTCCAACCGCCTCCCCCCCTTTAATAGACATCCCCATCGCCTTGGCCTTGGGCCTGCCCTGCCTGCCCCTCTCTTCCGAGTCCCGAGTCCGTCGCCACGTGGGAAAACATGGATCCGTCAAGGGGTGACCTGAGCCACCACCCTCTCCCTCACCAGCATCCTCACCACCACCAGCCGCAGCAGCAACAGCAACAGCTTCGGCCGGACCACAGTGCCGCCAGCAGCTGCAACAGCAGCAGGAGACCCTCGATCCATGAACTGTCTCATAGCCACCTGCCGCCGCCGCCGCCTTCGGCACTGACTCAGCCACCGGTGAACCACGAGCCGTATCACCCCGGCCTTCTCCTCCATCATCATCAGCAGCAGCACCATCAGCACCATCAGCATCAGCATCAGCATCAGCATCAGCATCAGCACCAGCACCAGCATCAGCATCCGCATCCGCACCATCAGCCTCAGCCTCTCGGCTTATTCACCGACAGCCAGAGCCAGTACATGGACCCCCCTCATGTACAACATTTTGGGCTGAATCAGTACTACACCATTGTAGGTAGAATCTTCTCTCCCCCGTCCCCAAGTTCCCGCCGCTCTTCGACCGGTTCTTCTTTACCTGTTTTCCGTCTCTTCGGACCCCCATACTTGATCCCTGCTCTTGGGGCTCCTCTGATCCCCCTCCCTTTCCCCCCGATTTCGCCTGTTGGTGTTGCTGAGCTGACATGGCCTCGTCAAGAACACCGATTCGTCCACGACACCAGACCCGAACAACTTCTCTTACAGCTACACCAGCCCTCGCAGCACCGTCAGCGATCCCATCATCCCGACCCAGCCACTGCTTCAGGAAGAATCTCCCGAGGCCCCTCGACGGCGCCGTGAGAACCGCTACCGCAACGCTCCCCCGGGCGTTCTATCTGTAAGGAGCCCCCAGTCTCCTTCTCTCCGTGTCCTCTTCCTTTTTTTGTGTGTCTCTTTGTCTTCCCCTCGTGTTCCCCCCGAATTCGGTTGCTTCTTCGCGTCGTGTGTTTCCCCCAAGTCTTCTTGTTTCTTCGCGTTATCCCTGAGCCTCTCATCCCATCGCCCAGCTAACACACCCTCCCCCCCTTCTCAGCGCCGCAGAGCCCAGAACCGCGCCTCCCAGCGTGCCTACCGCGAGCGCAAGGAACAGCGCATCCGCGACTTGGAGGAGCTCCTTCGGGAATCCACTCAGCGCGAGCAGTCCATCAGCCAGGCCTTCGTGACCCTGAAGGCCGAGTGCGCAAGGCTGCGTGCCGAGCAACATAGCGACACCAGCGGGAGTCAATCATCACCACTGTCGCAGCAGCAGCACGGCCTGGTCGCCATGACTGCCGCAGGAGCCTTTGACGCGCCAGCTGCTGCTGTCGTCGAGGAGGCGCCTGACGTGACGGGCGAGTTTCACCTTTCTATGGACATGGCTAGCTTCTCCCATCACATGTAGCGCGATGCTTGCCAAAAGGAGGGAAGGAAAAAAAAATGTATCCTGTCTCATTAGGAGCGGATGCCCAACGTGACACGTCGGAATGAGGCACACGGAGAGGGCAGTGTTATTGGTTTTTGCTTCAAGGGAGAAATCGGTGCAAAGATCTTGTTTGGTCATAGATGGCATCAGCCGGAGAATCAACGAGGCCGGTTCGCCTCGGGCATCTTGGATAGAACATCATGTTGCAAGACGGGAGCTTAGCGGAGGTCGCTCAAACGACCATAGACGCCGCTCATGACATTGGTGCAGGCGCAAAAAGTTCCTTCGGCAGAATCAGCCTTCTCACAGGTCCCAGAGTTCGTCCCAGGCCTGCCTCGCTTTATTCGAAGAGCAACCGACTGGAATCTGGTTGCGGGACCCCCCAGAGAATAACTCCGTACGCCCAGCTCGAAAAGGAAAAATCACTACCGTTAGACAAACTTTTGCCGTTTCGTATCGACACCATCTGCCGCTGTTGCGTTGCCCTGGCCGCTCGTATTAGCCGCGATGTCAACCAGCGGTGAGCGCGCTGCGGTCGTGGCGTTTCCGTCCCCCGGCAGTGGTCGCTTCATCGTTGGCGGCTTGTAAGATCCCCTGTTCGCCAGTGGGCTGCCCGGGCCGCCGGGCGCACCTATCCGCCCGGTCTGGTCAAGTGATGGATTCACTACGTTGCCTCGAGTGCCATTCACCGATTGTCGCCCCGGGGCCTGACTGCTGGTGGGCGGAACGTGCTGCCCGTTCCTGGCCACCGGTCTCGACGCGGAATGGTCGATTCCAGGCGTCTTCCGGATAGACGGGCTCTCGGCCTTGGGGTTGAAAAGCTGTTTTGGAGGGCCGGCATTCACGTTGCCGGTCTGTCCGGGAACGCTCGCGTCAGAATTCGGGATCACAGACCTGGCGGAAAAGAACGCAACCGGTTCTGACGAACCGCCAGCCGGTTGAGGCGCTGGCCGCTGCGGGGGGTGGACAGCATTGTTGATAGTATCTCGGCCACGGGCTGCCGGCATGGGGCGATTCTGATTCTGGGGTCCCTCGTAATGTGTCGTGGAGCTCCGGGTAGCCGGCTTCGGTGTCTGTGGCGGACGACCATTGCTTGGCCCCGAGGCGGTTCCAGAAAGGGCCCGCGTGGGTGGCTGCTGAGGCGGTGGATTCGTAGCGGGTTTCTCGTTGGATCCTTGTGCCTGGATCGGGACAGAGGGCAGGACAATCTCGTCCGGGTGGCCCTCTCCTGGGACGCAAAAGTCGGCCTCGTCGAGTTCTACGGGTATTCAGCGTCGATCTCCTCGAAGGCGTCGGACGAGAGCATACCTCCGATTAAGTCCTCAAACGATTCTGCGGATTCCATCTTGAAAGGGACGAGAGCCGCGTTGCCTGTAGCCTCGGCCTTCTCCGGGTCCTTCCTCACGAAATCTGCGTGGCGGTGCAGGTTGTCTTGATCAAACTTCTTTACGGGTTGGGCCTTGACCTTTGTAACGAGCTTGACGTATTCTTGGTCATAGATGCAGTTGCCTAGCACGTTGCCAAAGCTCCTCAACGCTCGCTTCATCCCGTCCGTCGTGCCCTCTTTCTTGGCCTTTTCAAATGCCATGGCTTTGCCTCTGGCATTTTCGATGGAGCCGTAGCCAATGTCTTCGTGATATGTGCCGTCGCGAAGGGTGATGCGGACAATGACGGAGAGGCCGATGCTGACGCGCTGGGACTGCGGATTCTCGTCGGCGAAGTCGACCTGGATGTTCTGGATGGACGATGACCATCCGTTGAAGCCAAAGACTTCGTTTGCGAGGCCGATGCACTTTTCAGCGGTGAGATAGTGCACCCGAGAGCCGCCGGGTCCCGACCGTGAGGATATGTACTCAGGCCCGAGCTGCTTGTCGAGCTTAGACGCGATGGTGGCAATCTCCTTGGCCGTCCATTCCGACACACGGGGGCGCGCCTCTTCGAAGGGGTTGACCCACGCCTTGTGCTGGTCGCCTGGGCTGGAGCGCCTCGTTAGCACATGAGGGGCCGGCGCAACAGGGAAGGGCTTACGCGGGCATGACAAGCGACGGATGAAGTTATCCGTGCATTCGCGTCCGCTGACAATGGCGGAACAGGCAGTCTGGAGCAAAAGGGCACCTTTGGCGGACGGCCTGGTTCGACACGCGTCGGCTGGAAAGGGTTGAAGCGCGTTGGGAGATACAGAGTGACAGGTTATCACGTGATGGCCACTCGCGCGCACAGTGCTGCACTTGGTGCTTTTCCCAATGCAGGTAAAACGGGAGTGCCCGTGACCGCCCCGCTTGCCCGGGCCTCTTCTGGCCGCAATTTCGCCTCACGAGATTGAGAGGCTCATGAGGAGCGTTTCAAGGAGTTGAGGCCTGTTCAACATGTACATACACAATTGCAAGGCTCGATCCGGGCCGTATGCCCGGTATCTCTGGTTCACTCGAGCTCTACCTGCTCGCCGGCATGCATCCATCAAAGCAAAGCAACGACACAAATCCTCCCATTACCAAGGCGAGCGTTCCACGCAACACATGCCGAGCTATATACATACGAGAGAAGAGTTATCAGTGATTTGGGTCCCCTTCGCTTGCGAATGCCGGTCAAGGGATATCAACAGCCACAATCGGGAAAAAACGCCGTCCCATCCAGCTGCGCATGAGTGAAGAACAATGCGCGCCAAAGTCTATGCTGCCGTTGATGCCAGAGAAAGAAAAGGTTGGGTCAAGTGCGTCGTCATATTTCTGCAAACACCTCGGCAGCCCCTTGATGCCGTTTCCAGGCCTCACCACGGTCCAACCCGCACAGGTAATCCGTAGGTTCCCGCCATGAGCTGGTTAAGAATCGAGGTTTGGTCCGAGGATGGTGGCTGATTCGACGCCATCCAGCCGACACTGCTTCCCATGGCAGACATTGCCGAGCCGAGGCGCCCGCCAGACTGCTCGTTGTGTCGGAAGAGGGTCTGGTCCCAACCGCCCGAGTGCAGGTTGATGCCCCCGCCTCGCTTTCCTGCTTCGTTGATGACCAGAGCCCACGCCCTCGAAATTTCCTCGTAGGCGTTTTCTTTGTGGTGACGATACGCGTGTGCTTGCCAGTTGGGCAGCTCGTGGATGAGCTTGGTGGCCCCGTCGAGATATTGCAGCGACTTCGTGGGTTGCAGTTCGATCGGAGGGAGAAACTGGGGCGTAAAGTCTGACAGGGCGTCGATGAGGGCAACCATGGGCTCCTTGATGCGGCAGTATGTGTACTCAGGGCTCGAATCGCCATAGGGGATGGCCGCCTTCAACTTGTCTTGGTAGCCTTGCAGAACCTGGAGAGCGGACGCGGCCGAGGGGCGCGGAGCCCCGGTGACGACCTCGTGGCCGATGTCCGGGTGTCGTTCGCAGATGCGTTCGAGCACGGTTCGCAGTTGGCCAACGTCGAGCGTTTCGAGGAGTCGAGGGAGATTCAACGGTCTGCCAACCATGTCATTCGCTCGGATTTTTTTCGATGGACGGACGAGTGTTCTTGACGGGACGGCCGGAGAACTCGAAGGGGACATAGTCTCGTCGCCATCTTCGTCGGCTTTTCGTTTTCGGCTGGTCATGCTGGGAAGAGGGGAGACTGCGCATTTGGAGTCAGCAGAGTTGCATATGGCGTGCGCCTGCGCCTGTATTTGTGTTTAGGTGTTTTTTTTTTCGACCATGACAGTGGAGCCAACACAGAGGTTGTGCCGGGAGTTTATGCATGCACAAAGAGCGGCCAACGCACCTGATCGTGGAGTAGAAAGATGGTGATTATCGCGCTGATGAGGGAAAACGGGCGGCTGAGGCGATAGCAGCAGATTCATCGTGAAGACGAGGTATCGTTTCCGAGAGGGTGGCACGAGAGTGTAAAATCAAGGGTGGGGACGATGGTGAGGAGAAAAAGACAAAGCACGGTGGCCAAGGGAGCGAGAATCCGGCGGACAGATGAAAGAGGGAAGAGAAGCGGCGGCGATGGTGAAGGAGAGAAGTTGCTCCTGCAGGCTGCCTGCAATCACGGGAGGAGGCGGTCAACGGCGAGTTGGGTGGCAGACGTCGAGGTACGCGAGGGGGACAAGAAACTTGCGCTGCATCGAGGCAGAGGCAGAGCGTTGCCGGCCGGGGTGGATGCGAAGGTTGGGGTTGGTCGTCGGTTGTGTTCCAGTCTTGTGTTGCATGCAGCAGCAGCACTGCGATGTGGTCGGGCGAGGGAGAGAGACGCAGAGTCAGAGAGGGAGAGAAGTGGTTGATTCGCGGCCGTTCTGGGGGAGGGGGCGCCTTACTGCACACGTGATGGGGACTACTCATGCCCCGTGTAGCTTGCAGGTACGGGACACTGTGGTTGGCTTACTCATGGTACATGATGAAGGCGAGGAGCCTGGACGAAGCACGCGAACCCAGTTTGGTTTGGTCAGGTAAACTGTACCATCACGCGGCCCTTGTATACTCGCCACCAAAGTACTACCTAATCTGAAGGCAGTACATTTACGGCAGGATTGTCCGCCAAGCGGTACTTTGAAGCAACCTCCGAGCTCTCTCCCCTCAGCCGCGCCACAGGAGGCGTCTGTTTTTCCGTGCGGAGCTGCCATTGCAGCCTGATTGGACAGCGGCAGGCACTAACTCGCTCTGCCAACGTCGCACCAACCATGCTCCTCCACAAGTGCTGGACGGACGTGGGACAAGCTGGGTGGTGGGGTCTACCGGTCTAGATCCATCAGACAGATCCATCGGAGAGATCCATCGGAGAGATCCATCGGACAGATCCATCGGACAGATCCATCGGACAGATCCATCGGACAGATCCATCGGACATTCATCAGACACGATGCGCATCGTGTACTGTACTGTACTGCCCTAGGACATGTCGCTCGATGATGCGGGTGGACAAGCTACAAAGGCAACAACCATCGTACCGGGTGAAGAAACAGCAACGACTGCCTGGGGTCTGGTTTGGGCCCGTGGCTCGAGGCTCCGAGAGGTGAGCACAACCGGGAATGTGTGTCTCCCACGCGGCTCCTCTGCTCCGCCGCATCGCCGGAGCCAGGTGTAAGACACAACCGAAAGACCAAGACATGGGCCCGTGGAGACTGCCTCCCTTGCTTCTTGTCGTTTTGCTTCCGGAGCGCCACTCATTTCTCATCCACGGGTTATAACTTATATGATTCTTAACCCGTAGATCCTTGGATCTGGGGCCTGCCACGTAGAACAAGTAAAAAGGTAGAGTTGACTCACTGTCCAGGAGGCTGTTCGCACGTCTCACTGAGTGAACCCATCGCGTAGAGTACACAGGTAGCCTCGCCCAAGCCCTGTCCAGCCAATCGCGTGAAGTGGAGGAAGGTAGCTTGGTGTAAGGGTCTTGGCTCGGTGGGCTACTATTATTAGACCCCCTCAAGTCACTTCAGAAAGATGCAGTAAAGGATACCGAATTAACTAAGCGACAGCTTTGTCAATTGACCACACATGAGAAAGCTTGGTCCAGCAATCACGCAACAACAAGCACTTTGCCTGTATTTGGCCGAGCCTAATGACTCAAAAAGGCAAGTGTGTGCAACCAGCACATAATGGAAATTCAGCCTAGCCGCGCCACCCCCAGGCCGCCTGTAACGAACGATCAATGTGCATACAAGGCTTGGAATAGTCGATCGAGTGGCCTGATTTACATTGTAATCACATGATACCAGTGGGCTAGCAGCATCTCACATCTCGAGCAGGTCAGCTCACCCAAGGCTCGTCTGTCGAAGTATCGGCCCAGAGAGGAATGGTCTTGGGGTTTTAGGGCCTGGGAGCGAGCACCCACACCCCCTTATCAAACCATGGGACTGCTACAATCCCCAAAAGGTACCCGCTGACTGAGTTCCAACAGCAGATGAAGGGAATGGATCCGGCCATGCAAAACTTGTGCGCACCAGTTAACAGCATGTTGTCAATGAAGATTGATAGCAATTGCGCCCTTACAAGGGTCTAGGTCGGTCTGCAACTCTATATAAGGAAACCCAGGAGACTAGATGTCTGTTAGGCATTGGACTACTAGTCCAGTCTGGGGCAGGACCTAAAACCGCCGGTCCGGTTTGGTCAAGTCGAACGGACTATTAAGGCGGCTTGAGGCTTTAAGACGGGCCGGTTAAACTATTAGAAGCTCTGACAGACTCGGCGCCCTCATTTCAGCATTGGATAGAGTCCACTGGTTTCCTGGCAGTTGAAGAAAAGCGCTTTAGGCTGCCTTTGGAGGACTGGGCGAAAGATCTAAAACTGAAGTGCCTAAATAGGAAGTGCCTCGATGATATCGGCCTATAGTAAGGTCACTCCTTTCTATGCCGTAAAAAGAGTAGGCAAGGACGCCTAGTATGGGTGTATTTCTTGCACTGCTAAACAAGGCGGCGAATATTAGTCCGATAGCCAAAAGAGGCAGGCAGTAAAGATAAACGCCTAAGTTCGCCTACGCAAGGCCTCTCGTGGCTCGACTTTAATTATCTATTATAGGTAAGGGGCGATAAAGGCCGAGGTTATCGTGAACATGGCACCTGCCTCGGTAACCTCTCCCATGGTAATCTCGTCCTGCAGGCCGAAATGCGGTAACTTTAATTATAGGAAGAGCAGGATGCGGACTCAAAGTGTAAAAGGCCCTGCTTGCCTTAAACGAGATGTGCTTTATACAAACGTTCAAGTCATTCCCGAAGACCATGATTGCGAACGTTTGTTTCATAGCAGCGATGCATAGATGAAGTAAGAACCAGAGAATATTGTCCGGTCGCTTTACAAACGGCTGGGTATACCTATAGGGAGGAGGTGATGGGTAGCTTCGTGCATGGTAAGGTTGCATCATTATTACCTTGAGATTAGGCTATAAATAATATAATCATTTACGTATCGAGGCAGGTGAGCTTTCTGCATATTAAACAGGCCTAGAAAGAGTAGGGTGGGAGGACCGGCACGTCTTTAGCCGGCAAATGCGGTCAGCCCCCAATTACGAGGCCATTTAACAGTGCATGCATCCTGGTTTATGCACCATGGCTTGCATGCGCTTCACATCGCCTTGACTGGGGAACAGCTACTGTTTGAACAAACAACGTGCTTTCGTTCCTGTACATAGAACTGCATGGTCCTATGCACTTATTCTTTTACTTCTAATTCTATTGACGAAATTTATATTCGTTGATAATCGCTTCTCCTGACGCATGTGAAATCAATTATCACACAATATCTAGACGAGAAAGGCACTAAGGGCACTTAGATATAGAGGGTTTCTGGTTACTGAATGTAAATCGCAGGATGATTGTGTCCTTTTGTAATGATCAGATTATTACTGCTTCATGGTCTCTCGACACCCCTAGCTACGAGTCTATGACTAGGTTGACAGCTGCTGACACTGTCTGCTTATACCACAACGATGGTATGACATCTGCAGGAAGCCACAGCAGCTCAACCTTTAGAGCACGTAAGCATAAGGTCTCGCAGCTTTGAGAGACCAAAGGCATCATTCTCGAACCTCGCGTATTCCGATCTTCTATTGACTAATCGCGTGTACCGGCCTTAAGGCCAAGTTTATATCCTTCTTATGAACAATAATTAAAATCGATAATGATGGCATGATCTATCCCATAAACTATAATGTTTATTGGGTTAATGTTATTATAGACGAGGCCTAAGGAATGTAAATGCTGGATCCCTTGCTCAATGCCACGGAGATTAAGGTCCTTATTAAAGGGTGCGACAATTCCCAATCTCTTAAAGAGTCATTTTATATCTAATAAAGTAGAGTCCCTTAATTCGATTAGCAGTTATAATATAGCCTATATAGGTAGTAATGTTAGGTTATAGACGTTTCTTTAGAATTTCGCAAATTTCGACTTCTTGCAAAATAAGACTGCTTGGCTATAGAGACGCCGGAGCATCGCCATAATCTAACAAACTCGGCTCCTTGACGAAGAATTCTAAGGGCAAAGGTTTAGGAGCTCGTAAGAATTGAGCCGAGAAAAACGGCTAAATATTATCAGTCGGGATTGAGATTTATAGAGTCGATCTAAGTCGGCTAGAGAGAACGCACCAAAAGCGATCCTTAGTAGTAGCATAGAAATATTAGTGATCTTGTCTACGGATGATTAGTTTCGTAAATGCAAATTCGAGATTACTATCTTTCTCAATAAATGCTAGGCTTTTCTAGTAGATTTCTATCTTAATCGCCAGATAACGATGTCAATAAATAGCCAGTTAAAGTAGAATTAAAGTTTCCAGACTTCCGACAGGGAACCGTCTGCGTTATACCGTCCCTGCGAGGAGAGAGAACATCGATAGGAAGGTCTAAAAGAAAGATTGCATGCGCCCCAAGAAAAGGGACGGATGGAAAGCTTTGGCCTTCGCCGTCGGAAGAAATTACCACCGCTGTGCGATCGCACTTGAGCGCACCGCACCTAACTAAAATGCCGTCCGAAAAAGCGCAAATACATTCAATCAGATAGGCAGTCAGATTTGGTCATGACATTAGGAGGTCTCGGCTGACCCGTAGTAAAATATATCTTCATTCTACAGTACGGGAATTATTATTCGTACACACACCCTATTTTTAGAGTCTACTATTTGCACTCACAAATACAGCCCACACACAGCGCTCTCGGCCCTCAAATCGCTCAAAAATGCACCTTTGAGGCTCTCGCGAGATGTGCGCATAGCGCAGCCGGCCCATTAATTGATCCGGGCGTTGCTACGAGAGAGGGACAGATATTGCTGTGGGCGAGTGGAGATACGTAACGCCTCATTAAACGCATATTTACGTTATTCTGATAGAGGGTGCATTCGGTTACAACAATATCTCAAAAAATCCGAATCGGACCCTGAAGAGCGGACAATGGAAGCTGGCTATAGGGTAGGTAGGCCGACGCGGCCAAGCCCGCATTTTGCCGCTCGGCAGCTTATCACATATCGCTCTAGCTCCGGTTTTAGGGGAGGAAAAAAAAAAGTTGACGACCGACTCTCCAGCCGACGCCTCGATCACAGCCTCACCCTCACCTCTCACTGCCCCCGATCAAATAAGCTTCGCTTGATCATTTCCCCGAATTCACACGTCTGAGCGGCCAATGGCAACCAAGGCCGAAAGCTCTGCCCCGGCAGACGTCGCCGACACCACCACATCAGCCAAACGCAAGTCGACCAGCCAACAAGAGATCGAGGTCGACCTATCCGCGCCAGAACCCCCCTCCAAGCGAGCCCGCCGTGCGCTGAAAAAGGGCAAGGCCCTCCCGACGAAGCCGGCCAGCGACGCCGAAAAGGACGACTCGGACGCCGAGAAAAAGGACAAGGCCCGCTCGGAACATGCAATCTGGGTCGGCAACCTACCCTTCACGGCCACAGCTGCCCTTCTGCGCAGGTGGCTCGTCGACAACTCGGGCCAGGTCATCACCGAAGACTCCATTACGCGTATCAAGCTCCCCACGGTCAAGGAGCCCGGCCGCGACAAGACCAAGGCGCCGGCGAACAAGGGCTTCGCCTTCGTCGACTTTGCCGACATTGGCCCCAAGGTCGCCGCCGTCGCGCTGTCCGAGTCCGACTTCCAGGGCCGCAGACTTCTGATCAAGGACGCCAAGTCCTTTGAAGGCCGGCCCAAGAGGGAAAAGGAGCCGGCGGCGGATGTTGCCGCGGAGCACGCCGGGGCCGGGGCCAACAAGGACGCCAACGCGAGCCGCAAGATCTTTGTCGGCAACATGAGCTTCAAGACGACCGACGAGGACCTGGCCCGAAACTTTGAAAAGTGCGGCGAGATCGAGTGGGTCAAGGTGGCTACCTTCGAGGACACGGGCAAGTGCAAGGGCTTCGGATGGGTCAAGTTCAAAGAGCCCGAGAGCGCCGCGTGGGCCGTCAAGGGCTTCGTCAAGATCAAGGAGGATATTGAGACGGAGGACGACTTCAAGAGCGACGGGGACAACGACGACGTCGACAGCGACGGCGGAAGCGACAGCGAGGATAAGCAGCGGCAGAAGCAGGTCAAGACGAGGAAGTGGTGGGTCAACAGGCTGCTGGGGAGACAGCTGAAGCTGGAGCTCGCCGAGGACGACCAGACGCGCTATAAGAAGCGGTTTGGTAAAGATGCGCCGAAGCGCGACGGAGTCCCCAGGGCATCGTCGTCCCGCGACGGCAAGCATCGGACCGCTGGCGAGCAGCCGGACAAGGGGCCCGCGCCTGTCAAGGAAGCCTCGGATATCCGGGTCGCCAAGCTGACGGGCGCCTTGGTCAAGCACACCGGCACTAAGATGACATTTGACTAGCAAGGTTAATGTGCACGTTCGAGATACCCCTCCGTCACCACAGAACCGGCCTAGCATTGACGTTCTTGTAGAATAGCATATGAGCTTCCTGGTGGATGACTTGATACCTCAAGAAACGTGCTTCATTCTAGCAGGCTAGACTGATGCTTGGACAAATGAATTTCATGTCGGACATATACCGTCGGGGCTATATTGATCATAGAACAAAGTCGTCAAGTGAGAGTGTATTTACATGCAAAAAGAATGACGTGGAATCGTATCGTCGTGCCTTCATTACAAGTCATAACCGCCCGTCAACTAATTCGGCTTCCGCCCCGGCACCCTCTCCCTCTCAAGATCGACTGAAGAACAGAGGCACTAGCGTACTCCGGCTCTCCAGCGACCCCCTATCGTCCATCAGCACCTCCCGGCCGTGCCCATCGCCGCCGCCGCCCCCAGCCTGCGCCCCAGCCACGAGCCGACACGCCGACACGCCGCCGCCGCCATTTCGCTTGCTGCAAAACTCCCTGCTGAGCTTGGACAGCACCGCCTCCTTGGCTCGCTGCAGGGCGCGGACGCGCGCGACGGCGTCCTCGGCCAGGCGCCGGTGCGCCTCCTCCCGTTCAATGTTGCGCTGCACGCTCGAGATGCCCTCGTCAGGCGCGGACAGGGCCGAGGGATTGTATACGGTTGGCTGTAGAAGGACGGGCCGCGGGTCGGACGCCAGCATGGGAGCCGTGATGATGGACTTGGGGATGGGGGTTGGAGGGGGAGGAGGCTCAGACTCGAACGAGGGCTTGGATCTCGGCCGGAAAGGACTGCGGAGGCGAAAGGACGAAGACGACGACGACATCGAAGGGCGGGGCTCGGAGGTTCGGCGGTCTTGGTCCTTGTCATGGTGGCTTCGGCCGTGTCGGCGCCGGCGGACACGCTTTTTCTTGAGCTTGGTACTGATGCTCAGGTCATCGTCCTCTGCCGCCGCTACCGATTCGCAGGCTGCCTCGATGACCTCGCTCTCCTCGTCGCTGATAGCGAGACCGCCCAAATCCACATCTAAGAGCTCCTTGCTCGCCGCCGCAGCCGCGGCGCTCGGGCTCGGCAAGTCGTCAAAGCTGTCATCGCTCACGATAGTGCACTCGGACGCTGCCACGAGGCTGGTTCGGGACCACGACCTGTCTCCGCTGAGAGGCGCCAGCGCCTCATCCCAACTGCCACGGTTGATGAGGACGACATTCCTGAAGTCGAATTCCTTGACCGTCTCTCTGTGCGAGTTGATCAAGGCACTTAGCTGTGGCGCGTTCATGGTGGCCTTGCGGATCTCAAGATAACGCAGCACGGGGAAGTGAATGGGCGAGCGGGACGGCCGGGTCGGCAGAGGAGACATGGGAGACGTGACCTCATGAAAGAGCTTTTTGGAGGAGCGTGGAGGAGCAAAGAGAGGATCGGCGGAAAGGGCAACAGGGCAAGGCCCCTTGGAACCGACCCAAGCAAAGGTAAACTTTTCCAGGGTGGGCGCAAAGTAGCGGATGTAATCGTCCATGGTCTTGAGGAGGTCGAGGCCGGGCGACGGGCCGTAAAAATCCCAGGCCTCGACGGAAATTTGCAGCTTCTTGATCTGCCTCCACCTGCGCGCAGCCGAGGGCACGCAGCCGAAACCCTGAGCGTGGCGCAAATAGGTGAAAGCTGCAGGATGAAGGAAGGAGAGCGACAGCTTGTTCAGCTTTGTCAATGGGGCGCGCTCGACGGCGATGCGCATGCTGATGAGGGCATAGTCGACGACGCTGCGCCTGTACCTCTCTGCGGGATCCTGGCCCGGACAGTAAATGGTCAGATGCCTCATGTTGGGCACCATCTGGAGAGCGTGGATGAAGCTGGGGACGTTTGTAGCCGCATGGAACAAGGGCGGATACTGCTGCGTCAGGATCTCGCCGAGCTCCGTGTTGGCGTACTTTGGCCTAGTCATGACGGAGCTCATGCTCGTGTGCGGCGAGTAGAGGAAGCAAATCTCCTGGCCCGTCAGGGGATGGATCAGGGGAGGCAGGAAGGTGGCGTGCGAGTGCGGGACGTGAAAGGTCAGATGCTCGACATGATGGCCGATGCGGCCCAGGGCGGCGACGCGGCTAGGCTTGGTAAAAGTGGCGGCGGTAAAAGTGACGTGGATGCGGGTGAAGAGGGTCTTTGTGACGAGGTTGCAGCAAGCAGACGAGGCTGCGCGCACGGCGCCGATATCTGCGTTGGAGAGATGGACGAAGAGTCTGTCCTGGACGGTCTGGCTCCTGAGGAGAGTGACGAAGAGCTGCTCGGAGGCCGTCATGGCTGTCTCATGTCTCGAGAGCTGAGGAGAATAAGCCGTGATGGTTGTCGGTCAAGCTGTAATTGGTCTTGGAACTCGGTAAAGACAAAAGCAAAGAACTGCCAGGAGTGAAGCTTCTGAGGATGCTGACAACTGCGTTGGGTCAACGACGATGAACTCTTGGCCACTGTTGGAGGACAAAGTCGAAGTTGGCTCGCTCAGTCGCCAGCCAGGACGAGCAAGCTCGCGCTCTCAGTTTTGTCAAGACATAAACACCTTATTCGCAGGAGCCGTCAAGGGCCGTCGTATATATCCCGTAGCTCGTCCCCTCGCCTCTCCGCCCGCCGATCCTGTCCCCTCTCTTGATCTGCCATGGTAACCTCTCCTGCTCACAGCGCCATTGACTGGCCCAGCAGCTGCAGGAACAAAGGCGAGTTTTGTAGCCTCGCGACCGCGTCGGTTCCCGCGCCGGACGAGCCCGTTGGCCAGACGGCTGCAGGTGGCTGCAGCGCTGCGTCGAGTCCGGGGGGGTTCCTGGCCAGTAGGAGGCGACAAGACGTGTTTTTCTGGCAGGACTTCTTGGATCACGTCGGTTGTCCTGCAGCGCGTGGCGGGGTTAATCGATAGCGGTTGCCGTATCGCAGCGCGGGGTATCATGTGCCAATCAGAAGCCGGTACGGAAACGCAACCCACGCGCCGCGGCCGCGAGCTGATCGCGGATGGAGCCTCTCGTCGTGACTAAGCGCGACTTCGAGTGGCCATTTGGACTTTACCAGCCATGCCTTCCTAGAGCATCTTCAACATTGGCTCTACCTGCTCTGCACCAGTCCATGTAACCGGAGAAAAGCGTCACATCTGATTGCTAAACGAGGAAATATAAAGAAAAACGAGTTGAATATATTCAACGCTACGTCTCATCCCATCCCAGAGACGGCTGCCTAGGTCGCGCGTCTCCAACCCTCGCGTCTCCGGCCAGTCCTTACTGCAGAACCCTCGAGCCCATCGTCGTGCAATGGCGAGAGACAAGGCCTACCTGCATCTCCCAGCCCTCTGCCCTGCAGTCCAGTCGGCGTTCGTTGGCATGCATCGATCCGGACCTGCACGCAACCTTCCCCGGCGTCCCAAGCCAGCCTATGGATTGGGCAACGCGCTGCACGCGCCGAAACGCCCCTTTCCCTACGCGTTTTCACAACGGGCAGAGAAGGAGCGTGTCGTTGCACAAAACGACTTTCTTGTGTGTCTGCCTCGCTTCGCGCAGCTGCAGCACGCCAAACTCGCATGGAGCATGCTCGAGACGTCGAGGCTCCATGGCGAGCTTCTCGACCAGTTGCTTGCATGTCGTTGTGCCGACTGATAGCTCATGTGGTAGGTGGCAGCGCCATCTGGCTCAAGTCTCGTCATTCGAGAGCCTCCTATTTCAAACACGGGCTACTCTTACAGATCGAAACATGGGTATCACATATGCAATCGCAAAAAGCCTTCTGCCTCCGTCGACGCCGCATCTCCGAAGTCCACCGCTGCCAAAAACTCGGGTTCGCCCCGTCTCCTTGCGCGTGGGCGACTTTGCCACGGGGCCCTCTACTTCCCACGACCTCTATCCCTTCCCTTGCTCCTGCCCCTTCCGCTTTGCCCGGCACGCTTCCCGTTCCCCCCCCGTCCATTTCCGCTGTTGGTGCCGTCCTGTCCGCGAGATCCGGACAACACAGGCGGAGGTGCTACGCCGTGGTAGCCCCGGCTAGGAGGTGGAGGCTTAGCCGGGAGAGAGGCACCTGGTGCACGTGGCTGAGGGTTCGGGCGCCGCTGTCCTCGACTCCCCACCGGCAGCTGGCCTCGCGCCGGCCCCGATGGTGGCGGGCCGGTGGGCTGGGTAGATTGAACGGTAGCCGATTGGGTCAGACGGCTTGCGCTGCGAGTCAGGACGTTGGTCGAGATGCGCATCTGGCCGACTTGGTTGACAATTCTATTGCCAAGAAATTCAATGTCCGTGTCGTCGCTTTCAGAGTAGTGGACGTTGGAGGTCCGAGCCATGGGCCCGCGCATCGTTGACTGTGCAACAGGCACCCTTGCCAGGCTTTCTCTTTGCTTCATCGCGTCTTCTATGCACAGGACGCCGCAGTCGGGGTCGATGAACCGACTGCGGTTGGCCAAAGACCACGTCGGGTTTGGCGGGTGCACTCGCTCACTGCATTCAGACAGGAAGTGCTCCCGGGAAGCGCAGATTGCGCAAGTAATTGGGAGATCGACAACCTTTTTGAGCATGTCGTCGGGTGGGTAGACTTGTGCCCAGTGGTCTCTGCAATCATCCTCCACATGCCCTGGGTCTGTCGAGCCGCAGAGGAAACAGTCTGCCCCCTCGCCATTTGTGAGCTCGAGTTTCTCGTCACTGGTGCCATTTGGGGGTTGCTCGTCACCATTCAAGTCCGGTTGCCCGCTTTCCGCCGCTTCCCACTTTGGCTCACTGTCCTCAAGCGCTTGCTTCGGCCGAGGGGGGTTCGGCGCTCCCTTGGTTCGCCGCGATGCACCGCTTGCCAGGGGTGCACTGGGTCTGGCCGCCTGGGCACGAGGAGCTGCGGCACGTAGCTTCTTGAGGTTTTTGGCCAGCACGCCGGATTTGTCGGCTGCATGGGCTGCCTTTTTGCCGCTCTTGCGCTTGCCCGACTTGAGGCCGCTGACATTGTCTAGGTAGTAAGTGTAGCCCGCCAGGACTATAGAAGACGTGACGGCGATGCCGTGATGGAGGTTGTTGTGGTAGAAGAGGTGAACCCAGTCGTTGAACCTCGCGAGCCACGAGCCCTCTCTCTGGGTGGAAAAGGCGGGCAGCTTGAACGAATGGGGGCCTTTGGACCACATGGGAGGATCAAGAGGCATGATGACGCTTGGAGTGGCGTCGGCCGATGTTGCCGCGGCAGAGAGACTCTGGCGAGACTCTTGTCCAGGCAGCTTCGGCAGCTTTGGCAGCTTCGGCTTTACCGGTTCATTCTTGTCGGTCTTGGCGGCTTCGCTGCCACGAGACTGGTCTTCGGACTCGTCAATCTCCCCATCTTCAGAGCCGTGCGAGGTTGAGACCTGCCCTGTAGCAGTGCTCACTCGTGCCTTTTTGGGGTTTGACGAGGAGCCGGAAAACGGAGTGGACTTTGCGTTTTTGGCATGCTCGGAACGAGAGCGCTTCCGCCCAGGCCCGGGGGCATCTGCATCACTCGAGTCATCGATGACGATAATGTCGCCTGGGATCTGCGAGGCCATTTTGCAGCCGAAAACAGGGCGGATGTGGCGAATGTAGCAAGGGGCGAAAAGGCTCAGAGGTATTGGCAAACGACGCTTAGATGGGCCTTGAAGTTTCCGCTCAACTGCTCACCTGCCTTGATCATGCCGGCCGTGAGTTTTTTTGTGAATTGAGTTTTTGAGCCCGCAGGCGGAGGCTCGTTGCAAAGGCAAGCTTGATCCAAGGAAGTTGATCTTTGGAGTACAAAGACTCGGATAGCGTGGGGATAGCCGATGAAGTCGAGAAAACGCCGCAACTCATGCACAGCGCCAGGAAGAACAGGAAGTGAATGGCGACAAGCCAGATGAAGGGGCCTCTCGCGGCTGATGAGATGAGAGGCTTCGCGTTTGTTATGAGATGAGAGTCGGGGTAAATTTTGAAGGGACAAAGGGCAGGGGCGAATCACGAGAGCGCTCGCCTGGTGCGTTTCCACAGCAGTGTGCCGCCAGCGGCATAGAGCATCTGGCTGGGCCGAGGATTAACCAGGGGCCAAGTCACCTGACCGTGGGTAAACGTGAAACGGGCCAGCATTTCTGCTCTGCACTGCATCTTCAGCCTAGGCGGCGCATGTCGGAATGCACAGCTCGGCTCGCCCGCCCTAGCTATGCTGATATTAGTCTGAGTCTGCGAGGACAGAATAATGGAATCCAGGCCAGCGACTGCGATGACGGGTCTTGGAGCAAGTGCTTGTCTTTGCACTTTTGAGCTGTTGGCAGACAACATTGTGAGAATTGCTGGGCAATCAAAAGGGCAGGTACTGTAATTGCAGAACGGCATACGTATCTGCATTTCATGTGCGAGTACTCCGTATTTCCGTAATAATGACGGTTCCCACCGCCAACGATGCAAAAATAGCAACCTACAGTAGTATCGACTGCATAATGCTTAATCCGCACTGTAGGACACCCATACAGGCGTAGCGGCTCGCACACTTAGCCAGGCGAGAATCTGTACAGTACCTACAGATTAGACATTGGCCCAATCTCTGTGCCGGACCTCTTTCTTGTCTTGGCCTCTTCTTGTTCCGACTTTTTTCTATCCGACAATGGCCATGGCGCCTGGAAATGAAGCTCAATTGGCTTTTGGACCCCTCTCCCATCGACATCAACACCCAATTCTAGGTTGGCTGAATTGAGGAACTGGTTGAGCTTCAGAGGCGGCTCCAGTAAGGAGGATTTTGCCACCCCCCTAGCGCCAGCCCTGACCCACTCAAGCAGGTACCCAGCTCAGGTACCTGCCCGCTGTAACAGTCGCCAAGGAGGTACCAAGTACGGCTTCGAGGCCAAAAGTTCAGTTAAGGTGGCCTCGTCCTTTGCCAACCAACCCGATCTTGCCATTTCACAGGTCATCATCGACAGTCCCTTTCCGACGTGCTCTCCTGCCGCCGCTGACTGCTTTCCTCCGTTTCTTCTCCCCAGATCATCCATCCATTCTGCTCTCGTCCCCTCTCTGCCACCCACGCCCGTCTCCAGGTCGGTGTATCCATTACGCTCTGCTCCCCGCCTCGTCCGCCGCCCATCTCGGCCCACGCCCAAGCCCACGCGTGGCCATCGTCGACGACGGCTTGACCCGAGCGTGCACCGTCTGGTCCTCGCCGTGCTTGTCTCGCCCCGGTCAAGTCCAGTTCCGCCACGCCCTGTTCGCCTCGAGAAACCCCCCTGACTCGACCGGGCCAATACCGCCAAGCTGTCTCCCCCAATCCTTCTCCAGCGAACCGTCTCCTACGACGCGGGCACCAAACCTCCGCGCCGTGGAAGCATCTACCTCGACATGGCCGACCGCGACAACGGCGCTCGCCGGAGGAGATCTAGCAGCATCCTTCAAGTCTACCACGAGCCCCCCGAGACGCTCGAACAAATCAGCGACCAGGCTGCATTGCCCAACCTCAATGCCAACTGGACAAATGCAAAAGGTCTGCTTTGCCTTTGTGGCTTCGCTGTAAAAGTCGCTAACGCGGATGCCGCGCTGCAGGAGCTTGGACCATCCACATTGTCCTGATAGCTTGTCTCAAAATCTTCTACGACGTGATCCCCGGCGTCTCGCAGGAAACTTCGTGGACACTTACAAACATGACCTACATGTTTGGCTCGTATCTCATGTTCCACTACGTCCGTGGCGTCCCCTTCGAGTTCAACAGCGGAGCCTTTGACAACTTAAACATGTGGGAGCAAATCGATAACGGAGCTCAGTACACGCCCACAAAGAAGTTCCTCCTCAGTGTCCCCATCGTCCTCTTTCTCCTGAGCACTCACTACACCCACTACGACCTGGCCTACTTCATCATCAATTTCCTGGCCGTCCTGGGCGTCGTGATTCCAAAACTTCCATTCGTGCGTCGCCAAACCGTCCCCCCACGCCCCCCAATATCGTGCGTCCCGTATTCAGAGAGGCTAATGCCGCTGCAGAGCCACCGTATGCGATTTGGCCTCTTCTCAGGCCCACCGGGGGATTAACGCGGCGCGAGTGGCTGGCGGCGGCGTTGGGAGGTGCTTATCAATGTTTGAGTTTGGTCAGGGAGGGCGTGGGGGGGCAACCATCATCACCACTTGCGAGGGATTTCATTTCACAGCGAGCATAATTTGGTACGCGGCTCCGGCCGTCAAAAGGTTTGGCGATTAGCGGGTAGCTTCCGAGGACAGGGAATTGGATCTGAACTTCTGCAGCGCCTGTCTTCTCTCCTTGATCTCCCGTCTCTGCCGCGAGGTCACTCTTTTCATGCATGCTTGAGCGCTCTTGGCTGACAACAAACAGGCGAGTCGTCATCTACTAGTCAGGGCGAGGGTTTGATAACCTGCGTCTGCCCCCCTTTTTCATGCAGTGGCGTGCCGATGGCTTCGTGTGGCTCTGCAGATGAGTTCATCGAGCACGACGAGCAGCTTCCAGGCCCTCGCTAGCCAGCTGGCATGAATGGCCATCCGAGTCGGCTGCTCATCATCACTTTGCGCGCGGACGCGTCCTCAACGCCGACTGCCGGCTCAACATGGCCAATTCATGAGATCATCCTGTCGCCTTCAACCGAAAATCACAGCCAACTCTGTTGCTCGTGTATGCTTGCATTATGTTTCTCCTGGAGAAATGGCACACGTCTCAGGGTATAAATCACCGGCTTGGTCCGGCCTGACTTGGGGATTCTTCTTCTGTTCTCTCATCCACAGGCCAGCAATCCGGCAACTCGACGTTCTCCGTCAGCTTGGTCCTTGATCACAGTCGCTCGCTACATCTTTGTTTGAAACGCTCACTTCGTTGACTTCTTTTCTCCACCATGCAAGCCAAAACCTTTGCCGTCTTGGCTGTCCTCAGCGGTGCCGCCCAGGCATCCGCCATGGTCAAGTCCAAGACCGTCACCGTCACGGCTATCCCAACGGTCATCGCGGTCGTCCCCACGGCCAAGCCGACGGCCGCTGCTGTGCGTCCCACGGCGGCGGGTGAGCCCGCCAAGGTTGGCGATTCCCTGGCCCGTCGTGACTGGGATCGCTACGATGACCGCCACCACGGCCACCACGGCTGCGACAAGTGCGGATGCCGCGAGGAGGGCTGCTGCAATTGCCACAAGCCTGGCTCCGTCTGCAGGACGGTCCGGGATCAGAACAACAACTTGGTGACCATCGGACGTTGCCTGAACCAGAACCAGCCTCAGCAGCCCGGGGGTTTCCAGCCCCAGCAACCCGGCGGGTTCCAGCCTCAGCAGCCCGGGGGTTTCCAGCCCCAGCAGCCCGGCGGTCTCCAGCCCCAGCAGCCCGGCGGTCTCCAGCCCCAGCAGCCCGGCGGTTTCCAGCCCCAGCAGCCTCAGCAGCCCGGGGCGCCGTTCACGTCCACTTTCCCCGGCGGCAACAACGGGACCATCATTGGCATTGACATTCACCAGCACCAGCACCAGCAGTGCGGTGACCGCGGCTGCAGGGAGGGCCACTACTGCCGCGAGGGCCGTTGCCACAGACACCACCACCACAAGGGCCACCATCACCACTGCAAGGAGGGCCACCATTGCCACAAGGGACACAACCATCACTGCAAGGAGGGCCACTACTACAAGGAAGGTCACCACTGCCACAAGGGACACCATCACCATCACCACGACAAGGACCACCACCACCACCACGACAAGGACCACCACCACCACTGCAAGGAGGGCCACCACTGCCACAAGGGCCACCACGAGTACAAGGGCCACCACTGCAAAGAGGGCCACGAGTATAAGGAGGGTCACCACTGCCACAAGGGCTACAAGGGACACCACCACCACCACAAGGGCCACAAGGGCCACCACGAGTTCAAGGGCTACCACGAGTACAAGGGATCCTACGACTACAAGGGCTCTTTCCCCATCGACGCCCTCCGTGGCAAGTCCGGCTATGTCTCCCCGCACAAGCCCGTTGGCTCTGGCTCGGACAAGGGTTCGGCCAAGTCTTCTGTCGAGGGCTCTGCCCAAGGTCCGGCCAGGTCTTCCGCTCAGGGTCCCGCTCAGGGTGCTGCTCAACGCCCTGCCCAGGCTCCCGCCCAAGGTCCTGCTCCGGCTCAGGCTCAGTCTCCGGCTCAGGCTCAGTCTCCTGCCCAGGCTCCTGCCCAAGGCCCTGCCCAGGCTCAAGCTCCTGCCCAAGGTCCGGCCCAGGCCCAGGCTCCCGCCCAAGGCCCTGCTCAGGCTCAAGCTCCTGCCCAAGGCCCTGCCCAGGCTCCGGCCAAGTCTGCCACCCAAGCTTCGACTCCGGCTCCTGCCCTAGCTCCTGCCAAGTCTGCCGACAAGGCCTCTGTTCAGGCTCCTGCTCAGGCTCCTGCCCAGGGCTCGGACAAGTCCACCGATAAGGCTCCTGCTCAGGCTCCTGCCCAGGGCTCGGACAAGTCCACCGATAAGGCTCCTGCTCAGGCTCCTGCCAAGGGTTCGGACAAGTCTGCCGATCAGACCCCTGCTCAAGCTCCTGCCCAGGGCTCGGACAAGTACGCCGACAAGGCTTCTGCTCAGGCCCCTGCCCAGGACTCGGACAAGTCTGCCGACAAGGCCTCTGCTCAGGCTCCCGCTCAGGGCTCGGACAAGTCTGCCGACCAGGCCCCTGCTCAGGCTCCCTCCCAGGGCTCGGACAAGTCTGCCGACCAGGCCCCTGCTCAGGCTCCCTCCCAGGGCTCGGACAAGTCTGCCGACCAGACCCCTGCTCAGGCTCCTTCCCAGGGTCCTGCTCAGGACTCGGCCCCAGCCGCTCTCCCTGAGCCCGAGAAGCCCGCCACTGTCGTCAACGCTGCTACTAAGGGCACCGCGGCCGGCACTGGTCTCGTGGCCGCAGCCGCCATCGCCGGCTTCCTCCTCTTCTGAGCGTCAGCCAAGTCGGAGGCTAATCAACAAGCGTCGAAAGGATGGGAAAAGGGGAAAGATTTACAGGTGAATAATGGGAGGAAACTAATAATATGCTGTGGGCTGAAAAACGGCGGCGTTCAAAATGGGCAGTAGCAAGAAATGGACGGTCTCGGATGGTTTCTTGTCTGGGGTTTGATGTTGATACTACTATACAGGCTGTCGCATGTCGTGTCGGCTCATTAGGCAATAATAACATTCATTTGGCGCCGACCTTTTTGTTGGGGATCCGAGTTGTGTTGTTGCAGTAGTGACGGCTCCGGTAGGTTTCAGGGATCTTTTCGTTGCGAGGACGTGTGCGATGCCGGCCGGGACGCGGACCACCATTCTCATCTTTGTTTGGCGGCGCGGAGCCGGACGTCAGACATTTGTGGGGAAGGGGGGGTTCGGAGCCGAAGCCGGCAGCCCGGACGGGGGCCAGCGGAGGCAAGGTAGATAGATATACAGGAACCCGACGGAGTGGGGGTGCCGGCATCACACATTTTGCCAACATGGGCGATGGGGAGGACATAGAGCTCATACGGAAGAATGATACTTCTATTGCCTTCTCCTCTAGGTATCTGCCCCCCCCCTGTTCCTCATCGTTCCACTCGTGTAAGCGGTGTAAAGCAGAGAGGGGAAAATCCAGTGTCCAAGCCATCATGAACGAAGGAAAATGCCCGCCGGCGGCCCTGATGCCGGCTACGAGACAGACGGGGGGAATACACGACTCAAGTTGTCTGCGTTTGTGATTTGTTTGCAAACCTCCCGGCGCCTCGGTGGGATAATAAGCCGTAATCGACATCCCCATGCCTCTGGTAGTCTGCCGATGGGCAGGTAAGATATATCAACAGCTATTTGGTTGAACGGAACTGGCCAGGATCATCCCGTATCCGTGCGCACACTTATCGATCGCCAACATGAAAATGTCGCCGACTGAACATGTCGCCGACTGGCGCGTTCCTCGGCCACCTTTCCGCCAAGACATGTCTTTCAAAGACACAGGGAAGCGTGGGGTGAAGCACCGGCATGTACTCAGGTTACACCGTGGCCTAGGAGAACTGATGTTGGCCGTGGACGTCATCTGGGTATGAAAGCAAGTATTGGCTTGTCTAGTGCACGAACGGGTATAGACTAAAACAAGGGAAGGGAGCGAGATACCAAAGAGACTACACCGGGGATATCATGTCTCGCTTCTTCCAAGGAGCACGGGGTCCTTTCAGCACGGCCAGCCACACATGCCAAGCTCCCGAAGCCCCCCTCCTCAACGTCATTAAGGGTGCCTTTTCCTTTTATACCTCTCGCCAGCCTCCACCCACTCCTTGTGCATGTCTCGCGAGTACCATGATTAGCGATTCCTACACAGTCCGCTGGAATGCGTCGGCCCACCACCGGCCCTAATCTAGCCGCGCTTCCAGAAAGGTCGCCGAGCGGCGGCTTCTCCGCTGACATGATCAGCCTCCTTGGATCGACCTTCCTGGCGGCGCTTCTTGGCTCGGCCGGCGCAGCAGGTGAGCATGACGACGGCGGCGGCGAAGAGGGTGCAGATGGCGGCGGCCAGGATGCACCAGATGCCGGAACCCCAGCGGGCTGTGCTGCGGCCGTTGTCGTTGACGTGGCTCCGGATGATGCTAAAGGCGGCAAAGTCACACGCCATGGCGACAATGGTGACGATGAAGGACACGAGGGCAAAAAAGACGGCGCCCAGGGAGCCGACGATGCCCGTGCCCAGGCAGAGCAGAAAGGCGATGAAGCAAAGCGCTGCGGCGATGGGGTGCAGGATCATGACGCGAGTGAGGCCCTTGGATGTGTTTTCGGCGGCTGTGCCAAAGTCTGTGTCGTCAATGTCGGAAATGACGTCGGCCGGGTTGTAGCCGATGTGAGAGCGGGAGCATTGGTCCGTGTCCCTGGGCATGCGCGTGTTAGTCAAGGAAGCAGGCATTGCAGGCGACGCGGGATCCTTACAGGACGCCACGATGGCAGTATCCGAATGATCCAAATGTGACCTCGTTCCCTTGAACGCCACCCCCAAGTTCTACTCGCAAAATGGCGAGCGAGTTGACGGCGGGTGCCGTGACGGAGACGACAATGAGCAACGCCGTGGCAACGAGCAGCAGCACCGTGCCGATGTGGTGAACAAAGGTGCCAAAGCCCATTGTGGATAATGACCGTTGTCGGCGTTGTCCAAGTTGTATATGCTGCTTATTGTTGGCGCACCTCGGTCGGGGACGCGCTCGCGATTCAGTCAAGCTCAAGGGCTCGGAGGGGTTTTAAGTCTTGCAGTGAGAGAGAGAGAGAGTAGTCAGAGACCAGGGGGAAAGGGGACTAAACACATTCCCTTTTGGAGGGAGAGGGGCCTTGGCATATATAGAGCCATGGGACGTGTCTCGCGGGAGGCCCCCCTGCGTCTAGACTGTCCCACGTCATTTGGTTGCTGCCACGACAGCCAGAGGCGACGCCGACCAAGAATGGCTGGGACTTGGCGCTCCTCCATGACCTGGAAGAGACCGCAAGAGGTTCCGGGGAGCTAGCAAGGATGACGTATCATGGACAGCGCCATCTGGCTCTGCCCAGATTAGACACGTCCATGCGTGTCGGCAGTCTCCGTGCAGGGCCCTCGCCTGACTGGATGGGTGGGCGTGGATGTGGGACAGTACCAGGGATTGGACGGCACCCCAAAAGGCGGATCCTGGTCTCAGCCGACGCTGCTGAGCTGAAAAGCTGGGGCAGCAAGGCCAAGGTCTGTTTCGCTGACGCTGTGGCTAGCGCCAGCAAGTCCCATTGGCTGACCGCCGCATCGGGGCTGCTTCGGTACGCAGTGCCGCTCTCAGTGGGCAAGAGAAAGAGTGGCATGTGAATAACAGATGCCCGTTTTGTCTTTGGCTTCACCAGTCTCTGCTGACCGGCGCTTTCTTTTCCTGACGCTCAGAGTCGGCTCGACCGTGGGCTCAGGGCCAAGGGGCGCCGCATAAAGACAGCAACTCGAGTTTGATTGCGGCCCCGCACGCCCTGCCTCAACCCTTCATTTTGCTCGGGAGCCAGCTCTTCAACTGCAGGCGCCTTGCTTTATACGACTGGGCAGGTTTGTTGAAATCCAGGAACCAGTGTGCCAGGCCCTTTGCGGCAATGGTGCGAGGCAGGGACTGCTTCAGGACCGCCGCCATGAAGGACCGGTCTTGCTCGTACACTGGTGGCCAGGGTTGACAAAGCGGGGAGGGCGCCATGGCGAATCGGTGCTGGTAGTCTGGCTCTGGGAAGACGTTGAGCTTGAATTCCTTGTACTGGCTGTCCGGGACCGAGTCGCGGTCCGATGCGGCCGCCCCGCTTGTTAGAGGAGGATGCGCGTCAAAGGGTGCAGGCTCGTCTATGCCGGCGAGGGACACCTCGGTGGTTTCGCGGGGGACGGGGATGCTGTAGGTGAGCGGGCTGCTGGCCACGAGCCGACTCGCCGTGGCTGAGTGCTTGGTGACGGACATAAAGTTGGCGTTGAAGCCCTGGGGTCATTATTAGCTCTCGGGCGGGGGATTGTTCCCAGGAAGCTGATCGTACCGGCGTCATCTTGAAGACCTCGACAGGCCCATGCTGTTCGAGCACCTGCAGGACGGAGCGTCGCTCAGCAAAGGTCAAGGGCGTCGGCGTGACGAGGACCCGAATGGACCGCTCGCGCATAGACCTCAGCGCCTGGCTTGCGCTGGCGGCCATGGTGAGAGAGGGTGGCGAAGTCGAGAGGACTCAGCTGCGACTGTGTCGCCCTCACAAGATGGCTGGTTGAGGCTGTAAAGTTGCTTTGCGAAGAAGAGTTCTCGACGAGGCATCATTTATCCGAGGCTGGCGTCAATCTACCAAAGGTACAAGGTACAAAGTACCCGGTAAATCAAAGCCCCAGTCAAGGCAGGGCACAGTATCCGTATCGTCACATAAGAATCTTCTGCTCGATTGATCCTTCATGGTAGGTAGTGGCGACAAGAGACGCCTACGGGTTGGACATCATCGTTTTCATTGTAATTCGTCTCCCTTTCGACGCTTCTGCAGCGTCAGGATGTGCTTCGTACCGGTACGTACCCCCCATTCGCCAGTCAAGAGCTGGCATTGCGTCCTCTGATTGGCTGATGCATGGCAGCGAGGCTACTTCGGTACTTTCGTATTCTCGTCAACTCTGGCTCACGATTCATCATCCATCACATATTTCTTCCAGCCTTGCCAGCACCACGTCCAGAACCCCCGTGCGCCAAGGCCGAGGACCTCATGTCCTGTCCTCGGCATCCGCCCCGCCACTAGACGGCGTTCTCGCGATCCTCTCCGGCCCGCTCGCCACCGACCTCCATCGACTCTCCTCGACAGCTTGCCGCCGTCACAATGGCGACTCCGACGCCCATGAAGCACGCGCCCTCGCAGCAGGGTCGCACCCCCTCGCAGCTCGTCGCCGCCGCCACGCCTCCCGTCTCCACGCCCTTCTCCAACCCTGCCCACGCTGCCTTCTCCCCCCGCGGCCCCAAGTCGTCGCCCCAGCAGGTCAAGAAGTCGCCTGCCACCTCGGTTATGCTGGGCCAGACCTCCATGGGCGCCTTCAACTTCGACAGCCCCTCCACCGCCGCAGCCATGGGCGCCTTGGGCATCGGCGGCGGCTTTGACATGGGTCTCGACAACGTCGCTGTCGGAGGTCTCGATAGTCTTGGCGCCGCCCTGGGTGGCGAGGACGACAAGCTGAAGCGCTTGGATACCATTTTGAAGCTCTTGAGTGTTAGCATATCCCCGTCATGCTGGCCCGTCGCAAGTCTGGTCCTGATATGAATGCAGGAGAAAACAGGACTCGTTAGCGAAGCCGGCTTGGAGCGCCTCGCCCAGCGCATCGGCCTCGAGCTGTTATCCGAGGAACAGACGACGCCGGGCGGACGAAAGACGAGGACTCTGGCCATCGCTGGCTCGGCCATTGCTCTCGACATAGTCTTGGACAATAACATCGTCCAGAGCACCTCGTTGACCTATCACGGCAATGCTTCGTCCGTCTCTCGGCATATGGACGCGGCCAGCCGGATACTTCTCCAAGACCTACAGCTCCTCCCCCATCAAAGCCCCCTGACCAAGTCCCTGGCCAACTTCGCCTCCAACTTTGAGCGGTTGGCAGTGCTAGACAAACTTAGCATTTCCCCGGGGCTCGACTGCCACGAGGCCCTGGCCGGCATTTACGCCAGCCTCGAGAGGCTACATGAGTGGGACCTATCCAAGCTGCGACAAGACCCGGCCATGGCGACAAAGCCAGACGACTACTTGAACGCCGTGGCCATGTGTGCCCAACACGGCGTTCCAGTCATGCACGCCCGAGGAAAGGTCGGACTGGCTTTGCAGTACTGGAAGGAGCTGCGCTTCGTACCGCCGCCGTCCGACACACTGGCTGGTTTTGCTGAAAAGCACGAAAAAGTCTGGTCTATGCTTGTCGGTTGCGCTCCCATAGAGAACCTCGGCCTGCCCCCAGTCAGGGTTTCGGAAAACTGGATCTCCAAAAACATTGTCAAAGACGACGCCTCCATCGGGCCCGGCCGCATCGCCTTGGACTGGCAGGAACCAGAAAACGTCTCCCTACCGCAATCAGACGACAACAAGGATGCCGGCATGGACCTGCTTCAGCCAGATCTATCCACGACGAGGGTTCCCAGGGTCATGTTCACCGTGGCCTTCGACCCGCCCGTTGCCCTCCCCCAAAACGACTGGTCGCGCCTCTACATGTACGCCAATGTCAACCCGCCCAACATTGAGCTAAGCCACAGAGGCTCGCCGCCAACCTACGACAGTCTGCTGTTCCCGATTCCGTCCGGCGTCAGGGTCGATCCAAGTGAGCCGAGAGCCATCTCGCGTGAACGTCGGGTGCGCGTGTATACCGAGGACCAAAAGCCAGTCATTAGCCAGCACCACAATACGCTCTTCATCTACAAGCCCATTTACTCGCAAGTGGTGTCGGAGATGGCATTTTCTCATCCCCGGCAGCTCGTCGACATGCTGCCACTTTTGCGGCAGTACGCTTTCTTATCGACATTGCTTGAAAACAGCTTCGGTTCTAAAACCTCGGACAGTCTATCGACAACACAAACGGAAGATCCGAGTCAGGGCACGAAACTGCACACCCCCAAGTCGCAGACCACGACAACCAAGGATCAGCTCGCGGGGTTTATGGGAAAAGCGGAGTCAGGCAAGCGAGCTGACATGACATCAGAACAGAAGACGAGTATGGATGTGATACTTTGGGTTCATCCACTACCGCATCTGCAAATAGTGTTTCCAATGGGCAACGCAACGGCCAACATCACCCTCAAAGTACTGGAGGGCGGCACTGTGGAGGTGGTGGATGACAACATACTTGCCCAGGATGAGGATGGGACCAACAAAGGCAAGAAGAGAGCAATTACCAAGGAGAACCTGGGCCGGGCGTTGGAGCACATGGAGGACCTCTGCAAGTGGGTAGAGTGGATACGGACACGATTGTCGGAATGAGGAGCAGAACAGGGTGTGACGGGCACAGGACGGCGCTGAATGATACCCACACCCCAGTCTTGAATTATACAGACATCACGAATTATGCTACTAACAAAACTTTTCCAGCCTTACAAGTCCGCTCTGAAACATGCAAACAAGTATTTGTCCCCATGCCAATATATCCAGACCATGGTGGTAATGCGGCATGTACAGGATCAAATCGAATAGTAACAGTCAAGCAAATCATTTTACACAGTTCCAGGACATTAAACCTCGATGGGGCTTTGTTGAAAAAGGCAGAAGCAGACGAAGAAGGAGAAGTAACCATGACACCATGACACCATGACAATCCCAAGTCATTATAATAAGAGAACAACTACGAAGCCGGCGAGTGTCCACGTGTTGTATCTTGTCTTAGTCGCGCTGCTCGCGATTACCGGGGGCGGGGAGCAGTGCTCGCCGGCGCAGATATTGTCGCCGGGGTTGGCGTCAACTCGGGGCTTATCGCCGACCATGACGGAGGCATTGCTGCTTGGTCGCGGAGAGCCGGTACCCAGGGTCGGGGGAGCGGAGGCGCCGGTGGAGAGTTGGGCGAGCATAGTGGTGCGCAGGGACATGTGGGCAGGCGAGATCTTTGCGCCAGCGGGCCGCGAGCGCTCAGTTCGAGGTTGACTGGAGATGGCCGACGGATGGGGGCGGGATGCAGGTCTGCTTCTTGGGTCCTCGGCCGTTTTTGGCGAGGCTGGAAGCTGGTCGCAGACTGATACGGAGGTATCCGCCGATTTGTGTGAGGTATTGCTTCCATTGAAGGGGCGAGGCGGGTGTTGACTAGAGATGTCCTCGATGGCTGCCGGCTTGGCGCACAGTCCACTGAAGCACGATCCAGGACTGGTTGTCAGGCTGTCGGGGACATCGGTCATGATGACGCCGGGGCGCGACAGGGGCTGGCCAAGCACGACTGTGGCTCTTGTAGGCGTGGCGGGAAGCTGAATGACGGACGGTATGGGGCTGATTGCCGGGCCTCTAGGGGTATCGACGGCCTTGACAGGGCGAGATACAGGCCGCTTAGGCAAGTTTTTGACGGCCATCGATGTGGTTGTGAATGGGCTGGAGACCGATTTGGAACCGCTTGCCGGACTCTCAGGGGTATCGACCATGTCGCCCGCGTTGGACAGAAGAGGCCCACTAGCCAGATTCTCTATAGCAGTCGGCGTGGCTGCCAATTCTCCAAAGTCCGATCCGGACGCAATTGGTGGGTTATCACTCCCATAGCCAGGGCGGGACGGGGGCCGACTAAGTAGGTCCTTGGCACCCACCGGCGTGGGCAGGAGTGGACTGAAACCCGAAGCGGAGCTGGTTGTCGGGACGTTCTCAGTGGTGCTACTTATGTTGCCGGAGCTGTCAAAAGGCTGGCCAGGTAGGTCCTTGTCAGCTACCGGCGTGGCCGGGAGCGAACTGAAGACCGATACGGAGCTGATCTTTGGGACGTTCTCAGGGATGCCAGTTGTAATGCTGGGGTTAGCCAGAGACAGGGGCTCAACAGCTACCGGAGTGGCAGGGAGCGGAGCAATGACTGATTCGGGGGTGATTGCCAGGCTATTAGGGGCATTGTGTACATAGCTCGGACGAGACGAGACAGATCCGGGCTTATTAACATGTACTGAGCTGTCGGGGCTATCACCAGTGGTGCCAAGGCGGTGCGGATTTTGTAGAGGTCGGTCCTCAATGGCTGTCGGCTTGGCTTGAAGCTCACTGGAAGCCGATCCGGGGCTGGTTATTAGACTGCTTGGGGCACCGGCCACATCGCTGGGGCAATGGGTCGTGATGATGACCCGACTCGTAACCATGCTCATAGAGAAGCTAGTCACTGCAGCAGCGCACCCGGTGATGGTGTCAGTCCTGGGCACTGTGGCGGTGACGGTCTCCTTGCTGAAGCTAGGGATGGACGGCGACTCAAAAGGCGTCGATGACGAGCTCGGCGTGCTCCCATCAGGCTCGACGGAAGCCTCGCCAAAAGAGCAACCTTCCATGCCGGGTGCACAGCTCACAGGAGAATCTGTCTTGTCCGCCGCTGCAATCACCTCCTTTTCAACGCGGTAGATTTGACTCGACTTATCCGGCTTCCGTGAGGTGCGCAGCGCAACTGCAATGGAGTTGTCGATGATGGAGTGGGTGACGATGACCTCCGTCGCGACTTTTCCAATGGGGCAGTTCGTAACAGTGGGTGCGCAGCTGGTGATTGTGTAAGTCCTGGTAATTGTCGCGGTGCTGGTGTCTGTTTCCAAATCGTCAGTCTCTAGTGTTTGACTGGACACCGGAGAGGGTCCAGGCGAGACGTTGTCGGCAGTAGCGGTGGCGTGACTGATCGCCTTTGTCCTCGAAGCCTGGATAGAGTCGCGCGTCTGGGTTGTCTTGACCAAGGTCTTGGAGAAAATATTCTCGGCCCTCTGGGTTGCCACATCAACCGTGTGCAGCGAAACTGTTTCCGAGTCCCTGGAGCTGTCTTGTGGGCATTGAGCACCGGACGGACACGATGGCACGTCGCGAACTGAGCTGGTGTATGTGACGGACGACGTCGTGGGCGATAACAAGGACAGCACGGCTCTGGCCGAGGAGCTAGCCAGCTTGCTAGTAGGCACAGGGACGGAGAGTGAATCTATCTTGGAGGCGGTTGTCAAGGGCTCTCTGTTCTCCTCGGACACAGAAACAGAGATTGGCTCTACTGTAGAGATGGCGCTGGAGCTCAAAACGGGAGGGTTTCCTGTTCTAAGGAACCGAGTCGTGGGTCTCGTAGCCCGAATGCCTTCATCAGACAAAATAGTAGAGAATGACTCCACCTTAGGAAAGGCGCTAGAGCTGGTGAGGTGGATAGCTTTCGTCCCGGTTACTGAAATCCTGATTGTCGTGGCTTCGGTGCTCTCGCGAGGAACAGCCGATTCTATCTCGGAACTGGTGCTGTGGTTGGTAACATGAGTGCCTCTCGCCCCGGTCGATTGGAAGGTGGTGGTAGTAGCCTCGCTATTGGTAGGGAAGGAGGACGATTCGTCTTCAACGACAGCATTGTAGCCGGCGATGCGAGATCTTCCAGTTCCAGTCGGCAGAGCGGCAATCATTATGGCATCGGCGCTTCTGTCTGGCACAGAGGAACTGACGACGCCAGCAACGACGTTGCTGCTGGCTGGCAGAGACGATTGAGCAGCCAAAGCTTGTACTGTCGCGTTAAGAGGAGCGTTTGGCGTAGAAGACTTGACTGGACTCCCCCGCTTGGAGCTGGTGGGCCGAGGTAGACTTGGTTTGTTCGTCTTCGTGGATGCTCGCATGGGAACCGCCGTTATCAAGGGCTCGGTCTCTGAGTTGGAATATGCAGGGCTGGAGAAAAGGTCGGTGGCAGAGCTTAATATGTGCATGGATCTTCCAAGGGAAGAGCTTATCTTGGCCAAGTGAGTCGGGATAGTTTTGAGTGCCTTGCTGTCATCGGCGGGCTTGGACACAAGAATGCTATCAGCGTCAAAACTTCCGCCGTTGGCCGCCCGAAGTGTAGATGTAGGCGACGTCTGACTGGCACGGTTCGTCAAGGCAGAAGGGTTGGTCAGGCTAGCGGGGGACTGATAGCTGCCTATAGACGTGGGCTTCATTGGCATTGAGCTAGCAAGAATATCAGATGCAAATGACCTGGTGGTGCTAGGAGACTTCAGGGTCGCGGTCGAGGACGAGAGCTTTTCTGAATGGCCGGGACGTGGAGTCGAAGTCGGAGTCTTTGTCGAGCTTGAAGCTCCAAGCCCTAAGCTTGAGAGCATAGATTCCGCAGTCGAGACAGTGGCCGTCCTAGAAGTGGGAGGTTGTGGCGAGCTAGTGCTCAACTTCCTAGTCGAGGATATTGACGGCGTGGGTGAACGGCTAGGAGGGTTGGAGATGACCGATCGTGATGGTTGAGTGGATCCAAGAAGGGCAGATGAAAGAGAAGGATCGTTCGAATGGATGCATTCATGACATGGAGTATCCGTGAAGCGGGCCTCGAAGCCGGTTTTTGAAAGCAATGATTTTGTGGTCGGGGCAATGATCGCGCTGGGGGCAGAAACCCGTGACGAGCTCATGGGCTTCAAGGGATGAATCGAGGACACTGTTCGCGGAGTTGAACTGCTTAGATTGTTTGTACTGGAGGGCAGTGGAGAGGCGGTTAGCCCGAAGCCAGCAGTTAGAGATGAAGGGTCAAGGGTAGTGCTGGTGAAATCTTTCGCGGAAGAGAAAGACGTAGGCTGTGAGGAGGAGCTAAGGCTTGCGGATATACCCTCGCTCGTTGAATTTGAGTCACTGGACGAGGCCGGAAGAGCCTTTGACTGGCTGGGGTCAACAAACTTCGGATTGTCGGTCGAGAGAAGGGGATCCATGATCGGGCTGGGAGAAAATTTAGGAGGGATAAAAGTTGATGATGAGCTTGAGAACCCCAAACTAGAGGTAGCGCCAGAAGCTGCAGATTGAGAGATAATTCTGGAAGGCGACGCGGTCTTGAGGGACAGAGGGGTCTGAGAAAACGCAGAGATGAAGGCCGAGGGTAAGGGCCTTCTGATCGAACTGGTGAGGCTATCTGAGGCAGAAAGTGGTGCGGAACTATGAGAGTGTGGGGGGGGAAGAACGCCAGAGGTGCGAGTAGAGTGAGACGCAATGCTTAAGGACGCTTTGTGACTCCAAGAGTGACCCGTGCTACTGGCGAGTCCTGTCGAGTCCGTGGGATGAGATCTGAAAAGTCCGGGGAGTGTAGGCACGGGTGAATGGGCCGCTTTGGCCTGAGTAGAAGGCACAGAGTGGAGGGACTCGGTCATACTGGTAAGCGACACGGGAGTTGGATTCGAGGCGCCTGTTGAGGGGTTTGTCGGGCTTGAGGCCTTGATCGAGCTCACGGACTTGGTTGAGTCTGGAGACTCGGCCGGCCTTGCGGACTTGGTACAGTCAGGGCACTTGGTCGAGTCCTCGGCCAGTTTAAGCTTGTCATGACCTACCAACTCAGCCAAGCTTACAGACTCGATCAAACCTTGAGGTTTGGTCGGGCTGCTTGTGGACTTTTTTGATCCTGTTGACTTAGTTGAGCCTTCGACCGATTCGGCTACCTTCGGCGAGCTCGAGGAATTGGTACAGTCGGAACAGTTGGTCGAGTCTCTCATCGGTTCGGTAAACTTGGGGGAGCCTCCAGGCGGGAAGACAGACATCTTTGGGCCCGCAGGCTCAGTAGAACCTGAAAACTCAGCTGAGCTCACGGGCTTGCTCGTCTCTCGGGACCTGCTTAAGCCCATTGACTGGGTCGGTTGCGTAGACTTCGTCAATTCCAAAGGCCCAGCCAAACCTTGAGGCTTGAGAAGGTTTGCCGGCATTTTTGAACCTGTGGAATTTGTCAATCCTGCAAAGTCTGTCGAGCTTCCAGTCAAGCCTGCTGCCATGGTCGGGCGTGTAAGCTCAGTAGAGCCTATGAACTCGGCCGAGCTTGCAAACTCGGTCGATTCTCGGGACCTACTATCGCCCATTGACTCGATTGGCTTCGTAGGCTTTGCCAAGTCTGAAGGCGCAGCCAATTCCTTGGACTCAGGTGAGCCTGCGGAACTGGCCAAGCTTGCAGACTTGATGGACTCAGGGAACTTGGTTCGACTTGGTGAATCAGCCAGGCTGGGAGGCTTCGTTAATCTGATGGACTTCGTGGGGCCTATAGAGATGACTGAGGCTGTGGGCCCGATTGAGATCCTATCGCTTGTTGAGTCTGTAGACTCAGTCGGTCTTATAGATATGGTAGGGTCTACAGACTCAATCGAGCGTGCAGACTGCGTGGGGCTCAAAGACTTGATCAAGCCCCTGGACCTAGTGGGATCCACAGAACCATTCGAACTCGCAGACTGAATCGGGCTGCTAGACATGATCGAGCTTGAAGGCCTGAAACTAAGTGACAAAGAGTTGCCGAGAAGGCTCGATTGCGCAAATGGCTTGAGGCTACTCGAAGTCCCTTGACTGCTAGCTCTAGAGACCATGTATGAGGAGACTGTGGTCTTGGAAGCCCGCATCAAATTGCCGGAGCCAGATTTTGAGTTGATCAACAAAGTGCTGGCAGGCTCGGCTGGAGAACCTTTCGTGTTATTGGCCCAGCTAGAAGTCCTCGGGACATCGGAGGTCTCCGTATGGGAAACTTTGGACCTAGAAGACTCAGGCTTGGGAATCGAAGAGCTGGTCGGAATAGTGCTTGAGGAGATCGACCAGCTGCGCGGCGAGGAGGGGTCCGTAGGTTTAAATGGTCTCAATTTTGTAGGAGAACTTTGGATTCCAACTTCCTCTGAGCGAGCGCTCGAAGAAGAAACAACCTCCGAGGATCCGACCTCAGTAAAAGTCTCGGAACTTGCAGGAGTATGCCGACTCGTAAGCGGGGCTGAAGCTATCAAAGCGTCTGCGCCGATGGGCTCAGAGCTGTCGGTAGCATGCTTGTTGGTCCCCGAGGACTTGGCAGGTCTGACAAGCCCGGAGCCTGAAGAAGTCATTGTCACGCTGGGCTTAGAGATGTCTGAAGGGAAACTTGAAGGCATCAAACCGATGCCTGGGGTTGATTCAAGAAAAGAGGGCGATCTGGTGAGAGCATCAGGTTTACGCTTCGAAGACAACAAGGCCCCAAGCGACGTGGATTCGCGATGGAGAAATGGGTCCAGAGAAGTGAGGATTAATGCAGGGCCTGGGTGGACGGGAGTGACGAAATCAGTCGGGGATGAAGACACGATAGAGGGTCTCGAGACTTGAGGTCTCCAGCCTATACCCGAAGACCTAGCAGTCTCCGAAGATTTCGTCAATTCAGCCGGTTCAGATCTGGTGGCGCGAGTTGGTCTGCTTTCGGGAGTCTCGATCCGTCCGTGACTCGTAGATCTATGAGGGATATGCGGGCTCTTGGGTGCGTTAGAGTTGATGATGGGCTTTGAACTTAAGTTTCCAGTTGGCCCGGGGAAAGAAAGCAAGCTAATCGAATCATCGGTGAGGCTGGAAGGGTGCGGACGAGAGAATGTCTTTGATTCGGACAGATCCATTGAACGGGTAGGAAACATCGAGTCGGTGCTGGCGTGGGAACTCGCAGATGGGCGCTCGCGGAGTGAAGTTCTGAAGCCAGTGTGTGTAGAGATAGCCTCCGTAGTTCCGGTCAAGCGCGAAAACTCAGTCGAGGCAGTAGGCTTCGACTTTGTCGTCGAAGACAAGATAGCCTTGGAGGTTTCTCTGAGGTCGGCTGAACCTGTGTGTTGTGTCGACGTCGGCAAAATAGAGCTCAATGGAGTGCTTGAAGCAATAAGAGCCCTTGAGCTGGTAGAAGACGATATGATCATAGACGAATTCATCGACTCTGTAGGCTTGAAACCAGGAACGCGCGAGTGTGAGTTTTGAGCGGAGCTGTTAAATTTGGAGCGGAGAGACGTAGTCCAGCCCAGAGGACTAGCTTTCGGAATGCCTCGGAAGCTTGAGAATGTTCGGGAGTCCGTGGTGTCAGGCGAGCGAAGAATCGAAGACATTATCCTCGACGGCCTGTTCAAGGTCATGTCAGTTGATCCTGACGTGGACACACCTGACTCTGAAATATCCATTGAGCTTGTAGGCGCAGCTCTCAGGGGCTTGAAGCTTGCAGATGGGTTTAATTTGATCAAAGCCTCAAAGTCGGGAGTTCTATATGGGCCAAGAGGGCTCTCTGAGTCACCACCCGGAAATGTGCTGTCCGAGAGCTTGGTATAACGAGAAGCCGATTTAGCAGAGGAATTGAGCGAACTCGGAATTATCGACGAGCCTAAAGACGCAGAGGTGTGAAATTTGCTCGACTTTGCGCCATGCGGACGACCACGGCCCTCCGAGAGAGCAGTCGAAGACTCGGCCCTTGCGGCCTCAACTGACATCGACATATTGTGAGAAGAGTGAGGGATCTCGGGTCTGGAAGGTATGACCAGGCCCCCGTATTCGGAGCTAGTTGCAGTAGCCTGCCGGGAGGCTTCGGGGCCGATATAGTCGTGCGAAGTGGAAAGGGTGTTCTGACTCGAATTTCTAGAAGCAGCAGCAGCGGTTGATCTAGAGAGCTTGGAGCCAGCAGAGCTACTTAGATCAGGGGACTCCCTTGCTTTGCCAGTCCCAGAACTCGAGCCGGAGGTAGGCTCAGGGCCCTCGGGTGCAGAAGGGCTTCTTGAAGGAGGAACTGTTCTGACACCGGTGGACTCAGAGCTAGTTGCAGGAATCCAGCTGGAGGCTTCGGAGCCAGGAGTGTTACTCAAATTCAGATGAGGCCATGATTTTGAACTGGCGTGCACGTGTCTGGGGCTTTGGTCAGAGGCTGAGATGAAAACTGTGGAGCTGGAAAGTTCATCTTGAGTTGAAGGGATCTTTGTACTCGATGTCCTCGAGCTGGCGTCAGCAGTCGAACTATGGATTCTCAGGCTATGAGAGCTTGTCGAAGCAAGAAGAGCCTTCCGATGGGCAGTCTCGGATCCAGTGGTAATTTGCGGGATGGCAGGGCGCGTTGAGTTAGTAGGTTTAGAGGTGACAGGAGAACGCAGACCAGTAGGTCCAGTTGAATTGGTCGAAGTGGTCGAAGCGGTCGAAGCGGTCGGCTTCAAGTGAGCAGGAGTATGCAAGCTTGTGCGAGCGGAGCCGCTTGGCTCAGATACACTGGGGGCATTTGAGACGGCCGTCTCAGAGATGTAAGAAGCGCCTGACGACGCAGAGAGCGCCGTCGGGTCGGTCGGACTCAAATTGATGAGCATCTTTGGCTGGGAAGCTCTGTTGTCAGTGCGAGCGTCGGATTCGATGCGGGGCCTTGATGTGGTCGATCTGAAACGAGTTGTTACGTTTGAGCTAGAGGAAGACGGAAAGACACCAGACGATCCAGTTTCTGAGGACTTGAAAGTTTGCATGTGAGCCCGAGAGTTTGTAGATATCATCGAAGGCTTGGATCTGGCGGAAGCATCTGTATGGGCGGAAGAGCTGACAACAGAATCTGCACCGGATGGCCCAAAGGAGCTGGGCCTAGAGGCGGAAATTGGAGAGGAACTTGTCTTTGAATGCCTAGCTGGACTTGCCGGAGAGATGGCACTGTATTGTGAGCTATCATGGCGACTTGAGCTAAAGAGCCGCGCTGAGCCAGACTTCACGCTGATTTCTGATACGAGGCCAGGCTTGAACGTCTCAATCGAGCTGGCAGTGACGTTGGAGCTTGGAAGAGTCGCAAACCTCGTCGGGGCAGCCGATGCGATAGATTTTGACTTGGAAGAGTCTATTGAGGCAGTATGATTACGAGTGCTGGTGGATTTGATCTGACGGGACGTCGAGTTCATGGCCGGGGAAGATACCGTGCTCGAGAAAGGGTCTGGCATACTGCTAGTCGGCACGCCCAAACTAGCAGGCGTAGACGTTGCAGAGACCATAAAGCTGGAAGTAGTTGAAATAGCGATTTCAGAGCCAATTCGATCTTTCGAGCTCGTAACCCAACCCGAGGCGACATTGGATGGGTCAGTTCGGATGCCTCCACTCGAGACGTTCTCGGATACAGGGTTAGAGGACCTGGTCTCCGTGACAAACTTCGAGATCGTAGTTGAATTCCCAGTCGCTTCTGGTCTGTGGGACCGTACCACGTCAGGGCTTGTCAACCGGATGTGAGACCCTGAGCTGGTGCTAGCCTGAGAGCTGGAGGCCGGAGCCGAAGGCCTCTCAGAGGACTCAGCCGTCTTGGTAGGTCCAAATATTATGGACGTCTTCGAGCTGGACTGAGTCTCCGAGATGGAATTTGCGGGACGTTTAGCTGATTTGACCCCAGGAGATCCAGAGCTAGAAGTTGTACGAAAACGAGAGACACCAGAGCCGGCAGAAAGACCTGTGGCAATACCCGGAAGTTTTGGGGACTGGCCGAGACTCTGTGATCTTGTCGACGGAGAGCCGGTGATTGAACTTGAACTCGTTGATTTAAGAACTTTCGACTTCATCGCTGGTGGGGGTGCGCTCTTCAAGTTGGCAGCCAGATTTGTTGAAGTCATAAAAGGTGCCGAAGTCATTGAGCTACTAGAACCTGTCAGGCTTGTGGAAGCCATGAAGCTGGTAGAAGTCTGCCAGGTTTTCGAGGTCCCTAGGTGAGAAGAATTTGAGCGAAAAGAAGCTTCCGAGCTAGTTGTATCCAAATTGAGAGAAGACTTCAAGCTGAAGAAATCTCCCGAGCTATTGGCAGGCTTTAAGCGAAGGGATGGCTGCGAGTCAAAGGAATCCGCCGAGACAGCCGGAGCTCTCGAGCTGGTCAGAGCCTCTGAAGCCCTCGTGGATGAAGAGCTCGAGCTAAAAGGGATTTTTGAGCTGGTTAGAGTGTTAGAGATAGTTCGGGGGTCTGATCTGGTTGGAGACTCTGGGGTTCTTTGCGCCTGCAAGCTAAGAGAAGGCTCCGAGCTGGTTCGGACCCTCGTACCAAAGGAAGGCGTTGAGAGATTCGAACCGTTCGAGCGAATTCCATCACTCGAGCCGGAAAGCGATGTTGGGCTTTTTCGAGCATGTGAGCTACTAAGAGCTTCAGAGGGGAAAGTCGAAGGGGCTAGAGTCTTTGAGTTATTTGATGTCTCCGAAAATGTCGGGGCTTTCGAGTTGGCAGAAGGAGCTTTCGAGGTTCTATGATCCTCCATGGTACCAGAAGTTCTCGAACTTATAGAAACCAGCGATCTTGAAGAGGAACCAGGACGGGTCGGGCTCGGCGAGCTGGTAGATGGCTTGGGATTTAAAGGAGTACCTGAGCTGGCAAGCTTTTTTGACGGAGTAGCGGTCGTCAAGCTAGCGAAAGCACTTGAACTGAAGGAGACCTCCGATATTGTTGAAGCGATTGGTTCAGCCGGAGCTCTCGACTTAGTAGAAGGCTTGAAAATGCGAGAAGACTCGTCACCAGCAGGGGCGTTAAGCACAGTGTTCCCAATGCTGATGGAAGTATGCGAGAAACCGGATCTGGAATCTGTAGCAATATCTGAGGCTGTAGACGCTCCCGCAAAGGAGGAGCCGAGCCTTGTCAAAGATCTTTGGGTGGCAGAGATATCCTCGAAAACACCCGTGGTGTGGGGCGTAGAGTCAGCATGAGCCTCCCACGTGGATGATAGAGAATTTGAAGGTGGTATTGACGATAATGGCCTGGAAATGGCAGAAGACTCCCCAGTAGGAGATCCACGGCTGGAAGAGACGCTCTCCAAAGTCGTTCGATTCGAAGCAGCATCGGGTGCCGAGATGGAAGAACCTAGCGAGTGGGAGCGAGAGGCAGCAGAGGAAACCATAGGTGTCGCCAATATGCTAGACGCAGAGATTTCAAGAGACTTCGAGGCCGGGAAGCTCATAGTTGGGTATACCCTCGACACTGGAGGCCCAGTGACAGCATGCAATCTGGTGGAAGACGACGTATAAGTTGAATGAGCTCTTGAAGTGGTGTCCCTGGTTCTTGCAGAAGTAACAGAGTCGGAAAAGCCAAAGCTACTAGGATCCAGCGAGGGGGTAAGATCGCTTAAGCTGGCAGGGTGGCTGTTTCTGCTGAGAGTCGTCCAATTACTAGAAGTCTCGGAGCTCCGGAGGGTCTTCGGGCGAGTTGGGGTACCGGAGCTAAGAGGATTGATCGAGCTCGATGGTGGAAACAAGGTAGATTCAGCGGGCCCCACCGATGTGGTAGGAACGCCTGAACTCGAAAGACTACTTTTCATTGTGGCAGACATATTTGTTGAGCTCAAAAGTGTCACCGAGTCGGAAAGCTCGGCTGAATGGGCCGGAGTACTCTCTGCAGCAGAGATTCTCGAGCTGTGAGGCGCAACCAAACTTGAAGAATTCGCGGCTCTGTGACTAGATTTTGAGGCAGGCACCGTGTTACCGGTCGATATCGAGACTTTGCCCCAACCAGAAGAATTATTTGAGCTAGGGAAAGCACTCGAGGCAGAAGTCTCGATCGAGCTAGTCGGTCTAGATCTTGTCGCGGTATCCGAATCCAAGCTAGGGTGTCCAGTTAATAGAGTGGTGGCGACCGGAGTGGACAGTTCTTTCGAGTCCTTCAAGTCGTGGTCAATACGTAAACTCGCTTTAGAAGACTCGGTCGAGGATATGGTCTCGAGGTCAACGGTGAAGGATGAGCGCTCGGGAAGACCTCTCCATGAAGTAGTCCTCGACAGATCATCTTTTGACGAAACGACGCTTGATACAGAGGAATCAAGGCGCGAAAATGCAAAGCTCGAGGAACGGTCCGAGAATGTGGGAGTTAGTGGTGCATTGGATGAAGTGGTGTCCAGGTTAGCAGAGCTCGATGGAGAGGCGTTCGACGAGGTCTTGACTGAAAATTCAGTCTCGAAAGAATAACTGGACGAATCTTTTTCCACAAACGTCGGTCTTGAGGCAGCGCTCCGGGGAGTAGCGCTGGACGGGAATACTCCCGCTGCTGCGGTGCTCAACGCTGTGTGCCTGTCCGAGGACGGAGTGGTTTTCGACGTTGCGTTTGGCAGATATGTGCTCGATGAGCCGCCGCCCCCAAGGCTGCTTGATGAATCACTTAAAGAAGAGACTCTCGCGAGCGAAGCGGTTTGCGAAGTCATTGTTCGTGAAATTGAAAGTTTAGCACTTCCCAAAGACGCACTTAGCGAAGCAATGCTTGGAGTGACACTCCCAGAAGCAGCTTTCGAGGAGAGACTAGGAGTAAATATCAAGGAAGCAGTACTAGAGGAAGAGATTACAAGCGGAGCACTGCTCAAAGATGGGATAGTTAAATGAGAAATCATCGAAGAGAGTGCAGTTGGGAAGGCGGACGGGGTGCTTGGAGAAAGTACACTCGGATGAGCATCTGAGGAAGAGGGGACAGGGGAGGAGACGACGGATGAGGCCCTGTTGGGGTGAGGAGAGATTGAAGAAGGATGTGACGAGGTTGGCCGTAGCTGAGCAGCTGTTAGGGACTCGGAGACACGAGGCGAGGGTATAGGCGAGGATGCAAGCCTGGATGCCACTGGCGAGGAGGTGGATGAAGTGCTGCTCGTATGCAGAGAGGGGGCAGTTGCAGGGGTATCTATAGAAGAAGGGATAACTGGCGAGGCGATGACTGGGGAACTGGAAGGCCCAGAGGCCAATGAATATGTGCTCTGAGGGAGGACAGTTGGACGGGTATCTATAGAAGGGGGGCTGGCTGGAAGGGGAGTAGGGAAGGAGGCGAGTGACTTGATACTCGGAGAAAAAGCAGTTGGAGAAGAACCTATAGAAGGGACAGCCAGGGGGGTTTTGACTGAAGAGGAGATAGGGGAGGAGGCAAGTGACGGTGCTACTGGCAAGGAGGCGGATGAAGTGCTGCCCAGAGAAGAGACAGCTAGAGGGGAACCTTTCAAAACCGTTGTTCGGGAGGCGACAGGAGAAAAGGCCACAAGAGAGGAGGTGGTAGAGTAGGTGGTAGAGTAGGCGGATGAAGGTTTGCTTGGGGAAAGAGCAGTCAAAGAAGGACTCATAGAAGAGGCGACAGCTGGAGAGGCCCGGCTTGAAGAGTCGACGACCGAAAGTGTGGAAGCCGAAGAACCGGCAGCGAAGGAAGGGGTAGCCTCCGTGGGAACCCAAGCTGTAGGAGTCGAAAGCACGGCAGAGTCCCTAGTAGTGGAGGGAAGAGGAGTAGAGGAAGGAAGACTCCGAGATTTTGCTGCCGCGGACTTGCCCGCTGAAGGAGCAATCGAAGGAATAGCTAATGGTGTGTTTTTCCCAGTGGTTATGCGAGAAGTCGTAGTCGCAGAGCCAGTCGAAGAGGCAGAACCTAGAGGTTTGGCCCTCAAAGGCGTAGCCGATAAGCCTATAGACGAGGAGACACCTCGTAGAGTACCGGAGGATATACGTTTCGATGTTTTAGCTGCTAAGGTACTAGGCGATAGAAGACTCGACGAAGTAAACTTCCGACCTAAGCTCGGAGTCGCAGCCAGAGGGCGCATCGAAGAAGCAGCGCTCGAAGGGTCCTTCGAAGGAACAACCACCGAATCAATCTTCGTAGAGGGGGAGAATATAGCAGAGTTGGGGGAAGGGGGCATGATCAAAATAGCGGGAGCCGGATGTTCCGGAGGCATGCGAGAAGTCGTAGTCGCAGAGCCAGTCGAAGAGGTAGAACCTAGAGGTTTGGCCCTCAAGGGCGTAGCCGATGAGCCTACAGACGAGGAGATACCTCGTAGAGTACCGGAGGATGTACGTTTCGATGTTTTAGCTGCCAAGGTACCAGGCGATAGAAGACTCGACGAAGTAAACTCCCGACCCAAGCTCGGAGTCGCAGCCAGAGGGCGCATCGAAGAAGCAGCGCCTAAAGGGTCCTTCGAAGGAACAACCACCGAATCAATCTTCGTGGCGGAGGAGAATATAGGAGAGTTGGGGGAAGGGTGTATGTTCAAAGCAGCGGGAGCCGGATGTTTTGGAGGAGGCTCCGACACGGGGGTAGTTGTCGGCAAGACGGTCTTCGTAGGAGTCGCAATCGAGAGGGTGCTCGACGAGGTGGGAGTTGTGGTGCGGGGCTTTGGTTTATCCTGAAAGTAGCGAATATCCTTGATCTTAAAGTACGACTCACGAAAGACGCCCGGGTTCTTGGCGACGTAGTCGACACAGTTGGTCTCGCGGGTGGCCCTCCGACAATCACCGTTCCAGATGTCGGGCATGCCGGCCGGGTTGCCGCAAAAGTCGAGGTCCAGGACGATCCTCTGGTTGGCAAAGTGACGATCGATGTTGCAGTCTTTGTTCTTGAGATACACTAGGGGGCGCCCCCAGGCCGAGGTATCGGGAGAGTCGTCGTCTACGTTGCGCGGTGCTAGATCATATCGCCACCTGTAGATCTTTATGAATTCGCTGGTCCATTCCATGGCGTCTGGGACAGGGATTCGAAGAGTTTCCTCGTGGTCAGCGCCCTAACAGGACCAAGACGTTGGGAGAAAAGACAGGTTCAGGCAGACTCACAGACACTGCCGGCGTTGGGCTCAGTCAAGCCAGCTGCTTCGACCGCCGAGCAGCCGTTGCCTCGCGACGCGACTTCGTCGCATGAGCCGGAGTGCACATAGGCGGCCTGGTCAGCTCCATCCATCTTACACCTGCCGCTTCTTGCCGTCTCGGCTACGCGAAAGGTGGGCTGGTTCCAGCTATTTAGATTGTAGCCTTCGAGAAGGTCTATCTCGCCGTCTCTGGGCCAGTTGTTGCCGTATGTCCAGCTAGTGTGGTGTCAGAATAAAGCAGAGCCGATACTTTCCAGCACGAGAGAAAAGTTGAGAAAGAAAGACATGGGGGTGTATGCGAGTTGAAGACAAGGCGAGCCCTCGAGCTCGAGGAAGAGAGGAGAGACGGGATGCGACTTACAAGGCAGGCCAGAGACCGCATTTCATCTGAGGCGTGTGGGTGAATCTGGCGATGACGAGGCCATGGTTGTAGCGCGCTTTGGACTCAATCCTCACGCTATCACGTCCGGGGCTGCTGTCAGGCTCGCAGGCGCCTTTGAGGACGGTCCTGTGGTCGGGACCAATGTAGACCTGGTCGTCCTGGTAGGCAACCAGCCCCTTTCTAAAGGCCTCTGATTCATTCTGGAACACGGAGTATCCTGCGTCTCCCGACTTGTCCTATCGTTTGTTTTCCTCTCTGGTCAGTTTCGGCGGTTCCGGGCGTCATGCACACATCTCGTTGAGTCTGGTTCTCGCTCCGCCCGTACCGTGAAGAAGTCGAACTTTGTGAAGAAGTTGGAGGCATCGTATGTGTCGGCCAGATGCCACCTGGGGGGAGCGGCGATGCTACTGCTTTTGCTGCCGCCCGCCCACGTCACGATGACGACGGCGAGCGTAAGGAGGCGGGAGGCGGGAGCCATGGTTGGCGAACTGCGGGTTGGTACTTAACGACTGACTGAATGCGAAGACAAGGAAGCGGCATGACGGAAATTGCGTCCGACTGCGAACCCGGAAGCTGTCGATGCCGGGCGAAGGGGAGGAAAGGGAAGAGTTAGCGGCGTCTATACAAAGGCCAGAACAGACGATGGCATTCACAAACAGGCCAGCCGCGCCAGCGACGGCGGTGGGCATGGCTGCGGCCCAGGGTTCTTTTGTATCTTGCAAAGCAGACAAACAAAGACAAGCTACAGCTCTGAGCTGCCAAGACACGCACCTGTCCTAAAGCAGGCTCTTAGGCCCCGTGTCGGAGACGATCTCAACCTGTGCCCCGGATAGGTGGATGGCAGACTCTATTGGACCCCGGGCAAGGTCGTGAACCATGCAATACGGATGGTGGGGAGAAGAAGTGCCTGCTCACACGTGGTGGACCCGACACAAGGCTCTGGCCCCCAGTGCGCCGTCCAGTTGGCACATACCTCCGGGTCCTAATCGTCCATATACATGGCATGCACTGATGCAGACCTAGGGTAACAAGGAGCATGCATTCAGCAGCAAGGCCGTACTGTATGGCCTGGCCTTGCACATGTGGTCAAGGTCCATGTGAAGGCATCATCAGCTCAGGGGAGACGGGAGATGGCCCATCGGACGAGGCTTCTGCGTGCGCCGGAGCACAGCGGCTGCTCGACAATGTCTGTCGCGGCATAGATGAGGTCCCACGTGCCAGGTACACGACGAGCAGAGACGGACCCCCCTGTCGTCACGGATTAAGCCGCTGTCAAACTGCCGGCTGGGCTTGGCGACCCGTCGTCCGACCTAGATGTCGTCACGTCTCACGCGGCCGGCGGATCCATCGGGAGGGGGCTGAGGCGCCGGGGATGTTGAGGGGTGTGGGGATAAACGTCTGGCATATATTATTCCACATACAGTATACATTGGTGGTCAAGAGACATGAGGCTGATGTGCATGTAGCAGCCGAAGAGGGTCGCCGACGGCAAATGTCATGATGATGATGCGGGGCCCGTCTGTGTAAGGCAGCACAGAGACGCGGTTTACGGCCTCGCGGCCACCACGGGAACCGGCGACGAGCCCGGCAGAAGGGGATGTGTCCGTATGCAGAGCCGGAGGCCGACGCGCGGGCGCAACGTTGGGGAGGCAGAGGCAGAGGCGAAAAAGGGGGGACGTAGGACGTTGAGCAGCAGCAGCAAGCCCGAACCAACCGTTGATAACACTGTAGCAGCATCTACTATTGCATATGCAGGGACCGCTCCTCTCGCCTATCATTCTACCCCTGCCGGCCCCGCAGCCGCACGTTGACAGCTGATGGGGGCGCGGGTATCAAGCGCACGCCTCCTCGACCGCGCAATACCTACTATTCCATCCTCTCAGAGCGCCGTATCGGGAAAGAAGCATTTGTCTTGTCATTGCCTTGGCATCTGTCTATTCGTTGGAGAATACGGCGCGGCGTCGCTGCCCCTTACACACCGTGGGCATCCCCGATTATCCCATTCCTGGCCATTGCACCATCAATGTTCGTCTCCGCACTCTTCTCCTTGATCCAAACCTCGTTTATATACCCCAAGCACAGCATCCACTCCCAGATGTGCTAGATTCGCGTCTTCCAATGGCTGGATCATGTCCTTGCTTGTTCTGTGTATGGTCGGACAACCGACGGGTTGATAGAACGCCGTCACAACTGCAGCTGAAAGCGCGAGGGGCTTCTCTCGTCTCAGATGTCGTCAACCAATCAGAGAAAGCCTGGGTGCTGGGCTAAAAGCGTAATGAGGGATGCCCTGAAATAAGTAAACTATGATAGGCGCAAAGTTAGTCTGATTTGCTGATCCAGGTTCGCCAGATATATGTAGATCCTAGCTCTGTCTCTCCCGTCCAGCCTTGGTGACCACCATCATTGACTTGGACGGGCCATCATGTCACCAATGCACCCATTTAGCTGTGATAATGTGCGAAGGCTCTGTTGAGGCTGCTTGGAGCTGCTTTGAACCTATTGGCACATGTTTGTATCAGCGCTCCTGCACATGCCTTACCTTTCCTTTCCCATCTGGTCTGTCTCTCTTGTCCCTTCCCTTTGGTTTGTTCCACGTTCCCGAAGCGGCCATCTGGAAAACGCCGTCGTTTCCCTCATTTTCGGATCCCGCCGCCCCTGTCGATCACTGTTCCTTTGCCCACTCGTAGGATGCTCGTCTTGGTATACATGCAGTGCATCGGCTTGTCCTCGGCCTGCTCCAAACATGTGCCGCGGTCAACATCGTCGATATCACCGTTCGGCCAAAGGCCTCACGAGAGAGTGCTGTACGAATGTACATACATATGCACATGCAAACGTTGCCTCGCCCTGGTCTGGTCCCGGCGGGGGGTTGCACGAGGCTTTAGGGGGGCCTCATTGAGGGTCCATGGCTCACGAGCTCCCAGGCTTGGCCGCGTGCTCTCTTCGCACTCGGAAAGGTATATCTAAGATTTGCTTGGGCTATGATCCGAGTAAGGCAGGGCCAGGCGCCTCCTAATGACTCAGACGCGTCGGCATCGCCGGCCAGTGCCAAGTGCGTTCTTTCATGACCTTGGAGCCCCTGTTTTGGCTTAATGTCTACCTGCTTGCCAATTCTGAGCAGTCGGCCCAGTCCAATTTACCCGGCCTCGAAGGTGTCTACTGGTAGGACTCGAGCAATGGAAAAACTGAAGACTTTTCTGCTGTCAAACCGCACGACTGGGGATGAGAAAGCGGTGAAACGGACAAGCATGTGATGCCGTACAGTATTCAGGCATCCTGGAGCTTGCCTATGGGACAGAGCGCATGCCATGGCGCCACGCTTGCAGATGAATGAGGCCGTAAGTCGGAGAATCGTTGCATCAGGAAAGCAAAAGTGAGTTTGATGCTGTACGCATGTTGCCATGTATGTAGGCTTTCTGACTTTGGCGAGGCTCCAACGGCCCGGCGCTCCGTACTTGCTCGTACGGTACAACATATCCGTCGCCGGTGGCTGTCACCGTCAACGGATGATTTGTTCTTCTCGTTCCCCAGTTGTTCTCTTAGGGCCCGTTTTCAAGGAAGTTGGCGGAGTAATAGAAACAAGGAACATCTGCCCACGAGGCAAACGGACCATACCACCCCGAGCCCCGGTGGGCAGCAAGTCAGGTAACTGGCACCGGCTGCGGCTGCGTATATGGGCGGGCGGAGAAAGTCTCGTCTACCCAAGCCCTATACGGCCCTCTGTCTCCCACTCTGCGGGGCTTTACTATTTTTCTCACTCTTTTTCCCATGACCTGGAATTTGCTGGTGGGTTCCTCCCCCTTGGTGTGAGCGGAGCGTACAGGTGTCAAAGTATATATGAGCAAGTGTGTGTGGCCGAGGGTGGGATATACAGTACGATGGAGGGGGTGGACAGATATCCGTCGTTATAACCGATACGATGAGTATCCACGACGAGGTTTAAGTGGCCAGCTGCAGACAGTACGCGTCCAGCGTCGTGACGAGGGCTTGTGCGCTCGTTGTACGAGGTGGTTCTTCGTCGGGGTGATTGATCCGGTCAAGTGTAACTCGTAGAATGACTTTGAGTTGATTCCGAGACTTAAGCATATACAAAGTGCCTTGTATGCCAGAGAGAGGCGCCGGGTTACATGCGGCCTGTATATCCCTGCGTATGTCTATCATGTGCCCACTCGCACTTATACATACACGTGCTCGAACTGCCGTCGGACACATCTTGGACGGGTCGGACATGGCCGGGAGCAAGCATGCGGAGAGTCGCGTTCGCCTCGGTGTCAACGCGCCGAAAAAAAAACGTGGCAAATCAGTTATATCCATGTTTGTCGTATTATTGATCTCGGCGAGGGTCCCCTGCGAACTACTCCGCGTCGAATACCACCGACGACGAACCACGAAACAGGCCCCTTGTACTGTACATAGCTTGCATGTAGGCTCAGGCCTGTCGGGCACGAAGAGCGACGGACGGGCGGGGAGAACGAACGAGTGGCTGGGGCAAGCCGAGATCAGCGCGCAGGGAAAGGTGGTATGCATGCCTCCATGCATGTTCAGGGGCCCCCCAGCAATCATCCATGTATGGGCTGGGTTGCCGCCCGACCAACCAGGAGCCGTCCTCGAGGCCTGGGGAGAATAACGTTCGCCAAGGAGTTGTCCCAGCTACCGAGGCTCTGGCTCGTTTCCTTTTTACGATAGTTTCGCTTCTTTTTTTTTACCGCATCATGTCGTGATACCTCGGCCTCTCCGATGTAAACCGGGCGGCAACGCCCCGGCTTCTTCCGTCGAGGTTTCGTATCGGTGGACTGTGGACGCAGTACGTCTACGCATCACGTCTACGCGAGGAAAAGAGAGAATAGACGGAGTATGAGGCACGCAAAGGTACAAATGAACAGTAACGACGAGATAAATCTTCGGTCATAGTGTATATTTTCCCCCTTTATACTTCGCTCTTCTCTTCAACTGCAAATAGGGGACTATCACGGCGCACAGCCCAAGGCTCACAAAGGAGAACAGCAGGCTGGTGCTAATTGACATGTATGTATAAGCCAACTTTGGAGGTCAGTCGAGCTACGCACACACACAGCATAGCCCGATTTTGTACTAAGACTCGGCCTCGCCGCTACTCGTTACGTTTCCAATGACGACTTTTAACCTCTCTGATCCCAACTCGTTCAGCCGTCTTCCCCTTTTGCTCCTGGCCATCCTTGCCCGGCCGCGTCCACCCACACTCCCCGTCCGCCTTGCCCTGTCGAGCATTACACTTTTCTATTCTGGGTTCCGCTCAGTACCACACGGCTGGTTGACCTATCGGACTCGTCCGCGATACATGCACTCAGCGGATGTACATGTCATTGCCTGCAGCCGCGGTTCTATTATCGATGTTTATACGCCCCGGTACTTTTCAAGGCAGATTTTTAATCCACCTTGTAAGCTGTCCATGTGGACATGGCACGGTCTGACTCTCTACTACGGATACATGTCCACACAAGTCTATCCATCGTCTTGGCCTCAGCCCCCGAGCTCATCGGCACACCAGTAGATGCGTCCATGTCGAAGCCACCGGGCAAGCTTTGTGGAAACACGGCATGACACAGATGCATAACGAAGAAAACAAGGGAGGGGGGGTCAACCACCGCAATCTTTTCGCACCTCACCCTCGGTGCAAAATACAAGCGAGAGGAAAAAGGTTCAGCGTTTAAGCGGCAGGCCCACCTCTTCCGTAGCCGCGGCATAAATCGGCAGTTCTCTTTCCAGCACCCTCCTCTCTACCTGTTTCTAGACTATATTCAGTGTCTCATTCGATACCTCTGACTCCTTCTCAATTCTTCGCGTGCTTCTTATCGCCCGCATGTATGTTCCTACTATATCACATCAAATCCACATCTCGCCAAAGTCAACCACACCGACGCTCCGATATTTAGTTCTATGCGGTCCTACAAAGACTGCTGCAGCTTTCCTTTCCCCCGCCTCATCCATTAGCTTTTCCCTGTTCTACAACACAAAACGCGCATGCACACTCTCACACGGAGCAGAAACTCCGCGACGACACACTCCCCTCCTACATCTTCGCAAACACTCGTCGGCCTTTTTCCCTTGTCTAAATATTTCTTCTCCTTATCAAGCAGGCATCGTACTTTCTTGATCTTCCCGACCAGGTGTTACATTGCGCTTTGGTTGATGTTATCTTGGCTCCCCTAATTCTCGCCCGAATCCATCGGTGTGCGAGCTATTGTTACATGTGCTCACGTCGCGTGCAAAGCTGGCCCCGAACAGAATGTGCGCAAGTCTGGTATGAGCGTCTATCGTTTTACATTTCTCGAGGTCCTGAGGCCTTGTTATGCCGGGGTAAAGATAGACCATCTCCGTCTGGTGCTTCGTACAGGCATGGTATTACACAAGGCTTCACTCTCTCCCTCCCTCAAAGCTCCTCACGTCTTGCTCCGAAAGAAAGGCCTCAAGGCCCTCGCCGCAGCCTGCTCCTCCTTGCCCTCCACCTTGACCCTCCTCACCCGCACCCACGTCCCCTCCTCCTTATCCACGCACACCTCGCAAGCCCCAGTCTCGTCATCCATCACCACCGTCTTCACGAACTGCTTCTCCCTGCCATCGCCGTGCCGCGGCTCAGGCTGCTGCACAAACGTAATGGTGCCTTCGACGCCTCTTCTCCCGCGCGACACAACCTCGCCCGTCTGCGCAACGGGCGCAATGTCCTGCCAGATGATGCGCCTCCGCGCGCCCGCTTCGTCGACGGCCTGCGTCCAGACCGAAGCGAAGACGCGCAGCCGGCGCTCGAAGAAGTCGGCGCTCGTCCACCACACCCAGTCGATCTGCGCGTCGGCCTTGGTCACCTTGGGCGCGTGTGACAGTGGTCCGCTTCCCTGCTGCCACGGCGGCAGCCATCCGACGTCTCGGTGCGGCAGCATGTACAGGCGGTCGCGCAGGCCCTGGACCAGCATCTCCGCCGCGGCTGCCGCCACGTCGCGGGTCACCTCGTGGATGGAGCTGCCAGGCCGGACGGGGACTCCCGGCGGCGGCGTTTGGGCCAGGACTGTGCCGTGGTCGAATTCCTTGTCGTCAAGCGTTTGTAGAGAGATGCCGATGTGCTCTTGTCCCCGTAGCATGGCATGGTGGATTGGTGCCGGGCCGCGTAAGCTAGGTACGAGCAACAAGGCACCTTCTCTTAGCCATAGACATGTCCGCAGGCTCGAGGCCAACTTACTCCGGCAGAAGCGACGGGTGGACGTTCAACCCTCCGTACTTGGCCGAGCGCAGGATCCGCGGCGGCACGAACAGGCCAAACGACACGACGACGACGAGGTTTGTGCCCGCGGGAAGCTGCAAGAAGCGATGGGAGAGGAATTAGATGAAATTGGCTTCTCGGTGAGCTGCCACAAGCTCCGTTCTTCCTGGAGAGCTGCTCAGGGGCGAGCATCGATGAAGCTCACCTCCCAATCCCGGAACGTCTCTCGCTGGTGAACTCTCAGCCCCAGCTCCTCGGCCACGGCCTTGCACGGCACTACAGAGACGAGCCATTAGTTAACGAGTTCTTCGAGCCCAGCAATTCTCTGCACATCATCGCCTACCTTGCCGGAGCTGCTTCAACCCCCTCCCCGTCCTCTTGGGTGGCAACACCATGACATCCAGCGCCTCGACAAGGCCCCCCCCGCCACGCACATGCTCGCCGTGCAGCGCGCGCAGCGACTCGCAGCTAAAGGCATCGGACCCGCAGAACAGGATCCTCAGCGGATCCGTCGCGCCGTGTGCCGTTGACAAGGCCCGGCGGTGCTGGAGCGGGAGCCTGCCGACGACGACAAGGAGCCGGTGCGGGAGATTGCGGAACAGCATTCTCGGGGCATGGCGCATTTTTGCTTGTCTTGTTTCTGAGGTGTGTGGTTTGCCAACTATTCGGAAGGGGATATATGATGTGGTGTCGGAGTCAAGGTGTTCTGTACGCGTTTGTCGCAAGCACGCTTACATGCATAGCCAAAGCACTCGTGCTCTATATCATCGCCGTCAACACCAGCTTCCGTGAAGTTCCCAAGAATGAGTCGCAAGGTCAAATAAATCCAATCAAACCACTCTCCAATCACACGCAACCGTCCAGACACAACCCTCCATCTCCGTATCCCAAACCGGCGGTCCAACCATCACCACGCCCCCCTGTTCCACCGCCGCCCTGCTCGCCGTCCCCCCAAGCCCCGTCAACCGCCCCTGCCCAGCCAAGATGAAGCCCCTCGCGGCGGCGTCGGAGCCCGCGCGGCCCCTGACGAGGTTCATTTGCCGGCCCGGCCGGACCTCGTCCACCACGATCCGCAGCGTCGTAGCGTCGTCAAGCGCCTTGTCCGCGCCGTCCCAGCCCTTGGCCTCGGACAGCCACCCCTGCAACTCGGCCGCGAGCCCGCCGGCGAGGTACTTTTCTCCGCGGCGCTGTGGCGAGAAGGCGGCGGGGAGGATGCCTGCGGCGGCGGCGGTGCCTGCGTCGTCGTCGGTGGGCTTGAAGCGCGGGGCGGGTCTGAAGACGGGTTGCAGCGCCTGTCTGGCTTCTGCTGCTGCTGCTGCTGCTGCTGCTGCATCGTCTGCCGGCACCAGATCGCCTTCGTCAGACACGAGTTCCGTGTCTTCGTAGTGTCTCGGCAGTGGACTCGACTCTCCAATTGGAGAAATGGAAATCCTGCGCCTCTTGGCCTGCCTTTGCTCCGGCGACGACTGCACGTGAAGAGGCGCGTCCTCGGTGTCGAGCAGTCCAGCAGCCTCGGCCTCGGTTCCCGCCTCCAACACCTCCTCCTCGAGGTCGGACCCCCGATCCGGGGAGCGGCCGTCGTCACCCGGCGACGTGCCCGCCCCCTCCGACTCTAAATCGATGGAGTCGTGCGTATGATCCAGCCGCCGCCTCTCGCCAGCCGCTGCCGCCGACGAATCCGTAAACCCGTCATCGTCCTCGTCCTCGTCGTCATCGTCGACGTCCTCAACCAAGCTCTCCCTCGTTTGCGTCGGCCGCGGCACCGAAGAGGATCCAAATCGTGGCGTAGACTGGAATTGCGGATGTGGCGCGGGCGTCGTCGTCGCCGTCCTCTTCTTGGCCGGCAGGAACCGACGGGGTGTGGGCGTCTTGTCGGGGATTGCTGGTTAGCGCGCCTCGTCGCACGACCTTTGGACGGAACGGGATGGATGGATAGAGAGGGCAGGGCGGCTCACTGAAGGCGGAGGGTTCCTCTTCATGGTGCTGCGCGCCCCATCATGTTGGCTGCCCTGGCGCTTGATTTCGCGTTACGGAAGGGCGGAATGAACTTGGACCGGGAAAGCGTCACTGGGCCTGCAGTCGAGCCCATCCGGCCGCGCGTGGAAGAATCGCCTTTGCTGAAGGGACCCTAGGCGACAAGAGTTGACGCAAATACGAACGTACGGTGACGCGCTTCCAAGTAGTCGAAGCTCGATGAGGTAATGCGCAGGTAGAGAAGCCCGTCTGTTGGCCGGCAGTGGGTCCGGCCACTCCCCTCTATATCTTGTACCATTCTGCCTACCTTCCTACCATGTACGAAGACGTAAAAGCCAGATTCTTCAAAGTCATCCACCCCGGCCATTGACGGCAATTAAGGTCATCATCTACTATTGTATCTGCCTCTGCCATGCTCTCGTTTGGTCCAGCCATCTGCTATACATCGAGAAAGGCGGCCTCAAGAGCGAGCTTCTCGGCTCCTCATCGTCTTAGGACTTGCCCGCGGTCGGGCGTAGCTGGTACATGGAGAAAAGAAAAAGATAGGAAAAAAAAACGCCGGTATGTGCATCTGCCCCTTACTTTACCCTCCATGCATAAATGGCACGCGACTCGACCAACTGGTCTCAACAAGCATAGCAGCATAACGCCCCAGGGAGCAGGCGCCGGCCCCTTGGACACGACCCCGCAGGCTCCACGATTCTCAAGACATCAAATCGAGGCATCGTGCTCGAAACTGGGTATCCTTGAACGGACAAGACAAGTTGGCAAAGGACAGAAAGAATTGGAGGGAGGGAGTGACGAATCGCTCGACGGGACTCCAGCCGGAGGAAGGCGACGGGGCTCTCTGTGAGCGGGCCGGAAGCAGTTCAGCCAAAGGCAAGCACAAACTCTGTGCGGTGATTGGCATCGGTCGGCTCCGTGTCCTTAACCTGATGCAGCATGATTGAGGGTAAACACGGGCGTCCGTGTTGCTCCTCCCAGCTCGGCCCTCCCACGCCCGTGTCGGCCCAGCCCATCCAGTTGTTGTACAGGCGGTTTGGCGGTTCCGCGCGATAGTACCACGTCGTGCCCTGGTAGCGTCGCTCGCGGCCCCAACCCATCGGGCTTCCGCGCCCGCCACTCTCGCCCTTGGGGCCCGGGTTGAACCAGCTGTTGATGAACTCGCCCTTCCAATCCCGATCCATGAAGACAGGGTGCGGAGCGAAGACGGCCTTGAAGCCGTGGAGCAGGGCAATCGTCTGCGGCGTCATCTCCGACGCGACGTGGTTGCCGCGCATATTCTCGACGTGCATAATGTCCAACAGCCGCTTCGAGATGCGCGAGTGCGTCACAATCGTCGTGCGTCGGGGCAGGTCCTCGGAGCGGTGGTGTCTGTCCTTGAACCCCCAGACGTGCTGACCGATGATCCACTGGCTGTCGACAGGGTCGAAGATGGGCCCGACCGAGATGAAGTCGGCGTCCTCGCCCACCCCCCACTCGTAGTCATCGTCCTCGTGCGACTCGACGGGCGGCTTGGGCCCGACGGGATTGACAAATGGCAAGTCCACGGGACCCCAGACGGTGTCGTTGCCGTGTCGCGCCGCCACTTGCTGTCTAAATTCGGTGTCGTAGTCGCCGTGGTACTCGGGAATGTACCAGCGCTCGTTTCTCTCCCACAGGTACTTGCGCGGCTGCTTCTTGGCAAACTTGCTCAGATTATCCAGCAGGTCAAAGTGGTGGCCGGTGAAGCGAAAGTCCATCTCCCAGTTCCAGATGAAGTCAAACTGTGGGTGGTCGTGGCTGAATTTTTGAACCGAGAGCCACTGGGCGGTGTGGACGCTCCTCTCCTCCTCGTCCTTGAGCTCCGTGTAGATCTTCCAGACCTGCTCGTCGTTCCACAGCACCGTCATGCCGCGAAACTCTGCCGGCACGCTTTCTTTGAGGACCGAGAGGTATGTCTCTTGGTCGTCAAATATACGGCGGTTTCGGTCCTTGGAGTGCACGAGAAGAAATACCTCGTACTCGCCACCCGTCTTGAGGCTCAGCTCGCTGACCATGGCCCGGATGACTTGCTTGTCGTTTTCCGAGTACATCTTGCCCGTGTACGAACGTAGCAAGATGGCCGTCCTCTTCTCCTTGACGCTTTCGTTGCCGGTGGCCTTGGCCGGCGTCGCTTCGTCGTCGACAGACGAATGGCCCTTGACCGTGGAACCAGCCTCTCTAGCATGCTGTTTTGCCTTGTTGGAGGAGGGCGGGGTCGTCTCGGCGTATGCGTTGAGATAGTCGTTCTTCTTGCTTCTGTTCATGTTGAAGCGGCCGGCATTGAGCTTGAGGCAGCGCTGCTTAAGATCGCCCCAATTGACATTGTCCCAATCCACCGTCTCATACTCGCCGCCCACCTTTTTCATCTGCTGCGTCAAGCCAAAGGGGCCCAGGCGCGTGTCACGCTCCCAGCAAAGGTTGGGGTCCATGTTGAGTGCCTCGTAGCTCCCAAACTTGGGGGCGGGCCACATTTCGGGGCGGCCCTTGTACACAAGCAGGTCCTCGACCAGTTCGCCGGTAGGGCCCTTGCAGGGGACGTAGGCCGCGTGGTTCTGCTGTCTCCACTCTGCGCTGTTGTAGTCGGGATACGGGTTGAAGCGGACAGGTTTGTCTTGGACAACGCTGGCCTCGACGCGAGGATCCTCTCGCAACATCTTGCCCTGCTCATCGGTGCGGTTTTCCTGAAGAGTCAGGGACTGTAGCGTGTTGCCGTAGATGAGGTTTGAAGACTTGAGGCTGTGGGTGAAGCTCGATTAGTAGGCGGTAATTGAAGCGGTAGTCAACCGAGGCTTACTTGGCCGTTGTCTTGTAGACGTAGCGCCACATCTTGCGTAGATCCTTCTCATGCTGCAGTCGGCCGACATCGCCGGGTTCTCTGCTTTTGCCATCCGTCTCATAGCCAGGCAAAGCATCGTTGGGGTCCTCATGGTCGTCAGGGTCAGACCAGTAACGGAGGTCCTCGATGTCAATATGCCACTCAGTCTTTGTCTCGGCAAGCTCGTCATGGGGGTTTGATGTAAGAGGTTTCCTGTCGCCGGCAAATGGCTTTTCACGGAGGTATGGGACGATGTGAGCTCGAGGCGCGCTGCTGCTGAAGAGGAGCAGATAGGACGTGACCGAGGCCAAGATCAAGATGAGAACGACCCTAGGGCGTGGTAGGGACAGTAGCTTGCGCCGGCCCTGGGGGTTGAGTAGTTTGCCCATGTCTCGGGCTGATGGCTAGATTCAGCGGCGAGTTGGCAGGTGGCCCGTTTCGAGGACAGGCTGCAGGAAGCGGACGGCGGACGGAAATGTCGTCGGGGGCCGCGGTGGAGAGACTCGAGCGAGCGATCAAAAGCGCATGATGCGCGTCGAAAAGGATAGCGAAGGACGAAAAGGGCAGCGTTGGGTGATGAGTGTTTGCTTTGGCGTCGAGCGAGGTGAGACAGGTGATTGTTTGGCCGCTCGGGGCTGTCTGAGGTGGCCGACCAGGGGCTATTTTCGGACGGAGGGCGGCGCGCGGGAGAGAAAAGCGAGAGAAACGGGGGGACGGGGTGCTCGCCAAGCAGCGGTAGTGGTGGCGGCAAAAGTGATCGAAGAGACCAGAAACGACTGTTTCCTTTGGCGGTTTCGAAAGGTTGGCAGACGGTGAGAGAGGAAGGGATGTCGGAGAGAAGGGGGAGGGAGGAGGCGGAGGGAGGAGGCGGAGCAGGTTCGACAGAGCAGAGAGAAAAGAAGAAAGGAAGAGGGCAGGGGAAAGGAAATCAAGGGTAAATTTGATGAAGAGTGAGGGGGGGAGGGCGAAAAGGAGAAGTGCAATGGGCAGGATATGAAAAAGGTCAGATCGCGGGTATATACCTGGACTGCCGGCTAATCCGCAGGGGAGGGATACCCGGAACGGCCAGTGAGTTTGTCCGCCCGGGGGTGCACGCACGCACGCTCCCCAGGCAGAGAAGCCGGCTGGCAGCTTCACCATTTACAGTGGCAGGAACAGTAACAGCGCCGGCGGCGTTGGGATCATCCAAAGACGGCTCGAGAAAAACATCGAGAACGCAGCCGACTGAGCGTTGGCGTGGTTTGCCAGCCAATGGCGCAGCGCCCGGGCTATGCTGAACCCGTTCAATCTCCACTCGCCTGGCGCCGCACGATCCCCCCCACAAGGACCCCCTCCCAGCGCTGTGATCGCTGGCCGAGGCGGGCCCCGGGGTTGATTGCAGTGGAGTCGGGCGGCCCGTTTTTCGCGGCACAGTAACTGTAAGTAAGGCGCGCAAACAGCCCCTGAGAATCCAGCAGGTATTATCACCCAACTTATTAGCCCTGGACCTATTCCGTCCGTCTGCGCAGCGTCCAAGTACCGGTAGGTAGCCTGCAGGCGTCCTTTTTTTCTACTGGACCGATTGTATTAATAGTGTGTATCTGTGCTTGCGCAGATAACGTCGGGCATGCCGCCGTGGCGTGCAAGACGTTGGCGCTGCTGCACGCCTGGAGTTAAAGTACCCACTGAAAAAGGTACCTAGGTACTACCCTCCCTTGTCGTCCTTTCCATGTTACGTACTCTTTTTCTCGGGGCCAAAACTCAGCCCAGAGTTGTCAGTATTAGATAAATACATGCATGCGGGTGCGGCTACGAGGAGGTATCCGTTCCCGGCCCGCAGGTCGACGGATCTTGGGAGGCACTATCTCTTGACAGGCCTTCAATGTGTATCTTTGTCCACGAACGCCCTGGTTTAGGTTATGTTTTTAAATAAGTTATACTCCGTACAGTACTGTCCTGACTTGAGCCGCGGCGAGTGATGTACCTTGATATAGTGACATGGGATGGAGAAACTTCTCTACCATTCTGCAGCCTTGAGACTTCGCAAGGGAGTCGTAACATACTTGGACTACCTATCTACTTAGTGATATCTACATAAGTACATACCTTGGCTTGGGTTATATGCACACTCAAAAGCTAGATTGCGTCCGCAGACGCTTTGATTGGGCCACTTACCGTCAATCATGCTGCTTATCCGACTCCTGCCCGTGTCACGTTTCGCCTTCCAGGTGGTTTATGTGCAAGGTACATACGTACGTGTACCAGTAGTGTGTACAGGGCAACGAGGATCCAGTAAGCCCTCATCAAGTTGCCTCTAGTAAGCAGTGTCTGGCATCATCCACCCATCCATCCATCCATCACGGGCTCGGGAAATTTACACGACTCGTCTCCCTCAACCGTTCGCGGGCACCCTCCCCACTGTCAGGGTAGCAGACAGCGGTTGTTATGCTTTGCTAGGCCAGTCTCACTTCAACTGCCCGCCGCTTCAAGTCTAGCATCTTGACACGTACGCTTGACAAGTCACGGATTCGGCCGTCGTCGACGAATCTCCGCCCCCGTACGCGTAATCGCTCGAGGGTAAACTGCGCCGCTGTCATTTTTAGAATTCTCTGGGCAGTCGGCAAACTCAGGACAGCCGGCAAACTCACGGCATGCTTGCGGTACTGCCTTGGCTCTAGGGTAAGCCGCAGGCAGATGGATGGCTGCTCATCAAAGGCCAGCCAACCCTGTCAACACTCACACAAATCGCTTGCTTGGCGTCGTCATTGGCCCCTCTTCGTCACACCCCAAGCCACCCTCGCGGGGTCTGCGTGGGCACGGGAGACGGGAGAGGGGAAAAAGGAGACGGGAAGGATCAAACCTATCTGGAGACGCGCCACCAACCACCTCCACCTTTCTTCTTCTTCTTCTTTTTCTTCATCTTCTTCTCCTTCTTTCGGGCATTGCCAACACCAACCGGCCATGAACAAGAAAATCGACGGGTTGGGTTGTCAAACTTGTCCAAAACAAACCTTGGTCACCGGCCGCCTGCAGCCGTAGCCGCAGCCGCAGCCATCTTACGACAGCTTTTTTTCCCGAGCCTGCCACGAAAAAGGCAAAGCCTCCGTCTCTCCTCGCCGACAACGTCCCCGGTGAGAATGTAGACATGTACCACCAGCCAAGCCCTGCAACCAAGAGTGCGTGGGCATGATGAACCCGCAGCTCTTCACTCAGCTTTCCCTCCCGGCTCCCTGCTCTGTAAAATCCCTCGTCTGGATGCTCACTCGACGCTCGAGGGCCCCTGCAAAAGGTGCTTGTAGCTTAACCTCTTGACCATTCATATCCTCATCTCCTTGCTCCATGATCCCATGCTAGCAACACCCAGAGCGAAAACAAGGCAAAGGTCCAATCCTGTTTACTATCTTCACGAGGTCCAAGCACACATTTCGACAGCGTCACATACATTACCTACATGGCCCCCCCCTTGCTTCCCGTCCCCTCCTCCCGAAACCCTTTTCTTTTCCCCCTTCCCATCACACGCGTGTCCGCCCGGGCTGTCGGGTAGACCATGTAATTAGTTCTGCGCTTGACAAGGACTGCGCGGGATCCATTTACAGAGGAGCAACTTGTCGGCGAGCATAAGCCAATGCCAGACACCTGCAAAGGCAAGACTCCTCTCCCAGTTCTCGGGACGGAGGGGCCAGGGTGATGTACAAGCACGAGTAACGGCAGCCTCTCCCTTACTTGCATACAACAGAAGAAGCGCAAGGATAAACACTCAAGCAAAGAGATGGAGCATGTAATAAGCGGTCATTAATTGCTACTGCCCAACTACGCGATGCTAAAACCGCGGGGGGCGATTTGTAGCGTCTTCGGACCCCGAGAATTACAACAGACTACCTAACACAGCGAGACTCGACAGAGATATCCATCTGTCCACTCCTTTCCGTGTTCCCTCTAGACGCCTGCGGCCGTTCATTCAATATCCCTCACTTGCCCATCGTACCTCTTTTTCCCATTTTCTTCCAAAACGCCGAGCCACATCTTTACCGTCTCCCATCATCTTTAAGCCACCAAGCCCAAATCAAATAAGACAGCCCGGGGTATAATATACGACCACAGATACAGAAAAGGGTATATGAAAAAGGAACAACAAAAAACTGGCCATGGCTTATGTTGCATCAAGTTGTCAGAGGCGCCTCACCAACTGGATGGGCGCCGGCAAAAAGCGAGGTAGAGGGGCCGCCTCCAAAGCCGAAAGAAAAACAATAACAGAAAGGGACAGAAACGTCGTCTCATGCATTTCTTGTCCAAGGTGGCAACGACAAGAGGAAAGAGGGGACATCGGCCTGTCCATGGGTGCCTGGTCGAACCGGTGTGCGCGGCGGAGATTGAAAAAGGGGGTGTTTCGGAGTGGCATCCCGGCTTCACATGCGACCCAAACGCGTCATGCGCTTGTTCATCTTGGGCCGGGGACCTCCCGGCACGCTGGGAAGGGGACGGCTCCCGGACGGCACTACGCCGCGGGACGCGCCCGTCGACCCTCGTCCCGGCCGGCTAGGGTTTCGGCCGGGGAGGCCGCCCGCTCCTCCATAGCCCGGCCGTGGGCCGGATCCGCCCCTCTGAGACTCGTAGCTGTCTTGCTCCGCATAGCCGCCGCTGGGCACCGGGGGCGGCTGCTGCGTGCGTTTCCAGGCGTCGCGCTCGCAGTAGGCGTTGCCGTCAACCTCGAAGTAGCCGTCGGGCAGGGACCGGCCGCAGTCGAGGCACCGGAAGCACCCGACGTGGTACTTGATGCGCGCCTCGTCCTCGAGGTACTGGCCCTCGATGCCGCGCCCGCACGCGCCGCACAGGCTGCCGTTGAGCTTGTGGTAGTGTTGCTCACAGTAGGGCTTGTCGCCGAGCACGTAGAACTCGGCCGACGTAAAGGGCTCCGAGCACGTCATGCACACGAAGCACGCCTTGTGATACTTGCCCGTCAGCCGCCCGTCGGCCGACGAGATGCTCTTGCCCTTGATAGGAAGCCGGCAAGCCTTGCAGTCGCCCCGGGACGGCGACCGTATCGGCTCTCGCGAGCCGGTGCGAGCCAAGTCTGGGGCCCTTCGCCCGGCCGCAGACGGCCCGCTCCGCTCCTGGTACAGGTCGTTGCGTCGGTCGGGATATCGCGAGTCCGGCCCTCGTTGCGCCGACGCGTTGTAGGCAGTCGAAGGGAGTAACTGGTCGTAGCCTCGGGGCTGGTCGAGCCGGCCAGGCTGAACGGCCGGGTCATATCGCATTTCCTGGGGCGAGGTTCCGTACGGCGATTCCGTCATGGGCGAGGGACCGCGGCGCGGCGCCTGGATTGCGGGATCTCGCGTCCGCAAGTTCTCCATTGAGTCGCCGAGATCGTCCATGTCCTTGTCCCGATACGTCTGCGATCGAGCGGGACTCGTCTGCGCTGTCGAGTGGCTCGCTTCGCTAAAAGTTGAGTATCCTGACGAGGCTGAGTCGGACGGCGTGTGGTAGGGGTTGCCGACGCCAAACTCGGCGGCCAGGTCCACCGACGCGGAGTCTCTGGGCGTGTGCGGCCCCAGCAGGCTGGTCCGCGGCGGCGGCCTTCGTGACCTGTCCGGGCCGATGGACCTTTGCCGATCGTCGCCGAACTGGCCGTATAGGGGGGAGCGCTCTGCGCGGCTGCCCGGAGCCGACCCTTGCCTGCGCGGAGGCTCCATCGCCGCCGAGGGCTTCGGGTACGTCTCGGACCGGCCCGGGAATCCCGGACTTCTCGGTTCCGACGTGTTAGTGGATGTCGACGGCGGGCCGAAGCCGCCGTATCCATTCTTGCGCGGTGCTTTGGGCGGTGCAATGGTGATGGTGTAGCTGCCCCCGGACAGGTTCGAGTAGCCCGTTCCCGGCCGGTCGATGGTGCGTGCCAGGTCGTCGGCCGACGGGCCATCCCACATCTCGAGCGAATCTTTGCGGGTCGGAAACGCACTCCGCTCTGAAGGCGGTCTCGAGCTGGCGTTGAAAGGACCGGGCGCGACGGCGTTCATCCGACCGAAAAAGCCACCGCCCTGCTTCCCGGAGCCCGACTCCTCCGGCCCCCTCCTAGCGGCACGGTCCTCAAGTCCCCCATAGCCCCCTGGCCGTTGCGCCTGGGGAGACGAGCGTGAAAAGTAGGCGTTGGTGGGGCTTTGGCCGGGCCGACCAGCCACGGGCGAGGCAGTCCGGGATTCGCTGGGCTGGCTGACGGGGGTAAGCTGTCCCCTGTCCATGAAGTGCCGGTCTGCTAGATGTCGTTAGGTCACGGGCATGTTTGAATGGCGGGAAACAGAAGCGAGGCCCGGGTGCCAACTCACTCGCGATATTCGTGTTCACTCGAGGCGGCGTGCGGCCAGACATGCCGTACGACGGCTGGCTGAAGTCGTCGTCGAACTGCTCTTTGGAATCAGGCGGCGGCGACGCTGCAGGCAGACAAAAACATGTCAGTAAGAGAGGGTGACAAGAGGATCTATACGGTGCAAGACTGACGCTCAGCCGCAGGGCCTCCGCAGAGGTGGTCTCCCATCATGGAGATTTCGACTTGATTGCCGCATGCTGAGCATTTTATCGTCAAGGCAGACTCCCGCGACAGGGCCATGGCTGGTGAAGCTCGTGACCCGGGCGCGGTCTTCCTCGTGAGAGCTAGTGGTGGCCCAGGAGCGAAGGCTGGCTATTCACATTAGAATGGGACGACGAGGTGGAAGTCGAATGTGTTCCAGGAGTCGTCGGTCTCGGGACGGTGGTGTTTGTTGAGAGAAGAATACGACGGCGGAGGAGGGGATGGGGAGAAGAGATGGAAGAGAGCGGAAGGCGGAAACAGAAACAGCCGATCCAAGAGGAGCGAGAGGCAGGGGCGTGGACGAATGCCGGGGCGCCAAGCCGTGACGTTCTTGATGGCGGTGCTTGGCCAGTCAGTTGACAGAGCAGAGTCGGTCTCGAAACGGGGGTGAAGTGGGTGCAAGAGCTGTAAGTATGACTCGTGCGTGACAGTGGGGGAGGGCCGCTTGGCGGCACAGTGGAGTCTCATGAAACAGAGCCGACGAGGGCATGCAAAATGCATAGAAGGGAGGGCCTCAGTTGCCGGGGGCGTGGTGCAGCGCACAGTGTCTCGAACAAAAGAAGAGGTGTGGATGGAGGATGTCGTCGACTGGTTCCTCCGGGTACCTTGCAATGGCTCGCTCCACCTGCGGCCGGTCCCCTAAATACACACTTGCCGGGACGACGACGGATCGAGGGCGCTAAGAAGGCCTAGGTTTGTGCCCCTACGCCTATTCTGGCGCCTTGCATGTCAGTCCAGGCGGCTCACTCGCCGACCACTTGATGAGATGAGGTCGGGTGCCTTGCATCCACGAGGGAAAAGAAGAAGCAAGGGCCCCTGGCTGCTGCCCCAGGAGGAAGGAATCTGGAAACGAAATCGATGACGGAAAACGTACAATGACCTGAATCACCTAACGTAACTTCTCTCTCTCTCTCTGTCTCTCTCTCTCTCTCTCTTTGCTTCTTTGCTCGTGGGCTGGAAGGGAGGGTCCCCTTTTTCATCTCATTTCATTGTAATTTCGAGGACAGGATTTCGCAATGGACCTCTGAACGGCAAGTCATTCATTGTGCACGTGCGTAATTGTAAGTGGTCGAAGATGATGACGACGACGACGACGACAAAAGCAACAAGACGACAACCTCGTGGGCCTATATACCTACAAAGCTGAACAGCATCTTCAATGCAGGGCTGCACCCATTGAAATGCGATAAACGTTTACCGCATTGTCTGCAGGGCCTGCCTGATCAGGGCGAACAGGCGTCTTTGTTCGTTCCCTGCAGCCACTATTACGGCGTATCCATTCAGGGTGCAGAACCAAGCACCCACCCCCTTTCTCCTCTCTCCCTTGGCAAAGGAAAAAAAGGCCATCCAATGATCATCCCATCCCATCACCATTATAGTTATCGCTCGACGAGAATGAAGAAAGAGCACGGACGTCATGGGACTGGGGTCTGTCGAGTAACTTCGAATCTACAACTGCTTCCCCCATCCAGCCATCGTCCGGTCGCAGGTCCCGAGATACGGGTTTGTGCTTCTATTCCTTCCTCTTCATACTTTCCACTCCCTCGGTAGCCTCCAAACTGTATCGTACGTAAATACATGCCTAGGCCAGGAGAAGAAGCAAGAAGGCAGAGCCGCCGATTCACCCCTTTCCGACATCCATCCACCCTCTGGCCGACATTACCTATGTAAATTGCCAAGCGGGGAAAAAAAAAAAGGCAAACGACAGCGCCAACGGCTCCATCCGGTCGATCTCGTCCAGAACAAATTTGCGGGCACGACCGACCATGCGTTAATGAGGTGTCCACCGCTTTGATGAAATGGCCCATGCCATACGGGTTCTCCCTCATGCTGCACCGCATGTGCGGTGACGTATCAAGGACGGAGCTCCATCGAGGCCGTACACCATCGAAGAATCCCTTGCCCATAGCAGCATGCTTTGCATTCGCATTGGGCCAAGGCAGGCATGTACGAGGGAGGGAGCATTTGTCTGTATATTATTCGCATAGTACAGTACACCATGTACGAAGTAGTAGGCATGGGTTCATGTTCGGGTCCGTATGCTAATTACTTGGACGATTGAGATCAGAGGCGAGGACACATTCCCCTTTTCTTCACTTTGGCCATAATGCCGCCTGCCATCCTTTCTTTTCCCTCTCTCTCATCTCCGTCCGAATCATCGCCTGCCCTACCTCGTCCCTCGCTACCATGCGGCTGCCGAGGGAGACATTAGTCCAGCTACGTCTTCATCTCTTTCAGTTAGTGACCTTTTGTCCTCGGCCAAGAGCTGCCGGCGGCTAGAGACAGGCGCCCCGAGGGAGGCTTGGCCCCCAACCAGACACGAGGAAGGGTTTTCCTTTTTTCCCGGTTCACCTGTCTTTCTTATTCGAACCTTTGTTTCTCGCCAAAAAAAAAAAACCCCAGTGGCCAGTGGGTGACGTTTAATACGAGGTCATTCGAGTTCACCTGCCGTACGGATACGCCCCGCGCGTGCTCTTTGTCCTTCCCCCCAAGCCAGTCACCACCAAGGCGTTGCCCGGTTGTCCGCGAGCATGCCTGCGGTATAGCTTCTTTTTCCAAGCCCTGGACCCTGTGGCTGAAGTGCACTATCCGGTTTGACACCATCGGGTATTCGCCTCTATCCATCCACATCGTACAAAGTATCTTTTCCTCGTGCTGGACCTGCGAGACTTGTCTTTGTTTCTCCTTTCTGGTGGATGGATGATCATCATCTACCTTGAGGTGTAGGTATTCGTACCTCGCTGCACATTGCTGCGTTTATGTCAAAATTGCCCTCCTCCCTCCAAGTCCCCCCCAAGACAAGAAACGGCGCCATTTGTTCGACCAGGCTCACGACGGTCGGCAGGGCATGACGCACAAGAGCCACCAAAAAGCCACGAGGGCGGGATTACACGAGCGAACGGCGCCACTGCCCGGGAGGCGCGCCGGGGTGTAACGCGAGCAGACCCCTTCCCCCAATCAATTCGGCTCCGTACAGGCGACTCGGGCATGCAATACAACGCCATGCCGTTGTTGACCGGCCGCGAATGAGCATTCGCGAGTTTCAGGAGTCGCCCATGTGCGTCGGGTCTTATTCGTGCATAGGCGAGATGCCGCTCAGTCCTTTGGCGTACATTCAAAAAACGGGCATAATTGTCATGCTTGGCCCGTTGAGAGCTAGTTAATCCACAGGTATCGGCGTAGCCGCCTGCGGTATGCATGAATTCCTCATACCGGACGGGGCATATCTCGACGGCGGCGCCTAATAAGCATCGAGCACGTTGCACTGAGTCTGAGACCCGCTCACCGAGCCGCTCGATGGTTCCTGGGGATGGGGGCAGTGTCTAGCATATGGATAAGTTGCCTCGGGAACCGCCGACACTGGGAGCTGAAGCTTATCGCGAGACTGCTCTGCACCGAAGCCCGTGGGGAGGAGAGAGAAAGAACCCTTCGCGGCTAAAAGCCCCTGGCCGCCTGTCGACTCGAAACCCCTTCTTCTCTCCCGCTTTCTGGCGCATGCAATACGGACCCAATGCCGAGTCGTTCATGCTCGGCCCACAAAGATCCCCCATCCGCCAGCTGCTGTCCCTTCGAAATCCCGGTTCGCTGGCACGCATTCTCCATATTAACAACGCTTCCAGCCAGATTCCAGTGCCGGGCCATCACCCCGTGCCCTGACGTTATGCTGTTTCAGGCGGATATCTTTTAGGGCCCGTCCGCCCCCGGTGCGGTTCCCATGATTCGTCGGGCCCAAAGAATCGTCCAGCTCGGCTTTCTGGAACGCGGGCGTTTTGGAATGCTTGTCCCTTATTAACCCACCAGAAGAGGAAGCCAAGGGAAGCTTATTCTTTGACTTTGTTGCTCGTCCATGGCCCGGGAAGGCGGATGCACTGGATCATCGCGAGGGCGACGTTGTTGGCTTTCTTGGGAGCGATTCAAGAAAGGTCGCCTGGCCTCATGACGAAAGCTGTGGCGGCTGCTATGACGCCCTCGGCCCGGTAATGCCTCTACTCATGTTTCCAATCTCGCGAGGGCGGGTTTCGCTATTTACGTCCATGCAGCTTGGATGTTGTGTCTACGCAGCGATGCCCTGGTTCCTGCGGTCGACATGTACACCAACTTGACATGTTTCATCGGTGCCGTCCCAAATGCCGTGGTCCCGGATTCACGGGCGGCACGCGGCATATTGGGGGCTCTCCTCTTCTTATTCCCCGTGTTTCTTGTTTTAGTCATGCAGTTGAGCTGCCGATGCCCGGGCCCGGAGACAGATCTGCCGATGAGTCTGGTGTGGTCGCCACGAAACCTAGGGCATCTTTCTGCTTCGTGAAACCCTTTTCTTGATGGTTTCTTAAGGAAGAAATGCAGATGATGGCCCCTTTGGTCGGCACCAGAGAGGTGACGGCAATGCGGTGAGTGACAAGGCCTCGGAAAGGCTGGCGATTCCGGTGGCCACACTGACGCATCCATCCCTTGCTGTCATGAAGCAGCGTGCATGGAGTCCAGTGTGTGTTCAACATGTTTCGGGGTGTGTTTTCGATTGGTCTTTTTTTGTTTCTCAAGACATCCAAGGTGGGAAGGAGAGGAGACATGTCCCGCCCCCTTTACGGCAGATGGGATGATTGAGCCTGCAAGCCGAATACACACGGGAGTACCGGCACTGATCAGCAAGCGATGAATACTCTGTGTATGTATGAGACTGACTGATGTCGGCTGTATAGGGTAGCCACGCTCGTTTTGAGGCATTTCGGTGCCGGCTGGTCGGGCCGGAGCGGGGTTTCGGGGGTTGGCCGGCGAGATAAAGTCCGCCCCCTACGGCCATGGATGAAGAACTGTGTGCAGAATGTGCCCCGGAACTGTTGTCGCCGCATTATGTATATTATGTATGCGCTTTTTGATAAGTACTCATACCTGCATTGATCACGGAGCGAGCTTGTGTCTGTTGCCTGAGCCCTGGCGCTGCAGAAGCTGGACGGGCAACACGGTTGGCGATATTCCCTCATGACAGCTTCACGGCGGACTCGCCGGCCACTGAGCGAGCCTGTTGGCCAATGGATGGATGGATGGATGGACCCTAGAACTAAATACTACCGCGGGGCATGCAGATCTACAAGACTGCCTTGCCTGCCCAACCCAACCCGCAGGCGCAGGGGCCACGGGTCACCCATTGAGCCATTGGACATCCGCAGGGGACCCGGGTGGCATCGAGGCTTTTGTTGCATGCACAAAGAGCGAATGAACCATGATGGTGCCATGTATCGTATGGATTGCCGCCAAGCCTCAGTGCGAGATGCCGGCCCTTAACAATTCAATCAAGACTCCACCATGCTACTCACCGCCTAATGCACGCAGCCCCTCCTTGCTCGGAGAAGCCCCAACCACCACTCTCTTGTCCGTCAGCACCACCACCACTTATAGCACATCCAACTTGACCCATTCGAATCTCCTTGTCCTGGCTGTGAATCGCAGACGACAGCAGCGGCAGCAGCAGCAGCAACAGCAGCTTCCTTTCCTCTCCCTCACAAAACACACATAGCTCTACAGATCGAGGCCTTTTAGCCCTCGGTCACGCCCAAGTCGCCAAGACGTTCTCCAACCTCCTCAACAGCCTTCACCACCCGTTCGCAGGAGCCCGCTGCTCTGCCGATTCGGGAGGAGCATCGGACTCGACCGAAACGCAGTAAAAAGACAGCGCTTCGATACTGAGCAACACCCCTTCCCCGACCATGGCTCCCCACGCCCAAGTCGCCGCGGCCGAGTCCAGCGGCCCGGGCCTCACAAGCGGCACGGCCTCATTCGTCGTCAACTCTCCCAACGTCAGCTACACTGACGCCGAGATCAAGGCCCAGTACACCTACCGCACCACCAGCGTCGACGCCGATGCCCATGGAAACCTCGTCGCCACGCCCCGCGAGGTGCTCTACGACTTCAAGGTCGACCGCCGCGTCCCCCGGGTCGGCATGATGCTCGTCGGCTGGGGCGGCAACAACGGCACCACCGTCACCGCCGGCATCCTCGCCAACCGCCGCGGCCTCGCCTGGGAGACCAAGGAGGGCCCTCGCGCCGCAAACTACTACGGCTCCGTCGTCATGGGCTCCACCATGAAGCTCGGCACCCATGCCAAGTCCAACAAGGACGTCAACATTCCCTTCCGCAACGTCCTGCCCATGGTGCACCCCAACGACCTTGTCATTGGCGGCTGGGACATTAGCAAGATGGACCTGGCCCAGGCCATGGACCGCGCCCAGGTCCTCGAGCCCACCCTCAAGGCCCAGGTCAAGAAGGAGATGGCGGCCATGGTGCCGCTTCCCTCCATCTACTACCCGGACTTTATCGCCGCCAACCAGGAGGACCGCGCCGACAACGTCATCGAGGGCACCCGGGCCTCGATGGCGCACGTCGACCACCTGCGCAACGACATTCGCAACTTCAAGGCCACAAACGGCCTCGACAAGGTCATTGTCATGTGGACGGCCAACACGGAGCGGTATGCCGACGTCGTGCCCGGCGTCAACGACACGGCCGACAACCTGCTCCGGTCCATTGAGCAGGGCCACGACGAGGTGTCGCCGTCGACCGTCTTTGCCGTCGCCTGCATCCTCGAAAAGGCGCCTTTTATCAACGGCTCGCCCCAAAACACCTTTGTGCCCGGCGCCGTGCAGCTGGCCGAGAAGCACGGCGCCTTTATCGGCGGCGACGACTTCAAATCTGGCCAGACCAAGATGAAGTCGGCCCTCGTCGACTTTCTCATCAACGCCGGCATCAAGCTGACGTCGATTGCCAGCTACAACCACCTGGGCAACAACGACGGCAAGAACCTGAGCTCGCAGAGGCAGTTTCGCTCCAAGGAGATTTCAAAGTCCAACGTCGTCGACGACATGGTCGAGGCCAACTCGGTTCTGTACAAGGAGGGCGAGCACCCGGACCACTGCGTCGTCATCAAGTACATGCCCGCCGTGGCTGACAACAAGCGCGCCCTGGACGAGTACTATGCCGAGATCTTCCTCGGCGGACACCAGACCATCTCGTGAGTCGAGACCCATCTTTTGTTATCGCGGCCAACTGACTGACGGGACCCAAGCCTGTTCAACATTTGCGAAGACTCGCTGCTGGCGTCGCCCCTCATCATCGATCTCGTCATCCTTGCCGAGATGATGACTCGCATCCAGTGGCGGGCCTCGGGCGTCGACGGCTACAAGAACTTCCACAGCGTCCTGAGCGTCCTCAGCTACATGCTCAAGGCTCCATTGACACCCCCGGGCACCCCCGTCGTCAACTCGCTCGCCAAGCAGCGTGCCGCCTTGACCAACATCTTTCGTGCCTGCGTTGGTCTCGAGCCCGAGTCGGACATGACGCTCGAGCACAAACTCTTGTAGGCGCGTCGGCTCGGTGTCCAGCTTACCTTCTGCCGCAGATGGCTTTTTTTCTTGGATTGCTTTTTTGGGAGGACGTGTCAAGCACTCCAGACAGTCGTTACCGAGACCGTGAATGAATAAAACTGCACCGTAGCAGCAGACAAAATATGATAGCGGGCGAAGAAGGTGAATCAGTGGCCTGTGATATCGAGGTATCTTGTACTTAACGCGGATGCGTGGCGCGCCCAAAACCGCGTCACAACGCGTCAAAGCTGCCCCGCGGCCCACTTCAACACTCTTCCCTCCGCTTGCATCTCCATATCCTCGATTTCCATGTTTGCGAACGCTTGACCGACGCATCTGCTTAGACACCCAGCAGTCGCGTCTTCACTCTAGTATATTTTCTTTATCATTTACACTTCCGGCCAATGGCGTCCTCGCGCGCATCTTCACCCGCGGCAGACGCCCGCTCGCCCTCGCCAGAGCTGTTGACGCCAGAGCTGTTGACGCCGCGCTCGAAAATAAAGGCGCTGCTCGCCACGGTGGAAAGCAGCGACGACGAGCAAGATGCAGTGGTTTCGAACAAGAACCGCCGTAAACAGTCATTCGTCGCCGGCCCCCGAAACCGGCCAGACGAAGAATCTGACGAGTCCGACGTGACGATACGACCCAGAGGCAAGCTCGCTTCTCGAATGCAAGGCGCCGCTCGAGAACGCGCCGAAAACACGCTCGACGATGAAGAATCCGACGCGACGCAGCGACAAACGCGTAAAAACGCCGATGCAGATCGAGGCGAAGACAGTGACGACGACGACGACCTTCCGGTGGCCCCTCGACGCCTGAAAAGATGCTCCTCCGAGTTGAAAATACCTGCAGACCCGGAGCATCCTGCACGCGAGCCTAGTCCTGGCCTCTTTGTCTCCTCACCGTTGCGTCCGTCTCCTGCCAATAACAATGACAGAAACGACTCCGAGTCAGATCAAGAACTTCCCGCCCTCAAGTCGGATCGCTTCAAGGCTCTGGTGGAGCGAAAAAGGCAGGAACGACTGGCCCGCGAGGCATCTGAAGAGGCTCGCAAAGCCGAGCAACGGGCACGACAGGAGAAGCTTGCCTTTGAGCTCGACCGGCTAGGCTCAGACGACGGCGCCGATTCCGGAATCACAGATGATGAAGGCGGGCGGAGGCTCACCCAAAAGGCTCGTCCAACGCGCAAGGCGAGCAAAAAGGCCGTCGAGGAAATGAACCGCGAGACGCAGCGCATGGCACGAAACATGCAGCTCGCACACGAGGCCAAGACGAGGAAGAAAATCTCAAAGGCGAGCCTGTTTGAGAGGTTCAACTTTAGACCTGCCGGCGGTTCGCATCCAGAGCCCAAAACGCACAGCTCAAGCCGACCGACTACGCCCCAGTCCGACGTGGAATGGAAGGACGCCGACACGCCGCCGAGCTCGCCACCAGTAGTCGCGGAACAGGAACTGCCCAGGCTCCAGGTCAACCAGGATGCCGACGCGCAAAACGCCGGAGACGACGAGCTGCCGTCCTTGGATCAAGTCATGGACTTGGCCGTGCAGTCGCCGCCCAAGGATAAAGGCAAAGCCATCGCTATCGATGTACAAGACACGAGCAAGAAAACGCCCAAGCCCAAACGCCGCGTACGCGTTCGGCTGCCGGCAGCGACCTTGAAAGCCTCAACGCTCGACTCTGATGATGAACTCGAGGTCAAGTGCACGACAAAGGACAAGGTCGATGCCGTCTTCAACAGGATCCCTGCGCAGGGTGACAAAGAGTCGCGCTCTCTGAGAGCCCTACGAGCCCTGGCACTAGTCAGGTCTCCAGGGAAACAAGGCCGTCAGAAGCAAGCCAATTCCTCCATGACAGCCGCGGAGCTCCAAGCCCAGTTGTATCAGAGGGCCAGACAACAGGCCAGGCTCGAGCGAGACCGGCGCTTGGAGATGCTCAAAGCACAAGGAGTCGTGATCCAGACGGCTGACGAGCGTGAGCGCCAAGAGCAGGAGGTAGAGGATCTCGTCGCCAAAGCAAGGGAGGAGGCCCAGAAAATCATGCAACAGGAGCGGGCTGCTGCCAAGAAAGAAAAGGAGGAGGGCGGCAGCGTCGACCCTCTAGCTTGGGACGACAGCGAGGACGACGAGTATGCCGAAGCGGCAGATGAGGCTGATGGCGAAGCGTCTGCGATTGAGCTCTCTGACTCTGACACCAATTCTGAAGAAGAGGGGGAGGAGAGTGATGAGCCCGGCAATGGTGAAAACGCCGCCAAACCCCTTTTCGATGAGGATGCAGAAGTGGAAGGATCTGAGGTCTCGGAGCATTCTGATCAAGGCACGGTCTCAGAGCATGATGAGGACCCCGACCAGCTGCCTGTTGCAAAGCAGAGGCGAACTCGCAAGCACACCACCATCTTATCCGACGACGAAGCCGACATTGAAGCCACGCCCAAGCCCAAGCCAAAGGCGGCCCAAACAACCCCGGCAGAAGCTAGGACAGCATTTCCCGCTGTGCCGACCTCTGTCCTTCGCTCGGCCAAAAAGTCGTTCATCCCTGGGCTCCCCGTGCAGGGGCCCGCTGGTCTCGGCCTGACGCAAATCTTCGCAGGGACCATGGACGACAGCCAAATCGGCGGACCGACGCAATCGATGATGCCCGACTTTGACCAATTCCTTGACTCCAACTTTACAGCAACTGCGGAAGAGCCCGCGGAAGAAATGATCATGGACACCCAGAGGGAAGAGACTCCCACGGCGACACAAGGTACGCAAGGCATTCACTTGAACTTGACGCAGTCTCAGATGCGGGGGCTCGACAGCCTGCTTCCCAACAGCTTGCATACGCAAGTGTCCGAGTCCATGGAGCCCTCTCAAGACGCCGGACTGCAAGAGCAAACGCCTCTCAGGGAACGATTCGTCGAGCCTCCGTTCTCGACGGTGGAGACGATCCCGGCCGACCAGCAGGGCGATGAGTTTGTTCATGACTCCCCACTCGTTCGCAGAGGGAGACTGCGCCGGAAAATGGACATGGCTGCAGTCGGGGAAGAAGAAACCCAGGCCACTCAAGTCAATGCTTTTAGAGTCTTGGCCGAAGGCGCCAAGGAAAGGAAGCATCCCGAGGACGAATTTGACCGAAAGAAAACCAAGGCCAAGGATATGGTGGAGGACCAAGCCGAAGAGTCCGAGGACGAGTACGCCGGTCTGGGCGGTGCTGACGGCGAAGGGAGCGACAACGAGTCCACTGGGTCGCTGGAGGAAATCATTGACGATGCAAAGGGCAACGATGTTGACGAGGGCGAGCTGGCTGCCTTTTACGCGTAAGTGATTTCTTGCGATGCTTCAACAGGGCTCTGGCGCTGACTGACCGTCCCAAAGTGATCGCGAGCGAGCCAATGACGAGATGGAGGTGGAGAAGCTCTTCAAAGACATCACGACGGGCATGCTGCGGCGCAAGCGCGGTGCCGACTACGACCTCTCGGACTCGGACGACGGTGGCGAGGCTCGTCGGCGGATGAAACGTCGGCAATTTTCCAAGATGCAAAAGGCGCTATACACGGACGAGCGCGTCAAGAAGATGGCAGAGAACCCCGGAAACCAGGCGTTCCTCCGCACCATTGAAGATCGCGGCAGTGAGGACGAGATGGATCTGCTCGACATGGCCGACGCGCCAGAGGAGGCTGACACGCAGTCGCAACCCCAGGGAGAAGGCGGCGGCGGCGGCGACACAGAAGCGCGCCAGGGGCAGAAGACGATCCCCGACAGCCAGCCGGGGAAGCAGCCGCTGGGAGCCTCGGAGCAGGGCAGGGCGCCGGGGCACATGAGGCGGACGGCGGGCGGGAAGAAGCCGTCCAACATTGGCCAAATCCGCGACACGCTGTCTGACCTGCTGGAGGAGCGGCAGGGGTCCGTCATCCCGGCGACCGAGGCAGGCTCGGAGAGCGAGGACGAGGGTGACGATGAACATGACGACCGCGGAGCGTCTCGGCGCAGCAACAAGGAGAACCAGGCGCCGAGTGCCCCGCGGCGCGGCGTAGCCGTCGTCGACCGCATCAGCCTCAAGCGAAACAGCTCATGCATGTCGTCGACGTCAAGCACGCGCCTCGCCTTTGCCGCCCACGCCTCGGCATCGTCGTCGTCGTTCAAGGTCCCCGCCCTCCTGCGCCGCGCAACGACCAACTCGACGCGCATGTCGGGCTCGGCCTCGACCGCTGCCTCCTCGACCACCGCCACCACGGGCGCCGGCGGCTTCGGCGACGACGGCAAGATCAAAAAGGGCGCGGGCAAGCAGAGCGGCGTCGTCAGCGGCGGCCTTGGCGCGCCGCGCCATGGCGAGGGGCGCGAGCCCATGGCGCAGGCCGGCGCGCGGCGGCGCGAGGAGAGGAAGGCGAGGGGCGCGGTGAGCAGGGTTGGTGTCGTGGGCGGGCTTTTGGCGAGGGGGTCGTTTGAGTAGACTGTTTTGGGACCGGGAGAAGTGTTTTCCTCTGGCTTGGGTATTCCTATCTACTTATTTTGGGCATCATCGCTGATATGGCGTTTACGGAGGGCATGCATCGGGGCTCATGATGAACGAGGGGGGGTTGGTTCAGGATTGGCTGGAGACGATTTGCAGCTCATGCATATATAGGCTGAGCGTGATGACGATTTGGAATACAGAGATATCCAGGCGGATACCCGTCTCCAGTCTGGACAGCGGTTGCTTGCAGGAGCCTGAAGCAGATTTGCCCATTGGAAATGACCCTGCCGCGTCGGCTCAGGGGTAGGAAATAACCACTTCCATCCCACCTGACGCAGACACCCAGCAACGATCATGCTAAAGCTAATGCAGGAACTAGCATGAGACGAGACGCAAGCAGCTCGCTGGAGAAAAGCGCACTGGCTAAGTTCTTCACCATGCAGTTGGGCACAGCTTCTCGTCCTCGACCCTTTCCCGCGCCCCGCCCGTTCACGCAACTGACCGGACAGACGGGGTCCCGTCCCCAGGCAGCCAGCCACACTCGACAGGGCAAAGCCTCTCCAGAGCTGCCTCCCAAGCGATAGTCTGCATCATGCCGGGAGTGGAAAAAGAAAAAGTAAAGAAAACCCCCATTCCGGCAACCATCAAACAGCCGGGGCTCCCATGATTGCAAATGCCGGGTATCACTTCACGCTGCCAGGAGCCGACGGCATCCCCCATCATGGCCGTCGCCCCTCTTCCCTCTGGATCATCCTTAACCGAAAGTCCAAGCACGCCACGCATGTGCGGTCCCGGAACATGCTGAAGGCGCATGGCGCCATATGTAAAATGCGGGCAGGAGTTTGCTCATTTCGGAGAAAACAAGCCCGAAGCCTCGATCCGCTGCCCCCCAGACTCATCGTTGCAGGATGGCCTGTTCAACACAGCCGACAAACTGTGTACGCGGTCAACACCAGCCCCAAGGCAAACAGTCGTCTCAAATTTTGGGGATAATAGAAGAAACATTCAGGATGCTTACCTTCTCAGTTACGACACCCTGGTTGGCGAGATATCGAGACATGCTCCTCACAAGCTCGACCTGCTCCTCTGGGCTGAGACTGGTGATGGCTGTCTCGAGGACGGAGCCCAAGGTGACCTTGTGCACCTCGATAAAGGTGTGATAGTACATGTAGGCGAAGAAACCCATTATGAACTGGCAGTCCATGCGGTCCGTCATGCCGCCGTGGCCGGGGATGGAGTCGCCGAAATCCTTGATCTTGAAGGTGCGCTTGAGGCCCGAGGCGAAGAAGCCGCCAAAGGGAGCGATGAGCGAGGCAAACGTCGCAAGCACGAGCGCATGGATCTGCATGGGGGCGAAGGTGAGGGAAAAGTTGGTGTTGGGCGGCAAGAAGAAGAGCTCCGGCAGCTGGTACGTGCGAGGGAGGAAGACGGGGTTCGGTTCGCACTCGAGGCCGGTGAAGATGTTGGCGCCAAGGTCCTGCGGGCGTTGCCGAGCGGTCAGAAAGTGAAAAGAAGTCATGCCGGTCATGCAGGGGTCGACTCACATTTACGGGGCAGATGAAGTATTTCGAGCGAATCATGATGTTGACGAGCAGCATGGCGAAGAGAATGGTCATGATCCAGGCGCCGACAAAGCCCTCGACCGTCTTCTTGGGCGACAGCTTGATGAGCTGAGTGCGACCAAAGGCGATGCCGCAGATGTAGGCAAAGATGTCGTTTGTGATGACGAGGGCAGCCGGGAGGAAGAACCAGATCATGCCCTCAAAGATGTTGTTCATGACAAAGTGGGCCTGCACGACGACGAGGTAGAGGGCCATGTGCGTCCAGGCAAAGTTTGTGAATTGGAACTTTAAGTGGCCGGGCCTGAGGGTGGCGACGAAGCAGACGAAGCCTGGAGGAAGGTCAGTGGGAAAGGCACGGGCAAGGGGCAGGCGACTGACCAAAGACGTAGAGGATGAAGCTGATGAAGCGGTGGTGGGTGGCGAGGGGAAGCAGCATCTTGTCGACGAGGACGACGTGCTTGAAGTAGTAGATGACGCTCTCGCCGTAGAGAAAGTACATTGTGCTCGCGAGCCAGTACCAGTTGAGGCTCTTTGTGGCGCGGATGGAGCGCGCACGACTGGGGACAGTGGCGATGGCGATGATTTCCTTGAAGCAGACAATCTGGACGGCGGTGATGACGGCGATGATGTAGATGTGGCCGATGAAGAGGGCGGTGAAGAACAAGGCGAGCATGCTAAAGGTCCAGAAGGTGCGCGTCATGAAGTTTGCCTTTTTCTTCTGGTACTCTTCCTCGGCGGTTGGCTGTTTCTGTCGTCGACGTCGTCAGCCGGTCCTTGATGGTGCAGGCGAGCGAACATACCTCTTGCACGGGAGCCAGCTGGGCCTGGGCCTTTGTCCTGGTGCGCGTCGGGGAGCCCGAGCCGTCCTCGCTGCCGCTGAAGCTGGATCGGCGGCCTTCAGAGCCACTGGTGTGGCCGTTGACGGCGGCGCCGTGGGGGAAGCGGACGCCTCTCTTGGGCCTGGCCATGGTGACGAATCGAGTGCGCGAGACGTCGCGTCCAGGTAGGCCGAGGGAGGCTGCCGGGTCGAGATGGGAGGAGTCGATGGGGGTTCCCAGCGGCGAGAAGTGGAAAGGCGGGAGAGAGAGAGCGCAGTTGTCGTCGAGGGTCGGGGAGGATGACGACGATGACGATGGCGACTGCGGCGGCGGCGACGGCTGTCGTCGAGGCTTGATGAGTGGCGGCGGGCTGTTGGACGAGGCGCCGAGGTAAAAGTTGCCCAGAGTGTCGGTCGGTCGGGGGTGAGGGAGGAAGTGAGAAGAGGAGGGACGAGGTTGAAGGATGGAGGGTTTGCGCAGGATGACAAACGCCGGGTTCGTCTGGGAAGAGAAGGTGGTGGCTCGGGCGGCATTCGGTCCTGTAGGCGCTGTTTTTCCCGCAGAAGTTGCCCGCTATGGCGGTTGGGTCGCGGTATGGGATATGTACCTAGAAAGTATCCGCCGGCGAGACTGGAGCGGGTGGAGATACTAGCTGTCTACTTGCTCCGCTAGCGCGCGGATTAGCGGGGACACACACCTCTACAGTGGCCACGGTACAGTGGCTGCAGCGGCGCCGGCGTGGCGCAGCTTTACTACACCTAAGTCAGAGCTTCCCGTCCGCTCTCTGTCAATGATTTCTCATGGCGGATTTGTCAAGACTTTCCCCTGACGATGGAGAGTTCAGCAGTGGGGCAGACGGGGTGCCACATTTACCCAAGCCAGGTACGTACTCGTGCTCACAATCCCCAACAATCGCAACAATGCTCGTCGTTACGATGCTGCCCTTTACACTAGCCGCAGTCACATGCAAAGCTATTCATAACCAAGACTTTGTCTGCTACAGCCATGCCAAGTTGGGTTGATCATTCGACCTTGGCTCTACAGGGTTGCTGCCCAGCCCGCCAAACGATGAATGGCCTCAACCCCGGGTACATACCGCCATGGCTGCACGAGAAACTTCGATCCCGTGAGCACAGACGCCCGAAGGCACGGGCAGCCAACGAGCAACGGCAAAGCGGCCTCGCCGGCCGGCCCGGATCAACTAGATAGACCGACTTAACCTAAGAGACAGCTACAGCTAGACAAGAAGAGTCGTAGACAGCCTTGCCTCTTTTAACCTGTTTCAGTGCCTAGTAGCTTAACTAGTAGGGGAAGGGTGCCACATGTTAGGCATGGCTGCAATCACTAAAGTTAAGCGTATCCCCAAGCAGCTATAATTAGCTTGTTAGTAAGTTACCTAGACGTACACGATTTAAAGGAGGCGGCTAGTTGGCCAGGTCCTATTAGAACTCGAGCGCAATAGCGCAACACATAACTTATGAGCAAGAGCGAGAGCAAGCTGCCCGAGAGCCGAGCCAGCCAACCCTTTGCTGAGCTCGGCAGCGCTGCTAACACCTGCTTTCGCAGCTATCGAGACCTGAATCTCATCGCGGAAGTCTACCGTGGGGGGAGGTTTCTGCGAGCCAAGTAAACCGGTGGTGCTTCGAGGAAGCATTCAAACTCGATCCGACTTATCTTAGCCATGTCTAATAGTGCGTACAGCATGCTGGAAAAAATGAACTCTTGGTGCGACAAGCTTCGAAACTTTTATAATCGCTCCTACCCTTTTCCAGCCAAACGGAAGATTTCAGACAACGATAGGCCAAAGTCGCAGAGAAGAGTCACCGTTGGCGAGGGCGGAGTGGGTATCAGGGGGTCAACTAAAGTGAAGGCGAAACGAAAGTCACGGTACGGATACTGGTCCTCTCACCAAAACAGCAAATCGCAATTAACTAAAAATAAAATAAAGTTCCAGTTAGATAGCGTAAAGAACTAAGTACATTATAGGATTTTTCTAGTATTTTGTGTACCGGCCGTTATTATTAATGAAAGCTTGAAGCCTTCTGGGCATTAATAAGACTGGGTTTTCCAGCATATCAACTTCAGTCTCCGCCCAAACCTCTTCTGCAGCTCGCCAGGCCAATTCCTTTGTATAGGCATTACTTGACAGGCCTAAAAGTAATGGTGTGAGCTAATCACGTGAACATGCTATTTCAAGACACGGCATCCCGGAGAGACCATGCGCTCCCCCTCAACGCCCAGAGTCGCCGCCCGCCAAAATGGCCATATTTGACGAGCTTGCAGGCAGACAACGCCAAGACATGTCCAAGAAATGGATCCACCGTGCCTTTGCCGCTCAGAAGGAGATTCTGGAACTAGTCGCCCAAAGGCGGTCCGGAGGTGAACCTCGAGGTATCGTCGGTTGGATTGCCGGATCGTTCAACTTCTGCTTCAGAGTCGCCTTTACCGAGGGGCCGGATGCCGTCATTCGCTTCCCTAAGCCCGGTTGCACGGTATTTGCCGACGAAAAAGTCATCAATGAGGCTCGGGTGATTGAGTTTATCCGCGAAAACACCACGATCCCTGTTCCACGCCTCATCAGCTGGGGTCTTACCAAGGACATTCCGCAGCAACTGGGGCCTTTTTTAATTTCCGACTTTATCCATGGAGTTAGCCTGTCTAGAGCCCTTAGGGACCCTGCCGACAACGACTGGCTATTCCTCAAACCGGCCCTCGACAACAAGACGCTGAATGGCGTCTACGAACAGATTGCAGACATCTTGCTCCAGCTCTTCCAATTCAACTTCTCTAAAGTAGGAGCCATCTCAAAGAATCCTAGTTATAATGAGTGGTCTGTTACTGCGAGACCGTTAACGTAAACTATGAATGAGTTGGCGACTGCCGCATTCTTCCCTTCAAACGAGTTCCCTACAACTTCCTTAAATTCAACGAGAGATTACTTCCGGTCACTAGCGCATAGGAACATAACGCATCTTCAGACCCAGCGCAACATCGCTACCGACCAGACTACGGCTAAGGAGCTATATCTTGCTCGCCGTCGTTTCCTGCAGCTAGTTGATAAGTACTGCGCCGCGGACGACGATCAAGGTCCTTTCAAGCTCTTCTGTGACGATCTTCGGCCACACAACATACTTGTTGACCCGGAAACTCTTCGCATCACTGCTGTCATCGATCTTGAGTTTACAAACGCCATGCCGAGCCAGTTCTCTTCGGATCCGCCGTGGTGGCTGCTGCTGGCGGAGCCGGAATCCTATCTTAGTCTAGGCCGCCATCCGGAAGAGTTTGTGACAGCCTATGAAGCCTCCCTTGGCCGATTCTTGCAGGTTTTGCAGCGAGCCGAGAAAGCAAGAGGACTGCAGCTATCTAGTCGTATGCGTGATGCATGGGAGACGAAGCGTTTCTGGTTCAACTATGCCATACGAAACCCATTTGAAATTGAAATTCTCTATGAAAATTATCTAGGCGAGGCAAGTGGTGCTGGCGAATCGTTACTGTATAACAAGGTGCGTGCGGAGATGGAGCAGTTTGTCCAATGAAGATGGAGCAATTGGCGGCGTATGACAGCGACTGCAAAATAATGCTTGACTGAGAGTTGGGATCACAGTCTTCAAGCACTTATTTTGCTCGTAGGAGTCTTCGGGAGCATCTTGGCGAGACAGTTGTTGCGGACTGGTTTTGAGGCTGGGGGGCGGGCAGCTCAAGAGCGAGCTTGCTTCCAGAACTCTAGTGATTTCTCGAGAAAAAGAGGGAGCTGACCACGTCATCAAAAGTTGTTAAGAGCCAAACTGATAGTCTCCGAAGAAGCAGAAGCCTCATAGTACTTGCTTAGGCAGCCAGGGCGCCTAAACATGTTAGCTTACCTCGCTTGCGTAATTGGCTTCAGGACCAATGCTAGGGATGGATAGATTGAGAAGAGTGATCAACTTGCTTAAAAATGGGCATTCACCAGCGAATTTCGTCGAACGGAGAGATTTCCGGTTTGTCGTGAAGCCCTTCAGGCACATTGCACGCACGACTTCCTTGTTACAGTCTTTTAGTTTATGTATACGAGTTTTTGGCATGGCTTGACTTTTGTCTTGTTATACTTGAATACTTGGCTCGTAGACGTAGCATCGCAGATAAAGTAGTCTGAGTCTTCTTTCGGTGAGAGTCTCTATCATCCTCCCAATTTCAACTCTCGCACATCGGAGACTAGGATCAAGTGTCGTATGCATACTAGTTTTCATAAATTACTAGAACGTGGACGACTGGAACCTCGCGGAGCGTACCTTAGAAGACAGACTCAAGGTTCCCTCATGGTGCTTTTTCGCACCTTTCCGAGAAGGCAGAGGACCTGGGGGGAGAGGGTCCTTCGGCAATGGCGGCGGTTGGACCCTGTCTCGGGAAGACGGTTGACTGTTAGTCGCCGGAAGTGTAGCATATCCATTGCTTTGAAGGGCCGGACGAGCACCTCCTCTATGAGGTACCGCGTAGTTATTGGCATCGACTTGAACACCATTGGAATCAAGACGGATACGACCAGGCGGCGCCCGGCTTTCAAGCGCCCTATCAACCCCGGTATTCTCGGGCGTGCCCGGGGTCCAGGGATTAATATCGATGCCATCGTCATCAATAGAGGAATCCGTGTTGTGCGTGTTTACCTTGATGGGGGGACCGCCATAAATTTCCACTGGGATATCGGAGCCGGATCCGACACCTTTAACGTTCCCTTCGCCACCAGGTAGAGGGGCCGCGGCACAGGTGGCGGGCCATAGCAGCAGACAGAGGTTGAGGGCCACAACGGTAAATCGCCCCCGCATCGTGACTGGACGGAATCGTATGTCGTAGTATACTAAAATGAGAAATGTTTGAGTTTTTAGCTGGGCTTAAGCTGGCAGGCTACAAATAATCGAGGAGCCGCGGGGGAGGTTGAGATTTCGTACACCTCGAATTGTGTATTGTGTATGGAACATAGGACTAAGATATAGATAGATGTAATCTGTCCTGCTCTGTATAGCATCTCTGCCAAGGCTATTACGCAACAATTGACAAAGACATTCAACACCACATCGACATATATGGAGTATGAAAGTCAAAGGCATTAGCAGTTAATGCCTCGTGCGGAAATTCCGAGGCTTGTACTATATCTCCACCGGTCAATGAACCTTTCTGGCTTATTGTGGCTATGTGCCCGTTCGAGATTGCATAAACCAATCCATCTTCACGTCGCCGGCGATAATATTCGGAGGGTCATAGAGCCGCGCCACAGTACTCCTACGAGTGGGCGCAGCACCGTTCCGTACTGGTCAGATAGCAAGCATAAATACGGAAACTCTAGAACGCTTCGGTATACGCACGAAATCCTAATCTCAAATACGAGAATTAGGGAATTCCAATGTCGACGAGTTGCTTGCAGCGGCCCGCTGGAACGGGCGGCCGTGTAAATGGAAGGCTGCCATACAGTTTTGTAAAAAGATAGCCCGACTTGACTGCCTCCTTTATAAGAACGAGAGGCACGCCGTGGGGGATGCAAGAGGAAAGCGGAGAAGTCCGGACAACCTTGGTTTCCAGACACCGTGTCCTTGTCCTGTTTGATCTCACCCTTTTTGATGTTTGTTCTCTTTTCGTTTTCTAGTATAGCTGCCTTCACTAGAGCTGTTCTGCTACCAGGAGTGGCGACCGAAAAGAGGCAAGAGACATTACTTGGGGGGACCGACATCTATCGCCTGTCCTCATCTCAGCCGGAGTTCGACTTCACCACCCTCTTTGCCTCCAACAACGCTTCCCGCACAACGCGCGCATATCGTGCCTACATCCGTTCCCCCGGGCTATGCTTACGCACCATGACGCTCCTAACGATATCGTCGCACCGCCTCAAGAAGCTGTTTTAGCTGCTAATGGCTAGCTCTCTGATGAAAAGATCCGCCGCCTTCTCGCCAATAACAAAGGCCGTGTTGCCCGTGTTGGCACCCACGTTCTGCGGCGCGATGCTCATATCCGCAACCTTGAGGCCCTCTACGCCGTAGACGCCCAGCGAACCATCGACAACGACCCCCTCCTCCCGCAGCGCCATCTTACATGTGCCCAAGGAATGCCGCGCCGAGCCTACGTTCTTCCGTTTCCACTGCTCTAGTACGACGTTGTCGTCTTCTGTGTACACAGTGTCCCTGACGTCCTTAAGTGGCCCGTCGACCCCCTTGCACGCGGCGTCAGATCCGGCGGCAAAGGGCGGATAGCCTGGGCTATGCTCGCCCCGGTACACCTTCATCCGGCGCAGAATCTCACGCTGCTTCTGGTACGCCAATATGCTCGACTTGATATCAAGGTTCCGCTCGTCCGCCAGAAAGCCCATCTTGAACTCGATCTCATCGCTCATGGCCTGGCCCGTTATGTGCATATGGCCGCGTGAGTACGGGTACACGGTGAAGGTCGATACGGACATGAACTGAGCGGCGGCAAGCCTAGTTGGATCTCCCGGGAATCTAGCTGCGCAGTTTTTAGTCACCCATTGAGAGAAGTGATGATAGCCGCCGGCTTGTTCGTAACGTCCTTAAAGTCCCTCTCCTAGGCATCTAGAAAGGCGGGACCAAGTGCAGCAGCTTCTTGGTCCGTTGGCCGCACCTTGGCGGTAGCGGTAACGTCTGCCGCGTTCCAGCCGAGCATGCTGTCCTTGGCCGCAATGAAGCCTCCAATGTCAACCCGGCCGCCATACTGCGCGTCGATAGTCTCCCTGGGCGACAGAATTGATCTGTATGGAAAGGTCAGGAGGTGATGGTCCATGTAGTTGCGGCCAATTCCGGGCAGTTCAGCGACAACAGCAATCCCGGCCCTGTCAAGAACCGCAGCGTCGCCGATACCCGATCGCTCAAGCACAAGGGGCGACCCGAGGGCTCCGGCAGACACAACGACTAGCTTTCTGGCCCTGACGGCCTGGAGAGCGGTGGCATCGGCATGGAAGACCGAGTTGGGTCGATACTCGACCCCAACGGCTTTCTTCTTGTCAAGCAAGACGCGAGGGACCTGATGCTTCACGAGAACATGCAGCTTCTCATGCTTGCCGTCCTGAAGTCGGGGGTGAAGGTACGTGTGGGCTGCGTCCTGTCTGTGGCCCTCCGGATTGATGAAACGGAGGTTGCGTTGGGCAGCGTTGCCTGTGTTCAGGTCCTGAATATCGACTGTCTCGAGGATGCCGACTTTTGCCGAGGCCTGGATAAAGTCATTCTCGGACATGGAGGTATTGTAGGCGCTGCTGCTAATTTGAACTGAACCGCTCGTGCCGTGAGTTTCTGGCGGGCCGGGTCCGTAGTATGTCTCGAGCTGCGAAACGAGGTTAAGCTCGATACCTGCGGCAATGATGCCATTCGTCAAGAACAGAATACCTTCCTTATAAACGGGAGCAGCTCGTCGGCGTACCAACCGGGCATCTTCCACGAATCAAAGTCCCGCCGCTGGGCCCGGCTGTACGTCATGAGGTTGATGGACGACCCCCCGCCGAGGACGCCCCCAGAAGGCACCATCAGCTCTCTGTTGCCAAGCTTGGGCTCCCTGACGCCCATGTAGAAGAGCGTGTTTCTGCTAGTCGGCATCAAGTGGCTCGGGAAAAGCACCGGGAGGATGATGGAAGGGTCGTTGTAGTTGTCTTGGTCGCCTTCAATCACCAAGATGGCCAAGTCGGGGTCCGCGTCGCTAAGCCTTGAGGCAACAACGCACCCAGCAGTGCCGCCTGTGAAAGTTCATCAAGTCAGCGTATCCGCTGCGGCTTTGCGTTAATCTGGGAAGATCAGTCACACCTCTCCGCTTCAACCCACGTAAGCAGAGTGCTTCGGAGTCGCGATGCTCACCGCCCGCTATGATGACATCCACCTCATCGAGCCAGGGGGGCAGTTGGGCGATGATGCCAATAGTTGCATCGCCGAAGAGAGTACGCGCTGGTTGACGAAGAGGGCGAGCCTGGAGGATGGGAATATGCGAGCTGTCAGACTTCATGTCCGGGTCGGGGCCGGTTCATGTACCTCGCACTTGGACCATAAACCATGCGTAATCACAACTGGTGACCGGGAACGATTGGTTCAACTGCCTGTAAGCCGAGGGTTACCTCAGCCTGTCGGGAAGCATGGTGGCGTTGTGTTAACTAGAGCAGTAGGCGCGCGGGGAGGGGGGGAAGACTGACAATCCAACTTCTCGACTCCACGACTACCGCTGCTTCCCGAGGCCGGGATCATATACTTGATATCGCAGAGAAAAGAATTGCCAATGGTGAAATGCAGTTCACTCCAGTCAATGTCTTCTTTCGCTCCGTGAGCCGTATCTCTCGTCAAGGTCGGGTATTTTCCACGTTTCAACGTCGGTTGCACTTGAAGATCAATGCCGACAGGCTTCAAGAGACTATCCATGAGACATGTCAGTGGGGAGCAGCCCACCGATATGGAAGGTAAGTAGCTGACGTCGAGCAACGAGCAACTCCCCGGCGCATTACCTCTGAACGAGCTTACGAAGTCTCCTGGCAGCCGTGCAACGGAGACGGGCATGGCACGATTAGCCCTTTCAGACGATGATGCTAGAGTCAGACGCTGGTTCGCCGAGGAGATGCAGAGACTTAGCTGCCAGGTCACCGTCGATCAGCTGGGGAACATGTTTGCCCGTCGACTGGGCTCCCTGCGTTCATCTGCACCGATGACAGCAATGTCCAGTCACTTGGACAGCCAGCCCTTTGCTGGACGTTATGATGGAATCCTTGGAGTTGTGGCAGCCATAGAGGCCCTTCGGACGTTGAACGACAACAGTCATGACACTCGGTATGACGTTGGCGTTGTGAACTGGACAAAGTGAGTGAAGCCACCCTGCTCACGCACTGCAAGAATAGCCCGTGTTCCAACGGAAACTGACAAGAAAAAGTGAAGAAGGTGCTCGCTTCCCCAAGTCTATAGGGGCTTCTGGGGTGTGGGCTGGCTGCATCCCCATTGAGCAGGCGTGGGACCTTCGGGACATCTCTGACCCCTCAATCACCCTGAAAGGCGAGCTTGAGAGACATGGCTTCTTGGGTCAGACGCCCTGCTCCAGTGACTCCTCCATTGGGTTTCCTCTGGCAGCCAATTTCGAGTTACACATTGAGCAAGGCCCTATTCTGGAGGCAGGCCGAAAGAAGATTGGGGTCGTCTTGGGAGCTCAGGCATACCGCTGGCTGACTTTTACAGTCTTTGGACGAAACGCTCACACTGGAACGACGCCGTTGGCTGCGCGAAAAGACCCCCTGCTTGCTGCGGCCAAGATGATTGCCTCGTCCAACGGAATCGCAAAACAGCTCGGGGCTCTAGCTTCAACCGGCGTGGTCAAGACACCGTCCAGCTCGTCCATCAACACGCTGGCATCAGAAGTCAGCTTCACGCTAGATCTGCGACACCCCCAAGACTCGGTGGTTGCAGAACTGCAGGAGAGGTGCCTCGAATCGTTCCGGGAGATTGCGCGCCAAGACGGGAAGGGAGTCGAGTTTTCGTGGACGCTGGACACGGACTCGCCAGCGGTTAGGTTTGACCAGGGCTGCGTCGCGGCGGTGCGTGAGGGGGCTGTCTCGTTGGTTGGCTCGGCTGGATGGATTGAGATGACGAGCGGAGCCGGCCACGACAGTGTGTTTACCAGTCGGCGGTGCCCGACGGCCATGATTTTCGTCCCGTGCAAGGATGGCGTGAGCCATCATCCCGAGGAGTTTTGCAGCGCCGAAGACTGGTGAGATTCCTCGTCATACTACAGCGAGAGTGTATGCTTACCTTTCTTAGTGCCACTGGCGCCCAAATTTTGCTGGATTCTGTTCTCAACTACGATGCAACCCGGACTGGGGGTTCAAGGTGAAACTACCATTATGGAGGTTAAAATATCCGAGTCTGCGAGTGTCAGAGCAGTCTTGTTTCCATTGAAGTTACCCAGAATCCAGGGAGTCGGAGCTATGTTTACAACTTAATCGATGACTAGCACGAGAAGAGGATGGCATGGCCCATATCGATCAGCAATAGCAAGAGTGAGAATAGTTCATCGCGAATTAAATCACACATTGAACGTTACGAAAGCGTATGCCTTGTCTTAAAAGGACGCAAGTATCAAGGCTGGAGGGGGCACCGTCGGCAGCTACGAAGCATATGGAAGTGACTGATATTGATATGGCTAGACACCATCCCCAGCTACAGCATTGGTTAGGCGGAGAACTTGGCTGAGACTCATGAGAGTAACCCATTTCAGTTACAAAGGTGCGAGGCTCCAACGCCGCCCAAAGCAGCTGGGTCAAGGGCATCATTTTGTTCGATAGCCGCGGGCAACAAACATTGGTGCAAGAGACACATTGTGCTTTCGGCGTCCTTTTCCCCAGTTACAAAGGACACGCCACCTTTTCTGGCCCCCAAAAAGTTTCCATTGACACTGCGTTAGAGAAAATATCATTCGCTGGTTTACATTGATCAGGGTACGTAGAAGGCTTACTCTCCGATATTATGTCGACATTGACGTCGTTGCTTCCCGGCGCGGAGAAGATCTTGCCCGCCAGCTCGGAAGCCTGGGTTACCTGCTTGCCGACGACCCTCTTCTTCTGCTGCAGAGATGCCTAGCTCACCCAGCCACGCAATGGACACCAACAGGGCTCACCCGGCTCACCCGCAGTCGCGCGGTTGGCCGGAGCGGGGGAGCCAAGCACATCAGATACACATATCTGGAGGAGATCGTCTGTGTCTCGTCTCAACGCATCTCTCAGCCTCTCAGCAAACCATTTTATTATTTTATTCTCTTGAACTTCGGTAGTGCCCGAGAAGGGAACAGCAAACGATACGAAGGCCCGTCTTGGATGGCCGGAAATCCACTTTTCGCACAACGAGCTCCGCATCAACCCTCAGGGCTCCTAATGGTGTAACCGGTCCATCTGGACACCTCAAACCGGCTTGATGGTCCGTTTGGCTTGTCCAAACCCGACCAGCGGTTTGGAACCCTGTCCCAGACCGAAATATTAGTCCATTGGCCCCATAGCACTAAACCGGTCTGATGCCTGACTGGCGTCACGTCTCGTGGCTTTCCTCATACAGACATGCCCTCCAGCTTTACTATTCCCCATGGCCAGCCCCAGTCTAAACTATCCATCGAACCAGTTTGAACATACGTTACCAATTGTTTGCGGGGTCTTGGATATCTGAAATGCTACTCGTGGATATACATAGCAACATTTAAACTAAGACTAGTCGATGGCACGCGGCAAGCAATATAAGTCGGAATACTTACGTCCGAGGGTCCTGTAAGGGCGATTTTGTCCTAGGAACGTAGATATTCTACGAGATTTGGAGTTACGATGCTTATCTCGCCGGTTGGTAACCGTAGCTTTGACCTTAGAAAAGAGTCGCTGTGTCTTGATAGACATGAGCATAATGGAGAGCTTGACTAGATTGATTCGCCAGTCTGAGGCTGGCTGATGCCCTACGGAATTTAATAGATAGACAGTTAGACTGTCGTTTATGACCAAAGTCGCCGACTACAGGTACCTAATAAGAGAAATATAAAATTGCTCCCTTTCCGGTGTGATTCTCGAAGTGTCTTTCCGGAAGTCTTTTACAGCAAGCTAGATCTTGCAGCCTATTATACCTGGTACCAAGTGCCTTATGGAATGTAATAGGTAGACAGTTGAATCCTATCTTTTCAACTTAAAAGGGACTTAATGTCCGCTTTCTATCTGTTCTTAATCCCCCCCGTCAGACAACTAAGCAAGAACTAGGCTCTGCTTAACTTAGTCTTAACTTTATCGCTCTACTAATATTGGAAACATGAAGCTCTTTGCTATTTGCCTTTATTCTTTCAGGCTCGGCCTTCCAGCATTTGCCAAGGACACCGCTGCTGAAAAACACGAAGCTGGACCGGCGACCGATAAAAACTCTAAGATGGACAATATTAAATACGCAAATAACGACAACTTATTTTTTAGCCACAAGGACTACCCGCCTGACGGATACGGAGACACTCCCGACTACGCTTCTGGGGATCATCCTGAGCCAATTGGGCGGCACTGTTCTGGAGACCAGAAGGAGTGCAATGGAAAGTGCATCGCCAAGGGCAAATTATGCTGCTCTCAAGGCCAGAAAGTTTGCAATGGAAATTGAATCCCTGAGGGAACAGTATATTATTCGGCTGATCAAAAGGTATGCGCCAGCGGCTGTATACCACAGGACCATACATGTTGCGGCTCTAGCGGCTCCCACTGTGGTCCTGTAAACCCGGTCTGTACTGCCGACCAGAAGGGATGCCTAAAGTGTGGGCCAGGTCAAACGGATTGTGCGAGCGGCTGTATCCCACGGACCCATATGTGTTGCGGCGATACCGGCTCTTCTTGTGGCCCTCCACTTTGGAGCACCGCCGACCAAGTGGGATGCTACAACCCGGGTCCTAAGGCTGGATGGAAGTTAGGTTATAAGGGTTGGAAGTAATACGGTCTAACGCCTTAGTTAACTTACCTTAAACAGGGAACTTCCAATCCCCTATAGTAAGAGGCATGTTAAATAGGGCATATATGGCCCTATATATAGACTTATAAAGCTATAAGGAATGCACGTACTACTACTAATACTTCATGCTGGTGCAGCAATTGACATCTATAAAACGCCTCTTTTATTCTATGTCCTCAGGATAGTCCAGCTTCTCGTTCTGCCGTTGACGCCTCCTCTTTAGAAATGCGGTAACCCTCACAAATATCAATAGCCCGATCCAGAATCCTGTTGCGACGAGTAGCATAACCGACCCAACCCAAGTCAATGCAATAAACCTATCGCCCCGGGTGGCCGAGAGACCGACACTAACACCCAGCTTGTTTAAGGTGTTGACGAGAATGGTGCTGACAACAGTGATAACAAGGCTGGCAGTGGTGCTTAAGAGGGCGGCTCCGGATGAGATACCGAGATTGATTAGGATTATGGCTAGGTTGAGAGGGAAAATAAAACTGGCCAGGGTTGTGACCATAGAGAGAAGACTTAACAGCATACTAAAGAGGTAAAGGAGAAAAAGGCCTAGGAGTAAGCCATTGATCAGGTCGACGAGTTGATTGATAGTTTCAGGGAGATTGGTTTTGCTTAGGTCGATAGTAAGCGGGCCAATAACGAATGGTTCGGCGAGTGACTTGACAGAATCTAGTCGGTCTAGAGAGCATGGTCAATCAAAGGGTTGTCCAGGTTGAGGGGAGGCGGGGAAGGAACGCACTGGCGGGTTTAGTGTTGCAGAAAGTTGTATTGAGTCCCGGGCTGCTGGTGGTCCCGGAGGGTTCGAAGTTGCCCTGGCAGAGGTCTATGACATGCAGGGAATACCACTCGGAAACATTGAGCCTCTGGGTGATCTGGTCGGCCGCGCTGTCACCGACCCCGGCAAGATTATTCTTGATGGCCTCTTTGGCGCTGTCAAACACGGTTTGTACAGCCCCGTAGATCTGGGACTTGCCCTGATTGAGGGCGCCCCCAAGCCCGGCCGTGGCTCCGTTTATGAGACCTTGAACAGCGTTCGTTGCCCCCCCAGGAGCCATAGTACCGCTAGCCTTTGCCGCGCTAGATACCGGGTTTGGCGCGTTGATGAGACCAGCAAGGGGATTGATATCGTTGAGAGTGCTGGCAGGGCTTTGAGACTGCCCCTTTTGAGTCTGTCCCGGCTGTGGTGGACTGGGCAAGTTGGGAAGACCCGGAAGCCCGTTGACTGATGGCGCTTGCGCCGCGTTGCTTGGGGCCGCGTTGGCATTCGGGTCACCAAGTAAGCCATCGAGTAAGCCTCGAGGAAGTTTGGTATTCTCGGTTTGGGAAGTCTCGTCTTTCGAGCCGGCGGCCCGAGCTCCCAGCAGGTTTCCCAGCGAGGGCGCGTTATCGGTCGCATTGGCGCTCGACTGCCCTGTGCCAGCACCAAGGATTTCGTCGCCGAGTGCGGTAGCGTTGAGCGAGACGGCATCAAAGACTGTGTTGACGAGGTTGTGCCCCAGGTTCGCCGTGCTCACCTGTACCGGTTCGAATTAGCTTGGAGTGCGATGCTGCATGTCACGGAACGAAAGGCATACCCTGAAGATGTCCAAGTCCTCTAGGGATCCTTTGTTGATGCCAGCAAACAAAGATATAGTGACTAGGATGAAGCCAACAAAGGTTGCAGACAACGGTATTAAGATAATGACCCTGGATAACAGGAACTTGCTGATTGAGGCAAAATTTATTTTTCTCCTGGATCTCTTTAGCAAGGCGCGTCCTGCAGTCTGGAGTCTGTCCATCGGTGCGGTTGTATGACAGAAGCTAAGGGAACTAATGAAGGGGGACGACGTGCGAGAGTTAAGCAAGATGCCGAAAGCCTCAGGTCTTATGATTCCGGAGTGGTGGATGGAATATTTAAAACAAACCACCAAGGATAGATTCATCACCCGGATGCCTATGCCTTATTCGCCATCCAGTTTCAGTTTGGAGCTAACGTCTCATGGATCTACCCGTGCCCGCGTCAGTCGTGACGGACCCATCAAGACGAACCCTACAAGGCTTGAGAGAACGACGGCGGCGGAGGAACGGATCGACGGTGCGGCAAAATCGGTTGCGCGAAAGCCGCAGCGCGCCTGGTGGACAGGGGCCAGCAATAGAACGTCGATGGTAGCCGTCTCTGCTTGATCTGCGAAACAAGGCCTGTTGTTTCATGCTCGTTTTGAGCTTCGAAGGCAGAATCGGAAGCCCCTCATTCCGTAAGCGCAGGGTGTCGGCGACTAATACAACGGCGCCCGAGCGCGCCGCAGACTTTGCATCTAATAGATCGCTTCTTATTCGACTCGTGCGACACTCGCTCTGGTGATGGAGAGAAGCCAATATTCTCGTCCGGGACAGTTCTTCCCGAGCGTCACGGTTTCCCCCAGTTTAAAGTGATCATGTGTGGAGGACGGGCGGGAGGATCACTTTGCACCGCGGCGGAACCGGCTGCGCCGGAGCTCATGGAGTACCTTGGCGAACTAGCGATAAGAGGTCGACAGTGAAGTCTGAGGCACAGCACGGCAACGTACAGAAATAGCGAAAATAAAGGAACAACAGCATCCAAAACGCCAACCGAGCGACATTTTTTCAAAGTGAGGTCCATCTTTTGACATGGCCAAAGAACGGCTCTGACCCCAGCAGAAGTAGTTTACGGTGGTCGTTAGAACAACGCTCCTAATGGCTTTGAAACTGCTCTGCGAAACCTGTACCGACATCCCAAGGACGGGAAGCGGCGTTCATAAACCACTAGCAAACCTTGGTAACTAGCAGCAGACGGTGTTAGAAGTGAATCTATTGGTATAGACGGGTGACGGCTCCGATAGAGAATGAAAACTAATAAAGTCGCGTCACTGGTGTAAGGGGCTACGCCCCGATGTGTAGATCTGGCATGGCCAGACTAGTCACGTGCGAGCGCCACGGACACGACTCCTAAAGGGAGCGATGTAGACACGTCTCCCCTTTACACTCTTTGTAGCTCAATTTACATCAATTACGCCCAGCACCTGTGCCAACAGTGCTGACCCGTAACATATTGAGCTACCAGTTAACAAAAGACAGGACAGACAGAAGGACAGACAGCAGGACAGACAGCAGGACAGACAGCAGGACAGACAGCAGGACAGACAGCAGGACAGTCAGCAGGACAGACAGCAAGACAGGCGATAGGCTAAACGACGAGACGGACGATCGATCGGACGACGAGACGGACGAACAAGATGGAGGACAATAGTAGTTATGCAGGGCACCGCGACCGGCGGCGCAACGAGCCGATGGAGGAAGGAGCAAGAGCTCTTGCAGATCTTATCTGGGATCGCGGGAGACGAAGAACTGCGGAAGATGTTCACCGGGCTAGGCCTAGCAGCGCCACCGTTGACACCCAGCCCGGGGGTGCTCAGTACCCCGGCGATCTTACCCGTCGAACCGAGGCCGGAAGCAGCCCAGGAAATGGACCGTGGCAAGAAGCGCAAGCCGATGACTTGGCCGAAGTGGAACGGTCAACCCGAGTCCTTCCACTTCTACCTCGACCGTCTGGTATTTAAGTACAATACCGACGAAGAGGAGGGCCTAAACGGCAATAACAACGTCGTGTGGTACGAGATCCTGCAGACCTTGCCGGATCAGATGATGAGGAGAGTCGAGGGTTTTTGGAGGCAAGAGAGCGCGAAGGGCAACACAGACCCCCGGAAATTCTTCTCGCACCTAGCCCAGACGTTCGGCAGCGTGCAGCAGACAGAGAGGGCGCAGGACAGGCTGCGCACCTCATTCAACGAGACAGCCAAGAGTTTGGGAAGTTCCTCCTGAATTCGAGGAAACATTGACCAAAGCGGGCGGCGCGAGCTGGGATAATGCTTCCAAGCTCGCATGGCTGCGGAACTCGATCTCTCCTGCTCTCCGTGAGCAACTAGTCCCGGTTATCATGCCGAAGGACTACAACGAGTACATCCAACGTCTACACCCGATTGCTTGGGCGTTCGAGCACACCGCGAAGTTTAAGGCGTTGCAGAGGAAGCAGGGCTCCCGCGGGCAACGTGACCAAGGGCAGGCATCAGGCATCGGCAACATCCAGGTCGCCGGTAACGACAACACCCGGCACCGTCAGCAACGTTACCCGCCGAGCAGAACGCACGTGACGCACGCGACCATGACGGCGACGTAATAATGACGGTTACACGCACTCAGGGCAGGGTCAGAGAGGACGGGCGAACGGCCAGGGGTCAAGTGGAACGAGCAAGACGGTTCGCTTCCAGCCTAGGTCAGGACGGAAGCAACGGGCGAGGTGGGTATCCGAGGACGAACGGAATAAACGCCGTGACGAGGGTCGTTGTCTCCGCTGCGGCGACAACACCCATTTCATTGCCGCTTGCCCCTACTCGCCAGGACAGGACCCTAGCCGGTCGAGGGATGTAAAAGTCCGCACCGCTAGGATCATGCCCTTGCTGGAAGATGATGGTAACGACTCTAGTGAGGAAGAGTCAGGACTTAGCGAGACCCCATCCCTCTCGGAAATGCGTAGCCTCGAAACAAAGACGGGTCTCGAGGCCAAAGAACGGAGCAGTGGCAAAGAAGAGAGTTCTCAGGAAAAATGGAAGTTGGTCCTACAATAATTCGAAGCATTATCAATAGGACCAATCTCTTCTCCTCACTCGTAGACGAGGGATGCCAGTGCTACGCCGCGGTTGACGAAGAAGTCGTCGAAAAGTTGGAAGTTCCTATAGTGGAAATAGCACCGCGAGCTATTACAGGAGCATCAGGGGCAATGGAAGGAGCAACGATTAGGGGCCTCGTATGGCTATCAATGGAGGTCAACGGCCACATACAGACGATCTGTGCCTACGTGGTGCCCCGATTGGAATTCCCCCTAATCCTAGGAAAACCCTGGTTATGCCACACAAAGTCGTACTCAGTGCCCCACGAGAAACGACTATGGCATGAACCTACACAAGACTGGGTAGATCACCTCGGGAAGGAGAATATTCTGCGAAAGCCAAGGAGTTCGAAGAAGCAAAGCACGTACTAGCCAGTACCTTTGTGGGTTACTTTGAAAGGATCCGCAAGCAGGAAGGAAGAGAGGCAGCTGCCACGGCGATTTTCGCTATCAGCATGAAGGATATCGAAAGGGCGTTATCACCAAAGAAACCCATGTCAGAAGCAGAGCTACGCCGAACGATACCCCAGCGGTTCCACGATTTACTGCCTCTATTTATGAAGAAGGAAGCTGATAAGCTGAATCCTCATAAGCCAGGCATAGACCACGAAATCAGAATCAAGGAGGACCCGAATGGCCAGCAGTTACCACTACCGTATGGAGCACTATACGGTATGTCACGAGAGGAACTCCTGGTTCTTAAGAAGACTCTACGAGACCTAGTGGATAAAGGATTTATCCGTGCAAGCAGTTCAGAAGCAGCAGCTCCAGTCCTGTTTGTGAGGAAACCAGGTGGCGGGCTGCGATTCTGTTGTGACTACAGAGCGTTGAACGCAATCACTAAGTCGGACCGTTACCCCTTCCTCTAATAGGGGACACTTCGCAACCTAAAAGATGCGAAGTGGTTCACTAAGGTCGACGTGGTACAAGCGTTCCATAAAGTACGGGTTGCAGAAGGAGACGAGTGGAAGACAGCGTTCCGCACCCGGTACGGTCTCTTCGAATGGATGGTTACCCCGTTCGGGCTAAGTGGCGCGCCAGCAACCTTCCAGCGGTATATTAACGGTATCCTACGAGACTACCTCGACGAGTTCGCCTCTGCTTATATGGACGATATACTTATCTATTCGAGCGGGAGCAGAGAAGACCATTTCCGGAAGGTACGGTTAGTTTTAGAACGCCTCGCCGAGCATGGACTACACCTAGACCCGGAGAAATGCGAATTTGGAGTCAAGCGGATTAAGTACCTAGGATTCATTATTCACGCAGGAATTGGCATTCAGGCAGATCCCGACAAGATACGAGCAATAGTCGAGTGGGCAGTCCCGTTACCCAGAAGGGGTGCGCAGTTTTCTAGGATTCGTTAACTACTACCGGATATTTATACCGCAAGCCTCGGAAATAACTGCACCCTAACAGCACTAACAGGAAAGGGGACTAAGTTCAAGTGGACGGACGAGCACGATATGGCGTTCCAGACACTAAAGACGCTATTTACGAACGCCCTATTCTTACTCAATGGGATTTCGAGAGGCCAACCTTCGTAGAAGCAGACTGTAGCGGCTGGGCGCTTGGGGCACACTTACGCAGGAAGTCGACGGACAACGCAAGCCAGTAGCGTTCCACTCGCAGAAGCTATCACCGGCTGAGCGCAACTACCCAATCCATGATAAGGAAATGCTCGCTATTATTCGTTGTCTCGAACAATGGTCAGCCGAGCTACGAAGCTGTGATAACTTCGTTATCCTTACCGACCATAAGAACCTCGAGTATTTCATGACGCGCCAACAGCTCTCGGAAAGGCAGGCACGTTGGGCTGAATATCTCTCGCGTTTTAACTTCCAGCTCCAGTACCGTCCGGGACGGAAGCAGTGGTGCCAGACGCGCTCTCTCGCCGCGAACAGGACCGACCAAACGAAGCGGATCACGAAGCACGAGATATGCAGCTTATTCCAGAAGCAGCCCTACGTACCTACGTCGGAGTAACGTCGACTCAAGCGGGAGAAGGCGAAGAAGAACACACGGTTTTCCACGACCCAGAGCTACAACAATTATGGCAGCAAACGGCAAACCAGGATCCAGTCTTTACAAGCGTTTATAACGCGGTACGAAACGGATCTCGGTCCCTCGACCCCAAGCTTAAGCTGAAGGTACAAGTCGCCGAGTGCTTTATTGATCCTCGGGGGCACCTACGACTACGTGGCCGCTTATGGGTGCCAGGCGCACCGATCACGACAGAAGCAGCAGCCAAGGCAGCACCGCTAGAGCAGGAGTCGCTAAACGAATTACAGGGCTCCTTAATCCAGAAGGTTCATGACTCCCATGTAGTAGGCCACCCGGGACGGAAGGGACGATAGAAGCCGTATCCAGGGACTTCTACTGGCCGCTAATGCAACAGCATATCCGACGTTTCTTGCGTAACTGCGATGTCTGCGGCCGTACGAAGATATGGCGCGAGCATAAAGGGTCTACTTAGACCGCTACCCGTACCGGACCGCTTCTTCCGCCAGATACAGATGGACTTTATTACGGACCTCCCCTTGCGAACGGTAACCGCTGCCTCTGGGTTATCAAGGACCGGCTAAGTAAGGAAGTTATACTCGAACCGATGCCAACGATGGAAGCGGAAGCATGTGCAGAGCGTTTTCTATGGTGCTTCGCCCGCTACCACTGGTGGCCCGACGCTATAACGAGCGATAGGGGCTCGAATTGGGTAGGCCGCTTTTGGAGGCACATGTGCAAGTTACTGGGGATCGACCAGCAGCTAAGCACGGCGTACCACCCCCAAACCGACGGAGGCCCTGAGAGGATGAACCAAGAAGTACAGGCATACCTCCGCGCCGTGATTAACCAGAACCAGAACGACTGGGATAAGTGGGTTCCCGCGGCTCAGATGGCGTTAAACGGTCGGGTCAATACCTCTATAGGGATGTCCCCATTCTTCGCTATACACGGCTATGAGCCGAAGTCACCAGTTCCCCTCGTTACGGAAGCATATGCGGAAGAGTATCCTCAGCATTCGCCAGAAACCAGGGCAAAGAAATTTGTTACCAAACTACAACAGATTACGGACCTCTGCCAAGCATCAATGGCGACAGCTACGCAGCAACAAGAACGCTTCGCTAACAGACGACGGAACGCGGCAGAACGCTTCGAAGTAGGCGATAAGGTTTGGCTTGACTTACGGAACTACGCGTCAGAGCGACCTAAGAAGAAGTTCGACTGGCTGCACGCTAAGTATACGATAAGCAAGGTACTCGACCCGTACACGGTTGAACTAGCAGACCTCCCGAGGGGCTGCTATAATAGGTTCCACGTCGACCAACTCCGGAGAGCGGGGACGGACCCAATGCCTGGTCAGCAACGCACAGACGCTCAACCCCCATCTATCCAAGTAGACGGGAGGCTCACCAAGTAGTAGAGGAAATACTATGCGCTAGGTGGAAGAGAACCGGCCGCGGCCGTAGGCGGGAAGTCCTTGTACGCTGGCAAGGTTGGCAAGACCCGACCTGGACCTCTTTAGACAATATGCAACAGACAGCGGCCTTGGATAAGTACGAACAGAGATACGGCCCGGCTCTCGAAAACGATGGACCATACCAGCACCGACGAGTGGCAACGGAAGCACAGCCGGCCCAAATCCAGGGGCAAGTCGAAGGAATACAACCACAGCTGCAGATACAGGGCAAGAGAATACGCGGACCACTACGGGCTAGGACTAATGGCGACGCCCCGTCGATAGTAACGGCACCAGACCCTATAGACGACGGCCTACGATCGTTGTAGGGGACCAGGAACAGGAAAAGGGCACCAGCGCCAGAGAGGAGTAGGGGCTAATGTGAGGGCTACGCCCCGATGTGTAGATCTGGCATGGCCAGACTAGTCACGTGCGAGCGCCACGGACACGACTCCTAAAGGGAGCGATGTAGACACGTCTCCCCTTTACACTCTTTGTAGCTCAATTTACATCAATTACGCCCAGCACCTGTGCCAACAGTGCTGACCCCGTAACAACTGGGTGGAAGCTACGCCGAAACCCGCGGACGTAGCGAGAGCGATATGCGATGCCGTTGTAAGAAGCCTGGTTCCTGCATTTCCTTTGCTCATATACCACGCCGTACGGCGAACTCCCACGTATGTAAAATGATCATGATCATGTTATACAGATTAATGTAGAAAGCGCTGCTGGGCCCACCGAGTTAGACCGGAGGTGCCGCCTTTTTTGGCGGGCCAGACGGTAAGCAGTAAAGGCCCTCTAAAGTATGAGTACCGCGTAGGGGTAACTAAGTGGCCGGGTAGAGGCCCGCACCCCGAGACGCAACCTGGACGGAAGGACGTTAACCAGATGCGCCTTCCGTTCCCGCCAACCTCAGGCTCTTTGTTTCGTCCTCTTCTATCTCGAAAGCTAAACACGAAGAGTCTGTTTCCTGGTGCTTTTAAAATATATATATATTGGCCCTAGGTAGCCTAAAAGATGGCGTTAGAAACCAGCCCCTCCGCCTCAACTTATCCAGTCTTTTGCTTAACTCTCCTATAGTTTTCCCCTGCATCTGAAGCTCCGCTTGTCTGCCCGCCGCGTTTCGCTTATTGGAGCCGAATATAGCACCGCTCGTTGCTTCCCAACGTCGAAGTGATATATACTCCGCCTATTGTGCGATTTCCTTCAGAGATTTACCTAACGGGAGAACGAAAGGCGGACGATCAACAGGCCGAAGCCCCTCAGTGGCGAATGAGTATAGACCTCTATAAGCAGCTACAGAACGTACGCTTTGGGACTAAGATTAATATCGTATATATCCAAAGGAAATAAAAGATACACAGACCGGGGCTAAAAGGGCTGTCGAGCCGAGACGAACCGTGGCCGAGGGAGCACTAGGTTGTAGAAGTTGCTGACCCCGGGGAAGCTGCTAGCTCGTGAAAGCTGCTAGGAGCATTTAATCTTCGGGGAAAAAAAGGGGGGGCTAGAAAGGAAGCTGGGGAAAGGCCGAAAAAGAGAGAAGCTGGAAAAAACCCGTTATCTGCTGGCGTGGCCATAGCCCTCCTCCACAGGCAAGAACAGACGTCCTCGGACTTTATAAAGAGGCTCGGAAAAGAAGGATAGGTGCGGTAGCATCGGCGTAGTTCGTAAAAGACCAGTGCTTTCGAGAGAATCAGAAGTCTTTCGCGCCCTAGAGACCGATTTTGACGATTCTGAGACGTCTCCCTAGGAGACACCTTTTCTGCTGGCTAGGAAAGCAAGCAGAAAGGAACTCCTAGGAGGAAAGAAGAGAAGGAACATGCTAAAAGAAAGAAAGCCAAAAGAGAGGAGAAGGAGGAAGAAAAAAGGAAAGAAGGCTCTATTATTTATCGATGTTTTGCTACAAAGAGGAGGAGGATCCCTTATTTATAAGGAAGAGCTGCGCGGGCTGGGGTGTGTTCCCTAGGGTGCTGCTTGTCTCCGCCAAAATGCTCTCGAACATCTATTTAAAGAATAACCGTGTCCGGTGAAAATAGATTGTTTCATACTATCTCGAGCATATATATACCTCTTTCATCACAGGAAATATACTCCATCCAAGGCTCATCCGCTATCCTACCCAATTCTCCGAAGTCTTTTCCATCAATACCCAAGCTTCCAAAGGACCCGTACATTACTCCAGTCCTGTAAAATTGGCCCCTTGCGTTGCCTGTGCTCCGCAGCAAGAGGAAGACAATCAGACCGGGCTGATCCTCCCTAGTGTCAATCACAATCGGCAGGGCGTGTACGAGTATTTCATCAGTTGTAGCCTTTTCGTCGAAATAAATGTGATGAGGTAAACCCCCTTGGATCCACTGACCATTGGCGAAAATTTTACATTGGTCTATGTCGTTCTGTTGTCCAGGTTTCTCCTCTTCGGGCGTTAACCGCATTGTAGCCAGAAAACCGGACACACGAAGAAATCCGCCCAGAATTTCTCCCGTAGGATCTTTTGTTCGCATGTCAATATGACAGTCTACAATGGTGATGGCCGACTTCCATCTGTTATCGTCCTCCTGAAAGCGACTCAAGACGATACTGCCGTCCATGCTAGCCCAAGACCATGTTGGCGCACGGTATGAGAGCGGCGGATATCGCGGCTCTGAACTACTGTTGTGACTTGTCCATAATAGTTGGTATTCGAGTTGGTGTCGCCAGAGCCCCGCGCAGTAGTCGATGTTGAAGGCTCGCTGAATGAGTTTTGCAATTGCAGATATTGCGATAAGCTTGTCGCTCGCATACGTGAGACCACATGATGTATAGACTCGTATGATTTCCCTCCACATTTCCCATAAAAGAGAAATGGGGTTTCCATTGTCGACGGTGTTGACTATGTTGACTGTGTTGATTGTGAATCTAGACGATTTCCGGAGGACGCTCCAGATAATGTCTCTGGCTATCCAGTGCTGGTCCAAGCCTTGTGGCAGGCCACTCGGGTATGTTTCGCACGCATCTAACTCGAAGCACTCCCAGAACATCTCATTTCCACAAAAATGCAAGACTCTCGGTGCCAACAGAAACTCTTGCACAACCCATGCCCGCTTCATTAGAGGCATGTTCTTGAAGGCTTTCACTCGATACTGACGATCTGATACGGAATATCGACCCTCCGGGAACTCTGTCCCCTCCAGCTGAACAACGAAAGGCTGAAGTGATCGCCCCTTTGTACCTGGCAAGAAACCAGCATTAGTATTTTCCGATGACGTTGCCGCGATATTGAGCAGAGCGCCGCCATAAATATCCGCCATCTTGGGCGCTTCATTCTGCCAGTCTCTCTTCGAGTCTTGGGCAATACATAGGGAATCGATCCAGATGAGTGGAATTCCCATCTTACGGGCCACCACAATGGCATCATGAAAGGTTTTACCCAAACCGGGTATTGGAATGCCATTTTCAAGGCTTTCTTTTGTCTCCGTCGTGAGCCTCAACGCGTGCGTTCCCCCCCAGCAATGGCTCAGGGTCGTGTATTGGAGGTTGGGTTCTAATACTGTGGTGTCTTGCACAAGGCGGATTTTGTTGGAGGTAGGTTTATCGATCTCCATGAGTCGAGTAGGGTACTGCTTTATCGATACTGTGTGTGATTGTTGACATATTTCGTGATGATCCAGGCAATATTTAAGCCATCTCTCAGCATGGTCTAAGGTGAAGGAGGAGTGTGATAGGACAGAGCACCCAACTTTGTTTAAACAAAGATCGCTCTCTAGACTCCGGCTGTAGAGGACTGTTCTCTTTATTAGTTAAACATTTGATCGGGGATACATGTAGGAGAGCGGATACTTTTCAATGGTTGAAGGCAAAAAGTGTGCGCTGGCCCACCATGCTCTAAGCCGTTCTTGTCGGCAATCATTGTTAATTCCAACATTCCTGGAGACGTACGGACATGTTCTATACTGTATTTCGAAACCGGGTATATAGATTTCTCTTCCTCGTCAGAACTGATGGGAGTCCCGCCTTCTTTTGGTGGACAGCGATAACCTAGTATGTCGCGCCACACGACATTGCATATGAAGCACTGATCGACAACGGATTGCTGAACTCCGGCCAGCGTCTTATGGTGGTGTCGTAGCCTGTCCCTTTCAGAAGGTGGGGGGTGACGAAAAATTCGTTCGCAAGTCTGGCAAAGGCGATGCATTTTGCGCAAGTTGTGAAAAAGCAAGGCCCTCGGGGGTCTATACTTAGGGTGCTAGGGAGTTTAATCACGACCTCACGTCTTTCCGAACCAGGTCCGCTTTGGCCTCCAGTCGGTCGCGAATGAAATCAAGCCCTACTGTGTTAAAATGTGTTAGAAATCGGTCGAGGCCACTGTTCCAGACACCGGCTAAGCCCCGCTATCCGGGCATAGCCGCTCTACTAGTAACAAGGATTAACCGACAATGGGACGGAAGAACGTTAGTCCTAAATACGAGGTTGTGAGGTGGGGGCTACAGAGGATTCGTACTAGGGGGCCAAAAAGTCGGCCAATCCCCGTGACAATTCCACAGTCACCGGGGGTCGTTGACCTGTTATACCAATTTTTTTTATACGTTGCTGATCATCATTGAAAGGAACTTGATACTATAATGTCAGGACGCTCTCTGGTCCCGCGTCACCTGAAGAAACCAGCGCATTCAGGTGGAACACCTATGGCCGGTTTGGATCTTTTAGGGACATGCATACTTAATGGACTTACAGAACCGAAGGGGTTTACATAAATATACGTCAACTCGGGGTTCCGCGAGTTGCTATGGTTCAACATGAATTTACGTGGCCGGTACTATTGCTAGCACATCCGCTAATATACGTTACGTTAAGCATGCACTCAATTGCTTTCAGCCGAGGCACTGCTATTACCTGCAAATGAGGATTTAAGTTCCTCATCCAATGCTTCTTCTTGGGCTCAACGACACCGCATGCCCCGCTGAATGTGCTCCATGGGTACATGTAGCCAGGATGGTGGAAGTAAGGTTGAAAGACATCTTTGTTTCGGAATCAAAGTTTCAGGTACACGGGGTAGAAGCTGCGGAGTTCACTTTGTAGAACTGGCTGTGGGCCTCTCTAACTCCAATGATTGAAGCCATCACGAAGAAAGCTCTGAACTTGGTTTGGGTCTCTCTTCTCGTTCCTGAGCAAAGCTCGCGTGGCGTACACGAATGGGGACGGCGTGTAAGTGCCCGGCTAAGGAACGTTCCTTACAGACAAGGCTCACAAGACTGGAAGTGGAAAGCATTCAGCGTGAGAAATAGCCAGAGAGTATGTGATCTTCGGGGGTCTAGATATGTATATTTACTCTTGGTCAGAGTCTTTAGACCCTCAATGGTGTTGCATGCTCGAGACTCGAACTCGAAGCAGCATGAGACTTACTCAGCCACAAGCGCTAGATCAGCCACAGCCAGCGTAGCCACAATCCACACTGCCCTCAGCTCCGAGCGTCTTCGCGACGCGTCGCCAAACGTAAATCATCATTATGGCCAGCTTCTCCATGGTCGACCAGCAGCACACTGAGAGACTCCCATGGAACAGTCACCGGCAACGCCTCCCGATGCCGTCGCTGCATTGACAGACGGGAGCAATGGACCTCGACGAATTCTCCGACGATGGCTTCGACGACCTGACTGACCATGCGCTCCAAGAGCTCGAACGCAATGCCATCCAGCTCACCCAGGCTCAAGCCGCCCCAAGACTCAGTCCGCGGAAGCCTCCGTCTCAGGAGCCGCATACGCGCATCTCTGACTACGGCTGGGAGGAAGAAGACGATGACCTGGACAACTCCGAAGTCATCAACGACGCTGGCCTCCCCATTGGCCGCCCTGTCGTCGACAACACCTTGCAACAGCGAGAGCGGCAGCGAGAGCAGCAGCGGCGTCTGGCAGAAGCCCAACTCCCGCGCCGACCTCTTCCTCAGGTCCCCAACCCGAGATGGAACCCGACTGTCGATCCCGCCAACCGCCCAGGCGCCGCCATGCCGGCCCGGGTGACTGTTGCTCCTCCCAACCAGACCTTCCCCGGCTCCCAACGCTTCCAGCCCCAGGGCCTCGGCCGCGTCAACGCCCCTCAGCCAAGCCAACTCGCCCGACCGATACTTGCCCAGAATCGCTTCGCACCATCGCAGCAGTCGCAAGCGGGCGATGTTGTGCAGGCCCTGCAGCAGCGCTTGCGCGCCCTCGAAGCCGAGCTCAACGCCGCCCGCGGCGAGGCGTCCATCATCCGCGCCAACTCGGCAAAGGCCCAGCAAGAGTACGAGGCCCAGACCACACGCCTCAAAAAGCTCAATGCCGAGCAGGTGGCCAAGCAGGAGCGTATCGTCGAAGCCGCCATTGCCGCCGAGAGGAGCGCCAACACCGAGCTCCAGTTCCTGCAACGGGACATGAGGGAGGTCAGTGACCGAGCCCGGAGAAAAGAGACTGCCAATGGGCCGGCATCAGGCATGACGACACCCAAGAAGGCATCTAAAACGTGGGGGTTCGCCGATGGCTTCGACGAGATGGACATGGCCGAGAGCCCCAGCAAAACCCAGGCGCGCACCAGGGGCTCCGGCTCGGTCGCCGCAAACGTCGGAGAGAGGACACCGAGTAAGGGAAAGAGGAAGCGCCCGATAGTCGACAGTCCCGTGGCCGCGTTGGAGACACACACCGAAGATGTAGTCATGGCGGAGGACAGGCCAGTCGCTGCCTCTGCCGCACAGCCTCTGATGCTGGAAGCAACCCCTGCGGCTCCCTTTGAGGTGAGAAAATCAACGTGCAGGCCATGGCTACTGCGTTCCCGTGTCTGACGAGTGCTTCTGCTAGTTTCTCCAGTTGGCGCTGGACCACGGTGCTTTTCAACAGCAGCCGCCCACGTTTGACACCTTGTCGCGGGTTGCATTCCCGTCTGACCCGACTGCGACCTCTCTTGCTTCCATGATCTTCGAGAAACTGCCGCTCATGGGCGATCCTCGTCGGCCGATGCAGCTCCTTGTCGACTTTGCCGAACACATCATCTCGTTATGGGCGCGATGCGTAGAAGAGCAGTTTTGGGAGCCGGTCAAGTATCTCGTTGCTCTCATCTCGTTTACCTTTGATCTTCACACAATCTCGGTGGCGCCGCTTATCGTCGCGAACCTCGCCCCCATCGCTCAGGCGACCATGCTGGTCCTGGCCGAGGCACGGCGGCGGCTTCTCGAAGGCACCCTGCCGGGCGACAACGAGTTGGGCTTTCTAGAAGAGCACATCGACACGACGCGGATCCTCTCTCTGCTCTACATGTCAGCCTTGGCCTGCGCCACGACGCCGAGCGAGACCGAAAATGGCTTCGAGTACACCGCCGTTGGGTTCTGGAGGCTCATGTCTCTGGACGTGGTGCTCCTCCTCCTGACGCCCAAGCAAAAGTTGAGCGACATCATCGGCATGCTCGATCTCCTGGCCTCGTCGTCGCTGCCTGGGTCGATTGGGCCCGTCACCGACGAGGCGGACCCTGTCATCATTGCGCGAGCCGTGATCGAGCGGGTATCGGCCAAGCTGACGGAGCAGCCCCGGCCCTCAATGGCGGCGGAACAGAGAAGACGGCTACGTCTTACGGCCCTGCGGACGCTGGTTGCATTTGCGCTCTATCCATTCGGTGCTTTGCAACTCGCCTCTCACAACGGCGCCCTTCCGCGTCTCGTCACTTGTTTGAGTGCGTCCATTGATGATTTGTACGACCAACCTGTTGCCCTCCATCTACTGCCTCCTCTTCCCGACTCCCTCAACTGCTCCTTGAAATTGCCAGAGTCCACGGCATCCGCCGATCTGTACTGCATCATCTCCCAGAGCGTCCTGCTCATCCACAGGCTAGTCACCGACCCGAGCACGTCCAACGTGGCCGATATCAGCCAAAAGCTGTCTGTGGCCCACGGTGGGAGTCAACGCTATCTCCTCGCACTCGGGAGACTGACATTTGCGGAGGAAGATCTGATCATAGAGGCGGGCATCGAAGCAGAGGTGGCCGAGGCTGCCCACGAGCTCTTGGAATTGAACGTTACGCCCGACGACGGAGAGGCCGTTGGCGAGGCTTTTGGGGCGTTGACATGAAGATTCGAGGCACGGCGTCTGGGGCGTTGACATGAAGATTCGAGGCACAGCGTCTGGGGCGTTGACAATACATCTGTCACCTGTCTGATTCGCATAGATGAGGCAGGCATCCTCGGGCACTGGACAAGGCGTCCGACTGTTGGATCATCTGAAATGAGTTTTATTTCGAGGTCTCACCACAAAGAGCTCTGGAGAAAAAGTTACAGCTTAAACATTACCTTCTACGATTTCAAGAGGGCATGGCACAAGTCGGAGAAAAATCGAGGCTTATTTACGCTTCCCACGGCAAGGGACGAGGCCCAAGGATTGCTGGCCCACGCCCACTTCGTTTCTCGGCACTCACAAACCAGCATAAAAACGCATTCCTCCTTTCAATCGCAGGCGCGGTATGCTTGGATAAAACGACATGTCTCCAATGAGCTCGCAAGAAGCCGATCAGTTCATTGAAAAGAGCGAATAGTAAGATTATAATGTCTAGTAAGAATCCATCCCAAGTTCCGTGCTCAACTCGATTACCACCGAATTACCCCGGTCACCGCTCATTATTAATACTGAGTTTTGATTTTCCAATGCGTTTTACTACTCACTTACCATGATACCGCCTTGGAACAAAGAAAATTAATAAAATTAAGTGAGTGGAAGAAACGAAGAAGTAGAAAGGGGAAGAAGAGAGTGGAAGACGCTGAGGCGCACTGTAGGTGATTACTGGGCAACCACCTCCGCACGCCCCAGGAGGCCGCCCAGCGCCGAGCCGACCTCGTCAACGGCGCCATCGACCGTTTCGACGCCACCGGCGACAATGCAGCCGATGGATCCCAGGAGGCCGTTGCACCGGCCCTTGCCAGTTGGCGTTGGCTGGCTGTTCTTCTTGGTGGCCGTCGGCGGAGAGGGTACTTTGCTAGGCTGTTTGGGCGACTGTCCGCTGCTCGGGTTCTTGGATGGGTTTTCCTTCTTGGGAGGGCTCGGGGGAGTTCCCTCGTCCTGGTTGCTCGAGGGGCTGCCCTTATCGGACGGTGACGGAGCGGGCACATCGCTGGGCTGCTTGGGCGGTTCCGCCTTGTCTGGGGTCGGGGCCGGGGTTTCTTTATTGGGGACGCTCGGGGGGGTTCCCGCGTCCGGGTTGCTTGGGGGGTTACCTGAGTCGGGTGATGAAGGAGGAGGCACTTCGGCGGGCTGCTTGGGCTGTCCCACCTTGTCCGGGGTCTGGGCCGGGGTTTCGTTGTTCGGGGTGCTCGGAGGGGCTCCCTTGTTGGCGTTCTCATTCGGGGGAGTTCCCTCGTTGGGGTTGCTCAGGGAGGTTTCCGCGTTCGGGTTGCTCGGAGGGTTGCCTCTGTCGGGCGATGGCGGAGGGGCCACAGCGCTGGGAGTCTGGGGTTTCTTCCCATTCATCCCCAAGAGGTTGCCGAGCGCCTCGCCAACCCCCTTGGCGGTGCCCTCGACCGTATCGACACCACCGGCGACGATGCAGCCCAGCGATCCGAGTACGCCGTTGCATCGGCTCGGGTCATCAGCCGGGAGGATGCCATCCTGGTTCGGGGTGCCGGGGGGCAGCTTGGTGGGCACGGGACCTTTGCCGCCTGGCGTGAGGCTGGGCTTGGTTCCGTTGAAGCTACCCTTGCTGACCGGGGCGGGCTTTTCGTTATTGGCATCGGGCTGGGGGTTGACCGGAACCGGAACTGGGAGGACGATCGGGGGGGGGTTGGACTTCGTGTCGACGGGGCTGGGGTACGGACTGGGACTACCGGCGTTGGGGACGGGCTCCGGGCTGACAGGGCTGGGGTTCTGGCTTGGGCTGCCGGCGTTGGGGACGGGCTCCGGGCCGACGGGGCTTGGGGTCGGCTTCGAAGTGTCGCTAACGGGGACATAGCTTGGGTTGATGACAACGTCCGGCTTTCCGTCGCCGTTGGTATCAACAACGCCGCCCGGGCCGACCTTGGTGTCCGGCTTGCCGTCTCCGTTGGTGTCGACCCCGCCGTCGGGAAGAACCTTGACGTCGGGCTTGCCATCTCCGTTGGTGTCAATGTCCCCGTTAGGCTGGACCTTGGTATCCGGCCGCCCGTCTCGATTAGTGTCCACAGGAGCACCGGGTCCGACGTTCTTATCTGGGTTCTTGTCCGCTTTGTCGTCGGGGTTGGGGATACTTGGGTTGATCACAAGGTCCGGCTTTCCATCGCCATTGGTATCAACAACGCCGCCCGGGCCGACCTTGGTGTCCGGCTTGCCGTCTCCGTTGGTGTCGACTCCTCCGTCGGGAAGAACCTTGACGTCGGGCTTGCCATCTCCGTTGGTGTCAATATCCCCATTAGGCTGGACCTTGGTATCCGGCCGTCCGTCTAGGTCCGTGTCTACGGGGGCACCGGGTCCAGAGCTCTTATTGGGGATCTTGTTCCCTTTGCCGTCGACCTTGGGGGATCCGCTGGATTCAGCGTCTGGGACGGGCTTCGGGCTAACAGGGCTGGGACTCGAGCTCGGACTGTCGACGTTGGGGACATTGCTTGGGTTGATGACAAGATCGGGCTTTCCGTCGCCGTCAGTGTCAACGGCGCCGCCCGGGCCGACTTTGGTATCCGGCTTGCCGTCTCCGTTGGTGTCGACTCCTCCGTCGGGCAGGACCTTGACGTCAGGCTTGCCATCTCCGTTGGTGTCAATGTCCCCGTTGGGTTGAACCTTGGTATCCGGGCGTCCGTCTAGGTCGGTGTCCACCGGGGCACCGGGCCCGACGTTCTTATCTGGAACCCTGTCCCCTTTTCCATTGCTCTTATCCGGGACCTTGTCGCCTTTGCCGCCGCTCTTGTCTGGGATCTTGTCCCCTTTGCCGCCAACCTTGGGGTATTCGCCGGAGTTGACGTCTGGGAGCTCATCTTTGTCGGTGTCCACCGCGTCGGGCCCGACAACGAGCGTCGTGTCGGGCTTGTCACCGCCATTCCTGTTGAAGCCCCCGTTCTTATCTAGCTTAGTATCTGGCTTTCCGTCTCCGTCGGTATCGACGCCACCGCCGGGCAGGATGGTGAAGTCGGGCTTGCCGTCTCCGTTGATGTCCACAGTGCCGTGCGGGCCGAGGACAACATCCGGAATGCCGTCGCCGTTGGTGTCGACGCCGACGAGGGGGCCATCGGGAAGCTCGTTCAGCTTCTTGGGATCTCCCTTAATGACGAGCTGGGGCGAGCCAGGGGAAGTCGGTGGGAGTGTGATTACGGGTGCGTTGGGCCCGGCACCTGGGAGCGTGATGGTAGGGTTGACGAGACCCTTCGGGTTTCCTTTGACAGCGAAAGGCGACTGACCCTTACCAGTGGGCGTCAGAGTGACTATCGGGTCTGAAGGGCGAGCGTTGGGCAGCGTCAGAGTGGGGATGTCGGTATTGACCCCGGTCTTTCCAGCATCTTTCCCATTGTCCGGTCCGGAACCATATGGGAGCTTGTTCAAGTCTCCCTTTACCACGACCGGGGGCGAGCCAGGGACAGCCGGGGGAAACGTGGTAAGGGGCGCGTTTGGCCCGGCACCTGGAAGGGTAATAGTAGGCGTGGCGACCCCGTCTGTCTTGCCAATAACAGCGACAGGACCCTGGCCCTTGCCGGTAGGCTTTAGAGTGACTATCGGGTCCGAGGGACGGGCGTTGGGCAGCGTCAGAGTGGGAATGTTGGTATTGAGCCCAGGATTTTCGGCGTTTTTACCACCGTCACCCCCGGAGCCGTATGGCGGCTTCTTCAGATCTCCCTTGACCACCACCGACGATGAGCCGGGAACAGTCGGGGGGAACGTGGTCAGGGGCGCGTTAGGCCCAGCACCTGGGAGGGTGATGGTAGGCGTGGCGATCTCATCCGTCTTGCCAATAACAGCAATAGGGCCTTGGCCCTTTCCAGTCGGCTGTAAAGTGACAATTGGATCCGAAGGACCGGCGTTAGGCAGCGTCAGCGTGGGAATATTAGTGTTGGCCCCCGGCTTTCTACCGTTCTCGTTACCATCGCCTCCAGACCCATATGGCGGCTTGTTTAACTTGTCGAGATCTCCTTTGACCACCACCGGCGGCGACCCAGGGGTAGTCGGGGGCAACGTGGTCAGGGGCGCGTTAGGCCCAGCACCTGGGAGGGTGATGGTAGGCGTGGCGATCCCATCCGTCTTGCCAATAACAGCAATAGGGCCCTGGCCCTTTCCAGTCGGCTGTAAAGTGACAATTGGATCCGAAGGACCGGCATTAGGCAGCGTCAGCGTGGGAATATTGGTGTTGGCCCCCGGCTTTCCACCGTTCTTGTTACCATCGCCTCCGGACCCGTACGGCGGCTTGTTCAACTTGTCAAGATCTCCCTTGACCACCACCGGCGGCGACCCAGGGGCAGTTGGGGGGAAGGTAATCAGGGGCGCGTCAGGCGCAGCACCTGGAAGAGTGATGGTAGGGCTAACGGGGTCCTTCGGGTTGCCAACAACGGCGATGGGCGGCTGACCTTTGCCGGTCGGGTGCAAAGTAAAAGTGGGATCCCCGGGGTGCGCGTTGGGCAGAGTCACCGTGGGAATGACGCCCTGCTTTAACTTGTTGAGGTCTCCTTTAACTACCAACGCCGGCAAGCCAGGGCCAGTCGGAGGAAATGTCGTCAAGGGAGCATCGGGCCTAGCGCCTGGGAGGGTGATCGTAGGCTTGACGAGGCCCTTCAGGTTGCCAATGACAGCGATGGCCGGCTGATCTGCGCCGGTCGGATGCAAAGTGACCGTGGGATCCTCAGGGCGGGCATTGGGCAGAGTCAACGTGGGAATCGCGCCCAGCAAGCCGTGGTTTCCGACGACAACCGTCGCCCGATCGCCTGGGTTGATGGGGGCCAGAGTGACGCGGGGGTCGCTGTCCTTGGCTCCCGGCAGGAACTTGGGGACCGCGGGACCGCCGGGGGCACCGCCGCCGGGGGCACCATCACCGGGAGAACCGCCCTTGGGAGCACCTCCGCCGGGGAGAACCCCAAACCTCCCAGCAGCCGCCTTGGTGGGCTCGCAGATGATGACTGTCCCGTGACAGGTGGCACAGGTCGGCTGGACGATCGACACGGTGGGCGAAGCATAGTCGCCGCTCGACGTGAGCGTGTAGTATGGCACGTCGGTCGGCTGGAAGGAGAAGACGGTTCCGGGGCAGACGGGGCAGCTGGCCGCCTTTGTCGAGACGGCGGCGTCCGGGATCCTGGCCGGCAAGGTGAGCGTCACGTCGGGGGGCGCGGGCGGAGCATGGGCAGCCTCGAGCGTGGGAAAGGCCGGGGAGCAGAGATTGGCGCAGGCCCCGAACTCGAGGTACGTGGTGACGACGACCTCGACGGTGACGGGGTCGTCCTCGTTGGCAAAGGCCGTCGGGGCCATGAGCGCCGCCAAGGCTGCTGCCCGGGCCTTGGCCGACTTGGCGCCGCGGCGGCCGCGAGAGCGAGGGGCTGCCATGGTGCCGGGTTGGGGGCGGGCGAACTTGATTGCCGGTGTCGATGAAGGGGGTTGCAACGAGTGGAGGAGGACGAAACGAGTGTCGGTTGCTGAGGAGAGAAGCTGGCTGGATGGAGACGTTGGATGCCGCTGTTTATATAGATGGATCTCGTCGTTTGACGATGTGAAGGGATTTGGTCTGCCGGACGCAGCCTTTGCCGTGAAAGCAAACAACAATCGGTTGGAGGAATGGACATAAAGGTTGCCCCCTATACAGAAGGAGAAGGGGCTTGAATACCGACATCTCGAAGCGGACACCGACTAATCTCGCATCCTCATAGCTCTCCTCGACCTCGGGCCAGCTATCGAAAGCGGCTTCAATGCATGGAGGAGCCCGGAGACGGTGGCGTCGATACATGCCGAGATGGAGGCTCTCGGGATTGGAAGGATGCCGTCCCTCATGTTTTCTGGCCTGTTGGGATCCATAGAGCGAGGGCGAAAGTCGAGGTGAGATAATTGCGAGGCCAACAAACAGAGTCGGGGGCGCGTTCCAGTGTCGTCGTTTGCAGATGCCGAGAAAGGGGCTTGGAGCAGACAGCCGCGCTGTCTCCTTGTCTTCGTCCGGGCAATCAAGGCGGCCAAAGGATGTGTGACGCCACCTGCCACCAACAGATTCATCAAGGAGAATTCTTTGCCGGCGTGCGGATGCGTCAACGCTGTCGACGGTGCCGGCGAGCCATTGTTTCTTTGTGCCGCTCCGTGGCCCGTGCCAGGAAACCGGCCTCTTTCGGATTACATGTACGCGTCTTGGTCCAGCAAGTTACAGGCCGCCATGTCCAAGGGAGCGAGCGATGCCGACGGTAGATGCCCCGTTACGGGGCCGCCCGGCTGCGATCCGAACCGGGACCAACGTGCAGCCACTGCGTCGTGCCGCCGCCGCGTTGCTTCATTGGAGCGTTGCCGCGGCAGACCAAGGGCGCCTGGCAACGCTGTGGTTTGTCTGCGTTGAAGCTTGTTGGCCGGCCGGGTAGATTGCGTCTTATTAGATCTTTCTGAGCAGACCGGAGTCCGTGCTGCTTGGTTGGTTGGCCAGGCATGTGTTGTTGTATTGGTATTGATCGCGTTGGGGCCTGATTATCTGATCTGAAGCTCCTCCCCCCTTTGATATTCAAGCACCGCAAACTTTGCGCACAGCTTCTCATCATGGGGTTTTCCACATTGGGCGGAGTCATGTCCAATGCCCATGCGCAAGCCCGGTCATAAGGTTCACAGCAGAGAGTAGAAACCGTCATCGTCGCCCGCGGAATGGCCGGATTCATCCGCCTCGCCCACATCTGTCGTGTCTCTATGACGAGAGAGTACCCCAGGGGAAACGAATCAGTAGGGAACAACACGTTCGTTTGGCTCACCTATTCACTGAATGAGGAGTCATAGAGGAAAGAGATTGTACGGGGGCCAACCCCGAGTGCCCGTCGACAATATCGCATCAGAACATGAGACAACATGCATGTAGAAGAATGGCCCGTACCTTGCTGCTTCAATATTCTCCCGGCGCACAATTTTATCTCAGGCATTCTTGGTTGTGTTCTAGAACTATCATGTAAACACTGCCCGTATCCCGCTATCCATGATTACGCCTCGCTCATACAACCTCGATTTCAGTCGTCACACGCTTCCCCGTCTCCTTTTCCCTGCACACTCAGCACAACATCAAGTCGACGCTGCTACTTTCCCTCCCTCCCTCACAAGCCCATGATCCTTCTAAACCCGACATTCTCCACCACCCACGAGCCTGACGACGAAGAGCCCAGCCGAAAAGCCCCCGGCCCCTCGACCTTGGCATCGTCAATCCCCCCTGCGGCAAGCTGTGTCAGAAACCCGCCCAGCACCTCGGTCGGCGAGTGCATGCGCCGGTAAGCCGAGCGAAACACAGGCCCCAGCGTCAGCACCGTCGCGTTATACAGCAGCCCCGGGTTCGGGATGTAGGGCTTGATGGCGGCGTGGTTCGCGGCGTCGACAAAGGCCGGCCGCACCGAGTCAGCGCGTAATAGCGGCTGCGGCTGCGGCTGGCTTCCCGGCTTTTCTCCCGTCGTCGCTGACAGCTCGGCCAAGGCCTTCTCCGTCTCGCCCTTTACGCGCGCAAAGATGGCGGAGAAGCGGCCGGGCGTTTGTGTCGCGCCTTCGCCCGAGACGTAGACGAAGCGAAACGGCGCCGCCGATGAAGACGCCGTCGGCAGCGTAGCAAAAGCCTTTGCCGCCGCCAGCGGATAATCCTTAGTGATGCGCACGTACTCGTCCGCCGTGACCTTGTTCTGGCTCACGCCCAGCGCCCAGACACACCCGACGGCGCCCTTGAGCTTGTCCAGCACGGCGGCGTCGTACGAGGTAAAGTCGCTGTGCACAATGACGCGCACGCGGTCCGCGCCGCCCCCGTCGGTGGTCGCCCGGTCCTCGGCCATGCGCACCGGCCGCCGGCTGAGGATGGAGATTTTGGTCACCTCCTTGGCTGCCAGCATGGCGTCCAGGACCGCCGACCCGACCAGGCCGGTGGCGCCTGTCAGGATAAGGTGCATGGCGCGGTGTGCTTGTTGGCCGTCTCTCTGACTTGTTTCTCTTCACTTGTCAGTGGCTCTCAATCGACAAATGGCCTCGCCGTACGCAGCGAGCAATCGATGAGGATGGCTCTCTGTCGTTGGATGTGTTGCTTTCCAGCCGGTTTAAGAAAAGGGCGCAAAGCTAGCCTAAACAAACGGATGGGAGAGAAAAGAGAGGTACCAACAAGATGCCGTCCGCAGGCAGTCAGTCGTTATTTGTACTCCCCATGCCGAGTGATAATGGGCTACGGCGTCAACCTAATGGGCGGAATTAAGTCTAATGCCGGCCCCGCTGCATGTCCGCTTCGCAGGACCCGCCCCGACGAGCTCCGCGGCGGTCCGACATCGAGAGCAACGCAAGCTGCCACGTACACACAAGTCTGACAGCACAGCTAGTGAGACTTCCTACACTGTGGTTCAGGTCGATACCTTGTAGGCTTTCTTTTGTTTGATTAGTCGGCGGGCCGCATCGCCATTCAACGCTAGAATGGAACGATAGCGCCGCTGCGCCTTGGGCATCCTCTTTGACCAACAGCGCAATCTCGACTGTTACAGGTTCCCGGTGGGGAAAACGAAACCAGCGCAAGCGTGACAGAGGGGCTTCGCCAATGTCTATACGCTTTCCTGCTCGACATGGCCATCATCTCCTACCCGGTACCGGTACACCGGGAGGATATCCCTTCCAGCCATACCCCATGTCTCCTCCTTAAACATACTCATCACGGTCATGACGATTCCCGCGCCCAACAGACTAGCGTGGGTCAAGCGCAATAGGCTCAGATGAGGATGGCGGCGGCCATCACCAAGTACAAGGCTGAGCTAGCGCCCAGGCTCGCCGTTTGCGGCGCCCGGCTTACCACGCCGTTCTGGCTCCCTACCACCGTGGGACGCGTCGCCGAAACGCGAATGTTCTCCACAATGTTCTCGTTTCCGTCCACGTACTGGAGGGACGTGAAGTTGCAGGTCGACATGATGACATTTAGGTCTGCAGCCTGTTAGCACTGCCCATGGCCTGGGGTAGGAGACGGAGCGCGGCCACCTACTGTTCATGTCATCGCCCGACCGCATGATGCAGCTGGCGCAGAGTGCCGCCACCTCCGACACGTTGAAACTTTTGTTCAAGCACACGCACTTCTCCTCGGCGCCCACCGGCATCGAGTTCGCGGCGACACCCCTCTGGCCACCCTCGTCGGCAGGGCTCTGGGGCGTCTGCCGTGGTCCGTTGGAGGCTTGTAATGAGGACAACGTTGACCGAGAGACGGGCGTGGCGGGGGAGGGCGAAGAACCGAGAGGAGAAACAGCAGAAAGACGCTCGGAAGCAGGGGAAATTTGAGACGAGGTGGGAGGTGGTAAAGAGGATGATGACGAGGCACGAGCAGGCTCAGCAGTAACAATGGCCCCCAGAGGCGGAGCAGCCACAGGCGGCGACGGAGCCAGAGGAGACGGAGAAGAAGGCGGAACAATCGCCATTGAGGTAGAGGGTGAGACGATGCCCACGCTGGAACGACTCGCGCTCGACGGTTCTTCGGCCTGCTCTGTTACCGTCGTCGTAATGGTCGTAGGCTGCCCAGGGCCAGGCTTTTTGGGAACGGCCACGATGACCAGGAACTTCCTCTTCTCGAGGTCGCCACCAGCATCGACGTATTCTCCCTCAACAGCCCCTCGTCTCCGATCCTGCCTCTCGGGCACTCCAGGCTCGACGTCTTTTCCATCAGCCACGGAGTCCTCATCGAGGTTCGAACGCCGCGTGGCCCGGCGCGGGGTGCATTGAGAGGTGAGCTCGACCATGGGGCCGCACATTCGCGCGCATTGGACAGGAATGTCTTCGGGCGGCAGGGCCTCGGCGAATGCCACAGCCGCCAGGCCTGACGACAGGATGGCCAGGCCGGCGTGTATTGTTCTCATCTCAGCTGTCGACGCGCCCCCTCTTTCTCTCAGTTGCCTGGGGATGAGTGACTGGCCCTCCCTCCACGCTCTTCGGAAGCACAAGATGCAGCAGTCTGGAGATCAACGAGTGTATGCCTTCATGCCAGGCTGGGCAATGGCAAGCAGAGCGATGAGACCTGACGAGGAGTTGAGGGAAATGGTGATGCTCATTCGCAGCCTTGCTCCGCTCCGAGCCGTCAGGCGGCATTTCCAGGTGAGCACATGAGCTCGAGCTTGAAACGCACGAGGGAAAGGGGTGGCGTTCTCTGCCAAAGTCGCATCAAGGCATTGCCGGTGCCGCACCACCATCTCGACAGCCCCAAACGCCCTAATGGCCTCACCAGCGAGCTCCCAAGGACAAGGTGCGCTCGCCGCCGGCTTCTGCCATGGGAGCCGAGACTGTGGATCTCCATCTGAAACGAAACCAACCGGAAGACTCGAGGCGTTCGGGTGAGGGAGCAAGACGGCCACGCGCCCGCAACTTGTCGACTTGTAGCCGGTATTTCCGCATCGTTGCGGCGTCTGTCGGTGATGCGGAGACGGCTAGCATTCATCCAGCCTGGTTCGCACACCAAGGTGACAGCAGTTGGCCATCAGGCTACAAGCATGCCAGGCACGATGAGGCAGCAGCCCATCCCCAGACACTGGCCGCGCACGCGTCGCCGAGTCAGGCGTAGCCTTATTCGTAGTAGCTCCTCGTCAATGCGTTTCTCGTCTTCCAGCCCACGAGGGTTCAACAGGCGACGGAAAACTGGATCCTCGAGTCGCGTCTTTCGTCCTCGGCTCTTCTTCCTCCGGCCCTCTTGGCTGCTGCCCTTTTGACCATCGTATCGCAGAGGAATTGGGACGGCGACAAGATGTGGGAGAAAGGATCTTGTCCTGCTACTTTTGAAAACAACCTGCAACGCTATGTCCACCTCCCAAATCCAGACCTTCCTCTGCCGAACAATTACCGGCTCAACATGCAGCTAGCGGGGCACATGTACTTTGTAGCTAGAATCGGTGCTGGCGTCCGACGCTCTCGACCCTGACGCCCAGCTTGACCATCTCGCGAGAGTCAATGACGCCTCGGCCGTCAAACACCCACCGCGGCTTGGCCATCCTGTCGGCGATGCGCACCCAGTCCAGCCGCTCCTTGGGCTTGTACTCGTCCGCGCTGCCCATGCCCGTGGCAAAGCCCGTCTTCTTGCTCTCCCTCTCCTGGATGCAGTCGGGACAATCCTCGGCGCATGTGGGCTCTCGGTTGAATCGCTCCAGTGGGTCGTCCGACGTCTCCCCGGCTCGCTGCACCAGGTGCTTGTGCAGCGCCAGCCAGTCGTTCTCGGCCAGCCTCGACGACTTGAACGGCCGGGGGTCCGACTTGGGGTTGGGCTTACGACCCGCCACCCCGGCCGTCGCTGGGGCCTGCGTTCGCCTGGCGACGGGTTGGTTTCGAAACTCGTCAAACTCGGTGGCGATGACGACGGCTGTGCTGTCGCGGCAGGCGTCGTATGCGTTGCCGTAGACGGAGATGTTGTTGCCCGCCGCTAGCGGACCGAGGATCATCTTGATCTCGTCCTTGACCACCAGCGGATTGCAGCAGGGGTCGAAGACGGCAATCTCCCGGGGCCGCTCTTCCAGAAGCGTCTTGATCATCTCAAGCGCCGGCGCCTCTCGCGTGTCCGACGTGTCCTTTTTGAAGGCGTAGCCGAGGATGGTCACCTTTTTGCCTACGAGCGTGTTGTTGAGACACTTGATGACGCGGTTTGTAAAGCGGTCGCGCGCATAGTCGTTCATCTTGACCACCTGCCGCCAGTACTCGCCCACCTCGGGCAGGCCCATGGTGTCGGCCAGATAGACGAGGTTCAGGACGTCCTTTTTGAAGCAGCTGCCACCAAAGCCGATGCCGGCCATGAGGAACTTGTTTCCGATGCGAGGGTCAACGCCAATGGCGCGCGCCACCTCGTCGACGTCGGCGCCCGTCTGCTCGCACACGGCCGAGATGGAGTTGATGCTCGAGATGCGCTGGGCGAGCATCGAGTTGGCGACGAGCTTGGCGAGCTCCGAGGACCAGACGTTTGTGGTGAGGATGCGCTCACGGGGGACCCACGAGGCATAGACGCCGACGAGAGCCTCGGCAGCCCGCTTGCCCGAGGGCGTCGGCGCAGAGCCAATGAGGATGCGGTCGGGGTAGAGCAGGTCGTTGACGGCAGTTCCAGCAGCCAGGAACTCGGGGTTGGACAGAATCTCGAAGTGAACACCGGGGCGATGCATGGACAGCTGGGGCGGTACGGGGTCAGGAACAGTTTCAGGACGACGGTGGGTAGACTCACCGTATCGGCGACCAGCTGGGCGGTCCGGCAGGGGACGGTGCTCTTCTCGACAATGATGGCCCCCTCGCGGGCATACTGGGCAACGACGGCGGTGACAGCCTCAAAGGCCGTCATGTCGGTGGCGCTCCCGGCACCGACGCCGCGCTCCTTGGTAGGGGTGTTGACGGCCACGAGGACAATGTCGGCCTCGGCGATGGTGGTGGCGACGTCGGTGGTGAAGAAGAGGTTGCCGGCGCGGCGGGGCATGACGGGGTCGCCATCGGAGAGGGCCGAGGACTCGGAGTCGGAGGACAGGGGCTCGTTGGAGAAGCTCGTCTCGCGGCCGCCGTCACGGGCCACGCGGACAATATCGTGCAGGCCCGGCTCGTAGATGGGGGGATGGCGCGAGTTCCAGCGGCGGATGCGGCTCTCGTCGCGGTCCACGACCGTCACCCGGATGTGAGGGTTCTGGAAGGCAATGACGGCGGCAGTAGGGCCGCCTGCAGGGAGCTGTCAGTCAATGACTCGCGCGCGAACCACTGTCTTGGGACCGAGCTGTCGAATTGGGGGCGGCGGGGCGGGTGGTGAACCCCCCACCAGCGTCTGGGTTCCATATAAAGATAGACATACCGACATAGCCAGCGCCGACGCAGCAGATGCTCCGGACCTTGACGGCGCCGTCGAAGGAGCCGTTGGTGTGCTCTAGCGAGCCATTGAGGCCGAGCTTCTTGACCGAGTCGGCGACGGCGTCGGGAATGGAAGCCATTGCGGCGGATGGACGCGGTGGGGATGGCGGCCGGCACAGAGACCGTCGCCCAAAGGAACAAGTCGAGCGAGCGCGGCAGCAGCCAGCCACAGAGAGGAGGGCAAGTAGGTAGGTATAGATGGTTGATGGGGGCAAGATACGGTGGCAGCAATTGTGGATAGGCAAGGTAAAGCCGATGTGGTAGGGTAGCAATCAGAGATTAGGTATTTGCTGGACCGGTATCCCGAACGAGGGTGAGAAGGCAGTTGATAAAGATGAAGATGGAAAGAGAGGCTCAATCCGACAGGAGTCAAAGGAAGAAAAAAAATTCCACCGAGTACCTACATAGGAGCAAAGGAACGAACCAGGGGAGAAAAAGAAAGCAATCGGGCCAGTGGAGTTGGGGAAGGGGAAGGAAGGGGAGGGCTGGTGAAAAGGGGCAACAAGCAACGTGATGGATGATGATGGTCGACTATGCTGCAATGCAGTAAGTACATGGTGCGGTCGTACTGTATACAGGTTTGTGCAGTATTTGCTCTTCATTTCCCCTTCCGATGCAGCCGCACGTCTGTACGCGTGTTATGTATGGCCCAACCTCGGCATGCCGTGCAGCGCCAACCTCGACAGCGGCGGTGAATGGCTGCCAAGACGGAAGTGCTTAGAACAAGCGCGAGTGTGACGACGACGCGAGATGGGACGTCCGTCCGGGTATCCGCACCCAGCTGGAGTGGGGGCACAAAGCATGCCGTCTTGGCTGCCTATCTGTACTTTCCTACCGAGCACCCACCGGCGAGAGCACTTGTTGAGGCCACAGGCCACAACCTGTTATCTATTTCCCTGCCCGAGGTTGAAAAGTCAACGGCGAAATCTGCTCCTTTTCTTCGCGAGTGCAATGCCTACTAACACGCCGGTAGACGCACCCGCTTTTTTGCATGCGCTGATCCCCCGGTGCCCCGTGGTTGGTGATGCTAGCGGCCTTGGCGGTCTTCGGTATCGGGCCTGTGCATCTACCAGCGACTTGGCGCAAGGGTGGCGGGTCCGGGGGGTAGACTCGCGCCAAGGGTACGTGTCAGCCCACTCGCCGTCCCCTGGTTGGGCCCGGGGATTCCAGGGGGATGCTCTCTCAGCTTGCCGCTGGGGTTTCTGTAGCCCGTCTTTACATGGCAGCAGCAAATAGCAGCAGCAGGCCAGGCAGAAAACACATATATTTTCTGCAGCTTTCCATTGGGCAGTGCGTTTGATTGCAGCCGCAAAAATAGATCCAATGCCGATGCCGAGACGAAGCAAATCCCGGCAGCAGCCTGTACAGCAACGTACGCCGAGCCTACCCTGTACCGCTGCAAAACCACTCTTGCCGCTTCTGCCGCTCCTGCCGCCTCAGCGTGCTCGCTCCCGCTGGAAGCTGACTGGCGAGGCTGACGCGCTTGGTAACAGCTGGTGGGCCTCGTCACCTTCGTGACTCTGGGTGTACTCTGTACGCGTGTGCCCATTGCGTGGCCCCAAATGCCGTGGACCCGACATGTCTTTCCTGGTCGTCTTTGTTTGTACCTACTTTATGCTCGAGACCAACCCGAACTACACGACACCCATCCAGAACGAGCTGAACCATCATTGTTAGTAATAACCAGAACAGCGGCACTATCAATCTTGGTCTGCAGACGCCCGGGGGAGCGAACAATACCCTCTCGTGTGAGGAGCCCTCTCCAGAGCCACGCACTCGCTACCTCGCCTATCCAGCCATTCTCCACCTGGGACCACCGTCTTGCCGGCCGAGTGACAGCCCTCGATCGTCATGTGCCGCTCGTCCCATGGCGTTGTCAGAGCCAAGAAGAAGAAAAGAAACAGAAAGGAAAAGGAGCTGGAATCGAAGGAATCCATCCCTGCCGCTCCGGCACGTCTCGTCGCAGCTTCGTCCACACTCCCCTTTCCTTCTCCCCCTCACCCCTCGACGAGACCAGACACCCACATGTCTGGGGGTCTGGAGATCCCATGCTTGATGAGTCGCAATTCCACATCGTGAAACTAGCAGCAAAAGGCCGTGTGGGAAAGCCAGCTAGCCGGTCCGAAACCGCGAGAGAAAAGAAAAGGGGCGCTATTTTTAGGCCGCGGACTTGACTTGTACTGTCCTTCATCAATCCATCTCTTCTATCACCGCCGTCTTTTGTCAGAGTGAAGCCCACCCAGCGTCCAAGAACTGAATCTCGACCTTTTCAACGTTGCCATCCATACTCATCTCCCTCGCAGGCCAGAAAAAGGCAACACCCGTCATCCCAACTTCTCCCTTCCTCCCCTTTGAGGCCGTTGTGAGAGGCGATCGGACAAGGAATGCCCCCCCCCCCCCTTGGCGGGTTTGAGCCTATTCCTTGGCCCTTGAGCTTTTTTTTACTGTACAGTACAGTACATTCATCATGACGGGCCGGCATTGACGTACCTATTAACACGTACCACCCTTTCTCTTGCCCCCCATCCCTACACTTCCCTGCCCTGCCCTGCCCTGCCTGTACGATGTATCCCCCCTTAGGAGTTTCTTTCCCCTTCCAACATTTCCAAGTCTTGTTTGCTTTTCTGCTGCTCGACGCCAAGCGCGTCATCGACAACATGTCAAGAGCCACGCTGGAGAGCGTTAGTAGATGTGGCTAGCGACCCTTCTTCACGGCCAAAGAGAGTGAGCACCCTCCTCCAAAAGGGTTATTTTGTAATTACACCGTGAGAACTGTCTTTCAGACGAAATAGGACCCACGTGATAGAATGCCAGTTTCGAGACTCATTGCCTGGGCCGATTGACGGCACTCGCTCCATCTCTCCCAAGTATTACACCGTAGCCAAGATAATCCGAGTAAATATCGTACCATCAAGACGCGATCAGGAGCTTGTTCGACAGCAAGTGCACTTGTGGTCGAAATTGCCACGCCTTGCCCATACAAATCAACTCGCCGGGTTCTCCAACTTGTAATTCCAAGCGTCAGGCTGGCTGCGTAGGCGTGATATACATGAATATTAAAATATATGGGCCGCGTTAACGCGCAGCGAACGCAAACGGCTGCAAAGCAGAGCAGGCTGTACGTCTGGGCAGCCGCTCTTGTTGCCAAGTGACGGGCATATACAGAGCGGTCCCCGGTTCCATCTCCCCCCTGGCTTGAGCCTTACCAAAAAAAACCCTCTAAAACGTCTTCCCCAGAGATCCCGTGGACGCCGACTGCCGCCGCTTGTAGGCGTCGGCGTAGACGCTGCGCTCGTAGGTGCCGAAGCCGTAGGCCATGAGGCCGAGGAGCAGCCAGATGCCCGTGATGATGGCGCCGACGGGAAAGACCATGATCTGGATGCCCGGGAGGACAAAGGCCACGGTGCCGTTGCGCACGGCGGCCACCTTGGCGTCGACGGCGGCCTGGGCCGAGGCAAAGTCGGACCTGACGATTTGGTTGGAGAAGACGCCGTTGACAAACGAGGCCTCGTTGAGGGAGAGGTTGGTGCTGACGGCGCCGCCAGTTGTGTTTTGGGCCGTCAGGGTGAATGTTGGCATGATCAAAGCCTCCAGTTGGGCCCTAGGGAGCGGACAAGGGTTAGCTTGGCGGCAAACCAAGGGGCACGGGTGCCGAACGGCGACTTACATGGACGGTTTTTCCGTCATTCGAGCTTTGTCAATCTGGCCCACGAACATGTACGTCTGCAGCAGCTGCGGCACTCTCGTCTCAGCACGCTGAGAGAGCTTTGATGTAGCCACCATTTGGTTGGTGCCCGGTCCCATCGAGTTGAACTCATCGGCCGAGACAGGGCTGACGCTGGCGCCGTTGTACTGGAGGCTGACTTTGATGTTTGAGCGCGAGACGTTGACGAAGCCCTCGCGGGGCGGCGATATGACGTAGACGCGGATCTCGCAGCGGAAGACGCCCGAGTTGGTGTCGAGCGAGGGCAGGTTGTAGCAGAGGCAGTTGCCCGAGGGGTTGGTGCTGCGCTGGAGCGAGCTGAGGGACTTGATGCAGGCCGCGTTTGTGTCCTTGTCCCAGTCGGTCGAGTTGGTGCCGTCACCGGGGGTGAGCGTGAGCGACGAGGAACCGGTGCCGTTAGCCTGTGGGGTGCCCTGCCGCCGGAGCAGCTCGTTGGAGTGCTCTTCCAGCGAGACGTATGGGAGCATGAGAGCATCGCGAGCGCTTAACAGGGTGTCGGTCGACTGGACGTAGGAACGACTTGACTCGGCGGCGGCGGCGGCGAAGGCGACAAACCAAGCCGCCAAAGTGAGGTGAAGGCGCATCGTGGTAGAAGCAGACGATGGGCAGCGAGGGCCGTCGACGGATGGAGCCCGACCCAGCGGGCTCGACGGCAGCCGCGGAGGCACGCTGTGCCAATCGAAAGCGACCGATGCGATGAGTTGGTGAAGTGGTGGCGATGTCCTGCAGCAAAGGTTGATGGTTGTGCTGGCTCGCTTAGGACATGGCCACGAGGCGGTTGACGAGATATGGGGGATTATCGAAGATGAAGGTTCCCGGCCGGCGGTGAAGATGGGAGTTGAAGAAGAAGAAAGAGGCAGCAATAAACAACAGCCTAAGTCGGAAACAAAACAGATAGGAAAAGACAGCGGAAGCCAGAGCCTTGGGACCTCGCGGAGGAGGAGGAGGATGAGGTTCTCACGATCAGCACGGATGGTGGTGTAAAGGGGAAAACGGGCAAGAGAAAGGAAGGAGAGGGAAGGGAAAGGAGAGGAGAGGCGCCACGGAAAATACGGGGCACGCGAGAATGGGAAGATAGGGAGTATTGTAAGGATGGAAGACGATGGTGGGAGGGCCGAAACGAGGCGGGCGTGCGCGGCGCCTGTCACGGGCAGCAGCGCTCGGTCAGTGAGCAGTGTTACAGCTCCCGCTTCATCGCCCAGGGGTGGAGCCCCTCTGCCAGGTGGTGTTGAGTATTGTCCAAGTAGAGGCAGCGGCTGCGATGGCGCGGGTGGCCCACGCAAAGACGGCCCGAGAGTGCATGGGGGTGACGGTGTTGGCGCCTTAGAAATCTGGCGGTGGCCTGTTGGTGGGGCCCGGAAGGTGCTGCGGCGACCTGGTGAGACGACGAGGGTGCACCAAGTTCTACACTGCGGTCCAGGTCTCGAGTGCTGACTAGTAGCAGCGCTGCAACGTTTCCGCGACGGACAGTACCAGTCACTGACTATGCTGAGTACCTACAGGTAAGGTAGTACTGAGAGGTACTTACCTACTAGGTAGTAGGAATCAATTACCTTCAGGTACCTACAGCGTCGGATGCCCTGTCGTCTTAGGGGCCTGGTGGTTGTGCTAGTGGTCGGCGCCTCTTCTACCGAGGCTTCTACCGCTTGCTTGCTGTTATACTAGTCCGTAGGTAATAGTAACAACCAGTCCAAGTAGCCATCCAGGAGGACCATTTGTAAACACGTAGCCGTGGTAATTCGAGCCGTTTCGGTCTCCCTCACAGCAGGATAGCAAAGACTCAGGATGCTCTTGATGATTCCAGGTCTTTCCCCTGGCCTGCTTGCTGTCTGTCACTTGCCATGTCGCCGTTACGTATAAGCGTTTCCTCATCCTCTCCGAACCCAGCACCTCTGCTCAATGTGCCAAGTAAGCGGAGGAAACGGACGAAATCCTTCCTGAATGCCCAGAGTCTACGTGTGGATCGCCGACGGTGGTCTGCAGCAGGCCGGGGTGTTATTTGTAGCACGGTGGGTTCCGGGTCTGTCTCAGGCTCAGGCACACACCCGGTCAAGAGCCCATTCTCTCGTCGGCCGAGTGAAGAGTGATTTTCGGCACCGACTTTGCGCATCGTCGGCACCCGACATCAGGCCACCTCCACCGACCCATCAAGCCAAGCCGCGCCGACTTTCTCGGCACTCCGGCGTGCATTCCCCCATCATCTGTCGCTAGAAGCCCAGAACGAGCGCCCGAGCGCGGAAGGCGACGACCACATATTCGGCTTCGGCTTGCTGATACAGTCCCGACCCCTAAAAGACCAAGCAAGTCGCAAGGTGATACGCGGCTCTTGGTTTCTGCAATCGTTCAACCGACTGCTTACGAAGACATCCACGCACTGGACATGTCTCGATGTGTTGGGACCCGACAAGAACTGAACTCCGTATGCGGAGACCCCTTCAGGAGAGGCGTCAACGACGTGGGAGGTAGCAGGAGCCAAGTAGTGGCCCCCTGCTGCAACGAGATGGCCCTTGCATCGTGGAGCTCCTCGTCATCAAGTCAGACAGTTGGTCGTCATGCGTTGCCGCGACCCAGACCGAACCAGCCGACGATCACGCGGGAGAGCGCGACAAACCATGCGAGACGGGCATAACCGGCATGGAAAGAGACAGTCGGCTAATGCGTTACGATACCATGGCCCAGCCACGCACATACGCGCATTTCACACGATGTGGCTGTTGCTCTTCGACTGCCGCTCGAAAGGCGGCAACAAGCAATGAATCGCTCACGGGGTTATTGTCTAGCGTCCACCTGCCATCGGCCGCCCAGCGTGGTTGACACATGTAGGCGCTTGTCGGCGACTGAGAACCATTTCTCCAAACCCAGTTGCGCAAGACGGGGCAAATGTGCGCAGGCATTCAACCCCCGTTGTTGACTCCGTCGTCGACGTGAGAGTGCCGCGTTGCGAATTATTACCAAGCACGGACCCGGCGGTGCAACGTTCAATGGAGCGGGACATGATGGCTGCGAGGGGTTTCAATGTTGCCAGAACCGCTGTCACCCCGGTACCTATAGGTCTCTCTCTTGTCTTGTGAAGCAGGACAAGGCGACTCCTTCGCAGAGCCTCCAGAGGGCCATCCTCTCTGTCCGACTGCTCCGTCCATTGTGGTCCCATGTGGAAGTCTCACTTGTGCCAGACAGGGCGCCCGGGGGGAATGGGCGGCTGCAGATGCCCAGACCAGACTTCCCTAATCATGCAGCCGCTCACAAATGCCCTTTTCCAAGCAAGACAGACTATCTTTGACGCTCTCAACTTCTTTGTACGAGCGGAAGTCTTGGCCTCTCTTCCAGCACATGTTTACTTAACTGTGGATTAATGACCTCCGGGTTGCCTCTCCAAGAGGAATCCGACCACATGAGCGGGAGAGACGAGGAACGAACTGGTGCAGCAAAGGAGGGACCGACAATTGAAAGGTCTTGAACCCACAGCATATTACCCCTGTAGCTTATTATTCCCCGCCTCTGTATCCGTACATATAGCCTTGGCTCCGGCGCCAGAATCTGCGTTGATTGTCGAATTGACTTTTCCAGCCCGTGGATGGGCGCATGCAAGGGCAGCATGGTGCCTTGACGTGCTGGCGCCGCCGACGCACACGAAGCGAGCACTTTCCGAGTGTGCACGAGGACACGTCGAGACTTAAGCATGGCAAGCCCGGACAGGGCGGCTGAATGTCTGGTGTAACGAGGTCGTGGGCAATGGGACAAGATGCCGCCCGAATGGTACAATGCCGGCACCGATATGTCGACATGCAGGCCCGGAACTTTCATTATATGCACCTTGGTGTATCTCGAGGACGCGTGATCGGCATGGAGAGGCGTGGCAAGTCGTCGTCGGACAGGCAATGAGACATCAGGGAAGCTTTTCATGCCCCATGCTCACTCTTCACCTCCATACATACACGGGCAAAGCATCCGGGACCCATCTCTGCAAGCAAACAACTCACCACGACAATAACTTTGGATGCTACCGTATTAGCAAAGCTACTTTGCTGCTCACGTCAGTTCGGTAGAGTCGGTCAGTAGAATGCGTGGGGCCAGAGTTGCGCGATCTGGAGAGAGTTCATCAATGCATTTTGTCTCTTTTTATCCCGCTCTCGCCATGTGCCATTGCCCTGCCCAAGGCACAAAAACGAAGTCAAAAAATAAGTAAAACAAAACAAACAAAGCCGAAAAAAAAGAAAAGGTACACTGGGCCCATGAGATGACGGGGGCCTCTGTCGTGACCACGTCACGTCTATTCGCTACCTCGCCGAAGCTTCCATCCACATTCCGGCGAACCGTTGCTCCTCGCGAATCTCCAACAGATTGAACATTGAAGAGATGAATGGATAAAAAAGCAACCCAAAGGGCTGGCTTCCTCATGTGGTCCCGCCTTGTCCTGCGCCTCGCCCCCCCGGAATCGGCGCCTCCGCACAAATCCGTCGGCAGCGGTCCAATCATGGCCATGGGCCAAGTTCACCGGGCGCTCCACGAGCATTTTGGATCAGCCGCGGCGATCGCGCCATAACCGTCGTGGCCAATCGGCGTCGTGCGTGGGGGGGCGGGTTACACGCTGGGCTCGGTGGTGGTGGTGATGATGTCGGCTGCTGAAAAAGTGAGAGAGATGAAGAAGCATACACATGTAATTACGTACATACATGTACAAACCTTGCAGTAGAGCCTCTCTTTTCCCTCTCTTCCCGTGCCCTCTGTTCACTCCCTTCTCGTCTCCTTGCGGCCTTGCCCCTCTGCACTTCCGCCTCTCCTCCTCCTCGCTCGCCCTCCCACCTTGCAAGGAGCGGGCCCCGGGCTGCCCTTTTCAGCCGTCCCGAACACGACTCAAGAGCAGAATCGAGGCCCCGATTCAATCCCACGATCCAAGCCATGGGCATCGATTCGCCTGTCGACGACCTCGAGGCCACGTCGCCTCGTCGCGACCATAGCTACACCAGCAGCCTCGACGATGACGACGCCATTATTCCCAAGGGCGCCCTGGATCCCGTCTACGAGGCCAAGGCCCGCGTCCTGAACCGCGCTGTACGTTTCATCACGGAGCCTTTGAGTCGGCGCTCCTTGAGTCGGCGCAAGCATCCATGAGGCTTCCGCCTCCTGCATCCCTCTCTTACTGTCGTCGTGTTGCACAATCGCCCACTCCCCCTCTCAAAACGAGAGCACGAGTACCTCGGCTGACCTCTGCAAGATCCGCGACATTGGCATGGGATGGTATCAGTGGCAGCTCTTCATCGTCGTCGGCTTCGGCTGGGCCAGCGACAACCTCTGGCCCATCGTCACCTCGCTCATCTTCACCCCCATCACAAACGAATTCAGTCCCTCGCGCCCGCCCCTCTTCACCCTGGCCCAGAACATCGGCCTCCTTGCCGGCGCCGTCTTCTGGGGCTTCGGGTGCGACATCTTTGGCCGCAAATGGGGCTTCAACCTCACCCTCGGCCTCACCGCCGTCTGGGGCCTCATCGCCGCCAGCGCCCCGAGTTTTGCTGCCGCCGGCGTCTTTGCCGCCCTCTGGTCCTTTGGTGTCGGCGGGAACCTCCCCGTCGACTCGGCCGTCTTTCTCGAGTTCCTCCCTCAGTCTCACCAGTTCCTTCTCACCATCCTGTCCATCGACTGGGCCCTCGCCCAGGTCATTGCTAACCTCATCGCCTGGCCTCTGCTCGGCAACTACACCTGTGCCGAGGGCCAGAAGCCCTGCACCAAAGGAGACAACATGGGCTGGCGCTATTTTGTCCTTGCCATGGGAGGTCTCACCATGCTCATGTTCCTCGCCCGCTTCTGCTTCTTCACGATATACGAGAGTCCCAAGTATCTCATGGGCAAAGGCCGCGACCAAGACGCCGTCCGAGTCGTACACGAGGTCGCCCGCCGCAACGGCACCACCACCAGCCTGACCATCGATGACCTGCGCGCCTGCGAGCCCGAGGGCTACCTGGCCCAGACGGACGCTTCCGCTGCCGTCAGGCGGTACCTCGAGAAGCTCGACGCCAAGCACGTCAGGGCCCTGTTCTCTTCCAGGAACCTGGCCTTGAGCACCGGCCTCATCATGGCCATCTGGGCTCTCATCGGGCTCGGCTATCCCCTCTACAACGCCTTTTTGCCCTACATCCAGGCCACCAGGGGCGCCGAGTTCCAAGATGGGAGCACCTACATCACCTACCGCAACAGCCTCATCATCTCGGTCCTCGGCGTCCCCGGAGCCCTCCTCGGAGGCTTCCTGGTCGAGCTCCCCAAGGTCGGCCGCAAGGGGACATTGTGCATCTTTACCATTCTCACCGGCGTCTTCCTCTACTGCTCCACGACTGCGCTCAACAGCTCGGCGTTGTTGGGATGGAACTGCGCATTCAACTTTTGCAGCAACGTCATGTACGCCGTTCTCTACGGCTATACACCCGAAATCTTCCCCACCCCCCAGCGCGGAACTGGGAATGCGCTCGCCGCCACCTGCAATCGAGTGTTTGGCATCATGGCTGTGAGTCCACTCGTCGCCCATCCATTCCACCCGCTGACCCTTGACGGTAGCCAATCATTGCCATGTTCGCAAACCTGCAAACGACGGCACCCGTCTACACGAGCGGGGCTCTCTTCATTCTCGCCGGCTTGCTTGTCTTGCTTCTCCCGTTCGAGTCGAGAGGGAAAGAGGCGTTGTGAGGAGCTTCATCGTGTTTTGGTTTACGGACATCATGGCCCGGCTTATTATTCCTTGCATTGTTGACGTCTTCGCGGTGGAGGAGAAACGGCAAGAGACCACCTCTGGCGCAACTGAGACGAGGAAATGCAGGAGGGAGTGATCTGCTGTGGCCACCATGTGTGCGGACGGAGACGACGATACCCTTTCTGAACAAGAAAATGACAGTAATTGATGGCTGCCGGCATCGCTCGCAAGCGCTGGGCTTTGCGACTTGCCCGAGCTGATCTTGATGTCGCGAACATCACTCGCCGCCACATGTCCTTGCCAAGGACTGACTGCTATGGATGGGCAGGATTATGGGCATTGAATAACGGGCTGACTGGAAATCTCTCTTGCTAGTTGACAGAAACCGGTTGGGGCGGAAGCTCTGACACCCTGAGATGACAGCCATGACGCCTCGTGGTCCGCACTCTTCGAACACGCACTGACTTGACAGATCAAAGGGAGGTCAACGTCTCCCACGAAGCAGAATGACGCCAACAACTCGGTCACGAAACCCATCCACCCCGGAGAGGAACACAGAAGACGCAAACCCTCCAGTTCCTATGTGACGTGTATTCGCCGTTCTCGTCGCTTTCCCACGTCAGCGAGAAACACGTAGCCCAGACTAGGTCTCACTCGCCGCATCGTAGTCGTGGTTCTTGTGCTCGGCAATCGGCGATCACTCCAGGGTCTGGATTGTGCATGTACAGACTCTTCGCCCCTGATATGTAAACAAGGGGACTGCGACGCAGCCAGTTCTTGATTTGTCCCATGCGTAACTTTTCCGCATGCAGCTGGTTGGACGGAGCGAGTGAGCCTAAGCATGTCGTTCATACCCCTTCAAAACCGCCAATTGGAAGTGTAAACGAATTCTTGAGGGTATCGTTTGGATCTTACTGCGCTTGAATGCAAAGTTGGTATTCTCGCTTGACTCTAGGGAGCTCACTCCTGAAGTGCTTCGTGTTTGTAGGATAGCTTGAGCGCTTCTCTCTGCCTTTAAGCTGGTCATTCTGCATGAACTGAATCCAGTCCTCTGAGGGATCTCCTCAATCATGCACCGTAGGGAATCTACATCGCCATGGTCTGAAGAGAATCCGCCAAACCCTGCTTAAGTGCGGCCTGTAAAACTCTGCAAAGTCGATCTGGCACTCAGGGCAAGCCGTCGCCGCTCCTCGCTCCCAGCCTCCGTCGCTCGCTTCCATATTGCCGGTGAATCTCCAGATACACGTAGCGCTCGCTTCGCCGGTGCGTGCGTAACAGGCACGAAATCCAGCGGCCCGGATAGCGCTCAAGGCCTCGATGAGGACCTCTTCCGTCAGCTCCGCTATCGGCGCCCGTGTCTCCGCCGCCGAGACAGCCACTGCCTCTGCGCTTCCCATGATACCGAGGCCCGCAGCTCCCGCTCCTGCAGCTCCGACGCCAACTCCCCGCAGCACCGACCCCGGTGGTGGCGGCAACGGCCAAAATGGCCGAAGCCGCGAGCGTACGACTCCCGCGGAGACGCCTCCCAGGACCTTGCTCAGCCATGATCCGCTGCCCTCGCGTGCTCTAGCTCCTTTGAGCTTTCGACGGCTTTTGCTTTTGCTTCTTCTGCTTTTCTTTCCCTTTTCCCCGCCCTTCCTGCTTCTTGCTGTGATTTTCCAGGCAGTTCTTGGCTTGTTCTGGAAGCTTTTCGGCTTCTTTAGATTCTCGCTCAGCTTCTAAATGTCATCTTTAAAAGCGTCGGCCTCATTGCTGAGCGCAATATGTTCCCGCTTCAACGCGTCGACACCTGATTCCCGAGGCGCCGCCAACCGGAGAACGTACGGTCTCTTCGGAAGGGCCTGAACGACCTGATCGGAATCCTCAAACGCGGGCTTCTGGTTGACAAACTCGACCACTTCACCGAGGTGGGCGGAATTCGCATCTCTCAGGGCCTCAGTATTTAGGAGGACAACAACGCCGAGTCTCAGGGCTGTTTGCGCCCTCTCCGGAATGTGCAGCTGGATGGCCTCCCCCGCAGCCGTTAGGGGTTCCCGTAAACGTTATGCCAGGAATGCCTGATTAAGACTGTCTGCAACTTTTCCGAGACTCCGTAACTATGTCTCATTTGTGCAGTTATGCAGTATGGACGCTGTATATACGCGAAAACTTGCGCCTATAGACATGGGAATCAAATCTGCACATGTCAGTTTTAGATATCTAGGACCTGTCAGTCTTAGATCTTGCATCCGAGTTGAGGAGTGAGCAATAAGGAGACTGAGGCAGGTGTCAGCTGCAGAAGGGATATAGAAGTTTGGCTTGTGATGGGTGGATAAACGGCGTGATTTTAGAGTCTTTTCAGATTCAGCTGAGTCCATATCGCACCCTTGGCAGTGACATGGTGTGTTTTCCCGAAATCACAGCCAGGAAACAGAGATATATGAAGCAGCTGTTGGCAGCTGGAAGAACTGCCGTCATCCTGCTTAGCACCATCAGGACTGGCCCTATAGAGAGGAAGCGTTTCACGTTTTCTGTTCCATTTACTATTTCATCCTTGAGACCGGATATTGATCAGTAGTTTGACTATGAAGTCCTTCATGGTAGTTGTTCTCACCGCTATCGCAGCGGTGACTGTCGTTGCGGAAGCCGGTGATGGATCACTGTTGGCTTCCACGAGGCCCTACAACAACGAGGCCTGTCAAATAAAACACGGTACTTGTAATCCTTCCATCAACCGTCCGCAGTTTCGATGCTGCGGGGAACTCCGATGCATTCGCCCCAAGGGCAGTCCCCCCGGTGCCCCGGGAAAAGTACGTAATGAAACACCGGTAGCTTGTACGAAAAGTGAGTTAATGTTTGTCTATAGTGCGGTAATAGTCATTTTGATCATGATCCTGGCACCTACGATAATGTACACCGCCATGACCATGATGACAATGATCATTATGATCACAAGATCTATAGGGGATCCAGTCATCATGTTCATTATGATGCAATCATTGTCGGTGGTGGTCCTTCCGGCCTGGCTGCGTTAAGCGGTCTTGCCAGGGTTCGCCGCCGCGTGCTCTTGATTGACTCGGGAGTATATCGCAATGGCCCAACCCAGCACATGCATGATGTCCTGGGTTTTGACGGTGAGTCCACCTGTCCACAACGGATCTCTCCAAATGACCTTCCTCTACACCCTGCTGTCTGTCTATGTTGCTTACGGCCAGATACCAGGCGTAAAACCCGCATACTTTCGTTGGGCCGCTCGGAAGCAGATCTCTTTCTACAAGACCGTTTCCATGAAAAATGGCTCGGTGACTAAGATCAAGTCCACGGGAAGTGAGGGTGATACGTACTTTAAAGTCTACCGGAGCCACCATGGAAAGCAGGAGGTCTTGACCGCACGGAAGGTAATTCTCGGTACGGGTCTTCGCGACCTGCTCCCCAAGACGCCGGGTGTCCGCGAGAACTGGGGCAACGGTATCTACTGGTGCGCCTGGTGTGACGGGTTTGAACATGCCGACCAGAAGATCGGCGTCCTCAAGTCCCTCGAAAAGTCTATCGGAACGGTCCGCCAGATCCTGACACTAAACCGCGACATTATCCTCTTTACCAACGGGACTGACACGCCACAAGCACGCGAGGCCCTAGAGAAAACCACCCCCAGATGGCAGAAGTTCCTGAGGCAACATTCCGTGAAGATCGAGAACCGACCAATTAAGTCAATTGAGAAAGTGCGCGGGGGCCACACGCACGGAGACCCAAGCTTGCCGAGTACGCCTAGCGACAACCTGTTCCGCGTCAACTTTAGATACGGCCGTCCTGTTTTTAGGAATGGTTTCATGCTCGAAGAAGACCCCATTCAAGCGTCCAAAATCGGGGAGAAGATGGGCGTTCATTTGTTCGGGGGCAGGTTGGGGATTAACTTCAACAGCATGGAGACGAACGTTCCAGGCGTCTATGCTGTCGGAGACGCCAACTCTGATAATTCCACCAACGTGCCTCATGCATTCTGGAGTGGCAAGAGAGCCGCAGTTTCTGCGCACGGTAAGCCATACTTCTCATATTTGTGGCCATCCGCCGAACAGCAGCTGACAGAAAAACAGGCGCCATTGGAAGAGAGGATTATAACAGAGACGTTAAAAAACAGCGCAAGAGAGCCGTGGTAGAGGACCCTAGGACTATCTGGAATAGGATGAACGGTAAAGTTGGGGACTTGCTTTATGCTGGTGAATTCGACCGGCTCTAGGGGCCACTGCTCTAAGGCCTGCTTGATAGAACAAACAGGGACTTATAATACGTGATAACCACATCCCTAACGGGGGTGCCCCTATTTTGTCTGGTGTAGCGGTATTTTAAACTTGACAACTCCGTATGGCATGCTGCCTTTCCCTTTTAAACGCCTGCGCCACAGCTCTCCACGTTTAATAGGCTTAGTGGTGCACTTAGGGGTTAGGTTGAAGGGAAGAAGAAAGATGATTCTATTAAGAAGGGCCACCGTTGTCGCGAAGAACGTCTCTCGGTTGAGCCATCCAGGTCACCCAAGGGTAGTTAAGCAGACAAGGGAACCGAAAGCCGGGTCTAACGAGGAGCTGGAAAGAGGAGCTTGCAGAAGAGCTTAGGCAGCCCTACAGGACCCCGATAGGCGACCATATAATAGGGAGACTGGAGAGCTCCTATAAGACAGGACGGTCTCCAGTCGAGGAGGCTGGAGGTCCCCAGCCTCCTTAAAAATCCTATATCTATACTACGAAAGAGGGATGAAAGAGGGATACGAATAGGGCTTGGATTTAGGGCAGAAAGAGAGGAATAGAGAGACACGAAATATAGCACAACTGCTCCATTTCTACATCATATGCCCTTTCTGCTGACTTTCTTCGTGAAAGCCGTCGTACAAGAAAAATAATGCTGCCCCTGACAGGGGTTTGGGGTTGGGGGCAGACCAGTTATCGAGTACGTAGCCGAGCCTTCCACAGCACCAGATGGGTAATTAACCATGGTAATGGTAGTTGTCACGGCCGTCATCGTGGTCGTCGTGGTCGTTGTTGTTATAGTCGTTGTCATCGTTGTCGTCGTGGTCGTCGTGGTTGTTGTTGTAGTCATAGTCGTTGTCATCGTTGTTTTTCGGGCTGCACTAGTACCCGAAGTTTAGGTATCATTAGCCGGGACACACTGCAGGCTCCGAGACTTACAGTTCCCCTCCCTCCCTTGACGCCAGGTGGTGTCTTGCACTCTAACCCTCCGCAGCAGTGCGGACCCTCAACTCGGGCTACACAATTCTGGCCCTCAAGTTGGCACTTATTTAAAGATAAATATTAGTATCTTATGGTTATACTTTAAAAGGTGTAAACTTACCTGATCGTCATCGTCTTCTTTCTTTTGACACTTTTAAACTACATGTTAGTTTGCCACTTATATCATTGTTGCTAGTTATCAGGGCATCGATGACGTACCCTATCATCGACGCACTTAAAGCCAAACTGTACGCAGCATGCGGAGTCATGCTTGCACGGGCCGAAACCGGTAAAGCATGTCAATCCTTCACGTTCCTCTTCTGTAAGGCACTAGAATTACTATGTTAGCTCACCTGCCCGAGTAGGGTTGTGATCAATGATCAGTCAGGTCTCAATAACGTACAACTCCGAAGCCGCCTGGTCCATTGTTGTTCTTGTAGCATGATAATTCGGGACAGCAAGCTCCCGGGCCAGTGGTGCATTGTCCGAGGCGATTCTCGCATTGGTTGCTTGCGCCGTCGCTTGTGTTGCGACTAAACCGCGTGTTTGCGGGCTTGGTAGCTGTGGCCAGAGCCGCGACGGCGAGGATAAGGGTAGCAAAAGTGTTCATTGGGTTATTTTTGACTGAAATTATTCGTTGAGGAATTAAAAAGCGTATATAAGGATTGCAATGCGAAGCAAAATTACTCCCGGTGGGGGTTTCGTAGCTCTTTATAAGGTCTAGGTATACTCCGTAGATACAGTTAGACCCCTCGCTGCTAGTATGAATGCCAATTTAGAGGCTGGACTTATCCTGCATTCCAATTTTTAGCTTGACTTTAGCATGGTGCATACGTGTAACCCGAGGACAACTCCTGGAGCATATATCTTCCCTTAATACGAACCGGCTCCTTGGAAAGAAGAGTCAATCCCATTCCGCAGCAGCCACAGTTTCTGGGCATGCACGATCTGCAGGACCACGTCTCAGTATCGTGAACCTTTTAACCGACAGGGGTAATAGACCTTGGGGAAATATGCTTATTGTCGCGTATACGGCCAAGTAGTAAGACAACGTACGAAATGCAGCCGCATGTTGCCAAGAATGTGCACTCACGTGAGTGGAGTAAATTGACGCCCACACATACCGCCGGTTTAACCCGGAAGACCTAAACCGCACTATAGTCCGCAGACTAATAGTGTAAACCGCGGTTCGGACTAATAGTCTCCGAAACCGGTTGCACTATTAGGAGCCCTATAAGTAGACATAAATATTAGGGACTAAAAGAACTTTAATTCTCCTAACTAGAGTAAAGTAGGCTATATCTTTATAGGCGTTAGACTTTAAAAGTAGGCGCCCGTGGCTACCTATAGGCCGCTTAATTTTTTCAGTCTAGTCTATAGGTAGAAATAGGTTTTAAGACAAAAGACTATATTTAATTACGGGTTATTAATATATACTTTAGGTAAAGCTAGGTACCTAAACTAGCCTAAAATAACTTAGTAGATTCCTATTTAAAGTTACTTTTAGTTAAGCGAATTTATAGAGATTAAAGAACTAGAAGTCTAGTACTAATTAATTATACTAATTATCTCCTTATCTCTAACTTAGAGCTAGGATATTTTTAGCCTCTTTTACTCCTAACTTTCTACCCTTATACTTCCCGCCGGCTAGGATATACTTAAGCCTATCTATAGTTATTATAGGCTCTTTTATACCTAACGATTATAGTAATTCTTTAAATATTTTATCCTTATTAGCCTTATTATTTAAGGGGACTTTATAGGTCTTTTTAATCGTTTAGGGCTATTTATAGTTAGAATTATCTTTATTTTCGCTCCCCTTACTATTAATCTTTATAATAGTAGTTTTCTTCTTTTACTATACCTTTAATTATTATTACTCCTTTAACTACTTTTGCTTTTAATTAAAATTATCTCTTTAAGCCTAAACTTTATAAGCACGCGCTTCTTTAATCTTTACTAGTCGCGTGCTTCGTAGAAGCTTTTATTTTTCAACTTTTAATAAATCGGAAAAGTTACGCTAAGAGGTAGAACTATACGCTAAAGGAAAAAGGTTAGTATAAACAATTAATATAATAACTTCTAATAAGGTATATATACTAGCTTTATTTTAGATAAAGAAAGACTAGTTTTATTTCCTAAGGATATTAATAATATCCTTAAAAGTAGTAATATCTTTCTATTAAATTATAACTCTTTTAGCCGCGATAGCTAGCTATCTTATTACTATTTATAGTCGCTAGTTAGTATAATAATTAGTATAATAATTATATTAACTTACCTTAGAATATAGTAGCTAATATACTCTCTACTAACTCTTAGATAAGCTATTAATACTACCTTCTAGATATAAAAGCTAGGAGTAATATCTTATATAACCTCTTAAATAAGGCGGGCAAATAAGGCGTAAGGGATAAGTAAATTAGGAATTTACTAGAATTTTCGAATTTCGCGTAAAGTAATAGCTAATATTAAAATTAATAGATAATTTAAGAAAGAAATATACTTAAGTCTTATTATATTTAAGTAAGAAAAGATAAATAAAGACTTACTACCTAGCTTAAATCTTTATTTACGCTTAATAATACCTACTAGCTTAACCGATTTCCCCTTACCTTTACCGCTAGTTTTTCTACTAGTATTTATATTCTAGCTAAGGAGAGTCTTTCCGCCGGTTAGCTAGCTAAAAAACCGGCCGCGTACTATAAGACTAAAAGTAAGATTACTATAAATAATTAGTATATTAATATAAGGCTATTTATATATAGATAGTATACTAACCTTAAAGGCTTAGTAGTTATAGGTAAGTATATATTTATTAAGGAGGGAGAAAAAAAAAGGTTATAATAATATAAGCTAGTAGTAATAAGCTTCTTAGCTAATTAAAATACGGTTATTTAGTTATAAAGATCTATTAACTTAATCGATTTCTAGTAAAAAGTAAGTCTATATAAGGTAAAGATTTAGTCTTCGTTTAGTATTAAGAATTTTTATTTTACTTTTAATACTTATATTAATACTATATATTAAACGGTAAGTAATATTTCTCTTTATTTTATATAATATTCTAGCTAATAATTTTAGATATTTTTATATTTCTTAGCTCTCTTCTTTATAAATAATTAAGAGCGACGGCGATATAATAAGAGTTCTTAAATACTCTTATTTACTTTATACTAATCTTTATATTAATTTATAATAGGCTATTTACTTAATATACCTTTAAAAAAATAAAAAGTAGAAGATACCTTATTAATAAATATAAATATAAAGAAAGCGCGCGATTATATTACTAAGATAACCGATAATAAGAAAGTCTTTAAAAAGGCTAAGAATATAATATATTAAGCTATTATATAATTAAGAAAGAAAGTCTAGTCTTCTATAACCTAGATAAATATAAGTAAAGAAGAAAAAGCTATTATAATTACTAAAGACTCTCGCGAAATTAAAAGTAAATAGTAAGTACTAAGTAGTAACTATAGGAAATAAATTAATCTTTATACTAATTAAAAATAGTTTAGTTTTCTACTTAGCCGATATTTAAACTAAGTTAAAGAAATACTTTACCTACTAATATTATAGGGCGATATAATCCTTAATAAGGACGCTCTTACTAATAAAGATACTAACTAAGAAGATATCGACGCTAAGATAAAGAATAAGGCTTAATAAATTAATAAGATTATATTTCTTTTTAATAAAGGCAATAAGTTACTTAAGTTTAGCGCTTAGTTTAGTAATAAGTAACCTTTTTAAGGAATTAAAGAAGCACTTAAGTAAGACTAAAAGGTATTTTAATCTTCTTAACCTTAACTACTTTTATATACTAATTATTATCGAACTAAGAAGTATTAGTATTTCGGTGCTTTTAAAGATACTTTAATATAGCTATTTAGTTAATATTTTCTAAGCTATAAGTACTTAAAGTATACTTAACCTTAGTAGTTTAAGTAGTAAAAAGCGTTCTTTAAGAGTAGTAAGAAGAGTAAGTCTTACTTTATTTTCTTCTTTATATATTTTAGGTTAACTCCTTACTAGATTTTTAGAATCCTTTTATAGCCTAAATATTTTCTTATATTATAAACTATTTTATTAGTTTACTTTTATTACGGAGTAAGCAAATATATAGGCTTAGGTACGGTCCGTTAAAAGAAGGTTAATAATCTACGAGGGGGAAAAGGAAGAGAAGTATAGGCCTAGCCTATATAGGCGCGGAGGCCGCTTATATATAGACTTAGCTTAGACCCTAGTCTAGGCCTATATAGGGCAAAAGCCCTTATATTATACCCTTACCCGGCTTTTAAAGAAGCGCGCCTTTAAATAATACTTAATACCGCGCTTAGGGGGATAGAACCCTCGCGCGGACTACGTATACCTAGTCGCGGAAAAAACATTAGTAAATAACGTATAATACCCTCCTAAGCGAGCTTCTTAGATAGACTATATTATTAGTAGGGGCCGCGCCTTAGGAGTTAGGCTTTAGCACTTCTAGCTAAGGAGCGGAGGCACGTAGAACGGCGCGTAGCTAGCTTCGGTAAGCTTATAGCATCCCGCCCCCCTTATATCGGCGCATAGTAGTAGCTCCTAGTGCCGCAACGTAGGGGACGGTACTCTAGCATATAAGGCTCTGCTCCCTCCCGTATAGGGCTATACGGGCACTCCCTTTCGCTATAGTTATATTGCATTAGCGGCCTTCCTATATCTTAGCCGCCCTTTTAGTCGCTACGGGCATACGTCCCGTCCGTATAGCAGCTGCTGCCGCACGCGAGGGGACGCCGACGAAGCCCGTAGAGGTATTACTAAGATCACTCGTCGCTAGAGTCGCTGTCGTCGAACCTAACCTCCTTTCCGTCCTAGCGTATACGCCCCTCTACTACTTAGAGTGCGTTTACCCGCGCCTCCCGGCGCGGGTACTTTAAAAACTAATAAGATTTACTACTATAGCCTATATAGCGACCCTCCTATCGCTACCTCTTTCTATCCTCGGTCCTCGAGGTAGAGATAGAGATATCTATAGCATTACTAGCGTTATCCTCTTCTTATACTACGGAAAAAGACGAAAAAAGAAACTTATTGCTACTAAGCTCGCGAAGAAGGCGGATAAGATTAGTATACGTATCTAGTAGTATAGACCTTTCGCTTAGATAGGTGCGCTAATCCGAATTTAAGCTTATAACGAGGTAATTATACTTTACCGCGTCGGGCTAGCTATATATGTCTGCTCGATAAAGCACCTCTTCGAACTATACGAGGTAGGCCGGAATAGCTTTACTCCGCTTTTAACGGAGCGTTATAAGCTCTTAGCCTACCGACTTAGCTACGTTAGGTTCGCCGTAATTAGTATAGAGCTTCGCGAGGAGGTCGGCTAGTCTATTTATACTAGTACGCGTAAACGGTAAGAGATGCCTTTATAGGCGTAGGGATAAGCTCGCGTAAAGATAGTCGAATTAGGCGCAGATATCCCCTATTACGGCGCTATCGGTATAGAGCTTCGCTTCTATATAAAGTAGCTATAGCTCGAGCTCTATAGAGGAGCCGTCGAACTTACTAAGGTGCGGCAGTACCGCTCTTAGTCGTGCGGAGCCCTGCTATTATAAGAGGCTCTCGATTGCCTAGGCGAACTAAGTATTACGTTTACCTTAATTTTATAACTATAGGAGTGCGGATATTTCGCGTGCGTATATACCGGCGCGGGCGGTTTAACTAGACTAGGTAATTAAACGTCGGCTTTAAAGGTAGCTAAAAATAGCTATTCCGTATACGGGGATATAGAGAGGGTAAAATAAAGGGTAGATTATACTATTACTGTGACGACCGGTGATATTCCCAAGGGATAAACCTGTCGAGGGGTTTATGTTGGCAGATACAACAGGGCGTGGTCTGAGCAATGATAAGTATGTCACGTTGGTGATGAGTCGGAGGTCGTAGACCGTAGACTGTAACCAGGTAATCAAGTGATCGGAATCAGAGATGAGATCGTGATAGGGATCGTAATGATTGTGTTGAAAGCTAAAGAGCTATCTAGTCTAAAGGAGTGAAATGGGGCAGCTATATATACCCAACTGCCCGTCTCTGATCGCGAGGTGCTGGAGGTGATCACAGAGGTGATCACCTTGATCGATGAACGATCCGTCGAGCACCGCTCGCTTGATCGTAAGGCGATCCACCGATCACCTTTCGCATGGTCACGTGATCCTTCAGCGGTTAGTCATCCCTGGCCCGTGTCATGGCCATCCGTTGGTCGGGTCGTAACATCCGTTGGTCGGGTCGTAACATCAGGTCTCCCCCTCCCTTGGTCTTGCCCTCAAGACCTGCTTTAGCCGCCGTGTCGCATATCCTGGTCATTTCCTGCGTGAGTGTGTGCCGTTCCCTTTCTTCTTCCTTCATCATGGTCCGTCATGCCGTCTGACCGTGTTTCCAAGAAAAGGGCCAAGGCCTCGTCGTCCATCCGTTGTGGTGTCCTGCTTTCCACGATCCTTTCGAATCCCGACATTCTTACGATGCCTTCTTGCTCGGCTTGCGAGCGTCGCGGACTCCGGGAATGCCAGGTGTCGTCTTCGGATTCTGATCGCTGTGTCGAATGCGTGCGCCTTCACCTTCCCCGCTGCGACGTCCAAGGGTATCGCCGGCACAGCTTCGAAATATTGCAATCAACACATCAAGCTCGAACGCGAGCTTGAGGAGGCCGAGGAAAAGGTTCTGCGCCTTCGAAAACAAAAGAAATTATGGTTTGAAAAGATGATGCGGGCGGTCTCCCGTGGGATCGATAACGTTGAGGAGCTGGAACGTGTCGAGAAAGAAGAGGCGGAGAAGGAGCGGCAACGAGTGGAGGAGGCGCGGCCGCCTTCCCTCACGACGATCGGTTACCCTCGACTTCGTCGAGGAGTGGGATTCCTTGTACTCCCAGGTGTCGTTGTCTCCTTCTGTCTTAGCCCAATTTGGGTTGCTCGGGATTCGTCGGCGCCGGAAAATCCCATTTCGTCAGGAGGTTGATCTTTGTTGATTGAATTGTCGGAGAAGCGAACCACAATGGGTCAGGTGCTTGGTGGGTTCCCATGTGTTTTCCTCAGGTCCGTATCCTTTCCATTTACAAGGTATTCCTGTTGCTGACCTTGTTTTCTTGTGTCCAGTATTTGTTCTGCTTCGTATTCTTGATCGTCGTCGACTTCGATTTTTTCCTGTGGTTTGGCGTTTCGTGGTGCTGGTTCCAATAATGAGATATGAAATATCGGGTATCCGCATTGTTGTTGGTAGCGAAAGTTCGTAGTTGACTTTTGAAATGGTTTTCTTGACTTTGAACGGTCCAAGTTTCTTGAAATCCAATTTGTTGCTTGGTCGTTTTGTTTTGATGTTTCGTCGTACGAGGTAGACCATGTCTCCCTCTTGAAAGATTGGTCCTGCAATCTTTTCCGATTGTAGTGAGTGGACATTCGTTCTCTGACGAATTGAAGTTCTTGTTGCATTTCTTTATGCAATTTTCGTAGCTGATCTGCTTGCAGTATCGCTCGTTCCGCTTGTGGTCCTTGTCGAGTGACCTTGAATGCTTCTGGGTTGTATCCGTAATTGGCGTATGCTGGTGAGAGCTTGGTTGTCTCTGTGACTGAGCTGTTGTAAGCTAGTTGTGCCGTCGGTAGCCATTTAACCCAATCGTTTTGTTCGTAGCTGATGTAGCATCGTAAATATTGTTCAAGCGTTTGGTTGAGTCGTTCTGTTTGTCCATCTGTTTGTGGGTGATAAGCTGTGCTGAGCTTATGTTTCGTTCCTAATTGTGCCATGAGAGCTTGCAAAACTTGGCCACAAATGTGCTTCCTCTGTCAGAGACAATCTCGTTCGGTAGTCCGTGATTGCTGACAATAGTTCGTAGGAACACATATGCTAGCTCTTCTGCGTTGCTTGCTTCTTTGTACGGTAAGAAGTATCCGTACTTCGTCAATCTGTCGGTAATGACGAATATGCTGTCGTACTTGACGTTGGTCATGGGTTCTTTTGACGGTGGTAGCTTTGTGATATGGTCGAAAGCTATCGAGTCCCATGGTTTCTTTGGTACTGGTAACGGTTGCAATTCTCCGTATGGCTTGTGTCGTTCAGCTTTGCTTCGTGCGCAAAGTTCGCATTTTCTGATAGTTTCGCTGATTCGTTTCTTCATCCGTGGAAAGTCGTAGATTCGTCGAATTCTTTCCATCGTCCTCCGGATTCCTTGGTGTCCGTGTGTCGGGTGTTCGTGAATTTCGCGTATAACTTCGTCCTGAAGTTCTTCTGGTACAAAGATCTTTCCTTGATGCTTTGCCAGGCCATCTTCCCAAACAACTGGAAGTGGTTCCCAATCAACCTTATCGTAGGCTTGTTGGATCTTCTTCGTAAGGCCTTCGTCTGGATTGACCTTGAAGATTGCGTTAAGCTGTCGTTGTTGCATATTCCCTTCATTGTTGAGCTCAAGGAGTTGTCCTTTCACAATAGGTGCTCCTGTGTCGTAGTCGGATCGTCGGCTGAGGCATCAGCTCGACCGTTTTCTGTTCCTTTTCTGTGGATTATTTCGTAGTCGAATTCTGATAGACATTCGGCCCATCGGATCTGTCGTCCGTTCAATTGTTGCGTCGTCGCGAAATGTGAGATGTTTTTGTGATCTGTGTAGACCTTGATTTTGTGTTTGCTTCCGAGAAGGTAGTGTCGAAATTCCTTAAAAGCTTGAATGATTGCGAGGAATTCTTTGTCGTAGATGGGGTAATTGAGTTCTGCGCCATGTAGCTTTTTCGAGTAGAATGCAATTGGTCGTAGTCTTCCTTCATCGTCCTTCTGTCCGATTTGTGCTCCTAGAGCAAAGTCTGATGCATCGGTTTCGAGTTCGATTTGTCGTTCTGGATCGAAGGTGGTTAAGACCGGTTCTTGCGTAATCGTCGTTTTGATGCATTCGAAAGCTTCGTTGGCTTTGTCGTCCCATGTAAACTCTTTTTCCTTCTTCGTTAAGTCGTGTAGTGGTGTTGCAATCTTTCCGAAATCTTTGATGAATCGTCGGTAGTAATTCGCAAATCCTAGAAACTTTGTACGTCCTTGACGTTCTTTGGCGTTGGCCATTCTTTGACTGAGTTGATCTTGTCTTGTTGCATTCGTATCTCTCCTGGTGAGATCGTGTGTCCGAGGAAATCTACTTCCTGTGTGTGGAACTTGCTTTTTTCTGGTTCAACCAGTAACTTCGCATTCTGAAGTGCGCGGAGTACCTTGTGGACGTGTTCCTTGTGTTCTTCTAGGGTGTCCGAGAAGATTAGGATATCATCCAGGTATACTACCACAAAGATGTCCAAGTGTTCGCGTAGGACATTGTTGATCATCCGTTGAAGGTAGCTGGTGCATTTGTGAGTCCAAATGGCATTACCAGATATTCGAATAGTCCGAATTTCGTTCTGAAAGCTGTCATCCATTCGTGTCCCTTCTTCATGCGTATTAAGTTGTAGGCGCCTTTGAGATCGAGGGCTGTAAACCATTTTTTGCCGTGCAGTCGATCTCGTAGTTCCGATATAAGCGGTAATGGTGTTCGGTCCTTCATTGTAATATCGTTTAGGCGTCTGTAGTCGACAACTAGTCGTAGCTTGCCGTTTTTCTTTGGAACAAACATGACTGGGTAGCCTGCTTCGGATGTTGATGTTCGTATGTATCCCTTTCGTAGATTCTCGTCGAGGTAGTCGCGTAGCGTTTGCAGTTGCTTTTCGTTTAGGTTGTAAATCTTATGGAACGTCGGCGTTCTTCCATCTTTGAGACAAATTTCGTGGTCCCATTGACTGTGTTCGGTAACCCTGTCTCGAGTTCTTCCTTGAAGAGTTTGTCGTATTTCCGGTATTCCTGTGGGATGTTCTTCATTCTGTCTTGTGGGCTTTGTTCTTTCTTTTGAGAGCTGGTTTCCTTGACTCGAGCTCTTTGTTGATTTGTTCGAGGTCTTTCCTTAGAGTGGCAATAACTCTTCGGATCTTCTTGTTGTGTCCTTTGTTCTGTTTATGTCGGATGCCAGGTTGTACAGCCGTGTTGGTCAGTACGTGGGTCTTGTCAGTCGATTTTGCTGTGTCCGCCGGTTCGGTTGCTGTTTTCGTTTGTATCGCTGAAGCCCGTAATGATTTGCTTGAACGGTCATCCCTTTCGTCCTGTTCAGTGGCTAAATCATCGCAAAATTTTGCTTTCTCCCAAATCTGCTGGTCTTGGAAACTTGCGTCGTCGTTCCAACGCAGCTGGCCAGTTTTCCAGTTGATCAGTGGGTTGCTCTCCTGTAACCATGGAAGCCCTAACACAAGGTCGTGTTCTCCAATGTCCATGATGTCGAAGTCGACTCGTTCGTCGTGGCCCTGGATATTGATGTCGAGGTGATCAATCTCCATATCAATGATTCCGTTGTTATAGTTGAAGGCCTCTCCTTCGATATTCGTGAGTTCATATGGATCTTTCTTGTGTCTCCATGGGAGTCGGTAACGATTGATGACTCTAGGTGTTACGATCAAGGCCGATATGGATAACCAGAAGGGACTTGGAAGAATAGTTAATTATCGACTTCTTAAGGAAGAAGGGAAGAGGAAGAGGAACTGAAGAAAAGGAGGAAGCGGTCTATATACGTAACGGTATGTGGAGTGGATACCGTAAGGTATGTGGAGGTGGATACCGTAACATCACCCCCTTCCTCCGGGGAAGAAAGAAAAGGCCCTAAGCGACTTGAAAGCGCACCCACTGAAGCCCATGATATACGACAAAGCCACCACTTTTGGTGTTTTTGTCTTGCGGCGCTTACTCGTAGACCCTGTACGAGAGCCTTCGTCTTCACCCACGTCGTCGCCCTCTCCGTATGTTGCCACGAACCTCTTGAAGGCGTCCGTAAGCTTGATGTTGTCACGTGGTTCCCACGTGGGTTCGATATATCCGTCCCATTTGACGAGAAGTTCTCGGCCCTTGGGTGGCATTCTGCCCGCAAACCTTCTCCACGGAATACACTGGAACGGTACCGTCTAGTAGCGGTGGTGGTTGTGTGTCGTCTTGTACTTGTGATGGAAGAGGGTCGTTAGGGTCTTTGCGAAGGAGGTCAGCAAAGAAGCGCGGGTGTATGTTGGAAGGGACATCGAGTTCGTAGACGTCAGGGGCGATGACTCTGGTGACCTTGTACTGGGCTTGTGTCCACGAGAGTTTCTTTTTGAGTTGGGGGGTGGTAACGTTCTTCAAATTCAGCCAGACACGCTCCCCGACAACGAACTTTTGACTTGGCCGCCGCCCTTTATTCGCCTGGTGTTCCATGATTTGTTGTGCCGTCGCTTTCGCTGCTTGGCTAATTCTTGACCTCTCGGAGGCGGGCAATGAAGTGGTCGGCACGGGCCTTGGGGTCGGTTTTGGAGCGAGATGAGATTTGGTTTTGTTGGATAGGCTCGGCGTGGTACCCGTGAGTGAGGAAAAGGGGCTGTAACCCGTGACAGAGGAATCGCGGTTGTTGATCGCGAGCATGGCCATTGGCAGAAGACCTGCCCAGTCGGTCTGGGCGTAGGCGACGAAGATTCGTAGTAAACAAGGACCTCTTGATTCATCCGTTCGGTAGCGCCATCGGTCTGAGGGTGGTATGCCGTGGATAGACGTTGCTCAATGCGCACGAGTTCACAAAGCCGTTGCCAGAATTTGCTAACCCAGTTGCTGCCTCTGTCAGATGTCATCGTCTTTGGAAAGCCGTGGAATCTGTAGTGGCACTGAACAAAGCGCTCGGCACAAGCCTCAGCTTCCATCGAATCCATAGCTTCCAGTGTACAAGAGCCGAGCAGCCGATCACAAATTACCATCAGAAATCGGGGGCCTTTGCCGTTAGCTGGCAGGTCAACCATGAAGTCGACAGACAATTCGCTGTGAAATCTGTCCGAATAGGCAAAGGTCGTAGGAGACCCTGTGGGCTGTGGCGCCACGACTTTGACCGTGAGCAAACATTGCAGTTCCGTACGAATTGGCGAACCATAAGGTATTGCTGGGGCCAAAAGTAGCTCCGTTGAAGAATGTTGAGCGTAACGTCGCGCCCAGGGTGACCCGTAATGTGAGAGTCGTGTGTCTGTTGTATCAGTGCCGTCCGAAGTGGTTCCCAATTGGGCACCCATAAAGCGCCGCGCCGGAGCAATGCTCCGCGGTCGTCGATTTCGCAGTCAGGTACCTGGACAGAAAGGTTGTATTCCGAAGGGAAGGTGGCGTTGCCTTGGACAACAGAGGCGTGTATGTTGCGGTACTCGCCGTCTTCGATCAGGCCGCGGTCCCAGAGCAACTGAAGCGCGGAGTCGAAGAAGAGTTTGGCGCCTCTGGGCGGGGCTTGAGAATCGTCGATGGGTGTGGTTTTTGAGCGGCGCGTCTGTACCGCGCTGACGAGTTGGTTAAGAATGTAGTCGCCTTGGTGATGCTTGACGGTGCGTGGAGGTAGCCAATGATCTTTAAGCAGCTGGAATTCGCGGTTTTTAAGGCGCTCGTCGTCGCCGTTAGCGGGCAGGTCTTGGGCGCGGCGAGAGAAGTCCGGCTGTGTATTGTCCTTCCCAGCGCGAAAAACGATCTTGAACGTGTACCGAGAGAGTGTTTCCGCTAGGCGGACCTGGCGTTCGGAGAGGCGGCGGTTGGTCGCGAAGTATTGCAGGTTCTTGTGGTCTGAGACGACTATGAATTTGTCAACGCTGCGTAACTCGCCTGAGAAGTGCTCCATTGCCGCGACGATGGCGAGAAGTTCTTTGTCGTGAATGTCGTAGTTCACCTCCGCAGCGGAGAATTTGCGTGAAAAATAGCCGACTGGTCGCAGTCTACCCTTTCGTCTCGCTGAGAGAGGACGGCGCCAACGGCCCATCCGGAGGCATCGCATTCGAGTACAGTCTCGCGGTCGGAGTGAAACATCGCGAGGACGGGTGAGGTGATGAGGAGTTCCTGAGCTTGTTGAAGGCGTTCTGCGCTGAAGCGTCCCAATTCCATTTGGTCAACTTCTTGGTAAGGTTATTGAGGGGTTCAGAGACAGCTGCGAAAGTCTCGATAAACTCCCGATAGAAATTAGCAAATCCAAGAAAAGAGCGGACACCTGTCACTGTTGTGGGCGCCTCCCAGTCACGAATAGCCTGAATTTTCTCCGGGTCGACCGTCACGCCCTCGCCGGCTTTGATGATGAATCCTAGGTATTTGACTTCTTTCACGGCGAAAGCGCACTTTTCGAGGTCGAGTTTAAGACCGGCATTGCGGAGGCGTTCCATCACTGTACGGACCTTGGTCATGTGGTCAAGGTAGTCGCCGTCGCTGTAGATGATGACGTCGTCCATGTAGGCTGAGCAGAATTCGTCGAGGAGGTCGTGGAGGTGCGAGTTGATATAGCGCTGGAAGGTCGCGGGCGCGCCTGTGAGACCAAACGGTGTTACCAGCCATTCGAATTGGCCATACCGTGTGCGAAAGGCGGTTTTCCATTCGTCGCCGTGTCGGACTCGAAGTCTGTGAAAAGCGGCGCGGACGTCAAGCTTGGTGAACCATCGGGCAGTGGCGAGGTTGCGGAGGGTCTCTCGGATCAGCGGCAAAGGGTAACGGTCGTTCTTCGTAATGGCGTTGAGGCCGCGGTAATCGACGCAGAAGCGAAGACCGCCACTTGGTTTTCGTGCGAAGAGGACAGGCGCGCTGGCGGGTGAACTGCTGGCGCGGATCCAGCCCTTGTCAAGATGGTCAGTCAGAGTTTTCGTAGCACGAGGAGCTCGTCACGGACATCTCGTAGAGTGGTCCGAACGGTGGGCGTTTATCACGACCATCGTCGTCTTTCTCGAGGTTGATGGCATGATCCCAGATATCTCTGTGCGGTGGTGTGATATCGACGTCGTCGTCGTCAGGAAATCGCCAGCTACATCTTTGATCTCTTGTGGGATTCGGCCGTCTTGCTGGAGTTGTTCAAGGGTCGGTTTCGCTTTCTTCTCGCTGAGCTTGGCGAGAGCTTTGTTGATGTCGGCGATGGTAACTGAGAAAGGTGGGCGTCTTTCTTGAGGCGGCGCATGCGCTTCGTTGTCGCCATGAAGACGCTGGCGGAAACGAGTCTCGCGTCACGCAGGTCTTTGGTACGATCGATGACCTGTTGCTTGTCCATCCAGCCACTCACGAACCTTCACGCGACTGTTGCCGCGGCCGATTTGCAAGCGCTTTCCAGCTTTGTATACGACGTCATTTCGTTCCGCCCAACCCTTTCCAAGGATTAGATCGAATTCAAGGCCTGGGATCACATAGCCGTAGAGACGCTCTGCGCGGCCGTCGATATCCATGGTGATAAAAGCCATGTCGGTGATGGCGTGTTGTATTTCGTCTTGCTTGGCGAGTTTGAGAAGGCGCTTCTCGACTGGGATACGTGGGATGTGGTGTTTTCTGACAAATTCCTCACTGAAAGCTGCATATGGGAGACACCGGAGTCGAAGAAAGCTTTGATATACGAGGTGTTGTTGATAAGCACATCGAACAAGAACGGCGTGTTGTCTAGCCGTCCTTTTGCTAACTTTATATCCTTCTCCGTAGGCCCTTTTGTGAGGTCTTCACCGAAAACATCCTTTTCATCACGCCCCTGAGCACGATTTTTCTCAGGGGCTACTCGTTTTCCGCCTTCGTGTTGACGCCGTTGACACCGGCAGGGGCGTTGGGTGGAAAGCTCTTGTATTCACATTCTCTGAAGCGATGAGAGGAGTCTTGCCACAGCGAACACACTGGCGGTTCTCGGAACGGCGGTCACGCGTGGTTTGGTCGACCCACGGAGCCCGAGGGCGAGTCCTCGGTATACTTGCTGCGGCCCGAACCGTTGTTGTTGGACGAGGACCTGTTAGACCCATTTTGTTGTTGTCCAGCCAGTGCGGCCACTATAGTTTGAACAATAGAGACAAGGTCGGCGGAGGAGTTGGTCTTGATTTGGTTGACCTCGCTCATCATGGTGTCACCGTCTTGGTCAACTTGGGTCTGGGTGGCCGGGGTGCGGATAGGTGCTTGGGACGTGGGGCCGTTGGTGCGGTTGGCAGGGAGATCCACGGTGATGGAAGAGTCATACCATTCGACCTGGTTCTGAACGTTGGCGTTGGCTTGAAATCGGGGCAGTGCTTCTAACTGGGTGGCGAGAGCCTGGGCAATGGTGACAAAGCTGTTGTAATCGGTAGATGACACGCCCAACTGGAGGGCGAGGGCATCCCGGAGGTACGAAGAAAGTCCGCGGAGCAGAGTGTTGACTTTGGCGGCGCCGGTAGGGGCAAGGATGTCGGCGTCGGCGCAGTATGTCTCGAAGACATGGCGATACTGGGCAAACGGCTGGGCCACTCCTTGGCGGACCGCATACAGACGTCGGGCTGCGCGTTGGGTGGAGTCTTTGTCTTCGAACGACTCGTTAAGGTGCTTGAGGAGGTTGTCAGAATCCCAGGCGCCGTCCGTGTGGCGCAATTTCATCCAAGCCTTGGTCCGGTTGGCGCCATTCGGGGGTAACTCGGTGAAGATAGTGATGCAGATGGTACGCTCATCTCCGAGCTGATTCTTTGTGGAGGGTTGGCGGATGTTCATCAAGCCGAGGGAATAGATGTCGAATTCGGCGAGATTTCCGTTCCATTTCGGAAGCCGAACCTTGGGACGACTGGGGTCATAAGAGGTAGGTAGTACGGGCGGTGGGGCGGAGAAGGCTGTGCCGTCAGGGGTATTACTGGTTTGGGACATGATGTTGAGAAAGTTGCCGATAGTGGTGATAACGTCGGGGAGTGCGTGTCGGTCCGTGGAAGGCAGCGCAACTGTGGCGACTGGTGAAGACTGGCGGTGCAGGTGCGCCTGATTAGGCGTCACGGGTGGCGAGGAAGAAAGCGAGGCAGCCGAGCGGCAGAGAACTCGTGATCAGAGTCGTCCAGAAAAGTATCAAGGTTTCAGTAAAGTCAATGCCAGAAGTAACTGAAATTCAGGGCAATATGCGAGACGTCGCGGGTGCCGCTGGAAGGGGAAAAGGTGTTCAAAAGGAGGATAGATATCGCTCCATCGGAAGTGAAGAAGTCGATAATATGTTACGATCAAGGCCGATATGGATAACCAGAAGGGACTTGGAAGAATAGTTAATTATCGACTTCTTAAGGAAGAAGGGAAGAGGAAGAGGAACTGAAGAAAAGGAGGAAGCGGTCTATATACGTAACGGTATGTGGAAGTGGATACCGTAAGGTATGTGGAGGTGGATACCGTAACACTAGGTGAAACGTAATTGCCCATCGCGCCGCAATCCAATAGTGCGTGTACGTGATGTCCCGCGATTTGGATGTCCAATACCATTTGGTTGCCATGGCTTGCCGTTGCCATGCATAGGGTCCTTGGATCTTGTCGTGTCGTGCCAGTCTGTAGCCCTTTACAGATGGCGTACCTCGTTTTGCCTGGTCCTTATTCGTTTCATTTGGGTATTCTTCTTCGATTTGTTGTTGATATCGTTTCTTTATGTTTTCGTCGCGTGGTGTCGTGTCAGGGGCTCAAGAGACTGATTTCTTGTAGCCAATCGAAGATTTCTTGTTTCTCAACGCTGTGTTGTTTGCATTGTGCTGCTTCGCAGTTGATTGCGTACCGTGCTTCGCAATTCTGTTCGTTTTCGTACCAGGAATCGAGTTTTCGTTCTGCGTCTTTCTGTTTTGCGCGTAGTTCTTCTGCGTTAATTTTCCTTGGTCGAATGTAGCTTGTAGCCTTCGTAGGTGTCGCCAGTAGTCCTTGGTGCACCGTTGTGTCGTTTGTGCCATGCTCGTGCCTTTTCGTGTTCGTGAACTTTGCAGTTCGGGTGTGCACATTCGTTGTAATCTTCTTCGTCGCATCTGATTCGTTGCGCGAGTCTTGTGAAGATAGATGGTTCGGATGCCTTAGAGCGAGTGGCGTTGTGCCATTCCCAATTTTGGCGTGTTTGTGGATTTTGCATGTTTCCGAAAGACATCTCGTTAAAGAACCGTAATCATCGCGGCATTCAAGTGGCGTGCCGTAATCGGGTTCCAATAACATGACTTGGTCGTTCGGGTAACGTTGATCGATTTTCCAGTAGTCCAGTTCCGTGCTTAGGTAGGGTTTCGAAAGTATTTGTCCGTCGAATCTGACTGGGAAGGCGTCGTGTCGTGCCTTCATCTGAAGTGTATCATGCAGTCCAAATAGACGCATGAGATCCATGAAATATGTTTGTGCTCTTCGTGACTGAGCACTGTTCTTGGGTCATCTGAAAATTCTCCTCGTGGTTGCCATTCTCGTTGTAGGGCTGTAAAGGTGTCGACCGCGGCGATAGCCACAGCGTAGTCTCCTCCGCGTGGTGCCGGTTGGTATCGAATCAATGCAGCTTGTTGGTTTTCCGTGAGAATTTGAGGTATTTGTTGAGTTCCAATTTTGAGCATTTCTTCGAATTCTTCGAAGTATGGAGCGTGTTCTCCAATCGTGGCGTTTTCCTTAGTAGTGAGGGTGGTGGTGCGAGTTCATCCTCGTCTTCTGTTTCTTGTAGCGTGTCTTGTTCTTCAGAGCTTGTGTCGTCGAAACTTCGTTGTTCCTCTTCGGGTTGTTGTCCGAGTTTCGTGAGCATAAGGGCTGCGTCCGTATCTTCTTTGTTATGTTGTTTATAGACTGCCCGTCGTTGTTGTCGATCCTTATTTCGCATGTCTTCCTGGAATCGTTTGCCGTTCTTCCTGATCCAGTCTTGTGAGACTCCTTCAGGATAGGGGTATTCTGGTTCTGCGAATTTGACTTGTTTCTGTGTTGTGGGATCTCTTCGTTGCACCATTGCAAGGGTTTTCTTTGGTGGCTTTGGGAACCATCCGGTACCGTTTTGTCGCTTAGGTGTACCGTGCATTTGTCGTCGTAGCATGCAGTCCAACTAAGGAGTTCATGCTTTGGTTCCTGCTTGTTAGTAGCGTTCAGGTGTCTCTTACCTTCTGGGGCTGGGGCCCAGTGAACTTTCTTCTCCTTGCGAGGTTGCTTGCAATTTCGTGAGAAATGTCCAACTTTCCGCAGTTGAAGCATTTTCCTTCGCCCTTCTTTGTTGCATCCAGGTCCATTTTGCCTGGGTTAGTTGTGTGGGCGTAAGCAATGGAGTTTCGCGCTTCTTCTTGTAGTTGGCGCGTCGGTTAAAGTTGTTCCCATAGGAAGGGTTCCAGTTTCCTCTTCCTTGTTTCTTTCTTGGCGTCGCGCATACTGTCTGTCGTCGATTCGTACTGCCATAGCAATGTAGTCCGAGAGGTTGTCAGGTCGATTTTCCTTGTAGAGCTCGTCCTTGACTTCTTCTTTAAGCCCGTCGTAGAATCGTGACATAAGAGGTTCGTCGTCCCAATCAAGCTTTGAGGTGACTTGACGGAACTTCGCAGCATAATCCGATGCTGAGATCCTTTGTCGGAGTTCTCGAAGTTTCTGTTCGGCCTCTCGTTCCTCGTCGGTTGTTCCGAATACCTTCGTAATGGCTTCTTCGAATCCTTGGAAACTGGCAAAGACTTCGTCTGTCTCGTTGTCTCGTCGCGCTGGTTGGTTGTCGAGAAAGTCCTCATGATGGGTCCAAACCAGGCGAGTGCCGTTCCAGATAAACAATTTCCTGCGTGGAGTACCTTTCGACTGGGTCCGAGAGCTTGGTCGGATAGAATCGGTGGTAGGCTTTGAGTTGGGTGAGAAAGTCTCGAAGCGTGCCATGAGTACCGTCGAATGGTCCTGGCTGTTTTGGTTTGACTGCTTCTCCGATGTCCCTGACTTGTCCGTTGCCTCCTCCGTTCCTGAGCACTTGGACCTCCTGTCGAAGGCTGATGATTTCGCGCATCATGTCCTGCGGCGACACGGTGTGTCCCGAGTTGGTTGATCCAGTTTGCTGTGCAGGCATGTTGACAGTTATGCGATATTGCTCAGAGAGACGCGGTATCGTTCTGAACAAGAGCTTTCAACGTGTGACGACCGGTGATATTCCCAAGGGATAAACCTGTCGAGGGGTTTATGTTGGCAGATACAACAGGGCGTGGTCTGAGCAATGATAAGTATGTCACGTTGGTGATGAGTCGGAGGTCGTAGACCGTAGACTGTAACCAGGTAATCAAGTGATCGGAATCAGAGATGAGATCGTGATAGGGATCGTAATGATTGTGTTGAAAGCTAAAGAGCTATCTAGTCTAAAGGAGTGAAATGGGGCAGCTATATATACCCAACTGCCCGTCTCTGATCGCGAGGTGCTGGAGGTGATCACAGAGGTGATCACCTTGATCGATGAACGATCCGTCGAGCACCGCTCGCTTGATCGTAAGGCGATCCACCGATCACCTTTCGCATGGTCACGTGATCCTTCAGCGGTTAGTCATCCCTGGCCCGTGTCATGGCCATCCGTTGGTCGGGTCGTAACATCCGTTGGTCGGGTCGTAACAATTACGGAGTAGGTAGAGGCGTAGGCTTAGGTGCGGTCCGTTAAAAGAAGGTTAATAATCTATAAGGGGGAAAAGAAAGAGAAGTATAAGCCTAGCCTATATAGGCGCGGAGGCCGCTTATATATAGACTTAGCCTAGACCTTAGTCTAGGCCTATATAGGGCAAAAGCCCTTATAACTTTTAGTCTTTAAACTTATTAAAAGACGCGGTTATTAAATATATATTATTTATAGCGTACCTATTAAAGCGCGCGTTTTACTTTTACCTATATAGTATAATAGTCTTTATAATAAAACTAAGCGTTTATAACGAATCGCGTTAATAAGAAAACTATTTACGTAAGTACTAAGCTTTTTAATAATTTAAGCTAATTAATTAAACTAACTAAATAAATAGGAGACTCTTTAGTATATAGCTTAGGACTAATATCTATCGTTAGGTATTTTAGGTAATTTCTTAATAATAAATTTTAGCTAGGCCCTTAAAGATCTTAATAATATACGAGATTTATAGCTATATAAAGTAAGGTAATAGGAAGAAAAGGAGCTAGGTAATCCTTCTTAAACCTATATAGCTATAGTAAGAGACTAATAACTTTCCTTAATTTATTTTTAAGAGAATCCTTTTAAACTTTAAGAGGTATACTAAGGAGTATAAGAATATACTATATTAGTTTCTTTTAGGTCTATTACGATAAGAAGCCTTAGTATTATTTTAGATACTATTAATAGAAAGCTTTTTAGTTTAAGTTAGCTAGGTAGATATTTAAATCTATAGAAGGTATTTAAGACGTTTTTCCTAACCTATTACTACCTTAAAGAGTTAGCTTAAAAGTAAGGAAAGTAAAGAATTTTAGTATATTTTATTTATATACTATTATTTAAATTAGTATAAATATTACTATAAATACTATAATATTTCGTAATAAGTAGTAATAGTATAGTTACTACTTATATATAAATATATATTTTAATTATTTCCTTTTTTATATAAAAGTTAATAGACCTTTATTTTTCCTAGGTAATATATCCTTTTATAGGAAGGACTAAATAAATAAACTTCTATATAAGTAGAGCGTACTATATCTTACTAAAGAAATAATTACTTAATATTAAAAGTATATACCCTTAGGTAGAGATTAAAAAGGATATTAATTATACTTAGTAAAATAAAAGTAGATACTTAAGGGTAAGAATAGAATTCTAGCTATATTCTAAATAGTTCTTTTATCTTACTACCTCCCTTTTACCCTTTAAGCTAAATATATCTATCTTAAGAAAGGATTATAACTTAGTAGGTAGAGTTATTTATCTATAAACTACCTAGACGACTAAATATATAAGAACTTAAGGGGCGGGAGTCTTAAGATCGTCTTAGTAAAAGAGGAAGAAGTTTTAAGGGCGGCTAAGATAAGGGAGTTAGTATCTAATATATTAGCGTTAGCGGCGGCTTAGGGAATACTATTAACGTTTATTATACTAAGCTTAGTTTAGGAGGCGGCGAGCTTTATTATAGAGGATAAGGAAAGCTTTACTTAAGTAAAGATAAGTATTATAGAGGTAGTAAAGTTAGTTATAAAGGCGGCGAACTTCCTAGAAATAGCGAGCTCTATAAATATAGTAAGCTTAATAAAAGGGGCGCTAGTATCTTATAAGTTAAATCGGTCGATTAATTATTCGCTTAGTCTTACTTCTACTAAGGACTAATATAATCGCTAAGCTAGTAAAGAAGCTATTAAAGCTTAATTCTAGCTATCTAGCTATAAGCTTTACTTTTACTAGCGAATAGTAAGAGTTTATATTATTTTAAATATACCTTTCTTAAGGTAAGGTATATAGTATACTAAGAATATACCTTTAAAAATAAAGAGAAAGAAAGAAATGCTTTCTATAGTAATATAGCGGGAAATTTTAGTTAATAGGTAATATATAAAGGCTTAGTAAAACTCTTTTACGTTCTATATATAGTATATATACTAAGATATAACTATATATTAAAGTAATATATAGCTTTTCTTACTTCCTCTTATTATTAGATATATACTTATTACCTTAGTACTATATAATATAAAGTACTTTATATATACTAATTATACTAATTATTTATATATGTTATCTACTTTAATTTATTAAAAGCACTTATTTACTTATAATAATTATTTATATAGATCTTTATCTTCTTTTTTATAGTAGATACTTTATAGATTTTATACTTTAATAATCTATTTCTTTAAAGATAAAACGCTTAAAAGTTAAATATCTTACTTTAAGCTCTAAACTTCTTACCTTATAGTAATATAGACTAAGATTCGCTTTTTACCCCTTTACTATTAACTAAAGGTAGTTAGTATAATTATCTTAATTCTTCGTTAAATAAAGATAAAAACCTACTATCTCCTTTTTAATCTTTTAATTAAGGAAGTAAAGAAGGTAGTACTATAAATAATAGTATAATTCCTACTTATAGGCTAGTACCTCTTAAAAAGCTACTATACTTTTAATATTAAGATTATTAAGATTTCCTTAATTAATAGATATTTACTAGCTAGTATAAAACGAGATTTAAAGCTAACTTATTAAATAATATTTAGTTTCCTAAGATAAGAAAAATAACTTCTTATAAAACCGATATATACCTATAGTAGGTATATATCGCGACTAAAATACTAACTAATACTAAGAATTAATTTAGTAGTATTAATTACCCTTAATAATAATACTATGCTAAGGCTAAGGGGTAGGTAGACGTAGTAGCGGCCCTCGACGTACTAGGCTTAATTAGAGCGCGTAGCGTAAAGAGAAGCTACCTAAATTTATATACCCTAATAAAGCGAGTTAATAAACCTAAAGTAACGATACGATACCGGCCTAAGCGCTAAGCGACCCTATAAAAAAGTAGTATATAATAAACTTATAGGCTTTATCTTAAGCGTATAGTTCGGTAGGGTATAGGTAGTAGTTAAACGGCTCTCTAGGGCGAAGAGCCGCGCTTATAGCGTATTATTAGCGGTGCTCCGCGCGGATAAGAGCTTTAAGACGATAATCTAAGATATAATTAAGGAGGTAGTTAAGGAAGAACTCCGCGTAGGTATTACTTTAGGCCTAGGGGGCCCTAAGCGAACCTAGGCCGCGGTCGTAGCCGAGACTAAGAGACCGACTTAATATAAAGCTATAATAAAATAGGTCCTACTACGCTATAAACGCGAGATTATCGTAGTCCCTACTAAGGTACTGCTTAAAATCCTAAGCCGCGAACTAAAGGATATAGTAAAGGCGGTAAATACGGCCTTAAAAGCTATAAGCGCTATAGCGGCGAGGCGCTTTTAAAGTAAAGATATCGCGGTTATATTTAATACCGCGGCGAGAGCTTATTAAAAGGACTAAGGCTAGGTTAAGGCCGTATTTCGACTAAAGGCTATAATTACCTACTACGCGTATATAGTAGTCGCTAAGAATATCCCTTTAATAATAGTAATAGTAGATAAGGAGCGATTACTCTAAGATTATAGAGGTAAATAAAGTTAAGGTCCTTTAAGCTTAAGCGCTATACCCTTAATCTAAGATATTAATAGTAATAACTATACTTATTAATATTAGTAGCTTAAAGGAAGCTAATAGGCTTTATAACCTAAGCTTAGTCCTTAAAGTATAAATCTTTTAATATAAACCTTATAATAAGTCGGTTTAACTATAAAGGTATTATAACTATTATAAATATAGCTATATCGCTAGGCGGTATATATCGATATAACTCTATAGCTAATATAAGAGTATAGTATATAATAAAAGTAAGGATAAATATAGGGCTAAGAAAGGCGAAATCTCTTATAATTATATCTTATATTAAGGGGACTACTTATTATAGACTTAAACTTACCTAGTAGCGAATAAAGCCTAGGAAAAAGTAAGGGAAAACTACCCGCGATAACCTTAATAGTTCGCGAATACCTAGATATACGCTTAGTAATAGGTACTCCTTACTATCGAAACCTAGGGCGCTTTTAAATCGACCGCGGTCTAAAAGCAAGGACTAAGTAAACCGTACTAAGATAAAAGGTCGAGCTTAAGATACCCGCTAGATAGTAGGGCTAGGGAGGCCGAACTAAGTATAAATAATATTTATAAGTATAGTAAATAAAGAAGCGCTAAGAGATAAAACGCCTCCCTCCTTATATAGATAACCCCTTTTACCTTAACCCTACCTATATATAACTAAAAGTACTATTTTAAAATATATAAAAGAGATATAAGCTAGCTTAGTTAGCGCTTTACTACTAGGCTAGCTTTAACTTAATAGTACTATAGGAAGTAAAAGCTATACTAGGAGGCGGCCCCCCCCCCCTTAAAGCGGCGCCCTATAGCCTAGTTTATAAGGAGGGGAGGTATATACTATATATATATAAAAGGCTTAGGCTAGGGACTTAGTCGCTTTAGTTTAGACTAAACTAAAGCGAGGTTATTTTTAGTAATAGTACTAAACTATAAGCGATTTACTTACTATTAAGGGCCGCGAGGGCTAGAGCGTTATATAACCTAAGTATAATTAAACTAAAGCACCTTATAATAATAGTAAGGGACTTTAATATCTATTACCCGCTCTAAGATAGATATAATAAAACCTTAGATAGCTCGATATAACTTATATAAAAGGCGATAAGATTATAACTTAAACTTACTATCTTAAGAAGAGAGTATATAAGATTTTTCTATAGCTAAAGGGATAGTACTATTAACCTAGCTTAGGTAACGCTAAAGACTAAGATATAGTATACTAAGCTTAACCTAGACCTAACTAGGTTAGACTATATCCCTTAAACTATTATACTATAGGTCGATACCTAAGCTTAGGTACTTAAACTAGCCTTAAGGTAAAAAGAAGTAAAAGTAAAGCTAGTTAAAGTTAAGACTATATCTTAGCTAAGACTATACTAGCTAATACTTTAAACGCTTAAGGATATTAACTAAGACCTAGACTATATCTTTACTACTTTAGCGTAGATCGCGATAGCTATAGTTCCGCGCTAAGGGCGAGTATTACTTAAGGGCAACGTATAGTTTACCTTAAAGGTAGGGAGGGCGATAAGGGAGGCTAAGAGGGTAAGGAGGAAGTATAAGTAGGAAAGGAGTAAGGTAAACTAAGAAGACCTATATAAAGCGTTTATAGCTTAAAAGTAGACTATCCGCGAGGCGAAGAGGGCCTATTAATATAAGTTCTTAAAAGAATTTAGCGCCGATAATACTAAGCTCTAGAATATAAAGAGGTAAGCTAGACTTTATAATAAGCTATTATTAAAACCGACCTATATCCCGCCGCTAGTTAAGGAAGGTAAGGACTAATTAATAGAAACCTTTAAACGAAAGGCTTAGATATTAGCCGTTAAGTTCTTCTTATTAAAGGCTAGTATAACCTAAGGGCTACCCTAGCCTATAGCTAAGGCGACCCTTATAGTTAACTAATAGATCTAGCTAGCTAACGTTATAGCGGCGCTAAGTAAGATAGTAAGCTAAAAAGCAGCGGGTCTAAATAGCGTCCCCTTAAGGTTTATTAAAAAGTATAGCTTAGCCTTAGTTTAGCGACTAGCTATAATCTTTAATACCTATACCTAACTCTTATATTTCCTAGGTTAGTTTTATAGCGCGAATATAGTAGTTATCTTAAAGCTAGGTAAGAGGCTAAAAGCCTATTATATAATAAGGGGATAGAAACTAATTTCCCTCCTACCTATAGTAAGAAAAGTACTTAAGTAGATACTAGCTTAAAAGATTATAGGAATAGCGGAGGTAAACGGTATCTTACTAAATAGATAAATAAGAAATAAAAGGAAACGCTTTATAAAGGCAGCGATCTTACTAGTAATAGAACTAGTATACGCGACCTAGGCCTAAAGGGGCATTATATCGTTCTTATAGCTAGATATTAAAAGCGTATTTAATATAGTTAACTATAATAAGCTTATAAGGGAACTAGAGCTTAAAGAATACCTTAGATAGCTTATAAGCTTAATATAAAGCTTTATAAGTAATAGAAGATTAACCCTTTACTTTAATAAGAGGACCTTAAAGCTAACTTAAGTACTAATAGGAGTCCCTTAAAGCTCCCCCTTATCCTTAATCTTATTTCTATACTATATAACCCCCTTATATAAGAGGCTTAGTATAATATATAGTATTTATACTATTAGCTTTACTAATAATATAAATATAGTTAGTATTAGCCCTAATAAGGCTATTATAGTAGTATGCTTAGAAGAAGCTTAGAAGGTATATATAGAGTAAGCGACTAAGTTTATAGTTACTTTTAAACTATTAAAGAGCGAGTTAATATACTTTATATAAAGGAGATAAGCGATAATAACGCTAGTCCGCCTTAAGGCTAACGTAGTAACTCCGGTCTAAGAGGCCCGCTTACTAAGGGTTTAGGTATACTAAAAACTATATTAAAAGGCGTACCTAAATTAGCTCTAAGTAAAGTTAAAGCGCTAGACTATAGCCCTAACCGGGCTCGCGGTGTTTATATAGGGCTATACCTTACTATATACTAGGGAAGTCTATAGTAAGGTAATCTAGTCCTTAATCTCTTACGCTATAGTTATATTCTATAAAATAACGCCTATAAATAGGAAACTATATAAGATTATATAGGACTTAATATAGGACTAGTTAGCTTACCTTTAAGTAGTAATAAGCGCCTACCGCGCGACCTTAGTTTATTAAGTTAAAGTAAAGGTATAAGTACCCTTAATTAACCTCTACTTAAACTAAAGAATAACGGATACCTTTTAGAGGCTAAAAGACTTAGGGCTCCTAAGCTAAATCTAACGCGCGTTTAACGTAGTCGCGGGTATACTTAAAAGGAGGCGATACTAAAAAGAGAGTAGGCCCTTAGTAGCGCTACCTCTAAGTAGACCCCCCCTCGCGGAGGAGATAAAGGGGGTCTAGGGCTAGATAAGATTAAACGACCTCTTAAATAAAGCTAAGTCGCTTAAAAGGCTAAATAAGGAATAGGCCGCTTAATAGAACGCTAAGGAAGATATAATTTAATAATACTAAACTACCCTCTACCCCGCTAACTTCCTACTATAGTTTAATAAAGCGATAACGCTAGACTATTATAAAGGCCTCCTTAAGTATATTAATATAGTAATTACTTAGATATATATAAGAAAGATTAAGCTTAATAACTTCCTTTTTAACTAATAGGTCCTTAGTATAGTCTCGCTAATATATACTTATAGATAAAAATAAGATACTATCTACTATATAATAATTAACTATTTATTAATAGTAGAGGTAAAGGAGTCCCTCTTAATATAAGCCTAGGATATAAGTAATATAAGAGCGGGCCTTTAAGGGAAAAGAATAGCGGCGCCGCTAGTATAATAGTTCCTCCGCTTAAGTAAGCTCTACTAGTTCGACTTAGCTTAAAGGCTATATATAAATATACTAGATAATAAGACTAAGGTCGCGCTAAAGATAGAGCGGCCCTAACTAAGACTACTTTAGCTAACTACTTCCCTTACTAAGGCGATCTAAGAAAGGAGAGGACTTATAATAATAAGACTATAGTATTAACTAAACTAAACTTAGACTAAGTATAAACCTCGCCGATTAAACTATAAACTAAATAGAATTAATATAACCTAACTAAACCGACCTTAATAGCTATAAAATAAAACCTACTACTAAAAGACTATAACTAAATAAGACTTAACTTAGAACTAAACTAAGATAAAGCTAATAATTAGCCCTTTAAACTATAACCTGAACTTAACTTATTAATAGTAATATTATATACTAGTCCCTTAGTATAGGGCTAGTACGTTAACCTTACTATCTACTTAGATTTAGTATAGGTTTAATAGGTAATTAAACGGACTAGCTACTATATATAATTAAACGTATTATATAGACTAGCTACTATACGTTATTACGTATATTAAATACGGACTAGCTACTAGTCTTATAAGTTAAAGTAAGAGTAGTAATAACTATCTATATTCTTTTCTACCCGCTTAAGATCTAGTAGGTTCTCTATCTTCTATATATACTATAGCGAGCGTAGGACCTTACTTAGGGCTTTAACCGAGTAATATCTTAACCTTATAATTATATAATAGTAGTACGGCGTATTAGCGGTATTTCTTAGTATTTTCCTTAGGTAGGTATAGGTATTTCTTTATAATTTCCCCGCTATATCCTTATAGTAACTTCTTAGGGAAATATCGGTATAATCCTTAAGGAACTATTATTACTTAGGAAATCGTAGTATATTTCCTATATAATATATTCCTAGGGGAAATCTCTATAAAATATCCGTATAATCCGCTTAGTTATTATTTCTAGGATTTCTAGGTAATTTCCTAGAGTTTACCTAGTAGCTTCTAGGTTCCTTCTTCCGCGGGGAGCCTTAGGGAGGGAGGCTAATATTATTATAGGTACCTAGATTATCGACTATAGGGTGTCCTATAATAAGTAATATCTACTTTATTATTATAATAAGAATAATAAGACCTTTTTAAGGTAGTATATAAAGTATAAGAGGAAGTAACCTAAGGCTTATAAGGAGTATAAGGACTACTACTATTATAAGAAGCTTAATAATAACTAGTTAAGCTTAACCTTAAACTTAAACTAAAGCTAGCTTAAATAGCTAGCTTATAAGATAAAGTAATAACTAAGGTCTATATTAAGGTAAGACTTATACTAGCGGCGGTATAAAGACGCTTACTACGGCCTATACTATAACCCTAGTTTTAATTAAGGTTAAGACTAGCGATAATCTTAGCTAAGACTAAACCGCGATAGCTATAAAGATATTATTAAACGAAGTCGGGAGCGCTAGTAGGATTAGTAGGCGACGTAAGATAAGGACGCTTTAGGGCGGGCTCGGCACTAAGAGAACTACCGGGCTATAGCTCGGCGTCGGAACTAATAAAGGGAGACGTAGTAGGCTCCTAAGCTAGCTTTATAACGACCGTAGGCATAGCGACGATAGCGGACTCCTTAGCCTTAGCCTTAAATAGGGCCTTAAGCGCGGTAGCCGCCTTACCCTTACCTTTACCCTTCCCCTTATTAAAAGGGACTAAGGCCGGACTAAGCCTAGTAAGATTAAAACCGCTATCCTTACTATTAAGGCTATTACTAGTAATAAGATAGAAATAGTTAATAAGATCGTTAACCGCTATAAGAGTCTTTTAAGTAACTAAGAGCGACTTAGGCCTAACCTAGGCTAAGGTCTTAATAGTATCGCTAAACTTACTTAGGTACTTCTCTAAGGACTTATATATATAGCGGGTATTATCTATAAAATAGGTAAAAGCTAACGCGAGCGTCTTAATATTCTTAGCGACTATAGCTAGACTAAGGGCGGATTTACTTAACGCGCCCTTACCCTTAGTAGTAGGGGCCTTTTAACTAGCGTAAATATAAGTTTCTAAAGTAATATAATAAAGGCGCTCTTATATTAAACCCTTAATAAAGGAGGGGCTATTAACCTTAAACTATACTTAGTAAAAGGTATATATAGCCTCCTTACCCTTAGAGGTTATTTAAAATATAGATTAGTACTAAACTTAGATAGTACTATAGTAAGAAGGGGTTACTTACTTAGTAATAAGACTAGTTAAAGTTAGCGTAAGTAATATATACTTTAGCCTTTATAGCTATTAAAGTTAGCTAAAAATACTAAAGGTAAGACTAACCTAAGATAAAACTAGGATTAATATATATAAGACTAGTTTTAATAGCTAGTAAAGGACTTATAAGTAAGCTTATTAGTAAGACGCTTAATATATATAAAATATAAAATAAAGCGCTCCGATCTTACTATAGTAGTAACTTTCTTATAAGGAGGGGGTTTTAAAAGAGGTAAGCTACTACTACCTAAGTTAGCTTTTTAGTTAAATATTACAATATAGTAATAAGCGAATAAGATATAGTACTAAGGAGACCTAGAGTTATAGAAATAAAGTAAGTAAGGTAGTAGTTAGGCCTATAAAAGAAATAAATAATAGAGAGATAAGAGGAGGTATAAATAAAACTAAGGGGGGAGGGTAGGTATATATATACGCGAGCTAGGCGTATATAATTAATGATTATATAATAGAAGGTAAATATAGGCCGCCGCGCCCTTAATTAAGAAGCTATATAGCCGGATAGGAACCGATTTACGATTAGCGGAGCTAGCCGACTAAATTTCGATTAGCCGGCCCTACCTAAGAGCGACCTATACTAGCGCCTAGCCCGGCAACCGGATATTACCTGCCTTACTAACTAACGGACCGATAAGCCGACGCGACCGCGGCTACGCGGCTACGACGCGGGAGCTATAGTAAATAGAGGCGCCCGCGAGTCGGGCCCTTAGAGAGAGACTACTGCCTATAACCCTAGGCCCGGGCTTGCGAGCCCGGGCCGCGGCCGCTTAGGATAGTAGTAGCTACGGCCTAAGAGGGCTTATACCGAGATATAATAGCGTAGGAGGAGCCCGCGGTAGCCGGCGTAAATTTCCTATATATTACTACTATAACCTTATTTAAGGTAGACTTATATTAAAAGAGGGGAGGGTTTTCCCTTAGGTACTTTAGTTTTTCCCTCCTATTTAATATTAAAGTTCTAGATACTTTTAGCTAGGTCCCTAGTATAATCTTAATAATAAAATAATAATCTCTTAGGATAATATACTCTTAAGTAAGTATCTTAAGCTCTAATAATACTAATATAGATATATCTCCTTATAAGAAGAATACTCTTTTAATCTTTAATACTTTATATTATTTAGATATATAGCAGCCTTTTAAGGAAGGTATAAACTATAAAATAAGGGAACCTTAGGTAATTTATATATCCTACTAGTCTATACTAATCTATCCTTATATTAACGGTTCTAGTATAAGCGCTCTTATATACTATAAGTAAGGTAAGTTTTATATTAAAAAATAGTAACCTAAGAATATATTTTAATCTACCTAAGTATAAAAGAAATATACCTTAGTATATTTATATTTATTATATAAAAATATAGTAATCTATTATACTAATCTTATTATAAGGCACCTAAAAATAAAAGTTATAATATTAACGTTATCTTATTAATTTTATTTTATAGATATACTTAGCCGTTAATATTATAAACTATAAGTCTTTTTAAGACTTAGTTTATTTTTACTATCTAGAATTCTATATTCCCTCGGCCTTTATATTAATAAATTTAATAGAGATAATCGCTAATAATCTTTAAGAAGTATTAATTAACTATATATACCTTTTAAATAGTATCTCTTACTAACTATCGATAGCTAGACTTAAACTAAAAATATCGAAGTAGTCCTAAGAATTATTAGATACTATATCGATTATAATTAGTACTTATAGCTTCTTTTACTTAGCCTAATAAATATATTAGCTAGCTATTTTAGAGAATTATAGAATAGTATAATTATATAATATCTATAAAAGCATTATATTTTAAATCGATTTAAAAGTATTACTACTAATAATAATATATATCTTTATTTAAGAGACTTATAAGGGAAACTTAACTTATATTTAAGGATTAATATACTAAGTACGATTTACTATATATAATATATTATATATATTCTTAACCTTCTTATATCTAAGATACTAGATTATAAAAAGCTTATTAAGATTAAGGTAAAGTAGAAACTAGTTATATAAAGTTATTTTTATTTAATAAGAACTCTATAAGATAACTATAATAAGGAAGAAGTATATTATAGGATACCTTATAGTCGATAATCTAGGTACTTATAACGATATCTACTTCCTTTAGGGAAGTTACCCTTAACTCCTTAAAGCTCCCTATAAAAGAAGGAACCTAAAAGCTACTAAGTAAACTCTAATAAATCACCCGGAAATCCTAGAAATAATAACTAAGCGGATTATATAGACATTTTATAGAGATTTCCCTTAAGAATATATAATATAGGGAATATACTATAATTTCCTAAGTAATAATAGCTCCTTAAGGACTATACTAATATTTCCTTAAAAAGTTACTATAAGAATATAGTAGAGAAATTATAGAGATATACCTATGCCTACTATTACGGGATACCCTATAGTCGACAATCTAGGTACCCGGAACGATATCTACTTCCCCTAAGGAAGTCACCCCTAACTCCCTAAAGCTCCCCGCGGAAGAAGGAACCCGGAAGCTACCGGGCAAACTCTAGGAAATCACCCGGAATTCCCGGAAACGATAACTAAGCGGATTACATAGACATTTTACGGAGATTTCCCCTAGGGATATATTACACGGGGAATACACTATAATTTCCCGAGTAATAATAGTTCCTTAGGGACTATACCGATATTTCCCTAAGAAGTTACTACGAGAATATAGCGGGGAAATTATAGAGAAATACCTATACTTACCTAGGGAAAATACCGGGAAATGCCGCTAATATACCGCACTACTATTATATAATTATAAGGTTAAGATATTACTTAGTTAAAGCCCCGAGTAAGGTCTTACGCTCGCTATAGTATATATAGAGGATAAAGAACCCGCTAGATCTTAGGCGGGTAGAGAAGAATATAGATAGTTATTACTACTCTTACTTTAACTCGTAAGACCGGTAGCTAGTCCGTATTTAACGCGCATAATAACGTACGGTAGCTAGTCTATATAATACGTTTAATTACGTATAGTAGCTAGTCTATTTAATTACCCGTTAGACCTATACCGGATCCGGGTAAACGGTAAGGTTAACGTACTAGCCCTATACTAAGGGACTAGTACGTAACACCTACCTAGGGAAAATACTAAGAAATACTACTAATATACTATACTACTATTATACGATTATAAGGTTAAGATATTACTTAGTTTAAGCCCTAAGTAAGGTCTTATACTCGCTATAGTATATATAGAGGATAGAGAACCTATTAGATCTTAAGCGGGTAAAGAAGAATATAGATAGCTATTACTACTCTTACTTTAACTTATAAGACTAGTAGCTAGTCCGTATTAAACGCTTATAATAATATACGGTAGCTAGTCTATATAATATATTTAATTATATATAGTAGCTAGTCTATTTAGTTACCTATTAAACCTATACTAGATCTAAGTAAACGGCTAGGTTAAAGTACTAGCCCTATACTAAGGGACTAGTATATAATAAAGTAAGTATTAATAATAATATATTAAGTAACTTACTTATAAGTATAAGTAACGTTATCTTAGGAATAATAATTAAGGTAAGTTAATACTAATTAAAATACTATAACTTATATACTAATCTTTATATTAACCTTCTTAGATCTATATACTAGTATTAATACTTTATCGAAGTATAAAGTAAATAAAGGTTTTCTTTAATATTTAATAAGAGGTCTAACTAGATAAATAACTATTAAGTATTCCTAGTTATATTATTATATACTAGAACTCTACTATTATAATACTTAAGAGAGCTAAGGAGCTATAATAGGTAATTAATATACTTCTTACTAATAATACCTAGCTTAGCTTACCTTTATTTACTAAGAATTAAGAGTAAATTAACTACCTAATTAATATTAAGAAGATATTCCTATAGCTTATAAGTAATATTAGCTAAGGGAAAGATATAATACTCTTAGAATCTTAGAACTCGCTAAAGATAATTTATAAGTATCTCTTTTACTCCTATACTAAAATTACTATTATTTATAATACTAGTAATAACTAGTAAAGTATATTAATAATAGTAATTAATAATATAGAGAAAAAGCTTACTAAGTATATTAACTACCTCTAAGAGGAAAAGGAAGTATATATAATTACTACCTTACTTATACCCTTATTAAGTATTAATAAGCTTAATATTTATTAGGTAGGATTACCTATTTTATTAAAGAAAGAGACTAAAGCTAATCTACTTAGTTCTAAGTAAGTATAAAGGACTTATAAAGATATATTTATTTCCTACTATTAATAACGATTCTTATAGTTATTAGTATAATCCTTTAATACTAATATTACTCTTAACTCTTATAAGGACTAGCTTACTTAGTTTCTTAGTTTAATAAAGGTAAATAGTATAATAATTTATAGTAATTATTTATACTAATTATATATAAAGGGACTTTATAAGGTAATAAAGGTATTTCGGGCTATAAGGCTTTTTTTAAAGAAAGTAAGTTTTTATTTAATTATATTAATATATAAGTAATATACTAATCTTAGCTAAGGAGGTTACTATCTAAGGATATATATAGCTTTTAGCGCTATATATCTTAGTATAAAAGGTATAAGAATATTTATATTATAGCACGCGAATTTCTAGTAATATAACTAAGTAGCGTGCCGCTTAAGCGCGCTTAGAGTATTTACTAGTAGATTAATATATACTAGCAATCTAAGATAAAACTCTTAAACTTAAAGGCGAGATTTACGCTATCGATCCTATAGTTTTAATTTAATATATATAATAGTATCTTTTTTTAAGATATAAAGATTAATAATAGTATTAACCCTATAAAGGAGTATAAAGATTAGCTATATAAGCTTAAAGTAGCTTTAAAGATATCTTATACTCCTAGAAATATAAATCCTTTTAATAGAATTTATCTTAATAAAGAGGCTATAATACTATATAAAAAAGATTAAGATTAAAGTAAGAGATTTTATACTTACCTATAGCTTATAGGTATTATTTAATAAAAGCTTTTTATAAACTCTCTTTAAATATAAATATAAAGCTAGTAAAAGAGAGATAAGTATCGCGATATAATTAATATTACTTTACTAAGTAATAAGGAGTCGGAGGAAGTAGAGGAGTTAGAGGAAGTAAAGGAGATAGAGGAAGTAGAGGAGATAAAGGAAAGTAACTCTTATTAGGAAGAATAAGTTTAAAGCTATAAGAAAAAGCAAAAAGGCCGTATAGTAATAGAGGCAATAGTCGCCTCCTCTATAAAGAGAACTAGATATAAGGAGAATATTCGACCGCGATAATAGGACTTTAAATATTAAAAGGATAGTTAAGGTAAAGGATAAATAATACCTATAGGATCTTATCCTTTAATTTAATACTACTTTTAGCTATACGGCCTATATATATTTTATAGGTACCTCGTATTAGGATAAGTATAAACGATTAATATAATAAAACTAAATAGGTAATACCTATAGGTAGCCCGAATATACCTATATATACTTTTAGGTACCTATTTTAAATTTACCTACCTACTAAGTATTTATAGTGGCCCTAAAATAGCCCGTGGGTAGGTATAGGTAGCCCACAAGCAAATACCCATGGGTATTTTGAAGTCTAATAGGCGTTACGAATGAGTGGCTAGAAGCTGATGGAAGTACCTGAACAAACGACTGCCTAATCGTCATGGTTATGATGATGCTAGCTAGAGGGGTTCTGTGGCTATCACGGTGATGGCGGGCCAGAACCACAGCCTGAGTCAGGATCTGACTGTGTATGTCAGGGGAATCAGTCTGCAGGAGGCTGATAATCCTTGTTACATTTCGTTAAAGAGAACCTTCTTAGCTTCGAGATTGTCAGTATTGTCTATTGGCGACACGGAATTTCGACAGTCACTCACCGACAGGGAAGCTTTCCCAATCACCACCGTCCTGAGAAAGGAAAACCGGGAACGCCTCATCAAACAGCTTTCTCTTCATTTCACCTGCATCGCCAGGCGTTCGCCTCAGATTGGGACAGAGGAGGGCAAGCTGGCGCAGCATGGCAGCCGCAGCAGTCTCGACAATGGGTCGCCCGAGGCAAGAGTGAGGTCCCCAGCCAAGATGAATGTACGAATCATCAGGTCAGTCAAGTTTGATGGATTCTGGGTCAGGAAAAATGGAAGGATCCCGGCCAGCGGTGATGAAATCCGCCAAGACTGTTCCTTTGGGCGGCAAAGGAGTCGGCGCTGAAGGAATGGTCACAGGCGTTGGAGACTCTACCACACGAATGACTCCTGAAGTTGCTGGGAATAGACGAAAACTGTTGGGGTCACAAATTAGTACGAAATACGGGAACTCGACGCAGGCAAGTGACTGACCCTTCTAGAGCGTAACGCTTCAGTAGGTCAAACGAATCAGAGTCCTCGGACTGGGCGAGCTGCTCAATCTCCGTCCAGTGGCTCTTGTAGCCATCCGAAAGGTATATTTCGATTAATTGAGCCCACTGTATCGAAAATGACGCGTCAGCGGTGCAGTTTTGAGAATGGAGTGGAGAAGCGGGAAAAGTCGAGCACTCACAGCCTGAGCCTGAGTAGCACAAAAGGTAGCAGCTGTGGGAATCAGAGTCCACACAACTTCTTCCACGTCCTTCCCCTGACCTTGTTCCATCGGTCTCTTGATGAGCTCTAGGCCAAAATGCTGGAGGCCATGGGCATTTTCTGCACCGGTAGCAGTCTTGTGGAAGAAAGTGTCTTCGACGAGTTGCATCAGGCTACGTGCACCCTCGCCTGGCTTGATCCCTCGGACTACTCCACGAACAATGTCTCCAAGCTGCCATGTCTCTTTACTTGCGACGACAAGGTGTTTGTAACGTTTTGCTTCGTCGAGATCCAGGAAGACATGCTCAAAAAGGTGAGCCAAGACGTTGTAGAGTGCGCGAGGCGTGTAGGAGTCAGTCACCGCTGTCGATTCAGAGTCCTCGCCTCGCAGGGGAATGCCAAAAAAGCGACCGACAAACTCGGCGTGGGCTGGATTACCAATGCTTTGCTAGGTTTAGTGGATGGATTCAACCAGGACACAGAAAGCTACTCCCTCTTGGACAATGTCAATCTGGTAAGATCCCCCCAGCTTGCGAGCGTTCTTCTTGATAAGCCGGGCCGTCAAACTCTCGTAGAAGGCGCGAACTATAGACAAATTTTCCTCAGGGCAATACAGCTCATCCTGCATGAACTTTTGCTTAGCTGTGTTGGCGGGCTTGTCGCCACTCAGCATGTCATCATGACCAGAGAGTTGCTCTTGGATTGTACTGTTAGCTTCAACTAGTGCAGCAAAGGTCAATCGGAGAAACTCACGAGGGACTTTGAAATTAGTCTGGTCTTGCAGTAGCTGCACTACACCTTGCCATGAAGTCACCGGAATCGGGGGGCCAGTGAAGGCAGGAGCGCTATAATCGATAGCTTGGACCGGCGCTGCTCCTGAACTGAAATTGCCCATGGTCTTCTCTGGTGTGGTGAAGGGATATAGAGCGTACACGCTGCTGTGTCGGTACCATCCCGGGAACGACCTCATGAGCAGCTTGTACATGACGCCGCCGCCGGCAACGTCAAAATCAGAACTGGCAGCGGTGAAGCCGAAGTTGGTCAGGCTCTGTGGACCATACTCGTGCGCGTAGAAGCGATCGGCGCGGACGAGGGTCACTGCATCTGAGAGAATGGCTTCGGAGATGGTGAAGCCGGGACAGAGCCCGGAGCCGGGCGAAAACTCCTTCTTGGCTTGCTCTACCATCAGACCCGGATACAGCTCGACGTTACCGGGATGGCCGTAGAGTGCCTCCACTAAAGCCATGTCAGTCTCCAATCTCCATCCACTACGTGACGAATCTTGCAGAGACCGAAAACTCACAAGCTTCAGCTACTCCATCTTCGGTAGAGTTGATTTCCTTGAAGGATGTGAATGGCTTGAGCTTGAAGAATTTTCGAAACTCGTTGAACGTGGCGACGCCCCATTCTCGACCTCGTTCAATGCCAATAATCTCAATCGCCCTCAACGCCACGGGAATGTTCTTAGCGCCAAATGCGCCGGCTACCGTGTCAGTTCCCTTCTTGATTTGCTGAACAAGATCTTCGTCATTGAATCCACCGTCTTTGTTTCTTTTTAAGTCACCAAACGTCCAGGCTGCCGGGTCATCGGGGACATTATCATAAAACCAAGTTTTGAGCTGCCCCAGGTATTCGGCAGGACTGAGAGCGGAAGGATCCACGTGAGCGCCAAGTATCTTGGTCATCAGACTTTGCAGCCACGCCTCATCGTGATCCGAAACTGCTGCGTGCCAACGGTAGACAAAGTTAAACTCAATCGAAACCTGGTTACCAATACCGCAAGGGGTACCCTCGGGGTCGAATACGCTATAAAAGGCATCGCGAGGGTCGAGCCTCCAGTCGGAGCGAACCGCATTATCATTGAGGTTCAGTATGGTTCGAAGGTAGTCGTTAAGGATAATGTTTACATAGAGACCACAGGTTACCAATCTTGCTGTCTAGAAGAGATTATTGTCTCTGTCCTTGATAGCAGCTTCGTACTCACTGTCACCCTCGTTCAGCCCGAGTGGCAGGCTGAATTTTCCATTCTCGTTAATCACAGCAAGCTCTCGGGCTACCCAGTTATGGAATCGATTAAAAGACACAAGCAATGCGCCGACTCCAGGTGGTTGCATCAGGATCCTGGACTCGGAAAAGACATCATTCTTAAGCAGTCCATCTTTGAATGCTCGGACTCGATCTTGCTCCTTCTAACTGTGTCCATACAGAGGCCCCAAGTCTAGGTATGAGGACGACTTGGCTACAGACGAATCGAGGTCGGAGGTTCGGAAAATATCATGAGTAATAATGGTGGCGAAGTAGAAAAGTGTCGATGATACTTTGCTCGGGTGTAGACGACTTGCACCTTGACGGGCTAGGATGGTATCGAATACCAAACCAGGATCCGGCAGAGCCCGGGTGTGCGTATGCTATGATACGACGCTTCGTGCGTAATGGCTATTGCTTGCGCCCAGCCGAGGATACATAAAGTTCTGCGGAGAGAGATGAGCGACTGTCTCGAGGGAAAGGAAATGGGCCCAGTCACATTGTTGGAGCCATCCGCCGTCTTGTACTTGAACTGGTCGCCCAAGCAAGAAATAGGAGGGTACTCAAGATTTGTCCAAAGCGTCTTAATGAATTGACCTAAGAGACGATCTCGCAATTCGGACCCGTTAGGAAGGGTGGCTGCAAGGCGGATGATATTCTCGTACTGGACAAGATGTTGTGAGTAGGTGGCTAGGGAAGGAAAGAAGAGGAATACGTACCAAATACGTCCGGTCATTGACCAGACCGCTGTCGAGGAATGTTTGGCCTAGTTCGTGAAGGAAATCGAGGTTTGGCCCGACTCTTAGGCTTTGGCTGTTGACGTCGTCTTTGATGCGTGTCAGGATATTGATCAAGGAGCCCCGTGCCAGGCCCGAGGGAGACTGCGTGGAGGCCATGACGATATCCTCGACTGGGATCGTATTTCTGTTCTCTCTCAACTGTACAAGTCAGATTGGGGGCCGATGGAGGAAGTCAACCAGAATTGTGCAGCTCAGGCGGGGACAGAGAGAATAAGTTTCTGTCATTCCCAGCGGATGTAGGCTCATATATCAAAGTTGCTCCTCAAGAGTTTGCTTCTCAAGGGAAAAGTCTAGAGTAGGCTACTGTTTGCACCTATTCGACCGTGCGTGTCCCTGGCTGTGGTATTAGGCGGCCTTGCGAACGGCAGGCAATTAGGCCGTTCTAGACTGAGTTGTGAACTTGGGGTGACGACCAACCGGACCGTCGGGATGCAGAACGCCCCCCAAGCAGTCAGTGGTAACGCCCTTCGGCTTTGTGATTTGGCTCTGTCTACCGCTCAGCTCGTTTTACGTGCCGTACCCGTATAAACCTGGAAGTTGTAATCGGAAAAGGGCCCCGCCGGGCTAGGCAGAAAGGCAGCCTGCAGGGAGTTCTGAGGCTGCAGAAGGCTATTAGGAGACCGCGCTAGGCAGCCGCATAGGCTATAAGGAGAGTGCATATACGGGGGAAGGTGAAAGAGCCCCTCGGCGGATGAGGAAAGACAGATGGCACCCATACATGGCGGCAACAAAAGGGCGCTATTGGTGGCCTCGGTCCATCTCGGTGAGTCAATCATGTCCTATCTCATGGGGCCTGACCAGGGGACGCCATGTTGGAGGCAAATCGCATCTTACTGTATAGTGTATACCTGCCGCATTGTGGTGGCTGAGCAAAACGGACCATGAACTGGACGAACACGGAAGGCAACTGGCTGGTTGTCTTGCCCCTGCTGGTACGCCTTGTGTTGCCTTGCGGCAATGGCATCAGTCGCGTCTCCCAGGCGTCACGCTGTTGGCTGCGTTTCCCTCGGTGGCCTGGGCACGGCTTGGCCTCAACGTCGGCAGTGCTATGCAGGCCGTGTGTGGTTTGCGCATCGCCGGGCTGAGATTCGTGGCTGTCGATCTAGACTTCGAGATCCAACGTCAGCACATTTGACCCCTGGGCCGAGGCCATTTGTCGATGAGGTGGGCGCCTTGGCCATGATGACGATGCAGAATGTTGCGTCGGTGCACCGATATATGAGGCATCCGACTCGTGGAATGTACTTACACTGCAAGTGGCATCTCGAGCGAGCAAAGCATCTCCGGCGCTGTACTTGTCCCCATCGCCGTTTTGTCCTTTCCACCAGCAAGATGCCCGACGTCCCCAGCCTCGGGCGCCCGGAGAGCAGCATGGCCACCCTGCATGGCCCTGTCGAGACGCGGGAGCCCACGAAGCTCGTCCTGTGCTTTGACGGCACCGGCAACACCTTCAGCGGATCCAATGCAGACACCAATGTCGTAAAGCTGCTGAACAACCTGGACTGCAGCCACCCGAATCAACAGCACTACTACCAGAGTGAGTGACTGGCTTTGAACTTGGACGGCTTCATCATGGCTTAGCATGGCTGTTAGCCGGCATCGGCACGTACGACATCAACGCGCGCTCGGTGAACCAGCCGTGGCTTGGCGAGCTCCGGAGCTCTATATCGCAGCTCATCGACCAAGGCCTGGGCACCACGTTCGACGCGCACGTCATGGCCGGCTACCGCTTCCTGATGCGCTTCTATGACTCGGTGAGCAACGGCCGGCGTCGAGGCTCTCTCTCCCTCTCTCTCACTGCTTGCTGACGAGAGGCAAAGGGCGACATGATCTACATGTTTGGCTTCAGCCGGGGGGCCTTTACGGCCAGGTTCCTGGCGCGCATGGTCAACACCGTCGGGCTGCTCTGCAAGGGCAATGAGGAGATGGTGCCTTTTGTCTACCGGCTCTACCAGCGCTACCTCTCGGGCAAGATCAAGCGCATTGAGGCTACGCAACCCGGGAACGACACGGGCGACACTGGCGACGACGACACGGCGGCGCGCGACGAGGTGACGGCCTTCAGCAGCACCTTTTGTCGCAAGGAGCACGTCGTCCGCGACGACAAGGCCGAGGAAAACATCAAGGTCTACTTCCTCGGCCTCTGGGACTGCGTCAGCTCCGTGGCCGTCCTAGAGCGCAAGGCGCCCTTCCCCGTGCCGGTGAGCGGCACGGCGCACATTGTGCGGCACGCCGTGGCCGTCGACGAGCGCCGCGTCAAGTTCCGGCCGGCTCTGTTGGCCCAGGACATACGCAGCAACAGCGCCGACGACATCCAGGAGGTCTGGTTTGCCGGCTCCCATGGCGACGTCGGCGGCGGATGGCCCGCCGTGGCCGACGAGCCGCTCGACTCGGGCCGGCCTATGTCGCTATGGCAGCGCGTCAAGAACCTGTGCACCACGCGCAGGGCCGCCGCGCCCTCCAGGGACGTGGCCGCCGACCGCTTCCAAATGAGCGACATTCCGCTGGCCTGGATGATCCACGAGGTCGAGCTCGTCGGCCAGCAGTACCCGCCAGCGGCCATCAAGTGGTCCCCGAACCTCGACGGCTTCAAGCGCCGGTTCGACAAACGCAAGGACCAGGCACTCGGCGGCTTCATGCACGACTCGCTGCGGTTCGGCTACGGCACCGCCTTCTTCCAGGTGCTGCTGTGGTGGGTTCTGGGTAGGCATCCGCCATGTCCCTCCCCCCCCGAGCAGAGAGAGACGTCAATGCTGACCCGGCCAGAATGGTGTCCCCTCGTCACCCGCTGGGAGCTTCACGGCAACCGGTGGAGGAACACGCACTTCCCCTTGAACAAGGGCGGCACGCGTGACATCCCCCTCAACGCAGTCTTGCACGAGTCGCTCGTCCTGCGGCTTCAAAAGGACAGCGACTACAATCCCCAAAACAATCATGGCGATGACCAGCCACCTTGCCTCAAGGATCACGGCCGCGTTGCCGACATTGACCAGACAGAACCGTCGGACCCGGCCCATACGACCTTTCGCCTTCGTGACGAGCCAACCACCAACGCCGCGGATACTAATCGGGACATTCAAGTCTAGAAGTGTGGCGAGACGTCATGATGGACATTGATTGGATGTCACCGGCTGCTGGCCTGGATTGCCCTCGCTGCAGCCTTTATATCAGCCTAGATGTGGCGTGCGGGATTCAATACTCATTATCAGAGGGACCGTGGTGAATCCGTAGCGAAGTATTAATGGGATTCGGTTGTTGCATCGAGGCCTTAAGGGATTACCTAGGCAGTGCTTTATTAAGACTAAATGCGTTATAATAGAGTATTACTACTTAGTATTTACCTAAGACTAAATATCTCTTAAGTAGAGGCTTAAGAGCATAGTAGAAGAAATAGGGGCATAGAAAGGTAAATTTAGTAATATATATCTTAGTCTATCTATTAAGATAAGAAAGGGGCTTATATAGGTACAGTAACTATATATAGCCAGCTAAAAGACGGCATTAAGATATTCCTATACCTAAGTTAGGCCTATATAATATCCTTAGGCTAGGGGAGTTATATTAGTTAGGCAGGCTTCCTTATATATAACTATTAGGTCTACTAGGTTTAACTATAGCCTCTAATACTTGCTCTCCTTAATATACCCTATTATTACCCTAGCTTCTAGATAGTAGGGTAATAGGTAAAGGGGCGTTTAGTCTAATAAATATAAGGCTATTCCGATATTAAATTTAGCTATTTTATCTATTTAAGGAGGTTATCTTAAAGGAAGGGGAGGCTCTTAATAGTTTCTTATAAAAATAAGGTAAATATAGGAAAAGGGAAGATTATTCGGTAGCTAGTACTCTATACTTTATAAGTATATTATACTAGCCCCCCCCTCTTACTTAAGGAAGGTTTAAATATTAGTTAATTAGGGTTATATAACCTACTCTTACCGCTTAACTAATAGTTAAAGGCTATTACTATTAACCCCTTTTATAAGGGATATAGCTACTATAGGGCTAGGTAAAAAGAATAGTATATAAAAGATAAAAGCTAGGACCTAAGAGGATAGGATATAAGGAGAACCCCCTTCCTTATATCCTATCTCCTTAGGCCCCTAAGTTCGTTAACCGCGCCCCCCTTAAAGTATAATTATATAACCTACTCTTTTGCCCTAAAAGGAGTCGAACTTATAATTAATAGAGTTATATAACCAATAGTTTTAAGTTATATATATAACCTTCCTTATAAAAAGGGGTATAGCGGGGTATCCCTTTAAGTAGCCTAGGTACTATAGTACTTCTACTAGTAATTTTTATCTTTAAGATAAAAGTAATCTTAAAGGTAAGCTAGTATAGAGCTTAGGTATCTTATTTTTAATAGCTTTAAGAGCTTCTTAAATATAGTTTTTAGTATATTTAGAAAGCTAAGGCATTGCTAATATAAAGACTATTTATTTTATAATTATAAGGCAAGAGATACACGAGAAAACGCGGTTGCAATATAATGTATTTAACGAGAGTGCGTGCCGGTGATAGGGTGTGCCGGACTTTAGGTAGGCTGACTTATAGCAGTGACGTGTTGGGCTATTAGGTTGAGGCTGATGCCCATCCGCGAGTATCTGTCTATCTTATGTACTCTACACAGTATCGACTAAAGGCGATGCGCCGAGATTTTCTGAACGAAAATCGAGAGAACTGCTGGTGGGCTGGCCTTATACCGCATTTTCGGTTGGGCGTTCCCACCGCCACTAAGTATCCTCAGAAGAGCCGAACCGGCGGAGACCGGGCGCGAAACCTCGAAACAAGGAAAAGGGAACCGGTCTTGGTGTCCATAATCCCGCGGAGGCGACATCGCTAAAGTAGAGCATTCCCGCAAAAAAGAGCGAGGCCAGCGCACACCCCAAGTTGGCGGCTCTTTGCAGTCTCTTTGGCAGGGGTGGCAGATGCTGCCGCAGCCACTTGTTTGCGGCACGCTCTACAATAATTCCCACTGCCTGGATGAGGAAGAATAGCAGAGGCCGCCATGGTTTGGTGTTGGCCACCGACGACAAGCTGCCCGAGGCGTGGAGCAGGCCAGACTGGAAAAAGCTGACGAATATGGCAACAGCGTCGGCCGCCGCGGTGCCCGGTTTTATGTAGCCCTCCCTGATGAGGAACGTTGCCGGCGCGAGAAAGGGCACACGAAACGTCTGGTGCCAGTAATCTCCCCACCACCCGGCGAGGCCTCGATCGAGCACCTGCGAAAACGACCCAAATGCCGATGCGTGCATCCATAATCCACTGCGTGATGGAAACAATGTTCTCATAGTCCAATGCTGCATCAGGTCAATGATGCTATATTCAAATGAGATGTGACTTAGGCAAGCGACCAGAGACAGATTGACTCGATAGCCGGTAAGCAGCCACCGCGGCAAGACCTGAAGATATCGCGGGAGCAGCGGTCGTTGGTGGGACTCGCCAGGACCAACAGCGAAGTAAAAATCTTGTTCCATCAGAATCGAAACGAGGTCGAGGACAATGTAGGAGCGTATAATAGTGTTGAACCTGGTATACACAAACTCTGTCTCGGAAAGACAACGCTGGAAGCCGCTCTTGGTAACTCGTGGGACGGCCTCCATGACGACCCGTTCTCCGTCCCGGGCATGCCGAGGGATGTATGGTCGCGGAATAGAGGAGATGGACCAGTTCCAGCCTAGAGTCTGTCAGTTACCTTCTCAAATATCAAATATCTAAATCTTGACTGCGGAGTCATCTTACCTGCACCTCTTGGGCTCAGCACGGCATCTGCAGCCCAGCAGAACCTCTCCAAGAAGGGCGCATCCACAGGGAACCGTTGCCAGATGTAATCAAATTCGGCATCCACTCCAATTTGTTCGAGACGTGGACTGGCGACTGCCACACCATTGCGCTTGACTCCATTTTGTTCATCGGTGACACCAACACGGTCCCCAGTACAGCTGCCCTGGCCCTTTCGCTTGGGAATCTTGAGGACCCTGGCCGCGTCAAACTGCGGTCGGGACCAGATGAGGAGGTTCATGCATATCATGGTTCCCCATGTACCCATAGTCCCGGCCAAGTAGGAATAAATGACATCAGTATGCCATGTGTGGAATACATTGCCGACATTGATGATAACCACCGCTGCTGCCACTAACCATCTTGTCTTATATAGCCAAGGCCGCTTTGTGTGTGGGATAGACAGCCAAAGTATGGGCAAGATAAAAGTCAACAGGTAGCTGTATGTAAATCCAAACAGCCGCCATCGTGCCGCGGCCCAGATTGTTATAGGAGAGGGCTGGCTTAGGCAACCGTTGATATGACTATGGGATCCATGATCGTGGGCTTTCCCTGATGTACTCATTGAAATTGTAACCAGTAGCCTTACTCGGTCAGGGATAAGAGGCAATCGTCGACGCCAAAGGACGTCAAGGTTGGAGAATAAGAGGTGAACTGAATTGGACATCTGCCGCAGCCCTATGTAAAGAGACACGGAACCGTGAAGACTGCACAGTGAATCAATGCATCAGGTGCAATTTAAGGAGAAAGGGAATAGACATCGCAGCTTCCATTCCCAGGACATGGCTACAAAAAGGTACATGTGCTTCACTCTTGGCATCGTTCAGAAACAGAATAGCTACCGAGTACGGCGTTGATTTGCCGTGTCTCACCAGGGAGCGACACTGCCACACGCAGCTGATCATGTCTCACAAAAAACCCTCTACTTTCAACTTGATACGGAGTACGGAGTAAATACATAGGACAGGGAGAACGCTCCCCATTAACCTCAAGACGTGAACCGGTGACAGCCGTAAGTTACCGTTGCACCTAGGCAGGCCGTTCCGTTGAGCGCCATTCCGTTGACCGGCGATACTGGCACGGTCCTCGGCACAGCTGCCTTGGCCCTTCTGGCTGTTCCGCTCGTCTTAGGACTTTTAGAAGTCTGACCGCATCAAGCTGTAGACGTAACTAGATTAAGAGGTTTATGTATATCCTAGCCCCCCGTATACTTATTGTACCAGCAAAATAGGAGTCAGTGTGGACAGGCTCTTCACTGCAGTGAGGTTATTCGAACTGGTTCAATTGGTTATATCTTGTGTAACTAGGGAAACGTGTCCCATACAAACTGTGTGCAAAGACCTTCCTCCCTGTGTCTCACCTCTTACTCGCACGTGACTAGCGCGGTCGATTAGTTATACGTGCGCGATCGGTGCCTAGTGCACAGGTGGATCCAACACTGGAACCTCTTTCTAAATCGATGATCGCGCACTAATCAATCCACCAAAAACACACCAAACACAGCGAATTAAGATGAGATAGGAAAAACACGAACAAGAACACCAACAAACTCCTACCACGATGCATCACTATGTTGGATAGTGTGCTCTGACTGTAGCTCTCCTCCCCACACTGGGTGTGTTCTGCCACACGCCATCATGGGCCGCATTTCGAGCGCCGGATGCGCTAGCTGATTCCATCGGTCCCACGTTGGAATATGGACACGAGGATCTCCTCGTTAATGTGAATGGAATAAAAGAACGACGGTAAAGCAGAAGAAGGGAACGAAAAAAACCGATTAAATCTCGTCGAGAATTGTTGTGTTATTGCGATGAACGAATCCTTCCACCTCACGTTTAGCTGATTGTCGCTAATAAACTGCGTGAGGGCGCTGTTTGGTGATGCCTTCGTCATAGCATCGGCAGGGTTATCTGCGCCGTTGACCCAACGGATTTCCGCAATATCCCTTGATTCATATGCCTGCCTCAGCGCCATGATATCTATCATGAGTCGCTTCTCTGTTGTGGTGCCAAGTTTGACGAGGCACTCATAGAGGCTATATGAATCTGTGCAAATGACGAGCGGATTTGCTTCAGATCAAGGCGTTGTGCGATCGTATTGACCGTTTGCTTGATCACAAATGCGAGATCGAAGCCCGATGTCAATCCATAGATCTCTGATGCAAGAACGCTTCGAGTAACGCGCTTGCATTTAGTTGAGCTCCAATGAAGAATGTTTCCGCGGATGGAAAATGAATCGGTTGATTGCGCGGTCTCATTGGCGATGATAATCACAAAGCCGATTTGAGAGCTTAAATCCTTATTGTTGGCGAATGATCCATCGGTGAACACAAAGATCTTCGCGCTCGAGATCGATGGGTATGTAACATAGGCCACGGTCGGGATTGTTGATCTGCCATTCAATCCGCTTGTTCAAAGCCTTGAAGTCGGTATTAACGGGCTCTTGGGCTTGTGCCGCAACGGAACAATCGTATGTTGCTTCGGGTTGGCAAATCGAAGCGATATATGCCCCAGGCGCGTTGAGCAGCATAATCCTGATGCCTACTTGATGCCTGAAGATTGATCTCCTCGAGGTTTTGGGCTTGGCCCTTCTGCCTGACGATGACACAGCCATTTTGTATGGTCAGGCGGCTGCCGTTAAAGTCGCAGATGGAACCTTCTTGGAGAATCTCTTTTGGCTTGGCCTTAAAGCAGAGTTCTTTCTCCTCGATCTTGAGAAATGCATCTGTGCCAACAATGAATGTGTCATCCGTTTGCAAGGCCGCGATGCCAAACAGGTCCTTGTCGGCGATGTTGTTTGCCGTGATCAGAAGGCACGGGTCAAACGAAGAGGTTTCCATATTAAGCTTGCGGCAGTGATGGTCGTGATATGTGTTGAACCAGTGGGCTCCTGCCTCTGCGATGCCATATAGCGGCTTCACGATTCGCAGGATTGTTCCTCTGGATATCTTCTTTTGAGTTCTTGAGGAAGGGCTGCAAGGATGACACGGGCCAGCTTGGTCTGGGATTGTGTGTATGCCATCGTGATGTCTCTGATCATGATGAACATATCCCGTGTGCAGAGAAACGGTGCTAAGGCCAAGGCCACGCGTTGTGCGGGCCGGCTGATGGTAGGGGCTTGTGTGAGGATCCCACGTTTCCCATCATCATTGTATCCTTGCACAACGAGGCGTGATTTCTCGTATGGCGTTGCAGTATTTCTTCCCTTAACCTCTCTGACCATTCGTGATTTGAAGACACGATATCCACCATGTTTATTCGCATCGAATTCTTCGGGTACAATGACCCCAGCGGCGAGGAGGTTCGTGAGCTCGAGTGTGTCGGAAGCTTCAAATGGGAAACCGGTGCTTGTGATCTTTCCTTCAGCTCGTAGCCGCTTGGCTAGGCCGAGATGTTCCATTTCTTTTCGAACAAGAAACGCATTAGCTTCATGATGAACGATAAATTGAACGGGTGAGCAAACAATAGTGGATTCTGATGTGCCATTTTGTGCAGCATCCTTCCTAGGTCGGCCACGCCTGCGCGGCCTCTTTGGCTCAGGGTATTCGAAAGGTTTGGGTTGGTCTTCTGTGGTAGGAAGAGGAAGAGGTTGTTGAGTTGTGGGTGGAAGGAAGAGGGTTTTGAAGAGGATGTTGTTGATCGGATTGTGTTGAGGGAAGGAGTGATTGTTGTGTTGATGGGTCTGTGCGGCTAGGGCTAGGGTCGGGTTGCAACTGAGGAAGGAGCGATTCCGGGTGACGATAGTACGGTTGGACGCATGTACTGCGAAATTTCGCTGGTCCGTTGTCCAGGTCAACTGCGATTTCCGTATCCGTCACCTCGAGCACTTTATATGGGCCTTGCCATCCGTGCTTCTCGCGAAATACGCGAACTTCGCTTCCTAGCGCCAGGGATAGGGGCAGGCGCAACGCTGTATCAGGCCCATTACGCGTATTTAACGCGGTCTGAACCTTCCTCTGGGCGTTGATCTTCCTCAGCTCTGACATCGTTCGCCACACCGCCTTAGCTCTTGCCATTGCGGAAGGTGTAGGCGGCGAATCCATCGTCATTCGAGGCAGAGCACCGAAGACGAGGAGGGTTGGAACGAGGCCATCCGGACCGGCTGTGTCGTTGACAGCCTTGAAAGCCATTTGAAGGACTTGATCAGGGCTCACGGTATCCTTCAGCTCTGCCTTTAATATATCATATGCTCTTCGGACGGGCACATGATACTTCTCAACCTTCCCAACAGCCCAATGTGCTTCCACAGGCACCTGATGACACGTTATTCCCATCAATTTCGCTTCTGCTTGGAACTCGGCAGCAGCGAAATTCGTGCCTGCGTCATGAGTGATCACATCGGGTGGTCCAAGGTATGTATCCATCCAACATTGTTTCAACGCGAGCCACGTTTCCTTGGCCGTCATGTTGATAGGAATCTCCCTGCCTGATAGGCAGTGGCTTGATCAACAACATGGAGGACTGGTCTGCCACCCAATGTCATGACATCAACGATGACTTCGTAATTGAAGTCACAATCATCCTTCAAGCTGAACTTGAACCTTCGTGGCGGGTCGGGTTTTATCTGACAGTAGTGGCAGAACTTCTTTATCATTTTCAGAGCTTCGATTTTCACATCATGGCCAGCCGAATTCAGCAGCTTGTGCAGCCGATACACGGATGGATGACCAAAACGCGTGTGGAGGCGCCGCAATTCAGCCTCCGTGAGATATGCCACTGATGCCTCTTGTTTCCGCAAGAAGAACCACGCGTGACCCCATCTTCGAATCACTGGAACGCTCACACCATTGCCAACGAGCTCGTTCGTGACGTTATTTAAATATACGCCGAGCCGATCCATATCAGCTAGGCATAGGAGGAATGGCGTTGGCACGTTGACTATATGAAAATCAACCTCTCCCACTGGTGTGTTCAAGGTGATCACGCCAAGTGGTGTTTCCAATCTTCCTGCACCAAATCTAACTGGTTCGGGCTTGCGATCATCACGGAATTGGACTGGGGGCATCTCTCGTTGGAGAGCACGCAGTTGTTCGATTCCTCCCGTCGATATGCATGCCGCACCTGTGTCCGGCATGATTCCTTGGAACGAGTCTTGAGAGTAACGATCTAGTATGAATTGTGTGGGTTCGTCACTGTTGAATAACTTGATGCCTACTGGAGAGATCCGATGATGGAAAGCTTCGTTGGACAGAAGGTCGCAGCAGCGTAGAACGATTCATAAGGGTCAGAGAGTCAGAATCATCGGATTCCTCGGTTCTCGAGTCATCCTGATCCTGTGATTCCCTTCATAGTCAGCCAAGAACATAGCATACGAACGAGATTGACCGTGGAAGCCTCTCTCGTAGATACTTCTCTTTGGCTGCTTTTCTCGTTTTCAGGATGTCTCGTTGAGAAACAACCTTCCTTGCCGCAAACGTAGCATTTCTTCTTCCAATTTGGCTGACGCCTTTGTGATTGACCTCTTGTTCCGCCGGAATTTCGCTGAAATTTGCGATCCACGAAGTGCTGATCATGTCCTCTATCCAGGTCTTGGGGATATTGGCCACTGGGTTGTTCAGATCGTTCATCTTGCATGGCAGATAGCGATGATCGAAGCTGTGATGCCAATCCCTCAAATGTAGGTGCGGGAGAGTATATCGCGAGTCGGAATTCAGGCACACCACGGCACGCCCTGAGCGTTGCATCGATCAGGCCACCTTCGCCGCCAGACTTATCCCCGAGTGCTCTCCTACAGAGCCGCAATTTCGTAAGAAGGGCCTGGAGGACCTCGTCAGATGACTTACCGGGCATCTCAGCCCGAAGTCGGCTGAAGGTGAGGTGCTCCAGTGGGTATGATACATCTTCTGGTTGATTTCGGTGTCAAAGTGCTCTTTCATCTTCTGATACATCTCAGCGAAGGTTAAATCAGTGCTGATTTCGTGTAGAAAGAAGGACTGAGCTTCCTGGCCAGAATCGAAGGAAAACACCATGGAATTTAGACGGAGGAATGTTTGCTTGACGGCACACGCTCATGAATTTCCGGATCTTGTCATCGAAGATATCGTATGGTTCGCCGGTATAGGCTAGTTTCTTGTCCCATATCTTAATGAATCTAATCGTGAGATCGGCCTCAACTTCCTCGTTCTCGAATCGAACAGGTGGAATGCTCGTGTATGCATCTCGGAAGTTGGTAGTCCGTACGGGGAGCGTCTGCTGATACCGAGGGATTCGCGCCATTGATGCTGAGGCTCTTGCTGAGCGGGTTGATGGGTCTCAATGATCTGAGGATTCCGGTTCCGCCGGTCGGGTAATAGTTGGCTGCTGGATTACTACCGGTGCCGGTGACGATATAGCCGCTTTAACAGTTCCTTGGAGCAGCTTCTGTTTCACCTTATATGCCACGGTGTTTTCAGCAACCTCTTGACCAAGCAACTCGTTCTCATCCCATTCAGGAAGTTCGTTACTTGTTAGAAGGCCACATAAAGCTCGAGAGATGCTAGAGTTGGCCTTGCCCATATAGATCCCCCTAATTCTGAGAAGCGTCCGGAGTCTTGATCTAAGGCGTGGGTTGATTAGTTCGAAGTCATCATAGCTCCATCCCGTGAAGTCGTTATACAGATCCCCAAGCAGGGCAATTCCGTGGTTACGTTTATCCACCGTGTATGTTGCCACACAGCCTAAGAAGAAGCTGTTGCGGTGGACAAGGAGGAGCTCTGGGTGATAGGTTCGTTGAGGAAATCCGCGTCGAAATGCCTGATCGGGAGTGAAGGAGCTCCACGATCGTCAGGTTCCGTTCAACGAGTTGCCTGTCTTCGAGAGACACGTTGGCCGGGGTATCCTGGGCTGTTGCCGGGGCTAGTGCGGCAGATGAATTGTCAGACATATTGACAGGCTGTGTGCTGAGAAACAGGGCACAGGGTGTCAATGAGGTTATCAATGTGCGATAGGGCACGCCTAAGGGTCGCTGATGACAGCAAAGCTTAGGCACGGTTGGATAACTAGAGTGGGCTCTGATGCAGAGTCTTCGTAGCAATCCGCGCGTTGTAGCAACTATCCTACCGTCAGGAGCTCGCTTTGCAGAGCGTGACGATAGGTTAGCTCTCTTCCGTCTTGCTGTTCTGTGTCACCTTTGCCGGGCGACACTGATCAGTGTGGACAGGCTCTTCACTGCAGTGAGGTTATTCGAACTGGTTCAATTGGTTATATCTTGTGTAACTAGGGAAACGTGTCCCATACAAACTGTGTGCAAAGACCTTCCTCCCTGTGTCTCACCTCTTACTCGCACGTGACTAGCGCGGTCGATTAGTTATACGTGCGCGATCGGTGCCTAGTGCACAGGTGGATCCAACAAACGTACCTATAATCATGACCAATCTACAAATTATTTTTTTCTTGAGACATTACCCAGGCAATGTGTTTCAGCTGTGGACTGGGTCAGCTTATAACATAGCAAGTCAGCCCCGTTCCGATGCTGGCTTGGCAATCCTGTCTTAGAATGCAACATGTACGGTGAGTGGCTGCGGTGAGTAACTTACATCTGACGAAAACCTCAGCCCAGGTGGGAGAGGGTGATGCTCTCTGTCTTCTTTCCTGCGTTTGATCTACTGCACGCAGTCCCCACCGATCAGCTCCGTGCCTCTCTCATACAAAGAGACAGGGCCACAGTCAAAGATGCTTAATTTCCTTCTTTTTCTATGTCGGGTGCATCACCTACAAATAGCATAATTGATGAAGAGTCCAATGCCGCTCCAATAGATGGGTCGAGTAGCCTCGGCACGCTTGCTGCATGCCGGCCCACTTCTCCAGAGGCTGTAGCCGAGGCATGAAGCCGGCCGTTTCTTATTCTTATTCCATACTGCTATCTAGTCATCTTTATCCTATTTAGTGGCTCTAGCTGTACGAGATAAGATGATTTGCAATGGCAGCTATAGCGATAATATATATTAAACTTTTATTTCAAATATATAGAGCTAATGTCGCTGACTGTTGGATCCACCTGTGCACTAGGCACCGATCGCGCACGTATAACTAATCGACCGCGCTAGTCACGTGCGAGTAAGAGGTGAGACACAGGGAGGAAGGTCTTTGCACACAGTTTGTATGGGACACGTTTCCCTAGTTACACAAGATATAACCAATTGAACCAGTTCGAATAACCTCACTGCAGTGAAGAGCCTGTCCACACTGATCAGTGTCGCCCGGCAAAGGTGACACAGAACAGCAAGACGGAAGAGAGCTAACCTATCGTCACGCTCTGCAAAGCGAGCTCCTGACGGTAGGATAGTTGCTACAACGCGCGGATTGCTACGAAGACTCTGCATCAGAGCCCACTCTAGTTATCCAACCGTGCCTAAGCTTTGCTGTCATCAGCGACCCTTAGGCGTGCCCTATCGCACATTGATAACCTCATTGACACCCTGTGCCCTGTTTCTCAGCACACAGCCTGTCAATATGTCTGACAATTCATCTGCCGCACTAGCCCCGGCAACAGCCCAGGATACCCCGGCCAACGTGTCTCTCGAAGACAGGCAACTCGTTGAACGGAACCTGACGATCGTGGAGCTCCTTCACTCCCGATCAGGCATTTCGACGCGGATTTCCTCAACGAACCTATCACCCAGAGCTCCTCCCTTGTCCACCGCAACAGCTTCTTCTTAGGCTGTGTGGCAACATACACGGTGGATAAACGTAACCACGGAATTGCCCTGCTTGGGGATCTGTATAACGACTTCACGGGATGGAGCTATGATGACTTCGAACTAATCAACCCACGCCTTAGATCAAGACTCCGGACGCTTCTCAGAATTAGGGGGATCTATATGGGCAAGGCCAACTCTAGCATCTCTCGAGCTTTATGTGGCCTTCTAACAAGTAACGAACTTCCTGAATGGGATGAGAACGAGTTGCTTGGTCAAGAGGTTGCTGAAAACACCGTGGCATATAAGGTGAAACAGAAGCTGCTCCAAGGAACTGTTAAAGCGGCTATATCGTCACCGGCACCGGTAGTAATCCAGCAGCCAACTATTACCCGACCGGCGGAACCGGAATCCTCAGATCATTGAGACCCATCAACCCGCTCAGCAAGAGCCTCAGCATCAATGGCGCGAATCCCTCGGTATCAGCAGACGCTCCCGTACGGACTACCAACTTCCGAGATGCATACACGAGCATTCCACCTGTTCGATTCGAGAACGAGGAAGTTGAGGCCGATCTCACGATTAGATTCATTAAGATATGGGACAAGAAACTAGCCTATACCGGCGAACCATACGATATCTTCGATGACAAGATCCGAAATTCATGAGCGTGTGCCGTCAAGCAAACATTCCTCCGTCTAAATTCCATGGTGTTTTCCTTCGATTCTGGCCAGGAAGCTCAGTCCTTCTTTCTACACGAAATCAGCACTGATTTAACCTTCGCTGAGATGTATCAGAAGATGAAAGAGCACTTTGACACCGAAATCAACCAGAAGATGTATCATACCCACTGGACCTCACCTTCAGCCGACTTCGGGCTGAGATGCCCGGTAAGTCATCTGACGAGGTCCTCCAGGCCCTTCTTACGAAATTGCGGCTCTGTAGGAGAGCACTCGGGATAAGTCTGGCGGCGAAGGTGGCCTGATCGATGCAACGCTCAGGGCGTGCCGTGGTGTGCCTGAATTCCGACTCGCGATATACTCCCGCACCTACATTTGAGGGATTGGCATCACAGCTTCGATCATCGCTATCTGCCATGCAAGATGAACGATCTGAACAACCCAGTGGCCAATATCCCCAAGACCTGGATAGAGGACATGATCAGCACTTCGTGGATCGCAAATTTCAGCGAAATTCCGGCGGAACAAGAGGTCAATCACAAAGGCGTCAGCCAAATTGGAAGAAGAAATGCTACGTTTGCGGCAAGGAAGGTTGTTTCTCAACGAGACATCCTGAAAACGAGAGAAAAGCAGCCAAAGAGAAGTATCTACGAGAGAGAGGCTTCCACGGTCAATCTCGTTCGTATGCTATGTTCTTGGCTGACTATGAAGGAATCACAGGATCAGGATGACTCGAGAACCGAGGAATCCGATGATTCTGACTCCTCTGACCCTTATGAATCGTTCTACGCTGCTGCGACCTTCTGTCCAACGAAGCTTTCCATCATCGGATCTCTCCAGTAGGCATCAAGTTATTCAACAGTGACGAACCCACACAATTCATACTAGATCGTTACTCTCAAGACTCGTTCCAAGGAATCATGCCGGACACAGGTGCGGCATGCATATCGACGGGAGGAATCGAACAACTGCGTGCTCTCCAACGAGAGATGCCCCCAGTCCAATTCCGTGATGATCGCAAGCCCGAACCAGTTAGATTTGGTGCAGGAAGATTGAAACACCACTTGGCGTGATCACCTTGAACACACCAGTGGGAGAGGTTGATTTTCATATAGTCAACGTGCCAACGCCATTCCTCCTATGCCTAGCTGATATGGATCGGCTCGGCGTATATTTAAATAACGTCACGAACGAGCTCGTTGGCAATGGTGTGAGCGTTCCAGTGATTCGAAGATGGGGTCACGCGTGGTTCTTCTTGCGGAAACAAGAGGCATCAGTGGCATATCTCACGGAGGCTGAATTGCGGCGCCTCCACACGCGTTTTGGTCATCCATCCGTGTATCGGCTGCACAAGCTGCTGAATTCGGCTGGCCATGATGTGGAAATCGAAGCTCTGGAAATGATCAAGAAGTTCTGCCACTACTGTCAGATGAAATCCGACCCGCCACGAAGGTTCAAGTTCAGCTTGAAGGATGATTGTGACTTCAATTACGAAGTCATCGTTGATGTCATGACATTGGGTGGCAGACCAGTCCTCCATGTTGTTGATCAAGCCACTGCCTATCAGGCAGGAGACTCCTATCCAACATGACGGCCAAGGAAACGTGGCTCGCGTTGAAACAATGTTGGATGGATACATACCTTGGACCACCCGATGTGATCACTCATGACGCAGGCACGAATTTCGCTGCTGCCGAGTTCCAAGCAGAAGCGAAATTGATGGGAATAACGTGTCATCAGGTGCCTGTGGAAGCACATTGGGCTGTTGGGAAGGTTGAGAAGTATCATGTGCCCGTCCGAAGAGCATATGATATATTAAAGGCAGAGCTGAAGGATACCGTGAGCCCTGATCAAGTCCTTCAAATGGCTTTCAAGGCTGTCAACGACACAGCCGGTCCGGATGGCCTCGTTCCAACCCTCCTCGTCTTCGGTGCTCTGCCTCGAATGACGATGGATTCGCCGCCTACACCTTCCGCAATGGCAAGAGCTAAGGCGGTGTGGCGAACGATGTCAGAGCTGAGGAAGATCAACGCCCAGAGGAAGGTTCAGACCGCGTTAAATACGCGTAATGGGCCTGATACAGCGTTGCGCCTGCCCCTATCCCTGGCGCTAGGAAGCGAAGTTCGCGTATTTCGCGAGAAGCACGGATGGCAAGGCCCATATAAAGTGCTCGAGGTGACGGATACGGAAATCGCAGTTGACCTGGACAACGGACCAGCGAAATTTCGCAGTACATGCGTCCAACCGTACTATCGTCACCCGGAATCGCTCCTTCCTCAGTTGCAACCCGACCCTAGCCCTAGCCGCACAGACCCATCAACACAACAATCACTCCTTCCTCAACACAATCCGATCAACAACATCCTCTTCAAAACCCTCTTCCCTTCCACCCACAACTCAACAACCTCTTCCTCTTCCTACCACAGAAGACCAACCCAAACCTTTCGAATACCCTGAGCCAAAGAGGCCGCGCAGGCGTGGCCGACCTAGGAAGGATGCTGCAAAATGGCACATCAGAATCCACTATTGTTTGCTCACCCGTTCAATTTATCGTTCATCATGAAGCTAATGCGTTTCTTGTTCGAAAAAATGGAACATCTCGGCCTAGCCAAGCGGCTACGAGCTGAAGGAAAGATCACAAGCACCGGTTTCCCATTTGAAGCTTCCGACACACTCGAGCTCACGAACCTCCTCGCCGCTGGGGTCATTGTACCCGAAGAATTCGATGCGAATAAACATGGTGGATATCGTGTCTTCAAATCACGAATGGTCAGAGAGGTTAAGGGAAGAAATACTGCAACGCCATACGAGAAATCACGCCTCGTTGTGCAAGGATACAATGATGATGGGAAACGTGGGATCCTCACAAAGCCCCTACCATCAGCCGGCCCGCACAACGCGTGGCCTTGGCCTTAGCACCGTTTCTCTGCACACGGGATATGTTCATCATGATCAGAGACATCACGATGGCATACACACAATCCCAGACCAAGCTGGCCCGTGTCATCCTTGCAGCCCTTCCTCAAGAACTCAAAAGAAGATATCCAGAGGAACAATCCTGCGAATCGTGAAGCCGCTATATGGCATCGCAGAGGCAGGAGCCCACTGGTTCAACACATATCACGACCATCACTGCCGCAAGCTTAATATGGAAACCTCTTCGTTTGACCCGTGCCTTCTGATCACGGCAAACAACATCGCCGACAAGGACCTGTTTGGCATCGCGGCCTTGCAAACGGATGACACATTCATTGTTGGCACAGATGCATTTCTCAAGATCGAGGAGAAAGAACTCTGCTTTAAGGCCAAGCCAAAAGAGATTCTCCAAGAAGGTTCCATCTGCGACTTTAACGGCAGCCGCCTGACCATACAAAATGGCTGTGTCATCGTCAGGCAGAAGGGCCAAGCCCAAAACCTCGAGGAGATCAATCTTCAGGCATCAAGTAGGCATCAGGATTATGCTGCTCAACGCGCCCGGGGCATATATCGCTTCGATTTGCCAACCCGAAGCAACATACGATTGTTCCGTTGCGGCACAAGCCCAAGAGCCCTTCAAGGCTTTGAACAAGCGGATTGAATGGCAGATCAACAATCCCGACCGTGGCCTATGTTACATACCCATCGATCTCGAGAGCGCGAAGATCTTTGTGTTCACCGATGGATCATTCGCCAACAATAAGGATTTAAGCTCTCAAATCGGCTTTGTGATTATCATCGCCAATGAGACCGCGCAATCAACCGATTCATTTTCCATCCGCGGAAACATTCTTCATTGAAGCTCAACTAAATGCAAGCGCGTTACTCGAAGCGTTCTTGCATCAGAGATCTATGGATTGACATCGGGCTTCGATCTCGCATTTGTGATCAAGCAAACGGTCAATACGATCGCACAACGCCTTGATCTGAAGCAAATCCCGCTCGTCATTTGCACAGATTCATATAGCCTCTATGAGTGCCTCGTCAAACTTGGCACCACAACAGAGAAGCGACTCATGATAGATATCATGGCGCTGAGGCAGCATATGAATCAAGGGATATTGCGGAAATCCGTTGGGTCAACGGCGCAGATAACCCTGCCGATGCTATGACGAAGGCATCACCAAACAGCCTCACGCAGTTTATTAGCGACAATCAGCTAAACGTGAGGGTGGAAGGATTCGTTCATCGCAATAACACAACAATTCTCGACGAGATTTAATCGGTTTTTCGTTCCCTTCTTCTGCTTTACCGTCGTTCTTTTATTCCATTCACATTAACGAGGAGATCCTCGTGTCCATATTCCAACGTGGGACCGATGGAATCAGCTAGCGCATCCGGCGCTCGAAATGCGGCCCATGATGGCGTGTGGCAGAACACACCCAGTGTGGGGAGGAGAGCTACAGTCAGAGCACACTATCCAACATAGTGATGCATCGTGGTAGGAGTTTGTTGGTGTTCTTGTTCGTGTTTTTCCTATCTCATCTTAATTCGCTGTGTTTGGTGTGTTTTGGTGGATTGATTAGTGCGCGATCATCGATTTAGAAAGAGGTTCCAGTGTTGGATCCACCTGTGCACTAGGCACCGATCGCGCACGTATAACTAATCGACCGCGCTAGTCACGTGCGAGTAAGAGGTGAGACACAGGGAGGAAGGTCTTTGCACACAGTTTGTATGGGACACGTTTCCCTAGTTACACAAGATATAACCAATTGAACCAGTTCGAATAACCTCACTGCAGTGAAGAGCCTGTCCACAACGTTCGGATAATGCTACTGGTAGTGTGCATAGAAACGAATAGAGCTTAAGGACAGAAGGCAGCGGTTACATTGTCGCTCGGTTTGTAATATGTGCAGATACAAGCGATCTTGTGTTATTACGATTATTAGGTACCGAATGACTAAAAAGCTACAAATCAGGCCATTGGTGGCCAGCTATGAAGTATCTATTGAAAATACCTGACTTTCGCGGCAACCTGCTCCTCAGAAGATTGTGCCCAAGGTCAGGCGGCCCATGCGATGGTCTAGAACTCTAGATCAAGGTGTAGGGTTGTAGTGTACAAGTTAGTCGCTGATCCCCAGCCCCGTCGACTGCAATCCTAAGACAGCAAGAGGAAATAACTTAATTATGGCCCATCTGGATTCACAAACCGCGTGGAGTACGAAGTACGGGTAAAGATCGGCATTAAGGGATTTTCCGGTGATCTGCCGGATCTGGCGATTCGCCGGATTTTGGGCTCATTGCATTCCAGCAAAGAACTGAGAATAACTTCACGAATACTATTTGAATTGTTCTAAAATCTTATAAGAGCAGTTAATAATGCTCAAAGATTCCACTCAATATTTTTTGAAGTCATCCAGCCATCGAGGTCGTCTTCTGTTACTCTCCGATCGCGCAAGTCCCCGAAATGCACCCATTGCCTCCCGATCACTATCAACAGCTAAAGAGGGCCTTTGAGGACAGGATATGTCGTTTGAAGTTATCATTGCCTTATTATTTGCGTTATTATATAGTGTGTTTGGTACCTGCAATGCTATGGCCCGCTCTGGTGTGAACGGAAGAGTGACAATTTTTGCAGCGTGAACATCCTGACTCCTCTCGCGACCCTCAGAAGCCACCCGTCGCTCATTCTGCATTTTCTGTGGCTTTTCCACTTTCAAAATCTTCAGCTCTTGTTAATAATGCCAATTTATCTCCTTATTTTGCTTCACGGCCTCCGTCATCCGTCGTTTTCTCCCAATTTCCGCCTCTCATTGCTTCCTCTTCTCTAGAGCGAGAGCTTTTGCTCCGCTGCCTTCTGCTGTCGCTGAAGCTTTCGGGCCTCCTTCTTCAGAGCCTCCTCTTTCTTTTGGAGTCCTTTCACTGTCATTTTTTGGCGAGCTTGAGCCACAATTTTAGAGCTAAACACCTCGTCTGCACTAGAATCTGTACAGCAGAAGAGATCATCTTTTGAAGCCTTACCGGTCTGCCTGCGCTGGTTCTTGTGACTACTTGTTCTCTGCATACTTTAACTCTCATATCAAGCACTTAAAACTCATATTGAGGGCTCCCGAGGGTGCTGCTCAGCCTTCGGCTGTTGCGGCCAGCATCAACAGAGGACTTCTCGACTACTTCCTGAAATGCGTTCCAAAACACAGTCTAGATCTTCGATTTCAGCAATCCAATGAACCTTTTGATTTGTCTGTGTACTGGATAAGATCATGCGTATACGCTGTTGAGAGAGGCTGAATAACGATACATCAAGGGTTGCAGCCGATGAATGGATTGAGGAAACACCACAACGATCACTCGGTGCCGGTCACACCACTCCATAAATTCGATACTAAAATGGTTAAGTGGCCATCGGGAACCAAAGGCGATAAGCACAACCGTTTCGAGCTTTCACCCTGGTAAACCGGTCGAACGTACCGGTGAGCTGCTCATTTCAATATTGTGATTCGTCCACCTCGTTTTTGACGTGTTAAAAATGTTTATTGACGACTTGATTCACGTTTCACGAACCAAAAGTCCAGAGTTTGTGCTGGCTTACCTTGGTGGATGAGAAATGGGGCAGCGATGCCATCTCTTGACTGACGCACATCTTGAACGTAAGGGAGGATGGGTTGCCATTTTTTAATACGCCGAGCAATTTTGCCTTGTTTTCTTATAATAAGAGGAATACCCTGTTCGTTCAAATGCTCATAAGGAATAGAAAGCCCATTTCATCCATGTTATACGTGTTTTAGGGTAGGGTGTCGAATTTCTCAATTTTCGTGCACGTCTTTCCTTGTCAGGTGTGAAAGCGGAGCCTCGCGCACTGAATTTCAAGCTAAAAATAAACCTTACATTCAGATGCATAGATAGGTTCTTTTCAGAAGATGCTTGTACCGTCGAATCACGTTCAATCTGGCTCATTACGGGTGCGTAGAATGAAGTTATCCAGCTCGCCCTTCCAACCCCATTTTTGCAGTATCCTGAGCCAAGTTCTGCACTATGGATAGAATGGGAGAATCCCACATGATTAAAGCCTACGATGAAAGCCAATAATGTTCTGTTTTGCTGTATTGGCTGAAATGACTTACACAATCTGTCGGCATCCTATTTTGGCCGTTGCTTGGTTTGATGTCAGCACCGCAGCGCATTGCCCCTAGATAAAAGTTCTAAATATATGCCAGACTTTCACTGCTTCTGATGATTCAGGAAATCAAAGGATACGTCAATTGGCACCGTTGTTGTTGAGCTATTGTCGATTGATGTTGAGCGTGCGAAGTCGCCGCAATCCGGCAGATCACCAGATCCGGCAGATCATCGGAAAATCCCTTACATTGCAGGGATGCTTGACCGAACTTCTTTACCGGACTCCCTGTTACTCTGGCCTTGGAGCGACCGACAGAATCTTGACAGTGTCTCTACAACGGGATGCGAGAAGCCTTGACCTTTAAAGGTAAATACTCCTCCAGGTTTGGAAGCGACTAATTGTTCTCCTCGTGTTCTCGGCATCGGCAGCTCGAAACTCAAGGAAAGAAAAAAGGCTTCCAACCCGGCGAAGCGGTGTGTGACGGCAATCATCAGGCGACGGCTGGCACCTACGTCTGGGCCGGGGAAATTAGTTTGACTCTTAGATGAAGGAGGGCTTGAAGTTACTTCGTACATATCGCCTGCAGACGCTTCCGAGACCACGGGGCCTTCCAAGGGCGGCTTTTAGCCAGGATAACGCGAAAGGATTTATCTTTTCAGTGGGCGGATCGTGTACGGGTCAAGGGTTACTTATAGCTCGCACCGCCTAAAGGTGGTTGGTGCCCATCACCGAAATAACTAGTGGAACACCACGCCTCAACGGCTGCGAGTTACCGCATCCTTGTCTTGACAGAGGGTACATGGTAGTTAAATGGATGGAGCCCATGGGGAAAGAAGAGATTGGGGGACAACTCCGACACGAATTATTACTCGCTCCACCATCTTTGGCAGCCTTGCGAAACTCGCCGCAAGTGGAAAGTCTGATTGCAGGGCTGAAAATGACTGTGAACGGATTCACGGCGGGTAATGGAGTCCGGCGGTCGGCCGAAGACGAGTTGAATGAGGTTTGGAAGAGAAACAGCACGGTACCGGATATAATGTTGGCGTGTATCCACGACATGATCGCAACTCAAGTGGCTCGTCAGCCTGGGAAGACATCTGTGCAGGCGTGGGATGGCGATTTGACATACCACGAGTTGGGCGAGCTCTCAACGCGGTTAGCCCAGCGACTGACTAGATGCGGCGTCACCACCGAGGTGATTGTGCCATTGTGCTTTGAGAAGTCAAGGTGGGCAGTTGTGGCGATGCTGGGCATACTCAAGGCTGGAGGTGCCTTTGTTCTTTTGGATGTCGCTCAGCCTGAGGCTCGACTGCAGTCAATCGTGGGACAGTGCAAAGCCAACACCGTCTGTTCTTCTCGCAGCAACCGGTGGCTCGCATCCCGGCTGGCAGCCCAGGTCATAGTTGTAGGACCGTCTTTGCAACACGAAGTTCCAGATGAGGCAAGCATTCTCCCCGACCCAGATCCAGCGCGCCCAATGTACGTTTGTTTTACGTCGGGCAGCACGGGTCAACCCAAGGGAATCGTCCTCTCTCACGCCAGCTTCTGCACCGCCTGGCAACACCAGATTGGTTTACTTGGTTACAGCTCAGAATCAAGAGTATACGATTTTGCATCCTACAGTTTCGATGTGGCTGTCCACAATGCCATGACTACCTTGTCTGTGGGAGGGTGCCTCTGCATCCCGTCAGAGGAGGAACGCAGTGGGCGGCTAAACCAAACGTTGAGAGAAACGCGCGCAACCATAGTCGGTTTGACGCCTTCAGTTTCCCGGCTGCTCCAGCCGGACAGCTTGCCGGCCCTGCGGACCCTGATACTCCTAGGAGAGTCTGCAAGCCGTGCCGAGTTGGAACGATTATGGGGCCATTTTCGCATCATCAACGCGTACGGCCCTGCCGAGTGCACGACTCATGCTACGATAAACGCAAAGGCAAGCTCACCGGACATGGCCATGGGAATTGGTGAGGGCAGGGGAGCTGTGACTTGGGTTGTGGACCCGGATGACTATACGAAACTTGCACCTCTTGGAGCTATCGGGGAGCTCCTGCTGGAAGGGCCAATTCTAGCTCGAGGATATCTCGACAATCCACAGAGGACAGCGGCCGCGTTCATTCGAGACCCGCCGTGGTTGCTCCGAGGCACCTCAGGATACCCGGGCCGGCGCGGCCGGCTCTATAAGACGGGAGACCTTGTGCGGTGGGGCGCGGATGGCAGCTTAAGTTTTGTCGGGCGCAAAGATACCCAAGTCAAGATCAGGGGTCAGCGACTGGAACTCGGCGAAGTGGAACACCATGTGCGGGAGTGTGTGCCGTCAGCCAGCCAGGCGATTGCGGAAGTGGTGGAGCTCGGCGGCGAGAAGCAGAGGACGATGCTAGCCGTGTTTATGACTTACCAAGACCAGCATGAAGGCGGCCCCGTGCCATGCCGCCCGGGGCAGGCCGCAGCCGACGTCCAAGTCATGCGCATGGAAGCTGACGTCGAAACGGCCCTCTCACGGCGCTTGCCAACATATATGATTCCCGCAGTGTATCTCCGGGTTGCCGCAATGCCACTGACGGCGTCGGGGAAGACGGACCGGATACGGCTACGCGAAATGGGGTCCATGCTGTCGGCACAGCGGCTGGCCGAGCTGCACGGGGCGACCGGGGACGGGGGCAAACGGCGGCAGCGGACCTCGGCGGAGCGGTGCCTGCAAGGCATGTGGGCCAAAGTCCTCGGGGTCGACGCAGGCACCTGCATCGGGTTGAACGACGACTTCTTCCGCCTTGGAGGCGACTCGATTAGGGCCGTGGAGCTGGCCGGAACGGCTTGTAAGGCCGGGCTTTCGCTGGCAGCGGCCGACGTCTTCCGATATCCCACCCTGGGCGCGCAAGCCCGGCTCCTTGGCGGCGCCATGGGCAATGAGACTATACCGCCATTCTCGCTGCTCGGAAGCAAGCGGGCGGTCAAGCAAGTCTGTGAGGATCTTGCCGCCCTCTGCGGTATTCAGGCATCGCATATCCAAGATGCCTACCCGTGTACACCGCTCCAAGAGGGCCTGCTATCGCTTACGGCGAGGCGCGAGGGCGACTATGTCAGGCAGGCCGTGCTAGAGCTATCTCACGACACTGAGCCAGCCGCTCTCAGAGCTGCGTGGGAAGAAGCCATCCGTTCCATGACTTTGCTACGCACAAGGATCGTACCATACAATGAGACCGGCTTCCTGCAGCTGGTTACAGACGAACAGATCCACTGGATTGAGGCGACGGGGCTCGACCAGTATCTCGACGCCGATAGGAAACAGCCAATGGGTCCGGGCCAGCCTCTCGCACGCTATGCAACAGTCAGTGACGACACAGGAACGCCTCGGTGGTTCGTGTGGACGGTACATCATGCGCTCTACGACGGCTGGTCCATGAATCTCATCAAACACGCCGTGGACCGAGCATATCAGGGAGCGTCAATCGACCCGGGGCCTCGTTTCCAAACATTTATCAAGTACATTCAAGACAAACACGCCGACGAGACCATGTCGAATTATTGGCGACGCACCCTGACCGACTGTGAGTGTGTACCGTTTCCGACCCTGCCGCCAACCATAGAGCAGCCGGTGGCAGACGAAGTAGTCGAGCACCGGTTCTCGCAACCCCGACGACGCTCTCGGACTACAACCATGTCGACTCTGGTTCGTGCTGCGTGGGCTCTCATCGCCGGCAGGATGGCCAATTCGGACGACGTTGTGTTTGGCGCTACAGTATCTGGAAGAAGCGCGCCAGTTTCTGGCATCGAGGCGATGGCGGCTCCGACAATTGCAACGGTTCCGGTGCGAACAAGGTTGGCCGACGAGCAGACAGTCTCAGAATATCTCGAGACTATACAGCGGCAGTCAACAGACATGATGCCGTTTGAGCAGGCAGGCCTACACCACATCTCCAAGATATGCCCCGGGGCACGGCAAGCATGCATGTTCCAGACGCTGCTCGTCATCCAACCCCAGGAGACGAGCTTCAACGCCCAGGGCGTGCTCGGCAAGTGGCAGCATCTTAATTGCGGTCGCCAGCAGGGACTGGGCACGTATGCGCTCACGCTTGAAGTACACCTTGAAGCCGACACGATTACTGCTTCAGCCACCTTTGACCCGAGGGTGATGGAGCCATGGGTGATCCACATGTCGCTGAAACGGCTCGAATACGTCATGTATCAACTCGATGACGCAGACCCAAGGCATGTGCTGGCGCAAGTTGACATCGCCACGCCCGAGGATCTGGAACGGATCTGGGAATGGAATAACACGGTCCCGGCAGCAACGCAAAGATGTATCCACGAGATGATCGAGGACAGGGTTCAAGCCAAGCCCACGGCACCCGCCGTGTGCTCATGGGACGGCGAGCTGGTCTATGGCGAACTCAACCGCCTTGCAACGAGGCTGGCTGTCCGGCTTCTCGACCATGGCATCGAGCCCAATACCGTAGTCCCGCTCTGTTTTGAAAAGTCCATGTGGGCCACGGTTGCGATGCTCGGCGTGCTCAAGGCGGGTGTAGGCTTCGTGTTGCTCGACGCTTCTCTCCCCCATCAACGCCTTCTAGCCATCGTCCAACAAGTGAAGGCGGGCCTGATTCTCTCTTCTCCGGTTAACCAGCCGCTCTGCGTACGACTCTGCTCAAAGGTGTTGACCGTCAGTCCGACCTTGTACTCAGACGATTGCGAGGAGACAAACAAGCCCCTGGCACATCCGAGCCCGGAATCAATTGCCTATGTCGTTTTCACGTCAGGCAGCACTGGAACACCAAAAGGGGTGGTCATAACGCATAAAAGTGCCTCGTCAGCAGTGCACCACCAGGCAGACGCTCTAGGGTTTGGTACCGGGTCGCGAGTCTTTGACTTTTCCTCGCACAGTTTCGATGTGCCTATCCTCAATGCCTTTACGACGCTCGTTGCTGGGGGCTGCTTGTGTATCCCCAGCGATGAAGATCGAAAAGATAGACTGGCTACATGCATGGTAACACTGCAGGCCAACGTTGCGCTACTCACTCCATCCGTTGCGCAGCTTCTTCTCTCTCCAGCACAGACGCCTGAGTTGAAGACGATCCTTTTCGGCGGAGAGGCGTTGCGCATACAAGACGTCAGCCCCTGGTGGGGGAGAGCGCGGGTCATGAATCTCTACGGACCGAGTGAGTGCACGTCAGTCAGTACCATCAACGGCCACCCGAGGAATGCCCAGCAGGCCACCCATATAGGTACTGGAGCCGGGCTGGTCACTTGGGTTGTGAGTCCCGAGAGCCACGACACATTGCTCCCACCAGGTTGCGTCGGCGAGCTTCTTCTCGAAGGCCCCCTCGTCGGTCGCGGTTATCTAAACGACCCGGAAAACACTGCAGCGGCGTTTATCGAGGACCCGGCTTGGCTGCTTCGGGGAGCCCCGGGCCAGCCGGGACGACATGGGCGACTCTACAAGACGGGTGACTTGGTCCGGTACAACGAGGATGGGAGCCTGGCTTTTGTTCACCGGAAGGATGCGCAGGTCAAGATCCGCGGCCAGCGCGTAGAGCTGGGGGAGGTCGAGCACTGGATCCGGAACTGCATCCCGGAAGCAACGCGAGTTGTCGCTGAAGTGGTTGAGCCGCGAGGCCACAAGTCAAGCCCGGCGCTGGCGGCTTTTCTCCAGCTTGGTAGTGAAACGATGGAACCGGATGAGCTCGACGCCCCTACGGTCAAGATGCTCCCCGTGCCCACAGAGGTCGAGGGCGAGTTGGCCAAGCATCTTCCCAGCTACATGGTGCCAACGGTCCTCTTCTCCATGAGAGAACTGCCGATGACGGCTACGGAAAAGATGGACCGGAAGCAGCTTCGCGAAATTGGCTCGTCGTTTTCCATGGGGCAACTGGTCGACATGGGACGAAGACCGAAGCGGCAGCCGTCTGGCGAGGTTGAGCAGCGTATGCAGAGTATCTGGGCCCAGGTGCTCAACATGGACGCATGCAGCATCGGGTTGGGCGACAGCTTCTTCCAGCTCGGAGGCGACTCGGTCGCGGCCATGAGAGTGGTCGCTGCGGCCCGCGAGGCGGGGATTTCGCTGACAGTGGCGGACATCTTTGGACATCCCACGCTCGCTGCGCAGGCCCAGACCAAGAGAATTGTGGCCAGCGGCAGCATGGAGACTATACCACCATTCTCGCTCCTCGGAAGGGGACGGGCAGCCATGCATCAGCAGCTCTGCGAGGATCTTGCCGCGCTCTGTGGCCTAGAGGCGTGGCAGATCGAGGATGCCTACCCATGTACGCCACTGCAGGAGGGCTTGCTATCGCTCACGGCCAAGGGCGAGGGCTCAGCCAACTTCGTCATGCAGGCCACCCTCGAGCTATCCGAGGCTGTCCAACTTGACGCTCTCAGAGCAGCGTGGGAGGACGTGGTTCGCTCGACGGCCATCCTCCGTACCAGGATCGTGCAGCATCAATACCTCGGGCTTGTGCAAGTGGTATGCAGAGAAGACGTTGAGTGGATTCTGGCCACGGAGCTCGAGGGCTACCTCGACAAGGACAGGCTGGTACCGATGAGGCTGGGCAGCCGCCTATCACGACTTGCTCTCGTCAGGGGCGGCACGATCGAGCCCCGGCGGCTCGTATGGACTGCACACCATGCGTTATATGACGGGTGGTCGTGGCCCCTGACGATGGACGCCATCAGCCGCGGCTACCAAGGCCACGCAAGAGGCAAGCAAGCCGGCTTCAATGCCTTTGTCAAGCACGTAACGAGCCTGAACATGGCTGAGGCCGAGTTATTCTGGCGCTCGTACTTGGCGGGCGGCGATTTCGCCCCGTTCCCCGCCCTGCCGGCGTCGGTGACGGAGCCAGCAGCGGACGCAACCTTGGAGGCCGACTTCACGTTCGACGCCAAGACGGGGTTGACGGCGTCGACGCTGATGCGCGGGGCCTTGGCCGTTGTCATCAGCCAGCAGACGGGTTCGGCAGACGTGATATTCGGGGCCGTCGTGTCCGGCAGAAGTGCACCCGTGGCAGGCATCGACAACCTCGTTGGGCCGACAATCGCGACGGTGCCCGTTCGAGTGCGGGTGCCAAGGGAGCAGCCGGCCCGGGACTACCTCGAGACGGTGCAGCGGCAAGCGGCAGAGATGATTCCGTACGAGCAGACAGGCCTGCAGCACATCGCCAGGATAAGCGAGAGCGGCCGAGCCGCATGTCGCTTTCAGACCCTCCTTGTGGTGCAACCCCCTAGCGGCGGGCTGCCGGCCGACGTGCTCGGGACATGGCGCAGGCCATCCGTTCAACGTGGATTTTCCACGTACGCCGTGACGCTGGAATGCCTCGTGGGAAGCCAGGGAGTGACGCTGAGGGCGAGCTTCGACACGAGAGTGGTGGATAGGTGGTCGGTGGACAAGTTGCTGCAGCGACTCGGTGCTGTCCTGGAGCGGCTGTCCCAGGCTCGGCCGGACCAGTCTGTCGGGGACATGGGTATGCTAACAACAGACGACGAAAGGACCCTGTGCGAGTGGAACAGGTCGGTGCCGGCTGCAGTCGAGAGGTGCGTCCACAATGTCATCGCCGAGCATGCCGGGTCGCAGCCAGATGCCCAGGCAATCCATGCATGGGACGGCGAGCTGAAGTATGGCGAGTTGGATGAGCTCTCGACACGGCTTGCCTGCCATCTCGTCGAGCTCCGGCTTGGACCGGGCACATTTGTGCCGCTATGCTTGGAGAAATCCATGTGGACCGTCGTGGCCATGCTTGCCGTCCTCAAGGCCGGCGCTGCCTTCGTCCTAGTCGACCCTGCCTTACCCGACGACCGGCTCCGAAGCCTCTTCCGGCATGTGCACGCTGCAGTTTGCATCACGTCCCCCCTCTGCGAAGGCCGCGTTTCTGCTTTGACGCGCCAGACGGTCGTGCTCTGCAAGCAGGCGTTGAGGTGGCGGAAACACAAGACTTTGCCGTCGCAGATGCACAAGCCAAGTCCAAACAACGCTGCCTATGCCATCTTTACATGGGGAAGCACCGGGGGTCCTAAAGGCTACGTCGTTGAGCATCAATCCTACTGCTCGGCCGCTCTCGGCCATGGAGCAGTCATGGCCATGAGCAAGAGCACGCGCGCTCTGCAACTTGGCTCCTATGCCTGTACTGCAGCCATCACGGAGATGGTCATGACGCTCATCCGCGGCGGCTGCATCTGTATCCCATCCGAAGAGGACCGTGGCCCCGGCTTGGCACGGGCAGTCGACAGGCTGGGCGCCAACTGGGCCCTTGTCACCCCGACTATGCTAGCAACCCTTTCTCCGGAGCATGTGCCGTCCCTGCGGACAGTCTGCGTTGGCGGCGAGCCTATCCGGAGGTCCCAGATCAGCGAGTGGGCACCAAAGGTTCACTTGCGGCAGACGTATGGCAGTGCGGCGACCTGTGCTGCTGTCTCCTCCTCGAAGCTGGATGCATCGTCGGCACCCACGGACGTTGGCAGGGCAGCGACCGCTCGGTGCTGGATCGTCGACCCTGCGAATCCCAACCAGCTGATGCCGATAGGTGCTCCTGGTGAGATTGTTCTCGAAGGGCCCGCAATGGGACGCGAGTATGTGCATGAGCCGGACGACTCATCCGCCACCAGTGTTGCCCCGGTGCCGTCCTGGAGGGCTTCGTTTTCCGCAGCTTGCGGAACGGCGTCACACTTCTATAGGACAGGTGACTTGGCATCGTACGGAAGCGACGGGTCAATCCATCTCCTCGGAAGCAAAGACATGCAAGCCCAGCGCCGAGGCCGGGGCGTGGACATGGCCGAGGTCGAACATCGAGCAAGGCTGTCAACGCCGGATGTAAAGGAGGCGGTCGTGGAAGTCGCTCCTTGTCTGGCTGAGAATGGCCAGGGAACAAGCACTGAGCTGATTGGGTTCCTCCTTTTCGACCTGGACGACGGGCTAGAGAAGGGGGCTGATGGAAGAGAGGGCGGCCATGACAAGCGGATAAGTCTAGCAATCCAAAGGGTTCGAGACAGGCTAGAGGCTGAGCTCCCGTACTCTCTGGTTCCATCTATCCTGGTTCCTATATCAAAGCTCCCGCTGACCATGTCGGGAAAGACGGACCGCAGGCGGCTACGCGAGGTGGCGTCGGCACTGTCGGCGCGGCAGCTGGCCGAGCTTCGGACGGCGTCAGGAGGAGGCGGACGGCAGCAGCAGCAGCGGACCGAGATGGAGCAGTGTCTTCAAGGCCTCTGGTCGCAGTTGCTCGGCATCTCCTTGGGCAGCATCCGGCCAGACGATAGCTTCTTCCGGCTTGGAGGCGACTCGATCGGGGCCATGAGACTGGTCGCGGCGGCCCGCAAGGCTGGAATTGAGCTGGCCGTGGCCGACATATTCCGCCATCCCAGGCTGCATCACATGGCGAGCCACGCGGTTCCGTTGCCTGGCGGTGTCGTCCAGGGCATTCCAAAGTCTCAGCAGGATGGGCCCATGGAGCAATCGTTTGCCCAAGAGCGGCTGTGGTTCCTGGACCGGCTGCGACCCGGCTTGACCTGGTTTCTGGTGCCGTGCGCAGTACGACTCCGAGGACCGCTTCGGCTAGACGCTCTCAACGCAGCACTCCTTGCGTTGGAGAGACGCCACGAATCGCTGAGAACGACTTTTGCCTCCCTCGACGGTGTCAACACACAGACCGTCCACCCATTCCGGCCAAGGGATTTGAATGTGGTCGACATACAGCCGCTAGGAGACGGCGACGCTCTCGTCGAAGCATTGCAACAACACCAGTCAACTCCATTCGATCTGCTGACGGAGCCAGGTTGGAGAGTCTCCGTCTATCGGATGGGAAGCCATGACCACGCCCTATCCATCGTCATGCACCACATCATCTCCGATGGCTGGTCTATCGATATCCTCCGGAGAGAGCTGGCCGCGTTTTACTCGGCCGCCATCCGCGGCCAAGACCCGCTCTCGCAAGTTAGACCTCTCCCCATCCAGTATCGTGACGCCTCCGCGTGGCAGAAGCAGCAAGACTAAGTAGAGACGCATCAGCATCAGCTCGACTACTGGGTCTCGCAGTTGGAAACAAGCCGGCCGGCAGAGCTATTCTGCGATAGGTCCCGACCGGCCGCTCTATCGGGACGGGCCGACGCCCAAGGCTTCAGCATTGGGGGTGTACTATACCATGAGCTCCAACAGTTCTGCAACACTCGCGGTGTCACGCTATTCGCCGTGCTTCTCGCTGCGTTTAGAGCAACGCATTATCGCCTTAGCGGCGCCGTGGATGCTACAGTCGGCGTGCCAAACGCGAATCGCGAACGGTGGGAACTTGAAGGCATCATCGGATTCTTCGTTAACTTGCAGTGCATTCGAATCAAGATCGAAGATGAATCCTTCGAAGAGTTAGTTAGCCAGGTTCAGGCAACGACGGTTGCTTCTCTCGCCAACCAGGACGTACCCTTTGAGAGGATTGTGTCAAAACTGCAGAGAGACAGGGACCTATCGCGCCATCCACTAGTCCAAATAGCATTTGCCCTTCATTCTCAGCCAGACTTAGCCAGACTTGCCCTTGAAGACGTCGAGTCTGAGCCGATGGCGTCCCCAGTCACGTCGAGGTTCGATCTTGAGTTTCACTTCTACCAGGAGCATCATACCCTTCGAAGTCACCTTGTTTTCTCAACGGATCTTTACAAGCCGGAAACAATCAACACCTTACTGTCAGTCTTCCACAGCGTCCTCGAACGCGGTCTGGCCGAGCCCAGTACCTCCATCGCCTCGTTGCCGTTGATGACCGACGATGACCGCTCCACGCTCGATATGATGGGGTTGCTCCAGGTCCACGTAACGGATTATCCCCGATATTCGAGCGTCATTGATGTCTTCCGTCAAGTGGTCGCGGCTAATCCTAATAGAGTTGCCGTCAGGGACGCTTCCTCTCAGCTGACATATCTCCAACTGGACCAGAGATCAGACGTGCTCACTCAGTGGCTGGCAAGGCGCTCGTTTGCCGCCGAGACATTGGTTGGCGTGCTTGCTGCTCGATCATGTGATACTATTGTCGCCTTTATTGGCATCCTCAAGGCCAATCTCGCGTTTCTGCCATTCGACGTCAAGGCTCCCGTCGGCCGGATGGAGACTATTCTGTCGTCCCTGCAAGGCCGCAGGCTTCATGTCGTCTTGGTTGGACCCGGTATACAACTTCCCGTCCTCCAGCGAGACGACGTCGAGTTCGTCCGCATTGCAGATGTCCTCCATAAGCAGACTCGGAACAAGGATGCCCACCAAGCTCCAGTTGCAGTTGCTCCGCCTTCGGCCACCAGTCTGGCCTATGTCATGTTCACCTCTGGCTCAACCGGCCAACCAAAGGGCGTCATGGTGGAACATCGCAACATATTGCGACTTGCCAAGCTGAGAAACGTGGTGAATTGTGCCACTACCATGGCCCACATGGCAAGCATCACTTTTGACGCTTCCACGTGGGAGATCTACGCCGCTCTCCTGAACGGTGGCACGCTAATCTGCATCGATTCCATGGTGGTGCTAGATCACATCGCTCTCCCCAAGGTCTTCATTCAAGAGCAAGTGCAAACCATGTTCATCACACCGGCTCTACTCAAGCAGTATCTTCTCCAGTGCCCAACCGTCATCAGCATGTTGGACACGTTAGTCGTAGGGGGAGATCGACTCGACCCACAAGACATGATGGCAGCGCGGAGGCTCACGACAGCCAGGATCATCAATGGCTATGGACCTACCGAGAACACGGGTTTCAGCACATGTTACTCCCTGTCGGAACAGGAACTTTATACTGATCGAGTCCCCATTGGTCGAGCGCTGAACAACTCAGGTGCATATGTCATGGATCCCCAGCAACGCCTCGTCCCGCTCGGCGTCGTCGGAGAGCTCGTGGTAACCGGCGATGGCCTGGCCCGAGGTTACATCGATCCCCAACAAAATTCCGACCGGTTCGTCCCCGTGATGGTTGGCGGTGAGAAGGTTGAAGGCTACAGAACAGGAGACAACGTGCGCTATCGGCCGGTGGATGGCCAGCTAGAGTTCCTGGCTCGAAAGGACCGGCAGGTCAAGGTCCGAGGACAGCGCGTCGAGATCGGGGAGATTGAGCACCAAGCAAGATCCTCGCCTGACGTCGTTGACGCCGCCGTAGAGCTTATTACTCTCAGCGACTGTGGCAGCAGAGGTCCAGAGTTGATAGGCTTCCTCGTCATGGAGCCGAGCCGAGCAAGAGACAGCCGTCAGGGGAGAGGAGGCTGGACCTGTGATGGACGGGCAAGTGCAGCCCTCCAACTCGTCTGGGCCCGGTTGCAATCCGTGCTACCGCATTACATGGTTCCCTCGGTGTTGCTTCCCATATCAAACCTTCCGCTAACGGCGTCGGGGAAGATGGACCGGAGGCGGCTGCGGGAGATGGGGTCGGCGATATCAGCGCAGCAGTTGGTGGAGCTGCGGATGACAGCAAAAAGAGAGAAACGGCTACCGACCTCAGAGGCCGAGCAGCGTATGCAGAAGATTTGGTCCCGAGTGCTCCAGATAGAGCCTGCTACTATTGGCCTCGACGATGGCTTCTTTCAACTCGGCGGCAACTCGATTTCCGCCATGAAGGTTGTGGGCGAGGCTCGCAAGATGGGCACCAATCTGACCGTGGCAGATGTTTTCCGCCGTCACACCCTGGCGGAGTTGGTGAATGGACAGGACATAGAGGTGACGCAAATCCAACAAGAACCCGAACAGACTTTCCTCGTTGAACCTGCCATCAAAGCAGCTCTTTTCGAAGAGATTGACTCTGGCAGCTTTGATATCCATTCGGAGGACGTTGCAGATATCCTGCCACTGACAAGCTGCCAAGAGAAGAGCTTGGTTGACAGTATCACTCACGGACAGTACGCCAACTACTTCTACCTGGACACCGGTGCTCGCCTCGATTTGTCGTGCTTGGAAAGAGACTGTAATGTTACTCTGGTGAGGTTTCCAGTCCTCCGCGCGTGCTTTCTGCACCTTCGAGAAAGACTTTGGCAAGTTGTCCTCCACCAGCTCGAGCAACCCCTTCGCGTACAAGATGAGCATGGAGATCTCGATCAATCCTTCCGCAATTTTTGCCTCCAAGACTTACAACAAGTCTCGACGGCCACGCCCCCGGTCGCATTTGTTCTTCTAAGGCACAGTATTCAAGGAGACCGATTAATTATTCGCATGTCGCATGCCCAGTACGATGGCATGTGCGTGCCAATTATTTTTCAGTCGCTCATGGACAGCTACCGCAAGACGGCGTTACCTGCTGCTCCCTGCTTCTCAACCTACTTGTCGTACGCTTCCCGCCGACGCTCCCATTCGGTTGCATATTGGAGCGGCTTATTGCGAGGATCGCATCTCACGGCTATCCGACCAAAGCTTCATCCACCGGGCAACATTCAGCGCGATCCCAAACCCAAACCCATTCGAATCCAAGCAGAGGCAGATTTGCCGCGTCTCCCCAGAAGGATTACGGCAGCAACTCTGGTCAGTGCTGCGTGGGCTGTTCTCCTGTCATGCATTACTAGGCAAGCCGACGTCGTCTACGGTCATATAATTGCTGGCCGGAACTCCGCGATACAAGGGGTGGAGGAGACGGTGGGATGCTGCCTTAACATTGCCCCTGTCCGTGTCACGATATCGTCTTGCCAAACTGCAGCAGAGTTGCTGCTCCACGTCCAAGACCAGTTCCTGGCGACTGGAGAAGCGGATTCCCTCGGTTTTAAAGACATCATCGAACACTGCACTGACTGGCCAGTTGGGTCGAGCTTCGACACGATAATCCAACACCAGAATGTCGACGAGCATCCCGAAATTCAAACTCCAGGGGGCGCATCGCGAGTCCAGTTCTTTGAGAACCCGCATTCCATACCGGCGTCTATAGGCATGGTGTCCTATCCACGAGGCGACCGCCTCGGGATCGAATTAGGTGCTAATACACACATGATGACTACGGAGACGGCACATCAGCTACTGGATGGCCTTTTGAACATTACTCAGAAGCTGGCTTGCTGCGTGGACATGCCATTGGCGTCGTGGATGGATGAGGTTAGGTTGGGAGTCTAAATGCTGCGCTTCAGCGCATATATAGTTGCTGCTAGGGACAGATACATGTTTGGCCACCTACCTTCACTCCCAAGCTCGCAAGTATGTCCTGCTCCGAGAGCAGAGAACGAGCGCAGCCCTGGAACTGAAGAGTGGTGAACTGGCTCCAACCTGGCTGCATAGGGACAGGCGTGTCTGAACCGTCGCGGACCGCTCTCGTCGAGCTCTAAGCCGCCGTTTTCGATCGTCTACTCGCCACAGTGCGGCGGCCGGGACCATCTCGGCGAGGAAACGTGTCGCGGGATGGCAGAGTGTGCAATAATGCCGACAATGTGCGGCAGCTGTTTAGATCCCAAGGCCATTGCCTGGAGCTCCGCGGAGAGGCTTCGGCAAGGCCATATCTCCATGGCACTACGGGGGGGCATCCGGTGGTTGCACCGGCGAACGAGAACATCGGCACCCTGAAGGCATGCTCATCATTGGAGAGCCCAGAGCTCAAGAGGGCCTGCCTTTGCTGAAGCCGAATTCGGAAGGCTGCCCGCAGGCCGACGCGGTTGACGAACGCTGCATGAGGACCGACGAGTGGTGTCACGGCCACTAACAGCAAGCAGGATACAGCAGCGAGAGCAAGTGCCTTGCCAATCGTGGCTTGGATGTAGAGCGACTCTGGGCCATGATTATGGGTGGTCTTGTATCGAGGTCAAGCGAAGCGGTGCTCAAGGGAGGCGCCAATGTGACGGACGACGAATGCGGTCATTCTCTTGAGAGGCGGGAATTCTGCCGATGCGAGGAGAGCGAGCAGTACGTGGCTGAGTATCGGAGCGGGATTGAAGTGGCCGTTGATAGAGGTGTCGACAGGGCGATGGAAGTGGAATAATAGGCTACGTTAACTCTTGATCTGGTGAGGGAGAGATTGCGAGGCCAAACTCCGTCGGCGTTTATGTGGATAAGCGGAGTGCTTACTCATCGAGAGCCAAGCTCGTCACGTGAGGCTGTTCGCTTGCAGGAGCGGATTGAGCTGGACCTCGCAAGCCACTCCCAAGACAGACAGGGAGTCCGTGCTGAACGCTCCAGAGAGTCAAGATGACGACGAAGCTGGTGGAGCTCGACTTGGCCGACACCCCTAATCGCCTCTTCCCCCTGCACAAGCTCCCGAGAACAAAGGATCCAAGACATGGGCAATGGCACGGCAGAGCCCTCGTCGAAGCCGAGGCCGACCTTCTCATCGGGTCGGGACGAAGCTGCGGATGCCCCGGACTTGCGAATCCTCCACTACAACGACGTCTATCATGTCGACCAGGCCAGTGCCGAGCCCGTCGGCGGCTTTGCGCGCTTCATGACCCTGGTCAACGAGTATCGAGAAGACAAGCTGCCTAACCTCTTGACCCTTTTTTCCGGCGATGCCTTCAACCCAAGCCTCGAAAGCAGCGTCACCAAGGGTTGGTTGGCCTGCCCATGCCTCCAAGTGACGCAATTGGGACTGACGGCAAACAAGGCAGCCACATGGTTCCCGTCCTCAACACCATTGGGACTGACTGCGCTTGCGTCGGGGTAAGTTTGTCTCTCATCTGTTGTCAATATCAACTGACGCCCGTCGACACCTAGAATCACGACTTGGACTTTGGCGTCGAACAGTTCCGCCACCTCGCCGAGAAGTGCCAGTTTCCCTGGCTCCTCGCCAACATCCTCGACCCAGCCCTCGGCGTCGACGTGCCTCTGGGCAATGCCGGCCGCACGCACATGCTCACCACCTCCAACGGCATCAGGGTTGGCCTGATTGGCCTGGGTGAGCGCGAATGGCTAGAAACAATCAACAGCGTCCCGCCCAATCTCATCTATCAATCGGCCACCGCCACCGCAAAGGAACTGGTCCCCAAGCTGCGCCAGCAAGGCGCCGACATTGTAATTTGCCTGTCACATATGCGCGAGCCCAACGACAACAAGCTCGCGGAGCAGACGGACGGTATCATGGACATCATCCTGGGCGGTCATGATCACTACTACAGCCACAGCATCGTCAACGGCACCCACGTCCTGCGCTCGGGCACCGACTTCAAGCAGATGAGCTACCTCGAGGCGCGGAGGAAAAGGGACGGCTCCGGCAAGTGGGACTTTGACATCTGGCGCCGCGATGTTACCTCGGACGTGCCCGAACACGAGCCCTCGGCCAAGCTCGCCCGCCATCTCACTTCGAAGCTGCAAAAGTCTTTGTCGCGGCCCGTTGGCTGGACGGCTATGCCGCTCGACGCGCGCTTCAGCACTGTGCGCATCAAGGAATCCAACATTGGCAACTTTGTCTGCGACGTCATGCGGCGCTACCACAGCGCCGATTGTACAATCATGGCCGGGGGCACCATCCGCGGCGACCAAATCTATCCTCCAGGAGCTGTTCGCATCAAGGACATCACAAACTGCTTCCCCTTTGAGGATCCAGCCATTTTGTTGCGAGTCTCCGGCCAAGCCATTTGGGATGCTTTGGAAAATGGTGTTTCGACGTATCCCGCTCTGGAGGGCAGGTTCCCTCAAGTCTCCAACATTGTCTACGAGTTTGGCCCGAGCAGAGCAAGCGGCAAGAGACTCACCTCCTTGTCCATCGGGGGCGAACAATGGATCCCGGACAAGCAGTATCTTCTTGCGACGAGAGGATACATGGGGCGCGGCAAAGGTGAGAACCAACTACGCCCTCTGCCAACTGACAGGCGCTGACAGGGCATGTCCAGATGGCTTCACCAGCTTGCTCGTCAAATCAGAGGGCGGTCAGGCAGAGGAACTTGTTGACGAAGAGCACGGCATTCTCATCTCAGCCATGCTGCGGCAATACTTCATGGGCCTGCAGACAATTGGCCAGTGGAAGAAGCTGTCGGACCACTGGGTTGGGGTCGCCAAGGGTGCCGTGCCTTTGGCATCGGTGCGGAAGAGGGAGCACAGCAAAATGGACGACAGTCCGGGTGTCCTAGGGTCACTCGCCTCGAGCAGTAAACAGGACGCGGCCGGTGAGACGACTTGGCATGGCTTTCTGCACCAGCGCCTTGGCCTCGGCGAAAAGCCTTTGGACGACGACGAAGACGATCACTTCGACTACCTACACATGGACGAGAGCGCAGCCAACGGCGTCACCACAGACAGGATGGATTGCGAAGTCCTGCTTTTGAGAAAGTTCTGGACTCGCTGGGCGCGCAAGGCTGGCGTGAAGGCGGCCGTGTGCGATCCGATGAAGGAGGGCGAGTTTGACGTGGACTGGACGCGAGTGATTGCACCGCGCGTCGAGGGGAGAATCAAGATTTTGGCGTCTTGAGCCATTCACCTCAACTATGAGTCGAGTGGTGAATGATTCAGTCGTGGCGGAAGAAACTTGGAGAAGATGCTCCCGTGATTGTGCCGGCTTTTCGCGCGCGAAACCCCTAGAGGACGCACCACGATGTGCGGGATAGTGCGTACATCGAGACGTTAAAATCAGTATACTCTAAATCATTAGGCGTGTGTATTCGTATGCGTCTAAATATCTACGGAGCATTTCGTCGTCGCATCATTATCCCACGAACCCACGGCCTTATATCCCCTTGGCCTGCTCTCTGGCCACTATCCGGTGCGCTTTCCGCTCTCGCAGACGAGCTCGTCGGAGCAGTCTTTGTACGACTTGCAGGAAGCCCCTGTAGCAGCAACACAGGATCAGTTTGCAGTCGTGTCAGGAGATGCTGGAAGCGATGGAATGTTACGTCAAGGGAGGCGCTCACCTTTGCAGCGGCCCTTCCGAGAGCAGCCATTGCTGGCTGAAGGAGAGGCAGAGTCTTCCTTGCCAATAGGAAGAAACGAAGGATTGTCGTTGCGAGAAGGAGGAGAAGCAGAGGAGTTCTTGTCAGGGGTAGGAGACGACGGATTGCCATTGCCATTGGGAGGAAAGGCAGGATTGGTGGTGCTGTCGCTGTCACCATCACCACCTCCATCACTATCTCTTCCTCCCCTCCCCTCTCTTCCGCCGCCTCTACTACCGGCTTTGCTGTCGATACGCTGAATGAGCTGGTCGCCGAGGCGAGATATGCTGCCGTCGAACTCCTGGTAGCTCTTGGCGTTCCACTTGGCGCCCTTGGCTCCCGGGACGGCATCCTTCCCGGGGAAGGCAATGTAGAGGACGTCGTTTTCGTCGTGTCCTGCGTTGCCGTTGACCCCCTTGCCGAAGCAAGCGGTGGCGAGGGAGATGGAGGCTTCGCCAACCATGGCCTCCTCGGCGTCGTCGCCATTGGTATCGCCCCAAATGCCGTATACCTGATACCGAAGGGGTGGGCGAGTGGGAAGAAGTGAATCGTTTCATGTCAGCCACGTTGTTTCCGTGCTTCACGTGCTGTCTTTCAAAGATACATTGGAAGCCACAAAGAGGGCACAGACGAGACGTTCGAAGCATCTGATACCTGTCACGAAGGAAAGAAAAGGTCGAGGACATACGAGCTTGTTATCACACACAACGGCCATGACACTGAGCGGCTCGACGCCGTACTTTGTAGGGTCAAATTTGCGCCAGCCAGGCCTCTCGCCGTTGTTGCCGAAGACGACGTAAGGATGGACATGTGCGTTGAGATCCTTTTGGCCGGCGCCGTAACCCTGGAGCTCGTCCCTAAAGGATGACTGGGACTGGGTGTCGCTGGAGCTGCCGCAGCGGCCGTCGTCGGCGGGGCCGCGCTGGACGCCGTCGCAGTCAATGTCCAGGTTGACGAGCTGGCCGTTGCGGCCCTGGAGGTAGATGACGTTGAAGTCTTTCAAGTGGTCGCCGCAGTACTCAAAGTCTAATAACAAGCTGGTGTCAGCTGGCCATGCATTTACAAGCGGCATTCGCCATGACAGTATTTGACTCCAGGGCATGGAGGGATAAAAGACTGCGGAGAGTAAGACATACCCCCAGAGTCACCATTAGAGCTGTGAAAGCCCCCAGCCAAGACGTTCTTGCACTGCTTCTGAGCGCGGATGTTGTCGAGGAAGCTCTGGATGTTACCGGGGACGTCGCGGGCAGAGACGACGGCGCCGAGGAGTGTGAGAGCGAGAGCAACGGAGTTGCGGAGAGGCATTCTCAGGAGGCCAGACTTGTTCAAAGGGTACTAAAAGTTGAGGCCTGGGGCAGTAGGGCCAGGTTTGAAGAGCCTGGCGTACGTAGTCCTGGAGGTGTGCTTGTGATGCTGGTGATACTTCTTGAGATGAAGTGACGGTAGCAGCAGACGGGTTCAACGTTTTATTTGATACTTGGTTCTTGGAAATAGAGTGTCTGGTGTTTCCATGGGCACATGCTCACTCTCTGGTTCTTATATTTTAGACTATTGTTCTTGAGCTCTGGGTATTGTACAGCGATTGCATGCGAGCTCGGCAACGCATCGCCCCGGAGCTTCTACACACTACCCCTGTCCTTGTTACATTCACGCCAGGCCTTCTCTTACCCGGGTGATTGACGTCATCAGTTCTCGTATAGACAAGCTCAAGTGACGGAACCCTGTGTCTCTTTGACCGATCCAGCGGCGTATCGTCTCATGCGAGACCTGGGCTGGTGTCTCAGTGCGGGCCCAGGGCGGCCACATCGTCGTTATCCTCTCCGTCCGGTCGCAGGTAACTACGGCGACAAGGCGAGCTAGGACCTTTTTTAGGCTTAAACTCAATAAGCTACTGGCGGTGGGACCCTTTGAGATGGCCGTCTAATGCCTTTGAGCATGAATGGCGAATAGGCTAACCGGGCGACTAATCTCATGGTTGCTCCACAATCGAGTAACCAGTTTAGCAGGGTGAATAGAAACTCGGCCAATGAAAATATAATGACGGCTGCGTTAACTAGCATACAGGTTTGGATAGATAGCATATAGCGAATAGTTGTCCCGTGTGGCATTGTAAACGCTCTTTGCAGGTGGCGAGCTACAAGCTTCCAGTCCGCCAGAGTACCATTGTAAAACGTGCACCCCAACTGGCGAGCCGTGGAGTCAAAGCCTGGGTGTTGTACGTTTAGGATGTTAAACGGCATTGATTAGACACAGGAGAGGTCGAATATGAAGATTCCAACTAGCCAGCACATGAGTCTGGCTGACCGGGATGCTCTAGCCATATCCCGTACAGTTGTCACCCAGCCCGTCCTGTCTTGTCCGGGACGAGCTAAAAACTGGAAACGAGATGGCCTGATTGGCACAAAAGTGCGTACTTTTATATTGCTTGACCAAGCAGGCTGGAAAACGCCTGCTACTACACTGTGCTTCTCCGCTTCTTGGCTAGCTAGTTCGATAGACCTGTACGCTGGTTAGTCCTGGCCAGTATAAATGGTGGAAAGCCAGGTGCCCTCCTAATGTTAAGCCATTGAACTCAGCATTGACGGTTCGTATTGCGAGTTGACATAGACCTGCTGGTAAGAGGGGTGTCTTTTTTGCTTAAGGAAACATGATCCTGCCCCGCTCACCATTATTCACGAGTCGGAGGTCGACTGTCCTCAACAAAGCCATGCCTCAGTGTATACTTACATATGGTACACCTACGTATGGCTTTTCTGAGACGCAGAGGAGCTCACCTACGCGAGAATTGACCATTACCTCACAAGCCTTGCAGGAACAGTGTTTGCGTTTTGTGTAGTCAGGTCATGCTTGTTACATGGCCACAAAAACCAACGCAACACGTTGCCCCGATAGTATAACCGACGGCGGGTTTCCCGACTCATGGGATGAATTTTATTCAACCCCTAGATATATCGTCCGGTGCTTTTTAGCAAAGCCAGCACCGCCTACTCCCAGTCGGTGGTAATACAGAAGATGAAACGTCTGGGAGAGGTCTGTCACTCGCAGGACGCCAGTCGTCAGGACCACCTCCACCGACTTCAGTGCAACTCTCCGTAAATGACTTACTTAGTTGATAGGCAACTTACTAAGTTACAAATAGATAATCTATATCATATGGGGAACCTTTTTTAACTCTTGTTTCAAGGCCAGACTAACCTCCTTTCCACCTTCCTTCCGCCTGTTTCTCAGTGATACATGCTTCTTCAAATTTGGGATTTCCTCTTGCTAAATAAATATACAGCGGCCAACACTAAATGATTCATTCACCAGCGATCAAAGAGCGCCGATGCCCCGAAAAGTCCCCGGGAACAGTTGAGCTGTTTTCTAGTGCGACTAGCATGTTTTCATGCCGGGCAAGTCGAGACTGACATCTTTTCCAGTAGAGCAAAATGCCCTTCCGACGGCACAAACGACCCCTTGATCGGTTAATCATGACCTTAAGTTTTGAGACTAAAATGAGGTCATTTATAGGCAGACTATCGTGTGGTTAACCCTTATATATAGCGGCCGCTCTTACTATCACCTATCGCGAGACAAGAAGCCAGCCTCTTTTCGTCTCGGCCGCCTATGCCAAGCTTTTGAGTGTTTATTTCACATACCTGGCCGTCCTTGACACCCAAGCGCGAGTCTACAACCTCATCAGCGACCTGTGGAGAGAGAAAAAGGAAATGGCTTCTATTTAGACTGTGTAACCACCACAGGCCTCAAATTTGCTGTTCATGTCCAGCTACAGTCAGTGTGAAGGGGATTCATGTTGACTCAGAAAGTATACACATCTGTCGACAGAGGCACCTCTGTTTCATGTTAAAGCTTATGATCCCTCTCGAGGCGGACATGGCTGCCGAAACGCGGTTGGGGGGAGGGGGGATGTGACGGCATAATTCAAGGTTGGAACATTGTTCTAAAGCAAGTAGAGATGAATCAGTGGGAGACTGCATTGCACTGGGAACATGGTCGTCAGCAAGGTCATATCACGCTCCATGCGAAGGCAGTCGATGGCGATTGAGGTCCTGCAAGGGATTCTCTCACACTCACCAGCGTGATCTGAAGTCGTTCCATGTTCTCGGACTACTTTTCACAGAGTGGAAGAAAGCTGCGTTTCAGCGTATAACCTGGATTCGGCCGGCTTGGCCTCGATATGCACGGCGCTCTGCTACCACTGACTTGGGGTTCCTGCCTGACGCGAGCGGCCCCAAAGCCGCTGAATTCGAAAACCAGATGTCGGATGGCTGTGGGCATCAATTCCAATACATGCTGCCAATCCGAATGCCAAGGTATATGAAATAGAGACATAGAGTCTGCACAGCATGAATGACGAGCATCGAACAGGGCCAGCCAATCCGGTCCACAGTCGGGAGCCCAAATTCAGCCCGCGTTACAGGCGAAATATACCAGACGAGGTTGCTGGTGAAAAGAAGAATCGCGAGTGTGTGTGCCCCGAGACACTTGCCCAACAAGCACGGAGGCCGCTGAAGCCATGAATCAAGGCCTACCCCGGTCAAGAAAACAAAGAAGCAGCTAGCAGGGAAGCCCACGGCGATGTAGACAGAAGCCCCCTTCTGGGTGAACAGATATTGGATCAGACTTGGTGGCATCATGTCAACGCCTCTCTTGACAATATCAACTTCAACGGTTGTAGCCAAGTCCCAGAAAACTTCGTAAATGAACGAAATGCTGAGCACGCAAGTTGTGCAAAGTGTGCCTGAGAGGCAAGACCCGAGCACGTAATTTCTTGCATAGTCTTCACGGCGAAGCAGTCGGAGCGTACATGTGTCGTCCGTACTTGTGAATAAGGCCTCTCGAGGCGGATGCGGCGAGCCATGCGATACAACGCCGGTAGCGGGCTTGCACTGCTGCTTTTTGGTCTCGGTAGCAAGAATATCTATCAGGTTGAAGACGGGTCCGGCAAGAAGCAGCACTGGTAACACCTGGCCAAAGGTCCACTGATCCTCTTCTTGTGCCATCTTTTTAGTACTGAAGGTGCCCCAAGGTACAAAAGAGTTGAAGCGGGCAGCATGTAGCTTGAGTGCCCCAAACCAGGGTTGCAGAGAGCCAGTAAATCTAAAAGTATGTTGAAGTCAGTTCTCATTACGCGGGCTATGTCAAGCAAGGGCTGAGGTCACCAACATCGGAGAGGGCAGAGCCCAGCAAATCGGCAAGAAATCGCATGCTCAGGAACACAGCCACCGCAGGAAAGGTGAAGGCGTGGAGCCAGACAGCTCGCCGCTTGAGCTTGGTGTCGCGGCAGTCACTCACGCCCGTTCCTGGCAGTCTGTCACCCTCGCCTGATCCGGGTGGTCCTGTGGAACGCGAATGTATCCAGCAGATTGACGCTTTGAGTATATTGCTTGCTGGACGATGCAGCTTTGATCTTAGGATCGTTGAAAGCGGTTCGAAGATCCTGAAGCAGCGGAGTATAGCGCCGAGACACAGCAAGAGAATATCATAGACGCGAATGCTTCCGTCGTCGAGGGCTTTATAGGCACGGTTTTCCAGATTTTCCGGGGATCTTGGATGTCTGGTTTCGCCGTTCGCAAGGCGGATTCTTCCATGGAACTGAAATCGACGTCATGACTGAAGAAACACAAGGCCGGCGACTAGGGCATAACTAGCCGTGTATCCCCAAACGAAAAAGCCCGTTGGAACCATGGCAACTAGCAACGCTGTCAAGACGCAAGCCATAAGGGCCACACGAATGTTCCTCTTAAAGAGATGCAGATGGGGGTGCTGTCGAATGGCTGCCAGTCCTGCTAGGTGCGTAACGCTAGCAAACCAAGCTAGATGAACGAGGATTTTCCAGTGGTAGGCAGACAATGGATGGTCTCCATTTAGACAGACGAATCCGCTGATGAGAATCCCGGCGTCCGTCACAATCTGGATGTCGCAAATATTGACAATGGCCTGGAGTGATGACCAGACAGTTAACTAGTCATGTTTTATGAGGACTAGAAGTTTGCCATTTTGGATACCTCATTCAAAGCCCGTCCAAGGTCAATATGCCTGTATTGAAGCAGCGCCATGGTCGGCAAGCGTATCAAGAGTGCCTTTCCGCCTCCCCTCAGCCAAGACAACATCTTCTCGTCGATAGGGTTTGGAACCCACTGGCTCTCTTCGCTTTTCTGGCTCGAGCTGCCTTTTGTCGCAAATGGACACTTTCGTGGGTCATACGCGGCGACGTAGTGAGGGACAAGGAGGATGAAGACCTGCGGGCTAATGCGGACAAGAATCGAAATCTGTCAGTCCTCTTCAGTGAAGCTACGAAGAAAGTTCGGCAGGTGGAGCTTGGGAATGCGACATTTCTGGCGCATGACATGTCAACGAGTGCTGAAATGGCGAAGATTCGCTGCTGTGCCCAAGAAATTTAGGCATCCTATGCATAGCCACTGCCACTACCGCCAAGGCAGCCTTGAAGTAACACGAAGTTGTACGCCTCAATTAACCAGCAAACAGGTTTGACCAGGCACACTACCCTACTTTGTTTGTTTGCTGGCTAGCCAAGGCTGTTTGCTGGTTAACAGAGGCGAAGTCGTACTACTTGGTATCCGTAGATCAGGTGTAAAGCGGCCTGGTCCTAATGCTACAATCTGGCCCCTTTTCAGCCTGGATACCTCTACAAGTCTAAAAGCCTCGCGGGGCTCACAAAAACATATCCGGCACTCAACGACTGGAAGACAACTTGGTCTCGAGCATGTTCTTATCCATCGGCTCTGACGAGTGACGAGTCCTCGGCCACTCGGTCCATCGTAAATTGGCGTGTCGTGGCGGGGATAGAGCAGAAGCTCGTGCCATGGCAGACGCCGTTTAGACGTAGAGATCTCAGACCAACGAGAACGCTGAAACCATCTGCGGAAATGGCAATTCCGTAAGCGAGACTGAAGTTTTGTTTCTGGTAGCGTCACCGATTGATGATAAATTCTGGGCGACGGGCACCACGGGTACGGTTTTGGGACCTGGAAACTTATTAGCCGACGAGAAGAACAAGCCACGAGCAAGGTGCTCCGCTCACCAGAACCGAGAGTCACTAAATATACTCAAGGTCAGGTTCCTCGAAAACTTGTCCATAAGCCGACCCAGGGACATGTTTCGAGCAAAAGGCCGGTCCCGCGCGGAAATCTGGCTTGAAAGAATGATATCATCGGAATTGGATGAGGTAAAACGTGCTTGCGACGTATCAATGACGCCGATGAGAGCTGTCTCGTAATGCGAGCCTGCGTATTTTAGACGTGGCAGCAACACCCGGCTGGTCCAACATCATAGACTCAAGTCAACACATATTTCTGGAGATCGCGCAATATATGGAAGGGGGCACAAGTGTCAAGGGCCATCGCGTGGACGATACTGTCATGAGAAAGCCTGCTGAATACTAGACTTGAGCCCAGGTTAGGGGTTCAGAAGGCGACTTTCATGCGTGTGTTGCCACAATGCTCCCAAACCCATCAGACGACGGTTGAGCACGCGACTGAAGATATTACAAAGGGGAACAGACCCCGCAGCCGATGCCTAATTCATTAGCAGGCGGCCTTCCACCTCTGCCTCTTATACAGACAGACTACTGGACAACTGCCTGCTGCTGTTAACAGCATGAGCTGTCGTACCTGTCGGACGGTCATATAGCGGGACTGTTGACTAGCAGGTGCAGAAGGTGCGGGTAGTTTTTGGAATACGACAGCCAAGGGGCTGGAGATGATCAATGTCTTTCCAAAAACCCCGCGATGTATGAGAAGCAATGGATAAATGCGTCTTAATGCCTGAGTAAAGTCTCGGACCTAAATGGACCTCAGCCGACTGGAACCTGCGTCTACCCTCTTGCACCCTAATCGATACCATCCCTTGAGCTCTATTTCAGCGCCATGACGACAACAGATGTACACGTCGAAGCAGTGTAGGTATGAATCTGTTCAATGCGCAGGCCGACCTCCCCAGCCAGCATCTGCCACTGCTGCTGGGTTCGCTCCTTTCCGCCAAACGAGACCATCATTGCCAAATCAGCCATGGTGGCCTGCCAAGGGGCTTCCTTATTTGGCAGCACTACTTCGTCTATGAGGATGCGCGAGTCCACAGCCATGGCGCTGGCAATGTTGTACAAGATCTGGACGCACTCGTCGTCGGGCCAGTCGTGCAAGATACGGCGCAGGTAGTAAAATCTGGCACCTGAGCGGCACCCAATATTAGAGTAGTACTTAGCAGAGAGGTGAGCTACTGACCGGTGATGGGCTGTTTGTCAAAAAAGTTGTAGGCATCAGCTCTGACCCCGGGTATATCCGGGAGCTTGTTGACAGCCTCGGGCAGGTCTTGAAGGACAAGACGCCCGAGCAGGTGCGGGTACTTTTTGCCCAGCTGGATGCACTGGTGACCATGTCCTCCCCCGACGTCGACGAAGAAAGGCTTCTCCTTGGGGTCAGGCGGAGTAAAAGGGACAGCCTTAACCTCGTTGTCGAGAAGCGCGAATCCGTCAGCCCACTCTGACCCTGCGAAGGCAGTCATGACCTTTTGCAAGGGCTCAAAATGTTTCGGATGCTGAACGAGCCAGTCAAAGCAACCCAAGTCTGTCTTGAAGGCTTTCTGAAATGGTGTCCGAGTAGTGCTGGCGATCTCTTGATACTTGTTGTCGGCGAAGAAGTCGGGCATGGCTTGGAATGCTGGGGCGTGCGTATCAAACCTGGTCGGATATTAGTAGGGCTGACAAGGCTCGTCTATTGGAAAAGACTGACCCAACATAGACCGTGGCCTCTCCCTTGGGATCCGCGAGCACGTGGCTAAGACTCGTGGCCTTGTATTCATTGACACCTACCTCCTTGATGATGTTGTTGGACGAGTAGTAACGGAGTAATCGCTCTTCAAAACGGTCGTAAGGAGGTGACACGCACGTCAGCCAGCTTCGAGTTACTCACCCAAAAGTTGAGGCGAGGCCCCAGTGGACTCGGCCAGTTGAGCCACCGACAACGAGTCATTGCGCTGCGCCAGAGTCCGGAAGAGGCCCAAATCTGCTCCAAGGCGGAGTGATGCGAGGAGCGGCATCTGAGTTGGTTGATACAAGTAGCAGCGGATCATGGCTTAGGTCACTTACTGAGTTTGCAATGTTTATGAGAAAATCCATCGGGCTCTGAAGCTCTGCCTGCATCTGTCGAAGAGCCTTTTGCAAAGCCAATCGGCCAGCTGCGTCAGCTGTTTGGGTCAGGGCGTGGATCTGAGTTGCAATGGCATCCATGCTTAGACTGCGGAAAGGGAGAGTAGATGGATAAGGTGATCTTATCAATCACCACTAAGGGATGGCTACTCTGATGTTTTTATAGTCGAAGGGACGCCGTTCAGGGGCTGACGAAATACAAAACTCGCGCCAGACTAGGACCAAGACTCCGCCCGGATCCGCGGAGGTTCCGCGGGGCCTGTTCCGTATTGACGTGAGGACTGTCTCCCTCAACTGTGCCACTTTCTTGTAAAACGTTAGAAGATTATTGGGGCCGGTCCGGGCTTTGCCGCTGTGCGAATTGACGTGGTGACACGTCGGTTTACTCGGGGATAGGGACTGCTATAACGATCTTGTCTACGTACGGGTCTGCAGATGACGCTCTCTATCGGTTTACAATCCATGAGCATGAATTCTGAGAGATCATTCGTGGCGCCATAAAAGGCCATTTTGATCTTAAGCCGTGGCTATATACGACGTTTGTTGATACGATTTGCTAGGTAAACAAACTGCCCACGGCATAAATACAGAAAAGTTAAAACTCATATCCAGCACTGCATTTCTACCAGACTAGATAACTGTGTCCCCGCTTACCTCAATAATAATTATGCTACAGTGAAATTCTTCTCCGAACGTTATCACGGTTGGGAGGCTTCATAGCCTACCGCTGGCTTGTGAAGTCGGTTCTCACCGTTCACGATCTATTCGACACATCTGGGGTAACGGTAGTCATGAGTTTGCCGGTATGGAAGGGAAAGTTTAACACGCTCTGAGACGGAGGATAAATAAATAAACGAAGTAGGACTAAAAGGACAGTCTTCATTGAACCCCGGCGATCACGCTGTAGTTGGACTAGACAGCAGGCGACGTCGGCTGGGACTCGGATATGGCGGGCACCGACTCGGAGCCGAACACGCGCACGGACTCGGACTCGGGGTTATTTAATAGCTTGCAAGCTGAACCGCCCTTTACCCCCTAGCTATTTAAAAACCTTATTATAATATAAACTGCTAATCTTATATCTATAACGCGTTTAAGCTCCTAGGACCGGGGGAGCAGTAATTATTCTATATATATAGCTTACTAAAAGATAGATATATACTCCGTCTAAACTTAGGGCCGCTAATATAGTAGAGTATTGCTATTTACACAATAGCATATTGCTGTTTACACACTTACCCCATTTTCAAGATACGTACTAACGCCAGCCTGCCCCGCCTATTTGTACCGCGCGCGCCTGGTAAGTACCCGTACCGCCTAAATGCCCGCGCCCGCGCCCGCCTATAAACACACATACTAAATTTAAAGCTATTACTAACGCCGCAATCGATAAACTTAGCCGCAGCCCGCGGTCTCTCGCAGCGTTATAATAAGGATCGTTAGCCCGAGGAAATATAAGGGGAAGTGGATTAAGAGGAGGACGCGGCAGGAGGGGCGCGCCGCCGGCTTCGTCAGGCGTTGGAGGGATCGTTGAGTCGGAGTTATGTGACCAAAAGTGCGTTGTGTGCGCGGGCGCGGGCATTTGGGCGGTACGGGTACTTGCCAGGCGCGCGCGGTATAAATAGGCGGGGCAGGCTGGCGTTAGTACGTATCTTGAAAATGGGGTAAGTATGCAAACAGCAATATGCTATTATATAAATAGCAGTACTTATATAGTATATAGTAAAATTCTATATAGCTTTATTATTAACTTATTATTATAGTACTTATAGTATATTTCTTTCTTTACTTTAAAATAGTAGTTATAAAAATAATTATATATAGGACTTATAAGTAAAAGTTTAAAATAAACTATTATCCTTACTAAGCTTAATAGTATCCCTAATTAAGTAGGGCGCCTTCTTATATGCCTTATCCTACCTAGCGCCTATATAAATAGACCGACCTTTATCCTTTTTATTAACTTATACTTTAGACCTTTATCCTTTATTTTCCCTCTTATAACCCCCCTTATTATTAGCTACTATCCTCTTAATAAGTACCCTATCTTCTTATATTTCTACCGATAGGTAGTCCTATCTTTATAGCCTTATTATTTTATACTAAGATAGCTTATTTCTTATACTATTGCGTTTATCTTAAAAGTATACCTTTTAGTATATCTCTATATATATTTATTTATTATTCCGCTTAAGTATTCTTCTTATATATAACCCTAGCTCTCTCTTATAATTTAATAAAGTTATAAAGTTACTAACTTACTTATATTAAACTATTTTATAAGCTTATAATTAACCTTTTATTTTACCTTTTAATCCCTTTATTTAATAAGAGTATTTATTTACTTACCTATTCTCTTAAAAGATTATAAGTATTATTAGTTATTAAGAACTATTCTTAGTATAAAGGCCTAAATAAAAGATATTATATTTATTAGATAGCGCTAATAGTAAACTTAAGAAGCCTTTATAATATACTTATAACTAATAGTAGCTAATACCTTAACGAGCTAATACTATTATAGAGTATTTATACCGCCTTAGCGCCTAGGTATACTAGCGCTCGGGCGTATTATAAGAGAGCTACTAGGAGGTATAGGCTAATAAAGCACTTAGGTATATAGTACTAATATATCGGTAGGGTATTAGCAGGGAATCGTACCTACCCCGCTTATATATTATAGACTACTTGCTACTCTAACTAAAGAGGAAAAATCTCTCTTCTTATAAGCTTTAGTCTTATAACGAGGAGAATATAATATATATAGCGTAGTACCTCTAGCTATCTCTATTACCTAACTAATCGTACTATAATATATATTCCCTTATAATTTCTAAAGCTTCCCTTTTTAGTTACTTAATAGAGATAGCTACTTAGAGAAGACTATATAATGCTCTTATAGCGTAATATAGTAGTTAACTAGTTAAGGCCTCTTTATTATATATATTAAGTATCTACTTAGGAGATAAAGAATAGAAAGATATATCCTTAGAATAAACCCCTACTATAGATAGCGTTATAACTATATCGAAGATATCGCTACCTATAGGCGTAAGATAACTATCTTATAAGGAAAAGCTTATAGCTCTATAAGCGCGTATAAAAGAGCTAGAGGAGATAAAATACTTATAAGATCGCGTTATATAATTAAAGGAGGAAATTACTAAACGCGCTAGTACTATTACTATTTATTTAAGGAAGCGTCGATAGTCCTACTCCCTTAAATTAGATAGTAGTTATAGTAGCAAGGTTAAGATTAAAAATATCGCTTAATTATCTTAACCTATTAATATACGGAAACGTTTAGACTAAACTTACGATTTAAAGGACGCCTTTAAGGCAGCGCCTAGACGTTTTTATCGCGATAAAATAAAGATCCTCTATATAATAGATTATATATATAGCGACTATAAAGCGAGATAGCACCGATACCTTAAAGAATAAATACTAATTAATAAAACTAAATATAGTATAGATTAAGTAGACTTTAAAGAATAAATACTTATCTTAATTAAGGATATTATAAATAGGGAGATACTATTAGCGATATAATTAAAGGAGGCTCGCTAATAAGAAGGCTAGTCCCTCCTAGAGTTTAGCTTATACCTTAACTTCTTAGAAAAGTATTTTAAACGCTTATTAAAAAAAGCACGTACTCTTATATTTTTCGCTAAGCTAGAGCTATAACTTTAAGACTAAATTAACCTTTATTTAATACTTATTTATACCTATTAATAAAAAAAGCTTATTTAAGTCGCTTAATAATATTAAGATACTACTATTAATAAGAGGTAATATACTAATACTACTTTTACCCTTAAAGGAACTAAGAATAAAAATAGTACTACTTCCTAAGGTAGTATATATAAAGGGAGGAATTAAAGAAGCTAATAAACTAAGCTAAATCGTTAAGGAAATACTACCGATTTAACTAATAATTAGTAAGCTAGCGATATACCTATTAAGGGCTAAACTAAGGGACGTTATTAAGGAAAAGGATCTTTTATTTAATTAGGAATTAAATATTTCTAATATAATAAGCTAGGATACTTATTTATAAAATATACTAATTCTTTAAAAGTAGAAACCTTAGTAAAGACTCTTAGACTTAATATTATAAAATAAAGAAAAGGTAAGATATTAAGGTAAATGCTTTTCCCTTAGTAAACTTAATACTTATAAGATAGTTACTTAAAACTCTTATAATAATATTAAGGTAAAACCCTATTAAAGTCCTTATATACTTAGATACTTATAGTACTATTAACCTTATAAATATATACTTTACTTAATAATAGGGATTACTATAAGTAGCGCTATTATACCCTAAGTTATTAAGGCTTAGTAATAGTAAGGTAAGGGAGTATAAAGTATAGTTAGTGCCGCTTTAAATAATAAATATAAAAGGTATTAAAAAGATAATTACTTATTTCTATATTAGTACTAATAAGTTAACGCTAAACGATTAAGTACTAATCCTTTTATTAGCTATTACCTTAAAGGATAAACGTATTTATATTATCTTATAAAAACGATAGTAGTAGTTTAAGTATTAACTAAGTAGCGAAACCCTATAAAACCCTTCTAGATTTTTTTAGGAATATAAGAATAAAGTAAGGGTATATATAATAGCGCTTAATCTTAAGCTAATCCTACTACTAAATAAAGATAAAGATAAAAGGATTTTATAAGAAGAATAGGCTAAAATCCTACTAACTCTTTATTAGTTTAAAGATACTTTCTTAGCTAATAAATCCGACTTATTACTAGCTAAAAAGGGAACGGATTACTTAATTAATTTAATCCTTAATATAGAACCCCTTTATAGACCGATTTACCTTTTATTATAAAGGGAACTCTAAGTATTACGCGACTAAATCTAAGATATAATAAGAAGGAAAATAATCTAGGAGTTAAAGAGCTTAGCTAGGGCGCTTATCCTTATCGTTTTAAAAAAGGATAATACCTTACGGCTATATATAGATTACTAAGAACTTAACTAGGTTATATAAAAGAATTAGTACCCTTTACCCTTTATTTTAGAGATTATTAACCGCTATTAAGGAGCTAAGTATTTTTCTAAGATTAATATATAAAATATATATTAATATATTTAAATTTAAAAAGGAGATAAATAAAAGACTACTTTCTAAATATATTATAGATATTTTAAATACCTAGTAATATCCTTTAAACTTACTAACCTTTAAAGCTATATCTATTAGGCGCTTAAGGGGCTTATAGATATAATTTATATAGTCTACCTTAATAATATCTTTATATACTTTAAGATAAGAAAAGAATATACTAAATACTTAGGATAAGTAATAGAAAGGCTAAGGGTAGTAAAGCTTTATATAAAACTATCGAAGTATATCTTTTATTAATAGTTAGTTAAGTTCCTTAGGTTTATTTTATTTATTAATAGGGTATTAATAGACCCTTAATAGGTAAAGGTAATTATCGCGTATACTATATATATTAATTAACGCTATCGCTTATATCTAATAGGCGGCTATATCTTTTTTCGTAATAGTTATAAGCCTAGGCGGAGGGGTTACCCCTCCGGGAACTTCCCGGTAACTACGCACGTACTTCTAGCTAGCCTAGCGCGTATTACCCAAAGGCTCGTAGTTCGAGTCCCGCTAGCGCAATTAAGCGCGGTTTTAGTATAGGGCCTGCCTATATAAAAATTCCCGCTATAGTCTAGGATATCTAGGTATCCTAGGACGAATTAACCTAATATCCCTATAGGGGTGTATCGCGTATACTATATACGTTAATTAATGCTATCGCTTATATCTAATAGGCGGCTATATCTTTTTTCGTGATAGTAATAGCTTAATAGCTTAAACCTATAACCTACTATAATATTTAGGTTTTCCTTAGGTTTTATAATTTTTACTAATAATTTATATATAGGTACTTAGGAGTTATAGCGCTCTTAACTATATTATTAAAGGGGAGTAAATATAAAAAGAAGCTAGGAAGTATAAAGCTAAACCTTATTAAAAGGGTAGCGTTTTAAGCTTTTAAGGATGCTTTTTAAGGAGCCTTACGCTTTTAATATTATAATCTAAAAAGACGTATTTATATTAAAATAGATATATTATAATTCGCGATAGTAAGGATTATCTCTTAACTTAATAATAAAGGGTATTACTATTTAATTATATTTTAGTTAAGGAAGTTTATTAAAGCTAGACTTAATTATAGTATTTTAAACTAAGAACTATTTACTATTATTAAGTTATTTAAATACTAGCAATATTATATTAAAGGGGTAGTATATAAAGTAAAGGTATTATCGGACTATTATAACCTTTAGACGTTTATATACTAGACCTCCTTAAATAAAAGGTAAGTAAGATAGTATATATATTTAATACTGTTAGAAGGTATAAGCAATAAGCGTAGAATCGGGTAATCGATAACGTAAGCGGAAGGATCGGTCGAAGGAGTATAGAGTAGGATTTCGTCCGGAATTTATAACGAACATATAAGGGGCTAAATAATATATTAAAAGAATAGCGTTGCAAAAGATATATGCGAACTTACTTATTCTATCTACTACTCCTAGGGAAATCCTTCGTCTTTTATAGACTATTGCTCGCCTACTAGTAGACTAGTTAGTCAGCTTTCTAGCACATTCTATAGTGCTTAAAAAGCTCTATCTATAGTATATCTTCCTAACTTAGTAGGTGGTCTAATTATGGCGTGATGGTTAACGTAAGACTATGGGTTCTAGTATAAGTAGTGGATTTAACTAGAATGTTCTATACCCTACCTATTCTCGTATCGCGGATATCTTCGGAACCGCTAGGCCAAAATAGGCAATAGGGTATCCGTTCTACTCGTAATTAACTTATGCATTTTATGCATATTTATGTTTATAAGGATAGGCTTATCCTAACCCGCTTTTCCTAGAGGAAGGTATAGATGTCTAGTAGAGGTCTTTGTCTTTTAAGGGTTATTCCCTTAGACTATATTATAGAGCCTCTTTTTACTAGCTTATTCTATAAAGCCTCCCTATGCCTATTATTTCTTTATAATAGTAAAATAGGAATATAAGGGTATATTCTTATAAATACTATTTAACTTTATAATTAAGTATTATATAGGTAAATTAAACTTAGTAAACGCGCTATTAAGAATGCCTAGATATAAGGGCGAGAAGCCCTTATTTATAGAACTATTACTAGAGCTATAAGTAAAGCTAGCTACTATTAATACTATATTTATATAGAGAAATAATAAGGCGTTTTTATAGGTAAAGAGATACTTAACCTTAAGTTAATATAAGTATAGTAAAGTGCCTTTATATAAGGAAAATATATAAGCTTATCTATAGCGAAACTATAATAATTTAGGCGCGAGACTTAAACGATTAGCCGATTAAGCTAAAGAGAGAGCTAGTTATAAATAGTTACTTTTAAAGAAGACCGCTAAAAAAGCGGCCTACTATATAAAGGTTTATATAGTAGAAGTTCTAAAACCGCTACTAGAGTTACTAAAACGTACTTAGTCGGTTAATATAGTAATTAATAAGCTAAAGGAAACTAAAGACTTTTTAAAAGGGAAGGTTTTTAATTAGTACGCTTAAATAAACTACTATTATAAAAGGGTTATATTATAGTACCTTTAAAAGTAGCTTTATAGTAAGAGCTAATATAGCTCTTTTATAATAATCTATTAGTAAGATACTTTAGCTCTTAACGTACTAGCGAACTACTAGTTAAGAACTTTTACTAAGATAAAATAATAAAAGATATAAATAAATACGTTTAGTTATACTTAGTATATTAAGGTATAGTATTTAAGAGGTATCGCCCTTATAGTACTATATAATCATTACTATATCTTATATAACTATAAGAAGAATTATTAATAGACTTTACTATAAGTCTACCTAAAGTATAGTATAATAAATAAGACGTTAATACGATCTTAGTAATTATAGGCCGATATACTAAGTATTGCTTTTTCTTTCTTATCTTTAAGATAATAATAGCTCTAGAGCTAGTAAAATTATTCTATTACTAAGTTAAATTAGTATATAGACCTCTAAAAAGTATTATCTTAGATAAAGGGTTCTTATTTATAAGTAAGTTTTAATTAAATCTTTATTTATCTTATAAGTAAAATATAAGCTATTAATAGTATTTTACTTATAAACTAATAGGTTAATAGAATAAATAAACTAAGCTATATAGTACTACTTAAGATACTTTATTAACTTAAAATAAACTAAGTATTACTCTTATATATTACTTAATTTATATATAATAATATAAAGAATATAATAACTAGGTTATTACTTAACGAAACGTTAATAGGTTAGTAACTAAACTTTTATATTAATATTAAGGATAATATTATTTAAAGAGGGGTACCTAAAGTAAAAGTAAGAGTTATTAAGCTATAAGAGCTATAAAAGAGGCTTAAGAAATACTAAGGAAAGGCTATTAAATTATAAGCGAAATACTATAATTTAAGGTACTAACTACTTATACTAAAAGTAAGAGACCTTATAGTATTATCGATAAAGAACTTATACTTTAAGAACGAAAAAAGAAAACTCTTACTTAAGTATATTAAACCGTTTTAAGTCTTATAAGCTATTAGAAAGTAAGTATATTATTTATACTCCTTAAGAAGTACTTATATCTTTATAAAGTTTTCTATATTAGTCTCTTAAAGCTATAAAAGAAGCGTAAAAGCACCTATAAAGATAGCGAAACCCTATTAATACTAAACTTAAAAGATAATAAAGGTAAATAAGAAGTCTAAGAGATTAAAGACTAAAAGAGATCTAAGGGCGATACCTTTTTCCTTATTAAATAAAAAGGATAGCTAGCTAAGTATAATTAATAGGTCTATACTAAAGATATAGTAAATAGATAAGACCTTATTAAAGAATATACTACTCGCTTAACTAAGAAAAAGAAGTATAAGACTAAGTAAGGTAGGGAAACCTATTAGCGTAGGGAGATACTATTAAATCGTAACGAATCCTTATTAAATTACTATTAACTTATTAATATATCGGTATACTATAAGAATATACCCTTATATTCCTATTTTGCTATTATAAAGAAATAATAGGTATAGGGAGGCTCTATAGAATAAGCTAGTAAAAAGAGGCTCTATAATATAGTTTAAGGGAATAACCCTTAAAGACAAAGACCTCTACTAAATATCTATACCTTCCTTTAGGAAAAGCGGGTTAGGATAAGCCTATCCTAATAAAATAAAATATATATAAAATGCATAAGTTAATTACGAGTAGAACGGACACCCTATTACCTATTTTAGCCTAGCGGTTCCGATGATATCCGCGATACGAGAATAAGTAGGGCATAGAACATTCTAGTTAAATCTACTACTTATACTAGAACCTATAGTCTTACGTTAACCATTACGTTATAATTAGACCACCTACTAAGTTAGGAAGACATACTATAGATAGAGCTTTTTAAGCACTATAGAATGTGCTAGAAAGCTAACTAATTAGTTTACTAGTAGGCGAGCAATAGTCTATAAAAGACAAAGGTTTTCCCTAGGAGTAGTAGATAGAATAAGTAAGTTTATAAGCATCCTTTATAACGCTATTCTTTTAATATATTATTTAGCCCCTTATATACTCGTTATAAATTCCGGACGAAATCCTACCCTATACCCCTTCGACCGATCTTTCTACTTACGTTATCGATTACCCGATTCTACGCTTATTACTTATACCTTTTTATATATACTTAAACGTCTTATAACTATATATAAAATAGTAAAATAAGAAAATAAGGGAAAACTATTTATACTACCTATTAAATATTATTAAGGAAAATAAAACTAAACTATAACTTTATTAAGATCTTAATAATAAAGGAGAGAGGGATAGTTATAACTAAATAAAAGAAAGATAAGACCTATCTATTACTTTTAACTACCCCTCTTTTTTATTAATATAATAGGAACTAACTAAAGCGCCCTTTTTACTATACTAAATACCTCTAGAAATATTAAAACTACCTTATCCTTTACTCCTTCCTTATCTTTTATATCGAGACCTATTTTTATTAGTATAGTACTTACCTTAGCCTTAGTAAATAGTAAGGCGTATTACTAAGAAGTATAGCCTATATTACTTTTAATAAAGTAGAGTTTTAACTAAGATTCCTAGGCTTAGTACTTTAAGCTTATATAGGCGATATTAAATAAAGGTATAGGGTTAAGGTAAATAATAAGCTTATAGCGCTTATTAATTAGTATATAGTAGTTAGCACGCTATAACGACTAGTATTATTCCTAAGGGATAAACCTATCGAGGGGTTTATATTAGTAGATATAATAAGGCATAGTATAAGCAATAATAGTATATTACGTTAGTAATAAGTTAGAGGTTATAGACTATAGACTATAACTAGGTAATTAGAATTAGAGATAGAATCGTAATAAAGATCTATATTATATTAAAAGCTATCGAGCTATCTATCTAAAGGAGTATTCCGTTCCTTCCTTATATATCTCGAGAGCTTTCCTAGATCGCCGAGAGCACTAGGTAATCCCGTCGCCTAGGAGCGCTAGGGCGCTAGAGCGATCCTACGATCTTAGCCGTAGAGCGTTAGAGCGCTAGAGTAACCCGTCGCTCTAAACTTAATTAGCCCGTTAGTCCGTTTAATATTCCTTACTCCCTACGTTACGTATCCTCGTAATATATACTAGTCCCGCGGTTTACTAGACCGTAGTTATAATAAGATACTTCCCCTCCTTTTAGTCTTACCCTTAAGACCTACTACCTTAGCCGCTATATATAAATATACCTTTATCGCGTTATATATAAGTATGCTATTCCTTATTCCTTTATCCTTTTAGGATATACTACTAATAGTATATCTAGTTATATTTAAAAATCCCGTTCTTATAATTCCGATAAATCGTATTAACGATCGGAGCTAGTATCCTAGACCGAGATCTATAGTATTAAAATTATACCTTACTCTTATTATTTTCGGTTAGGCTTAACTTATAAGGTCGGCGAGCGTTTTAATCGGTATTCTAAATATACCTCTATAGGCCGTTCTTATAATAAGTATAATATAGCGTCCGCCCGTTTATTTTATCCCTTCCCTTCCTTATTATTCTTTTTTTACTAATATTCCTTCTTTTTCTAGTTTATTATATTATAAATTAATAGTAAAAGATTAATTCGGACAAATAAAAAGTAAAAGAAGCGTTAGAGGAAGCGATAGCTCGCTTAGCTTAGATTAGGAAATAAAAGCGTTTCTTAAAAGACTAAGGTAGTAAGTTATTTTAGCGGGGTATATAAGCTATTAATAAAGAAGATAGTATAACGCGTTCTTTTTAAGATAAATTAGTTTATTTATTAAATAAGGAAACTATTACTATTAGCGAGGTTTAATCGTTTAGTGCCTTAAACGTATTAGACTAAGATACTATTCTTAGTAACTTTATATTTCTAAGTAAGGGTTCGCTTAGTAGAACTATCGGAGTAGAGAACCATAGTAGGTTAAGTGCTTAAGTAGTTCCTAAGTGTTTTCCTCTAGTCTATATCCCTTCTACTTAATAAGGTATTCTTATTACTAACCTTATTTTCTTATATCTAGTATTTATTCTACTTTATATTCTTAATCGTCGTCGACTTTAATTTTTTCCTATAGTTTAGCGTTTCGTAGCGCTAGTTTTAATAATAAGATATAAAATATTAGGTATATCCGTATTATTATTAGTAGTAAAAGTTTATAGTTAACTTTTAAAATAGTTTTCTTAACCTTAAACGGTCTAAGTTTCTTAAAATCTAATTTATTACTTAGTCGTTTTATTTTAATATTTCGTTATATAAGGTAGACTATATCTCCCTCTTAAAAGATTAATCCCTATAATCTTTTCCGATTATAGTAAGTAGATATTTATTCTTTAATAAATTAAAGTTCTTATTATATTTCTTTATATAATTTTTATAGCTAATCTACTTATAGTATCGCTTATTCCGCTTATAGTTCTTATTAAGTAACCTTAAATACTTCTAGGTTATATCCGTAATTAGTATATACTAGTAAGAGCTTAGTTATTTCCGTAACTAAGCTATTATAAGCTAGTTACGCTATTAATAGCTATTTAACTTAATTGTTTTATTCGTAGCTAATATAATATTATAAATATTATTTAAGCGTTTAGTTAAGTCGTTCTATTTATCTATCTATTTATAGGTAATAAGCTATACTAAGCTTATATTTCGTCCTTAATTATACTAGAAGAGCTTACTAAAACTTAGCTATAAACGTACTTCCTTTATTAGAGATAATCTTATTTAGTAGTCTATAATTACTAATAATAGTTTATAGGAATATATATACTAGCTCTTCTATATTACTTATTTCTTTATATAGTAAGAAGTATCTATACTTTATTAATCTATTAGTAATAACGAATATACTATTATACTTAATATTAGTTATAGGTTCTTTTAATAGTAATAGCTTTATAATATAGTTAAAAGCTATTAAATCCTATAGTTTCTTTAATACTAATAACGGTTATAATTTTCTATATAGTTTATATCGTTTAGCTTTAGCTTATATATAAAGTTTATATTCTTTAATAACTTATCGTACTACTTCCTTAAGCTATAAAAAGTTATATTATCGTTTAATCCGTTTTATTATTCTTTAGATTCCTTAGTATCTATATATTAAATATTCGTATATATCTTATATAACTTTATCTTATAATCTTAGTAGTATCTAGATTTTATTTTTATATATTAAAACTTCTAAATATTCTATATTATATCCGTTTAATACTTTATATTCTTTTATCTATTTTAGGATCTTTTAGTATATTAAGTCGTTAGGTTATACCTTAAATATTATATTTAGCTATCGTTACTAGTAGTTCCCGTTTTTATTAATTTCTAAGAGCTATCCTTTCGCTATAGGTACTCCTATATCGTAGTTACTTTATCGACTAAAGGTATTAGCTTAACCGTTTTCTATTCCTTTTTTATAGATTATTTTATAGTCGAATTCTAATATATATTTAGCCTATTAGATCTATCCTCTATTTAACTATTATATCGTTATAAAATATAAGATATTCTTATAATCTATATAGACCTTAACTTTATATTTACTTTTAAGAAGGTAGTATCGAAATTCCTTAAAAGCTTAAATAATTATAAGGAATTCTTTATCGTAGATAGGGTAATTAAGTTCTATACTATATAGCTTCTTTAAGTAAAATACGATTAGTTATAGTCTTCCTTTATTATCTTTCTATCCGATTTATACTCTTAAAGTAAAGTTTAATATATCGGTTTTAAGTTTAATTTATCGTTTTAAATTAAAGGTAGTTAAGACTAGTTCTTATATAATTATAGTTTTAATATATTCGAAAGCTTTATTAGCTTTATTATCCTATATAAATTCTATTTCCTTCTTTATTAAGTCGTATAGTAATACTATAATCTTTCCGAAATCTTTAATAAATCGTTAGTAGTAATTTATAAATCCTAGGAAACTTTATATATCCTTAACGTTCTTTAGCGTTAGCTATTCTTTAACTAAGTTAATTTTATTTTATTATATTTATATCTCTCTTAGTAAGATCGTATATCTAAGGAAGTCTACTTCTTATATATAAAACTTACTTTTCTTTAGTTTAACTAGTAACTTCGTATTCTAAAGTACGCGGAGTACCTTATAGACGTATTCCTTATATTCTTCTAAGGTATCCGAGAAGATTAGGATATTATCTAGGTATACTACTATAAAGATATCTAAGTATTCGCGTAGGATATTATTAATTATTTATTAAAAGGTAGCTAGTATATTTAAAAGTCTAAATAATATTACTAGATATTTAAATAGTTTAAATTTCGTTTTAAAGGCTATTATCTATTCGCGTCCCTTTTTTATATATATTAAGTTATAGGCGCCTTTAAGGTTAAGGGCTATAAACTATTTTTTACTATATAATCGATCTTATAGTTCTAATATAAGCGGTAATAATATTCGGTCTTTTATTATAATATCGTTTAAGCGTTTATAGTCGATAAATAGTTATAGCTTACTGTTTTCCTTTAAAATAAATATAACTAGATAGCCTACTTTAGATATTAATATTCGTATATATCCCTTTTATAGATTCTTATTAAGGTAGTCGTATAGCGTTTATAATTACTTTTCGTTTAAGTTATAGATTTTATAGAACGTTAGCGTTATTCTATCTTTAAGATAAATTTTATAGTCCTATTAACTATATTTAAGTAACCTTATCTTAAGTTCTTCCTTAAACAGTTTATTATATTTCCGGTATTCTTATAGGATATTCTTTATTTTATCTTATAGGCTTTATTCTTTCTCTTAAGAGCTAGTTTCTCTTAACTTAAGCTCTTTATTAATTTATTTAAGGTCTTTCCTTAAAGTAGTAATAACTCTTTAGATCTTTATATTATATCCTTTATTTTATTTATATTAGATACTAGGTTATATAGCTATATTAGTTAGTATATAGGTCTTATTAGTCGATTTTATTATATCCGCTAGTTTAGTTACTATCTTTATTTATATTGCTAAAGCCTATAATAATTTACTTAAATAGTTATCCCTTTTATCCTATTTAATAGCTAAATTATTATAAAATTTTACTTTCTCTTAAATTTACTAGTCTTAGAAACTTATATCTTTGTTTTAATATAGCTAGCTAGTTTTCTAGTTAATTAGTAGGTTGCTCTCTTATAGCTATAGAAGTCTTAATATAAGGTCGTATTTTTTAATATCTATAATATTAAAGTTAACTTATTTATCGTAGCCCTAGATATTAATATCGAGGTAATTAATCTCTATATTAATAATTCCGTTATTATAGTTAAAGGCCTCTCCTTTAATATTTATAAGTTTATATAGATCTTTCTTATATTTCTATATAAGTTAGTAACGATTAACGACTTTAGGTAAAACGTAATTACTTATTACGCTATAGTTTAAAAGTATATATATATAATATCCCGCGATTTAGATATCTAATACTATTTAGTCGCTATAGCTTACTATTACTATATATAGGGTCCTTAGATTTTATCGTATTATACTAGTCTATAGCCCTTTTATAGATAGCATACCTTATTTTTTACCTAGTCCTTATTCGTTTTATTTAAGTATTCTTCTTCGATTTATTATTAATATCGTTTCTTTATATTTTCGTCGCGTAGTATTATATCGGGGCTTAAAAGACTAATTTCTTATAGCTAATTAAAGATTTCTTATTTCTTAACGCTATATCGTTTATATTATACTACTTTATAGTTAATTATATACTATACTTTATAATTCTATTTATTTTTATACTAAAGGTTAAGTTTTTATTTAGCGTTTTTCTATTTTTCGTATAGTATTTCTATATTAATTTTTCCTTAGTCGAATATAGCTTATAGCCTTTATATATATTACTAATAATCTTTTAGTATACTATTATATCGTTTATACTATACTTATACTTTTTTATATTTATAAACTCTATAGTTTAGGTATATATATTTATTATAATCTTCTTTATTATATTTAGTTCGTTATATAAGTCTTTAAAAGATTAATAGTTTAAATACCTTAAAGCGAGTAGCGCTATACTATTCTTTTATTTTAGCGTATTTATAGATTTTATATATCTCTAAAAGATATCTTATTAATAAACCGTAATTATTATAGTATTTAAGTAGTATACTATAATTAGGTTTTAATAATATAACTTAGTCGTTTAGGTAGCGTTAATCGATTTTCTAGTAGTTTAGTTTTATACTTAAGTAGGGTTTTAAAAGTAGTTATCCTTTAAACTTAACCGGGAAGGTATTATATCGTGCCTTTATTTAAAAGTATATTATATAATCTAGGTAAACGTATAATATCTATAAAATATACTTATAGTACTTATAAGTAAGTAGTAATTATAGATCGTCTTTAAATTCTCTTTATAATTACTATTCTTATTATAAAGCTATAAAAGTATTAACTATAGCGATAGCTATAGTATAGTCTTTTCTATATAGTGCTAGTTAATATCGAATTAATATAGCTTATTAGTTTTCTATAAGAATTTAAGGTATTTATTAGGTTCTAATTTTAAGTATTTCTTTAAATTCTTTAAAGTATAAAGCATATTCTCTAATTATAGTATTCTCCCTTAGTAGTAAGGGTAGTAGTATAAGTTCGTTCTTATCTTTTATTTCTCTAGGTATTTCTTATTCTTTAAAGCTTATATCGTCGATACTTTATTATTCTTCCTTAGGTTATTATCTAAGTTTTATAAGTATAAGGGCTATATCTATATCTTCTTTATTATATTGCTTATAAACTACTTATTATTATTATTAATCTTTATTTTATATATCTTCTTAGAATCGTTTACCGTTCTTCTTAATCTAGTCTTAAAAGACTCCTTTAAGATAGGGGTATTCTAGTCTTACGAATTTAACTTATTTCTATATTTTAAGATCCCTTCGTTATATTATTATAAGGGTCTTCTTTAATAGCTTTAAGAACTATCCGGTACTATTCTTATCGCTTAAGTATACTATATATTCGTCGTCGTAGTATATAGTTTAACTAAGGAGTTTATACTTTAGTTCCTATCTATTAGTAGCGTTTAGGTATTTCTTACCTTCTAGGGCTAGTGCCTAATAGGTTTTCTTCTCCTTATAAGGTTATCTATATTCTTTAGAGTAATATCTAAGTTTCCTATAGTTAAAATACTTTCCTTTACTTTTCTATATTATATTTAGGTCTATCCTACCTAGGTTAGGTATATAAGCGTAGGTAATAGGAGTTTCGCGCTTCTTTTTATAGTTAGCGCATTAGTTAAAGTTATTCTTATAAGAAGGGTTCTAGTTTCCTCTTTCTTATTTCTTTTCTTAGCGTCGCGCGTACTATCTATCGTCGATTCGTACTATTATAGAAATATAGTCTAAGAGGTTATTTAGTTAATTTTCCTTATAGAGTTCGTCCTTAACTTCTTCTTTAAGCCTATCGTAGAATCGTAATATAAGAGGTTCGTCGTCTTAATTAAGCTTTAAGGTAACTTAATAGAACTTTATAGTATAATCCGATACTAAGATCCTTTATTAAAGTTCTTAAAGTTTTTATTCGGCTTCTCGTTCTCTTAAGGTATATAAGTAAAAGCGGAATTTTAGGAAATCAAGGAATTACGTAAGACTACGTAATAGAGGGGAAGAAGGAGTATAAGGTAGGATTTTCAGCGGAATTTATTAGTAGTATATTAGTATATAGAAGAGGTGTTAAAGTTAATAATCCTCTATCTATCTACTAGCAGACATACTATCTTATATAGATAATTATAGCTAAACGGAAGAACCTTTCGGGACTAGATTTAGGCTGCTGTATAGCCCTAAGACTAGGGAATTCCGTAGCACCTCGAGTAAGTCTAGAAGTGTCTTAGTTCTACTAATATTCGTGTTTAAAGGAGGTTAGTCGTGCCGGTGTTCTTAAGAGGTCTTAGCTAGTATTCTAAGCTAGCTCTGCTCCTTCGATTCCCGATTATACGATAACTAGCAACCCGTTTAATATATAATAACATATAAAATAACGAGCGATTCTTACTCTATAGGATAAGATTTTATCTATAATTAATATACTACTTATTAGCTTATATAATCGGGAGAGTATATTATAGCTGCTTTATTTATAATAGGAACACCGTTCCTTATACGTTCCTTATTAGTTATTCTAAATACCTTTATAATAGCTTCTTCGAATCCTTAGAAACTAATAAAGACTTTATCTATCTCGTTATCTCGTCGCGCTAGTTAGTTATCGAGAAAGTCCCTTATAATAGGTCTAAACTAAGTAAGTACCGTTCTAGATAAATAATTTCCTACGTAGAGTACCTTTTTAACTAGGTCTAAGAGTTTAGTAAGGTAAAACCGGTAGTAGGCCTTAAGTTAGGTAAGAAAGTCTTAAAGTATACCGTAAGTACTATCGAATAGTCCTAGCTATTTTAGTTTAACTACTTCTCTAAGGTCCCTAACTTATCTATTACCTCCTCCGTTCCTAAGTAACTATACCTTATATTAAAGGGTAATAATCTCGCGTATTATATCCTAAGGTAATATAATAGCTCTAGAGTTAGTTAATCTAGTTTACTATATAGGTATATTAATAGTTATAATATTACTTAGAGTAACGCGGTATTATACTAAATAAGAGCTTTTAACGTATAACGACTAGTATTATTCCTAAGGGATAAACCTATTAAGGGGTTTATATTAGTAGATATAATAGGGCGTAGTCTAAGCAATAATAGTATATTACGTTAGTAATAAGTTAGAGGTTATAGACTATAGACTATAACTAGGTAATTAGAATTAAAGATAGAATCGTAATAAAGATCTATATTATATTAAAAGCTATCGAGCTATCTATCTAAAGGAGTATTCCGTTCCTTCCTTATATATCTTAAGAGCTTCCTTAGATCGCCGAGAGTACTAGGTGATCCCGTCGCCTAGGAGCGCTAGGGCGCTAAAGCGATCCTACGATCCTAGCCGTAGAGCGTTAGAGCGCTAAAGTAACCCGTCGCTCTAAACTTAATTAGCCCGTCGGTCCGTTTAATATTCCTTGCTCCCTACGTTATATGTCCTCGTAATATATACTAGTCCCGCGGTTCGCTAGACCGTAGTCGTAATACACGCTTAACTTAGTATATTATTAAGCGGTTACTAATAAAAGCGTCGGATAAAACTTATAATAGTAGCCTTCTATATACTTATAGTCTTAAAGGACTTATAATAGGCTATTTTAGCGGTATTAAAAGCCTTAGCTAAATACTATACTATAATAGTAAGATAGCGCTAATTAGCCTCCTTAAAAATAAGCACGCTTATATCTAAGCTATTATCCTTAATATCCTTATTATTAGTCTTTAGCTTATTAAGTTTATATAGGTACTTAATAATAGCGACTATATTAGCTTAGTTACTAGATATTAAAGTAGCGGCCTTAAGAAAGATTAGCTTATTAATTATAATATTTAAAGTTAAAGGGAAACTTACTTAGTTATAAGTCGCGGTATATTTATAGTACTACTTATAGCGCGTCGAGGAAACTCCTAAGAAAATATAGCTAATTAAGAGCACCTTAATAAGCTTAAGCTTAGTTATACTATACTCCTTAATAACTATCTTAAAATAATATATATACTAAAGCTTATAAGGAATAACCCCCTAGGCCTTAACTAAGCGGGCTTTAGCCTTAAATTAAGTATACTTTTTTATAAGAGCGCGACCGCCTTATACCGCTACTTAGGTACCCTTATCTCTAGCGCTATTATTCTTAAGTTCGTTAGTAAAAGGAGTCGGATTATAGCTATCTTTATTATTACTATTATTATTATTTTAGCCCTTATTTAGCTAAGTATTAAGATTATCTTAGCCCTTATTTAGCTAAGCCTTATTATTAATATTAGCTTACTTATTTTAAGGAGCAGCCTAAGTAATAATCTTTTATTAGCTAGAGCCGCTTTATTAAGATAAAGTAGCTAGGTTATTAGTACTTACTTAAGAGCGCTTAGGTATAATCTCCTTACTAGTATTAATATTACTAATAAAGGTAATAGACTTATAAGTTTCCTAGCCTATTAAGGTAAGCTTATTAGTAATTAGAGTTAAGGTATTTAGTAGGGTAATAAAGGCACGACCCTCGCTAACGTTAGGTCTTAGACTAAAGGTCTCCTAGGACTAAGATTCCCTTATACCTTTCTTAGCTTTCTTTACTAAGGGGGAACTAGCGTTACCGCGAGACTTTTAAGCTAATCGCTTATGCTTTAAGGGCGAACCTACTACTACCTACTCCTATATATAGTATAGGAAATCGGCGTTATAGTTCTTTATCTTCTTTAGTATAAAAGGTATTATCGTTAATAAATCGTTAATAAAAAGTAATATAAAAGAGTATAAGGGATTAATAAAAAAAGGTATAAAACTCTATAGTAATTATAAGTAAAAAAGTTAAAAAAGAAAAGAAAATAAAAGAAGTAAGATATATATATATACGCTCTTTATATTATAGTTACGCGGCCGATATATAAGCGATACTATAATAGTTACTTAGTAGTAACCGTTAGTATAATAATTATTAATATTATAAAGTATAGACTAATATATACTTATATAAGTATATACGCGCGATATATAACTAAAACTACCTCTCTTTTTAACTAAATATATATAGTATAGTAAAAGTAATATATATTAAGGATATAGCTAAGATATTTATATAAGAGGGGAGATAATTATAAAAGCGCTATAAAGAAGTATAAGCTAATAAAGTACTTAGGTAAATAGTACTAATATATTAGTAGGGTATTAATAGGGAATCGTGCTTACCTTACTTATATATTATAAACTACTTACTATTTTAACTAAAAAGGAAAAATCTCTTTTCTTATAAGCTTTAGTCTTATAACGAGGAGAATATATAATATATAATATAGTACCTCTAGCTATCTTTACTACTTAACTAATTATACCGTAATATATATTCCCTTATATATATCCTTAGTATATATAGTTAATTAATAAAGCTATTACTTAGTTAATTTCTATTTTCTTTTACCTATATATATACTTTTTAGCCTTTATATAGTAAAGGGGTTAGTAGTATATTTACTACTTTAGTCTATACTTTAGCTAAGACCCTAGTATATTAATTAAGTAACCTTCTTAGTTTTAGGTTTAATTCTTATAGGTATATAATAGCGTGGTTAGGTCTCTACCTAAGCTAATTATTACGAAGTATAGCTTAATTTTATAGTTCTTAGAAATATCCTATAGTATAAGGGACCTAGGAAGCTAAAAAATAGGTTTTAAAAAGGAGCTAAAAGAAGGTATAAAGAGGAAGGTAGGGGTAAGAAGGGAAGTAAAAGTAGCGATATCTTCTTATAAAGGTAGCGAGAGATAAGACGGATATACTAGTAACGGCTAGAAAGGAGGGGAAAAACTAGTAAAAAGCTTAGTAGTTAAAAGGATATTAATAGCTTCTTTAAATAAGATCTTCTTTATTAATTAAGATACTAAATAAGTATAAAGAAGGGCGTTAAATAAAAGAAAGAAGGATAATTAAGGAAATATAATAATTACTACCTTAGTAAGAATTAAATATCTCTGCCCTACCTATCTAACCCCTTACTTTTAATTTTACCTTTATATATTTTATATATACCTCTTATATCTTTTATTATAAGAGTTATAAGCCTAGGAGGAATAAAATTCTTATACCTTCTAGCTACTATAAAAGGCACCTTTCTTATATCCTTTATAGCTTCCTTTTACCCCTCTTACTAAAAAAGCCGATTTTTAACTAACTTTTCTACCCCTCTTATATAATAATATCGAAAAACGACTCTACCGCCCTTATAGTCTATAGGACGATTCTTATAAAGCCCTAAGATTAAGATAAGTAAGTAAAGGAGCTATAGGCTTATATAGATAGAACTATCTATATTTTAGTTTTCTTTAATAAGTAGGACCCTCTTAAGCCCCCTCTTTAACTTAGAGCAACGGAATTTATAGAGGGAGCTTCCCTCTTTTCTAAGCTACCCTCCGTATAGTAAAGAGCTTTTTCTACTACCTTAGGTAACTATAAGAGTTACTATAAGGAATACCTTTATAAGATAAAGCTATTAACTACTACTTATATAGTAATAATAAAATCTATTAATATTATAAAGCTAATCTCTCTTTAAAAAGAAGAGACTCTTAAGTAGTAGCTTTTAAAGCTCGAGACCTTAATGGCTCCCTTAAGGGGCTATATAACTAACTATATTAAGAAGACCTATATAGCCTACCTAGGAGCCTTTTCTGCTAGGAACTTACTAGCTTCTTTATAGCTAGCTAAGTAAGAAGAAATCCTTAAGGAAGCTAACTAATACTTCTTAATAGAAACTCTTTCTAGCTAGTAGCTATAGGATATATCTCTACTAATAAAGCTTATTAGTAACGGTTACTTAACTATCTTTTAAGAAGCTAGCTAGGAACTAGATAAAGAAGCTATTAAAGTATAATAATAAGTAGTTTTATTCCTTTATAGCTAGCACTTAACTTAAACGGTTCGACCTACTACCCTTATAGCTACTATAGCCCTTATTACTATAGCTACCGCTGCTACTACTATAGCTAGTGCCCTTTTAGCTCCTCCTCCTTTAAGAGCCTTAATACTATCTTTAACGGCTGCCCTACTCCCGGCCCTAGCTCCGCCTTTTACTCTAGGCCCGGTCCTATTAGTTAAACCGGCCTAACTAGTCCCTTAATAGACCCTTTAGTCTATTAGTCGAAAAATTAAGGAACTAGTTAAAATCGAACCTTATTAAAATTAGTAATAAGGGGTAAAAAGGGGGGTTTTTTTAAATAACCTTTTAGATTAAGATAAGGATTCCTTAAAAAGATAAAAGACTAAACGAAATAGCTACCTAGCCTATAAATCCCTAGGCTATCGATTATTATAATACTAATAGGTCTTTAAGGAAAACCGACCTAAAGGATTTAACCTTTTAAAGAGGCTATAAGAAATAATATAATAGTCTCTTAAGAAGGACCCCTTGTTATAGAAGAAGATAAATAAGATTTAGGTTCCTAAGAAATAGTAACTAATACCGCTACCCTTATTCGAGCTATAAATTTAAGGAAATATTATTAGTATAGTAAATCTAGCCTTTATCTTCCTTATAGATTAATAAGGCTAAGACTAAACGTTAAGACCCTTTAACCATCCCCTACGAAAATTAGCTATCCTTAACTCCGGTGCTTCCCTTAATATTTATAATATACTCTTACGATTCTAGTCCTTTAAAAAGATATAAAGGGAATACCTTATTACCGGGGAATTAACGGTACGGATAGAGTAATATAGAAGGGTAAATTTTATAATAAAATTACTTAATAGGTCTATATAAATTCTTCGATAAAAAAGGGTAGCTTTTTACCCTTAATTTTTAATAAGCTTAATTTCCTTCTACTTTCTTTAAGAGGAAGGAACCTTTTAAGATATAACGACTAAGCTTATAAGGCTAGCCTAAAAGAATTAAACGATTAAGCTTATTAAGGAAAAATTTAGTTAGTTTATTCTTAAATTCCGACTTATCCTTAGAAAGGAATCTCTTAAAAAGTTAGCTTTCCTTACTAAAAGGAATAGGTCTATTATAAAGGACCCTCTTTTAGTAGCCTAAGAAGACGGTCTTCTTTAGTATATACGACTTAGTTACCTAGGCCCCCTAGCTTTATATAAGCTAGGCTAATAATAACGCGTATAAATAAGAAAACTAAAGACCGTTAAATATAAATACTATAGCTAAGGAAAGACTAAGAGACGAAGTTCTAAACGAACCCCTTTATAGCTAGACTAGCTATATAAGGAAATTTAATTCGACTAAACCGAAGTCTCTAAGGACTAAGAAAGCTTTATTAAGGTAATATTTTTTATAGACGCTTTTTTAAGGATAGTTTTCCCCTATTTCTTATAGACCTACCTAAGTAAGTATAACTAGTTTACCCTCTAAGACTTTATTAACTAAATAAAATCCTACTTTAGCTATAAAGTAAAAAAGATATAGTTTAATAGAGAGCTATTTATAAAGGATATCTTAAATTAGCTTTAAAAAAAGGGTATTTTACCCCTCTTATTAGTACTAAATACCTAGACCTAAAATAGAAAGGTAGAATAATTAAGGGGTGCTATAATAGAAAGAGCTTATATAGTAAAACTTACTATAAAGCTTCCTTATTATTATAGAGTAAGTAAAGGTATAGGCTTAAGTATAGTCTATTAAAAGAAGGTTAATAATCTATAAGGGGGAAAAGGAAGAGAAGTATAGGCCTAGCCTATATAGGCGTAGAGGCCGCTTATATATAAACTTAGCCTAGACCTTAGTCTAGGCCTATATAGGGTAAAAGCCCTTATATTATACCCCTACCTAGCTTTTAAAGAGGCGCGCCTTTAAATAATACTTAATACCGCGCTTAAAGGAACGGAACCCTCGCGTAGACTATATACGCTTAGTCGCGGAAAAAACATTAGTAAATAATATATAATACCCTCTTAAGCGAGCTTCTTAAATAGACTATATTATTAGTAAGGGCCGCGCCCTAGGAGTTAGGCTTTAGTACTTTTAGCTAAGGAGTAAAGGTATATAAAATAGCGTATAGCTAGCTTCGGTAAGCTTATAGTATCCCGCCCCCCCCTATATCGGCGCACGGTAGTAGCTCCTAGTACTATAACGTAAGGGACGGTACTTTAGTATATAAGGCTTTGCTCCCTCCTATATAGGGCTATATAGGTACTCCCTTTCGCTATAGTTATATTATATTAGCGGCCTTCTTATATCTTAGCTGCCTTTTTAGCTATTATAGGCATAGGTCCTATCTATATAGTAGCTGCTACTATATATAAGGGGACGCCGATAAAGCCCGTAAAGGCATTACTAAGATTACTCGTTGCTAGAGTCGCTATCGTTAAACCTAACCTTCTTTCTATCTTAGTATATACGCCCCTCTACTACTTAGAGTATATTTACCTACGCCTCCTAGCGCGGGCACTTTAAGAACTAATAGGATTTACTACCGTAGCCTATATAGCGACCTTCTTATTACTACCTCTTTCTATCCTTAGTCCTTAAAGCGGAGATAGAGATATCTATAGTATTACTAGCGTTATCCTTTTCTTATACTATAGAAGAAGATAAAAAAAGAAACTTATTATTACTAAGCTTATAAAGAAAGTAGATAAGATCGGTATATATATCTAATAGTATAAACCTTTCGCTTAAATAGGTATACTAATCTATATTTAAGCTCGTAATAAGGTAATTATACTTAACTACGTTAGGCTAGCTATATATATCTAATTAATAAAGCACCTCTTCGAACTATATAAAGTAGGCCGGAATAGCTTTACTCTACTTTTAATAGAGCGTTATAAGCTCCTAGCCTACTAACTTAGCTATATTAGGTTCGCTATAATTAAAGCTTTACTCCGTTTTTAATAAAGCGTTATAAGCTCCTAGCTTACTAACTTAGCTATATTAGGTTCGCTATAATTAGTATAGAGCTTTATAAGGAGGTCGGCTAGTCTATTTATACTAGTACGCGTAAATAGTAAGAGATGCCTTTATAGGTATAAAGATAAGCTCGTGTAAAGATAGTCGAATTAAGCGCGGATATCCCTTATTATAGCGCTATTAGTATAGAGCTTTGCTTTTATATAAAGTAGCTATAGCTCGAGCTCCGCGGAGGAGCCGTCGAACTTACTAAGGTATAGTAGTACCGCTCTTAGTCGTACGGAGCCCTACTATTATAAGAGGCTCTTAATTGCCTAGGCAAACTAAGTATTACGTTTGCTTTAATTTTATAATTATAGGAGTATAGATATTTCGCGTATATATATATTAGCGCGGGCGGTTTAACTAGACTAGGTAATTAAACGTTAGCTTTAAAGGTAACTAAAAATAGCTATTCTATATATAAGGATATAGAGAGGGTAAAATAAAGGGTAGATTATACTATTATAGAGTAGGTAGAGGTATAGGCTTAGGTATAGTCTATTAAAGAAAGGTTAATAATTTATAAGGGGGAAAAGGAAGAGAAGTATAGGCCTAGCTTATATAGGCGCGGAGGCCGCTTATATATAGACTTAGCCTAGACCTTAGTTTAGGCTTATATAGAGCAAAAGCCCTTATACCTATAATATTTAAAAGGAAGTTATTAAGACTACTTATTACCTTTAAAACTAGACCCTAAGGGACCCTAGGGGCCTAAGGGACTATAGGGACTTAAAGACCCTTTTTAAGACTTAAGGAATAGACTAGAAATCTCCCTTTAAGCTCTTTATAAAGAAAAGGGCCTTACTAGCCTACCTTTATACCTATAGCTATAAGGTATACGCTATAACTACTAATATATAGCTAAAGGGAAGAAGAAAAAAAAGCTTAATCTTAGAGCCTTTATTAGTTACCTTATTAGCTATAATTCTATAAATATCTTCCGGATTTAAATTCCTTTTTTATAAAAGGTTATTTTAACTAAGGATATAATTTTCGGCGAATCTAGCTTCTATAATAAAAAAAGGGATTAATAGCTATAAGGAACGGTGTTCCTACTATAAATAAAGCAGCTATAATATACTCTCCCGATTATATAAGCTAATAAGTAGTATATTAATTATAGACAAAATCTCATCCTATAGAGTAAGAATCGCTCGTTATTTTATATGTTATTATGCATTAAACGGGTTGCCGGTTATCGTATAATCGGGAATCGAAGGAATAGAGCTAGCTTAGAATACTAGCTAAGACCTGTTAAGAATACTAGCACGACCAACCTCCTTTAAACACGAATATTAGTAGAACTAAGATACTTCTAGATTTACTTAAGGTATCTCGGAATTTCTTAGTCTTAGGGCTATACGGCAGCCTAAATCTAGTCCCGAAAGGTTCTTCTATTTAGCTATAATTATCTAGATAAGATAGCATGTCTGCTAGTAGATAGATATAGAATTATTAACTTTAATACCTCTTCTATATACTAATATACTACTAATAAATTCTATTAAAAATCCTACCTTATACTCCTTCTTCCCCTTTATTACGTAGTCTTATATAATTCCTTAATTTCCTAAAATTCCGCTTTTACTTATATACCTTAAGAGGTTATAAGCCCGGCTTGCTCCTTTTAAGCTAGGAAATTAACTACTTATACCTTTGAAATTCCTCGTCGAAATATTTAATTAAAATTCCTTTCGAAATTCCCCCTAACTTCTTTTACCTTCCTACGCTCTTAAACTCCCGTCTAGACTTCTCGATCCCTATAAACGAAATAATACCGAATTTATATAAAATAGGTAGATAGAAAGAATACGAATTTACTAGACTTAAGGGAAATTTAAATTATACCTTATAGACTACGAGGATAGAAGCTATTCTTATAAATAAAAAGCTTATTGCTGCTCTAAAGTAAGTAAATTATATATAGACTATAGAGGCTTTATCTATAATATTCCTTTAAGTTAAAGATAGTCCCTTAATATAAATTCGGCATCTAAAAAATGCTAAAGAAGCGTAGGATGAGCTTAAAAAGCTATATAATCCGTTGAACTTTTCGTCGAATTATCTGCTTATTAAGCAGCTCTTTAATCTTAGTCCCTTAGACTTTAATTTAGAGAAATACCTTTATAAGGTAAAGGAAATCTATAAGGATTTAAAATCCCGTAATATAGAAATTCTAGAAGTTATTCTTATAGCATAGATTCTTAATTACCTTAATAAGGAATTTAGAAGCTATATTATAAATATTATATAGAGCCTTAGGCATAATTCTATAGCGTTTACCCTCGAAACCCTTATAGCTAGTCTTTTAGACGAGGCTAGAATAATAGAGGATATAGACGAATCTTCGGAGAAAGCCTTCCTAATATAAAGGAAGCCTTAGAAATCCTATAGAAATTCTATAGATACTCCTTATTATAAGGAATATAAAAAACCAGGGTATTTTATAGTAAATTGCTATAAATTATACCTAAATAAGGCTCCCGCTTATTAGGTATTAAATAAAAGAAAAAAGGATAATAAGACTCGAATTTCTAAAAAGAGAAAATCTTCTTCTTCTTTTTCTTTTAAGAAGAAATCCCTTTCTAGTAGTATTTCTACTACTAATAAAAGAAGGAAGGCTCGAATTACCTAGCTAGAGTCCGATTCGGAAGATAGTAATAAGGTCTTAAATATAGCTTTATAAGAAGAAAATATAGACCTAGATATTAACCTTATAGACCTTTCTAAGGCCCCGACCCCTATATATACGTCTAAGGATTTAAAGGTAATTTTAACCTCTATAATTACCCCTATAGTAGAAGCTAATAAAGACTCTCTTTTAGGACCTTTAAAAGCCTCGATTCCTAGAATAAAGGAATTAGTCTTAAAGGTAAGAGAAGGAGGATTTCCTAGTTATAAGAATAAAAGGATCTTTAATTTTATATATAATACTAGAGCTACTAAGCATATAGTATCTAATAAGAATTTCCTATTAACTATAAAGAAATTAAGTCTAAAGTTTACTAGGGAAAAGCTTCCTTTATATTAGTAAAAGGAAAAGGGGACTTAGTATTTAAGTTCCTATATAGTAGAAAAAGGTATATCCTTTAAGACTGCTTTTATATACCCGAATTAAGGGTAAATATACTATCCTAATCTTATTTTAATAATACCTATGCCTTAATAAGAGGAAATAAAGTCCTTTTATTAGATAATAAGGCTAAGGTCCTTACTAAAGGATTTCTTAGAAATAAATTATATTATATTCCTATAGAACCTTTATTAGAAAGCTAATCGATCCTTATTATATCTTTAAAAGCAAAGGATATAGATTTTTATACTTAGCACTTACGCTTAGGGTATATAAATAGTAGGGCTATTTTAGAAATATTAAAAAGATATAATAAGGATATAAAAATACCTTTAAAAGAGGAAAATAAAATAAGGCAATATAAAATATATATTAGAGCTAAAGTAATAAATAGGGTTAATAAATAACCCTCGTATAAGTCTTATTCCTATTTAGAAAAAATAGTATTAGATATTTAGGGGCTAATTAAAGTGCCTATATATAATAAATATTACTATTATATTTCTTTCCTAGATATAATAAGGCGTGGTCTAAGTAATAATAAGTATATTATATTAGTAATAAGTCGGAGGTTATAGACCGTAGACTATAACTAAGTAATTAGAATTAAAGATAGAATTATAATAAAGATCTATATTAAAAGCTAAAGAGCTATCTATCTAAAAGAGTAAAAGTAGGTAGCTATATATACCTATAAAGACTATCCTTAGATTATAGTCTTAGCTATAATCCCTTTTATAGCTTATTATAGCTTACTTATAAGCTATACTCCTAAGTAGTAATCTATTTATATAAGGCTTACTTAGCTTATATACGCTCTAGGTAAGCTAAGCCTAAGTAACTTCTTATCCTAACTATTATTTTAAGCCGCCCTATTACGTAAATATAGCCGGCTCTCTTATAGCCCGCTAACTATAGTTATAATATAATATCTCCCCTCCTTTTAATCTTATCTATAAGACCTACTACTACCTTAGCCGCTATATATAAATATACCCTTATCGCGCGTATATATATTCCCCGTTTCGTCCTTTCTATCCCTTAGGATATACTACTAATAGTATATCTAGTCGCGTATTAAAGGATCGTTCTTATAAGACCCTTAAGTATATTCGTTTAGCTAAGTCTATTAATTATCTTAGTTTCGACGTTATACTATATTCTTTCTATTTATCGCGCGGCTTCTACTATAAAATACTAGAGAAATCTTTTAAGTATACCGAATATATATAGTAGGGTCGTTCCTACGATATATCGGGTATAGCGATTAGCTCCTATAAGTAACTTTATTATCCTACCTATTATTTATAGCTAATATATTTCCTAGTATCCTAAATAAATCTAGAGTTTAATCGATTAAATAAAAAAGAAGAAATTACTAAGGAGCGAATATTAAAAGCTTAAGCCGACCTAAATAAAGCCTTAGCTCGTTTAGCGCGGCTTTACTATTAAAAGCGCTAGCTAAAGATAAGGGGTACCGAGATAGTCTATTAAGGCCTTTATTCCTTAGATAACCTTAACGAGGCTAAGCGCTAAGAATCTAAAGCGGTAGTCGATATTTAGTTTATAGGTAGATTTAATATAATTAATTAAAATACTATTAGTTTATTAAGCGATTTTATAATACCTAAGGTAGATTTTACTAGTAGAACTATCGAAGTAAAGAACTATAGTAGGTTAAGTGCTTAAGTAGTTCCTAGGTATTTTCCTTTAGTTTATATCCCTTTTACTTAATAAGGTATTCTTATTACTAACCTTATTTTCTTATATCTAGTATTTATTTTACTTTATATTCTTAATCGTTATTAACTTTAATCTTTTCCTATAGTTTAGCGTTTTATAGCGCTAGTTTTAATAATAAGATATAAAATATTAGGTATATCTATATTATTATTAGTAGTAAAAGTTTATAGTTAACTTTTAAAATAATTTTCTTAACCTTAAATAGTTTAAGTTTCTTAAAATCTAATTTATTACTTAGTCGTTTTATTTTAATATTTCGTTATATAAGGTAGACTATATCTGTTTCTTAAAAGATTAATCCTTATAATCTTTTCCGATTATAGTAAGTAGATATTTATTCTCTAATAAATTAAAGTTCTTATTATATTTCTTTATATAATTTTTATAGCTAATCTACTTATAGTATTACTCGTTCCGCTTATAGTCCTTATTAAGTAACCTTAAATACTTCTAGGTTATATCTATAATTAGTATATACTAGTAAGAGCTTAGTTATTTCTATAACGAAGCTATTATAAGCTAGTTACGCTATTAGTAGCTATTTAACTTAATCGTTTTATTTATAGCTAATATAGTATCGTAAATATTATTTAAGCGTTTAGTTAAGTCGTTCTATTTATCTATTTATTTATAGGTAATAAGCTATACTAAGCTTATATTTCGTCCCTAATTATACTATAAGAGCTTACTAAAACTTAGCTATAAATATACTTCCTTAATTAAAGATAATCTCGTTTAGTAGTCTATAATTACTAATAATTATTTATAGGAATATATATACTAGCTCTTTTATATTACTTACTTCTTATATAGTAAAAGTATCTATACTTTATTAATCTATTAGTAATAATAAATATACTATTATACTTAACGTTAGTTATAAGTTCTTTTAACAGTAGTAGCTTTATAATATAGTTAAAAGCTATTAAATCCTATAGTTTCTCTAGTACTAATAGTAGTTATAATTCTCTATATAGTTTATATCGCTTAGCTTTACTTTATATATAAAGTTTATATTCTTTAATAACTTATTATACTACCTCTTTAAGCTATAAGAAGTTATATTATCGTTTAATCTATTTTATTATTCTTTAGATTCCTTAGTATCTATATATTAGATATTTATATATATCTTATATAACTTTATCTTATAATTCTAGTAGTATCTAGATTTTATTTTTATATATTAAAACTTTTAAATATCCTATATTATATCCGTTTAATACTTTATATTCTTATATTTATTTTAAGATCTTTTATTAAGTCGACTTATTAGGTTATACCTTAAATATTATATTTAGCTATTATTGCTAGTAGTTTCCGTTTTCGTTAATTTCTAAGAGCTATCCTTTCGCTATAGGTGCCCTTATATTATAGTTACTTCGTCGACTAAGGGTATTAGCTCGACCGTTTTCTATTCCTTCTTTATAGATTATTTCGTAGTTAAATTCTAATAAGTATTCGGCTTATTAGATCTATTATCTATTTAACTATTATATTATTATAAAGTATAAGATATTCTTATAATCTATATAGACCTTAACTTTATATTTACTTTTAAGAAGGTAGTATCGAAATTCCTTTAAAGCGTAAATAATTATAAGGAATTCTTTATTATAAATAAGATAATTAAGTTCTACGCTATATAGCTTCTTTAAGTAAAATATAATTAGTTATAGTCTTCCTTTATTATTTTTTTATCTAATTTATACTTATAAAGTAAAGTCTAATATATTAGTTTTAAGTTCGATTTATTATTTTAAATTAAAGGTAGTTAAGACTAGTTCTTATATAATTATAGTTTTAATATATTCGAAAGCTTTATTAGCTTTATTATCCTATATAAATTCTTTTTCCTTCTTTATTAAGTTATATAGTAATACTATAATCTTTCTAAAATATTTAATAAATCGTTAATAGTAATTTATAAATCCTAGGAAACTTTATATATCCTTAACGTTCTTTAACGTTAGGTATTCTTTAAATAAGTTAATCTTATCTTATTATATTTATATCTCTTTTAGTAAGATCGTATACCTAAGGAAGTCTACTTCCTATATATAAAACTTACTTTTCTTTAGTTTAACTAATAACTTTATATTTTAAAGTACGCGGAGTACCTTATAAACGTATTCCTTATATTCTTCTAAGGTATCTAAGAAGATTAGGATATTATTTAGGTATACTACTATAAAGATATCTAAGTATTTATATAGGATATTATTAAGTATCTATTAAAAGGTAGCTAGTATATTTATAAGTCTAAATAGTATTACTAGATATTTAAATAGTTCGAATTTCGTTTTAAAGGCTATTATCTATTTATATCCCTTTTTTATATATATTAAGTTATAAGCGCTTTTAAGGTTAAGGGCTATAAACTATTTTTTACTATATAGTCGATCTTATAGTTCTAATATAAGCGGTAATAGTATTCGGTCTTTTATTATAATATTATTTAAGCGTTTATAGTTAATAACTAATTATAGCTTACCGTTTTTCTTTAAAATAAATATAACTAGGTAGCCTACTTTAGATATTAACGTTTATATATATCCCTTTTATAGATTCTCGTCGAGGTAGTCGTATAGCGTTTATAGTTATTTTTTATTTAAGTTATAAATCTTATAAAACGTCGGCGTTATTCTATTCTTAAGATAAATTTTATAGTCCTATTAGCTATATTTAAGTAACCCTATCTTAAGTTCTTCCTTAAAGAGTTTATCGTATTTTTAGTATTCCTAAGGGATATTCTTTATTTTATCTTATAGGCTTTATTCTTTCTTTTAAGAGCTAGTTTCTTATAACTTAAGCTCTTTATTAATTTATTTAAGGTCTTTCCTTAAAGTAGTAATAACCTTTTAGATCTTTATATTATATTCTTTATTTTATTTATATTAAATACTAAGTTATATAGCTATATTAGTTAGTATATAGGTCTTATTAATCGATTTTATATCTACTAGTTCGGTTACTATTTTCGTTTATATCGCTAAAGCCTATAATAATTTACTTAAATAGTTATCCTTTTTATCTTATTTTATCGCGAAGACTATTACGCTACGCAGGCAAAAGTAGAACGCGCTCTAATAGGTGCGCTGCAATTAATATATATAACTAACAACCGCGTCTTCCGACACACCCCCTTAGGGATCGCGGCTCCGCCGGGAGCCCTAGACCTTATAGCCTAAGACGCGGGAGTCGAACACCAAGCGCCACGCCAATAACCCAAGGAAATCCAAGAGAGGTAGTCGTCTACGGGGGATTAAACCCCGCACCGCGCGCAGTTACCGGAAGTTGCAGTGGTAGTGTGCCATCCCCTCCCGGGCTTATAACTATCGCGAAGACCATTACGCCACGTAGGCAAAAGTAGAACGCGCTCCGATAGGTGCGCTGCAATTAATATATATAACTAATAACCGCGTCTTCCGATATATTTAGTAGCTAAATTATTATAAAATTTTACTTTCTTTTAAATCTACTAGTCCTAGAAACTTATATCTTTATTTTAACGTAGCTAGCTAGTTTTCTAGTTAATTAATAGGTTGCTCTCTTATAGCTATAAAAGCCTTAATATAAGGTTATATTCTTTAATATCTATAATATTAAAGTTAACTTATTTATTATAGCCCTAGATATTAATATTAAGGTAATTAATCTCTATATTAATAATTCTAGTATTATAGTTAAAGGCCTCTCCTTTAATATTCGTAAGTTTATATAGATCTTTCTTATATCTCTATATAAGTCGGTAATAATTAATAACTTTAAGTAAAATATAATTACTTATCGCGCTATAATCTAAAAGTATATATATATAATATCTCGCGATTTAGATATTTAATACTATTTAGTTACTATAGCTTACTATTACTATATATAGGGTCCTTAGATTTTATTATATTATATTAGTCTATAGCCCTTTTATAGATAGCCTACCTTCTTTTTTACTTAGTCTTTATTTATTTTATTTAATTATTCTTCTTTAATTTATTATTAATATTATTTCTTTATATTTTCGTTATATAGTATTATATTAAAGCTTAAGAGACTAATTTCTTATAGTTAATTAAAGATTTCTTATTTCTTAACGCTATATTATTTATATTATACTACTTTATAGTTAATTATATACTATATTTTATAATTTTATTTATTTTTATACTAAAGGTTAAGTTTTCGTTTAATATCTTTTTATTTTTTATATAGTATTTCTATATTAATTCTTCCTTAATCGAATATAGCTTATAGAGTTTATATATATTACTAATAATCTTTTAGTATACCGTTATATTATTTATACTATACTTATACTTTTTTATATTTATAAACTTTATAGTTTAAGTATATATATTTATTATAATTATCTTTATTATATTTAACTTATTATATAAGCTTTTAAAAGATTAATAGTTTAGATACCTTAAAGCGAGTAGCGTTATATTATTCTTTTATTTTAGCGTATTTATAGATTTTATATATCTTTAAAAAACATCTTATTAATAAACTATAATTATCGCGGTATTTAAGTAGTATACTATAATTAGGTTTTAATAATATAACTTAGTCGTTTAGGTAGCGTTAATCGATTTTTTAATAGTTTAGTTCTATACTTAGGTAGGGTTTCGAAAGTACTTATCCCTTAAACTTAACTAAGAAAGCGTTATTTCGTACTTTTATCTAAAAGTATATTATATAATCTAGGTAGACGTATAATATCTATAGAATATACTTATAGTGCTTATAGGTAAGTAGTATTTATAGATTATCTTTAAATTCTCCTTATAGTTACTATTCTTATTATAGAGCTATAAAGGTATTAACTATAGTAATAGCTATAGCGTAGTCTCCTTTATATAGTACCGGTTAATATCGAATTAATATAGCTTATTAGTTTTCTATAAGAATTTAAGGTATTTATTAGGATTTAATTTTAAGTATTTCTTTAAATTCTTTAAAGTATAGAGCGTATTCTTTAATTATAGTATTTTCCCTTAATAGTAAGGGTAGTAGTATAAGTTCGTTCTTATCTTTTATTTCTCTAAGTATTTCTTATTTTTTAGAGCTTATATTGTTAATACTTCGTTATTCCTTCTTAGGTTATTATCTAAGTTTCGTAAGTATAAGGGCTATATTTATATCTTCTTTATTATATTATTTATAGACTACCTATTATTATTATCGATTTTTATTTTATATATCTTCCTAGAATTATTTATTATTCTTCTTAATCTAGTCTTAAGAGACTCCTTTAAGATAGGGGTATTTTAGTTCTATAAATTTAACTTATTTCTATATTTTAAGATCCCTTTATTATATTATTATAAGGGTTTTCTTTAGTAGCTATAAGAACTATTTAGTACTATTTTTATCGCTTAGGTATACTATATATTCGTTATTATAGTATATAGTCTAACTAAGGAGTTTATACTTTAGTTTTTATTTATTAATAATATTAAAGTATTTCTTACCTTTTAGGGCTAGTACTTAGTAGGTTTTCCTTTCTTTATAAGGTTATCTATATTCTTTAAAGTAATATCTAAGTTTTCTATAGTTAAAATACTTTCCTTTACCTTTTTATATTATATCTAGATCTATCTTACCTAGGTTAATTATATAAGTATAAGCGATAGGAGTTTCGCGCTTTTTTTTATAGTTAGCGCGTTAGTTAAAGTTATTCCTATAAAAAGGGTGCTAGTTTCCTCTTCCTTATTTCTTTTCTTAGTATCGCGTATACTATCTATTATCGATTTATACTACTATTATAATATAGTTTAAGAGGTTATTAAGTCGATTTTCCTTATAGAGCTCGTCCTTAACTTCTTCTTTAAGCTTATTATAGAATTATAATATAAGAGGTTCGTCGTCTTAATTAAGCTTTAAGGTAACTTAATAGAATTTTATAGTATAATCTAATACTAAGATCCTTTATTAGAGTTCTTAAAGTTTTTATTTAGCTTCTTATTCCTTATTAGTTATTCTAAATACCTTTATAATAGCTTCTTTAAATCCTTAGAAACTAGTAAAGACTTTATCTATCTTATTATTTTATTACGCTAGTTAGTTATCGAGAAAGTCCCTTATAATAGGTCTAAACTAAGCGAGTACCGTTCTAAATAAATAATTTCCTACGTAGAGTACCTTTTTAACTAGGTCTAAGAGTTTAGTAAGGTAAAACCGGTCGTAGGCCTTAAGTTAAGTAAGAAAGTCTTAAAGCGTGCTATAAGTACTATTAAATAGTCCTAGCTATTTTAGTTTAACTACTTCTCCGAGGTCCTTAACTTATCTATTACCTCCTTCGTTCCTAAGTAACTATACCTTATATTAAAGGGTAATAATCTCGCGTATTATATCCTAAGGCGATATAGTAGCTCTAGAGTTAGTTAATCTAGCTTACTATATAGGTATATTAATAGTTACGATATTACTTAAAGTAACGCGGTATTATATAAAATAAGAGCTTTTAACGTATAATAACTAGTATTATTCCTAAAGGATAAACCTATTAAGGGGTTTATATTAATAGATATAATAGGGCGTAGTCTAAGTAATAATAAGTATATTACGTTAGTAATAGGTTAGAGGTTATAGACCGTAGACTATAACTAGGTAATTAAAATTAGAGATAGAATTATAATAAAGATCTATATTAAAAGCTAGAGAGCTATCTATTTAAAGGAGTAAAGGTAGGTAGCTATATATACCTATAAAGACTATCCTTAGATTATAGTCCTAGCTATAATCCCCTTCGTAGCTTACTATAGCTTACTTATAAGCTATACTCCTAAGTAGTAATCTATCTATATAAGGCTTACTTAGCTTACGTACGCTCTAGGTAAGCTAAGCCTAAGTAACTTCTCGTCCTAACTATTATTCCGAGCCGCCTTATTATATAAATATAGCTAGCTCTCTTATAGCCCGCTAACCGTAGTCGTAATACTAAACGTAGGAACCTAATATCTAGAAATATACCTTCTTCGAAGAAAAGGGGAAGCTTTAGATATATTCCTAGAATTTAAAGATAAGGTAGAAAATAACCCTAAAAATACTAGGATTAAAGAAGAATTTTCTAATAATGCTAAAGAATTTATATATAAAATAAAGGTCTACTATAAAAAGGAAGGAATTACTTTTAATTCTAGTCCTCCTAGGACGCTTAAATCTAACGGTAGAATAGAAAGAATAAATCGTATAATATTAGAAAAAGTACGAGCTCTTTTATTTACTACCAGGCTTCTTAAATACCTATAGGGAGAAGCTGTTTTAATAGCTACCTATTTATATAATAGATTACCGTATTCTACGATAGGATTTAAAAGTCCTATAAAAAAGAGGGATAATATAATACTACCCTTTAAGACCTTAAATAAAATTAAGACCTTTAGAAGCCTTATATATTATAAAAATAAAGACCCTAAAGATAAGCTAGATAATAGAGCTTTTAAGGGAATAATAGTAGGCTATTTAGAAAATATATATAAAATCTAGGATTTTTCTAAGAGAAAGATTACTATCTCTAGAGATATTACTATACTAGAAAATAAATTTATAAATATTCTAGAAATCTTTAGTAGTAATAATACCTTTGATTTTAATTCTATTCTAAATAAAGATAAGCTAGAAAGCTATATCCCTATAGAGGAAGCTACTAGAGAACCTAGAGATAAAAGTCCCTTACCCTTTATAGAAGAAGAGTCTCTAAATAACGATCTTATTCCTACTACTAGTTAAATAGTAGTAGAATTACCTAAGAAGCTAGAAGGGTTCGATTCTAACTATATCGAATACCCTAACGTTAATATATTTCTAAACTACGATTTTATAGAGTTAATTCTAGCTAGTATAGAAAATTAGGATCTAAAAATTCTAAAGACCTATAAATAGGTAATAAATAGCCCTAAAGTAGTATTTTAGAAAGAAGCTATAATTAAGGAAATTAGCTAGCTAATTAAATATAAAACTTAGGAATTTTCCTACCTCTTTAGGGATAGGGAGGCTATAAGAGGCCGCTAGGTCTATACTACTAAGAAGGATAGTTAAAATAATATAATAAAATATAAAGCCCGTTTCGTAATATAGGGATTTAAGTAGATCTATAGCTTAGATTTCCTAGATACTTTCTCGACTATAGCCTGACCTAAATATATTAGAATTCTACTTATTTTAGCTATTATCTACGAATTTAAAGCTTTATAAATAGATATAATAAATGCCTTCGTATATACCGATATAGATAGCGAAGTATATATCGATCTTCCTATAGGCTATAAAGAATACGCTCTTAAAGATTATTATTTAAAATATAGATTAGCTTATAGAGATAAAGGAATTAAATTAACTAAACTCCTAGACCTAAATAAAACCGGTGAAATTAAAGCAAAGCTAAAGAAAGCATTATATAGCCAAAAATAAAGTCCTAAGCTCTAGTATAATCATTTAAAAATCATACTAAATAAACTCGGATTTCTTCCTCTTTTAATAGATAAAGGAGTATTTATAAATAAGGACTATAGTATAGCCTTAGCAATTTACGTTAACGACTTTCTTATAGTAGGGCCCTCTAAATCTATAATAGAAGAAAGATTATTTAAAGAATTATCTAAATTCCTAGATTTTACTATCGTAAGAGATATAAAAGACTTCTTAGGTCTAAATATTATAATAAACCGAGAAAATAAAGAGCTATATATATCCTAAGAAAATTATACCTTAAATAAATTAAAGGAATTTAATAAAGAAGGTTTAGGAACTTTAAGTTTACCCGCTATAGTAGGCCTTAAGCTTATAAAAGTAAAGGAATTACCTTTTAAGGAAGATATATTATAATTTTAGAAAGAAATAGGATCTCTATTATACCTAGCCCTATTTACTAGGCTAGATATCTTATATTCTATAATTCCCTCTACTAGATTCGCGGCTAAGCCTAACTAAACGTATTTTAAGGCTTTAAATATAATTTAGAAATATTTAAATAAATTCCCTAGCCTAAAGATTAAATATAATTACAATATCCCTTTTACCTATCTATATATAAAGGGTTTTACTAACTCTAGCTAGGCGTCGGATTTAACGGATAGAAAATCCTTTTCCGGTTACTATTTTTATATATATAATAATATAATAAGCTAGGCTTACTCTAAGTAGAAAGCTATTGCCCTTTCTACTTATAAAGTAGAGTATATTAGCCTTAGGGAGGTAAATAAAGAAGCTATTTATTTAAATATACTTTTTAAAAATATTACTAAGGATCTATCTATTAAGATTCCTAATACTATACCTCTTATTTTAACGGATAATACTACTACTATTAAATTAGCAGAAAATCCTGAATTTTATAAAGGTCTAAGTATATAAGATTAGCTTATTACTATACTAGAACTAGTATAAGAGAAGGGGAAATTAGAGTTTTTTATATTAAATTAAAAGATAATATAGCTAATATTTTTATAAAGGAATTAAGACCTAGATTACTCTATAGATTTAGAGACGGTCTATCCTTAATATAAGTTCCTAAGTAATTAAAAGAGGTTTTTAGATATTTCTTATACTTTCTATATCTTTCCCTTACTAGGTTTTTCCTTTTTAGGTTTCCTAGAAAAATATTTACTAGGTTTTTATCTATTAAGATTTTCCTAGTAATAATAGGTTTTACCTTATATAAGGTTATCCTATAAATAATTATTATAACTATAGATTTTTCCTACTATAGGTTTTTCTATTAGTATATACCTAAGGATTTTCTTTTCCTAAGAAAGAATAGGTTTTTATATATCCTATTAAGGTATAAGAATAGTTTTCCTAAATTAGGGTTTTACCCTATATATATACTACTATAAATAAATTAGTAAAGAGTATATAAATCTACTCTTTAAGGGAGGCTATAAGGAACAGTGTTCCTACTATAAATAAAGCAGCTATAATATACTCTCCTAATTATATAAGCTAATAAATAGTATATTAATTAAAAACAAAATCTTATCCTATAAAGTAAGAATCGCTCGTTATTTTATATGTTATTATATATTAAACGGATTGCCGGTTATCGTATAATTAGGAATCGAAGGAATAGAGCTAACTTAGAATACTAGCTAAGACCTCTTAAGAATACCGGCACGACCAACCTCCTTTAAACACGAATATTAGTAGAACTAAGACACTTCTAGATATACTCGAGGTATTACGAAATTCCCTAGTCTTAAGGCTATATAGCAGCCTAAATCTAGTCTCGAAAGGTTCTTCCGTTTAGCTATAATTATCTATATAAGACAGTATATCCGCTAGTAAATAGATATAGAATTATTAACTTTAACACCTCTTTTATATACTAATATACTACTAATAAATTCCGTTGAAAGTCCTACCTTATACTCTTCCTTCCCCTTTATTACGTAGTCTTACGTAATTCCTTAATTTCCTAAAATTCCGCTTTTGCTTATATACCTTAAGAATAGCCCCTCTTACTTTTATAACGTTAGCTAATTTAAAAGATCTAAACTCCCCTTTCTTAATAGTCTTAAGAAGAGGTCCTAGATAAGGAAATAAAAGAAGAAACCGATATTAAAGTAGTTAAGGATAACGCTAACTTTAAAAAAGAGGAAGCTACTAAATTAAATAATCTAAATAAAGAAGGAGACTATAAGAAAGTAGTAGAGCTATAATACGCTTACCTTCCTATACCTCCTCTTATAATATAAAATAAAGATCTAAAAGTAGCTTTTTAGTTAGTCTTTTTATCTTAACCCTTAAAAGGGTAAGAAAGGTACCTCTCTTAAAGGATTACCTAGCTATCTTTTTATCCTTACTTTAAGAAGTAAAGGAAGGTATAGGGCCTAATATAAAAGAAGACTAATTTCTCTTTTATTTTAATCGTTTTTTAACTTCTATCTAACGCCTATAAAAGACGGTTCCTATAGAGTATTTATCGTAGGCTAGCTTTTTAAGCTATAGCTATTAATAAAGAAGGTATATAAAAGAGACCTCTTAGACCTACTAGTAAACTAAAAGTAGCTAGAAAAACAACCCTTTAGAAACTAGTTTTTCTAGGCCTAGAAAGACTACCTAGCCTTATATAAAGAGATAAGGTCTTTTAAAGAAGTCCTTAAGGAAAAGGTAAGAGGAAAATAGCTCCTTAGCTATAAGTATATTATTATTTATAAGACTAATAAATATAGCTTCCTATAAAAGTATAAAGCCTAGCTAGTTCTTTATAGGAATTAATAGGAAAAAGGGGATCTACCTACTAAGGTAACTACCTTAATAGGGATGTCTTTTTAGACCCTTATAGCTATAGTAATAGAATTCGACCTTAAACTTAATTAGATAGATATAGTTAACGCTTTTATTAACTACTTACTTAAAGAAGAAAAAGTTATTTATATACGCTTTCTACCTAGCTTTTAATAGCTAAGAAGGGTTCTATAGCTTAGGAAAGCTCTATATAAACTACGAAGATTACCCTTTCTTTAGTAATAGTGTTTAACTAGTTCCTTTAAAGCCTTAGGCTTTAAGAAAGTCCCTTAGAAACTATATATAATATAGAAAGGTAAAATTATAGTCTTCTTTTATATTAATAATATTATCTAGGCCTACTTAAAAGAGGAAGAAGTAATAGCTAGGGAGGCTATATAAGGCCTATAATAAAAGTATAAGATAACTTAGCTAAGGGAGCTAAAGTAGTTCCTAGAGATATAAATCCTTTAGAATAGGTCCTAATAGACTATTTAGCTTACTTAAGACGCCTATATAGATAAGGTCGCTTATATATTCCTTTTTAATTCCCTTAATAAGAAGCTTCCTTCTACGATTAAATTAAATAAAGAGCTTTTACCTAATCCGTCCTTTTAAGCTAGGGAGTAAGAAAAACACTAATATTAATAAAAGGTAGGCTCCTTACTTTTTTTAGCTATTTTTACTAAACCGGATATCTCTTTTACGGTCTCTTAGCTAGCTAGGTATAACTAGAATCCTAGCCTTAAGCACTAAGAAGTAATAAACTAAGTAATCTTTTATTTCTATTTAATAAGATTATATAGTCTACGCTTAGGAGGGTAAGAAAGGAAATTAGCTACTAAAATCTTTCTTTATTTAAGCGATTCGTCCTTTATAAATAATTCCTTAAATAGAAAGAGCTTATAAGGGTATATTATATCCTTTTTTAAAGGAACTATTACTTAAAGAGCTTTAAAGTAAGCTACCGTTATAACGTTTAGTATAAATATAAAGCTACTAGCTCTTTTAAAAGTATTAAAAGAAGCGATTTTCCTTAGCTAGCTACTAATATCTTTATAACTATAAATTCCGTCCCTATTAACTATAAAATATAATAATATATAAACTATATAAATTCTTATAAAGGAAAATAGTAAGCTATTAACCTAGCTATAGTATATTATTATCTATTAGTATTAGTTACGCTAAGAGGTTTAAAAGGGACTTATTTCCGTCCGTTAGGTTTTAACGGTATTAATAAAAGTAAATAGTCTTATAAAGCCCTTACTAAAGTAAAAGCTAGCTATCTTTTTATAGTAAATTAAGCTAAAAGATATCTATAAGAAGCTATCCTTAAAGGCCCGCCTTAAGAGTCTATAAGAGGAGCTAATAGCCTATATAAAAAGGTAACGTTTATAGCTAAAGAAGAAGGAAAAGGGTTTTCCCTTTAAAGGGCCCCCTATTTAATTAGGTTTTTCCCTTTTAAGAAGGCCCCCTTTCTTATAGGACTTTCCCTTTTTTAAGCCCCTATTCCTTAAGTAAGTCTAAAAGAGCTTAGGGGCCTAAAAGGGCCCTTACCTTCCTTAAGTAAAGGGAGAAGTATAAAGCTAAGAGCTTCTTTTATACGCTTACTAGCTTAAAGCTATATTAGCTATACCCTTACTATAAGGGTAGGCTATAGCTAAAGGGGTATATTATAAAGCATAGCTTAATTTTATAGTTCTTAGAGATATCCCTTAGTAAGAGGGACTAAGGAAGCTAAAAATACTTAGTATAAAAGAAGGTAAAAGGAGCTAAAAGGAGGTATAGAAAGGAGGGTAGGGGTATAAAGGGAAGTAAAAGTAGCGATAGCTTCTTATAGAGGTAGCGAGAAATAAGATAGATATACTAGTAACGGCTAGAAAAGAAGGGAAAAACTAGTAAAAAGCTTAGTAGTTAAAAGGATACTAATAGCTTCTTTAAGTAGGATCTTCTTTATTAATTAAGATACTAGATAGGTATATAAAGGGGCGTTAGATAAAGGAAAGAAAGAGAATTAAGGTAATAAATTAATTACTCCCTTACCTTAATTACTACCCTTATAAGAATTAAATATCTTTGCCCTACCTATCTAACCCCTTACTTTTACTTTTACCTTTATATAATTTATATATACTTTTTATATCTCTCTTTATAAGAAATATAAGCCCTTAAGCCTTTAGCTAAGAAGTAATACTAATACCTCTTAGCTAGCTTAGCTAGCTTAAAAGACTTTAAGCTATAGCCCTTAGCTTTTTATATTAATAGCTTTAAAGTATACCTTAAGGGGTCCCTTATAAAGACTAACGCTTACTCCTTTTATAAAATAAGCTTAGAAAATAAGCTTATTAAGGTATGCTATAAGAATCTAAGGCCCTTAATTAAAGAAGCTAATATAGAGCTATTTATAATACTAAGGGTCTTAGAAAACTTAGCTAAGAAGCCTTAGCCTTTAAAGCTTAGCCTCTTTAACCCCCTTATAAAAGCCTATATCTTTATAGATAGCTAAGCCGCTATAAGGAAGGTTATAGGTTCCTTAGACCTAGCTATATATAGTAAAAAGCTTTTATTTAGCTTAAAAGCCTTTTATAATATATAGCTATACTAGTACCTTAGCTACTTAAGGATCTTTAGTAATAAGCTAGCTAACTAGTTAGCTAAAAAAAGCTTAAGGGCTTTTACTTAAAGGACCCTTTTAGTCTTTATTAGCTACTTATAAAAAAAGGTCTAGTAAGCTACTAAAGACTATTAAAAGGGCCTTTAAGCTACTAAGGTAGCTAAAACCTTTAAGGCTAAGGGCCTAAGTAAGTCCTATATATTTATTTAAAAGACCCCCCGCCTAGCCCTTAGCCTAAAAAAGACCTTATAAAGAGGCTTAGGCTAACCTTCTTAGCCTTTTACTAGCTCCTTTTTAAGGCTAGCTTCTTTTTATCCTTTTTAAAAAAGACTAATAAGGTAAACTAAAATAATTATAGCTATAGCTAAGGAAGGTATATAGCTAAGCACCTTATCTTAAGGTACTAAAACTATAGGAGGAAAAGAAAGGTCTTTTACTAAACCTTTAAGAAATAAAAAAGGGCCTTTAGCTTACTTATTCTTTATAGCTTTAAGGAAGGAAGGGAAGCCCTTTTAATATTCTTAGCTAAAATAGAGATAGGGATAGCTAAGTAGCTTAAAAAGGGGTAATATAAGGGCCCTAAGGCCCTTAAAAGAGAAAAACACTATATAAAAAGAGCTAAACTAACCTTACTTTTATTATTACCTTTATAACTACCCTTTCCTTAATTAGTTATAAGCCCTTAAGCTCTATAGCTAGCTAAGACTACTAATAAGGGCCTAGGCCCTTACTAGCCTTACTATAGCCTTAAAGGCTATATATAAGTAATAATATAAATATAAATAAGCTAAATAGCTAATCTATTTAAGGACTTTAAATAGGCCTATAAAGCGTTCCTTTAACTTCGCTACCTATTTATTAGCTATACTATATCCTTTCCTTAGCTAGAGCTATACTTAGTCTTTAAGCTTTAACTTTAATACTTAGTACTTTATATTTTATTACTTTTTTATTCTTACTTAAGCTAGAGCGATTAAGATCTTAGTATAATCTTAGAGTATCTCCTTATTTATTTATAAAGGGCCTTCCCTAAGGTATTACTTACTATTATCTATTTATATCTTAAATAATAGTTTACTTAAAAAGGGTATTAATTATTAAGAAGTAAGAGTTATTAAAGGTAAATTAAAGTAATAGTAATATATTAACTTATTAATAAGATAGGAAGTTAGTTATAAAAAACTAAAGTATAGTTTTAACTACTTAGTTATATAATTTTAATAAGCTATTAGTTTAAAGATACTATACTATAAATACTAATAGCTTAAACTTATATACTATTTATAGTTCTTTTTAAAACTCTAAATATACTATTTATAGTTCCTTTTAAAACTCTAATAAAAACTAAGAGTCTTATTTAAAGATAATCTAAGTAAGAATCTCTTAATTATAGTATATTAATTTAGTAAAAAGTACCTTAGGTTAGTCTTTTATAGTAAACTAGTTATAGCTTAAGATAAAAAGCCTTATCTTTAATAACTTATTAGTTACTATATATAATATATTATAATAGACTTTAATAAGTAGTATTTATAAAGTTCGTTTTATAAGGACGTTTAAAAGCCCTATAATAAAATCTATAGTAATTATATAAAAAGGCAAAACTAAGGAAGTAATTAAAACTAGCTTACTAAAGGCCTTTAACTAATTAGTTTAGTTCTTATAATAAGCGTTATACTTATTAATAAAGCTATTAATAAGCTTTTTAAAGCTAGTAATAGTAAATATAAAAGATAACTCTTTTTATATTCTTTACTCTTTAAAGTAAAACTTATATATATAGTTATTAGTAATAATTTCCTTAGTATAAGTAATAAGGATATAAATCTAATAAAGACCTTTAGACTTAATTAAGTAAAGAAATCTATTATATTATATAAATAAAAGACCGACCTAAGACTTATTACTTTTAAGCTACTTTAGTATTTTAGCTTCCTAGGTTTTATTATATATACTTATTCGATCTTTTAATATAGGTTAGGTTAAATAAAGGATTTTATAATAGTATATATATATTTAAATAGCGCTTTAATTTCTTAAACGCGGTTTAATTCCCTAGGTTTATATTTCCTAAGTATTATAAATAATAGTTACGATAGTATATTAATAAGGATATTTAAGGTTTTAAAAATATAATAGACCTTTAAAGGAAACTAGCTAAGGTACTATAAAATAAGTATAAGCTAATTATTTATCTTTATATTAATAGTAAATAGTAATATTTACTTTAAGATTATACTTATAGTAGTATAGTTAGTTAGTATAATAACCTTTAAGAAAATTATTATTATATCTTCTTAGTTAGCTTTTCGAAACTAAGCTTAGAAAATAAAAAAGGTATATAGTTAAAACTACTATTAATAGTATATTACGCCCCCTTAAGTATAGCCTTATATAGCTATTAATAGGTATATAATATACTATTAAAGATTATAAATTAAGTAAGGTTCTCCTTTATATAAGTAGAAAACTCTTCCTTACCTTTACTAACTAAAGGTATATACCTCTTACTAATAAGACCTAGCTTAGACCTAACCTAGGACCCTAGCTTAGACCTAAGGAGGGCCCTTATAACCCCTTTTAACTTAAGGGCTAAAATAAGTACCTTAGAGGCTAAGGCCTATTTAAAAAATACTTTAAAAGGCTAATACCTTTTAAAGACCTTAAAAGGAAGGCCTAAGACCTAGGACTAGGACCTAGAAGATATTAAGATAAAAGATAATACCTAGCTTATATTAACGACTAGCCTTTTTAAGCCTAGCCTAGCCCTACCTTAAGCTAGCTACTTTTAGCTTAACTAGCTATTAAAGTAAGTAAAAGGGTAAAAGAGAGCTACCCTTAATAGCCTTATTAGCCTTATACCTATTTAACCTATATTTTAATACTTATAGTAAACTTAGCCCTAGCCTTAGTACCTCTTTCCTAAGAACTAGGCTTAGGGCTTCCTTTAATAAGCCTTCTAAGCTTTTAAGGAAGCCTAAAAAGTTAAACCCTTTTATAAGACCTATATAAAAGGGCTTAAGAAGGTAGCTATAAGAACTTAGGACCGCTAATAGCTCTTATAATAGCTTATATACTAGCCTAAGGCTAATTAGTAGCTTAAAGCTACTTAAGGAAACCTTAAAGCGAGCTTATACGCTAATATTACTATAAAAAAGCGCCTAAGGCCCTAGCTAAGGCCCTAACTAAGGCCTTAGTTAAGAAGAATATAAAAAAGGACTTTTAACTTATATTAAAGTTAAAGGAAGGATTACTAATACTAACTATTAACTTTATTACTTTTTATAATAAGCTTAATAAAGCTATAAAAGAACTAGCTATATTAGCTTTATTAACTTTAAATAAAGGTAATATAGTTATAGTAATAAAGGCCCTTAATATAGTAAAAAGGCTTTAAAAGTAGTAAGAGAACTAGTCCTTATACCTTAAGAAGCTACTTATTAAATTGGCCGACCTTCTTACTAGCTAAACTAAGCTAGTAGCTTAAAGCGTCCTTAAATTCTTAGAGACCCTTATCCTTAATATCTTTACTATAAAAGCTAAAACCTTTAGCGGGATTAATATCCTAAGGTAGCTTAGGTAGCTAGGCACCCTAGGCTTAATATAAAAGGTAGGATCTATTATCTTTATAGTCCCTTTAAAAGCTATAAGGGCTAAAAACTAAAAGAAAAAGCCTTTATATAGTAAGTCTATAAATTTAAATTAAGGCTATTAAGGAATATACTATATATATATAGTACTATAAGTGCCTTTCTTTTAGCTATAACCCTTAGACCTACTAATAGCCTATTAAGTATACCTTTTACTTAAAAAAGTACTTAACTAAGAACTATAACTACCTTAGCTATAAGGCTAGCTAAGGCTACTCTTACCTTAAGGTTTAATATTATAACTATAAGGGAGAGTACCTTATAACTAATAAAGTATAATATAAAGTTTATAAGGAAATAACTAATACTTAATAGCCTTAGCCCCTTTATACTTATAAGGCCCTTAAGGCCCCTTAAGCCTCCTAGGCCTAACTATAACCTTATTAAGATTATATAATATAATACTAATAGGTAGGAAATAACTAACTTATTAATCTTAAAGTAAGCCTTAAAAATAAAAGTAAACCTTATCTTATTATAAGAGCCTTACTTTTATAAGATTAATAATAGCTATATCCTTATATAGTATTTAGTATATAATGTTATAACCTTTATTTTTTTTACTAACTTTCCTAAGCTTATTATAAGGCTTAGGGTTATAGCTTATAAAAGGAAGGAAGCTTAAATAAAAGCTAGCTTTAACTTTAACTTCTTTTATAACTTTAATATAAGGGCTATAAAGGTAAAAGGTACTAAGCTATTTACCCTTATTAACCTATATAATAAAAAAGAAGTTAAAGGGGCCCTAGCTAGCTAAAGCTAGTAAGGGCCCTTTATAATAAAAAGGCTACTATTAATAGCTTAACTCTTATAATAGCCCTTTTTATTAATAAGGGACTTTAACTTATACTACCTTTATTAAAACCCTTTTATAAAACCCTTTAAGGCCTATAAGGTAGAAGCTTTTATTAGCTAGCTCGATTACTATAAAGCTCCTTTATTAATAGACTATAAAGTAGCTTTAAAAGGTATATATTAAAGGAAAAGCTTAAACGGGGCTTTAGTTATAGACCTTACTTTTTATAGCTATTTTAAGTAGCTAACCTAAGCTAACTTTTACTTCTTAAAAGCTATATACTTAAACTATAAGCCTATAGCTTTTAAAGCTAGCTTAAAGGGCCTTAATAGGCCCTTACTAAATAGGCCTACTACCTATAACTATAAGAAAGTAAACTAAAAGGCATTTTTAAAATACCTAGCTAAGAAGAAATAAGACCTTCTTATAGTTATAAAGAGGGCTATAAAAAGGATAACTTAAAGGGATAGCTTCCCTTTTAATAAGAACCCTTATAAAGGCCTTAAATATAGTAATACTAAAAAAGAGGCCTTATAAAGGATCTAAGCTTTAGTAGACTAATAAGCTAACTATCCTTTAAAAAGCCTTAAGCTTAGCTTAATAAACCTATAAGCTAGCTTAAGATAAGGAGAGCTAAAAGAGCTTTATAGAGGCCTAAAATAGCTTTAAGTATACTATTAAAGCTATTAAAAAGTAATACTAAGAGAGCTTCTTAATAAAAGTAATAAGAAAGAATATTTTTATAGCTTTTTTTTATACTAAGGCTAAAGCTAACCTTACTTTTATTAGTATCTCTTATATAAAAGAAAGGATAAAGGTAAAAGCTAATACTTTTATAGAAAAATATTAGGCCTTTTTAATAACCTTTTTTTTAATATTAGACCTTAGCCTTAGCCCCCTTACTAGCCCCCCTTAAAGCCTAGAAAAAGAAGAGCTTCTAGGCTATATAGGTAATAAAGGTATAGCTATATAGGACTAGCTAAAGCTTAAAGACCTTAAGATTAAGAGGGCTATTTTTAGCTCTTTTAATAAAAAAGCCCTTAGCTTAAACTCCCTTAGCTTCTTCTTTATTTAATATACTTATAACGCTATCCTTATTATTATAGGATATATTATAGTCGATAATCTAGGTACCTATAATAATATATTCTTTTTTTAAGGAAGTTACCCTTAACTCTTTAAGGCTCCTTATAAAAGAAGGAACTTAAAAGCTACTAAGTAAACTCTAAGAAATTACCTAGAAATCCTAGAAATAATAACTAAGTAGATTATATAGATATTTTATTAAGATTTTCCTTATAAATATATTATATAAGGAATATACTATAATTTCTTAGGTAATAATAGCTTTTTAAGGATTATACTAATATTTCCTTAAGAAGTTACTATAAGATTATTATAAGGAAATTATAGAGAAATACTTATACTTTCTTAAGGAAAATACTAGGAAATACTATTAATATACTATACTATTATTATATAATTATAAGGCTAAGATATTACTTAGTTAAAGCCCTAAGTAAGGTCTTATACTTACTATAATATATATAAATAATAAAGAACTTATTAAATCTTAAGTAAGTAAAAAGAATATAAATAGTTATTACTACTCTTACTTTAACTTATAAGACTAATAGCTAGTTTATATTTAATACGCGTAATAATATATAGTAGCTAGTCTATATAATATATTTAATAAGGGACTAGTATATAATAAATAGTAGTAGTTTTAATTTCCTTAACTATCTATTCTCTAAAGGTCTATATTTAATAGAACGGAAGATAAAAAGAATAAAGAAAGGGATAAGTTAACCTTAACCTATAAACCTTAAATTCTTTTTAAAAAGAAAGCTCTTACTTATATATTAACGAATACTAGCTTCTTAATCCCTTTTTATAGGAGAAATACTTAAGGAACTTTAGATAAAAGTAAACCTTTAATATAGTAAAGCTTAAGTAATATAAAACTTCTATTAATAGTTAGAAAGATACTTATTTCTAGGATATTTTATATTAGGTTCTTATAAAAATAAAAGATAGCTAGATTACTTACCTTAGTAGTAGGAATAACGCCTATAAGAATTAAGAGCGGAACTTTTATAATTTAACTTACTAGCTTACTTAGCTAATTATTAAGGCCTATAAGAATAAATTAATAACCTAGAATATATTCTAGTAATAAATTAATATTAGCTATAAGTAATAAAGCCTTATATAAATTAGTATAATATAGCTTCCCTTACCTTACTTTAACTACTTTTATTAAAAGGATAAAGCCTTAGAAGTTCGCTAAATTATAATAACTAAGATAAAGAAGAACCTCTTAATAATATTACCTTTAGCGGTATATTTAAGATAATAACCTTAGTAAACTAGCTAGTAAGCTTAATTATAAAAAAAGCTTTTATAAGACTATTAATAAAAGCTATAGTAAGAGAAACTAAGAATAATACTACTATAAATCCTTCTTAAGTACCCTTAGTATATATTAAACTAAAAGATATAAGGAAGTTTAACCTTACTAGCTTATTTAATAAAACGTTTAATATTCTTAAAGAAACTAAGAAAACGATTATATAAAAAAGCGTTAATTAATTTATCGATTCCTTAAAATAGGTAGCTATTTATAAACTAAAATATACTAACGAATTAGTAATATTAATCCTTAGCTTACTCCGCGGAACCGCTATTAAATAGTATTTTAGTAATCTTAGTAAATCTAACTAAGCTATACTCTATATCTTAGACTAAGAATATACCGCTTAGTATACTAAACTATAAAAATACTTTACTATCTAGCTAAAAATAGCTTTAAGATCTTTATAAATATAACGATTTACTACCTTAAATATTATAAATAAAGATAACTTTTATAAATAGATCTTAAAGCTCTACTAAAAAGTAAAAGTAGCGCTATACTTAAAAGAGTACCTTATTATATTAGTCTATTAATAACTAAATATATTACTATAAGAGTTATTTTACTAGCTTATTAGTTTAAAATCGTTTAATACTTAGATTAATAACTATAAGTAACTTATCCTATAGTTAGAAACTAAGCTAATAGTTTAGTTATAAGGAAAGATAAGTAATATACTAAAAGAATATATATAAAGCGGATTATATAAAACTAAAAACGAGATCTTAGTAAACTTTACTTTATTTATAGCTAAATTAATTAATTAGAAACCCTAGGAATAAGGATAATTCTAATAAAAAGGAAATATAACGATTATATTAAGATAGAATAGTTTATACTAGGTAAATATAGGCCTAGTACTAACCTAGTTAAATAGTCTTTAAACCGGACTCTAGCCTTAGGATTTAAAACTAAAGAAAGGTTTTAGGAAAACCTAATTATTATTAACCTTACTTATTAGCTTTAAGCGGTACTAACTAATAACTAAAGCGGGATATACCTTTCCTAGGAAATATAAAGCTAGTTCCTATTTACCTAAGATAAGGGGCTAAAAGATAAAGATATAGCCGCTAATATAAAAGAAGAAACTAAAGAAATAAAAGATAAGATCTTATTTATTCCTAATATAATAAAAGTAGGACCTATAAGACTAAGTAGTTTACTTAAAATATTATAGAACTAGCTAGCTTTAAAAGCAGCGCTATAAACTAAAATATTAAATCTAATAAAGCTATATTAGTTTATATATACTTAGATATTTATCTTTAAAACTAAAGGCTTAAACTAAGTATTAAATATATATCTAAATTCTAGTATAGCTTACTTTATAATTAAGAAAGACTAGCTTAACTACTTTAATAATATAACCCTTAATATAACCTAGTAAGTCCTACTATCTAATATAAGGAAAAGCTTAACTAAGGGTTAAGCGACCTTAATAATTAATATCTTAGGGAAATAAAAAATAGGATTTAAGGTTAAGTAATTTACTATTAGCGCTTAAGTAGTTTAAACCTTATTTATAGGATTATTACTTAAATAAGACTCCTTAGTACTAAATAAGGTCAATATCTTAAACTTTAAGGGGATAATATCTATTAGCTTATATAGTAACTTAATAGTTATAGCTTACTTAACTAAATAGGGCTATATAATTTATTATTAGGTTATATACTAAGCTAATATTAATATCCCTATATATAAGATAGAATGCTTACTAGTATAAATTAAGAATATACTAAGAGATTAAGACTTAGTATTTTTTCTAAGAAACTTATTATTAGCCTATAACTTAATCTAAGGTATAACTTTAGTTATAGTAGTTAGTACTACTACTTATTATATTAGATTTAAGAAAGGATAGTACTTAGAAATATTAATAGGCCTTAGTAATAAAATATAGTTTTTATAGATCGACCTACTTAAGGAAACCCTAGCTAAGGTAAATCTAATTAAAGAACTAGTAAGATAGAAGAATATAAAACCTAGTAAACTATACTAAGATATTAACCTATTAATAAAAACCTTAAAGAAAGAGAGCCCTAGGTCTATTAAAGGGGAACTCTCTTTATAGATATATAAATAGACTTTAAACTATAAGATTAGGATTTTAAAAGATTATAGCTTATTAAAGATAACTACTTTAAAGGGAGTTAAAATTTATAATTAAGACCCTATATTTATAAAAAGGATCTAATATATAGTTACTACCTTCTTAACCTTATAAAAGGACTAAGGTATTATTAAGGTCTACCTAAACTACTTTATATATATTCCGCTAATAGAAAACTAATACCTATAAAAACTAGCTTTTAAAGCTTACTTACTTAGCTAAAAGGATAAAGCGCTAATCGATTAAACTTATAAAGACCTATATTAAAAGGGGTATATAAAATAAGCTATAAAGGTAACCTTATTTACTTACTTTATATTTATAGTTTTAAGAATAGTATATAGTAATAAAAAGGGCTAAATAATAATAAACCTATATACTCTTAATAGTATAGCTATCTTAAACGCTTACTTAATACTACTTTAAGGAGATATAATTTAAAAGCTATAAAGGAAACGCTTTTATTTCTATTATAAATACTTAGTTTTTTTTATTAGTTTTTTATTTATAAGGAGTATTAAAAGGGGTTTATAGTAATTAGCTATAAAGGCTTAATATAACTAATAATATCCTTAATAATATATAAGAACTTACTTATATATATTTAATAATTTATAGACTAAATCCTTTAAGAATATATAAAATATTCTTTTAAGTATATTAATAATATTATAATCTACTTAAATATTAAAGATAACTAAATTTATTACTTTTAAGCTATCTTTTAACTCTTTATAAACTATAACTTAGCCTTAGCTAAATCGAAATAATTCTTAAGCTACTTATTTATAAAATTATTAAGGTTTTAAGTTAATAGTATTAGTATAATAAATACTAAAGAATAAGTATAAGTATTATTTAATATAGAGTTTCTAAATACCTTATAGGTATTAAAAAAGTAGCTTAGCTTAGTTAACTAGCTATAATACTTAGTAGCTTAGTTTTATTAAAGAGTAAAAGCGCTTTAAGTTTAAAAAACTATAATACTTAAGAAAGCGCGGGATAGTTAAGCGCTACTTAAAGGATTAGTAAGAAATAAATATACCTTTAAAGTAATATACTAACTATCCTTAATAGAGAAATAAGCTTTTTAAGATATTATAAATTCTTTAATAAAACTAATATAGCTATACTATTTTAACTGATAATAGCTATTATTTTTATAAATTAACGTTAGCTATAAGCTAAGCTTTATAATAGTAGCTTTTTACTTAGTACTAAGGGTAGACTAAAACCTAAGAGAAACCCTGCCTTAAATAAGTATTTAGTTAATTCTTTACTTTAATAAGCGCCTAACTAATAAAGAGCTTAGATACTAGCCTATTAAACTTAAAGTCGCTTATCTTTCCTAGGTATATTAAAAGCTTTAGTTATATATTATTTATACCTTACTACTAAAGGTCGTTATACTAACTAACTACGCCGCTATAAGTATAATCTTAAAGTAAATATTACTATTTACTACTAGTATGAAGATAAATAATCGGCTTATACTTACTTTATAATACCTTAGCTAGTTTCCTTTAAAGGTCTATTATATTCCTAGAACCTTAAATATCTATACTAATATATTATCTTAACTACTATCTATAATACCTAGGAAATATAAACCTAAGGAATTAAACTACGTTTAAGAAGATAAAGCGCTAGTTAGATATATATATATTATTATAGAATCCTTTATTTAACTTAACCTATACTAAAAGATCTAAGAAGTATATATAAAAGAACCTAGGTAGGCCGGTATATTAAAGTAGCTTAAAAGCAATAAGCCTTAAGTCGGTCTCTTATTTATATAGTATAATAAGTTACTTTACTTAGTTAAGTCTAAAGGTTTTTATTAGCTTTATATCCTTAATACTTATACTAAGGAAATTATTACTAATAACTATACGCGTAAATTTTACCTTAAATAGTAAAGGATATAAAAAGAGTTATTATTTATATTTACTATTACTAGCTTTAAGAAGCTTATTAATAGCTTTATTAATAAGTATAACGCTTACTAAAAGAACTAAACTAACTAGTTAAAGGCCCTTAATAAGTTAGTTTTAATTACTTTCTTAGCTTTACCTTTTTATATAATTACTATAGATTTTTATATAGGGCTCTTAAATATCCTTATAAACTAAACTTAATAAATACTACTTATTAAAGTCTACTATAATATACTACTAATAGTAACCGATAAATTCTTAAAGATAGGGCTCTTTATTTTAAGCTATAATAAGTTTATTATAAAAGACTAAGTTAAGGCGCGTTTTACTAAATTAATATACTATAATTAAGGGATTCCCGCTTAGAGTATTTCTAACTAAGACCTTAAGTTCTTATCGGCGTTTTAGAAAAAACTATAAATAATATATAGGTCTAAGTTATTAGTATTTATAGCTTAGTATCCTTAGACTAACGGCTTATTAAAATAATATAACTAAGTAGTTAAAACTATACTTTAGTTTTTTATAACTAACTTCCTATTTTATTAATAGGTTAATATATTACTACTATTTTAATTTACTTTTAATAACTCTTACTCCTTAATAATTAGTACTTCTTTAAGTAAACCACTAACTAAGATATAAATAAATAATAGTAGGTAATATCTTAAAAAAGCTTTTTCTAAATAAATAAAGAGATACGTTAAGATTAAGCTAAGAACTTAATTACTTTAGCTTAAGCGGGAATAAAAAAGTAGTATAACGTAAAGTACTAAGTACTAAAATTTAAGCCTAGAAACTAAGTATAGCTCTAGCTAAGGAAAAGATATAATATAGCTAATAAATAAGTAGTAAAGTTAAAGGAACGCTATATAAGACTATTTAAAGTCCTTAAATATATTAGCTATCTAGCTTACTACCTTAACTTAGCTAGATCCTTAAATATCTATAATATTATTTTTATTATATAGCTAAAGTTAGATAAATAACTAAACGCTTAACTTAGCTTAAAGCTTAATACTAACTACTAAAAGGTTAAAAGAATCCTTAACTTTAGAACTTATAAATATAGCTAAGGGACTACTTATATAAGATACTTTATTAGCTAAAAAGGCTAGCTAAGTAGCTATAATTCTAAGGTAGCTACTAAAGATATTATTACTAAAGACCTTATTAAAGAATTTAATATATAGTAAGGAGCATTATAAGGTTATATTACTTATACTTAGAAGCTCTACGCGCGCGCTATATAATAGTATAAGCTACTATAGCTAAGTAAGAAATAATAATATATAGTATACGCTATTACTACTTATTCTCTTAAAAGTCTAAGGATAGGTTAACTAGCTAATAAGTATTAATAGGCTACTTATAGCGAGCGGTAATTTAGTTTTATATTTTATTCTATTTTAAGAAACCGATTTCCTTATCTTTTTACGCTCCTTTTCTTATACTAAAACGCGCCCTTCTTATACTTATATTTAAAGTTCTTACTATCTAAGGCTATAAATACTATAGTAAGGATTTAGTATTTTACTAATATTTCTTTAATTAAATCTACCGCTAACTACCGCGCCTAAGCTTTAATAGATTCTGCTAAGTATTTTAATTATATAGAAATAAAGTAAAGCTCCTTTATAATCTTAAATCTAATATAGCTATATTTACTAAGTAGAAATAAAATAATTATAGTATATATACTAACTACCGCGACCTTTTTACTAAGGAAGGATATAATCTTAACGCGAGCTTAGTAAAAGATAGTATATACTATACCCCTTTATTTCTTTTTTTATTTAAAGCCCGCGACCTATATAAACGTAACTAGCTATACTTCTACTTTATAGCGCCGCCGCTTATTATAGTACTACTATAACTCTTATAACTACCTAAACTAATAAGAATATAATATTAACTATTTAACTATAATAAGTTAGCGCTTCTTATTACCTAAATCTTAATACTTCTTAATATATTTACTTTAATAACTATACTTTATTACTATTAAGCCTTAGTAATTTATTTAGCGTCTTACTACCCTTAGTTTTAAATATTATAAGGAAAACCCTTAATAACCCTTATAACGCCTATAAGTAGTTTACCTTATTATTTAATAAGGATAAGCTTCTTACTTTATTATTATATAACCTAGATAAGGCTATCTTTCTTAATAAGACTAAAATAATAGCTAGCGCCCTTAGAACTATATAGATCGCTACTATCTTAGCTAACGTCGTTAATAAGCTCCTATTTAAATAGGTCGCCTTTACTAACGCTAAGATACTTAAGATTATTACTACTATTACTAGTATAAAGTACCTCCTTACCTATTTAAAGATATTTAAGGCTACTATTATAAAGGACCGCGAGGCTATTAATATACTAGGAACCTATAAGTTTAAAGAGAGCTTTAAGCGTACCTTAGCTAAAACTAAAAGATTTAGCGCGATTAACCTTACCTTTAACGAGCTATTAAGGAACCTATTTACTAAACGCTTACTTACTACCGCCGCGGCCTTACCCTCTACTTTTTTTAAGTAAGCTAACCTATTTACTAAGGAATAGGCCTTAAAGCTAGTCCGATTAAAGCTTAACCCCTTTTAAGTTCTAAGCTATAAAAAACCTAGACTATTCTATATTATACCTTTTATAATATACTTTAATAACCTAGGCGATCTAAATAGCTATATAGGTATCGTTTACTTTAAGTTAGAAGCGTTAGTTTATAGAGACTTAAACGTAGCTATAATTTAAGTAAATCTATTTACTACTATTTATAAAAAGGTTAATAGTAACCTCTTACTTAGTTAGTACGCTGCTTTTACTAAATTACTTACTAGCTTTATCTATTAGTTTATATTCGCTACTTACCTCTTAAATAACTCGCTTAAGCTTACTATAGTATATTAAAGAGCTACCCGCGTTAGCCTTTTATATACGCTAGTAGCGGCCCGCCTTTATATAGCTAATATAATAGCTTATTTTAGCTTTTTAGACTAAAGGTTTACTAGTATATACCTAGGTAGGTTTTAAAACCTAGGCCTAACTATATAGGCACCGGTAGTAGTAATCTATAACTAAATTCTAGCCTCTTATAATAGACTAGCTATAATACTCTTAATAGAACCGGCCTTAAATAACGCTTATAGTATACTTATTTATAGAGCCTTTAATATATAAGATACTTTAAATAATAAGCTAGTAGGCGCTAAGGAACTAATAAAGGAGGAAGCTAAGAAGGAGATTCCTTACCTTACCCTTACCTTTATAGCGTAAGATAGCTAGTTATTAGTTTAGCCTTATTATATCCTTAGTCTTATTTACTTTTTACTAGCTTAGCTATAAAGCGCTCTTAGTTTTATTTAGTTTTCCCTTAGCTTAGCTATACTATACCCTTAGCCTTACTTTATTTATTACCTTAGTTTAGCTACTTAGCGCCCTTAGTTTTAGTAGTATTTTACCTTTAGCTTAGCTACCTCGCGCCCTTAGTATTAGTTATTTAAAGGAGTATTTTAAAAGTTTTATTTAATAGGGGGCTAATCCCTATATATATCCCTATATATATAGCTTAATATTAAGCTAGGAAACCCTATACTTAATTTATAAGGGAATATTCCCTTCTTTTTTTATATAAATTTATATATCTTTATTATTATATTTTTTCTTATTATAGCCTTAAATATAAATATTATAATAAGGGCTTTCGTAGTTAAGCTTATATTTAGCGGTAAGACTACCTATAAGATTACTAGCCTTACTAAAGTCTCTACCTTTTAGGATAACTATATCCTTATTTTAAAGCTCTTTCCTTTCTCTAAGAAATATATATAAGACTAACTAAGTATAATAGTTTAAGAAGATAAGGCTCTAATATATAACTACTATATTTAGTAGTAAGCTTATAACTTTTATTAAGTTTAGCGGCTTCTTTAGTATAGTAATAGCCCTAACCTTAATATAATAGAGCCTACCTAGCCTTAGATAAAGAGACGGACTATAAGAAAAGTTACGCTATAAAGCTAGTAGGAAGCTATCGTAGCTTAGAATTTAGCTTAAAAAGAGCTATTATAAGAGTATATCTAAGCTTAGATTAAGAGAATTCTAAGGTATATTTAAGAGATAATCGTACTTAAGCAAGGAAATAAGTATAAGGAAGGTAAGAGTAAGCTATAGCTAATTTTAATAGTAGCGTTCCTTATATAGCTTAGCGCTAGTTTTAGCGTTATATATAACTTTCTTAATTAACGTTTATCCTAGGTTACGTTTTATATAAAATATAAGTTTTTCCCTTATACTAACCTTAGATATCTATATAACTTTACTATAATTCCCTATTAATATAATTCCTACTTAAATACTATAGGAGACTAATAAAGATATTGGTTAATTCTTTTACCCTAGGTATTTATTATAGGACTATCGCGAAGCGTGGCTTAATTTTATAGTTCTTAGAGAAATCTCTTAGTATAAGGGACCTAGGAAGCTAAAAAACCGGTTTAAAAGAAGGAGCTAAAAGGAGGTATAAAGAGGAGGGTAAAGGAAAGAAGGGAAGTAGAAGTAGCGATAGCTTCCTATAGAGGTAGCGAGAGATAAGACGGATATACTAGCAACGGCTAGAAAGGAGGGGAAAAACTATTAAAAAGCTTAGTAGTTAAGAGGATATTAATAGCTTCTTTAAGTAAGATCTTTTTTATTAATTAAGATACTAGATAGGTATAAAGAAGGGCGTTAAATAAAGGAAAGAAGGATAATTAAAGTAATATAATAATTACTCCCTTACTATAATAACTACCCCTATAAGAATTAAATATCTCTACCTTACCTATCCGATCTCTTACTTTTAATTTTACCTTTATATATTTTTATATACTTCTTATATCTCTCTACGCGAGAAGGCCACCCTATAGTTAATAATCTAGGTACTTATAATAATATTTACTTATCTTAGGGAAGTTACCCTTAACTCTTTAAAGCTCCTTATAAAAGAAGGAACCTAAAAGCTACTAGGTAAACTCTAGGAAATTACCTAGAAATCCTAGAAATAATAACTAAGCGGGTTATATAGATATTTTATAGAGATTTCCCTTATAGATATATTATATAAGGAATATACTACGATTTCGTAAGTAATAATAGCTCCCTAAGGATTATATTAATATTTCCTTAAGAAGTTACTATAAGATTATAGTAGGGAAATTAAAGAAAAGTACCTATACCTACCTAGGAAAAATACTAGGAAATACCGCTAATATATTATACTACCGTTATATAATTATAAGGCTAAGATATTATATAGTTAAGCTCTAAGTAAGGTCTTACGCTTACTATAGTATATATAGAAGTTAAAGAACCTACTAGATCTTAAGCGGGTAAAAAAGAATATAAATAGTTATTACTATTCTTACTTTAACTTATAAGACCGGTAGCTAGTTTATATTTAATATATATAATAATATATAGTATCTAGCCTATATAATACGTTTAAGTATATATAGTAGCTAGTCCGTTTTATTACCTATTAAACTTATACTAGATCTAAGTAAATAGTAAGGTTAAAGTACCGGCCTTATACTAAGGGACTAGTATATAATACCTATAGTTTTTATTAAGGCCTATAAAGCTTTATTTAACTAAGGGTACTACCCTAAGGTATAAAAGGAAGCTATAGGAATTATACTTCCTAAGTAAGATAAGCTAGACTATACTATCCCTAAAGCCTATAAGGTTATAAGTCTACTTAACTACTTAGGAAAGGTCCTCGAAAAGCTATACGCTACCTAGCTAAGCTATCTAGCTAATATAGCTAGGCTTTTAAACCCTATATAGCTAAGGGGACGAAAATAGCGGTTAGCTATAAATATAGCCTTCCTCCTTTTATACTATATCTAAAAGAAGTAGGAATCTAATAAGAAGGCTATTACTAGTACTGTCTTATTAGATATAAAGGGCGCCTTTAACTTTATATCGAAGGAATAGCTTATAAGGGTCTTAAGGGACTTAAATCTCCTTAAGGCCCTTATAAGCTAGGTAGACTACTTCCTTACTAAAAGGAAGATCTAGGCCCCTATTAGCCTCGCCATGGCCCTAGAGGCTGCATGCGAGTAATAATATAAAAAAGAAATTGTGTGTGTGTGTAATTATAGGCGGGCGGGGGCGCGGGCGTTTAGGCGGTACCGCTACCTGCCATGCGGGCGCGGTATAAATAGGCGGAGCGGGCTAGTGTTGGTACGAATGTTAAAAATAGGGCGTTTATACGAATAACGATATATCTTTATATAAATAGTAATACTCTTATAGATATGTTCTTTAGCTTTAATTAATATAACTTATTAAGACTTATGCTAGGATCTTTGACCATGTCGGCCGGTCTGGTCGTCTTTGGTAACACAGCCAGTCGTGTATGTGCTTTCCCCAAGTCGCTAATCATGTTACCGTATAAATCGATGCTCACAAGATTAAATTTCCATGGCGCGTAATTTGGTCTTCCCTGCCGCTGGTACCGCCTTGGCTTCATTCGGATTTAGAGCTTCTTGACGGTTGTGATGGATCCCTATGCTAACGTATGCTTGCTTCCCTAGGGTTTGGGCTCCGACATCCTCGTCGGCGCCTCCCTCAAATCTATCCACGGAAAGCATGCTACCTGGAGACAAGAGGTCATCTTACAAGCCTTTGTGGTTATTGCTTTTGTCCCTAGCATTGCTAGTATGACGGGCGTCTTTTTACAAATCTTTGGCGCCGGAGCATGGGCCTCGATCGCTGCTCTCGATAGCCTTGCGGTTCACTTTATTATTACCTTGCCCCTTGTGGTTTGGGGTAAAATAGCGAGATCTCGCACTGCTGACCGATATTATCGAACCTCGGGGACAGTGCACTAAGCCAAAAAAGAGGACACGAGTTATAAAGGACGAGAGGTTCAATTTAGATGGCAGGACTTTGCAGACAAATTTACGCTCCGCAGACTTGAATTCTGAAATGCGGCCTGGGTAGATTGAGTGAAGCGACTAACAGAGATCGTGAGAAGTCAAGACGAATAGTCTGGATGGCCGAGCGTCCGGAAGGTTACTGCAAGGTTATGTTAAGGATTACGGTGTTATTGACTTACACTCTTTCTTGATTCGGAGGGAGTGGTGGGAGGCAACGTGAAGCGAGAAGCGCCGCGCAGAGTCACCAGTCGGCCAATGGTTATCCAACTCATGCGGATGCTTGGAGAAAGCTGAAACCCATGCAAGCTAGCGTTAAGTCCCTGCACATAGAAATGGGCACCCCCCTGTTTTGGGCACCCAAGATGGGTGCCCAACCTAAACGGCTGCGTCAACTTCAACAGCAAATTTCACCGCGGAAACGCATCCAATCTGCTAAAAAATTGACGCATGTGTCTTCAAGCCACTACTGATGAAATATACAGAGTCTGACATTCACAGCGCCCTTGAGGCAATCGCCAATGGCGGATCCGCCAAGAAGGCTGCTCGCGATTGGGGCGTCCCGAGGGCAACTCTTTACAATCGCATGCATGGTCACGAATGCAGAAAGGATGCATTTTCTGCTCTTCAGAGGCTTTCTCAGACACAGGAAAAGCAACTTACCGAATGGATTCTCATTCAGGACGCCTTGGGCCTTCCTCCCACTCACTCGCAGATCAGGCAGTTCGCGCAGCGCATGCTCGCCGTCAAAGGAGACCACACACCGCTCGGAAAACACTGGATGCAAGCATTTTAAGACGAAATCCTGCAGTTCGGACCCAGAAGTGCCATCACAGAGACTCTGCGCGTGTCAACGGCGCTTCTACCGAGGTAATTCGGCCTTGGTTCAACAATTTCTTCCTTCCGAGATTCTGGCTATTAAGCCGGAGAACAGGTACAACATGGATGAAGCAGGCATCATGGAAGGACTTGGGGAGAATGGCCTGGTCGTTGGCAGTGCTGAAAAACGATCTGTACAAAAGAAGACGCCTGGTTCTCGGGTCTGGACGTCGTTCATCGAGTGCGTGTCCGCTGCCGGCACCTTCCTCCCTCCACCCGTCATTTTCAAGGGCAAATCGGTCCAGCAACAGTGGTTCCCAGAAGATCTCAGTACTTTTAGTGACTGGCAATTCACTGCGACAAAGAACGGCTGGACTTCGGACCAAACTGCGGTGGAGTGGCTCGAAAAGGTGTTCATTCCAAGAACCCAGCCACCCGACCCTTCGGAGCGAAGACTGCTAGTATTGGACGGCCACGGAAGTCACGAGACGGTTGACTTCATGTATCTATGCTACCAGCATCAGATTCACCTTCTTTTCTTACCTCCCATACCTCTCATGTGCTGCAACCGCTCGATTTGTCTGTCTTCTCGCTCTTAGCACTACTACCGCAAACAGGTCGGATTTCTCAGCCTCCTGACCGATTCAAGCCCAGTCGGCAAGCAAAACTTTCTTTCCTGCTACCAGAAAGCACGCGAGCAAGCGCTCACTGTGTCAAACATCAAGGGTGGCTGGAAAGCGACGGGTTTGTGGCCGGTGTCGATGGCGAAGCCACTTTTGAGCCCTCTTCTGCTGGAGAACAGCAACAGACGCAAAAGAACGCGAAAAATGTGGCCAATGCATTCAATAGCCACTTACCCACCAGTGACTGGCAATCAGACACATCCCAGATTGCGTGGTCGACCCCGAGGCGCTCGCAAGATCTGAAGGTTCAGGTAGTTCAATTCAACCAGCTAGACGACGACGTGCCCACGAAGAGATTGCTGTTCAGGAAGATCACAAAAGGGTTTGACGAGAAGGATGGCCTTTTAGCAAAAGCTCAATTGCAGATTCAGGCACTGGAAACACAATTGGCGGCCGTCAAGCCGAAAAAGGAAGAGGGTGGTCACGAGCCCGAATTCGAGGTTCGCCAATATTGAGGCAATACGACGGGCGCAGGAGGAGGTGAACGCAGCTGAGAATGAAGAATCTGATGAAACCGAAGCTGAGGTTTCAGAAATAGGTGACGATTGTATCGTAGTGCACGGTGGTGGGCAGTGAGAAGGGATTGAATTAATGGTGTTGAAAATGGTCGTGATTTTTTGGGGTGCCCAAAACAGGGGGGTGCCCATTTCTATGTGCAGGGACTTATGCATCAAGCTCATTTTCGAAGTGCTAGGCCATGACGGTTGATCCTTGAAGATGGTACACCGTCTCCTTGCACGAGGGAATCGCTGCCAGCACAGAAAAGGCAACAGCCACGTCCAAAAGTTTTCCATCGCGGGATTCGAAGTCTTGGAAGAGATGAATCGCTAAGAGGGTTTCATATCCCGATTCGAGGACGAACCGATTACGCGTGTCACAACGATGTCAGGCCTCTGGCGCGGGCCATGCAACTTTACGTCTGGTGAAGCGAAGTGTTCTTTTGCTCTAGTAAATTGAGAGGCCGTTACAATATCTCGTGTAAAACAATCAGGAGCTAATTCAGCAACTGTTGTTGAAGTGTCTGTTAGCTCAAAACCAGGTGGTCTGCATAATACATACATACCATGCAAAATTCAGACGTGAAGTTCAGAGGCGTATCCTTTCAGTTGCTGCATGCTGCAAGGCAGCTCTAAGTCGCCAGGTCTTTAACCTTTTTGTTTTTGAGGATAAGAGCGTAATTTTAAACACGAGCGAGTTCTGGAGGGACGGTTGGAGATGGAGTCAAACACAAGAGCTAATAGTCAAACGAAGTCGGCTGTGATGAAACTTGCTCGCTAATAACTAAGACAACTCTGCTCCGCTCTGCTCCGTAGCCACGGTGAGCGCGTGGACCATGCGTTGCGCCCCTTCATCGTTGTAAATCATGTGGTCGAGGTCGAGGCCGTCCTGGATATGAAGGCGGGCACGAGGACGCATATCCATCTCGTATGCCACGACGGCGCGTTCCAGCGCCGCGGCGTCCTCGTCTTGGTTGTAGCAGCCATCTGTCTTGCCGAGCTCGGAAAGTATGCACTCAAACAGCACCAGTGCGTCGTACAGGGCCTGGTTGACACCCTCGCCATTGGGGATCGCCACGTGCGCGGCATCCCCCAGCAGTACGATGCCGGGGGCACGCGTCCACCCCGGGGCTTCCGGTAGAAACAGATCCGGGTCGAGGTGGTATAGCAGCCAGGAGCGCCAGGGTCCTTCGGCGGCGTCCACAAAGGCCCGGAGGTGCGGAGCCCAGTCTGCGTAAAAGCCGAGCATCGCAGCGCGCGCCTTGTCCATGTCGGCGAGGTCGGCGTCACCACCGGGCCCTGTCAGGGTCTCGGGGGCCTTGAGGCCCATGTAAACGCGGTATGAGCCGTCGGACATTTGCTGTACGCAAAGGCTGCGCTCGGCACTCATGGCCATCGAGTTGCCGGAGCCCACCATGTCTCGGGCCGCTTGATATTGAGAATTGTTCTGTGTCAGCCAGCCCTCGACAAACATGGTGCCCGAGTAGTGCGGCTTCGCGGAGGTTATCTAAACAGAGGAAGCGCAGTTAATAGACAAAGCTTTGCGGTGAATATTGCCCGTCACTTACCATCTGCCGCAGCTTGCTCCATGCGCCATCGGCTCCCACGACCAGGCGGAAGCCGGTCTCGACTGAGCCATCGGCAAAGCGCAAAACAGGGCCCGCCGGGTCCGATTGCTTCATGCGCCCGTCACGCTCGGCAGACCGAAGGACCTTGCCCCAACGAATGCGATGCGCTGGTAACGAATCGAGTAGCATCTGCCGCAGCTGCAAGCGATCGATTTCAGGGGCATCTCGGCCTTCCCCAAACGTGGCTCGGTGGTTGCCGCGGGCGTCTTGGATCGTCATTGTCGTGGCATCGCGGCGAGCCAGCCTTTCGAACTCGGCGTGTAAGCCTGCGCGACGAAGCGCTGCCTGACCCGTGTGGCCATGCACGTCCAGCGTGCCACCCTGGTACCGCTCCGGTGGCTCCGGTGATGCGTCGCGCTCAAACACGACGTACTCGATGCCGGCGCCTTGGAGCAAGCGCGCGAACGTCAGGCCGCATGGGCCGGCGCCCACTATGGCGATAGGTGCGGGCATGGTTCTCATTGGCACTGATGCCAACGGATGGAGGATGAAGGAGGCAAACGTGCTCTTTCTACTAACCGTACAGAATCACGTAAGGGGGACAAGAGCGAACAGTTTATATGTCCATCAAAAGGCAGTCATCGGTCAGCAGCTGTCATATCGGTCCCGAGCCTCCTGCATGGAACTAGACGTCGGATGCTGGCCAAGCCCGAGAGACCGCCGTCCGGAACCGGTAATCACCTGGCTTCCGGCCGTTTCTCAGCAACTTTGGTCATATGTAGGTATTGGCGAAATGTATGCCAGAAACTTAAATATTTACTGGGAGGACACAATCGTTACCAAACTCAAGGCCTTGGTCTGAATCAGGGTCAACATTTTGCCTCTATTTTACAGCTGTGACCGCACATTAGCGACATAAGAAACCGAATCAGAAACATCCCATAGCCATTGAATGTCAGCATAATAATGAATCGGCACGCTGCGAGACCCGAACCCAAAAGTCATCCATGATCAACATCGCGGCGCTGAGCAGGCGCATCGGCCTGTCGACGTGGACGATGTGGAAGTCGAACCGCCGTAGCAGCTAACAGGTTGTTCGTTAGCAAGGCCGTCTCATATCCGTTGCTGCCTGAGACAGCTCGCCGAAGGAATACGGAAACAAAGAGATTCGCGTACCTCGACAAAAATCTTGTTCAACTCCATCTGTGCAATCGTCCTGCCCAGGCACTGGAACTTTCCATACCCAAACACCAACTCGACCCCTCCAATCATCTCCTTGAGCCTCTCCGGCTCACCCTCGGCCTCGAGCCAGCGCTCGGGTCGGAAAACCTCGGCATCGGCCCCGAATAGCTCCGGCATGCGCAGTAAGCCGCAGATGTTGTGCCCAACTTGCACGCCCGCCGGCATGTCGTATCCCAGGATGTTGTCGCCGCCGGCGGGCACCTCCTTGGAAAGAACCCCTGTTGCCGGCGGGAACATGCGGATGCCCTCGCGGATGACGGCCTGTAGGTACGGCATCTGACGCGCCTCATTGTCTTTGATGGGCGACGAAATGGTGCCCGTTGCGATGCCCTCATCGATTTCCTTGCGAAGCCTTGCAAGAGCCACCGGGTTGCCCAGCAGACATAGCATCGTCGATCGCACTGCCGTAGCTGTCGTGTCGGAACCGGCAACCCTGCGTTTCGCCATGCTTGTCAGGATCCGGACTTGTATGGCAGCAGACACCGAATTAGGGGAGAAGAAGGGAATGGAGAACAGATGTCGTCTCTGCTCATCTGGCGCGGCATACGTTTCAACAAATACTTCTTGCATAAGCTCGTCACGGGTCAGGCCGCTGTCGATAAAAGCCTGGATCATGTCGCTGCCTGGTTTCGATCCGGGGGTTAGCCTGCTGTCAACAAAACTGGCCGCGAATCTAGAAAGGAAGCCTGGTCAGAAAACCCTCTCTACCATCCCAGCTACAGGACAAGCGAGGAAAAGGACTACAACGATCAACCGAAGAGGAGGCTGGCCAAGGCGCTGCGTACTGCATCAGTCGTCCGAATCCGGCTGCGTCCCCGGCCGTCGGTCCCATGGAACTGAGTGGCCATCTGCCAAGCATAGACAGCAGAAAAGGGACGTTGCTCATGAACATGACAAAAGGGAAGAACTGGCGCGTGATTTCGTTGTACTGATACAGGTCGCGGTCCTCCTTCAGGAAGCCAAAGGCAGCGCCGAAGCCGAGCTCACTGATGACATCGAGGGCGAAGTAGTTGCACTTGATGGCGAGGTCCATGGGCCGGTACTCGCCGGGCGTCGAGATGTACTTGCGCTCAATGAGGTCGACAAACGAGGACACGTGCTTGTCGATGCCGGGCTCGAATCCGCCCATTTCTCGTCCAGAGTACTGCACAAGTTTGGGTCTTTGTCAGTTCACTGACACGTACGGGAACCTCCCAATTGCTTCGTACGCCAGTGCTGTCACTCAGAAGGCAACATTAAGCACACCCGTAGCCGCAATGAAGTGTTTGGAGATGACAGAGGAAAATATGCGGAGTGGGCACCGTACCCCGGGACCCATCTTGCTCTTGAGCATTTTGTGCAGCCTGTCGTCCGTCATCGAGAATATGTTGTCGACGTGCGGGTTGATGCGGACCGCCTTGTAGTACGGCCCGCGAGCGTATTCACTTCGAGCGGCGGACATCATGCGGATGACGTTTGGGTCGCTCACAATTACCATGTTGGGTCCGGTACGGACAATGGGGCCTAAAGCGAGAGGCAATGCAAAGGCAACTCGTCAGTACAGTACTGGACAGGGTCTAGGTTTCGAAGATGACGCCGATTCGCCTTGGCTGCGGGGCGACTTCCAGTCATATAGAACGTCGAGCCTCAATCCGACGTACCGTACTTGTTCTTGAGCTCGAGCAGGTCATAGTGCATATTGCCTCCGTACATTTTCCTGGCCATGATGAGATTCGTGACGCCCATCCACTTGGGTCCGGGGACGTGAGCTAGACGACGGTAGGCTCGCACGCAGCTGGCGATGAAAGCCAGCAGAGTCGCAAGCGCGGCAATGGCGGCTACGCCTACCGTCATGCCAGAGGGGGACCAGAGCCAGTTGAAGGGAGAACCGGCAGCCATTGTTGGTCGGATGGTATTGACTCTCGCGCTCCATGCAGGAACTGCTCAGCTGCTGTGGTACTAGAAGCTGCGCAGCGTGTGCAAGACGACAAGAATCCGATCGGTATCATTGAATCACGGAATCGAGGGAGTCTGGGAGTCTTCACTGGTTTATAGAATGGTAATATCCCTAGCTGCGCACGATGGCACGTCGATGGGGAAAGATCCGTTGCCGCCCCATGGTACCGGCAACCACGGGTTCAACCCACCACATGTAATGGAAAGGGGGGCATCTAGTTTACCAGAGTATCGGCCATGTTGCACCCGATCTGGAGAGGGAAAGAGACCGCTAACTCGAGCCGCCGTTAACTACCCCTCTGCCTGGACCCCTGTCCCCGGCCCCCTCTTCTCTGTTCATCATCGATCGGGGCGCATGCCGGTCCGGGTCTGGGGCTGCACCTGGGCACGCAAAAGCAAAGTTGCGGAGATCCATGGGTCTGGGATGCTGATGTGCAGCTGCAACAAGGGGGGAGCCATGGGTGGGTAATAAAGGTAGGGTTGCTGTATGCAGTCTTTGAAGTAATTAAAGCGCCAGAAATAACGTTCGATGCTGACAACTGCTTGAAGCTGTATGTGGAAGGTAAACGGAAGATTTGACATTATCATTCCGTACGCTTCTTATCCGTAATAGTACTCTGATGATTCGCCTCTCACCCCATCTCTTTTTGACGACTGCCAACTGCTGTTGTTGCAAGGTTATCGAAGCGCTTGCCAACTTGGAGCACGTTGACTGAAAGGGGCAGGCAATCAAAGGCAAATGCTAGAACTTGAGATCGCCATGAGAACCCCATTTCCAACTTCATCTTCCCATCACAAGGACGGAAGTGAGTCAAATGCTTGGGATGCGGGGTTAGGGGAGTCTCAACTCTTGTCTGTCATCTGCATCCCAAAGGAAATACGACAAGGAGAGGGGGCGGGCACAGCTGGGAGACAGGGGCAAATATCGGCTTACCCTCTCTCTAGGTCCCGAGCCACTATTACATGCATGATAGTCCTTGTTCTCCAGTCTCTACCGTTTGCCACCGTCAGCCGACTCCACCACGGACGCATGCCATGTCGCATGCTGGCACTTTGTGATCCAGGCGGCACGCGCAACGGCAAGATTACGGCTTGCGCCAGTTCCGGCTTTGGCCACAAATCTTGGCCCAAAAAGGCTCACACGATCCAATCCCGCAGGACATGAGTATGGGTCTCTACTGTACGCTCAGAACAGGCTGAACTCTGGGAGACGCCCACGGTGCGGCAACAAGGGATCCGCGGTGGTCCACTCGTCATCTTCTTTACCAGGAATTTCTTCTCTCTCCGGAGTTCTGAGCCGTAAATAGACTGAGCTATGCCTTTTCATTTTCACATGCTCCACGCAGGAACCTTGACATCAACACATCAGTCGTGAGACCGTCGAAAGCAAAGTGCCGATGGAACATTGAGTGCATAGCACCGCAACTGATCCAGCGTGGATTTCTAATCGTTGGTTTGACAGGATAATTTCCCCGTAAGTAGTATCTTTGCATACATATAGTTGCCATATGCATCCGCTGGTTCCAAATCATGCTTGTTGCCTTACACCTGTTCATGTCCATAATTCATGTCGCCCTGTCGCCCCAGACTAAGAGCCACAACACCGTCCGCTAATGTCTTGCCAATAGCATGCTCGTTTCTTGAAAATGAATGACAGACTGCGATAAGAGTCAGCGCGGTATGCCGAGAAGAGAAGCGTCAAAACTTTCTCTTGTCTGACTGGTCATGGAAGATAGCATGCGGACGGCCGCGTCGTGTTTCCCTGCAAAGGCGCCTCGCCGGCACAGGGCCTGCCCAAAAATTCTGCCAAGTATGCCGGCTCGAGCGGGCATGCCTGGTTGCCTGCGTCTGTCTCCGAGACCGACTGGGTCTGTTCCTCGTCGGTGACGGCCTCGTGTGCGCGCCGGAGTCTTGCTCGGTACTGTAACTTGCCAGCCAATCCCGCGACAAAGCAAAGCAAGCCGAGTATAACGTAGAAGAAGCTGACTGTCGATGGCGACATGGCTTCGTTTGGCGGTGAGAGTCGCAAGGTGCTCTTGAGAAGTGAAAGTTAGTAATTTGAGGATAGTATTGTCGCTGGAACTCGGCCAGTCAAGGCCCTCGAGAGTTGGCGGTCTCTTGGCCTGCTTCTTCGAAGGAGCTTAAATCGCGAGGATGTGGCTTCGGCGGAATCACCAGCCTACACGTGCATACAGACGCGAAGTAAATTCGCTGCGACGATGACTCTAAGCGCTGACGCAAGAACAATTCTGTCGTAAAGAGTTTGCATTGCTTTGCCATGGACTCTATTTCACCCGTTGGCGCCCTGAAACTCTTCATGGTGGTGATGGAGGCCTGTTTGGTGGCGCCGCCAACACCACCCCAGACTTTTGGCCGCCGCATCTTTGACGGGCGACGACGAAATCTTAACCTTGAATATCTGAAAACCCACATAAACAAGGCATCAAAGCATCTCCATAATTACAGGAGCATTTCCACTGGAGGAAGGGAAAAGACTGGCATCTTAAATGACTGAGCAGAGCCAACAATCCTCATAGGCCCTTACTAACACGGTCACTTTGCGCTTCACGTTGTGCAACCACATCAAGACGACCTCTTCAATTATGCACAGCCTCATTGCGCATTCGCTACCGCCGGCCAAATCACAGTCGGCAATGGACAAGGGACGCAGCCAAGGCCGGCCTAGCCAAGACGACCCGGCGTCGTCCCTCAAGCTCTCGGCGTACGACCAAGCCTCGCAATCCGGTCGAGGAGTCCAGTGGCCGTCTGCATCGCCGCCCTCACTCGGCAACTCGGCCGCTTCTGCCGACCATAGTCCCCAGGGCAGCACTGTGGGCCAGAGAGTGCCGCCCAGAATGCCAGCACGCCACGGCGTGTCGGGGCGGCGCACCGTGTCGACGAGGAGGGCAGGTTCCCTTGAAGTCATCACTGAGGTCCCGTCGTGGGAGGAGGGAGACGATACCGGCGAGGAGAAGCGATTGCTCTCGCAAAAACAAGAGGCTCTCCCAGCTGGCGGCTGCTGGTCGTGGCTATGCGCCAAAGGCAAACAGGCACTGAGACTCCGACATCCACGACCAGCCAAGCCTCTCGACTCCAACTCTCGAGAAGCCAACATCCCAGCTCGGACCAGGCAAACGCAGAGGCCCGAGGCACCGCAAGAATTTTCCCCTAGACCACGGCGGTTCTCCAAGCCACTGAGCCCTGCAGGGTCTCGTCAAGAGCCCACCGGGAAAGGAGCGCTGCCTGCTCGTCAGCCAAATACCTCCATGAATTCCATGCCGGGTCCGGGCCTGAGACGGAGCAATGGTCGGCGCGGGCGTTGTCGAGCGCCGTTTACTAGGGATGAGTCGGAAAGGGCGCGCCAGACGGCAGACGGCGAGATACAGCAGATGAACCATGAAACCTACGCCGGCATTAATTGGCAGCATCCGTTCCTGGGGCTCTAGATTTCCGAAAGGGGTTCCATCTTAGGGGAACGGATTGAGGGCGTTGGTTCATCAGGGGCTTGAAGGGGACGGGAGCCTCCAACGACGGCAGATCTGGGACCAACACTTGCCGGCAGAAACATGCTGTGTATACCATTGTTTCTTATTGATTGATGGGCTGGATGTAACAGTCCGGGAAATATTATGACATCGGAGGGTTGGGACTGGGAGAGCGATTCGAGTTCATATTGCATCATGCTGTTCGCACTTCACCATCGCCATTACATACAAGGCTGAATTGATACCTTAACGCTCAATGCGAAACAGGATATAAAGATGAAGGTCGTCTCATGTTGCCAAACTGTGCCCAGTCGCCATACGATGCCTCTTCCTGTTCCAAGTGCAGCCGGTAGCCGCCCAACTCGCTCTGGCCGTCTTTCCTTTGTCATTAGTCGCAAGATCCCGCTGTTCTTCACGCAACCTTAACCAGAACGTCGTTCTCAATAGTCCTTTCCCTCCATCCGTTGCAGGCCACGTGCACCATAGCCTTTCCGACCTGCACCGTCCCGATAGTCGACGAGGACGACGAGGACCCATGCAGCCCGCCCACCAACTTCTTCGAAACCGATGCCGGCGGCTCCGGAAACTGCCCCTCCGAGGCGATGAAGCTGGCAGGACGCAGGATATAGGCCTCAAATTTGTCTCGGTGGGCGTCGTCGGCCACCTCGCCCAGGCCCCGTTCAACCTCGTTGACGCACCGGCGCGACTCACTCATCAGGAGCAGCGGCCTCCTGCTCCTCTCGGCGGCGTGTCTGCTGCAGAAGACGAAGCGGAACTTGCCTTTTGCTGGCACCTTGTTTGCGAGCCGTGCGCAAAACGCCTTGGCGGCGGTAATGGGGAGTTCGACGCCTACTTTGCGGTGCAGGCCCTTTTCACTTTTGAGCTGCTCTGCGCGACTGCCGATGGCCCTGGTGATTCCGAAGGGACGTGAGTAGGTCCACTTGCTTAGCCGCAGACAGAAATAGACGAGATATCTCACTCCGTTGAGACAGGACAAGGGAACCAGGACGGAACAGCGGGCTTCTTACCACAGACACGCCTCTGCGCCCTCGAGCCGGCTCATTACGGCTTCAGTATAGTGAGAAAAGTCTTGCTGCATCACGACCTCGACCTTGGGGTGGCTCTCGACCTCGCCCGAGACAGCCCTCCGCGTCAGAATCACCACTTTGGTGATGCGCGGGCTGTCGATGCACTGCTGGACAATCTGTCTTCCGGCATTGCCGGTGGCGCCCGTCACGATGACCTTCATGGGGCCAGGAACCTTTCCGATCCCTGTGCCACCTTTTTGCCAGCAGAGATGAGCGATTTGGGCGGCGAGGCTGGAAAGAGGCGGATATGGAGGATGCTACTCCTTTTGAGGACAGATATGACTGGAACGGAGGTTTGTATGTCAGCGATGAACTTGTTGACGAGGCCATTGAGGGAAGAGTTGGAATAACTCCTTGTTCGGCAAACACAGAATAATGACAAGAACTGGATAGACCTGAACACCTCGACTCTTGTAATAAGAGGTAGCGAACGCAATCTCTCGGCTTCACCGCTCCTCACATCCCTTCCTCCAATTCGACCGATGAGTCTCCTCAGCTCGCTCAGCTCCCACGGCCCCCATTACAGCGTAATTCTTGGCATTTGGCCGCAGCAAAACAAAGAAACGAGCCAAGCACGCCGTCTGGACCCAGTTGAAGCGGCGGAGACATTGAAGAGCGGGGGAACTAAATGGCACCCATTGTGAAATCGCCCACCTTATTTCTTCTGTCAAGAGAGAGGTAGATAGTATGGCCAAAGCTGACTATGCGCCCAGTGCTGCAAATGACGTCTCGACTAGGATCCGATTGCCTCGAAGAGCCCCCAGCCACGGGGGGTGCGTCAATGATTGACTGGTGCTGAGCCTCAGCTGAGATCGAATGACCTGGTGACAGGGGCTTGGCCCCACTGACTAGCAGTTGCTGCGACAAAAGCTTTTGCTGTTGTGAACCCACGACGTTATTCTGGCTTGTTGCACCAAAAGAGCGGACTTCGGGCTGTGGGGTTGAGGAATGGGATCGATGCGAAGGAGAAAGATCCAGTATGGAGTGACGAGGAGAAAAAGACTGAAGCGCCGACGGTTGAGCTGTCGTTTTACCAACCAGCACAACCCGGGCTTGCCCCTGTTTGACAGATTCCGTGCGCAGACAGCTTGGATCTTCTCACTGTCGTTGGATGGATGTACACTCGTGCCGGCCACGTTGGCGAGGAAAAGGATGCAGCATAGCCTTGCCCAAGGACGGCACCTGAAGCTGAACTCTGCTGGCCGATGTTGTCTTCACTTTCGTCTGCCAAGCCCAGAGTCCCAGGGATCGAAACCGACGAAAAAAAGGAAAGGGCCGGACGGCACGCCTCGAGTCTTTAACAGCAGACAGTCTCTCGCAGGATGGTGGATGGGTTAGAGGGCTGGATGCTATATCCGTGAAAAGGTGGCCCTCGGCATGCATGAGTCGAAACCCAATGTCGTCGGCCGAGTATGTGGGGACGGGATGATGGTTGGTAAAACCTTGATCGTTGGTGGAGTGCGAGCTGCATGGACGAAGAGATGATGGAAGAAGCGCCGTGCCTGTCACGTCAGGTTAGTGCTTGATTCAGTGATTCAGACAGGTAACCGTTTCACGGCATCGCCACTTGCACGAGCAGCACTTGTACTGTATTCATATATGCAGTGGTCCATGGCCGTGTCGCCCGCGTCTTGAGACGCACCAGTGAATAGCTCCAAGAGGCATGACCGTGTACGGAATACCCACACGAAAAGGCTCTATGAATACGTTCCTTTGGCTATGTTAAGGCAGCCCTCGGCACAGCCATCCGGTTTTAATCAATGCCTCGGCCGCGGGCCGGGATCCGGAAACACCCCCCAAGTCAGTACTGTCCATGCCGCCTCCTTCTCCTCCACCCTTCTCATCTCTCAATACATGCGACAAAAGATCAGCCTCGCCGCTGCCCGTCGGATTAGCAGGCATTATTCGTCATGTGATGCCGTCTAATCCGTCTTGCCTGTGCATCAGTCAGGATGCATGCCTCCATCTCCACGCCCACACAGATCCATCGAGCCTTGGATCTCGATGGACAGGGGTGGGCGGATCCCAGACGGGAAGCTCGGCACGGCGGATCTGCAAGGGACCTTTGATGTTAAGACGTCTGCTTCGTCCATTGCAGACAAGACCGATGAAGTAACAAGATGAGACACCTCCCATCCTCCCTGTTTCCCGCGAAAATATCCAATATCTACGTTTCGAGCATCTAGACCGCATATGGCCCTATCTCGCGAACGTCGTACTAGGCCCTGACACGGTAAAATTGATGGTATCGCGGTAAGCTTTTCATCGATCAAGCCTCCAGAGGACAACCTGCTCCTCGGCTGAACTTGCAAAAACGGCAAGACCATTATTATAATTGTCAGGTATTACTCACGCTGTGACTGGCATGTGACCCATCGCCTTCCAGCAGTCCTCGACCTTGGCGAAAGGAAAGCCCTTTCCCATTCAACAGCACCAAAAGCAAACGCCCACGCGCTTCTCGCACCCCCATCTGCAAAGCAGCCATCACCGATGCAGTGCCCAACAAGGCGACCATGCTGTGCAACTCAACTTGGGGCTTTAAGCATGTTTAAGCTCCGGTGCCAGTGGCATTAACAGAGCCTCTTTCGCGCAGCTCATTTACTCCGATGTCGCTGCTGAATCCCGTGCCTCTCAACCACCTTGGACTGCCAATGGCCGTGTTCAGGCAAGACGTTCAACACGCCCAGGCAGACATATGTGGTCTATAGTCCTTCATTAAAACCACCGGTACCAATGTATAGGATCGCATCTCCTGTTTTGTTCATTCTTCGTCAATCAAAGGGTGGACGCTCAGAGCGGAAACAAAGAAAAGCAAAGACTTCTCGCGCAGTTTTTCATGGAGTCCAGCTCAGAACCGTCTGGTTAAATTTCTCGAGCTGGCCGACGTCGGTGGCCCATGTGGTCAGCAGACGCACGACGGCCCAATCGGCGCCACACTTTTCCCAGACGTAAAAGGTAAAGTCTTGCTGCAGATTCTTGACGAGGCCCAATGGCAGGACGGCAAAGACCTGATTGGTCTCGGTATCGGCGCGCAGTGCGTATCCGGCGCCGACGACGGAGCGCGAGAGCTTCTCTGCGGCCGCGTTGGCCCGTCGAGCAAGGTCAAAGTACAGATTGCCGCGGAAGAGCTCGCCGAACTCGACGCCCATGATGCGACTCTTGGCCAGGAGGGCGCCGTGCCGCTTGACATAAAACTCAAAGTCCTCGGCCAGCTTGGGGTTCTTGGCCACGACGGCCTCGCCCAGCAGGGCACCGTTCTTGGTGCCACCAATCCAGAACAAGTCGGTGAGGCGCGCAATGTCTCGCAGAAGCAAGTCATTGACGGGCGAGGTAAGCGCGGCGCCGATGCGGGCGCCGTCCATGAAGAGCAAGAGGCCCTTATCCTCGCACAGCTGCTTGATGGCGCTCAGCTCAGCCTTGGAGTAGACGGTGCCGACCTCGGTGGCGTTTGAAATGTAGACCAGGCGCGGCTTGGCCATGTGCGGATAGTGCCAGTTGTCGTCGAGGGCCTTGCCGATGCTCTCGGGCGTCAGCTTTCCGTTGTCGGGTGCCACGGTGATGATCTTGTTGCCGCCCGCCTCCACGGCGCCCGTCTCGCGTGTCACAATGTGGCCCGAGCGTGCAGCAATGACGGCCTCGTGCGGCCGCAGACACGCCGCTATCGAGATGGCGTTGGCTGCGGTGCCGGTTGGGACGAAGAAGATGCCGACCTCGTCCCCGCAGCCCAGGTGGTACCGGATGTGCTGCCGCGCCTCGGCGCTGTACCGGTCATTGCCGTAGCCCGGTTCCTGCGTCCAGTTGCTGGCAATCAAGGCCTCGAGCACCTGCGGATGGGCGCCTTCGCTGTAGTCGTCGAGGAAGCTGTACTTTTCCTTGGGGCTGATGGTTGCTGCGTTGGGCATCTTGCTCGGTCGTCGGGCCTTGTAGAGGGTGTCTGATGCCCACCCTTGGTTTTCCCCCGTCAAGTCTATGTCTAGAGTTCAAGGTCTGCACTTTGCGGTCGCGTAACTATGCCTCAAGATCTAGGTAGAGGCGGGTTCCTCCGATTTAGGATGACAACAAACTACATATAGCCAAACTACCCCGCCAATGCTGAGTCACCCAGTCAGCCCCGAAAGCGGGGGGGGCGTCTGCAAGTAAATAGTCATGCTGAACCACTCCGTTGGTCTTCTTGGCCAAATGTGTTTTCACATTAACTTCCGGAGGCAACAGAAAAGAAAGTCTGTGCAAACAGTCCCAACTATCAACTCTCATAACACATATTTCCAACTCCCTACTTCTCTGCCGTTGGCTCTATTTTAAGCCGCGGCCACAATCCCCCCAGATGCTTATTGTCATAGATTGTATCGAAGTTCTTCTCGGGGCGATGGTACGAGAACCGGTAGACTGCCTTCCCCTGCTTATTACAAGCTTCGGCTAGGTATATCCGGTCGACTGACAAGTTGCTTGCCCTAAAATCGGAAAGTATAGAGATATCGCAAGCGCAAACTCCAAGTTTGGCAAACCACCGAGGCGTCCGTCAGTGGGTAGATCGGCGAGTTGATAAACTCGGCAATAATCCCAGCCCTTCTCCATCTGGCGAGGCAGTAAGAACTCGGGTTCCTCAATAAGATATCCGCATTCTTTTCGTATATTGGCTTCGGTTAAGTGGAAACCCTCCCTCATCAATTGAGGCACGTCGCCGTAAACTGCAAGATTGGCCTCCCAGTCTATATCCGCCATCCACTTGGGTTTGACATCTGAGTAGAAGTTGAATATGATGTCCACTGCCTCGGCACCTATCGGCCGTTCCGTCATTTCATCGTGAGGGCATTTGCCCGCATTTTCGTCTTGGCCCGATGGTGTCGTATCAACATGGTATGGCGGTGGAGGCGTAGCCTGCTGCTGGGAATCCTGCTCCGAACTCGGATTCTGCAGGAGTGGTCGGTTCACCATGATGAAGTTTGGATGCAGCTGGGAAAGAGGTAAGACGGCTGGAAGCTAGAAAATTGAGGCCAAGACTAGGGGCAGGCGAGATGCTAATAAATTTGCGAACGAGAGAGCAGGTTTGGCTAAGTCCATATTTATATGTTTGCCTTACGGAACAGAGTTGAGGCGACGCTTGCCGGTGGCTTGTTCAATTTTAATTCTTTTCAAGCTTTGCGGTGGAATATGGAGAGAAGCAAAGTTGCCAGCCCGATGAGACTGGCAGAGGCCGATTGGCGACTTTGATGACGTCGGCGCGAAGAAGACACGATCCGGCTTGGGTTATGAAGGGAGCTCTAGAAATAACGAGTCGTTAAGCAACGTGGTCGACTCTCGCCTCTCGCCTAGGATGTTATGTTGCAGGCACCAAAGCTATTTTGATGGCACTGTAGGTGTGATGCATCTGCCGAAAGGATCGAGCAGGCACGGAAAGTGCGTCGGCCAGTCCAAGCCGTCAATCAACCGCCGTCCGATTCTTTTCTCCTCTCTTCTTTGCGCATCATCATCATCTTGGCCCGCTTCCGAATCGTTTTCGACCGCCCTGTAGCGGCCCATACATCACGCGACTGCGGGCAGCTGCCAGAGGAACAAGACCTTCGCGACTCTGCCTAGCCAGCATCATCGTCATCAATCACGATGCACTCATCTGGAGCCACCGCCCCACGGCCACTGCCTTTTCTTTATGCACTACACGCCCGCCCGTCTACTCGCCCGCTCGCTTGATTCTACCGACTAATAACTAAGGCGGGATATATCTCTCTTAGAAAGTATAAAATTAAATCCAATTTACTTAAGGTAAAGTATTAAAAGATAAGAATGAAATAGCGAATCTAAAAGAAGAAACTAAAGAAATAAAAGACGAAATCCTCTTTATCCTTAATATAATAAAAGTAGAACCTATAATATTAAGTAGTTTATTTAAAATATAAAAGACTTAGTAAACTATAAAAGTAATACTACGAATTACGATATTAAACCTAATAAAGCTATTATAATTTATATATACGTAAATATTAATTTTTAAAACTAAAGGTCTAAGCTAATTATTAAATATATATACTAAAACTAAACGAAAAACGCTTTTATTATCGCGAAGCGTAGCTTTATTTCGTAGTTATTAGAGATATCCCTTAGTAAGAGGGACCTAAGAAGCTAAAAAAAACATAGGTATAGAAGGAGGAAGAAGGAGCTAAAAGGAGGTATAAAGAAGAGGGTAGGGGTATAAAGGGAAGTAGAAGTAGCGATAGCTTCTTATAGAGGTAGTAAGAGATAAGATAGATATACTAGTAATAGCTAAAATAAAGGGGAAAACCTAGTAAAAAGCTTAGTAATTAAGAGGATATTAATAGCTTCTTTAAGTAAGATCTTCTTTATTAATTAAGATACTAAATAGGTATAAAGAGGGGCGTTAAATAAAGTAAAGAAAGATAATAAAAGTAATATAATAATTACTCCCTTACTATAACTACTACCCTTATAAGAACTAAATATTATTGCCTTACCTATCTAAACCCTTACTTTTAATTTTACCTTTATATATTTTATATATACTTTTTATATCTCTTTTTATAAGAATAAAACGGTCTATTACTAGCGTAACCTTATTACGCCCTTAGTCTTATTTATTTTTTACTAGCTTAGCTATAATACGCCCTTAGTTTTATTTAGTTTTACCTTAATTTAGCTGCTTTACGCTCCTAGTTTTAATAGTTTTACTCTTAGTTTAGCCGCCTTATACCCTTAGTATTATTTATACTAGGTTACGTTTTAAATAAGATACGATTTTCCTTTATACTAAACTTAAAAGTTTATATAACTTTACTACGCTTCTATATTAAGCGTAAGACCTACTTAAGCGCCGCGGGAAACTAATAAAGGTATTAGTTAATTCTTTCGCCCTAAATATTTATTATAAGATACCTTATAATTAATAATTTAAGTACCTATAATAATATTTACTCCCTTTAAGAAAGTTACTACTAACTTATTAAAACTCTTTATAAAAGAAAGAACTTAGAAGTTACTAAGTAAACTATAGGAAATTACTTAGAAATCCTAGAAATAATAACCTAGTAGATTATATAGATATTTTATAGAGACTTCCTATATAAAGATAATATATAGGGAATATACTAAGATTTCCTAAGTAGTAATAGCTTCTTAGGAATTATACTAGTATTTCCTTAAGAAGTTACTATAAGATTATAGTAGGGAAATTATAAGGAAATACTTATATATACTTAGGGAAAGTACTAGGAAATATCGCTAGATATACTATATTAATATTATAGAATTATATAGTTAAGATATTACTTAGTTAAAGTCTTAAGTAAGGTCTTATATTTCTTATAATATATATAAAGGATAGAGAACCTACTAAATCTTAAGTAAGTAAAAAAGAATATAAATAGTTATTACTACTCTTACTTTAACTTATAAGACTAGTAGCTAGTCTATATTTAATATATATAATAATATATAGTAGCTAGTTTATATAATACGTTTAAGTTCTTATAAAGAAAGATATAAGAAGTATATAAAAGTATATAAAAGTATATAAAGGTAAAAGTAAAAGTAAAAAGTTAAATAAGTAAAGTAAAGATATTTAATTCTTATAAAGGTAGTAATTATAGTAAGGGAGTAACTATTATATTTCCTTAATTATCCTTCTTTCTTTTATCTAACGCCCCTTTTTATACTTATTTAGTATTTTAATTAATAAAGAAGATCTTACTTAAAGAAGCTATTAATACCCTTTTAACTACTAAGCTTTTTACTAAGTTTTCCCCTTTATTCTAGCTATTACTAGTATATCTATTATATCTCTTACTACTTTTATAAAGAGCCCTTACTACTTTTACTTCTCTTTATACCCTTACCCTCTTCTTTATACCTCCTTTTAGTTACTTCTTCTTTTATACTAAGTATTTAAAGCTTCCTAGGTCCCTTTTATTAAGGAATATCTCTAAGAACTATAAAATTAAGCTATACTTCGTAGTATATCTCCTTAGCTATAGCTTACCCTTATAGAAAGGGTAAAGCTAAATAATTAAGCTAGTAAGCGTATAAAGAAGGTCTTAGTCTATACTTATCCCTTACTTAAGAAATCCGGGTTTTTACCTTAAGCTCTTTTAGACCTACTTTAGGAAAAGGGGGCTTATAGAGGAATTAAGTCCTATAAGAAAGGGGGTCTTTTTTAAGGATAAGTCCTTAAAAGGGGGCCTTTAAAAAGAATAATTTTAATTAAGCTAAAACCCTCCTTTAAGATAAGTCCTAGTTCCTCTCTTTAGCTATAAACGTCTTCTTCCTTATATATACTATTAGCTCCTCTTATAGACTTTTAAGGTAAGCTTTTAAGGATAGCTTCTCTTAAATATCTTTTAGCTTAATTTACTATAAAAAGATAGCTAGCTTTTACTTTAGTAAAGGCTTTATAAGACTATTTACTTTTATTAATACTATTAAAACTTAATAAATAGAAATAAGTCCTTTTAGATATCTTAGTATAGCTAATACTAATAAATATTAATATACTATAGCTAGGTTAATAGCTTTATATTTTCTATTAGAATTTATATAGTTTATATATTATTATATTCTATAGCTAATAAGGTCGGAATTTATAGTTATAAAGATATTAATAGCTAGCTAAGGAACATCGGTTCTTTTAATACTTTTAAAAGAGCTAGGAGCTTTACTTTTATACTTAAAGTTATAATAGTAGCTTATTTCGAAGCTCTTAAAGTAATAGTTCCTTTAAAAAGGGATATAATATACCCTTATAAGCTTTTTCTATCTAAGGAATTATCTATAAAGGATAAATCGCTTAAATAAAAAAAGATTTTAGTAGCTAGTTTCTTTTTTCCTTACTTTCCTAGGCATAGACTATATAAACTTATAAAATAAGGATAAAAGATAAGCTTTATTTACTACTTCTTAGTACTTAAGGCTAGGATTCTTTTTATACTTAGCTAGCTAAGAGACTATAAAAGAGATACTTAGTCTAGTAGTAATAGCTAATAAAAAGTAAGGAGCTTACCTTTTATTAATAAAGGTATTTCTCTTACTCCCTAGCTTAAAAGGATAGATTAAGTAAAAGCTCTTTATTTAATATAGATATAAAGTAAAGCTTCTTTTTAAGGAAATTAAGGAGGAATTTATAAGCAATCTTATTAATATAAGCGTCTTAAGTAAGCTAGATAGTTAGTTAGGACCTATTCTAAAGGATTTAAATCCTTAGGAACTACTTTACCTCCCTTAGCTTAGTTATCTTATACTTTTATTATAAGCCTTTTATAGCTTACTTAATAGTTACTTCTTTCTTTTTTAGGTATACTTAGATAATATTATTAATATAAAAAAAGACTATAATTTTACCCTTTTATATTATATATAGGTCTTAAGGGACTTTCTTAAAGCTTAGGGCTTTAAGGGAACCTATTAAATGCTATTACTAAAGAAGGGGTAATCTTAATATATTATAAAGAGCTTTTTAAAGCTATAGAACCTTTCTTAGCTTTTAAAAGCTTAGTAAAAGGTATATATAAATAACTTCTTTTTCTTTAAAGGGGTAGTTAATAAAGGCATTAATAGTATTTATTTAATTAAGTTTAAGGTTAAATTCTACTACTATAGCTATAAAGGTCTAAAAGATATCCTTACTAAGGTAGTTACCTTAATAGGAATAACCCTTTCTTCTTACTAGTTCTTATAGATAACTAGCTAAGGCTTATACTTTTAAAGGAAGCTATATTTATTAGTCTTATAAGTAAAAATCTACTTATAGCTTAGGACTTATTTTCCTCTTACTATTTCTTTAAGGACCTCTTTAAAAGACCTTATCTCTTTATATAAAGCTAGGTAGTCTTTCTAAGCTTAGAAAAACTAGTCTTTAAAGTAATAACTTTATAGCTACTTTTATATTACTAATAGGTTTAAAAGGTCTCTCTTATATACCTAACTTATTAATAGCTATAGCTTAAAAAGCTAGCTTACTATAACTACTTTATAAGAACTATCTTTTATAGGTATTAAATAAAAGTCTAAAAAGATATCGAAATAAGGGAGAGGTTAGTCTTCTTTAATTACTATATTAAGCCTTATACCTTCCTTTACTTTTTAAAGTAAAGATAAAACGGTAGCTAGGTATTTTTTTAAGAGCGGTACCTTTCCTACCCCTTTTAAAGCTAAAATAAAAAGGCTAATAAAAAAAGCTATATTTAAATCTTCTTCTTATTTTATAAGAGGAAGTATAAGAAGGTAGGTATATTTTAGCTCTATTACTTTCTTATAGTCTCCTTTATTATTTAAATTATTTAATTTAATAGCTTTATTTTCCTTAAAGTTAGCGTTATCTTTAACTACTTTAATATTAGTTTCTTTTTTTTATTTCCTTAACTAAGACCTTTTCTTAAAACCATTAAGAAGAAGGAATTTAGATCTTTTAAATTAGCTAATATTATAAAAGAAAAAGGGGCTATTAATGTCGCGAAGCGTGGCCTGATTTCGCAGTTCTCGGAGATATCCCTTAGTAAGAGGGACCAAGGAAGCTAAAAAACACCCGGTGTAGAAGAAGGAAGAAGGAGCTAAAAAGAGGTGCAGAAAGGAGGGTAGGGGCAAGAGGGGAAGCAGAAGTAGCGATGGCTTCCTATAGAGGTAGCGAGAGATAAGACGGATATGCCGGCAACGGCTAGAAAGGAGGGGAAAAACCGGCAAAAAGCTCGGTAGTCGAGAGGACATTAGTAGCTTCTTTAAGTAGGATCTTCTTTATTAAATAAGATACTAGACGGGTATAAAGAAGGGCGTTAGATAGAGGAAAGAAGGAGAATTAAGGCAATATAATAATCACTCCCCTACTATAATTACTGCCCCCGTAAGATTTAAATATCTCTGCCCTGCCTATCCTACCCCTTACTTCTAATTTTACCTTCGTGCATTTTATATATATCTCTCGCATCTCTCTTCGCGAGAGTTATAAGCCCGGGAGGAATAGAATTCCTATACCTTCCGGCTGCTATAAAAGGCACCTTTCTTATATCCCTCGTGGCTTCCTTTTACCCCTCTTACTAGAAAAGCCGATTTTTACCTAACTTTTCTACCCTCTTCCGCAACGATAACGAAAACCGACTCCTCTGCCGTCCCTACGGTCTATAGGACGATTCTTATAGAGCCCTAAGATTGGGATAAGTAGGTAAAGGAGCCATGGGCTCGTGTGGATAGAACTATCCACAATTTGGTCTTCTCTGACAAGCAGGACCCTCTCGAGCCCCCTCTTCGTCCTAGGGCAACGGAATTTATAGAGGGAGCATCCCTCTTCTCCGAGCTAACCTCCGCACAACAGAGAGCTTTTTCTGCTACCTTAGGCGACTACGAGAGTCACCGAAAGGAATACCTTTACGAGACGAAGTTACTAACGGCTGCTCGTATAGCGATAACGGAATCCGTTAGTGCCGCAAAGCTAATCTCTCTTCGAGAGGAAGAGACTCCTAGGCAGTGGCTTTTAAAGCTCGAGACCTTAATAGCTCCCTTAAGAGGTTATATAACTGACCGTATTAGGAAGACCTATACGGCCTACCTAGGAGCCTTTTCTGCTAGGAACCTACTAGCTTCTTCGTGGCTAGCTAAGTAGGAAGAAATCCTCGAGGAAGCTAACCAATACTTCCTTATAGAAGCTCTTTCTAGCCAGTGGCTACGGGATATATCTCTGCTAATAAAGCCTATTAGTAACGGTTACTCGACTATTTTTCGAGAAGCTAGCCGAGAACTAGACGAAGAGGCTGCTAGAGTACAACAGCAAGCAGTCTTATTCCTTCGTGGCTAGCACTCGACCTAGACGGCTCGACCTGCTGCCCCTGCAGCTGCTGCAGCCCCTGTTGCTGCGGTTCCCGCTGCTGCTGTTGCGGCTGTTGCTCCTTCGGCTCCACCTCCCTCGAGAGCATCAACACTATCTTTAACGGCTGCCGTAGGCCCGGCCCCGGCTCCGCCTCTTGCTCCGGGCCCGGCCCCGGTCCCGTTAGTTAGACCGGCCCGACTAGTCCCCTAATAGACCTTTTAGTCCGTTAGTCGAAAAATCAGGGAACTAGTCGAAATCGAACCTCTTCGTTAAAATCAGCAATAAGGGGTAAAAAGGGGGGGTTTTCAAGCAGACCTTCCGGACCGGGACGAGGATTCCTCGAAGAAACAACGTACGAGAAGGAATCGACCTACCTGCCAAGCATGCAAAAAGCCCTATCGGCTGGAAGACTGCTAGCAGGTCTTCGAGGAAAACCGACCCGAAGGAATTAACCCTTTAAAGAGGCTACGAGAAATAGTACAACAGTCTCTTAAGGAGGACCCCTCGTTGCAGAAGAAGATAGACGAGATTCGGGTTGCTAAGAAATAGCAACTAACGCCGCTACCGCAAATTCGAGGAAAAATCGTTAGTATAGCAAATCCGGCCTTCGTCTTCCCTACGGATCAATAAGGCTAAGACCAACCGTTAGAGCCCTCCGATTATCCCCTACGAAAATCAGCTATCCTTAACTCTGGTGCTTCCCTCGATATATGCAATACACTCTCACGATTCCGGTCCTTTAAGAAGGCACGAAAGGAATATCTTATTGCCGGGGAATCGACCGTACGGATAGAGGGATACGGAAGGGTAAATTTCACAATGAAATTACCTAACGGGTCTATACGAATTCTTCGACGAAAAAGGGTAGCTTTTTGCCCTCGATTTTTAACGAGCCTGATTTCCTTCCGCCTTCTTCGAGAGGAAGGAATCTTCTAGGACACAACGTCTAAGCCTACGAGGCTAGTCTAGAAGAATCAGACTATCGGGCTTATCGAGGAAAAATTCGGTTAATTTATTCTCGAATTCCGACCTATCCTTAGGAAGGAACCTCTCGAGAAGTTAGCTTTCCCTGCTAGGAGGAATAGGTCTACCACAAAGGACCCTCTTCCGGCAGCCTAAGGAGACGGTCTTCTTTAGCACGCACGACTTAGTCACCCGGGCCCCCTAGCTTTATATAAGCTAGGCCTATAACAAGGCGTACGAATAAGGGGCCTAAAGACCGTCGAATGCGAACACTGCGGCCAAGGAAAGACTAGGAGACGAATTTCCAGACGGACCCCAATACGGCCGGACCAGCCGTATAATGAAATTTAGGTCGATTAGACCGACGTCTCTAGGGACTAGGAAAGCTTCGTTAGGGTAATGTTTTTCATAGACGCTTTTTTAGGGATGGTTTTCCCCTATTTCTTACGGACCTACCTAAGCAAGCATAACTAGTCTGCCCTCTAGGACTTCGTTAACTAGATAAAATCCTACTTTAGCTACGAGGTAAAGAAGATACGGTCTAACGGAGAGCTATTTACGAAGGATATCTTAAATTGGCTACGAAAAAGGGGCATTTTACCCCTCCCGTTAGCACCGAATACCTAGGCCTAGAACGGAGGGGCAGAAAGATTAGGGGGTGCTATAATAGAAAGGGCCCGTATAATAAGACTTGCTATAAGGCTTCTACACGACCTTTAGAGGGAAGTCGTTAAGACCGCCTATTACCTTCGGAACCGGACCCTAAGGGACCCTAGGAGCCTAAGGGACTATAAGGACCCTAGAGGGACTACCTAAGGAATAGACTAGAAATCCCTATACGAGCTTTTTACGAAGAAGAGGGCCTCGCTAGCCCACCTTCGTGCCTACGGCTATAAGGCATACGCAATAACTACCGATATATAGCTAAAAAGGAAGAAGAAAAGAAAGCTTGATCCGAGAGCCTTTATTAGTTACCTCGTTAGTTATAATTCTACGAATATCTTCCGGATCTAGATTCCTCTTCTACGGAAGGTTATTTCGACTAGGGATGTGATTTTCGACGAATCTAGCTTCTTCGACGGAAAGAGGGATTAATAGCCCCTCTTACTCTTATAACGTTAGCTAATTTAGAAGATCTAAATCCCCCCTTCCTAATAGTCTTAAGAAGAGGTCCTAGACGAGGAAACGGAAGAAGAAACCGACGTCGAAGTAGTCGAGGATAACGCCGACTTCGAAGAAGAGGAAGCTACTAGATTAGATAATCTAGACGAAGAAGGAGACTATAGGAAAGCGGTAGAGCTAGAATACGCCTACCTCCCTACGCCTCCTCTTACGGAATAAGAAGAAGATCTAGAAGCAGCTTTTTTAGTTAGTCTTCCCGTCTCGACCCTAAGGGGTAGGAAAGGCACCTCTCGAAGGATTACCCGGCTGCCTTTTATCCCTGCTTCGAGAAGCAAAGGAAGGTATAGGGCCCGATACGAAAGAAGACTAACCTCTCCCCTATTTCGATCGTTTTTCCGACTTCTATCTAACGCCTATAGAAGACGGTTCCCACGGAGCATTTATAGCAGGCCGGCTTTTTAAGCCTCTATTAGCAAGGAAGGTATATAAAAGAGACCTCCCGGACCTACTAGCAAACTAGAAGCAGCTAGAAAAACACCCCTTTAGAGACTAGTTTTTCTAGGCCTAGAAAGACCACCTAGCCTTATACGAGGAGATAGGGTCTTTCGAAGAGGTCCTTAAGGAAAAGGCAAGAGGAAAATAGGTCCTTGGCTATAAGTAGGTCTTTATCTATAAGACTAATAAACACGGCTTCCTTTAAAAGTGCAAAGCCCGGCTAGTTATCTACGGGAATTAATAGGAAAAAGGGGATCTACCTACTAGGGCAACCACCCTAGCAGGGATGTCTTTTCGGACCCTTATAGCTATAGCAGCAGAATTCGACCTCGAGCTCGAATAGATAGATATAGTCAACGCCTTTATTAACTGCCTACTCGAGGAAGAAGAAGTTATCTATATACGCCTTCTACTAGGCTTCTAATAGCTAGGAAAGGTTCTACGGCTTAGGAAAGCTCTATACGGATTACGAAGATCACCCCTTCTTTAGCAATAGCATTTAATAGGTTCCCTCGAAGCCCTAGGCTTCACGAAAGTCCCTTAGGAACCGTGTATAATATAGAAGGGTAAAATCACGGTCTTCTTCTACGTCGACGATATTATCTAGGCGTACCTAAAAGAGGAAGAAGCTGCTGCTAGGGAGGCTATACGAGGCCTGCAATAAAGGTATAAGATAACTAGGCTAGGGGAGCTAAAGTGGTTCCTAGGGATACGAATCCTTCGGAATAGGTCCTAACGGACTATCTAGCTTACCTAGGACGCCTATATCGATAAGGTCGCTTATAAATTCCTCCCTAAATCCCTCGATAAGAAGCTTCCCTCTACGCCTATATTAGATAAAGAGCTTTTACCTAATCCGTCCTTTTAAGCTAGGGAGCAAGAGAAATACTAATATTAATAGAAGGTAGGCTCCCTGCTTTTTTTAGCTATTTCTACTAGACCGGATATCTCTTTTACGGTCTCCTAGCTAGCTAGGCATAACTAGAATCCTAGCCCTAGGCATTAAGAAGCATCAGACAGAGCTATCCTTTATCTCTATTTAACGAGATTACATAGTCTACGCCTAGGAGGGCAGGGAAGGAAATAAGCTGCCGAAATCTTCCTTTATTCGAGCGATTCGTCCTTTGCGGATAATTCCTTAGATAGAAAGAGCTTATAGGGGTATATTATGTCCCTTTTTAGAGGAACTATTACTTAGAGAGCTTCGAAGCAGGCTACCGTTACGACTTCTAGTACGGAGGCAGAGCTACTAGCTCTTTTAGAAGCGTTAAAAGAAGCGATTTTCCTTAGCCGGCTACTAATATCGTTACGACTATAAATTCCGTCCCCGTTAGCTATAGAATGCGATAATACGTAGACTATATAAATTCTTACGGAGGAAAATAGCAAGCTATCGACCCGGCTACGGCATATCGATATCCACTAGCATTGGTTACGCTAAGAGGTCTAAAGGGGACTTATTTCCGTCCGTTAGGTTCTAACGGCATTAATAAAAGCCGACGGTCTTACGAAGCCCCTACCGAAGCAGAAGCTGGCTGTCTTTTTATAGCAAATTAGGCTAGAAGACGTTCGAGAGAAGCTATCCTTAGAAGCCCGCCTTAAGAGTCTACGAGAGGAGCTAATAGCACGTACGAGAAGGTGACGTCTATAGCCAAAGAAAAGGAAGAGGATTTTTCCCTTTAGAGGGCCCCCTATTTTAATTATGTTTTTCCCTTCTAAGAAGGCCCCCCTTTCTTATAGGACTTTCCCCTTTTTAGGCCCCTTTTTCCTTAAGTAGGTCTAAAAGAGCCTAGGGACCCGAAAGGGCCCCTGCTTTCCTCGAGTAAAGGGAGAAGTGCAGAGCTAAGAACCTCCTCTATACGCTTACTAGCCCGAAGCCGTATTAGCTATGCCCTTACTATAAGGGCAGGCTATAGCTAAGGGGGTGTATCGCGAAGCGTGGCCTGATTTCGCAGTTCTCGGAGATATCCCTTAGTAAGAGGGACCAAGGAAGCTAAAAAACACCCGGTGTAGAAGAAGGAAGAAGGAGCTAAAAAGAGGTGCAGAAAGGAGGGTGGGGGCAAGAGGGGAAGCAGAAGTGGCGATGGCTTCCTATAGAGGTGGCGAGAGATAAGACGGATGTGCCGGCAACGGCTGGAAAGGAGGGGAAAAACCGGCAAAAAGCTCGGTAGTCGAGAGGACATTAGTAGCTTCTTTAAGCAGGATCTTCTTTATTAATTGAGATACTAGACGGGTATAAAGAAGGGCGTTGGATAGAGGAAAGAAGGAGAATTAAGGCAATATAACAATCACTCCCCTACTATAATTGCTGCCCCCGTAAGATTTAAACATCTCTGCCTTGCCTGTCCTACCCCTTACTTCTAATTTCACCTTCGTGTATTTTATATATATCTCTCGCATCTCTCTTCGCGAGAATTAATCCTTCTTTCTATTAAAGAAGCTAGATTTATAGAAATTTAAATTACTAGTTAAAATAACCTTTTATAAAAGAGGAATTTAGATTTAAAAGATATTTATAAAATTATAATTAATAAGGTAATTAATAAAAGCTCTAAGATTAAGCTTTCTTTTCTTCTTCCTTTTTAGCTAGGTATTAATAGTTATAGTATATACCTTATAGCTATAAGTATAAAGGTAAGCTAGTAAGGGCCTAGGCCCTTATTAATAGTCCTAGCTAGCTATAAAGTATAGGGGCTTATAATTAATTAAGGAAAGGGTAGCTATAAAGGTAATAATAAAAGAAAGGTTAGTTTAGTTCCTTTTATATAATAATTTTCCCCTTTAAAGGCCCTAGGGCCCTTAGGTTACTCTTTTTTAAGCTACTTAGCTATTCCTATCTTTATCTTAGCTAAGAAGGTTAAATAGGCTTCCTATCCTTTTTTAAAACTATAGAGAAAAGGTAAGCTAAGGGCCCCCTTTTATCTCTTAAAGGTTTAATAAAGGACCTCTCTTTCCCTCCTATAGTTTATATACCTTATAATAAGGTACTTAGCTATATACCTTCCTTAGCTATTATAATAGTTATTTTAGTTTACCTTATTAGTCCTTTTTAAAAAGGATAATAAGATGCTAGCCTTAAAAAAGAGCTAGTAAAAAGCTAAGAGGGTTAGCCTAAGCCTCCTTATAAGGTCCTTTTCTAAGCTAAGGGCTAATTAAGGGGTCTTTTAAATAAATATATAAGACTTACCTAAGCCCTTAGCCTTAAGGCCTTTAGCCGCCTTAATAGCTTAGAGGCTCTTTTAATAGTCCTTAGTAGCTTACTAGACCTTTCTTTATAAGTAGCTAATAAAGACTAAAAGGGTCTCTTAAGTAAGGGCTTCTAAGATTTCTTAGCTAGCTAGTTAGCTAGCTTATTATTAAGGATCTATAAGTAGCTAAGGTACTAATATAGTTATATATTATAAAAGGCTTCTAAGTAAGTTAAGAGCCTTTTAATATATATAGCTAGGTCTAAGAAGCTTATAACCTTCTTTATAGCTACTTAGCTATTTATAAAGATATAAGCCTTTATAAGGGGGTTAAGAGGGCTAGGCCTTAAAGGTTAAGGCTTTTTAGCTAAGTCTTTTAAGACCCTTAGTATTATAAATAGCTCTATATTAACTACTTTAATTAAGGATCCTAGGTTCTTATAAGAGCGCTACTAAGAGGTATAAACTAGTAAAGCGCTTAGGTATATAGTACTAATATATTAGTAAGATATTAGTAAGGAATTATACCTACCCCGCTTATAAGTTATAAATTACTTACTACTTTAAGTAAAAGGGAAAAATCCTTTTTTTAGTAAGCTTTAGTCTTATAATAAGGAGAATATAATATATATAGTATAGTACCTTTAGCTATCTTTACTACCTAACTAATCGTACTATAATATATATTCCTTTATAATTTTTAAAGCTTCTCTTTTTAGTTACTTAGTAAAAATAGCTACTTAAAAAAGACTATATAATAGTTTTATAGTATAATATAGTAGTTAACTAGTTAAGGCCTCTTTATTATATATATTAAGTATCTCCTTAAGAGATACAGAACTAAATAATATATCCTTAAAATAGACCCTTACTATAAATAATATTCTAACTATATTAAAGATATCGCTACTTATAAGTATAAGATTACTATCTTATAAAGAAAAGCTTATAGCTCTATAAGTAGTACTAAGGAGCTAAGAAAGACGAAATATTTATAAGATTATATTATATAATTAAAGAAGGAAATTATTAAACGCGCTAGTACTATTACTACTTATTAAAAAAAGCGCTAATAGTCTTACTCCCTTAACTTAAATAGTAGTTATAGTAGTAAGGTTAAGATTAAAAACATCGCTTAATTATTATAACCTATTATAAGGAACGGTATTCCTATTATAAATAAAGTAGCTATAATATACTCTCTTAATTATTATTACGAAAAAGATATAGCCGCTTATTAAATCTAAGCAACAGCGTTAATTAACGTATATAGTATACGCGATATACCCCCTTAGGGATGCTAGGTTAATTCGTCCCGGGATACCTAGATATCCTAGACTATAGAGGGAATTTTTATATAGGTAGGCCCTATACTAAAACCGCGCTTAATTACGCTAGCGGGACTCGAACCACGGGCCTTCGGGTAATACGCGCTAGGCTAGCTAGAAGAAGTGCGTGCGTAGTTACCGGGAAGTTCCTAGAAGGGTAACCCCTCCGCCTAGGCTTATAACTATTATAAAAAAGATATAGCCGCCTATTAGATCTAAGCGATAGCGTTAATTAACGTATATAGTATACGCGATAATTATATAGGCTAATAAGTAGTATATTAATTATAGATAAAATCCTATTTTATAAGGTAAGAATCGCTCGTTAATTTATATATTATTATATATTAAATAGGTTGCCGGTTATTATATAATTAGAAATTAAAGGAATAAAGCTAGCTTAAAATACTAGCTAAGATCTTTTAAGAATACTAGTATAACTAACCTCCTTTAAATATAAATATTAGTAGAACTAAGATACTTCTAGCTATACTTAAAGTATTGCTAAATTCCTTAGTCTTAGGGCTATATAGTAGCTTAAATTTAGTCCTAAAAGGTTCTTCCGTTTAGCTATAATTATCTATATATAGCGGTATATCCGCTAGTAAATAAAAAGAGAATTATTAACTTCTTTACCTCTTTTATATACTAATATATTACTAATAAATTACGTTAGAATTCCTGCCTTATACTCCTTCTTCCCCTTTATTATATAGTCTTATATAGTTCCTTAACTTCTTAAAATTCTACTATTACTTATATACCTTAATACTTATTAATATATAGAAACGTTTAAACTAAACTTACGATCTAATAGATACCTTTAAGGTAGCGCTTAAACGTTTTTATTATAATAAAATAAAGATCTTTTATATAGTAGATTATATATATAGCGACTATAAAGAGAGATAGCGCTAATACTTTAAAGAATAAACGCTAATCGACTAAACTAAATATAATATAGATTAGGTATACTTTAAAAAATAGATATTTATCTTAATTAAGGATACTATAAATAAGGAGATACTATTAGTAATATAATTAAAGGAGGCTTACTAATAAGAAGGCTAGTCCCCTTTAAAGTTTAGCTTATACCTTAACTTCTTAAAAAGGTATTTTAAACGCTTATTAAAAAAGGTATATACTCTTATACTTTTTACTAAGATAAAGCTATAACTTTAAGACTAAATTAACCTTTATTTAATACTTATTTATAAAAGATATAAAAAACTTCTTATAAAACTAATATACCCTTAAAATAAGTATATATTATAACTAGAATACTAATTAATACTAGGAATTAATCTAGTAGTATTAATTACCTTTAGTAACGATATTATACTAAGGCTAAAGGGTAGGTAAACGTAATAGCGGCCCTTAATATACTAAGCTCGACTAAAGTATATAGTATAAAAAGACACTACTTAAATTTATATACCTTAATAAGGCGAGTTAATAAACTTTAAGTAGTAATATAATACTTACTTAAGCGCTAAACGACCTTATAGAAAAAGTAGTATATAATATACTTATAGGCTTTATCCTAAGTATATATTTTAGTAAGGTATAGGTAGTAGTTAAACGGCTTTTTAAGGTAAAAAGCCGCGCTAATAGCGTATTATTAGCGGTACTTTATATAGATAAGAGCTTTAAGATAATAATCTAAGAAGTAATTAAGGAGGTAGTTAAGGAAGAACTCTACCTAAGTATTGCTTTAGGCCTAAGGGGCCTAAAGCGAACCTAAGAGGCGGTTATAGCTAAGACTAAGGGGCTAACTTAATATAAAGCCGCGGTAAAATAGGTCTTACTTTACTATAAATATAAGATTATTATAGTCCTTACTAAAGTACCGCTTAAAATCCTAAGCCGCGAACTAAAGGATATAATAAAGGTAGTAAATATAGCCTTAAAAGCTATAAGCGCTATAGTAGTAAGGCGCTTTTAAAGTAGAGATATTATAGTTATATTTAATACCTTAGCGAGAGCTTAATAAAAGGACTAAAGCTAGGTTAAGGCTATATTTAAACTAAGGGCTATAATTACCTACTATATATATATAGTAGTTACTAAGTATATCCCCTTAAAGGTAGCGATAATTCTTATAAAGAGAGATATAAGAAGTATATATAATATATATAAAGGTAAAGGTAAAAGTAAGGGGACGGATAGGTAAGGCAGAGATATTTAAATCTTATAGGAGCAGTAATTATAGTAAGGGAGTAATTATTATATTGCCTTAATTATCCTTCTTTCCTTTATTTAACGCCCCTCTTTATACCTATCTAGTATTTTAATTAATAAAGAAGATCTTACTTAAAGAAGCTATTAATATCCTTTTAACTACCGAGCTTTATACTAGTTTTTCCCCTCCTTTCTAGCTATTACCGGTATATCCGTCTTATCTTTCGCTACCTTTATAAGAAGCTATTACTACTTCTACTTCCCCTCTTACCCCTAACCTCCTTTCTATACCTCCTTTTAGCTCCTTCCTTAAAACTTATTTTTTAGCTTCCTAGGTCCCTCGTACTAAGGGATATATCTAAGAACTACGAAATTAAGCTACGCTTCGCGATATACCCTCTTAGCTATAGCTTGCCCTTATAAGAAGGGTAAAGCTAAATACTTAGGCTAGTAAGCGTATAAAAGAGGTCTTAGTTTATACTTATCCCTTACTTAAGAAATCTAGGTTTTAGCCTTAGGCTCTTTTAGACCTACTTTAGGAAAAGGGGCTAAAGGAGGAAATTAAGTCCTATAAGAAAGAGGGGGTTCTTAAAGGATAAGTCCTTAAAAAGGGGGCCTTTTAAGAAGAATAAGTCCTAATTAAGCTAGGGGCCCTCCTTTAAGATAAGTCCTAGTTCCTTTCTTTAGCTCTAGATATCTCCTTCCTCTTATATACCGTTAGCTTATCTTATAGACTCTTAAGGCGGGCTTTTAAGGATAGCTTTTTTCTAACGTTTTCTAGCCTAATTTACTATAAAAAGACAGCTAGTTTCTACTTTAGTAAGGGCTTTATAAGACCGTTAGCTTTTATTAATATTATTAGAACCTAACGGACGGAAATAAGTCCCCTTTAGACCTCTTAGCGTAACTAATACTAATAGATATTAATATATTATAGCTAGGTTAATAGCTTACTATTTTCTATAAGAATTTATATAGTCTATATATTATTATATTTTATAGATAATAGGGTCGGAATTTATAGTTATAGAGATATTAGTAGCCGGCTAAGGAAAATCGCTTTATTTAACGCTTTTAATAGAGCTAGTAGCTCTACCTTTATACTAAAAGTTATAATAATAGCTTACTTTAAAGCTTTCTAAGTAATAGTTCCTTTAAAAAGGGATATAATATACCCCTATAAGCTCTTTCTATTTAAGGAATTATCTATAAAGGACGAATCGCTTAAATAAAAGAAGATTTCGGTAGCTAATTTCTTTCTTTTCTACCTTCTTAGGTATAGACTATATAATCTTATTAAATAGAGATAAAGAATAGCTCTATCTACTACTTCTTAATACCTAGGGCTAGGATTTTAGTTATACTTAGCTAGCTAAGAGACTATAAAAGAGATATCCGGTCTAGTAGAAATAGCTAAAAAAAGTAAAGAGCCTACCTTCTATTAATATTAGTATTTCTCTTACTCCTTAGGTTAAAAGGACGGATTAGGTAAAAGCTCTTTATCTAATATAAGCGTAGAGGGAAGCTTCTTATTAAGGGAATTAAAGAGGAATTTATAAGCGACCTTATCGATATAGGCGTCCTAAGTAAGCTAGATAGTCCGTTAGGACCTATTCTTAAGGATTCGTATCCCTAGGAACTACTTTAGCTCCCCTAGCCTAGTTATCTTATACCTTTATTATAGGCCTTTTATAGCCTCCCTTATAATTACTTCTTCCTCTTTTAAGTAAGCTTAGATAATATCGTCGATATAAAAGAAGACCGTGATTTTTCCCTTTTATATTATATACGGTTCTTAAAGGACTTTCTTAAAGCCTAGGGCTTTAAAGGAACCTATTAAATACTATTACTAAAGAAGGAGTAATCTTTATAATTAGTATAAAGCTTTCCTAAGCTATAAAACCTTTCTTAGCGATTAGAAACTAAGAGGAAGTTATATATAAATAACTTTTTCTTCCCTAAGGGGGTAGTTAACGAAGGCGTTAACTATATCTATTTAATCGAGCTCGAGGTCGAATTCTACTACTATAGCTATAAGGGTTTAAAAAGACATCCCTATTAAGGTAGTTACCTTAGTAAGTAGATCCCCTTTTTCCTATTAATTCCTATAGATAACTAGCTAGGCCTTATACTTCTAAAGGAAGCTATATTTATTAGTCTTATAGATAAAGACTTATTTATAGCTAAGGACCTATTTTCCTCTTACGTTTTCCTTAAGGACCTCTTTAAAAGACCCTATCTCCTTATATAAGGCTAGGTAGTCTTTCTAGGCCTAGAAAAACTAGTCTTTAAAGGGGTGTTTTTCTAGCTACTTTTAGTTTACTAGTAGGTCTAGGAGGTCCCTTTTATATACCTTCCTTACTAATATAGGCTTAAAGAGCCGGCCTACTATAAATGCTTTATAGGAACCGTCTTCTATAGGCGTTAGATAAAAGTCGGAAAAACAATTAAAATAAAGGAGAGGTTAGTCTTCTTTTATATCGGGCCCTATACCTTCCTTTACTTCTTAAAGTAAGGATAAAAAAGGCAGCTAGGTAATCCTTTAAGAGAAGTGCCTTTCTAACCCCCTTAGGGGTCGAGATAAAAAGACTAATAGAAAAAGCTGCTTTTAGATCTTCTTCTTATTCTATAAGAGCAGGCGTAGGGAGGTAGGCGTATTCTAGCTCTACCGCTTTCCTATAGTCTCCTTCTTTATTTAGATTATCTAATCTAGTAGCTTCCTCTTCTTCTTTAAAGTTAGCGTTATCCTTAACTACTTTAACGTTAGTTTCTTTTTTTATTTCTTTATCTAAGACCTCTTCTTAAGACTATTAAAAAGGGGGGATTTAGATCTTTTAAATTAGCTAATATTATAAGAGTAAGAGGGGCTATTAATCCCTCTTTCTATCGAAGAAGCTAGATTCGTCGAAAATTATATCCTTAGTCGAAATAACCTTCTATAAAAAAGGAATCTAGATCTAAAAGATATTTATAGAATTATAACTAATAAGGTAACTAATAAAGGCTCTAGGATTAAGCTTTCTTTTCTTCTTTCTTTTTAGCTATATATCGGTAGTTATAGTATATACCTTATAGCTATAAGTATAAAGGTAGGCTAGCGAAGCCCTCTTCTTTATAAAGAGCTTAAGGGGTAATTTCTAGTTTATTCCTTAGTTTAGTTCCCTAGGGTCCTTAAGGTCCCTAGGGGTCTAGTTTTAAAGGTAATAAGCGGTCTTAATAACTTCCCTTTAAAGGTTATAGGGAAGCTTAATAGTAAGTCTTATTATATAGGCGCTTTTTATTATAGTACCCCTTAATCTTTCTACCCCTCCGTTCTAGGCCTAGGTATTTAGTACTAACGGGAGGGGTAAAATACCCCTTTTTTAAAGCTATTTTAAGATATCCTTTATAAATAGCTATCTATTAGACTATATCTTCTTTACCTTATAGCTAAAGTAAGATTTTATTTAGTTAACGAAGTCTTAGAAGGTAGACTAGTTATAATTACTTAGGTAGGTCTATAAGAAATAAGGGAAAACTATCCCTAAAAAGGCATCTATAAAAAACATTACCTTAATAAAGCTTTCTTAATCCTTAGAGACGTTAGTTTAGTCGACTTAAATTTCCTTATATAGCTGGTCCGGCCGTAAAGGGGTTCGTCTAGAAACTTATCTCTTAGTCTTTCCTTAGCTATAGTATTTATATTTAACGGTCTTTAGGCCCCTTATTTATACGCCCTATTATTAGCCTAGCTTATATAAAGCTAGGGGGCCTAGGTAACTAAGTCGTATATACTAAAGAAGACCGTTTCCTTAAGCTACTAAAAGAGGGTCCTTTATAGTAGACCTATTCCTCTTAGTAGTAAAAGCTAACTTCTTAAGTAATTCCTTTATATAAATAGGTCGGAATTTAAGAATAAATTAACTAAAATTTTCCTCGATAAGCTTAATAGTCTAATTCTTTTAGACTAGCCTTATAGGCTTAGACGTTATATCTTAGAAGATTCCTTCCTCTTAAAGAAAGCGGAAGGAAATTAAGCTTATTAAAAATGAAGGGTAAAAAGCTACCCTTTTTCGTCGAAGAATTTATATTAACCTATTAAGTATATTTATCGTTAAATTTACCCTTCTATATCCCTCTATCTATACGGTTAATTCCCTAGTAATAAGGTATTCCCTCTATACCTTCTTAAAGGACTAGAATTATAAGAGTATATTATAGATATTAAGGGAAGTACTAGAGTTAAGGATAGCTAATTTTCGTAGGGGATAATTAGAGGGTCCTAATAGTTAGTCTTAACCTTATTAATCTATAGGGAAGACGAAGGCCGGATTTACTATACTAACGAATCTTCCTTAAATTTATAGCTTAAATAAAGGTAGCGGCGTTATTAGTTACTATTTCTTAATAACCTAAATCTTATCTATCTTCTTCTATAATAAGGGGTCCTCCTTAAGAAACTATTATATTATTTCTCATAGCCTCTTTAAAGGGTTAAATCCTTTAGGTCGGTTTTCCTTAAAGACCTACTAGTATTATAATAATCGATAGCCTAGGGATTTATAGGCTAGGCAGCTATTTCGTTTAGTCTTTTATTTCTTTAAGGAATCCTTATCCTAGTCTAAAAGGTCTACTTAAAAACCTCCCCTTTTTACTACTTATTACTAATTTTAACGAGGTTTAATTTCGACTAGTTCCCTGATTTTTCGACTAACGGACTAAAAGGTCTATTAGGGAACTAGTCGGGCCGGTCTAACTAATAGGACCGGGCCTAGAGTAGAAGGCAGAGCCGGGGCCGGGACTAGGGCAGCCGTTAAAGACAAGGTTAAGGCTCTTAAGGGAGGAGGAGCTAGAGGGGCAGCTGCCGTAGTAGTAGTAGTAGGGGCTATAGTAATAGGGGCTATAGTAGCTATAGGGGCAGTAAGTTAAACCGTCTAGGTTAAGTACTAGCTATAAAGGAATAAGACTCCTTACTACTATACTTTAGTAGATTCTTTATCTTAGTCCTAGCTAGCTTCTTAAAAGATAGTTATATAACCGTTACTAATAAGCTTTATTAATAGAGATATATCCTATAGCTACTAGCCGGAAATAGCTTTTATTAAGAAGTATTAGTTAGCTTCCTTAAGGATTTCTTCTTACTTAGCTAGCTATAAAGAAGCTAGTAAGCTCTTAGTAGAAAAGGCTCCTAAGTATACTATATAGGTCTTCTTAATATAGTTAGTTATATATCCCCTTAAGGGAGCTATTAAGGTTTCGAGCTTTAAAAGCTATTACTTAGGAGTCTCTTCTTCTTAAAGAGAGATTAGCTTTATAGTATTAACGGATTCCGTTATTACTATATAAGTAGTAGTTAGTAGCTTCGTCTTATAAAGGTATTCCTTATAGTAACTCTTATAGTTACCTAAGGTAGTAGAAAAAGCTCTCTATTATATAGAGGTTTGCTTAAAGAAGAGTAAAGCTCCCTTTATAAATTCCGTTACTCTAGGATAAAGAAGGGGCTCGAGAGGGTCCTACTTATTAAAAAAGACTAAATTATAGATAGTTCTATCTATACGAGCCCTTAGCTCTATTACCTTCTTATCTTAATCTTAGGGCTTTATAGGAATCGTCCTATAGACTATAAGGGTAGTAAAGTTATTTTTTAATATTATTTTAAGGGAAGGGTAGAAAAGTTAGCTAAAAATTAGCTTTTTTAGTAAGAGGGGTAAAAGGAAGCTATAAAGGATATAAGAAAGGTGCCTTTTATAGTAGCTAGAAGGTATTAAAATACTATTCCTCCTAGGCTTATAACTCTTATAAAGAGAGATATAAGAAGTATATATAAAATATATAAAGGTAAAAGTAAAAGTAAAGGGATAGATAGGTAAGGTAGAGATATTTAAATCTTATAAGGGTAGTAATTATAGTAAGGGAGTAATTATTATATTGCTTTAATTATCCTTCTTTCCTTTATCTAACGCCTCTTTTTATACCTATCTAGTATTTTAATTAATAAAGAAGATCTTACTTAAAGAAGCTATTAATATCCTATTAACTACTAAGCTTTTTACCGGTTTTTCCCTTTCTTTCTAGCCGTTACTAGTATATCCGTCTTATCTTTCGCTACCTCTATAAGAAGCTATTGCTACTTTTACTTCCCCTCTTACCCTTACCCTCCTTTTTATACCTCCTTTTAGCTCCTTCCTTAAAACCTATTTTTTAGCTTCCTAGGTCCCTTATACTAAGGAATATCTCCGAGAACTATAAAATTAGGCTACGCTTTATAATAATTACTATTAATACTATTAATACTATTTAAAAGGAAGAATATTAGCTCCTTAGCTAATAATAATACTATTAAAACGCTTAAATAATTATAAGAAGTACGCTGCCTTATTATTAAAGTAGAAAATAGTAGTTAAGTTAACTATATAATCTAACTATATTTTAGTAAAGTTAGCTATACCTTTAATAATTAAAATTAATAGCTTATAGCTACTTAGCTATAAATACTAAAGCTTAAGTATTAATTATATTATTTATAGCCTTAAAAATAAAAAATAAAAGTTTATTATTATAAGGTATAGCTTAATTTTATAGTTCTTTAAGATATCCCTTAATAAGAGGGACCTAGGAAGCTGAAAAACTAATTTAAAAGAAAGAGCTAAAAAGAAGTATAAAAAGGAGGGTAAGGATATTAAAGGAAGTAAAAGTAGTATTAGCTTCTTATAAAAGTAGTAAGAAATAAGATAGATATATTAGTAATAGTTAGAAAGGAAGGGAAAAACTAGTAAAAAGTTTAGTAATTAAGAAGATATTAATAGCTTCCTTAAGTAAGATCTTTTTTATTAATTAAGAAACTAAATAAGTATTAAGAGGGGTATTAAATAAAGAAAAGAAAGATAATTAAGGTAATATAATAATTACTCCCTTACTATAAATACTACCCTTATAAAAATTAAATATCTTTACCTTACTTATCTAACCCCTTACTTTAAATTTTACCTTTATATATTTTATATATACTTCTTATATCTTTCCTTATAAGAGTTATAAGCTTAAGAGGAATAGAATTTTTATACCTTTTAGCTACTATAAAAGGTACTTTCCTTATATCCCTTATAGTATTCTTTTACCCTTCTTACTAAAAAAGCTAATTTTTAACTAACTTATCTACTTTAAATTTTATAGTAATATTAAAAAATAACTTTTTTACTACCTTTATAGTTTATAAATCGATTCTTATAAAGCCTTAAGATTAAGATAAGTAAGTAAAGAAGCTATAGGCTTATAAAGGTAGAACTATTTATAATTTAGTCTTCTTTAATAAGTAAGACCCTCTTAAGCCCCCTTTTTATCTTAAGGTAATAGAATTTATAAAGAGAGCTTCTATTTTCTTTAAGCTAACCTTTATATAATAAAGAGCTTTTTCTACTACCTTAAGTAACTATAAGAGTTATTATAAAAAATACCTTTAAAAGATAAAGCTACTAACTACTATATATATAGTAATAATAGAATCTACTAATACTATAAAGCTAATCTCTCTTTAAAAAGAAAAGACTCTTAAGTAATAGCTTTTAAAGCTTAAGACCTTAATAGCTGCCTTAAAGGGCTATATAACTAACTATATTAAGAAGACTTATATAATATACTTAAGAGCTTTTTTTACTAAGAACCTTCTAGCTTCTTTATAGCTAGCTAAGTAAGAAGAAATCCTTAAGGAAGCTAACTAATACTTCTTAATAAAAGCTCTTTCTAGCTAGTAGCTATAAGATATATCTTTATTAATAAAGCTTATTAGTAATAGTTACTTAACTATCTTTTAAGAAGCTAGCTAAGAACTAAATAAAAGAGCTACTTAAGTATAATAATAAGTAGTTTTATTTCTTTACAGCTAGTAGCTAACTTAGATAACTTAACTTACTACCTTTATTACTATTATAGCCCTTCTTATTATAGCCCTTACTATTACTATTATAGCTACTACCTTTTTAGCTTCTTTTTCTTTAAAAGCCTTAACCTTATCTTTAATAGCTACTTTAGTCTTAGCCCTAGCTCCGCTTACTACTCTAGGCCTAGCCTTATTAATCTATTTAGCTTAACTAGTCTTTTAATAAACCTTTTAGTTTATTAGTTAAAAAATTAAAGAACTAGTTAAAATATAATATTTTTTTATTAAGATTAGTAATAAGGGGTAAGAAAAAAGGGGTTTTAAGTAGACCTTTTAAACTAAGATAAGGATTCCTTAAAGAAATAAAAGATAAAATAAAATAGCCCCCTAGCTTATAAATATAAAAAGATATAAGTAATAAGTATAGGATTAAGTAATTTATAATATAAGTAGAAAGGGTAGTTAAAGGAGTATAGGGTAGAGTTTTATCTAGAATTTATAACGAGTATATAAGGGGCTAAATAATAAATTAAAAGAATAGCGTTATAAAAGATACTAGTAAACTTACTTATTTTATTTATTACTCTTAAGGAAATCCTTTATCTTTTATAGACTATTACTCGCTTACTAGTAAACTAATTAGTTAGCTTTTTAGTATATTTTATAGTTCTTAAAAAGCTTTATTTATAGTATATCTTTTAAACTTACTAAGTAGTTTAATTATAGCGTAATAGTTAATATAAGACTATAGGTTCTAGTATAAGTAATAGATTTAACTAGAATCTTCTATACCCTACTTATTCTTAAATCGCGGATATCTTTAAAACTACTAAGCTAAAATAAGTAATAAGGTATCTATTTTATTTATTATTAACTTATATACTTTTTTATATATTCTTATTTATTAAGATAGTATTATAGAGTAGGTAAAGGTATATATATAAGTACTATTTATAGGATAATATTAATAAGCTATATAGAGCTCTCTTATATATAGCTAGCCTATATATATATATATAAGATCCGGCCCTTTATATATAACTATATAGCTTAGGCTATAGCCTAAGCCTATAACCTATAATAGTTAAAGACTCTTATATAATACCCTCCCTTAAGCGCGGTATAGCGTTACTTAATTAATAGCTTCTATACTATTAAGCCTATACTGCTAGCTCTACCCTACCCTTTCCCGTTAATCGTACTAGCCCTACTAGCCCTATTATCCCTATGCCTATTAGCCTAGGTAGCCGGAACTAAGCTCTATACTTATCGGCCGGCTAGCTATTTAAATAAGGGCGCAACCTATTATATACGCCCCTAGGTAGCCGGCAGCTAGCCTAGACCTACGTAAGCCTTAGGTTACCTATCCCCTCGGCCTTAAGTAGCTTCCTCTACCTAAGGGTATATAAGGTAGTATCCCCCCTTTCTTCCTTCCTTTCTTTCTCCTTCTTCTTTAACTATAGTAGTAGTAATAATAAGTAAGTTCTACTTTACTTAGGGCGTTAGTTTATTCCTAGCTATATAGGCCGCTTTATTAACGTATACTTATAGTAATAGCTATAGCTATAATAATAGCCCTAATAATAATAACTTTAACTAGTAAGTTCTTTACCTTATAAAGTAAGAGGCCGTAATCTATAATACTAACTTCCGCGATAGATATATCTACCTCCCCCTCCCTTACTTCCTCCTTCTTAGAGTATACGGAGTTATTCGTTAACGCTATACTAAGTATAGCCGATAACGGCTCTACCGCTACCGCTACTCTTACCCGCGCCCCCGCGACTACGCCTACCGCCGCTGCCTCTACCTCTACTACGCTAGCCGCCCTTATATCGCTATTTTAGGTAATAACGCTATCTCCGCCGCCGGCCGTAACGCCCGGCCCCTCTACCCCCGCCTCTACCTCTACTACCCCTATAAGTCCGCTACTTAGTAAGCGTAGTAGTTATTTTCCGCTAACCTTTTAAAGTATAAACGCTAAGTATAGGCCGGAGCCGCCTATACGGCCCCCTATATATAGTACGCGTTATAGGAGCTCCCTTACGCCGACTAAGTTAGGCGCCGCTATAGCGGTAGTTATTACTAGTATATATATATCGGCCGCGCCTATAAAGCAGCGCCTCCTATCTTACTTATTATAGTGTTAGCTTAAAAGGCCGGCGCGTATAGGTAGGCACGGCGGGCTATTAAGAAGCGCCTTACCGCCGCCGCCGCCGCCTACTATAATCTCTATACCCTTAAGCGCTAGGGCCTTATCCCTAAGTAAGTTCCTCTCCTCTAGCTCTTTTACTTCCGCTACTAACTCTCCTAGTACTAGGGATACTACCTCCGTCGCCCTATTAGCGGTCCCCTTAGCCGTGCCTACCGCCGCCCCCGCCGCTATTACTAGCCGGGCCCCCCTTACCCCCGGAGCCCTTAGAGCCGCCGCTGCCGCTAACTAGCTCGCGGGCTTAAAGGGCCGCCTAAGCGCCCTAGAGAGCGCCGCCGCCGCTAATAAAGTAAAGGAGGATAACGAGGATAAGAATAAAGATAACGATAAGGATAATAAGTAGGTCTAAGTAGTTTAAGGGCTCTGCCTTAAAATAAACGCTATTTTTATCTCTACTTATATTATTACGCTCGTATTATTATAATTACTTACTCCGCTTTACTTACTTTATAGTCTTAGCTTAAGCTACTATTAGTAGTCTACTAGTTTATTATTCTTATCTACTATTTTAAATAAGGCTTTAAACTTATTAAGGGCTATAGTTCCTATAAACTTATATATAGGTTCTTATATAAGGTTAAGATACCCGCGCTACTTAATAAGGACCTCCTAGCGTTTCCCCTTACTAACCCTTTTCTAGCGCGCGGCCTATATCTCTTTAACCTTAAACTCGTCTTCTTCTTTTACCTTAATTATAGGCGGTTAAGTATCTATTACTTCTTATCTAGGTAATAGGTTAAAGGAGGCTCTATAAAGGAGGTCTATATTAATCTTATTATAGACCCCTATTAAGAGACTATTAAGCTATATAACTCATAGGCTAATAACCCTTTATACCGTAAACTTTATATATAGCTAATTAAGCTTTTTTTTTAGCTATACCGACTTATAGTTATAGAGGTCTAGCTATACCTTATCTCTTACTATAAACCTATTTACTAGGGCCTTAGTCTTATTAGTATACCGCTCTTAATCTTACGCCGCGGCGGCTATTATAGATTAATAATAATCTATAGTCTCTTATAGCTTTTATATAAATATAAAGGCGCGGCCCTTTAATAATAAATTACTATACTACTTTACTACTATATCTATAGTAAAAGGAACTAGTAAAGGTAGTTTAAAGCTATATATTATAAAGAAAGGGGCTATCTTAATAAAGGTATATAGTTTACTATTTAACGTAAGTTAAGCCGCGGGGAGCTACCGGTCTTAGTCTACTTAGTTATAGGCTATAATAGCTTATAGGTAAGCCTATACCTCTTAGTTAACCTTCTTAAGCCCTTTATTAATCTATAGGTAATATACTATACTAAGTAGCTATATAATCTAAAGTAGTTAGTATAGGTACTATTAAAAGCGGCTAGTTTAATTCGATCCCTTATCGCTTATAATAAAAGCTAGCTAGCTATATAATTAAGCCTAGTACTATAAGAAGCGCTCTATATAAGACTTTATATCTATAGATAGTATTAGCTTTAATATTATAGACTTACTAAGTTAGTCTTTAATTACTAATATATAGCGGTTACCGCCCTTTATAAGTAGGAGGTCCGTTATAAAGTTTATCTATATATATATATAGAAATAGTTAGGTACTAGAAGCTACTTAAGTAGCCCCTTAAGCTATGCCCTCTAAATCTTAGTATAGCTATAAATATTATAGTTATAAAGGAAGTAGCGAACGTAGTACTATAAGAGGGGCTAGTAGAAATCCCTTATAAGGCCTACTACTATACCCTATTAACTTAGGTAGCCTATAATACTAAAGTTATAGACGAGCTAAACTAGCTTTCCTTAGAGCTCGTTCTATTTATTTAGCTTTAATAGTCTATCCTTTTCCTTAGCTTCTATAATATATAGCGCGCCCGGTACCTATAGTCTCCCCTATTAATATAGATACCCCTATAGGTCGATATAATAGTTAGCTACTTATACCTTTAGCTTTAGCTTTAGATCGAGGTATTAAGCGCCGGACTTAATAGCGCGGCGTACGCTCTTATAGTTATAGTCTAGAGATAATTTCCTATCCTATAAGCATTAAAGGACCTTATCTTAAAACACCTACGCTATACGCGCCCTTAGGCTAGTCTATCCCTCCTCGCTAAGCTAAGGTAAGGGTATAGGGGAAGGCTTATTTATTAGCGCTATAACTTCCTTTACTAAGGAAGCTCCTATATAAGTCTATAGCGCTTCTTATAAGATAAGCTATAGATCCTAGGCCTCGATATCTACTCCTATCGGCCGGTCTTAATCCCTCTAGGAAAGCGTATCTAGGACTATAAAGTCCTGCCCTAGCTAGTACTTAATTAAGAAGTTAAAGTATAAGAGATACTCCGCTTAGCGGGCTTACTACTTTAAGAGGTACTAGCGGGTTATAAAGTACTTAAGGTTCTTATAGTCTATAAGAACCTTAAAGCTCTTATAGCTTTAAAGCTCCGCTTACTATTACTTAAGGTAGCTAATAATTATAAGTATCTCCTTATTATAAATAGTATAATTCCGCTCTACTAAGGTTACCTTATAAGAGTAGAACGCTACTAGTTACTTCTACTTATCTACCTCTTAAGAGAGCGTTCTTCTAAGTACCTAGCCGCTATAGTTTACTTCGACTAACGTAGACCGGTTAAAGTCCTACTAAAGTAGTACTAAGGCTTACGAGAGTAGGTCCTTAAGCGTATAGAACGCTCCTTCTTATATAGGCCCTTAATAAAAGCGGTTTATTTCCTAGTAATCTTATTTAAAGGTATTATAATATAAGAGAAGACCTTAATAAATATCCTATAATAGTTCGCGAACCTAAGAAAGCTCTATATACCTATTTATATAGTTAGGGCCGCTTAGTCTTAGATCGCCTAGATCTTTATAAGATCCGCCTATATACCTATACTTATATAAATAATAAAGCCTAGGTACTTAACCCTCCTAACCCTAAATTTATACTTATCTAAGTTAAGGTAGAGCCTATAAAGTTAGAGGCGCTTTAAGACCCTTTATACTTTTTATATATAGTCTTTATAAGAGCCGCTTATATAAATAAGGATATTATCTATATATATAAAGGCAAACTTATTAAGGAAGTCTTAAAGTACGTTATTAATATAACGCTAAAAGGTAGCGGGCGCTCTTAAGAGGCTAAAGGGCGTTATAAGCTACTTAAATAAGCTATAGTATATATAGAACGCTATCTTTTACTTATTACCCTTTAAGATCTATACCTTATAGAACGCTTATTTTATATTTAGCTTTATAAACTACTTTGCCTTTTAGAGGTTATAGAGTATATCTAAGATTAAGGGTAAGGGGTAGCGGTCTAGCCTTATAATTATATTTAGAGCCTTATAGTCGTAATAAAACTATATCCCGCCCCTTAGTTTATATATAAATAAGACTAGCGCTCTTACTTTAGAGCTACTTACTTAAATAAAACCCTTATTTAGGAGGTCCCTTAGCGTCTTCTTTAATACTAGTAGCTCCGCGTATAATATACTATATAGCGGTCTAAATAATATAGGTAGTTCCTACCCCTTTTTATTAGTATAGAGTACGATCTTATAGTCTACCCCTAGCTTATATAGGTTAAGCTTATTTACTTCCTAGGACTTAAATAGTAGTAAGAGGTCGTAAAAGCGCTCTAGTATCTACTACTATAGCTTAGAGGGCGACTTTAGCTTCTTTATTTAAAGGGCCTTATCGATATCCGCTAAGCTAACTATATAAACCGTTATATTAGCCGCCACTATACCTTACCCCCGCTCTACCTATTATATAGTTCTTATAAAGATAGAAGTAAGGACTTCTTATACTAAGTATAAAGCTTATACGCTTAGTCCTATACTTATAGAACTATTATTATAGCGGACCTACTTTATATAGGCCTAAACTATAGCTTCTTTTAGTATAAAACTAAGTATAACTCTATATATAATAACTAGGGTTTCCTAAGGATTAAGGGAAACTTTAGTTAAGGGATTATATAGGCTATAATAAGCTTATAGTAACCGTCGACCTTTATAGCTAGCTATATAATACCCTTAATTACTATACCCTCTATCGCGCTTAAGGCGCCCTTTACTTACCTTAGGGCGATCTTTTTTACTAGTACTTATATCTCTTATATAAGCGCCTCGTTAACTATAGTATAGTACTAGTAGCCCTTATCTATAAGGGCGGTAATAGGTAAGGAGTTATTAATTATAACCTATATTAAAGTAAGCTTTTCTTTTATATAAGTAGATAATTCCTCTTTCTCTTTTATTAGTATTAGTAATTAGGGCTCTAGAGCCCGTTTTTACTTTAGAGCTACTCTTTTTCCTTTAAGCCTAGGAGGGCGGAGTCCTCTTTATTATCTAAAGTAAGGAGCGGTTCTATCTTCGCTACTTAAACCGCTATAGGCCTCTTAGCTAAAAGGAAGGGGCATTTTAATATAAAGTATATAGATACGCTATAATATAGGCAGCGGCCGTTAGCCTTCTTCTTTCCGATTTTCTCGCTTATTACCTACTTTACCCGCTACTTAAAGTATAGGGCGGTATAGGAGGTAGTCGATAGTGTCTTCTTACTATATCTAGCCCGGTCTATATAGGTAGCCGATATTAAGGTATCCTTATCTATATCGATAGCTAGTTATTTATCTTATAAAGGGGCGGTAATCCTATCGCCGCTATATAGTATACGCTTATAGAGCTTCTAGAAATATAGCGTCTACTTATAGCCCTATACTACCTTTATTAACTAGCTTATATACTTACTATAGTTAGTAGGTATAATTATAGGGATAAGTAGCTCTTATAGGGCTAGCGTAATCGAATTCTATAGCTATATAAGCTTTACGCTATCTTCTTATACTATATTCCCCGCTACCTATAAGATCGTCTCTTTATTATAACTATAGTTAGCGGGCTATAAGAGAGCTAGCTACGTTTATATAATAAGGCAGCTTAGAATAATAGTTAGGATAAGAAGTTACTTAGGCTTAGCTTACCTAGAGCGTATATAAGCTAAGTAAGCCTTATATAGATAGATTACTACTTAGGAGTATAGCTTATAAGTAAGCTATAGTAAGCTATAAAAGGGATTACGGCTAGGACTATAATCTAAGGATAGTCTTTATAAGTATATATAGCTACCTACTTTTACTCCTTAAGATAGATAGCTCTCTAGCTTTTAATATAGATCTTTATTATAATTCTATCTTTAATTCTAATTACCTAGTTATAGTCTATAGTCTATAACCTCTAACATATTATTAACGTAATATACTTATTATTACTTAGACTACGCCCTATTATATCTACTAATATAAACCCCTCGATAGGTTTATCCCTTAAAAATAATACCGGTTATTATATATTAAAAGCTCTTATTTAGTATAATACCGCGTTACTTTAAGTAATATCGTAACTATTAATATACTTATATAGTAAGCTAGATTAACTAACTTTAAAGCTACTATATTACCTTAGGATATAATACGCGAGATTATTACCCTTTAATATAAGGTATAGTTACTTAAAAATAAAGGAGGTAATAGATAAGTTAAGGACCTTAAAGAAGTAGTTAAACTAAAATAGCTAGGACTATTTAATAGTACTTATAGCACGCTTTAAGACTTTCTTATATAACTTAAGGCCTATTACTAGTTTTACCTTACTAAACTCTTAGACCTAGTCGAAAAGGTACTCTATATAAGAAATTATTTATCTAGAATAGTACTTACTTAGTTTAGACCTATTATAAGAGATTTTCTCGATAACTAACTAGCGTAATAAGATAATAAGATAAATAAAGTCTTAATTAGTTTCTAAGGATTTAAAGAAGCTATTATAAAGGTATTTAGAATAACTAATAAAGAACGAGAAGCTAAATAGAAACTTTAAGAACTTTAATAAAAGATCTTAGTATTAGATTATACTACGAAGTTCTATTAAGTTACCTTAAAGCTTAATTAAGATAACGAACCTCTTATATTACGATTCTACGATAGGCTTAAAAAAGAAGTTAAGGACGAGCCCTATAAGGAAAATCGACCTAATAACCTCTTAGACTATATTACTATAGTAGTACGAATCGACGATAGATAGTATATATAATACTAAGAAAAGAAATAAGGAAGAGGAAACTAGAACCTTTCTTATAAAAATAACTTTAGCTAACGCGCTAACTATAAGAAAAAGCGCGAAATATAAATAGCTTAGGTATATATAATAAATCCTAGACTAATAGATTTAAATATAATATAGAAAGGTAAAGGAAAGTATTTTAATTATAGGAAACTTAAATATTACTTTAAAGAATATAGATAACCTTATAAGGAGAAGAAAACCTATTAAGTACTAGCCTTAGAAGGCAAGAAATACTTAAACGCTATTAATAGATAAGAACTAAAGTATAAACTCCTTAGTTAAACTATATACTATAATAACGAATATATAGTATACCTAAGTAATAAGAATAGTACTAGATAGTTCCTAAAGCTACTAAGGAAAACCCTTATAATAATATAATAAAGGGATCCTAAAATATAGAAATAAGTTAAATTTATAGAACTAAAATACCCCTATCTTAAAAGAGTCTCTTAAAACTAAATTAAGAAAAATAGTAAACGATTCTAGGAAGATATATAAAATAAAAATCGATAATAATAATAAGTAGTCTATAAATAGTATAATAAAGAAGATATAGATATAGCTCTTATACTTACGAAACTTAGATAATAACCTAAAAAGGAATAATAAAGTATTAATAATATAAGCTTTAAAGAATAAGAAATACTTAAAGAAATAAAAGATAAGAACGAACTTATACTACTACCCTTACTATTAAGGGAAAATACTACGATTAAAGAATACGCTTTATACTTTAAAGAATTTAAAGAAATACTTAAAATTAAAACCTAATAAATACCTTAAATTCTTATAGAAAACTAATAAGCTATATTAATTTAATATTAACTAGTTTTATATAAAGGAGACTACGCTATAGCTATTACTATAGTTAATACCTTTATAGCTTTATAATAAGAATAGTAACTATAAGGAGAATTTAAAGATAATCTATAAATACTACTTACTTATAAGTACTATAAGTATATTTTATAGATATTATACGTTTACCTAGATTATATAATATACTTTTAAATAAAGGTATAATATAACGCTTTCTTAGTTAGGTTTAAAGGATAAGTACTTTCGAAACCCTACGTAAGTATAAACCTAAACTACTAGAAAATCGATTAACGCTACCTAAACGACTAAGTTATATTATTAGAACCCGATTATAGTATATTACTTAAATACCGCGATAATTATAGTTTATTAATAAGATATCTTTTAGAGATATATAAAATCTATAAATACGCTAAAATAAAGGAATAGTATAACGCTACTTACTTTAAGGTATCTAAACCCTTAATCTTTTAAAGACTTATATAATAAGTTAAATATAATAAAGAAGATTATAATAAATATATATACCTAAACTATAGAGTTTATAAATATAAAAAAGTATAAGTATAGTATAAATAATATAATAGTATACTAAAAGATTATTAGTAATATATATAAAGGCTATAAGCTATATTTAACTAAGGAAAAATCGATATAAAAACGCTATATAAAAAATAGAAAGACGCTAAATAAAAACTTAACTTTTAGTATAAAAATAAATAGAATTATAAAGTATAGTATATAATTAACTACAAAGTAATATAATATAAACGATATAGTATTAAGAAATAAGAAATCTTTAATTAGCTATAAGAAATTAGTCTCTTAAGCCCTAATATAATACTATATAATAAAAATATAATAAAACGATATTAATAATAAATTAAACAAAAATACCTAAATAAAACGAATAAGGACTAAGTAAAAAATAAGGTATACTATCTATAAAAGGGCTATAGACTAGTATAATATAATAAGATCTAAGGACCCTATATATAGTAATAGTAAGCTATAGTAACTAAATAGTATTAAATATTTAAATTACGGGATATTATATATATATACTTTTAGACTATAGCGCAATAAGTAATTACGTTTTACTTAAAGTTATTAATTATTATTAACTTATATAGAGATATAAGAAAGATCTATATAAACTTATAAATATTAAAGGAGAGGCCTTTAACTATAATAATAGAATTATTAATATAGAGATTAATTACCTTAATATTAATATCTAGGGCTATAATAAATAAGTTAACTTTAATATTATAGATATTAAAGAATACGACCTTATATTAGGGCTTCTATAGATATAGGAGAGTAACCTACTAATTAACTAGAAAACTAGCTAGCTATATTAAGATAAAGATATAAGTTTCTAGGACTAGTAGATTTAAAAGAAAGTAAAGTTTTATAATAATTTAGCTACTAAATAAAATAAAAAGGATAACCGTTTAAGTAAATTATTATAGGCTTTAGCAATATAAACGAAAATAGTAACTAAACTAGCGGATATAATAAAATTAACTAATAAGACCTATATACTAACTAATATAGCTATATAACTTAGTATCCGATATAAATAAAATAAAAGATATAATATAAAGATTTAAAGAGTTATTACTACTTTAAGGAAAGACCTAAAATAAATTAATAAAGAGCTTAAGTTAAGGGAAACTAGCTTTAAAAGAAAGAATAAAGCCTATAAGATAGAATAAAAAATATCCTATAAGAATACCGGAAATATAATAAACTCTTTAAGGAAGAACTTAAGATAGGGTTACCTAAATATAGCTAATAAGACTATAAAATTTATCTTAAGGATAGAATAACGCTAACGTTTTATAAGATTTATAACTTAAATAAAAAGTAACTATAAACGCTATATAACTACCTCGATAAAAATCTATAAAAGGGATATATATAAACGTTAATATCTAAAGTAAGCTACCTAGTTATATTTATTTTAAAGAAAAACAGTAAGCTATAACTAGTTATTAACTATAAACGCTTAAACGATATTATAATAAAGGACCGAATACTATTACCGCTTATATTAAAACTATAAGATTAACTATATAGTAAAACATAGTTTATAGCCCTTAACCTTAAAAGCGCCTATAACTTAATATATATAAAAAAGAGATATAAATAGATAATAGCCTTTAAAACGAAATTTAGACTATTTAAATATCTAGTAATACTATTTAGACTTATAAATATACTAGCTACCTTTTAACGGATAATTAATAATATCCTATACGAATACTTAGATATCTTTATAGTAGTATACCTAGATAAAATCTTAATTTTCTCGGATACCCTAGAAGAATATAAAGAATATATCTATAAGGTACTCCGCGTACTTTAAAATATAAAGTTACTAGTTAAACTAAAGAAAAGTAAGTTCTATATATAAAAAGTAGACTTCTTTAAATATATAATCTTACTAAGAGAAATATAAATATAATAAGATAAGATTAACTTAGTTAAAGAATAGCTAACGCTAAAGAATATTAAGGATATATAAAGTTTCCTAGGATTTATAAATTACTACTAACGATTTATTAAAGATTTTAGAAAGATTATAGCACTACTATATAACTTAATAAAAAAGGAAAAAGAATTTATATAGGACGATAAAGCTAACGAAGCTTTTAAATATATTAAAACTATAATTATATAAGAATTAGTCTTAACTACCTTTAATCTAAAACGATAAATTAAACTTAAAACTAATATATTAAACTTTACTTTAAGAGTATAAATCGGATAAAAAGATAATAAAGAAAGACTATAACTAATTATATTCTACTTAAAAAAACTATATAGCGTAGAACTTAATTACCTTATCTATAATAAAGAATTCCTTATAATTATTTAAGCTTTTAAGGAATTTCGATACTACCTTCTTAAAAGTAAGTATAAAGTTAAGGTTTATATAAATTATAAAAATATCTTATACTTTATAACTATATAATAGTTAAATAGATAATAGATCTAATAAGCTAAATATTTATTAAAATTCGATTATAAAATAATCTATAAAAAAGGAATAGAAAACGGTCGAGCTAATACCCTTAGTCGACGAAGTAACTACGATATAAGAGCACTTATAGTAAAAAGATAGCTCTTAGAAATTAACTAAAAGGGGAACTATTAATAATAATAGCTAAATATAATATTTAAAATATAACCTAACGACTTAACTTATTAAAAGATCCTAAAATAAATAAAAGAATATAAAGTACTAAACGGATATAATATAGGATATTTAGAAGTTTTAATATATAAAAATAAAATCTAGATACTACTAAAATTACGAGATAAAGTTATATAAGATATATATAAATATTTAATATATAGATACTAGGGAATCTAAAGAATAATAAAACGGATTAAATAATAATATAACTTCCTATAGCTTAAAAAAGTAGTATAATAAGTTATTAAAGAATATAAACTTTACGTATAAAGTAAAGCTAAACGATATAAACTATATAAAGAATTATAACCGCTACTAGTACTAGAGAAACTATAGGATTTAATAGCTTTTAACTATATTATAAAGCTACTACTATTAAAAGAACCTATAACTAACGTTAAGTATAATAATATATTCGTTATTACTAATAGATTAATAAAGTATAGATACTTTTTACTATATAAAGAAGTAAGTAATATAAAAGAGCTAGTATATATATTCCTATAAATAATTATTAGTAATTACGGACTATTAAATAAGATTATCTTTAATAAAGGAAGTATATTTATAGCTAAATATTAGTATGCTCTTATAGTATAATTAGGGACGAAATATAAGCTTAGTATAGCTTATTACCTATAAATAGACAGATAAATAAAATAACTTAACTAAACGCTTAAATAATATTTATAATACTATATTAGCTACGAATAAAACAATTAAGTTAAATAGCTACTAATAGTATAACTAGCTTATAATAGCTTAGTTATAAAAATAACTAAGCTCTTACTAGTATACGCTAATTATAAATATAACCTAGAAGTATTTAAGGTTACTTAATAAGGACTATAAGCGGAACGAGCGATACTATAAGTAGATTAGCTATAAAAATTATATAAAGAAATATAATAAGAACTTTAATTTATTAAAGAACGAATATCTACTTACTATAATTAGAAAAGATTATAGGGACTAATCTTTTAAGAGGAAGATATAGTCTACCTTATATAACGAAATATTAAAATAAAGCGACTAAGTAATAAATTAGATTTTAAGAAACTTAGACTATTTAAGGTTAAGAAAACTATTTTAAAAGTTAACTACTAACTTTCGCTACTAACGATAATATAGATATACCTAATATTTTATATCTTATTATTAGAACTAGCGCTATAAAATGCTAAACTATAGGAAAAAATTAAAGTTAATAATAATTAAGAATATAAAGCCGAATAAATACTAGATATAAGAAAATAAGGTTAATAATAAGAGTACCTTATTAAGTAGAAAGGATATAAACTAAAAGAAAATACCTAGGAACTACTTAAGTACTTAACCTACTATAGTTCTTTACTTTAATAGTTCTATTAAGCGAACCCTTACTTAGAAATATAGGGTTACTAAGAATAGTATCTTAGTTTAATATATTTAAAGTACTAAATAATTAAACCTTATCGTAAAGCGTAGCTTAATTTCGTAGTTCTCGGAGATATCCCTTAGTAAGAGGGACCTAGGAAGCTAAAAAATAGGTTTTAAGGAAGGAGCTAAAAAGAGGTATAGAGAGGAGGGTAGGGGTAAGAGGGGAAGTAGAAGTAGCGATAGCTTCTTATAAAGGTAGCGAGAGATAAGACGGATATACCGGCAACGGCTAGAAAGGAGGGGAAAATCTAGTAAAAAGCTTAGTAGTTAAAAGGATATTAGTAGCTTCTTAAAGTAGGATCTTCTTTATTAATTAAGATGCTAGACGGGTATAAAGAGGGGCGTTAGATAAAGGAAAGAAGGATAATTAAGGCAATATAATAATTACTCCCTTACTATAATTACTACTCCTATAAGAATTAAATCCCTCTACCCTACCTATCCGACCCCTTACTTCTAATTTTACCTTTATATATTTTTATATACTTCTTATATCTTTCTTCGCGAAAGTTATAAGCCTAGGAGGAATAATATTCCTATACTTTCTAGCTGCTAAAAAAGGCACCTTTCTTATATCCCTCGTAGCTCCCTTTTACCCCTCTTACTAAAAAAGCCGATTTTTAACCGACTTTTCTACCCCCCTCTTTCGTAACGATATCGAAAAAGACTCCTTTACTATCCCTACGGTCTATAGGACGATTCTAGTAGAGCCCTAAGATTAAGATAAATAGGTAAAGGAGCTACGGGCTTATATAGATAGAACTATCTATAATTTAGTCTTCTCTAATAAGTAGGACCCTCTTAAGCCCCCTCTTCGTCCTAGGGCAACGGAATTTATAGAGGGAGCTTCCCTCTTCTCTAAGCTAACCTCCGTATAGTAAAGAGCTTTTTCTGCTACCTTAGGTAACTATAAGAGTTATCGTAAGGAATACCTTTACGAGATAAAGCTGCTAACTACTGCTCGTATAGTAATAACGGAATCCGTTAATGCCGTAAAGCTAATTTCTCTTTAAGAGGAAGAGACTCTTAGGTAGTAGCTTTTAAAGCTCGAGACCTTAATAGCTCCCTTAAGGGGCTATATAACTAACCGTATTAGGAAGACCTATATAGTATACCTAGGAGCCTTTTCTACTAGGAACCTACTAGCTTCTTTATAGCTAGCTAAGTAAGAAGAAATCCTCGAGGAAGCTAATTAATACTTCCTTATAGAAGCTCTTTCCGGCTAGTAGCTACGGGATATATCTCTACTAATAAAGCCTATTAGTAACGGTTACTCGACTATCTTTCGAGAGGCTAGCCGGGAACTAAATAAAGAGGCTGCTAGAGTATAGTAGTAAGTAGTCTTATTCCTTCGTAGCTAGCACTCGACCTAGACGGCTCGACCTGCTGCCCCTATAGCTGCTATAGCCCCTATTGCTACGGCTCCCGCTGCTGCTGCTATGGCTATTGCCCCTTTAGCTCCTCCTCCCTCGAGAGCCTTAACGCTATCGTTAACTATAGCTGCGGCCCCGGCCCTAGCTACGTATCTTACTCCGGGCCCGGCCCCGGTCCCGTTAGTTAGACCGGCCCGACTAGTCCCTTAATAGACCTTTTAGTCCGTTAGTCGAAAAATTAGGGAACTAGTCGAAATCGAACCTCTTCGTTAAAATTAGTATTAAGGGGCAAAAAGGGGGGGTTTTTAAGCAGACCTTCCGGACTAGGACGAGGATTCCTCGAAGAAACGTACGAGGAGGAATCGACCTACCTGCCTAGTATATAAAAAGCCCTATCGGCTAGAAGACTGCTAGTAGGTCTTTAAGGAAAACTAACCTAAAGGTATTAACCCTTTAAAGAGGCTATAAGAAATAGTATAATAGTCTCTTAAGGAGGACCCCTCGTTATAAAAGAAGATAGACGAGATTAAGGTTACTAGGAAATAGTAACTAACGCCGCTACTATAAATTCAAGGAAATATTATTAGTATAGTAAATCCGGCATTTATCTTCCTTATAGATTAATAAGGCTAAAACTAACCGTTAGAGCTCTCCGATTATCCCCTATAAAAATCAGCTATCCTTAACTCTAGTACTTCCCTCGATATCTATAATATACTCTTACGATTCCGGTCCTTTAAGAAGGCACGAAGGGAATATCTTATTGCTAGGGAATTAACCGTACGGATAGAGGGATATAGAAGGGTGAATTTTACGATGAAATTACCTAACGGATCTATATAGATTCTTCGACGAAAAAGGGTAGCTTTTTACCCTCGATTTTTAACGAGCCTAATTTCCTTCCGCCTTCTTTATAAGGAAGGAATCTTCTAGGATACGATATTTAAGCCTATAAGGCTAGTCTAGAAAAATTAGACTATTAGGCTTATCGAGGAAAAATTCTATTAATTTATTCTCGAATTCTAACCTATCCTTAGGAAGGAACTACTTAAGAAGTTAGCTTTCCCTACTTAAAGGAAGGTAGGTTTAAAGGACCCTCTTTTAATAGCCTAAGGAGACGGTATTCTTTAGTACGTATAACTTAGTTACCTAGGCCCCCTAGCTTTATATAAGCTAGGCTAATAATAGGGCGTATAAATAAGGGGCCTAAAGACCGTCGTATACGAATACTACGGCTAAAGGAAGACTAGGAGACGAATTTCTAGACGAATGCTTTTACGGCTAGACTAACCGTATAAGGAAATTTAGGTCGACTAGACTAACGTCTCTAGGGATTAAGAAAGCTTCGTTAGGGTAATGTTTTTTATAAACGCTTTTTTAGGGATAGTTTTCCCCTATTTCTTATAGACCTACCTAAGTAAGTATAACTAGTTTACCCTCTAGGACTTTATTAACTAGATAAAATCCTACTTTAGCTATAAGGTAAAGAAGATACGGTCTAATAGAGAGCTATTTACGAAAGATATCTTAAAGTAGCTTCGAAAAAGGGGCATTTTACCCCTCCTATTAGCACCGAATACCTAAGCTTAGAATAAAGGGGCAGAAAGATTAAGGGGTGCTATAATAGAAAGGGCCCGTACGATAAGACTTACTATAAGGCTTCTATACGACCTTTAGAGGGAAGTTATTAAGACCGCCTATTACCTTCGGAACCGGACCCTAAGGGACCCTAGGGGACTAAGGGACTATAGGGACCTAGAAACCCTTTTTAAGACCTAAGGAATAGACTAGAAATCCCCCCTTAAGCTCTTTATAAAAAAGAGGGCCTCGCTAGCCTACCTTTATACTTATAGCTATAAGGTATACGTAATAACTACCGATATATAGCTAAAAAGGAAAAAGAAAAGAAAGCTTAATCCTAGAGCCTTTATTAGTTACCTCGTTAGTTATAATTCTACGAATATCTTTTAGATTTAGATTCCTCTTTAACGGAAGGTTATTTTAACTAAGGATATAATTTTCGACGAATCTAGCTTCTTTAATAGAAAGAGGGATTAATAGCCCCTCTTACTCTCTTAACGTTAGCTAATTTAAAAGATTTAAATCCCCCCTTCCTAATAGTCTTAAGAAGAGGTCTTAGATAAGGAAATAGAAGAAAAAACCAACGTTAAAGTAGTTAAGGATAACGCCGACTTTAAGGAAGAAGAAAAAGAGGAAGCTGCTAGATTAGATAATCTAGATAAAGAAGGAGACTATAGGAAAGCGGTAGAGCTAGAATACGCTTGCCTCCCTACGCCTCCTCTTATAGAATAAGAAGAAGATCTAAAAGCAGCTTTCTTTATTAGTCTTCCCGTCTCGACCCCTAAGGGGGTAGGAAAGGCACCTCTCTTAAAGGATTACCCGGTTGCCTTTTTATCCCTGCTTCGAGAAGTAAAGGAAGGTATAGGGCCCGATACGAAAGAAGACTAACCTCTCCCCTATTTCGATCGTTTTTCCGACTTCTACCTAACGCTAATAGAAGACGGTTCCTACGGAGCGTTTAAAGTAGGCCGGCTCTTTAAGCTATAGCTATTAGCAAGGAAGGTATATAAAAGAGACCTCTCGGACCTACTAATAAACTAAAAGCAGCTAGAAAAACACCCCTTTAGAGACTAGTTTTTCTAGGCCTAGAAAGACTACCTAGCCTTATATAAAGAGATAGAGTCTTTTAAAGAGGTCCTTAAGGAGAAAGTAAGAGGAAAACAGGTCCTTAGCTATAAATAGGTCTTTATCTATAAGACTAATAAACATAGCTTCCTTTAAAAATATAAAGCCCGGCTAGTTATCTATAGGAATTAATAGTAAAAAGGGGATCTACCTACTAAGGCAACCACCCTAGTAGGGATGTCTTTTCGGACCCTTATAGCTATAGTAGTAGAATTCGACCTCGAGCTCGAATAGATAGATATAGTTAACGCCTTTATTAACTGCTTACTTAAGGAAGAAGAAGAAGTTATCTATATACGCCTTCTACTAAGCTTTTAATAGCTAGGAAAGGTTCTACGGCTTAGGAAAGCTCTATATAGACTACGAAGATTACCCCTTCTTTAGTAATAGCATTTAATAGGTTCCCTTAAAGCCCTAGGCTTTAAGAAAGTCCCTTAGGAACCGTATATAATATAGAAGGGTAAAATTATAGTCTTCTTCTACGTCGATAATATTATCTAGGCGTACCTAAAAGAGGAAAAGAAGCTACTACTAAGGAGGTTATACGAGGCCTATAATAAAGGTATAAGATAACTAGGCTAGGGGAGCTAAAGTGGTTCCTAGGGATACTAATCCTTAGGAATAGGTCCTAATAGACTATCTAGCTTACCTAGGACGCCTATATTAATAAGGTCGCTTATAAATTCCTCCTTAATTCCCTCGTTAAGAAGCTTCCCTCTATGCCTATATTAGATAAAGAGCTTTTACTTAATCCGTCCTTTTAAGCTAGGGAGTAAGAGAAATACTAATATTAATAGAAGGTAGGCTCCCTGCTTTTTTAGCTATTTCTACTAGACCGGATATCTCTTTTACGGTCTCCCGGCTAGCTAGGTATAACTAGAATCCTAGCCCTAGGTACTAAGAAGTAGTAGACTAAGTAATCCTTTATCTCTATTTAACGAGATTATATAGTCTACGCCTAGGAGGGTAGGAAAGGAAGAAATTAGCTGCCGAAATCTTCCTTTATTCGAGCGATTCGTCCTTTATAGATAATTCCTTAAATAGAAAGAGCTTATAAGGGTATATTATATCCCTTTTTAGAGGAACTATTGCTTAGAGAGCTTCGAAGCAAGCTACTATTACGACTTCTAGTACGGAGGCAGAGCTACTAGCTCTTTTAAAAGCGTTAAAAGAAGCGATTTTCCTTAGCCGGCTACTAATATCTCTACGACTATAAATTCTAACCCCGTTAGCTATAAAATACGATAATATATAGACTATACGAATTCTTATAGAAAATAGTAAGCTATTAACCCGGCTATAGTATATCGATATCTACTAGTATTAGTTACGCTAAGAGGTCTAAAGGGGACTTATTTCCGTCCGTTAGGTTTTAACGGCATCGATAAAAGCTAACGGTCTTACGAAGCCCCTACTAAAGTAGAGGCTAGCTATCTTTTTATAGTAAATTAGGCTAGAAGACGTTCGAGAAAAGCTATCCTTAGAGGCCCGCCTTAAGAGTCTATAAGAGGAGCTAATAGCCCGTATAAGAAGGTAACGTCTATAGCTAAAGAAAAGGAAGAGGTTGTTCCCTTTAGAGGGCCCCCTATTTTAATTAGGTTTTTCCCTTTAAAGAAGGCCCCCTTTCTTATAGGACTTTCCCCTCTTTAGGCCCCTTTTCCTTAAGTAGGTCTAAAAGAGCCTAGGGACCTAAAAGGGCCCCTACTTTCCTCGAGTAAAGGGAGAAGTATAGAGCTAAGAACCTCCTCTATACGCTTACTAGCCTAAAGCTATATTAGCTATGCCCTTACTATAAGGGCAGGATATAGCTAAGGGGGTATACCGTAAAGCGTAGCTTAATTTCGTAGTTCTCGGAGATATCCCTTAGTAAGAGGGACCTAGGAAGCTAAAAAACAGGTTTTAAGGAAGGAGCTAAAAAGAGGTATAGAGAGGAGGGTAGGGGTAAGAGGGGAAGTAGAAGTAGCGATAGCTTCTTATAAAGGTAGCGAGAGATAAGACGGATATACCGGCAACGGCTAGAAAGGAGGGGAAAATCTAATAAAAAGCTCGGTAGTTAAAAGGATATTAGTAGCTTCTTAAAGTAGGATCTTCTTTATTAATTAAGATGCTAGATAGGTATAAGGAGGGGCGTTAGATAAAGGAAAGAAGGATAATTAATATAATATAATAATTACTCCCTTACTATAATTACTACTCCTATAAGAATTAAATCTTACTGCCCTACCTATCCGACCCCTTACTTTTAATTTTACCTTTATATATTTTTATATACTTCTTATATCTCTCTTTATAAGAAACCTCGCTAATAGTAATAGACTCCTTATTCGATAAATAAACTAATTTATCTTAAGAAAAACGTATTATACTATCTTCTTTATTAATAGCTTATATACCTTACTAAAATAACTTACTACCTCGGTCTTTTAAGAAACGCTTCTATTTCCTAATCCGAGCTAAGCGAGCTATTACTTCCTTTAACGCTTCTTTTACTTTCCGTTCGTTTAAGTTAATCTTTTACTATTAATTTATAATATAATAAACTAAAAAAGAAGGAATATTAATAAAAAGAGCGATAAGAAAGAAAAGGGATAAAACGAATAGGCGGACGCTATATTATAACTATTATAAGAACGACCTATAAAGGTATATTTAAAACACCGATTAAAACGCTCGCCGACCTTATAAGTTAGACCTAACCGAAAATAATAGGAGTAAGGTATAAATTTAATACTATAGATCTCGGTCTAAGATACTAGTTCCGATCGTTAACGTAATTTATTAGAATTATAAGAATAGGATTTTTAAATATAACTAGATATACTATTAATAGTATATCTTAAGAAGGATAAGGGATAAAGAACGATTATACTTATATACTACGTAATAAGGGTATATTTATATATAGCGGCTAAGGTAGTAGGTCTTAAAGGTAAGACTAAAAAGAGGGGAGGTATCTTATTACGACTATAGTTTAGCGAACCGCGGGGAACTAATATATATTATAAGGATACGTAATATAGGGAGTAAGGAATATTAAATAAACCGATAGGCTAATTAAGTTTAGAGCGATAGGTTACTTAAGCGCTTTAATGCTCCTTAGCTAGGATCGTAGGATCGCTTTAGCGCTCTAGCGCTTCTAAGCAACGGGATTACTTAGTACTCCTAGCGACCTAAGGAAGCTCTTAAGATATATAAAGAAGGAACGGAATACTCCTTTAAATAGATAGCTTAATAGCTTTTAATATAATTATTATAATCTCTATTATAATCTTATCTTTAATTCCGATTACTTAATTACCTAGTTATAGTCTATAGTCTATAACCTCTAACTTATTACTAATATAATATACTTATTATTATTTAAACTACGCCTTATTATATTTATTAATATAAACCCCTTAATAGGTTTATCCCTTAGGAATAGTACCGGTCGTTATACTAATATACGCTTAAGGTTCTCTTTAAACTTATAAGTTCTTAGTATATTAGTAGCCTCGCGCTCCTTTATAGCGGCGGCCTTAAATATCTTTAAATAGGTAGGGAGGCACTTTATACTAGTAATAGTAGCGACGATCTTAAGTATCTTAGCGTTTATAAAAGCTACCTATTTAAATAAGTACTTATTAATAATATCGGCTAAGATAGTAGCGATCTATATAGTTCTAAGGGCGCTAGTTATTATCTTAGTTTTATTAGGGAAGATAGCCCTAGCTAAGTTATATAGTAATAAAGGAAGAAGCTTATCCTTATTAAATAATAGGGTAAACTACCCGCGGGCGTTTTAAGGGGTACTAAGGGTTTTCCTTATAATGCCTAAAACTAAGGGCAGCGAGTCGCTAAACGAATTACTAAAGCTTAATAGTAATAAAGTATAGTTATTAAAGTAAATATATAATAAAGTACTAAGAATAAGGTAATAGAAAGCGCTAACCTACTATAGTTAGATAGTTAACGTTATATTTTTATTAGTTTAGGTAGTAATAGGAGTTATAGTAGTAATATAATAGGTAGCGGCGCTATATGGTATAGAAAAGTATAGCTAGTTATATTTATATAGTTTATAAGCTTTAAATAAGGGAAGAGATAAAAGGGTATAGTATATACTATTTTTTATTAAGCCCGCGCTAAGATTATACCTTTCTTTAATAAAAAGGTTATAGTAGTTAGTATATATACTATAATTATCCTATTTCTACTTAGTAAATATAGCTATATTAAACTTAAGGTTATAAAAGAGCTCTACCTTATTCTTATATAATTAAACTACTTAGCGGAATCCCTTAAGGCTTAAGCGTAGCGGTCGGCGGTAGATTTAGTTATAGAAATACTAGTAAAATACTAAGTCCTTACTATAATACTTATAGTCTTAGATAGTAGGAACCTTAAATATAAGTATAAGAGGGGCGTAGTTTAATATAGAAAAGGGAGCGTAAAAAGATAGGGAAATCGGGTTCTTAAAATAAAAATAAATATAGGTACTAAAATATAAAATTAAGTTACTATTTACTATAAGCGGCCTATTAATACTTATTAGCTAGTTAACCTATCCCTAGACTTTTAAGAGAATAAATAATAATAGCGTATACTATATACTATTATTTCTCTCTTAGTTATAGCGGCTTATACTATTATATAGTACGCGTATAAAGCTTTTAAGTATAAGTAATACGACCTTATAATACTCCTTACTATACGTTAAATTCTTTAATAAGGTCTTTAGTAATAATATCCTTAGCGGCTACCTAGGAATTATAGCTACTTAGCTAGCCTTTTTAGCTAATAAGGTATTTTATATAAGCGGTCCCTTAGCTATATTTATAAGTTCTAGAGTTAAGGATTCTTTTAACTTCTTAGTAGTTAGTATTAGGCTCTAGGCTAGGTTAAGCGTTTAGTTATTCGGCTAGCTATAGCTATATAATAGAAATAACGTTATAAATATTTAAGTATCTAGCTAGGTTAAGGCGGTAGGCTAAATAGCCGATCTATTTAAGGACTTTAAACGGTCTTATATAGCGTTCCTTTAACTTCGCTACCTATTTATTAGCTACGCTATATCCTTTCCCTAGCTAGAGCTATACTTAGTCTCTAGGCTTAAACTTTAGTACTTAGTACTACTTTACGTTATACTACTTTTTTATTCCTACTTAAGCTAAAGCGATTAAGATCTTAGCTTAGTCTTAAAGTATTTCCCTATCTATTTATAAGGGGCCTTCTCTAAGGTATTAGTTACTATTATCTATTTATATCCTAGTTAATAGCTTACTTAAAAAGGTATTAATTACTAAGGAGTAAGAGTTATTAAAGGGAAATTAAAGTAGTAGTAACGCGTCGACCTATTAATAAGATAGGAAGTTAGTTATAAAGAACTAAAGTATAGTTTTAACTACCTAGTTACGTTATTTTAATAAGCTATTAGTTTAGGGATACTAAGCTATAGATAATAGTAACTTAGACTTATACGCTATTTATAGTCCTTTTTAAAACGCTAAAAGGAACTTAGGGTCTTAGTTAAAGATAATTTAAGTAGGAATCCCTTAGTTATAGCGTATTAACTTAGTAAATAGTACCTCGGCCTAGTCTTTTATAGTAAACTAGTTATAGCCTAAGATAAGGAGCTTTATTTTCGAGAACTTATTAGTTACCGTTAGTAGTATATTATAGTAGACCCTAATAAGTAGTATTTATAGAGTTTAGTCTATAAGGATATCTAAGAGTCTTATAATGAAATCTATAGTAATTATATAGAAAGGTAAGGCTAAGGAAGTAATTAAAACTAACTTACTAAGGGCCTTTAACTAGTTAGTTTAGTTTTTATAATAAGCGTTATACTTATTAATAAAGCTATTAATAAATTTCTTAAAGCTAGTAATAGCGAACGTAAAAGATAACTCCTCTTATATCCTTTACGATCTAAGGTAAAATTTACGCGTATAGTTATTAGTAATAATTTCCTTAGTATAGGTAGTAGGGATATAAAGCTAATAATAACTTTTAGACTTAATTAAGTAGAGTAACTTATTCCGCTAAATAAATAAGAGACTAACCTAGGACTTATTACTTTTAAGCTACTTTAATATACTAGCTTACTTAGGTTCTTCTATATATACTTCCTAGATCTTTTAGTATACGTTAAGTTAAATAAAGGATTTTATAACTATATATATATATTTAACTAGAGCTTTATCTTCTTAAACATAGTCTAATTCCCTAGGTTTATATTTCCTAGGTATTATAGATAGTAGTTAAGATAGTATATTAATAAGGATATTTATAGTTCTAGGAATATAATAGACCTTTAAGGGAAACTAGCTAAGATACTATAAAGCGAGTATAAGCTAATTATTTATTTTTATACTAATAGTAAATAGTAATATTTACTTTAAGATTACGCTTATAGCGGTCTAGTTAGTTAGTATAATAACCTTTAGTAGTAAGGTAAAGATAATATATAACTAGAGCTTTTAATATACCTAGGAAAGATAAGCGACTTTAAGTTTAGTAAGCTAGTATCTAAGCTCTTTACTAGTTAAGCGTTTACTAAGGTAAAGGATTAGCTAGATACTTATTTAAAGTAAGGTCCTTCTTAGGTTTTAGTCTACCCTTAGTACTAAGTAAAAGGCTACTACTATAAAGCCTAGCTTATAGCTAGCGTCGATTTATAAGAATAATAGCTATTATAAGTTAAAATAGTATAGCTATATTAGTTTTATAAGAGCGTCTATAATATCTTAGAACGCTTATTCTTTTACTAAGGATAGTTAGTATATTGCCTTAAAGGTATATTTATTCCTTACTAATCCTTTAAGTAGCGCTTAACTATCCTATACTTTCTTAAGTATTACTATTTTCTAAACTTAAAGCGCTTTTACCTTTTAAGAGAAGTAAGCTACTAAGTACTATAGCTAGTTAACTAAGCTAAGCTACTTTTTTAGTACTTATAAGGTATTTAGAAACTTTATATCTTATAATACTTATACTCGTTCTTTAGTATTTATTAGGCTAATATTATTAACTTAAAATCCTAATAGTTTTATAAATAAGTAGCTTAAGAATAATTTTAATCTAGCTAGGGCTAGGTTATAGTCTATAAAAAGTTAAAAGATAGCTTAAAGGTAACGAATATAGTTATCTTTTATATCTAAGTATATTATAATATTATCGATATACTTAGAGGAATATTCTATATATTCTTAGAAGATTTTATTTATAAATCTTTAAATATATATAAGTAAGTTTTTATATCTTATTAGGGCTACTATTAGTCGTTCTAAGCCTTTATAGCTAATTACTAGAAACCTTTCTTAATACTATTTATAAATAAGGAACTAATAAAAGAAAGACCGAGCGTTTATAATAAAAATAAAGCGTTTCCTTTATAGCTTTTAGATTATATCTTCTTAAAGTAGTATTAAGTAAGCGTCTAAGATAGCTACGCTATTAAGAGCGTATAGGTCTACTACTATTTAGCCCTTTTTATTACTATATATAGTTCTCTAAACTATAATTATAGGGTAAGCGAACGGGGTTACTTTTATAGCTTATTTTATACGCTTATTTTAGTATAGGTCCTTATAGGTTTAGTAGATTAATACCTTATCCTTTTAGCTAAGTAGGTAAGCCCTAGACATTAGTTTTTATAGGTATTAATTTTCTATTAATAGAATATATATATAGTAGTCTAAGTAGACCTTAATAGTACCTTAGTCCTTTTATAGGGTTAAGAAGGAAGTAACTATATATTAGATCTTTTCTATAAATATAGGGTCCTAATTATAGATTTTAATATCCTTTAAAGTAGTTATTTCTAGGAGGCTATAGTCTTATAAAATCCTAATCTTATAGTTCGGAGTCTATTTATATATCTATAAAGGGAGTTCCCTTTTAATAGACTTAGGGCTCCCTTCCTTTAGGGTTTTTACTAATAGGTTAGTATCTTAGTATAGGTTACTATATTCTATAGTCTTCTATATAGCTAGCTCTTTAGTTAGAGTTACCCTAGCTAGGGGTTCCCTAGGTAGGTCGATCTATAAAAACTATATTTTATCGCTAAGGTCTATTAATATTCTTAAGTACTATCCTTTCTTAAATCTAACGCGGTAAGCGGTAGTATTAACTACTATAACTAAAGTTATACCTTAGATTAGGTTATAGGCTAATAATAAGTCTCTTAGAAAAAATACTAAGTTACGATCCCTTAGTATATTCTTAATCTATACTAGTAAGCGTTCTATCCTATATATAGGGACGTCGATATCGGCTTAGTATATAACCTAACGATAGATTATATAGCCTTAATAAGTTAAGTAAGCTATAACTATTAAGTTACTATATAAGCTAATAAATATTATTCCCTTAAAGTTTAAGATATTAACTTTATTTAGTACTAAGAAATCTTATCTAAGTAATAATCCTATAGATAGGGTCTAGACTACCTAGGCGCTAATAGTAAATTACCTAACCTTAAATCCCGTTCCTTATTTCCCTAGGATATTAATTATTAAGGTCGCTTAACCCTTAGTTTAGCTTTTCCTTATACTAGATAGTAGGACCTATTAGGTTATATTAAGGGTTACGTTATTAAAGTAGTTAAGCTAGTCTTCCTTAATTATAAAGCGGGCTATACTAAAGTCTATATATATATTTAATAGCTAGTCTAGGCCTTTAGTTTTAAAGATAGATATCTAAGCGTATATAAACTAAGATAGCTTTAATAGATCCGATATTTTAGTTTATAGCGCCGCTCTTATAGTTAGCTAGTTCCTTAGTATTCTAGGTAAACGGCTTAGTCTTATAAGTTCTACTTTTTTTATATTAGGAATAAATAAGATCTTATCTTTTATTTCTTTAGTTTCTTCTCTTATATTAATAGTAGTATCCTTATTTTCTAGCCCTTCGTTCTAGGTAAATAGGATTTAGTTTTATATTTCGTAGGAAAGATAGATCCTACCTTAGTTATTAGTTAGTACCGCTTAAAGCTAATAAGCGAGGTTAATAATAATTAGGTTTTCCTAAAAAACCTCCTTTAGTTTTAAATCCTAAGGCTATAGTTCGGTTTAAAGACTAGTTAACTAGGTTAGTACTAAGCTTATATTTACTTAGCGTAGATTATTCTATCTTAATATAGTCGTTATATTTCCTTTTTATTAAAATTATCCTTATTCCTAGGGTTTCTAACTAGTTAGCTTAGCTATAAATAAAGTAGAGTTTACTATAGTCTCGTTCTTACTTTTACGTAACCTACCTTATATATATCCTTTTACTATATTATTTATCTTCCCTTATAACCTAATTATTAGCTTAGTTTCTAACTATAAAATAAGTTACTTATAGTTATTAATCTAAGTATTAAATAATTCTAAACTAATAGGTCGGCGAAATAATTCTTATAGTAATATATTTAGTTATTAATAAAAGTATAGTAAGGTACCTTTTTAAGTATAGCGTTACTTTTACTTTTTAGCAGAGCTTTAATATTTATTTATAGAAGTTAGCTTTATTTATAATATCCAAGGTAGTAAATCGTTCTATTTATAACGATCTTAAAGCTACTTTTAGCTAGATAGTAAAGCGTTTTTATAGTTTAGTATACTAAGCGGTATATCCTTAGTCTAAGGTATAAAGTATAGCTTAGTCGGATTCGCTAAGATCGCTAGAATACTATTTAATAGTTATAAGGAACGGTGTTCCTACTTTAAATAAAGCAGCTATAATATACTCTCCCGATTATATAAGCTAATTAGTAGTATATTAATTATAGATAAAATCTTATCCTATAAAGTAAGAATCGCTCGTTATTTTATATATTATTATATATTAAACGGGTTGCCGGTTATCGTATAATCGGGAATCGAAGGAACAGAGCTAGCTTAGAATACTAGCTAAGACCTCTTAAGAATACTAGCACGACCAACCTCCTTTAAACACGAATATTAATAGAACCAAGACACTTCTAGATTTACTCGAGGTATCACGGAATTCCCTAGTCTTAGGGCTATACGGTAGCATAAATCTAGTCCCGAAAGGTTCTTCCGTTCAGCTATAATTATCTATATAAGACAGCATGTCCGCTAGTAGATAGATAGAGAATTATTAACTTTAACACCTCTTCTATACACTAATATACTACTAATAAATTCCGATGAAAATCCTACCTTATACTCCTTCTTCCCCTCTATTATATAGTCTTACGTAATTCCTTAATTTCCTAAAATCCCGCTTTTACTTATATACCTCAAGAATAGTAGTTTTATAAAGTAAGCTAAGGATTAATATAGCTAGTTCGTTAGTATATTCCGGTTTATAGATAGCTACCTACTTTAAGGAATCGATAAATCGATCGATACTTTTATATATTATTATTTTCTTAGTTTCTTTAAGGACGTTTAATATTATATTAAAGGGGCTAGTAAGGTTAAACTTCCTTATATCTTTTAGTCTAATATATACTAAGGGTGCTTAAGGAGGGTTTATAGTAGTATTATCCTTAGTTTCTCTTACTATAGCTTTTATTAATAGTCTTATAAAAGCTTCTTTTATAATTAGACTTACTAGCTAGTTTACTAAGGTTATTATCGCGACTATACTACTAAGGGTAGTATTATTTAAAAGTTCTTTTATATTTTATTTATTATAGTTTAGCGAACTTCTTAGCGAACCTCTAAAGCTTTATCCTTTTAATAAAGGTAGTTAAGGTAGGGTAAGGGAATCTATACTATACCGATTTCTATATAGCTCCGTTACTTATAGCTAATATTACCTTATTACTAGAATATATTCTAGGTTATTAATTCGTTCTTATAAGCTTTAACGGTCGGCTAAGTAAGCTAGTAAGTTATATTATAGAAGTTCCGCTCTTAATTCCTTTAAGTATTATTCTTACCGCTAAGGTAGGCGATCTAGCTATCTTCCGTTTCTATAAGAACTTAATAGGAAATATCCTAGAAATAGGATTATTCTAACTACTAATAAAAGCTCTATATTACTTAAGCTTTAATATATTAAAGTTCTACCTTTATTTAAAGTTCCCTAAGTATTTCTTTTATAAAAAGAAATTAAGAAGCTAGTATTTATTAGTATATAAGTAGGAGCTTTCTTCTTAAGAAGATATTAGGATTTATAAGTTAAGGTTAACTTATCCCTTTCCTTATTCTTTATCTTTTATTCTACTAAATATAAATATTAAGAGAATAGATAGTTAAGGGAATTAAAATTACTACTATTTATTATATACTAGTCCCTTAGTATAAGGCTAGTACTTTAACCTAGCTATCTACTTAGATCTAGTATAGGTCTAATAAGTAACTAAATAGACTAGCTACTATATATAATAAAACGTATTATATAGACTAGCTACTATACGTTATTATATATATTAAATATAGACTAGCTACCGGTCTTATAAGTTAAAGTAAGAGTAGTAATAACTATCTATATTCTTCTCTACCTACCTAAGATCTAGCGTATTCTCTATCCTTTATATATATTATAGCGAGCGTAAGACCTTACTTAGGGCTTTAACAGAGTAATATCTTAACCTTATAATTATATAATAGTAGTATAGTATATTAATAGTATTTCCTAGTATTTTCCCTAGGTTGGTATAGGTATTTCTCTATAATTTCCCCGCTATATTCTTCTTAAGGTATATAAGTAAAAGCGGAATTTTAGGAAATTAAGGAATTATATAAGACTACGTAATAGAGGGGAAGAAGGAGTATAAGGTAGGGTTTTTAATAGAATTTATTAGTAATATATTAGTATATAGAAGAGGTATTAATAATAATAATTCTCTATCTATCTACTAGCGGACATACTATCTTATATAGATAATTATAGCTAAACGGAAGAACCTTTTAGGGCTAGATTTAGGCTGCCGTATAGCCTTTAGACTAAGGAATTTAGTAATACCTCGAGTATATTAAGAAGTATCTTAGTTCTACTAATATTCGTATTTAAAGGAGGTTAGTCGTGCCGGTATTCTTAAGAGGTCTTAGCTAGTATTCTAAGCTAGCTCTATTTCTTCGATTCCCGATTATACGATAACCGGCAACCTATTTAATATATAATAATATATAAAATAACAAGCGATTCTTACTCTATAATATAAGATTTTATCTATAGTTAATATACTACTTATTAGCTTATATAACCGGGAGAGTATATTATAGCTACTTTATTTATAGTAGGAATACCGTTCCTTATAATTCTTATAGTAACTTCTTAGGGAAATATTAATATAGTCCTTAAGGAGCTATTATTACTTAGTAAATCGTAGTATATTCCCTATATAATATATCCTTAAGGGAAATCTCTATAAAATATCTATATAATCCGCTTAGTTATTAGTTTTAGAATTTCTAGGTGATTTCCTATAGTTTACTTAGTAGCTTCTAAGTTCCTTTTTTTACTAAGAGCCTTAAGGAGTTAAGGGTAACTTTTATAAAAGGAAGTAGATATCGTTATAGGTACCTAGATTATCGACTATAGGGTGTCCTATAATAGTATCTTAATTAGTAATTATTAGTATATACTTTATTCCTTAAAGTAATAGCTTAACTAGCCCCTAAAGATTTATATAAACTCTTTCTAGCTTTTTTATTACTATAGATATTAGCTCCCTTAGGACCTTTCTTATTATTTTAGCTTTAGTATAGCTTAAGTAAAATAATAAGTAAAATAAGTTATCTTTAAGATTATTTATTCTAGCGTTTAGTTTACCCTTTATATACTTTCTAAGGTATCCTAGCTTAGTATATAATAGTCTTTTAAGTATCTTTAGGATTAACTTTAGCACTACCTTATTATTACTATCTTTTTCTTAAATTATATAGGCTCGGTGCCCTTCTTATCTAGCTTAAGCGCTATACCTTTTTATATTTATAGATAAATAGTACCTCCTCTTAATTTCTTATTACTATAACTATCTTCCTTAAAAAGTCTAAGATAATATATACTCCCTTATCTTTTAGTTTACTAACTAATAGTAAGCTACTTATCGCCTCTAGGATATAGTATACCCTATATACTATTATTAACCTTACTCTTTTTTTCTATAAGACGTAAAAGATCCTTATATCTTCTTTCCCTCTTAAATAAAGCTTAAAGCTATCTATAATCTTAATACTTATCTTTATAAGGGATAACTTTAAGATAAATTAGTCTTCCTTTAAGGTAATATAAATAGAATTATAACTATTAAGATATTATTATAAAGGGGCTATTACTTTTATATTTAAAAGTAAGTAGGTAAATCTCTTAGATTTACTACTATTATCTTTAAGGATCTTAACTACGTTTACCTTTTCTTTACTAGTTATAGCCTCTTTTACCTTTACTTTTTTAAAGGCTAGCTAGGTCTTTTTTACTTTAGTTTAGTACTAAATTATATAATTATACTTAAAATATATACCGCTATAAGACTAATACCCCCTTACTTTCTTTAAATCCTTTTCTTTACTATTACTACTACTATCTTATACTTTAGATATATTATTCCCTTTAATTTATATACTATAGCTATAACCTATAAATTATATAGTTTCTCTTTTAATTATTATATTAATAAGCTTTAACTATTTACTTTTTAATAAGCTCTATAGCTTTTCTATTATTAACGTCTTTATTAAAGCGTTTAAGATCTTAACTATAATATTAAAAGTATTATCTATACTTTTTTATAAAAAGTATATTAATAGCTATTTATAGATAATAATATCCTTATCTTAGCTATTAATATAATCTTAAAGTCGCTTTAGGTTATCGACCTTCTCTTATTTAATTCTATTCGTTTATATACTAACGTTATATAGTATTTAGATTAGCTATTAAAGGCGCGCTTTATTTAATATTATATATTACTTAATAAGGGACTAATAAATTACTTATAGATTAGTAAGATAGTTAACTAAGTTCTTATAGATCTAGGTAATACTTTATTATATTTTTATTCTTATAAGAGAGATATTTTCAATATTAATTATATTCTCTCCTAGCGTTAATAAATCTAACGATTCCTTTATTACCTTACTAGTAATATAGCTTATAAGATCGTTACTTAATAAGTTATCTTTAAGATCTATCTTTTAATTATTAAAGGAGTCTCTTTTATTAAGGATAGTTCCTTTATAGTCTTTCTTATTTATAGTACTAGGTCTTTACTATTAACTATTAATTCTTAATAAAAAAGTATTTTTATATACTAAGTTTAATTATATAGTAGAAGTATAATAAAGGTAACTAAGTATATAACCTATTATAATTAAACTTACTTTTATTCTATTTTATTTAATAGCTCTTAATATATATATATATATATAGTAGTATATTTATACTACTATTTAGTAACTTACTACTTATAGGTACTACTTAAATATATCTTAGTCTATATCTTAATAGTTAGTATTAAGCATTCTTATTACTTAGGGCTTTATACTATTCTTTATCTAGCTTTATATTATTTACGACTTTAATAATAAGTCTACTTATCTTCCGCGGGCTAGCTAACGATAGTAGTTTTATACTTACTATAGCTATAAAGTCCTTTAGGGTCTAAAACGTATAAGGCTTAGTATTATTTAAACTAAGTACTACGATAACTTCTAAGCGTAAAAGAATAACTATAGTAGATACTACTTAGTAATATATATAGAATCCTTAGGGATCTAAGCCTAAGCGTTATAGGCTAAAACGGGATTTAGTATTCTACTATAAGTATTATAATAACCTGCCTTATTCGACTTACGTTTCTATTATATTTCGTAACTATCTACTAAAGAGATATATAATAAACGTTACTAGTCTTAAGTTAACCTTAATTAAGAAACTATATTATAACCTTTTAAAAGACGCCTTTAATAAAGCTAAAGAGATTAATCTTATTAAGTTTTAAGGGAAAAAAAAGTAGGTTTTATAAAAGGCAATTAATTTAAAGGCCGTAATAAAGGCTTTAGTTTAGCTTATTACTCTATAAAACCTTTTATATAACTATAAAAGTTAAGATAGTAAGTCCGCCTCTAGAAATAGTAGTCTTAGCCTATTATATTCTATAGTTACCTTATTAGGCAATCTTTAGCCCCTCTATTACTATAAAAGCTTAGGTCCTACTTAGGTATTCCTTATATACTATAGATATTCTTCCCTTTTTTATATTAACTTAGTTATCTTTTATAACTACGCGCTATTCCTTCGCTTATTAGTTATTACTATATAATAAGAATTACCCTTATAACTATACTTAGGAAGGCTTTATTCTTTATCCTTACTATATTTATTATAAAGCTACTAGTTACTCGAAAAACTTTCTCTTTATAGGCTTATATAATCTTAGCTTTATAACTAGCTCGCTTACTATTATCCTCTAGATTCTTACTTAGCTATATAACTAACGCCTTAATATCTCGCTAAAGGAAGAGTATAACGGATATAATATAACTAGATATATAATAGTTTAGCTATTTAAAATTACTAAATTAAGTAAAGCTACGCTATATATAATTACGAATTTCCTTATATAGATAGGAGTAACTAAATACTATAAGCGCTAACTTCGTGCTTTAGTATTAATATTCCTTTATATATTAATTTTACCTCTCTTAGAAATATAAGATACTCTTAAGAGGTAGTGTTACGACCCGACCAACGGATGTTACGACCCGACCAACGGATGGCCATGACACGGGCCAGGGATGACTAACCGCTGAAGGATCACGTGACCATGCGAAAGGTGATCGGTGGATCGCCTTACGATCAAGCGAGCGGTGCTCGACGGATCGTTCATCGATCAAGGTGATCACCTCTGTGATCACCTCCAGCACCTCGCGATCAGAGACGGGCAGTTGGGTATATATAGCTGCCCCATTTCACTCCTTTAGACTAGATAGCTCTTTAGCTTTCAACACAATCATTACGATCCCTATCACGATCTCATCTCTGATTCCGATCACTTGATTACCTGGTTACAGTCTACGGTCTACGACCTCCGACTCATCACCAACGTGACATACTTATCATTGCTCAGACCACGCCCTGTTGTATCTGCCAACATAAACCCCTCGACAGGTTTATCCCTTGGGAATATCACCGGTCGTCACACGTTGAAAGCTCTTGTTCAGAACGATACCGCGTCTCTCTGAGCAATATCGCATAACTGTCAACATGCCTGCACAGCAAACTGGATCAACCAACTCGGGACACACCGTGTCGCCGCAGGACATGATGCGCGAAATCATCAGCCTTCGACAGGAGGTCCAAGTGCTCAGGAACGGAGGAGGCAACGGACAAGTCAGGGACATCGGAGAAGCAGTCAAACCAAAACAGCCAGGACCATTCGACGGTACTCATGGCACGCTTCGAGACTTTCTCACCCAACTCAAAGCCTACCACCGATTCTATCCGACCAAGCTCTCGGACCCAGTCGAAAAGGTACTCCACGCAGGAAATTGTTTATCTGGAACGGCACTCGCCTGGTTTGGACCCATCATGAGGACTTTCTCGACAACCAACCAGCGCGACGAGACAACGAGACAGACGAAGTCTTTGCCAGTTTCCAAGGATTCGAAGAAGCCATTACGAAGGTATTCGGAACAACCGACGAGGAACGAGAGGCCGAACAGAAACTTCGAGAACTCCGACAAAGGATCTCAGCATCGGATTATGCTGCGAAGTTCCGTCAAGTCACCTCAAAGCTTGATTGGGACGACGAACCCCTTTATGTCACGATTCTACGACGGACTTAAAGAAGAAGTCAAGGACGAGCTCTACAAGGAAAATCGACCTGACAACCTCTCGGACTACATTGCTATGGCAGTACGAATCGACGACAGACAGTATGCGCGACGCCAAGAAAAGAAGCAAGGAAGAGGAAACTGGAACCCTTCCTATGGGAACAACTTCAACCGACGCGCCAACTACAAGAAGAAGCGCGAAACTCCATTGCCTACGCCCACACAACTAACCCAGGCAGGATGGACCTGGACGCAACCCAAAAAGCAAAGGAAAGTGTTTCAACTGCGGAAACTTGGACATTACTCCAAAGAATGCAGACAACCTCGCAAGGAGAAGAAAACCCACTGGGCCCCAGCCCCAGAAGGTAAGAAACACCTAAACGCTACTAACAAACAGGAACCAAAGCATGAACTCCTTAACTGGACTGCATGCTACGACGACAAATGTACGGTACACCTAAGCGACAAACAAGGTACCGGATGGTTTCAAAACCACCAAAGAGAACCCTTGCAATGATGCAACGAAGGGATTCCACGACACCGAAACAAGTCAAATTCGCAGAGACAGAATATCCCTATCCTGAAGGAGTCTCACAAGACTGGATCAGGAAGAACGGCAAACGATTCCAGGAAGACATGCGAATTAAAGACCGACAGCAAAGACGGGCAGTCTACAAACAACATAACAAAGAGGACACGGACGCAGCCCTTATGCTCACAAAACTCGGACAACAACCCGAAGAAGATCAACGGAGTGTCGACGACACAAGCTCTGAAGAACAAGAGACACCCGAAGAAACAGAAGACGAAAACGAACTCGCACCACCACCCTCACTACTAAGGGAAAACGCCACGATTGGAGAACACGCCCCATACTTCGAAGAATTCGAAGAGATGCTCAAAATTGGAACCCAGCAAATACCTCAAATTCTCACGGAAAACCAACAAGCTGCGATGATTCGATACCAACCGGCACCACGCGGAGGAGACTACGCTGTGGCTATCGCCGCGGTCGACACCTTTACAGCTCTACAACGAGAATGGCAACCACGAGGAGAATTTTCAGATGACCCAAGAACAGTGCTCAGTCACGAAGAGCACAAACATATTTCATGGATCTCATGCGTCTATTTGGACTGCATGATACACTTCCAGAAGAAGGCACGACACAACGCTTTCCCAGTCAGATTCGACGGACAAATACTTTCGAAACCCTACCTAAGCACGGAACTGGACTACTGGAAAATCGATCAACGTTACCCGAACGACCAAGTCATGTTATTGGAACCCGATTACGGCACGCCACTTGAATGCCGCGATGATTACGGTTCTTTAACGAGATGTCTTTCGGAAACATGCAAAATCCACAAACACGCCAAAATTGGGAATGGCACAACGCCACTCGCTCTAAGGCATCCGAACCATCTATCTTCACAAGACTCGCGCAACGAATCAGATGCGACGAAGAAGATTACAACGAATGTGCACACCTAAACTGCAAAGTTCACGAACACGAAAAGGCACGAGCATGGCACAAACGACACAACGGTGCACCAAAGGACTACTGGCGACACCTACGAAGGCTACAAGCTACATTCGACCAAGGAAAATTAACGCAGAAGAACTACGCGCAAAACAGAAAGACGCAGAACGAAAACTCGATTCCTGGTACGAAAACGAACAGAATTGCGAAGCACGGTACGCAATCAACTGCGAAGCAGCACAATGCAAACAACACAGCGTTGAGAAACAAGAAATCTTCGATTGGCTACAAGAAATCAGTCTCTTGAGCCCCGACACGACACCACGCGACGAAAACATAAAGAAACGATATCAACAACAAATCGAAGAAGAATACCCAAATGAAACGAATAAGGACCAGGCAAAAACGAGGTACGCCATCTGTAAAGGGCTACAGACTGGCACGACACGACAAGATCCAAGGACCCTATGCATGGCAACGGCAAGCCATGGCAACCAAATGGTATTGGACATCCAAATCGCGGGACATCACGTACACGCACTATTGGATTGCGGCGCGATGGGCAATTACGTTTCACCTAGAGTCATCAATCGTTACCGACTCCCATGGAGACACAAGAAAGATCCATATGAACTCACGAATATCGAAGGAGAGGCCTTCAACTATAACAACGGAATCATTGATATGGAGATTGATCACCTCGACATCAATATCCAGGGCCACGACGAACGAGTCGACTTCGACATCATGGACATTGGAGAACACGACCTTGTGTTAGGGCTTCCATGGTTACAGGAGAGCAACCCACTGATCAACTGGAAAACTGGCCAGCTGCGTTGGAACGAAGACGCAAGTTTCCAAGACCAGCAGATTTGGGAGAAAGCAAAATTTTGCGATGATTTAGCCACTGAACAGGACGAAAGGGATGACCGTTCAAGCAAATCATTACGGGCTTCAGCGATACAAACGAAAACAGCAACCGAACCGGCGGACACAACAAAATCGACTGACAAGACCCACGTACTGACCAACACGGCTGTACAACCTGGCATCCGACATAAACAGAACAAAGGACACAACAAGAAGATCCGAAGAGTTATTGCCACTCTAAGGAAAGACCTCGAACAAATCAACAAAGAGCTCGAGTCAAGGGAAACCAGCTCTCAAAAGAAAGAACAAAGCCCACAAGACAGAATGAAGAACATCCCACAGGAATACCGGAAATACGACAAACTCTTCAAGGAAGAACTCGAGACAGGGTTACCCGAACACAGTCAATGGGACCACGAAATTTGTCTCAAAGATGGAAGAACGCCGACGTTCCATAAGATTTACAACCTAAACGAAAAGCAACTGCAAACGCTACGCGACTACCTCGACGAGAATCTACGAAAGGGATACATACGAACATCAACATCCGAAGCAGGCTACCCAGTCATGTTTGTTCCAAAGAAAAACGGCAAGCTACGACTAGTTGTCGACTACAGACGCCTAAACGATATTACAATGAAGGACCGAACACCATTACCGCTTATATCGGAACTACGAGATCGACTGCACGGCAAAAAATGGTTTACAGCCCTCGATCTCAAAGGCGCCTACAACTTAATACGCATGAAGAAGGGACACGAATGGATGACAGCTTTCAGAACGAAATTCGGACTATTCGAATATCTGGTAATGCCATTTGGACTCACAAATGCACCAGCTACCTTCCAACGGATGATCAACAATGTCCTACGCGAACACTTGGACATCTTTGTGGTAGTATACCTGGATGATATCCTAATCTTCTCGGACACCCTAGAAGAACACAAGGAACACGTCCACAAGGTACTCCGCGCACTTCAGAATGCGAAGTTACTGGTTGAACCAGAAAAAAGCAAGTTCCACACACAGGAAGTAGATTTCGGACACACGATCTCACCAGGAGAGATACGAATGCAACAAGACAAGATCAACTCAGTCAAAGAATGGCCAACGCCAAAGAACGTCAAGGACGTACAAAGTTTCCTAGGATTTGCGAATTACTACCGACGATTCATCAAAGATTTCGGAAAGATTGCAACACCACTACACGACTTAACGAAGAAGGAAAAGAGTTTACATGGGACGACAAAGCCAACGAAGCTTTCGAATGCATCAAAACGACGATTACGCAAGAACCGGTCTTAACCACCTTCGATCCAGAACGACAAATCGAACTCGAAACCGATGCATCAGACTTTGCTCTAGGAGCACAAATCGGACAGAAGGACGATGAAGGAAGACTACGACCAATTGCATTCTACTCGAAAAAGCTACATGGCGCAGAACTCAATTACCCCATCTACGACAAAGAATTCCTCGCAATCATTCAAGCTTTTAAGGAATTTCGACACTACCTTCTCGGAAGCAAACACAAAATCAAGGTCTACACAGATCACAAAACATCTCACATTTCGCGACGACGCAACAATTGAACGGACGACAGATCCGATGGGCCGAATGTCTATCAGAATTCGACTACGAAATAATCCACAGAAAAGGAACAGAAAACGGTCGAGCTGATGCCTCAGCCGACGATCCGACTACGACACAGGAGCACCTATTGTGAAAGGACAACTCCTTGAGCTCAACAATGAAGGAATATGCAACAACGACAGCTTAACGCAATCTTCAAGGTCAATCCAGACGAAGGCCTTACGAAGAAGATCCAACAAGCCTACGATAAGGTTGATTGGGAACCACTTCCAGTTGTTTGGGAAGATGGCCTGGCAAAGCATCAAGGAAAGATCTTTGTACCAGAAGAACTTCAGGACGAAGTTATACGCGAAATTCACGAACACCCGACACACGGACACCAAGGAATCCGGAGGACGATGGAAAGAATTCGACGAATCTACGACTTTCCACGGATGAAGAAACGAATCAGCGAAACTATCAGAAAATGCGAACTTTGCGCACGAAGCAAAGCTGAACGACACAAGCCATACGGAGAATTGCAACCGTTACCAGTACCAAAGAAACCATGGGACTCGATAGCTTTCGACCATATCACAAAGCTACCACCGTCAAAAGAACCCATGACCAACGTCAAGTACGACAGCATATTCGTCATTACCGACAGATTGACGAAGTACGGATACTTCTTACCGTACAAAGAAGCAAGCAACGCAGAAGAGCTAGCATATGTGTTCCTACGAACTATTGTCAGCAATCACGGACTACCGAACGAGATTGTCTCTGACAGAGGAAGCACATTTGTGGCCAAGTTTTGGCAAGCTCTCATGGCACAATTAGGAACGAAACATAAGCTCAGCACAGCTTATCACCCACAAACAGATGGACAAACAGAACGACTCAACCAAACGCTTGAACAATATTTACGATGCTACATCAGCTACGAACAAAACGATTGGGTTAAATGGCTACCGACGGCACAACTAGCTTACAACAGCTCAGTCACAGAGACAACCAAGCTCTCACCAGCATACGCCAATTACGGATACAACCCAGAAGCATTCAAGGTCACTCGACAAGGACCACAAGCGGAACGAGCGATACTGCAAGCAGATCAGCTACGAAAATTGCATAAAGAAATGCAACAAGAACTTCAATTCGTCAGAGAACGAATGTCCACTCACTACAATCGGAAAAGATTGCAGGGACCAATCTTTCAAGAGGGAGACATGGTCTACCTCGTACGACGAAACATCAAAACAAAACGACCAAGCAACAAATTGGATTTCAAGAAACTTGGACCGTTCAAAGTCAAGAAAACCATTTCAAAAGTCAACTACGAACTTTCGCTACCAACAATAATACGGATATACCTAATATTTTATATCTTATTATTAGAACCAGCACCACGAAACGCCAAACCACAGGAAAATTGAAGTCGACGACGATCAAGAATACGAAGCAGAACAAATACTGGACACAAGAAAACAAGGTCAGCAACAGGAATACCTTGTAAAATGGAAAGGATACGGACCTGAGGAAAACACATGGGAACCCACCAAGCACCTGACCCATTGTGGTTCGCTTCTCCGACAATTCAATCAACAAAGATCAACCTCCTGACGAAATGGGATTTTCCGGCGCCGACGAATCCCGAGCAACCCAAATTGGGCTAAGACAGAAGGAGACAACGACACCTGGGAGTACAAGGAATCCCAATCCTCGACGAAGTCCGAGGGTAACCGATCGTCGTGAGGGAAGGCGGCCGCGCCTCCTCCACTCGTTGCCGCTCCTTCTCCGCCTCTTCTTTCTCGACACGTTCCAGCTCCTCAACGTTATCGATCCCACGGAGACCGCCCGCATCATCTTTTCAAACCATAATTTCTTTTGTTTTCGAAGGCGCAGAACCTTTCTCGGCCTCCTCAAGCTCGCGTTCGAGCTTGATGTGTTGATTTGCAATATTTCGAAGCTGTGCCGGCGATACCCCTTGACGTCGCAGCGGGAAGGTGAAGGCGCACGCATTCGACACAGCGATCAGAATCCGAAGACGACACCTGGCATTCCCGGAGTCCGCGACGCTCGCAAGCCGAGCAAGAAGGCATCGTAAGAATGTCGGGATTCGAAAGGATCGTGGAAAGCAGGACACCACAACGGATGGACGACGAGGCCTTGGCCCTTTCTTGAAACACGGTCAGACGGCATGACGGACCATGATGAAGGAAGAAGAAAGGAACGGCACACACTCACGCAGGAAATGACCAGGATATGCGACACGGCGGCTAAAGCAGGTCTTGAGGGCAAGACCAAGGGAGGGGGAGACCTGATGTTACGACCCGACCAACGGATGTTACGACCCGACCAACGGATGGCCATGACACGGGCCAGGGATGACTAACCGCTGAAGGATCACGTGACCATGCGAAAGGTGATCGGTGGATCGCCTTACGATCAAGCGAGCGGTGCTCGACGGATCGTTCATCGATCAAGGTGATCACCTCTGTGATCACCTCCAGCACCTCGCGATCAGAGACGGGCAGTTGGGTATATATAGCTGCCCCATTTCACCCTTTAGACTAGATAGCTCTTTAGCTTTCAACACAATCATTACGATCCCTATCACGATCTCATCTCTGATTCCGATCACTTGATTACCTGGTTACAGTCTACGGTCTACGACCTCCGACTCATCACCAACGTGACATACTTATCATTGCTCAGACCACGCCCTGTTGTATCTGCCAACATAAACCCCTCGACAGGTTTATCCCTTGGGAATATCACCGGTCGTCACAGGTAGTAAAGGTCTATTAATACGAACGGACTAAGAATAAGAAATAAAGGTAGAGTCTTATTTACTTACTAATACTTAGTATAAGAGTAGGGAGGCCTTATTAATATTAATATTAATCGTTATATATAACTATAAGGATTCTCTAAGAGAAATTAAGAGAGTAGGAATATAGCTAGCCCTTAATATCGAGCCGAAATTATATAATTAACGGTTTAACTAAGGTTTTTAAGAGATATACTAGCGTCTTATCTTATCTTACCTCTCTTAATTAACTTCTTAGGGCGGTACTAAAGCCTATATATAAGGTTTCCCTTAAATAGTAAGGATCTTTATTATTTCTTATTAAAGGGAGTAAACTAATAATTTAATATATATATATATAAATTCCGGTAAAAGAGGTAAGTTAGATATAAGGACTTAAGTTAAGTATTAATATAGTAGAGGAATATTACCTTAATTAGGATATATAGGAATTCGCTTTAATTTAAAGCCTCTATAGGTCCTATATAGGTATCTATTTATATAAATACCCCCTTAATCTCGTATAAATAAATAGAAAAATACATATTATTATTTAGACTTAATTATACTTACCCTTATCCTTCCGCCCGCGCTCTTAGCTTATAAAGAGTTATAAGCTTAGTTTATAGTACTCTTTATTCTTTATATTCCTTTACTAACGTAAGGCTATTACGAATCTTAACGTGCTATATATTCTTTACCCTTAGGGTTAACGTAAGGAAGAGAGTAAAATTTAAGGGCAATACCTATAACTATATAAAGTTAATATAACGCGTATATCCCTTATAAGAAGTAAAATATATAATAATACTAAGCCCTTAATATTAAAAGGGGGAGGTATATATTACTATACTTAAGGAAAGCCTTAACTAGACCCTATAGATTATAGGTATTAAATTATAGGCTTAAACGTACTATATCTAAGAGTACGTTAACTTAGAAGGGACTATAGTACTTAAGGAGCCCTTAAGGCCTAGCTAGGAAGAGCTACTTAAGAAGGTAGGGCAAAGGCCTTACTAAGGAAGCTTTCCTAATAAAGAAAATAAGTATAAGGTAGTAAGGGAAGACTTTAATAAGAAGCTTTAAGACGCTAAGGACCTCTTTAAGTATAAAGAGAAGACCTTTTAGGATTAATTAGACCGCTTTAAGGCTAGATAAAAGGCTATAATATAGATCGAGGAGGTAATTAAGAAGTTTATTAGTAAGGGGCTCTAGGGCGAGACCCTAGTATAGCTAACGCCCTTAGATAAGATTAAAGAACTTAAATAGAAAGTTCTCCCCTTAGTAAAGGAAGAAAAGAACTTTATCGATAAAAGGTATTATTAAATTATTAATAAGAAAGGAACCTAGGACTAAAAGGCTTAGGTAGAGCAGCTAGACTAAGCTATCTTAGATTTAAAAGACTTAGCGGTCTTAACTATTAATAATATAAAGATTTATTAGGACTTCCTTAAAAGGACTAAAGAGTAAGACCCTAGCTAGCCTATAACGATTAAGCTACTCAATATACTCCTAGAGAGAATAGGACTCCTAGTAACCCCTTTATATACCTTAATTACTAACTTTAAAAGGGAGATTAGATTTAAGATAAAAGGGAAACCTTAAAAGACCCTAGGGGTTAATAACGTAGATAACGCTCTAAGATTATCTAATTAAAAGACTAGGAATAGCCTAAAAGGGTTATATAAGTACTCGGTATATAAGTAATACTAGGTTAAAAAGGATAAGTAATAGGAAAGCTACTAAACCTTTAGAGTAATATTCTTTTAAAGGTATATAAGGAAAAGCGGAATTTTAGGAAATTAAGGAATTATATAAGACTACGTAATAGAGGGGAAGAAGGAGTATAAGGTAGGATTTTTAATAGAATTTATTAGTAATATATTAGTGTATAAAAGAGGTGTTAAAGTTAATAATTCTTAATCTATTTACTAGCGGACATACTATCTTATATAGATAATTATAGCTGAACGGAAGAACCTTTCGGGACTAGATTTAGGCTGCCGTATAGCCCTAAGACTAGGGAATTCCGTGATACCTCGAGTAAATCTAGAAGTGTCTTAGTTCCACTAATATTCGTGTTTAAAGGAGGTTGGTCGTGCCGGTGTTCTTAAGAGGTCTTAGCTAGCATTCTAAGCTAGCTCTGTTCCTTCGATTCCCGATTATACGATAACCGGCAACCCGTTTAATGTATAATAACATGTAAAATAACGAGCGACTTTTGCTCTATAGGATAAGATTTTGTCTATAATTAATATACTACTTATTAGCTTATATAATCGGGAGAGTATATTATAGCTGCTTTATTTATAGTAGGAACACCGTTCCTTATAATTCTAGAAAGACCCCCCTAAATAATAGATTCCTAGGGACTACCTTAAGAAGGCTATCTACTAGCACCTTAAGGAGAACCCCTTAGATAAGACTAAAGATATAAAGTAAAAGCTAAAAGCTAAAGATATTATAGTCTTATAAAATACTAGTAATAATAACTTAAGTAAATAGGCTAATATAGTATTATATATATATAGTACTAATAAGAGTAAAGACTCTCTTAAGGATAAGGCTATCTATAATTTAAGGGCTAGCGTATATATCTTTAACGACCTACGATAGTTCGATAAGGATACCTTTACCTAGGGATCGTTAAAAGAAGTCTAGGTAGGAGAAAACTCTATCTAAGTTAAGGGGGTAGATATAGCCGTTATCTTAATAAAAAATAAGATTAATTTAAAGCTTAAGAGTAGCTACTATATCCTAGAGATACTAATAAGTATATTCTAGCTTATTAAGGGATTATTATAAAGATCTATTAAAACTAGGTTAATAGTATACTCTATTATAAGCTTATAGGGCGTACTTTAGTTAGTCTATAGGAAATTAAAGACCAATATATTATTATAAGCCTCTTAAAGCGGCCTTAATAGAGCGTCTTTATTATAAGTAGGGCTCCTAAGCTACTAATAAGTAGGTAAATAGACCTTTAATATAAACGGCTAGGATATCTAGGGCTAAAACCCCTTAGCTACCTAACTAAGATAGAAGGACTAGGTATATATAAATATAAGGTCTATATAATAAGTAAGGTAAAGAGGTAGGTCTCTTATAAGGAGCTTACTTTACGACTTAAAAGGGATAGTACTTAATTTAGCTTTAACTTATACCTAGGCCTAGTAGCTAGATATAAGGGTAAAAAGTATTTTACGCTATTTATATATAAAATAACTAAGATTAGGGTTTATTATATATTAAAGAGTAAAATAGAGGTCTAAGATACCTTTAAGAAGCTAATATTAATACTAGAAACCTAGTATAGGATAGAACTAATTAACCTAGCTACTAACGGAGAAAAGGCCCTTTTAATAAAGGAGCTAGTTAAATTTATTAAAGGATTAAGCATTTAGGTCTTCTAGTTAGCTCTATTTACGCTTATATAGAATAGGTATATAGAAAGGTCCGGGGCTATAGTTAAAGAAAGGGCCCGGCTTATAAAAATAGACTCCCGCCTCCTAGAAGAGCTCTAGACTAAGACCTACTAAATAGTAGTATATTTACTTAACCGTACGCTACTTAAAAGATTTAATTATAGCTAGAGATACCTATATAAACGATAGTAGACCTATATAAGGGACTATAACCTTTTAGACGGCTATATTAAGCGAGTCTAGCTAAGTATAAATTACTTATATATCTTAGCTATATAGCCTACCTAATAATAATTACTACGTTAAAGTATATAAAGTTATATAAAATATAGTCCCCGCTTAAGTAAAGAGCTTATATCGGTTACTTAGTAAGCTATAGATCGACCTATTAATATATTATATAGATACCCTCGATTAACTAAGCTAAACTAATTATCTCGGTAAATATATAATTTAATAAGTTAATAATATACGATCTAAAGAGGGAAGAAGATATAGAAGCTATCTAGGTCTATATATATAATATTCTTTATTAAATAGTAGTAATAAACGTCCTTAACGATAAAGATATAAAGGAAGTAGGAGTATATTATTACTCTAATAATAAGATAAATAATAGTATAACGCTATATACCTTAGAGTTAATTATAGCACCGAATTTAAAGGCTTTAATAAGGGCTATAACGGATAGTACCTATATTTCGCCTCTAAGTACTTTAAATAGTAGGGTAGGGGAAGAAACCTCGCCCTCCCTACTAAGCTCTATTACTACTAGTATAACCCTATAGGAGGTTACCTACTACGGGAGTAAGGACCTAGAGGTAGAAAACTTAAATATTATCTCGAGCCCTATATAGACCGACCGGGAGCCTTAGGTATTACTAGGCACGCCGATCCTAAACGGATTAAATAAGCTACTTATCGATCCGGGGGGTAGTGCGCTCGAAGAGCTATAATAGTTAGAATTTAAGGAGCTGTCTCTAAGGGGTAGGGAGAGCCTAACCCTAGAGTTATAATTATAACCCGAAAACAACCCTATAAAGCGAGGGATAAGTCTTAGGGGATAAACCCTACTAATATACTTAAGGGTAAGAGATAAAGGAAGCTAAAGAAGGCTTTTATTAATAATATTATTGCTAATACCTCGAAGTATAGGCTTTATATTAAGGATATACCTTATATACTAACCTCTTATAAAGCCGCGATAGCTTTAAAATACGCCCCTTAATAGATAATAAGGATAGGGCGTGAAATTAAGGACTAGATAAAGCTTAAAACGTAGACTAAGGTAGCTAGAAAGATAGATGAAGAAGCTAGTTACTTTATAATTCCTTTACGATAGGTATATATATATAAACTTAATAAGTAGGGCTATATTACCCGCGTTAAGGCCCGGCTTATAGTCTATAAAAACTAGTAGCTAGAAGATAATAAAGATATATACGTAGTAATACTATAAGTAAGAACCTTTAAAGTACTAATAGCCTTCTACTACCTTAAAGACCTTAAAATAAAATAGTATAATATAAAAATAGCGTTTCTATATAATAAGCTTAAGTATACTATCTATTACTAGATGCTAATAGGCTACCTTAAGCCTAGGCTATGCTTAAAGCTTCTTAAGGGACTATATAGGCTTTAAATCGCTTTAAGGCTATAGTTTAAGGAGCTCTCGGGCTTTTTTAAGAAGCTAGGCGCTTAATAGCTTATCGAAGATACCTACGTAATAACTTATAAAGGAGTTATTATCTTCTTCTTTATAGATAATATCGTAATAATATATCTAAAAGAAAAGAAGGCTAAATAAGAAGAACTTTATACTTTTATTATAAAGGAATATGTGGACAGGCTCTTCACTGCAGTGAGGTTATTCGAACTGGTTCAATTGGTTATATCTTGTGTAACTAGGGAAACGTGTCCCATACAAACTGTGTGCAAAGACCTTCCTCCCTGTGTCTCACCTCTTACTCGCACGTGACTAGCGCGGTCGATTAGTTATACGTGCGCGATCGGTGCCTAGTGCACAGGTGGATCCAACACTGGAACCTCTTTCTAAATCGATGATCGCGCACTAATCAATCCACCAAAAACACACCAAACACAGCGAATTAAGATGAGATAGGAAAACACGAACAAGAACACCAACAAACTCCTACCACGATGCATCACTATGTTGGATAGTGTGCTCTGACTGTAGCTCCCTCCCCACACTGGGTGTGTTCTGCCACACGCCATCATGGGCCGCATTTCGAGCGCCGGATGCGCTAGCTGATTCCATCGGTCCCACGTTGGAATATGGACACGAGGATCTCCTCGTTAATGTGAATGGAATAAAAGAACGACGGTAAAGCAGAAGAAAGAACGAAAAACCGATTAAATCTCGTCGAGAATTGTTGTGTTATTGCGATGAACGAATCCTTCCACCCTCACGTTTAGCTGATTGTCGCTAATAAACTGCGTGAGGGCGCTGTTTGGTGATGCCTTCGTCATAGCATCGGCAGGGTTATCTGCGCCGTTGACCCAACGGATTTCCGCAATATCCCTTGATTCATATGCCTGCCTCAGCGCCATGATATCTATCATGAGTCGCTTCTCTGTTGTGGTGCCAAGTTTGACGAGGCACTCATAGAGGCTATATGAATCTGTGCAAATGACGAGCGGGATTTGCTTCAGATCAAGGCGTTGTGCGATCGTATTGACCGTTTGCTTGATCACAAATGCGAGATCGAAGCCCGATGTCAATCCATAGATCTCTGATGCAAGAACGCTTCGAGTAACGCGCTTGCATTTAGTTGAGCTCCAATGAAGAATGTTTCCGCGGATGGAAAATGAATCGGTTGATTGCGCGGTCTCATTGGCGATGATAATCACAAAGCCGATTTGAGAGCTTAAATCCTTATTGTTGGCGAATGATCCATCGGTGAACACAAAGATCTGGCTCTAGTTAATGGGCCCTTGGCTTTCCTTATCGGGCCCTTGAAGTGTGGCTGAAAGTGTGGCGGACTGTCAAACCTACTTTGCGGCTTTGCTTGCACGCGCGCCGGTGCACACATTTGCCGGCGTCATAGGCCCGACAGCATAACTGCATTTCACGTAGAGCCGTTAAAAGTAGGGTGCTTAATGTAATGTCAATGAGTGAGGCAATTGAACAGGCTCGTGGAACATATGCCCGAGGCTACGTCGCTACAACGACACAGTCCCTGATTAGGCTCTCGCCCGTAATGCAGCTACGGCGCTCTCTGCAGCAGCTTGCCAGGTCTCGAACTTGCGGCGGAAAGGTGACTTCATCGGTGCGGCGTTGGTGCGTTGGGGATGCCCTCACCTTGGTATGCGTTCGTGCGTTCGTACGTTGGCGTGCGTTGTATGCGCGTTGTCAACTTTGTCGCGTTCTAGCTGGATGCACCATTGACTACTGTGCCCGCCTCCACTTTGGGATTCGCTTTGGCTCACCCACAAGTGGGGCGTGCACGAGTACGGAGGCCGTATTGACAGCTTTTCACAGTTGGCGGCTAATGTTTTGGCGGGGAAAGGGACGCGACAGTCATGTGACTATTTTAGCCACACTTTAAGGGCCCGATAAGGAAAACCAAGGGCCCATTAACTAGAGCCAAAGATCTTCGCGCTCTCGAGATCGATGGGTATGTAACATAGGCCACGGTCGGGATTGTTGATCTGCCATTCAATCCGCTTGTTCAAAGCCTTGAAGTCGGTATTAACGGGCTCTTGGGCTTGTGCCGCAACGGAACAATCGTATGTTGCTTCGGGTTGGCAAATCGAAGCGATATATGCCCCCGGCGCGTTGAGCAGCATAATCCTGATGCCTACTTGATGCCTGAAGATTGATCTCCTCGAGGTTTTGGGCTTGGCCCTTCTGCCTGACGATGACACAGCCATTTTGTATGGTCAGGCGGCTGCCGTTAAAGTCGCAGATGGAACCTTCTTGGAGAATCTCTTTGGCTTGGCCTTAAAGCAGAGTTCTTTCTCCTCGATCTTGAGAAATGCATCTGTGCCAACAATGAATGTGTCATCCGTTTGCAAGGCCGCGATGCCAAACAGGTCCTTGTCGGCGATGTTGTTTGCCGTGATCAGAAGGCACGGGTCAAACGAAGAGGTTTCCATATTAAGCTTGCGGCAGTGATGGTCGTGATATGTGTTGAACCAGTGGGCTCCTGCCTCTGCGATGCCATATAGCGGCTTCACGATTCGCAGGATTGTTCCTCTGGATATCTTCTTTGAGTTCTTGAGGAAGGGCTGCAAGGATGACACGGGCCAGCTTGGTCTGGGATTGTGTGTATGCCATCGTGATGTCTCTGATCATGATGAACATATCCCGTGTGCAGAGAAACGGTGCTAAGGCCAAGGCCACGCGTTGTGCGGGCCGGCTGATGGTAGGGGCTTGTGTGAGGATCCCACGTTTCCCATCATCATTGTATCCTTGCACAACGAGGCGTGATTTCTCGTATGGCGTTGCAGTATTTCTTCCCTTAACCTCTCTGACCATTCGTGATTTGAAGACACGATATCCACCATGTTTATTCGCATCGAATTCTTCGGGTACAATGACCCCAGCGGCGAGGAGGTTCGTGAGCTCGAGTGTGTCGGAAGCTTCAAATGGGAAACCGGTGCTTGTGATCTTTCCTTCAGCTCGTAGCCGCTTGGCTAGGCCGAGATGTTCCATTTCTTTTCGAACAAGAAACGCATTAGCTTCATGATGAACGATAAATTGAACGGGTGAGCAAACAATAGTGGATTCTGATGTGCCATTTTGTGCAGCATCCTTCCTAGGTCGGCCACGCCTGCGCGGCCTCTTTGGCTCAGGGTATTCGAAAGGTTTGGGTTGGTCTTCTGTGGTAGGAAGAGGAAGAGGTTGTTGAGTTGTGGGTGGAAGGGAAGAGGGTTTGAAGAGGATGTTGTTGATCGGATTGTGTTGAGGGAAGGAGTGATTGTTGTGTTGATGGGTCTGTGCGGCTAGGGCTAGGTCGGGTTGCAACTGAGGAAGGAGCGATTCCGGGTGACGATAGTACGGTTGGACGCATGTACTGCGAAATTTCGCTGGTCCGTTGTCCAGGTCAACTGCGATTTCCGTATCCGTCACCTCGAGCACTTTATATGGGCCTTGCCATCCGTGCTTCTCGCGAAATACGCGAACTTCGCTTCCTAGCGCCAGGGATAGGGCAGGCGCAACGCTGTATCAGGCCCATTACGCGTATTTAACGCGGTCTGAACCTTCCTCTGGGCGTTGATCTTCCTCAGCTCTGACATCGTTCGCCACACCGCCTTAGCTCTTGCCATTGCGGAAGGTGTAGGCGGCGAATCCATCGTCATTCGAGGCAGAGCACCGAAGACGAGGAGGGTTGGAACGAGGCCATCCGGACCGGCTGTGTCGTTGACAGCCTTGAAAGCCATTTGAAGGACTTGATCAGGGCTCACGGTATCCTTCAGCTCTGCCTTTAATATATCATATGCTCTTCGGACGGGCACATGATACTTCTCAACCTTCCCAACAGCCCAATGTGCTTCCACAGGCACCTGATGACACGTTATTCCCATCAATTTCGCTTCTGCTTGGAACTCGGCAGCAGCGAAATTCGTGCCTGCGTCATGAGTGATCACATCGGGTGGTCCAAGGTATGTATCCATCCAACATTGTTTCAACGCGAGCCACGTTTCCTTGGCCGTCATGTTGGATAGGAATCTCCTGCCTGATAGGCAGTGGCTTGATCAACAACATGGAGGACTGGTCTGCCACCCAATGTCATGACATCAACGATGACTTCGTAATTGAAGTCACAATCATCCTTCAAGCTGAACTTGAACCTTCGTGGCGGGTCGGATTTCATCTGACAGTAGTGGCAGAACTTCTTGATCATTTCCAGAGCTTCGATTTCCACATCATGGCCAGCCGAATTCAGCAGCTTGTGCAGCCGATACACGGATGGATGACCAAAACGCGTGTGGAGGCGCCGCAATTCAGCCTCCGTGAGATATGCCACTGATGCCTCTTGTTTCCGCAAGAAGAACCACGCGTGACCCCATCTTCGAATCACTGGAACGCTCACACCATTGCCAACGAGCTCGTTCGTGACGTTATTTAAATATACGCCGAGCCGATCCATATCAGCTAGGCATAGGAGGAATGGCGTTGGCACGTTGACTATATGAAAATCAACCTCTCCCACTGGTGTGTTCAAGGTGATCACGCCAAGTGGTGTTTCCAATCTTCCTGCACCAAATCTAACTGGTTCGGGCTTGCGATCATCACGGAATTGGACTGGGGGCATCTCTCGTTGGAGAGCACGCAGTTGTTCGATTCCTCCCGTCGATATGCATGCCGCACCTGTGTCCGGCATGATTCCTTGGAACGAGTCTTGAGAGTAACGATCTAGTATGAATTGTGTGGGTTCGTCACTGTTGAATAACTTGATGCCTACTGAGAGATCCGATGATGGAAAGCTTCGTTGGACAGAAAGGTCGCAGCAGCGTAGAACGATTCATAAGGGTCAGAGGAGTCAGAATCATCGGATTCCTCGGTGCTCGAGTCATCCTGATCCTGTGATTCCTTCATAGTCAGCCAAGAACATAGCATACGAACGAGATTGACCGTGGAAGCTCTCTCTCGTAGATACTTCTCTTTGGCTGCTTTTCTCTCGTTTTCAGGATGTCTCGTTGAGAAACAACCTTCCTTGCCGCAAACGTAGCATTTCTTCTTCCAATTTGGCTGACGCCTTTGTGATTGACCTCTTGTTCCGCCGGAATTTCGCTGAAATTTGCGATCCACGAAGTGCTGATCATGTCCTCTATCCAGGTCTTGGGGATATTGGCCACTGGGTTGTTCAGATCGTTCATCTTGCATGGCAGATAGCGATGATCGAAGCTGTGATGCCAATCCCTCAAATGTAGGTGCGGGAGAGTATATCGCGAGTCGGAATTCAGGCACACCACGGCACGCCCTGAGCGTTGCATCGATCAGGCCACCTTCGCCGCCAGACTTATCCCCGAGTGCTCTCCTACAGAGCCGCAATTTCGTAAGAAGGGCCTGGAGGACCTCGTCAGATGACTTACCGGGCATCTCAGCCCGAAGTCGGCTGAAGGTGAGGTGCTCCAGTGGGTATGATACATCTTCTGGTTGATTTCGGTGTCAAAGTGCTCTTTCATCTTCTGATACATCTCAGCGAAGGTTAAATCAGTGCTGATTTCGTGTAGAAAGAAGGACTGAGCTTCTTGGCCAGAATCGAAGGGAAAACACCATGGAATTTAGACGGAGGAATGTTTGCTTGACGGCACACGCTCATGAATTTCCGGATCTTGTCATCGAAGATATCGTATGGTTCGCCGGTATAGGCTAGTTTCTTGTCCCATATCTTAATGAATCTAATCGTGAGATCGGCCTCAACTTCCTCGTTCTCGAATCGAACAGGTGGAATGCTCGTGTATGCATCTCGGAAGTTGGTAGTCCGTACGGGGAGCGTCTGCTGATACCGAGGGATTCGCGCCATTGATGCTGAGGCTCTTGCTGAGCGGGTTGATGGGTCTCAATGATCTGAGGGGATTCCGGTTCCGCCGGTCGGGTAATAGTTGGCTGCTGGATTACTACCGGTGCCGGTGACGATATAGCCGCTTTAACAGTTCCTTGGAGCAGCTTCTGTTTCACCTTATATGCCACGGTGTTTTCAGCAACCTCTTGACCAAGCAACTCGTTCTCATCCCATTCAGGAAGTTCGTTACTTGTTAGAAGGCCACATAAAGCTCGAGAGATGCTAGAGTTGGCCTTGCCCATATAGATCCCTAATTCTGAGAAGCGTCCGGAGTCTTGATCTAAGGCGTGGGTTGATTAGTTCGAAGTCATCATAGCTCCATCCCGTGAAGTCGTTATACAGATCCCCAAGCAGGGCAATTCCGTGGTTACGTTTATCCACCGTGTATGTTGCCACACAGCCTAAGAAGAAGCTGTTGCGGTGGACAAGGGAGGAGCTCTGGGTGATAGGTTCGTTGAGGAAATCCGCGTCGAAATGCCTGATCGGGAGTGAAGGAGCTCCACGATCGTCAGGTTCCGTTCAACGAGTTGCCTGTCTTCGAGAGACACGTTGGCCGGGGTATCCTGGGCTGTTGCCGGGGCTAGTGCGGCAGATGAATTGTCAGACATATTGACAGGCTGTGTGCTGAGAAACAGGGCACAGGGTGTCAATGAGGTTATCAATGTGCGATAGGGCACGCCTAAGGGTCGCTGATGACAGCAAAGCTTAGGCACGGTTGGATAACTAGAGTGGGCTCTGATGCAGAGTCTTCGTAGCAATCCGCGCGTTGTAGCAACTATCCTACCGTCAGGAGCTCGCTTTGCAGAGCGTGACGATAGGTTAGCTCTCTTCCGTCTTGCTGTTCTGTGTCACCTTTGCCGGGCGACACTGATCAGTGTGGACAGGCTCTTCACTGCAGTGAGGTTATTCGAACTGGTTCAATTGGTTATATCTTGTGTAACTAGGGAAACGTGTCCCATACAAACTGTGTGCAAAGACCTTCCTCCCTGTGTCTCACCTCTTACTCGCACGTGACTAGCGCGGTCGATTAGTTATACGTGCGCGATCGGTGCCTAGTGCACAGGTGGATCCAACAGAATATACTATTAACTATATAAGGGAACTTCGCTAGTTCCTAGGAATTAAAGTTATTAAGGATAGGGCCTAAAAGAAGCTTTAGCTCTCTTAAGCCTTATATCTCTCGAAGATAGCTAAGAAATTCTATATTAAAGGCGATAATTAAATCCTTAGCGTGCCCTAGATCCTAATAACGACCGAAGAGCTTAAGCTATACGAGAAAACGGCTACTAGGGACGAGGTTTATTAATATCTCTCTCTAATTAGCTTAATTCTTTACCTAGCGATTTATACTAGACCTAACGGTGCGTTCCTAGTTAGAAATTAGTATAAGTTAGCTATAACCCGGGCCTAAAGTATAGGAGAGAGGCTAGGAGATTCCTAGCATACCTCTATTATATAAGAGATCGCTATATCTACTTCTTAGTTAAAGAAGCTAAACGTAGGTTCCTTTACGCTTTTAATTTATCCTTTATAGATAACCTAGAGACTCGAAAATATTTATAGGGATATATCTTCTTATTTCTAGGCGGACCCGTTAACTAGAAGGCTACGAAATAAGCGACTATAACGATATCGTCTATAGAGGCCGAGTTGCTAGCCCTATTAAGCGCAGCGAAGGAGTAAATATAATTTTCCCGGCTAAGTAAAGAGCTTAATATTAAGGTAGAAGGCACTAATAAGCTATAGTGCGATAACCTATAGACTATTAAGCTCCTAACTAAACCAAGCGCGAAGCTTAAGACGAACCTTAAGTATATCGATATCTATTATTACTAGCTTTAATAGGAGGTCTAGGAAGAAAGACTCTAGATTATATAGATTAAGTCTATAGAGAATCCCGCCGATAGAATAATAAAAGCCCTTCCCTAGTAAAAGCACGAAGCTTTTATTAAGCAGCTAGGGATATAAGGGAGACCGGTAGCATTAACTAAAGCCGATATACTAAAGGATAGTTCCGATGGTATTATCGCCTAAAAAGAGATATAGATGCTCTACCGAGCAACCCCTACGGCCTAGGACCCTATTATCTTAGAGTTTAAGTTAGGTCTAAGCTTAGGTTCTACTATATTATTTTACTAGTATTAGCTTATAAAAATGCTCCTAGTTATAACACTAAGGAAGATATTATAAAGAGCGTCTCCCTTAACGGTAATAGCCTTACTCGCTAGATATTTAGTAAGATTAGATGATTCGCCTATCTCTTTTGCTTGTTTGCCTTACTTACCTAGTAAGACCGAGGCAAAGGGGGTGTGTTAGAGGGAGCAGACTAATAGTCTAATCCGCACACGTATAAACTCCGGTAAAAGAGGCAGGTTAGACATAAGGACTTAAGTTAGGTATCGATATAGTAGAGGAACATTGCCCTAATCGGGATATACGGGAATTAGCCCTAATTTAGAGCCTCCACGGGTCCTATATAGGTATCTATTCGTATAAATACCCCCTTAATATCGTATAGATAGATAGAAAAACATATATTATCGTTTAGACTTAATTATGCCTGCCCTTATCCTTCCGCCCGCGCTCTCAGCTTGCTAAGAGTCCTATACCGCCTCGACTAACGAGTAACGTTTTCTTACGCATTAATAAATAGATCGTCTCTCCGAGTGTTAGTAGGTCTCAATGCATGCATGCATAGATGATAGAGGTAACTAGTGTGTTGTAATCGTCTATGATCTTCTAGGAAGGGAGGAGGCCACGAAGATAGCTATGTGGCCTCAGCTATCCTCAGCCGTATACGTGATAGCGCACGTGAGCTAGCTAGATAAGCATAATAGATTACTATAATTCCTATAACACTAACTATTAATATTATGCATACGTTATAGGCACCTATACTATATGATTAGGTGCTTCTAGCATCTCCTAGCCACTCCTTTATATCGTCTATAAAGATATTGCTCCTGTTCCTTCTAGATAGCTAAATTAAGAGTTCTTCCACTTCCTGATCTTTATGCTTGCTGCTGCTCTACGCCTCGTGCGATAAAGTAGAACACGCTCTAATAAGTAGTACGCAATTAATAGTTATAGCACTTAGTCTATATGTAATAAGTTACTTTGGTTTTTGTTTATCGTAGAATCTTCCCCGAACGAAAGTAGAATAATAGAGTTTGTTATAGTAGTTCCGGTTTATTTCTCGAGAGATCTTAGCATGCAACTATTAATTACCGAATGATCCTTTCTTCGCCGAAAATATAACCTCGGAGGAACTTTCCCCCGTATATAGCTATATATAGTCATACGACTGATCTCGTATAGTATAGGTTTATTGGCAATATATAGGCAATATATGGTTTATATAAACCATACGCATATAATTAGAAAGCCTGGTTCTTGCGAGAGAAGTGCATTATTTCAGTTTTGTCCGGGTCGAACGTTATAGCCTTAGATGCGCCCCGGGTCAACAGTTCTTTCACGTCGCGAGAGGCAAGCGCAGTCGTTTCCTCCAGCGACCACCCGGTACGTAGCATCGCTATATCATCTACGTAGCCGAAGCGACAGCCAGAACTTCTAAGGCTATAGATTAGGGCGATATATAAAGCGAATAGGATCGGTGAGGCCGGGGAGCTTTATGCTAGGCCGCATTTAAGGGGCGATGCTGGCGTCGTGACGGCCTAGAACCGTACGGCGGCCGAGCGGACCTACATAAATAAGCCGGCCCACTTCACGAGGTCAGGTGGCCTCCTTGCTGCCTAAGTCGGAGGATGAGCCTGTTGCGCATAATAGTGTCGAAGGCACCTTATACGTCTATAGTGACTAGCATAGCGACCCTGCCGCGGGATAGGGCCACCTCGATATCGTATACGAGAGTGGCAACTAAGTCGACTGCGGACCATTTCGGGAGAGCACTAGTTTGCTGAGGGTGCAGGACACTATAGTATATCCAGGCCTAGGCTAGACGGCGCGCGATTAGCCTTTCGAGACCTTTGCTAAGATAGGAGAGTAGAGATATTGGCCGCCAGGCGCGGGTCTTAGAAAGGTCCCGCTTCCCTGGCTTCTCGATCATAACCACTTCTGCCTCTTTGAACTTCCGAGGATAGTAGCCGATTGAAAGGCATCCCTAATATAGGCGCTGTATATGGCCACTCAGGACAGGCCACGCTGTCCTGAGTAGGCGAACCGTGATATTGTCCGATCCTAGTAACGTCAGAGTTGGAAATCGATCTTATAGATCGATTTTCGAGCCTGATCGATCGAATTTTATCGATCGTCACCTTCAATCGATCGATATCGATCGATCGCTGTTTGATTCGAATCGATCGACGATCGAATCGATCAATACTAAAAATCATCCCTATCTAGGTGATCTTGCCCATCAGTTGAAGAACTTGCCTCCAATTGTCCCCTTCAAGCAGACCAAGAGGAAGTGTCGGCTGATAGATGCCAGCTTTACTCCAGGAACGAAGACACTGCGCCATCGCCACAATATGGCGTCGTAGGCGAGATCTCAGTGGTGTTATCATCCTCCCACAGCTGCTAAAATCTCTTTCCGTTCCTGCTGAAGACGACGCGATGGTAAGGTAGTCAACAGCCATATAAGACAGCCGAGGAAACCGCGCAACACCAACGTCCTTCCACCAAGCGATTGGGTCCGTTTTGTATGCGATATTTTCCACCGGCGGCTCTGATAGGTACTGATCAAGCTCGTCCTGTTCTTGCAAGGCGGTTGACTGCTTTGGTCCTTTAATTTGCCGCCCTCGAGGCTCAGGGCAAGCCAATGATCGACTAAACGCCAATCGACGCTCAATATAGTCCAAGCCACTATTAGTCGTATCCGCTGAAACACCATCGCAGGATTGCCGATGAGCCATGTTCTTGTACCTCTCTTTCCAGACTGTCGCTAAGCTTCTCGCATATGTTCTTTCCCACTCCGACGTCTGACGAGACGGGAGTTGGCTCCAAAGCCGTTCCAGAGCGCGCCACTTCTTGCAGGGGTGGAACACCACTGCCGCTACATATGCGGTTGAGGTCAGCTTGCTATAGTAGTCGTTCAGCTTCTTCCATCCGAGCTTGATGTAAATCTTCAAAACCCTGCGAGTTCTTGCGTCCATGTCATTGAACAGGTGAACCTCTTTCATGGTCTGATCTTCGTTCTCTTCGATTATAACTCCCTGAACTGCTAGTTCGAGGTGGTCAAGGAGCATCTCTACCACCGGGAAGTACTCATCGAACCCTCCTGACGTGGAGCGTTTACCAGCAATACCCTCGCCCTGGAGTTGCTTCGAGGCGATCTTGAATGGCTGAAGGATCTTCTGAACCGCAACAACGACCTTCCATTCTTCAAGGGAAAGTTGTTCTTTCAGTATCGCTGGTTTGTCCTGTTCTTTGCCGCCTTTGCCAAGCCATCGTTCCTCGATGATGGAAAACATCCTGTTCAAAGCCGTACGCTTCAGCAGAGCGCGTGAGGCCATCGCCTCATCGGATTGCCAGCGAGTGCAGACGTTTTGAACCCACGTAAGAATAGGTTCAGTAGGAGCGGTTTGCCGTTGAGCTTCGTAAAAGACCTCGAGAAGTTGACTGCTCGTTCGAAGAGCAATGCCAATATTGTGAAGTTTGCCAAATGGCCCAAACTTGCGGTACTTGTCCACTTCTTCGCCATTGATGATGTCGGGCAGTACGTCCTGATCCTGACTGCCTTCTGGGACTGTTTCAACCTCGAATCCTTCTTCCATGCTCGGCACACAGAAGTCGTCGTCGGTCGCCAGCTCATTGATAGCGTCGGACAACTGGCGCTGCTCTTCCTCTTCAGCCACAAAGTCCTTATCGCCCCAATGAGCAAGCAACTCGTTGAAATTATCCCTTTTGCTGCCGTACATCATAGCCCTGACGGCCAGGTTCAGAAAATGAGGGCGCAGCGGATGCGACGCTCTTCCCTGTCGAAATCGAACTCAGCGGCAAGCGCTTCCACAGCCGTATCATTATTCGTAGCGTTGTCAAGCGTAGTACCCGATTCTGACGCCGGATAACAGTCAAGATTGTCAGCTAACGGACCCAAGAAGTGTTGACTGTGGTTCTATACCTGTCTTCAAGACCAAACGCGCATATTGTATCTGCAACTTCATCTGCAAGCGCTGCTCCAGTATGGCGTTTCGCGAGAGCCGGCAAAGCCAAGAGGATTCCCATTGGTTCCAATCTTGGTCGATAAAGTGGGCGTTGATACCGAGGAATGATGTGTTTGTCGGAAGTCCAGCCATCAAAGGTAAAATGAATCATACTTCTCGCTCTTTGAAGCAGCTCGCAAAGCGGACCAAGAGCGCGATTATACTCATCTAGTAGCAGATTCACAAGCGTTTTGCCAGTTGGTATCTGGCCTTCCTGGAGAGCCGGGTTGTTGTAGAGAAGGAGTCGTCTGAAGCGCTCAGAGTTTACGACATTAAAGGAGGTTATGATATGTAAGCCAGTCGAGCAGGAGCAGTTGATTCATCTTCGGATCGAATAACGTATGCAGATTGCTGAGAAGAGTCTGATCTCGAGGGTTCGTCGGATCGGCGCGAAGCATATCAAGCAGGTTCCGTTCTGCACCTCCACTCCCGGTAACTGAGCCTGCACGTTGTCTAGAAGGTGGCTGACAAGTTAGCGGGCATGATCGAACGACGTGGAGATGGGGTACGGAGAGGTGGCACAAACCACGACTTTGTGCTCCTTCCTCAGATGTCGGACGACGCTTCCCAGTCGAAGCGATGAAGACGTAATGTGCTGTCTTCGGCCTGTCCCGGAGGAAGCATCTCTCGCAGATCCATACGATCTTGTGGGGCCGTGACCTGTTGTCCTTCATTCTGAATCCGATTGCCACCACCACGTCCGTTCTCGAGAAGGGTCGTGGCAAATCGTAAGCCGGGAACCGCCCAAATTTATCAGTCGTCCAAGCTTCATAATCTGGAAACCCCATGGGTGCATATTTAGTTGATGCTGAACTGGTTGTCGGCTCGGAAGGCGGCGGCGTGGAGGAGGCGATCTCTATGTCCTCATCAAGCGCGTCCATGGTGGGAAACGTCCGTAAACAATGTGGGCGAGGTCAAATCGAAGGGTGCGAGGCTGATAAGGTCGAATCTGTATGAAGTCTACTCGGACAGGCTGAGGCCCGAAATAATTCCTGGTTGCGACGCGTACTGATTCCGTTGAACGGGGAGGACTTGCAAACGCAAGAGACGGAGAGATCAATTTACTTTTGTCGACACGCGACGCGCGGCAACAAGATAGATATGACTGGCTGCCTGGGACCCCCGGTCGTTTGCCAGGGTGTTTGGCAGACGCGTCGGGCGGCAGCATCGTCACGCATCCAACCTACGCAGCCTACCCTGGACACCTTGTATGGACATGGCGAACGACGATCAAATCGATCGATTGGAGGTTGGATCGATACGATATCGATCGAGCAGGACTTCTAATCGATCGATCGAAATCGAAATCGATTCGATTAATCGATTCGATCAAATCGATTGTACGATCGATTTCCAAGCCTGAGTAACGTATTGCCTGTCCGAAGTATTGCCAACTAAAATCCCGCGGCTTAGAGGGTTGTTACTCTCGCGAAGAGAGATGCGAGAAGTGCATATAAAATGCACGAAGGTGAAATTGGAAGTAAGGGGTCGGACAGGCAGGGCAGAGATATTTGATTCTTACGGGGGCAGCAATTGCGGTAGGGGAGTGATTGCTGTATTGCCTTAATTGTCCTTTTTTCCCCTATCTAACGCCCCTCTTTATACCTATCTAGTATCTTAATTAACAAAGAAGATCCTATTTAAAGAAGCTACTAATGTCCTTTTAACTACCGAGCTTTTTGCCGGTTTTCCCCTCCTTTTTAGCCGTTGCCGGCATATCCGTCTTATCTCTCGCCACCTCTATAGGAAGCCATCGCCACTTCTGCTTCCCCTCTTGCCCCCACCCTCCTCTCTGCACCTCCTTTCAGCTCCTTCTTCAAAACCTGTTTTTCAGCTTCCTAGGTCCCTCGTGCCACGGGATATCTCCGAGAACTGCGAAATTAGGCCACGCTTCGCGACAGTTACAGCAAGACGGCCTCGCTCAGCTAGATGGAGGGGAAGGATCCAAGATTGGTGTTTTTCTACCTCTTTTATGTATAATTTGTGCCTTGGCGTTGAGTTAAATCGATGAACAAATATCTTGTTTTCCGTTAATTCCTGCACAAAATTCTTGTCCTGGGCCGGGTTGATCTTGTCCTGGGCCGGGATTTTCTTGGGCCGGAGGGTCCTCTGCATTCTACATAATAATATTAATGTAAGTTAATGATTTATTAAAGATGGAGGAGGCACTTACGTCTTGAGTCTCCAAGGAGCATTTATAATATTCTCCGGCACTTGGCATGCCTGAGTCTTGACATTTTCTAGTTCCTGCAACTTGATAGCCATTGGGACATTTCTACGTCTATATTAGTGCCGCTTCCAATTATAAGTTGTTAAACATAAATAACTACCTTAGCACATTTTGTCTACAGCTCCGTATTAGCTTGGAATTCGTATATGTTTGAATTATGATATTTCAAGTACTTGTTGGCACTTACCCAAAAAGTTTCTACAGGTCCAAGTAGACCGAATTATCGAACTTTTAAACTAGCTTGAGGTAGGCTAGCAACGGCAGGAATGAAGGTCAGAGCGTAAAGAGTGAAGAATTTCATCGTGAAGTGACAGTATTGGATATTTCTATATATAGGGGAATCTAATTGATAGATTTTAGCAAAGATTGGAAGGGAGTTCTATGAGCCATCTTTCGCTTTTATATTACCATCAGTTACATGAACGTGTAAATGGACGTTTAATTATGAGCGGAAGAACTCACTCGCTGGGTCCGCCCTTTGCGGAAATTTTCGCCGACGATAGTGGAGCAAAACCAGCACAGCCCTCTATAGCCGGTGAAATCCCACAGTTTTGCAAGGCGAGCTGAGTCAGGTGCCCGGCCTTGTTGACTGGATATGGACCTCATCATCATGCATGCCGCGATAGCCGACCTCTGCTGGAGATCGCCCGCGGCTCCGAGGCGGTTGCCCGCTTCTCCGGCCATGCCTATAATTAATAGCGGGTTGTGCACAAGTCCAGGGGCACCTGACTATCAGGCATGTCCCTTTGCATCTGTCATGGACTGTTATTCTGGTACTCATGAGGTGGGGGCAGCACAAGAAGGGATAAAGATGCATGATCTAGCTAGAAAGAATCGGCCACAGGGCCCTATTTATGCCGTAGTCAGAGGGGCCTTCAGGTGACTTACATAGGCACCAAACTGGCCCCATACGTGAGGTCTTTATGGGTCCCCGATACATGGCCTCATAATGATCCTTCAGGTGGCCCTCCCTTGATCCTTCAGGTGATCTACTAACAGCGGTGCCTATAATAGCCAACAGCATCCTATACACTTGTACCTGCGCAGATTTCTTCTCTATGTAGTCATATCAGGACTTTCTTTACGCTGGGCCTATGCGTTGCGACATACTGGCTAATATCCTTATTTGCGACCTAGTACGGTGGTTTAGTGGTATTTTTCGCCGGGACTGATACATTTACCGTTTTAGCTAACCTCTTTTCGTGCCTATATTCCGATGTTGCCTTCCGTAGTTGGACGAGCTGTTGAAACCCATCAGTAGACTCGCCGCTGTTATCCGTTTCGATGTCTGTAGTCGGCTACTCCTTAAAACCGATTTGCGTACTGTCACTTATCCCGCGCCACCATGACTCGCAAGGATCCATTGTATTGAATTGGGGCCCAATTATCTATACACCTCCTTTTATTAACTGTACACCAAAAAGTGGATCAACTGTGGCTGGGTCAGGCGCAGTGCCGATGCCGCTAATTTTGGTGCGCCCATTCCCGGCCGGCCAGCTGGCCAGTTCGTGATGCTTGCGTAACAACATCCTGTAACCGTAACTATCAGCAATACCATCAAAACTGAAGCTATTCGCACCGCGTTTTCTGCCCTTACGAGCCCGAATCATGGAGTCGCTTACGAAGACACTATTCCCGACCTTCCAGGCCGCGATGGAAGCCGCCGATACCGTTGTTGAGGCTGAGGGCTACGCCCTACACATTCGAACATCGAAGCGGGATAACGCTGGCCAACGCAAGTCTGCACTTGTTCGTTGTATCAAGGCCGGCCCCTACGAAAATCGGAAGGATAAAGCTGCTCATATCTCTCGTCGTCGCCTCAATACAGCAACCCAGAAAACAGACTGTGAATTTCGCCTCTCGTTGAAGGAAAAACGCGGTTACTGGACTATCTCTTATCTTCACGATGTTCACAATCATCGCCTTGTTGATGACCCGATGGTCTTTCCGAAGTACCGGGCGCTTGTTATCCAGAAGTATCGCGACGACATTATCCGGAAGTTTAATAACAATACCCGGCCGACCGATATTGCTGGCGAGCTTCGTGACCTGGTTCACGACGATCCTCGTTTAGCCGGTATCACGGCTCAAGACGTGAGTAACGCCTTGGCTAGGCACCGTCAGGAAGAACTAGCTGGCCGTACGCCTCTTCAGTTTCTCTACGACCGGCTAGATAAGTCCGACTTCTTTCATCGAGATAGTCGTGATCCCCAGGGCCGGCTAACTGGGCTATTTCTCGCGCCTCGTGCTACCTTCCATCGATGGCGTCAGCATCACGATGTCCTCGTCCTCGACTGTACCTACAAGACGAACCGATTCAATATGCCGTTATTGAATATCTGCGCGGCCACTCGAGATAACAAAACGTTCTCTATTGCCTCTATCTTCTTGAACGGCGAGACCGAGTCCCATTACTATTGGGCTATCTCGTTGCTGCTAGTCCTTTGCGAGAAGGAGTCGATCCCATTTCCAAGGGTCACTGTCACGGACCGAGATACTGCGTTGCTTAAGGCGTTAGATAGCTTTCGCGAGCTTCAAAACAGTACTAACCTTCTCTGCACGTGGCATATTAACCAGAATGTCGTTGCGAAATGCAAGCAATTTTTCCTAAGGCATCAAAAATCGGCAATCGAGTCGTACGGGCCCCGGCATTCCAAGCGTTTCTACAAGAGTGGAACGAGATCGTCAAGTCACAAGATGTGAATAGCTTCAACGAACGTTTACGCCAATTTGAGACACCAGGCCGCCACCCGCTTGCAGCTATACAATACTGTTGCAATACGTGGCTAACGCCTTGGAAGGAGAAGTTTGTATCTTGTTTCGTTAATCAATATCGCCACTTCGGGCGTACAACGACCTCGATCGTCGAGGACTTCACTCTCATATGAAGAAGTTCCTTTGGTCCTGTACGGGCGATTTGACGACCGTTTTCCAACGATTCGAACGCTTCTGGGGCCATCAGGCTGCTCAGATCACAGCGATAGAGAATCGAAACCTCCACAAGATATCAACGTTCTCCTACAGGCGCCGTATATGCCGATCCGCGAGCGAGTATCGTCATATGCGTTAAAGCTACTAATAGATGAGCATCGCAAGATCCTCTAGACCCCGAAGTCAACGGGCCAAACCGCCGCCAGGTCAATGTCCTTGTAATTGGGCTACTAGTCGAGGGCTACCGTGCTGCCATCGAATCTTCGAGTCTATCAACACCAATACCTCCCTTACACTCGACGACTTCGACCCATTTTGGTATATTCCGATCGATACAAGCGCTCAGGGCACAAGCCCTACTCGGGCACCATACGAGCCACAAGTTATCAGGGCTAAGGGCCGCCCCAAGGGCTCACTCAACCTCGAAGAGTCACGGCGGTCAAGATCAACGCGGCGGGATCCGTCACATCACGAGATCGCTGAACGGCATGAGCGGGCTGAGGCTATACGACTGCCTCCTCCTCAACGGCACCAGCGGCGATGACGGGTACGGTAACGGCCGCGATGACTTCAACGGAACGAGGGCTGCGGCACATCGAGGAAAACGGCGATACGTACGAGGCAGGCACACGGATGCAACGGGCGTATCAACAAGCCGGGCGTCAAACGCCAGTCTCTGATGATGACGATCAGCCGGTACGGCGGGAGACCCAAGACTGCATCTTCGTCGCCGGCCTCACGGACGATGCCGCCCTTGAGGATGTATGGGATCAATTGGAATCACAGTTAGATGAAGCGGATCAGGCACGTAGTGCACTCGAAGAAGGAGGCCTGTTGTAAACACCAAAGAATAGTCTCATCAGCATAGAAAGCGCAGTACGAATAGCTTCAATTTTGGGTGCCTTATCGTTGAAGGAGAACTGTTACTACCTGGCTCTACTTATCGTAGAGAATGTGTGCATACAAATTGGCGGTATCGGCCCTCTTCGGCCGTCAGCCACAGTTAATCCACTTTTTGGGTGTACAGTTAATGAAAGTGGGTGGATAGATAACTTGGGCCTTGAATTGTTAGTCTATATATGTAAGTCGGTGATTTACAGCCATTTCCTACTTTCTTGTGTAACTTCATTCCAGTCTTTCTCTCCTTGGTCTCTCCCTCGTTGAGAAATCTCTTTTAATTTATTGGCGCTATTTCAACAACGTTCCCAGCCCCTACACAGAGCAAGATACTATGTGATATACCATGGTATCCATACATGTACTCGGTTTGTTCCTTCTCTTTGGCAAGCAGACTCTTGCTCAGGATGGACAAGGAGTTGTCGTTGTGCCGCTTGAGCGGCGAGACGACCCTCTCCAATATTTCATGAAATTCCAAGTCGGAGAGCAAACAATGAAGGGGTTGCTCGATACCGGTAGCGCCGACCTTCTTATCTTTCAACAGGGCTCAGACATCTGCAAGCTTGACCTTCAACAATGTGATAACTCAACCACGAAGAACTTTGTCACTGGAGCCTTCGACCCAACCAAGGAGCAGGGTAGTATCCAGCAAGTTGGGGAGAAGCTTAACGCCAGCTTTGGCAATGGTGCCGAAATTCAAGGCGAATTTATCAAGGCCCCCTTCCGATTCTCCCCAGGCAGCCAGTCCGTTAATCTGCAAATGGGACTCGGTATGACGGGAAAACTCCCAACGCCAAAGCAACCAATCATTCCTATCATTGGAGTGGGTCCGGTACAAGGAGAATCTGCCGCCACTAAAAATCCGAACAACACCCACCCGAATATTCCAGCCCAACTCAAGAACGATGGCATTATTAAATCCAATGTCTTTGGCTTGTCATTGGCCGGTCTTGGTACGTTCATATGACTTGGCATTTCCATTTCCTTCTCCACCTTAAATACCAATGTTAACCTATAATACCGCTTTCTACCCTAGATTTAAATGACAATGGTTCCATCATCTTCGGCGGCTATGACTTGGGGAAGATGGATGGTCCACTTATAACAATTCCGATTGAATCGACACCTAACGGCACTAAGCCTTCGTTTGTTATCAACTTCAGCGCTATAAGCTTAACCTCAATAGATCGCAACGACGACCAGGATCAAGACGGCGATATTAGTCCAAATTCCCCTGGAGCTACAGGCAATAGGAGTGAGCCCCATACAGTCAGGACAAATCAGCCAAGCGGACAAGCGGGCGGCGACAGAAGTGGATGCGTACCAGGAATGAACTACAAAAGAAGAATAACTCCAAGTCATCCAGCAGGATTCAAGCGATCAGTTATACCCCCTAGAGCCTCGTATTCCAATTACTGCAGCAGCATCAAGTGCCGGCAGAATGAGAATGAGCAAGACGGAAATATTTTATCCGACGAGTTGCCACCTATCATTCTCATCGATTCCGGTGCTCCAGGTGCCTTTTTGCCACCACAGACTGTCCAGGCAATTGCCGACGGTTTAGGGACAACAATTAACCAACAAAACAGAACTCTCAATGCAGTCGCATGCAATCAACTGCTGGGGAAAGCAATTAACTTTAGCATGGGAAATGACAGCGTCCAAGTCGAGGTCCCGCTTGAATTGATTATGACGCCGCACACCGTTATGTCTCTAGGCAATAGCTCAAACGAACAGAGCCAAAACTCTGACGGGATGTGCAAGTTACCGATATTTGTTACAGACCCTGCAACTCCCTTTTCCATCCTGGGCGCACCTATAATGCAGATGATGTACATAATCCATGACAAGGAAACCGAGGCACTCCATATTGCGCGGGCGAAAATGGGACAGACACAATCTGATATTCGGGAGTTCGTATCACCTAACGACGTCGAGAGCATCCAGAACGGCCTAAGCAGTGTAGGTAGCGAAGGCAGTGCAGGCGGTTTAGGCTAGGTGTAAGAGACTGGCCCGGAGTTTGTTTAACAAACAAGTACTGTTGTCGCGAAGCGTGGCCTGATTTCGCAGTTCTCGGAGATATCCCTTGGCAAGAGGGACTAAGGAAGCTAAAAACACCCGGTGTAGAAGAAGGAAGAAGGAGCTCAAAAGAGGTGCAGAAAGGAGGGTAGGGGCATAAGGGGAAGTATAAGTAGCGATAGCTTCCTATAGAGGTAGCGAGAGATAAGACGGATATGCCGGCAACGGCTAAAAAGGAGGGGAAAACCGGCAAAAAGCTCGGTAGTTAAAAGGACATTAGTAGCTTCTTTAAATAGGATCTTCTTTATTAATTGAGATGCTAGATAGGTATAAAGAGGGGCGTTAGATAGGGGAAAAAAGGACAATTAAGGCAATATAACAATCACTCCCCTACCGCAATTGCTGCCCCTATAAAATTCAAATATCTCTGCCTTGCCTATCCGTCCCCTTACTTCTACTTTTACCTTTATGTATTTTATATGCACTTCTCCTATCTCTCTTCGCGAGAGTATTAGCATAGGGCCTGCCTATATAAAAATTGCCTCTATAGTCTAGGATATTTAGGTATCCTAGGACGAATTAACCCGGCATCCTTAAAGACCTTAGTATAACTACGATCACGTCTTCTCGGCTAACTTTTCGAAACCAAGCCTAAAACATAGAAAACGCATACGCCTAGAACCGTCGCGAATAGCGTATTACGCCCCCCTAAGTGCAGCCTCGTGCAGCAACTAGCGGGTGCGCAATATGCTGCTAAAGATTGCGAATTAGGCGAGGTTCTCCCCTATACGGGTGGAAAACTCTTCCCCGCCAACGGGACTAAGCCCGGACCCGACTTAGGACCCCGGCCTAGATATAAGGAGGGCCCTATTAACCTTAACCCCCTTAACTTAAGGGTCGAAATAAGCACCCTAGAGGCTAGGGCCCGCTTAGAAGAAGCTTTAGAAGGCTAACGCCTTCTAAGGACCCTAGAAGAAAGGCCTAGGACCCGAGACTAGGACCTAGAGGATATTAAGATAGAAGATAATACCTAGCCTATACTAAAGACTAGCCTCTTTAGGCCTAGCCTAGCCCTACCTTAGGCTAGCTACTTTTAGCCTAACTAGCCCCTAAAGTAAGTAAAGGGGCGAAAGAGAGCTACGCTTAGTAGCCTTATTAGCCTTACGCCTATCCGACCTACGCTTTAACGCTTATAGTAGACCTAGCCCTAGCCCTAGCACCCCTTCCCTAGGGACCGGGCCTAGGGGTTCCTTTAGCAGGCCCTCTAGGCCCTTAAGGAAGCCTAAAAAATCGAACCCTTTTATAAGACCCTTATAAAAGGACTTAAGAAGGCAGCTATAAGGACCCCGGACCGCTAATAGCCCCCGTAACAGCCCCTATACTAGCCTAAGGCCGCCTAGCAGCCTAGGGCTACCTAAGGAAACCTCGAAGCGAGCTTATAGGCTAAGGTTACCGTAAAGAAGGCGCCTAAGGCCCTAGCTAAGGCCCTAGCTAAGGCTCCGGCAAAAGCCCTAGCTAAAACCCTAGCTAAGGCCCTAGCTAAGAAGAACGTAAAAGAGGACTTTTAACTTATCTTAAAGTTAAAGAAGGAATCGCTAACGCCGACTATTAACTATATTACGCTTCGCAACGAGCTTAATAAGGCTATAGGGGAACTAGCTATATTAGCTCTATCGACCTTAAATAAAGGTAATATAGTTATAACGATAAAGGCCCTATATACGGTAAAAAAGCTTCTAGAGTAGCGGGAGAAGTAGTCCCTATACCTTAAGGAGCTACCTATTAAATCGGCCGACCTTCCTACTAGCTAGACTAAGCTAGTAGCCCGGAGCGTCCCTAACCTCTTAGAAACCCCTATCCTCGATATCTTTACCGTAGAAGCTAAAACCTTTAGCGGGATCGATATCCTAGGGCAGCTTAGGTAGCTAGGCACCCTAGGCCTAACGTAGAAGGTAGGATCGGTCGTCTTCGTAGTCCCTTTAAAGGCTATAGGGGCTAAATACCGAAAAAAGGCCTCTATATAGCAGGGCTATAGATTAAAGTCGAGGTATATAAGGAATATACTATACGCACGTAGTACTATAGGTGCCTTTCCTTTAGCTATAACCCCTAGACCTGCCGGCAGCCTATTAGGTATGCCTTTTACCCGGAAAAGTACTTAACTAAGGACTATAACTACCTTAGCTATAAGGCTAGCTAAGGCTGCTCTTACTTTAAGGTCTAATACTATAACTATAAGGGAGAGTACCTTACGACTAATAAAGTATAATACGGAGTCTATAAGGGAATAACTAATACCTAATAGCCTTAGCCCCCTTACGCCTTTAAGGCCCTTAAAGCCCCCTAGGCCCCCTAGGCCTAACTATAACCCTATTAGTATTTCTTAAGGTATATAAGTAAAAGCGGAATTTTAGGAAATCAAGGAATCACGTAAGACTATATAATAGAGGGGAAGAAGGAGTATAAGGTAGGATTTTTAACGGAATTTATTAGTAGTATATTAGTATATAGAAGAGGTATTAAAGTTAATAATTCTCTATCTATCTACTAGCGGACATGCTATCTTATATAGATAATTATAGCTAAACGGAAGAACCTTTCGGGACTAGATTTAGGCTGCCGTATAGCCTTAAGACTAGGGAATTCCGTAATATCTCGAGTAAATCTAGAAGTATCTTAGTTCTACTAATATTCGTGTTTAGAGGAGGTTAGTCGTGCCGGTGTTCTTAAGAGGTCTTAGCTAGTATTCTAAGCTAGCTCTGTTCCTTCGATTCCCGATTATACGATAACCGGCAACCCGTTTAATATATAATAATATATAAAATAACGAGCGATTCTTACTCTATAGGATAAGATTTTGTCTATAATTAATATACTACTTATTAGCTTATATAATTAGGAGAGTATATTATAGCTGCTTTATTTATAGTAGGAACACCGTTCCTTATAGTATTATATAGCATAATACTAATAGGTAGGAAATAGCTAACCTATCGATCCTAGAGTAGGCCCTAGAAATAAGAGCGGACCTTATCTTATTATAAGAGCCTTACCTCTATAAGATCGATAATAGCTATATCCCTATATAATATCCGGCCTATAACGTTATAACCCCTATCCCTTCTACCGACTTTCCTAAGCTTGCTAGAAGGCCTAGGGTTATAGCTTATAAGAGGAAGGAAGCTCGGATAGAAGCTAGCCCTAGCTTCGACCTCTTTTATAATCCTAATATATAAGCTATAAGGGTAAAAGGCGCCGAGCTATTTACCCTTATTAACCTATATAACGAAAAAGAAGTTAAAGGGGCCTTAGCTAGCTAAGGCTAGTAAGGGCCCCTTATAATAAAAAGGCTACTACTAATAGCCTAGCTCCTATAGTAGCCCTTCCTACTAATAAGGGACTTTAACTTATACTACCCTTATTAGAACCCTTCTACGAAACCCTTTAAGGCCTATAAGGTAGAAGCCCTTATTAGCTAGCTCGACCGCTATAAGGCTTCCTTACTAATAGATCTTAAGGTAGCTATAGAGGGCACCTATTAAAGGAAAGGCTTAAAAGGGGCCTCGGTTATAGACCTTACTTTCTATAGCCCCTTTAAATAGCTAACCTAGGCTAACTTCCGCTTCCTAGAAGCTATAGGCTTAGATTATAGGCCTATAGCCTTTAAAGCTAGCTTAAGGGGCCCTAATAGGCTACTACTAGCTAGGCCTACTACTTATAATTATAAGAAAGTAAACTAAAAGGTATTCTCGGAATACCTAGCTAAGAAGGAATAGGACCTCCTTATAACTATAGAGAGGGCTATAAAAAGAGATAACTTAAAAGGGATAGCTTCCCTTTTAATAAGAACCCTTATAGAGGCCTCGAACGTAGCGATACCGAAAAAGAGGCCTTATAAGGGATCTAAGTACTAGTAGACTAATAAGCTAATATGCCTTCGGAAAGCCCTAAGCTAAGCCTAACGAGCTTATAGGCTAGCCTAGGATAAAGAGAGCTAGAAGAGCTTTATAGAGGCCCGAAATAGCTTTAAGTATACTATTAAGGCTACTAAAAAGCAATACTAAGAGAGCTTCTTAATAGAAGTAGTAGGAAAGGACGTCTTTATAGCCTTTTCCTATACTAAGGCTAGAGCTAACCCTACCCTTCTTAGTATCTAATATATAAAAGAAGGGATAAAGGTAAAAGCTAATACCTTTATAGAAAAATATAAGGCCTTCTTAATAACCCTTTTTCCGACCCTAGACCCTAGCCCTAGCCCTCCCCTTAGCCCCCCTAGAGCCTAGAAAAAGAAGAGCCCTTAGGCTATATAGGTAGTAAGGGCACGGTTAAGTAGGACTAGCTAGAGCTAAAGGACCCTAAGATTAAGAGGGTTATTTTTAGCTCTTTTAATAAGAAAGCCCCTAGCCCGGACTCCCTTAGCTTCCTCCCTATTTAATACGTATATAAGGCTATCCCTATAGTCTTTAATAAGGCCTATAAAGCCCTATTTAACTAAGGATACTACCCTAAGGTATAGAAGGAAGCTATAGGAATTATACTCCCTAAGTAAAATAAGTAAGACTATACTATCCCTAAAGCCTATAGGGTTATAAGTCTACTTAACTACTTAGGAAAAGTCCTCGAAAAGCTATACGCTACCCGGCTAAGCTATCTAGCTAATACGGCCGGGCTTTTAAACCCTACGTAGCTATAGGGACGAAAGCAGCGGTTAGCTATAGACATAGCCCTCCTCCTCCTATACTATATCTAAAAGAAGCAGGAGTTTAATAAGAAGGCTATTACTAGTACCCTCTTATTAAATATAAAGGGCCCCTTCGATTTCGTATTAAAGGAATAGCTTATAAGGGTCCTAAAGGAATTAAACTTCCTTAAGGCCCTTATAAGCTAGGTAGACTACTTCCTTACTAAAAGGAAGATCTAGCTAGCCTTTAAGGGGTAAGTCTAGCCCCTTATAGACCTAGTAATAGGAGTACCTTAAGGGTCCCCTATTAGCCCTATTTTATTCCTCTTATACGTAAGGGGGATACTAGCGGCTAAGGGATACTAGCTGTCTTATATAGATAACTTTAGTATCTCTATAACATCGACCTCGGCTAAGAAAAACGTTTAGTAGCTAGAAGCAATAGCTATTAACTTATTCGAATAAGCTAAAGACTAAGGGGTCTACTTTAACCCCTTAAAGATAGAACTTATCTACTTTAATAGGCAACGACAGCCTATTTTAAAGGGTATAATAGTAGGAGGCTTATTTTTTAAGGCAAAGCCCTTAGTACGCTAGCTAAGGGTCTTCTTTAATTCCAGGCTCCTATTTAAATAATATATTAAGAAGAAGGTAGTATCTATATAAGCTGCCTTTAAAGGACTATCCCGCTTAACCTCTACGTAAAAAGGCCTATTATTTAGAGCCTCTAAATAGCTCTACTAAGCCTATATAACCTCTATAGTAGACTACGGGGCCTAACTTTAATATAGGGGGCCTAAGACCCTTAAGAACCTTATAAAAGCCTTTCTAAAGGCTATAAAACTAAGCTCTTCTAAAGGTCCTAGGAGCCTTTAAAGGATCCCTTATTAGGGCCTTAAAAGCTAAAGCGGCCCTACTACTATTAAAGGTACGATTTAAAAGGGCATGCCTCTCCTACGCCCTCCGGACCCTATACTTCTTACTTAGTTACCTTATAAGGCAGGCTTACGACCTAGCTATATAGGATAACCTCGCTAACTCGGGCTCCGACCTAGGGGCCTTAAGCTATATTAGGCTATATATATAGCTCTTCCGCCTCCTTAAAGGCCTAGTAGCCTTTATAGGACTTAATTATAACTTAGAAAGAAGGAAAGCTAGCTAGGAGCCCTTATAGGCCTTAGAGCCTAAGGCCTCTATTATAATAATAAAGGCCCTTAAGCCCTTAGCTAAGAAGTAATACTAACGCCTCTTAGCTAGCCTAGCTAGCTTAGAAGACTTTAAGTTATAGCCCCTAGCCTTCTATACTAACGGCTCTAAGGGGTGCCCTAAGGGGTCCCTTATAGAGACTAACGCTTACTCCTTCTATAAAATAGGCTTAGAGAATAGGCCTATTAAGGCGTATTATAAGAACCTAAGGCCCTTAATCGAAGTAGCTAATATAGATATTATACACTAGTCCCTTAGTACGGGGCTAGTACGTTAACCTTACCGTCTACCTAGATCTAGTATAGGTCTAACAGGTAATTAAACGGACTAGCTACTATACGTAGGTTTTAAACGTATTATACGGACTAGCTACCGTACGTTATTACGCGCGTTAAATACGGACTAGCTACTAGTCTTACGAGTTAAAGTAAGAGTAGTAATAACTATCTATATTCTTCTCTACCCGCCTAAAATCTAGCGGGTTCTCTATCCTCTATATATACTATAGCGAGCGTAAGACCTTACTTAGGGCTTTAACCGAGTAATATCTTAACCTTATAATCGTGCGATAGTAGTACGGTGTCTTAGCGGCATTTCCTAGTATTTTCCCTAGGTAGGCATAGGTATTTCTCTATAATTTCCCCGCTATATTCTCGTAGTAACTTCTTAGGGAAATATCGGTATAGTCCTTAAGGAACTTATTATTACTTAGGAAATTATAGTATATTCCCTATATAATATATCCCTAGGGGAAATCTCCGTAAAATATCTATATAATCAGCTTAGTTATTATTTCTAGGAATTCTAGGTAATTTCCTAGAGTTTACCCGGTAGCTTCTAGGTTCCTTCTTCCGCGGGGAGCCTTAGGGAGTTAGGGGTGTCTTCCTTAGGGGAAGTAGATATCGTTCCGGGTACCTAGATTATCGACTATAAGGTGTCCCGTAATAAATGCCTAGGGTAAAAGAATTAACCGACGTCCCTATTAGTTTCCCGCGGTGTTTAGGCGGGAGTCGCGCTAACGGGGGATCGTAGTAAAGTTACGTAGATTTCTAAGGTTAGTATAGGGAGTAACTCGTCTCTTATCTAGAACGCAACCTAGTGCGACTAATACCGGGGGCGCGAGGCGGCTAAGCCGGGAGCAAAATACTACTAGGACTAGGGGCGCTAGGTAGCTAAACTAGGGAAAACTAATTATAACCGGGGGCGCTCTATAGCTAAGCCGGTAATAAAACGAATAGTGCTAGGGATACTATAAGGCTAACCCGGTAACCGACCGTCTTACGCCGCGGGGGCAGGGGTAAGGTAGGGGATCTCCTCCTCGGCTTCCTCCTCTATTAGTTCCTCGGGGCCTGCCGGCACGTCGGCCGGGGCATCCTATATATCGGAGGCTCTATAGATAGGCACGCCGTAAGCGTTATTCGGGGCCGGTTCTACTAGGAGTATTATAGCTAGTCCGTCGCGAGAGGCTAGAATTTAGTTATAGATTACTACTACTAGTACCTATATAGTCGGGCCTAGGTTCTAGAATCCGCCTAGGTACGCGTCGGTAAACTTCTAGTCTAACGAGTTAAAATAGGCTATTACGTTAGCCGTATAGGGGCGGGCCGCGGTTAGCGTACGTAGGGGGCCGACGCGGGCGGCTCTCTAGTATACCGTAGCGAGCTCGGGCGAGTCGTCTAGGAGGTAGGCGGCGAAAGCGAACCGATAGATAAAGCTAGCAGGCACTCCGGCGAGGGCGGCGCACTAGCTAAGCAAGAGGTCAGCGTCGGCCTCCTTACGGATAGCGGCGAATAGATTTGCCTAGATTACGGCCGTATCTAGGGCTCTATAGACTAGCGCTTCCGACCTAGAGTAGACGATACCTATATAGCCGTCTATATCGCCTAGGTTATCGTAGTATACTACGAAAGGTGCGATAGGGAATAGTCTAGGCTTCCCGCGGCTTAGAACCTAGAAGGGGTTAAGCTTCTATCGGACTAGTATTAGGGCCTAGTCCTCGGCGAATAGGTTAGCCCGCTTAGAGGGAGTAGAGGGCGGGGCCGCGGCGGCGGCGAATAGGCGTCTAGCGAATAGGTTCCCTAATAGCTCGTCGAATATAAGGTCTACCGTGCTAGATCCTCCGGTCCTAGCCGGGGTGCGCTTAAGGGTCTCTCTAAACTTACGAGTTCTTAGTATACTAGAGGCCTCGCGCTCCTCCGCGGCGGCGGTCTCGAATATCTTTAGATAGGCGGGGAGGCACTTTATACTAGTAACGGTAGCGACGATCTTAAGTATCTCGGCGTCTATAGAGGCCACCTATCTAGATAGGAGCTTATTAACGACGTCGGCTAAGATAGTAGCGATCTACGCGGTTCTAAGGGCGCTAGTTATCCTCTTAGTTTTATCGGGGAAGATAGCTCTATCTAGGTCGCGCAGCGATAGGGGAAGAAGCTCGTCCTTATTAGACGACGGGGCAAACTACCCATAGGCGTTTCGGGGGGTGCCGGGGGTTTTCCCTATAATGCCTAAAACTAAGGGCAGCGAGTCGCTAGACGAATTACTAGAGCTTAATAGCGATAGGGCACGGTCGTTAAAGCGAACGCGTAACGGAGTGCTAGGAACGGGGCAACGGGAAGCGCCGACCTACTATAGTCGGATAGTTAACGTCGCGTTTCTACTAGTTTAGGTAGTTACGGGAGTCGTAGTAGTAATACGACGGGCGGCGGTGCTACGAGGTATAGAGAAGTATAGCTAGTTACGTTCGCGTAGATTACGGGCTTTAGCCGGGGGAAGAGATAGAGGGGCGTAGTATATACCGTTTTCTACTAAGCCCGCGTTAAGATCGTACCCTTCTCTAGTAAGGAGGTCGCGGTAGTTAGTATACGTGCTATAATTATCCTATTTCTACTTAGTAAAGGCGGCCGTATTAGACTTAAGGTTATAGAGGAGCTCCGCCTCGTTCCCGTATAATTAGACTACTCGGCGGAATCCCTTAAGGCTTAGGCACGGCGGTCGGCGGTAGATTTAGTCGGAGAAATATTAGCGAAATACTAGGTCCTTACTACGATACTTATAGCCTTAGATAGCGGGAACCTCGAAGGTAGGCATAAGAGGGGAGCTATTTAGTATAGAAAAGGGAGCGTAAAAGGACGGGGAAATCGGGTTTCTAAAACAAAAACAAACGCGGGTGCTAAAATATAGAATTAGGTTACCGTTCGCCGCGGGCGGCCTATTAACACTTATTAGCTAGTTAACCCGTCCCTAGACTTCCGGGCGAATAAACGGTAATAGCGCGTACTACGTACCGTTATTTCTCCCCTAGCTACGGCGGCTCGTACTATTATACGGCGCGCGCGCGGAGCTTCCGGGTATAGGTAATATAACCTTATAATGCTCCTTACTACGCGGTGAATTCTTCGATAAGGTCTTCGGCGACGATATCCTTAGCGGCTACCTAGGAATTATAGCTACTTAGCTAGCCTTTCTAGCTAACGAGGTATTCCGTGCGAGCGGTCCCTCGGCTATATCTATAAGTTCTAGCGTTAAGGATTCTTTCGACTTCCTAGTAGTTAGTATTAGGTTCCGGGCCGGGTCGGGCATCTAGTCGTTCGGCCGGCTATAGCTATGCGACGGAAACGACGTCGTAGATATTTAGGGATCCGGCTAGGTTAAGGCGGTAGGCTAGATAGCTAATCCGCTTAAGGACTTCGAATAGTCCTATACGGCGTTCCTTTAACTTTACTACCCGTCTATCGGCTACGCCGTATCCTTTCCCTAGCTAGAGCTAAACTTAGTCTCTAAGCTTAAACTCTAGTACTCGGTACTTCGCGTTATACCGCTTTTTTATTCCTACCTAGGCTAGAGCGATTAAGATCCTAGCCTAGTCCTAGAGTATCTCCCTATCTATCTATAGGGGGCCTTCTCTAAGGTATCGCCTACTATCGTCTATCTATATCCCGGTTAGTAGCTCGCTCGGAGAGGTGCCGATTACCGAGGAGTAAGAGTTATTAAGGGTAAATTAAAGTAGTAGTAATACGTCGACCTATCGATAGGATAGGAAGTCGGTCGTAAAGAACTAGAGCGCGGTTTTAACTACCTAGTTACGTCGTTCTAATAAGCCGTCGGTCTAAGGATACTAAGCTATAGATACTAGTAACTTAGATCTATACGCTATCTATAGTCCTTTCTAGAACGCTAAAAGGAACTTAGGGTCCTAGTTAGAGATAATCTAAGCGGGAATCCCTTAGTTATAACGTATTAACTCGGTAAATAGTACCTCGGCCTAGTCTTTTACGGTAAACTAGTCGTGGCCTAGGATAAGGAGCCTTATTTTCGAGAACTTATCGGTTACCGTTAGTAGTATATTATAGTAGACCCCGATAGGCAGTATCTATAGAGTTCGGTCCGCGGGGACGTCCGGGAGTCCTATAACGAAATTTATAGCGATCGTATAGAAAGGTAAGGCTAGGGACGTAATCGGAACTAACTCGCCGGGGGCCTTTAACCGGTCGGTTTAGTTCCTATAGTAGGCGTCGCACTTATCGATAAAGCTATCGATAAGTTTCTTAAGGCTAGTAATAGTAAACGTAGAGGATAATTCCTCCTATATCCTTCGCCGTCTAAGGTAGAATTTACGCGCGTAGTCGTCGGCGATAATTTCCTCGGCGTAGGTAATAGGGATATAGAGCCGGTAACGACCTTCGGACTTAACTAAATAGAGCAACCCGTTCCGCTTAACGAATAGGAGACCGACCTAGGACTTATTGCTTCTAAGCTGCTCTAGTATACCGGCCTACTTAGGTTCTTCCGCGTATACTTCCTAGATCTTCTAGCGTAGGTTAGGTTAAATAAAGGATTCCGTAACCGCGTATACGTATTCGACCGGCGCTTTATCTTCCTAGACGTAGTCTAATTCCCTAGGTTCGTGTTTCCTAGGTATTACGGATAGTAGTCGAGATAGTATATCGGCAAGGATATTTACGGTTCCGGGAATATAGTAGACCTCTAAGGGAAACTAGCTAAGGTACTATAACGTAAGCACGAGCTAATTATTCGTCTTTATACTAGTAGTAAATAACGATATTTACTTTAGGATTACGCTTATAGCGGCGTAGTTAGTTAGTACGACGACCTTTAGTAGTAAGGTAGAGATAATATATAACTAGAGCTTCCGATAAGCCTAGGAAAGACAGGCAACTTTAAGTTCCGTAGGCTAGTATCTAGGTTCTCTACCGGTTAGGCGTTTACTAAGGTAAAGGATTAGCTAGATACTTATCTAGGGCGGGGTCCTTCCTAGGTTCTAGTCTACCCCCGGTATAAGGTAGAAGGCTACCACCGTAAAGCCTAGCTCGCGGCTAGCGTTAATTTATAGGAATAATAGCCGTCGTAGGTCGAAATAGTATAGCCGTATTAGTTCCGTAAGAGCGTTTATAATATCTTAGAAGGCCTACTCCTTTACTAAGGAGGGTTAGTACGTTATCTTAGAGGTATATCTATTCCTTACCGGTCCTTTAAGCAGCGCTTAACTATCTCGTGCTTCCTTAAGTATCGCTATTTTCCGAACCTAGAGCGCCTCTACCCTCTAGGAGAAGTAGGCTACTAGGTACCGTAGCTAGTTAACTAAGCCGAGCTATTTTTCTAGTGCTTATAGGGTATTTAGAAACTCTATATCCCGTAATGCTTATACTCGTTCTTCGGTGTTTATTAGGCTAATACTATCGACTCGAAATCCTAATAGTTTAATAGATAGGTAGCCTAGGAATAATTTCGATCCGGCTAGGGCTAGGTTATAGTCTACGAAGAGTTAAAAGATAGCCTAGAGGTAACGAATATAGTCGTCTTCTATATCCGAGTATATTACGATATTATCGATATACCTAGAGGAATATTCCGCGTATTCCTAGAGGATTTAGTCTATAAATCTTTAAACGTATATAGGTAAGTTCTTATATCCTATTAGGGCTACCGTTAGTCGTTCTAAGCCTCTATAGCTAATTACTATAAACCTTTCCCGATGCTCCTTATAAATAAGGAACTAATAGAAGAAAGACCGAGCGTCTACGGCGGAAATAAAGCGTTTCCCCTATAGCTTCTAGATTATATCTCCTTAGAGCGGTATTAGGTAGGCGTCTAAGATAGCTACGCTATTAAGAGCGCGTAGGTCTACTACTATTCGGCCCTTTTCGTTGCCGTATACGGTTCTCTAGACTACGAACACGGGGCAAGCGAACGGGGTTGCCTCTATAGCCTATTCTATACGCCCCTTCCGGTATAGGTCCTTATAGGTCTAGTCGATTAAGGCCTTATCCTTCTAGCTAAGCGGGTAAGCCCTAGACGCTAGTTTACGTAGGTGCTAATTTTCTATTAGCGGAATACGTATATAGTAGTCTAGGTAGACCTTAATAGTACCTTAGTCCTTCTATAGGGTCAGGAAGGAGGCGATAGTATATTAGATCTTTTCTATAAACGCGGGGTCCTAATTATAGATTTTAACGTCCTCTAAAGTAGTTATTTCTAGGAGGCTATAGTCTCGTAAAATCCTAATCTTATAGTTCGGAGTCTATCTATACGTCTATAGAGGGAGTTCCCCTCCGGCGGACTCGGGGCTCCCTTCCTCCGGGGTTTCTACTAATAGGTTAGTAACCTAGTATAGGTTGCTACGTTCCGTGGTTTTCCGTATAGCCGGCTCTTTAGTCGGAGTTACCCTAGCTAGGGTTTCCTTAGGTAGGTCGATCTATAAGAACTATATTTCGTCGCTAAGGTCTACTAGTGTTCCTAAGTGCTATCCTTTCTTAAATCTAACGCGGCGAGCGGTAGTATTAACCGCCGTAACTAGGGTTATACCTTAGATTAGGTTATAGGCTAAGGATAGGTCTCTCGGAAAGAATACTAGGTCACGATCCCCTAGTACGTCCTTAATCTACGCCGGCAGGCGTTCTATACTATATACGGGGACGTCGACGTCGGCTTAGTACGTAACCTAACGACGGATCGCGTAGCCCCGTCGGGTCGAGCGAGCTACGACTATTAGGTTGCCGTATAAGCCGATAGATATTATTCCCTTAGAATTTAGGATATCGACTTCGTTTAGTACCGAGAAATCTTATCTAAGTAATAATCCTACGGATAGGGTCTAGACTACCTAGGCGCCGATAGTAAATTATTTAACCTTAAATCCCGTTCCCTATTTCCCTAGGATATTTATTATTAAGGTCGCCTAACCCTTAGTTTAGCTTTTCCCTATACTAGATAGTAGGACTTACTAAGTTTAGTCGAGGGTTACGTCGTTAAAGTAGTTAAGCTAGTCTTCCCTAATTATAGAGCGGGCTATACCGGAGTCTACGTATACGTTTAATAGCTAGTCCGGGCCTTTAGTTCTAAAGACAGATATCTAGGTATACGTAAACCGGGACGGCCTCGATAGATTTAATATTTCGGTTTATAGCGCCGCTCTTATAGTTAGCTAGTTCCTTAGTATTCTAGGCGAACGGCTCGGTCCTATAGGTTCTAGTTCTATTATATCGGGAACGAATAGAATCTCGTCTTCTATTTCTTCGGTTTCTTCTCCTATATCGGCGGTAGTATTACTATCTTCTAGCCCTTCGTCCTAGGTAAATAGGATCTAGTATTATATTTCCTAGGAATAATAAATCCCGCCCTAGTCGTCGGTTAGTACCGCTTAAAGCTAACGGGCGAGGTTAATAACGATTAGGTTTTCCCGAGAGCCCTCCTTTAGTTTCGAATCCTAAGGCCGTAGTCCGGTTTAAGGACTAGTTAACTAGTTTAGTGCTAGGCCCCTATTTATCCGGCGTAGATTATTCTATCCTAACGTAGTCGTTATATTTCCTTTCTATTAGAATTATCCTCGTTCCCGGGGTTTCTAGCCGGTTAGTTTAGCTATAGATAGGGCAGGGTTTACCGTAGTCTCGTTCTTAGTTTCGCGTAACCCGCCTTATACGCGTCCTTTTACTATATTGCTTATCTTCCCCTACGACCTAACCGTTAGCTTAGTTTCTAACTACGGGATAAGTTACTCGTAGTCGTTAATCTAGGTATCGAATAATTCTAGACCGGTAGGTCGGCGGAATAATTCTCGTAGTAATACGTCTAGTCGTTAATAGACTAGTATAGTAAGGTGCTCTTCTAAGTATAGTGCTGCTTTCGCTTTTCGGCGGAGCTTTAATATCTATCTACGGAAGTCGGCTCCGTTTATAATATCCGAGGTAGTAAATCGTTCCGTTTATAACGATCTTAAAGCTACTTCCGGCCGGATAGCGAAGCGTTTTTATAGTTTATTATACTAGGCGGTATATCCCTAGTCTAGGGTATAAAGCATAGCTCGGTCGGATTCGCTAAGATCGCTAGAATACTATTCGATAGCGGTTCCGCGGAGTAAGCTAGGAATTAGTATTACTAGTTCGTTAGCGTATTCCGGTCCGCGGATAGCTACCCGTTTTAGGGAATCGATAAATCGATCGACGCTTCTATATATAATTGTTTTCTCGGTTTCTTTAAGGACGTCGAACGTTATATCGAAGGGGCTAGCGGGGTTAAACTTCCCTACGTCTTTTAGTCTAATACGTACTAAGGGTGCTTAAGGAGGGTTTACGGTAGTATTATCTCTAGTTTCTCTTACTATAGCTTTTACTAGTAGTCTCGTAAGAGCTTCCTCCGTAATTAGACTTACTAGCTAGTTCGCCGGGGTTATTATCGCGAACGTGCTACTAGGGGTAGTATTATTTAGAGGTTCTTCCCTATTTTATTCGTCGTAGTTTAGCGAACTTCTTAGCGAACTTCTAGGGCTTTATCCTTCTAATAGAGGTAGTTAAGGCAGGGTAGGGGAAGCTATACTATGCCGATTTCTATACGGCTCCGTTACTTATAGCTAATATTACCTCGTTACTAGAACGTATTCTAGGTTATTAATTCGTTCCTATAGGCTTTAACGATCGGCTAGGTAGGCTAGTAAGTCGTATCGTAGAAGTTCCGCTCTTAATTCCTCTAAGCGTCGTTCCTACTACTAAGGTAGGCGATCCGGCTATCTTCCGTTTCTATAGGCACTTAACGGGAAATATCCCGGAAATAGGTATCTTTCTAACCGCTAATAGAAGCTCTATAATACTTAAGCTTTAATACGTCGAAGTTCTACCTCTATCCGGAGTTCCCTAAGTATTTCCTCCGTAAAAAGAGATTAGGAAGCCGGTATTTATTAGTACGCGAGTAGGAGCTTTCTTCCTAAGAAGATATCGGGGTTTATAAGTCGAGGTTAACTCGTTCTATTTATTAATTTTTATCTTCCGTTCTACTAAAGGTAGACCTTTAAGAGAATAGATTTTTAAGGGAATTAGAATTACTACTATTTATTATATACTAGTCCCTTAGTATAGGGCTAGTACGTTAACCTTGCCGTCTGCCTAGATCCGGTGCGGGTCTAACGGGTAATTAAACGGACTAGCTACCGTACGTAGGTTTTAAATATATTATACGGACTAGCTACTATACGTTATTACGCGCGTTAAATACGGACTAGCTACCGGTCTTATAAGTTAAAGTAAGAGTAGTAATAACTATCTATATTTTTCTCTACCTGCCTAAAATCTAGCGGGTTCTCTATCCTCTATATATATTATAGCGAGCGTAAGACCTTACTTAGGGCTTTAACCGAGTAATATCTTAACCTTATAATCGTGCGATAGTAGTGCGGTATCTTAGCGGCATTTCCCGGTATTTTCCCCGGGTAGGCATAGGTATTTCTTTATAATTTCCCCGCTATATTCTTATAGTAACTTCTTAGGGAAATATCGGTATAGTCCTTAAGGAACTTATTATTACTCGGGAAATTATAGTATATTCCCTATGCAATATATCCCTAGGGGAAATCTCTGTAAAATATCTATATAATCCGCTTAGTTATCGTTTCTAGGAATTCCGGGTGATTTCCTAGAGTTTGCCCGGTAGCTTCTAGGTTCCTTCTTCTATAGGGAGCCTTAGGGAGTTAGGGGTGTCTTCCTTAAGGGAAGCAGATATCGTTCTAGGTACCTAGATTATCGACTATAAGGTGTCCCGTAATAGTAGAGCTATTCGCGATACTAAGGGTCTTAAAGGACCTAGCTAAGAGGCCTCGGCCCTTAAAGCTTAGCCCTCTTAACCCCCTTATAAATACTTATATCTTTATAGATAGCTAAGCCGCTATAAAGAAAGTTATAGGTTTCTCGGACCTAGCTATATATATTAAAAGGCTCTTATCTAGCTTAGAAGCCTTTTATAATATATAGCTATATAAGTGCCCTAGCTACCTAGGGATCTTTAGTAATAAGCTAGCTAACTAACTAGCTAAAAGAGGCTTAGGGGCCCCTACCTAAGGGACCCCCTTAGTTTTTATTAGCTACCTATAAAGAAAGGTCTAGTAAGCTACTAAGGACTATTAAAAAGGACTCTAGGCTACTAAGGCGGCTAAAGGCCTTAAGGCTAAGGGCCTAGGTAAGTACTATACGTCTATTCGAAAGACCCCCCGCCTAGCCCTTAGCCTAGAAAAGGACCTTATAAGGAGGCCTAGGCTAACCCTCTTAGCCTTTTACTAGCTCCTTTTTAGGGCTAGCTTCTTATTTTCCTTCTTAAAATAGACTAATAAGGTAGACCGAGATAACTACCGCTATAGCTAAGGAAGGTATATAGCTAGGCACCTTATCCTAAGGTGCCCGAACTATAGGAGGGAAAGAGAGGTCCTTTACTAGACCTTTAAGAGATAGAAGGGGGCCCTTAGCCTACTTATTCTCTATAGCTCTAAGGAAGGAAGGGAAGCCCTTCTAACCTTCTTAGCTAAAATAGAGATAGGGATAGCTAAGTAGCTCGAAAAGGAGTAACCTAAGGGCCCTAGGGCCTATAGGGGGGAAAATTACCGCGTAGAAGGAACTAAACTAACCTTTCCTTTATTATTGCCTTTATAGCTACCCTTTCCTTAATTAGTTATAAGCCCCTAGGCTCTATAGCTAGCTAGGACTACTAATAGGGGCCTAGGCCCTTACTAGCCTCGCTATAGCCCTAGAGGCTATATATAAGTAATAATATAAAAAAAAAACCCTTAGTATCCTTAAGGGGGTATATTATATACTTTATATATATTAATTAACGCTATTACTTATATTTAATAGGCAGCTACTACTTTTTTTATAATAATCCGACCCCTTACTTTTAATTTTACCTTTATATATTTTATATATACTTTTTATATCTCTTTTTATAAGATCTATAAGATCTTAATAGCTAGTTTATATAAATTAATTAAGTTACTAAGATAAGGTAGCGGCTTAAGTATATCTTTAAGCTAGCTATTATTACTATAGCTAATTAAGATATAGATTTTAAAGCTTTATATAGTAGCTAGTAGCTTAAATAGTAGAAAAATACTATAATTAACTATTATAATATTAAAATATAGCTTTAATTACTATTAAAATATACCTACCTTAGTATTATAAAACGTACTATAATTAAGGTATACTAAATATTAAGTAAGCTAACTTATATATATTAGTTTTCCCGACTATATATACTATAATAGTAATATCTTTAGCTAAATCTAATAGGTTTAGCTATATAGTATCTACTTTAATAAATTACTAAGAATAATCTATATATATATTATATTTTAGTATTCGCTCGTTTAGATTTACTATATAATAAGTACCTTAACGCTTATATAACCTAAGTATAAATTAGTTTAAGGGAAGTTCGCTATCTTTTAGTATTATAAAGTAAGTAAAAGCGTATATATAGGTGCTATTTATAGGATAATATTAATAAGCTATATAGAGCTCTCTTATATACGGCTAGCCTATATATATATATATAGGATCCGGCCCTCTATATATAACTATATAGCTTAGGCCGTAGCCTAAGCCTATAACTTATACTAGTTAAAGACTCTTATATAATACCCTCCCTTAAGCGCGGCGCGGCGCTACTTAATTAATAGCTTTTATACTATTAGGCCTATACCGCTAGCTTTACCCTACCCTTTCCTATTAATCGTGCTAGCCCTACTAGCCCTATTATCCCTATGCTTATTAGCCTAGGTAGCTAGAACCGGGCTTTATACTTATTAGCTAGCTAGCTATTTAAATAAGGGCATAACCTATTATATACGCCCCTAGGTAGCCGGCGGCTAGCCTAGACCTATATAAGCCTTAGGTTACCTATCCCCTTAGCCTTAGGCAGCCTCCTCTACCTAAGGGTATATAAAGTAGTATCCCCCCCTTCCTCCTTCCTTTCCTTCTCTTTCTTCTTTAACTATAGTAATAGTAGTAATAGGTAAGTTCTACTTTACTTAAGGCGTTAGTTTATTCCTAGCTATATAAGCCGCTTTATTAACGTATACTTATAGTAATAGCTATAGTAGTAATAATAGCCTTAATAATAATAACTTTAACTAGTAAGTTCCTTACCTTATAAAGTAAGAGGCTATAATCTATAATACTAACTTCCGCGATAAATATATCTACCTTCCCCTCCCCTACCTCCTCTTTCTTAGAGTATATAGAGTTATTTATTAACGCTATACTAGGCATAGCCGATAATAGCTCTACCGCTACCGCTACTCTTACCCGCGCCCCCGCGACCGCGCCTACCGCCGCCGCCTTTACCTCTACTACGCTAGCCGCCCTTATATCGCCATTCTAAGTAATAACGCCGTCCTTACCGCCGGCCGTAATACCCTGCCCCTCTACCCCTACCTTAACCTCTACTACCCCTATAAGTCCTCTACCTAGCGAGTATAGTAGCTATTTTCCGCTAACTTCTTAAAGTATAAACGCTAAGTATAGGCTAGAGCCGCCTACGTAGCCCCCTATATATAGTATATATCGTAGGAGCTCCCTTACGCCGACTAAGTCGGGCGCCGCTATAGTAGTAGTTATTACTAGTATATATATACCGGCCGCGCTTATAAGGTAGCGCCTCCTATCTTACTTACTATAGCGTCGGCTTACAAGGCCGGCGCGTATAAGTAAGTATAGGGGGCTACTACGAAGCGCCTTACCGCCGCCGCCGCTACCTACTATAATCTCCGCGCCCTTAAGCGCTAGGGCCTTATCCCTAAGTAAGTTCCTCTCCTCTAGCTCTTTTACTTCTACTACTAACTCTCCCGGTACTAAGGATACTACCTCTATCGCCCTATTAGCGGTCCCTCTAGCTATGCCCGCCGCCGCCCCCGCCGCTACTACTAGCCGGGCCCCCCCTACCCTTAGAGCCCTTAAAGCCGCCGCTACTACCGACTAGCTTACGGGCTTAGAAGGCCGCCTAAGCGCCCTAAAAAGCGCCGCCGCCGCTAATAAGGTAAAGGAGGATAATAAGGATATAGATAACGATAATAATAATAATAAAGATAAAGAGTAAGTCTAGGTAGTTTAAGGGCTCTACCTTAAAATAAACGCTATTTTTATCTCCGCTTATATTATTATACTTATATTATTATAACTACCTACTTTACTTTACTTACTTTATAGTCTTAGCCTAGGCTATTATCGGTAGTCTACTAGTTTAGTATTCTTATCTACTACTTTAAATAAGGCCTTAAACTTATTAAGGGCTATAGCTCCTATAAACTTATATATAGGTTCCTATATAAGGTTAAGATACCTGCGCTACTTAATAAGGACCTCTTAGTATTTCCCCTTACCGACCCTTTTCTAGTATATAGCTTATATCTCTTTAACCTTAAACTTATCCTCTCCCTTTACTTTAATTATAAGCGGTTAAGCGTCTACTACTTCTTATTTAGGTAGTAGGTTAAAGGAGGCTCTATAAAGGAGGTCTATATTAATCTTATTATAGACCCTTATTAAGAGACTATAGAGCTCTATAACCTATAGGCTAATAACCCTCTATACTATAAACTTTACGTATAGCTAGTTAAGCTTTTTCTTTAGCTATACCGACCTATAGTTATAAAGGTCTAGCTATACCTTATCTTTTACTATAAACCTATCTATTAGAGCCTTAGTCTTATTAGCGTGCTACTCTTAATCTTATACTATAGCGGCTATTATAGATTAGTAATAATCTATAGTCTCTTATAGCTTTTATATAAACGTAAAGGCGCGGCCCTTTAATAACAAATTACTATACTACTCTATTATTATATCTATAGTAAAGGGAACTAGTAAAGGTAGTTTAAAGCTATATATTATAAAGAAAGGTGCTATCTTAATAAAGGTATATAGTTTACTATTTAACGTAAGTTAAGCTATAAGGAGCTACCGGTCTTAGTTTACTTAGTTATAGGCTATAATAGCTTATAGGTAAGCCTATACCTCTTAGTTAACCTTTTTAGGCCCTTTATTAGTCTATAAGTAATATACTATACTAAGTAGCTATATAATTTAAAGTAGCTAGTATAAGTACTATTAAAAGTAGCTAGTTTAATTTAATCCCTTATCGCTTATAATAAAGGCTAGCTAGCTATATAAGCGGGCCTAGTACTATAAGAAGCGCTCTATATAAGACTTTATATCTATAAATAGTATTAGCTTTAATATTATAGACTTACTAAGTCGGCCCTTAATTACCTATATATAGCGGTTGCCGCCCTTTATAAGTAGGAGGTCTATTATAAAGTCTATCTATATATATATATAAAACTATTTAGGTACTAAAAGCTACTTAAGTAGCCCTTTAAGCTACGCCCTTTAAATCTTAGTATAGCTATAGATATTATAATTATAAAGGAAGCGGCGAACGTAGTACTATAAGAAGGGCTAGTAAAAATCCCTTACGAGGCCTACTACTATACCCTACCGACCTAGGTAGCCTACGATACTAAAGTTATAGATAAGGTAGACTAGCTTCCCTTAAAGCTCGTTTTATTTATTTAGCTTTAGCGGTTTATCCTTCTCCTTAGCTTTTATAGTATACGGCGCGCTTAGCACTTATAGTCTCTCCCACTAACGTAAATGCCCTTATAGGTCGATATAATAGTCGGCTACCTATACTTTTAGCTTTAGCTTTAAATCGAGGCGTTAAGCGCTAGACTTAATAGCGCGGTATATACTTTTATAAGTATAGTTTAGAGACGATATCCTATCCTATAAATATTAAAGGACCTTATCTTAGAATACCTATGCTATACGCGCCCTTAGGCCGGTCTATCCCTCCTTACTAAACTAAGGTAAAGGTATAGGGGGAGGCTTATTTATTAGCGCCGCGTCTCCCTTTACTAAGGAAGCTCCTATATAAGTCTATAGCGCCTCTTACGGGATAAGCTATAGATCCTAGGCCTTAATATCCGCTCTTATTAGCTAGTCTTAATCCTTTTAAGAAAGTATATCTAGGACTATAAAGTCCTACCTTAGCTAGTACTTAATCGAAAAGTTAAAGCGTAAGAGATACTCCGCTTAGCGGGCTTACTACTCTAAGAGGTACTAGCGAGTTATAAAGTACTTAAGGTTCCTATAGTCTATAAGAACCTTAAAGCTCTTATAGCTTTAAAGCTCTACTTATTATTATTTAAGGTAGCTAATAATTACTAGTATCTCTTTATTATAAATAGCGTAATTCTGCTTTACTAAGGTTAGCTTATAGGAGTAGAACGCTACTAGTTACTTCCGCTTATCTACCTCCTAAGAGAGCGTTCCTCTAAGTACCTAGCCGCTATAGTCTGCTTTAATTAACGTAGACTAGTTAAAGTCCTACTAAAGTAGTACTAGGGCTTAAGAGAATAGACCCTTAAGCGTATAAAACGCTCCTTCTTATATAGGCCCTTAATAAAAGGTAGTTTACTTCCTAGTAATCTCGTTTAAGGGTATTATAATATAAGAGAAGCCCTTAATAAATATCCTATAATAGTTCGCGAACTTAAGGAAGCTTTATATACCCGTTTATATAGTTAGGGCTACCTAGTCCTAAATCGCTTAGATCTTTATAGGATCCGCCTATATACCTTTACTTATATAAATAATAAAGCTTAGGTACTTAACCCTCTTAACCTTAAATTCGTACTTATCTAGGTTAAGGTAGAGCCTATAAAGTTAAAGGCGCTCTAAGACCCTTTATACATTCTATATATAGTCCTTATAGGAGCCGCTTATATAGATAAGGATATTATCTATATATATAAAGGCGAACTTATTAAGGAAGTCTTAAAGTATATTATTAATATAATACTAGAAAGTAGCGGGCGCTCTTAAGAAGCTAAAGGGCGTTATAAGCTACTTAAATAAGCTATAGTATATATAGAACGCCGTTTTTTACTTATTACCCTTTAAGATCTATACCTTATAAAATACTTATTTTATATCTAGCTTTATAAACTACTTTACCTTTAAGAGGTTATAAAGCGTATCTAAGATAAGGGTTAAAGGGTAGCGGTCTAGCCTTATAATTACGTTTAGAGCTCTATAGTTATAATAAAACTATATCCCGCCCCTTAGTTTATATATAAATAAGACTAGCGCTCCTACTTTAAAGCTACTTACTTAAATAATACTTATCTAAGAGGTCCCTAAGTATATTCTTTAGCACTAATAGTTCCGCGTATAATATACTATATAGCGGTCTAAATAGTATAGGTAGTTCTTACCCCTTTTTATTAGTATAAAGTATAATCCTATAATCTACCCTTAGCTTATATAAGTTAAGCTTATTTACTTCCTAGGACTTAAATAGTAGTAGAAGGTCGTAGAAGCGCTTTAGTATCTACTACTATAGCTTAGCGGTTAACTTTAGCTTCTTTATTTAAAGGGCTTTATCGATATCCGCTAAGCTAACTATATAAACTACTACGTTAGCCGCTGCCTAGCCTTCCTTCCGCTTTACTTATTATATAGTTCTTATAAAGATAAAGGTAAGGACTTCTTAAGCTAAGTATAAAGCTCGCACGCTTAGTCTTACGCTTATAGAACTATTATTATAATAGACCTATTATTATATAGGCCTAAACTATAGCTTCTTTTAGTATAAAACTAAGTATAACTCTATATATAATATCTAGGGTTTCCTAAGGATTAAGGGAAACTCTAGTTAAGGGATTATATAGGCTATAATACGCTTATAGTAGCTATTAACCTTTATAGCTAGCTATATAATACCCTTAATTACTATACCTTTTATTACGCCTAAGCCGCCTTTTACTTACCTTAAGGCGATCTTCTTTACTAGTACTTATATCTCTTATATAAGCGCCTCGTTAACTATAGTATAGTACTAATAGCCCTTATCTATAAGGGCGGCGATAAGTAAAGCGTTATTAATTATAACCTATATTAAAGTAAGCTCCTCTTTTATATAAGTAGATAATTCCTCCTTCTTTTTTATTAATACTAGTAATTAGGGCTCTAGAGCCTATCTTTACTCTAGAGCTACTCTTTTTCCTTTAGGCCTAAGGGGGCGGAGTCCTCCTTATCGTCTAAGGTAAGGAGCGGTTCTATCTTCGCTACTTAAACCGCTATAGACCGCTTAGCTAAAAGGAAGGGGTATTTTAGTATAAAGTATATAGACGCGCTATAATATAAGTAGCGGCCGTTAGCCTTCCTCTTCTTAATTTCCTTACTCGTTACTTACTTCGCCCGCTACTTAAAGTATAGGGCAGTATAAAGGGTAGTCGACGGCGCCTTCTTACCGCGTTTAGCCCGGTCTATATAAATAGCCGATATTAAGGTATCCTTATCGATATTAACGGCCGGTTAGTTATTTTATAAAGGGGCGGTAATCCTATCGCCGCTATATAGTATACGCTTATAGAGCTTCTAGAAATATAGTATCTACTTATAGCCCTATACTACCTTTATCAACTAGCTTATATACTTACTATAGTTAGTAGGTATAATTATAAGGATAAGTAGCTCCTATAAGGCTAGCGTAGTTAAATTCTATAGCTATATAAGCTTCGCGCTATCTTCCTATACTATAGTCCCCGCTACTTATAAGAGCGTCTCTTTAAAATTAAGGAGGAATTTACTAAAGGTTTATCTATCTTTTTACTTAAGGGTTTATAGCTTATCTTATACCTTCTCCTACTCCTATACGTTACTAAACGTATATATAAGGTATTAGAAGAAGTCTTATAGGTCGCGTCTACCCTTAGGGCCTATTATAGAGTAGGTAGAGGCATAGGCTTAGGTGCGGTCTATTAAAAGAAGGTTAATAATCTATAAAAGGGAAAAGGAAGAGAAGTATAAGCCTAGCCTATATAAGTATAGATACTACTTATATATAGACTTAGCCTAGACCCTAGTCTAGGCCTATATAGGGTAAAAGCCCTTATATTATACCCTTACCTAGCTTTTAAAGAAGCGCGCCTTTAAATAATACCTAATACCGCGCTTAAGGGGATAGAACCCTTATATAGACTACGTATACTTAGTCGCGGAAAAAACGTTAGTAAATAATATATAATACCCTCCTAAGCGAGCTTCTTAGATAGACTATATTATTAGTAGGTGCCGCGCCCTAAGAGTTAGGCTTTAGTACTTCTAGCTAAGGAGTAAAGGTATATAGAATAGCGCGTAGCTAGCTTTAGTAAGCTTATAGTATCCTACCCCCTCTATATCGGCGCACGGTAGTAGCTCTTAGTACTATAATATAAGGAATAGTACTCTAATATATAAGGCTCCGCTCCCTCTTATATAGGGCTATATAGGCACTCCCTTTCGCTATAGTTATATTATATTAGCGGCCTTCCTATATCTTAGCCGCCCTTTTAGTCGCTATAGGCATACGTCCTATTTATATAGTAGCTACTACTATAAGCGAGGGGACGCCGATAAAGCCTATAAAGGCGTTACTAATATTACTTATTACTAGAGTCGCTATCGTCGAACCTAACCTCCTTTCCGTCCTAGCGCGTGCGCCCCTTTATTACTTAGAGTACGTTTACCCGCGCCTCCTAGCGTAGGCACTTTAAAAACTAATAGGATTTACTACTATAGCCTATATAGCGACCCTCCTATCGCTACCTTTAATTATCCTCGGTCCTTAAGGTAGAGATAGAGATATCTATAGTATTACTAGCGTTATCCTTTTTTTATACTATAGAAGAAGATAAAAAAAGAAACTTATTACTACTAAGCTTATAAAGGAAGTAAACGAGATCGGTATATATATCTAGTAGTATAGACCTTTCGCTTAGATAAGTACGCTAATCTATATTTAAGCTTATAATAAGGTAATTATACTTTATTATATTAAGCTAGCTATATATATCTACTTAATAAAGTACCTTTTTAAACTATATAAGGTAGGCTAGAATAGCTTTACTCCGCTTTTAATAGAGCGTTATAAGCTCCTAGCCTACTAACTTAGCTATATTAAGTTCGCCGTAATTAATATAGAGCTTTATAAGGAGGTTAGCTAGTCCGTTTATACTAATACGCGTAAATAGTAAGAAATACCTTTATAGGTATAAGGATAGGCTCGCGTAAAGATAGTTAAATTAAGCGCGGATATCCCTTATTACGGCGCTATCGGTATAGAGCTTCGCTTCTATATAAAGTAGCTATAGCTCGACCTCCGCGGAGGAGCTATCGAACTTACTAAGGTATAATAGTACCGCTCTTAGTCGTATAGAGCCCTACTATTATAAGAGGCTCTTAATTACCTAAGCGAACTAAGTATTACGTTCGCCTTAATTTTACGACTATAGGAGTATAGATATTTCGTATATATATATACCGGCGCGGGCGGTTTAACTAAACTAGGTAATTAAACGTTAGCTTTAAAGGCAGCTAAAAATAGCTATTCTATATATAGGGATATAAAGAGGGTAAAATAAAAGGTAGATTATACTATTATAGAGTAGGTAGAGGCGTAGGCTTAGGTACGGTCTATTAAAAGAAGGTTAATAATCTATAAGGGGGAAAAGGAAGAGAAGTATAGGCCTAGCCTATATAGGCGCGGAGACCGCTTATATATAGACTTAGCCTAGACCCTAGTCTAGGCCTATATAGGGCAAAAGCCCTTATAAGGCCGCCCTTATCTTAGAATCTAGAGATCCGCTATATCTAGGGCTCCGGTAGTATATAAAGGAGCGAATACTACGCTTCTTAAGGTATATAAGCAAAAGCGGGATTTTAGGAAATCAAGGAATCACGTAAGACTATATAATAGAGGGGAAGAAGGAGTATAAGGTAGGATTTTCAACGGAATTTATTAGTAGTATATTAGTATATAGAAGAGGTATTAAAGTTAATAATTCTCTATCTATCTACTAGCGGACATGCTATCTTATATAGATAAGAGTATTACTATTTACATAGACAAAAGTCTCTATTTGCATAGACGATCTACTTTTTCTACACGTACCCCGCCCGCCTAGCCCCCGCCACCTAATTTAGCTGCACTAACGTGGCAAAGGAGGGAGCCGCGCTAAGCGTAGCGTAAAGCCCCGCTAAGGGAGAAATCTGCCCTTCCTACCTATATCGCAAAGTAAAGCTATTCGCGATAGACCTACGATTTATCCTTAACGAGCCTGCCGAATAGCCTGCCGAAGAGCCTGCCGAACAGCCTGCCGAACAGCCTGCCGAACAGCCTGCCGAACAGCCTGCCGAAGAGCTCGTCGGGCTGCCAATTCCACCTCTGCCGCCCTCGCTAACCTTTAACTCCTTTAACGAGCTCTACGACTTCCTCTAGAGCTTCTATCGTAGTTATAGCGCCGCTATCGTTAAGAGCTCTAGCTTATATAAGCGTGAGATCAACGGGCAGGTCTTGCCTATATACGTTATATTTATTTATAATCGTGGCCTCTAACGAGCTTCGTTAAGTAGCGGCCTTCGTAAAGCTTCCTTATAGAAGCTCAACTGCCCTATTAAGATTATCGCATCCGTAATAAAGAGATCCTGCTAGAAGTAGACTTTTCGCGTTAACGATAGTCAATATAACCACGGGCAATTAATCGACCCTTTAGCTTATAACGTCTATCGCCGCCGAACCTAAGCATAGTAAGAGCTCGAGAGAAGCCTTTCTAAGCATCGTGCCCTCCTAGCTCGCGAGATAGCCTCGATTATTAGGGACTCTACTAAAGAGAGCTTCTTCCGCTAGCGAGATATATATAACGACCGCTAGAAGATCCGTGCCGCGGCCCTTAGTGGTAAGACTGCAACCTAGGCCTTTATCGATTACCTCTAACGCGGCGGCCTTAAGCATATAGTTAAATTTAGCGACGATAACGATAAGCAGAAGGTCGAGGCTATCTTCTAGATATACCCTTAGTGCGAGCAGATATAGAAGCGCTTTCCGGAAGTCTTAGGACTTAATAATATATATAAAACGAACCGGTTTAAGATATATCTCTTCTAGGCCACTAAAGTTACTAATTAACAGTCTATAGCTAACTTCGCTTTTAGCCTTATTAATATAGAGAAGGAGGAAGGGTTCTAGTAGCTTTATAAACGCCTTAACGAGCTTCGCCTTAAAGTTAGGGTCCCGGCGCCTTCTATAGTTATTATAGATAAGGAAAAAGCCCTTAAAAACGCACTCTTATGCGTTTTCCCTTCGTTATAGCAATAACTTTACGTTTACTATATTAACGCTAATATTAACGCAAAAATTAAGTTATATTAGAAGGAGCCCGGCGGCGTTAACGATAATAACGATAATAATAATAACGAAGCTAACGGCGTTAATAGCGCTAACGATCCTACTAATATCTTCCTCGGTAGAGTCGCTACGTAAGAAGAAGCTAAAGACGAGATCTCGAACGTATAACCCGTATAACCTAAAGACTATAGCCGCGAAGGGATATTTACTGCTTAGAAGGCCGTTATCTACGCCCTAACTAAGGCAGGCTTCTAGTCGGCTTAGCGGGCGCTTAATTATAAGTATAGATAATACTAAGGCTATATTATAAGATATATTTCTAAGGAATATATACTATAGCGAGAGTAGTAGGCTTATTACTATATTAGCCGCTATCGTAACTTCGGCTAGAGGGTTAATAGCCTAGTCGAGACTATATATAAAGATATAAAGTCGTATTTACTTATAGGCACCGGCGATCTCTTCTACCTATATACTGCGTTAGAGCAAATAATCGCGAATAAAGAACGCTCCTATATCTAAGAGGCGGCCCGCTAAAAGTCGAGGTAGCGGCTTCTTTATCTTAGCTAAAAATAGCTAGGTAAGCTAAACGTTAAACTTACCTACTAAGCGGTTGACCTCCTTACTAAGCAACACCGGCTTACCTTAGCCGCGATGCCCTTAGAGCCTAGGCAAGAGCGGGAGTTATAGCCGCTACCGCATTACACGGGTCGATTTATATAGTAGTAAGGGCTTCCTTATATATATACGATCTTCTAACGCCTTTAAGCTAACGTTCCGCTTACGAAGTACGATATTTACCCTCGGTGGTGGCTTAAGAAGCCTCTAGTAGAGAAGCCCCCCCTTTTATATACGAATTACGCTAATCCTTACTATTAGGATCTCGACGAGCTACTTCTTCGAATCCGAGACCCTAATATCGTTTAAAGCCTCCGTAGCCGACCTCGCGTTGCTAAGAATACTAGCCTACCTATGCCTTAAGACCTAAGGCCACATCGAGACGAAGACGACGATGCCGCGCAGCTAGCTTCGCAGCCGGCCTCATAGTTGGTTAGAGGCACGCAGAGACGGCTGCCGCGGTCTAGTCAGGCAAGCACCCGCCGCCTCAACGCCAGCGTACGCCGCACGCGCACACAAGCCGAGATCGATAAAGGAGGCAGTTAGGGCTCTACCCGGCCGTTATTAGGAAGATCGCGAGCGCGCGCAAATACACGGGGAAGGGGATCTCGAGGGAGACGGGGCAGAGGTGCAAGGGCTACGCCGGCCTCGTCGGTAGAGGAGGTTATCCCAGCTACGCAGCCCACGCCCACGTAGCCTAGGCCGGACTATTAGCCGGGCCGCAATATACGACGCAATATGCGCATATCTCGCGATAATCGCGGAGATGCGTTATTTGAACGAATTAAGGTGCCCTAGGCTTATGGGTATGTATGATCTTTACGCTGGCGCGGCTCCCTCCTTTGCCACGTTAGTGCAGCTAAATTGGGTGGCGGGGGCTGGGCGGGCGGGGTACGCGCAGAAAAAGTGGATCGTCTATATAAATAGAGACTTTTGTCTGTGCAAATAGTAATACTCATAGACAATTGTAGCTGAACGGAAGAACCTTTCGGGACCAGATTTAGGCTGCCGTATAGCCCTGAGACTAGGGAATTCCGTGATACCTCGAGTAAATCTAGAAGTGTCTTGGTTCCACTGATATTCGTGTTTAAAGGAGGTTGGTCGTGCCGGTGTTCTTAAGAGGTCTTAGCTAGTATTCTAAGCTAGCTCTGTTCCTTCGATTCCCGATTGTACGATAACCGGCAACCCGTTTAATATATAATAACATGCAAAATAACGAGCGATTCTTGCTCTATAGGATAAGATTTTATCTATAATTAATATACTACTTATTAGCTTATATAATCGGGAGAGTATATTATAGCTGCTTTATTTATAGTAGGAACACCGTTCCTTATAACGCTATATCGCGATAGCTATTTAGGCCCTATTTCTCGTCGGTTATAAACTTTATCTATAGCTAGCTAAGGAAGAAGTAAAAGGACTCTAGCTTATTATCCTAAGTTAGCTAAGAGAGCGGCTTCTACGTTAGTAGTATCGCTACTATAACTAGCGGTATAGAGGTTATAGGGGCTAAAGCTAGTCCTATAGATAGCTCCCTTAGTATAGTAAGAACCTCGTCCTTCTTACTAGCTATCGCGCTTTTAATCGCTTCTAGGATAGCTATAATACTCCCTATTCGTCTAAGGAGGGGCGGAGTACTTCCTTAAGGAGGTAGTACCCTCTTTAAAGAGATATCTATTAAATCTATTAGTTAATAGCTTATACTATTATAGAGTAGGCAGAGGCGTATATATAGGTACTGTCTATAGGATAATATTAATAAGCTATATAGAGCTCTCTTATACGCGGCTAGCCTATATATATATATATAGGATCCGGCCCTCCGTATATAACTATACGGCTTAGGCCGTAGCCTAAGCCTATAACCTATAATAGTTAAAGACTCTTATATCTAAGAGCTTAACCCTTTCCTTTAAATTTAATATAATATTAGTTTTAGCTTTTAGTATCTTAAAGTAGCTATATATAGCTTATTACCTCTAGGGTTACTATATTTAAGTATAGAGAAGTATACTACTAAAAGAAGGCTAAGAAAATAATATAATATAGTAGTAAATAGCTTTATTAAAGAGCTATTTATAAAGATAATAAAACTATTAAGAATAAGATAAAGTAAAAAGGCTAAGGTAAGAGAGATATATTATATATTATAGATACTAGTAGTTTAAAGTAAGGAAATATTATAAAGTAAATAAAGGCTAGTATTTAAGTATAGTCTATATACTTAAGTTAATAAACTATAAAGGGGAAAGGGGAAGTATAAGTAATAAGTATAATAGCTATATAAATATAAGCTTATCTAGCTATATAACTAAACCTTATTATACTATATAAGTAGGCTAAAAGTAAATTAGTAGTCGTTATAGCTATTAGCCTATATATAATAAACCTTAGATTTAACGTTTAAGATAATAATAACTATATATTATCGCTTACGTTATATTAAAAAGCGTTACTTTATAAATAATACTTAATATTATACCTAGGTATAAGGAACTTAAATAAGACCTATATAAATAAGTAAGTAATTAAAAATTATATTATTATTATTATTATTATTATTATTATTATTATTATTATTATTATTATTATTATTATTATTATTATTATTATTATTATTATTATTATTATTATTATTAACTATTAATATTAAGATTATACTAAGGACCTAGCTAAAGGTATCTAGAACTTTAATATTAAATAAGAAGGAAAAACTAAAGTACTTAAGGGAAAACTATTATAAAAAAAGTAGTAGCTACCTATTAGATTTAAGTAATAGCATTAATTAACGTATATAGTATACGCGATATACCCCCTTAGGGATACTAGGTTAACTCGTCCTAGTATACTTTAACGGTAACTACGGCATATACCTAAAAGCACACCTACGCTAACGGCAACAGCAGCAGCTATATACCGAAGGACGAGGGGGTCTAAGGGGAACGAAGGAAAAGAGAAAGCACTAGGCAGGGCAAGGCAAAGGCAAAGAGGGCTAAAAAGGTATATTAGCAAAAGAGGATATAGAAGAAGATAATAATATAAGATGCTGTCTGCTTGCTAAGGAGGAAAAAAGACCTCTTTTATAGACCGAACTTTCCCTCCTTCTTCCCTAGACGAATAGGGGCCAAGGGATCATCTAATTAAGAAGAGGGCTAGCTAGGGACTCTGCCAAGGATCCTACTAAGGACCCTGCCAAGGACCCTACTAAAGACTCTGCTGCGCGGGCTGTGTATGTTCCTTAGGGTATAGATGCCCCCGTTAAACTCCTCTATAATAAAGAATAGACGCCCTCGTCTGCTAGGTAAGCAAGTAGGCAGGCAATAGCTGAGGAATAAAGAAACAGATAAGCAGGCAAGCAGGCAAGCAGGCAAGCAGAGAGGAATAGACTAAAAGCTAAGAAATAGGCTAACGGGAGACTAAGGAATAAACTAAGCAACGGGGTAATAGGTTAACTAGAGACTAACGGTAAGAAATAGTAATAAATAGAAGAGAGATCCTTATAGGTAAGGGAAAGAAGAAGCTAACGAGGAAGGTAGAGGGAAGAAATCTTAAAGAAAAAGGGGGAAAAAGTCCTTAAAGAAATACCTAGAAAAATCATTTAAAATTTAAAAATTATACCCTCTTTTCCCCTAGCGACTTTTATATCTAGCTAGCTTTACCTAGGCAAATACCTATGCCTAGGAGGAGAATACCGGAGATTGCTATTCTTATCTTATTTATTTTAGGTATTTCGAAAAGAGGGATTTTTTATACTTTCGTTAAGACTGCTTAAAGGTGCCTGCCGCGTCGGCTGCTGCGGACCGTGCCGGGAAGGGTAGAAGGAAGGATCTCTTACGTATACTATTATTGCTATCGGAAAGGTCGTCTATCACGGAAGTCGTCTATTAAGGAAAAAGGTCTATCGAGGAAGAAGCTATCTACTAGAAAGGTTCGTCTACTATAAAGGAATTTATCTGCCGAGAGAAGACTATCTACTAGGACGGAAAAGGTTGTCTATCGGCACTGTCTACTAAGGAAGAAATCGTCTACCGGGACGGAAAAGGTTATCTATCGGCATCGTCTACTAGAGAGGAAATCGCCTGCCGGGACGGAAAAGGTTATTTATCGGTACGTCTGCTAGGAAATCTACTAAAAAGGGGGAAATAAGGCAAAAGAGAGGTGCCTATAGTCTCTAGGTACGTAATCGGATAGTTAGAATAGGTGCTAAGGGAAGCCTTTAGTCCGGGCTATTAGTGCCGAAGGAGCCGTTAGGACTATCTAATCGTGCGGGAAGGAATAAAATTAAAGGAAGCTGCCGTACTAGACGAAGAAGTCTGCCGTGCTAGAGGCGAAGACTGCCGTGCTAGAGGCGCTACCGAGGAAATTATCGAAGATTGCCGAAAGAAGAGACTGCCGAAGAAGAAGACTACTAAAGAAGACTACTACGGAAAGAGCTTATAAAAGACTATAGCCGAGGGGGCTATCGAGACCGTAGCTAGGGAAGCTATCGGGACTATAGCCGAAGGAGCTATCGAGACTAGAGCTAAGGAAGCTATCGGGCTATGGCCGAAGGAGCTATCGAGAATATAGCTAAGGAAGCTATCGGGCTATAGAGACTGCTAGTCCTATAGAGCTATCGGTCCTATAGAAGCTACTAAAGAAGTTATTATATTAGTAGAGAAAGAAAACCTAGAAAATATCCGCTACTACTACTTACGTAGGTGTCTTCCCTCTATAATAAAGACTAGACGTCCCCGTCTATAACTAAAGCAGCTACCGTAGATAGAGCCTACTAGAGAGCTCTATCGAAAAAGAAAGCTCTACCTAAGAGGAAAGTTCGGTTCGTTAAAAAAAGAAAGTTCCGTCTAGTATAAGGGACTCCGGCTAGGGAAGGGGACTTCGGCCGGGATAGGGGCAAGGGACAGGGGCAGGGGCAGGGGCCATAGTCTAGGCTAACGGCTTAGCCACGGTCTAGGCCAACGGCTAGACTAACGGCTAGGGGGAAAGAAAAAAGTCGATAAAATCTTTCCCTACCTAGCGCTTATCTCGATAGGAAAAGTACGGCAATACCGGCATAGTTCGTTTAGCTCTGCCCTTCTCGTATCTTCTTCCTCTTCTCGAGAGATAGAGAGAGAGAGATAGAGGGAAAGGGAAATAGAAGCTTTACGCCCTAGAGACTAGTTTTAACGGTAGCTGCGGCACACACCTAAAGACATACCCACGCTAACGGCAATAGTAGTAGCTAGATACCGAAGGACGAGGGGGTCTAAGGGGAACGAAGGAAAAGAGAAAGTACTAAGCAGGGCAAGGTAAAGGTAAAGAGGGCTAAAAAGGTATATTAGTAAAAGAGGATATAGAAGAAGATAATGCTAATACTGTCTGCTAGCTAAGGAGGAAAAGAGACCTCTTTTATAGACTAAATTTTCCCTCCTTCTTCTATAGATAAATAGGGGCTAAGGGATTATCTAATTAAGAAGAGGGCTAGCTAGAGACTCTGCTAAGGATCCTACTAAGGATCCTACTAAGGACCCTACTAAGGACCCTACTAAAGACTCTGCTACGCGGGCTATATATTCCTTAGGGTATAGATGCCCCCGTTAAATTACCTAACGCTTATCTTAACGGGAAAGGTATAGTAGCACCGGCGTAGTTCGTTTAGCTCTACCCTTCTTATATCTTCTTCCTCTTTTTAAGAGAGAGAGAGAGAGAGAGAGAGGGAAAGGGAAATAGAAGCTTTACGCCCTAAAGACTAGTTTTAATAGGGACGAGGGTATATACCTAAAGTACGCGTAGTATACGGCTAAGGATTAATAGAGTAATTAACTATATAATTATCTAATTATCGGTCCTATATATAGCTCTAAGGGTCTTAGGTTATTAATATAAGTCTTAGAGATTTCTTTACTTTATACCTCTTTATCTTTACTAAAGTTACGTAACTAGCGGCCTTTACTTTAAAGGGGAAAAATAAAAATTCGAATTAACTATAATTAAGGAAGATACTTAATTAAATAATTTAAGCCTATATAAAGCCTTTAAGTATACTTAAAGGGAAGTTAGATAGGGAGTACTAGGGGTCTTATCCTTTTAATAGGCTAATATTTATAGGGGTGCGATCTTACCTATTAAACTCTTCCTTAGCGACTTTCCGACCTAAGATACTAATAGAAAGGGCGCGATAATAACGGGTAAGGCTCTCTTCCTAAGTATATAAGTAAGTAAATAAACTATTAATAGAACTTTTCTCCTTTACTATAATCCCTTCCCTTTACGTTATTTATTCCCTCCTTTACTTATAAGCTACTTATTTAGCTCTTTCTTATCTTTACTTATATACTTTCTTCTTTAAATAATTATCTACTACCCCTTATATATACTCTTAAGTATTCGCGCTTATTATTCTTAGGGGCGTTAAGGAAATAAAGTAGTTAGCGTCTTTATTAGTCTATAGCTTTAGGTATAGCTAGATTAAATAATCTATAAAATCTTATAAACTAATTATTATCGCGTTACTAATAGTCCTATATAAATATATAAAATTATAGTCGTTAATATCCTAGTAGTAGTTTTAATATATTCCTAGGTTTTTAACTCCTTTAACCTAGGAGGGTTTAAAGCTTAGTATAAACCTTATAGGGACTATAGCTAAAGAGGCTATTATTATACTTTATTTTTAGGGAGTAATAGGGCGCGCTATAAGCGTTACTAAAGTCTTTAGCCTTAAGGTAATTAACCGAGCGCCTAGTAATTTTAAAGTCCTAGGGCGAGTTAGTAGCCGCGCTATCTACCTTTCTTCCTTACTAGCTTCTTATTAAGTTATTAGTAGGGGTATAGTTATAAGTCTTTCGCTCCTCTATACGTTTAGAGGAGTTATTAGTAGTAGGTAAAGAGTAAGCTTAATTAGCTATATATTTAAGGGGGATAATAAAGGCGTCGTTTCTATATAAATAAAGGGACTAGTAAGGGCGCTTAGCTCTCTCCTTTATAGACTCTAAGGTAGGGATCCTATCTTAAGGTTACTATTACGGGCTATGCCTATAAAGGGCTAAGGTTATACTATAGTAACTATACCGAAGTCGGGGTAAAGTAAACCTATATATAGGCAGAGCTCGACCTAAACTTAGGCCGAATAGCACTTAAATATAGGTCGAGCTAAGGACTAAGGAAGATAGATAACTATCGCGACTAAGATAAAGTTTTCCTCCTTTCTCCTTAGCTTTAAATAAATAATTATTCGGCCCTATACTACTATACTAAGTATACGCTAGCCCTTAATATATCTAAAGCTCCTTTTAAAAAAAGCTATAAAGCTTAAAGAGAGATCGGACTAAAAGGATATAATATAGATATCCTAACGACTTAAAAGAGGGAGAATAGGCCTAAGGACGGTAGGGAGAAGCGATAAGATAGCTAGACGCCTAGCTAATAATAGAGTAAGTAATACTCTCGCTATAAGTAAGAGAGGTAGAGATAAGGCATTAAGTAATATAGAGCTAACTATAGATATAGGAACTAATTAGCTAGATTAAGAGGATATACTAAAGGATAGATAAACCGATAAGAATAGGTATATAGGAGGGGGCTAAGGGCGGGATAAGTAGTTTAATACTGCCTTTAAGGGCGATAGGGGGGGCAGTAACGCTTATAACTAAGGGGGAGATAGTAGGGAAAAATAGCTATAGGAAGCCTCTCTTAAGCCTAGGAAAATTTAACGGATAATAACGGCACTATACCCTATAAGTATAATATATATAAGAAAAGTATAAGATTAATAAAGAATTCTTCTTAAGCTTAAGAGAAATCTTTTACCTTATCTATAATTACCTAGACGCTAGGCTATAATAAACGGTCGCTATATACTATAGAATAAGAGTTAAGAGGGGCTATAATTAAAAAGAATTCCTAAAGTACTTTAACTTAATCTACCTTAACGTAGATATCTAGTTATATATAGCGGCGGCGATCTAAATAATAAAATAAAGGGAGAGTTAAACGTTTATAGCGTTCCTTTTAAAGTTTAAGTAAAGACTCTTTAAGGCTAGAGGCAGGTCCTAGCTATACGACGTTTAGATCGTCTTCTTAGAAAGGGCTCTAAGAATCTAGCTTTATAAGGCGTTAGCTATAATCGACTTCCCTATATTAAGCTTTGCTATATATATTAATTAAGTAGCGTAAATAGTAGCTAAGCTAAAGAGGGTCTAGTAAATAAGATAACCCCCTTTAAACTAAAGGAAACTAGTAGATATATACCCCTAGGAAAGAAAGGATAAAGCTAGGGATACCTTAATAACTAGTATTAACGCCTTAGATAAATAAAGGGAGGGGTAGAGCTAGCTAGAGAATTAGATATACCTTAACTATAGAGTTAAAGGATATATCGCGCTTTATTATAAGAAAAGGAGGTAGGAACCTTAGAAGGCGGGCATAATAAAGGACGAGAGGGGCGTTAAAGATAATAATAACTTAGAAAAAAGGGAACCTTAGCGTAAAGTTAAGTACTAAGGGTAAAAGAGAAATAATAAGAAGCTTAGAAGTTAACGAGGAACTACTTTATATTAAGCCTAGTAATACTAAGGTTAAGTATTAATAGGAAGAAGGGACTTAACGCGCTTATAAATACTAGCTATAATTACTATACTATAATAAGTAAGAGGGTAGTAATAAAGCTATAGATACCCCTTACTAATAAGAAGAAAAGATAACTAAGGCTATTCTTAAAAGATACTCTAGCCTTATAAATAAAAGGAATTATAGTATTTAAGATAGATATTAATAGCTATATAAAGTAGACTTTTATATATATAGTCCTTAGGCTAAGCTATAATATATTCTTAGGGAGGCTATAAATAAAAAAGAACTAAGTAATATATAACGTAGTAAGGGATCGGATTTAGTATAATAAAGCTAAGATCTAAATAGGCTTATAAGGATCGGAAGTAATAAGGAGGGTAGAATAGATTTAGGGGGTAAGGATTATTAGTATAGTAGTATTTATAGTAGAATCTTAAAGAGAGAGGGCGGTAAGGGACGATAAAGGAAAGCGGAGGATAGTTAATATCTAGGTAATTATAATAAAGGATATAAAGAGAGCGCTCTAGCTAAAGATAGCGGTAGACCTAGCGGACTATATCTTAAAGTAAGCGCTAAATATATACCTAGACCTCTTTATACTAAAAAAGGCTTTAAATATACCCATATATAGGCTAGGGGTAGACTATAAGATTAACTTAATACTAAATAAGGATAAAGTAAAGCCCCCCTTATTATAAGGACCCTTTTATAATATATTAATAGAGGAACTCTTAGTACTAAGAAAGACCCTAAGCGAGCTAATAAAAGTAAACTTAATCCGCTTAAGTAGCTCCTTAGCCGCGGCCTTTATACTTTTTACTTAAAAGTTAAATAGTCGCTTACGATTTTACTATAACTATTAGGCCCTAAACGTAATTATAAAAAGAGATAGGTACGCGCTACCCTTAATTATAGAGATATTATAGATACTTATAAAAGTAAAGTAGTTTATAAAGCTTAATATTATAGTAGCGTTTTATAAGATCTAAATAGTAAAGGGCTATAAGTTTAAGATAGCCTTTTAAATAAGGTTCGGATTATTTAAGTAGTATATATACTTATTTAGCTTAATAAGAACGCTAGCTACCTTTTAATAATATATTAATAAAGGACTAAGGGAATACCTATATAAGTTTATTATAGCGTATATAAATAACGTTTTAATTTACTTATTAGGGTCTCTTTAAGACTACTAAGAGAAGGTATTAAGAGTACTTTAGAAGCTATAAGAGGTTAGCTTAATACTAAACTTAAGAAAGTATGACTTTATAATAAAGGAGGTTAAGTACCTAAGCTTTATTATATAGGTAGGGGGTAAGGTTTAATATAACTTAAAGAAGATCTAGGTAATATAAATATAGTAGGTACCTTAGAATATAAGAGGAGTCTAGAGCTTCCTTAGCTTTATAAACTATTACTAAGCCTTTATACTACTTTATATAGAGGTATTAGTATACTTAGATAGCTTTTATAAGAAAGGCGTAATCTTTAAGTAAATAAATAAGTACTAAGTAGCGTTTAAGTTTATTTAGAACGCTTTTTATAATACCTTAGTACTATAACTCTATAACCTAGAGAGAGAAATATACTTAAAGGCAGACTATTTTAAGTATATAATAGGGGGGGCGCTAATATAAGTAGGGCTAGATAGTATATAATACTTAGTAAGATTCTTTTTAAAAAGACTAAACCTAGTAAAGTATAACTACTTAGTCTATAATAAGGAGATACTTATAATTATATAGTACTTAGACTTTTAAAGAGTAAAACTTTAAAATATACCTACCTTTATAGTACTAACTAACTATAATAACCTAAGGTACTTTATAATAAAGAAGAAGTTAAATAAGAGATAGAGCTAATAAGTAATAAAGCTTATATCCTATAACTTTATACTAGAGTTTTAGCTAAGGAGGCTAGTAGTAGTACTTAACGCGCTTATCTTATTATAAGTAAGATCGGCCGGCGGGCGAAATAAATAAAAAGGAGATAGAGCGGGTAGTTTAGATAATTTTAAAAACTATATACTTATAAGGCTGCTTAGTCCCTATTAAGGGCTAATACGCCGACTTACTAGGACGCTTAACTTAAGATAGGGCGGTAGTAGCGGCGCTATAGGTAGGTAGAGGAGAGGTAGGCGTACTAGCGTATATTAGCGGAGCGGAGGGGCCCGCTAAATAACTTAAAGAGGAGGCGAATAAAGGTAATAACTAACTAAAACTTAACCTAAACTTAGGCTAAAATATACCCTAGGAATAAGCTAACCTTATATTAGTATTTAATAACTAAGAGCTATAAGAGAAATAGATAAAGGTATTAAGGAAAGATAAAGAATACTAAGCGGTTTTTAAGTAGTATATAAAAGAGAGAGATAGCTAGTACTAAAATAGTAACTAAAGGTATAGCTAAGTAAATATATAATCGATATTAAGAAATAGTTATACTTTTAAGATAAGCTATAGGTACTAGGGAGGCTAAAGTATAGCGAAGGAGAAGGGGCTAAGAAATAAGATATACTTTAAGTATAGATAGCTTAGCGGACATATAACTTAATAGCGGTAGGATACTTAGGGAGAGAGGGGACCTTAGTAATACTAGCTTAAGAATTCTTCTAGCCTAGCTAGTTAATAATAGTAAGGCGGCTCGTCGCTAACTATAAACTATATAAAAGGGGGTATATATAAAGGTAACTTTAAAAGGGACTCTTAAAGCCCTTACTACTACTATCTTAACTATTTATATACTTATTAATAGACTTTATAGTTAAACTACTACTAACTAAGATAAAAAGCGTAAAGTGCCTTTAAGTAATTATAGACTAGTTAATAAAAGTAATAACGCTTAAAGTAATACCGATAATAAAAGTAGTAATATATATAATAAGGTTCCTTTAAGCTTACTTTTACTTTTATAGGATACTAAGGTTATTTATATTAAATAAAAGGATAAACTAAATAAGAAGCTTTTAAAGGGAGTTTTATAAATAAATAAAAATATAAAGGAAGTTAAGTTTAGTATACTACTTATAGATAGATAAGTTAACTAAGCGTATAAACTAAGAACTATAAGCGTACTTTTAAGTATACGTTTACTATAGCTAGGATAACTAAGAAGCATAGCTATTATATATATAAGCTATACTAAATAACTATATAGCGTCGATAATAAGTATAAGCTTATTCTTTATAATATATAGATATAATATCGAGCCAGTTTAAATAGCGAGATTAAAAGGGCTGCTAGCGCTAAAAGTAAGGTGGGTAAGGGAGCTCGCTTAAAAGATAAAAGAGGTAACCGACTTCCTATAAACCGCTATTATCGCAGCGTAAGTAAGATAAAAGAAAATAGCGAACTAAAAAAGAGCCCTTATAAAGAAGTTTAAAGTAAGCGATAAAGTATAGGTAGATATAGCTAAATATATAACTAACTAGCTATATAAAAAGCTTAACTAGCTATATTAAAAGTATACTATAATAAAGGTAGTAAGCCTATATATAGTTAAGCTCGATATACTAAGAAGGGTATATAAGAGGCTTTATATAGAATTTCTCTACTAGGTAGTAAAGAACTTATTACTTAGATAAGTAGTTAATAACTATTAACTACTACTAGTAATTAAGGAGGATAATAAGCTTAAGTATATCGTTAAAGAGATCTAGTAAGCGTAGTAAAGGTAAAAGGGAAGGGGTAAATAGTAATAGGTACTTATAAAATAATAAGGGTATATAAACCTATTATAGTACCCGCTAAATAACTTTTAAGAGATAGAAGCCTTAAAGGGATTTAAGAGATAGTAGGGAAATATAAGGGAGAATAATAAAGGAGGGGTAAGAGAAAGGGACTAAAAGAAGGGCGGAAGATAAAGAAGGGGAGATAAAAGATAGGAGGGGGAGAAAAAGAAAAAGATAAGAGTTAAGGAACGCTTACTAAAAAATAAGAAAAGGATAAAAAAAAACTATAGTATTAAAGGGAAATAATAAAAGATAGATAAGAGATAGATATAAGATAGATAGTAATAAAAGATAGATAAGGATAAGGATAAGGGTAAGATATAATAAGATAAGATAAATATAGTAGGATATACTAAGGATACTAACTTAATTTTAACTAACTATAAACGCCCTTTAACTACCGCTTAATTACTCTAAGATTATTAAAAGACGCGGTTATTAAATATATATTATTTATAGCGTACTTATTAAAGCGCGCGTTTTACTTTTACCTACGTAGCGTAATAGTCTTTACGATAGTTATAAGCCTAGGAGGGGATAGTATACTACCCTTATAACTTCCGGTAACTACGCGCGGTATAGGTTTAATCCCTTATAGACGACTACCTCTCTTAGATTTCCTTAGGTTATTAGCGTAGCGCTTAGTATTTAACTCCTACGTTTTAGGCTATAAGGTCTAGGGCTCCTAGCGGAGCCGCGATCCCTAAGGGGGTATATTAAAAGCCGCGGTTATTAGATATATATTATTTATAGCGTACCTATTAAAGCGCGCGTTTTACTTTTGCCTACGTAGCGTAATAGTCTTCGCGATAAAGATATTAAGGTATATCTAGGCCTAGCGTATAGATATAGTAGCGCGGGTAAGCTTAGTATACTAAAATAATAGTTAGAAATAAATAATAAGATAAGGTTAAAGGGGGAATAGAGTATATATATAAAGGTCGCTTTAGTAATTATTAAACGTCTTTTAAGATATATAGTCTTAGAGGGCGTTAGTAGTAGCGATTATATCCTTAGTATACTATTATTATATTAGCGTCCTATTAAATAAAGTTAAGGGAGAGTAATAAATAAAAAGGTAGTATAATTTAATATAAGTATAAGTAAAGTAGTTATAAGTATATAGTAACGCTTAATTTTAATAGGTACTATACTACGTTTTAATATTTAGCGATATTATTCGGCCTATATAAGTAAGATAAGGTAACTACTATATAACATTACTATAGGTTATACTATGCTTACTAAGAGATATAAGCGGACGTATTAACTAGCGCGAGGGTAGTAGAGTATAGTTACTTAGTATACTAAGAGGCAGGGTACTACTATATAAAGTAAAGAAGCTAGCGGACGTATAAGGGCCTATAGTAGTTATAATATAGTATAGCGCGGTAATAGAAGTTAAGTAAAGTAAGGGCGCGTATATAAAGGGAGTAAAGCTTAAAGAAGGTAAATAAAAGAAAGAGGGAGAAGGGAAAGAAAAGAGGTATTTATACGCGGTAGGGCACGCGTATAGTTAGTAAGGTATAAGGGTATATATATAGAAGAGGGAGAAATAAAGCGGAATAGGTATATAAAAGGGCGGTATATAAAGGGATAGAGCGAGCGTAAAGTAAAAGGAAGTAACTACGCGCGCTAAGGAAAAAGGGGAAGGTAATAATAAAAAGGTAGTAAGAAAGGAATAAAAGTACTATTAATAAAAAGGGGAGAGTAAGGGTAATATTATAGGCTATACTTATAGAAGGCTAAGGTTATACTATAGCGACTATACTAAAGTTAAGCTAAAGTAGACCTATATATAAGTAGAGCTTAACTTAAACTTAAGCTAAATAGTACTTAAATATAGGTCGAGCTAAGGACTAAGAAAGATAAATAACTATTATAACTAAGATAGAGTTTTCCTTTATTCTCCTTAGCTTTAAATAAATAATTATTCGGCTTTATACTATTATACTAAGTATATACTAGCCCTTAATAGTTATTTAAGGAAAGGCTACTTAGTTTAAATAAAGAGCTTAATTTAGTTAACGCTTAAGGTAATAAAGGTCTAAGCTTATTCTTAATTCTTATTAGCGTTATTAAATAGTTAGGGGTCTTTTTAAAGAGGAGTTTTATAAAGAAATCGTATATAGCTTAAGTAATTAAGTTAAGTTACTTTATAAAAGCAGCTAGTATAGTTAGCTCTTTTCTTACTTTCCTTACTATATAAGCTAGTTTTATATCTCTTAAAAGTAATAGTTTTTATCCGCTAAGCTTATTTAAGAGGTTAACTACTTCTAGGACTTCTTAAAGGTCTTATTCTTCTTAATCTCTTAAGATAATATAGTTATATTAATAAATCCGTTTATACCTAAGAATCCTTATAAGAAAGACTTTACTAAAAGTTATTAAACCTTAATTAAATAGTATCTTTTATAGTTATTTAACCCTACTATTAAACTACTAAGAAACTCCGCTACCTTATAATATCGCTTATATATACTTAAGTTCGTTCGCTATAATAGCTTAGATTCTATATATTAGCCTATTAATATAGCCTTTTATACTTATCCTCTTATTTAGCTTAAAGAAATAATAGTCTTAGTATAAGATTTTATTTATTTATAGGGCTTCTTATATTACCCTTTACCTTTACTCTAGAATTACTTTAACCTTTAAATATCGCTACTTAATTATCTTAAGGTATAGCCTAACTATACCTTTAACTTAGTATTAAATTATTATTAAGGCTAAGTAGCTATATTCCTACCCTTCTTACTAAGCGGTATAAGGGACTAGTATATAGGTAAAGCTATAAGGAACTTAGAGGATATAAAGAAACTACTACTATACTTATAAGAACGTATAAAGTCTAGTATACTATTCTTCTTTTTAAGTATTAAAAATAACTAAGTTTCCTTCCCTATAGTCTTAAAGGAACGCTCCTTAATAAAGTATACCTTTATCTAGTCTTATTAAAAAGTTAATAGCTTTAGTTATATACCTTTATTTATATATAAAGTAACTAAGGTTAAAGGTAGAAGTAGTAAACTTAATTAAATACTCCTTATTATTTAGGTATTTATAGTACTTTATATATCTATATTTTATATCTTTATAAGGTTCCCCTTAGTAGTTAGTATAAACTAATAATAAGTAAGGTAAGGGGTATACTATATTCTTAATACCTCTTATTAAGATTTTAATTATCTTACTAAGGCTAAAGCTTATAGCTTATTATTTATTAATAGCTTTATAAAGAAAGTTATTATAAGGAACGGTGTTCCTACTATAAATAAAGTAGCTATAATATACTCTCCCGATTATATAAGCTAATAAGTAGTATATTAATTATAGATAAAATCCTATATTATAGAGGAAGAATCGCTCGTTATTTTATATATTATTATATATTAAACGGGTTGCTAGTTATCGTATAATTAGGAATCGAAGAAATAGAGCTAGCTTAGAATACTAGCTAAGACCTCTTAAGAATACTAGCACGACTAACCTCCTTTAAACACGAATATTAGTACAACTAAGACACTTCCTAATATACTCGAGGTATTACTAAATTCCTTAGTCTTAGGGCTATACGGCAGCTTAAATCTAGTCCCGAAAGGTTCTTCCGTTTAGCTATAATTGTCTATATAAGACAGTATGTCCGCTAGTAAATAAAGCAAGGATTATTAACTTTAATACCTCTTTTATATACTAATATATTACTAATAAATTCTATTAAAAGTCCTACCTTATACTCCTTCTTCCCTTTTATTACGTAGTCTTATATTATTCCTTAATTTCTTAAAATTCCGCTTTTACTTATATACCTTTAGAGGTTATAAGCCTAGCTTACTCCTTTTAAGCCGGGAAATTAACTTATACCTTTAAAATTCCTTATCGAAATACCCGATTAAAATTCCTTTCGAAAATCCCCTTAACGACTTCTTCTACCTTCCTACGCTCTTAAACTCCCGTCTAAACTTCTCGATCCCTATAAACGAAATAATACTAAATTTATATAAAATAGGTAGATAGAAAGAATATAAATTCTCTAGACTTAAGGGAAATTTAAATTATACTCTTTAGACTATAAGGATAAGAGCTATCCTTACTAAGGAAAAGCTTATCGCTACCTTAGAGCAAGAAAATTATATAAAGACTATAGAAGCTTTATCCTAGATTTTTCTTTAAGTTAAAGATAGCCCTTTAATGCAAATTAAGCATTTAATAAATACTAAAGCTGCTTAGGATAAGCTTATAAAGCTATATAATCCGTCGAATTTCTCGTTAAATTATTTACTTATAAAGCAGCTCTTTAATCTTAGTCCCTTAAGCTCTAATTTAGAGAAATACGTTTATAAAGTAAAGGAAATCTATAAGGATTTAAAATCGTGTAATATAGAAATTCTAGAAGTTATTCTTATAGTATAGATTCTTAATTGCCTTAATAAGGAATTTAGAAGCTATATTATAAATATTATATAGAGCCTTAGGTATAATTCTACGGCGTTTACCCTTAAATGCCTAATAGCTAGTCTTTTAGACAAAGCTAGAAGAATAAAGGATATAGATAAATCTTTAGAGAAAGCCTTCTTAATATAAAGGAAGCCTTAGAATTCCTATAGAAATTCTATAGATACTCCTTATTATAAGGAATATAAAAACTAAGGAGTTTTATAGTAAGTTACTATAAATTATACCTAAATAAGGCTCCTACTTATTAGGTTTTAAATAAAGGAAAAAAGGACGATAGGACTAGAATTTCTAAGAAGAGAAAATCTTCTTCTTTATCTTTTTCTTTTAAGAAGAAATCACTTTTTAGTAGTGTTTCTACTACTAATAAAAGAAGGAAGGCTCGAATTATAGAGCTAGAGTCCGATTCGGACGATAGTAATAAGGTCTTAAATATAGCTTCGTAAGAAATATAGACCTAGATATCGACCTTATAGACCTTTCTAGGGCTCCGACCCCTATATAAACGTCTAAGGATTTAGAGGTAATTTTAACCTCTATAAGTACCCCTATAGTAGAAGCTAATAAAGATTCTCTTTTAGGACCTCTAGAAGACTCGATTCCTAGAATAAAGAAATTAGTTTTAAAGGTAAGAGAAAGAGGATTTCCTAGTTATAAGAATAAAAGGATCTTTAATTTTATTTATAATACCGGAGCTACTAGGTATATAGTATTAAATAAGAATTTCCTTATTAACTATAAAGAAATTAAGTCTAAAGTTTACTAGGGAAAAGCTTCCTTTATATTAGTAAAAGGAAAGGGGGACTTAGTATTTAAGTTCCCGTATAATAGTAAAAGGTATATTCTTTAAAACTACTTTTATATACCTAAATTAAGGGTAAATGTACTATCCTAATCTTATTTTAATAATACCTATGCCTTAATAGGAGGAAATAAAGTTCTTTTATTAGATAATAAAGCTAAGGTCCTTACTAAAGGATTTCTTAGAAATAAATTATATTATATTCCTATAGAACCTTTATTAGAAAGCTAATTAATCCTTATTACGTCTTTAAAGATAAAGGATATAGATTTTTATACTTAGCACTTACGCTTAGGGCATATAAATAGTAAGGCTATTTTAGAAATATTAAAAAGATATAATAAGGATATAAAAATACTTTTAAAAGAGGAAAATAAAATAAGATAATACGAAATATATATTAAAGGTAAAGCAACGAATAAGGTTAATAAATAATATTCGTATAAGTCTTATACCTATTTAGAAAAAATAGTATTAGATATTTAAGGGCTAATTAAAGTGCCTACTTATAATAAATATTACTATTATATTTCTTTCTTAGATATAGGAACCTAGTATCTAGAAATATACTTTTTTTTAAAAAAGAGGGAAGCTTTAAATAGGTTCCTAGAATTTAAAAATAGGGTAGAAAATAACCCTAAAAATACTAGGATTAGAGAAGCATTTTCTAATAATGCTAAAGAATTTATATATAAAATAAAGCTCTATTACGAAAGAGAAGGAATTACCTTTAATTCTAGTCCTCCTAGGACGCCGGAATCTAATAGTAGAATAAAAAGAATAAATCGTACTATATTAAAAAAAGTATAGGCTCTTCTATTTACTACTAGGCTTCCTAAATATCTATAGGGAGAAGCTATTTTAATAGCTACCTTCTTATATAATAGATTACTATATTCTACGATAGGATTTAAAAGTCCTATAGAAAGGAGGGATAATATAATACTACCCTTCGAGACCTTAAATAAAATAAAGACCTTTAGAAGCCTTATATATTATAAGAATAAAGACCTTAAAGATAAGCTAGATAATAGAGCTTTTAAGGGAATAATAGTAGGCTATTTAGAAAATATATATAAAATCTAGGATTTTACTAAGAGAAAGATTACTATCTTTAAAGATATTACTATACTAGAAAATAAATTTATAAATATTCTAGAAATTTCTAGTAGTAATAATACCTTTAATTTAAATTCTATTCTAAATAAAGATAAGCTAGAAAGCTATATCCTTATAGAGGAAGCTACTAGAGAACCTAGAGATAAAAGTCCCTCGCCCTCTATAAAAGAAGAGTCTTTAAATAACGATCCTATTCCTACTACTAGTAAAATAGTAGTAGAAATACCTAAGAAGCTAGAAGGGTTCGATTCTAACTATATTAAATACCTTAACGTTAATTTATTTCTAAACTACGATTTTATAGAGTTAATTCTAGCTAGTATAAAAAATTAGGATCTAAAAATTCTAAAGACCTATAAATAGGCAATAAATAGCCCTAAAGTTATATTTTAGAAAGAAGCTATAATTAAGGAAATTATCTAGCTAATTAAATATAAAACTTAGGAATTTTCCGACCTCCTTAGGGATAGGGAGGCTATAGGAGGCCGCTAGGTCTATACTATTAAGAAGGATAGTTAAAATAATATAATAAAATATAAAGCCCGTTTCGTAATATAGGATTTAAGTAGATCTATAGCTTAGATTTCTAGATACCTTCTTAACTATAGCTAGACCTAAATCTATTAGAATTCTACTTATTTTAGCTATTATCTATAAATTTAAAGCTTTATAAATAGATATAATAAATGCCTTTATATATACCGATATAGATAGTAAAGTATATATCGATCTTCCTATAGGCTACGAAGAATACGCTTTTAAAGAATATTATTTAAAATATAGATTAGCTTATAAAGCTAAAGGAATTAAATTAACTAAATTCCTAGACCTATATAAAACCGGTTAAATAAAGGTAAAGCTAAAGAAAGCATTATATAGCCTAAAATAAAGTCTTAAGCTTTAGTATAATTATTTAAAAATTATACTAAATAAACTTAGATTTCTTCCTCTTTTAATAGATAAAGGAGTATTTATAAATAATAACTATAGTATAGCCTTAGCGATTTACGTCGACGACTTTCTTATAGTAGGGCCCTCTAAATCTATAATAGAAGAAAGATTATTTAAAGAATTATCTAGATTCTTAGATTTTACTATCTTAGGAGATATAAAAGACGTCTTAGGTCTTAATATTATATTAAACCGAGAAAATAAAGAGCTATCTATATCCTAAGAAAATTATACCTTAATTAAATAAAAGGAATTTAATAAAGAAGGTTTAGGAACTTCGAATTTACCTACTATAGTAGGCTTTAAGCTTATAAAAGCAAAGGAATTACCTTCTAAGGAAGATATATTGCAATTTTAGAAAGAAATAGGATCTCTATTATACTTAGCCTTATTTACTAGGCTATATATCTTATATTATATAATTTCCTGCGCTAGATTCGCGGCTAAGCCCGACTAGACGTATTTTAAGGCTTTAAATATAATTTAGAAATATTTAAATAAATTCCCTAGCCTAAAGATTAAATATAATTGCAATATCCCTTTTACCTATCTATATATAAAGGGTTTTACTAACTCTAGCTAGGCGTTAGATTTAACGGACGGAAAATCCTTTTCCGGTTACTATTTTTATATATATAATAATATAATAAGCTAGGCTTGCTCTAAGTAGAAAGCTATTACCCTCTCTACCTATAAAGTAGAGTATATTAGCCTTAGGGAGGTAAATAAAGAAGCTATTTATTTAAATATACTTTTTAAAAATATTACTAAGGATCTATCTATTAAGATTCTTAATACTATACCTCCTATTTTAACGGATAATACTACTACTATTAAATTAGTAGAAAATCCGGAATTTTATAAAAGGTCTATATATATAGTATTAGCCTATTACTATACTAGAACTAGTATAAGAGAAGGGGAAATTAGAGTTTTTTATATTAAATTAAAAGATAATATAGCTAATATTTTTATAAAGGAATTAAGACCTAGATTACTCTATAAATTTAGAGACGGTCTATCCTTAATATAAGTTCCTAAGCAATTAAAAGGGGTTTTTAGATATTTCTTATACTTTCTATATCTTTCCCTTACTAGGTTTTTCCTTTTTAGGTTTCCTAGAGAAATATTTACTAGGTTTTTATCTATTAAGATTTTCCTAGCAATAATAGGTTTTACCTTATATAAGGTTATCCTATAAATAATTATTATAACTATAGATTTTTCCTACTATAGGTTTTTCTATTAGTATATACCTAAGGATTATTTTTCCTAAGAAAGAATAGGTTTTTATATATCCTATTAAGGTATAAGAATAGTTTTCCTAAATTAGGTTTTTACCCTATATATATACTACTATAAATAAATTAGTAAAGAGTATATAAATCTACTCTTTAAGGGAGGCTATAAGGAACGGTGTTCCTACTATAAATAAAGTAGCTATAATATACTCTCCTAATTATATAAGCTAATAAGTAGTATAATAATTATAGATAAAATCCTATATTATAGAGTAAGAATCGCTTATTATTTTATATATTATTATATATTAAACGGGTTGCCGGTTATTATATAATCGGGAACTAAAGAAATAGAGCTAGCTTAGAATACTAGCTAAGACCTCTTAAGAATACCGGTATAACTAACCTCCTTTAAACACGAATATTAGTAGAACTAAGACACTTCCTAATATACTCGAGGTATTACTAAATTCCTTAGTCTTAGGGCAATATAGCAGCCTAAATCTAGTCCTAAAAGGTTCTTTTATATAGCTATAATTATCTATATAAGATAGTATGTCCGCTAGTAGATAGATCGAGGATTATTAACTTTAATACCTCTTCTATATACTAATATATTACTAATAAATTCTATTAAAAATCCTACCTTATACTCCTTCTTCCCCTTTATTGCGTAGTCTTATATTACTCCTTAATATCCTAAAATCTCGCTTTTACTTATATACCTTTAGAGTTATATATATCGACGATATACCTTTCTTAGTAGGCCTTATTCTTAGTAAATCCGTTTATATTTTTAACGCCCTTATATATTATTTAAGCGTCTTTAAAGGTAATATCCCACTATTTAATAAGGCCCGTTAGTATTAAGTACTAACGATCTCTATAAATATATTAAGTAGGTTACTTTTACTTATAAACGTTTTATTAGTCTTAGTCTATAAACCTTTTCCTATCTTTAGCGTAAAAGCGCCCTTTACTACCTTTTACTTTAACTTTACTATAATAAGTAAGTTAAATAAAGCTCTTACTCTTAAATAATAATACGCTAAAGAAAATAATAGTATTCTTAAGGAGGTCTATAGCTAGGCTTAGGATACTATTTAGGTTCGCCGCTATATCTTAGGAAAGGGTATAGTAAGCGAAAAAGAAAGAGAAGTTAAGATTAAATAGTAAGGGTAAGTAGTTTTAAGTTATAACGTTAAGATACTAAGAGGGTTATATATATATATATAAGAGTTATATTAATAAAGGGGATTATTATAAGTAAGGAAGCGTATAAAGTATATATATATATATATAGAAGGAAAAAAAAGGAAGAAAGAAGGAGGGTATAGTAAAAGAAATAAATAGTTATTAAAGCGTATAGTTATTAATTACTTTAACTAGCCTTTATAGTAGTAAGGTCTTAAGCGTATTTAAGAGTTACGCTTAAATAGCTTCTTTTACTAGTTATTAATTAAGGAGCTATTTAATCTCTACCTTTTTCTTCCTTTCTTTACTTTTTTTATTCCTCTTCTTTCTTTTCTCTTCTCTATCTTCTTTATTTTTCTAGACCGCTACCTCTTATCTTCTTCTTTTACGACTACCTCTTCTTCTTTATTATATCTTATAAGACCGCTAAACCTAAAACTAAAGAGCTATTAGATATTATTAACCTCTTTTTAACTACTCTTTTATAACCTTTCCTTATTACTACTACTCTTCTTACTTAGAATTATTATACTAAGGTCTTTCCTCTTTATATAAAATACTTTTAAGTAATAACTATCTAATTTATTTAATCTCGCTTAGCTCGTTTTAACTATCTTCTTTTATAGATCTATAGTTACTTTAAGACCTAGGTCTATAATAGAAATAATATTAGTTAATAAGGGTTTTTAATTTATATAGAAATTGCCTTTTAGTTATAGGTTTTATTAAAAGCTCTTAATATTATTAGGATTAAAGTATATAGTCGCTCTCTTTTCTCTTACTTTTTTAAGAGCACGCTAAGTTAGTATAATTAAATCGTCTTTTATACCCTTTATTATAGATATTAGCTAGTAACCTATATCCCTATAAAGATTACTTATTTACGCGGATACTTCTTTTCTTAGCTTAGTTTAAAGTAATAAGAATACTTTTAAGTAGTCTTAATTACTTTATATAGAACTTATAACCCTTGCCTTTATTAAGGGTATATTTAAACTTATTAAACGACTAAACTTCCGCTTATAAGTACGTTATATTTCCTTTTTATAAGTATATCTTTCTTTTAAGTACTATTAGCGGCTCTTATACTAACTATATCTAGGATTTAACTAAGGCGCTTATTTATAAATAGTAGTACTTCTCTAGATATTATAGAGCTACTTATAACCTTAATAGATTTACTAACTATATATATAGTTATAATTTCTATACTAACCTTAAGACTAATAAGTTTTATAATAAGTATATTAGTAATAAGACCGTCCCTTATCTTCTTTATAATATCCTTAATCCCTTTAGTCCTACTAAGGATTTAAAGGAAAAGGAGGAAATTAACCTTATACTTATTTTACCTAAAAAGAGATTATATAGGTTTAATAAGCTCTTTCTTAAGTAATAATTAAATAGTCTTTAAGTTCGCTTTATAATAGTAAATAATAGGTTTACTAAGAGTAAGTAGCCTTATTTAGTCGCTATCTTTAATAGTAAAAGTTTTTCTCTTAAGGTTATATATATTTAGTTTAATAAGTCGAAAATATATTAAAATTTATCTTATAAGCGTGTTTATTTTCGCTATAGTAGGTCTCCCCCTTTATAATAAAGAATAAACGTCCTTATTTATAAAGTAAAAAATCCTATTTTTAAAGGAGGTAGGTAGTAAGAATATTTATTTTCTTATTTTATTATTTAATTATATCTTTATTTATTATCTTTAAGGTAGTAAAGGGTAGGTTATTATTAAGGAAGGGTAGGAAATATTATCTTTATTTACTTAGGGAGCTTTAAGTAGAAAATTTAAAAAGATAAGGCAGTAGGTAAAGCGCTTATAAATATCTTAGCTATTATAGTTATCCTTTAATTAAATAGTTAAACGGTGCCCTAGTTTACTAGTTAGGTTCTAGCGTGCTTCTTATAATAGTTATAGATTTTTATCTTTACTACCTTTTCCTCCCTAGCTCTTTTTTACCTCCTCCTTTTCTTATTAAATTAGCGTTTTTAAGGCTCTTATATAAAGATCCTTTTTTATTTTACTAAGTTATAGTAGCTAAACCTTAATTATATACCTTAGGCCTTTCTTAGGTATCTTTAATTACTTTTCTTTCTCTTCTTAGCTTTAATCCTTTTAAGGTTTATTAAGGAGTTATTATAACTATAGTACTATTTAATTTAAGGCTTTTCTACTTAGTAAGAGTAGTAAATTATTTACTTTATTTATTATTTCTCCCTTCCTCCTCTTATTAAGAGTAATCTTATCTTAAAGTAACTAGTTATCCTTGGTAAAGTACTACTAACCTTCTTTATCCTTTTTAAACTTCTTTAAATACTCTTTTAAGATTATCTTATTAAGTACGATTCTATTTAAAGTCTTAATCTTATACGCCCTAAACTACTCTAAGCGCGATACTACTTAAAAGGGACTATTCTACCTTATTTAATACTTAGCTTACCTCCCTAGATTATTTAATTATCTTATATTAAATAGTAAGATAAGGTCTTTAAGCTATAGGCTTTCTTTTTTTATTATATACTTATTAGCTTTATCTATCCTTTTTATTAATCGATTTTAATATCTTATTACTTTTCTCTTAGCTTCTTTTATATCTTTTTCTTTCCTTTTTAAAACTTATACTTATACTTTAAATAATTCTTCTTTTATCTTTACTTTATCTTAGTCGATTAATCGCTAAGTTAGGTATTTTACCTTAAGAGGTAGTACTAGTTCTTATCTATATAATAAGTAGAAAGCTAATATTCTATAAGACTCTTTAACTATTATTTAGTTTATAAGGATTACTTAGTTAAGGTATTTAATTTACTTACCCTTTTTCTTTACTATTTTTATAAGTACTATAATTAACCTTTAGTACTTTTATTTTATTACCGCGTTTACCTTTAGATTATATACTAAAGTTTAAATAACTTTAACGCCTATATCCTTTAAGATATACTTAAAGTCTTTCTTTATTTTAGGCCCTCTATTAATTATAATATATAGTATTACGCTATACTTATAAATAATAAAGAGTATAAATTTAGTTATAGCTCTTATAATAATTTCTTTAACTAAGGTTACTTTTACTTATTTAGTAAGGTCGTCTTATACTTTTATAAGGTATAAATACCTATAATTAAATAATATATACTAGCTATTAAAGTAAATTTTACTTATAAGATAGCTAGGTATAGTTATAGTTATAACTTCTTAGGGTCTCTTAGTTATAAAGTATTAGTATTCTTTATAGGAAGAGATTATACTATAAATATCGTTTTAAAGGCTAGCTTATTAATACTTATTCTTTATAAATATATATATAACTTATTATTCTTTATATTTTATTTATATATAGTACTTTATAATAATCTTTTTTTATTCTTTTAAGTCGTCTATAACTAGTATAGGTCCCCTTTCTTCCTTTTTAAGGAGTTATTAAAGCTTTTAATTTTTAATATAGAAATTTAAACTCTTTAAGTATAACTTCCTATAGTCTTATTTAAAAAGGCCCTTTAGCCGTTTTAACGTTTAAAGGAAGTCTATAATTATCCTTAATTTCTTTAAGTAGTCCCCTTTTAGCTTAGTTCTTTATACTACGTTTAAGTAAAAGTTTATAAACTCTTTAATATCTCTTTCTATTTCCCTATTTTAATTAGTTAAAAGGTCCTTTAGGCTTTCTTAAGAGTCTATTAGCTATATTATTCTTCTTACCTTTAATATATTATATAGTAAAGTTAAAAAGGAAAATATAGCTTATTTAGTAAGTTACTATAGCTTTAAGGACGTCTTTAAGGGCACCTTTTAGTTAATCGACTAAGACCTATACGTTAGTTTCTAAGATAAAATATACGCTATATAGGTATATTCTTAGTCTCTTAATCGTACTTAATATAGCCCTATACTCCCTTTTTATTATATTATATTTAGTTTCTATTAATAACTATATTTTACTTTTAAACCTTATAAGGCGCCTCTTTTTATTAACGATTTATATTAAGACTACTCCTTAGCTAAGTAGACTAGTATTATATATTAGAATAATATCTCTTTTTCTTAGGCTAATATTAAGGGATACTAAAAAGACTAAATTAATAATAGCTTCTTTAAGGGCAGCTATCGCTTTTACTTATTTATCTCCTTACTCTTAGTAAACCTTTTTCTTTTATAGGTTTATAAAGGGTTTTACTAAGATAGCGAACTATTTAATTTAGATTTAATAGTATCTTATAGTACTAAGGAAAGCTTTAATATATATTATATTAAGGTATCTTATCTATTCCTTAATCTTAATAACTTTAGCTTTTATAAGGCACCTTTTATATATTTTATAGATATAACTAATAACTTTAGTTACTTACTAATAGAATTTCGATTTAGCTCCTATAATTATATAACTAAAGAGTTTAACGTTAACTAAGACTTTATTAAGGTTAATAAGGTATTTAAAGATAAATCTCCTTACTCTTAGCGCTACCTCTTTATTATTATATATTATATTAGGCCCCTTAATACCTATATTATTAAGGAAATTCCTATAAATATTTAGAATAAGGTCTTATAGAATTCTTTATATTATCCTTATAAATTAGCCGACTAAGTTTATAGCCCCTTAAGGGAGTATATATATATATATAAGAGGCTAATAAGTATTATAAATATCGTTAAGTTATAGCTTTTAATATTAACAGGGATCTAATTATAGCCTAAAGAAAGGTCTAGGAAGGAAAGAAGCTTATATATCGAAAAGTAATCTCTAAACTTATTTATATTTAGCGGTAGGTTTATATCTCTTATTATAATAGTATTTATATATATAGCGGAATTAATTAAGTATAGTCCTTTATCTTTCTTTATTATAAGGAAAAGGGGGTTTTTATAAGGCCTATACCTTTCTTTAAGGACTTTTATTTTTAGTTTAATTTTAAGGATATTAAGAACTTTCTACTTTATTACTTTTAGGTTTAAAATTAAAGCTACTTACTATACCTTATATTCTATTATCTTAATAACCTATAAGGGGGCTATAGCTAAGTTAACTCTACCTTTTTTTATAAAGTCCTAGGATAATACTACTTTCTTATTAAATAAAATACTATCGAAGATCCGGATTTTTACTTTTATAAGAAAGCCCCTAAATTATTCGTAAATTACTTTAAGTCTCTCTTATATTAGCCGCTTTCCTTTCTATATACTTAAGAATTTTCTTATTAAGTATTTTAAGTAAGGTCTAGGCTATATCTTATCTTTAATAGTGTTTTATTTAGTCTTCTTTTAGTTAGGGTCCCCTTTTAGCGTTAAGCCGTTTAATAGAATATCGTTAATAAGGTTAATCTTATTTACTTTTCTTTTAAAAAGAGTATTAACTATTAGATTATATAATCTAATAGGTCGTTTCTTCCCTATCTTAACTTTAACCTTCTAGATCTTTTTAAACTTCTTTCTAGCTCTAGAAATAATTTTCTTAAATTCTCTTATAGCTTCTATAACTATAACTTTAATAATCTCTTTTACTATTTTAGATTTAATAGCTAGAATCGCCTTATCTCCTTCGTTTATAATTAATTACTATTATACTAGTACTATTAAGGACTTATTTACGCTAGTATAAGCTAGGTTAAGGACCTAGTTAGCGCCCTTTTTTTAACTAAGGATCTTACCTCTTAGTAAGAGAATCTCGGCCGTTAAGTATTTTAAAGGGGGTTTCTTTATAATTATTAAGTAGCTCCTAAGTTATCTTCTTTAACTTTTATTATTAAAGCCTAAAAAGAATTTCTTAGGAGCTAGGTAGCTATTTCCTATATAGTCTCCTTAAGCTTTAGTCTTTTATATACGTTTTTATTAATTATTAAGGTTATAGTTAAAAAGGATTTTATTATATCGACCTTATCTAGGAGCTCCTATTTAATAGCTCTTACTACTAGCGTAACTACTTAGATAGTACTAATTTAATATTTAACCTATATATCGCTATTCTTTAAGGAATAATTAGATAATATATACGCGGCTTTAATAAATAGTATACCTAAGATAAAAGGGACTAAGACTTTATTTAATATAATATAAAGATAGATTAGTATCTAAGCTATACTTAGATAAAGATTAGTCTCTACCTTCTTAACTATATTTATAGGGGACCTAGTATATACTATTATTAATGCTCTTATTAGTAGGATTTTAAGCTTATATATATTTATATATCTTTTAATAATAAGGTTTCCTTTAGACTTAGTATCGATTAAGGCGCTTAGAACTTTAGCTTTCTAGCTACTAACCTATACTTAAATATAAAGTAGGTCTTTCTTTACTTAAGCGAGCGGAAGGGTATAAGGACTATATTTATATATATTATAAGAATCGCTATAAGGTCCTTTAAAGTTATTTCTTAGTATTTTATAAAGAGTACTACTTCCTATATAATAAATCTATCTTTCCTTAGTCTTATTACCTTTAGAGTTTATTAATTAAATAGTCTTTAAGCTAGTTATATTACGCTAATTATATTAGTTATAATCCTAACTTTCTTTAATATTTATTAAACTTTAAGGCACTTATAATTTAATTCTTTATAAGTAAGGTAAGTAAGCTTAATTAGTTCGACTTAGTATTCTTTATTTTATTCTTTAACTTATACTAAAGCTATTATAAGTTTTCCTTATAAATATTTAAGGAGGAGTAAATTACTCTTTATATTATCTTTAGCTACTTTTATAACTATTATTATAGCTTTATAAGGTCTTATATTACTCTTTACTTTCTCTAAGGTCTAGAATTTAGTATTTTCTATACCTTAGGCTATATCTATATATCTTATACTAAGTCTCTTACTTAGTTAAGGAATAAAGTTAATTAAGTAATTTAAGGGATTAGGATTCTTTTATATATAATTTCTTTAATAATTTTATTTATAAGTTTATCGAACTTCTTATTTAGATCTATTCTATATCTATAGTATATAGGAATAATCTTTAGACTAGTTTTTATAATTCTTATTATCTTAATTTCCTTTATATCCTCTTTAACTCTTTATCTTTTTCCCTTATAAGTATTAATCCCTATTATAGTTATATAGATTATCTAATTATATATATTACTTTATTATATATTATCTATAATTATATTAACTAATATCCTTTTTACTTCTTTTCTTCTATCGCTTACCTTTAGATTTCTTAGCTTTTACTTATATAGGCTTTTATATCTTTTAAACTAGTCTAAGAAGCTAGATTCTCTTTAACTAATAGCTTAATTTAAGTAAGATAGTATAACTATAGCTTTAACTTATTTTATAAGTAGTAATATAAAGGAGTCTAGCTATATATCTACTTAGTATATAATAAGCCTTTAAATATATATACTTATTTAAGAGAACCTATTAATAAGTACTAAGGGAATTACGCTTTTATTATCTTTTCTTCTAAGGTAAAGAGTCTTATTTACTACTTTATATATTATAAATCCGATCCTTTAGTCCTAAGAGTATACCTTATACTTATTAAGGTAGTATCCTTCTTTACTATAATAGAAATATCTTTTAGGCTAGTTAAAAGTATTAACCTAAAACTATATATATTAATTAGATAGGTAGTAAAATCTAATAGTATTTACGCTACCTTTTTATCTATAACTTAAAGAGTAGGTTTTACTATTAATACGTTTTTATTCCTTATTAAGCTAGTTAAATATCTACTCTTACTAATAAGTATAGTTAATCTTTATATCTTTAAAGGCTTTTATTAGGCTAAGATCTCCTTTATAGGCTATCTAGGTTTCTTATTTATTTTCCTTAACTCTTTAGGAAGTTTTTCTTTACCTTTATTAAATTTAGCTTCCTTTATTACTTTATTAATTTCCTTAAAGAGCTAGTCTTTCTTTAGGGTTTTAAACTTTTAATTATAAACTTTAGATACTATATCTTATCGCTTAATATCTTAGTAAGGTACTAAATAGTTATTAATTATATAGATAAGGCTTTTATATAAGAGTTTTAAGATAACTTTAAATATCTTCCTATTTCTCTTTATAACGTTAATAATAAGTTCCTTTAGTATTATATAGTAGATAAAGTATAACTAAACTATAGATTCTTCTTAGCTATTAAGTTATACCTTACGTTATAAGTATAAGTAAAGACTAAGCTATTTTATAACTTCTATAATAGTCTTAGGCTTTTTAGTATTATAATAGTTTAAGTAGTTATTAGTAGTTTCTAGTTCTTTAATATTATATACTTAATAGTATTAAAGGAGTTTCTTCTTTACTTTTTCTTAAGTAAGTCTATCTATAAGAATTTTAATAGTAAGGGCTTATATAAAGGAGATATAGACTTTAAGCTAGTTTATTTTATCCTTATTATAGATATCGTTAACGTATATCTCTTATTTAAACTTCTTAAGGAATTTAGTTATATTTTTACTATTAAATATATTAATAGGTAGGAGTTATAGTTAGTAGAGTCTTCTTATAACTTTATCTTAGCTTTTAGCGAGTATATCTTTAAGTCTATTAGTAATCTTATTAATATCTACCTTAATTATTTTAGTATTATTAATAGTAAGATTAGATAATCCCTTTTAATAGCTAGCGTTTCTAGATATAATATACCTATAGATTATAAGGTTACGAAATTTAAAGTTAGAGCTTTTAAAGTTAAAGGATATCTTATTATAACTATCTTATTACTTACTTTCTTATCTATTAAAGGGAGGTAAGCGTTTTCTATAAGCTACTATATAAAGGAGAGCTAAGGTTAAGGTTATTAAGGTATCCTTTATTAATACCTATATTAGTATTATTAGTATATATATAAGTAAAAGGTCTTAGTAAGGTTTTAAAATAGTTTAGATTACGCTATTATTATTATTTATATCTTTTAAATTATTATATAAGGATTATAGTTTCTTAACTAAGTCGCTAGTATTAAGGGTTATAAGGCTAATAATAAGAGCTTAAGGATTTTTAGTATTAGCTTATTACTTTTCCTTTACTATTAGCGAAGGTATTATCTAATTATTTATTTCTTAGTAAGCCTATTACCTTATTAGGTCCTTAACTCTAGCTATTAAGGTAGTTATTACTTTAATTATTAAATCCTTAGATTTTATTTTTTCTAAATAGTACTATTATCTTCTAAGTATTCTTAGCTTTATAAAGCTACTTATTACTATATAAATAAAACAGAATAGTAAGTTTACGCCCTAGAAACTAGTTTTAATAGTAACTATAATATATACCTAAATATATACCTATACTAATAGTAATAATAGTAGCTAGATACTAAAGGATAAGGGGGTTTAAAGGGAATAAAGGAAAAGAGAAAGTACTAAGTAAGGTAAGGTAAAAGTAAAGAGGGCTAAAAAGGTATATTAGTAAAAGAGGATATAAAAGAAGATAATAATATAAGATACTATCTACTAGCTAAGGAGGAAAAAAGATATCTTTATAGACCGAATTTTCCCTCTTTCTTTCTTAGATAAATAAGGGCTAAGGGATTATCTAATTAAGAAGAGGGCTAGCTAAAGACTTTATTAAGGATCCTACTAAGGACCCTATTAAGGACCCTACTAAAGACTTTACTACGCGGGCTATATATATTCCTTAGGGTATAGATGCCCCTATTAAAATACCTAGATATCCTAGACTATAAAGGGAGTTTTTATATAGGTAGGCCCTATACTAAAACCGCGCTTAATTACGCTAGTAAGACTTAAACTATAAGCCTTTAAGTAGTACGCGCTAGGCTAGCTAAAAGAAGTATATATATAGTTACTAGGAAGTTCCTAAAAAGGTAACCCCTTTACCTAAGCTTATAACTATTATAAAAAAAGTAGTAGCCGCTTATTAAATTTAAGCGATAGGGGTTTTTTTTTTTTTTACTTATATATAGCTTCTAGGGCTATAGTAAGGTTAGTAAGGGCCTAGGCCCCTATTAGTAGTCCTAGCTAGCTATAGAGCTTAAGGGCTTATAACTAACTAAGGAAAGGGTAGCTATAAAGGTAATAATAAAGAAAAGGTTAGTTTAGTTCCTCCTACGCGGTAATTTTCCCCCCTAAGGGCCCTAGGGCCCCTAGGTTACTCCTTTTTAAGCTACTTAGCTATCCCTATCTCTATTTTAGCTAAGAAGGTTAAAAGGGATTCCCTTCCTTTCTTAGAGCTATAGAGAATAGGTAGGCTAAGGGCCCCCTTCTATCTCTTAAAGGTCTAGTAAAGTACCTCTCTTTCCCTCCTATAGTTCGGGTACCTTAGGATAAGGTGCCTAGTTGTATACCTTCCTTAGCCGTAGTAGTAGTTATCTCGGTCTACCTTATTAGTCCTTTTTAAGAAGGAAAATAAGAAGCTAGCCTTAAAGAGGAGCTAGTAAAAGGCCGAGAGGGTCGGCCTAGGCCTCCCTATAAGGTCCTTTTCTAGGCTAAGGGCTAGGCAAGGGGTCTTTTAAATAAACGTATAGTGCTTACCTAGGCCCTTAGCCCTAGGGCCTTTAGCCGCCTTAGTAGCCTAGAGTCCCTTTTAATAGTCCTTAGTAGCTTACCAGACCTTTCTTTATAAGTAGCTAATAGAAACTAAGGGGGTCCCTTAGGTAGGAGCCCCTAAGCCTCTTTTAGCTAGCTAGTCGGCTAGCTAGTTACTAAAGATCCCTAGGTAGCTAGGGCACTAGTATAGCTATATATTATAAAAAGCCTCTAAGCTAGATAGGAGCCTTTTAATATATATAGCTAGGTCCGAGAAACCTATAACCTTCTTTATAGTAGCTTAGCTATTTATAAAGATATAGGTATCTATAAGGGGGTTAAGAGGGCTAAGCTTTAAAGGCCGAGGCCTCTTAGCTAGGTCCTCTAAGACCCTTAGTATCGCGAATAGCTCTACGTTAGCTACTTCGATTAAGGGCCCTAAGTTCTTATAGTATGCCTTTATAGGCTTATTTTCTAGACCTATTTCGTAGAAAGAGTAAGCGTTAGTCTTTATAAGGGACCCCTTAAGGTACCCCTTAAAGCTATTAGTATAGAAAGCTAAGGGCTATAACCTAAAGTCTTCTAAGCTAGCTAGGCTAGCTAAGAGGCATTAGTATTACTTTTTAGCTAAGGGCTTAAGGGCCTTTATTATCGTAATAAAGGCCTTAGGCTCTAAGGCCTATAAGGGCTCCTAGCTAGCTTTCCTTCTTTCTAAGTTATAATTAGGTCCTATAAGGGCTACTAAGCTTTTAAGGAGGCGGAATAGCTATATATATAGCCTAATATAGCTTAAGGCCCTTAGGTTAAAGCCTAAGTCGGCGAGGTTATCCTATATAGCTAGGTCGTAAGCTTACCTTATAAGGTAACTAAGTAAGAAGTATAGGTTTTAGAGGGCGTATAGGAGGCATACCCTTTTAAATCGTACCTCTAGTAGTGGTAGGGCCGCTTTAGCTTTTAAAGCCCTAATAAGGGATCCTTTAAAGGCCCCTAAGACCTTTAAAAGAGCCTAGTTTTATAGCTTTTAAAAAGGCTTTATAAGGCTCTTAGGGGTCTTAGGCCCCCTATACTAAAGTTAGGCCCTATAGTCTACTATAGAGGTTATATAGGCTTAGTAGAGCTATTTAGAGGCTTTAAATAATAAGCCTTTTTATATAGAGGTTAAGCGGGATAGTCCTTTAAAGGTAGCTTATATAGATACTACCTTCTTCTCGATATATTATTTAAATAGGAGCCTAGAATTAAAGAAGACCCCTAGCTACTATACTAAGGGCTTTACCTTAAAAAATAGGCCTCTTACTATTATACCCTTTAAACTAAGCTACCGTTGCCTACTTATAAGAATATACCCTTATATTCCTATTTTACTATTATAAAGAAATAATAGGTATAGGGAGGCTTTATAGAATAAGCTAGTAAAAAGAGGCTCTATAATATAGTCTAAGGGAATAACCCTTAAAAGATAAAGACCTCTACTAGATATCTATACCTTCCTCTAGGAAAAGCGGGTTAGGATAAGCCTATCCTTATAACTAAAAATATATATAAAATGCATAAGTTAATTACGAGCAAAACGGATACCCTATTGCCTGTTTTAGCCTAGCGGTTCCGAAGATATCCGCGATACGAGAATAGGTAAGGCATAGAACATTCTAGTTAAATCTACTACTTATACTAGAACCTATAGTCTTACGTTAACCATTACGCTATAATTAGACCACCTACTAAGTTAGGAAGATATACTATAGATAGAGCTTTTTAAGCACTATAGAATATACTAGAAAGCTAACTAATTAGTCTACTAGTAGGCGAGCAATAGTCTATAAAAGACGAAGGATTTCCCTAGGAGTAGTAGATAGAATAAGTAAGTTCGTAAGTATCTTTTATAACGCTATTCTTTTAATATATTATTTAGCCCCTTATATGCTCGTTATAAATTCCGGATGAAATCCTACCTTATACTCCTTCGACTACTCTTTCCGCTTACGTTATCGATTACCTAATTCTACGCTTATTACTTATACCTTTTTATACTACTAAAGTAAATAAGTTCTATCTTTAAGGGGTTAAAGTAGACCCCTTAGTCTTTAGCTTATTTAAATAGGTTAGCAGCTATTACTTTTAGCTACCGAACGTTCTTCTTAGCCGAGGTTAATGTTATAGAGATACTAAAGTTATCTATATAAGATAGCTAGTATCCCTTAGCCGCTAGTATCCCCCTTACGTATAAGAGGAATAAAATAAGGCTAATAGGGGACCCTTAGGGCACCCCTATTACTAGGTCTATAAGGGGCTAGACTTACCCTTTAAAGGCTAGCTAGATCTTCCTTTTAGTAAGGAAGTAGTCTACCTAGCTTATAAAGGCCTTAGGGAGGTTTAATTCCCTTAGGACCCTTATAAGCTATTCCTTTAATACGAAATCGAAGGCGCCCTTTATATCTAATAAGAGGGTACTAGTAATAGCCTTCTTATTAGACTCCCGCTTCTTTTAGATATAGTATAGAAGGAGGAAGGCTGTGTCTATAGCTAACTACTATTTTTATCCCCCTAGCTATATAGGGTTTAAAAGCCCGGCCGTATTAGCTAAATAGCTTAGCCGGGTAGCGTATAGCTTTTCGAGGACCTTTCCTAAGTAGTTAAGTAGACTTATAACCCTATAGGCCTTAGGGATAGTATAGTCTAGCTTATTTTACTTAGGAAGTATAATTCCTATAGCTTCCTTCTACGCCTTAAGGTAGTATCTTTAGTTAAATAAAGCTTTATAGGCCCTATTAAAGACTATAGGGATAGCCTTATACGCGTATTAGATAGGGAGGAAGCTAAGGGAGTCTAGGCTAAGGGCTTTCTTATTAAAAGAGCTAAAAATAGCCCTCTTAATCTTAGGGTCCTTTAGCTTTAGCTAGTCCTACTTAACCGTGCCCTTACTACTTATATAGCTTAGGGGCTCTTCTTTTTTTAGGCTCTAGGGGGGGCTAAAGGGAGGGCTAGGGCTAGGGTCTAGGGTTAGAAAAAGGGTTATTAGGAAGGCCTCGTATTTTTCTATAAAGGTATTAGCTTTTACCTCTATCCCTTCTTTTATATATAAGATACTAGGGAGGGTAAGGTTAGCTCTAGCCTTAGTATAAGAAAAGGCTATAAAGATATCCTTTCTTATTACTTTTATTAAGAAGCTCTCTTAGTATTACTTTTTAATAGCCTTAATAGTATACTTAAAGCTATTTTAGGCCTCTATAAAGCTCTTTTAGCTCTCCTTATCCTAGGCTAGCCTATAAGCCCGTTAGGCTAAGCTTAGGGCTTTCTAAAAGTAGGTTAGCTTATCGGTCTACTAGGGCTTAGATCCCTTATAAGGCCTCTTTTTTAGTATCGCTACGTTCGAGGCCTTTATAAGGGTTCTTATTTAAAGGAAAGCTATCCCTTTTAAGTCGTCTCTTTTTATAGCCCTCTCTATAGCTATAAGGAGGTCTTATTCCTTCTTAGCTAAGTATTTTAAGAATACCTTTTAGTTTACTTTCCTATAATTATAGGTAGTAGGCCTTGCTAGTAATAGCTTATTAGGGCCCCTTAAGCTAGCTTTAAAGGCTATAGGCTTATAATCTAAGCCTATAGCTTTTAAGAAGCGGAAGTTAGCCTAGGTTAACTATTTAAAGGGGCTATAGAAAGTAAGGTCTATAACTAAGGCCCCTTTTAAGCCTTTCCTTTAATAGGTACCTTTTATAGCTATCTTAAGGTCTATTAGTAAGGAAGCCTTATAGCGGTCGAGATAGCTAATAAGGGCTTTTGCCTTATAGGCCTTAAAGGGTTCTATAAAAGGGTTCTAATAAGGGTAGTATAAGTTAAAGTCCCTTATTAGTAGGAAGGGCTACTATAAGAGCTAGGCTATTAATAGTAGCCTTTTTATCGTAAGGGGCCCTTACTAGCCTTAGCTAGCTAGGGCCCCTTTAACCTCTTTTTTATTATATAGGTTAATAAGGGTAAATAGCTTAGCGCCTTTTACCCTTATAGCCTATATATTAAGATTACTAAAGAGGTCGAAGCTAGGGCTAGCTTCTATCTAAGCTTCCTTCCTTTTATAAGCTATAACCCTAGGCCTCCTAATAAGCTTAGGAAAGTTAGTAAAGGGGATAAGGGTTATAACGTTATAGGCTAGATACTATATAAGGATATAACTATTATCGATCTTATAGAGGTAAGGCTCTTATAATAAGATTAGGTCTACTCTTATTTTTAAGGCTTACTCTAAGATCGATAAGTTAGCTATTTCCTACCTATTAATATTATACTATATAATACTAATAAAGTTATAGTTAAGCCTAAGGGGCCTAAGGGGCTTTAAGGGCCTTATAGGTATAAAGGGGCTAAGGCTATTAAGTATTAGTTATTCCCTTATAGACTCTATATTATACTTTATTAGTTATAAGGTACTCTCCCTTATAGTTATAGTATTAAACTTTAAAGTAAGAGTAGCCTTAGCTAGCCTTATAGCTAGGGTAGTTATAGTCCTTAGTTAGGTGCTTTTCTAAGTAAAAGGTATACTTAATAGGCTACTAGTAGGTCTAAGGGTTATAGCTAAAGGAAAGGCACCTATAGTACTATATATATATAGTATATTCCTTATAAGCCTTAACTCGAATCTATAGACCTATTATATAAAGGCTTTTTTTCTAGTATTTAGCCCTTATAGCCTTTAAAAGGACTATAAAGATAACCGATCCTACCTTCTACGTTAGGCTTAGGGTGCCTAGCTACCTAGGCTGCCCTAAGATATTGATCCCGCTAAAGGTTTTAGCTTTTATAGTAAAGATATTAAGGATAGGGGTCTCTAAGAGGTTAAGGATGCTCCGGGCTACTAACTTAGTCTAGCTAGTAGGAAGGTCGGCCGATTTAATAGGTAGCTCCTTAAGGTATAGGGACTACCTCTCCTATTACTCTAAAAGCTTCTTTGCTATATATAGGGCCTTTATTGTTATAACTATATTACCTTTATTTAAGGTTAATAGAGCTAATATAGCTAGTTCCCTTATAGCCTTATTAAGCTCGTTATAAAGCGTAATAAGGTTAATAGTTAGCGTTAGTAATTCCTTCTTTAGCTTTAAGATAAGTTAAAAGTCCTCTTTTACGTTCCTCTTAGCTAAGGCCTTAGCTAGGGTCTTAGCTAGGGCTTTTACTAGAGCCTTAGCTAGGGCCTTAGCTAGGGCCTTAGGCGCCTTCTTTATAGTAACCTTAGCCTACGAGCTCGCTTTAAGGTTTCCTTAGGTAGCCCTAGGCTACTAAGCGGCCTTAGGCTAGTATAAGGGCTATTATAAGGGCTGTTAGCGGTCCGGGGTCCTTATAGCTGCCTTTTTAAGCCCTTCTATAAAAGTCTTATAAAAGGGTTCGATTTTTTAGGCTTCCTTAAGGGCCTAGAGGGCCTACTAAAGGAAGCCCTAGGCCTAGTCCCTAGGGAAGGGGTACTAGGGCCGGGGCTAGGTCTACTATAAGCGTTAAAACGTAGGTCGGATAGGTATAGGGCTAATAAGGCTACTAAGCATAGCTTTCTTTTACCCCTTTACTTACTTTAAGGGCTAGTTAAGCTAGAAGTAGCTAGCCTAAGATAGGGCTAGGCTAGGCTTAAAGAGGCTAGTCTTTAGTATAGGCTAGGTATTATCTTCTATCTTAATATCCTTTAGGTCTTAGTCTTAGGTCCTAGGCCTTTCTTCTAGGGTCCTTAGAAGGCGTTAGCCTTTTAGAGCTTCTTTTAAGTAGGCCCTAGCCTTTAAGGTACTTATTTCGACCCTTAAGTTAAGGGGGGGGGGGGGTTAAAGTTAAGAGGGCCCTCTTTATATCTAGGCTAGGGTCCTAAGTTAGGTCTAGGCTTAGTCCCGTTAGCGGGGGGGGGGCATATACCCTTAGTTAGCGAGGGCGGGAAAGAGTTTTCTACCTATATAAAGGAGAACCTCGCTTAATTCGTAATCTTTAGTAGTATATTATATACCCGTTAGTAGCTATATAAGGCTATACTTAGGGGGGCGTAATACGCTATTCGTAATAGTTCTAAGTATATACTTTTTCTATATTTTAAGCTTAGTTTCGAAAAGTTAGCTAAGAAGATATAATAATATCTAAAGCGATAGCATTAATTAATATATATAATATATATAATAAAAACCCTCCCTTCTTTTAATATAGGTCTACCTTAAATAGGTCTTAGTAGTAGTATATAGGAAATTTACGCTAGCTACTTTAAGCTTCTTATATACGTTTATATTTTAATATATACTATCTTAAGCTATAGCCGCTTTTATCTTAAGCGGCCGCGGCCTAAGCTTACTAGCTTTAGCCTAAGGTTATAGGTAGTAGTTTCTTTTTAAGGGCTTAACTTATAAGCGCTTATATTCTTTATAGCTCTTATATTACTACTATATAGCTATATCTATGTTAGCCTATTAGTTTATTAGTTAGTAAGGTAAGTAATATTTAGTTACTAGGCCGGGAGCTAGTATAAGTCGCTCTTAAGTAGGGCTAGCTAATCGAAATTTAGTTAGCTAGCTTTATTAATTTAAAATTAGTTCCTATCTAGCTATATAACTTCTTAATTAAAGGTATAGCGGCCTATATTTTCTATCTATTATATAGTTATTAATTATATATACTTAGCTTATATATATATATACCTACCCTTTCCTTATAGTTTTATTCTTACCTCCTCTTACTTATTTATCTATTATCTCTTTTATAGGCTTTAATTCCTACTTACTTTATTTCCCTATTCTTAGGTCTCTTTAGTACTATACTTAAAATTACTTACCTTTATTTTATAATATTTAACTAGGACGCTAACTTAGGTAGTAGTAGCTCGCCTTTTCTTAAGCCCCCTCCTTATTAAAAGGTCGCTACTATAGTAGGTTTTAAGCGCTTTATCTTATATTTTATATATATTAAGCGCCCTATTAATAAGTATACTTATAAGTCCTTTACTAGCTATTAAAACTAGTTTTATAAGTATTAGTTTTAGTTTTATCTTAAGTTAGTCTTACTTTTAATACTTTTACTAACTTTACTAGCTATAAAAGCTAAAGTATATATTACTTATACTAACTTTAACTAGTTTTATTATTAATTAAGTATCCTTATCTTACTATAATATTATCTAAGTTTAATACTAATTTATATTTAGATTACTTTTAAGGGTAAAGAAGCTATATATACCCTTTACTAAGCTTAGTCTAAGGTCGACTATCCCTTCCTTATTAAGGTTTTAATATAAAAGCGCTTTTATTACTTTACTTTAGAAACTTATATTTATACTAGTTAGAAGGCCCTTACTACTAAAGGTAAGGGCGTATTAAATAAGTTTACTCTTAGTTTAAGTATAGTATCTAAGAATATTAAGACGCTCGCCTTAGCTTTTACCTATTTTATAGATAATACCTACTATATATATAAGTCCTTAGAAAGTACTTAGGTAAGTTTAGTAATACTATTAAAACCCGAGCCTAAGTTAAGCTTAAGTTACTCTTAGTTACTTAAAAGACTCTTATAGTAGTTAATAATCTTATTAACTATTTTTATCTTATTATTAGTAATAATTATAATAGTAAGAATAATAACGATAATTATACTAAGCTTAGTCTAGCCTCTTTTAGTAAGCGGAAGGGTAAGGGTAAAGGTAAGGCGCTTATTATATTTAAGGCTTTATTTAAAGCTAAGACTAACGAGTCTACTACTATCTTTATACCTATAGTTATCTTAAAGTTAGTTTAGGATCCTACTATATCCTTCTTTATTAGCTCTAATACTAAGCTATAGCTTAGTAGTTCTCTTATTACTAAGCCCGCTTTAAAGCGTCCTTACCTTATATTACCTATTAACTCTATTAATACTCTTAACTTTATTTAGTAGTATTTTTATAGTTATTATAGTTTAGTTATAGCTAAGATTATTACTAGTCTTAACTTTAATTAGATTTAGAGTTATATTATAGGCTATAGTAATTACCTTTACGCTACTACTAATATAAGTCTTACCTTAGTATAGTCCTTAATTATTACTTTATTTTATAAGCTAGCTATTTAAACTAGTTTTAGTTTAGGTTTAAGGTTAGGTTTAGCTAGCTATTACTAAGCTTCTTATAATAGTAGTAGTCTTTATACTTTTTATAAGTCCTAGGTTACTCTCTCTTATACTTTACGCGCTACCTTAAAGGGGTCTTATTATTCTTATTATAATAGTAAGGTAAATATTACTATTAATAAGTTAAGCTAGAGTTATAGTTTAAGGGTTAGCTATTAGCGCTATCTTAGTTAAGTTTTAAGTTAAGTCTTATTTAGTTATAGTCTTTTAATAGTAAGTTTTATTCTATAGCTATTAAAGCTAGCTTAGTTAGGTCTCTTTAGTTTTATTTAGTTTATAGTTTAAGTAGTAAGGTTTATACTTAGTTTAAGTTTAGTTTAGTTAATACTATAGTCTTATTATTATAAGTTCTTTCCCTTTCTTAGGTCGCCTTAATAAGGTAAGTAGCTAACTAAGGTAGTTTTAATTAAGGCCGCTCTATCTTTAATATAACCTTAGGGCTATTATTTAGTATATCTATATATAGCCTTTAAGCTAGATTAAACTAATAAAGCTTACTTAAGTAAAAGAACTATTATACTAGTAGCGCTACTATCGTTTTCCTTTAAAGGCTTACTTTTATATTATATATATCTATAAGGGTATTTACCCTTAGTATAGGTCTAGGCATTAGCCTAAACCTTAGCCGATAAGCGTTATAGGTTAAGGCAGGCCGTACGTATAAACGCGTATTTAGTAGTAGTAGGCGCGGCGTATAGTTAGATCCTATATAGCTTATTATTATAATATAACGGAAGGCACCTACGGTATAACCCTCTGCCTACCCTATAATAGTATAAGCTATTATTATATTAGACCCGATATTAGAACCTTAGTAGTACTAGCTAGGGTAGTAGTAGTAGCAGCAGCTATTATAGGAAGAAGCCTAGTACTAATAGCTACGGCAATAGGCGGAAGAGCTATACTAGCAATACCTATAGGAAGAGGCCTAGTAGTAACGGGATAAATAAGCCCGGTTTATAAAGCTATTCTACTAGATATTATAAGACCTAGACTAACGAGTAACCCTACGCCGGATCCTTAATACCCTCCTAACGCTAGCTCCGATAGATACGCCCCCCGCTACCGAGAGGTCGGAGCGTAAGGCGGCCCTCGGTAGACGGAAGCTACTACCTTAGCCTACCTAGGACGGTAAGCTAAAGACCTTTTACTTCTTCCTTAACCGCTTAATAGCGAAATACTATATTAACGAGAAATAGGGCCTTAATAGCTATAAGGAGATAGCTTAGTTCTCGCTCCTCTATACGCTGCCGGAGCCCTAGATACGGCGAATAGCGGGCTTCTAGGAGCGGGGTAGTCCTAAGGGGACGAAAGACCCCTAAGCATTCTTTAACTACCTAGTCTACGCCTTCGGCAACGTATAGGAATAGGAGAAGGCATAGGATAGGCTGCGGACCCTTACTTAATAAGAGGGGCAGTCCTTTAGGGAGTTCTTACCGGAATTTAAAGAGACCCTAACCTAGGCGGCGGGTAATACCGCCTAGGATAACGGCGCTAAGCTTACCTAGCTACGGAACTTAATCTCCCCGGGGCTCCGGGAGCTGCTTATCCCTATTATAATGCCCTCTACCTACGAGGGCTACGTAGGCCGCCTTACGAAGGTAGCCTAGGGATATAAGCAGACGCCGCGCTTCTAGAAGCTACGTAAGCGCTTAGCCTCGAGCGGGACTAACGGGCCGGATAGCTCCTCCTTACTTAACCCGTCTACGCCCGGGCCCGCTCCTAAGTCGGCGGTGGATGCGGACGGCGACGTCCGGATAGCGGCCATGCGCCCTAAGGGGCGCGGCAATAGCAAGACCCCGGCCGCTCCGCTAGCGGCGTAGTCCGGTAAGACGGCTAAGTAGGTGCCCTATAAGGAAATTAGCAAACGACGCAAAGAGGGCCGCTATATACGTTACGGCGTAAGCACGTATATAGTTAAGTCTTGCCCCTACCTCCTAGTAAGGAGGCCGGTAGAGATATAGGTTACCCGCGCCCTATTAGAATCCGACGACGAGGGAGATAGGGGAACCTCCGCTATATACGAAGCGGAGGGAAAAGCTTAGCTCCGGTGCGAAGGCGGGCCCTAGAGCCTAGTAATCTAACACTAGCTAAGGAGGACCTAGTAAGGCGTATTAAAGAAGAACCTACTTTAATATTAGTTATTATTAACTAGACTTACCTCCTCTCCGCCCTTATAGATAAGGGTTATTAGTATTACGCCGCAATTAACGAAGCGAAAGCCCTTAAGCTACGCTTACTAGTAGAGAAGATTCGCCCTAGGCGTATAAGGGGCGCCTCGGCCGCGATAGAGGGCGCGGTTATTAAAGGCGTCGCCTAGGTAGCTACGGAGGTTAACGGCCTCCCGCGGCTACTAGTAGTATATATAGTCCCCTAGCTTAAGTTTCCCTTAATTCTTAGGAAGCTATAGTTAACGTATACGAAGTTATATTCGGTGCTATATAAAGGGAGGCTATAGTTTAGCCCTATATAGTCCTAGGTCCGGTATAGTAGTAAGGAGGGAGCGCTAGACGCTCTGCCCGACTTATAAGACGCCTAGGAAGTCTTAGCCTCGGTGTTTATAGGCACGATACGGTAAATCTATAGGCGGAAAGGGCCGGCCGTAGCTATAGCGTCGATCTACGCGGTTAGCCTAGTAGATATTAAGAAAGCGCTACGACCGAAGCGCCCTTTATCGGAAGAGGAGCTACGGTAGGCTATCCCGCCGCGGTTCTATAACCTACTACCGCTCTTCTAGAAAAGCGAGGCTAATAAGTTAAACCCCTATAAGCCGGGCGTAGACTACTTAATACCGCTCCGTATAGGGGACAACGGTAAGGAGCTTCCCCCGCCGTTTAGGCCGCTATATAGTATATTACGAGAGGAACTACTAGTATTAAAGAAGTCCCTTACGGACCTCCTTAATAAGGGATTTATTAAGGCTAGCTCCTTTAAGGCGGCGGCTCCGGTCCTATTTATATAGAAGCTAGGGGGGGGACTTCGCTTCTACGTAGACTACCGAGCGTTAAACGCGATTATACGCCTAGACCGGTACCCCCTTCCGCTTATAAGAGAGACCTTCTATAACCTAGTAAAGGCAAAGTAGTTTACGAAGCTCGACGTCGTCTAAGCGTTCTATAAGGTACGAATAGCGTATAGGGAGGAGTAAAAGACGGCGTTCTATACGAGATACGGCTTATTCGAGTAGATAGTTACCCCCTTCGGCCTAGTAGGTGCCCTAGCTACGTTCTAACGTTATATTAACCGGGTGCTTAGGGGTTTCCTCGATAAGTTTACGTCTATATATATAGATAATATTCTTATTTATTTAAGCGGGAGCTACGAAGACTATATATAGAAGGTACGGAAGGTACTAAACCGCCTAGTAGAGCACGGCCTATACCTAGACCTAGATAAATACGAATTTAGCGTTAAGCGCGTTAAATACCTTAGCTTTATTATTATCGCGGGCGTAGGCGTATAAGTAGACCTAGCTAAGATTTAAGCTATCCGCGACTAAGCGACCCCGATATCGCAATAAGGCGTATAGAGCTTCCTTAGCTTCGCTAACTACTACCGGGTCTTTATTAAGGAGTTCTCGCGGATCGTGCTACCGCTTAACGAGCTAACGAGGGATAGGGCCCCCTTCTCTTAGGGACCTATATAAGTAGAGGCGTTCTAAACCCTTAAGGACTTATTTTCGTAGGCCCTAGTACTACTATAGTAGGACTTCGGCAATCCCTTAACTATAGAAGCGGACTATAGCGGCTATGCACTTAGGGGAACCCTATCCTAAGAAGTAAAAGGGTAGAGGAGGCTAATAGCATTCTACTCGCGTAAGCTTACCGCGGCGGAGAGGAACTACCTAATCTACGATAAGGAGATATTAGCGATTATTAGCTACCTCGAGTAGTAGTAGGCAGAACTCTATAGCTACGAGAGCTTTAAGATCCTTATAGACTATAGGAACCTCGAATACTTTATAACCTAATAGTATCTCTTAGAGCGGTAGGCGCGCTAAGCGGAGTATCTCTCGCGCTTCTAGTTCTATATTAAGTATAGACTAGGCAAGGAGGCTACGGTCCTAGACGCCCTCTTATAGAGAGAGCAAGACCGGCCTACCTCTATAGACCTTAATACGCGAGATATATAGATAATCCTAGATAAGGCGCTCTAGACTTACCTTAGCGCTACTCTATTAGGGGCGGAGGGTAACCCCCTAGGAGCGGCCGGGGTCCCGCCCCCCCCTAAGGGTGCGCCCGACGTCCCTCGGCGTATCTTCTAAGATAAGGAGCTCTAACGCCTATAAGACTAGCTAGCGGCATAAGATAGCACGTATATAAGCGTACGCCGCGTTATAGAGGTAAGGGCGCGCTTACTTAACCGCGGCCTTAGTTTAAAAGTCTAAGTAGGCGACTACTATATTAACCCCCGTAGCTACCTTCGCTATAAGGGTAGGCTATAGGTCCTAGGCGCGCCGGCGATAACAGAGGCCGTCGCTAGGGCGGCCCCCTTAAAAGTCAAGGAGCGGGATAGGTTAAGAGGGCGGATTATATAGATAATCTACGACTTAAGCGTAATCGGCTATCCCGGCCGCGAGGGCACGCTAGCAGCGATTAGCCGGGACTTCTACTAGCCGCTTATAGTACTATACGTCCGCTATTTCCTCTATAACTACGATATCTATAGCCGCTCGAAGATCTAGAGAGCGCTTAAGAGGGGGCTATTAAAGTTACTACCGGTCCCTAACTAGTTCTATACGTATATATAGATAGACTTTATTATAGACCTCCCTCTTATAGCGGGCGGCAACCGTAATCTCTAGGTAATTAAGGACCGTCTAAGTAAAGAAGTAGTACTAGAGCTAATACTATCTATAGAAGCGGAGGCCTACGCCGAGCGCTTCCTCTAGTACTACGCCTGCTTCTATTAGTAGCTAGCCTCGATTACTAGTAATAAGGGCACTAATTAAACCGGCCGCTTCTAGTAGCACCTCTATAAGCTACTCTAAGTTACCTAGTTACTAAGTACGGCCTACTACCTATAGACTAATAAGGGGCCCGAACGCCTTAACTAGGAAGTCTAAGCCTACCTTTAAGGGGTAATAGCCTATAACTAAGTAGACTAAGATAAATAGCTTCCCGTAGCCTAGATAGCGCTTAACGGTAGGTCGAACTTATTTATTAGTATATCCCCCTTCCTTACGCTATATAGGTTTAAACCGCCGTTAGCGTAGCCTATTACCGTAGATATAGGCGCGGAGCGCTACCTAGCTAGCTCCCTAAAGGGTAGGGCGTCCGCCTTTATATAGAAGCTATAATAAGTTTCGGAGTTCTACTAATCCTCGATAGCGTCTACCGCCTAAGACTAGGAGCGGTAGGCTAATAAGTCGCGGGATCCTATAGATAGGTTCGCGGCGGGGGATAAGGTTTAGTTAGACCTCTATAACTATAGGTCGATAAGGCTAAAGAAGAAGCTTAACTAGCTATACGCTAAGTATATAGTAAAGAGGGTGCTAAGTCTATAGACTATAGAGCTAGAGGGGCTGCCCTCTAGTATCTATAGTACGATTAACGTCGACCTCCTTTATCGCGCTACTATAGACCCCTTACCGGGCTAAGAGATAGCGGATCCTTAACTAGCCGCTATCCTTATTAAGGGGGAGGAGGAGTTCTCGGTAAAAGAGTTATAGGTAGCCCGTTAAAAAAATATAGGCCGCGGTAGAAGGCGCGAAGTCCTCGTTAAGTAGCGCGGCTACTAAGACCTAACGTAAGAGCCGGCTTCTAAGTTTAAGGGCGCGGTAGCTCTAGATAGGTTCGAGGCCCTTTATAGGCTAGTAAAGGAAAGCGATAGCCCGGCGAGAGAAGCTACCCCCCTAGCGGCAAAGTAGCTAGTACCCTAAGACGCGGGGGAGACTATACCCCGCCCTTAAGGAAGCGGCGGGGCACCGGGCCCGCGGCGGTCGCTACGCTAGCGTAAGCTATAGGCGCACGTTACGGATACCGCGACTACGGATAATAGGCGGGGCGCACTTAGGTCGGCGGTAGTATAAATAAATCGCATTAGCCCTTATAGGCGCGCTCGAGGGCGTATAGACTAAGCCCGGCGGGCCTTCTTCTTTAGCGGGGTCTTAACTACTAGACGGTTATCCTTATCCTCCTCCTCGTCCTCCTCCTCGTCCTCCTCCTTAGTATAAGGCGCGGCCCCGGCCTCGAGGGCGTGGATCCGGCCCTCTAGGCCACCTAGCTAAGCGGCGACGGCGGCGGCGTTAGGGACGGCGGCGGCGGCGGCGGCGGTGCCGGTGGTGGTAGAGGCGGCGGCGGCAGAGGTAGCGGGGGCGGCCAGGGCGGCGTCGACGGTGCCCCTAAGAGAGAGAGAGTCAGCGCCGTAGAGAGTATAGGAAAAGGAGCTTACGCACTTAGGCACGAGGGCGGCGCGCTCGAGGAACTATAAGTTACGGTAGGCGGCGGCGGCGGCGGTTAAGGCGCGCTTAGCCTTATTCTAGTCCTTGCCTAGCTCCGCGGCGCTCTAAGCTACGGTAGTACGGGCAAGGACGGGCGGCGCAACCTTATATACGCGGCTAGCCCGGGCGCATAGGAAGCAGCTGCCCTAAGGGCGGCCGGCCTAGTCGGCGCAAGGGAGGGACTACGAGGCATACCGCACGTAAGGGGAATCGCGGGTAGCGCCCCGGGCTACGGCGCGCTTATACTAGTACGGGGAGTTAATAACACTCGCGAGAATAGGGGCGGAGGGGCTTATAGAGGAGGGCGGCGAGGACCCGCGCTTATTATTATCGTCGTTATCGTCGGCGTTATCGCGGCGGCCGGTAGCGGAGAGCGTAGCGGGGGCGGCGGCGGCGCGGGTAGTAAAGTTAACGGCCGAGAAGCCGGGCAGCGGGTGGCGCGGAGCGGCGGCAGGCGCGACTAGGGCGGCGGGGGCAGTAGGTGGGGTAGCGGGCGAGGCAAGGGCGCGATCGATAAAGTCGTCGATCTCGGCGGAGAAGTAAGACGAGGCGGGGGAGGATATATTAAATTATTTAAATAACTAGCGGGGGTATAGGTTAGCTCGTATACGGGCGGCAGCGCACGGCTAGGCGCTAGGAGACTTATAGTTATAGTTACGGCTACTATTACTAATAATAATAATAATAGTATAGTTAAGAGGAAAGAGTAATAAGAGCGCGCTAGTAGGTTATTTACCTCTTAGCCGCGCGCCGAGGTATAGGATTAACGTTATAAGGGACCGCCCGTAAAGAAAGGGGCGGGGACCTTATATAAGGGTATTTACCCTTAGTATAGGTCTAGGTATTAGCCTAGACCTTAGCTAATAAGCGTTATAGGTTAGGGTAAGCTATATATATAAATACGTATTTAGTAGTAATAGGCGTAGCGTATAGTTAGATCTTATATAGCTTATTATTATAATATAATAGAAGGCACCTATAGTATAACCTTCTACTTACCCTATAATAATATCTTAGGCCTATATTATAAGAGACTCCCTTACTTTTACTATTAATAGATAGTTAATTATTATATAGTAAATAGTATTTCTTTTTCTTTATAAGTATATATTAGTAAGACTATACTAAGAACCTATTAGTTTAAAAAGAAAGTTATTAAGCTTAATCTTTTTTAAATATATCTAAGTAATTACTATACTAATATACTTAAGAAGGCCCTTATAACGGTTTAGTATTATTACTTTATTAAACTATAGTATAAAGTTAATAAGGTAAAGGGTAGTTTATTATTATTAAATTATATCCTCCTTAGCGTTTTATTAAGTAGCTTATTTTTTATTTAGCTTTTTAAGCGACTTAGCTTTAGTTAAAATATCGTTTAATCTTATCTAGCTCTAGACTCCCTTTATCTATTCCGCTAGGGGGGGCTTACTAAGTAGTAGCGCTACTAAGGGCCTACTTTATTTCTAGTATCGCCTCCTTTTAAGTATACCCGCGACCGCGTTAAACGTATATTAAATTTAGCTTAAGAGCCCTAAGTCCTTTAACCTTTAAAAGGTATTTATTATTCTTTAGTTTAAGTAAAGGTTAATTAAGGGTACCTATACCTTTACTTTAACTTAGTAAACTAAGGTTATATAGTAAGCGCTTATTACTACTTAAAGGTAAGCTAATTAGTCTTATACTAGGTTCTATATAATCTTATATAGTTTTCCCTTTATAAGTATTATCTTATAAAATATAACTATAGTATAGGAGATTAAGGACTAGATTACCTTATTATAGACTTTTTTAGCGTATAGTAAGGTATAGCCTTATATAAATGCTATAAGCTTAGTTAAGGCTATAGTTTAATACTTTATCTTTACTTAAAGCTACTTTAAGTATACTTTTTATTATAATTTCTAGTATACTTATACCCTTAGTAAGTAAGCCTCTTAAACTAGTATTACTATATTAGCTTTAAAGTAAACTAGTATTATTATTACCTATCTCCTTTATATAAAGTATATTAACTCGCTCTTTAATAATTTAAAAGTAACTATAAACTTAGTCGCTTACTTTATATATACCTTTTAAGCCTCCTTAAAATATACTACTATAATAGCCTTATTAGGTTTAATACTAACTATATTTATATTATTAGTAAAGCTAATAGTATAAATACTATATATTATATTAAGCTTTTTATATAAAGGGGTTATATAGTATAGAAATAAGATTAAGGATAAGGGGAAGCTTTAAAAAACTCTTATTAATACTTATATTAGCTTTATAAATCTCTTATTAAAGTAAAAGGTTAATCTTTTATTACTTATAAAGCTTTATATTAAGCTTATAAGCTATCTAAGGTATCCTTTAAGTTTTAGTTCCCTTATAAGCTTATTATAGTTAATTATATTAAATATACCTTTAATATCTAGCTATAAAAAGGATATAATACCCTTTTTAGCTTAGGTTATATATATTAGTTTTATTATTAAAAGGATCGCTACTTTTATAAAGCGCTCTCTCTTATTCCTTATTTATTTATTTAATAGGATACCGTTCGCTTTTACTACTCTTATAATCCTCTAAGCTAGTATTTACTTAAGTACTTTCCTTACTATATAAGTAAGAGGGAAATTAGTCTTTATCCCCTTACTATATAGTAAGCTTCTAGCTTCTTACCTAGCTTTTAAATTACTATTATATTTACGCTATAAAACCGCCCTAGGAAATATAAGAGTTAAGTATAAGCGTTAAAGATTATAGCTAGTCGCTAAACTAAGGCTAGTTTCTACTTTTTAATAAACTTTAAAGGGACGCTATCTAAACCTATTACTTTCTAGCTTATTATTTTACTTAGTACTACTATAACTTTAGCTAGCTAGATTTATTAGTTAATTATAAGGGTCGCCTTACCTATAAGCTAAGGTAGCTCTTAAGTTATATTAGCTTTTAGTAAAAAGAACTTAGTAGTTAATATTTAAGCCTTCCTTTTAAGGTTTTTATTAGTTAGTTCTTACCTTCCTTTAATATTAGTAGGATATAGGTTAGTTTTAATAGTAGCTTATTATAAAGTCTAGCCTACCTCTTTATATTTTAGAACTTAGTATTATTAGCGCTAAATTCCTTTAAGAACTTATACTAATAAGCCCTCCTTACCTTATAGATAGTTTACTTTTAAGCTGCTATTACTTTATATAAGTCTTTTTAGTTTACCTTACTCCTTTCTTACTTATACTTCCTCCTTACTTTCTTAGCTTCCTTTATTACCTTTCCTACCTTTATAGTAAACTATATATTACCTTTAAGTAATACTTACCCTTAGTATAAAACTATAGCTATCGTAATCTATATTAAAGTAAAAAAGATATAGTTTAGGTCCTTGTTAATATCCTTTAATATTTAAAGCGTTAGCTAGTATAGTCTTAGCTAAGATATAGTCTTAGTTTTAACTAGCTTAGCCTTTATATCTTTTTACCTTAGGGCTAGTTTAAGCGCCTAGGCTTAAGTATCGACTTATAATATAATAGTTTAAGGGATATAGTTTAACTTAGTTAGGTCTAAGTTAGGCCTAGTATACTATATTTTAGTCTTTAGTATTACTTAAGCTAGGTTAATAGTATTATCTTTTTAGCTATAGAAAAATCTTATATAGTTTTTTCTTAAAGTAGTAAGTTTAAGTTATAGTTTTATTACCTTTTATATAAGTTATATTATACTATCTAAGGTTCTATTATATTTATCTTAAAGTAGGTAATAAATATTAAAGTCCTTTACTATTACTATAAGGTACTTTAGTTTAATTATACTTAAGTCTTATAATACTTTAGTCTTTATAGCCTTTAGTAGTAAGTAAATCGCTTATAGTTTAGTACTATATTTAAAAACTACCTTACTTTAATTTAGTTTAAACTAAGGCGACTATATCCCTAGCCTAAGCCTTTTATATATATATAGTAAATACCTCCTTTCTTTATAAACTAAGCTATAGGGCGCTACTTTAAAAGGTAGGGCCCTGCCTCTTTATATAGCTTTTACTTCTTATAATACTATTAATTTAAAGCTAGCTTATATCTCTTTTATATATTTTAAAATAATACTTTTAGTTATATATAAGTAAGGTTAAGGTAAAAAGGGTCGTCTATATAAAGAGGGAGGCGCTTTATCTCTTAGCGCTTCTTTACTTACTATACTTATAAATATTATTTATACTTAGTTTAGCCTCCTTAGCCTTACTAGCTAGTAAGTATTTTAAGCTTAACCTTTTATCTTAGTATAGTTTACTTAGTCCTTACTTTTAAACTATAGTTAAATTAAAAACGCCCTAGGTTTTAATAGTAAGTAGTACTTATTACTTAGTATATACCTAGGTATTTATAAACTATTATAGTCTTTATAAGTAGTTTTTCCTTACTTTTTCCTAGGCTTTATTTACTATAAGGTAAGTTTAAGTCTATAATAAGTAGTCCTTTTAATATAAGATATAATTATAAGGGATTTCGCCCTTCTTAGCTTTATATTTATCCTCCCTTTTATTATATATAATACTCCTATATTAGCTATAAAGTTATATTAATATATACTACTTAGCGATATAGCTATACTTATAGTAATTATAATACTTTTATAGTTAAACTAATTTATTATAAGGTTTATATTAAAAGATTTATACTTTAAGGACTAATCTTAAGTTATAAAGCTTATTAGCCTCCTTTAAGCTATTAACTTTAATAAGTATAATTATTACTATTAATATCTTAGATTAAAGGTATAGCACTTAAGCTTAAAGGACCTTAACTTTATTTACCTCTATAATCTTATAAAGTAATTACTCCTTATTTACTATTACTACCCTTAAAAGGATATTCTTAGTAACTACTATATATATATAGTAAGTAATTATATCCTCTAGCTTAAATATAGCCTTAACCTAGCCTTAATCCTTTTAATAAGCTCTTACTAAGGTATTAAATATAACTATAATATCTTTACTTTAAAAGCGCCTTACTATTATAGTATATATAGCTTTTAAGGCTATATTTACTACCTTTACTATATCCTTTAGTTTATAGCTTAGGATTTTAAGTAATACCTTAGTAAGGACTATAATAATCTTATATTTATAGCGTAGTAAGACCTACTTTACTATAGCTTTATATTAAGTTAGTCCCTTAGTCTTAGTTATAACCGCGGCCTAGGTTTACTTTAGGCCCCTTAGGCTTAAAGCGATACTTAGGCGGAGTTCTTCCTTAACTACCTCCTTAATTACTTCTTAGATTATTATCTTAAAGCTCTTATTTATATAGAGTACTACTAATAACGCGCTACTAGCGCGACTCTTTACTTTAAAGAGCTATTTAACTACTACCTATACCTTATTTTAGGTTTATTAACTCGCTTTATTAAGGTATATAAATTCGGGCAGCGTCTCTCCGCACTATATACTTTAATCGAGCCTAGTATATTAAGGGCCGCTACTATATATATATACCCCTTAGCCTTGATATAGTATTATTATTAAAGGTAATTAATACTATTAAATTAATACCTAGTATTAGTTAGTATATTAATCGTAATATATACCTACTAAAAGTATATATTATAAGAGTCTAGGCGGTACCTAAATAGTTAATAAGTATAGTTAATTAATAAGCTAGGTAGCTTAGTTAATTTATTACCTTTTATAGTATATATATAATACGCTATATATAGTAAAGGGGGGTAGTAGCGCGACTATAGCCTATACCCTCTTAAGTCTACTTTATAATATATATTAGTTTTATAAGAATATTTTTTAGTATTATCTTTTATTATTATTATTCTTATTCTTACTCTTATTATTATTATTATTATTATTATTATTATTATTATTATTATTATTATTATTCTTATTCTTATTATTATTATTATTATTATTATTATTCTTATTCTTATTCTTATTTTTATTCTTATTTTTATTCTTATTATTATTGTTATTATTATTATTATTATTATTATTATTATTATTATTATTATTATTATTCTTATTATTATTATTATTATTATTATTATTATTCTTATTATTATTATTATTATTATTAGTCGTAGTAGTTCTTATAAAGAGAGATATAAGAAGTATATAAAAATATATAAAGGTAAAATTAATAGTAAGGGGTTAAATAAGTAGGGCTAAGCTATTTAATTCTTATAGGGGTAGTAATTAAAGTAAGGGAGTAATTATAATATTACCTTAATTCTCCTTCTTTCCTCTATCTAACGCCCCTCTTTATACCTATCTAGTATCTTAATTAATAAAGAAGATCCTACTTAAAGAAGCTACTAATATCCTTTTAACTACTAAGCTTTTTACCGGTTTTTCCCCTCCTTTCTAGCCGTTACTAGTATATCCGTTTTATCTCTTACTACCTCTATAGGAAGCTATCGCTACTTCTACTTCCCCTTATACCCTTACCCTCCTTTCTATACCTATTTTTAGCTCCTTCTTCCTTCTTCTATACTAAGTATTTTTAGCTTCCTTAGTCCCTCTTACTAAGGGATATCTCTAAGAACTATAAAATTAAGCTATATTTCGCGATATACCCCCTTAGCTATAGCCTGCCCTTATAGTAAGGGCATAGCTAATACGGCTTTAGGCTAGTAAGCGTATAAAGGAGGTTCTTAGCTCTATACTTCTCCCTTTACTTAAGGAAAGTAAGGGCCCTTTTAGGTCCCTAGGTTCTTTTAGACCTATTTAAGGAATAGGGGCTTAAAGATAGGAAAGTCCTATAAGTAAGGGGGCCTTCTTAGAAGGGAAAAACCTAATTAAATAAGGGGCCCTTTAAAAGGCAAAACCTCTTCCTTCTTCTTTAGTTATAAACGTTACCTTCTTATATAGGCTATTAGCTCCTCTTATAGACTCTTAAGGTAGGCCTTTAAGGATAGCTTCTTTTAGATATCTTCTAGCTTAATCGCTATATAAAGATAGCTAGCTTTTACTTTAGTAAGGGCTCCGTAAAACCGTTAGCTTTTATTAATACCTTTAAAACCTAATAAATAGAAATAAGTCCCCTTTAAACCTCTTAGCGTAGTTAATACTAGTAGATATTAATATATTATAGCTAGGTTAATAGCTTACTATTTTCCTCTATAAGAATCTATATAGTCTATATATTATTATATTTTATAGCTAACGCGGTCGGAATTTATAGTTATAAAGATATTAGTAGCTAGCTAAGGAAAATCGCTTCTTTTAATGCTTTTAAAAGAGCTAGTAGCTCTGCCTCTATACTTAATATAGTAATAGTAGCTTACTTTAAAGCTCTCTACGTAATAGTTCCTTTAAAAAGGGATATAATATACCCCTATAAGCTCTTTCTACTTAAGGAATTATCTATAAAGGATAAATCGCTTAAATAAAGAAAGATTTCGGTAGCTAATTTCCTTCCCTACCCTCTTAAGCGTAGACTATATAATCTCGTTAAATAGAGATAAAGGATTGCTTAGTTTACTACTTCTTAGTGCCTAGGGCTAGGATTCTAGTTATACCTAGCTAGCTAAGAGACCGTAAAAGAGATATCCGGTCTAGTAGAAATAGCTAAAAAAAAGTAAAGAGACTACCTTTTATTAATATTAGTATTTCTCTTACTCCCTAGCTTAAAAGGATAGATTAAGTAAAAGCTCTTTATTTAATATTAGCGTAAAAGGAAGCTTCTTATTAAGGGAATTAAGGAGGAATTTATAAGCGACCTTATCGATATAAGCGCCTTAGGTAAGCTAGATAGTCCGTTAGGACCTATTCTAAAGGATTTATATCCCTAGGAACTACTTTAGCTCCCTTAGCCTAGTTATCTTATACCTTTATTATAGGCCTTTTATAGCCTCCTTAGCTATTACTTCTTTCTCTTTTAGGTAGGCTTAGATAATATTATCGACGTAGAAGAAGACCGTAATTTTACCCTTTTATATTATATATAGTTCCTAAGGGACTTTCTTAAAGCCTAGGGCTTTAAGGGAACCGGTTAAATACTATTACTAAAGAAAGGGTAATCTTTATAGTCTATATAGAGCTTTCCTAAGCTATAGAACCTTTCCTAGTTATTAAAAGCTTAGTAGAAAGTATATATAGAAAACTTCTTCTTCCTTAAGTAAGTAGTTAATAAAGGCGTTAACTATATCTATTTAATTAAGTTCGAGGTTAAATTCTACTACTATAGCTATAAGGGTCTAAAAAGACACCCTTACTAAGGTAGTTACCTTAGTAGGTAGATCCCCTTTTTCCTATTAATTCCTATAGATAACTAGCTAAGCTTTATACTTTTAAAGGAAGCTATATTTATTAGTCTTATAGATAAAGACCTACTTATAGCTAAGGACCTATTTTCCTCTTACCTTCTCCTTAAGGACCTCTTTAAAAGACCCTATCTTTTTATATAAGACTAAGTAGTCTTTTTAAACTTAGAAAAACTAGTCTTTAAAGGGGTGTTTTTCTAGCTACTTGTAGTTTACTAATAGGTCTAGGAGGTCTCTTTTATATACCTTCCTTACTAATAGCTATAGCTTAAAAAGCTAGCCTACTATAAATGCTCTATAGGAACCGTCTTTTATAGGCGTTAGATAGAAGTCGGAAAAACAATCGAAATAAAGGAGAGGTTAGTCTTCTTTTATATCGAGCCCTATACCTTCCTTTACTTCTCGAAGTAAGGATAAAAAAGCAGCCGAGTAATCCTTTAAGAGAGGTGCCTTTCCTACCCCCTTAGGGGTCGAGATAGGAAGACTAACTAAAAAAGCTACTTTTAGATCTTCTTCTTATTCTATAAGAGGAGGCATAGGAAGGTAGGCGTATTCTAGCTCTACCGCTTTCCTATAGTCTCTTTTTTTATCTAGATAATCTAATCTAGTAGCTTCCTTTTCTTTTTCTTTAAAGTTAGCGTTATCCTCGACTACTTTAATATCGGTTTCTTCTTCCGTTTCCTTATCTAGGACCTCTTCTTAAGACTATTAGGAAGGGGGGATTTAAATCTTCTAAATTAGCTAACTTTATAAGAGTAAGAGGGGCTATTAATCCCTCTTTCCGTTAAAGAAGCTAGATTCGTCGAAAATTATATCCCTAGTTAAAATAACCTACTATAAAAGAGGAATCTAGATCTAGAAGATATTTATAGAATTATAATTAATAAGGTAACTAATAAAGGCTCTAGGGTTAAGCTTTCTTTCTTTTTCCTTTTTAGCTATATATCGGTAGTTATATTATATACCTTATAGGCATAGGTATAAAGGTAGGCTAGCGAGGCCTTCTTCTTTATAAAGAGCTTAAGGGGGGATTTCTAGTTTATTCCTTAGGTAGTCCCTCTAAGGGTTAGGTTTTATAAGTAATAAGCGGTTTAAACGACTTCCCTTTAAAGGTCGTAGGGAAGCTTTATAGTAAGTCTTATTATATAGGCCCTTTTTATTATAGCACCCCTTAATCTTTCTGCCCCTCCGTTCTAGGCCTAGGTATTCGGTACTAATAGGAGGGGTAAAATACCCCTTTTTTAAAGCTAATTTAAAATATCCTTCGTAAATAGCTCTCTATTAGACCGTATCTTCTTTACCTTATAGCTAAAGTAGGATTTTATCTAGTTAACGAAGTCTTAGAGGGTAGACTAGTTATACTTACTTAGGTTAGTCCGTAAGAAATAAGGGAAAACTATCCTTAAAAATACGTCTATAAAAAACATTACCTTAATAAAGCTTTCTTAATCCTTAGAGACGTCGGTCTAGTCGACTTAAATTTCCTTATATAGCTATTCCGGCTATAAAAGGGTTCGTCTAGAAATTCGTTTTTTAGTCTTTCCTTCGCCGTAGTATTTATATTCGACGGTCTTTAGTCCCTTTATTCGTACGCCGTATTATTAGCCTAGCTTATATAAAGCTAGGGGGCCTAGGTAACTAAGTCGTATATACTAAAGAAGACCGTTTCCTTAGGTTGCTAAAAGAGGGTCCTTTATAGTAGACCTATTCCTCCTAGTAGGGAAAGCTAACTTCTTAAGAGATTCCTTCTTAAGGATAGGTCGGAATTTAAGAATAAATTAACCGAATTTCTCCTTAATAAGTCTAATAGTCTAATTCTTCTAGACTAGCTTTATAGGCTTAGACGTTATATCCTAGAAGATTCCTTCCTCTTAAAGAAAGTAGAAGGAAATTAAGCTTATTAAAAATTAAGGGTAAAAAGCTACTCTTTTTTATCGAAGAATTTATATAGATCTATTAGGTAATTTTATCGTAAAATTTACCCTTTTATATCCCTTTATCTATATAGTTAATTCCCTAGTAATAAGGTATTCCCTCTATACCTTTTTAAAGGACTAGAATTATAAGAGTATATTATAGATATCGAGGGAAGTACTAGAGTTAAGGATAGCTAATTTTCGTAAGAGATAGTTATAGGGTCTTAATAGGTAGTCTTATTAATTTATAGGGAAGATAAATACCGGATTTACTATACTAACGATTTTTACTTAAATTTATAGCTCGAATAAGGGCAGCGGCGTTATTAGTTACTATTTCTTAGTAACCTAAATCTCGTCTATCTTCTTCTATAATAAGGGGTCCTACTTAAGATACTAATATACTATTTCTTATAGCCTCTTTAAAGGGTTAACTTCTTTAGGTCGGTTTTCCTTAAAGACCTACTAGTAGTCTTCTAGCTAATAGGGCTTTTTATATATTTAGTAGGTAGGTCGATTCCTCCTTATATATTATTTCTTTAAGGAGTCCTTATCCTTTTCCGAAAGGCTTACTTAAAAACCCCCCCTTTTTACCCCTTATTACTAATTTTAATAAAGAGGTTAGATTTCGACTAGTTCCTTATTATTTCGACTAATAAACTAAAAGGTCTATTAAGGGACTAGTTAGGCCGGTCTAACTAATAGGACCGGGGCTAGGCCTAGAGTAAGAGGCGGAGCTAGGGCCGGGACTAAGGAAGCTATTAAAGACAGGGTTAAGGCTCTTAAGAGAGGAGGAGCTAAAGGAGTAAGAGCCATAGCAGCAGTAGTAAGGGCCGTAGTAATAGGGGCTATAAGTCGAACCGTCTAGGTCGAGTACTAGCTATAAAGGAATAAAACTACTTACTATTATACTCTAGTAGCCTCTTTATTTAGTTCCTAGCTAGCTTCTCGAAAGATAGTTAAGTAACTATTACTAATAGGCTTTATTAGTAGAGATATATCCTATAGCTACTAGCTAGAAAGAGCTTTTATTAAGAAGTATTAGTTAGCTTCCTTAAGGATTTCTTCCTACTTAGCTAGCTACGAAGAAGCTAGTAGATTCTTAGTAGAAAAGGCTCTTAAGTAGGCTATATAGGTCTTCCTAATACGGTTAGTTATATATCCCCTTAAGGGAGCTATTAAGGTCTTAAGCTTTAAAAGCTACTACCTTAGAGTCTCTTTTTTTTAAAGAGAGATTAGCTTTATAGTACTAATAGATTCTATTATTACTATATAAGTAATAGTTAGTAGCTTCGTCTCGTAAAGGTATTCCTTACGATAACTCTCGTAGTTACCTAAAGTAGTAGAAAAAGCACTTTACTATATAGAGGTTAGCTAGGAGAAGAGGGAAGCTCCCTTTATAAATTCTATTGCCTTAGGATAAAGAGGGGGCTTAAGAGGGTCCTACTTATTAAAGAAGACTAAATTAAAGATAGTTCGGTCTATATAAGCCTATAGCTCCTTTACCTACTTATCCTAATCTTAGGGCTCTATAAGAATCGTCTTATAGACTATAGGGACGGTAAAGGAGTCGTTTTTCGATATCGTTATAGTAGAGGGGGGCAGAAAAGTTAGTTAAAAATCGGCTTTTCTAGTAAGAGGGGTAAAAGGGAGCTATAAGGGATATAAGAAAGGTGCCTTTTATAGTAGCTAGAAGGTATAGGAATACTATTCCTCCTAAGCTTATAACTCTTATAAAGAGAGATATAAGAAGTATATAAAAATATATAAAAGTAAAATTAGTAGTAAGGGGTTAGATAGGTAGGGCTAAGCTATTTAATTCTTATAGGGGCAGTAATTAAGGTAGGGGAGTAATTATTATATTGCCTTAATTATCCTTCTTTCCTTTATCTAATACCCCTCTTTATACCTATCTAGTATCTTAATTAATAAAGAAGATCCTACTTAAAGAAGCTATTAATATCCTTTTAACTACTAAGCTTTTTACTAGTTTTTCCCCTCCTTCTTAGCCTATAACGACCGGTGTTATTCCTAAGGGATAAACCTATCGAGGGGTTTATATTAGTAGATATAATAGGGCGTAGTCTAAGCAATAATAAGTATATTATATTAGTAATAAGTCGGAGGTTATAGACCGTAGACTATAACTAGGTAATTAGAATTAAAAATAGAATTATAATAAAGATCTATATTAAAAGCTAGAGAGCTATCTATTTAAAGGAGTAAAAGTAGGTAGCTATATATACCTATAGAGACTATCCTTAGATTATAGTCCTAGCCGTAATCCCCTTTATAGCTTACTATAGCTTACTCGTAAGCTATACTCCTAAGTAGTAATCTATCTATATAAGGTTTACTTAGCTTATATACGCTCTAGGTAAGCTAAGCCTAAGTAACTTCTTATCCTAACTATTATTCTAAGCCGCCTTATTACGTAAACGTAGCTAGCTCTCCTATAGCCCGCTAACTATAGTTATAATATAATATCTCCCCTCCTTTTAGTCTTTTTTATAAGACCTACTACTACCTTAGCCGCCGTATATAAATATACCCTTATTACGCGTATATATATTCCCCGTTTCGTCCTTTCTATCCCTTAGGATATACTGCTAATAGTATATCTAGTTACGTATCGAAGGATCGTTCTTATAAGACCCTTAAGCGTATTCGTTTAGCTAAGTCTATTAATTATCTTAGTTTCGACGTTATACTATATTCTTTTTATTCGTTGCGCGGCTTCTGCTATAAAATGCTAGAGAAATCTTCTAAGTATACCGAATATATATAGCGGGGTCGTTCCTACGATATATCGGGCATAGCGATTAGCTCCTATAGGTAACTTCGTTATCTTACTTATTATTTATAGCTAACGTGTTTCCTAGTATCCTAGATAAATCTAAAGTCCGATCGATTAAATAAAGAAAAAGAAATTACTAAGGAGCGAATATTAAAAGCTTAAGCCGACCTAAACAAAGCCTTAGCTCGTTTAGCGCGGCTTTGCCGTTAAAAGCGCTAGCTAAAGACAAAGGGTACCGAGATAGTCTATTAAGGCCTTCGTTTCTTAAATAACCTTAATAAGGCTAAGCGCTAAGAATCTAAAGCGGTGGTTTATATTTAGTCTATAAGTAGATTTAATATAATTAATTAGAATACTATTAGTTCGTTAGGCGATTTTATAATACCTAGGGTAGATTTTACTAATAGAACTATCGAAGTAGAGAACTATAGTAGGTTAAGTACTTAAGTAGTTCCTAGGTATTTTCCTTTAGTCTATATCCCTTCTACTTAATAAGGTATTCTTATTACTAACCTTATTTTCTTATATTTAGTATTTATTTAGCTTTATATTCTTAATTATTATCGACTTCGATTTTTTCCTATAGTTTAGCGTTTTATAGCGCTAGTTCTAATAATAGGATATAAAATATTAGGTATATCTATATTATTATTAGTAGCGAAAGTTTATAGTTAACTTTTAAAATAGGTTTCTTAACCTTAAACGGTCTAAGTTTCTTAAAATCTAATTTATTACTTAGTCGTTTTATTTTAATATTTCGTCGTATAAGGTAAACTATATCTCCCTCTTAAAAGATTAGTCCCTATAATCTTTTCCGATTATAGTAAGTAGATATTTATTCTCTAATAAATTAAAGTTCTTATTATATTTCTTTATAGAATTTTTATAGCTAATCTACTTATAGTATCGCTCGTTCCGCTTATAGTCCTTATTAAGGAACCTTAAATACTTCTAGGTTATATCTATAATTAGCGTATACTAGTAAGAGCTTAGTTATTTCTATAACTAAGCTATTATAAGCTAGTTACGCTATTAGTAGCTATTTAACTTAATCGTTTTATTTATAGCTAATATAATATCGTAAATATTATTTAAGCGTTTAGTTAAGTCGTTCTATTTATCTATTTATTTATAAGTAATAAGCTATACTAAGCTTATATTTCGTCCTTAATTATACTATAAGTGCTTACTAAAATTTAGCTATAAATATACTTCCTTTATTAAAGATAATCTTATTTAATAGTCCGTAATTACTAATAATTATTTATAGGAATATATATACTAGCTCTTTTATATTACTTACTTTTTTATATAGTAAAAAGGATTTATACTTCGTTAATCTATTAGTAATAACGAATATACTATTATATTTAACGTTAGTTATAGGTTCTTTTAATAGTAGTAGCTTTATAATATAGTCGAAAGCTATCGAATCCTATAGTTTCTCTAATACTAGTAGCGGTTATAATTCTCTATATAGCTTATATCGTTTAGCTTTACTTTATACGTAAAGTTCGTATTCTTTAATAACTTATTATACTACTTCCTTAAGCTATAAGAAGTTATATTATCGTCTAATCTATTTTATTATTCTTTAGATTCCTTAGTATCTATATATTAAGTATTTATATATATCTTATATAACTTTATCTCGTAATACTAGTAGTATTTAGATTTTGTTTTTATATATTAGAATTTCTAAATATTCTATATTATATCCTTTTAGTGCTTTATATTCTTTTATCTATTTTAGGATCTTTTAGTATATTAAGTCGTTAGGTTATACTTTAAATATTATATTTAGCTATCGTTATTAGTAGTTCCTATTTTTATTAATTTCTAGGAGCTATCCTTTCGCTATAGGTGCTCTTATATCGTAGTTACTTTATCGACTAAGGGTATTAGCTCGACCGTTTTCTATTCCTTTTCTATAGATTATTTTATAGTTAAATTCTAATAAATATTCGGCCTATTAGATCTATTATCCGTTTAACTATTACGTCGTTATAAAATATAAGATATTCTTATAGTCTATATAGACCTTAACTTTATATTTACTTTTAAGAAGGTAGTATCGAAATTCCTTAAAAGCTTAAATAATTATAAGGAATTCTTTATTATAGATAAGGTAATTAAGTTCTACGCTATATAGCATTTTCGAGTAGAATGTAATTAGTTATAGTCTTCCTTTATCGCCCTTTTATTTAATTTATACTCTTAGAGTAAAGTCTAATATATTAGTTTTAAGTTCGATTTATCGTTTTAGATTAAAGGTAGTTAAGACTAGTTCTTATATAATTATAGTCTTAATATATTCGAAAGCTTCGTTAGCTTTATTATCCTATATAAATTCTTTTTCCTTCTTTATTAAGTCGTATAATAGTACTATAATCTTTCTAAAATCTTTAATAAATCGTTAGTAGTAATTTATAAATCCTAGGAAACTTTATACGTCCTTAACGTTCTTTAGCGTTAGCTATTCTTTAACTAAGTTAATCTTATCTTATTATATTTATATCTCTCTTAGTAAGATCGTATATCTAAGGAAGTCTACTTCCTATATATAGAACTTACTTTTCTTTAGTTTAACTAATAACTTTATATTTTAAAGTACGTAGAGTACCTTATAGACGTATTCTTTATATTCTTTTAGGGTATCTAAGAAGATTAGGATATTATTTAAGTATACTACTATAAAGATATCTAAGTATTTATATAGGATATTATTAATTATCTATTAAAAGGTAGCTAGTATATTTATAAGTTTAAATAGTATTACTAGATATTTAAATAGTTTAAATTTCGTTTTAAAGGCTATTATCTATTTATATCCCTTTTTTATACGTATTAAGTTATAGGCGCCTTTAAGATTAAGGGCTATAAACTATTTTTTACTATATAGTCGATCTTATAGTTCTAATATAAGCGGTAATAGTATTTAGTCCTTTATTATAATATTGTTTAAGCGTCTATAGTTAATAACTAGTTATAGCTTACTATTTTTCTTTAAAATAAATATAACTAGGTAGCCTACTTTTCTCGCGTAGAGAGATACGAGAAGTGCATAAAAATGCACGAAGGTAAAATTAGGAGTAAGGGGTAGGACAGGCAGGGCATAGATGTTTGAATCTTACGGGGGCAGTAATAAAGGTAAGGGAGTGATTGTTATATTGCCTTAATTCTCCTTCTTTCCTCTATCCAACGCCCTTCTTTATACCCGTCTAGCATCTCAATTAACATAGAAGATCCTGCTTAAAGAAGCTACTAATGTCCTTTCGACTACCGAGCTTTTTGCCGGGTTTTCCCCTCTTTTCTAGCCGTTGCCGGCACATCCGTCTTATCTCTCGCCACCTCTATAGGAAGCCATCGCCACTTTTATCCCCTACTGAGAAATCCGGTTTTAGCCCGGGCTCTTTTAGACCTACTTTAGGAAAAGGGGCCTTAAGGAGGAAATTAAGTCCTGCAAGAAAGGGGGCTTCTCATGATAAGTCCCTAAAAGGGCCTTAAGAAGAATAAGTCCTAATCAAGCTAGGGGCCCTCCTCGATAAGTCCTAATTCCTCTCTTCGGCTGCAGACGTCTCCTTCCTCCTACGTGCTATTAGCTCCTCTCGTAGACTCTTAAGGCGGGCTTCTAAGGATAGCTTCTCTCGAACGTCTTCTAGCCCAATTTGCTGTAAAAAGACAGCTAGCTTCTGCTTCGGTAGGGGCTTCGTAAGACCGTCGGCTTTTATCGATGCCGTTAGAACCTAACGGACGGAAATAAGCCCCCTTTAGACCTCTTAGCGTAACTAATACTAGTGGATATCGATATGCCGTAGCCGGGTCGATAGCTTGCTGTTTTCCTCCGTAAGAATTCGTATAGTCTGCGTGTTATCGCATTCTATAGCTAACGGGGACGGAATTTATAGTCGTAACGATATTAGTAGCCGGCTAAGGAAAATCGCTTCTTTTAACGCTTCTAAAAGAGCTAGTAGCTCTGCCTCCGTGCTTAATATAGTAACGGTAGCTTGTTTCGAAGCTCTCTAAGCAATGGTTCCTCTAAAAAGGGACATAATGTACCCCTATGAGCTCTTTCTGTCTAAGGAATTGTCCGCAAAGGACGAATCGCTCGAACAAAGGAAGATTTCGGCAGCTAATTTCTTTCTTTTCTGCCCTCCTAGGCGCAGACCATGTGATCTCGTTAAATAGAGATAAAGGATAGCTCTGTCTGCTGCTTCTTAATGCCTAGGGCTAGGATTCTAGTTATGCCTAGCTAGCCGGGAGACCGTAAAAGAGATATCCGGTCTAGTAGAAATAGCTGAAAAAGCAGGAGCCCACCTTCTATTAATATTGGTGTTTCTCTTACTCCCTAGCTTAAAAGACGGATTAGGCAAAAGCTCTTCGTCTAATATAGGCGTAGAGGAAGCTTCTTATCGAGGGAATTAGGAGGAATTTATAAGCGACCTTATCGATATAGGCGTCTTAGGTAAGCTAGATTGTCCGTTAGGACCTATTCCTAAGGATTCGTATCCCTAGGAACCACTTTAGCTCCCTAGCCTAGTTATCTTATACCTTTATTGCAGGCCTCGTATAGCCTCCCTAGTAGCAGCTTCTTCCTCTTTTAGGTAGGCCTAGATAATATCGTCGACGTAGAAGAAGACCGTGATTTTACCCTTTTATATTATACACGGTTCCTAAGGGACTTTCGTAAAGCCTAGGGCTTTAAGGGAACCTATTAAATGCTGTTGCTAAAGAAGGGGTGATCTTCGTAGTCCGTATAGAGCTTTCCTAAGCCGTAGAACCTTTCCTAGCTATTAGAAGCCTAGTAGAAGGCGCATATAGATAACTTCTTCTTCCTCGAGTAGGCAGTTAACAAAGGCGTTAACTGCATCTATCTAATCGAGCTCGAGGTCGAATTCTGCTGCTATAGCTATAAGGGTCCGAAAAGACATCCCAGCTAGGGTGGTTGCCCTAGTAGGTAAATCCCCTTTTTCCTATTAATTCCCATAGATAACTAGCCGGGCCTTGCACTTTTAAAGGAAGCCGTGTTTATTAGTCTTATAGATAAAGACCTACTTATAGCTAAGGACCTATTTTCCTCTTGCCTTTTCCTTAAAGACCTCTTCGAAAGACCCTATCTCTTCGTGTAAGGCTAGGTGGTCTTTCTAGGCCTGGAAAAACTAGTCTCTAAAGGGGTGTTTTTCTAGCTGCTTCTAGTTTGCTGGTGGGTCCGTGAGGTCTCTTTTATGTACCTTCCTTGCTGATAGCTGTGGCTTAAAGAGCCGGCCTGCTGTGAACGCTCCGTGGGAACCGTCTTCTATTAGCGTTAGGTAGAAGTCGGAAAATCGATCGAAATAGGGGAGAAACTAGTCTTCATTCGTATCGGGCCCTATACCTTCCTTTGCTTCTCGAAGCAGGGATAAAAAGGCAGCCGGGTAATCCTTCGAGAGAGGTGCCTTTCCTACCCCCTTAGGGGTCGAGACGGGAAGACTAACTAAAAAAGCTGCTTCTAGATCTTCTTCTTATTCCGTAAGAGGAGGCGTAGGGAGGTAGGCGTATTCTAGCTCTACCGCTTTCCTATAGTCTCCTTCTTCGTCTAGATCATCTAATCTAGCAGCTTTCTCTTCTTCTTCTTCTTCGAAGTCGGCGTTATCCTCGACTGCTTTAACGTCGGTTTCTTCTTCCGTTTCCTCGTCTAGGACCTCTTCTTAAGACTGTTAGGAAGGGGGGATTTAGATCTTCTAAATTAGCTAACGTTATGAGTGTAAGAGGGGCTGTTGATCCCTCTTTCCGTCGAAGAAGCTAAATTCGTCGAAAATCATATCCCTAGTCGAAATAACCTTCCGTAGAAGAGGAATCTAGATCCGGAAGATATTCGTAGAATTATACCCGACGAGGTAACCAACAAAGGCTCTAGGATCAAGCTTTCTTTTCTTCTTCCTTTTTAGCTATACATCGGCAGTTATAGCGTATGCCTTGCAGCCGTAGGCATAAAGGTAGGCTAGCGAGGCCCTCTTCTTCGTAAAGAGCTCGTGTAGGGATTTCTATTCTATTCCTTAGGTAGTCCCTCTAGGGTCCTTATAGTCCCTTAGGCTCCTAGGGTCCCTTAGGGTCCGGTTCCGAAGGTAATAGGCGGTCTTAACGACTTCCCTCCAAAGGTCGTGTAGAAGCCTTGCAGTAAGTCTTATTATACGGGCCCTTTCTATTATAGCACCCCCTGATCTTTCTGCCCCTCTGTTCTAGGCCTAGGTATTCGGTGCTAACGGAGGGGTAAAATGCCCCTTTTTCGAAGCTAATTTAAGATATCCTTCGTAAATAGCTCTCCGTTAGACCGTATCTTCTTTACCTCGTAGCCGAAGTACGATTTCATCTAGTTAACGAAGTCCCGGAGGGCAGACTAGTTATGCTTACTTAGGTAGGTCCGTAAGAAATAAGGGAAAACTATCCCTAAAAAGGCGTCTATGAAAAACATTACCCTAACGAAGCTTTCCTGATCCCTAGAGACGTCGGTCTAGTCGACCTAAATTTCCTTATACGGCTGGTCCGGCCGTATAGGCGTTCGTCTAGAAATTCGTCTCCTAGTCTTTCCTTGGCCGTAGTGTTCGCATTCGACGGTCTTTGGTCCCCTTATTCGTACGCCCTGTTGTTGTCCTAGCTTACATAAAGCTAAGGGGCCCGGGTGACCAAGTTATGCGTGCCAAAGAATGCCGTCTCCTTAGGCTGCCGGAAGAGGGTCCTTTATAGTAGACCTATTCCTCCTAGCAGGGAAAGCTAACTTCTCGAATGGTTCCTTCCTAAGGATAGGTCGGAATTCGAGAATAAATTAACCGAATTTTTCCTCGATGAGCCCAATAGTCTGATTCTTCTAGACTAGCCTCGTAGGCTTAGACGTCGTATCCTAGAAGATTCCTTCCTCTCGAAGAAGGCGGAAGGAAATTAGGCTCGTTGAAAATCGAGGGCAAAAAGCTACCCTTTTTCGTCGAAGAATTCGTATAGACCTATTAGGTAATTTTATCGTAAAATTCACCCTTCCGTACCCCTCTATCCGTACGGTTAATTCCCCGGCAATAAGGTATTCCCTCCGTGCCTTCTTAAAGGACCGGAATCGTAAGAGTATATTGCATATATCGAGGGAAGCACTAGAGTCAAGGATAGCTGATTTTCGTAGGGGATAATCGGAGGGCTCTAACGGTTGGTCTTGGCCTTATTAATCCGTAGGGAAGATAAAGGCCGTATTTACTATACTAACGATTTTTCCTCGAATTTGCGGCTCGAATAGGGGCAGCGGCGTTAGTTACTATTTCTTAGCAACCCGAATCTCGTCTATCTTCTTCTACAACGAGGGGTCCTCCTTAAGAGACTATTATATCGTTTCTTATAGCCTCTTTAAAGGGTTAAATCCTTTAGGTCGGTTTTCCTTAAAGACCTACTAGCATTGTAATAATCGATGGCCTAGGGATTTATAGGCTAGGCAGCCGTTTCGTCGTCTAGTCTTCTATTTCTTCGAGGAATCCTCGTCCCGATCCGGAAGGTCTGCTTAAAAACCCCCCCTTTTTACCCCTTATTGCTAATTTTAACGAAGAGGTTCGATTTCGACTAGTTCCCTGATTTTTCGACTAACGGACTAAAAGGTCCATTAGGGGACTAGTCGGGCCGGTCTAACTAACGGGACCGGGGCCGGGCCCGGAGCAAGAGGAGCCGGGCCGGGCCTAGGCAGCCGTTGATAACGGTGTTGATGCTCGAGGGAGGAGGAGCCGAAGGAGCAACAGCCGCAGCAGCGGGAGCCGCAGCAACAGGGGCTGCAGCAGCTGCAGGGGCAGCAGGTCGAGCCGTCTAGGTCGAGTGCTGGCCACGAAGGAACAAGACTACTTACTATTGTACTCTAGCAGCCTCTCGTCTAGTTCCCGCTAGCCTCTCGAAAGATAGTCGAGTAACCGTCACTAATAGCTTTATTAGCAGAGATATATCCCGTAGCTACTAGCCGGAAAGAGCTTCTATAAGGAAGTATTAGTTAGCTTCCTCGAGGATTTCTTCCTACTTAGCTAGCCACGAAGAAGCTAGCAGGTTCCTAGTAGAAAAGGCTCCTAGGTATGCCGTATAGGTCTTCCTAATACGGTTAGTTATATACCCTCTCGAGGGAGCTGTCGAGGTCTCGAGCTTTAAAAGCCACTACCTAGGAGTCTCTTCTTCTTAAAGAGAGATTAGCTTTACGGCACTAACGGATTCTGTTATCGCCGTACGAGCAGCCGTTAGCAGCTTCGTTTCGTAAAGGTATTCCTTACGGTGACTCTCGTAGTCACCTAAGGCAGCAGAAAAAGCTCTCTATTATACAGAGGTTAGCTTAGAGAAGAGGGTAGCTCCCTCTATAAAGTCCGTTGCCCTAGGACGAAGAGGGGGCTCGAGAGGGTCCTGCTTATTAGAGAAGACCAAATTATAGATAGTTCTATCTATACGAGCCCGTAGCTCCTTTACCTATTTATCCTAATCTTAGGGCTCTATAAGAATCGTCCTACGGACCGTAGGGACGGCAGAGGAGTCGATTTTCGTTATTGTTGCGGGGAAAGGTAGAAAAGTCGGTTAAAAATCGGCTTTTCTAGTAAGAGGGGTAAAAGGAAGCCACGAGGGATGCAAGAAAGGTGCCTTTTGCAGCAGCCGGAAGGTATAGGAATACTATTCCTCCCAGGCTTATAACTCTCGCGTAGAGAGATGCGAGAAGTGCATAAAAATACACGAAGGTGAAATTAGGAGTAAGGGGTAGGACAGGCAGGGCATAGATATTTGAATCTTACGGGGGCAGCAATAAAGGTAGGGGAGTAATTGTTATATTGCCTTAATTCTCCTTCTTTCCTCTATCTAACGCCCTTCTTTATACCCGTCTAGCATCTTAATTAACATAGAAGATCTTGCTTAAAGAAGCTACTAATATCCTTTCGACTACCGAGCTTTTTGCCGGTTTTTCCCCTCTTTTCCAGCCGTTGCCGGCATATCCGTCTTATCTCTCGCCACCTCTATAGGAAGCTATCGCTACTTCTGCTTCCCCTCTTGCCCCCACCCTCCTCTCTACACCTCCTTTTAGCTCCTTCCTTAAAACCTGTTTTTTAGCTTCCTAGGTCCCTTATACTAAGGGATATCTCCGAGAACTGCGAAATCAGGCCACGCTTCGCGACAACTTTAGATATTAACGTTTATATATATCCCTTTTATAGATTCTCGTTAAAGTAGTCGCGTAGCGTTTATAGTTACTTTTCGTTTAAGTTATAGATTTTATAGAACGTCGGCGTTATTCTATCCTTAAGATAAATTTCGTAGTCTTATTAGCTATATTCGGGTAACCTTATCTTAAGTTCTTCTTTAAAGAGTTTATTATATTTCTAGTATTCCTAGGAGATATTCTTTATTCTATCTTATAGGCTTTATTCTTTCTCTTAAGAGCTAGTTTCTCTTAACTTAAGCTCTTTATTAATTTATTTAAGGTCTTTCCTTAGAGTAGTAATAACTCTTTAAATCCTTATATTATATCCTTTATTCTATTTATATCGGATACTAGGTTATATTATCGTAAAGCGTAGCTTAATTTCGTAGTTCTTAGAGATATCCCTTAGTACGAGGGACCTAGGAAGCTAAAAAACAGGTTTTAGGGAAGGAGCTAAAAGGAGGTATAGAGAGAAGGGTAGGGGCATAAGGGGAAGTAGAAGTAGCGATAGCTTCCTATAGAGGTAGCGAGAGATAAGACGGATATGCCGGCAACGGCTGGAAAAGAGGGGAAAAACCGGCAAAAAGCTCGGTAGTCGAAAGGATATTAGTAGCTTCTTTAAGCAAGATCTTCTATGTTAATTAAGATGCTAGACGGGTATAAAGAAGGGCGTTAGATAGAGGAAAGAAGGAGAATTAAGGCAATATAATAATTACTCCCCTACCGTAATTGCTACTGCCGTAAGAATTAAATCTCTCTGCCCTACCTATCCGACCCCTTACTTTTAATTTTACCTTCGTATATTTTTTATGCACTTCTTATATCTCTCTTCGCGAGAGTTATAAGCCCGGGAGGAATAGAATTCCTATACCTTCCGGCTACTATAAAAGGCACCTTTCTTATATCCCTCGTAGCTTCCTTTTACCCCTCTTACTAGAAAAGCCGATTTTTAACCGACTTTTCTACCCTTCCCCGCAACGATAACGAAAACCGACTCTCTACCGTCCCTACGGTCTATAGGACGATTCTTATAGAGCCCTAAGATTAGGATAAGTAGGTAAAGGAGCTACGGCTCGTATAGATAGAACTATCTATAATTTAGTCTTCTAATAAGTAGGACCCTCTCGAGCCCCTCTTCGTCCTAGGGCAACGGACTTTATAGAGGAGCTTCTTCTCCGAGCTAACCTCTGCATAATAGAGAGCTTTTTCTGCTACCTTAGGCGACTACGAGAGTCACCGAAAGGAATACCTTTACGAGACGAAGCTACTAACGGCTGCTCGTACGGCGATAACGGAATCCGTTAGTGCCGCAAAGCTAATTACTCTTCGAGAGGAAGAGACTCCTAGGCAGTGGCTTTTAAAGCTCGAGACCTCGATAGCTCCCTCGAGGGGCTATATAACTAACCGGATTAGGAAGACCTATACGGCCTACCTAGGAGCCTTTTCTGCTAGGAACCTGCTAGCTTCTTCGTAGCTAGCTAAGTAAGAAGAAATCCTCGAGGAAGCTAACTAATACTTCCTTATAGAAGCTCTTTCCGGCTAGTAGCTATAGGATATATCTCTGCTAATAAAGCCTATTAGTAACGGTTACTCGACTATCTTTCGAGAAGCTAGCCGGGAACTAGACGAAGAGGCTACTAGAGTATAATAGCAAGCAGTCTTATTCCTTCGAGGCTAGCACTCGACCTAGACGGTTCGACCTACAGCCCCTATTGCTGCGGCTCCCGCTGCTGCTGCTGCGGCTGTTGCCCCTTCGGCTCCTCCTCCCTCGAGAGCCTTAACGCCGTCGTTAATTGCAGCTGCGGCCCCGGCCCCGGCTACGAATCTTGCCCTGGGCCCGGCACCGGTCCCGTTAGTTAGACCGGCCCGACTAGTCCCCTAATAGACCTATTAGTCCGTTAGTCGAAAAATCAGGGAACTAGTCGAAATCGAACCTCTTCGTTAAAATTAATAATAAGGGGTAAAAAGGGGGGGTTTTTAAGCAGACCTTCCGGATCGGGACAAGGATTCCTCGAAGAAATAGAAGACTAGACGACGAAACGGCTGCCTAGCCTATAAATCCCTAGGCTATCGATTATTATAATACTAGTAAGTCTTCGAGGAAAACCGACCTAAAGGATTTAACCCTTTAAAGAGGCTATAAGAAACGATATAATAGTCTCTTAAAGAGGACCCCTCGTTATAGAAGAAAATAGACGAGATTCGGGTTACTAAGAAATCGCAACTAACGCCGCTGCCCTTATTCGAGCCGTAAATTCGAGGAAAAATCGTTAGTATAGTAAATCCGGTATTTATCTTCCCTATAGATTAGTAAGACCAACCGTTAGGACCCTCCGACTATCCCCTACGAAAATCAGCTATCCTTAACTTTAGTGCTTCCCTCGATATCTATAATATACTCTTACGATTCCGGTCCTTTAAGAAGGCACGAAGGGAATATCTTATTGCCGGGGAATTAACCGTATAGATAGAAGGATACGGAAGGGTAAATTTCACGATGAAATTACCTAACGGATCTATGCGAATTCTTCGAAGAACAAGGGTAGCTTTTTGCCCTCGATTTTTAACGAGCCTAATTTCCTTCCGCCTTCTTCGAGAGGAAGGAATCTTCTAGGATACGACGTCTAAGCCTACGAGGCTAGTCTAGAAGAATCAGACTATTAGGCTTATCGAGGAAAAATTCGGTTAATTTATTCTCGAATTCCGACCTACCCCCTAGCTTTATATAAGCTAGGTCAATAATAAGGCGTACGAATAAGGGGCCTAAAGACCGTCGAATGCGAATACTACGGCTAAGGAAAGACTAAGAGACGAATTTCTAGACAAACGCCTTTACGGCCGGACCAGCCGTGTAAGGAAATTTAGGTCGATTAGACCGACGTCTCTAGGGATTAGGAAAGCTTTATTAGGGTAATGTTTTTCATAGACGCTTTTTTAGGGATAGTTTTCCCTTATTTCTTACGGACCTACCTAAGTAAGTATAACTAGTCTGCCCTCCGGGACTTCGTTAACTAGATAAATTCCTACTTTAGCTATAAGGTAAAGAAGATACGGTCTAACGGAGAGCTATTTACGAAAGATATCTTAAAGTAGCTTCGAAAAAGGGGCATTTTACCCCTCCCGTTAGCACTAAATACCTAGGCCTAGAACGGAGGGGCAGAAAGATTAGGGGGTGCTATAATAGAAAGGGCCCGTATAATAAGACTTACTATAAGGCTTCTACACGACCTTTAGAGGGAAGTCGTTGAGACCGCCTATTACCTATGGAACCGGACCCTGAGAAACCTAAAGGACCCTAGGGGACTAAACTAAGGAATAGACTAGAAATCCCCCCTCGAGCTCTTTACGAAGAAGAGGGCCTCGCTAGCCTACCTTCGTGCCTACGGCTATAAGGCATACGCAATAACTGCCGATATATAGCTAAAAAGGAAGAAGAAAAGAAAGCTTAATCCTAGAGCCTTTATTAGTTACCTCGTTAGTTATAATTCTACGAATATCTTCTAGATCTAGATTCCTCTTCTACGGAAGGTTATTTCGACTAGGGATATAATTTTCGACGAATTTAGCTTCTTTAACGGAAAGAGGGATTAATAGCCCCTCTTACTCTCTTAACGTTAGCTAATTTAGAAGATTTAAATCCCCCCTTCCTAATAGTCTTAAGAAGAGGTCCTAGACGAGGAAACGGAAGAAGAAACTAACGTCGAAGTAGTAGAGGATAACGCCGACTTCGAGGAAGAAGAAGAAGAGGAAGCTGCTAGATTAGATAATCTAGACGAAGAAGGAGACTATAGGAAAGCGGTAGAGCTAGAATACGCCTGCCTACCTACGCCTCCTCTTATAGAAGAAGAAGATCTAGAAGTAGCTTTAGTTAGTCTTCCTGTCTCGACCCCTAAGGGGTAGGAAAGGCACCTCTTAAAGGATTACCTGGCTGCCTTTTATCCCTGCTTCGAGAAGCAAAGGAAGGTATAGCCCGATATAAAAGAAGACTAGTTTCTCCCCTATTTCGATCGTTTTTCCGACTTCTACCTAACGCTAATAGAAGACGGTTCCTACGGAGCGTTTATAGTAGGCCGGCTTTTTAAGCTAGTATTAGCAAGGAAGGTATATAAAAGAGACCTCCCGGACCTACTAGCAAACTAAAAGCAGCTAGAAAGACACCCCTTTAGAGACTAGTTTTTCTAGGCCTAGAAAGACTACCTAGCCTTACACGAAGAGATAGGGTCTTTCGAAGAGGTCCAAGGAAAAGCAAGAGGAAAATAGGTCCTTAGCTATAAGTAGGTCTTTATCTATAAGACTAATAAACACGGCTTCCTTTAAAAGTATAAGGCCTAGCTAGTTATCTACGGGAACTAATAGGAAAAAGGGGATCTACCTACTAGGGCAACCACCCTAGTAGGGATGTCTTTTCGGACCCTTATAGCTATAGTAGCAGAATTCGACCTCGAGCTCGATTAGATAGATATAGTCAACGCCTTTATTAACTGCCTACTCGAGGAAGAAGAAGTTATCTATATACGACTTCCTCTTAGTTTCTAATAACTAGGAAAGGTTCTACGGCTTAGGAAAGCTCTATACGGACTATAAAGATCACCCCTTCTTTAGCAATAGCATTTAATAGGTTCCCTTAAAGCCTTAGGCTTTACGAAAGTCCCTTAGGAACTATATATAATATAGAAGGGTAAAATCACGGTCTTCTTCTACGTCGATAATATTATCTAGGCATACCCGAAAGAGGAAGAAGCTGCTATAAGGGAGGCTATACGTAGCCTATAATAAAGGTATAAGATAACCCGGCTAGGGGAGCTAAAGTAGTTCCTAGGGATACGAATCCTTCGGAATAGGTCCTAACGGACTATCTAGCTTACCTAAGACGCCTATATCAATAAGGTCGCTTATAAATTCCTCCTTAATTCTCTTAATAAGAAGCTTCCCTCTACGCCTATATTAAACGAAGAGCTTTTACCTAATCCGTCCTTTTAAGCTAGGGAGCAAGAGAAACACTAATATTAATAGAAGGTAGGCTCCCTGCTTTTTTTAGCTATTTCTACTAGACCGGATATCTCTTTTACGGTCTCCCGGCTAGCTAGGCATAACTAGAATCCTAGCCCTAGGTATTAAGAAGTAGTAGATAGAGCTATCCTTTATCTCTATTTAATAAGATTATACGGTCTACGCCTAGGAGGGTAGGGAAGGAAACTAGCTGCCGAAATCTTCCTTTATTCGAGCGATTCGTCCTTTACGGACAATTCCTTAGATAGAAAGAGCTTATAAGGGTATATTATATCCCTTTTTAGAGGAACTATTGCTTAGAGAGCTTCGAAGTAAGCTACCGTTACTATATTAAGCACGGAGGCAGAGCTACTAGCTCTTTTAGAAGCGTTAAAAGAAGCGATTTTCCTTAGCTAGCTATTAATATCGTTACGATTATAAATTCCGTCCCCGTTAGCTATAGAATACGATAACACGTAGACTATACGAATTCTTACGGAGGAAAATAGTAAGCTATCGACCTAGCTACGGTATATCGATATCTACTAGTATTAGTTACGCTAAGAGGTCTAAAGGGGACTTATTTCCGTCCGTTAGGTTCTAACGGCATCGATAAAAGCCGACGGTCTTACGAAGCCCCTACCGAAGCAAAAGCTAGCTGTCTTTTTATAGCAAATTAGGCTAGAAGACGTTCGAGAGAAGCTATCCTTAGAAGCTCGCCTTAAGAGTCTACGAGAGGAGCTAATAGCACGTAGGAGGAAGGAGACGTCTATAGCCGAAGAGAGGAATTAGGACTTGTCCTAAAGGAGGGCCCCTAGCTTAATTAAGACTTATTCTTCTTAAAGGCCCCCTTTAGGACTTATCCAGAGAAGCCCCCCTTTCTTATAGGACTTAATTTCCTCCTTAGGCCCCTTTTTCCTAAAGTAGGTCTAAAAGAGCCCGGGGCTAAAACCCGGATTTCTTAAATAGGGGAGAAGTATAGACTAAGACCTCCTCTATACGCTTACCGGCCTAGGTATTTAGCTTTACCCTTTCTATAAGGGCAGGCTATAGCTAAGGGGGTGTGTCGCGAAGCGTGGCCTAATTTCGTAGTTCTCGGAGATATCCCTTAGCACGAGGGACCTAGGAAGCTAAAAAACAGGTTTTAGGGAAGGAGCTAAAAGGAGGTATAGAGAGGAGGGTAGGGGCATAAGGGGAAGCAGAAGTAGCGATAGCTTCCTATAGAGGTAGCGAGAGATAAGATAGATATGCCGGCAACGGCTAGAAAGGAGGAGAAAAACCGGTAAAAAGCTCGGTAGTTAAAGGGATATTAGTAGCTTCTTTAAGTAGGATCTTCTTTATTAATTAAGATGCTAGACGGGTATAAAGAGGGGCGTTAGATAGAGAAAAGAAGGACAATAAAGGCAATATAATAATTACTCCCCTACCGCAATTGCTGCTGCCGTAAGAATTAAATCTCTCTGCCCTGCCTATCCGACCCCTTACTTCTAATTTTACCTTCGTGCATTTTTTATACACTTCTCGCATCTCTCTTCGCGAGATATATAGCCGTATTAGTTAATATATAGGTCTTATTAGTCGATTTTATTATATCTACTAGTTTAGTTACTATTTTTATTTATATCGCTAAAGCCCGTAATAATTTACTTAAACGGTTATCCCTTTTATCCTATTTAGTAGCTAAATTATCGTAAAATTTTACTTTCTCCTAAATCTACTAGTCCTAAAAACTTACGTCTTTATTTTAACGTAGCTAGCTAGTTTTCTAGTTAATTAGTAGGTTGCTCTCCTATAGCTATAGAAGTCTTAATATAAGGTCGTATTTTTTAATATCTATAATATTAAAGTTAACTTATTTATCGTAGCCCTAGATATTAATATTAAGGTAATTAATCTCTATATTAATAATTCCGTTATTATAGTTAAAGGCCTCTCCTTCGATATTTATAAGTTTATATAGATCTATCTTATATCTCTATATAAGTCGGTAACTATTAACGACTCTAGGTAAAACGTAATTACCTATTACGCTATAGTCTAAAAGTATATATATATAATATCCTACGATTTAAATATCTAATACGATTTAGTCGCTATAGCTTACCGTTACTATATATAGGGTCCTTAGATCTTATCGTATTATACTAGTTTATAGCCCTTTTATAAATAGCGTACCTTATTTTTTACTTAGTCCTTATTCGTTTTATTTAGGTATTCTTCTTTAATTTATTATTAATATCGTTTCTTTACGTTTTTATCGCATAGTATTATATTAAGGCTTAAGAGACTAATTTCTTATAGCTAATTAAAGATTTCCTATTTCTTAACATTATATCGTTTATATTATACTACTTTATAGTTAATTACATACTATACTTTATAATTTTATTTGTTTTTATACTAAAGGTTAAGTTTTCGTTCTATATCTTTTTGTTTTTTATATAGTATTTCTATATTAATTCTTCCTTAGTCGAATATAACTTATAGCCTTTATACGTATTATTAATAATCTTTTAGTATACCGTTATATCGTTTATATTATACTTATTCTTTTTTATATTTATAAACTTTATAGTTTAGGTATATATATTCGTTATAATCTTCCTTATCGTATTTAACTTATTATATAAGTCTTTAAAAGATTAAGAGTTTAAATATCTTAAAGTAAGTAGCGTTATACTATTCTTTTATTTTAGCGTATTTATAGATTTTATATATCTTTAAAAGATATCTCGTTAATAAACCGTAATTATCGCGGTATTTAAGTAGCGTGCTATAATTAGGTTCTAATAATATAACTTAGTTGTTTAGGTAGCGTTAATCGATTTTTTAGTAGTCTAGTTTTATACTTAAGTAGGGTTTTAAAAGTACTTATCCCTCGAACCTAACTAGGAAGGCGTTATATCGTGCCTTTATCTAGAAGTATATTATATAATCTAGGTAAACGTATAATATCTATAAAATATACTTATAGTACTTATAAGTAAGTAGTATTTATAGATCGTCTTTAAATTCTCCTTATAGTTACTATTCTCGTTATAAAGCTATAAAGGTATTAACTATAGCGATAGCTATAGTATAGTCTCTTCTATATAGTACTAGTTAATATCGAATTAATATAGCTTATTAGTTTTCTATAAGAATTTAAGGCGTTTATTAGGTTCTAATTTTAATTATTTCTTTAAATTCTTTAAAGTATAAAGCGTATTCTTTAATTATAGTATTCTCCCTTAGTAGTAAGGGTAGTAGTATAAGTTCGTTCTTATCTTCCGTTTCTTTAGGTATTTCTTATTCTTTAAAGCTTATATCGTCGATACTTCGTTATTCCTCCTTAGGTTATTATCCGAGTTTCGTAAGTATAAGGGCTATATCTATATCTTCTTTATTATATTATTTATAGACTGCCTATCGTTATTATCGATTTTTATTTTATATATCTTCTTAGAATTATTTACTATTTTTCTTAATCTAGTCTTAAGAGACTCCTTTAAGATAGGGGTATTTTAGTTCTACGAATTTAACTTACTTCTATATTTTAAGATCCCTTCGTTATATTATTATAAGGGTTTTCTTTAGTAACTTTAAGAACTATCTAGTACTATTTTTATCGCTTAAGTATACTATATATTTATCGTTATAGTATATAGTCTAACTAAGGAGTTTATACTTTAGTTCCTATTTATTAGTAGCGTTTAGGTATTTCTTACTTTTTAAGGCTAGTACTTAATAGGTTTTCTTCTCCTTATAAGGTTATCTATATTCTTTAAAGTAATATCTAAGTTTCCTATAGTTAAAACACTTTCCTTTACTTTTTTATATTATATCTAGATCTATCTTACCTAGGTTAGTTATATAGGCATAGGTAATAGGAGTTTCGCGCTTCTTTTTATAGTTAGCGCGTTAGCTAAAGTTATTTCTATAAAAAGGGTTCTAGTTTCCTTTTCTTTATTTCTTTTCTTAGCGTCGCGTATACTATCTATCGTCGATTCGTACTACTATAGTAATATAGTCTAAGAGGTTATTAGGTCGATTTCCTTATAGAGCTCGTCCTTAACTTCTTCTTTAAGCCTATCGTAGAATCGTAATATAAGGGGTTCGTTATCCTAATTAAGCTTTAAGGTAACTTAATAGAACTTCGTAGTATAATCTAATACTAAGATCCTTTATTAGAGTTCTTAGAGTTTCTATTTAGCTTCTCGTTCCTTATTAGTTATTCTAAATACTTTTGTAATAGCTTCTTTAAATCCTTAGAAACTAGTAAAGACTTTGTCTATCTTATTATCTTATCGCGCTAGTTAGTTATCGAGAAAGTCCCTTATAATAGGTCTAAACTAAGTAAGTACCGTTCTAGATAAATAATTTCCTATATAAAGTACCTTTTCGACTAGGTCTAAGAGTTTAGTAGGGTAAAACCGGTAGTAGGCCTTAAGTTAGGTAAGAAAGTCTCGAAGCGTACTATAAGTACCGTTAAATAGTCCTAGCTATTTTAGTTTAACTGCTTTTCTAAGGTCCTTAACTTATCTATTGCCTCCTTTATTCCTAAGTAACTATACCTTATATTAAAGGGCGATAATTTCGCGTATTATATCCTAAGGCGATATAGTAGCTCTAGAGTTAGTTAATCTAGCTTACTATATAGGTATATTAATAATTACGATATTGCTTAGAGTAACGCGGTATTATACTAAATAAGAGCTTTTAACGTATAATAACTAGTATTATTCCTAAGGGATAAACCTATCGAGGGGTTTATATTAGTAGATATAATAAGGCGTAGTCTAAGCAATAATAAGTATATTACGTTAGTAATAAGTTAGAGGTCGTAGACTATAGACTATAACTAGGTAATTAAAATTAAAAATAGAATCGTAATAAAGATCTATATTAAAAGCTAGAGAGCTATCTATCTAAAGGAGTAAAAGTAGGTAGCTATATATACCTATAGAGACTGTCCTTAGATTACGGTCTTAGCCGTAATCCCCTTCGTAGCTTACTATAGCTTACTCGTAAGCTATGCTCCTAAGTAGTGATCTATCTATATAAGGCTTACTTAGCTCACGTACGCTCTAGGTGAGCTAAGCCTGAGTGACTTCTCGTCCCGACTATTGTTCCGAGCCGCCTTGTTACGTGAACGTGGCCGGCTCTCCTACGGCCCGCTGACCGTGGTCGTAATATAGCCGTTGCCGGTATATCCGTCTTATCTCTCGCTACCTCTATAGGAAGCTATCGCTACTTCTACTTCCCCTTATACCCCTACCCTCCTTTCTGCACCTATTTTTAGCTCCTTTTTCCTTCTTCTATACCGGGTGTTTTTAGCTTCCTTAGTCCCTCTTACTAAGGGATATCTCTAAGAACTACGAAATTAGGCTACGCTTCGCGATAGTAGTAAGTCTTCTTTATATATAAAGATAGGGTTAACCGTTAATATTATATTCGTCTTATCTTCTAGCTAGCTAAGGAGGCAAGGCTATAATAATAACTCTATAGCCTCTCTACTTATATATATAACTAACGTTATATAAGCTATAAGGGGGGCAGCTAAGGGGATAGATCTAAAGGATTAGTATAATTCCTATACTAATAATATATCTTTTAATATAATAGTATATTAACGATCTATTTATAGCTAAATAAAAGACTATAACTATTTAATTAAGCAGAGTTTAGGCCGTCCGCTATAATGTCTTCGCCTTTGCTTTTGCCGCAGACCCCAATGCTTTTACTTCCGGCCGCAAGATGGCGCGGGATTGCATTCGCTCTTCAGATTGATGGATAGGGTATCTGTGAGGAAACCACTATGTTGTGCAGGCAAAAGTGAAGTGACACTCCAACAGAACAGATGACCTGGCAGTGGACCCTATATGCCATGGAGGTGCTGGTGGCAGCTGACAATGTCAAGCTGGTAATATACCGCTACATCATGCAAAATAGGGGCACCCCCATTGGAGGTGCTATTATTATAATAACGCGTATTATACGTCCTTCTCTGCTCTGACAGTATCGTTCTGTGCTTGCGGGTCTTTTAGAGGCGTGCCTCTGGACGGTGGCTTGCTTTATTGCAGCATCAAAATAGTTCAGGGGTTGTCTAGCTAGCTACCTGGCCACCTAAAAATGGGAGGAGACAGACAAGTTCACAGTCTTCAAAGGACACTGGGTACACCAACAAAAAGAGTTGTTGTCTCTGCTAAGTTGGCTTGACTACTACGAAAAGCGGGGCGGCCGGTCGGGTTACCAGGGGGGGGGGGGATGGTCAGCTTGACCACATACTCTGTTGAGACGTGCCCCCTATATGCTTGAGTTTGACTACCCTGCACAGCTGTCAACTCGGACTAGTAGTGTTAACATACATCCTTGAACAGGGGGGTTGTAGGCGGAGTTCCCTAACGTCTTTGGGTGAGCCTTAGTTTGAATAGGTCAACAAAATGATGATTTGAATATATATCGCTGACTTGAGCATACACAGGTACATGCGGCTACAGCTACCAGCATCAATCCGATCCCACTGGCAGCAATCGGCCTGCCAGTTCAAGTCAATGCGGGATTGGATGTCCGGCTCGATGTATTGTTCGATAGCGATTCAGCAGGATCGTCGAGCTCTGCCGACATGACTGTGTTGTGCAGAGCCATACAGCAACGGATTGAGAATCTGCAGCAAACACAAAGGGGGCAATCAGGCGTCATCATCTTGGCCCGCCCGTTAAATGCCGATACTGGCCGCCAGTGATGATTTCTTGCTCTCACGACACATGGACAACCCGGGCAAAAGTGAGCTTGCCGTTTGGAATTTGCCGATAATGGGACGAGAGAAAAGGGTCGTGCTGGTGAAAACAAACATGGCTTGATCATGGCCATTCGTTGCTTCGGATCCATCCACCCACACCAAGCCTCCTGGAACTTTGTGCCGCTGGGCTATATTGAGTCGGGAGCTACCGAGACTACCGAGACCAATCACGTAAGACAATTTGGATCCCACGTCGACGTGCTCGCAAGCCTCTGAGAATCAGTGGCCCTGAGTTGCCCCATGGCCGCCAAACGTCAAGGAGGCGCTCGTGTTTGTGCCATGTGGGCCCCCGAATGTAGTCTCCCCAAGTCATGTATGGCAGCCAAGCTTAGGCGGGCGGGTTTGAATCCTGTGAAGAACTTGGCTGAAGATTCGTCGACCGCGACCGCCTTTTGGTTGCTTCATTTGCTCGTCGTCGACAGCCGGCGACTGTATTCTGGACACAATATGACGGAAGCGCCGAGGGATAGGCTACCTATGCTTAGGGGGCTCGCAAGGTCGCTGGCACGCTGATTCTTGCCTAGGGTCTCTGACACGCAGAGCCCATCATGTCGGTAATCTGATGGCAAGTCAAACTGATCAGCATATTGGGACGCGAATGAAGCATTGCCGTCTTGCGCACACGCCTTCAACGTTTGGATCGCCACTGAAGAGAGACTGGTGCACACAGTCCGCGATACAAGGGCAAGCCACCTGTCCTTGCATGTCGCCGATATTCTCCTTTTAACTCCGACCGAGCCGTTGCATCGGCGGGGCTGAGCAGGAGCCGTCTCTTGGCAGCCCTCGTGGCAGAGTCGACATGGGGGACCCATGGACTCATCAGGAACGAAACAAGCAAATTATGCTTGCCATCGAGCTCTCGATGGGAGCTCGGAGGAACGACCCACCATGCGAGGAATGGCATTGGTGAGCCTGTTGTAGCACCGTTGCATCCTCCTTTCAAATCAGGTTGGAGTCGGCCAGCGGACGTCCAGCGATGGGGACCTTTAAAAGCAAGACCCGGAAACCAGGAGGTCACCAATCGAAAGGCGAAGGAGGACCTCGCCAAATGTCGAGCTGGCTGTAGTCTCGGACAGACAGGGCCGGCGGGTCAAACTCCGGTGTCTGGAAGTGCCGTAACGTGCAATGAGGCCCATCGCCATCACCCAGGATGGATGGGTAAAAGCACAAAAAAACCGCGCGACCAGTAGTTCGACGGGCCTTCACACTGATTGAGGCTGCGCAATAGGGTGAGCCCTCGGCAAGGGCATGACGCGTCGACGAAGTGAGTTCCGGGCTGTCATAGCTTCTAGACAAACGCTGCAACCCGTGTCATATTCTCAGATCAGAGAACTGCTGTCGCATACCCTTGCACCCAGCTGCGTCACGAACATCCACGCCGCGCGTGTGAGGTCTGGGGTGATGTCGCCCGCCTTGACTACTTTGAGTCTCGACTGTGCCAGCACAAAAGCTCCACATGATATCTGGACGACTCGTACGCTGGGGTGGAACAAATTCATGGCAAGATGGTGGTCGACGTATCGAGCCAAGGCCTCGGTGAAGGGGTGTTTGGGCTGCTCCCGGCCGTGTCGCCAAGCCCATCCGTCGTCTGCATTGCCTCCGGCCAGCCTCCGGCGTTCGCGCGGGTCGTGTTCCCACGGAGCTGTAACGGTCACCTGACGCGAGCCGTCCGCCTGCCCAGCTCGTAAAAAGCGGCCGAGATCAGAGGGTGAGATGGCAATCTCCAGAGTCCTCAGCCCGGGCTCTGTTGCCTGGTCGCTTTCAGCCTCGGGGTCCGGGTTTGGAGCCGCTGAGCTCCCGGCCGCTCTCACAGGCGCATTGAAAGCCAGGGTCATGACAAAGTCGGAGCCCTTGCTGGGGATGCCCGCCGAGCTGATCCAGCCTTCCCACACGTTGATGAGTGTCTTGGTACCCAGCGTAAGCTTGCTCACCCGGCAGTCAAACATCGTCGATAGCCATTCACCGATGACTGTTTTGAGCCCATGTGGCATCCGTAGCAGCAAAAGCGGCAGGTTGATGAACTGCTTTTGATCGAATTGGGTCTTGCTCATCGTGTTGGTGAGACTGGTTGCCCATGAGGGACGCTGGCCGTCGGCCGATTCGGCCAAGCTTGGCAGCAGCAGCGCCGCGTAGGCAGAATTTTCATGGCATATTTCGACCCAGAGGCCTGCCTCTACTTCTTCCGAGTCCAGGGACGGTGTTTCGCCCAAGATGGTCTGCGGCTGGAACCGACGAATCTTGACAGTCCGCAGCGGGCCTAGTTGACCAATTGGCGTCTCGGTAGACTCGATGCCAACTTGGATGCCGCGCACGACGTCTCCAACTAGCGTGTCGCGCAGTCGACGCGCCAGAAGCTCAAGCCGTGATGTCGTGAGGCCTTGGGGGCCGACGAATAGTGGCGAAACTCGATGCGTTGAAAAGGTGGTATTGAAGAATGGCGGAGTAGCTTGGATGGCGTCGAGAGTCGATGGACCGTTGGGAGCCACGGTTGCAGCGTGCGCTGGAGATTTGCGCGGTGCCATAGCCTCTCGACTCAAGAAGAGAAGCAAATCTGAGTGTCTCGTGGTTGGCCCTTTGTGGCAGCCGTGGCGCGTCTCGGTCACCGCGGCGCGGGGCTCAAAACTGAAACAGCACTCGAGCGCGATATAAAGGTCAGATGCGCGAGCTGCTGCTGTGGAGAAGAGTTGTGCCCGATCAAGTGCATCAGGCGATAGACCGAGGATGGCGCTTCATCGCCAGTCTTCAAAAGCGACAGTGTGGCGGTCGCTGACTAAGCACAAACATGGACACGCGGAAGCTCTTGGAACTGAATCAGGTCCAAGGATCGGACTCATGGTTGAAATTGAGCTACGACAAAGTCCTGGACTTGTTCTATCTTTCGACCGTCCAGTATCCCCGGCTCGCTTCATGATCTCACCCTATGCAGCATGAGCAACACTCTATGCAGCGTAGGGAAATAAATGGACCGTCGGTGCGCCTATGACTAATTTAAAAGCTCGATAACGTCCAGTATGGGAGTGTCAAATTGGAAGCTTTCCTATGAAAAGGACTTGAATGATTGTCTCCCATCTTCATGCTGCATACCCTGTGCTGCTGCTGCCACTCAGTTGACGTCGATTTCACATGCCATGCAGTCCCGCTACCAATATGCCATGTATAACGCCTGAACACACATTGCCGTGCAGTGCTATGCTCCCACGCTGAATCCAAAAGAACCGTCAAAGACGTCGAGCTTCCTCACGTCAGTCCCGCCTCGCAAGGCGAGCAAGATGTCAACCGAGGGGACCTTGTTGGCCGGGTAGAAGAGCAGGAGGTTGTCCATGTCTTCCTCGCTGAGGGTGCACATTTCCTCCCACTTGTACGAGTCGCTGACTTTGGACATCCTAAGCCCCGTCATGTAAGTATATGCAGATCGATGCGACATGGCCGAGCCGTCACTCACCAGCGCATCCGTTTGGGTCCGTCCTCGGGCCTGGGCGCAATCTTGCGAAGCTTGGTCCTCAGCTCCCCAATGATCTCGATTGCATTGCCGGCATTCTTGGGCAGCTGGCTGGCGATAAAGCGGCGTATGGAAGCGGCTAACCTGGGGCCCTTGCCGTTGGTGCTAACCATGATTTGCAATGGGCCGTCGCGGTGAACGCTGCCAAAGTAAAAGTCGCATTCGGGGGGCACATCTGCAATGTTGGCAGGCACTTTTTTCTCCTTGCACAGCTTCCAAACGGCCGTCGACGCCGCAGGGTCATCGATGGCAACGAGCACCATGTCGACACCATCGAGGTCCGACGGCTCAAAGACGCGGTCAACATGGGTGATTTGGTTCTCTGAGACTCGATGGGCGACTTCATCGTTTAGACCCGAGGTCGGGCAGACGACGGTGACGCGTGCATCGGCATTGAGGCAGTTGAGGATTCGACCGGCGGCGACCTGCAAAGGTCCTTGTCAGTAGAGAAGAGATGGGCGGCTGCAGTCTGCCTACTTCACCTCCGCCCACCACAAGGATCTTTTTGTCCTTGACTTGCCATGCAAGAATCAGGCTGCCGCCGGGTTGCACGTCTGGGAACTTCTTAGCCATGCCTCTGCGCGCGCGCGCGCCTGAGCAAAGAGCGGCAGAGGAGAGAGATGGGTGACGGCGCAAGAATGGATGCTGGAGGCTGGACCTTGTCTCTGGCGCTAGTGAATAGGTGACGACTCAGGTGTCTAATGGAGGCCCAAGGCAGAGTAGCCCAATGCACGGGCACAGTATCCTGCAATATGGGCCGTTATAAATATCCGTAGACACATAAGAATGATGGAAGGGCGGGGGGGGGAAGCACACCTCTGGGGAAGAGGATCCACCCGATAAGAGGACAGGGCGATAAGCTTTGGGGGTGCTGGGCGTTAAAGATGTACTTGTTTCCCACGATCTACAAAGAGCTTCCTGCCGTCTCTCACTAACGCTCGGTAGTTCTGGTGAGACGAGTGACCTGCTACACCTCGTCATACCGCAGTGGCACTGACACTCTTGCTCTCCTCGCCTCAACCCGGCAACAAAGGGTCATGCAGACGGGCCTCTCCGTGCAGCTCGAGGCGCCACGCGACCACCTCCGGTCGTCGTCTCGTCTATCCGAGTTGCTCCCACTCGTCTGCCACTCTCCCGCGCTCCAATGTCTGGCCGGAAGCTCGGAGGCGGCCGCATCTTCGGCACCGGCAAGGGCCTGGCTCCCCCGACACCTCCCTCGGCGCCCCGAGCCAGCAGCCCCTTTGCTCCCTCGGAGAGCACCGTGTCGCTTGGGACGCCATCGCTCTCGCCGCCTGCTAGCGGCAGTCTGCCGGACCTTGGCCCCGACATTGGCTCGAGCATCAGTGTTGGAGCCCAGGCCAAGCGTAGCGGCCAAGATGCGACAGGCCTCGTCTGCCCCATTTGCAACGAGGAAATGGTAGGCCGCGGTTTCCACTGTGCACTGCCTTGACGACTGACCTCAGCAGGTGACGCTCCTGCAACTAAATCAACACATTGACGATAATCACCGAGAACTCCCCGAGGAGGAACAGCACGAGGTCAAGACTTGGTTCGACAAGCAAGTCCTCAAGGCCAAGCGGTTCCAGCCTTTGACCCTGATCAACCAGAAGCTCCGCGGTCTCGAAGTTTTCGAATCAAACGAGTCGACTCCTGTCCCTCCACAGGCGAAGACGAGCGGCAGACCCACCCTCGACGAACCCATCGACCCGGATGACCTCATTACGCGCAGCCACTGGCAGCGGTCGACGAGCTACGACACTTGTACCGACCCTGCGTGTGGTCAGAGTCTCGGACCCATCAACGGCAGCATCAACTGCCGAAAATGTGGCCGGCTATTTTGCGAAGAGCACACCATGTATCAGATGAAGCTAAGCAGAAGCGCAAACCACGAACCCGTCCGCGGCTACTGGGCCAGGGTCTGCGAGACGTGCTATAAGTCGAGAGAGGGTTACAACGACCACACAGGCGTATCTATCGACCACATGGCCCTCTTCTCGGAGGTGAGGCGGAAAAAGGTTGAGCGGCAGAAACTGGAAACGTCGCGGTTAGAGAAGCGGTTGACCAAGCTGACAAGGTTATTGGCCGGGTCTTCCGACACCACCGTCTCTGCATCAAGCGGCTCGCTTTTAGGCCCAGTTTCGTCTTTGATTGGGCAAAAGGATTCGAGGAAGTTGCTAGAACAATCGGTCGTGCCCTGGGAAGAGGACGAAGTGGTACCCAAATGCCCGTTCTGCCAACAGGAGTTTGGGTCCTGGACGTTTAGGCGGCACCACTGTCGGATTTGTGGTCGCGTCGTCTGCGCGGATCCCAAGACAGCCTGCTCAACGGAAGTGAGCTTGGATGTCAACAGCGGTACGTGATGGCGATGGCCGGCATGGTCTCCAACGCTAATTCCGAGCAGCAGTATGCCCAAATTCCGAAAAGATCCAAGCAAACGATGGTATCGATCCGCTTCGCATCGACATTCGGATGTGCAGAGATTGCAACCACACCATCTTTTCCCATCGCGACTTCGCCGCGTCCATTCAGCACCGAGCCCCGGATCAAAAGGCCTACGAGACTCTGTGCCAGTTCGAAAGGGGCATCGGTCTGCTTCTCCCCTCCTTTCAGCGGGTACTCCTTGCTTTGCAGCCAGAGAAGTTGAGCAACGGGGAAGTCGACTTGACCAAGCCCCCACCCACTCACGCGCAGATACAGGAGGCCAGCAAGATACGCAAGCGGCTCATTGACAGCTTCGGCAAGTACGGGGCGGCGGCCAAGGGGATGCGCAGCCTCAAGACGGACAGCCCGACGCAAAAGAGACTGCAGGAAGCGGTCTACATGTACGCCAGCGGGTTCCTGCACACGCACATGCTCCCCCTCAAGAGCCTGCCGCAGATGCTGCGCGCGCACTCGACGTCGGCGCGCTTCCTCGCGACGCCGACGCACTCGTCGTCGAGCCTACGGCACACGGAGGTCGTGGGCGGCTCCGACGACGCGGGCTCCCAGGCGCCGAGCGAGGCGAGCACCGTCGTCAGCCAACTTGAGTCAGAGGAGAGGGAGTTCAGGGAACGCCTCGCGGTGCTGCAGGAGCAGAAGCTCATGGTGCAGGACATGATGAGCATGGCAAAGGGCGCCCGGCGCTTCGAGGAGGTGAGCGCCCTGGCCCGCAACGTCGACGAGCTCGATGGCGAGATTGGCCAGCTGAGCAGGAAAGTCGGCGAGGTGGAGCAGCGCTGGGAGGGCGTGTATCGCAATGGCGCGCCGGCCTGACCCAGCAGCCGCCTTCTTTCTACCTACTGTGAATCCAAACGAGGAGTGTTTGCCGCGTCGACCATGGCGGCGTAAGAAAAGGGGGGGGTAGGGGGGCATACTCGATGGCATTGCATGGCGTTGGGGCCGGGGCTCGGCGCGGGTTCACCAATTATCTTCTGCGAGGGGTCTGTCTTACATCTCCCCGTATTCATCGACGTGATCTTAGATCTGCCAATGTGCGATCGGAATAAATCGAGGCAATACGCTCTCCGGCGTTGATAGTCCCCTTCCACATCAAATGCTCTTGGTCGTTCATGTTGCTTCTCTTTGCGCATATATCTATACGAATATGTCCTGAAGACGAACCTTCCAGTGACAGGCGGAATCAACTCTCTTTGCGGAACGGGCGTTGTGCACACCCCCCGGCAACCGATGTCATAATGCCATCCACTCAAACCCAAGGAGCAGATGCCCTCAGCACATCAGCCTGGCCACAGCCAAAAGAGCCGAATGACCGTAATATAAACAAGTATGCACCGAGGATATAGCCAGAATGGCAGTTATAGAAAAAAGAGAGCAGGAAAAACAACCGTCCAAGAGAGACCCGCGACTCCCTAGCGAAGATGCTATCGCGATGCTCCAGTGACGCCAGAGATCAAACAGGGGTATTAAAGCAACAAGTCGTAGAAAAAGCTGGCCAGCATCGTCAACGGCCAGCGAATCACGGCCGTAGTCATCACTAATGAACCACGCCCTCGACGCCGCCGAGGAACCTCCTCACTCGCCCAATGTCGAGTTCGTCCCGCTCGCTTTCCACCGCCTTGAGGAGGCCGTCTACCACGGCGTCCACCTCGCTCTCCTGCACGCCGGTGCACAGGGCCACCACGTGGCGGTACTTGATCTCCACGTCGCGACTCCTGCCCTTGAGAGCCTGCACCATCTTACGCGTCACGTCGCGGCGCCCCTCGATGGCTCGGATGCGGGCCCGTAGGACAGCTCCAGAGGGCAGCATTCCTTCGCTGCGGTACCCTCCGCCTGGTGCTGCCGACGACTCCTCGGCGGCCTCGAGCATGGCGGAGAGTTCTGTTTCCCACGTCGTGGATGGATTCGGTTGCGAGGATCTCGACTGCTCGTTCATCAAGCTAACCTGCTCATCCTCGCGCGCATGAGCGAGATTCGAAATCTTTTGTCGGGCCAACTGCTGCTTCTTGAGATTCGCGGTGAGGTGGTCGAGGGTGCGGCGGGCCTCGCCGAGTTGGGTCGAGGTTGTCCGAAGTGTGGCGTGGAGGGAATCCAGCGAGACTTGCTTGGATTTCATTTCTTGCTGGAAGGCGGCGCCCGTCTCATTCAGCAGGTGTGTTATGGCTGCTCAAGATCAGTACAAACTCGGCGAAGCCGCCTCTTGGTAGGCGGTGACTCACAGGCTATGATCTCTTCGCCGCTCTCCCGGGTGCGTTGGCTCGATCCAGACGTTCCGTTGGTTTCGACGATTGCGTCCCCGTTGATTTCATCCTCGGCATTCTCGCCTCCGATGCCAAAGTCGACGGGCCTCAGGCCGACGCGGTTGGCGATGTTGGGGTCGGCGCCCACTTCCAGGAGCTGTGAGATGATGCTTCGGTTTCCGATTCGTGCCGCTATATTCAAGGCCGTGTCGCCGGACCCGTCTTGGGCATTGACAATCTCGGACATGAAGCGCGCGATGCCCATCTTGGGAATGGCCGATTGCGAGCTGCCCATGAAGTTGCCATTGGCCTGCGTGCTCTGGCTGTTGGGAACGCTGCCTTGCCGGACCACCCATTCGAGGAGGCTTTCGAGGTAGTATCGGCTGGCCGCGTTGCGACCCTTGACGGCACTGGTGACGGCAATGTGGTGAAGAACGGTCCGGCCCTTGTGATCGCGCGCTTCGATGGTCCCGCCAAGCACCTCGAGCAGGTCCGGGAACGATCCGTGGTCCATGGAGTTGGTGACGAGACAGGCTCGCATAAGCGCCGTTTCTCCAGAAGCGTTGACGCGATACGGGGAGGCTCCCGCAGCAATGAGCGCACGGAGTAGCGGCATCCGCGCCAGAGTAGCCGCCCAATGCAAGGCGGTGTGACTTTGCGGGTCAATGGGCATGTCGAGCTCGGCAGGGGCCAGGGTCCGGAGCATGTCGTGCTTGGAGACGTCCGACGCCGTCGAGTCCATGAAGAGGCCCATGAGCATACTGCGCTTGGTCTCCACGTCGGACGACATCTCGTAAGGGAGAGGGGGAAGAGGCCCATTGGGGTCCTCGCCCGGGGAGTGAGGGTTGACGGAGGCACCCTGGGTGTAGATGAAGGATTCGTTGGGCTCTGTGGGAGACCCTGGGAAGGCGGGGGCGTACATATCCATGCTCTGGCTGTAGCCTCCGAAGCTGTCAGCAGGCGTCATGGTGACGCGCTGTCGCTTCCGAGGAGGCTCGTTGTCGGGCATGGCTGCTGCGCCGGCGCCTTGCTGCTGGGTCGAGTAGGCAGAATCGACCTGTTGGCCGTAGTCGGAGGCGTAACTCTGCTGGGAATTGGCGGGAAAGTCGTCGCCGTTCTGCATCGAGGGCTGTCGGCTAAAGCTGGGTGCTCGCGAGGGTCCGTTGCGACTTCTGGGGCCGGGCGAGTCGAAGCGAGCCTTGCTGATGGCCGCCACGGCATGGGAAGCAGTGCTCGAGATGTTCTTGAAAAAGGTGCCCGACAGGCCGTTGGGCCTCCCATCGACGCTCGAGTTGTACATGCGCTTCCGCTGGGCGGCCATGGCTTGCTCTTTGGTCGGGGTGTTGAAGTCGCCTCTGCCGGCGATGCCTCCGTCCTGGCCCATGTCATAGGTCAAGAGAGGACGAAGCAGCTCCTCGACACCGTACTGCCGGCAGAGCTCGACACCGCGATCAAACTTGATCCAGGTGCCCTGGTACTTGCCGTAGCCGCCTTGTACCTTTTCGTGCTCGCCGGTTTGGATCTCCTTTTCGAGAATCTTTGTTCGCTTGCCCTTGTCGACGCCGGCAACCTTGAGTACCTGGGTGGCGTTGAGCCACGAGTCCTGGCGACGGCGCATAACGGCGACGTTGTTGACCTCCATTTCGTAGACGTCGACACCGGAGTATAAGGCCTGGGCATGTGTCAATGGCGAGTTTTCGGGCGGTTGTAGGGGCAACGTACCGAATAGATCTTGTAGTCATGGTGGAACGAGGCCGCGTGCCTGGGCTGCGATTGCTGGCTCATGGTGAAGGGCTGCGGCGATGGCTGGGATGCAGAGGGCATCCTGGACATGCGCAGAACGAAGAGGAGGGCGGTCGGCAGCCGAGTCGCTGCGACGGCACGACGGTTCTTGCCAGCTGGCTCGGCAGACTGTCGGGATCAAGCAAGTCAAGCCGGCCTTTTTTGCTTTGTCGCGAGCAGCAGTCGGAAGATGACTGAAAGTCAAGATGCAAGTGGAAAGCAAGCGGGCATGGATGTGGGTTGCAAAGCAAGGTAAGCCACGCGGTGCCCCTCTGTCAAGCAAGCGCGAGGGGGAGGAGGCTTGATCGAATGAAAAGGCAAAAGGAAAAAGGCGCTGAGACAAAGGGAGCTCCGACGCGCGTTGGAGGACTGTTGCCTCCCCTCGCGTGTATTTTCTCTCTTCGAAATCAAGAGGGAAAAATACCAAGAGGAGAGCGGGCTCGAGAGATGACGCGGTGATGACGCTTCTCCACGGGACGGCGTCGAGGGGCGAGAATTGCACCGGCAGAAATGGCCTGCGCGCAGTCCGGAGAGGAAGCTGTGGGATTACGACGATGTGCGCGCGCGGGCTGGCCTTGGAATGCCGCAATTCAATTACATCAAGACGTGTCGGTTTCGTGCTTTCTTCGTGTTGCGTCGTGTCGTGCGGAGTCTGGGAAGTGGGGCTTGAACCCCCAGCCTCCAGCGCTTGGCCGCGAGCGGGGTTTCAGCATCAAAATAGAGAGGTACTCGATCTTATTTACCGGATTCCGCACATGTCCATGTACCGCAGTATCTCCAGCCACGCTGCAGTGCATTCCGGCCCATTGGGCATCCAGGCCGCTCGGTGATGTGCCAGGAAATGCGCAGCTGCAGGAAAGAGACAGTCAATCATGCCAATGTGAATACCCCCATCCTCTCAAGCCTCTCACTGGCTGCGCACTCGCCTAAATGTCTGTCCTTTTCCAACATCAAATTGCCGATTCTAACCAGGCTGGTTCCCTTACGTAAGACGAAAGCTGTCGAGTACCTAGGTACATACATCGTCGTTGCGAAGGCTGTCTTTTTTCGGCTTTCAAGGGATCAGTCAAGACATTGCTGCCATCTTCCCGGGATGCACCGCATCACTCACACAATAGCCACTGACAGCGTGGCCAGTCGGCAATATCGCTAAACCCCTTACCAAGTCCCTCCCCCGAGACCGCCGCAATGCCTCCGCCGTGGCACCCCCTCCCGTCCTCCCTCCCGCCCGTCCACCTCTACCGCCATCTCCTCCGCGAGCTGTCTTATTTGCCTCCGGCCTTCCGAGCCACAATCGAATCTACCATTCGCGAGAGATTCCACAGGCATCGTCGATATGATCCTCGAGCCAAGGCCCATCTTTCCCGAGCAATGGCGGTCCTGCGGACGCTCAGAGCCGCCAACAGCGGGGACCAAGATGCCATGCAGGGCCTGATCTCCAAAGCGTTCGCGAGGTCCGGCGTCCGCAGACGGGAGCTACTATCTCAGCTCCTCAAACCCCAAGGGCCTGATGACTCGCAGGCCCTCGAAAAATTTCTGGCCGATGGCAGTCCACCCAGTTCCCAGGCCATGGAGGAGCAGCCCAGGAAGCTCAAGCATGCGTTTCTCGAAAAATGGGATCACCCCAAGCTACTACAAATTCTCAAGTCTCAAAAGCAGCAGCAGGGTCAAACCAAGAATACGAGCAGTTGGCCTGGCAGCCCGGTCAAGGGCGTCGATGACACCCAGTTTGTACCCAAACGCGACATATGGGGCAAGCCTCCGACCGAGATCCTCGTCCGAGCAAGGCGAGCCCGCTGGTGGAAACTGGCTGTCGACCGCATCATGCCCCCCCTCGGCCGAGGTGAGTGGGATTTACTTGGCCGGCTAAGTGCTGGCACTCAAAAGGATGCAGAGTGGGCTATCCCCGAGAGGAGACAACCCGTCCACGCGCTCGTTGTGCAGGACAAAGACGCATCACCTAGCTGGGATTGGAAAACCTATGCCACGCAGCCCGCATGTGTAGCTGAGAAGCCCAAGTCGCTGTTCAACCAGCGACGGTCTGGACAGAGGGACAGTGGGCCGCATGCTCTGCGAGAACGCGTTTCGACGATATCGCCCCGCTGGTTCCGAAGGGCTTACAACCGGACGTGGCAGTTGACTCCGACCATGAGCCAGGACCCAAACACGCTCAAGTACTCGTTTAAATGGGGTCAGGCTCCGTCGAGAATACCGTCGGCGAGGAGCGCACAGCTCGAGATTTTCCAAGGCGTCGATGGACGAGGCCGTAAGACAAGCAAGGGCTCGGCAACTTGAAGAGGCCACTCTATTCAACTGTTTGTATGCCTTGTCCGACGCAGCTGGGCGGCATCTAATCCAGGAGATGGGCGAGCTTGTCCAGCGCAGGGCCGTCGACTCGCATCCCCACCCACTCGGTCATGGCCGTGGCGCCGATGCTCTGGTAAAAATTGATGCTCGGCTCGTTCCATTTCAAAACGGCCCATTCGAGCCGGCCACCGTTGCTGGCGACGACCTGCTTGGCCAACTCGACGAGCAGGCGCTTGCCGTAGCCTTTGCCGCGCTCCGAGGGCTGGACAAAGAGGTCCTCGAGATAGATGCCGTGCCTGGATCGCCAGGTGCTGTAGTTGTAGAAATACAGCGCCATGCCGACGGCCTTGCCCTCGGGGGCGAAGAGCAGCAAGCAGCGTGCGGGGCGAGATGGCGAGGTCGGCTCGGTGTTGGGCGCGGAGGGCGAGTCGGAACTGCCGTCGTCGGGTGCGAAGGCGATGGTGTCAAGGAGCGACTCGACGGTGGCCTCGACGGCGTCGGACTCCTTTTCGTAGTCGGCCAATGCTTGGATGAGCTCCAAGATGGCCGGGGCATCTGCCAGGCAGGACTCGGAGTCAATCGATGGTGCAAGATGGGACCGTCATGAGGCCATACCTTGGCGCCGGGCGTGCCGCACAGTAGCGCTTGAGGAGGGCATAGTGTCTGTCTGGATGATATGCCCTTTGGCAGTTTGATTCTCTATGAATTTTCTATGGTGTTGCGAACAATCATATATGTGTGTGTAATGAGTCTGAGATTGCGGGGCAAGCTGAGGGGGGCGAGCATCGGAGCTTCGATCTTGCGACGGATGGGTCCCTTTTTCGGCCTCGCAGGACACAAGGTGACTCGCCCCAGGCAACCCATTATAGTTAAAGGCCCACTTTCACCCCTTGATCGCCTCAACCGTCCAAGGCGCTCATCAACCGCCAAAAGTCTTCAGGCATCGCTTCATTGGCTGCCAGGACCGGCAGCGGCAACGAGTCGGCCGTGCCAGGGAGGTGCTGGAAGACGAGGTCGTGCAGCGGCTGCGGCGGCAGAAGAGCATCGAGGCTGTGCGTGAACCCCAGTGCCTCGGACGCATGGTCATGTCCGTGGTGGGGGATCGGAGCCTCGTGCGGAGACAACGTCGCCGGCGTCGGCGCGGAGCCGCTTGGTCGAACCGGGCCTGAAGCCGAACCGGGTCCAAGAGTCGCCGACAGCGAACACATCGCCGCCCTTGTTGCCGGCACCGCCGCGCCGGCAAGTCGACGCCGGAACCTCCCGTACATGGTCTGGGCCGTGTCAAAGGCCGAGCCGGCCATCTTGTTTCTCACGCGCATGGCGTCGAGCCGGGCCAGCCCCCACTCGATGCCGCGGACCGAGGCGTCGACGTGGAGCGCGTTTTCGTGCGGGTACAGGATGTATATGGACGCGACTAGGACCATGGCGTCGAACGTGGCAAAGACGAGGTTAAAGGTCACGTACTCGCGCGGCTTGGTCTGGCTAAATAGCCGACCCTGCGACTCCAGAATCTGCAGCGCCGCCTTGAGAGCCTCGTTGCGGCTCGCGGGCACCGAGAAGATGTACGGGCGGTGCAGGGCCAGCAGCACAAAACACAGCTCCGTCTCGAGCGTCTCGCGCGCGGCCGACAGCCAGAAACAGCTCGGCACGCGGTCCCAGTCCGTATTGGGGTGGTCGACTCGCGCCCAGTCCGGCAGGCGGCGCATGCTGTCGACGATGGCGGCGTGGATCTTCTGGACCATTGGATACCTCTCTTGCGATGCGCCCGCCGACTCGAGCTTGTGGATGTCCTGCAGATGGTGGCCCGCGGCGTGGTACAGCCACCACAGCACGGCAAAGGGCGTGGGCTGGTGCCGCTCCACCCAGAGGCGCTCGTCGTCTCCCGTCACGGCCGCCTTCATACCGTAGATGGAGTCGAGGGACTGGGCAAAGGCGCCGTGGTCCAGCTTGGTCGACATGGGCCGCCCGAGCACGACGCCCATGTATCCGTCCCACAGATGCAGGACCAGCCACATCTTGCGCCGCGTCTCGAGCTCCCGCAGCTGCTCGGGCGAGCTCATAGCCAGGTCTTCGGGGCTGATGTCGATGCAGTGCAGGCCCATCTCCTGGGCGTCCCTGATGGTGCTGCCCAACGAGTGCCACGCCTCGATGATGGAGCCCGTGCTCCTCTGGAACGAGACCTGTAGCAAACCCGCGTGCACCTTGACCATGTTGGAGTCTCTGCTGCCCAGCATCGCCATTATGGTGTTGCCCGCGTCGCTGTACTCCATGGCCAGGTCAGGATACGTCATCCCGGGCGCGTACTTGAGGTCGTTGAGGGCATCGTTGCTGCCCATGGGCTGGAATAGCAGCGCCTGCGCGAGTACCTGGAACAGCAGCGCTGGGAAGAGGCGTATCTCGGGCGGCATGCTCAGGGGCCCGTGGCTGAGCGTCGTGTACGGAACGCGATACCAGCAGGCCAACTGCTCTTCAAAGCCCCCCGAGTCCAGAACATCATAGTGCCACGCAGTGTTGACAAAGAAACTACGCACGAGTATGTCGGCGTATCTCTTTGGCGGGAGCTGGCGCACCACGTTTCTGTACTGCAGCGACATGTCGCTCCCGCTGCGCGCCTCCCTCGTCGTCCTCGGCTCCCGCGTCGACTGGGCGGCCGACGAGGCGCTGGCGTGCTGCTCCGACCCTGTAATCTGCCGGATGAAATTCAGCGTGTCGGTGCTGGTTATCGAGAAGCCGAGGTCTTCGGCCGCGTTCTGGTGAGCGACGGCGGCGGCGGCGGCGGCGGTGGTGGTTGGCGAGACGATCGTTTGCGACTGCGAGGCCGGCGAATTGTCGACGGACGACGAGCCGCCGGGCTGCGGCATCAAGGCACGGGCCCCTACAGACATGGAAATGGAGTCTGACGCTGGGCTTGCTCGAGCCGGCTCCGGCTCCTGGTTCTCGTAGAAGCAAAGGTGCTGGAAGGATTCGTTGTCACCAAGCGAACATTAACGTACCCGTGTACGCCGCCATGGACTCACCGGCTCCTGGTTCTCGTAGAAGCAAAGGTGCTGGAAGGATTCGTTGTCACCAAGCGAACATTAACGTACCCGTGTACGCCGCCATGGACTCACCACCTTGTCTCGTTTGGTGCAGTTGGAGCACGGTTGGCGACGGTCACACTGTCCAATGCGACCCCATCCGCCGTCAGCAAATGATATGTTGGAAAACGAGCAGGTCGGGAGGCGAGAAGGAGAGAGACGTAGAGAGGAAAGCCTCACTCTCTGCTTGCGCCGGTGGCACTCGTTGCAAGAAATCACCATCCTCTTGCGCCTCTGCTGCGGCTGGGGCATGTTGCCCGTGCCGGGCTCCGAAGAGTAATCCGCGTACATGGTGTGCTATGGTCCTGTGTAACTTGGCGGGTCAAGATTGCATTTTGCTCCTCACCAGCAGCAAGAGGCATCTGAAGTCAGGAGCCGTAAAAGACGCGGCGGGACCGAGGCCTGGTGGTTGCAGAACACACGGTGATCCGGCTTTGATCAGCTTCCCCCCTTTACCTCCCCTCCCTCCCTGTTCAAGGTTCAAACGTGTTTAAACGTCTTGGAGATCCCTCAGCCTATTCCGGGCTGAACAGATGAAGACGGGCTATTTCCTTTTTGTTGGTCTGGGGCTGCCCAAGCTCTGCTGTCAGTTGCCATGACTCCGGCCTGGTCGGGATGCCCGTTGCGATACGTCGTGTTCCAGGCTCCCACACCTGTCACGAGCTGAACAGCCCATTTCGTAGACGGGGAAGATTGTCATTACATACACGGGGTGTGTAGCCTCGGCCTGTACAACAGGGTAAAGTACAGACATTGGCCCGCGAGTTGCCCAGCTGACAAGCGTTATCCCGAGATTAAAGCTACGAGTATGGGGGTGGCAGGTTTTGCTGCTGGAACTCTTTTGAGCACGCCACATCACGCTGTTGCAGATTTCCGGGGCCCCTGATCAACCCTTGCTTAGGAATCCGAGCCTCTTGTGTGAGTCTACTGCTTTCACCGCATCCGCATTCGGCCGATTTACCATGTTGACAAGCCCTCAGCTCAGACGCTGGCGTCTCGTTTTGACAACGCCCGGTCTGGTTACACGGCCAATACTTCGTATAATTTCGCATGCTCAAATCAAGCCGCAATGTCATCCATGTTGCGGTCGACAATGTCCGGCTGCTCATGGTGTTGAAGTGCGACACCTTGATATTCCTGGTAAGCTGCTTCTTGCTGCTCGAGATGGACTCATAGTGCCGTCTCGCCGCAAACGAGTTCATGCAGCCGTGTCCATGGATTATCAGAGCCGCTTTGGTCAGGCTGCCTCTGGGGGGGTTGTGTAACTGAAGCGCTCAAGGTCGCTTACGACAGCATACCGATTCTCGAACCCCTTGGGCGTATAAGGGCTGTACCGCGACCCGGTCAACGGGCCAGGCAGACCCGCCAGCGAGCCCACGGATGAGTCGGCAGCCCTGGAGTCGACCAGACGATGGTATACAAGCTCTCCCTTCTTGCCGTACAGCTCTCGGGCCTCCTTGGCTCGTTCCATACGCGCCTTTGTATACGGCTTCGCGCTGCTCTGCAGTTGTACCTGTCAGGGATAGACCCAGGGCTCCGGTTTAAGACAACCGACACAAATCACTCACACGTCCCTCTCGGGGTCACGAAAGTAGCCCTCCTCAGCCATTTTTGTCGCATACTGCTTCGGAGCCTGGCCCTTGACGGAGCAATAGGGGCCGATGACGACCAGGCTCATGGGGTTCGGAACGTTGATAGACTCGTAGAGGACTCCGGCAATGGTTTCCTCTTGGGAGGGATGGGTCCTCTTTTCGGTGGCGTCCTGGCCGTGATGCACCATGTTACATAGAGGCAGATTATTGGAAAATCAACGGGATGGGTATTGAGACAGGACAGGCTTAGTGGAATGCAGATTTACGAAGCGCTGAGCATCTGGGTTGAAAGTTGGATGAAAGATTACGAACGACGACAGATCGTAGAGAGCGAAAGCTCGTATTATATAGCTGTTTCTACAAGCTGAGCTGAATGAAGGCCTCTGTCCATGCGTCGGCGATGATATGACGATGATTTGACACCTCGGCGACCATGTTACCAGGGCCTCTCTTTCACCAGCAACCCTACAGCTCACGTAAGGCAATGAACAATGTTGGTTGTAGGGCAAGAGCAAGCCCGCGGATCGTCAGACAACCTCAACACGCGGGGACTTCCCACCCATCTTCGGCGATGAGCCAGGGCGCCAGAGTTTCCAACACGCTGCCACTTTGACTCCGTCTTTCGGAGATACGGACCCCACAGTTTCGGGGACGCGCCCCGGTGTTTTCGGCGACATAGCCTCGCAGGGCTTGACAGGGGCTTCCCCTGCTCGGTCCAATTCGGCAGCCTGCCGGGGCTACCACCAGGCTTGAACTGATGAAAACTACGGGACGTATTCGAGCCTGGTCCGGGAGGTAGTCCTCGATGCCCGCGGGGACGATGGAAAAGGCTCGCGGGATTAGGGGAGTGGGCGTGGTGATGATTTTCATACATGTTAAGTCTAGAAAGCGCTGTTGAGCCCATCGGATCGAGAGGGAGGTGCCGCCGCCTTAGGAGTATAAAGATAAGACTAGCCTTAGCCGACTAAGTAGATACCCTTACTTAGCCGGCCTAAAGTATCTTAGCTGATTAAGCGACGTATATTGCTCTATAGCTTAACGTTATCTTATAAATATATAGTATATATAAAAGTAATTAAGGGCAATAAATTAGTATTATAAATATATATCTACTACTAGTATAATAGCCTAATATTATTTTAAGTTAGTAAGCTAAGTAATAACGAAATAAATTTAGGTTTAGATATATTTAATTAATAAAGATAAAAGGATTTTAATAGGATAATTAGATCTTAGTTTAATTAAAGAACTATAAGTATTTAAGGAGTAAGAAGTATATACTTTACTAAATAAAAGTAAAGCTAAAGTAATAAAATAGCCCCTAAAAATACTAAAATACTAAGAGACTAGATCTTATAGTAATTTTAATACTTAGCTAATTTATATTTAAACTAAGAACTAAGACTATAGTTAAAAAAAAGTATTATAAGTTATTAAGTTTTTATATTAAGAAGGAAAGTATAAATTACGCTATCTTACTTAAAAAAAAAGGAGTTTATAAGTATAACTATATAAATATATATAAAGGATAAAGTAAAATAAATTTCCTTATTAATTTAATAGCTTATAGTTATCTAGATTTATTAAGTAACTTCTTAAATATCCTATTAAATAACTACTATATTTAGTACCTCTAGATATAGTAATAGTATTATCTTTACTTTAAAGGATAAAGAGCGCGCTTATTAATATATATAAGTATACGCTTAACCTTTAATTACTATATAGTAGTTTATTATTACTAATTATTAAGTCTTTATATTAAAGAAAGAAGTATAAATTATACTATCTTACTTAAAGAAGGAGTTTATAAGTATAACTATATATATATATATATATAAAGTATAAAGGAAAATAAGTTTCCTTATTAATCTAAAAGTATTATATACTAGTCCCTTATTATAAGGCTAGTAGTTAACCTTACTATTTACTTAGATTAAGTATAAGTTAAATAGGTAAATAAATAAACTTCTCGCGAAGAGAGATACGAGAAGTGCATAAAAATACACGAAGGTAAAATTAGAAGTAAGGGGTCGGACAGGCAGGGCAGAGATATTTGATTCTTACGGGGGCAGCAATAGAGGTAGGGGAGTAATTGTTATATTGCCTTGATTATCCTTCTTTCCTCTATCCAACGCCCCTCTTTATACACGTCTAGCATCTTAATTAACAAAGAAGATTCTGCTTAAAGAAGCTACTAATGTCCTTTTAACTACCGAGCTTTTTGCCCGTTTTTCCTTCTTTTCTAGCCGTTGCCGGCATATCCGTCTTATCTCTCGCTACCTCTATAGGAAGCCATCGCTACTTCTGCTTCCCCTCTTGCCCCTACCCTCCTCTCTATACCTCCTTTTAGCTCCTTCCTTAAAACCTATTTTTCAGCTTCCTTGGTCCCTCTTACTAAGGGATATCTCTAAGAACTACGAAATCAAGCTACGCTTCGCGATAAAACTAGCTATAAAACATACTTAAAAAATATTATTATTATAAAGTATAGCTTAATTTTATAGGTCTTAGAGATATTACTTAGTAAGAAGGATCTAAGAATATAAGGGAATATATATTATAGTATAATTAATTAAGTAGTAAAGATAGCTATAGGTACTACGCTATATATATTATATTCTCCTTATTATAAGACTAAAGCTTATAAGAAAAGGGATTTTTCTTTTTTAGTTAAAGTAGTAAGTAGTCTATAACTTATAAGTAAGGTAAGTATAATTCCTTACTAATACCCTACTAATATATTAGTACTATATACCTAAGGGCTTTATTAGCCTATACCTCTTAATAGCGCTCTTATAATTATCTCCCCTCTTATATAGACGTCTTAGCTATATCTTTAATATATATTACTTTCGCTATACTATATATATTTAGTTAGAAAGAGAAGTAGTTTTAGTTATATATCGCGCGTATATACCTATATAAGTATATATTAGTCTACGCTCTATAATATTAATAGTTATTATACTAGCGGTTACTATTAAGTAACTATTATAGTATCGCCTATATATCGGCTATATAACTATAATATAAAGAGTATATATATATATATCTCTTACTTCTTTTATTTTATTTTCTTCTTTAACTCTTCTACTTATAATTACTATAAAGTATATACCTTTTTTTATTAATCCCTTATACCTTTTTATATTATATTTTATTAATAATTTATTAATAATAATACCTTTTACTTTATAATAAATAAAGAACTATAACGCTAAATTCCTATACTATATATAAGAGTAGGTAGCGGAGGGTTTACGCTTAAAGTATAAGCGATCGGCTTAAAAGTCTCGCGGTAACGCTAGTTTCTCTTTAATAAAGAAAGCTAAGAAAGGTATAAAGGAATCTTAGTCTTAAGAGACTCTTAGTCTAGGACCTAATATTAGCAAGGGTTATATCCTTATTACCCTATTAAATACCCTAACTTTAATAACTAATAAGCTTACCTTTATAGGCTAAGAAACTTATAAGTCTATTTATTACGGAGTAGGCAGAGGCGTATACGTAGGTGCCGCCCGTAGGATAATATTAATAAGCTATATAGAGCTCTTCTATACGCGGCTAGCCCGCCCCTATATATACGGGATCCGGCCCTCCGCACGTAACTACACGGCTTAGGCCGCGGCCTAAGCCTATTACCTATAATAGTTAAAGACTCTTATATAATGCCCTCCCTTAAGCGCGGCGCGGCGCTGCCCTATTAACGGCTCCTATATAATTAGGCCTATGCCGCGGGCTCTTCCCTGCCCTTTCCCGTTAATAGGGCCGGCCCTACTAGCCCTATTATCCCCGCGCTCGTTAGCCCGGGCAGCCGGGACCTAGCTCTATACTTATCGGCCGGGTGGCCGTTTAAATAGGGGCGTAACCTATTATATACGCCCCTAGGTAGCCGGCGGCTAGTCTAGACCTACGTAAGCCTTAGGTTGCCCGTTCCCTCTACCTTAGGTAGTATCCTCTACTAAGGGGTATATAAGGCGGCATCCCCCCCTTCCCCCTTCCCTTCCTTCTCTCCCTTCTTTACCTATAGTAGTAGCATTAATAGGTAAGTTCCGCTCTACCTAGGGCGTTAGTCTATTCCTAGCTATATAGGCCGCTCTATTAACGTATACTTATAGTAGTAGCAGTAGTAGTAATAATAGCCCTAATAATAATAATAACTCTAACTAGTAAGTTCCGCGCCCTATAGAGCGGGAGGCCGTATTCCGTCGTGCTAACTTCCGCGATAGATATATCTGCCTCTCCCTCTCCTACCTCCTCTTTCTTAGAGCGTACGGAGTCGTTCGTCGACGCCGTGCTAGCCGCGGCCGACGACGACTCCGCCGCTGCCGCCGCTCCTGCCCGCGCCGCTACCACCGCTCCTACCGCCGCCGCCGCCGCCTCTACTACGCTATTCGCACTTACGTCGCCCCTTAGGGTAACGACGCCGTCCCCGCCGCTACCCGTAACGCCCGGCCCCTCGGCCCCCGCCTCCGTCTCCGCTACCCCTATAAGTCCGTAGTTAGGTAAGCGTAATAGACGTTATCCGCTAACCTCCTATAGCATAAGCGCTAAGTATAGGCCGGCGCCGCCCGCTCGGCCCCTTATATACGTTATACGTTATAGGAGCTCGACTACTCCGACTAGGCCGGGCGCCGCCGCGGCGGCAGCTACTACTAGTGCGCGCGCGCTAGCCGCGCTTATAAGGCGGCGCCTCCCGTCCTGCTCGCTACGGCGTCGGCTTAGAAGGCCGGCTCGCACGGGTAGGCGCGGGGGGCTACTAAGAAGCGCCTTACCGCCGCCGCCGCCGCCTACCGTAACCTCCGCGCCCTCGAGCGATAGGGCCTTATACCTAAGTAAGTCCTTACTCCTCCGCTCCCTTATTTCTACCTCTAATATACCCGGCGCTAGGGATACTACCTCCGTTGCCCTATCGGCGGTCCCCTTATCCGTGCCCGCCTCCGCTACCGCCGCTGCCCCTGCCGCCGCCGCTAGCCGCCGCCCCTCTACCCCCGGAGCCGCCGCCGCCGCCGACTAGCTTACGGGCTTAGAGGGCCGCCTTAGCGCCCTAGAGACTGCCGCCGCCGCTAATAAGAAGGAGGAGGCCGATAAGGACGATAATAACGAAGATAATAATAATAATAACGATAAAGAATAGGCCCGGGTAGTCTAAGGGCTCCGCCCTATAATAAACGCTATTTTTATCTCCGCCTATACTATTGCGCTTATATTACCTATATTACCGTAACTACCCCCTCCGCTTTACCTACTTCGTAGTCCTAGCTTAGGCCGCTGCTAGTAGTCTATTAGTCCGTCGTTCTCGTCTACTAGTCTATATAGGGTCTCGAACGTATCGAGGGCTATAGCTCCCGTAAACTTACGTATAGGTTCCTACGTAGGGTCGAGGTACCCGCGCTACTTAACGAGAACCTCCTAGCGTTTCCCCCGGCCTACCTTCTTTTAGTATACGGCCTATATCTCTTTAACCTTAAATTCGTCGTCCCCTTTTACTTTAAATATAGGCGGTTAAGCGTCCGCTACTTCTTATCTAGGCAGCGGGTTAGAGGAGGCTCGGCGAAGGAGGTTAACGTTAACCCTATTATAGACCCCCGTTAAGAGACTATCGAGCTTAACTACCTACGGGCTAACGACCCTCCGTACCGTAAACTTCGTATATAGCTAGTTTAACTTCTTCTTCGGTCGCGCTAACCTATAGTTACGGAGGTCGAGCTATACTTTATCTCCTACTATAAACCTATCCGCTAGCGCCCTAGTCTTATTAGCGTGCCGCTCCTAATCCTACGCCGTAGCGGCTATCGCGGATTAGTAGTATTCCGTAGTTTCTTATAGCTTCTATACGAACGCGGAAGCGCGGCTCTCTAGTAACGTACTACTATGCTGCTCCGCTACTACGTCCGCGGTAAACGGGATTAAGGAGGGCGGCTTAAAGCCGTACGTTGCGAAGAAGGGGGCTATCTTAATAGAGGTTTACGGTCTACTATTTAGCGCGAGCTAGGCAGCGGGGAGCTAGCGGTCCTAGTCCGCCTAGTTACGGGCTATAACTGCCCGTAGGTACGCCTACGCTTCCTAGATAACCCTCTTAGGTCCCCCGTTAGTCTATAGGTAGTAAGCCGTACTAAGTAGCTATATAATCTAGAGTAGCCGGTATAAGTGCTACTAAAAGCGGCTAGTTTAGTTCGACCCTCTATCGCTCGTAATAAAGGCCGGCTAGCTATACGAGCGGGCCTAGTACTAAAGGAAGCGCTCCGCGTAGGCTTCTATATCTATAGACGGTATTAGCTTTAGTACTACTAATTTACTAAGTCGGTCCTTAATTACTTATATATAGCGGTTACCGCCCTCCGTAAGTAGGAGGTCTATTATAAAGTCTATCTATATATATATATAGAACCGGTCTGGTACTAGAAGCTACTTTAGTAGCCCCTTAAGCTATGCCCTTTAGATCTTTATACGGCTATAGATATTATAGTTACGGAGGAAGCGACGAACGTAATACTATAGGAGGGGCTAGTAAAAGTCCCTTATAAGGCCTACCGCTATGCCTTATCTACCTAGGTAACCTATGACGCTAGAGTTATAGATAAGTTAGACTAGCCTCCCTCGGAGCTCGTTCTATTCGTCTAGCTTTAGCGGTCCCTCCTTCTCCTTAGCTTCCGTAGTATACGGTGCGCCCGGTACCTATAGTCTCCCCTACTAGCGTAGATGCCCCCGTAGGTCGATATAGTAGTCGGCTACCTATACCTTTAGCTTTAGCTTCGGATCTAAGCGTCGAGCGCCGGACTTAACGGCGCGGCGTACGCCCTTATAAGTACGGTCTAGAGCCGTTATCCTATCCTATAAGCGTTAAAGGGCCTTATCTTAGAACACTCTCGCCGCGCGCGCCCCTAGGCCGGTCTATCCCTCCTCGCCGGGCCGAGGTAAGGGCGCGGGGGGAAGCTTATTCGCTAGCACCGCGCCTTCCTCTACTAGGGAAGCTCCTATATAAGTCCGGAGTGCTTCCTACGGGATAAGCTATAGATCCCGGGCCTCGATGTCCGCCCCTATTAGCCGGTCCTAATCCCTCCGGGAAAGCGCGTCTAGGACCGCGGAGTCCCGCCTAGGGCGGTACTTAATCGAGAAGTTAAAGCGTAAAAGATACTCCGCCTAGCGGGCTTGCCGCTCCGAGAGGTGCTAGCGAGTTATAAAGTACTCGAGGTTCTTATAGTCTATAAGAACCTCGAAGCTCTCGTAGCTCTAGAGCTCCGCTTATTATTGCTTAAGGTAGCTAATAATCGCTAGTATCTCCTTATCGTAAATAGCGTAATTCCGCTCCGCTAGGGTTAGCTTACGGGAGTAGAACGCTACCGGTTACTTCTGCCCGTCTACCTCCTAAGAGAGCGTTCCTCCGAGTGCCTAGCCGCTATAGTCCGCTTCGACTAACGTAGACCGGTCGAAGTCCTACTAGAGTAGTACCGGGGCTTAAGAGAATAGGTCCTTAAGCGTGCGGAACGCTCCTTCCTATATAGGCCCCTAGTAAAAGGCGGTCCGCTTCCTAGTAATCTCGTTTAAGGGCATTATAATACGGGAGAAGCCCTTAATAAATATCCTATAATAATTCGCGAACCTAAGGAAGCTCTATACGCCTATCTACGTAGTTAGGGCAGCCTAGTCCTAAATCGCCTAGATCTTTATAGGATCCGCTTATATACCTACGCTTACGTAGATAATAAAGCCTAGGTACTTAACCCTCTTAACCCTAAATTCGCACTTATCTAGGTTAAGGTAGAGCCTATAAAGTTAGAGGCGCTCTAGGACCCTCCGTACTTTCCGTATATAGTCCTTATAGGAGCCGCTCGTATAAATAAGGATATTATCTACGTATATAGAGGCGAACTCGTCGAGGAAGTCCCGAAGTACGTTATTAATATAACGCTAAAAGGTAGCGGGCGCTCCTAAGAGGCCGAAGGGCGTTATAAGCTACTCGAATAAGCCGTAGCGCGTACGGAACGCTGTCTTTTACTCGTTACCCTCTAAGATCCGCACCTTATAGAACGCCTATTTTATATCTAGCTTCGTAAACTACTTCGCCTTCGAGAGGTTACGGAGCGTATCTAAGATTAGGGGCAAGGGGTAGCGGTCTAGCCTTATAATTACGTTTAGAGCCCTATAGTTATAGTAGAACTATATCCCGCCCCCTAGTTTACGTATAAATAGGACTAGCGCTCTTACTTCGGAGCTGCTTACTCGAATAAAACCCTTATCTAGGAGGTCCCTTAGCGTCTTCTTAAGTACTAGTAGCTCCGCGTATAATATACTATATAGCGGTCTAAACGGTGCGGGCAGTTCCTGCCCCTTCTTATTAGTGTGGAGTACGATCTTATAGTCTACCCCTAGCTTATACGGGTTAAGCTTATCCGCTTCCTAGGACTCGAATAGCGGTAGGAGGTCGTAAAAGCGCTCCGGTATCTACTACCGTAGCTCCGAGGGCGACTTTAGCTTCTTTACCCGGAGGGCCTTATCGATGTCCGCTAGGCTAACTACGTAGACCGCTGCGTTAGCCGCTGCCCGGCCTTCCTCTCGCTCTAACCGTCGCACGGTTCCTATAAAGATAGAGGCAAGGACTTCTTATACCGAGTATAAAGCTCGCACGCTTAGTCCTATGCCTACGGAACTATTATCGTAGCGGACCTACCGTTACGTAGGCCTAAACTATAGCTTCTTTTAGTATAGAACCGAGTATAACTCTATATATAATAACTAGGGTTTCCTAAGTATTAGGGGAAACTCTAGTTAGGGGATTATATAGGCTACGACGAGCTTATAGTAACCGTCGACCTCCGTAGCTAGCTATATAATGCCCTTAATTACCGTACCCTCTATCGCGCTTAAGGCGCCCTTTACTTACCTTAGGGCGATCTTTTCTACCGGTACTTATATCTCTTATATAAGCGCCTCGTTAACTACGGCGTAGTACTAGCAGCCCTCGTCTATAAGGGCGGCGACGGGCAAGGAGTTATTAACTATAACCTATATTAAAGTAGGTTCTTCTTCTATACGGGCGGATAATTCCTCTTTCTCCTTTACTAGTGCTAGCAATTAGGGCTCTAGAGCCCGTCTTTGCTCTAGAGCTACTCTTTTTCCTCCGGGCCTATAAGAGCGGAGGCCTTTTCGTCGTCTAAGGCAAGGAGCGGTTCTATCTTCGCTACTCGAACTACTATAGGCCGCTTAGCTAGAAGGAAGGGGCATTTTAATATAAAGTATATAGACGCGCCGCAATATAGGCAGCGGCCGTTAGCCTTCCTTTTCCCGATTTCCTTGCTTATTACCTACTTCGCCCGCTACTTAGAGAGCGGGATAGTATAGGGGATATTCGATAACGACTTCCTACCGCGTTTAGCTCGGTCTATACGAGTAGCCGATATTAGGGTGTCTCTATTAGTATCGATAGTCGGCTATTCCTCTTATAGAGGGGCGGTGATCCTATTACCGCTATACGGCGTGCGCTTATAAAGCTTCTAGAAACGCGGCGTCTACTTATAGCCCTATGCTACCTTTATTAACCGGCTTACGTACTCGCCGTAGTTAGTAGGCATAATTATAGGGATAAGTAGCTCCCGTAGGGCTAGCGTAATCGAGTTCCGTAACTATATAAGCTTCGCGCTATCTTCCTATACCGTGGTTCCCGCCGCCCGTAAGAGCGTCTCTTCGAAGTCGGGGAGGAATTCGCTAAAGGTCTGCCCGTCCCTTTGCTTAAGGGTCCGTAGCCTATCCTACGCCTTCTCCCGCTCCTATATATTGCCGAACGTATATATAAGGTGTTAGAAGAAGTCCTATAGGTCGCGTCTGCCTCTAGGGCCGCCCTTATCCTAGAATCCGGAGATCCGCTATATCTAGGGCTCCGGCAGCGTATAGAGGAGCGAATACCACGCTATATTACGATAGCCGTTTAAGCCCTATTTCTCGTCTATTATAAACTTTATCTATAGCCGGCTAAGGAAGAAGTAGAAGGACTTAGGCTTACCGTCTTAAGTCGGCTAGGGAAGCAGCTTCCGTATTAGTGGTGCCGCCGCCGCAACCGGTATTACTAAGGTCGTAGGGGTTAACGCTAGTCTTATAGACGGCTCCCCTAGTATAGCGAGAACCTCGTTCTTCTCGCTAGCCGTCGCACTCCTAATCGCTTCTAGGATAGCTGCGATACTTCCTATCCGCCCGGGGGGTAGCGGGGTGCTCCCTTAGGGGAGCGGCACCCTTTCCGGGGAGACATCTATTAGATCTATTAGTTAATAGCTTATACTATCACGGAGTAGGTAGAGGCGTGTGCGTAGGTGCCGCCCGTAGGATAATATTAATAAGCTATATAGAGCTCTTCTATGCGCGGCTAGCCCGCCCCTATATATACGGGATCCGGCCCTCCGCACGTAACTATACGGCTTAGGCCGCGGCCTAAGCCTATCACCTATAATAGTTAAAGACTCTTATACTATTACCTTTATTAGCGATATTAATACTAGCGAGGAGACTATATTTAGGCGCTCTTAGGTAAGTACTAATAACCTAGTTACTCTATCTTAATTAAGTGGCTCTAGCTAATAAGAGATTATCGCCTAAGCCGCTCCTTAGAATAAGTAAGCTAATATTAATAATAAGGCCTAGCTAAATAAGGGCTAAGATAACGATAATAGTAATAATAAAAACAGCCGCGATCTAACTCCTCCTACTAATAAACCTAAAAATAGTAGTGCTAGAAATAAGGGTACCTAGGCAGCGGTATAAAGCGGTCGCGCTCCTATAAAATTTAAAGCTAAAGCTTACTTAGTTAGGGTTTAAAGGGTTATCCCTTATAAGCTTTAATATATATATTATTTTAAGATAGTCGTTAAAGAGTATAGTATAACTAAGCCTAAGCTTATTAAGGTACTCTTAATTAGCTATATTTTCTTAGAGGTTTCCTTAACGCGCTATAAGTAGTACTATAAATATATTATAACCTATAACTAAGTAAGTTTCCCTTTAACATTAAATATTATAATTAATAAGCTAATCCTTTTTAAGGCCGCTACTCTTATATTTAGTAACTGTAAAAAGGTATGAGCAATAAGCGTAGGATCGGGTAATCGATGACGTAAGTAGAAAGATCGGTCGAAGGAGTATAGGGTAGGATTTCGTCCGGAATTTATAACGAGCATATAAGGGGCTGAATAATATATTGAAAGAATAGCGTTGCAAAGGATGCTTGCGGACTTGCTTATTCTATCTACTACTCCCAGGGAAATCCTACGTCTTTTATAGACCATTGCTCGCCTACTAGTAGACCAATTAGTTAGCTTTCTAGCACATTCTATAGTGCTTAAAAAGCTCTATCTATAGTATATCTTCCTAACTTAGTAGGTAGTCTGATTGTGGCGTGATGGTTGACGTAAGACTATGGGTTCTAGCATGAGTAGTAGATTTAACTAGAATGTTCTATGCCCTACCTATTCTCGTATCGCGGATATCTTCGGAACCGCTAGGCCAAAATAGGCAATAGGGTATTCGTTCTGCTCGTAATTAATTTATGCATTTTATGCATATTTTTATTTATTAGGATAGGCTTATCTTAACTAACTTTTCCTAAAGGAAGGTATAGATGTCTAGTAGAGGTCTTTGTCTTTAAGGGTTATTCCCTTAGACTGTATTATAGAGCCTCTTTTTACTAGCTTATTCTATAGAGCCTCCCTATGCCTATTATTTCTTTATAATAGTAAAATAGGAATATAAGGGTATATTCTTATAGTAACTAAGCTAATATAGTCGCTATTAATAAGTACTTATATAAGCTTAATAAGCTAAAGACTAATAAGAAGGATACTAAGGATAATAGCTTAAACGTAAGTATACTTATTTTAAGGAGGGTAATTAGTCTCGCGAAGAGAGATACGAGAAGTATATAAAAATGCACGAAGGTGAAATTAGAAGTGAGGGGTCGGACAGGCAAGGCAGAGAGATTTGATTCTTGCGGGAGCAGCAATAAAGGTAGGGGAGTGATTGTTATATTGCCTTAATTGTCCTTCTTTCCTCTATCCAACGCCCCTATTTATACCCGTCTAGCATCTTAATTAATAAAGAAGATCCTACTTAAAGAAGCTACTAATGTCCTTTTAACTACCGAGCTTTTTGCCGGTTTTTCAGCCGTTGCCGGTATATCCGTCTTATCTCTCGCTACCTCTATAGGAAGCTATCGCTACTTATACTTCCCCTTATGCCCCTACCCTCCTTTCTATACCTCTTTTTAGCTCCTTCTTCCTTCTTCTATACCGGATGTTTTTAGCTTCCTTAGTCCCTTATACTAAGGGATATCTCCGAGAACTATAAAATTAGGCTACGCTTCGCGATAATTAGCGCTATCTTACTATTATAGTATAGTATTTAGCTAAGGCTTTTAACGCTACTAAGATAGCCTATTATAAGTCCTTTAAGACTATAGGTATATAGAAGTTTATTATTATAAGTTTTATCTAACCTTTTTATTAGTAACTACTTAACGATATACTAAGTTAAGTATACTAATTACTATATACTAATTAATAAGCGCCGCGAGCTTATTATTACCTTAACCTTATACCCTTATTTAATATCGCTTATATAAGCCTAGAGTATTAAGCTTAAGAATCTTAGTTAAAACTTTACTTTATCGATAGCGATATAAGCTATACTTCTTAATAGTATACCTTACTATTTACTAAAGCTAAGGTAAGTACTATACTAATAAAGATAAGTCTTAATATAAAGGATAAGGAAGGAGTAAAGAATAGGGTAGTTTTAGTATTTTTAAAGGTATTTAATATAGTAAAGGGGGCGCCTTAGTTTATACTAGCGAAAAAGAAAGGTAGTTAAAAGTAATAAATAAGTCTTATCTTTCTTTTATTTAGTTATAACTATCTTTCTCTCCTTTTATTATTAAGGTCTTAATAAAGTTATAGTTTAGTTTTATTTTCCTTAATAATATTTAATAGGTAGCTTAAATAGTTTTCCTTTATTTTCTTATTTTACTATTTTATATATAGTTATAAAACGTTTAAGTATACTAATATATTAATAAGTTAATAGTAATTTAATAAGGATTCTTTATTAATTTAATAGCGTCTCCTTATATTAATAGGTTTTCTTACCTTACTTAGTCTTATACCTCTTTTTCCTAGTTAAGTAAGTAGTATATTCTTTAATAAGGTCTTAGCTATTTACTATATCTTTAGTATTAACCTATTAGTTATACTTAGCTAGCTATCCTTTTTATTTAATAAGGAAAAAGGTATTACCCTTAGATCTCTTTTAGTCTTTAATCTCTTAGACTTCTTATTTACCTTTATTATCCTTTAAGTCTAGTATTAATAGGGTTTTACTATCTCTATAGGTTCCTTTACGCTCCTTCTATAGCTTTAAAAGACTAATATAGAAAACTTTATAGAGATATAAGTACTTTTTAAGGAGTATAAAACGATATACTTACTTTCTAATAGCTTATAGGACTTAAAACAGTTTAATATACTTAGGTAAGAGTTTTCCTTTTTCGTCCTTAAAGTATAAGTTTTTTATTAATAATATTATAAGGTCTCTTACTTTTAATATAAGTAGTTAGTATCTTAAATTATAGTATTTTGCTTATAATTTAATAGCCTTTCCTTAGTATTCCTTAAACCTCTTTTATAGCTCTTATAGTTTAGTAACTCTTACTTTTACTTTAAGTACCTCCCTTTAAATAATATCGTCCTTAATATTAATATAAAAGTTTAGTTAATAACCTATTAACGCTTTATTAAGTAATAACCTTATTATTACGTTCTTTATATTATTATATATAAATTAAGTAATATATAAGAGTAACGCTTAGTCTATTTATTTTAAGTTAGTAGAGTATCTTAAGTAGTACTATATAGCTTAGTTTATTTATTTTATTTACCTATTAGTTTATAAGTAAAATACTATTAATAGCTTACGTTTTACTTATAAGATAAAATAAAGATCTAACTAAAACTTACTTATAAATAGGGACCCTTTACTTAAGATAATACCTATTAAAGGTCTATATATTAATTTAACTTAGTAATAGAATAATTTTATTAGCTTTAAAGCTATTATTATTTTAAAGATAGGGAAGAAAAGGTAATACTTAGTATATCGGTCTATAATTACTAAGATAGTATTAACGTCTTATTTATTATACTATACTTTAGGTAGACTTATAGTAAAGTCTATTAATAATTCTTCTTATAATTATATAAGATATAATAATAATTATATAAGATATAATAATAATTATATAAGATATAATAATAATTATATAAGATATAATAATAATTATATAAGATATAATAATAATTATATAAGATATAATAATAATTATATAGTACTATAAAGGCGATACCTCTTAAATACTATACCTTAATATATTAAGTATAACTAAATATATTTATTTATATCTTTTATTATTCTATCTTAGTAAAATTTCCTTATTAATAGTTTACTAGTATATTAAAAGCTAAAGTATCTTATTAACGGATTATTATAAAAAAGCTATATTAGCTCTTATTATAAGACTACCTTTAAAGGCACTATAATATAACCTTTTTATAATAGTAGTTTATTTAGATATACTAACTAAAAACCCTTTCCTTTTAAAAAGTCTTTAGTCTCCTTTAGCTTATTAATTATTATATTAACTAACTAAGTACGTTTTAATAACTTTAGTAGTAGTTCTAGAACTTCTACTATATAAACCTTTATATAGTAGGCCGCCTTTTTAGCGGTCTTCCTTAAAAGTAACTATTTATAACTAGCTCTCTCTTTAGCTTAATTAGCTAATTATTTAGGTCTCGCGCCTAAAATATTATAATTCTACTATAGCTAAGCTTATATATTTTCCTTATATAAAGGCACTTTACTATACTTATATTAACTTAAGGTTAAGTATCTCTTTACTTATAAACACGCTTTATTATTTCTCTATATAGATATAGTATTAATAGTAGCTAACTTCGCTTATAGCTTTAGTAATAGTTTTATAAATAAGGGCTTCTTACTTTTATATTTAAGTATTCTTAATAGCGCGTTTACTAGGTTTAATTTACTTATATAATACTTAATTATAAAGTTAAATAATACTAAATATATATACTTGTCGCGTATACTATATACGTTAATTAACGCTGTCGCTTATATCTAACAGGCGGCCATATCTTTTTCGTGACAGTTATAAGCCCGGGCGGAGGGGTTACCCCTCCGGGAACTTCCCGGTGACTGCGCACGCACTTCTTCTGGCTAGCCTGGCGCGCACTACCCGAAAGGCCCGAGGTTCGAGTCCCGCCGGAGCAATTGCGCGGTATTAGCATAGGGCCTGCCTATATAAAAATTCCCGCTATAGTCTAGGATATCTAGGTATCCCGGGACGAATTAACCCGATATCCCTAAGGGGGTGTATCGCGTATACTATATGCGTTAATTGACGCTGTCGCTTATATCTAATAGGCGGCTATATCTTTTTCGTGATAATACTATCTTACTTACTTTTTATTTAAGGAGGTCTAGTATATAAATATCTATAGGTTATAATAGTCTAATAATACCTTTACTTTATATACTACCCCTTTAACGTAATATCGCTAGTATTTAAATAACTTAATAATAGTAAATAGTTCTTAGTCTAAAATACTATAATTAAGTTTAGCTTTAATAAACTTCCTTAACTAAAATATAATTAAATAGTAACACCCTTTATTATTAAGTTAAGAAATAATCCTTACTATTATAAATTACGATATATTTATTTTAATATAAATATATCTTTTTAGATTATAGTATTAAAGGAGTAAGGCTTTTTAAAAGGTATCCTTAAGAGCTTAAAACGCTACTATTTTAATAAGGTTTAGCTCTATACTCCCTAGCTTCTTTTTATTCTTACTCCCTTTTAGTAATATAGTTAAGGGCGCTATAACTCTTAAGTACCTATATATAAATCGTTAGTAAAAATAATAAAACTTAAGGAAAACCTAAATATTATAGTAGGTTATAAGATTAAGCTATTAAGCTATTGCCTTTATATATTAAGGGTCTATTAATACCTTATTAATAAATAAAATAAACCTAAGGAACTTAACTAACTATTAATAAAAGATATACTTTAATAGTTTTATATAAAGCTCTATAGCCCTTAGACTTTCTATTACTTATCCTAAGTATTTAGTATATTTTTCTCTTATCTTTAAGTATATAAGGATATTATTAAGGTAAACTATATAAATTATATCTATAAGCCCTTTAAGCGCTTTATAGATATAGCTTTAAAATATAGCTAGTATATTAGTAAGTTTAAAGGGTATTACTAGGTATTTAAAATATTTATAATACGTTTTAAAAGCAGTCTTTTATTCGTTTTCTTTTTTAATCTTAATATATTAATATATATTTTATATATTAATCTTAGAAAAATACTTAGCTCTTTAATAGCGGTCGATAATCTTTAAAATAAAAGGTAAAGGGTACCGATTTTTTATATAACCTAGTTAAGTCCTTAGTAGTTTATATATAGCTATAAGGTATTATTTCTTTTTAAAATAAAAAAGATAAGCGCCTTAGCTAGGCTCTTTAACTCTTAGATTATTTTCCTTCTTATTATATCTTAGATCTAGTTATATAATACTTAGAGTTCCTTTTATAATAAAGGGTAAATTAGTTTATAAAGGGGTTCTATATTCAGAATTAAATTAATTAAGTAATCTATCCCCTTTCTAGCTAGTAGTAAGTTAGATTTATTAGCTAAGAAAGTATCTTTAAACTAATAAAGAGTTAATAGGATTTTAGCTTATTCTTCCTATAAAATCCCTTTATCTTTATCTTTATCTAGTAATAAGATTAGCTTAGGATTAAGCGCTATTATATATACCCTTACCTTATTCCTATATTTTAAAGGAATCTATAGGGATTCTATTAGGTTTCGCTACTTAGTTAATACTTAAACTACTACTATCGTTTCTATAAGATAATATAAATACGTTTATCTTCTAAGGTAGTAACTAATAAAAGGATTAGTACTTAATTAATTAGTATTAACTTATTAGTATAAATATAAAAATAAGTAATTATCTTTTTAGTACCTCTTATATTTATTATTTAAAGCGGTACTAACTATACTTTATACTCCCTTACCTTATTACTACTTAGCCTTAATAACTTAGGGTATAATAGCGCTACTTATAGTAATCTTTATTATTAAGTAAAGTATATATTTATAAGGTTAATAGTATTATAAGTATCTAAGTATATAAAGACCTTAGTAGGGTTTCGCTTTAATATTATTATAGGAGTTTTAAGTAACTATCTTATAAGTATTAAGCTTTTTAAGGGAGAGGCGTTTACCTTAATATCTTACCTTTTTCCTATTTTATAATATTAAGTTTAAGAGTCTTTACTAAGGTTTTTACCTTTAAAGAATTAGTATATTTTATAGATAGGTATCCTAGCTTATTATATTAGAAATATATAATTCCTAATTAAGTAAAAGATCCTTTTCTTTAATAATATCCCTTAGTTTAGCCCTTAGTAGGAATATTACTAGCTTACTAGTTATTAGTTAAATTAATAGTATTTCCTTAACGATTTAGCTTAGCTTATTAGCTTCTTTAATTCCTTCCTTTATATATACTACCTTAAGGTATAGTATTACTTTTACTTTTAGTTTCTTTAAAGGTAAAAGTAGTATTAGTATATTACTTTTTATTAGTAGTAGTATCTTAATATTATTAAGCGACTTATATAAGCTCTTCCTATTAATAGGTATAAATAAGTATTAAATAAAAGTTAATTTAGTTTTAAAGTTATAGCTTTAGCTTAGCGAAAAATATAAGAGTATATACTTTTTTTAATAAGCGTTTAAAATACCTCTTTAAGGAGTTAAAGTAAAAGCTAAACTTTAAAAGAGACTAGCTTTCTTATTAATAAGCCTCCTTTAATTATATCGCTAATAGTATCGCCTTATTTATAGTATCCTTAATTAAGATAAGTATTTATTCTTCAAAGTATACTTAATCTATACTATATTTTATCTAGTCTATTAGCGTTTATTCTTTAAGGTATTAGCGCTATCTTATTTTATAGTCGCTATATATATAATCTACTATATAAAGGATCTTTATTTTATTACGATAAAAACGTCTAAGCGCTACCTTAAAGGTATCCTTTAGATTATAAGTTTAGTTTAAACGTTTTTATATATTAATAGGTTAAGATAATTAAGCGATATTTTTAATATTAACCTTACTACTATAATTACTATTTAATTTAAGGGAGTAAGACTATCGATACTTTTTTAAATAAATAGTAATAGTACTAGCGCGTTTAGTAATTTCCTCTTTTAATTATATAACGTAGTTTTATAGGCGTTTTATTTCTTCTAGCTCCTTAATATATACTTATAGAGCTATAAGCTTTTCTTTATAATTTAGTAGTCTTATACTTATAAGTAGCGATATCTTTAATATAGTTAGACTATCGTTTATAGTAAAGGTTTATTCTAAGGATATATCTTTTAGTTCTTTATCTCTTAAGTAAATACTTAATATATATAATAAAGAGGCCTTAACTAATTAACTACTATATAACGCTATAAGAGCGTTATATAGTCTTTTCTAAGTAGCTATCTTTATTAAGTAACTAAAAAAAGAAGCTTTAGAGATTATAAGGGAATATATATTATAGTATAATTAGTTAAGTAGTAAAGATTATAAGAGGTACTACGCTATTATAAGGAACGGTGTTCCTACTATAAATAAAGTAGCTATAATATACTCTCTTAATTATATAAGCTAATAAGTAGTATATTAATTATAAATAAAATCCTATATTATAGAGTAAGAATCGCTTATTATTTTATTTATTATTATACATTAAACGGATTGCCGGTTATCGTATAATCGGGAATTAAAGAAATAGAGCTAGCTTAGAATACTAGCTAAGACCTCTTAAGAATACTAGCATAACCAACCTCCTTAAAATATAAATATTAATAGAACTAAGACACTTCCTAATATACTTAAGGTATTACTAAATTCCTTAGTCTTAGGGCTATACGGCAGCCTAAATCTAGTCCTAAAAGGTTCTTCCGTTTAGCTATAATTGTCTATATAAGATAGTATGTCTGCTAGTAGATAGAGTTAGAATTATAAAACTTTAACACCTCTTTTATATACTAATATACTACTAATAAATTCCGTTAAAAATCCTACCTTATACTCCTTCTTCCCTTCTATTATATAGTCTTACGTAATTCCTTGATTTCCTAAAATTCCGCTTTTGCTTATATACCTTAAGAGGTTATAAGCCTAGCTTACTCCTTTTAAGCCGGGAAATTAACTTATACCTTTAAAATTCCTCGTCGAAATACCTAATTAAAATTTATTTCGAAAATCCCCCTAACGACTTCTTTTACCTTTCTACGCTCTTAAACTCCTAGCTAGACTTCTCGATCCCTATAAACGAAATAATACCGAATTTATATAAAATAAGTAGATAAAAAGAATATAAATTCTCTAGACTTAAGGGAAATTTAAATTATACTTTTTAGACTATAAGGATAAGAGCTATCCTTACTAAGGAAAAGCTTATCGCTACCTTAGAGTAAGAAAATTATATAAAGACTATAGAAGCTTTATCTTAGATTTTTCTTTAAGTTAAAGATAGCCCTTTAATACCCTTATAATATAGTAGTTATATACCTAGGAGGCCTACTAGCTATAACGCTAGAGTTAGTTTAAATCTAGCTAGGAGTACGATTAATTTTTAGTTAGACTAGTAGACTACGCTAACCTACTTATTAATTAGCTAATTAGCGCTTCTAGAAGCGCTTATAAATATACTAGCAGTCTAGCCCCGCTATAAGTAGGCCGGCCTAGACCTCGCTTACCTAGACCTAGCGACGAATTTATTAAGACCTCCCCTTAACCTTAGTCCGGGCCCCTTAACTAGGAAAATAAAAACCTAGGGCCGATACTAGTAACTCGATAAGTATAGCGCGAAGCTAGTACGATAACCTAACTACTAGCCTAGCTAAAAGCTAGTATTAATAAAATTAGCCCGCTAAGCCTTATAGCGGAAAATTAAGGTAGAGCCTAAGAAGATATCGTTATAGGATAAGGTCGGAGATAATTATATAATTAACTATTAACTAAAAAACGCTTATACTACCGATTAACGCTATATACCCTATATATATAAAGGAGTTACTTTCTAAGGTTACTTTATAGCGGGGCTAATATAATTCTAACTAACTATAATAATACCTAAGATAGCTAGCGTAAGATTCCTAAGACTAGCTATAAAAAGAGGGGAAGGCTTTCCTTTAAGCACTTTAGTTTTTCCCTCTTATTTAACGCCGAAGTTCTAAATACCTCTAAAAAGGTTACTAGTATAATCTTAATAATAATAATAATAGCCCTTTAATATAAATAAAGCATTTAATAAATACTAAAGCTACTTAGGATAAGCTTATAAAGCTATATAATCCGTCGAATTTCTCGTTAAATTATTTACTTATAAAGTAGCTCTTTAATCTTAGTCCCTTAGGCTTTAATTTAGAGAAATACCTTTATAAGGTAAAGGAAATCTGTAAGGATTTAAAATCCTATAATATAGAAATTCTAGAAGATATCCTTATAGTATAGATTCTTAATTACCTTAATAAGGAATTTAGAAGCTATATTATAAATATTATATAGAGCCTTAGGTATAATTCTATAGCGTTTACCCTTAAATCCCTTATAGCTAGTCTTTTAGACGAAGCTAAAAGAATAAAGGATATAGATAGATCTTTAGAAAAAGCCTTCTTAATATAAAGGAAGCCTTAGAAATCCTATAGAAATTCTATAGATACTCCTTATTATAAGGAATATAAAAACTAAGGCATTTTATAGTAAATTACTATAAATTATACCTAAATTAGGCTCCTGCTTATTAGGTTTTCAATAAAGGAAAAAAGGATAATAAGACTTAAATTTCTAAGAAGAGAAAATCTTCTTCTTTTTTTTCTTCTTTTAGGAAGAAATCCCCTTTTAGTAGTATTTCTACTACTAATAAAAGAAGGAAGGCTCGAATTACTAAGCTAGAGTCTAATTCGGACGATAGTAATAAAGTCTTAAGTATAGCTTCGTAAGAAGAAAATATAGACCTAGATATCGACCTTATAAACCTATCTAAGGATCCGACCCCTATATATATATCTAAGGATTTAGAAGTAATTTTAACCTCTATAAATACCCCTATAGTAGAAGCTAATAAAGACTCTCTTTTAAGACCTTTAAAAGCCTTAATTCTTAGAATAAAGGAATTAGTCTTAAAGGTAAGAGAAGGAGGATTTCCTAGTTATAAGAATAAAAGGATCTTTAATTTTATTTACGATACTAAAGCTATTAGGTATATAGTATCGAATAAGAATTTCCTTATTAACTATAAAGAAATTAAGTTTAAAGTTTACTAGGGAAAAGCTTCCTTTATATTAGTAAAAGGAAAAGGGGACTTAGTATTTAAATTCCTATATAGTAGAAAAAGGTATATCCTTTAAGACTGCTTTTATATACCTTAATTAAGGGTAAATATACTATCCTAATCTTATTTTAATAATACCTATGCCTTAATAGGAGGAAATAAAGTCCTTTTATTAAATAATAAGGCTAAGGTCCTTATTAAAGGATTTCTTAGAAATAAATTATATTATATTCTTATAGAATATTTATTAGAAAGCTAATTAATCCTTATTATATCTTTAAAGGCAAAGGATATAGATTTTTATACTTAGTACTTATACTTAAGGTATATAAATAGTAGGGCTATTTTAGAAATATTAAAAAGATATAATTAGGATATAAAAATGCCTTTAGAAGAGGAAAATAAAATAAGGCAGTATAAAATATATATTAGAGCTAAAGCAACGAATAAGGTTAATAAATAACCTTTATATAGGTCTTATTCCTATTTAGAAAAAATAGTATTAGATATTTAGGGGCTAATTAAAGTACCTACTTATAATAAATATTACTATTATATTTCTTTCCTAGACGTAGGAACCTAATATCTAGAAATATATATTCTTCGAAGAAAAGGGGAAGCTTTAGATAGGTTCCTAGAATTTAAAAATAAGGTAGAAAATAACTCTAATAATACTAGGATTAGAGAAGCATTTTCTAATAATGCTAAAGAGTTTATATATAAAATAAAGCTCTACTATAAAAAGGAAGGAATTACCTTTAATTCTAGTCCTCCTAGGACGCTTAAATCTAATAGTAGAATAGAAAGAATAAGTCGTATAATATTAGAAAAAGTACGAGCTCTTTTATTTACTACTAGGCTTCCTAAATACCTATAGGGAGAAGCTATTTTAATAGCTAACTATTTATATAATAGATTACCGTATTCTATAATAGGATTTAAAAGTCCTATAGAAAAGAGGGATAATATAATACTACCCTTCGAGACCTTAAATAAAATTAAGACCTTTAGAAGCCTTATATATTATAAGAATAAAGACCTTAAAGATAAGCTAGATAATAGAGCTTTTAAGGGAATAATAGTAGGCTATTTAGAAAATATATATAAAATCTAGGATTTTTCTAAGAGAACGATTACTATCTTTAGAGAAATTACTATACTAGAAAATAAATTTATAAAAAATCTAGAAAACTTTAGTAATAATAATACCTTTGATTTTAATTTTATTTTAAATAAAAATAAGCTAGAAAGCTATATCCCTATAAAGGAAGCTATTAAAGAACCTAGAGATAAAAGTCCCTTACCCTCTATAAAAGAAGAGTCTTTAAATAACGATCCTATTCTTACTACTAGTAAAATAGTAGTAGAATTACCTAAGAAGCTAAAAGGGTTTAATTCTAACTATATCGAATACCCTAATATTAATTTATTTCTAAACTATAATTATAAAGAGTTATTTCTAATAAGTATAGAAAATTAAGATCTAAAAATTCTAAAGACCTATAAATAGGTTAAAAATAGCCTTAAAGTAGTATTTTAAAAAGAAGCTATAATTAAGGAGATAATCTAGCTAATTAAATATAAAACTTAGGAATTTTCCTACCTCCTTAAGGATAGGAAGGCTATATAAAGCTACTAGGTCTATACTATTAAGAAGGATAGTTAAAATAATATAATAAAATATAAAGCCCGTTTTATAATATAGGGATTTAAGTAGATCTATAGCTTAGATTTCCTAGATACTTTCTTAACTATAGCTAGACCTAAATCTATTAGAATTCTACTTATTTTAGCTATTATCTATAATTTTAAAGCTTTATAAATAGATATAATAAATGCCTTTATATATATTAATATAGATAGCGAAGTATATATCGATCTTCTTATAGGCTATTCTTATAAAGAGAGATATAAGAAGTATATAAAAATATATAAAGGTAAAATTAAAAGTAAGGGGTCGGATAAGTAGGGCAAAGAGATTTAATTCTTATAGGGGTAGTAATAAAGGTAGGGGAGTAATTATTATATTACCTTAATTATCCTTCTTTCCTTTATTTAACGCCCCTCTTTATACCTATCTAGCATCTTAATTAATAAAGAAGATCCTACTTAAAGAAGCTATTAATATCCTTTTAACTACTAAGCTTTTTACTAGTTTTTCCCTTCCTTTCTAGCCGTTACCGGTATATCCGTCTTATCTCTCGCTACTTCTATAGGAAGCTATTACTACTTCTACTTCCCCTTATACCCCTACCCTCCTTTTTATACCTCTTTTTAGCTCCTTCTTCTTTCTTTTATACTAAGTATTTTTAGCTTCCTTAGTCCCTCTTACTAAGGGATATCTCTAAGAACTACGAAATTAAGCTATACTTCGCGATATACCCCCTTAGCTATAGCCTGCCCCTTAAGGGTATAGCTAATACGGCTTTAGGCTAGTAAGCGTATAAAAGAGGTTCTTAGCTTTATACTTCTCCCTTTACTTAAGGAAAGTAAGGGCCCTTTTAGGTCCCTAGGCTCTTTTAAACCTACTTAAGGAATAAGGGCCTAAAGAGGGGAAAGTCCTATAAGAAAGGGGGCCTTCTTTAAAGGGAAAAACCTAATTAAAATAGGGGGCCCTTTAAAGGGAAAAACCTAATTAAAATAGGGGGCCCTTTAAAGGGAAAAACCTTTTCCTTTTCTTTAGCTATAAACGTTACCTTCTTATATAGGCTATTAGCTCCTCTTATAGACTCTTAAGGCGGGCCTCTAAGGATAGCTTTTCTTAAACGTCTTTTAGCCTAATTTACTATAAAAGGATAGCTAGCTTTTACTTTAGTAGGGGCTTTATAAGACTATTAGCTTTTATCGATACTATTAAACCTAATAGATAGAAATAAGTCCCCTTTAAACCTCTTAGTATAACTAATACTAATAGATATTAATATACTATAGCTAGGTCGATAGCTTACTATTTTCCTTTATAAGAATTTATATAGTCTATATATTATTGTATTCTATAGCTAATAGGGTAGGAATTTATAGTTATAGAGATATTAGTAGCTAGCTAAGGAAAATCGCTTCTTTTAACGCTTTTAATAAAGCTAGTAGCTCTGCCTTTATACTAGAAGTTATAATAGTAGCTTACTTCGAAGCTCTCTAAGTAATAGTTCCTTTAAAAAGGGATATAATATACCCCTATAAGCTCTTTCTATCTAAGGAATTATCTATAAAGGACGAATCGCTTAAATAGAGGAAGATTTCGGTAGCTTATTTCCTTCCCTACCCTCCTAAGCGTAGACTATATAATCTCGTTAAATAGAGATAAAGGATAGCTTTATCTACTACTTCTTAATACCTAGGGCTAGGATTCTAGTTATACTTAGCTAGCTAGGAGACTATAAAAGAGATATCCGGTCTAGTAAAAATAGCTAAAAAAAGTAAGGAGCCTACCTTTTATTAATATTAGTATTTCTCTTACTCCCTAGCTTAAAAGGATAGATTAAGTAAAAGCTCTTTATTTAATATAGGTATAAAGGGAAGCTTCTTATCGAGGGAATTAAGGAGGAATTTATAAGCGACCTTATCGATATAGGCGTCCTAGGTAAGCTAGATAGTCTATTAGGACTTTTTCTAAAAGATTTATATCCCTAGGAACTACTTTAGCTCCCTTAGCTTAGTTATCTTATACCTTTATTATAGGCCTTATATAGCCTCCCTAGTACTAGCTTTTTCCTCTTTTAGGTAGGCCTAGATAATATTATCGACGTAAAAGAAGACTATAATTTTACCCTTCTATATTATATATAGTTCCTAAGGGACTTTCTTAAAGCCTAGGGCTTTAAGGGAACCTATTAAATACTATTACTAAAGAAGGGGTAATCTTTATAGTCTATATAGAGCTTTCCTAAGCTATAGAACCTTTCCTAGCTATTAAAAGCCTAGTAGAAAGCGTATATAGATAACTTCTTCTTCTTCCTTAAGTAGGTAGTTAATAAAGGCATTAACTATATCTATTTAATCGAGCTCGAGGTCGAATTCTACTACTATAGCTATAAGGGTCTAAAAAGATATCCCTACTAGGGTAGTTACCTTAGTAGGTAGATTCCCTTTTTCCTATTAATTCCTATAGATAACTAGCCGGGCTTTATACTTTTAAAGGAAGCTATATTTATTAGTTTTATAGATAAAGACCTACTTATAGCTAAGGACCTATTTTCCTCTTAAATTTTCCTTAAGTACCTCTTCGAAAGACCCTATCTCTTTATATAAAGCTAGGTAGTCTTTCTAGGCCTAGAAAAACTAGTCTTTAAAGGGGTGGTTTTCTAGCTACTTTTAGTTTACTAGTAGGTCTAGGAGGTCTCTTTTATATACCTTCCTTGCTAATAGTAGCTTAAAGAGCCGGCCTACTATAAACGCTCTATAGGAACCGTTATCTATTAGCGTTAAGTAGAAGTTAGAAAAATAATCGAAATAAGGGAGAAGTTAGTCTTCTTTTATAACTATATCGGGCCCTATACCTTCCTTTACTTCTCGAAGTAGGGATAAAAAGGTAGCTAGGTAATCCTTTAAGAGAGGTGCCTTTCCTACCCCTTAAAGGGTTAAGATAGGAAGACTAACTAAAAAAGCTACTTTTAGATCTTCTTCTTATATAGGAGGAGGCATAGGTAGGTAAGCGTATTCTAGCTCTACCGCTTTCCTATAGTCTCCTTCTTTATCTAGATTATTTAATCTAGTAGCTTTCTCTTCTTTAAAGTTAGCGTTATCCTTAACTATTTTAACGTTAGTTTCTTCTTCCGTTTCCTTATCTAGGACCTCTTCTTAAGACTATTAGGAAGGGGGGATTTAAATCTTTTAAATTAGCTAACGTTATAAGAGTAAGAGGGGCTATTAATCCCTCTTTCTATCGAAGAAGCTAGATTTATCGAAAATTATATCCCTAGTTAAAATAACCTTCTATAAAAGAGGAATCTAGATCTAGAAGATATTTATAGAATTATAGCTAACGAGGTAACTAATAAAGGCTCTAGGGTTAAGCTTTTTTTTTCTTCCTTTTTAGCTATATATTAATAGTTATTATATATGCCTTATAGCTATAAGTCTAAAGATAGGCTAGCGAGGCCCTCTTCTTTATAAAGAGCTTAAGGGGGGATTTCTAGTCTATTCCTTAGGTAGTCCCTCTAAGGTCCTTAGGGTCCTAAGGGGTCTAGTTCTAAAGGTAATAAGCGGTCTTAATAACTTCCCTTTAAAGGTTATAGGGAAGCCTTAATAATTCTCTATATAGTTTATATTATTTAGCTTTACTTTATAAGTAAAGTTTATATTCTTTATTAACCTATTATACTACTTCTTTAAGCTATAAGAAGTAATATTATTATTTAATTTATTTTATTATTTTTTAGATTCCTTAGTATTTATATATTAAATATTTATATATATCTTATATAACTTTATCTTATAATTCTAATAGTATCTAGATTTTACTTTTATATATTAAAACTTCTAAATATTTTATATTATATCTATTTAATACTTTATATTCTTTTATTTATTTTAGGATCTTTTAATATATTAAGTTATTAGGTTATACTTTAAATATTATATTTAGCTATTATTACTAGTAGTTCTCGTTTTTATTAATTTTTAGGAGCTATCCTTTCTTTATAAGTACCTTTATATTATAGTTACTTCGTCGACTAAGGGTATTAGCTCGACTATTTTCTATTCCTTTTCTATAAATTATTTTATAGTTAAATTTTAATAAGTATTCGGCCTATTAAATCTATCGTCCGTTTAACTATTACGTCGTTATAAAATATAAGATATTCTTATAATCTATATAGACCTTAACTTTATATTTACTTATTAAATATAAGAAGCGCTACTAGAGCGGCCTAATCCGGAGGTTTATACCGCTATTTTAAGTAGCTCTAGCAACGAGGTATACTAGCTAGAAGCGGGGCCTTACTAGGTACTATCTACCTCTAAGCGCTATATACTACGCCGGCCTATAATCCCCTCGCTAAGGAGCTACTAATCCTAGCTTACTCCCTTAGCCTACCTCGTCTAAGGAGTCTAACTATAGCCGCCTAGGTAAAATACCGCGTTGCTAGCTAGCTAGTATAGCCGTTATCTACTATAAATAGCGGATACGCCCCTATTTAAATGCTTAATACTAGTAGTTACGCCTTCCCGCTAAACCTACTTATAATTATATCGACCGCGATCGCCTAATACCCCCTCGCGCACGCTCCCCTAGAGCATTACCTTAACTTCCTTTAGCGTTTTACCGCTAAAGAGCGCGAGAGAGTCGTAAAGCTAGCGCCGTTATTAGTAGAGGAGCACGCTAGAAACCGAAAGTAGCTATACGTTGTTTATTTTATTAAGCCGAAGTACTCGGTTAAAATAAAGATTAACGTTACTAGTATCTTTAGAAAATAGACGCGGTATATCGTACTATCCCTATTAGGCATTTAGACTAAGGGCTAAACTTAACGATATAGGTACTATACTAATAATCGGATTAGTAACTAGAAGGCGATAATCTAAAACCTAGCTCGTAAAACTATAATAGACTTCTTCCTCTTTATCTACGGAAATTATAAGGTTAAGTTATAAGGTATATCGGAAGAGTATATACGTTAGTTCTAGTAGCTCTATATAACTATTACTAGACGATATATAGACCGGAATAATAGTAAAGAGGTCTATAAGGTACCCCTAAAGTGCTACCCTATATTATATTTAATTCCTAAGTCTACTAACGCGCTAGTAGTATTACTATAACGTCCTAGTTCCTTAGTTTAGCCTCTAGGCGCCTAACGTTAATAGTAAGCTAGTCCTAAATATAGATAGCCTCTAGGTTATCTTAACCTTTAATATAGCGTATAATACTAGCACCTTTGCCCTCGAGCGCTATTATATCTAGCTAGCGGGCTATTATTAGATTCTATGCTATACTAGGGCACGGCCTACTAAGTTAGTAGATAGTTAGAGGAAGAATCCGAAGGATAGTTCTATCGAGGAGCTCTTTAGCTCGAAAGTTATTTAGTTAACTAACGGTGAGAAAGAGTTAAACGAGGCGATAGATAAAGCATCTTATTAGCTAGCTAAGCTACTCGTATAAGAGACGACTAAGCGTGGTCGTCCTAAAGCTCTCTACTATAAGGATATCTTTATAATAATCGTCCGTTACCCTACTACTAGGAATTCCGTCCTAGTTATAGCTATTAAGTTTATTAACTACAAGGGAGTAGATAATAAGCCTAAAATATACGCCTTAGGCCGCTTTAGTCGATTAGCCTTATAGTATATACTAATTATTATAAGTTAGAACTATCTTTTTCTTTACCCTTACTAGGAAGCTAATATTCTGCCCTATTATAGTTCTTATCGCCCTAGCGCTATATAACTATACGTTTAATACGTAAAGCTTAATAAATATATCCTATATATTTAAGATAAAGGTCTAGGGCCTAACGTAATCTACGCCGCTTTAGTAGAAGGAGTTAATACTTAAGGTGCTAGTTTTCCGGCGGGTTTATAGTACTACCCTCTCCGCCGATAAAGCTATACTATACTCTAAGCTAAATTATAATATAGGTCGGTAGAGCCTTAATTTAGGATATAAGAAGCCTTAGACGCCGAGATTCGCTCGGAGAGGCGCTATAAACGCTATTAATAGTATATTAAGCCCCGCCTTATAGACTAGCTAGCGAAGAGGGTCTTTTAGGACGGGCGGTAATACTAACTAGTTTAGCTCTCTAAGCGACGTACTAGATATAGTCCGTAACTAGATAATACGCTATAACCCTAGGTTTACTACTTTCTATAGCGTATATCTAAATAAGATTGCCTAGTTCGATATCTAGAATACCTTCTTAGAGGAGGAGAAGTAAAATAAACTATTCTAGATATTCGTATACGTTAGCCTTACCCGCGACCCTTAGGCTATTAAGGATATAGTGCTTAACGAGGTATAGGCTAATACGCCGCTAGACCTAGAGATAGTAGTATTAGAAGAGAAGTAAGCGACTCTTAAGTAGGGACGGTATCGAATCGACGGCTATAAGGATAAGGAGGATATCCGAAAACTTACGAATAAGATTAAGACTAAGCGGGTAGAGCGCGAGAGGAGGATCGTAAAAGGATATCGCGAGTATTACTTTTACTACCGTCCGACCTAGGACGTCGAGGTATAAGCTCGAGGAGAGGTAGAAGAGGAATATAAGGAGCTAGCTATCGATCTCGTTATACCTAAGCGCGCTAGACTAGCCGAGATTTTCTACTATTAGCCTAAGAGCTAGACTAAGAAGGAGATCTCTTAGTATAGAATTAAGGCTATCGACCTTATAGTAGCTCTATACGATAAGAAAGAGATAGGAAAGAATAGCTAGACCCGGCTAAGAGCCTAAGTCGGGTAGTCTATTAAGTAAGAGTTACCCGAGCTATATACTAGTTCCGAGCTAGAGCTTAGACCCGATCCCTTCCCGCTTTTTATAGAAGCGACCTAGTATCTAGACTATATTAGCGATAAGTAATTGCCTCTTAGAGAGCGGACGTTTCGATAGTATCGTCTAACTATAAGGAATAACTACTTTAACGACTAGTACTTAATAGAACGGGAACGTGCTAAGCAGCGCGGTAAGATAATTAAATATAACTATCTTAAATATAGAAAAGAGACTTTTAAGCATTTAGATTATTTTTAGAATTATATCTAGTTAGTCTATAGGGTCCCGCTTAGATTATTAGAGTAGGTTAAGTATAGATAATAAAGAAAAGCTAAGCGCTGTTAAATAATATATAGGAGAAAGTAGTAGATAGAATAGTTATAGCTTAATTCTTACCTCGATTTAAAAGGACTTTTAAGAAAGATAGTTTAGGTTACCCCTAAATTAATTAGGGAGGCTATTAACCGTTATATCTTTAATAATATATAATCTTATCTTATATTTTATCTCTATTCTGCCCTAGGCGCTATATATTAGTGCTATATACTAGGTCTACTTTATATATACCCTGTTTCTAATTCTCTAAGCTTCCTATTCGAGGCGTATTAGCTATAGACTTATAGTAGGGGATTTATTACGCGTCTTAGTCGTTATAATAAGGTCGCGGCCGGGGGGGTTAGTCCCCTTTATTAAAAGGAAATAAGAGATACTATATATATAACGGTTATAGAGAGTCTATTAGCCTTAACTACTACCTAAGTTAAGGGGACGAAGGTCCTAGTTATATATATAAGAACGGTACCTATATAGGTTAGGATACCTCCTCGACTAAGGCGGAATATCGTTTAATACCCTTAACTAAGATTTAGTCTTAACCGATATATATATCGCAATAAGTAGAAGCGACGCGAATATCGTCGATAATTCTTAGTAAATAGTAGAACCTTAATAATATAGGCCTACGCCGTTATTATCTCCTTAGAGACCTAGCTCCCTACTAGGTCCCGCTCTTATACCTCCGACGTCGTCGAGCGTCGGGCACCGCGATAGCTATACGTATAGACTATATAGGTTATACGGCGACGGCACCGCCCTCCCCTCTACTATAGTCCCCCCCTCCCCCGGGGGGCCCTAGAGCTCTAGCGCTACGCCCTCTAGCTTCTAGCCCTATACCTTATAGTCGGTATAGGCGAAGGCCGCGGCGCACGGCAGGCCCTTACGGCTAACGTCGTTGCGCTACCACGGCCGCTTCCGCTACGCTTAGATCTTAACGTTAATAGGCGTTAGTAGGATCGTCCCGGCTAGCATCCGATAAAGTAGAAGTCCTTAGTTGTCTCTAAGACTAGTACGATGCCCGCCGGCGGCCTAAAGTATATCGTAAGCTCCGCCGAGATTAAGTGGCCGGGGAATGCCCGGTTAGGGATAACGTCTACGAGATAAAGACGGCCGGGACCGGGGTCGCGCTATCGTCGCTATAGCCTAGTATTATATTCCCTTCCTCGTCTCTTACCCCGCAATCTCTAGCGCTACTTTAGCTACGTTCTTACCTTTTTTTTTCCTTAATTCCCTTTATAAGTCTATAATAGAAAAGAATACGTAAATAGCCGCTTTCTTTACTTACCTTTTAGTATACTTTTAGTTTCTAATACTACTGCCTACCTACCGTTTATTATTCTAACTTTTAGCTTCGTCCCTTAGGGCTCTTTACGTAACCTATAAGCGGTTGCCTTACCTATAATTCCTACTACTATATACCGCTTTAATTCTACTAGTAGAAAATATCTAGACGCGTATAGGAGTACTTAGTAATTCTACTAGTAGTAATTTCTACTATAGTATACCGCTTTTAATCTACTAGTAGAAAATATCTAAGCGCGTATAGGAGTAATTCTACTAGTAGAAAAAAGGCCTTTAATAATATAGCGGGTAAGGCAACCCCTTATAGGTTACGTAAAGAGCTTTAAGGAATAAAGGCTAAAGATTAAAGAGATAAATAAGATAAAGATAGGGCGAGAGAAAGAACGTAAGTAGGCAGTAGCGCTAGGAACTAAAGTATATAAAAAAGGTAGGTAAAGAAAGCGGCTATTTAAGTACTATCCTACCGTAGGGAAGAGGTAGAAAAAGTAAGAAGGTAAGTAAAGCGGTAATAACGATTATAGGGTAAGCGAGAGGAAGGGAGTATAAGAGGAGTACTAAGGTATAAATAGGAAAATAAGAGTAAAAGCATCTACCTTAGCTACTAATCGAGTAGTTAGGAAAATAACTATAGTATAACTACTTATAACGTTTCTATAGAGTTCTAGTATAAATTTAGGGCTATAGAGCTTAAGTATAAGCATAGTATCCTAAAGACGTTCGTAACGTAGGTAGGCTAAGGGAGGCCGAACTATATAGCTAGTATACTATTCCTATAGTAAATAAGGCCGATCTTATAAGAGTATAAGGTAGCGTATTAAAAGGTAGTAAGGGAGCGCTATAAGAGCTATAGCGGACTTATAAAGGAGATTCTATAGAGCCTAATATCGTACCTATATATAGAGAGGCCGTTTATACTTATAGTTATATTATCGTTCTACGGTAAAAAAGGATACGAAATTAAGATAAGGTAGGAAATATAGGATACGATAGTAAAGGTAAGGTAAGCGAGCGGAAATAAGGGCGCGACGTAAATATAAAGGTAGGATATATAGAGTATAAAGGGGAAGGCCTACTAGGTTTATAGAGAGATAGCGGGGGCGAGGAGGTATAGCCGATACCTAGCTATCGCGTACTATAGTAGGCAATACTAAAAGGAGGACTAAAAGGTATATAAGAAGGTATATAAGCTAAAGGTAAGCTAGGGAGCTAGCGAAAGGAAGTAAGTAACGCCGTAGAAGTAGGCTTACGGCTAGCTTTAAACGCTATAACGGCCTTTATAGAACCCGCCGACTTTAACGACCGTCGTCCCTATAGCTTATATAACTAAGGAACGGTATATAATATTTTATAGTAGAAAATCGTATCCTTTATATAAAGCAATAACCGATAGGCGAGAAGCGGAGTTAGCTTCTATAATAAAGATGCCTTTTACTAAGGCGTAACTATAAGCCCGCCGTCGCCGTTAAATATAGCTAAGAGGTACGGCGGTAAGCTAGTAAGGAAAAGAAAAGGGGGAAGCGTAACGTATAAGATATAAACGAGGTTATAGAGAACGTCTAAAGGTAAGTACTTTTATAAGAAACGGGTTCGGAAGCTAAAGCTATCCTTAAAAGGGATAAACGCTATAATATATAAAGTAATAGTAATTCTATAGCGATAATTTACGTTAGGAGCAGCACCTTAGGAGGGAGAATAGTTTGTTTTAATAAAGGTAAGAGGCGAAAGAGAGCGATAGGTCTATAGTAGGTAGCTTATTTCTATATACGATAGCGAAGAGGGTATATAAGCGGGTTAAAGGTACTCGCGACGATAGAGTTAAGAGGGGATCTAGGCTAGCTATCGTACGCTATTTATATCCCTCGTCGCCCCTCCTACCTAGCCGCCCTAACTAACCGTAAGGCTATAAGCTAAGTATAGTATAATGCTATTAATCTATGCTACCGCCGTCCCTAATATTGCCGTAACTAGTAGCCGGCTCGATAGGTCCCTCTAGGCGAGTAGCTCGACGAGCGCCTTAATAACGCGCGATATGCTAGTGCCGCCCTCGCCGCCGATAAATAGGTAGAGCTAAGCGCCGCCGTCGCCGCCTACTTCGTCGCCCCGCCGGATTCGGTCGAGCTACCGATATACGATTAAGAGGGCGATAGCCTACTTCTCGTTAAGCGTAAGCTACCCCGCTAGCTCCCTGCCGGCGGTAACGAACGAGCTCGATAGGCTAAGCCGTATATATATCCCCGCCGCCGTACTAGCGTCTACGTCGCCGTCGGCCGCTATTATATCTATATCGTCCTCGCCGAAGCCCCCTACTATAACTTAATAGCCTATACCTCTTCTTACCGTAGTAGCGCCGCCCCTAAGAGCTCCGAGCTTAGTAGGTTTACCCGCCTACCTACCCTCTCCTCCGCTACTACCGTCGCCGCGAGCTCGGCCGCCGACCTAAGCGCCGACTACTAGAACCGGTAGAGCTGCTACGTTATCGCTAGTAGCTCTATTAACTACGCCGTGACTTATCCTATACCGGCGGCGTTCCGGACGACGTCGATAAGCCGCGCCGCGTCGCCTGCCCCGCCGGCGCGGTACGCCTCCCCGCCCCCCTTAGCCCCCCCCCTGCCTTTATCGCCGGCCTATAGCGCCGTTATACCGCCCTCCTCGGCTATAGCGGCCTACTACTTAGCGTCGCGCTTCGCGTCCTCCGCCGACCGCCGGAGGAGCTATATATTATCTATAAGCCGCGCGACCCTTAGCGCTAGCGACCCCCGCGCCCGCGCCTAGATATCGTTAATATCGCCTACCTCCTCGCCGAGGAAGGACTCCTATAGCACGAATAGGGCTAGGTGCTATACCGCCGCCCTAGGCGCTATTAGCCGATGCCCGACGCCTAGCTCTCCGCGAAGGGTACCTCGCCTTAGCCCGCCCTATAGTTAGAGCCGCTACCGTTTTACTTTAGCCTTACGAGCGATGCGTAGTTATAAAGGTAGAGGCCCTATAAGAGCTCGCCCCTATACTAGTAGGCCTCGATAAGAGGGATCCTTAGGCCGGCCTCCTCGACGACGATTATCTTGTTTAGCGCGTTGCCTATCGCCTCCGCGCCGCTTACCCGTTAGAGGTGCCGCTACCGGCGGAAGACGGCCTAGTAGAGCTAGTTTGCGTTTACGTACGCCTACGCCGAGCCGCTGCTAAACTCCGCTAGGTACCTTAGGAGGTGCGCGATTACCTCGACTTATAATAGCGGCCGCTCTATAAAGACTTAGTTCGCCGCCTTAAGTAAGAACGTTCTTATCTTATTCCCCCTTATAGGGTCCGCCGCCGTTGCTATACCTTCGGCCCTGCCCCCTTAGCCGCCTATAGTTATACTTTAGAAGATAGCGTGCGAAATTACCGTTACTCGCGAATATACTTATAGTCGGCCTACGCGGATTAAAGAAGAGCTCTATATCGTCGGTATTATTAATAACTAAGAGCTACCGCCTATAGTCCTTCTTTTCTAGCTATCTCTTTACTAGTAGTAATATATCTATCTTTAAGTTATTATACCCTAGAATCTTATAATCCTATATAATTATATTAAAGGACTAGTAGAAGCGCTTAGTAATACTCGTATAGACCTAAAATACTAATACCTTTAGATACGTCTCCTATTAATAGATATACGCTAGCGCGATTTAGGTTTTCCTTCTTTAGTTAGTTATAAAGTAATTAGTAGTTAAAGCCTTACCTTATAACTTCTTATATATATATCTTTACGCGGAAGGAGAATATCTTACTTTAGTAGCTATTAGCGATAGAAGTACCGCGCCGCGGCGTTTAAGCGCTTAGATCCGCCTTCTTACCTATAACCCCTGCCTTATATTAGAGTCTCTTTTCCGCTACTATTATATCCTTTGCCCTACTATCTCTTACTTTTGCCTTCTCTCTTCTCCCCCCCTCTCTCCTCCCTCCCCCTTACTTTTCTTTTACCTCGTCGCTTATCTCTCTTCTAACTGCCCTAAGTTCTTTTAGTTGCCCTCCTCCCTTATAAACTTTATCGCCTCTATCTCGTCCCTAGTCTCTACTATAGTTGCGAACTAATACGTGCCTAGCCCTAGTAGTTAGTCTAACCTAGCCCTAGAGCCTACTCTCTTCCGTCGACCTTATATAAGGACCTTTAACCTAAAAGAGGCTCTAGCTACGCTATAGTAATACCGTAAATATCTACTTAAGGTAAACTCTTATCTAGATCCGGAAACTAAAAAGCGCCGAGAGGGGATATAGGAGAATTAGGAAGAGTAGGTCGCGAGACTATATTGCAATTAATCGCTTCTTATCTTATCTATATATATAAAGCCGAATAGCTACTAACGCGTATTCTATTATATAGTTTTGCTCGATCTATTAAAATCGACCTAGAGAACGCTTAGTTTAACCTCTACCTTAGGTTAAGGGAGGCTATATCGTACTTTTAAGTATTTCTAAAGATATATATCTAGGACTTAGTTACTAAACGCCCTTATCTAGGACCCTACGAATATAAGTATATATAGACTATTTAGAACGCTAGCTCGGCTAAAGTTATTTAGTATCTTCTTATTAATAAGGCCGAGTAGAAGGTTATAAGGCCTAAGTAGTAATCCGACCTAAGTCGAGTATTATTCTAGTCCTTTAAATTCTCGTTATAAGCGATAGCGCGAGGCTATAGCCCGGCTTATAAGATCGGTCGAGTAAGTTATACTCTCGCTATTATATTCTTCGCCTATATTTACTTTTCGCTAACCCGCTAAGGGGGGGGGCGGGGGATTAGTAGATACTAACTCTCGCCGATAAGCTCGGTTTATCTAAGAAATAGAGCTTTAAAAAGTTAGAGATAATATCTTCTAATATTATTTCTCTCCTTAATACGCTCTAGAGAAAGGTAAAGGATATCCTTTACCGGCCTAAGACTAGGCTCGTATTTTACTATACGATAGTGCTTAAGGGCCTTAGGGGTTAGAGACCTAGCAGTCTATTAAAGATTAAGTATTAAGACGCCTCGATAGTATAAATTAGGGACCCGATAGATCTCGCGAAGAGAGAATATAAGTAATAAATTAATTAAGTTCCTTATCCTTCGATTCTTCCTCCTCTTTAATAAAAAGTTACTCCTTATAGTTTTATTACCTATAGCTGCCTTATAGTAGCGATATCGCTACCTAGGCCGCTTAGATAACGTTATTATCTAGAAGGTTCGATACTACCGCTTAATAATAATATTATTTATCCTTCTTAGTCGCCTTTACTAAAGTTAGCCTAACTAGGTAACCTTTAGACCTAGATCGTTAACCCGTTTTTACGATAATAGAACTAAGTAAGACTTAGCTACTAGTTTATATTACGATCTATTACGTTAAGCAGCGAAGGAACTAGATCGAGAGAGATTAGCGCTTAAGGTATCTATTAATAGACTATTATTCTAGTACTTATAAGGTAGGGGTAGTATAAGAAAGGATAAAGATATATAATCTAGCTAGAAAGAAGCGGCTATAGGGCCCTATTTATACCGTAGTTAAAGGGACCCTTAGGTAACTTATATAGGCGCTAAACTAGCCCTATATATAAGGTCTTTATAGGTCCCCGATATATAGCCTTATAATAATCCTTTAGGTAGCCCTCCCTTAATCCTTTAGGTAACCTACTAATAGCGGTGCTTATACTAGCCGATAGTATCGTACTACTCCTCTATCCTTCTTTCCCTTCCTACTACTTATCTATCTACTATACTAATTACCGCTCGACCGTTAAATTAATAAGTTAGATATTACCGATTAAGAATACCTCTTCTACTTATTTTTTCTCTTAATTATTAAACACTTAGGAGAAGTAAACGGAGGCGTAGAGGAGTACTTAGACGCTTAAGGGCTAACGTACTTCCTAAAATCGGGTTTAATACTTTTATCGGAATCTATACCCTTAATTCGCCCTCGACGTAATAGCGCGTCGCGCTTAGAGCGCCGGAGGGGTAGACAAGGTGCCGATAGTAATCGACAGCGGTAAGAAAGGGTTAGCGTAGAGTATATACTACCCTAATACCGGCTAAGGAGCGTTTATAATAGCATCGCGTATTAATCCTAACCCTCCTATAGACCGAGACTAGCCTAAGGAATATATACGAGAAGCCTACCGATATATCGCTAGCCTAGTATACGGGGAGACCTTTTAAGGCGTCTAGGAGGCTATCTAAAAGCTTTTACGCGCCGATCGCAAAGCGTACGCGCTATATAGCTAAACTTTAGATAAACTTACTATAACGAAAATAGAACTCTCGGCGATAGTTAGGGAAGTAGTCGAAGTAGCTATAGGAGGCAAGACTATAAAGAAGACTTAGGCGGAGATCGTAGCCGGTGCGTAAACTACCCGCTAATACCTAGCCCCCGTAGAGAAACCGGTCCCTACTCGCTCGATAGGGAATTAATAGTCCGCGGTAGCGGCATTACCTAAGATCTAAGATAACGTCGCCCTCCTAGAAATAGTTTAGGCTATTAATCGCGCTTTCGGCGCTACTATTACGATCGCGGCCTAAGTACTTTAAAGTAGAGATATAGTTATTACCTTTAAGAAAGACGCTAAATAGTATCGTATAAAGATAGACTAGCTACGTAACGCCTTTAGACCGTAAGCGACGCTCTCTTAAAGCGGCTATACGCTAATTATTAAAGGAGTTCCTATTAAGGCACTATAAGACCGAGATAACGAGACCGCGATAAAGGCGATTATAGCGAAGAATAAGGTCGAAGTTATCCGCCTTAAAGCGCGTAGAGTAAAAGGCGCCGGAGCGATAAAGACGACCCTTATACTTATAGTAGACGGGGTAAATACGGCGAATAAGATTTACGATTAGGGACTACTTCTTTAGTCCGAACTTTTTAACTTAGAACCCTACGATAACTCGCTTAACCTAAAATAGTACTTCCGCTACTACTAGATAGGTTACCTTGCCCGCTACTATAAAGCGAAGCCGACGTATAGACGGTGCGGCACTAACCTATACCTAGATAATAAGTGCCCGGCCGCCCTAGGCTAATCTCCCTATAAGTATCCCCTTTACGGCGGCGTATACCTAGCGTAGGACCGCCGCTATAATAAGACTAAAGAGTATTAGGATAGAGCGCGTAAGGCCTATACCTTTAGAGCGAGGCGGTTTAAAAGCCGCGGCCGCGTTCTAACGCCGCGCCCTCGGCTACCCGAGCTCGATAAACTAGCTAATAACTCGCTACTACCGCCCTACCCTAAACGACCTCGACTAGCCTTAGCCGCCCCTCGACTAAGACTATATGCGTATAGGGCTAATCGGTACTCTCGGCTTCTATAGTTAGCTAGCGGGCCGCTAATATAATAAGAGTATCTTAAGAGAGAGTCGCCGATATTCTTATAGATAATACTAAATATTAATTATAGTAATATATTAAAATACGAACTAATAACCTACTCTTACTAAGCTTACGCTCTAAGCCCTATACGCCGCCGACGTTATTATAATCTAAGAGCCGGCTAAGAACGCTAAGACTAGCTATCTAATATACCTAAGTAAGAGTAGCTACTATCTTATCTTTACTACCGGCCGCGCGGCGCTTTATATCTATAAAGGGGGCATAATATCGGGTCGTAGACTAGCGACGGAGGCGTCGACTAGTATAGCGTTACCTTTACTAAGCCTAATACTATAATCTTCTCTATCTATTCCCCGATCTATATTAAGGAGCCTAAATAGAGCCTGCTTTCCGCTCTTATATCGAGTACGCCGTGCTATAAAGCCGCCTTTATCGGAGACTTTAATATTTACTACCTACTCTAAGATATCTATAACTAAACGTCGGATAACTACGATAATATACTAAAGCTAGCGAGCTAATAGAATCTTACGCTCGCTACGCTTAAAAGTAAAATCACTTATCTTAGTAGGCCGGGTAAGCGTAATAGCACGATAGACCTCGCCTAGGTCTCGCGGGACCTCTTAGCGACGTACCTCGGTAAAGTAGATATTATAGGTTTAGAATATATCCCGTAACTCTTATAACTTAACGTTAGACCGCCTCTACCTTACTTATAGCTCCGAGGACTTTTAATAAACTAGCGCCTACTTAAACCTAAACGTGCCTATATAGAGGCGACGACGCGTTTTAGGCCCTCGATCGCCCCTTCTATACCGTAATCCCTTAAAGAAATTAACGATTATACCGACTAGCTAGTTAACTAACTAATAGAAATCGCCTATCGCGCTACGCCTAAGGTCCGCGGTCGAGCTAATAGAGGTAGGGAAGAGTAGTAGACCCGCGATATTAATAACGCTACCTAGGCGGCTAAGTAGGCCGAGAGGCTCTACTTAAGAACTAGGAACCTAGCCTACTAAGAAGCGCGACGCGACGCTATAGCGGCGTAGAGTCGAGCTATATATAAGGCGTATAGGAGTATATAAAGGAGATATCTCTACGACGCCTTAAAGATAAAAGGCATCTAGGCCTTAGAGCGATAGGCTAGACTTAGAAGCACCTAACTACCTATACTATTACGCCTCCCTAACCTCTTATAAGTAGAAGGCGACCTAACCTTAGTTCGTACGCGCGCCGATAAAACTAGAGTATTAGCCGAAAGATTCTTCCTAATACCCTTAGCCGCTTATCTCGACGCTACTAAGGGCCCCGCCCGCGAGCCGGTTACGATTAGTAACTACTTCTCCCTTATAGAGGTTAAGTAGGTTATTAAACGGACGGCACTATAAAAGGCGGCGGGGAAAGATAGTCTGCCCTTAGGGTTAATAAAGCCTATAGTAAACTAGTTACTATCTCTATCCTTATATTACTAAACTCTAGCTACGCTCTTAGGTATTTCCTAGAGCGCTTTTACCGCGTAGATATAGTAGTTATCCCTAAACCTAATAAGACCTAGGCTTAACTTAACCTAGTAGGTAGCTAGCGCCTAATCTCTCTCCTTAGCACGGTAGGTAAGATAATAGAGGCGACGATCGTATAGCGGCTCGCTAATATTATAAAGATATATCTACTACTCCTTAAGGGATAGATAGGCAATCGGCCTAGACGCTCTATAAAAGTAGTAGTCTATATTATTATAGAACTAGCGCGTATAGTATAGGATTAAGGCGGTATCGCGTCCTTTCTTTAACTCGATCTTAAGGGTGCTTTTAATAGGGTAGACTATACCTACCTCCTCTAGGCTTTAAAAGGGAGAGGTATCCCGGAATAGCTCCTAGCTTAGATCCGGAGTTTCGTAAGTAATAAAATAGCTCGCCTACTCTTCGACGGCGATACGTCGAACCCCCTTAGTATATATATAGGCGTTCCCTAAGGATCCTAGCTTTCCCCGATCCTCTTCCTTTTCTATATCGCCCCCCTTTACGACGCTCTTAAAGTAACGGCGGGAATAATACTAGTTAGCTTTATAGACGACTTAAATATTCTTACCTTTAGTAGAACTATAAACGAAACCGCTAAAAAGCTCGAAGGAGCATAGTCTATATACGAAGGCTAGGCGCGCGCTATAGGGGCAGCGTTTAAACTAGCGAAAAGCGAATTACTATACTTTATACGCGCCTACGCCCCGCCTAAAACGTATATTCGCCTTAGCAATACTACGATAGCGCTATTAAAGTCCTCCCGCTTCCTTAGAGTTTAGCTTTACTATAAGCTCTAATAGGGCCTTTACCTTAAGTAAATCTAGACTAAGTTTTAGCGCTAATAGGTAGTACTTACCGCGCTCGCTATATCTACGTAGGGATATTAACTCTCGCGCGTATAGGAGATCTATACTAAGGTTATCCGTAGCGCTATTATCTATAAAGGCCTAGCCTTCTATACGCCTATACTACCGAACGGATAGCTAAGGGGAGTAGCTCGTGCGCTCTATAGCCTATAAACGACGTGCCTTCGAACTATCGCCGGCGCGTATAAAGCTATACTAACCCGTACCCTAGAAATAGAGACCGAAGTCCCGCCGCTTAACCTCTACCTTAACGAATAACTAGCGAGATTTTAGAGTCGACTTAAGACCTTAGGGATAGCGGCGCGGCTACGTCTAGCCTATATAAAAGTTAGTAGCGTGCTTTAAAAACGTAAGGGTCTATAGCGTAAACCTAGAAATAGCGGCGAGGAGTAGCGATAGCGCTAGTATATAGGCTTAACGGAGCCTCGTAAAGCTCTATAGCGTAAATAAATAAGAAGGTAGGAAAGAGAGCTATAAGACGCGAAGCTACGCTATCCTTATCGTGCCCTCTAACTATTAAATATAGAACCGCTCCCTCCGAAGCCCTAAAGAAGGCTAAAGGCCTACGCCGACCTCTATAAGTACGAGAGCTCTACGCTTATCTAGCTCCGTATAGGGAAGATAGGTCTTAATAGCTTTCTCTATTATAAGAACGTTCTTAGCGCGACGACCCCCCTCTACTAGTGCGGTAGTAGGGAGGAAATAGTATTTTACGTCTTCCTCCGCTACCCCCTATAAGCTAATAACTATAGGCTCCTCCTAGCCGCCCTCTATACTAACGCCGACCTCCGCGCGCTTCTTATATAACCTAATATAGCCCTATACCTCGTCTAATAGTTTCTTAACTTTCGGCTAATACCCTACTATAAGGTAGTAGTAGATCTCGTAAGAAGCTAGACCGCTAGCGCCGCGATAATAATACGATTATAAGTAGATAGAGGGTAGAAAGAGAGAATAAGGTAGTAGTAAATATCTTTACTCTTATCGGCTCCTAATTCTAAATAGCCGCGAAGGGCCTATATATACTACTAGGCCTTAACCCCTATAATAGTATTAATCGCCGCCCTTAGTACGGCTTATACTCGGGAGCCTAGCGGGCTATAGACGACCGACCGAACACTAGTAAGAAATTCCTAAGAAAGGAGGTATAAGCGGGATAGAGTTCTCTATCGCGCTACGCGCGCGTTAACGGCTATTTAGGTATAACGCGCTTATAGGACCTAACGCCCCGGCTTAGTTTAGGACGGAGGTCCCCTACCTATACTAGGCTAGCGGCTGCGACCTAATATACTTAATATCGCGACGATAGCGGCCCGCGGGCTAAGGTAGATAAGAAGGTTATATATAAGTTTTCCTCCTAGGCTACTAGGTTTTTCCTATATAGGTAACGAGTAGAGGCTCTAGAACTTATAGGCTAGCTAGTATAATAAACTACTACTACTACTACTACTTATCTATCGCTATTCGAAAGCCTTTTCTACGATCTAATAAATAATATATCTTTTAGATAATAGTTTACGAGTTCCTATACTAATCGTCCTTTATAAACTTATTTGCCTCGTCTCCCTTTTTACTATTTAGGCGATAGCTAATAACGCTTTCGAAGCCGAATTTAATTCTTATAACTAGGTATTACGTCCCCTACCTAGACATTATAATAATAAATAAATATATATTTTTAGCATATTATTATATATTATTAGGAGTATAGCTATATTAATATATATTATTAAGCTTATTAATAATTATTAATATAATATTAAATACTTATCTCCGTCTCCGTTAACGCCGCCTATATCTATAATCTTATTATTAACCGCAACGTATAGTTTGCGAATTAAATCGTTCCTTACCTAATTACCTAAGCATTATAGCTTTTTAGTCCTATCCGCGGAAAGTCGAGCTCGATCCTAAGAAAGTATCCGCCTTATATAAGAGAACACCCGCTCTAGCTCGTCTAATATCGCTAGGACGCTAAGTATATTAAGGGCTATCTAATATAAGCGTAGATACTTAGCTCTTTACTCCTTACGATACTACTATTTAAGCGGATTAGTAGTTAGTATATATCTCGGAGGAGCATTAATAAATTTCTTAAACTCGTCTTTATCGCTAGGTTTATCTAGGATACTTATTAACTGCCTTATGCGCTCGTAAGAAGCGACCTCTCGTGCTTTATAACTAGGTCGCACGGTTCTCTCCGACGAAATCGGTCTATCCTTATACTTCGCCTATTGCCGCTACGCTATAGCAATAGCTATCTGCCGCTACTCTAGTGCCTAATAACGGTTAAGATACCTCCGCCGTTTTTCTAGATAGAGCAGAAGTGCCGTAGTATATATAGGGTTTTTATCGGTTTCTTCGTAATACTTTAAAAGAACCTACCAGCCTATATAAACCGAGCTTACTATATAGGCGTTTTCGGTATACTTAACCTATATCGAAGTTAGGCTTCTCTTCTTTAGCCCGAAGGCAATACTTATAGAGTCTACGACTAACCTTTACGTCTTCGAATTATACGAAGAGTATATCTATATTCTCTAGCACCTAATCGATTAAAGCCTAGGCTATTTACTACTCTATAGTAGCCTAGTAAAACGGCTATAAGAACTTATATATTATCTTTAATACTTACTAGTTATTATAAGTTAGGATATCGTCCTTAAGCTCTTAATAATACTAATTAACGAAGACTAATAATAGGCCTTCTTAGCTAATAGCGGTATTAAGTAGCTTAAACTATAAGTTCTAGCGCGTAATATTATTAATACTAAGGGCTTTCCCTATAATATATCCTATATATCGTTATAAACTATAGAGTTACGAATAAATATAGCAATATTATAAAGTTTTCCTATTAAACCGATACTCCGCTAACCGGTAATATTATTTCTTTTCCTACGCTAGGCGTAAGTCCTTAGCGTAGATTCTAAATAGAGGTAGTTATATAAGGCGTCTATAATAGTAGTTTAATTTAGTTTATCGTCCGCCTATTTAACGGCGGCCTAAAGTGCACTTTCGCTAGTCGTAAAGAGAAAAGCTTATAGGGAAAGGTTAATAATATAGCTAGCGCACTACGTTCGAGAGGATATTAGATTAAAGGTTAGCCTATACTCTTACGATAAATCGGTAGAAAGTTAACGGAGGTAAGTGTTATTTTTAGTATTATTGTCCCCGGTAAAATAGCCGAGTTTTTATATTATACCATATCTCCGGATAATCTTTAGTAGGTGCGGCGTTATCGCTACGCCCGCGTGCGACCGTCGTAGGTTTAGCAATCCTAGCAATGCCTTACGAGGCTTATATGCCTCGTCGACCTATTACGTATAAATAGCGATATATGCCTTACGTTAAGGAGAAGACTATATATCTATTGCGATATATATAAGACTCCGAGCGCCTTTAAGCCACCGATAGACGGATTATTAATGCGTGTCGTAGGCCCTATCTAGATCTAAAGCGACCGTGTTACTAGAGTCGACGAGGAACTCCTCGACTACGGGGTTAATCGCGGTTAAAAGTGCCTAATACTCTAGCTACGTCGCGCAGCTTAGTGGTAGATGCCTATTCGCGGAAAGTAGTATCTATGCCTCTCGGAAAGCATCGATATTAATCACGCTCCGTAAAATATTAACCTCGCTCTCTTAAGTTAGCCTTAGCTGCTTTTCGCTTATTCTCGCGAAGGCATTCTCGATAGCTACTTAACGCTTATATCGAGTATTCGTATCTTCTTTAACTTATACGTAATAAACCTTTTCGAGATAATAGTAGGCGTTGCTAGAAATATAAGTTAACTATAATAGATTGCGACAACGTTTATAGTAGTAGAGTAAATTGCTACCTACCGTACGTAGCTTATCGCCTTAAGCCTATCGAAAGTAATACTAAGTCGACGTCGCTCTTAACTTCCTCCTCTTAACTGCTGCCGGAGGGGAATGCTCCGATTCTAAAGGTATACTAGTAGATTGCGAGATACTATCGGAAGGCAAAATTAATAACGAAGGGTTCGATACGATATTAACTTCCGGTATATAGGATACGTAGTCTTCTATTGCTAAAGCTAAGATATCAAGGGGGCGTGTACTTCGATTACTAAAATAAAGGGCATAGAGAATCTTAAACGAAAGAATGCTCCTATTCTATACCGAGCCCCTTTCCTTAGCGCTATAGCTAACGTATAGAAAAAGTAAGTACGCCTAAAATAAGCATTTAAGTTAAAATAGGGGCATATTAGCAATATATCTTAATAGGGGACTTCTATATTATTATTAATATTAATAAGCTTAATAATAAATATGCCTATACTTATTAATATATATTAATTATTATAATATCTACCCCTACCTCTAGAGAAGGGCGTTAACTTCGTGCTACTAAAATAGAAAACTAAGATACTAGATAAAGAGATTGTTTTAATATCGTATAGCACGTTCCTAGAGACGTAGAACTATATATACTTTATAGTAGGTTCGCGTAAGAGGAAAAGGCTATACTCCCTAAGAGTCGGTGCTAGCGGCCGGTTAAAAGGTAAGGGCGATTCGCGAGTATTAAAGCGTCTCGAGCATTACTAATCTATATAGATCTAGGGAGTTTAATACCGGCGCTACGTAACTTTATTCTCTTTAACTTAACGGATGTTTTTAAACGGAGCTACTAGCCGGTTTAGGTTTAAGAAAAATTAGCGGAAATAGCGTTTAAGGAGCTCGCTAAATAAGACGACGCTTTATAGTCTATAATATCGAACGCCTTCCTATAATACGATCCCTATACTCTTATCTACCTTATATAGTAGGAGCTCGACTAATTTAAGGAATGACGAGATATTATAGGCCTACGGGAGCAATTAAAAGTCATAATATTAGAATAAGGCTTAAGGTATCGCGAGGTCGCTAAGATTACTAGACGTATATAGTATATTTATAACTGCTTAGAGGAGCTTATATTATAAGAGAAACGGCGCTTTTACTTTCGTAGAGGTAGATAGATTATAGGTTCTTAGGCAGACGACCGACTATCTATATAATCCCTCCGCGACTAACCTAAGGCGGAAAAATAATAGCCTTAGTAGTATCGTTGCCGCGAATATCTCTCTACTATTTACGGATAAGCATCCTCGCGATAGTCTTCCCGACCGGTTAGTAGCCTACCTTTAGGGCTGGTCCTAGTAGGCTATCGATAATAATAAGGACGACGATAATCGGGGAATAAGTAGTTATACGAGCGCCGCTACTAATTATAAGGCAGAAAGACCACGATACCTCTTTAGCTATAGGACGTACTACGATAATAGCGTACTTACTAGGTATATTCGGCCGACTTATATAGATAACTTTAATCTCCTATTTATATACCTAGAGTACTAGCGACTAGGATAGGACGAGTATATTATTCTAGCTAGCCTATCCGCCTAAAGTAGCTATATCCTATAAAAGTATAGTAGAGTATATACCCTTAATCTTCGGCCTAGGATAATAATGCTTATATACTATATCTTATACGAGAAATACTTTATAAGAGCGGGGTTTATAAAGTACTTTAATACGAGACACCCTAAGTTAACGTCTTAGTAGCTCCGTTAATGCCTTATATATTAGTAGGGCTAATTTAAGCAACCGTTAATTATTAATCGATCTAGCTAGATAGTATACGTAAGGGAGCTTTATATAGGAGGGGAAGTTCTTAGGGCCGTGCTAGTAAAGAATAAAGGGGAGATTATAAGTCGTAGATTAGTCGAAGCAAAGAGGGGACGAAATAAAGGAGATATACTACCCGATAATAATATAAGTAACGGGACTAGTAGCGGCGAGGGTAGCGGTAGACTTAGTAGGAATAAGATTAAGATTAAGAGGAGTCTCGACGACTCCGCGGCTTACTATATAGCTAGCCCTTAAAAGCGAAGGAAGGAGCGCTTAAGTAGGAAGATTATCTAGGCGATAAAGGATACCGAGTATAATAATTAGGACTAGAAGGAGGAGGCGATACCTAATTCCTATACTAGTAAGGAATTTTAGGTTAATAGTAGGGAGTAATAGTAGACGATAACGGCATAAGTAAATAGCCGCCTCTTAGACGACTATACCTATAACGTAAAGCCCCGATAGGATATATATAAAATAGACGGCCCCCTTCCTAGGAGTCCGGGCTAAATTCTACTCCTTATATCTTACTCCTCGTCTCTTTTCTTATACCTACCTTCTTTAGATTATTCTAGCTAAGTAACGCTAAAGTGCCTATGCCTATCTAGACCCTTAATAATACTACCTTTATGCCTACTACTCCCGTCGATATTTCGATAATTAATCTTTCTTTAGGCTCGCTAGCTATAGATCGTTATAACTTAGATTCTACTATCGACTTTACTACCTCGGCTTAGGACTATAGATATATTACGGCTAGGTATATATAAGCCTTAACGGCTATAAAGATATATTAGTACTATAAACGAAGACTTAAAGCTAAGGAGTAAGAAAGAAAGACTAGACTATATAACCGAGCTAGCCTTTATATATATATATACGAGGTTACCTTAGCAGCGCTTAGGTAAGCATAAGGTCGTATATAGGCATATAATGCTACTTAGGCATGCGATACTAGTAAGGTTCTGCGCTAGTATCTCTACGCTAGCGCGTAGGGTCGTAATAGGATATACTTATAACTCTAGCCCTTTTAGAGACGACGGCGTAATAAATAATAACGACGTATAGGATTATACTAAGACTAATATTAACTTTACTCTACCTACTAAAGATATCGATCTCTTTAGTAGCAATTTTCCATATACGCCTTTTAGAATCTATAATAGGATAGTAAGGCTTATAAGTAGTAAAGCTATTAGTAATATATTAAATAGAATTTTCCGTATACGCCTTTTAGAATCTACGATAGGATAGTAAGGCTTATAAGTAGTAAAGCTACTAGTAATATATTAAATAGCTTTATACTAGTACTTAGGGAGTCTTCCCTACTACTACTACTAGATCTTTCCTTTAATAAATTCTTAGAGTTACGCGACGACGGTTTCCTAGATAGATTTAATCCTTACGATCTATAGGCACTTAATATATCTCTTAAAGCTACCTATAAGTAGGGTGGTTTTCTATTACGATTATAAGGGGTCTTTTTATTAAAGGTATAATAGATAATCCTTTTCTATTCTTAGTATATTAGTACTATAAGGGGTATACCGCTAATAAGGCCTAAAGATTTAGCGAGATTTAGTAGTAGATAAGCCTACTATTTTAATAGCTAGCCCCTTAGACTTTATACTAGGAGTATAAGTAGGGGGGGTTATCTATTCTATTTATTATAGATAGATATACCTTTAATAGAAAAACCCCTTATAATCGTAATAGAAAACCACCCTGCCTATAAGCCTCTTATTATTAACCTTATAAGGGATTCTTTAGTTTATAAGGGCTATATACTAAACGATGCTTAGAATAAGGAGCTTTTATACTATAATACTAAAGATAACGATAGGTTCGCGGATAAATTCTATTACTAAGCACCGATAGTATCGCTTAGCGCTATATATAAAATCGTAGTTATCGACCTTACTAGGGATTTAGAATATAGTTATAGGGTAGAGGAACTAAGTAAGGAATCTAAGGATAGTTAAGTTAAGGGGCTAGTATACTAAGAGGCGGATAATACCTTTATTATTATTACTAGATATATATATCCCGTTTATAGATAGGGAGACGTTAAACTTATCGATCTTACTAAAGGCCTAGCTTAACCTTAAATATTTTAATTCTTTACTTATAGCTATACGGTATTAGCTAATATAGTTTAATATATATATATACCTTCCTAGCTTAAGGTATTTAGTAGGTAGTAATAGAAAGTTATTAGTATTACGTATATATTTAAATAGGCGTGCTACGTTTATATAATTAAAGCTTAATTTCTATCTTTAGGCTAGCCTATACTATCTATAGAAATATCGCATTCGTTATTAGCGTAGCCCCTAGCCTATAAGTAACGCCGCTTATAAGGGCCGCTACGGCCTAGCTATACGCTTAACTAAAGGCGATCTAGCCTAGGAACCTAGCTCTCCGTTTAATTAATCTTAAGTAAAGCTATAAGCACCTTTTTCCCGCTTATTCTATTAGGCTAACCGGTGCTACTACTTAATAGCGAGCTTATTCTTTAATATTTAAGCTTTAGCCTTTAAGAGCCTCGCGCTCTAGGCCTTAGTATAGTCCTCCCTAGTAGCTAGACTTCTTTACTTCCTTATAGTTCTACTATAACCTGCCCTATCTACTTTAGACTATACCTTAAGGAACGAAAGGTTCTTCCTTCCGCGTCCTTCGCTATACCTCTATATCCTTTACCCCTTACGTATAGACCGTATACCGCTCTATGCCTACTAGCTACTCTTTACCGCTACTAGTTCTTTTTCCCTACTAACCTTCTTATTCTTACTACCTATTCCTATCCCGCTCCCGCTCCGGTCCTACTCTCTAAGGCTAACTCTCCTTTCTTATACCGATTATTTATAGCTATTACTATATACTATACTATAAGAATACCCTATTATAGTCTTACCTAAGGAGGTTCGCTATACTTTAGGTAATCTTAAATCGTAGAGATCTTAGTAGCGCCGTTCCTATTAACGACCTTTACCGCTTATTAGGGTTCCCTATAACGAGATCCTCCGCGTCTTATACGATATAGACCGCTAGCGCGCTAAAGAACGATCCCGCCGCCGTAAAGCTTAATTTTAATATACTATATATATATAATAGCTAAATAACCTATCCCTAAGATAACCCTAAGAAGAGTAAGCGCCCTTTACTTTACCTTTAACGTAGCTAAAACACTCCCTTAAAAGATAAATATAGCTACTAGCGACTATATTACTAAGACGACTTAAAGAGGGGCTATTACCTTTTACTCTACCTCCTATATAGCTAAGGCGCTCCTTTAAAAGATATATATAGCCGCCAGCCGCTCTATCGCTAAAACGATATAAAGAAGAGGAGACACCTCTTACTCTACCCCTTATATAGCTAACGCGCTCCTCTAAAAGATATATATAGACGCTAGCCTCTTTATTACTAAGTCGATCTAAGGCGGAATAACCGCTTTACCCTTTATCGCTTATATAGATAGGGCGCTTCCTTATAAGGCCTAGGCCTATATAAGAAACCGTTTAACTTTAGCGAGACTCTATTAAGTTTATACTATATTACTATAATGCCTATTTCTACTTTAAAGAGTAAGTATCGTTAATAAGATCTTAGTATAACGAAGTTCTATATACCCTTTAGGTAGTAGCTCTTAAATCGTTTTATTAAGCGTTTATAGATAAGAGGACGTTACTTATTTCTTACTATATCTTCTACTATAAAAAGACCCTACCTTATAAGCTCTTAACTATATAGTAGAGGGGTCGATTATTGCCTTCCTTACTATAGGCGACCTAGACTATCTAGAAGTATAGCGCTTACCTTCCGCCGTACGAGCGCGTAGGAGTTAACGTATACCGCGAGTATCGCGCTAGCTTTAATAGTAGACGGCTGCTTAAAGCTTACTTAGTTAATAATATAGCTATTAGTTATAAATATCGGTACCTTAGCGAGCTTAATAACCTCTCTTCTATTAAAGAGAGACTTATTACCTTATATATACCCTTTAGCTATATTACTAAGTTTATAGTTAATAATAAGACCTATTTTAAAATTAGCTACTATAAGTATATAAAAGGATATATCGTTATCTTTCTAAATAAGGTAGACGATCTTATTACTACTATTCTTTTATATCCCTTACTATAGACTATTAAGAATATCTATATCTCTTAGAGCGGTTCGGCTAAGCCTAGCTCCGTAGACGTTAGATACCTACTTTAGGTACGTAAATCTTAAGTAGCGGCCGCCCTAGCATAGCTATAAAGGAATAACTTACTTTACGAGAATATTATAATCGACTAGGTAAAGATAGATAGCTAGTAGTATACCGACGGCTTTATTATTCCGACCGTTATTATAGACTATATATAAAGAGAGGAACCGTTAACCGTTAAGAGGACTTAAACTAACTATATAGTCTTAGATATTAATCGAGGCTTAAAGGAAAATAGTTTTAGAAGTATCGATAAACTTATAAGCTCGATTAATAGTACCTTCGTCGATAAGTCTCGCGACTTAAACTATACTTTATTAACTAAGTAGACTTAACCCTCTCTTAGTAAGCTAGCGACTCTTATCCCTAACTTAGCTACTATTAGCTAGGAAGTTAAAACTATATATAAGATATCTATATCCGCTATATTCCCTCTTAATAGACCGGCTGCCTTTATAGATACCGATAAGCTATTATTTATAGCGGGTATAGCTAACGCTAATCCGGATCTACGTAGCCGCTTTATACTATACGTTATATAGGTCTAAACTATAGGAGATTAGCCGTTTATCTAAGTAGAGTATAGTATAGACTTTATAGATAACCTATATAAAGATTTCTTCCCTTAAATATTTCCTAAGCTTTTTCTATAGGGAAGGGGCGGCCTAAAATTAAAGGGTAACTTAAGTCGTAGCTAATAAAGCGACGCTATTAACCGTCGTCTAAATTACTCGCTTATTTACTAAGCTAGATATATATTATAATAGTATAAAGGCTAATTCGCTACCTATCCTATCTTTTATTTCTTAGTATTTAATACCCTTCTTTACTCCTTTAACCGCTATATTAATATAGTCCGTATTACTAAAGATTCCTTTTATAGGCTTAAGTAAGCGTATATAAACTTAAATAAGGACTAACTAAAGAGAGCCGAGGTAGAGATATAGGAGATAAGGACTATATCGGACCTTAATATATTAGTCTTACTTTACGAGCTATTAATTTTTAGCTATATATAGCCGCTCTTAAACGAATCTTATTTACTTATACGGAGGAAGATATAAGCTATTAATATCTAGGCTAGTATACCTATAGTTTAGATTACTATTAGTCTTAATAATATTAATAATCTAATAAAGATAAAGCTTACTATTTATAGGCTATATAATTATAACTTTATAAAAGAGCTTTTAGCCGATCTCCGTAAAAAGTATAATAGAATCGCCCTTAGTACTATAGATCCGGTTAGCTCGGCCTTCTTTTTTTACTAAGAAATATCCTTATTCTTTAATAAATATATAAATATAAGCTAGGAATCGATCTTTAAGAAGATTAGCTACTATTACGTAATAGTAAAGATAAATAAGTAAGGTAGCCTCTACTTATATAGACTCCTTTAGCTAAAGGGCAATATATAGTTACTAAACTTAATAGACGATATAGCTAATCCCGCGGAAGAAGTATACCGTGCCTAGGTAATTTAGTATATAGACTCTATCTTTTATAAGTATTTAGATAAAGATACTAGAAAAGCTATACGATAATAGAGGAAGCCTATCGATCTTATAGAGGAGGTTATAACTAGTACCTTAGCTCTTATTATAGCCTTCGAAGATAAATCTAACTTTATCGCGTACTATTACTAAGTGCACTCCTATATATATACCTACCTTAAGTATTCTTTAAAGGGTATTATCGAATAAGGGGTAGATTAATAGAGATAGATAGCCTACCGCTTTAAGGTACCGTAGAAGATTATCGAGGAGATAGGGTTTATAAAGGATAGTCTACTTTAGATCTAGCGTAATTACCTACTCGTTAACCGGTATAATAAGTTATTAGCAGTTAGCCTTTACTATAATTATAATATCTCGATAATCTTAACTAAAACTAAGGGCCTAGCTATAGTATACTATATTATAAACTATGCTATTAAACTAGATACGCCGATATAGAAGTATATTACTCTCGCTACTAAGGTTGCCCGCTAACTCCGCGAAGCTAGTCGTCCGACGTCTCGCGTACTAGATCCCACCCTACTTAATAATAGGTAGTAAGTAATATTAAACGAGAGCCGTTAATTCCTAATAAGAATAGTAAATTAGATCTTCTTTAAGCGATAACTCTTAGCTATAGAGGTCTATTATTACCTCCTTAGATATAATACCGACTTTACTAACGTGCTATATTAGTCTTTCTTAAACCTAATAGCCCTTTATTAGGTAATCTTTTACCTATAATTATATCTCCGCTATTAGGCCGGCGAGCTAATAAACGCTAAATAGCTTATAAAGATAATCCGTCTAAGGTAAGGAGGGCGAACCCTTTTATACCTAAACGCGTATACGTACTAGGGCTATATTCTACGAGACTTATACCTATATAACTATATATTAATAATTTATTTAGTGCGTTAAAATAGTTAGAGTAAAGATAACTCCTATATTTTTCTCGATAGCTAGGATTCTAACTATAATAACTAGATCTAAAAGCTTCGACGGCCTAACTAGTACGCTATCTTAATCTTCTAAGGATATATTAGCGACTATTATAAGGACGATTACCTAGTATATATTAAGCGGTATACTCTAAACCCCCTAGTACTATTTTAGCTCTATTTAATAGCCCGTATAGAAATTCGGTCTTATACTTAGCGCTATTTATCCTTTAAGAGAAGTTTATTTTTAAGAGCTAAGGCGATATAACCGATATATAGACAATATATTAAGCGGGTCTTTATTCCTGCCTTTATTTCTATATCTCTAATATTTATCTTTTAAGGAAGTCTACTAAAGATATATATAAGGATACGAAGCTCTAGGCTAGTTAATTAAAGGGCGACGATATAATTAATATTAAGTACCTACTTAACGATAACCGCTACGAAAAAGAGCCTCTAGCGCTAGCTTATTATTAGGCCTATAGAGCTTTACTTTAGATTTTACGAAATACTATATAAGATATAGACGCTATAAAGAACTCGCCTATCCTTAGAGGTCTAATATATAATCTATATAAAGAGAACCTAACTAAAAAAGAGTAACCTTTTATTTAACGTTAAGAGGATTTATACCGGAATATACCCTATAATTAAAGTAACGCCTTATACTAATTTCTAATATCTTAAGACGATATCTAAGTAGCGGCTAAGGCCTAATAGCTAATATATCTTTAGATGCTTAACGATATTAAGAGTAGTTTTTAAGGGACTATACTTTCCGCGGATAGCGCTAATATCGATAATATACTAAGCTTTATACTAAACTATTTATAGACTATAGCCCTTTAACTTATTTACCTATTTCTAGATAAGTATACTACTAATCTAGACTTAGTAGGTTAGTATCTTTAATATACTAGCGGGCTAGGTAGTATAGGAAAGTTAAGGATTATCGATGCCTTTAAGGACGTATTCGCGGTAAGGAACTAGCTATATCTTTTATAGATAACTAGTACGTTAGGTAGTTTAGCGGCCTAGATTAGCGGTATAACTATCTACTTAGCCTATAGGTTAGATTCCTATCGCGATCTAAATAAACCGCCTCCCCCTTTCTTAGAGGCGAAGAAGTAGATCTAGAAATAAAAGCTAGTACTCGTAATTAATAAGGTTAGTATACTAAGAGGAGCTACTCTATATAACGTTAGTCGTTACCTATAAGTACTCTATAACTATCTAGATAAACTATTTAGTAGGATGCCTATCGTTTTATTAATAAGAGACTTATATTAGTTCGCCCTTATATAGGAAATAAGCCTACTAATTATTAGACCGCCGGACTAAATAAAGACCCCCCTACGATAAGCTACTATCTTTTATTATAGCGGCTATAGATTATAGTATCTATTTAAAACTATAGTGCTCCTCGAAGACTAAGTCTATATATATAACGATCCTTAACTCTATATACTCTTAGATTAAGTTCGTAATAGGCGCTAGACCTATAAAGATCTAAGCTTACTTAATACTAATATTATAAGACGCTCGTAAATTACCTTCTACGATAGTTTACGCGCTATAACGCCGCTAAACCGCACCTAGTAGGCCCTTAATATAGAAGCTATTATAGGCTAGGCGCGCTTTAACTAGCGGTATATCTATATCTTTATCTTAACTTATACTTAGTATAGCGGCGCGCTTTCTTTAGATATTATAGCGCGAACTATCGGATAAGGCAACGACTCTACTTATAAAGTCCCTAGCGTCTTCTTCTACGCCTAGGGCATACCTATAGTTATTAATAAGAACGTCTATACTAGCCTAAAGGTTATAAATAGGGCCGACTTTACTACTATAAACGTAGTACTTAATCTTAATTACCTAAGATACTACTTAGCTAATAACGTAACTATTTACTTTAGGCTACTACTTAGTATTCTTTTATAGTTTAAGGAGATAAAGGCCTTAGCGATACCGTCCCTCCTTATAGGGACGGTACTTATCCGCTTAATATTATATATACTTAACTTAACTAACTCTTACTTTAAGTTCTTATCTATAAGATATACGTAACGTAAACTACCCGTTATACTAGCGTTCGTTCTTACTAATTATAAAGCCTAGGGTAAAACGTTCGTTAAAGTACTATTAAAGCTACGTAGAAATTATATAATTAATAGTAAACCCTTTAAGTACGATTTTACGAGCCTCTACGTCTAACTATCTAGGTATACCTTGCTTTAGGGTATTAAGCTTCTTAGTCCTATAAGGTACTATTAAAAGCTATAAGCAATAAGCGTAGAATTAGGTAATCGATAACGTAAGCGGAAAGATCGGTCGAAGGAGTATAGGGTAGGATTTTATCCGGAATTTATAACGAGTATATAAGGGGCTAAATAATATATTAAAAGAATAGCGTTATAAAAGATGCTTATAAACTTACTTGTTCTATCTACTACTCCTTAGGAAATCCTTCGTCTTTTATAGACTATTGCTCGCCTACTAGTAGACTAATTAGTCGGCTTTCTAGTATATTCTATAGTGCTTAAAAAGCTCTATCTATAGTATATCTTCCTAACTTAGTAGGTGGTCTAATTATAGTATAATGGTTAACGTAAGACTATAGGTTCTAGTATAAGTAGTGGATTTAACTAGAATGTTCTATGCCCGACCTATTCTCGTATCGCGGATATCTTCGGAACCGCTAGGCTAAAATAGGTAATAGGGTATCCGTTCTACTTATAATTAACTTATACATTTTATATATATTTATGTTTATAAGGATAGGCTTATCCTAACCCGCTTTTCCTAGAGGAAGGTATAGATATCTAGTAAAGGTCTTTGTCTTTTAAGGGTTATTCCCTTAGACTGTATTATAGAGCCTCTTTTTACTAGCCTATTCTATAAAGCCTCCCTATACCTATTACTTCTTTATAATAGTAAAATAGGAATATAAGGGTATATTCTTATAGGTACTATAATTTTATTAGTAATAGGCTAGATTAGGCTATACTTAATAGAATATAGAGACTTAAGAACTTAGCTATAGAAATAAGATAGTTATATAAGGACTATAGTTTCGAAAAATAGCTATCCCTTTACCGCTAACTAAGTATAGCTACTAATATATCTATTATATACGACTTTATCCCTTTTACTTTACCCTACTTTATTATAGCTATTATTTACCTTATCCCTATCCCGCTTATCCCGCTTAGAGCTTAACTATATATAGACTTAGTAAATATCTAAAGCTATATTAGGAATCGGGAATCCCTATAATGCTCGATAATATCGCTCTTTTCTACCGCGCTTTATAGGTCGTGCTATTGCGATAGGGTTATACTAAGTATCTTATACTCTTTCTTCTTCTTTATATCCTACTACGGCGGTAGTAACGCGGGATAACGCTCGACGCGCTCTAGGAAGCGCTTAAAGCTACGTAGCCTATTAGCGGCACTACTATATATACTATCTATATCTACTTTGCCTTTAATATTATATATATCCTTAACGTATAGTTAGTAAGCGTTGATTAGTAACTTATAGATATCTCTTTCTAATCGATTATAGAGCTAAGTGCGATTTTTAAGACGCGTAAAGGGGCGGGCGACGCTATATTTTAACCCCTTTAGAGGCGATAACTTTACCGTTATAGGCCTATCTTAAAACGATATTATAGCGTCGGCTTATTTACTATAAACCTTCTTATAGACCTTTTAGTTTACCTTCTAGTAATCCTTAGAGTAGTATAGCGTTATAGAATATTTCGCGTACCTCTTAAGGGCGACTTTAAGCAGCGACTTCTTATAGCTATTATACTTAAGGGCTATAACAACCTAATTCCGATAACTAAATCGTTAAAGAATTACTTTCTAAAAAGACTATATAATTAAAGCTTATTTTATACTATAGGGAGGGCTAGCTTAGGCTTAAACGGGTAAGGTGCTATAGCCGCACTACTACTAGACTTATTATGCTTTTCTAAAAACTAACCTAAATACTCGCGCTTAACTACGCCTAACTCTTATCCCGTTCCTTAAGGCATTAGCGGACCCTAGAAGGGGCCGGTCTCCTATATTATCTCGGCCTAGATCTAGGGAACTAGCCTCTTTAATCGCCTAAATATAGAGCAGCGTATTATATTCGACCTTTACTAGGCACCTAGCTAAATGCCTTAAGGAACTTAAGGGTCTTTCTTCCGCCCCGTCCTTAATAAAGCTCGAGCTACTTAACGATCCGTGCTAGCTACGCCTTACGCACTAGCTATAAGCTATATTAGTCCGTTCCTTAGGGCATTAGCGGACCCTAGAAGGGGCCGGTCTCCTATATATAAGGGTCTATATACGGAGTTACTACTAATTACTAAGCGCCGCCTTGCTAGGCGCTAGTAACGACGACATGCTAGAGCCGCGGTTACTAATAACGCCCTACTATAGGTTTCTATTAACTAAGGGCTACTAGTAACTAATATACGTTAGTTATTAGTACCTTAAAGGGACTAGGAACCTCTAGGCGCTTAACGATATACTCTTAGTAATACCTATTAAAGTAAGTGCTAGTAACTAGCACGGTATAGGGCATCTTATTACTAGTAACTAAGTATCTTCTACTATATTAGAAGGCGCTAACGCTGCCTTTACTACGCTGTTCTTAGTAACTATATAATAGGCTTAGGCCGGAAATAACGCCGACTACTTAGTAGCATACTATAACCTAAGGTCTAGTAGGGGTCGTAGGACCTCCTACCCTAGACCTAGGTGCTAGTAACTACCTAGGATAGAGGTAGAAATTCCGGTAAATACCTATATAGGAGACCGGCCCCTTCTAGGGTCCGCTAATGCCTTTTCGGAACGAGCTTAAGAGTATAAGAAGTAAGGCGGCTAGCTTATAAAATAAAGGAATAAGCCTAATATAAGCACTTATCTTATACGCCTAACACCTACCTAATATATACGCGGTAGGTAGCGATAAAGCTCTAGGTAGGTATCGCGTACAGCTATTATAGATGCTCTTTTAGGTATCTTTTTAAAGGGAAAGGAGGAAAGAGAAGAGTATAAGCTTAGTAGTAAGCTATATAGGCAATTAGGAGACTGTTTTATAGGCGCTAGTAGCGTCTGCGTATAACCTTTTTTTTTGCTTTTTAGGGTTAAAGGTGCTACGTATAGGTATTAGCTTCTAGCTAGACCCCGCGTTCGATAATATTATAGTCTAATACCGTCTAGTAACTTTATTTCTTTATACCTAGCCTATTTAATCTTAAATCCTCCTTTAGTCGTAATAATAAAACGCTCTTTATAACTATCGATTACTTAAGATAGAATAATATAGCTATATATTCCGTGCTAAAATTTTCGCCTCTACTACCTATAGCCGAAGTATTACCTAGCACCTACTCTAGCCGCCCTATAGTTAGTAGGGTTAGCTAGAGCCCGCACTAACTTTAACTAGTATACTAGGGTCTATCTAAGCTATTATTGCCTGGTGCGATATTAAGAGAATAAGATTTATATCTTATTCGGCGTCGATAATCTAGGTAGATCGCCCCGTTATATAATTACGTATCTTAATATCGACTATAAATCTAGGTTTATGCCCTTAGGGTAGCGTAGCGTTCCTATGTTAGAACCGTAGTACTCTTATAAAGAAAGTTAGTAGAAAAGGTATATAATATAGTAATAAGGTAGTTATATTATATTTCGTATCTCCGTCCTCTTCTCTTTCTGCCCTAAACCTAAGCCCCTATTTATATCCCTCTTTCGTAGTATAGGTAATAGGCTAAGGGAGGCTAGGTGACCCTAGCCTCTTAACTAGAGACGTTCTAGTCTTAAATAGTAGCTTTCTAGCCTCTCGTTTAACCTAGTTAATAGCTCCCTTATTAGCCTAGCCACCTATATATAACCTAGCTAACTTAATCGAGAGACGTTCTTCGCGATAGGTACCGGTAGTCGCGCGAATAGATAAGTAACCGTTAGCAGTTACTGCCCTAATACCTTAAGATATATAGATATATTATAGCTATATTCTAGACCTCTTTATAGAGGGAGAAGGTATGCCGATATACTCGTATAATAGATAGGCATTCGAAGTATAGTTAGGCTATTGCGACGAATAGGAGGGGTTTCGGCCGGGTAACGGAGGTAATAACGATCCGGTTAATTAGCGAGCGGGGAGGTAGCCTTATAAGATATAGAGCCTTTATACGTTCCGAATAAAAGACCTATATTTATATCTCGCCCTATCCTATATAAGGATTTACTAACTTTTAAATAGTCGCCTCGTTACTACTACTAGATACGTTAACCTCTATATAGTATTAATAATACTTTAGTCTAGCTTATTCCTAATAAAATCCTAGGGTCGTATAGGACTAAGAAGCTTAATACCTTATAACGTTCTATACCTAGATAGTTATATATAGAGGCTAGTAAAGTTATATTTAGAAGGCTAACTATATATTATACGGTTTCCTTATAGCTCTAATAGTATATCCTTAAACGTCTTACCTTAAGCTTTATAGTTAGTAAGGATAAATACCGGGATAACTAGTAAACCCTACTATATATATTTCCCTGATAGGAATCTATAGTAAGAGTTTACTAGATCGAGAGTATATATAATAGGCCGATAAGCACGGTGCCTATTAAAAGGGCTAGGATAGCTAAACCCTTTATTTCTTACGACTTTAATAATATACTTAGTAGCGGACTAAAGTAAATAGTAACGTCGTCTATAAGATAGTAGCCCGGGGATTTTATATCGGGAATAACGTCCGCGGCGGTAAACTCGGCCCTATTTATAACTTTTAAGCCGGTGTATATATTTTTATTAATAACTATAGGCATCCCCTAAGCGTAGAAGAAAACCTTAGGGATCTTATAGTTTAAGTTATCGCCTTATTCGATAGTATAAGCTACCTCCTACTAAGATAAGGCTCGACTATGCTAGGTATAGGCCGAGACGAAGATTAAGATATATCTCTAGTAAAAGCGGGCCTAATCTACCACGGCTTCTATATTAAGGCTCTATTGGTTAAGATTAAGCGGTATTATAGCGCGTAAGTTATCCTTAAACGTAACTTAGGAGCGGTCTATAAGCTTAGTATTAAGTAAGTTAAGATCCTTTATTATCTATATTCTAGCGCGTACTCTATCTAAAAGAGCGCCTAGCTAAGGATCGTCTCGCGCGCGGACTTATTCCTCGAGAAGGATAATAGTCTTAAATATTAGCTATAGACTATAGCTACGGTAGTAAGCAATAGTCGCCTGCCCTAGGGAGGCTATATAAGTTAAATCTACTACTCGGTCTACTAAGAGACTTACTTTAAGTACGGGGGCGAACTAATAGAAGTCCCCTATTAAGAGAATAATAAGAATACCTCTAAATAGCTTATTAAGATAGTTATAGAGGGCCTAAAGGCGGCAGTTAGCGTTAAATAGAGTAGCTCCCCTAAGCATACTTACTTCGTCGATTACGAGAGCTAACTTTTACTTCTATATTTATTTTTTCGCTTCTAAGAATATTAAAGGCTATTATTTATCGTAAGGACGACTAATATCTAGGCTATATACCGAGTAGAGTATCGTCCCGCCGATCTAAGTAGCCGTACTGCCCGATATACCGGTAATCTAAAGGTAATATAGCTAACCTCTAGCCGTAAATACGCCCCGTAAAGCATCGACGATCCTAGACTTCCTAGTACCGCTTAGACCTCTAACGTATTAAAGATATTAACCAGCGGAGTTAAGATTAGTAATATACTTATCTAAGAACCGGTATATAAGTTAAAGTACTATACTCTATAGATCGTTAAGCGTATAGCTAGAGGCGGTAAGAAGTCCTAACTCTATAAATCCTCTACTAGAGCCTACCTTAATAACTATCTAAGGTCTCTATACGGCCGAGTCTTCTAGTTATCTCGGAATAGGGATGTCCGCGTTATACTACTAAATAAGTAGATCGTCGGTGTCCGTATCGCTAATAGAGGTTATATTACCTTAGACGCCGCCTTCTATTTTATTAAGCATCTAGAGATAGAGTATATCCTAGGCCTTCGCCGCCGCCTAAATATCTTCTATAGAAGGAATCGGACACCGAGATAAGAGGCTGTCCTAACGAGCGCGAATCTGCTAATAGAAATCGTAGTAACGTTAGATAAAAGGCCGGTCCTCTTATATTAGGTTCTCCTAGCAAAAGTCTCGGATTAGACTTTATAGGACTAGAGAGTCTCTTATTACGTCGGAGTCTCGTATAGTATTTCGAAGAATCTAAAGGAGGGCCGTATAGTTTTAGTAATGCTCTACTATAGTTAGGTCTTCGTTATAATCGCCTTTATCTAGAGGAAAGTCTATATTTACTATATCGTCGCCTTCCGACCGGCTAGCCTAGAGCTTTACGTCTTTACGAGCATCCTTAGCCGATTTTCTAAGAAGGGAGATATTTACGATACGGGATCTTAGGCGGGGGTAGAGGGTAGCTATATAGTTCCTCTATATACCCGTGATATTACCGCGCGTCTTAGAGAGGAAGTTTTCCTATAGTATAAATAAGGCTAGGTAGAGAACTAAGTTTCTACGTAGAATATTAGAGCCGGCTTAGGGGCAAATAAGGTAGTAAGAGGAGCGTACCGTTTAAAATACACTAGGTGCTCGTTTATATAGTCGTCGCTAATAAATCCCTAAAAGATTAGCACCGCGTACTTAGGGGGCTATCGAAGCTTTTAGATCTATCTATAGTACTCTAGAGGACCTTCTAGAGCAATATAGGTTTTATCCTTATCTCGGCCACGGCGACGCTCTAAGGTAATTATAGATATATAGTTATAGAGGCATACGTCCCTTAGAACCGGGCCTCGATAGGCGTAGGCATCTAGGTATAATAAAGTCCGGCTACTTTCCCGGAATTATACCGTCTCCGACGGCTCTTCGGCGTCGGTTTATATACTAGCCTATCGACGGAGGTAAGTTTAGCGCCGGAAAATAGTCTAATAGAGTGCGGTTAAATTTATATAGGACTAGTGCGGTATATTAGTAAAGTTAGTTTAATAGCCTAGTAGGAAGTAATAGACCTTTACGGCCGAAAGCTATCTATTAGAAAATATTCGGTTAGCCGCTCTTATTAGAAACTAACGACTCTCGTTTACTATAGCCTAGCGTTAGGCATCCTATTCGGTAAGATTTAGACCCCTTAATACGGTAGATTTACAAAGCTATTAAAGAATATTAGTAGCGAAGATAAGGCGTTTCTATATAGGCGTGTCTAACTTAGTAGCGTAGTTTATAATATAAAATACTATAGCGAGTCCCTTAGTTTTCGTTAAGATTATCGAGACGTCGTAGTTATAACGGAGGCCGACTACTATAGCTTTATTATATTAGTTAATAAGCGGGTAGTTCCGCCGGATCTTAAGTAAGCTATCTTCTATAAATCCGGATTCCTCGACGATCTTTTAAGGCGCCTTAAATCGATAAGGCGTCCGTCTATACTTATACGCGCTATCTCTAACGAGTCCCTTTAGAGAATACTTAATATATATATAGGTATGTGAGTAAACCTAGTAATAGTACGTAATATAATTAGACTCCTTATTAAAGACTACTACGAGAGCCTCGGTATTATATATTATTCCCTCGACCGGATTAATCGGCTTCCTCTCCTTTTAGATAGCTTTTCTAGCTTCCTCGTCTAAGTATTCGTTAAAGACCGAATCTAGATACCGAACTACTTAGGCACGGTATCCCTCCTCGTTAGGCTTTACTATATTATCGACTAGGGAAGGCAACTATATATTACCCTCTAACTAGAGCAGTCTATATAAGTATAGACTGCCTCGGTTATTTGTCTCGACTATAGCGTAGTAATAGCTAATCTTTCCGAAAATCGATTCTTAGCCCGTCCTAACGTATTTCTTAAAAAACAGCGAGATTTCTCGATAGAAGAAGATAGCTACGCTAACTAAGTCTATAGTACTAAGGGCGATCCTATTATATCTTCCCCGGAGATCGGCTAGTAGTTCCTTTACTATATTATACTCGTAGAGCCTATAAATAGAGAGCCTTATCTTAACCGGGTTATTAATATCGTTAGGGTTAATAGTGATCTAGATAGTAGGCATACCTATCTAAATGTTAACTGCTTATATCTTCCTCCGTATTAAGAGTCGAGTTTCGTTAGACAGCGGTTATACGTAGCTAAAGATAGATAATTCGCGGAGTAAGAACGATATATCCGGATCTATTATAGTCCTTATCTCTCGTATCTCCTCTATAGCTCTTTTTAAGCGGTCCGCTTTTAGCCGTCTATAGACTTGCTCTAGTCTATAGAAGGAGCCCCTTACTATACGGACCATGCTAATACAGCGGTTTATAGATCGGAGAAGGATGTTAAAGACTAGGAAATAAAAGACCGGATGCGTAGTAAATCGACCCCCGTGCCGTTGCAGTATATATTTAGCCTAATAATTAAGCGAGTGATTTATACTGCGCTATATAGGCTGCGAAGGATAAGGTCTATTGCTATCTTGCTCCCTTAGCGCCTTAGGGCCGCCACTCCCCTACGGAAAAAGTTTCGGAAAGGTCCGCGGAAAGAAGTCCTTATATAGATTGTCCGCAAAATCCGTACTACGCTCGACCCTAATAAACGGTTGGTCTCCTACTATATAGACTATTATAGCGGAGGGTTCGGTATTATCGCCGCGCTTAATCTAGCTCGTCTAGTAGGCTTCGGCTAGGAAAGATAGCTTATTAACTTTAGTAAAAGCGGCCGGCCCGTTTAAAGGAAATACGCCGGAGGTTAAAGTTTTATATAAAATATCACCGCCTTAGTCGGCACTCTCCGGATTAGGAGCAGATATATAGAGATACCGAGGCAATACGTAAGGCTATTCTACCGCTATATTACTACCTAACGGGCAGGTATCGTTGCTAGGGTTTGCCCGTAGCGAGGTAAGGAGCTCTTTAATACTTATAAAGCCGTTCTCTTCTAAACCCCGATTAATATTCGGGACGATAGGATTTATATACGTCCTTTCTATAGCCGAGAGATCCTCTCTCTATATCCGTTTTATAAGAACGGCGGGAACTACTAAGCCCTCCGCGTACTTCTAGCCCTATATCTTATTAAGGTTAATTTTAACGTCCTTATATAGGGGATTGTTCCTCTAAAGCTATAAAAGGGCGGCTATTACGCGGGACTTACGTACCTAAAGGAGAGTTCCTACGTCCGCCGGGCTAGGTCTATTAGCGCTACTCTAAGATATATAGATATTCTCGACTATCTAAAGGAGCGGGTAGGGGAGTACCGTAGTAACTAGGTCGTTCGTATTATTTAGAAACACGATAATATATCCCTTTATATATTTCCGGTAACTAATACCGGACGGCGTCTTATTATTAACTATAAACTTTATAATATAGCCGAAGGGGGCTTAGAGAGCAATTAGTCTCTCCTTAAGAGGAGAGAGACCGTCGAGTTCTTTAAGATAACGATGCTTATATCCGATATCTATATTATTAACCGAGCAGGCTTTTAGTAGCTTCCTACGTTTAAAACTAGCGCGGCACTCTAGGCAAATATCGACTTAAGGGTTAGCATCCGATAGGAGGCACTTCTCGTATTTCTAGAGAGCTATCGTGGCCTGCACTAACTAGGGGGTTAAGCACTCTCTCTATTAGAGGATAGTAAGCCTTATAGGCGGGAATTTTCTATAGCAAAAGATATAGTAGGAAATAGGTAGCGTTCTCTTATCTATAAAGGCCTTATAGAATAACTTTAAGGTCTCGACCTAAAGAGCGAGGGGTACTTCTTTATACTAGGATCTTCCTACCGATATATCTTTCTAAGCACTAAAGTAAGACTCTCGGTATTATAGAATCGCGTTAATAGACCGTTGCTAGAATTAAATAGCCTTATATAGTAGCCTCGGTCTTTTCCGGGGCCGGCCTTAACCCGAGGGTAGTAGAGTTACTAGAGTTAGAAGTCCTTTTTATCGTTCGCTACGGCGCTTATAGGAAGGCGGCGTCTAGGGAGGATATAAGGTTATTTCCGGGGTATTTAGCCTTTATACCGGCTCGGTATCGCTCGCCCTCGGCCGGGCCCGGGCCTTAGCGCGCTATCGCTTTAGATCGTTTAGTATACCGACGATTTCCTTAAGGGGTACTATAGCTTTCTTATTTCGGGGCTATAGCGCCGTGGCTTCCTACTAGGGAACTCCTTATCCCTAGCGGGCTCTTTCTTCGGCTCGCTAGCGATCTAGGCTATATAACGTACGGCGAATTTCGTCGAGCGAAATTTAAGCGGGCTCCTGCTAGGGCTCGCGGAGTGCCTATAGAGTTGCCTCGTCGAAAAGCACTCTAACTAGCTTATCTCGAGGCCCCCTTTTAGCACGGTATCGCGCGGGTTAGCGTTCCTAATCTTCTATCGAGCGAACCTCTTTAAGCGAAATCTTAATACTCCCCGCTAAAGGGACGGAGTAAAGAAAAGAATAACTAAATAAAAGGATATTATACTTAACCGATCGGGGTTAAACGGAAGAAATATACCGTTTTTATTATCGAACGAATAGCTAGGAAGGAGTAATAGAGGCACGGGGGGGTTAATATATAGCTATAACTTAGTCGGTAGAGTAAGAGCTTTACGGAGCTAGTAACCTCGTAAAGCGTGCCCGGAGACGCTTTAAGATTAAAAGGTCTTAGGGTACCCGGCTTAATAGATAGCATACTAACCGCGGCGTTTAGTCTAGGATTACGTCTCGTAAGGTAAGAGGTCTAGCTAACTTTCGTAGGGCTAAGCTAAATAGGATTAAAAAGTAATATAGATAGGGACCGATGCAGGCAATAATATCGTAACGCCTATTTCTAGGGTCACGCGACTATTTAATACTATCGTTATCGGACCCTAGAGCTAGGGGCCCTATCTAGCCCTCTCTTACGTACTATTAAGTAAGGCTAGGAACGATCTAGGAGATAAATAAGTAGAGCATTACTTATTACCGCTACCGTCCTAGCTTATTATATAAGTACTAATTAGTACTTATAACTAAAGAGCTATATAGCGAGGGATCTTCTTATATTATTAAGATATATTCTATAAATATTATCTTATTAGGCCTAATAAGGGTTATTTACGTATAAGAATATAGTAAGACCTCCTTATAAGAGGGCTAGAGACGTTTTTAATATACCCCCGTTTCCTCTTATCGCTATAAGTACCCGCTAGGTTAACTTCTACCTAGAATTCCTTAAGGGCTAGAATCTAGTAGTAGACAATTAATAGCTTATTCGTCGGTATTAAGACTAGGGCTAGGGCAGCTAGCTCTAAACCCCCTAGGAGTATAATTCTTCTCGAGCCTTAAGGGGCTAGAGATAGCCTTATCTACCGACCGGCAGCTTATCCGAGGGCATAACTTAGTTAGTACGGTCCGACTATAGTTTATTAGGCCGAGTTTCTTCGACGATAGGGCTAGGGAGTATAGAGAACTCCTCGATAAGATTAATAGAGTTAATATGCCGCTATCTATATACGTATATCCCTTCCCCTAAATAGATAAGTAGGAGAGCTAGTAGTTCTTCTTCGACGCCTAGCTCTATCCGTATTAGCTATATTTCCGCTATAGAGTTAAAGATAGAGACGAGTTAGCTATTAGGATATAGGAAGACTCGTATATAAAGTTAGCCTAGGTCCGTAGATATATATATATTTAACCGTATATTAAAGCCCTACGTATAAGTATTACTCCGATAGAACCCTAACCCTATAAGCCTAGGGAGAACTAACCGGCCCTGCCTCTAGTATCGCGATAAGGCCTCTAAGGCTTACGAATAGTAGTTTCCTAACTATAGCACCGCGTGCTAGCCTTTTTAGACCTATCGATATAATAATATTCCGTTTTAAGGCCGGATCGCTAAGTATTAACTAGCTAAAGTACTATAGCTTCGTCCGGTATAGTATATATCTTATACCGCCCCTTAGTAGAGACCCGATATTTAAAGGCGGCTAGATATTTTATATCCTAGTATACTTACTATACGATTAATAGCCTTAGAAAAGCTATATTAATTAGATAAAGAGCGCACCTAAAGGCGGCTTCGTAGCTAAAAAATAGATGTATAGGAGAGGCAGTATCGTCGGTGTGCTAAACCCTACGCTGCTAGAGGAGGAGCTCTAGCCTAGTTAAGATATCCTAGTAGTGCTCGCGGATAAGTTCGGCTTTATATCGAACGCTACGTTCGATAGTGCTATAACGATAAGGAAACAGTCTTCTCTATAGAACGCAAAGGCCGAACCAGGGAAACAACGAAACCCTTTTAGTAGTAGCCCGGTTACTTCGCTATCTAAACGCACTAAGGATTCTTCGTTAAGTAGTCGGGCGAATAATAGTATATTAGAGGCCGTGGACGGCTAATATATCCCTATCGACCCGTGCCTTACGTAGGAATCCGTAGATTACGAGACGGGAGCAATATTTCTAGTAGGTTAGCATTCGATATAATACCGGGAAAGGCTTTATAGAGTAGAACTAAGTAAAAGACTAATATAGAAATAGAGATTTAATAGAGTCCTAGTTAGAGAAATAAGGTGCATCTATTCTATTAGCCGGATATAAAGTATAACTATTAAAGCTCCCTTTAGAAGGCACTACTTACCTTTCTTTTAAAGAAATAAGACGAGAGCTCTTTAAATTTACTAAGTCGTAAGGCTACGGTATTTATATTTATCGATCTTTCTAAAAATGCTCGAAAGTTATAAGAGGCCTAGTTATAAAGAAGAGGCTTATTTAGGAATATAACCGCGTAGGGAGGATAAGAGAGGAAAGAAAGATAGGTTATCCTTTTTCGTTTAATGCTATAGAGATTTAGATAGGCATTAATAGATAGGAAATAAGATATAAGGAAAAGGTAAGTTAATATATCTATAATTATAGACTAAGCGATAGATCTATTATATACCCTAAGGGAGGAGAGCGGATAGTATAAAGCGAAAACGGGTTAATAATATAATTACGGTAGAATGCTAGCTTACTATATCGTATACCGGGATAAGAATCCTAGCTAAGTAAAGAGAGGTAGTAGTATAGATAGATATACGAAATTTAACTTGCCCCGTTTAGGCATACCTAGATAATAAGTTCCTTTATAATAGTAATAGCCCTAGAGGTCGGGGGCAGCTATATAAGGCTCGGATGTCTTACTAAGCTTAAGTTCTCTATAGTTTAAGGAAGGCCCTTTAAGGGACTCCCTTAAAGGCATAGTAGATATAATATATAGTATTGCGCTATTTAGATTAGATCGTAGAGAGTGCCTAGTTATATAGTATAGTATCGTCCGGTATATAGGCTGCAAATAATAATAAACGATTAAGAGTGCCCTATAGCTTTAGCCCTTAGCAACCTTCTAGTCCGACCCTAGCCCGATATATATATAAGGCCGCCTATAACCCGGGTATATAGAAGGAAGAGGCTCCTACCCCGTCGATAAAGTTTAGCTAGCTATATAGCTTATAGCTAGTGCGTAAGGCGTAGCTAGCACGGATCGTTAAGTAGCCTAAGCTTTATTAAGGACGGGGCGGAAAAAAGAAAAAGACCCTTAAGTTCCTTAAGGCATAAGGCCCGCTAATGCCTTTTCGGAATAGGCTTAAGAGCTTAAGAAGCAAGGGTTGCCTTATAAAATAATAGAATAAGCCTAATATAGGAGACCGGCCCCTTATAGGGTCCGCTAATGCCTTAAGGAACGGGACTAAAGCATTCGGCTTAGTTTAATACTAATAAGTCTATTAAAAGGAAAGATAAGGCTTACTCCTAATAGTATAGCTGCTTAGACGCCGTTTTACCCCGCTATAATATAATAGGAGACCGGCCCCTTCTAGGATCCGCTAATGCCTTAAGGAACGGGACGAGAGTTAGGCGTAGTTAAGCGCGAATATTCGGGTTAGTTTTTAGAAAGGCATAATAAGTCTAGTAGTAGTGCGGCTATAGTACCTTACCCGTTTAAGCCTAAGCTAGCCCTCCCTACGGTATAAAATAAGCTTTAATTATATAGTCTTTTTTAGAAAGTAATTCTTTAACGATTTAGTTATTAGAATTAGGTTATTATAGCCCTTAAGTATAATAGCTATAAGAAGTCGCCGCCTAAAGTCGCCCTTAAGAGGTGCGCGAAATATTCTATAACGCCGTACTACTCTAGGGATTACTAAAAGGTAGACTAAAAGGTCTATAAGAAGGTTTATAGTAAATAAGCCGACGCTATAATATCGTTTTAAAATAGGCCTATAACGGTAAAGTTATCGCCTTTAAAGGGGTTAGAATATAGCGTCGCCCGCCCCTTTATATATCTTAAAAATCGTACTTAGCTCTATAATCGATTAAAAAGAGATATCTATAGGTTACTAATCGACGCTTACCGACTACGCGTTAAGGATATATATAATATTAAAGGCGAAGTAGACGCGGATAGTATATATAGTAGTGCCGCTAATAGGCTACGTAGCTTTAAGCGCTTCCTAAAGCGCGTCGAGCGTTATCCCGCGTTACTACCGCTATAGTAGGATATAAAGAAAAAGAAAGAGTATAAGATACTCGGTATAACCCTATCGTAATAGCACGACCTATAAAGCGCGGTAGAAAAGAGCGATATTATTAAGTATTATAGGGATTCTTAATTCCCGATATAGCTTCGGATATTTACTAAGTCTATATACGGTCGAGCTCTAAGTAGGATAAGCGGGATAGGGATAAGGCAAATAATAGCCGCGATAAAGTAAGGTAAAGTAAAGGGGATAAAGTTATATATAATAGATATATTAGTAGCTATACTTAGTCGGCGGTAAAGGGATAGCTATTTTTCGAAACTATAGTCCTTATATAACCGTCTCGTTTCTATAGCTAAGTTCTTAAGTCTCTATATTCTATTAAGTATAGCCTAATCTAGCCTATTACTAATAAAATTATAGTACCTTATAGGACTAAGAAGCTTAATACCCTAAAGCGAGGTATACTTAGATAGTTAGATATAGAGGCTCGTAAAATCGCACTTAAAGGGTTTACTATTAATTATACGATTTCTATATAGCTCTAATAGTACTTTAATAAACGTTTTACCCTAGGCTTTATAATTAGTAAGAACGAACGCTAGTATAATAAGTAGTCTACGTTACGTATATCTTATAAATAAGAACTTAAAGTAAGAGTTAGTCGAGTTAAGTATATATAATATTAGGCGGATAAGTACTATCCTTATAAGGAGGGACGGTATCGCTAAGGCCTTTATCTCCTTAAACTATAGAAGAATACTAAGTAGTAGCTTAAAGTAGATAGTTACGTTATTAGCTAAGTAGTATCCTAGGTAATTAAGATCGAGTACTATATCTATAGTAGTAAAGTCGGCCCTATTTATAACCTTTAGGCTAGTATAGACGTTCTTATTAATAACTACGGGCATGCCCTAGGCGTAGAAGAAGACGCCGGGGACTTTATAGGTAGAGTTATTACCTTATCCGACGGTTCGCGCTACGATATTTAGAGAAAGCGCGCCGCTACGCTAGGTATAAGTCGAGATAAAGATATAGATATACCGCTAGTTAAAGCGCGCTTAGCCTATAATAGCTTCTATATTAAGGGCCTACTAGGTATGGTTTAGCGGCGTTATAGCCCGTAAACTATCGTAGAAGGTAATTTACGAGCGTCTTATAATATTAGCATTAAGTAAGCTTAGATCTTTATAGGTCTAGCGCCCGTTATAAACTTAATCTAGGAGTATATAGAGTTAGGGATCGTTGCGTATATAGACTTAGTCTTTAAGGAGTACTATAGTTTTAAATAGATACTATAATTTATAGCCGCTATAATAAGAGATAGTAGCTTATTATAAGGGGGTCTTTATTTAGTCCGGCGGTCTAATAATTAGTAGGCTTATTTCCCGTATAAGGGCGAACTAGTAAAAGTCTCCTATTAGTAGAATAACGGGCATCTAACTAAATAGTTCGTCTAGATAGTTATAGAGTGCTTATAAGTAACGACTAACGTTATATAAAGTAGCTCCTCTTAGTATACTAACCTTATTAATTATAAGTACTAGCTTTTATTTCTAGATCTACTTCTTCGCTTTTAAAAAGGAGGGAGGCGGTTTATTTAGATCGCGATAGGAATCTAACTTATAGGCCGAGTAGATAGTTATGCCGCTAATCTAGGCCGCCGAACTACCTAACGTACCGGTTATCTATAAAAGATATAGCTAGTTCCTCGCTACGAATATATCCTAAAGGGCATTAATAATCCTCGACTTTCCTATACTACCTAGCCCGCCGGTATATTAAAGATACTAACCCGCTAAGTCTAGATTAATAGTATACTTATCTAGAAATAGGTAAATAAGTTAAAGGGCTATAGTCTATAAATAGTTTAGTATAAAGCTTAGCGTATCGTCGATATTAGCGCTATCCGCGGAAAGTATAGTCCCTTAAGAACTACTCTTAATATCGTTAAGTATCTAAAGATATATTAGCTATTAGGCCTTAGCCGCTACTTAGATATTATCTTAAGATATTAGAAATTAATATAAAGCGTTACTTTAATTATAGGGTATATTCCGGTATAAATCCTCCTAACGTTAGACGAAAGGTTACTCTTCTTTAGTTAGGTTTTCTTTATATAGATTATATATTAGACCTCTAAGAACGGGCGAGTCCTTTATAGCGTCCGTGTCCTATATAGTATTTTATAAAATCTAGAGTAGAGCTCTATAGGCCTAACGATAAGCTAGCGCTAGAGGCTCTTCTTTATAGCGGTTATCGTTAAGTAGGTACTCGACGTTAATTATATCGTCGCCCTTTAATTAACTAGCCTAGAGCTTCGCGTCCTTACGCGCGTCTTTAGTAGACTTCCTTAAAAGATAAATATTAAAGACATAGAAATAGAGGCGGGAATAAAGACCCGCCCGATATATTATCTATATATCGGTTATATTACCTTAGCTCTTAAAAATAAACTTCTCTTAAGGGAAGAATAGCGCTAAGTATAAGACCGAATTTCTATATAGGCTATTAAATAGAGCTAAAACGGTGCTAGGGGGTTTAGAGCATACTACTTAATATATACTAGGTAATCGTCCTTATAGTCATCGCTAATATATCCTTAAAAGATCGGGATAGAGTATTAGTTAGGCCGTTAAAGCTTTTAGATCTAGTCGTTATAGTTAGAATCCTAGCTATTAAGAAAAATATAAGAGTTATCTTTATTCTAACTATTTCGACGTACTAAATAAATTATTAATATATAGTTATATAGGTATAAGTCTTATAGAATATAGCCCTAGTATATATACGCGTTTAGGTATAGAAGGGTTCGCCCTCCTTACCTTAGACGGATTATCTCCGCGGGCTATTTAGCGTCCGTTAGCTCGCCGGCCTAATAGCGGAGATATAACTATAGGTAAAAGATTGCTTAATAGAGGGCTATTAGGTTTAGGAAAGACTAATACGGTACGTTAGTAAAGTTAGTATTATATCTAAGGAGGTAGTAATAGACCTCTATAACTAAGAGTTATTACTTAAAGAAGATCCGATTTACCGTTTTTATTAGGAATTAATAGCTCTCGTTTAATACTACCTACTACCTATTATTAAGTAGGGCAGGATCTAATACGCGAGACGTCGGACGACTAGCTTTACGGAGTTAGCGGGTAACCTTAGTAGCGAGAGTAATACGCTTCTATATCGGCGTATTTAGTTTAGTAGCGTAGTTTATAATATAATATACTATAGCTAGGCCCTTAGTTTTAGTTAAGATTATTAAGACGTTATAATTATAGCGAAGGCCGACCGCTAATAACTTATTATACCGGTTAATAAGCGGGTAATTATACTAGATCTAAAGTAAACTATCCTCTATAAACCTTATCTCCTTAACGATCTTCTATAGTACCTTAAAGCGGTAGGCTATCTATCTCTATTAATCTACCTCTTATTTAATAATACCTTTTAGAGAATACTTAAGGTAGGTATACGTATAGGAGTATACTTAGTAATAGTACGCGATAAAGTTAGATTTATCTTCGAAGGCTATAGTAAGAGCTAAGGTATTAGTTATAACCTCCTTTATGGGATCGATAGGCTTCTTTTATTATTATATAGCTTTTCCGGTATCTTTATTTAAATACTTATAAAAGATAGAGTCTATATACCGGATTACCTAGGCATAGTATACTTCTTCCGCGGGATTAGCTATATCGTCTATTAGGTTTAGTAACTATATATTGCCCTCTAGCTAAAGAGTCTATATAAATAAAGGCTACCTTACTTATTTATCTCTACTATTATATAGTAGTAGCTAATCTTCCTAAAGATTAATTCCTAGCCTATATTTATATATTTATTAAAGAATAAGGATATTTCTTAGTAAAAGAAAAGGGCCGAGCTAACTAGATCTATAGTACTAAGGGCGATTCTATTATACTTTTTATAGAGATCGGCTAAAAGCTCCTTTATAGAGTTATAATCGTATAGCCTATAAATAGTAAGCTTTATCTTTATTAAATTATTAATATTATTAGGACTAATAGTAATCTAAACTATAGGTATACCGGCTTAAATATTAATAGCTTATATCTTTCTTTATATAAGTAAACGGGATTTATTCGAGAGCGGCTATATATAGCTAAAAATCGATAGCTCGCGAAGTAAGACCGATATATTAAGGTCTAACGTAGTCCTTATCTCCTATATCTTTGCCTTAGCTTTCTTTAATCGGTCCTCGTTTAAGTTTATATATGCTTGCTCGAGCCTATAAAAGGAATCTTTAGCGATACGGACTATACTAATATAGCGGTTAAAGGAGTAAAGGAGGGTATTAAATACTAAGAAATAAAAGATAGGATAGGTAGCGAATCGGCTTCTATACCGTTATAATATATATCTAGCTTAGTAGCTAAGCGAGTAATTCGGATAACGGTTAGTAGCGTTGCTTTATCGGCTATAACTTAAGTCGCCCTTTAATTTTAGGCCGCCCTTTCCCTATAGAAAAAGCTTAGGAAATATTTAAGGGAAGAAATCTTTATATAGGTTATTTATAAAGTCTATACTACGCTTTACTTAGATAAACAGCTAATCTCCTATAGTTTAGACCTATATAACGTATAGTATAAAGCGGTTATATAGATCTAAATTAGCGTTAGCTATACTTACTATAAACGATAGCTTATTAGTATCTATAAAGGTAGCTAGTCTATTAAAAGGGAATATAGCGGATATAAACATTTTATATATAGTTTTAACTTCCTAGCTAATAGTAGCTAAGTTAAGGATAAGAGTCGCTAGCTTACTAAGAGAGGGTTAAGTCTACTTAGTCGATAGAGTATAGTCTAAGTCGCGAGACTCGTCGATAAAGGTACTATCGATCGAGCTTATAAGTTTATCGATACTTCTAAAACTATTTTCCTTTAAGCCTCGATTAGTATCTAGGACTATATAGTTAGTTTAAGTCCTCTTAATAGTTAATAGTTCCTCTCTCTATATATAGTCTATAATAACGGTCGGAATAGTAGAGCCGTTAGTATACCGCTAGCTATCTATCTCTACCTAGTCGATTATAATATTCTCGTAAAGTAAGTTATTCTTTTATAGCTACGCTAAGGCGGCCGCTACTTAAGATTTATATACCTAAAGTAAGTATTTAACGTCTACGGAGCTAGGCTTAGCCGAACCGCTCTAAGAGATATAGATATTCTTAATAGTTTATAGTAAGGGATAGGAAAGAACGGTAGTAATAAGATCGTCTACCTTATTTAAAAAGATAACGATATATCCTTTTACGTACTTATAGTAGCTAATTCCGGAATAGGTCTTATTATTAACTATAAACTTAGTAATATAGCTAAAGGGCGTATATAGGGTAATAAGTCTCTCCTTAATAGGAGAGAGGTTATTAAGCTCGCTAAGGTACCGATATTTATAACTAATAGCTATATTATTAACCGAGTAGGCTTTAAGTAGCTGTCTACTATCGAAGCTAGCGCGATACTTATAGTATACGTTAACTCCCGCGCGCTCGTATAGCGGAAGGTAAGCGCTATACTTTTAGATAGTCTAGGTCGCCTATAGTAGGGAGGGCGATAATCGACCCCTCTACTATATAGTTAAGAGCTCGTAAGGTAGGGTCTTTTTATAGTAAAAGATATAATAAGAAATAAGCAACGTCCTCTTATCTATAAACGCTTAATAGAACGATCTAGGAGCTACTACTTAAAGGGTATATAGAACTTTATTATACTAAGATCTTATTAACGATGCCTACTCTTTAAAGCGGAAACGGGCGTTATAGTAATATAGTATAGACTTAATAAAGTCTCGCTAAAGTTAGACGGTTTCTTATATAGGCCTAGGCCTCGTAGGGAAGCGCCTTATCTATATAGGCGATAAAGGGTAAAGTAGTTATTCCGCCTTAGATCGACTCGGTAATAGAGAGGCCGGCGTCTATATATATCTTTTAAAGGAGCGCGTTAGCTACGTAGGGGGTAGAGTAGGAGGTGTCTCCTCTTCTCTATATCGTTTCGGCGATAGAGCGGCCGGCGGCTACGCGTATCTTTTAAAGGAGCGCCTTAGCCGCGTAGGAGGTAGAGTAAAGGGTAATAGCCCCTCTTTAAGTCGTCTTAGTAATATAGTCGCTAGTAGCTACGTTTATCTTCTAGGGGAGTGTTTTAGCTATATTAGAGGTAGAGTAGAGGGCGCTTACTCTTCTTAGGGTCGTCTTAGGGATAGGTTATTCGGCTATTGCGTATATATAGTATATTAAAATTAAGCTTTACGGCGGCGGGATCGTTCTTTAGCGCGCTAGCGGTCTATATCGTATAAGACGCGGAGGATCTCGTTATAGGGAACCCTAATAAGCAGTAAAGGTCGTTAATAGGAACGGCGCTACTAAGATCTCTACGATTTAAGATTACTTAAAGTATAGCGAACCTCTTTAAGCGAGACCGTAATAGGGTATTCTCGTAGTATAGTATACGGTAATAGCTATAAATAATTAATATAAGAAAGGAGAGTTAGCCCCGGAGAGTAGGACTAGGGCGGGAGCGGGATAGGAACGGGTAGTAGGAATAGGAAGGTTAGTAGGGAAAAAGAATAGGTAGCGGCAAAGAGTAGCTAGTAGGCATAGAGCGGTATATAGTCTATATATAGGGGGTAGAGGATATAGAGGTATAGCGAAGGACGTAGAAGGAAGAACCTTTTATTCCTTAAGGTATAGACGATTAGGAGACTGTTTTATAGATACTAGTAGCGTCTAAAGGGAGGTAACTAGTTTTTTTGCTTTTTAGGGTTTAAGATATTAAGGGATTTACTAGTAATCTACTAGATCCTATAACCCGCCGGACTTATATACTACTACGAGGGGACCTACCGATATTCTAGAAAATACGATTAAAAGCTTAGAAGCTTAAATTATTATCTCTCTATTAAATCGGAAAAGCTATATAGTAGTCGAGTCGGTAGTATAAGTATGCTAGTAAATACGGGGCCTAGGGTAGGGCCGCGCGGCCCTTTATCGTCGCCGACTAGAGGCAGAATTATAAAACGTACGCTACTCGATAGGATAGTAAAAGAGTTAAATAAAAGCAGCCGATATACGATAAGAGCGATAAGAAAGGAAATAGGTAAAATTAAATACGCGAGACTACTAAGAAATAAAAATATTAATAGTAGTTAGGAAGAAGTAGCGATAATTAAGAAGGTTTAGGAGCTGCTAGATAAGTATTATACGGAATTCTAAGGATTAAAAGAGATACTTAGAGCAAAATAAGATTATCCGTAAGTAGTAAGAGATAATCTAAAAATAGAAAGAAGAAATAGAAAAGTAAGGAACTATTAGCTAAGAGCTTAATATTTATCTAGAAGATATAAAGTAGTAGATAAACGACTAACTTAAGTAGGTCCGAAAGTAACTTAAAGCTATCGTCGCCGGCGTAGCGGTTACCCCGCCTAAAACGTTCGCTAAGGTCGCGCGATTATCGCCGTCGCTATAATAGAGCACTGCCCTATCGCTCTCGCCTAGTAATACTATAGAACCTACCGCGAACGAGTTTTTCTATATAATCGATATATCCCGAGTAGAGGAATAGGATAGAGGCCGAGTATAAATAGGCTCGATTCGGCAAGCTATTAAAAATAAGGTTAGAATAAAGGAAGGTTAAGTAAACTAAAAGTATATAGTAGTTATAAGGAACTCTCGAAATATAAAGTAAGATAAGGTTATTTATAGAGATAAAATCGAGCTATAACGAATTAAGGAAGCTACGTAGAAAACGGCGGTAACTAAAGCTCGAGTAATAAGAGATTAGCTTTACTTAGTTAAAGTCGATAATATTAATCGTACCGCGATCCTTAACGGAGAAGGCAATATCCTATAAGGTACGGCTAAGGCTCTTAGTATCGAAAATAATATCTTAATTAGTAAGATTACCTAGCTAAGCAATAAAGAAATAAGTAAAGTATATAGGTCTATAGTAGTTTACGTAACGAAAAAGAACGATATAAAGAAGCTTTTAGATAGTAAGTACTTCGATCTAGCTAGAGAGTCGGCGTATACTAATCCCTTCGAACCCTATAAGGGACCGATATAGTGCTTTAACTATTAAGATATAGGCTATAAAGCCTTTAGGTATAGTAAGCCTTAGGTATATAGAAGGTATACTAGTGCGGGTTATTACTATAGGGAGTGCTATATAATAGACCCTAGATACGTTTTATATAGCGGACCGCACGAGTCGTTTAACTAGAACTACCGCGTGCGAAACATCTACTCTAATATATAAGATACTAAGCATTCTATAGCTTAATATACGAAAACGGGAACTAGTATAGTAGAGTTTAATAAACGACGAGGACCTTAAGGATTACGGAGTGCTAGCGGTCTCCGAACTATACGCTAGGATAATCGATAGTAAGGTAGTAACGAGCCCTATAATATATAGTAACTAGACGAAAATATTACTAACGTATATAAGCGACGGCCTCTAGCCGATCTATAGTATACTTTAGGTACGAGACAACGTAGAAGCGGTATAGATTCCGATACTATCGGCCGATCTTACGGTAGCGGTGCTCCGACTTAGACTACTAGAAAGAAGCGTTTTAGTGGTTTCGGTCTACGTAGAAGGAAAAGGCATAGAAGCGCTAAAAAGCACGACTAGACTATTACGTAACTTAATCTAAAGATTCCGTTAAGGCTCTAGTATACGTATAGATATAGTATTAGCTAGAGACTTTAACTCTTATAACCTACTCTAGGGTAGAGACGATGTTTCGGTTTAAAGATAAGGAGAAGCGGGGCCGATTATTAATCTAATAAACGATTATAGCCTCTAGAGCCTACTCTTAAGGGGCACGAAAACGTAGTAAGGGAAGGATTAGGAGAGCACTATCGATCTAGTACTAACGACGTTAGAGTTAGCTAACGAAGTAATAATATACGCTATCTATCCGACCGATTATAGATTAGACTATAGAGCTATTTAGACGACTTTTAATATTACGATACTAGAGAGAAGTACGACGCTTAGATTTTTATTTAAGAACGCCCCTTAGAATCTTATACGAAGCTAGGTAAAAGATAATTTATAACTCTTGCCCTAGGCTATCGACGTTTAAACCTAGATAGATTAGCTAATACGGGTCGTTCTAGGGGCTATCTACGAACTAACGCCTTAAGCATAGCTATTACCGTATATAAAACGTTAGTAGACCTAGGATCTTATATAACTTCGGCGGGTATATACGTTCTAGTAAAACTAAGTATAGATATAACGGCGAGTAGGCTAGGCGCGACTAGACCTCGAATAGCGGGCTAAAGAAGCAGCGAAGGAGTTCTACGATACTATTCGATATTAGAGGAAAGCGTATTAAGACAACTTCCTCTCCGACGATACTAATATCTAGAAGGCGACTAAATATCTTAAAGCCGGTAAGAGCACGACGGGCGATAAGGTGCCGCCTTTAAGGAAAGGGGATAGATCGACGACCGAGGATAAAGCAGACTAGGTAGACGACCTACTCGGAGCCTTTTTCTACCTTTGCCCGCGAGAATCGAGGATAAGGGGGTACGACTATAGCGAAAAGCGGTGCTAATACCCGAACTTACTTTAAGAGAGATCGAGGAAAAGGTTATAATAGCGAGACCGTAGAAAGCACCTAAAGGAGATAAACTTCCGATAGCGGTATAGAGATAACTCTAGCCGGTAGTAAGGGATCGGATATTTGCTCTCTTTAATATATCCCTCTAAGACGGCGTGGTACCTCGTTAATAGAAAAACGCGAAAATCGTCCTATTAAAGAAGCTAAATAAAGACGACTATATAGTAGCTAAGGCGTAGCAACTAATCTCGCTATTATCGACGCTTAGTAAGATACTTAAAGCGGTCGTGGCCGAGCGTATCTCGTATATAGTAGAGACCTATAGTCTTTTACCCGCGAATTACTTCGGAGTAAGAAAACGACGATCTACCGAGCAGGCGCTGCTACTGCTATAGGAATAGGTTTATAAGGCTTAGCGTAACTATAGGGTGCTTAGCCTAATTAGTTTTAATATTAAGGGCGCCTATAATAGAGTTTGCAAGGAAAGACTACTCGAGAAGATAAAGGTAAGAGGGATACTAGACGAACTAATAAGATAGATAGATACGTTTTATTCTAGGCGAATAGCCTTATTAGTATTAATAGGTTTACGTCGGAATAACAGGAGCTGCCTTAGGTAGGTCTTCCTTAAGGGTAACCGCTCTTACCGATCTTATTCCTCTTCTTTAACGCGGACCTAGTCTAGAGAAGGATTAAGGCGGAAAGCGGGTCGATTACATTCGTAGACGATTACTTAGCCTAGGTAACTAGGCCTATATAAGGAACGGTGTTCCTACTATAAATAAAGCAGCTATAATATACTCTCCCGATTATATAAGCTAATAAGTAGTATATTAATTATAGACAAAATCCTATTCTATAGAGCAAGAATGGCTCGTTATTTTGCATGTTATTATGCATTAAACGGGTTGCTGGTTATCGTACAATCGGGAATCGAAGGAACAGAGCTAGCTTAGAATGCTAGCTAAGACCTCTTAAGAACACCGGCACGACCAACCTCCTTTAAACACGAATATTAGTGGAACCAAGACACTTCTAGATTCACTCGAGGTATCACGGAATTCTTTAGTCTTAGGGCTATACGGCAGCCTAAATCTGGTCCCGAAAGGTTCTTCCGTTCAGCTACAATTGTCTATATAAGACAGCATGTCCGCTAGTAGATAGAGATAGAATCATTAACTTTAACACCTCTTCTACACACTAATACACTACTAATAAATTCTATTGAAAATCCTACCTTATACTCCTTCTTCCCCTCTATTATATAGTCTTACGTAATTCCTTTATTTCCTAAAATTCCGCTTTTGCTTATATACCTTAAGAGCCTACCGCGGAAGCGAACCGAGAAGGGATTTAAGCGATTATCGACGATGCACTTAAGTAAGAGGCGCGTAGCGGTATAACTTTTAAAATAGAGAAGACGACTATCGTCTACTTTACGCGAGCCACGGTATATAATAGTAATAGGCCGTTTCTAATTAGAGGCTAAGAGGTCTAACCTAGGGAAAGCGTAAAGATTCTAAGAGTAATTATAGATAACGAGCTGCGATTCTAGTAGTATATAGTAAAAGCGGCCGCTAAAGGACTTAGCGCCGCTATAGGCCTAAGATAGCTAAAGATACTATCGCTAAGAGTATCGAGATAACTTTTTAAGGCAATAGTCGCGCTAGCTATAGACTATGCCTCTAATATCTAGATATATACCCTCCGTGCGAAATATATAGGTTAGATAAATAAAGTATATATAATCGGGGCGTAAGCTATTATAGGCGCGTTTTATATAGTCGCAACGACCGTAGCTATAGCTAAGGCTAATATTTAAACGGTAGAGGAACGATATAGATAGGCTATAATAAGACTTTATATTAATCTCTAAACCCTACCGGTAATATATCCGCTAGTAGCCTTAAGAAATTATACGACTAGGAGGTTTATATCGCCGATATAGAAGATTATTATAGCGGTATAAACGGTATAGATAGACCGAATAAAAGATATACACGAGTATACGTTGCTACTATAGACACTACGTGTCTAAGCGGTATTAGAGAGCGATATAGCGAAAGCTATTAAGATAGCAAATAATGCTAAGGGGATTATAATAGCGATATCCGGCTCGTAAAGGGACGGCATAGTAGGAATAGGAGGCGTAGTATATAACGTAAATTATAATAGCCCGGGCGTGGTTCTTGCTAGCTACTCCGTATATCTCGGGACTACGGATAAGTAGAACCTATATACGGCGGAACTAGCAGCGATAGTAATAGCGCTAATATACACGCCGACCGGCCCGCCTTATCGAGAGGTAACGGTCGTAGTAAGTAGTCGCTTAGCCCTAGAAGTAATTAGGCGTCCTTATAGGCAATCCGGCTAATATACTATTCGCTAAATTTATAACTATATTAACCGACTAGTTAGGCGAGGCTGGTCTATAAAACTTATCTAGGCACTAGCTAAGTAAGCACGGTTCGTATAGGCATCGGTCGCTAAGACGGTAGCGAAGAAAGCAACCTAAGTAGGAGCGGTAGTAGAAAAGCCGTCGTACCGAGTAAGATCTACTACGCTCCGTCTAGCACTCGCTCGAGGATAGTATAAATAGCTTCCGGAAAATATAGGAAAGCACTTAAAACGCATCGATAAAGCATTACTAGGGAAGTATACCTATATACTTTACGATTCTCTAATAAGGAAGGAAGCCGATATTCTCGTCTAGCTTCGCACCGGCATATCACGACTAAACGGGTACCTATATACGATAGGGGCTATAGACTCGGATTTATATAATTATAGCTAGGTAGTAGAAATAGTTAATTACTTTCTCTTTCGATATATAAAGTAGATTGCGTAATAGGGTATCTTATTCGAATGCGTAAGAGCTAAGATTAGGAATTTATCTTTCTTCTTAAGAGGAAAAGCTATATCGGATAGCGATAAGTAGAAGCTAGATATATAGGCGGTTTATACGGCGATTAAATTCGCGATTAAGACGGAACGGCTTAATAGAAAGCCGTAGCTATTAGACAGCTAAGCTCTAACAAGCAACTACACTAAGTTACTAATATATCTTAGCTTTAGAACTAGTAAACCGCGCTTTAGCTGCTATAAATAGGATGCTAAACACTTAGAGAAATAGGCCTTTAAGCAGGCCTATTAACGGCGAAATTAAAGGCTAAAATATATAGATAGGAGCAAAATATAGGGCTTCTAAGTATTATAGTCGAAAGTAGAGGATCTATATATTATTATTATTATTATTATTATATTTTGCGTCTAGCGACCTTTAGGTCGCTTAGGTCCCCGAGACGGGGCATAGGATATACTAAGCTACTAGAAGTCTATAATCTACTTATCGATATAGCAAATATAGGGTAACCTATAAAACGCGTAAACGAAATAAGCGCTAACCCGCGGTAGCTGTCCTTCTATAGAACGTATATAATCTACTATCTAGTATTTTATTAGCTTAAAAGCGCTCCTTTACTTAGCCTATTGCCCGTTAGCGGGACGACTAGGCGCGATAATATTATCTTTTATATTAGCCTTAACGAGGTAAACTTTAAACGAGATAAGGAGCTATAATATAGCTCGATTAACCCGGGCGGGATAAAGGGTGTCGTAACACCCTCCGCTTAGCCGAGTCGAGGAGAGAATACGCATATAAAGGAAAACGGGGAAGGAGGGGAAGAGGCGCAGCCGCCTAATAGCGAAGGTAGATCGTCCCGAAGAACGAGCTTGCCTTCGCTACCTTAACGAACCGGTCGAAATTTCTTCCTATTGCTCGGTTAACCGCCGCGGTCGGTAAGGGCGCTAGCCTTATCCGAACTTACCGCGGGATCTTCCTATAGTAGAAGAGATATTTTAGCTCTTTTCGTCGCCTATACGAGCACGTTAGTCGTGCCTCGTTATAGTTAAACCTTTTATAGTAGTTAGCGAAGTCCCTATAGTAGGTTCTTACTACGAGCAGGTAGTAGAGGAGAGGTTATAGGATAGTAAGTTCTAGCGGGCAGCTAGTCGTAGCGTTAAGGTCGAGGACCTTATATTGCTAGGGTATAGATACTTCCTACTAGGCTTTAAACGCGTCTTTTAGTCGCCGCCGAGCGACCTTACATAGATATACTAGCGTTAGGAGAGCATCTACCGGTTTAGGTTAAGAGGTTCCCGCCTTAGCTAAGGCGTCGGCCTACTCGTTGCCTAGGATA